>NC_141693.1:226463759-229272526 GCF_964263255.1 Lissotriton vulgaris | reverse complement strand
ACTAAACACGCAAGAAGTGCATCTGGACCAACACACACAGCCACACCAAACCCATCACAGATGCACATGAAACCTCAATCAACAAACACCACAAGACATCAGGGGATGTACAGCAGGCAATGCCAAGGCCACATACACACAGCACCGCCTGAACAACAAGCATTGTCTGCACAACAGGCATGATTGACACAACCGCATCACACACCACAAATCAGCACTGCACAAATACAACACCACACCCAGGAACTGAAGCAATACCACACCCTACATCCACACATCCAACACAACAACTACACATGCACCACTCTGGAATACAAGAGCAAAGCCACCTCCACCACAGCACTGGCTAGCACACACAGCTGAAGTGCACATGACCACTACAGAATGACCAATAGCACAAGGACAGCACACATAAACCATTGGGGCAATGTTCAGAGTGGAACAACACATATGGCCCAAGAACTGCACCACAAAGCACAAGCCCACATATGAAGTGAGGGGGAGGCACACACACATGGAAACCAAGGGGAAAGCTGACATGTAAGTTAAACAGCATGCATGTCAATAGCAGACATGTAAGGGGTGTACCACACACCAATAGAGGGACAGAACACCCACAATGGCCAGGCACAAGTGGCACACATAGGGGATGGCCTAAAACCACACACACCATGCCATACAGTAGTGCAAAAACCACCATGTGCCTGCAATGCATGACAAACACAAACACAATGTCAGTGTGGAGCAGCAGGGCCACACAGTTCACACAAAAACACCCAAGACACATTGAGGATCAATCAAACACAACACTGATGTGCAACTCACACACTTTGGACACTCCAAACTGACAAACACAACAAGGAGGAGTCACACACAACACCATGGACACACCAACACAGAGCACAGTGCACTACAAACAGCTCACACAAGTACATACAATTCTCTACCCAGGGCAAGACAAAACAAACAACAGGCATACAACTCCTGGGTGACACATGTGTGTCTCACACAATACAGGGGCACACACACATCCACTACAAACTGACACCCTTCACACTGCACACCTCTGCTACCCCCAACACTACGCATCTCATGTAGGCCATGGCACCAGGACCAAGGCCCAACACAAGATGACCATACACATACAAGGCTGGGCACACAGAAAGCAATCCACACACATACTTCATTACATATCCCAGCCAGCTCCGAACATTTGCACAGCATCACACCCTGTGCTGGCAGTGTCCCCGAACCAGACATGTGAACAGTGTAGGCAACAACTGCAAATAACTAACAAGATGACTGCATGCCAGGTAAAATAGCCATCCCAGATCACACAATTTGCAGGCTCAGAATGGACTTATGACCCTGTCACCCCTGCCCAAAATTATGATGGCTGCAAAGAGCCTTGTAATGTTGAAGTGATACATGGAGCATGCCAATCAAATGCGAACAGAAACAGAACTTTAATCAGCAAGGACACCGAGAAAACACACACCAGAAGTAACTGTATTTATTCACATATTGCACAGATGCAGCGGTACAACAATAGTAGACAACAGCAAGGCTCAAAATGAAGAAAAAATGCTATATACCATGCACAGGTGAAACACAAACAGGAAGGCCAGTGTCCATAACACAGGGGAGAGGCCAACACAGCAGAGCAACAGGGCCAGTGTCCAAAGCACAGGTGAGAGCACAACACAGCAGAGCAACAGGCCCAGTGTCCATGGCAGGGGAGAGGCCAGCAGAGCAACAGGGCCAGTGTCCAAGGCACAGGTGAGAGCACGCCACAGCAGAGCAACAGGCCCAGTGTCCATGGCAGGGGAGAGGCCAACACAGCAGAGCAACAGGGCCAGTGTCCAAGGCAGGGGAGAGGCCAGCACAGCAGAGCAACAGGGCCAGTGTCCAAGGCACAGGTGAGAGCACGCCACAGCAGAGAAACAGGCCCAGTGTCCATGGCAGGGGAGAGGCCAACACAGCAGAGCAACAGGGCCAGTGTCCAAGGCAGGGGAGAGGCCAGCACAGCAGAGCAACAGGGCCAGTGTCCAAGGCACAGGTGAGAGCACGACACAGCAGAGCAACAGGGCCAGTGTCCAAGGCACAGGTGAGAGCACGACACAGCAGAGCAACAGGCCCAGTGTCCAAGGCACAGGTGAGAGCACGACACAGCAGAGCAACAGGCCCAGTGTCCATGGCAGGGGAGAGGCCAACACAGCAGAGCAACAGGCCCACTGTCCATGGCAGGGGAGAGGCCAACACAGCAGAGCAACAGGCCCAGTCTCCAAAGCAGGGGAGAGGCCAACACAGCAGAGCAACAGGGCCAGTGTCCAAGGCACAGGTGAGAGCATGACACAGCAGAGCAACATCCCCAGTGTCCATGGCAGGGGAGATGCCAACACAGCAGAGCAACATGACCAGTGTCCAAGGCACAGGTGAGAGCACAACACAGCAGAGCAACAGGCCCAATGTCCATGGCAGGGGAGAGGCCAACACAGCAGAGCAACAGGGCCAGTGTCCAAGGCACAGGTGAGAGCACAACAGAGCAGAGCAACAGGCCCAGTGTCCATGGCAGGGGATAGGCCAGCACAGCAGAGCAACAGGGCCAGTGTACAAGGCAGGGGAGAGGCCAACACAGCAGAGCAACAGGGCCAGTGTTCAAGGCACAGGTGAGAGCACGACACAGCAGAGCAACAGGCCCAGTGTCCATGGCAGGGGAGAGGCCAACACAGCAGAGCAACAGGCCCAGTGTCCAGGGGAGAGGCCAACATAGCAGAGCAACAGGCCCAGTGTCCATGGCAGGGGAGAGGCCAACACAGCAGAGCAACATGACCAGTGTCCAAGGCACAGGTGAGAGCACAACACAGCAGAGCAAAAGGCCCAGTGTCCATGGCATGGGCAAGGCCAACACAGCAGAGCAACAGGGCCAGTGTCCAAGGCACAGGTGAGAGCACGACACAGCAGAGCAACAGGCCCAGTGTCCAAGGAACAGGTGAGAGCACGACACAGCAGAGCAACAGGCCCAGTGTCCATGGCAGGGGAGAGGCCAACATAGCAGAGCAACAAGCCCAGTGTCCATGGCAGGGGAGAGGCCAACACAGCAGAGCAACAGGCCCAGTCTCCAAGGCAAGGGAGAGGCCAACACAGCAGAGCAACAGGGCCAGTGTCCAAGACACAGGTGAGAGCATGACACAGCAGATCAACAGGCCCAGTGTCCATGGCAGGGGAGAGGCCAACACAGCAGAACAACATGACCAGTGTCCAAGGCACAGGTGAGAGCACAACACAGCAGAGCAACAGGCCCAGTGTCAATGGCAGGGGAGAGGCCAACACAGCAGAGCAACAGAGCCAGTGTCCAAGGCACAGGTGAGAGCACGACAGAGCAGAGCAACAGGCCCAGTGTCCATGGCACAGGTGAGAGCACGACACAGCAGAGCAACAGGCCCAGTGTCCAAGGCAGGGGAGAGGCCAACACAGCAGAGCAACAGGGCCAGTGTCCAAGGCAGGGGAGAGGCCAACACAGCAGAGCAACAGGGCCAGTGTCCAAGGTAGGGGAGAGGCCAACACAGCAGAGCAACAGGGCCAGTGTCCAAGGTAGGGGAGAGGCCAACACAGCAGAGCAACAGGGCCAGTGTCCAAGGCACAGGTGAGAGCACGACACAGCAGAGCAACAAGCCCAGTGTCCATGGCAGGGGAGAGGCCAACACAGCAGAGCAACAGGCCCAGTCTCCAAGGCAGGGGAGAGGCCAACACAGCAGAGCAACAGGGCCAGTGTCCAAGACACAGGTGAGAGCATGACACAGCAGATCAACAGGCCCAGTGTCCATGGCAGGGGAGAGGCCAACACAGCAGAACAACATGACCAGTGTCCAAGGCACAGGTGAGAGCACAACACAGCAGAGCAACAGGCCCAGTGTCCATGGCAGGGGAGAGGCCAACACAGCAGAGCAACAGAGCCAGTGTCCAAGGCACAGGTGAGAGCACGACAGAGCAGAGCAACAGGCCCAGTGTCCATGGCACAGGTGAGAGCACGACACAGCAGAGCAACAGGCCCAGTGTCCAAGGCAGGGGAGAGGCCAACACAGCAGAGCAACAGGGCCAGTGTCCAAGGCAGGGGAGAGGCCAACACAGCAGAGCAACAGGGCCAGTGTCCAAGGTAGGGGAGAGGCCAACACAGCAGAGCAACAGGGCCAGTGTCCAAGGCACAGGTGAGAGCACGACACAGCAGAGCAACAGGCCCAGTGTCCAAGGCAGGGGAGAGGCCAACAGAGCAGAGCAACAGGGCCAGTGTCCAAGGTAGGGGAGAGGCCAACACAGCAGAGCAACAGGGCCAGTGTCCAAGGCACAGGTGAGAGCATGACACAGCAGAGCAACAGGGCCAGTGTCCAAGGCACAGGTGAGAGCACGACACAGCAGAGCAACAGGCCCAGTGTCCAAGGCACAGGTGAGAGCACAACACAGCAGAGCAACAGGCCCAGTGTCCATGGCAGGGAGAGGCCAACACAGCAGAGCAACAGGCCCAGTGTCCATGGCAGGGGAGAGGCCAACACAGCAGAGCAACAGGCCCAGTGTCCAAGGTAGGGGAGAGGCCAACACAGCAGAGCAACAGGGCCAGTGTCCAAGGCACAGGTGAGAGCATGACACAGCAGAGCAACAGGCCCAGTGTCCATGGCAGGGGAGAGGCCAACACAGCAGAGCAACATGACCAGTGTCCAAGGCAGGGGAGAGGCCAACACAGCAGAGCAACAGGGCCAGTGTCCATGGCAGGGGAGAGGCCAACACAGCAGAGCAACAGGCCCGGTGTCCATGGCAGGGGAGAGGCCAACACAGCAGAGCAACAGGCCCAGTGTCCAAGGCACAGGTGCGAGCACAACACAGCAGAGCAACAGGCCCAGTGTCCATGGCAGGGGAGAGGCCAACACAGCAGAGCAACAGGGCCAGTGTCCAAGGCACAGGTGAGAGCACGACACAGCAGAGCATCGTCGGCCATGTTTTTCCTGTCCCGTCCGCTGCGGTGTCTATGCTGCAGCTCTTCCGCTATTTTTTCCATTCACTCCTGTGCGCGACCGCAGCGGTCGGTAACAGCGGTTCCGACCGCGACACCCTCGGGGTTATCTTACCGTGCGTTGTGTCCGCTGTCTTTGCGGCGGGTTGTTGCTTTTCCGCAGCTTTTCCGACCACCGCGGTCTCTTTTTGGCCATCACCGCCCACGTCGGACGGCTTTGCTTGGCCCGCTACCGCCGCGGTCGGTCTTTAGTGGCGGTTGATCCTAATGTGGGCGGCGGGGTATCCGCGGTGCAGGCGGGCGGTTGGTTTCCGCCTCTATGGCGGTCGGGGTGGTTTTCCGCCCGCTATCCTAATGACCCCCATAATGTTTACTGGCCCAGCCTGATTCTTTGTGGGCTTTACTGTGGACACTATGGAAGCATGAGGGGGCTGTCCCCAGCTTCTTCTGATTTGTGTAATCTTTTGGCGTTTTCCAGTTTTTAAGTCTTTTTTTAGCACGCCTTGACAGCTTACTTGTGGTGATTTCTGCCTTGTTGGAACTTGTGGTTTCTTGGGTTTCTTGGGTTGGTGGTAACTCCATAATTAACAGATCACCAGACTTTGTAGCCCCTGACAGTTTTTTTTGCTGCTTCAAATTTTGAGGCAACCCTTTTTGAATTTTATATTTCTATTCCTTGATCGTATTTCTGTGAGTTTGAACTGATGGAGCCCATCACTGTTTTTGCAAACAATGTTTTTCTGCTGTGGTTGACAGAAGTTGGAGGGGAATCCAATAGTCTTATTTTTTTCCTTTCCCATCTCTTTTATAAGTTGTTCTATGTGGTCTTCTAGCGAGTTTGAGCCTTTTGTGACTGGTCTTGTAGTCTCGTTGTTCAGGCTTTCATGAGCCGACGGGTTAAAGTTCCCCAGCTCTTCTATCATGGATAGCAGGACTTCAGGGAGAGTTGTTTTTCTACGATGTCTGAACAGTGGCTCTCCCTGGCCTTGTGCCACTTTGTATGTTGTCTAATTCAGCCAACGTTTTTACAGTTGCTAGGGCTATTGTTTGCAGTATGTCCATTTGAATTTCCAATTTATGCGATTGCCTGGTAAGGGCATTAATTGTTGCTGTGAGAGCCCTATTTATAGAGGATAGTAATTTGCAGGGATTTCCCTTGTGTTTGTACTTTGTCAGGCCTGGAAATCAGAGAGTTTAAACTTGACCTGAGGTTTCACTGATGTTTCCTTGTTTCCTTGTTTCCTGTCCATGTTGTGGCAGGTCCACTGCTTCAATATCTCCTGGACTCTGGGGTTTAATTGTTTCCTGTTTGTGTTGATACACCATATTCATATCTCCCATGTCACCAGTGCACAAGAATGTGGGGCTATTCGTTTCCAACTGCCTCCATTGATGTCATAAGTGTGTATTTCCACCTTAACTGTTGTTAACTTTTTGTTTCTTGCTGCTGGTTTGTGTTCTCCAGAGCCCTATGGTCTAGTTTTTGAAAGACCTTGCTACACCCACTCCAGGGCAAAGTATCTTCACCTGGGATTAGACCGGGGGATAGCCTGCTCAAAGGGCTTGTGGGTGCTTGAGAGAAAGGAACCTGCTGACTTCTTATCAAATCCCTTTCCTTCGCCATGTTTGATTAAGCCCCCTTTGTGTCTTTTATATCCGTGGATGTTTTAGGTGTGGTCTCCATTTAGGCTGTGTAGGGGTCTCCTGTATGGTGGATGAGTGTATGAGGGGTGGGTGTCCCCTTGACTAAATTTGAGAAATATTCCATGAGTGTCTTGTTTCTTGTGTCTTGGCCCCTTCATGTTTCCTCTTTCCCAGTAGATCCAGTGTTTGTCTTCAGTACATTTCGAATTGTAGTGAGGGTCGTTGCCACATTTGTTGGTGGTGGTTCGCTCTCATTTGAGTAGTTGGAAATGGCCTTGTCCTTGTACTTATTGGCTTCCCCATGTTTGAGGTAGGTACGGGCAGGACTTCACAATTACTGTCTATTAGTTCATAAGTATTTTCTGATTCACTTGCACTTTCTATGGAAGGGACAAGGCCGTGTTCTTGAGTTGTGAGCATCCATTTCTGATCTTTCCTGTGGGGCATCCTCTTGGTCCGCTTGCCGCCTTTCACCATTAGATTCTATGGTCTATCTTCCAGCCCTTGCCAAACGCCTGTCTTTTCTTGGCAGCAGTGCTCGCCCTGTTGCGTTTGGGGTCCAGAGGGCTCTTTTGTGTATCCTGTGTGTCCTGTGTGTTTCTGTTACTGACTCCAACTCTCAGTGCCACATCGAGATTCCCTTTCTTAATTATCCGTACCCCCAGGAAGGTAAGGATGTCGAAGGGGATGGCGGTAGGGTTAGATGCGCAGTCCAAAATGAGGTGCGTGTGCTGAGCGGGGCACTTAAGGAGTGTCCACAAGCAGCACTTGGAACCTAGCAAGGCCACCTCCGTTGACCTCCCAAGGTCATTCTCTGCAGTGGCGAGCTACCTCCACTGCTCTCACAACTTGCACTGGCCTCATCTGTCTTTTCGGGATAACAAGGTAGAAAGGTTCCTCTTGCTATTCATTGCACCCTTTATGCACAGTGGGGGGTGTAAAGGTTGAGAGGTGAGGATGAATGAGAGCAGGTTGGGACCAAGGCATTGGCGCCTGTCGCCGGTGCTGATTCTTCGACTGTGCAAACTTACGGCCAGTGGCGGTGCGTCCATTGGGGGCGTTGGGGCGTTGCCCCACTAGCCATGAACGACCGCATTGTCTGCCAACACTCACACATGCATTTAAAAAAAAATCTGATGATTAGAAATCGGAGCGCACAGCGCGCTACCGGCCCCGGGAGAAGCCCGACAGAACCGGGCATCACATAGGAAGTGGGCCATGGGGGGCGGGGCTGCGGCAAAGAGTGGCAGCAGGCAGAGCAGAATAGCGGAGTACTGGGCAATGCGCATGTGAAATCCAGGAGTAGTCAACAATTTGACGGGCCCTCGCATGCGCACAGTGGGGTAGACCTCCCCCCTCCCTCTATAGCACTCAGAGAACAGGCAGAGACCCGGGGCCCGGTCTCATAATGGGCAGAATAGATCCTGCCTGTAGCCAATCCTGGCGCAGTGTTGCTGTTAACGCTGCGCCAGGATTGGCTGCTGCAGCAGGATGGTGCCGTGCGTTGGTGTTGGCTGGCTGCTGAGGGATGGCCAATCACCATATGGCTATATCCAGCCATGTCGAGGTGATTAGCCATTTCCTACGCTGTCGGGACGTCACCACGCGTGGTGCACTGCTGACACTGTGCACAACAACAAGTAAAGTGAAAGTGGAATTAGTAGTCAGAGAGAGAGAGAGTCACGAAGAGTAGACGGCAGTTCGTCGTTGTGTGTGTCTTAAACCAAGATTCCGGAGTCAGTGATTCACGCAACTCATCTTAGCAGAAGTACTTCTCACTCGGTGCCTCCCGGATGCAGTGTACCTATAAGTAACTTAACTTTTCAGTACAGTCTTTGGAGGTGGCAAGTTATCCTGAAAACACGTGGCTAAGCTAACCTGCATCCTTGGAACAGTTAGCAATGACATCACTGAGCTACCGGCGGCTCCAATGAGCAAGCTAAATTGCAGGATTTGTAGAAACTAAAAATTTGTCTTCTCCTTAGAGATTCATTAGATTTAAGTTCAAACAAGTTATATGTCATATTTTGTTTCAATAACTCACAGTTGTCTACCTCATATATGACAGTTCAGTCAGTCTTTGCTTTTTTAACCCACAGCACTTTGCATTCTGGAACTTGACATTTTCTGCGAAAAGAATGACCTAAAGTCGAAACATGGAAAGCGTTATTGTTTTAAAAGCCACTAAGCCTGCACTCTTTCGGGGTGACATTTGTTTACTCCATGATGCGCGTTTTTTTAGAAGTTTATTTATTATTGGTGGGAAGAATGCAATGCTAATTGTAAATAACACAGCACATCACAACCGCCGGCTCCGGAAATGGATTTGTGCGTCGAGCGCTGTGTTTTCTGAATGTGTTGGCTTGGTCAGCTGCGCCAGACGTGGGCTGTGTGGGCACACATAATGTGTTGCCTCCGTCTCACATTGTGTGCCTCATCTGTAACGCGATCAGAGCTTTATGTCAGGGCCGGCCTTAGGCATGTGCAAGCTGTGCACCTGCACAGGGCCACCAAACCCCAGGGGCCACCACATCAATATATATCCTTAATATAATAATCCTCTGAGGATAGGTAAATATTTGTGTGGCGGCCCCTGGCAGGGATTTGGTGGCCTCTGGCTCTGTTCCACTTCCAAACACCCTGACCCCCCCCCCCCCCCCCCCTCTTCACTGGCCTCCGCGCTCCGCCACGCCCAGACCTCCTCTTGCGGGGCCCCTACCTACGCTCCCTGCCCAGGTCCACCATGAACCTAGAGCCGCCCCTGTTTATGTCTGCGGCTATTATCAGTGCTTTAAATGGGCCGGTACGCACCGGTACGGAGTACCGGCACTTCCAAAATTCCGAGCCGTCAGTACCGGCACTTTTTTTTCAGTCAAGGAGATTACCGGTACCCGGGTTGATGGCATGGCAGGCTTAGGTTTGGTATCACCTCCAATGCGGGATAAATGCAGCTCTGCGTTTGGATCTCTCAGTCGCACGGAGCCCCTGAAAGAGACTTTTACAGAGACGCTGTTAACGTTCAGTAGTGCTCATTAGAATTCCCCACACTGTAGGGGTTGGGGAGGGGTTGCTGAACGCTGTGATTAACAGGACAGGGTCAAGGCAGACCCTGCACTGTTGATTAGGTGTTAAACAACCATTATATAGGAAAGTGTTTTAGCACCCACACCCCCTCCCCTCTGCCCCCTGTTAGGTGTGTGAAATAGCCTGGCCTCGGGCTGCTGGTCAGTAAGCCAGTCCATCTTTGCCAAAGCCGGTTTTCTTATGTTTGTTTTTTTCTGCACATGAGCTGCTTTCCTTTGTGTGGCTGCATTTACATGTCAACAGCGACGGATCCATGGGTGTGAAAGTAGCCCTGCAGGGAACGCTGCAACACTCGAGAAATGGGCTCAGGTGACAACCCGGGATAACATAGAAGGAAGGGGGAGGGAGGATTGTAAAAAAAGTGAGGTGACAGCTTAAGTTAGAATTGCCACTTTTTCATATAATGCCAGATGTTCGTTTAGTTTTGAAATGGGTGCTTAGGAATTGTATTTTAATACACATTCAAATCTGCTGTATTTCTTGAAGTAATTGGTTTAGTTATTGATGAACCACATGCCTGAAATTCATTTTGAAACGCTCGCCCTGCAGAATTTACAGGGCGTGGGGAAGCGTGCACACAGTCTCTCTCTCTCTCTCTCTCTCTCTATCTCTCTCTCTCTCTCTCTCCTTCTCTCCTTCTCTCTCTCTCCTTCTCTCTCTCTCTCTCTCCTTCTCTCTCTCTCTCTCTCTCTCTCTCTCTCTCCTCTCTCCTTCTCTCTCTCTCCTCTCTCTCTCTCCTTCTCTCTCTCTCCTTCTCTCTCCTTGGAAATCGTTTTGTACTGCTTTTATTTACTGGAAAAAATATTTACAAATTACAGGCCTCAACATTAAGCGTGCTCTATCAACACAAACAATGAAATACAGGACAACAAATTACAGGCCAGGTGGCAAATTTAGGGTATGGGTACATCATGGAGGGGAGAGGAGGAGGCAAGTGGGGGAAAAACAGTGACAAAATGTAAGAGACTTGTGGAGAAAGTAATTGAGAGGTGGCAGTAAGAGGGGCAGATCCAGGGAGAGAAGATTAGAGGCTGGGTAGAAAGGAGAGGTTAATCGTGAAAGGAGAGTAGAACCAGAAGGAGATAGGAAGAGCCTGGCCTTAGGGCAAAGGGCTGAAGCAGTCCTTTAAATGGGCCGGTACTCTTAGGTACTGAGTACTGGCACTTCTTATTTTGATCACTGTCAATGCCGACTCTTCGCCACCCTGTAGGAGAGTACCAGTACTCATGAAATGTAAGCTCATTGGCTGCTAGTGCTGGTAAGCACTAGGATGTCAAAGAAGAAGCTGTCTCTGACAGCCAAGGCACTTCTGTAGTCCTTAGCTCAGCCGCTTTTCTGTACCTCTGCTTCTTTCTTTGTTTGTATGCACACTTGAGGATATATAGCATTGTCTCAAACAACAAATAACGGTATGACATTAAGAAGTTGCAAATATTACAAAACAAGGACATTTTTAACATATTATCCTGTTTGCCTTTCACTTTGTGTAATGATTTAAACTGTTTTGTTAACATAAATGCATTTCTGTTGTGTTTTGACATGTGCTGCAACCTGTATAGAAGTCAATGAGTATCATCATATCTTGACCCTCGCCACGCCCATAGCCCCGCCCACTTGCCACACCTCTAGGTCATTTTAATGAGTACCTGCACTTATTTTTTCCCATTTAAAGCACTGGCTATTATTACTTGCCGACTTTGGTACTGGGGAACCAGGTTGGATGGAGTTTTGGGCGTCGGCTCAACATTCTGTGATTCTGGGCAAATGACTTAATCTTCCCGTGCCTACCAAAAATATACTTTATACTTATGTAACGTAACTAGTGCTTATTGAAAGCGCTTCAATACCTTTGAGTCGAGCTTTTTGCTATATAAAACTGCAAAAAACAAATGGGACACTTTAAAGTAACACCTTCAGGAATTGCCCTTTTAGTGAAATGTAGTTAGGAATCATCAATGTGCCCTTCCTTGCCAGTCTATCTCTGGTGGAGCAGTTCTAGTACAGGAACTGTATTTACAATGAGGACTTCCAGGGTTGGTCAGGAATATAGAAAAATTCACCTTCATGAATCTTCGGTTTGTAGGGCGAGCGCTTTAAAATAATGATCTACTTGGAAACATTTGTACAGAAGAGCGTCTGCTGCCCCTATGATGACCTAGCCTCTAAGTTATAGACTCTGGTGGCAGGAAGGGTATATCCCGCCTCCATTTCCTTATTTGCCTAAATGTGTGATCCTGAGTAAATGGCTTTGAACATCTCGTGCTTTTAATTCACAAATCTACTGTGGGTAACCTAGTCCCCTACAGTCCCTGCGGCGGACCCCATCAACATAAGCCCATATCTGTGAGATATCGGGAGACTCCGTGGGAGGGGGGATCGTCACATTCTGCAAGGACTCCCGCATCATTTTGTGTTACTCCACTGCATATCCACCAAAACTGTTAGCTAACTCAGAGTGGTTCTGGTCACAGTGTAATCTGTATAAAAATCGGCTGAGTTATTCAACAGGGGAATACAAATCGAGTTTCATATCAGCTAGGAGCGGCGCTGCGCACTCACACAAGGAAAGATGGTTTGCAGCTGAACCTGAAGGAAGGCCACTATGGTAACAAAAGCGAGGTAAGTGGGGTACTCCTGGCGACCGGTTATAGGACTCGCATTCTTTCTGCATTTAGTGGATTTCATTCCTCCATGGGTATGAATCTTTATTTTAATCATTCCACACATCAGCGAACTCTGGCCTCAGAGAACAGCATGCTGCATTTTGGAGCAGGGGCTAATAATACAAAACCTTTTGATCGGACCGGGCGGGCATCATTGCAATATAAAATGCTCCTTGGGCCTGAAAGTCTACAAAGATTCATCGGTATACACAGAGTAAGAAACCGGCAAACAGCAACTGAATCGTCAAGAGAAGCATTATACAGGGCCACTGCTATCATGTAATTATGCGGCCGTGTCGTTTTTCGCTTAAGTATGCATTTGCCGCATCTGCCACATAATCCATCGTCTTCTGCATAATCTTCAGATTGTAATAAAAAAAGGGTTCATTTCTATCTCAAAGGGTTCAAAAGTTACTAATGACACAGCAACACGTGCTGCCCCTCAGTTGAAGGCCCTCTGTAAAGCTTGATTGGTCACCATTATGTTGCTTATTGCTATATTTTTGTGTTAAACCGGTGCTAATGAGGGTCAAGCAATGCCCAGGAAGTGTTAACAAGTGCAAAGATGACAAAAACATGCAGTAATACGATCGTAAAATGTGCCACATTAAACCACATCATTTGCGTTTTCTTGCCGCAAAATTTGGTCCTTCCCTGCCGCATAATTCCAGTGGCCCTGATTATACATTGCGTCACAGGCTTTTTAGGGGGACCAGGGGCATAGCTGCCTTTGGTGTAGTGACAGAGGTGCCCATGGGCTTGAGCGGCCTATGCCCTGATAGTTCTTCACTTTTACTGCCCACTTGCAGCCAAATGGGTAGTTTCCCTTGCTTGCACCAGGACCATTGGCACCATTACTGATGGCATCATGCAGCTCGTCTCTATTTTTTAGACACCACATGCATATTTGTTGCTGTCCTCTCCGCTGTCTTGAGGGAGAAGAGTCCTCAGACATGCCCCCCCCTTGTGTGCTGCTTTCGCGTCCACGTAAGTTTTTCGCACTTAAGTTGCTTGCTTCTGGTTCCAAGCAGCTTCACCTAAAAGCGGCTTTGGAATTTGTAAGTGAACTTCCTGACTGTGAGTGCGTAGAGAGGTGGATATTTAGGTTTAGCGTTGGGCCTGGGACCGGTTGGTTAACTGTTCTGCATTAAATGGTTCTAAAAATCGTAATGAGCTCTTGAAGGCAGTAAGGAATGGCATGGCCGAGGGTGCCGCGGTGTCTACAGTCTACGCACATAAGGACAGAGGTGGGCTGATCTGTTTGCAAATGCATCGTGCGTCACGTACATCGACTGGGCTATAGGCGTTTTGGGGCTGGCCCGATTCCGAGTCAAGCATATATGTCAGGCATGACTCCCTACTTTGGTTTCCCATGCAGTCTGAGACTGAGGTCTGGGGGCAGAAGTGAGTCCGAGGGTGGCACGGGGTCGGGGAGCACTAGAATGGATAGATTAGGTCCTGGGTGTGTCTGGCAGGTCAGTCGGCAGTCCGAGAATGGATTGGAGGCTGTGGTTACCATGGATGGACTGGAGGTCAGAGTTCAGATCCTCTCAGTGAGGGCAGGGGCAGGGCATATTTGAGAACTTCACAGACATGCATTGCAGATCCTGGGAGCATCTCTCCCACACGGTGTTTTGGAAGACTTCGCCTGCAGATAGTGGCCCGAATGTTCTCCTTTCGTATTCCACCAGCCCCACGTACATGGATGAGAACAGGTTATAATGTAGTTCAAGTTCAAGTTCAAGTTCAGGAATTTGTATAGCGCACTACTCACCCAGAGGGTCTCAAGGCGCTAGAGGGAGGGTGGGAGCATTACTTATCAAATAGCCAGGTTTTAAGCTGCTTTCTGAAGGAGAGGTGGTTCTGTGTAAGGCGGAGGTGAGTGGGGAGAGAATTCCAGGTTTTGGCCGCTAAGTAAGAGAAGGATCTTGCTCCATGGTGGATCTATGGATGCGCGGAATTGCGGTGAGGGCTTGATTGGATGATCGTAGTTGGCGGGTGGGTGTGTAGAAGCACAGTCTTGTGTTGAGGCATTCGGGTCCTAGGTCGTAGAGGGCCTTGTGTGCGTGGGTGAGGAGACGGAACGTTATTCTCTTGTTGACGGGGAGCCAGTGGAGGTCTTTCAGGTGACCGGAGATGTGAGCTTGACGGGGGATGTCCAGTATGAGTCTGGCTGAGGCGTTTTGGATGAGTTGGAGTTTTTTCTGTAGTTTGGCTGTGGTTCCGGCGTAAAGGGTATTTCCATAATCCAGTTGGCTAGTGACCAGTGCGTGGGTGACTGTCTTTCTTGTTTCGGTGGGGATCCAGCAGAAGATTTTTTTGAGCAAGCGTAGGATGTTGAAGCATGAAGATGAGACGGCATTGACTTGTCTGGTCATCGATAGGGAGGAGTCTAGGATGAAGCCCAAGTTACGTGCGTGATCTGTAGGTATGGGTGCTGTACCCAGGGCCGGTGGCCACCATGAGTCGTCCCAGGAAGAGGGGGATGATCCTAAAATGAGGACTTCCGTTTTGTCCGAGTTTAGTTTTAAACGGCTGTTCTTCATCCATTCGGCTACTTCTTTCATTCCTTCGTGTAGATTGGTTTTGGCGGTGTTTGGGTCTTTGGTGAGGGAGAGGATCAACTGGGTGTCGTCTGCGTAGGAGATGATGTTGAGGTTGTGTTGTTGTGCGATGGATGCGAGGGGACTCATGTAAACGTTGAAGAGGGTGGGACTGAGAGATGATCCTTGTGGTACGCCGCAGATGACTTTGGTGGCCTCTGATTTGATTGGGGGGAGGCGGATTCTCTGTGTTCATCCAGGGAGGAATGAGATGATCCAGTCCAGAGCTTTTTCTTGTATTCAAAACGTTGTTGAGGCGTTGTATAAAAGTGCTATGACAGACTGTGTCGAAGGTAGCGGAGAGGTCTAGTAGGATGAGGGCAACTGTTTCTCCGTTGTCCAGTAACGTTCGGATGTCGTCTGTAGCTGCGATGAGGGCGGTTTCGGTGCTGTGTTTGGCTCGGAATCCGGACTGTGATGGATCAAGAAAGTTGTTGGATTCAAGGAAGGCGGCGAGTTGACTATTGACAGCTTTTTCGATGACTTTGGCCAGGATGGGGAGGAGTGAGATAGGGCGGTAGTTCTTAAGTTCAGAGGGGTCTGCTGTGGGTTTCTTCAGAAGGGCGCTGAGGTCGGCATGTTTCCAGCTTTCCGGGAAGGTAGCGGTGTTGAAGGAACAGTTGATGACTCGCGGAGATGGGGTGCGATGATGGAGTCAGCTTTGTTGAAGATGTGGTGGGGACATGGGTCGGTTGGTGAGCCTGAGTGGATGGAGTTCCTCAGGCGGATGGTGTCTTCAGTGGTGATTGGGTTCCAGGCGCAAAGGTTGTGAGAGTGCTGTTTTGGTTCGGAGGTGAGTGGAGTGGACTGGTCTTCGGACTGGTTTTCAAAGCTGTTATGTATTTCGGCGATTTTGTTGTGGAAGAAAGAGGATAAAGAGTCGCAGAGGAATTGGGAGGGAGTGATGTCGTTGGTGCCGGCGGTGGGGTTGGTAAATTCTTTGACGATGTTGAATAGTTCCTTGCTGTTGTGGGCGTTGTTGTCGAGTCGATCCTTGAATGCTGATTTCTTGGTGGATCGGATCAATTGGTGATGTTTGCGGGTGGCGTCCTTGAAGGTGGACAGGTTGTCGGTGGTTGGGTTTTTTCTCCAGGTTTTCTCGAGGGTACGACATAACTTCTTGGATTTCTTAAGGTCATCGTTGAACCAGGGTGCCTTTTTGCTACCTTGTTTGGTCTGGTGGTTTTTCAAAGGTGCTAATTCGTCAGCGCTGTGGGTGATCCATTGTGTGAGTTTGGTTGCAGCTTGGTTTGGGTCCGATGATATGGCGGGAGGGTTTTGGTTGAGTGATGTGAAGAGTTGCTCGGTGGTGATTTTGTTCCAGTTTCTTCAAGGAATAGGTTGTGGGGGGTTGAGGGTCTCGGTATTTATGTAGCTGAAGTGAACGCAGCTCTGGTCCGTCCAATGGAGAGTTATGGTGTGATCGAAGGAGATGTGTTTGTTGGAGGTGAAGATAGGATCAAGCGTGTGACCGGCAAGGTGCGTGGGAGTGTTGAGAAGTTGTTTAAGTCCGAGGTTGGCCATGTTGTCCAGAAGGGTGGAGGTGTTGCTGTCATTTTTCTTTTCCAGGTGGAAGTTAAGGTCTCCCAGTAGAATGTAGTTCTCGGGTGTGAGGGCATGTGGGCTGATGAAGTCAGTGATGTCTTTGTTGAATTGTGTGCGGGTTCCAGGTGGTCTGTAGATGAGGGTGCCTCTAAGTGTGGTCCTGGGGTCGGTGTGGATTTGAAAGTGAAGGTGTTCGGCTGTAGCGAGGGGATTGTCGGAGTTGGTCGTGATGCGGATTGTGTTCTTATGGACGATGGCGATGCCTCCTCCTGTTTGGTTGATGCGATCCTTTCGGATGATCTTGTAGCCATCTGGGATGGCTATGGTGATGTCGGGCGCTGAGGAGGCGTTCATCCAGGTTTCTGTAAGGAAGGCGACATCCGGGGAAGTGGTGTCGAGTAGGTTCCAGAGTTCAATTGAGTGTCTGTGGACCGAGCGGGTGCTCAACAAGATAGACTTAAGGTGGTTAGTGTCCGAGTATTGTTTAGAGATTGTGGATTTGGTGTGGGTTCTGGTGCAGTTGAACTTGCAGGAGTGGCAGGTGAAGGGTCCATGGGTGTGGCCTGGGGTCGCTTGGAAGCAATTTACGGCAGCTTCCTATGAAGCTCTGTTTGATAATGGCCTCCATTTATGTGCAACCCAGCTCTATTAAAGTTATTTTTAAACACACGTAAAGGGCGGAGCTCGGTGACCCGCAACATCAACAAACATACATCATTGTGGCGTTGACAGTTTTCATAAATACACACGAGAAAATAAAGGGCATTGCAGTTGAATCAAAACAGAAAGAAAATTATATACACCCCTACCCCCATCGTACTGTCTACCTACCATACAAGGGCTCTATTAAAGTTTGCCATGATGAATTCTGTGGTGAGATGGTGGTGCTCTCCTTATTGGTCTTTTTCAATCAATCAATCAATCAGTGACACTTATAAAGCGCGCTACATACCCGTGGGGTCTCAAGGCGCTGGGGGGGGGGGAGCCGCTACTGCTCGAACAGCCAGGTCTTCAGCTTCTTCCTGAAGGAGAGGTGGTCTTGGGTCAGGCGCAGGTCGGTCGGGAGGGAGTTCCAGGTCTTGGCGGCCAGGTGGGAGAAGGACCTTCCTCCTGTAGTCGCTCTTCGGATGCGGGGGACGGCGGCGAGGGCGTGGTTGGCTGATCGGAGGTGGCGTTTGGGAGCGTAGAAGTTGACTCGGCTGTTGAGGTAGCTCGGGCCTTGGTCGTGTAGGGCTTTGTGTGCGTGGGTGAGGAGGCGGAAGGTGATTCTTTTGTTGACGGGGAGCCAGTGAAGGTCTCGCAGATGTCCGGAGATGTGGCTGGTTCGTGGGATGTCGAGGATGAGTCTGGCTGAGGCGTTCTGGATCCGCTGGAGTCTCTTCTGGAGCTTGGCGGTGGTCCCGGCGTAGAGGGCGTTGCCGTAGTCCAGTCGGCTGGTGACGAGGGCCTGGGTGACGGTCTTCCTGGTCTCGGTGGGGATCCACCAGAAGATCTTCCGTAGCATGCGTAGGATGTTGAAGCATGCCGAGGAGACGTTGTTGACTTGCCTGGTCATGGAGAGGGAGGAGTCCAGGATGAAGCCCAGGTTGCGTGCATGGTCTGTCGGTTTGGGTGCGGTGCCCAGGGCGGGAGGCCACCAGGAGTCGTCCCAGGCGGAGGGAGAGGGGCCCAGGATGAGGACCTCCGTCTTGTCCGAGTTCAGTTTCAGGCGGCTGGTCGTCATCCACTCGGCTACCTCTTTCATCCCTTCGTGCAGGTTGGCTCTGGCGGCGGCGGGGTCGTTGGTCAGGGAGAGGATCAGCTGGGTGTCGTCGGCGTAGGAGATTATGCTGAGGTTGTGTTTGCGTACGATGGCCGCGAGGGGGCTCATGTAGACGTTGAAGAGGGTGGGGCTCAGAGATGATCCTTGGGGGACGCCGCAGATGACTTCGGTGGCCTCTGACTTGTACGGTGGTAGGCGGACTCTCTGTGTTCTCCCGTCGAGGAAGGAGGTGATCCACTCCAGCGCCTTGTCCTGGATTCCGACGTTGCTGAGGCGCTGCACTAGGGTGCGGTGGCAGACCGTGTCGAATGCCGCGGAGAGGTCTAGGAGGATGAGGGCCGCTGTTTCTCCATTGTCCATCAGGGCTCGGATGTCGTCGGTGGCGGCGATGAGGGCGGTCTCGGTGCTGTGGTTGGCTCGGAAGCCGGACTGTGAGGGGTCGAGGGATCCGTTCGTCTCGAGGAAAGCGGCCATCTGCTTGTTGACGGTCTTCTCGATGACTTTGGCTGGAAACGGGAGGAGCGAGATGGGGCGGTAGTTCTTGAGGTCGGTGGGGTCCGCTGTTGGTTTCTTGAGTAGGGCGCTGAGTTCGGCGTGTTTCCAGCTCTCGGGGAAGATGGTGGTGTCGAGGGATGTGTTGATGATGTCTCGCAGGTGGGGTGCGATGACAGCGTCGGCTTTGTTGAAGACGTGGTGAGGGCAGGGGTCGGTCGGTGATCCGGAGTGGATGGAGTTCATCGTGCGGATGGTGTCTTCGGTGCTGATCGGGGTCCAGGCGTGGAGGGTGGTGGTGGGGGGTGGTTGTTCGGTCATGGTGTGCGTTGGTTGGTTGTTGAAGCTGTTGTGTATGTCCGCGATCTTGTTGTGGAAGTATGAAGCCAGGGAGTTGCAGAGGTCTTGCGATGGGGTGATGTCGTTGTTTCCTGCGCTGGGGTTGGAAAGCTCTTTGACGATGTTGAAGAGTTCCTTGCAGTTGTGTGCGTTGTTGTCCAACCGGTCCTTGAATGCTGTTTTCTTGGCGGCGCGGATCAGCTGGTGGTGTTTCCGGGTGGCAAGTTTGAAGGAGGTCCTGTTGTCCGGTGTCGGTTCCCTTCTCCAGACTTTCTCGAGGGCTCGGCAGTTCTTCTTGGAGCTCTTGAGTTCGTCGGTGAACCATGGGGCTTTCTTGCTGCCGGGTCTGCTGGGCGGGGTCCTCAGTGGGGCGAGTTCGTCCGCGCAGTTGCTGATCCACTTCGTGAGGTTGTCGGCGGCCTGGCTGGGGTTCGCTGAGCTGGCAGGAGGGTGCTGGCTCAGGGAGGTGGCGAGCTGGTCTGCTGTGATCTTGTTCCAGCTTCTGCGGGCGGTCTGTTGCTGGTGGTGGTGGGTCGTTGTTTTCTTGAAGGTGAAGTGGACGCAGCTGTGGTCCGTCCATTGAAGCTCTGTGGTGCTTTTTGAGGGTCTCTTCGTTCACGAAGACTCTCACATGCCTGTTTTCTTCGCTTTCTCAAAGGACATTTTACTCACTGGTGATACGTGCGGCTTCCAGTATCTACAGCTCTTTCATCTTCAACTCAACATGCGAACGTGGAAGTGGAAGTGATGTGTTTGTCTTGGTTTTGAAATAGGGTTAGGGAGACTAGATTTCTCTGGTTGTTTGTGGGGGTGAGGGTGCTGGTTATCATTGAGTTCAAAGGATTTTTCCAATCTTAAAAAGGCAACTTGTAGCACTTGTAGGTAGCACTGGGCAATGTTGAGGTCTGCACTAAAACTGGTTTCACTTCAGAAAGACTGATTTTCACACCTAGAAGGTTGCAGATTTATCTGCCCAGCTCCTCCTTTTCCCCTTGCCCATCCTGGCTAGATTTAAGTCTGGAAGAGACTGTTAACGTGTTAATATGCAGAGTTGGTATTAAGATTTGTTTCTTTGCTTATCCGAGTCTTTAGAAATGTTTTTTGAACGGTTTATAAGAGATTGCCTTTAATCCCTGTATCTTGTCCATCTATACTAGATGGGACAGGAAATCTTGCAAACAGTTTCGTTCCTGCGCTTTAGGTTGGGAATTTTCTGAGTAGTGTGCCTACTTGAAAACACTTCCTACGTAACAACCTGCATGTCTGTTGCTTTTCGCTAGGCTACAAGTCTGCAGTGTATTGAGTGTTGGCTAGATATTTATTTGTGCCTATGCCAGTGCTGCCAACTGGGGATTCTCCTGAACCTTGGATGAATAATTAATAGTTAAAATATTTTGTTACTTTTTACTGCACAGCCTTTTAACTGCAGGGTATCGACAGGAAGGAAGGTTACCGTTTAACCTGTAGAAAAGAAATCGGCCTCATTAAGAGACCACATTGAATTCTCAGTTTCCCACTAACTGTTCAGGCAGTTGGTGCAAATTAACATTCTGCCACGTCCTAAGAGTCCTAGGCATAGTTCCCAACATCTATTGGCCCTTAGTTGCATTACCCTGATCCCTTCAGAACAGCCCTGGTCTTGGGGTGTAGGGGGGTTCATGCTGTCTCATATACTGTGTGGGTTCATGCTGTCTCATATATAGTCCCGGGGCAGGAGACATGCTCTCACATATTTCACCCATGCATTCGCACCCTCTTCTCGCCTGATGGTCCTTCTTCCTGAAGGACTGCGTGTGCGCACCCCCCTTCTCACGAGTGTGTCTCAAGCCCGGGCCCGCACCCTCCCTGATTCGGTCACAGACCAGCGCCCGGCCGTTTTTCTCGTAAGCGCTGCAGGAGTCTGTGGTTATACTGAATAAGCAGCTACCTATGTTATATGACAGCTCTTTAATAAATACCTGCACTTTCACAATTGCTTTATTAACCTTTCTGCTTTCTCAAATTTGCTTGAAAATGCTCCATTTCTCCACTATTTTTTCAAAATTTACTCGGGGGGGAAATCCCCCCGAACCCTCTTTAAGGGGTTCGGGCTCGCTCGCTAAGCACGCTCGCTACGCTTGCTCGCTACGGTGCAGTATGAAGGATAGACCATTAATTAACGAGTAACAATTCCGGCAGTCATTCGAGGCAGGGGTAGCATCAGCTCCTTGTTCAGTCCTGCTGTTCCGCTCCGCCCGAGGCGCCCCCAACTTCATCCTTCTGTTCCTCCCGATGTGGCGAAACTGTGTCCAACCATTCACTGACATTTTCAGGATAGTCAAAGAAAAGGGCACGTCCCTTATGTTCAACACGGAGTTTCGCGGGGAACATCATCGAGTATTTGAGACCCAAGTCCCTGAGGCGCCTCTTCACTCCCGCGTAGCTCAGGCGTTGGCGCTGTACCAACCTGGTGAAGTCCGGATAAAAGTGCACCTCCGCATTCTGGTATTGGAGTGGCCCATGCGATCTGGAAGCTTGCAGGATCGCATCGCGGTCCCTGAAGTTGAGGAGGCGCGCCACAATCGGTCGCGGCGTCGCCCCCGTCTTCGGCGGGCCACCCAGTACCCGGTGGGCACGTTCCACCGAGAAAAAGTTGCTCAGTCCAGAGGGCGCCAAATAGGTTTTAACCAAGTCCTCCACAAACAGGTCCGTCGCGGCATTCTCGGACCCCTCCGGTACACCAACTATGCGGACGTTCTGCCGCCTGGCTCGCCCCTCAAAGTCCTCCAGCCGCCGAATAGATCAGTGGTCATCCGCAGGTTGCGGACCTCAGTCTGTAACTCGGAAACGTCGGAGGTTAGGCTGGAGGTCTTGATGTCGAGCGTCTTCACACGCTCGTTGGTCTTGCCCAAGTCGGCCCTTATAAGGGTAATATCAACGGCCATAGAGTCCACTTTGTGGTTCAGGGTTTCATGCTGTTGCTGCATGTCGGTCCGGAGGCTCGTGATGGCACCCATGATGTCCACGAGGGTGAGGTCCGATCCATCCGGCGGGCTCGTCGATGGGGCCCCTTTAGAAACGGCCCCCGATGTAGGTGGTGATTTGAGATTCACATATCGCTCAATGCGATTCTGCTGGGTTTGCGACTTGCCACGGCCACCCTTGTTCGATGTCCTGTCCGGGTCACCTCTGCCCGCCATGATGGGTACGAGAGAACAAAGGCAAGGTGTCCACAAGACCGGGTCCGCAGCCGGAAGGCAGGTGGGGCCAAGGAGGCAAGACCAGGGTGTAGAAGGCACAAGTAGGGACACAATCACTCCACCACTGAGGGCGGCAGGCGGGCACTACGCAGTCCGATCATGCGAAGTGGCGAAGTCCGGAGAGACAATGGCACCGTCACAGAGCGGAGTTCAGCTCGACGTAACTTTGCACAGGAACCACCGATTTGGACGCCGATTGCAGTCCCCGCCTCAGCAGACCACCAGCAATTCAATTCCACCAACGTGGATCAGGATTTCAGGCAGGATAGTTGCGGTGGGTCGGACGGTCCACGGAGCTCCGAGCTTACGCGGCCATCTTGGTCGCCCGCGAAGCTCCTCCTCCCTACGGTGTAGTATGATTATCACTTTCCGCCTCACCACTTTCAAATGTCACCATCCGCCACTGCTCTTATCTATCGCCCTCACTCTATCTGTCTATCTATCGCCCTCACTCTATCTGTCTATCTATCGCCCTCACTCTATCTGTCTATCTATTGCACTCACTCTATCGCTATCACTCTATCTATCTGTCTATGTATTGCCCTCACTCTATGTATCGCCCTCTATCTATCTATCTGTCGCCCTCCCTCTATCTATCGCCCTCACTCTATCTATCTATCGTACTCACTCTATCGCATCACCACAGCATCACTCAGCACCACCACAGCATCACTCAGGGGCACCACAACATCACTATGCGCTACCACAGCATCACTGAACGCCACAGCATCACTCGTCGCCACCACAGCACCACTCAGCACCACCACAGCACCACTCAGCACCACCACAGCACCACTCAGCTCCACTACAGCATCACTCAGCGCAACCACAGCATCACTCAGCGCAACCACAACATCACTCAGCGCAACCACAGCATCACTCAGCACCACCACAGCATCACTGGTTCAAATATGTTCTCTCAATGTTTCAAGCTTTATTACAAATGTCACAAAAAGATGTTAATATGTCACTTCTGTTCTTGGATTTTCGTCACTGAACATAATCTTCACAAAAGTTATTTACAAAAGTTTAAGCTATTGCCATTATAAATTGCAATCACTTATTTAAGTATTAATTATTTAAAAAAATTAAAAGCCATTGTTATTTGTAATATCAATACATCTAAGTCACGTAAATACAAAACATGTTGCATTACAAATGCTATAGGTGTCACATTTGCGAAAGTTATAACTATTGACATTGTATATGACAAAACTATTAATTTAGCTATTTTCAAAAACAACACATAAATAAAAAAATTGTCATTTACAAAACCAATAGCTCAAACTTTTCTAATACGAGACCTATTACATTGCAAATGCTTGTTTGGTTAGCACATATATGTATTTATGAGCTTTCGAGTGCAGATGCTGTGACACCACCTTAAATCTTGGTTTATACTTTTACAGTTAATTCTCAATTGACATACAATTTTCAGGATTCATTTACTTTGTGTATAAAAGTACATAACTATGTAAGTATTGTGATTATTTGTCGCTGGAATCCTTGATGTCAATAAAAATACATGGTTTCATTAGATTTTTAAAAATAATTTATTTGGCATTTGTATGTTTACATTGTGTTCACATATGTCTTAGGTGACCAAGAAAAATATATTACGTTTATTCGTTTGAAAATAAGAACAGTAATGATCAGTGCATACCTCAATTATTGCATCAGTATTAGATTTTTTCTTCCTTTTTCTCTATCACTCACCTTTCACATTAGTTAGTCTTATTTTTATGTGGATCTCTGCCCCAGTAGCATGTTAGGTCTTCAGCTCATCACTGCTTTTTAGGTTTCGCCTGCACAGAGCTTGCACTGTGTTTGGGACATCTAATATATTTCCTATGAATCTTATAGGGGCTTACATCTTGCCCTTGCTTTTCATTGGTTCATGCGCTTGCCGCACAAAAGTACCTTATTATTAATCCCAGGGGCGAAAAGAATTGCATTTACAAATGCTTGTTATATTTTGCAGCTCCCCTGGCCTTGCTTTGTTGCAGAGCCCCAAAAAATGGCTGCTTTCATGCTAGGTGGATCTAGAGGGCCCTGAGTAGCTACTGTGTAATCCAGGGGCGTAACAAATACTTGACCCCCTGCAAAGTACATGTAGGACCCCCCCCCACGGTGTACCCCCCTACAGTCTTCTGAGCTCACACTCCCATCGTCCCTGTGATCAGACTGCAGTCAAGTCAGTGCTGGTCCCTGAGTATGAAGCAGCCGATCTGGAGTGACTTGATGCCCAGTTTGAAAGAGATTTAGAAAAGGGGGTGGTGATGGACAGAGTATCTGAATTAAACAGAACACTCGTACCCAGTCAACAGATCAGGGCTTGATCCATCACCGTTTTTTAGCTCACTGCACCATCCCAGCTCAGAACCTGGCAACATGCAAATTAGTCTGTCCCTGGCCCAGTGCATCATGGGAACAGGGCAGACCAAACTAACAAGCCAATTCTTATACTGGAAAGGAAACAAGCTTCCGGGGACCGGTTTCTGGCATTACAGCCGTCTTCGGCCCGGCTTGCTTGAATCCTGATGGTGAAGTGAGCAAGGGACTCACATCTGAGTATACCCTTCCACGCTTATGGTGGACAAAACGATTCAGAAAAGGGGGTGGTGATGGACAGAGTATCTGAATTAAACAGAACACTCGTACCCAGTCAACAGATCAGGGCTGGATCCATCACCGTTGTTTAGCTCACTTCACGATCCCAGCTCAGAACCTGGCTACATGCAAATTAGTCTGTCCCTGGCCCAGTGCATCATGGGAACAGGGCAGACCAAACTACCAAGCCAATTCTTATACTGGAAAGGAAACAAGCTTCCGGGGACCGGTTTCTGGCATTAAAGCCGTCTTCAGCCCAACTTGCTTGAATCCTGATGGTGCAGTGAGCAAGGGACTCACATCTGAGTATACCCTTCCACGCTTATGGTGGAAAAAACGATTCAGAAAAGGGTGTGGTGATGGACAGAGTATCTGAATTAAACAGAACACTCGTACCCAGTCAACAGATCAGGACTTGATCCATCACCGTTTTTTAGCTCACTGCACCATCCCAGCTCATAACCTGGCTACATGCAAATTAGTCTTTCCCTGGCCCAGTGCATCTTGGGAACAGGGCAGACCAAACTACCAAGCCAATTCTTATACTGGAAAGGAAACAAGCTTCTGGGGACCGGTTTCTGGCGTTACAGCCGTCTTCGGCCCGGCTTGCTTAAATCCTGATGGTGCAGTAAGCAAGGGACTCACATCTGAGTATACCCTTCCATGCTTATGGTGGCCAAAACGATTCAGAAAAGGGGGTGGTGATGGACAGAGTATCTGAAATAAACAGAACACTCGTACCCAGTCAACAGATCAGGGCTTGATCCATCACTGTTTTTTAGCTCACTGCACCATCCCAGCTCAGAACCTGGCTACATGCAAATTAGTCTGTCCCTAGCCCAGTGCATCATGGGAACAGGGCAGACCAAACTACCAAGCCAATTCTTATACTGGAAAGGAAACAAGCTTCCGGGGACCGGTTTCTGGCATTACAGCCGTCTTCGGCCCGGCTTGCTTGAATCCTGATAGTGCAGTGAGCAAGGGGCTCACATCTGAGTATACCCTTCCACGCTTATGGTGGACAAAACGATTCAGAAAAGGGGGTGGTGATGGACAGAGTATTTGAATTAAACAGAACACTCGTACCCGGTCAACAGATCAGGGCTTGATCCATCACCGTTTTTTAGCTCACTGCACCATCCCAGCTCAGAACCTGGCTACATGCAAATTAGTCTGTCCCTGGCCCAGTGCATCATGGGAACAGGGCAGACCAAACTACCAAGCCAATTCTTATACTGGAAAGGAAAAAAGCTTCCGGGGACCGGTTTCTGGCATTACAGCCGTCTTCGGCCCGGCTTGCTTGAATCCTGATAGTGCAGTGAGCAAGGGACTCACATCTGAGTATACCCTTCCACGCTTATGGTGGACAAAACGATTCAGAAAAGGGGGTGGTGATGGACAGAGTATCTGAATTAAACAGAACACTCGTACCCAGTCAACAGATCAGGGCTTGATCCATCATCGTTGTTTAGCTCACTTCACCATCCCAGCTCAGAACCTGGCTCCATGCAAATTAGTCTGTCCCTGGCCCAGTGCATCATGGGAACAGGGCAGACCAAACTACCAAGCCAATTCTTATACTGGAAAGGAAACAAGCCGTCTTCGGCCCGGCTTGCTTGAATCCTGATGGTGCAGTGAGCAAGGGACTCACAAGCGTGGAAGGGTATGCTCAGACATGAGTCCCTTGCTCACTGCACCATCAGGATTCAAGCAAGCCGGGCCAAAGACGGCTGTAATGCCAGAAACCGGTCCCCGGAAGCCCCACCCTCTTCAACGTATACATGAGCCCCCTCGCGACCATCGCACGCCAACACAACCTCAACATCATCTCCTACGCTGATGACACTCATCTAATCCTCTCACTCACCAAAGACCCAAACATCGCCAAAACCAACCTACACGAAGGAATGAAAGAGGTAGCCGAATGGATGAAGCATAGCCGTCTGAAACTGAATTCAGACAAAACAGAAGTCCTTATCTTAGGTACCTCCCCCTCCGCCTGGGACGACTCTTGGTGGCCAGAGGCCCTTGGAAAAGCACCCATCCCGACGGATCACGCACGGAACCTAGGCGTCATCCTGGATTCCTCACTCTCGATGACCAGACAAGTCAACACCGTCTCCTCATCTTGCTACAACATTCTTCGCATGCTCAAAAAAACATTTCGCTGGATCCCCACCGAAACCAGAAAAACGGTCACCTACGCACTGGTTACAAGCCGCCTGGACTACGGAAACACCCTTTACGCCGGTACCACCGCAAAACTTCAGAAAAAACTCCAACGCATCCAGAACGCATCTGCCAGACTCATATTAGACATCCCGCGTAAAGATCACATTTCTGGTCACCTGAAAAACCTCCACTGGCTCCCCGTCAATAAGAGGATAACTTTCTGCCTCCTCACCCACGCACACAAAGCTCTTTACGAACTTGGACCCGAATGCCTCAATACACGTCTTTACTTCTACACCCCCTCCCGCCAGCTGCGCTCTTCTAACCAAGCCCTCGCTGCTGTTCCCCGCGTCAACAAATCCACCATGGGAGGAAGATCATTCTCATACCTAGCGGCCAAAACCTGGAACTCACTCCCCATGCACCTCTGCCTCACTCAAAACCACCTAGCATTCAGAAAGCAACTTAAAACCTGGATATTCGAGAAGTAATTCCCCACCCCTCTTCAAGCGCCTTGAGACCCTCTGGGTATGTAGCGCGCTATATAAATTTATTGACTTGACTTGACTTGACTTGACTTGTACAAAATGTCGAGCAAGCTCGACCTAAAAAGATGAGGCAAATTAGTATGCTGCCGCCAGGACTATGAAGCAGGGGCCGCCATGCTTGTGCCGGGTGCGGCTGGCTAAGTGGTGGAGAAAGTTGATATGGGTGAGCCCCGCAGAACCAAAGAAAGGCACAAGGCTGCCATTGTAAAAGTTAAAACCTGGCATGGCGCTGGGAGGTCGCGGTCACATGATGTTTTTGCTGCACGGCGACTGTTGATACATCTGGGTGTACTGTGTGTGTGCAGTGTTTCTGCTCCTACCTGCCGTAGACACACGCTCTAAGGTGGTGGGGGGAGGGGAGGTGAGGCAAGGAGAGGCACCCAGAAAGGCCATCACGTGCGTGCAACAGCTATAAAGAGCGTGCAAGGGATAAATCCTAATCTTAATGGTGGAGAAAGTTGGTTTGCGCAAGCCTGCCAGAACCAGAGAAAGGCACTCAGCCGCCAGTGTGAAAGTTAAAGCCTGGCGCAGGTCACATGATGTTTTCACTGCATTGCAACTGTTAATGATGTCGGGAGCAAAACAGCAGTGACCTCGGAAGGGTGGTGGGGGCTTGGAGCAGGATTGTAAAAGTTAAAGCCTGGCATGGCGCTGGGAGGCCACGGCTCACATGATGTTTTTGTCACATAGCAACTGTTAATTATGTTGGGACAAAACAGCAGTCACTGCGGTGGGGACGGAAACATGCTAGAAATGACGAGCAGGGAGAGAATAAAACAGATGTGGAGAAGAGAAGGTGTTTACGCAGGAAGTGGGGAAGTTGGACGAAACAGGAGGTCAAGAACACATGCTGGGCGCACACAGGGCAAGCGCTTCGTTTGACAGACCACAAAGATCACCCATTTTTTTTTTTTTTAAAGCAGCAAATTAGGGTTTCTTGGCCATAAAAGGTTTGAGTTCCCACCAAGGGCTTGTAGCACTGAGGCCATGAAAGGACTGCAGGAATGAAAGTCGGCGAATGTAAGAGAACATCTATGGAAAACGCAGGACTGCTCTAATAGGGGGAGGGGAAAGCACAGTGCTGCTACAGCTCAGACCCAAAGGAAGAGAGCGAGCTTTCAAAACAAGAGACGGACGGGGGGGAGGGGAGGACATACGCTGCTCACAGAAAGAATACAAAACAGCAGCCGGCGCAGATACCATGGGTTTGTGGGGAGGAAGACAGCAATGCCACCAACTTAGTTAAGAGTACACAATAAGAAAACGGGGAGTATAGATGTCTTCAAGCCAAAGGATGGGGCACAGCTCTCTCAGCAACTTCAAAATCTCTGGAAATATAAACACGTATTAAGGAGAGGGAAGATAATGTATACAGAACTGCAACCAAGATGCATGCGATAGGAAACAATGCATTTAGGGCCTCTGGGCATGCCGGAACATTACTCTCAGACGTCCTAAGAAGGGCTGCGACAGTGAACAATGTAAGGATCCCAAGCTGAACCACTGGTGTGATTGATCCACAGCAGGTCAGGGAGGGGGGCTGCACTGAAATCTCGTGGGGTGCGCCTTATGATGGGCTTCATGTGTATTTGGAGGAAGGGTAGATCAAGAACTTGTGACAACACTCAATATGCACTGAGGCAAAAAGGAATCATGATGAAAACAAGCCAGCTCTTGGCATTGCTGTTGGGAGGGGGGGAGGAGAAACGAGAGTGAAAGTACGGCCGGCAGGCGGTGAATATTTAGGGGAGGAGAAATGCCTGTAATAAGAGGCTAATGCGGGGAGAGTGCGAGGACAAGCATGAAAAACAAGCTCTTGGCAGCACAAAATGAGATGGAGGGCATTGCTGTGGGGGGGGGGGGAGGAGAAATGCGACACGGCCTGGCGGCCACGAAAAGTGCAAAATGATCCCTTTAATGTGAAGCTGCTGACGGGAGATGGCTGGCTTTCATGTGCACGCGCTTTTCAGGTCAATGCGCTTGCGTATTGAGCTTGCTTTTCACGGGCACAGCATGAAATTGCCCGATGGTTAAGCTCTTGTTAAGCCCCTATATTCTCGCAAGCTCAATGCGCAAGCGCATTGACAGGTGAGACCTAAAAAGCTGAGTGTTAAAAATGGAGTCAATTCTGTATTTATCTACCAACCTCACAGTACCATATATTTTAGGCCGGAGGATTCTGCATAAGTAAAACTTCTATCTTTGTGGTAGTTCCCCTTTTTAAGATTTTTAAAGGTTTGAAATCTGGCCACCCTAGTGTAGCCCTCATTACCAATGGTCTCTTAATACTGGTGGGGAGAGTAACCGCAGCTAAGAGCCCTATTTTATATCATGAGATCTGTGGAAACACTACAGTTTGGTTTATTTCACACAGAGAATTCAGGTGCTGAAAACAGGAGAATTCTCAGTATGAAATTGTGAGTAAAAGTGAGGGAGCAGACTCAGAATTAATGATTCCCCCAGTGAATTTTTCATCTCCAAGGGGATGCTTGAGTAACCCTTCCAAATGAACGAAGTTCCAAGGAGGATTAATGGTTGTTAAGAGGTCCTGGATAACTGACACTGACACTGATCACCTTATAATAGCAAGTGCAAAAATATCTGAAAAAATATAGTTTCACATTAATATCATTAAAAAAGATACAGAAATATTGTTTCTTAATATATATAATTTAAAGTAGTATTTCTTATATATTTTAATATATGCCATAAAAAAAAACAATTAAATATACCTCACTAATGTTTAATACTATATATAAATGTATACTTATATAAACACACATACATTTATATATGTATGTATGTATATATATATTCACTGAAAAAAAACATAGGTTTCAGGCACGTTATAGTTAGTCATCAGTGATGTCACTGACCATGTCATGAATGATGTAATCTGTGACGTCATCAGCAGTGCATAATGGGGACGCTAGTTATAGTTACCTGAACTAATTATAACGGGGACATTTCTATGGTTTTGTATGAGTGAAATGTCCAACTACCTATAACGTCCCTGAAACCTGTTTTTTAGTGAATTTCTAAGGTTTTTTAAATGCTAATTTCTAACTATAACATGCCTGAAACCTATGGTTTTTTCAATGAATTTCAAAGGTTTTTTTAAAATACAAATTTCTTACTGTAACGTGCCTGAAACCTATGGTATTTTCAGTGAACTGCAAAGGTTTTTTAAATGCTAATTTCTAAATATAACGTGCCTGAAACCTATGGTTTATTCAGTGAATTTCTAAGGTTTTTTAAATGCTAATTTCTAACTATATCGTGCCTGAAACCTACATGTTTCGACAATGTATTTCAAACATTTTTCATCTTTTGTTCGAGTCGCTATTACAGATGACGCAGTCCACTAGGCAAGAGACATTGCTCCTAGTGCGTCCCGCCCGGACCTGGTATCATCGCTGGGTCCGCACACTCTGAATACTTCTGATGCCCCTACCTCAGTGCACCACAACTCACGCACCCTTTATGATAGAATCTTTTCTGTATGATTTCAGATCTGCTGCCCCTACCTCAGTGCACCATAAGTCATGGGCCCTTTACGATAGAATCTTCTCTGTATCATTTCACATCAGGTGCCCCTACCTTACTGTAGCACAAGTCATAGACCCTTTACAATTGAATCTCTGTGTATGGTCCAATGATTACTGTTGTACTTGTTACCAGCACCAACCATTCCCGGAGTGCTGGCTTACAGTCACCCCACAGGCATCCATCACAGACGTCACTGGACATGTGATCCTGGTAATAAAAAGGAGTTGAGCGCACGTGCCCCTACCCAGGTCCACTATCTATCTGTGTCCGTGTGTTCATTATGTATGAAAAATGCTGCCCGTGGGCCCTACCACATTATATTGTGCTGTAGACAGAGTATGCAACCATGTTACCTCTGGCAGTGGGGAAATCTTGGATTATGTAACTTTCTCTCGCTCATTCTACAAGTACGAATGTAGAGACTGCATCATTAGAGTGCTGCAAGGAGAGTGTATAGTGAATTTATAAGTGCGTGGGGATTGCCGGAGGTTTTTTTTGGTTTTTCTGTTGCATATTTATATAGCGCAAACTCGACCCGAAGGATTTGGAGCGCTTTACATGAGCACAGTATTTACATTACACATTCAGGCAAACGCAGATTAAGTGATTTGTCCACAATCACAGGATGTGGACGCGACCCCGAGGCTCGAACCCTGGTTTCCAGCACCAAGGACGGCACTCTAGCCGACGGACCACATAAGTACATATGTTGGCACAGCCTAACTCCGAACACGAGGTTTCGCTGTAATTGACTGCCCTCCATGTACCAAAAACTGCAACCTGAGCTTTCCATGGCCCTCTATTGCTACAGCTGCAACACTCCAGTGAATGTGAAATAAACATTCATATCCACAGAAATGCATCATGTCCCCGATCTTTCATGAGTGCAACTATGGATGAATGTAGGGTCAGTGATTCCCCGTACCTTCCATGTTGGCCATGTTGTGGGACTTTAATCACAGAATGACACATATGCGCTTGCAACCCCGGTGACGGCAGCACTACAACACGGACACCTGAATCAGTTCATTCATCAAAAAGCTCACAACTGAGCCAAACCCATAGCTACAGAGTCATTCTTCACAGCCTGACGCAGCACAAGCTTACGCCAGGCTGGGCCAGCCCACTCCGCTTACGCTTACAGGGAAGAACAACAATGCTACATGGCCCAAATTTTCATTGTAGTTATCTGCTGGTCACAAGTGTAGTTGTCAGTACTCCACAGCCATTCCCAGATGGCTGGTATACACCCACACCACACCCATCCAGCACAGGCGTCACAGGACACGTGACCCTATCAATAAAAAAGACCGGCGTACGTGCTCTACGTCATTTTAGAGTTGATCCCACCACATGCACTGTGATGGCCCGTCCTGGTGGTCCGAACACCTCAAGTAGGCCTGAGCCATTGAACAGGGGGGCCCACCGCAACATGCGTGGCCTCGCTGGTGTCTGAGTTTGTGGCACCGCAAGGACTGAGCGGGTGAGCAACCTGCGATGATGATGAGTGCACTAACATGTCCTCTGCCATGGCGATATCAAGACTCAGCACCAAATGTGAGACTTCTTGGCTTGCGGAGCGGGGCTGCATGATGTGAAGGGTGCCCTGTCCGTGAAAAGGTGAGCAGTGATGCTTGGGTGCGCAGCGGTGGGCAGATACCTCTGGGCGGCGGTAGTGGATGGCGTGCAGCAACCTGGATGCAGAAAGACTGCACAGCGATTTAGGCGTACGCAGATGTATATACCCTGCCATTACCCTTTCTTATTGCATTTTGAACAAGTTTTCCAATAGCAGGACAGTTTTTAGAGTCGCCCAAATGTCCGTCGCTCCCACATCTGTAGCAAAGTAGTTAAGTATTTCTTTTTTCATAATTTGTACCCTTAAATTTACCATCAAATTTCGGCAAACTTTACTTTCTCTGTTTTTTTAAGGAGGTAAGTTGGGTTGGGAGCATCGAAGCATACTTTCCTGTAGTCTCTCAGCAATTACCAGGTTGCAGTCCTGCTTTCCTGAATCAACTGATGGGTGGGGAAGGTTGACGAACACACCCCACATTTACTTGAGAATATCCACCACCTCCAAAGCAGAGGGTGAGTAGACGTTACGGACCTCTCAGGCACGGTCCTAATAAATTCACCACACTACCCAAACAGAAGCGTCAACGCTGTTTCTTTACGACAAAATATTATTGATTGTCAGCTGGTAATGTTAGATGCGTTTCACCCGCCCAGCAGGCTTGCTCACTAACAATTAAATAAAGTTATTTCCGCCATTTTAAGCTTAGCAATCACCCATGTCACATGTGAACTACAATGTAATAGAGCACAACAACAGACTTGTAGTTTTTTAAGTATATGCGAATATTGCAATTCATATATTACCCCCCTGCCGCAATAATTCATGATTAACATATTTACAGTATTCAGGCAAACAGAATAAATAAATATATATAACCAGTGTGTATATACTTAAAAGTGGAGTTCTACGTTGTCACAAATATAATTTAAATACCATCAAATGATTATGCCTTTTTTCATAATATAAAAGAGCAAAAAAGTGACGAGTGCTCACACAACCAGAATCCTGCCCAAGTGGGCTAATTCATCTTTCATGTCACAATTAATTAGACATATAGAATTGCATATTGATTTAGAGACTATTGTATCACAAGTGACATTTTTACCACTTATTCTAAAGAATTGCACACGCCTAAAACCACAAAAATGCGAAAATAATGCATAAATACCAACTGAAAGGATACGCCTAAATATATATATATGTATATATATATGAATATGTATATATATATATATATATATATATATATATATATATATATATATATATATATATATATATATATATATATATATATTCACTCGAACTTCCCACAAAGCGAAGGAATGACGAGCCACACCAGCCGGGTATGCTTATAAGTTTTCTTTATTGGGCACAAAGAAGACGCGTTTCGAGCGCACTGGCTCTTGGTCACATGACCACCACAGACATCTTAGTTCATTATATAGAAGGTCAAATCATAACAATAAAGAAAGACTCTGTGTTAACGTCACACAGAGTTTCCAATTGTGCTTGTTGTAAATCATAATAGTGTAAAAAACTTTCATTAATTATGTGAAACAGTGAGTATAGCACAATTCAGATGCATGTGTGATTAACTGCAAGATTTTATTACTTGTTTATGCGCATAACAAAACATTAAGGGTATAGTACCCGATTATGCTTTAGTTCTAGGTCATTTAGGAAAGTAGAGGAGAAGAAACTACCAAATTGTCAAAGAAAAAGATTACTAAATGACAGACAGTGAGTAACATAAAAAACGCTTCCACAGCGCACCGCACACACCAGCACCCTCCAGGAGCAGGAACGGACACCAAAATCCGGTTTTGAATGCAGCAGAGTTTTTTTATTTTTTAGTTTCAGTGAATCAGGGGTGCCATGATCTGACGCGTTTTGGCGATCCTGTCGCCTTGCTCATCAGACAATTCGCCAACTAAAAAAATCATAAACATTGTAATAACGAATTATATAACTAAAATATGAAATTATTATACAATTTACATAATTATTAATCAATTAATTATTTTATTATACATTAATAATATTTTGTAATTATTACTTAATTAACTTCCCACCCTATGCCTCTACAAACCTAGTAACCTGCAACTAAGATAAATTAATATTTACATAGCGCACATAATTAATAATCAATTTGATAATCAATATTCAAGTGTTAATTATTTTTTTATTAATTATTACTTAATTAACTTCCAGCTCTATACCCGTACAAATCCAGCAGCCTGCAACTAAAATCTATCTAAAATATGGGATTATTACAGAATTGAAATAATTATTAAACTATTAAATGATTATTAATAAATAAATAATTAATTAATTATTACCAAATGAACTGCCCACCCGCTACCCTAACAAATTTGGCAACCCACAACAAAAATATAAATAAAGTAAATCCGTATTACATAATGTATCTAATTAATAACCATCACATAGTTACTTAAAAATGAATTAATAATTAGTTATTACTTAATTAACTTCCCCTATCCCCCCACAAATCCAACAAACCACTATTCCACTATTAATTACTATTTGCAATTAAATTTTAAAAAATCCAAATCAGGTAAAATTGAAAACTATATTTTAAAAAACTAATAACAATTATACAAACAAAAGAAACACATAAAATTAATATTCGAACAAAAGCACAATAAAATAATCTTAAAACGATCTTTTACAACTTTAATATTAAAGACCATTACCAACCATTAAATTCTTAATAACAATATTACTTAACGATATTTCTGCATCACTATATTTTTGCATTGCAATCGTTTTTTGTTTGATATTTCTTTCTCCTGATATTTTGTCTATACCCCCAGGGCCTTTGAGCCCAAACGTGTTTATAAAGAACAATGGGGGGCTTGGATGGGCTTATTAAGGCAGGACGCGTCTGGATCAACTCCTTGCAAATAAAGGGTGATTTGGAAATCCCCGTTTGTTGGGGTATGAAAGGAGCATCATTGACATGTAGGTTTCTAGTGACGGCAGGAGACGGAGAGCCCTGGATTGTAATTGGCGTGGGCATTGTTTACATCTCAATCCCCGTTGCAACACCCCCCACACCCTCTCTTGCCCCCAAGCTGAAAACCCGCGGGGATCCGATAAACAAAACAATTCAAGAATGAAGGTGATTGGGAGAGTTTGCATTTGAAAGGCAGAGAGACTGGATATCGGGCCTGGGAGATTCCCGAGCAGGCTTGTAAATCAATATTTATGGAGCATTGACCCAGTGGAAATTCTAGCACTCCACTTTCAAATGGTGTCTATTGGATTTGGACCCAGCACGTGGCAGCTGCTAATTGAATCTTGCAACGGATTTTCGATCTACACAGTATAACGATGCCTGTTGATATCAAATGGTGCTTTTTAGGTTTCGACTAGCGAGCTGCGCACTGCGCAGCTGCAGGGAAAACCTTATGAGAAGAGTAGAGTGGCTTTGGTCCCCGCCTCTGTTTCCATTGGCTAGCTCCATAAATGGAGGCTAGCCATTGGAACAGACATCTGCTTGTCATCCTGAGAGCAGATTCGGGGGCGTTCCTGCAAATTTTAGGCTTTCCGCCCCTTTCGAAATCATCATGCGGCGGTGGGCGGGGTTTGTTTTTTTTGGTCGTCAAGGTTTGTTCTCGTCGTTTCTCTGACGATGGCGGCCGGGCAGTAGCTTGTTTGTACAGGTCAGGACATTATTATGTTCGTGCCGTTAACCCGCCCCCCTCCAACTGTCCGTTTGCCCGTTCCCGTCCCCCCCTCCCGCTGTCCGTGTGCCCGTGCTTAATGCTTGTTTGTTGTTGTTTTTGTCTCCTTACTCTAGGCGACCCATTGCTCTTCGTTAGCCTTCCCGCCCCCCCCCCCCCCTCCCGCTGTCCGAGTGCCCGTGCTTAATGCTTGTTCGATCTACCCTCTCAATCCATTCGTCTTGTGTTTTTCGTTTTTTACATGTCGACAAAAATATACAAACATTGTGCAATTCCAATTCTCCCGGATGCTATCTTTTGGCATTCTCGTAATATCTTGACTATCCATCAGCCCTCACAAGGAGGACCTTGGAATGCTTTAAGCAGTTTAAACCCCATGCCGCCCTGCCTCGCTCAAAGTGCTGAAGGCAGCAGTTCGTGCATCTGCTCCTTTCTTCCACAAGTGCGTTTTAATTGGAGTCTTCATTCGCCTTAAAAAATTCCACTTTGTGAGCAGAGATTCTGTTCCTTCCTTCATTTAGAAGGCCGCAGCATTCTGGATTCCGTGCCATGCCCCCAAATACTGAGGATTTGCCCAAGATCTCAGCACCCTTGAAAACTGGTTGCCGTTGGCGACAGATGATGGCAAATCCAGAGACCTCGTTAAACCCCAGTACTTCCTTTGGAGATTGCTGCCAATTCGAGAGGAAGGTTTTGCTTTCCTTTCAAATATTTATCATGGGTGGTGAGTGTCACCCAACAGATTTTTTCCTTGCAAACCCAATGGAATGTGAACTTCATTCGGGGTCGCCAGCCGCCATTAGTCTGTGTACACTGGTAAGGTAAACAGCATCTTTAAGCTTTCATAGTGACTAAACCTGTTTTCGCACATTTGTTTATTTCTCTGTGTGAGCACTTTCGCAGTGTACATAAATATGGCCTCGCGCTGGGTGTCTGTTAGCTTGATGGTCACGTGTCGTGTGGGGCTTTCACCTCAAGTGATCAGCGACCTGCAGCAGCACGGCGCCGACATATAGAATGCGATTCCTGCCCTCATTGCTTCTAAAATGTATCATTACCCGTCGTGCAAATCTCTTAGCAGAACGCGGTTTTTCATCTCTTCTTTACAAAGCACGTGCTTTCGCGGAGCGGATTTTCTGCCTAAGCGCAGTAGTGGCGTCTCCAAAAGTGAATTTTAGGGGGTGGCACACATTGGGCCACAGATGAAAGTGGTGGATATGAACTGACATACCAAGTCAAGTTTAAAGACTTTAAGCAAACACTGCTTTGCAGTGAAAGGCAGCGGACAAATTGTTGTATTGGACATGGTGCATCATCTGTTTGCGTTTTTCTGGGGCTCCTCCTGGTACAGGTTGCAGCTGAGGAGGTGGGGCACAATGGGGAGCCAGGACAAACCGAGCTGGGCACAGGCCCCATCTGGCCCCTCCCTCTAGAGTGACGCCACAGGCTTCTGATGAGGACATTACACTCTAGCGTCTGCCATCTTTGTCCATTCATTTGTGTGGAGAGTGCACTTATTTATTGAAAACCAACACAGCACTGTAAGGACCGTGCCAGTGCAGCCTGTGCACACGGGTGCAGAGGAGGACGCACAGGCCCATGCTCAGGGGTTTTGACTTATGATGCGGTGCCCAAAAAACTAAAGTGCGGATCCCGTCTGCAGTTGTGTAATCACTCGGTCTATGATCCTTGTTTGTTGTTCTACCCTTTGGTAATGTTTTTATGAACATTAAGACCTGGCTGTGAACTGTCTACAGCATCACAGTTGTAGCGCCGCCCGGTGGAATATTCTTACAGTACTCGCTCAGCATGCCCCATGAGCAGCCTTTCTGCAAGGATCTCTTTATCCTTCGAACCCCTTCCAATCGTTAGACGTGCCCCTGCCCACTTTGAACACCTGCCAAGGTGAGCTAGAAAGAGAGGAAGTGTAGGGTGGAGGAATGAGCTGGAATGAAAAAAGAAACAATACCCTGTGTTGGACTAGCCTTTCTGGCAGCCTGGCACTTCCAGATGGGTCCCCCTTTAAATGTCATTGTGAGGACCATTTTCTCTGATGAGAGAGGGGTTGGTCTTTAGCTTGCAGTCAGCGCAGCCTTTCATCCTTCCGAGGTGGATAAAAGTGCGGCACTGGGGTGCACAGGCAGAATCTGCTCCGAGGGTCGGTGCTCGTGCAGTGGTGCCGTGCTGGGGCCTGTTGATGCACAAATATAGATTTAAAGGCGTCCAGGGGCGAAGCATTGGTCGGACTGGCAGGCCTGGGACGTGTGTTTATTGTTGACATGCAGCTCGACCTTTCTGGAAGGTGCGGAGACCCGTGGGTGCCAGGGGCGGCACGACAGGGGTGCAGGAAATAACAATACTTGGGATAACTTTCTAGAAGTGGCTGGGCTGATGGGACAGAGCGAGGGTGCCCTGTTCCCACCTTAAAGTGACCGAAATGCTAATTGCTCAGCTAAATTCTCGATTTTCATAGCACACAAAATATGTGAAGGTTAAAAAAAAAGTCAGACAAGATATAGGCAGCAAGATACAGGCAGACCACATTGCGTTCTGCAGGTGTAATAGCTCGTACACTATGGCATTCTCTGGGTGTGTGTGGCTCTGGGTGTGCGTGTGGCTCTGTGTGTGTGTGTGTGTGTGTGTGGCTCTGGGTGTGTGTGTGTGTGTGGCTCTGGGTGTGTGTCTGTGTGTGGGGCTCTGGGTGGGTGTGTGTGTGTGTGGCTCTGGGTGTGTGTGGCTGGCTCTGGGTGTGTGTGGCTGGCTCTGGGTGTGTGTGTGTGTGGTACTAATTGCTGTCTGCTGAACTCGTCCGTAGGGTACAATAGGTCTCAAATTTGCGAGAGATTAAGCTAATGGCAATGTAAATGACAATGCCATTTATTTATCTGTTTTCAAAACCAACACATAAATACACATTTTGTCATTTACAATGCCAATAGCTCTAACTTTTTCAAAGGCGAAACCATTGCATTGTAAATGCTTGTTATTTGAGAACTTCACTTATGTCTTCTGCCGCCCAATCACGGCCCAGAGTTCGCCAATGGTGCAACGTGACCCGGAAGAAGCGGCCTTGTTGGTGTTTAATTTAAGCCCCTTCATCAAGGGCAAGAGATTGATTGACAAACAGGGGAAGATTCTTCTAATAGGGACCAAGAAGTGAATCATGGTGTCTTCCATTCTGGAACTAAGAACAATAGAATCTCACGGGGCCGGAAGATTCTATTCTGATAAGAGTACGAGGTTTGCTTTTAGCCTAAATCCTTTCATAACGAACAGCAGAGTTAAAAGGAGGGGCTGTTAAAGCCCATTGTGTGCTGAGCACCTCTTTGTGAACATGATCTGATAAAATCCAAAGAACGAGGTTTTAAAATCTGATTGGTTCGGGAGTAGATTTAGGACTGCCTTTTACAGGATAGTCTGGCCACTGAGCAGCAATCACTGATGATGTCAGTTCATGCATCACTTCCTGTACTGACAGGAAGGGTAGGCCCAGTGCTGCCACTGGTCCCTACGTCACTAGGTTAATCGTCATCCAATCTTGGCTAGTTAGGCAGTATCACTTCCATAGAGGGGCTTGTACTTTAATTTGTTCTATGGTAAGTGTGGGCGTCCGAGTCCCAGCATGCACAGCATCAGCAGTGTTTGAAGATGTTTCCAGCCACCTGGAGTCATAGTGTTGTGTTACAGCTCTCTTGTTCTATATTTGAAAAGGGCCTGGGTATTGACAGATGCTAGGCAGACCCCTTTAGGTCCTACTCCCCTGCCACAAGCAGCCATAGAGCTGGTGCATAAGTAATAAAGAGAGGGAAAAGAGCAGTGAGCTGCAGTTTACCAGTGTAACTCTGAACTCACTGCCAACCTTCGCAGTGATGGAAATGGAACAACCAGCCTGGGCGCTCGTCATTGGTCAGGAAAGCTAGGTTGATGTCTTGGGGAAGAGCAAATACATTATGGTGACAGCTAATAGGCTAAGTATAATGTACTTCAGCAGCCCATCATTTCACCATTACTTAAATGCCCGCCCATCTCAAAATGGCTGCAAAACTTTTGATATTGCTTTACCAACATTTCTTACCAGCACTGAAATATTAGTCATTTTCTATTACCAGTACTTCTGAGCAGGACTTCTATACTAGTAAGGATTATTACCAACACTTGTTAGCAACACTACTGTAATTGGCGAGGACGGTACAAGTGCTTCTCCACAGACCTGCTATCCCAGCATTTATCAGCATTCCTATTTTATTTGTCATAGACAGTTCCAGCTCTTCTCTGAAGCAGTGCTCTACTGACAGTTCCAGGATTTATCTGCAATGCTGCTGTATTTGTTATGTCACTGAATGCCAGCCCAAAACACCATTCCAGTCATAAGTCACAAGCAGAGCATTCCTGTTCACTGGCCGCACCAGACCCTGCTCAGGCCGGGGTAAGGATAGACCATGCCTGTAACCCTTGGGCATATCTTTCCTGATATGAGAAACAGCCCCGTAAGGTCTGTGGCTACCCTGGGCTTGCTTTACATGAAGTTTACAACTGTCCTGCAAGTTTTTCAACAGTGGGTACAGATTTCAAAATCCTGGGTGTAAAGATTTCTGGGCTACGTAGGCTATACCTGCTACAGCCATAATCTGGCCTTTCATGCCAAGCCTTTGGTTGGAATGAGAATGCCCCTACATGGTGAACAGGCATGCACTCCTTCCATGAGTGCCCCACTGCATGTGAAGCTGGTATCCTTTTTAGGTCGAAGCCTACCAGGAAGCACAACTTCAAGCGTTTGCTACCGACATCTTGGGAACATTCAGAAAGCTTATTTGCAAGTGCATTCTGCCCATTGCTTACCATTGGCTTTGTGATTTGTGACTCACATATTCTGGCTTTCTGTTTGCTGGCTTTATTTGTCTTAGATTGTCCAGCGTGAGTTTGTCCCTCCAAAGGAGCAAAGCCTTTTCACACCAACTCCTCTTGTATTTTTACACAGCTGCTCCTTTCTGTAAACAGTTACGGACAACGGGGGCTACCCCAAAATCTGAACCAGGGGCTAATTAATACTGGACTCCAACCAGTAGTTCAAGTACCACTCTTAAAATAAAAAAAGCTTAACAAATCGAAAAAGAGTACTAACAAAGTAGCAAAACTTGGGCCAAGAAAGAGAAAAGAGATAATATCAAAGAGACAAGAAAAAGAAACAAGCATTTGCAATGCAATAGGTCTCGCAGCATTAAAGTTTGAGTTACTGGCATTGTAAATGACAATGCTTTGCATTAAAACAAAATTTAATTTGCAATTGGTATATAAACATTGTTTGTGAATGGTTAGCTGTTGCTTATGCTAAGCTAAGTTGGCAGTAATATAGAGTGCTAGTCTTGCTTGTTATAAGCATGCTGATTTAAAACGCTCTGATACCTGCGGGTAAAGTTTGCACTATATAAAAGTGAAAACTAATAAATAAATAAAAAACAGCCTACCTGGACAACGTCCGTTCTTATGACAGTAGCATGCACGAAGAGAGAAGGGATAGAGGTGTGCACACACCACACAAGGAAGCAGGGACGTGCACACATAAAAAAACAATGGAAGCGTGCGGACAGCTGGCGGCAGAGAAAAGTGCACACAAGAAATCCTAAAAGGGTCAACACGAGGGATGAGGCAGATTAGTGCACACAGAGGGACGGAGACAGTGGGGTGTACAGGAGCACACAGGAGGCCATAGGGAGGCACAGAGGTCACACGGCGGAGGCAGAGAGGAACGCACACAAGCAAGGCTGAGAGGTGCAACATGAGGGATGGGGCAGATTAGTGCACACAGAGGGACGGAGACAGGAGGGTGTACAGGAGCACACAGGAGGGCATAGGGAGGCACAGAGGTCACACGGCGGAGGCACAGAGGAACGCACACAAGCAAGGCTGAGAGGTGCAACACGAGGGATGGGGCAGATTAGTGCACACAGAGGGACGGAGACAGGGGGTGTACAGGAGCACACAGGAGGGCATAGGGAGGCACAGAGGTCACACGGCGGAGGCAGAGAGGAACGCACACAAGCAAGGCTGAGAGGTGCAACACGAGGGATGGGGCGCAACGTATCTCATTCGGTTAATGCACCTGCTGAACAAACGTGTGACCTGAAACCTGCACATGTGAATTCCTGCAACAGAGCCCAGCAGCTTTACTCCTGTATTTTACAGATGTTTGTGCACCAACAAAGTAAATAATGCAGCCCCTGCCGGTCCGTGTGTGACCTGCAGGACATACTTTTGAATGTCAGCAACATATCTCATTCGGTTAATGCACCTGCTGAAACATATGTGTGACCTGTGCAGTGTGATGGTCCTGAGATGTGCAGTGTGGCGACTCAGATGTGCAGTGCGAGGGTTATCTCCTTGGACTCAGCCCCATTAGCTGCAGTCAGCTTTAAGTTACATATATATTTACACACGCGTTCCCACCAAGGTGTTGCCTCAAATGTGCTACTTGCATAGCTTGAATCCATCTCTGGGGTTAAAAAAACGTGAACGTTTTGAGCTGCTACCCTCAGAAAACCAACAGAGAATGCAAATGTTAAGTAAACTACCTTATTAAAAGCCTCTCCCTTCTGCAAATTGGAGATTCCTATGCTTAATCCTGCAAGGAATGCATCCTGCCAGTTGGCATCATTTCAACCATGATGTCGAGACCTCTGGGTTCATAGCTGAAGGCCTCCAGCTCTAATGGCCGGTCTAGATGTACACGCATCACCACCGTGTTGTGGTTTGCAAAAGTCTGAAGTAAAAGCTTGTTTGTGACTCTGCATCTCTTGGACGACCGTTGATTCTCCTATCACGACGAGAGCTGATCCTTAAGGCTTGTTTGTGACTCTGCATCTCTTGGACGACCTTTGATTCTCCTATCACGACGAGAGCTGATCCTTAAACAGGAGGGGTGACCTTAGTGCACGCCAGGGGCGGCTGGTGACATTTGAAAGTGGTGAGGCGTAAACTAATTTGCATATTGCACCGCAGCGATCGAGCGCAGCGAGCGAGCCCGAACCACCTTGCATCCATCCATACATCATTCATGCATCCACCCATCTATCCACCCACCCCCCCTGCATCCATACATCATTCATTCATGCATCCACCCATCCATCCATCATGCATCCACCCATCATGCATGCATGCATCCATACATCATTCATACATCCACCCATACATCCACCCACCCATCCTGCATCCATACATCATTCATTCATGCACCCACCCATCCACCCATTCATCCATCATGCATCCACCCATCATGCATGCATGCATCCATACATCATTCATACATCCACCCATACATCCACCCACCCATCCTGCATCCATACATCATTCATTCATGCATCCACCCATCCATTCACCTACCCACCCTGCATACATCATTCATTCATGCATCCACCCATCCATCCATCATGCATCCACCCATCATACATGCATCCATCCATCCATCCATCCATCCATCCATACATCATTCATGCATCCACCCATCCATCCACCCAACCATCCTGCATCCATACATCATTCATTCATGCACCCACCCATCCATCATGCATCCACCCATCATGCATCCATCCATCCATACATCATTCATGCATCCACCCATCCATCCATCCACCCATCCTGCATCCATACATCATTCAGTCATGCACCCACCCATCCATCCATCCACCCATCCATCCATCCATCATGCATCCACCCATCATGCATGCATCCATGCATCCATCCATACATCATTCATGCGTCCATCCATCATGCATCCACCCATCATGCATGCATCCATCCATACATCATTCATGCATCCACCCATACATCCACCCACCCATCCTGCATCCATACATCATTCATTCATGCACCCACCCATCCACCCATCCATCCATCATGCATCCATCCATCATGCATGCATCCATGCATCCACCCATCCATCCACCCACCCTGCATACATCATTCATTCATGCATCCACCCATCCATCCATCATGCATCCACCCATCATGCATGCATCCATCCATCCATCCATACATCATTAATGCATCCACCCATCCATCCACCCAACCATCCTGCATCCATACATCATTCATGCACCCACCCATCCATCCACCCATCCATCCATCATGCATCCACCCATCATGCATGCATCCATCCATACATCATTCATGCACCCACCCATCCATCCACCCATCCATCCATCCATCATGCATCCACCCATCATGCATGCATCCATCCATCCATCCATACATCCACCCATCCATCCACCCAACCATCCTGCATCCATACATCATTCAGCACCCACCCATCTATCCACCCATCCATCCATCATGCATCCACCCATCATGCATGCATCCATCCATACATCATTCATGCACCCACCCATCCATCCACCCATCCATCCATCCATCATGCATCCACCCATCATGCATGCATCCACGCATCCATCCATACATCATTCATGCATCCATCCATCCATCCACCCATCCATCCATCATGCATCCACCCATCATGCATGCATCCACCCATCCATCCACCCATCCTGCATCCATACATCATTCATTCATGCATCCACCCATCCATCCACCCACCCATCCATCCTGCATCCATCATTCATGCATCCATCCACCCAACATGCATGCATCCATCCATGCACCCATCCACCCACCCCTCCACCGAACAATCATTAATGCACCCACCCTGCATCCATCCATCATTCATGTATTTTTATGACCATATAAAAATAAATTATGGACTCTAACAAGCCTTTAGGATCGATGTTGAAGGATGTGCCAGTTTACATATTACATCACCCCTACCTTTTCATGCTGGAAACCTTCTACCGCCCATATATTTGCCATCCTGTAAGCCCTAGGTATGTACTATACAAATTCACATACAAACATACACCAACATGCATGCAATAATAAATGCATATTTCATGCTATTCCGCCTCTACCGTTTGTTAACATTTTGAAATTTTATAACCTTAGTTCAAAGAGTAAATTATATTTGTGGTGACAGTTGTTAACTCATTTTCTGGAAAATGTTTATAAAATGAAGGCTGTTGTTGCAACTATCAAAAAAGAAATTCAGAGAATTTTTACATTTCCAAAACCCCATGCCGTGAAATAAACGGGTGACCTGGATTAGACGCACACATTTCTGCAGCAGATGCTTCAACACACTGAACTATCTCAAGTCATTTGTGCAAGCTAGTTTACTGGAACACCGAAAAACACACACTCCTACCTTGCTGCCGGTCCCGCACACGTCACAGGCTCACAGCGCCCCTGGCCAATCCTGGCGCCAGGGGCACAGGTACCCTCTCGCCCGCAGCACGCCCATTAAGGCTCCTGATGGGCATGCGCAACGCCGCCAAAACACAAGTGCGCATGCGTGGGCACGGGTAAAAATTCACCCTCCGTCCCCACGCATGCGTACTTGTGTTGCCGTCTGTGCAATCATGTCAATGAATCAACATAGCGCCCGCCCGGCGGTCTGACGTCATGTTGATTCATTGACATGATTGTCATGAGGGAGCTGCGGGTGGCGTCGGGCAGGGGGGGGCTACGCCCCCACGCCCCAATGGACGAACCGCGCCTGGTGCACGCACATGATCTGCGGCCTGCACCGAGGTCAGTTATTGGCGCCAGCTGGGTAAAGGGGCGGGACTTCGCCATCTCACATTGTCGTACCACGTGTGCTGGCTAGTGCCCGACTAAAGGGGTGCCCCGTGTGTAATCCTGAGTAAAACTGCAGAATTCCTTCCCTCGTCATGTTTTTACACTTAGTCAAAGGGGTATACCTGGGAGCTAGTTTCAGTACGGTACAGTGACGTCACATTGCATCAGTCATTACTGTAGGGACAGTACAGAGAGCTCCCCTCCATGTAGTGAAACCACAGCTGGATCTAGGCGCGCAACACCCATTGGGCTAAACGGGCTTCAGCAATGCCCCCACCTCCCCCCCCCCCGTCGTCATCTTCAGCCCGGGCTGCCAAGGTTCAGATGACAGCCCGACACACTTTCCTGATTTACAATGATGTAAAATAATGAAAGTATTAAAAACGTTTCTCCAGTTTCATTTGTATTGAAGGCTCCACTTTTATTCTCGGATGCTTTAGTATCCGAGATTGTGATTTAATGACCCCTTCTAAGAGGCCCAGAACCAGCCCGAGCAAGCCGCCTCTGAAGGTTTCAGTGACCCTCCCTGCCCCCTACCTTTTGTTTTCTTTCAGCGGGGTGCCACCGAGGTGATTTCCTTGCCTGAAGCAGGGATTTCACCTAAGCACGTTTGATGTGTGGTGCAGCATGGAGTGTGAAGATGTGCACAGCAGGGGGATGCGACGCCAGCAGGAATTCCCTTTACAAAGGAAATGCGTGACCTGCACTGGCCATTCCTTTACCCCTGCTGTGCACATCTTCGCACTCTCTGCTCCAAGAGTCCTGTTGTGGGAGCTTGAGTTTCATGACTCACCTCTAAAGTGAGGCCCCGCCTGCCCTGCGCATTTTGGACACAGCTTTTCGAGGAACACCTCAACTGACTTTTTTTCTCAGGAGCTGTCCTCACTTGTATCCAGTCTGTACTTGGAGCGTTGCTCAACCTACAGATCTGCACGAGGAGAGGAGACACATTGCAATGGTAAATGTTAGAGGGGTGTGTTAAGAGCACCACACTCGCGTCCTGTGGGTCCTGTACGGGCATTCTTCATGTGACCCGCCGCTGTGGGCAAAGTACATCCCAGGTTTATGCGCATTATCAGTTTCCCGACTGAACACAGTGAATAGGGGCGCACGATAGTGCTGCTCATTCATCCTATGGCCCCTTCATTGGATGGAAGTGATTGTTGGGGTGGAGAGGAGCTGTGAATGTGCGTAAGCACGGATATAGCACCTAGTGGGTTTTGGCACTGGTGACAGTGCTCGTGCTGGATATGAAAGCGGCACATTGAGGTAGGGTGCATGGAAGCACCTACAGTTGGTACCTGGGGTTGCACTGTCGCCAGATGCTGGCAACAGTGGCCCAACTTCTAATAGGAAGGCGCTACCAGCTGAGCAGAAAGCAACTCTAATTTAATGCTTGACTGGTCCGTTCTATAATCAATCTGATTTTATTATTTTTAACAAATCTTGCCACTGGAGGGCGTTACTTGGTTGGAAATAACATGTTGGGCCGTGGTACCCCACAATGTTTGTGCATCGATGGATGTAGGTGCTTGGATTCAGTTTCCGCACTCCTGGGTGGGCTGTAGGGTCACATGGTGAAGGGAGAGCAGAGATCCTGCGTTGAGAATGATGGCTGTGAAGTTGTGCGACACCTGGTGTGTCCTCACCTTACACCAAAAGTGTAATGAAGGTGGTGGTCAGGAGCGCGTGCTAGGTCTCAGTTCAGCTGTGTGGGCTTGGGGCAGTGATGCCTCAGATACCTGCCCCCATGTCTGCTGAGTGGGCCGGACAGTGGTACTATGGAAGGGTGGTACTTGCAAGTGATGCTGTTGCAAAGCAGATCGTAGCCTCATTTTCAGCAAGTGGCCTTGAGGCGGTGGTGCCCCTGGCATGTCCTTGCAAGAGATGAGATGCTGATGTGAAGCAGAACAAGCCCCCTTATCTGCTGAGTGGCCCGACCAGTGGCGCCACAGGTGGGGGAGGGGTCCCTGGGTTGTTGTTTGAAGCATATGGGGCCCATTTCTAATACATCCAGTCAAGGGGTAGGTTGACCTTATTAAAGTAGTCCACAGTACTGTAACAACAGATGATGGCCAAATATATCTATCATGTCCTTGGTTTGGATTGGTGGTATGTGTATTGTCGTTCGTAAGTTTATTTGTGGATTTTTTGTATATTTTCACGTTTTTCTTCGATTTACCCTCTATCTCAATAAAGACCGATAATACCTGCAAATCTTAAACATACACTGTGCAGTAATTCAATTGTTACATCATCATAATACACAATTTAAGAACGTAAAAATAAATAAACAAATTGTGTTGCGCGCACTGCATCGCATTTGGTGATGCAGTGCGCGCAACGAAATTTGTTTTATTTATTTTTATGTTTACTTACCTGTATGTGGCTGTATTCCATAGTTTACTACCCCCACCCTGCCCCTTTCCACCCCAGGTTACCGCCCGGCAGCACTCCCACCACTGATCGCTACTGGTTCTTTGTAAGAATTTCCTCCATCTGAAGCCAGGCCCAATTTGTTAAGCTGATATATATTACCAGGCTTGTTCGCAGGCCATAAGTCTAGACTAGGATCATTACTTTTTCTTAGTTTCATTTCATATTTTGTTTACTAGACAATTTGGCTTGGTTGTGGTCTCATTTTGTTATTTTCTTCATTCTTTAGTATTATTTGGCCATTTGTTAAACATGTACGCCTGGAGCCTCTTGGTGCTATAGATATGAAACTGATAACAGATTCAGCTTGGTGGAAGGAATTATAGTGTGAAAATACAGTTTTTTTGCTTTTTCCTTTATTTCAGGCGGGATAGTGGTCTGTAATGGTACGGAATAATTTAACACCTTACACAAACACACAAGTACAACACCATTTGAAAGTCTTAGTTTATTAAATGCAACTTTATTCTACATAGATTCCCTTCCTTATGCATTTTGATACCTTTCATGTACTTACATATCTTTATATTGATTACTTTGCACTACCCTAGATCTCACCATATATCTCTCGCAATATATTCCCTACCTCCACTCTGACTCATCTCAAACCTCTCTCTACTACCCTCTCCAATGCACTGCCATATTTCTAACCCTATACCTCTATCAGTATATTCTCTACCTACACTCTTTCATTCATCCTAAACCCAATACTCTTCTCTCCTCTACCCCTCCTTCCATCATCTCATACCTCTTTTACTATTCAGATCTCCCAAACAAGCCTTTCAAAACCCTTCCCTCTGACTCTTCCACCTCCATCCCAAACCCCTTCCTACTGCTATGAACTCCCCAAAAAACACATTCTAGACCCTTCCTTTTTCTATCCCTCCACTATTCCTTTTCAATACAAATAAAAGACTAAGATTTCCACCACTCAGATTAATTTAATATTTCCCTATATCAGTCCCCACTAATTCTGTTTGGGTTCCAGAGTAGCGTGCTACCCACCAAAAAGCGCTTCAACACCTCGTATGGGGTAGTAAGTGCTATATAAATGCAAACCTTTTCCCTCTTCTATCCTTGCGCTATCCTTCTCAATCCAAATAACAGACTAACATGTCCAGTGCTCAAATTACTTTCATATTTCATTATACTAATTCATCACTGATCCTCTATGGGTCCTAGAGTAGCGTCCTACTCACCGAAAAAAGCACTTTATCGCCTCATCAGGGTTAGTGAGCGCTATATAAATGCAATTATAATAGGAGCTGCGCCAGCCGAAGAGGTGAGGACTGGAACTTTGTGACAGGGCTGCAATTACCAAGTTCTGTGTTTTTGCAGTATCAACAGCCTGGCAATTGACCTGTCTTTTGAAGAACAGCAAATGTAACCTGATATTATCAAAATGTAAATGCTTTATTATTTCTCATGCACCCTCTGAATTCCAGCATGGTGATGATGGGGATGCTGTTGCACAGCATCCCACCCGCCACTACTTCCACTGCCTATACATTAAAGCACCATGCTTTAATGTCTGTGCTGCCAATAAATTAATGTTTGTTGGTGCTATAGTTTGTAAAAACACTTCAAATGGACACATTGAAAAATCTCAAATTCCTTCTCTCATCTTTGCGGGGTGGACAGAGTCCCCTTTTTTGTGTGAATTATATCTGTGAACAGTCTAGGTTTTTCAGAGAGTAGCATGTTGTTCTGGGCTCTTTTGACCCAGTTTCATGGGCATTCCATTAGAAAAAAGGGTGTAATTTTAACCATCTACATAATATTGTTGTGAGAAAATTTAATGTATTTGAGTGACACTTTATTGCAAGATGAACACATCCCTTGTCTGTTATATAAATGGTTCACATTACCCTCTGTACTCCAATTGAATTCTCATAAAACTGATTGTTGTCTAGTTTCGAATGCAGAATTTGCCATTTCTTTTTCTTAGCTTGGCCTGAGCATTACCCGATCCTGATTGTCTGCCATTTTAGCCCCGCCCCCATTGATTAACATGTTAACCACGCCCCTTTGTATGTCATGTTAGCCCCCCCCCCTCGAACTTAAGACCTAGTTGCGACCCTGGCTGGATCAGACCTACTTTGAAGGGTAACTTACTGAGAGCTGGCTCAGCGCAGAGACATCACACTAGGAGCGTCTGTCACTCAAGTGACATCACACTGGGACATGGCCGTGACCTCAAATTATGACCGCAGACACCTCACACAGATTCATTACCCTCACTGCAGCGACAGCTTTTGTGTAACACATGTAATCCTAAATCCTTATGTTTTGCAACTGGTTCTTATGTAAAGCGCTCTGACACCTTCAGGTAAAGTTCGCGCTATATAAAATCGCATTAAATAAAATTAAGTAAAATAAAAAAAATCATACAGAGACTGCCTTTACAGCAGTGACATCACACCGGGGCTTCATTACTGCAGTGACATCACACTGGGGCACCATTACAGCAGTGACCGTCAACAAACAGCTGGCCACCTTCCTCGAGACGAATGGATCCCTCGACCCATCGCAGTCCGGATTCCGTGCCAACCACAGCACCGAGACCGAGCTCATCGCCGCCACCGACGACATCCGAGCCCTGATGGACAACAGGGAAACAGCGGCCCTCATCCTCCTAGACCTCTCCGCGGCTTTCGACACGGTCTGCCACCGCACCCTAGTGCAGCGCCTCAGCAACGTCGGAATCCAGGAGAAGGCGCTGGAATGGATCGTCTCCTTTCTCGAAGGAAGAACACAAAGAGTCCGCCTACCACCATACAAGTCAGAGGCCACCAAAGTCATCTGCGGCGTCCCTCAAGGATCCTCACTGAGCCCGACTCTCTTCAACGTCTACATGAGCCCCCTCGCGGCCATCGCACGCCAACACAACCTCAACATAATCTCCTACGCCGACGACACCCAGCTGATCCTCTCCCTGACCAACGACCCCGCCACCGCCAGAGCCAACCTGCACGAAGGGATGAGAGAGGTAGCCGAGTGGATGACGACGAGCCGCCTGAAGCTGAACACAGATAAGAAGGAGGTCCTCATCCTGGGCTCCTCGCCCTCCGCCTGGGACGACTCCTGGTGGCCCCCCGCCCTGGGCACCGCACCCAAACCGACGGACCACGCACGCAACCTGGGTTTCATCTTGGACTCCTCCCTCTCCATGACCAGGCAAGTCAACGCCGTCTCCTCGTCGTGCTTCAACATCCTGCGCATGCTTCGGAAGATCTTCTGGTGGATCCCCACAGAGACCAGGAAGACCGTCACCCAGGCCCTCGTCACCAGCCGACTGGACTACGGCAACGCACTCTACGCCGGAACCACCGCCAAGATCCAGAAGAGACTCCAGCGCATCCAGAACACCTCAGCCAGACTCATCCTCGACATCCCACGACACAGCCACATCTCCGGACACCTAAGAGACCTGCGCTGGCTCCCGGTCAACAAGAGAATCACCTTCCGCCTCCTTACCCACGCACACAAAGCTCTCCACGACCAAGGCCCGGGCTACCTCAACAAACGAATCAACTTCTACGCTCCCAAACGCCACCTCCGATCCGCCAGCCACGCCCTTGCCGCCGTCCCACGCATCCGCAGAGCCACTACAGGAGGAAGGTCCTTCTCCTACCTGGCCGCCAAGACCTGGAACTCCCTCCCGGCCGACCTGCGCCTGACCCAAGACCACCTCTCCTTCAGGAAGAAGCTCAAGACCTGGCTGTTCGAGCAGTAGCGGAACCCCCCCCCAAAGCGCCTCGAGACCCTACGGGTAGGTAGTGCGCTCTATAAATGTCTTTGATTGATTGATTGATTGACATCGCACGAGGACTGCCTTCAACGACGGTGACATCACAGTGGGACTGGAGATGCCTGCACTACAGTGATATCACACTGGGACTGCCATCATTACAGTGACGTCACGTCGGGGCTGGAGCACACACGTCAACGAGACAAGTACAAACGCATTAAACACAAACCCAGGACCAACCAGACAAACACGGTACTTATCAAATTTCACGAAACAAGCTTAGCCGGCTTTTAAAATCTGAAAAAGTTAGTAATTAGCGGATCACCTAATTACATGCTCCTGAATCCAAACCTGACAAAACGCCACAAAATGTAATGCACATCTCCAACAGAGGCTGCAGGAAAAGTGCTCTGTTTGAACAGGCCGAGGCCCCTTCGGGGAAATATCAGCTATTCATCTTTAAAAAGACAACGGGATAAAAGCACAAAGGTGTGGCGAGAATGATTCAAAGAAAATAATCCTCGAAGGGGAAGAAATATGTAGGTTAATAAGTAGTGGCACTTTTGGCTGCATGTGCCCAGGTGTGGCAGAATGGGTTTAATTGCAACACACCTGTCCTCTGCTGCTTTTAATTTGTACACAAAAAACAACTAGCAAGAACTAATTTTACTTTCATAGTAACTTACACAAACCACTAAAATACTAAACACTGATCACATTTTCTACTAATTACACAACCAAGCGCCAAGAAACATGATCAAACGATCGTTTCACCGTGATGGGCGCCAGACTGATTTGCATATGGCCATGTTTGAACTGGGGTGGTGTGGAGTGCAAAAAACGATGGATTTAGGCCCAGATCTCTGTATTGGGGTGAATGTGTGACATTGTTCTGCTTTCTGTCCATCACCTGTGGTTTTCGCATTTGTCACCCCGAGTGGGATGGGTATGCTCAGACGTGAGTCCCATGCACTCCACACCACTGGATTCAAGCAAGCCGGGCTGAAGACGGCTGGAATGCCAGAAACCGGTCCTCAGAAGCTTATTTCCGGTCCAGGGAAGGCATGGCTTGGCAGTTCGGGCTGGACTGTTCCCATGAGGCACAGGGTCAGACTGATTTGCAGATGGCCATGTCTGAACTGGGGTGGTGTGAAGTGCAAAAAATGATGGATTTAGGCCCAGATCTCTGTACTGGGGTGAATGTATGACATTGTTCTGCTTTCTGTCCATCACCTGTGGTTTTTGCATTTGTCACCCCGAGTGGGATGGGTATGCTCAGACGTGAGTCCCATGCACTCCACACCACTGGATTCAAGCAAGCCGGGCTGAAGACGTCTGGAATGCCAGAAACCGGTCCTCGGAAGCTTGTTTCCGGTCCAGGGAAGGCATGGCTTGGCAGTTCGGGCTGGACTGTTCCCATGAGGCACAGGGTCAGACGGATTTGCATATGGCCATGTCTGAACTGGGCTGGTGTGGAGTGCAAAAAACGATGGATTTAGGCCCAGATCTCCGTACTGGGGTGAATGTATGACATTGTTCTGCATTCTGTCAATCACCTGTGGTATTTGCAGTTGTCACCCCGAGTGGGATGGGTATGTTCAGACGTGAGTCCCATGCACTCCACACCATGGATTCAAGCAAGCCGGGCTGAAGACGGCTGGAATGCCAGAAACCGGTCCTCGGATGCTTGTTTCGGGTCCAGGGAAGGCATGGCTTGGCAGTTCGAGCTGGACTGTTCCCGTGAGGCACAGGGTCAGACTGATTTGCATATGACCATGTCTGAACTGGGGTGGTGTGGAGTGAAAAAAACGATGGGTTTAGGCCCAGATCTCTGTACTGGGGTGAATGTATGACATTGTTCTGCATTCTGTCCATCACCTGTGGTTTTTGCATTGATCTCCTCTTTTCCTCTTTAGCCATCCCTAAAGCCATACTTCCTCCGCTCTAAACGCCTAATGTTAAGCAGTAATGCTATTTTTTTCTGCAATCCTCCCTGATCCCTCCCATATTTATTACTATTAGTAAATTAAACTTGTGAGGATCTTCCCATAGAAAAAATAGGAGAGGTGGTGGTGGATATGTACACTCTTAATTTTATGCTATTTTAGTACTAATTTACATACTATAGAATGCAATTTGTGAATCAATGTTCTGAAGAGGGTGTAATGAAACCACTGAAGAACAACTCACCATTAACTTTAATGGGACGTTCATTTGTAGATGGATAAAATGACATTCTGTGTCCCTTCATGAAGTAAATGAAAGGGGTGTTTTTGCCTAGAAATGTGGTAACAAGCGCACACCGAATGAGGAGATTAAAGTTCATCTTTCTCTTATCTCCCCAGAGTGTGAATATAGGGAACACCCATTCCCACTGCCTTATGAGGCCTAACTAAAATTTAGGATGTGTAGGTCACCGATGAGTCCTTTTTATTTTCACTTGTATGTGCATACCGCACACTGTCTGTCATTTTTTTTATATTTAATATACATTTTCTTATATTGTGTGTGCTTTTAATTGTATATATATATGTACAGGTTCACCCCTGTCCGTGTGATTGAAGGGTGACCCCACATGTTTGCATGATTTGTTGAACACATTAGGCATGTTGTGGCAAAGCATGAGACAAGACTATGTAATGGGGACAAAGAATCCCCACCAAATGAAATATTATTGTATATTTTCACTTTCGTAGCAGAGACCATCAAGAGGAAAAGGTCCATTATGGTCTGTGTGCTTGCGTGCATGCTTCTTATTGTTTGTCTGATTGTACCAGCCTAAAGTTAGAAATACCAACCATGAATCGTAGGGATTTAACATATCTCTTGGTCCTGAAGAAAGCTTACTGACCCTTGGGGGAATATCACAGGCTGAAACGTGTTGACCTATTGATGTTCTGGGTCATCATACCCACGAGACATCTCACTGTTTTTAACTCTGCTAAAGAACCTTCATAGTAAAAGTAGTTAGGATCCGGAAGGCATTTTTAATTCACTCATACTCCCTAATTCTTAGTTTAAGAGCTCCACTTACAAACTGCGTTGAGCCCTCACATTCACACTAGGTGCAGTGGGTGTGGATTCAATGATGAAGCATGCGACAGGTGGTACTTGTAGGTGAGGGTCCTACAAAAATATGAAAGAGGTGTCAGGATCGCACTAATTTACCTGGGTGAAGATCCCTCATTCTCTAGTGATATGCTAAGGGCCATGCAACTGATCTCTTAATCTGAAGAGATCACAGCAGCATAGGTTAACCCTCCCAAGTGTAGTTATTAGCATTAAAAACATAAGAATGTTGCTTATTAAAGAATTGGTTATCATTGCATGGAACACACCACAAATGGCTTGTTTGGCTGCACTACTCCCAGGGAATTTCTCTCACAGCATGGACAGCAGCAGAAGCCATTATCTCTGTGAACGTTTTAACACAGCTTGCTTAAAAGACGGTTAGTATAATACATGCCTGCCTCTGTGCTGCTGGGTAGGAAGTCCAATGGAGCTTAGCCTACACTGGTGTCACGCCTGTACCCATCAATCCAGCTACCTGAGCAGCCCTGTCCAAACCTAGGTCACTGTGATCTCTAGTATCCCTCTGAGTTCAAATATCTTTGCATGCACAGAACTGTGGAAATTGGGTGAACTGGCAATACAGCTTTCCTTCCTCCATTCCCCGATACTCGCCCATCTGGGAGCAAAAATGATATTCCACAGAGACGAGGGAGATTAGTTATTTCCTCCTATCAATCAAACCTGCTTACGATGATGGCTCTGCAGCACTTTACCCCATTTACCTTCCCCCTCCCGCTCCTCTCTATAAGTAAATTACGTCACAAACAATTGTAAGTGCTTTCAAGGGTCGAGGAGGCTGAGTGTAAACCTTCTCTTGTAAACAAGAACTTCCTGTTTCAAGAATGCATGCACTGGATAGCTTATGCACAATCTATGTTAGCCATGGGATGCGGGTCTCCTTACTCAGGCATACTACTAACTAGACCCGCAATGCCTTGCTCCCATTTGGGGTGATAGCAATGCTTTAAACAGACAGGTACTGTCCAATATGCACTTCTTTAATTTGGAAGGGAGAGTACCTGCACTTTTCAGCTCTGCTGTAATACATTCAATGGTAGGGTACCAGCTTTTTTCAGGAGCAAATAGGTACTCACGATAGTAAGTACCCACACTTCAGAATTGCATTTAAAGCACTGAATGATACTAACTTCTTTTAATCACTAACCCAGGCTGCGATATCTCACAATATTTGGGTTGGTACTCACTCACTTTCATTTCTAATATGGCCTGTAATATCTCACTCCAGTTGTGGGCAACACTCATTTTATCACTTGCCCAGCTCAGACTGTCTTGCCCATTTTGGAATTTTACTTGCTTTTTTTACCACTTCTAGAACCTGTGACATCTCACTCTTTTGGGGTGATAATCAATCATCTTGTCATCCACCCCTTCCTTTGCTACCTTTTTCAGGTGATATTGATTATCTTTACCAGACTCTTTACCACGACCTCGGCCTGTGCGGTTTCTCCTTTTAAGGGGGGATATTCAATCACTTTGACCACTGTCCGAAGTTTTAATGTATGTCTCTTTTTGGGGTAACATCACTTTGAATACTCCCACAGCCTGTGGTGTATAACTCTCTTTGCAGTGATATTCTCTAGTATTAACTACTGCCCATCATCCCTTGTTTTTTTTGTGTCTCCTGCCCTGTCTGTAATGTCCTTCAATTTAGAAAACGTACTCCTTTTGCTACAAGTGTGGTCACTAATAGTCAGGACCACTGGATGTATGTGACAGAGGAGGGACAAATTATGCTGCAGGGTTGAGTAAATTATGCAGCAAGAAAATGCAAATTATAGAGCGTAATGCGGCACATTTTGTATTAGTATTACTTCATTATTTTGTCATTTTTACACTTGTTAACACTGTCTGGGCATTGGTCGCACCTCATTAGTACCAGTTCAACATACAAATATAGCAAAAAGAAACAGAAAGGTGACCAGTCAACCCCTGCAAAGGGCCTTCCACTGCACCTCAACTTGTGTCACTGCATTTTTAGTAACTTTTGAACCGTTTGAGCTAAAAACGTTTTTTTAAATATGCAAATATGCAGCAGATGGTGGATTATATGGCAATATTGCAATTATGCGAAAAACGCCTTGGCTGCTTAATCGCATAATTCCAGTTGCCCTGGTTAAAGTTAAAGGAAGCCCCAAGCCAGACCTGAGATCTTGTGTATAGAGAGTTACCCTTGTTATTTAATTGATCGGTTTAACTGAAAATAATAAAAATGCACTCCATCCTCTGAGCTGTCTTACATGAAAATTGCTAAAGAAAGCAAGTGACGGCCAAAAAGACCTGCACAGTTTAAACCTCTCTAACAGTTGAGTTAGAGACAGCGTAGGGCTTCAGTGCCCTCTGGAGTGGCGAGAGAGGCTGCTCCTTCCAATCCTGGTGCAGCTTTCATGCTGCGTGAAAGCAGCACCAGGATTGGTGACTGCAGCTTCCTAGTCCCGCACTGGAACCTGCCTTCCTGCCTGGAACCGAGAGAGGAGGACGAGGAGGAGGAGGACGTCTCACCAGGGCACCAGGGTCAATGTAAGTGTATTTTTTAAATGTATTAATAACATTTATTGTTTCCCTCCTGCCTCACTACCCTCTTTACATGCCAGCCGCCACTACACAGGGAGACCTGTTGACTTTGCCAATGCTTGTTTATTGAGCAGGCTGAAAACACAGTGACAACCCTGCAAGTGATGTCCTTTTACGACATCTTTGGCACAGAGCCACAAAGGTCGGTGTCAAAACTAAGCACGAGTGGTTAATAGATGAAAACATCTTTTTTTTTTTGTTCAAAGTTATTTTATTGAATTATTTTTTTTTTTTTTTACAAGTATATTACAATACAGTACAGTAGTGATGCGGGGCAGGACAGATTCCCCTTTGGCTGTGTGGTTCGCTGAGTGTTTTGCGGTGATGTTGTCTGCGCCTCTGAAGAAGGTTACCCAGTTGAACCACCGCTTAAATGTTGCTTTGCTAGTGTTCTTCCAGTTCGCTTGTATTGTCTTGACAACTGTTGTGAGCAGAAGAGCTTTCCCCTTAAACTTCGGTTTATCTTTCTGTAGATCTTTCTGCAGACACGTTTATTTATGCAATTTTATATAGTGCGGACTTTACCCGAAGGTGTCAGAGCGCTTCACAATAGGAACAGAAATGATACAGGATGAAAACATTACACGTGAACAGATCACAAAAGCTATGTAAATACCTTACATGAGACACATTGCTGAGCGCAGAGACAGCATTTTATCTCATCAGTCTTACTGGAAGAAACGGGAGCTAGAATTTGACAAGAATGTGGCGTAAGGGCTGATGAGAGAAGAGGCTTGGGGTGAAAGAGTAAGACTTCCCTTCCACTCCAAAGGTCTTAGAATGAATCACTTGTTTAACAGAATGAATTAATTCCTAATGGATGTCTGTGACGTAGATCAGACTGTAAAGGACATTGTTGGCAAGCAGTTTAAGATTTTGCTGCTTACTCAAACTTGCATTCGTAAACAGTGATAGAGTGGGAACACCAGCAAGCAATGAATATTGATTGTATTGTTGTCGCTAGTGGAAAAGTATCCTGCCAGCTAAATTATACCGGTGCCAGAGCTAGACTAAACAAGCAGCAGAGCCAGGTTGGCCATGGGGCACAAGATGCTGAGTGGGCTGGGGAGGCCAACAGGCTTCTTACAGGGCCGATGGGCAAAGATCGGCCCAACTCACACTCTGGGGTATAATTCCAAGAAAAGTGATGGAGCCGGGCGATAGCCTTCTTGGCTTAACGCCGCGTTCTGCCACTTTACAATTGCAGCACTGCACTCTATTTACAACAATACGGTGCAGCCCTTTTTTTCCCCTTTGCACTGATGCTAATTACAGCTGCCTAGCGCCAACACAGGCACCCTTGCCCCATATTTATGCCGCCCTTGTAAATATGGGGCAGTGTCAAAACCAATGGGTGTTGTGGCTGAACGCCCACCTCAACACCCATTGCCCTCTCCTTTCATGCTAAGTATAGCGTGAAAGGGTGCCTTATTTACAAGGCAGCGTTAAGCCACGTTAAGTGGCCTAATACTGCCTTGTAAATAAGGCTTAGCTCGTATCACCACAGGGACATCCCAAAAAGTTATGTTCCTGTGGCGATAGGGGCTTGACAATATGCCCTGTGAGCGAAAGGTGCAACGTTTTCAAACCACGTACCTGATTTAATGCTGAAAGCAAGCAATGCTCCTGGCACAGCACCAGGCACTGGCTTTTTATAACATGTAATCAGTGCTTTAAATGTGCCAGTACTGTCCGCTACGGAGTACCGACACTTTTTTTATTTTGAGAGGGAGAGTACCTGCACTCCTCAAGAGAAACCTAATACTTTTAATTGGAGAGTACTTGCACTTCTCAAGAGAAAAGTACTTCTCAGAAACGAGCAGGTACTCTGGCAAACAGTACCTGCACTTCTATTTTTCGATTTCAAATACTGTATGTAATGAGCCCTTATCATGCTTTAAGAATAAAAAGTGCAGGTACTCACCGTATTGAGTTTGGAGCGAGGGAGAGGAGCTAAAGACAGGGCTCGTATACCCTTTAACAGGGAGGTGTATTGGACGAGTGCTGAGAGATACTGTACCCGCTCCATATAAGGTGACTCCATCACGCTGTTATGTTATGTTATGTTATGTTATGTTATTAAAAATTTATAAAGCGCACGTACGCCCAAGGGCTTCTTGGCGCTGGAAAGATAAAAAACATAACAAGGGGTGAATCTGCCGGACGCGTTATTTTAAGTAAGCTTTTGTAAAAAGATGAGTCTTGAATGCCTTTCTGAAGGCGAGGAGATCTTTACTCTGTCTAAGGGCTAGTGGCAGAGAATTCCATAGGGTGGCTGCTAGGAAATGGAAACTACTGCCACCTTGTCGTTTTTTCTTAAAGCGAGGAACTTCAAGAAGGTCTTTGTAGGCAGATCTTAGGTTCCGTGAGGGAGCATATCTACCAATCAGCTGTCTGATGAATAGAGGTCCCTTGCCTTGCAGAGCCTTAAAGATAATGCACCCGGCTTTGAATTCGGCTCTTTGAGCCACGGGTAGCCAGTGCAGGCTCTCTAGGCCTGGTTTAATTGATTCCCATTTGGGAACTTTGCAAATCAGCCTAGCGGCCTGATTCTGCAAGTACTGCAGTCTTTTGAGTTGACCTACGGGTAGGCCTAGGTAAAGGCTGTTTGAGAAGTCAATGTGGGAGAGGACCAGGGCCATGACTACCTGGATTAAGGCGGAGGGAGTGAGAAAATGGGCGATTTTCCTGATTTTCCTAAGTTGGAAAAATCCAGAAGAGACCACGGTTCCAATTTGAGATTTTAACGAAAGGTCCTCGTTAATGGTTATCCCCAGACTTTTTACAGTGAGAGATTTCTTGGGGGGGAGGCCCATATCAGACGGCCAGAAGTTAGGGCTCCAGCTGATTTCGCTCTTGCCGGGCAGGATCAGCTCAGTTTTCCCTGGGTTTAGTTTGAGGTGATTTGAGGACATCCAGCTCTGGATAAGAGTCATCGTGGCTTGAAAGTCCTCCACCGCGTTAGGGGAGTTGAGAACAAAGACGAGCTGTAAGTCATCTGCATAATTGTATGCAGTGACTTTGTGCTTTCTCAGGGCAAAGAGAAGGGGCCGCATGTACAGGTTGAATAACAAGGGTGATAGTGACGAGCCCTGGGGCACCCCACAGAAGGACTTGACTTTGGTGGCAGAGAAGGAGCCCAAGCGGACAGACTGGGTACGTTCAGAGATGAACGATTTCAACCAGGCTAGGGCGGAGTCTCTGAGACCCGCCTGTTCGACACGGTTGATCAGAATGGAATAGTCAACCGTGTCGAATGCAGCGGACAAGTCAAGGAGTACTAGGGCTTGGTGTAGATTGTTGTCAGCGTTGGACCTCAAGGTGTTCTGGACGGCCAAAATTACAGCCTCAGTGGAGTGACCAGGCCGGAAACCTGCTTGGTTGGGTTGGAGATATCCCGTTTCCTCCACGAAGTTAGAGAGGCAGTTGGTGACATGCGCCTCCAGCATTTTCGATAGGAAAGGCAGCAAGGATATGGGCCGATAGTTCGTGAGGTCTAGCGGATCGATACCAGGCTTCTTGGTGAGGGGAATCAATAAGGCCTGTTTGAAGCTGCTAGGTACTGTTCCTGAAGTAAGAGAATCGTTGAGCAGGGGTATCATGCTGTTGGGCATAGCTCGACCAATTTCTTTCATAATTTGGGGGGGACAGACATCCGTAGGAGATCCTGATTTGACTCTGGACAATAATGCCAGGAAAGTTTTCAAAATGTTCTGCTTAATCATTAAGATCTTGTCTCGAAAGAAATCATTCAGGGAATTGCATAACGCTTGTGAGGGAACTACCGGGGGGGAAGTTCTATCGTCATTGCAGAGGTCGTTCACTATCCTGAAAATTTCTTTTGACTTGTTGGTGGAGTTTAGAATTTTAGTAGAGTAGTAGGTTGTTTTATGGTTTTGTAGAGTTTTTTGGTAAGTCTTCCTGGCTGAGCAGTATGTGGCCTTGGCCAGTGGGCAGTACTGGGAGCGCCAGGTTCTTTCCTTTTGCCTCACTTCTTGTTTCATTTTTTTTAGTTCAGGTGTAAACCATTTATGTGCGTCCGGACTCCTAGAGCAGCTGAGATGTGTGGGAGGGGCGTAGATGTTAATCGCTGCAGTAAGCCATTCATTAAACCGACCATCGGCCTCCTCCACATTAGTGCTGTCAGGGGGAAGGGAGTTACCCAAGAAGTTGAGAAAAGCTGGCATATCCATAGAGGACCATTTCCTGATGGTTTTGCTGGATTGTAGCTTGAAGTGGGTTGTCTTAACTAACTGAAAGGAGAAACTTATGCTGTGGTGATCAGACCAGCAGCAAGGTATTATGTCTAATTCGGGTAGAGGCAGGTTCAGAGACCAGATTTGGTCGAGGCTGTGGCCCTTCTGATGAGTCTCAGTATGGATGTGTTGTGTCAGGTTGAGATCACAGAGGAGTTCACTCATCTCTGCAGCTTGAACGCTGTTCAATATTACTCCAGCTCTGGCCATCTCGGCCAGTGCTGTGTAATTAGATGAGCCAGGAGTGTGCCCTGATCTAAATACCTCTAATATTATTCATTAGAATATACTAAACAGTCCCAACAGGTGAACTGGTGCTCCTGAGAATTGATTAGCTGCACAATTTAAGTTTATTCTTTTATGGTGAACCCCTCACGAGAGAGTTATTTTAGTTAATATTTATGTACCTTTCTACTCCAAGGGATTTCTGTGGACACTAAATGTTAGCACTGAACATGGAGTTCCACCAGGGAATATTGTAATTGTCTTGTAATTGCATTTATATAGCGCTTACTACCCCTGACGAGGTGTCGAAGCACTTTTTCGGCGGGTAGCACGCTACTCCAGGACCCACAGAGGATTAGTGTTGAATTAGTATAGTGAAACATGCAAGTACATTTTAAGTTGGGGATAGGTTAATTTAGTTATTTGGATTTGGAATGATAGCAGAAGGATAGAGTAGGACAAAGGTTAGTATTTATTTATGGCTCGCTTGTTGACGCATGCTATTCAGGGAGCCTATAAAGGATTAGTGGTGAATTAATATGGTGAAATATGAGGTAATTTCAGTGGTGGATATTAGTCTGTTACTTGAAGTGAGAAGGATAGCGGATGGATAAAAGGGGAAAAAAGATTTGCATTCATATAGCACTTGTTACCCCTGATGGGTGTTGAAGTGCTTTTTTGGCGAGTAGCACGCCACTCCGGAACCCTTGGTAGTTCCGGCTGGACTGTTCCCGTGAGGCACAGGGTCAGGGCTGATTTGCATATAGCCAGTGTCTGACCTAGGGTGGTGTGGAGTGCAAAAAAACGATGGATTTAAGCCCAGATCTTTGTACTGGGGTGAATGTAAGACATTGTTCTGCATTCTGTCCATCAACTGTGTTTTTTGCAATTTTCACCCCGAGTGGGCTAGGTATGCTCAGACGTGAGTCCCAGGCTCTCCACATCACTGGAGTCAAGCTATCCAAGCTGAGGAAGGCTGATAGCCAGAAACCGGTCCTTGGATGCTTGATTCCGGTCTAGGAAAGACATGGCTTGGTAGTTCGGGCTGGACTGTTCCCACGAGGCACAGGGTCAAGGCTGATTTGCATATACCCAGTGTCAAAACTAGGGTGGTGTGGAGTGCAAAAAACGATGGATTTAGGCCCAGATCTTTGTACTGGGGTGAATGTAAGACATTGTTCTACATTCTGTCCATCAACTGTGTTTTTTGCAATTTTCACCCCGAGTGGGCTGATATGCTCAAACGTGAGTCCCAGGCTCTCCACATCACTGGAGTCAAGCTATCGAGGCTGAAGAAGGCTGATAGCCAGGAACCGGTCCTTGGATGCTTGATTCCGGTCTAGGAAAGACATGGCTTGGTAGTTCGGGCTGGACTGTTCCCATGAGGCACAGGGTCAAGGCTGATTTGCATATAGCCAGTGTCTGACCTAGGGTGGTGTGGAGTGCAAAAAAACGATGGATTTAGGCCCAGATCTTTGAACTGGGGTGAATGTAAGACATTGTTCTGCATTCTGTCCATCAACTGTGTTTTTGCAGTTTTCACCCGAGTGGGCTGGGTATGCTCAGACGTGTGTCCCAGGCTCCCCACATCACTGGAGTCAAGCTATCCAGGCTGAAGAAGGCTGATAGCCAGAAACCGGTCCTTGGATGCTTGATTCCGGTCTAGGAAAGACATGGCTTGGTAGTTCAGGCTGGACTGTTCCCATGAGGCACAGGGTCAAGGCTGATTTGCATATAGCCAGTGTCTGACCTAGGGTGGTGTGAAGTGCAATAAAACGATGGCTTTAGGCCCAGATCTTTGTACTGGGGTGAATGTAAGACATTGTTCTGCATTCTGTCCATCAACTGTGTTTTTTTGCAATTTTCACCCCGAGTGGGCTGGGTATGCTCAGACGTGAGTCCCAGGTTCTCCACATCACTGGAGTCAAGCTATCCAGGCTGAAGAAGGCTGATAGCCAGAAACCGGTCCTTGGATGCTTGATTCCGGTCTAGGAAAGACATGGCTTGGTAGTTCGGGCTGGACTGTTCCCATGAGGCACAGGGTCAAGGCTGATTTGCATATAGCTAGTGTCTGACCTAGGGTGGTGTGGAGTGCAAAAAAACGATTGATTTAGGCCCAGATCTTTGTACTGGGGTGAATGTAAGACATTGTTCTGCATTCTGTCCATCAACTGTGTTTTTTGCAAATTTCACCCCGAGTGGGCTGGGTATGCTCAGACGTGGGTCCCATGCTCTCCACATCACTGGAGTCAAGCTATCCAGGCTGAAGAAGGCTGATAGCCAGAAACCGGTCCTTGGATGCTTGATTCTGGTCTAGGAAAGACATGGCTTGGTAGTTCGTGCTGGACTGTTCCCATGAGGCACAGGGTCAAGGCTGATTTGCATATAGCCAGTGTCTGACCTAGGGTGGTGTGGAGTGCAAAAAAACTATGGATTTAGGCCCAGATCTCTGTACTGGGGTGAATGTAAGACATTTTTTCTGCATTCTGTCCATTAACTGTGTTTTTTGCAATTTTCACCCCGAGTGGGCTGGTTTATGCTCAGACGTGAGTCCCAGGCTCTCCACATCACTGGAGTCAAGCTATCCAGGCTGAAGAAGGCTGATAGCCAGAAACCGGTCCTTGGATGCTTGATTCCGGTCTAGGAAAGACATGGCTTGGTAGTTCGGGCTGGACTGTTCCCATGAGGCACAGGGTCAAGGCTGATTTGCATATAGCCAGTGTCTAACCTAGGGTGGTGTGGAGTGCAAAAAAACGATGGATTTAGGCCCAGATCTTTGTACTGGGGTGAATGTAAGACATTGTTCTGCATTCTGTCCATCAACTGTGTTTTTTGAGAATTGATTAGCTGCACAATTTAAGTTTATTCTTTTATGGTGAACCCCTCACAAGAGAGTTATTTTAGTTAATATTTATGTACCTTTCTTCTCCAAGGGATTTCTATGGACACTAAATGTTAGCACTGAAAATGGAGTTCCACCAGTGAATATTGTAATTGTATTGTAATTGCATTTATATAGCGCTTACTACCCCTGAGGATGTGTCGAAGCGCTTTTTCGGCGGGTAGCACGCTACTCCAGGACCCACAGAGGATTAGTGTTGAATTAGTATAGTGAAACATGCAAGTACATTTTAAGTTCGGGATAGGTTAATTTAGTTATTTGGATTTGGAATGATAGCAGAAGGATAGAGTAGGACAAAGGTTAGTATTTATTTATCGCTCGCTTGTTGACGCATGCTATTCAGGGAGCCTATGAAGGATTAGTGGTGAATTAATATGGTGAAATATGAGGTAATTTCAGTGGTGGATATTAGTCTGTTACTTGGAGTGAGAAGGATAGCGGATGGATAAAAGTGGACGAAAGATTGCATTCATATAGCACTTGTTACCCCTGATGGGTGTTAAAGCGCTTTTTTGGCGAGTAGCACGCCAATCCGGAACCCATTAAGGATTAGTGTTGAAAATTAATAAAGTATAAATATGAAGTAATTTTAGTAGTAGATATGTTATTCAGTTGTTTGGGCAGTATATTAGTATAGTTGAATATGGAATATGGATTTTGAGAAGTGAACATGTTAGTCGGTTAATTTTGATAGAAAGAGGGCAGTGGAGGGATAAAAGAGTAAAGGCTTTTTTTTTTAAAATGAGAAAAAGGGCAGCATTCCTGGCCCTAGTCCCGACCAGTCTCGACCAGGCCCAAACAGGCAACTACCCTTGTCCTCTCTACCCTTTACAGGCCCAAACAGGCAACTACCCTTGTCCTCTCTACCCTTTACAGGCCCAAGCAGGCAACTACCCTTGTCCTCTCCACCCTTAGCCTCGACGCCCGGGCTGAGACGCCCTAAGCCTGGCCTTTTTTGTAGCCCTAGTAATCAGGTTACCCCTTCAGCCAATGGGAACCCTATCCCTAACACTATCCAATCACAACACTAGCCCTAACATCTAGAACCAATAGGAGACCAGGACCTTAAAGCCAATCTGAACCCTAGTCCAAGCACCCAATCAGTTCAAAAACCCTGATCTCTACGTCCAATAAAGGCCTTAGCCCTACCACTAGTCCCAACACAAGTCCAAGCAGCCAATGGTACAGGTAACCCTAGTCCCTACTTCCAATAGAAAGCCTAACCCTACTCTTAGTCCCACAACTGGTCCAACAACCAATCACATCAGAAGCACTAAATAGCTACTTCCAATTAAAGGTCTAACCCTAGCCCTAGTCCCACCCTACTCCCAACAACCAATAACATAGGATGCCCTAGTCCCTACTTCCTATAGAAATCCGAACCTTAGCCCTAGTCCCAACCCTGCAATGATTGAATTACAGACAGAGAAACCAATCAGAACCCTCAAATACCCAGCCAATGAGGACATTAACCCTAACCCAATAGAAACACCAGATACAACCAACAATCTGTGTACACATGTGCCAACCACCAGCACACCATATAAGGTCCCAGCAACCTCAGACAAGGTTTGATGGCCAGGGAGTTGGGAGCTGTTTGCTCCTGTTCAGAATCTCCTAGGAGACAGACAGGCTCAATCCACAACTTTGGACTTCAGCAGGTAAAGGCTTCACTAACTCGAAATCTAACAATACTGTTTGAATAAAGTTTTACTCCCCCTGCTGGCCAAAAAAACGAAGTGCACAGGCCCCAGTAAATACAGTTTAAACAGCTCACAGAAGCACCCTCTGATGTGGAAAATCCCTGTTGCTGGTGGGGAGGGGGGGAGGGGGGCAGGGGGGCTGGCCTCACTGCCTTATTAACACAAAATGGTGGCTGGGGATGAACTGTTTGAGCACACAGGCCTAAGCACAGAGCAAAGGAGAAATTTGGAGGGAAAACAGATTTGTCACAAAGGAATGAGAGGGACAAATTACAGAGGTTGGACTGCAAATGCCACAATTCAACACACTAAATGAAGGCAATCATGGGCAGGGAAAACCACACATTTAAAACACAACACAGGTGATAAAATATGCAATTACAGGCAGGCTAAAAGTACAATTTTTAACTGTAACAACCCCATCATAGACAGTAAACACAGAAAGTGAAAATCGTTTCTTAGACAACTTTTTGTCTTGGGAAGAGACAGCACTAGTCTGTCTCCTTACCACTTCCTGGACTCTGCTCACTGCAATCTGGGGCACATGTGGGCTGCAACTCACAAGATGGAGGAGAATGATTTGGGGTGCACCCAGCAAGGCTTTCAGGGGCCTGTGCAGGTGTGAGAGGAGGGCTCAGACTTGTCTGGTAGCTGAATAGCCAATAGTCTGCTGGCCTGGGGTTGGGGTCTGGGCAGCTGCTTGCTCCTGTTCAGAATCTCCTAGGAGACAGACAGGCTCAATCCACAACTTTGGACTTCAGCAGGTAAAGGCTTCACTAACTCGAAATCTAACAATACTGTTTGAATAAAGCTTTACTCCCCCTGCTGGCCAAAAAACGAAGTGCACAGGCCCCAGTAAATACAGTTTAAACAGCTCACAGAAGCACCCTCTGATGTAGAAAATCCCTGTTGCTGGGGGGGGGGGGGGGGGGGGCGGGGGACAGGGGGGCTGGCCTCACTTGCTTGTGAACACAAAATAGTGGCTGGGGGTGCACTGTTTGAGCACACAGGCCTAAGCACAGAACAAAGGAGAAATTTGGAGGGAAAACAGATTTGTCACAAAGGAATGAGAGGGACAAACTACAGAGGTTGGACTGCAAATGCCACAATTCAACACACTATATGAAGGCAATCATGGGCAGGGAAAACCACACATTTAAAACACAACACAAGGCCCCAGTAAATACAGTTTAAACAGCTCACAGAAGCACCCTCTGATGTAGAAAATCCCTGTTGCTGGGGGGGGGGGGCAGGGGGGCTGGCCTCACTGGCTGATACCCAGGGGTTCAAGTGAGTGGGCACCAGCAGTTTTTAGGGCTCGCCTGCTGATGCGCTTCTGCGCATCGCTGGCGAAGCTCTATTATGGCTTATCCAGTGTTTAACCACCACTGGCGATTCCACTGGCGATTCCTTCAAGTGCATGTGCTTTTTAGGTCATTGCGCAAGCGCAAGCCCTAAAAAGCGCGTGCACAATGCCACCAGCCGCCTGCCTGCCTGCCTCGCATTACCACATCAAAGTCAGCCCAGCCCCCCTCCCAACAAGCTTCTCAGCGTGTGCGCTGCCTCAGGCCGGCATTTCTCCTCCCCACATTATTCACTGCTCAGCCTGCTGCTCCCCATGTGTCTCGTCACCCTTCCTCCCTCGTTGGTTTTTGAACGCCTATTTATAACAGTGAAAGCATGTTGAAACTTGAGAGGTAATTTTAATGTGTGCGTATCACCAGCTTTCAAGCACAGGCGGATCAAAGGTCGAGTACGGATAGGAGATTCGGAAAGACAACACATATTGCATTACAACAATAATATTTCCAACTACCACTGAGACACGAGGCAGGACATACCTCTCCGTTAGCTGTGAAACACCCATTATTCCCCAAACAAACTGTTATTTGTGTACAAACCCGCTTCGGAGTACAATCTGCGGGATAGAGGAAAAAGCAGTAGATTTTATTATGCTCGAGGGCGCGCGGCAGGCACATCACTTCTACAGAGCAACCCGGTCTATTACTACGCAGCAGACACGTACTTCGAGGGACGGCATTCTTTAGGGAACGGCCTGGGAGCTTTCTAGCAGACAATTTAAAAGGATGCTGGCTGCAAACACACTTCTTAGCACCATTTCCACGCCACACTGCTCTTGTTTACCCAAGGAGTTTACCGCCCCCGGGCTGCGAGCATTCTAGCAGACAATTTAAAAGGATGCTGGCTGCAAACACACTTCTTAGCACCATTTCCACGCCACACTGCTTTTGTTTACCCAAGGAGTTTACCGCCCCCGGGCTGCTTGTTTTCTCTTGTTCTGGACTCGAGTGTGTGTCCCTTTGAGACTCCTCACATAATGGAGGGCTTGTCTGCCCCGAGTTTAAAATTATGGTGGACTATGCCGCTTCCTTCCCAGATTCTTCGCCTTACTGCTTTACTTAACTTTTTATCTGCTTCCCTGTATTTGCAAGCCATTTGCTTTCCCACACCTTGTTAGACGCGGGGTTGGCCAGCGCCAGCGCCAGCAGCGTCATATTACTTCTCCAGATGGGGGCGGGGTATTGGGACCACTAACGCACTGAATGCACTTAGCTTTTTTTAACCAAGGAGTTTACGATCTGTTAAAGCACCAAGCACGTTACATACTGTGATGTTTGCACACTTCATCTTTGTACTGTAGTTATCTTATTCGTCCAGCACTTTCATCCAACAGGGCGCCCTTGACTCCCTAACATCAGTACTGTCCCCCACCATAAAGCTCCAAGCATACTGTATCCCAGGGGCGGCTGGTGACATTTGAAAGTGGTGGGGCGTAAACTAATTTGCATATTGCACCGCAAGCGAGCGAGCGAGCCCGCACCACCTTGCATCCATCCATACATCATTCATGCATCCACCCATCCATTCACCCACCCATCCATCCTGCATCTATATATCATTTATTCATGCATCCACCCATCCATCCATCATGCATCCACCCATTATGCATGCATCCATCCATACATCATTCATGCATCCACCCACCCATCCACCCACCCATTCTGCATCCATACATCATTCATTCATGCATCCACCCATCCATCCAGCCACCCACCCACCCATCCTGCATCCATACATCATTCATTCATGCATCCACCCATCCATCCTGCATCCACCTATCATGCATGCATCCATCCATACATCATTCATGCATCCACCCATCCATTCACCCACCCATCCTGCATCCATACATCATTCATTCATGCATCCACCCATCCATCCACCCACCCATCCTGCATCCATACATCATTCATTCATGCATCCACCCATCATGCATGCATCCATCATTCATGCATCCACCCATCCATCCACCCACCCATCCTGCATCCATACATCATTCATTCATGCATCCACCCATCCATCCATCCACCCACCCACCCATCCTGCATCCATACATCATTCATTCATGCATCCACCCATCCATCATGCATGCGTCCATCCATACATCATTCATGCATCCACCCATCCACCCATCCTGCATCCATACATCATTCATTCATGCATCCACCCACCCATCCTGCATCCATACATCATTCATTCATGCATCCACCCATCATGCATGCATCCATCCATGCACCCATCCACCCACCCAACAATCATTAATGCACCCACCCTGCATCCATCCATCATTCATGTATTTTTATGACCATATAACTTGCACACAGCTTGTCAGTGTTCAATACCAGTCTCGAACCTTGTACTCCAGCACCAATGATACATGAATAATATTAACTGTTTTTAAAACATGTATTTATTCGACACCAATTTCACACCTTAGTCGGAACATCATTTTTATTTGTTTTTTAAAACATCTATTTATTTAACACCAAAGCAATGTATAAATTTTGATGGCTCGATAAGAGGCTCGAACCTGGTTTCACAGCACCCAAGTTGGCCGCGCTAACCGTCAGACCACATCCTCTCCCCTTTGGTGTGGCCCTGCAGTTTTGATGGTACATATTCATACCAAAGTCATGTATACATTTTTACAACTTCGTGCCGTGAAATAAACGGGTGACCTGGAATAGACGCACACATTTCTGCAGCAGATGCTTTAACACACTGAACTATCTCAAGTCATTTCAGCTTGCGGAGTTAATGTGTGTCTGAAAGGGTAAAGAGAACCGTGCCAAGGAAGTGCGTCTAGGTCCAAAATAGCTGTCTATTCGCTACTGGTCAAATTTCTACGCAGACGACCTTTGACATATGTATGTGGCCAAAAGCAATATATTAAATTGCATTTGCTTACAGATTAGACTATTGATTAAAGAAACAACTAATTCTGCGTCCAGCACTCCTTGCAGGACCCGGGCTTTAGTATTGACCAGCCAATCGAATTGGCTGCGGGGGCACCATGACTGCTCGCCCAGTCGCCCTGTTTAACCCCGGGGGCTGCGGCCCGCCCCCTGGTCCTCTCTCTAAGGGGAACTGCACAGGGGAAACAATCTGCGCATGCGCGGGCTAGTTTCTGCCCAAAAATACACTGGCACAGCAGGCCCAGCCATCCCCAAAACCCCCCCCCCCCCCCACCCCCGCGCGCACGCCGGGAAAGTCGGGAGTCTCCCGGATTCCCGGCCGGCGGGTAGCGCAATTATTTTAATGTTAGCATTTGTATATTAGTTACGATGCGGTGGGTCCATGGAGCTTAGTGGGGCTACGCCCCTACGCCCCAATTGACGCACCGCGCCTGCTGTATCCCACCATAAAGCTCAAACGTTTGGTTAAAAGTAACCCTTCACATACCAAGATTGCAGAAGTGGTTCCCTCTGAAAGAAAGCATCGCTCTGTATATCAAGGCAAGTGATGAAAACATGGCTTGCACTTTGCTTTGTCTAGTTTCAGTCAAATAAGGATCTCCCTCTACACATCTCCCCCTCTGCCATTACAAATTATATAAATTATTTAAGTATTAATTATTTAATGAAATTAAAAGCATTGTTATTTGTAATATCAATACATCTAAGTCACGTAAATACAAAACATGTTGCATTACAAATGCTATTGGTGTCACATTTGCGAAAGTTATAACTATTGACATTGTAAATGACAAAGCTATTAATTTAACTATTTGAAAAAATAACACATAAATAAAAAAACAAATCATTTATCTAACCAATAGCTCAAACTTTCCTAATGCGAGCCCTATTGCATTTCCAATGCTTATTTAAAGAAGGCCTTGAAACGGGTCTCTATCGGGCTCTGTTTCATGCCCTGACACAGGCGGTCCAGTTTTTTCCGGACTGCAGTGACAGCAGGCACATCGATGTGCGCGTCCTCACACTGCTCACTTCTCACAAGTGGAGAAGTTACAGCATGACGTCATACCAGGTGAGCATTGCTGGGGAAGGGAAATCCTTTAAAGAGAGTCATTTTCTCTATAGATTTCCTTACTCTTTTTGAAATTCATTTGCAGGAACATTGCCGTGGTGTCACCAGGTCTTCAAGTGGAAGTTTTTTCAATATATATACAAGCCACAGTTGATGGTTATTTATCTTAGGCAACTAACAACCAGTGACAAAGCCAATAGCCCTGACTTCTTGTAGGTATGTTACTCGTTGTATCATATATCTGTATGCAATGACAGAAACAGCAAAATGCAAGTCGGATGGCACACTATGCTAAGCACATTTTTTTAGCTCACCTGTTTAAAGCCACGCCATTATTTTATTGGCCACGCCCCTTTGAGAGACACCCCCTAGTTTATTCATCCTATTTAAAGCCCTGCTGATACCTCATACCTTCAGATCAAGTTCACGCTATATGAAATTCTGAGAAAAAATATTGTAGCCACGCCCTTGCACAAGGTAAAAGTTCTCCTGGCTAGTATTATTTGGACATCTGTAATTTTTCCCTAGATAGGCTGACCATTGATTTGGTCAGTGTTTGACCTCTACTTTTCATTATCTAATCTCTGCAGGACAGTTGCAATGGTACATTAATGAACTCTGACCCCAGAAGTCTTGCTCCAATCGTACAAGTGACCATAGACATGTATTTGTCTAGGAAAGGCAAAGAATACAGGAACAATAATAAACACAACCTCTTTGTAATTTTTTTTTTAATTTGCATACGAGCATGAATCTTCCTTGTCTCCATAGCTTTATAGGACTGTTCACGAGAAAGACACTGATGTAATGTAGTGTTTCATTTGGTGCCCTGAATTACAAGCCGGCTTTTCCATGTGACCACAGTGTGTGACCCTGGGCGGCCAACTTTTTCTGCTTGTCCCTTCATTGCTAAATATTAAAACGCTAGAAACATGCTAGCATGAAGTGCTACATAAGGAGGGGGCGTGGCTTGGGCGCCGATGGCGATGGTCGCCTGAGAGCTCGGCTCCGGGACTAAGCCCGGGATTATCCTGAAAATCGGAGGCTGCGGGGCACCCCAGACCCCGCATTCTGCTGAGCGTGCCGACGGAGACCTGCCGGGGCCCCTGGTGGAGCTCGGACGAGGGTTGCTCCGGAGTAAAACCGAAGTTTGCGGAGTTGCGGAGTGCGACCCAACATGGCGCCCGGACTCCTTTGTCCCCCTGTTCGGACCTACTGACTTGAAGAAGTGCCGCGGGCAGCGACTGGCGCCCGGCTTCGCCATCCCCGGCTGTTCTGGGCATTGGACATTTACTGGATTGAACCTTTTGCAACGGTTTTGCACTCGGTTGGATGGCCGGGCGGGTGCCCACGCAGTGGAGGGCACCGGGAGCGGACGCCCTGCGATCCAAGCGGTGGCCCACCTCGCGACTCCGCAACTAGCTACGTCTTCCTGGCCAGTCCACCTACATGGGAGGCGCGACACTCTGGCGCCACAGATCATCCGAGGGAGTTGGTGGCCCTCACCCCGGGGCTATAGTGGGTGAGCGGGTCTGCCCGACTCGGCGACGGCTGTCTCCGCCCCCTCATCAGTGCCCTCGGACGCCGTGGCGGTGGCGTGAGCCGAAGCGGCGGAGTCTCCACAGGCTCTGGAGAAGGAGGTCGCCCATGCCCGAATTGAGGACAAGCACCCGTGAAGGTCGTGGTCGACACCTGCACACGGAGACGCCTACTCCGGGACCCTCACGGAGTGCCCCTGGAGGCATGGGGAAACCTAGAGGAGCCAAGGGTCCCACCCAGACCGCCTCGGACTCTGAAGCCCAGGACAAAGAGGAGCATGGGGACCCAAAAAGTTCTGGTGGCGCGCCGATGCAGCAACAGTTCGACCGTGTCCTAGAGGCGATAGAGACCACGAGATCAGCCCTCCAGCAGGACATTGCTCAGGTGGCGACGAGCCTGGGCCTCCTCAGAGCGGACCATGGCAAACTTTCAGACCGGGTCAAGGAGGTGGAGGGCACGGTGAAAACCTTGGAGCCGGCGCAGCGAACCTTGGCTGCGACGATGAAGGACGCCCTATCCCGAATTGCGACCCTGGAACGGAGAGCGGAGGATGCGGAAGGCCGCAACAGGAGGAACAACATCCGAGTGGTGGGCCTGCCGGAAAAGATCGAGGATGGCGATATGGTGACATACTTGGAGACCTGGCTCCGAGACACGGTGGTTCCGGAAGGACTGTCCTCCTTCTACACTCTGGAACGGGCCCACAGAGTCCCAGCACGGCCCCCACAGCAGGGACGCACCCCGAGACCGGTGGTGGCGCGGTTGCTGCATTTTCGAGACAGGGACTTAATCCTCAATGCCGCTAGGCACAATGGCCCGTTCAAAGTAGCGAACAGTCAGGTGAACATCTTCCCGGATTACACCTACGAGACTCAGCGCAAGCGGTTCTCCTTCCTAGCGGTTAAGCGTGAGCTCAGGAGCGAGGGCATTCAGTATTCACTTCTATACCCTGCAAGGCTCCGCATCATTGTCGATGACAAAACCCAGTTCTTCGACACCCCGGAGGATGTCTGTGACTGGCTCGAGCTATACAGGACAGGGAAAGATGGCTTTGGCTCCTCGTCCCAACAGGCAGATGAGCCGGAACAAAGGCGGCGATCCAAGAGGGTCAGGAATCGCCGCGGCCGCACGGGAGGGCCCTCAACTGCGGAGACATCATCGGAACGGAGGGGAGTGCTGGAAGTATTGTCGGAGTTGTCGGGAGCACGGGATGAAGCCATCGAGGAGGAAGAAAACCCGGGTGCTGAGGGAGCACCATCGGACTCGGAGGATTCAGTGGCCGATAGTGCCCATACACCGGTGATCACACCGAAATCGGTGGAGGACCTTTTAGATGGGCAAGGGTAACGGGGTATACTGCCTTGTTTTGGGTGGGGGCCCGGCAGGGGGGAGGCAGTTGCCGTCCTTTATTGCTGACAAAGAGGGAGAGAGGGTTGGGGGGCCTCTGCTTTTGCCCCGGAAGGTTTTGGCACTGTTTGGGGCTTGTTATAGTCCTGGAGGCCTGGGCGACGAGGGCCCACTGCCTCCGCCCAGCCCGCACCTGGCCCATAAGGCCTTCCTACGGTGGCGACCGTAGGATTAGTGGGGGTTCTTGGGTTGATGAAAGACGAGGTTTGGATGGGATCTAGATGGTGCAGTTTGGGTCCTGTTCTGGGGTGGGTGGGGGGGGGTTTGGCTGGTTTTTGGGTTGTTTGGTTTTGGTTGGGGAAAATGGCCGCCATCAGCGCTGGGAGGATTGATGTCTTTTCTTTGTGGGGACCCGGATGGGGGGACTGTGCAAGAACAATCTGGGACAATGGCTGATGTTGCTAACTTGAAATGTGTTACTTGGAACGTAAGGGGGCTTCACACTATGTCCAGGCGCCACAAGGTCCACGCTTATTTAGTGCGTAGTGGAGTGCAAATGGCGCTGCTGCAGGAAACTCATCTGAACAAGGCGGAAGGGGCGGCGCTTCAGCGTAGATGGCGGGGGCAGGTCTTTTCCACGTCGTACTCCGCTTATGCCAGGGGGGCGCTAATATGGATCAGAGCAGGGGTCCCCTTCCAAGTCACGAGGACAGTGTTAGATCCAGAGGGGCGTTTCGTGGCCATCTCGGGCACTCTAGGAGGGAGGGACCTGAACGTTTGCTGTGTATACGCTCCTAATGTAGACCAGACTGCCTTCCTTTCCAGGTTATCGGGCTCGTTGGCCCACTTTTTCGCCGGGCCCCTCCTGCTGGGGGGAGACTTTAACTCCGTAGTGGATGTGGACATAGACCGCTCGCATCCCCCGCTTCCCGATTCCCCGGTCCGTCGCACGGCTAAGGGTCGTCAGGATTGGCAGACCCGCTGGGGTTTGACGGACATTTGGAGGGCGCATCACCCCGCATCTAGGGATTATTCTTATTTCTCGAGACTCCATGAGTTGCATGTCAGACTAGACGGCTTTCTTGGATCGCCCGAACTGGTTTCGGCAGCGGTCCGATCGGAGTACTTATCTAGGACCATCTCGGACCATAAACCCCTCCTACTGGACCTTCGCTGGTTTCCTGGGACGCCGGCGGTGCCCACCTGGAAATTGCGACCCGAGATCCTCGAGGACAGTGTCTTCAAAGCGGACCTGGGGGAGAGAATATCGGATTATTTTGCGTCCAACGGCGGCTCCGCGAGTACTAGGGCGTTGGAATGGGACACTTTTAAGGTAGTGGTGAGGGGTTACTGTATCTCTAAGAAGGTGGGCATGAGGCGCGTCATCCTGGCTGATTTAGACACAGCGGACCGGGAACTCCGCGAGCTTGAAATTCGCCGCCCCGGACACCCGGAATTGCAAGCACAAACGGCGGAGGCAAGGGAAAAGGTAGCGGCAGAGGTCGAACGGCTCCGCTGTTTTGATTATAAGGCCTATACGGTCCGGTCTATCGCGGAGGGAGACAGGTCGAGCGCGTTGTTGGCGTGGTTGGCCAACCCTACGCGCCAGTCCCAAACGACGACAAATATGCGTGGGGCAGACGGAACCGAGGTATGCACCCAACCGGAGATTCTTAGTTGCTTCCGGCATTATTATGAATGTTTATACCGCAGTCGCTCCGCACGTGACCCAGACCGGCTTGATAATTATCTTCGCCCACTGGAGCTCCGCACAGTGGAGCAGGAAGTGGCGAAAACCCTGGGATCCGACATTGAATTAGGGGAGATCCGCGGGGCCATTAAACGGATGGCGAGAAACAAGACCCCGGGCTTAGATGGCCTACCAGTGGAGTTTTATGCAGCTTACGCTGACCTCCTAGCCCCTCGATTACTGGTGGTCTACAGGGAGGCGAAGAGGCTGGGGCGACTCCCGAGCTCGATGTGTGAGGCGTTGGTGGTTCCTCTCCTCAAACCGGGCCGAGACTCATCCGACCCGGGATCCTATCGTCCCCTATCGATGTTGACAGTGGACTACAAAATACTGAGCAGCATCTTGGCCTTGAGGCTGCAGGGACACATGAGTTCCCTGGTGCATGAGGACCAGGCCGGTTTTATCCCACGGCGGAACACGACCATGAATATTCGTAGGTTGTTCCGTTTGCTAGGGGAACCATTTGTGGATGCCCCGGCCCCGGTAGTCTTGTCGGTGGACCTGGAGAAGGCTTTTGATAGCCTGGAGTGGGACTACCTCTGCACGGTGTTACGGAGATTCGGCCTCGGGGAGGGATTTGTCCGATGGACCGCGGTTCTTTATGCCTCTGCTTCGGCCAGGGTCCGAGCGGGCCCATTGATTTCATCGAGGTATCCGGTAGAACGAGGCACGCGGCAAGGGTGCTCATTGTCCCCACTTCTTTTTGCGCTGGCGGTGGAGCCACTGGCGCTGCACCTTCGCTCGGGAGCCCACTATACGGGCTTATGGACGTCTGCGGGCCCGCATTATGTCTCGCTATATGCGGACGACCTGTTGCTCTTCCTAGAGGACCCGGTCGACGCTTTACGTGGAGCGGAGTTGGCGCTCACGGAGTTCGGAGAGGTTTCGGGCCTCCGAGTGAATTGGTCTAAGACCTGTCTTTTTCCGGTACGCAGGGGTACCCCCGCCCCTGCGCTAAGTAGGGAGATTAGATGGGAGCCCGACTGCTTTAAGTACCTTGGGGTATTCGTTTACCACGACCAACCCGACCTCCTAGATGGGAACATTGCCCGCTGCATTCGAGCACTCCGAGGTTACATGAACTTTTGGGCCACGCTGCCGCTTTCGGTGGCGGGACGTATTGCCCTGCTCAAAATGGTGGCGCTTCCCCGGTTATTATATTACTTCCGGACTTTACCGATCTGGGTCCCACCGGCCACGTTTCGTCGGTTACGCTCTATGGTGGTCGGATTCCTCTGGGGAACGGGCCGGCGGCGGGTGGCCCTCAACACCTTGATGAGGCCGAAAGACGAGGGGGGGCTCGCTGTGCCGGACTTCGAAAAGTATTATCTGGCGGCGCAGCTCCAGACCTTCACCCAGGAGATCGCCAGGGAATTCCGGGGCCCGGAAGACGGAAGGGGGACGGGTATGGCCAGGCATGTTCTCTCCTTTATAGCGCTGCGACAACGTTTAGTCCTGCAGGACTTGTCGATGGAGGAGCGGACTGTCCGCCTGTGTTGGAATCGGGCCCACGCCCGAGGCCAACTGAGAACACCCTATGCGCCTGAAATACCGTTGGGGATGCTGACGGCCCTCCCCCACGGAGGGGATTGGTCACGTTTGGCGGCCTGGGAGGATTCCGGTTTACAGCTCGTTGGTGATCTGTACGAGGACGGAGCGCTCTTGTCCTTTCAGGATCTCATTGACCGCTTCGGGATCTCCCGGGGTGACTTTCTGCTGCACTCGGCCATTGTGCGAGCGATCCAGGCACACTGGAGGAACGGGCAGGAAGAACCCCACTTATCTCAGGTGTGCCAGTACGTAATGATGTCGGCGGGCACGGTGAAGGCGGTCACTTGCCTCTACGGCAGGTTGATTACCGAGGGATTGGCTCCTCTCACCACTTTGAGGACCCGCTGGGAGGAGGACATTGGTAGGGAGATCCCGGAGACGACCTGGTCCCAGTTGGTGAGAAGAGCCTGGAAGGGCACACGTAACGCCCGTTTCCAACTGGTCCACTATTATGTTCTCCATAGAGCGTACCTGACCCCGGTGAAAATCAGGCGTTATTTTGCCACGGCTTCGGCGGAATGCCCTAGATGCCCGGCTCAGGAGGCGGACCTCCTACACATGTTATGGGCCTGCCCAGGACTGACGTCCTACTGGCAGGAGGTAGCGACGACCCTGGAGGAGGTGACAGGGAGACTCTTATCATTGGATGCGGCGGTGGGGCTCCTACACTGGTTCCCCCATACCCCCAGGAATAAAATTTCTAGTAAATTTATCGACCTAGGGCTCCTCCTTGCCAAACGAGAGGTGACCAGGAACTGGAAGGCACGAGCTGGTCCGGCAGGCAGCAGATGGCACAGTGAGCTTTTGAAGTGGGCGGCGGGAGAGAGCGCGCTGAGATATCAACTGGCTTGGAGGCAGGGTAATGAGAAGGCGCAGGAGGCCGCGTTGGAGTGGGAAATGTTGGTGCAGGCCCTCAGGGATTATTGTGCCCCCAGCGACTCTGAAAGTGAAGAAGCGACTCACCCCGAGTCCCGGTGAACGTTAGTACTGACAGTCCTATTGCCTTCCCCGTGGGTCCAATAGCAGATCCTATGTTGATAGCTCCCTGGCGCTGGTGGTGGGGGGGGGGGGTTTCTCTTAGTTAGTAGACATTTATGGGGGGGGGGTTTATTTTGGGGGTTTTAGGCTTGTTTGGAAAAGCAGATGACGGACAGTGCATTATCCGGACCAGCTCCAGCATCCTTCTGACCCCCATTGCATTTCGCCGCCCGACCCCAGGGTTGTGGGCCGGTTGGCTGTGTACGGACTTTACGGTGGGGGGCCAGAGGGCTTTATTCTGTTAATATTGCTTATGATACAATGCTGGTCGTTACTGTAATGATCTACTGATTCCTGCAATAAAAATATATTTAAAAAAAAAAAAAAAAAAAAAAAAAATGAAGTGCTACATAAGCAACTTAACATTTTCATGTACATTTCTCTTTTCTTTAATTATTTTTTTATTGAGCAACATTCAGTCAAAGGATACAGCAATACATATTCATCAAATGTATAAAAAGCACTTCAAACATATTACGACATCAAAAAGAATAAACAAGCATATTAATAACTATATCACCCAATGAAAGAATATAATAGCATAGCAAGAGAGAGAAAACAGAATTAAATATATCCTATATCGTATATTTCTGGGTTCCAAGAAGTCTAGCTTTTTTACCTCTAGTGCCATAAATTGAGATCTCCTGTTTAAAAGTGGCCAGAAATCGACTAAGCCACATCTGAAATGTAGGTGGCTCTAGGTCCTTCCAACGGGCAGCAAGAATAATACGGAAAATGGCAGTAGCTAAAAACATGGACCTTTGCTCCTCAATACTATGACCGAGAGAATCATCATGGCCCATCACATAGAGGGTTACTGAATCTCGTATATTCCGTCCAAAAACCTGGGCCCAAAATCTCATTATTATTACTTTTAATAGGTCTAGTTTGGGGAATTCGGCGAACATATGAATTAAATTCGCTTGAGGTTGTCTACATCTTGGGCAGTTGTCATCAGCCCGTAATCCCCAGGAAAACTATTTTGCCGGTGTATAGTAAAGATTGTATATAACTCTATAGTATTGGGCTTTTTAATTTGGAGGCAATGAACAGTTTTGATTAAACGGCCAAAGAGAAATCAATATCTATATTTAGATTTCCCAGCCTTAGAGCCCAAGCTTGTTCAACCCGCTCTAAATCATCCTTAGTATTTTCAATCAATAACCGATATAGGCTACCTATATTAGTAGATCGTTTTCCAATGAATGAGAAAAGATGAATATTATTTAATTCTATTCTGGGAACACAATTGCGAATACTCGTAAGCACCTGTAAGTATTTAAGAAAATCGGTAGCAGGAATAGTATATTTCTGCTGAAGCCAATCAAAGGTGGTAGTATTTTCTTGTCAAAAAAAGTCTGCCACTGTCTTAATGCCTAAATTTTCCCACCTCTGAGAGGTACTATCATTAAGGCAGGCCGGTAGGATCAAACTACTCCACAAGGGGGTGTATTTTGTAAATTTTGGAATATCTAGTTGCTTAGATACAGATTTCCAAACCTTCCACGCATCAGTAACTACCTTTAACTTAATTTTTTTAAAGTACGATGGTTCAACCTGCCTTAAAAATAGCCCTTAGCATTTGGCCCCCAGACTCAGCTCATAAATGGAAGGGATATAAAATGCTCTAGTAGTTGGAGTGGATATTTTACAATTTAACAGAGGACCCATGTGTTGAATGAGTGTTGCCCATAGATATAAAGTTAGGCTAGGGATAGCTAACCCCACCCTATCTAGAGGTAAAATTAGGAGTGGTAAGGCTCTTCTAACCTTCCCAAAACTCCAGATGAACTTAGACATGGAGGAGTCAAGAATCTTAATAAAGCTATCAAGGCTGAAGAAGGCTGATAGCCAGAAACCGGGCCTTGGATGCTTTATTCCGGTCTAGGAAAGACATGGCTTGGTAGTTCAGGCTGGACTGTTCCCAGGAGGCACAGGGTCAAGGATGATTTGCATATAGCCAGTGTCTGACCTAGGGGGGTGTGGAGTGCAAAAAAACGATGGATTTAGGCCCAGATCTTTGTACTGGGGTGAATGTAAGACATTGTTCTGCATTCTATCCATCAACTGTGTTTTTTGCAATTTTCACCCCGAGTGGGCTGGGTATGCTCAGACGTGAGTCCCAGGCTCTCCACATCACTGGAGTTGAGCTATCCAGGCTGAAGAAGGCTGGTAGCCAGAAACCGGTCCTTGGATGCTTGATTCCGGTCTAGGAAAGACATGGCTTGGTAGTTCGGGCTGGACTGTTCCCATGAGGCACAGGGTCAAGGCTGATTTGCATACAGCCAGTGTCTGACCTAGGGTGGTGTGGAGTGCAAAAAAACTATGGATTTAGGCCCAGATCTTTGTTCTGGGGTGAATGTAAGACGTTGTTCTGCATTCTGCCCATCAACTGTGTTTTTTGCAATTTTCACCCCGAGTGGGCTGGGTATGCTCAGACGTGAGTCCCAGGCTCTCCACATCACTGGAGTCGAGCTATCCAGGCTGAAGAAGGCTGGTAGCCAGAAACCGGTCCTTGGATGCTTGATTCTGGTCTAGGAAAGACATGGCTTGGTAGTTCGGGCTGGACTGTTCCCATGAGGCACAGGGTCAAGGCTGATTTGCATACAGCCAGTGTCTGACCTAGGGTGGTGTGGAGTGCAAAAAAACTATGGATTTAGGCCCAGATCTTTGTTCTGGGGTGAATGTAAGACGTTGTTCTGCATTCTGCCCATCAACTGTGTTTTTTGCAATTTTCACCCCGAGTGGGCTGGGTATGCTCAGACGTGAGTCCTAGGCTCTCCACATCACTGGAGTCAAGCTATCCAGGATGAAGAGGGCTGATAGCCAGAAACCGGTCCTTGGATGCTTGATTCCGGTCTAGGAAAGACATGTCTTGGTAGTTCGGGCTGGACTGTTCCCATGAGGCTCAGGGTCAAGACTGATTTGCATATAGCCAGTGTCTGACCTAGGGTGGCGTGGAGTGCAAAAAAACGATGGATTTAGGCCCAGATCTTTGTACTGGGGTGAATGTAAGACATTGTTCTGCATTCTGTCCATCAACTGTGTTTTTTGAGAATTGATTAGCTGCACAATTTAAGTTTATTCTTTTATGGTGAACCCCTCACGAGGGAGTTATTTTTGTTAATATTTATGTACCTTTCCTTTCCAAGGGATTTCTATGGACACTAAATGTTAGCACTGAACATGGAGTTCCACCAGTGAATATTGTAATTGTATTGTAATTGCATTTATATAGCGCTTACTACCCCTGAGGAGGTGTCGAAGCACTTTTTCGGCGGGTAGCACGCTACTCCAGGACCCACAGAGGATTAGTGTTGAATTAGTATAGTGAAACATGCAAGTACATTTTAAGTTGGGGATAGGTTAATTTAGTTATTTTGGATTTGGATATAATAAAGTTAGGCTAGGGATAGCTAACCCCACCCTATCTAGAGGTAAAGTTAGGAGTGGTAAGGCTCTTCTAACCTTCCCAAAACTCCAGATGAACTTAGACATGGAGGAGTCAAGAATCTTAATAAAGCTACCTCCAGCCAATAGCGGAATTGTTCGAAACAAGTAGAGTATTCTTGGAAAGATATTAATTTTTGAATAGTTGGCCCTTCCAATTATAGACAGATGTAAGTTATCCACTCTCCTAAGATCTTCTTTTATTTTGTTAATCAAGGGAGTGTAGTTAAGATGGTTGATTTCGTTCACATCAGTGGATATACATACACCTAAGTATGTTGCCTGTTTCACTTTATAGGCAGGGCCAGACTGGGAACCAGAACCGGCCCTGGCAAAGTGCTCGGCCGGCCCCCTCCCCCCCTCCGAGAGGAGAGGGGAGGGGGGAGAGGTGCGACCGCGCTCTGTGACAGGGCCGGTTTTCGGCCGTTTTTGTTACAGGGCCGTTTTTGCAGCATAACGGCCCTGTAACAAAAACGGCCCCAGGGACCCAAAACCGGCCCCCAACCATGCGGCCCACCGGGGGATTGCCCGGTGCCCTCAACGGTCAGTCCGGGCCTGTTTATAGGGGCTCTCAAATGTCGTATTATTTGTACACAGGACCATTGTTTTATCCCTGTTAAGGGAATAGCCTGAGTAAGTGCCAAAAGTGTGAGTGATTAGTTCAATTTCATTGATTGCCTCAGTTGGATTTTTTGTTAAAACGGCCACGTCATCGGCATAGGCCAAAATTTTCGTCGAGAACAAGCCCACCGTGACAGGTTGAATAACGGGTGAAGAAAGTAATTTTAAAATTAGGGGATTGATATAAATGGCAAATAATATCGGGGAGCAGGGACAACCCTGCCTTGTGCCTCTTTGTATCTCAATAAACTCCGACTCAGAACCACAGATGGAAAGTTTTGCCTTTGGACCTACATACAAGGCCTTTATGGCTTTGATGAACTTATACCCAAAATTATTAAGTTCCAAGATGTTCCACAAAAATTGCCAAGAGACACGGTCGAATGCCTTCTCGGCGTCGAGAAGGATCATCGACATCTTGCCCCCCGTGGCACCCATGATGTCAAAGAGGGTAATGGCTCTACGGGTATGATCTGTGGTACCCTTTCCCGGAATAAAGCCATGCTGCCAAGGGGAGACAAGACGCTCGACAACCCGACTGAGCCGATTAGCTAAGACCTTGGCGTATAGTTTTGAGTCGGAGTTTATAAGAGATATGGGCCTATATGAAGATGGAAGCTGGGGCGGTTTACCTTTTTTAGAAAAAATCGCTATATTGGTATGTTTCCAGGACTCAGGCGGTATTGCATGATATTGGATCCCTAGAAACAGATCCAATAAATAAGGAAGTATTTGTTTACCCAGTACCTTGTATAGGTCCAAGGGGATTTTATCAGGACCTGCGGCTTTACCGTTTGCGAGCTCAGCCAATGCAAGCTCCAGCTCCGTAATTGAGATTTCCCTTTCAAGTTCTTCTTTGACTGATTCCTCAATCAATAAATTGGGGTCTATCTCTGACATCCAGTTGTTAAGGAAGGTTTTTAAATCTCTACCGGAATATAAATCTTCACTTTGATATAACTTTTGATAGTACTTCCGGAAAGCCTCTGCTATATCCTGTGAGGAGGTGTATTGCTGTCCCTCATACTCAATCAGCTTTATATTATTATAGGATTGTTTTTGGCATGTACGGAGGGCTAACTGCCTACCTACATTTTCTCCGGATTCATATAAACTGCTTTTGTTTGCTTGATAAGTTTCTGTGGCTTTCCGGATTAAAGATCTATTGATTTCAGTCTTCAAGACTAATATTTTATGAAGAGTGTCAATAGCTAAATCTCCTTGGTGGATCTGGGTGGCATGATAAGCCTCAAGATTAGATAATTCCCGCTTGAGCTCAAGGTTGTTGTTATCCTCTATCTTTTTACTTTTGGCAACAAATGATATAGTTTCACCCCTTAATGCTGCTTTGAAACAGTCCCAGACAATCAATCTGGGTGCGCTATATTGATTGCAGTCAAAGAACCCCTGGGCCCAAGATGTTATATGGGTTATATATTCCAAGTTGACAAGTAGCTTTTTGTCAAAGGTCCATTGTGGCTTAGGTCTAATAAAACTGGGTAAATCAAAAATAAGGGTAGCGTTATGATCAGAAATAGTTTTTGGAGACTTGATTATATCCAATAAATCCAAGTCCGCCAAAGAAGTCATAATGTAATCAATTCGAACATATTTGTTATGCAGATATGAAAAAAAAGTAAAACCAGAATTGTGCTTTTTCCTCAAGTCCCAAACATCTAGCAAATTGTGGCTATCCATCAATTGGCGTATAGCCCTAAATACCTTAGGCTTACGTCCGTTGTATTTCTGAGGTAATCGGTTATCTACAAAGGTCCCTAAGGAAATGTTAAAATCTCCACATAGAATGAGAGGACCAGGCCAGGAGGCTAATTCTATGTCTAGATCGCTAAACAATAAGGGATCATCTAAATTTGATCCGTATATTGAACATATAGTGGGACCTGATTCTAATTGAGCTATAGCCCATCTGCCATGTTTGTCGGCCAATTTACGTCTAGGATCACCAAGCGCATGTTTTGCTAAAATAGCAACCCCCCTTGTTTTAGATGTTTGAGAAGTGGCTACGATCACATTGTAACCTGGGATCTTTAATAGTTCTTTATCAGATTCTGTAATATGGGTCTCCTGTAAGCATAGAATATCAACAGGATCTTGTCGCAGTAGTTGATATAGTTGCGCCCTTTTATTTCTATTGTTAAGACATGCCATATTCCAGCTGCAAAGTTTTACTCTCCCCATTTAGGATGGTAGATCCCAGACCTACTCATTACAACACAGTAAAACATGTAAGCACATATATTAAGCCGCTAGTTCATAATCTGATTTTTCCTTTTTACTATCATTTGATCCCATACACAAAAAAAAATGCTTGACGTTGTCTTATTTGATTGAAGTTGCTCATTTTTATAATTTTTCCCCTCCCCCTACCCACCACAAACACCAACCACCGAGGCATTTAGACTCTAAAATAGTCTGTGGTGATGGTGAGACGTTCCCTGACCAGCACCACTAATGTTAAACTTGTGTGTTCAAAACCGATAGAAATGAGAAAGTGCAAAAATAGTGACTCAGAAAAATAGAGTGAAATACAGACCAAAAAAGTTGAATAAGAAAGTGAGATGATTATTTTAACGTCTATAATCCTAATGACATAATTCACAAAATTATATCTGCATATATAACTGACATATGCCAGATAACTAACTACTTCCCTGTTAAATCTCTATCGCTGCTCAGTCTCAGACTACTCTACACATTCAGTTACTCTACTGTTACAAAAAAGTGTCAAAACTCAGGTCAGACTATCTAAGAATTCTTTAGCTTTTATCTCTGAGGTGAAAAATGTAACCTGGCCATTATAAATAACCTTCAGCTTAGCAGGGTTGTTAAGATACACCTGAGCCTTTTTGTCCAGAAAGGGTTTGATCAACTGGCGAAGGCGCCATCTTCACTCCACAGTAGTGTGGCAAAAGTCAGGCCTAACAAAGTAAGAGATAGAGTTTCTGGTGCGCCGAGCTTCGGGCTTTGCTTTGTCAGCAATGGCCTGGCGGAGAAGAAAGTTTCCGAAATATACCAACACTGCACGGGGATATCTCCCCTGCGGTGAAGAGGCCTTCAAGGTAGATGGAACTCTATGGACTCATTGCACTTCTCTGTCCCAATTCCAAGAGGCAAGCTCCGGAAGTGTATCTTTAAATAACTGGATAATGAAAGTACGTATATCCTCGCCCTCGCTTTTTTCAGGAATTCCAAGGACGCGAAGATTATTGCGTCGAAGACGATTTTCCATGTCCTCCAACTTCCATCTAACATCCTTTAGTTCCTCCTCGTGGGATTCCACTCGTTCCTGAGTAACTGTGGCTTCTGCTTCGTTGCTTACTATGCGGTCTTCCATCTCCGTCATCCTTACATTAGAAGCTGCAACAGATTTTGAAAGTTTTCGGACTACGCCCTGTACCTTATGTAACGCTAGTTGTGCCCTTCGACCATCCCTTGAGGTCTGTTCCCGATGGGAGGCAATCGCTTGGAGAACTGTATCCATTACAGTAGTCAGTGTAGCACTTTGTTGATCTAAAGAGACGGATGACTCCGGCTGAGATATGGAGGCATGCTCCTGAGATTTAGGGGCTGGTGCAGATGCTGGAGAATAATCCCACAATAGTCCTGATGCACCATGGTGGGTCCTTTTCTTCCTCCGTACAGTTCTCCTACCTCCCCTAGATTCATCCCGGGCTGGGTCATGGTCACTCTCCGTTGCACTAGTATCAGAGCCAGAGCCAGTATCGACCTCTGATTCCAAGTCTGGTTCATGTGACCATCTGAGATCATCAAGTCCCTCAGATATTGAATAAAAATCAGACGGATCTCTATCTGTATCCAGCGAGTCAGAAGTAGTACAGTCCTTGCGTGCCTTAGATATCTTCCCCCTAGGTTCTGTACTTTCTGTGTTTTGCACCATAGATTGAGTTATGGTTTCAACGTTAGATTCAGTTTCAAGTTCTGGCTCAGGCTCATTAATCATTGTCAGAGTGTGTATTGGAGGTGGTAATAAATTGAGGTCTTCCAAAACCGAGCTCTGAACAGGTATAGAAATAGAAACAATAGCCACAGGGGTAGAGATAGGAGCAGAGAGAGCACAAGGTGATTCCTGTAAATCAGTACCTTCACGGGTCACAGGCAGCTGTTTCTCAGTAATCTGCAGGGGATTAGTCATGTTTATTACTGAGATGATCGAATCTCCATTTGCAGACACAGCGTCAGGCTTCCCTGACATTCCCCCCTCTCGGTCAGGCACGAGAGCACTACCTCCTGGCAGCACTCTCCCCGTCTTACCTACACCCTCCAGTCTGGGGGGGGGAGGGACCCGCCATCATGGATCGAACCACCGTAGTCGGCGCTGTAATCGTTGACAGGTGAGGGGGGAGAGAAGCGGGCGTCTTCCTAAGGAGTTCAACCACCGAGGGGCCCGGTCCGGGTGTGGATGGCAGTTGCTTCGAGGATTTAGATTGCTTCCCCGGAGCTGGAGCTTGAGCGATGTCAGAGCCGGGGGTCTCCTCAGAGCTTAGCGGTCCAGCTCGTTTCAGCGCCAGCTCTCGATCACGGAGAGCCTGCTTCGCCGCTCGGGTTTTAGAAGCAGCAGCGGCAGCCGTAGCAGCAGCGTTCTTTGGGGCCATTCCGTTTGTGCTCGCTTGATAGGCAAAATCAGCCCCGGGACAGCAGGCAGAGTCAATCCCGGCAACGGGGCCAGCCAGCGAGCCGCCCACACTGCGGCGATCAGCGGCGTCCCTAGCAAGTCGGGTGCGTCCAGCAAGTCTCAGCACAGCGAAGGCAATTCGCGAGGACAGAAAGCACAGACGAGATCGCAGTACCAAGACCGCCGCTGTATCCACCGAATCCACCGAATCATCAGCATGGAGCCCCTCCATCAGGTTCAGAGCCGTTGGAAACAATCCGAGAGTAAGTTTTGGGTGTTACGTTGTTACATTATTGCACTACTTTGTAACAGGCTTGTATCAGGCTTTATTATTCATTCTGCTGAGCCCTTATTAAGTTTGGCTACGTCGTCTGATGTTTTCCACCGAGCTTCGTAACCGGCACCTCTCAAATCATTGCCACAGGGTACTAGCGGAGCTTCTCGCAGTGGTCTAGAGCGCCGCCGCCATCTTGCCTCTTCATGTACATTTCTCAATGGCAGTCTCAGTAGAGAGGGCTATGAATTAATGGTCAGAGAGTGGGAACTCTTCCTACACCATCCTGAACCAGTGAATTCTACACCAGAGGGAGTAATGGTGCTTGGAAATCACTGTTTTCAGTTGACCCCCTCTAAAAACAGGGACACAATCCAAAATTGCTGAATTCTGCCGGGACACCTAGTGGAACCCCGGGACTGTCCGGGCGAATCCGGGACGCCTGGTCACCCTACATATGTGTTCAATGGGAGAGTGCTGGCAGTTCTTAGCAGAGGAGGTATGCTTTTCATTAGACAATACCAACTCTTACCACCAAGACTGCTTTACTTTTAATAACAAAGTGTCGACACATCTTGGTGGCTGTATCTGGGTCCAAGGACTGAATGACCATAAACTCCCCACTGACCTTTTGCATCACAATTAATGAGCGCTGGTGGGCAGTTCCACACACGTGCACTGTTGTGTATAAGTTTGACATCTGCAAAGTATTTCCAAAGTGGCTCAGTTTATGATTTCTGTAAAATTGCAAGCAAGTGGCTGACATAGCATAAGCTCTACTAGTCTGCTAAGGCATGTGTTTTACACGTATTCCAAGGACACACCAAAGTACTGTAAAGCATGGTGCTTTCAAAGTCTAGTTGGGTTGGGGAAGGTACAGTCACAAGAGCTGGTAGTTCTCCAGTTACATGCAAGTAGCTCTCCTGTGTGCAGCCAAACTAATACATTTTGCGTTTGCTTGGTTGAAATAATATATGTAACCAAAATTGAAAAGCATGTATTTGACTTGAAATGTGAGTATTTTCTGAACTCATAAGATGGTTTACATTTCTAGAATAAATGTAGATCTGATATTAGAGTGACAAATCTTGTGACATTTGGGGAGACTTATTACTCGTAAAATTACCTTGGTGATAGGGGCTTTGCAGCTACTGGTGTCATGTATTACAGAAAAGCCCCGCTCCAGAACAACCATTTTCCTCAGGATGGCACATGTGAAAACGTTGAATAAGACGAGCATACACAAATGAGGCTGTAGATAGATTGTTGTTATGTGGGATGATTACAATTAAAGCTGTAACTGACTGTGGTGGGTGTGTAAGACCACCTCCGAACCTAGATGGAAGACGCTTATGGAACTGCGTATGTGAAAGGTTTAAATATGGAAGCACCCATCACGTGTGTGAAGAAAGAGAGTGGTCACAGCAAGGAGGTACAACGTGGCTGGTCCTCCGTGGATCACAGAAGGCCTGTGGCTGATCTGTAAATTGTGCAATAAATGCGTTTCGATTTAATACATGACGTCACTGCATTAAGTGACATTTGCCAAAAGTACGTTTCTAAGCAAACGTTCAAACCCCACAATCTTTGGCGACGATGCCATTAGTGAACCATGAGACACGTCGATTTGGCATATGCACTTTATATTTATATATACTTTGTAGTGTTTTTTTAAATACGGATCTATATTATCGTCCAGTAAACCATACAAGAGTGATGTTTTTTGCATGCACAACACCTCCTGAATCGCAGTACTGTAAAGTCCTCTCAAATTTGACACTAAATGAAAATTAGGCATTGTAAATCATGGTATTTGCATAGGAATACTCGGTTTTTAAAACTAAAAAAAGATAAGATTGGAGTTCAGGTTTCCTGGTTACACACTGCGCTGCACGCTCTCTCGTTTATCACCAAAACACAATTCTTAGTTTATAATTTGTTCGTGTCCAAGTGGCACGTTGGTTCGCAGTTGTCTTGCTGCACTTGTGGTCTGTGGTTAACAGCTGCGGTATGTTTATTTGGCTGAATTATTTTACAGCTATCCAGAGCGGCAGAGGCACTGGGTACCATCTACTTCATTTACGCTTAAAGGGAACAGCAACAGAGGAGAGAATGCGGCCCCCGGGGGAAGCGAAGGTCGCAGACCAGTCTTCCCCCGGGGTTTTCGCGCAATACGGAAGGACAAGGTGGAGGGCGGGACTACAGGGGTTAAAGGAAGGGGTGGGATGGGGGAGGGCATATAAGGTGTCAGGAGAGGAAGATCCGGCCTCTTCCTGACACCTGAGCACCACCGGGAGGGTGTTTGTTAATTTTGTCCACCCGCCCACCCTGCAGGTTTTGGGAAAGGACCGGGGGTGTTTCAAGGGTTGGGGCGCCAGTTTAGGGCAGGTTGCAGAGCAGAGGCGGTACGGTACTTTGGAGGGGTGGGGAGTCACATACGGGCAGATCCACCCCTCGGGTGGGGGGAAAACGGTACACAGGTGACTGATAGTGGGGCATGGGAGGCAATGAGCAATAAAGGCAAAGTCAACAGAGGATGCTTGGAGGGCAAGTGAAGGTGAGAATGGGGAAAGGAAGGAGGTTATCGAGTGAATGGGTGAAGAGTCAAACAGGTGAGATGGTTTTGGAAAGGCAGAAAGGAGAATGCGTGGGTATGGGATGGAAATGTATATTTCATGCATTGAGATACTGTTAATAAGTCTAAATGATTATGGAAATGTATATTTCATGCATTGATGTACTGTTAATAAGTCTAAATGATTGCAACCTTGTCCTAATAAATGGCCTTTTACGCTTCAAGTAACAGCGTGGAGTGTAGTTATTGCGCGATGTGGCTACACGGCTAGGGCGTCGACATCGGAGCTGGGGAACGACTCTCGGCAGGGACGCTCAACATTCTGGGTAAATCACGTATTCACCCCGAGCCTCACAAAAATGAATTCATCCGTACGTAACTGGTGCTAATTTAAGCGCTCTTTACATGAGTTAACGCTATATTAAACTCCACACAAACAATGACTGTGACAGAAAACTAAAGAATTAAATTTAATAGGGTTTTAGCACGCTCACCCACTGCCTTTTGTCGCCCTCTTCTAAAAATGCAAATATGGACTGTGGAAGAACACCTTCGGGGATAAAAAAATAAATAATTGTATTCACTTTCTGCACTTCCCTTCTAACCCCGGAGCCCTTGATGCCTCATTTTAATGCTCCCCCTGGCGCTCAATCAACCCATTGTGAATGACCATGACCCTAAAACACAGCACGGGCTCGCTGCCCGAGAGTTTCCTCAGCCTGGAAATACACAGAGGAGGAGGTCCGATGAGACGTCACGGTGGGCGTGCGCATTGGGGGCGGAGTCTTGACATGTCAGACACACTCTCTATATAATACGGCGCGCGGAGCTTCGCAGGCATTCACAGCTCCTCTCAAAGATCCAAACTCTCAGCTCTGATTGGCTGAGAGCAGTCAACGCTCGAGACACAAAGCAAGCGCTGGATCAAGAGAGCATGTGCCTACAATCTGCAGAGCGCACCATGCATAAGAGGCCCGCAGCGCTGACCCTGTCTGCACCCGGGCAGCTCTCCCGGGAACCGACGCCCCCCCTGCCCCGGGCGCCCCACATCCCCGCCCGGAGCAGCCTGCCCGAGATTTTCACCTTTGACGTCGAAGCGCTGCCGACGGCCTCCCCGGTCAAGCCCCCGCGGCGGGCCCACACCAAGCGGCCCCGCAAAGTGCTCTACCCGTCCCAGAAGCGGAACCGCTACATGCCCCCCGAGGAGCGCAACCCGGCCCTCCGCTGGCTCTACGTGCTGTGCCTGGTGGTGTTTGTGCAGGTGTGCCTGGAGGAGGGCGACGAGGGACTCGCTTCAGCCCTGCAGGGACCAGCATCGAACCTGCAGGACCAGCTCCGCGAGGGACCCGCTGAAGCCACGAAGGGACTCCTGCAGGGGGCAGTATCCATGCATGAGCATGCACCGGTCCTGCTGGCATCACCATCAGTCCTGCATGAAGTACCCACCCTGCACCAGACCCTGCAGGAACAAGCATCGCAGCCCCTCAACCTGACCTGCCACCCCCTCGGGCCGATGCTCCTCACCTTCTGAGGTCGGAGAGTCAGACTAGATGAACTTGTGCCAGGGGCTGCACTGCCCTGAGGGCTCTCTGACAGCCGTGGGCACCTGGTAACTCGTGCCAGCCGTGATGCCGTGCGGGTACCTGCCAGCTCTGCTCTTCAGGACTTAATCCCGTGGTGGGGTTTCTTACGTATGCCTTAACAAGGCCAGAAGGACTCTGAACTTGAAGTGACTCTTCAGTGAAGTGACATGAAACTGACGGTCCGGCCGCATGTCACAGATGCTCTTGAGAAGAAAGTATGTGAATTTGCTCTGATTACTTGATTGATCAAAATGATACGTTGTATGATATGACTGATGGTCAAACTATTAATGTGTATTTAATATTTAAAGTTATTGCTCTATTTGTCGTGAAACACTACCGGTTTGAGAAGCAATGAAGAAAACGTGTTCTGCTTTTCCTCACGAAGTTCTCGTTTTTTATGAAGTACATGAACATTTAATATGTTCTTCGACGGAAACACTATGTTATTTATTTAAGAAGTATTTTGTTATTGCGTTTGAAAAACAAATGCCAAGTAACCTGTTATATTTATGTATTTAAATTATGAAACTGCGAAATTATTTATGTTGAAAGTTATGAGACTAAATAACATCTCACGTTGAACATGTTAAATAAATTATTTTGAAATGGCACTCCTGGCTCCGCACAGTTTTTTTGGTTATTTTCTTTATTGCCGCGTTTTCTTTTCAGTTGAAACGGCTGCGAGAAGCAGCCAGAGCAGTGACTGCTGAGTGACCCAGAGTACTTTGCCAGCAGCATCTATTACTGTTTGCATTAGCTCAGATTACAAGAACCTGAATACGTGGAATGAAAACCTCTTCCAAACTCGAGGAGGCCGAGAGCTGTTGGCCTCAAATGTAAATCAAATCTAGGGCTGTGTTCCAGAGTGAAACGAAGTGTGCGGTTGTCTTACATACGTGCATATATTTCCAACCGATACACATACCCCCTCTGGGACTAGGTGTTTATTTAGCACCACGGAATGGTTGCAGAATTAGTTTAACCTTCCATTGCAGTGTTCGCCATTCACATTGGATCCTATGCACAGACACCCCCCCCCCCTCCCCCTTGGCCCACCCCAGCTAGTGAGGGGGGACAGACTCAAAGGTTAGTACCACAGCGACTGGTTAGAATTAGGGGTCCTCCATAAACTTCATTGAGGGATGACACGAGGAACAGCTTGGCTAAACTGGCAATGTAGGAGTTTGGGGATCTGGGTTGTAATCTCAGCACCAGTTTTCAACAATGTGTGATTCTTCGTAAATCTCTTAATTTTTCTGTGTCTCAGATTTGCAAATACCCGTGAAATGTAACTGTAAATATGTCGAGTGTCATTAAAAGATGGAAATCCATTGATTTATACCCTACCACTGCTCGGCAACTATGCGTGAAATAAACTTCTATGCGACACTGCTCCGTCCCGCGACACTGACCTGACGTCTATTCCCGCCTGCAGCTGTTCCTAGGCCGACATAATATTTATCCCTGCACCAGTCCCAACCTGCCCAGGGAAGGTGTGGTAGCTGCCTGCATCAAAGTGCTGTGGTGTGTCCGGGTAGGGGGAAGTGCTGAGCCCAGCGAGAGTCACGGGCAGCTCAGGAGATCTGCCTTCGGAGGGAGAGCCCACCAAACCTGGGGGAAGGGGACGTCCAAAATGTCCCGATATTTAGAGGTTTTACTTCAGTCGCAGCACTGAGAAAAGATCCCGTTCTCAGCTAGAAATCAAAATAGACACATCGATACTATAACTATAGCCGCACCTCTTTGTCCTTTTGTCAAACAAAAACGGACCGCTCTCAGAAACGCTCAACAACCACAGACCTGCTCCTTCCAGTGTTGGACTCATCAGTGTGATGAAGCTCAGAGCCGATGTCCCCCACAACTGTTAGGTTAGTAAAAGTGTTGGTGTGGACCATTCCATTAATGTGTCGAGAAAAAAAACATTTCACAGTATAGGGGCATCCTTTCAGCAATGTGCAGCCGACACGATGCTCGTACGATTATCTATAACGCACCCATTACTCCATGCTTTTACACAGGCACAGTTTCCCTCTCTCTCTCTCTCGAATAAAACACTTTCTCTCAAACAAAGTTCGGAATAAAACTGGATAAGCCAAACAATCACAAACCCAATTAGCACCTAAATTGAGGGTACGGTATCCCCACTGTTCCCCTGATGTGCATCTGTACCTGTAGTATTTGATGTGAGTGATATCCCACTCCCAAAGGACCAGGTTCACAAAACTCTTTGAGTTTTCTCACTGCTGGAAACGCAAGAATAACCCTCGTGCTTAATTTGTAAAAGAATAAATCCTGGGGTCCAACGTTTTCAATAGAAACTCACGACTGGCGCTGCGCTGTGGAAGGACCTAATGTCGGTTTCATCCCCCACCAGACCCTCTCTGCCTCTTTATCTCTCTCCCTTTGTCTTTCCGTCATTCTCTTCCTCCTTCTTTTCTCCCTTTGTGTGTTTTTTTTTCTCCTTCTTGCTCTGGATCAAAGTCTGTGGAGGCAAAAAAAGAGCCAGGCCACAAAAGTGAGTGCTGGTGGCTCCTATCTGCAAACACTGTCTCAAATTAAGCACTGAATAAGTCAATCCTAATCTTGGAGTTACCAACAGGAAGAAAATAATCTTTGACAGATCCAAATGCATCTGAAGTTGGCAGCTAACATTTTGGCTTTGTCAATGCTTACTTTTTCAGTGAATGTTTTTAGTATGAAGACAGGTGACAGATATGGTGCCCTATAAAAACAAGCATTGGAAATGCAATAGGTCTCGCATTAGAAAAGTTGGAGCTATTGGTCTTGTAAATGACAAATATTTTATTTATGTGTTGGTTTTTAAAATAGCTAAATGGATAGCTTTGTCATTTACAATGCCAATAGTTATAACTTTCGCGAATGTGACACCTATAGCATTTGGAATGCAACCTTTTTTGTATTTACGTAACTTAGATGGCAGCTCTGGTCGTTAGGCCACATCTCTAGAGAGCACGAGAGTGCAGCAGGGGAGAGAAGCACAGAGAGGGAGCAGAGAGTGCAGCAAGGAAGAGAAGCACGGCGAGGGAGCCCAAGAGTGAAGCAAGGGTGAGATGCACGGACAGGGAGCCTGAGAGTGCAGCAGGGGACAGAAGCATGGAGAGGGAGACAGAGTGTATCAGGGGCGAGAAGTACAGACAGGGAGCCCAAGAGCGAAGCAAGAGAGAGAAGCAGGAGAGGGAGTCTGAGATTATAGAAAGGGAGAGAGTTGAGTATAGAAAGGGAAAAGATGAGTTTGGGAGAGAGGCATGAGAGGTGGAAGGCAGAGCAATGGAGATAGACCTGGGAAAGGAGTAACCATGGGGGAGATGAAGATGAGAACAACAGGGAAAAACTAGTGGTGTTGACTAATGCCGAAATGGTATAAATGATGCCGTGTTAGTGCTCATTGACAATCGTGTGTATCTTGAGGAGAGATGGGAGAGGGGAGGGGAGAGAAGGGAGAGTGAGGAAAGAGGGGAGAAAGGGAGGAGAGTGTGGAGAGGGAGGAGAGAGGGTAGAGGCGAGAGAAGGAAGAGTGTGGAGAGAGATGGGAGATGGGGGAGGGGAGAGTGAGGAGAGGGGGGAGAGAGAGAAGAGAGAGAGGAGACAGGAGAGAGGAGAGTTGTGAGAGGGGAGAGTGGTGAGAGGGTGGAGAGTGGTGAGAGGGAGGGGAGTGGTGAGAGGGAGGGTAGAGTGGGGATAGAGGGGGAGGGGAAAGTGATGGGAGAGTGAGGAGTGAGGGGAAAAAGAGAAGGGAGGGGAGAGTGATGGTGAGAGGGGAGAGTGGTGAGAGTGCATACTGGTGAGGTGGGATGAGAGAAGATAGTTGTTATAGGGGAGAGTGGTGAGGGGAGAGTGGTGAGAGGGGAGAGTGGTGAGAGGGGAGAGTGGTGAGAGGGTAGAGTGGTGAGAGGGCAGAGTGGTGAGGAGAGGGGAGAGTGGTGAGGAGAGGGGAGAGTGGTGGTGAGAGGGGAGAGTGGTGGTGAGAGGGGAGAGTGGTGGTGAGAGGTGAGAGTAGTGGTGAGAGGGGAGAGTGGTGGGGAGAGTGGTGTTGAGAGGGGAGAGTGGTGGTGAAGGGGGAGAGTGGTGAGAGGGGCAGTGGGTATAATGCTCTCTTATCTGTGAGCTGTGCAGGTCATCCAGTGCTTAATACGTAAAATAAGTCCCAGGGCCCGACCAGGAGGCCCCTGCAGTTTGCACCACCCATTGCCCCATCATGACTGCCAATGAGGGTACCAAAACAACTACTAACCATCTCTCTGGCCTGCTAGTGTGAAAATTCAAATTCAGATTATTCCAGGTCCCCAAAGCTAAAGGAATGGCTGGGGAGGCAGGTATTAGTAATTTTTTTATGTATATTGTATTCATTAACAACCGTTGTTCTGCTCATCCCTAAATTAGATGAGCAACAGCGCCATGTGTCAGAGTGTCATAAGTGTGGTGATGACAACTAAGTGCTGGTGCAGAGCACCGGAAACCAATCAAGTGCCGGTGCTGAACACCGGACACCACCGTCTCAAATTAAGCCCTGTCTTCCTCCTGTGTGTTTGCTACATCAGCCTAACAGGATTTGGCAAGTTGTCCCCACTGTGAGCCTCGCTTGCATGCAATGCAGAAAATCCCTTTTGTTTGTTAGCAGAAGAGTTACATTCAAGGTATTTGAACCCACGCAGGGTACGCTGTATCATTACATGACAACAAACCCACAATGTCCACATTCAAAGCTCCATTCTGCGCGTCTTGGTTTTGCATAATGCTTCTTCACGCTCCATCTTCCTAAAGCCCCACATGTAGAAGAGCCTTAGATACACGCCCATCCAGGGAGGGACACTCTTTCCATATATACACCTATTGCTGATTGCCCAAATTATAGTTTTAAAAGTAAAACAGCAGTTTTACAACTTCAGTGGCAGGCAAAAAACATGCTCTATTGATACAAGCCAGAGCCAGGCTCAGCCCCATGCAGTGCTTAATTAGAGCCGGTGGTTGCCAGTGCGGGCCATAAGCACTTATTTTAGGGGACCAGCACTTTTTATCCAGAATAGATATGAACCGAGTGAAAGAGAGGGAAATCAAACAAAGCAGAAAGACTGAGGAAGAGGGCAAACCTGTCACCAAGGGAGAAAGCAGGTTCCTGCAAGAGTGAGATAATGGGGCAGGGAATGGCTGGTAGTGGATCAAAGAGGCATGAGGTGGATTTAGGACTCCCAGATTTAATATCCTCTTCACTTCGGCGCAAATTCCGCCGCAGTGCTGGACATTCCAATCGCGGGCGTGGTCATAACGGCTCCTGGCCATCATGAGCACACGCCGACCGTGACTCATGACGGCCGGGAGCCGTCATGAGCATGGAAGAGGGTATTCAGAGTGCAGATGTTTAATTGCATTGGTCGTGGAGTTCTGAGCAGAGCTTTGTGCAATGGCACTATTTCTTTGACAAATTAAGCACTGGCCACATGACTGACTCTGATCAGCTGGAGATCTCCTCGGACCTGTGAGCAAATTTGAGCCAAGTCCTCATGTAGTTTTGCCAACCTCTCTCTTACCTCAGTTATCAAGTAGCCTCACACCACACCCCCAAGCAGCAGAGGAAGTACTGCAAGCGCTGCGCCATATTGAAGAATCTGCAGAATGCTCTGAAAGTGCTTAGAGATGTATGCTATGTTAATGATTTTCCTGCAAACACTTTCACAACACTCTGCAGTTTCCTGATGGGTAACCTGTCTGAAAAGCTGCCAGCATCATAGGGGGTATTGAAATATGTAATACGCCCATATGGGGCTGTATTACAGGAAGAGGTCGGTGAGTGCAACTGGCATGTGTATCTGCTTGGTGCACCCCAATCAATCAATCAAGAAATTTGTATAGCGCACTACTCACCTAGAGGGTCTCAAGGCGCTTGGGGGGGTCCGTTATTGCTCGAATAGCCAGGTCTTGAGTTGCTTCCTGAAGCAGAGGTGGTCTTGATGAAGACGGAGTTGGATGGGGAGGGAGTTCCAGGTCTTGGCTGCCAGGTAGGAGAAGGATCTTCCTCCCATGGTGGCTTTTCGGATGCGTGGCACGGCGGCGAGAGCGTGGCTGGTCGAGTTGGCGGGTGGGAGTGTAGAAGGTCAGGCGGTCATTGTGGTACCTGGGGCCTAGGTCGTGGAGGGCTTTGTGTGCGTGGGTGAGGAGGCGGAACGTGATTCTTTTGCTGACGGGGAGCCAGTGCAGGTCTTTCAGGTGTCCGGAGATGTGGCTGTGGCGGGGGATGTCCAGGATGAGTCGTGCGGAGGCGTTCTCGATGCGTTGGAGTCTTTTCTGCAGTTTGGCGTTGGTTCCGGTGTAGAGGGTGTTTCCGTAGTCCAGCCGGCTGGTGACAAGAGCCTGGGTGACTGTCTTCCTGGTTTCGGTGGGGATCCAACGGAAGATCTTTCAGAGCATGCCTAGGATGTTGAAACACGAGGACGAGACGGCGTTGACTTGTCTGGTCATCGACAGGGAGGAGTCCAGGATGAAGCCCAGGTTGCGTGCGTGGTCCGTTGGTTTGGGTGCGCTGCCTAGGGCCGGGGGCCACCAGGAGTGGTCCCAGGCAGATGGTGATGGTCCAAGGATGAGGACTTCCGTCTTGTCTGAGTTCAGTTTCAGACGGCTGTTCTTCATCCACTCTGCTACTTCTTTCATACCTTTGTTCAGGTTGGTTCTGGCGGTGGCGGGGTCGATGGTGAGGGAGAGGATCAGCTGGGTGTCGTCGGCGTAGGAGATGATGTTGAGGCTGTGTTGGCGTGCGATGGCTGCGAGCGGGCTCATGTACACGTTGAAGAGGGTGGGGCTGAGTGATGAACCTTGTGGTACGCCGCAGATGACTTCGGTGGCCTCTGATCTGAACGGGGGAGGCGGACTCTCTGGGTTCTTCCGGCGAGGAATGAAATGATCCACTCCAGTGCATTCTCTTGGATTCCGACGTTGCTGAGGCATTGTACTAGGGTGCGGTGGCAGACAGTATCGAACGCTGCGGAGAGGTCCAGGAGTATGAGGGCCGCTGTTTCCCCGTTGTCGAGCAGGGTTCGGATGTCGTCGGTGGCTGCGATGAGGGCGGTCTCTGTGCTGTGATAGGCTCGGAAGCCGGACTGTGAGTGGTCGAGGGATCCGTTCGTCTCGAGGAAGGCGGCCAGCTGTTTGTTGACGGTATTCTCGATGACTTTGGCAGGAAACAGGAGGAGCGAGATGGGGCGGTAGTTCTTGAGGTCGGTGGGGTCTGCTGATGGTTTCTTCAGAAGGGCGCTGAGTTAGGCGTGTTTCCAGCTCTCCGGGAAGGTGGCGGTGTTGAAGGAGCAGTTGATGATGTCCCGGAGTTGGGATGCGATGACGGAGTCGGCCTTGTTGAAGACGTGGTGGGGGCATGGGTCGGTTGGTGATCCGGAGTGGATGGTGTTCATCGTGCAGGTGGTGTCTTCAGTGCTGACCGGGGTCCAGTCGCGGAGGGTGGTGGTGGGGGCCGTCGGTTCTGTGGTGGGGTTCGTGGTCTGTTCGCCGAAGCTGTTGTGTATGTCTGCGATCTTGCTGTGGAAGAACGTGGCGAGTGAGTCGCAGAGGTCTAGAGATAGTGCTGGGGATACATGTGCACCAGTGCTATCAGTATTACAGGAGGAGCCGCACAAGCAAATGCGAACCCTTCTATAATACCAAAGCACCCCAGGGTGCTTTGGTATTATAGAAGGGGCCACATTTGCTTGTGCGGCCCCTTCTGTAATACTGATAGCGCTGGTGCACATGTAGCTCCAGCACTATCTCTAGATGGATACCCTTATTTGCATGGAGGTGTGGCACCATGCAAATGAGGGTATCTCTTTGCCTCTGCACCTGCCCCTTCACCATGGATGCATGTGTAAAGGCAAAGAAGCTCTTAAAGTGCACCACTGGAAGATGGCACACTATCAGTGCACCCCCTGAGAGCAGCCCTCTGGAGTTGGGGAAAGAGTCACAGGACCCCCCAGACATTCCACTGTGTGTGCAGTCACTCTCTGCAACCAGCTGCAAAGGGATCGCTAATCAAAGTACAGACAAGTGTCCGCCTGCACTGTGAAACTCAGACCAGCTTTGAAGCAGCCGTGTATTTCACTTGAAAGCACTGCCCTCAGGCCTGCGTGAATTTGCAGCTGCGCTGAAGGCAATGCATTCTCTTTACTAGGGGGCGCATCTCCTGTTTGCACACGGCGCACTCATTTCAAGATTCACGGTGGCACAAACAGGAAAGTGCACCCTATGTGTAATAAGGACCATGGTGTGGCCTGGTTGTGAAAGTCTGCCAGCAGCTGAGTTCTGCAATTCACTTGTACAATGTGATCCCTGTTAACTATTACTGAGTTTGCTTTGTTAGTAGTTGGGTTGGAATTGTGTAGGTAAATATGCAAAACATGCAAAAAAGGTGTTATTGCTTGCCATGTCCGATTTCAGCCGAAACAAAAGTCTAAAGGCCTGATTTATATCTTAGCAGAGCAGAGAAGTTATATTAGCAGCAATTATAACAACTGAGAGTCGGATTCAGTTTCTTGAAGTCATCAGGAAGCGGAACTGAAGAACAGTATTGGCATAGAAATAGGCCACCGTGTTTCTAAGCACCACTGGGTTTAGTGTGTCTGAGTGCCTTGTATCATGTAAGAATTTGATGTTGGAGTTGGAAGGCAAGTCTATTTCCTGTTTGTTTACTTTGCTACCATAAGAGCTCTTCAGATGACAACTGAGCCTTCTTTGTAGGAGAGCCTAACACGCAACTCAGCCATATATTTTCCAAATTTGGCCAAATCTGCTGGTGCCCTGACGATGAACAGAGCTGTTACCACTTCTTTGCATGTCCGAACCCCTTTAGATGGATATATCGTTTTTAAGACCTTCTTCTGACATTGTTCTAGCAGGCTGGGGCAGCAGCAGAGTAAATGTAGCTGAGACTCCTTGTTATAATTACAGATTCTACACCTGCTTATGGGGGTCAGGCATTTCCATCCAGGTTTTAGTTCTTTGGTGGGTAGGGGTACTAGCCTGGCCCATTGTATGTTTTTTAGGGCATTCCTCCCCACTGCTTGCTTCCGGTAAGGCTGTATTTCATGCTCCTTATATTTTGTTATCAGCCCCACGAGGCCACCCCATGCTGGGTAGCTTGCTAGGTCTGCGTCCCGTGACAGTTGGTAGATATGTTTGTTGGGAGCATTTTTAATTGCTTAGTAGCTTAGGCCCTGTCGTCCCCAGTTTTCTGTTGCCATACCCAATGATTCAACAGCTTCCTGCATATAGCTGATCCATGGGTTGGTTTTCTCTTCGTAAATGGGCTTTAGCCTGCTCTTTAGGCTGCCAATTGGTGCATTCAGCACTTGTTAATAATATTTCGCCTGCTTTCCTAGGCATTCATAGTGTTTTTGCACCAGACAGAACTCCAGGCTAACCAGGCTGATTCAGGTGTATTTTGGTAGCATAAATATACGTTTGTACGCCTGGCATTGTGATTTCTCTAGTCTTATGTCCATTTTGCCTGGGAACGCCTGCTGTGCATAGCCAGCTATTGCCCATATTTTGGACTGTATGACTCTTCTTATTGGAACTGATGTTGGATTTTGCAATTTCTCGTGGAGCTTACACAGAGCAGAAACTGTCAACTGGGCTTTTGAGTGCATTTTTTGTAGGTGTAAGGATGCTTTCCCAGTATCGCTGATCCATGCTCCCAGAGAGTTATATGAATTTGTGGTAGAAATTATCTCATTGTCCACTTTCCATTTGAGTAGTGCTTTTCTTGCACAATGACCAAATATCATAACTTTAGTCTTGTGTGAGTTTATGACCCGTTCTGTGGTCGCATTACAGATGTTGAGAGCATTTAGACCCCTTTGGAGGCAAATTTTGGTATGATCCATCACAACCATATTGCAATATTTGAAACTTGCTGAGGCCTATTTTGGTCCTGGCGAGGTTGGCATTTTGGAGCGTCTTCCCTAGACCTGCTGTCTATAAATTATAGAGCATTGGTGCAAGAACGCAGCCCTGTGTTAGACCCCGGTCTGTAAAGCATTTTTGTTGTTGTTGTGTTGACTACTAATTTGTAGCAGTGGGCAGAGAGCTCCGCCCCACCCATGGAATTTGCGGAATGTTGTCTACTCCGCGTTTCGAGGAATAGGCGGATTAGGCGGCACCCCACACACTCTGCGGCAGAGCGGAGTTAGCACCAGCCCGCCTCTCTCCCGCCCTTTTAACAATTAAATTAGAGATGTAAAAACAATTTATAAATATGTGAAACATTTTACCTGAGAGTTGCAGCGTCCCAGGGCTCCCTCTTTCGCTTTCATCGCGACTTCAGCATCAAAACTGCGCATGCGCGAGCCCGCGCATGTGCAGCTTTGATGCTTCCTCGTCCTCCTTCATTGCGACTTCTTCATCAAAACTGAGCAGGCCAGCGCATGTGCAGTTTTGAAGAAGTCGGTGATGAAGGAGGAAGAGGGAGCCCTGGGACGCCGCATCTCAGGTAAGATGTTTCCCTTACTTTTAAATAGTTTTTAGGGCGGGCAGCGCGTAGTGGGGCTACACGGAGTGTGCGGGAATTGTTACCCCCTCTGTGCCTCTCCGCGTAGCCACCCTATGCACACTACGCCCACCCTTACTAATTTGACTTTTATCCAGGTTTTGCTATAAAGAGAGATGATGGTGTTCAAGAGGCCTGCTCCAATGTCCCAGTTTCTTAGCCTATTCCAAAGCTTGTGTCGGAAGACCCCATTGAATGCCCCAGAATAGTTGACAAATGAGGCATATACTGTTTGTTTATTTTTGATGTTAGCTTGCTGCCTCAAATAAGAAACGGCTACTATGTTGTCAATTGTCGACCCTCCTTTGCGAAACCTTGTTTGATATGGAGGGAGCACTCCTTTGTCTTTGATCCACCTGTTTAGCTCTGCCAATAGGGTGCTAGCATGAGCTTTACCTTCGATGTCCAGAAGGGCAATCAATATATAGATTTTTTGACTCTGGGTTGTCTTCTTTCTTGAATATAGGTTGTAGCAGTGAACCATGCCATGAATCCGGGACATTGGCTTGCAGGCGGCATTCAGTGAATAGGGAGGATAGAATTCCGCCCCAATACACCAGGTCTTCTCTGAACATTCCTCCTAGGAGCCCATTGGGACCCGGGGCCCATCTTTTTAAAACTTTTGTCTTATCTTCTGCACGGTGAGGCCATCTTGATCTTTGCCTCCAGTTTCTGACCTAGCCTCAACATCACCATTTGCATCCTCAAATGGGCGTTCCTCTAAGCCCGCCTGCTGGACGCCTCTGTTACTTTCTATGTAGATGGTAGCTATGTGACTAAGCCATACCTCGGCGGGTACAGAGCTGTGTCGATCCGCTTTGTCATTTTCCAACCTGGCAATGGATTTCCAGAACTGACGGTGTTTATGGTTCTTGGATAGCTCATGGATTTTGATCCAAACTTCATGAAGATTCTTCTGTTTTAAGTTCCATATTAACTGTTTGCATTCCAAGTTGACTTTTTCCACGTGTGCTTAGGGTTCTGTAATCTGATGTTCCTGTAGGTCCTTTTTGCCTGTTTTAGGTCCCGGGTTAGTTCTCTCAGGGGCATATTACCAAGCAATAGCGATAATTATCGCTATTGCTTGGTTAGAGACAAAAATTTACAGCTGAGCTGCGGCGATTTTTATCGCAGATAAACCTTGGTATTACCAAGGTTTATCGCAAATGCGATAAAAATCGGCCGCAAAGCATGAAAATCACTGAAAAGTCAGCGATATTCATGAATTAGCGAGCTAATGCTCTTAGCCATGTTATCCACCTCCCATTCGATAACATGGCTAAGAACTGCTCAGGGCAGGTGTTAGCTTTTGGAGATAGTCGCGCTTAGCGCGAATATCTCCAAAAGTTGGTAATAGGAGATAGCGATGTTAGCGACTTTTTCCAGTCCCTAACATCTTGCCACGTCCACTTTGCATGTCATTAGTGATAAATATCACTGACATGCAAAGTGGGGCCCAAGAAGGTCGCTATCTCCTACTAGCTGTCACTAACTGGTGTTAGCGACAGCTAGGTAATAGGGAGATAATTTTTATCTCAGCTTTCTTGGCTTTTAAAGCCAAAAAAGCGGAGATAAACCCCCTTGATAATATGCCCCTTAGTTTTTAGGTTTTGACTGGCGATGCGCACGTAGTGCGCATGCGCCAAAAAACCTTATGATTTGTGTGTGGGGTCGGGTATACGCCCCCTCCTCCCATTGGCTAGCTCCATAAATGGAGGCTTGCCATTGGGAGAGGGCTCTGTCCGTCAATCTCGGACCAGATTCGGGGGCGTTCCCGAGAATTTTTGGCTTTTGGCTACGTCAGCCGAAAGCCTTTTCTCGTCAACGCCCCCGAATCTGGTCCGGGATTGAGGGCACCCGCCTTCCCCCACGGATGGATGGATCATTTTTGTGCCCTGGTGACAGCCACGGCTCAGCGTGCGCTGGCCGATGAGGGGAGGGGGGAGGGGGGGAGATTGAGGGAGGGAGGGATGACCCACTTCTTTATGGCCCAGGGCTCAGCCCGCTCTGAAATGGCTTGCAGATGCAAAGGCCAACAAGGCCCCCACTGAGAGCAGAGGCCCGCTTGTTTTCCTCGCCATTAACCCCTCGGCACCTGGCGCGCCCCTCCCCTCGCTTTGTGAGTGTTTGCCACATCCGCTGGTGCAGATTCCTGCACGGCAGTCGGTGCCCTCTGGAGGGGCGCGTTCGGCCGCGACGGGGCCTGCAAGGATGAAGGTTGGGAACACGAGGCACGGTGCAGCAGGGCCAACCTGTGCCTCCATAGCGCCCAGGGCAAAACCAAGCGTGGCGGCCTTGGCGTCCTCTGCTCCCACCTAGCCTTTTCTAAGCGCTGTGTATGAAGCGAGCTCCTCCTTAATTGGGAATCGTACAGCAGTGGCATTATTCTTTTTTCCGCACGGTTGTACCCGCTATATAAGCTTGTCAAAAAAATTAACTCTTGCTGTCCTGGCTGTTGATGACATTGTTCTATCACTGGTTTATAGACAGACACCTCTTCCCTTTCTATCATACTGAAAAAAAAGGTGCCCGCCAAGGAAGGGTACACACTGGGGTATAAAAGGAGCAGTAACCTTCCCTGCCCCTTAAACCTCATCTCCTGCCTCCTCTTTCGCCTCGCGCCTGGCGTGACTTCGGGTGGGGGACGGGGGGGATTTTGCACTGCCCGTGAACCACCCCCCTCCCCCTTACCTGAATCACTTATGACACACTGGGGCACAAGTTCCAATAAAAGCAGTGGGAGGACCATTAGCAGTAGACACCGAGCGCTCTGCGGAGTGATATCACAGGAAGTGATGTCAGCCAACGCAATGTCACAGTCATCCAGTGTGCCTCACTTCAAAGGTAACAGGCTGTTTTCCATTCCCTGATCGCTCAGCCACCTGACAAGACTTTCAATCAAGGTGACGCTTGCAGCCCCGCATGTGCCACTCAACAGCCGGAGTTGAAGCCACCTCAAGGCTGGCACCCTGCGGTGCACACACATGCAAACCATTTGCAGAGAAGTCGACATGTATGTGCATGGCTTGCACATGTTTATTTCGAATCTCACGGGGCTGCTGTCATGGGATTCCATGTCATGTGTGAAACCTCGATCTATCCCTTTACATTTTAGCCAGCATCACTGGGCATGCTTGAATATGTATACACTGCCAGCAGGGTTAAAGGCAGAACTACAAGCCTCACAACGCAACTTGCTGTATGCTGAAGTCAAGACTGGGTAAAAATATATGGCAACCACTTGGAAGTGGCATAAAAAAATCCTAAAACAAAAAGTGAAGGGATCAGCCAAGTGGGTAGTATGCAAGTAACATGACATCATGGAGCGTGTCATCGCAGGTTACATCAGAAGTGACGTCACAGGAAGTCGAATCACAAGAAGTGACATCCGATATTAAGACCGAACACAAATGTTTAGCAGGTCTATCAAGAGTACATTTAAGGGCATTATTAGATTTAGCAAACTAGATTTTGAATCAGGGATGTTGTGCCCAAAAGTATTGCAAACCGGACGCAAAATCTGAGCCTCACTAATAAATGTTTATTTTTTATTTTTTTAACTCTGCCACAAAGAAATTGGCAACAAGAAACATGCCAGTAGATCTGTTCTGCCTAATTGGTTGCAAAGTCTACATTTTAAAACATCCTATGGGGTTAAAGCACCTGCTGCAGAGATCTTTGTATGCCGAGTTACAAATCATGCTCTCTAAATGTTCTGATGCTTATACTAGTATTAAAGATGTTTTTTCAGGCAGTACCTTGACCCGGTGTTGCACTTTCTGTTTTTAGATCGGTGGCCGCGGGGCGGGTCACAGACAAAGCACACAGTAGCACATCTGCACTCATCCTGAAAGCCAGAATTATCACCAATATCGGGAACAAAACTGGAGAAGATGAGGCATTACGATAGAGCTATTGAGAACTGTGGAGCCAGCCAGGCTTGAGTCTCGGCGCCGGCTCTACAGCCCGTGATTCTGGGCACATCATTTAATTTCCCCGTTACCTTTAAAACAAACACTGGCCTTGTGTAGGCACATGCACAGAGCGCTCTAATACCGCGGAGTTCGCGCTATATAAAACTGAAAAAATACAAATAAATGGAGAACTGAGAGGAGGGTTTTCTGGCTCCCGTGAGGGTGTACAAGTAGCACCTCAGGGGCGGGAAGGGGTCGAGAGCCAGCTGAGAGGGCCTGGGGCGGGGGTGCAGGAGGGAGGGGGAGTGAAGTTTGACAAGCTGCGGCTCCAGCTGAGATGCATACACTTCAGGGAGGGGGGGCAGCAGGCGGGGAGGGGCCCCACAGACGCCCACCCCCAGCACCACTGCAATCCGCGATCCCTCACACTGGGGAGCAGCCCTGCTCTGGGTAATGTGAGCCACAGGGAAACCAATCATGAGGCGAGGGACCGCGTGTGATCTTCGGCAGCCCGTCACTCACTCTTCCCTTTCACCACACTCTCCTTCTCTCACTGACTCTCTCTCTTCTGCTCATACTTTCATCCCGTCACTCACTCTTCCCTTTCACCACACTCTCCTTCTCTCACTGCCTCTCTCTCTTCTGCTCATACTCTCATCCCGTCACTCACTCTTCCCTTTCACCACACTCTCCTTCTCTCACTGCCTCTCTCTCTTCTGCTCATACTCTCATCCCGTCACTCACTCTTCCCTTTCACCACACTCTCCTTCTCTCACTCCCTCTCTCTCTTCTACTCATACTCTCATCCCGTCACTCACTCTTCCCTTTCACCACACTCTCCTTCTCTCACTGCCTCTCTCTCTTCTGCTCATACTCTCATCCCGTCACTCACTCTTCCCTTTCACCACACTCTCCTTCTCTCACTGCCTCTCTCTCTTCTGCTCATACTCTCATCCCGTCACTCACTCTTCCCTTTCACCACACTCTCCTTCTCTCACTGCCTCTCTCTCTTCTGCTCATACTCTCATCCCGTCACTCACTCTTCCCTTTCACCACACTCTCCTTCTCTCACTGCCTCTCTCTCTTCTGCTCATACTCTCATCCCGTCACTCACTCTTCCCTTTCACCACACTCTCCTTCTCTCACTGCCTCTCTTTCTTCTGCTCATACTCTCTTCTCGTCCCTCACTCTCCCTTCACCACACTGTTAACTCTCTCCAATGCACCACTCTCTCTCACCCTAATTTGTTTTTCCTTCTTGGCTCTATCTCTATTCATTATCCCTCCCCGACTCCTCCTGATTCTATAGAGCACTTTTCAAAATTTTTTGTAACCATCGTCCATTTGCGTGAGATTACGCTATTGGCATTGTAAATGACAATGCCATTAATTTATCTGTTTTTAAAACCAACACATAAATAAAAGATTTGTCATTGACAATGCCAATAGCTCTAACTTTGTCAAAGGCAAAACAATGGCATTGTAAATGCTTTTTAGGTTTTGCCTGGCGAAAGATGCGCTCTGCGCATCTTTTTCGCGCAGGCGAAAACCTAATGATTATAGTAGGGGAGACAGGAACGGCCCCCATCTTCCATTGGCTAGCTCCATAAATGGAGGCTAGCCATTGGAAGACGGGCCTGTCCGTCAATGCCGGACCAGACTCGGGGGCGCTCCCGAGAATTTTTGGCTTTTGGCTACGTCACGCTACGTCAGCCCAAAGCCAATTCAAGGGAACGCCCCCGAATCTGGTCCGCCATTGACGGCACCCGCCTTCCTGCTCGGGGCCGTGAGAAGGAGCCCGCAGCTGCCGCCCCGTCTTCGGCGAGGCCCCGGAGAGGAGGAGCCTCGCCCGACGCCAACCGGAGGAGAACCAGCGGAACACTGGAGAGACCGGTGAGTCCCCTCCCGCTGTCATGGCGCCCCAGTGTCTGTCCGATGGGAGAGGATGCGCTCTGAGTGAGCCCTTTTAAACGATTGGCTTTCATGTTTTTCACAGTTTGCCCTTGCTTTAATGGGCTGTTTATCAAGGCATCAATGCCATTTCGTGGATGTTTACATTATCCTGTTTAGGTCTGGGTAATGGGGTTTCAAGCAGTCCCTTTGATGTGATATTAGGTGACACTGCAACATTTAATTTGCTAATATACTTTCTGATTTACTTTTTGTTTTTTACGTAGTGTTTGGATTCCTTAGACTATCATAAAGAGCTAGTACTAATCATCCTCGTATGCTCATTTATTTTACTTCGTAGTCATGGTAACCTGCTGCTGGATTTAGTTTTTTTTGTTCACAAATAAATATTTGCAAGCACATGCTTTTTTTTAAAGATCCGATTGAATTACTGGCCCTCTGTCACAAGTACCTACTGTTCAATATTTTATGCGGCAGGTCTTTTAACCACTTACGGTATCTTTAGACTTCTTTTCAAAGCACTCTTCTTTGAGAGTCTATTTTGTCTTTGCTAATGGTGTCTGCGCATCAAAGAGGCCCTTTTTATAACTGATAAGGAAAACAACATTATTAATGAACCATCCTTGTTTTACATGACAAGTTTAAACAGTATGCAGCATTCGGCAAAAAGGTCTGTTTTATTAAACCTGCCAATGCTCTGTTGACCTCACTGTCTATGCTACTTCCCTTGATAACTCATCCGGGCGTCCGAGCAGTGTCCCAGTAATCATTTAATAATACATAATAGACTAACTATGGGGTACACTTGTGAGGCATGGCAACCATGAAGCACGCAGATGAACAAGATTGAGTGAGAAAGAGATTGTGAAAATGTTGGCATTATTATAGTAAAACATATATAAAAAGGCAGTTTAAGCAGATAAATGTATCTATCGATCTCTCTCCCTCCCTGCATATCCCCCCCCCCCCCCCCCAGCACGTCAGGCAGGGGGTTCGGCGCCCAGCAGCACACAGCTTAAGCCCCGCAACCAACCCCCTCCTTTTTTTTTCTCTCTTCAGCCTTGTGGCTCTAACTAACGCAATTCTGCAAGGGGCCACACTTCGGGTGGATCTGCAGGTCACCGAAGTGGCAGAAAATCAATATAAGCAGCCTGTCCCCTCCCTGCCCTTTCCCAGCCTGTCCTCTCCCAGCCTGTCCACTTCCAGCCTGCCCTTTCCCAGCCTGTCCTCTCCCAGCCTTTCCACTTCCAGCCTGTCCACTTTCAGCCTGCCCTCTCCCAACCTGCCCTCTCCCAACCTGCCCTCTCCCAACCTGCCCTCTCCCAGACTGTCCCCTCCCTGCCCTCTCCCAGCCTGCCCTCTCCCAGCCTGTCCCCTCCCTGCCCTCTCCCAGCCTGCCCTCTCCCAGCCTGCCCTCTCCCAGCCTGTCCCCTCCCTGCCCTCTCCTAGCCTGTCCTCTCCCTGCCTGTTGTTCTGTCCCGGCGGCAGCAGGCAGCAGGCAGCAGCGTGCACTGCGTCCCCGAAGTAACAGCCCTAAAGCAAGCAAGCAAGAAGTACGCCCCCCTCCCACCAATCCCTGTTAGGTAGTGGAAACTGTCCAAACTGGGGTGCAGACAGCCCCTCTCACCTTTCGGCCTGGTACCACTGCACCAGACGCACTACTTCCCTACTGACCGTTCTCCACTTCAGCCCCGTCTAAATTACAATTCATGCTTGTGACCCTTTTGCCTGCTTGTGCTTGTTTTAATGACCATGTTGCCTGCTTGTGCCTCTGTGTACCCCTGTTGCCTGCTTGTGCCTCCGTGTGCCCCTGTTGCCTGCTTGTGCCTCCGTGTGCCCCTGTTGCCTGCTTGTGCCTCCGTGTGCCCCTGTCGCCTGCTTGTGCCTCAGTTTTCGTGCCCCTGTTGCCTGCTTGTGCCTCAGTTTTCGTGCCCCTGTTGCCTGCTTGTGCCTCTGTGTGCCCCTGTTGCCTGCTTGTGCCTCCGTGTGCCCCTGTTGCCTGCGTGTGCCTCCGTGTGCTCCTGTTGCCTGCTTGTACCTCCGTGTGCCCCTGTTGCCTGCTTGTGCCTCCGTGTGCCCCTGTTGTCTGCTTGTGCCTCCGTGTGCCCCTGTTGCCTGCTTGTGCCTCTGTGTGCCCCTGTTGCCTGCTTGTGCCTCCGTGTGCCCCTGTTACCTGCTTGTGCCTCCGTTTTCGGGGCCCCTGTTGCCTGCTTGTGCCTCCATGTGCCCCGGTTGCCTGCTTGTGCCTCCGTGTGCCCCTGTTGCCTGCTTGTGCCTCTGTGTGCCCCTGTTGCCTGCTTGTGCCTCCGTGTGCCCCTGTTGCCTGCTTGTGCCTCCGTGTGCCCCTGTTGCCTGCTTGTGCTGTGTGGGTGTGTGTAGCTTTGTGTGGCTGTGTGTGTAGGAAGCTTTGTGTGGCTGTGTGTGTGGGGGGCTTTGTGTGGCTGTGTGTGTGGGGGCTCTGTGTGGCTGTGTGTGTGGGGGGCTCTGTGTGGGTGTGTGTGTGGGGGGGCTCTGTGTGTGTTTGTGTGTGTCATTTGCGAGAGATAAAGCTAGTGGCATTGTAAATGACAATGCCATTTATTTATGTTAAAAAAAACATAAATAAAAATAATGTCAAGAGCAATGCCAATAGCTCTAACTTTAACAAAGGCAAAACCATTGCATTGTAAATGCTTGTTTGTTGTCTTGCCAGGTTTGCATGACACGTGAATTGTTTGCTCTGTAGGTGGTCTCTCCTCCTCCCGAGAGGGCTGTTTTCAGGGCAGAGGTCCAATCTTGCCAGTTTTTGATAGTGTGTTCGACACTAGAATCGTTACTTGTATGTTCCTGGTCAGCTTTCCATGATGTTAGTAATGCAGCTTTCTGCTCATTCCATCTTATCCACCTGATCAATGAGTGTTCCTCGATGCCTCTGGAGTGTGCTAGAGTTATGACCTGTTTCCGTTGTTCAGTGTTGATATTTCGTTCCACTCGAAGGGCTGCATGGTCGCTTGTTTCATGCGTCACCATTGTAAAATAAGCTATTTTATGACTAAGATGATTGCACAGGAAGATGTAATCAATTGTTGGACGGTTGTTGCATGTAAGCATTTCTGGTGAGTTTGGATTTAGATTTTTGTTTAATGCCTCAGCGGATTTAAAATGATAGTTTTGTAGTAAATCGTTGAAGGATTTTTCCGAGCTTGTTAGATACTTCCTGACTATCCTTGCTATCACAGCTGCTGCTGCTCCCCCGTTGCTTCTGTGAACGAAGCTCTAATGGAGTGTACACGCGAAGTCCTTCTCCTCACACAGACTGTGTGGCTGCCTGTCTCCTGGCCCTTGGTTCGATGAGATATTAGGCACAAAGATGTGGTGCCTTTTTAATTCCTTGATTGGATACTTAATTTACAGCCTGATTCATCATAGACCCGTTTTGCGGGTCTATAATAGCGAATCATAAGGAATCGCTATTACAGACTCGCAAAACGGGATTCATGTAGGAATCGCAAAAAGATTTGCGATTCCTACACAATCCTTATTTGCGATTAGCAAATTGCTAATCGCAAATAAGGAATAACTCCCAATTCATTCCTATGGGCCAAAAGGCCCATAGGAATGAATGGGGAGTATTCCTTATTTGCGATTAGCAATTAGCTAATCGCAAATAAGATAGCGATTTCAAGGGTGCCAGGGGTGTCCAAAGGACACCCTGTAGCACCGCTTAAATGCAAATTGAAACAGGTGTTGCGCACACACATGTCCAAAGGACATGTGTGTGTGCAACATGCAACTTAGAAAAATGCTTTTAAAAGCATTTTTCTAAGTTTTCGCTATTTACCACGAGGTTTGACCTCGCGGTAAATAGCGGGCCGAAATTGCGAATTCGCAATTTTTTTATGGATGATGAATTGCATTTAAGGAATCTCAAATAGAGATTCCTTAAATGTAATTCCTCGCAAAATTGCGACATCGCTATTACCGGTTTTTGCATTTGGATGATGAATCCCAAATGCAAAAATAGAGCTCGCAAAGGGCCAGATTCTCAGAATCTGGCCCTTTGCGAGCCGATTTCGGCTTGATGAATCAGGCTGTAAGTGTTTTGTCGTACCTGCACATTGCTCTATTAATCCTTTTGCTGTTAGCTAGCTTCACCCGTCTTAGCTCCAGCCCTTTCCACACCAGTGAGAGGCACGGGGGGAGGGAGGCTGGCAGCAGGCAGGTATGATGCCCGATGTTGAAGCAGGTGATGGGGCGGCAGGCGCACCAACGAAAAGACGAGGTTGGCTGGCAGGCTGGGAGTGGAAGCAGGGGCCCCAGCCTTTGGGCTTTCAAGGCCACCACCCGCACTTCTTACCACCGTCTCATTGCTTCCCCAGATGTGAGCGAAAGGAGGCAGTCGACGCACGGCAGGCACGAGACAGCAGGGAGGGCAAGCAAGTCAGAACAGACGTCGCGCCATTAGCCCCTTATGGGTCCTCTGCGTCCCAGTCCTTACTACGTGACGTGAGGCAGTCCTGCCTCCACCCAGCCAATCACAACGCCAGTATGTTTAAACTACATAAGCCCCGCCCACCTACCGCCATGCCTGCTTTTTTCTGCTCTGACGGCGGTCGGAGTGCTGGTGCTCCCGTTTCCTATTTCCTGGTCTGGATTTTCTTCAGGACGGTGCCGTGAGTGTTTGTATTTGCAGTTTTATGTTTCTGCATTATTTTCCTTGTTGTTTTATTGGCGTGTACGAATTACCGCGCTCCTGTTCTGGGGTCAGGGACGCTCCCAGTTCATGTGCTGTGCAGGGAGTTTTTTGGTTTCCTGGCCCCGGGTCGTTCCGGCGCTGGGGCTCTCGTGCAGCATCCGGCCCTGCGGCCATTATCTTTTGATCTATGGCTGTGGGTGGAGACTACAGGGCTGCCCTTTTTTTTATTTCATTCACCTGTCTCAACATTGCGTGATTGGATGATTGGGGCCAGTATTTATTGGAGGTTGCTGGGCACTTCCTTTGATTGTGTGGCGAGTTCCTGTTTGTTTGACACTGGATTCCTCGCCATGAGTGAAGGGGCTTCTTCACCTGTGCCTGCTAAGTCGATTTCAAAGCAGAATAATTTTCAGGATCTGCAGGAGGATGACGTCTTTCAGATTTCTGGGTGGGATGTGCAGGACTTGATTAATTCTGCGGTCCAGTCTGCGCTGTTTGAGCCTGCAGCTAAGCGGGCTAAGGATAATAAGGAAGACATGGACAATTCCCCTAAGGGAAAGTACGTCCAGGGCAAGGATTTTTGTGACATGCTGGTTAATTTTCGAGAGGTGCTTGGGTTTGAGCCTAAATCCCTGGCTGAGAAGGGATTTTACGCTCACTATAGTTCCTCTGTGGTGGATGACCTCCCCTTCCATGATGTCCTGAAGGATAGCCTCACAAAGGAGTGGCTTGAGGTGGATAAGCAGGGTATTCCGCGATTCCTGGGGAAGCGTTATCACCTGGCGGACTGTGATTCCCACTTTCCTGCGATTCCAAAGGTTAATTCTCTTTTGTCCTCTATGGCTTCTACCTCTTCTTCCTCTTTGTCCTCAGAGTAGGCTTCCCTGTCTGATCCGGTGGAGCGTAAGGTGGAGTCTGTTCTCAAGTGTTCTTACGCAGCTTCTCACTTTGGGGTGCGTGCTAGCACTTATGTGGCCTATGCTTCGCAGGTTCTGCTTAAGGATTTCGAGAAGCTGTTTGACTGTCTTCAGGATCAGGGAGACCCAACTCCTGTGTTGGTTCAAATGGAGGTCTTGGCGCAATTCTTGGCGCAACTCTCGGATGTCACTTTTGATTCCTTGTGGGCTTTTTCCTTGGCTGCTGGGGCAGCGGTTGCTGGAAGGATGTCTCTGTAGACAAAACCTTGGCATCTTGAGGCTGCACTGAAGGCCTAGGTTCATTAACTGAGGGTCCCTGTGTTTTTGGGGATGCTTTGAAATGGACGGTGCAGCGCTCTGCGGAGGAAAAGAATTTGTTAAAGCCTTTTCAGCCTGCTCCTAAGAAAAGGTCTTTCTTCCAGAAGCAGGGGTTTCAAGGGGTTTTTTCATCTCAGCCCTTTCGTGGTTGGGCCCGTGGTCGGAGGCTGCGTTCCATTATAAATCCCTGCAACAGCAGCAGCAGCAACAGCCTCCCTCTGGGGCAAGACAGAAGTGACTATGCCACTGTGGGGGCTCGTCTCCGTTTGTTTCTGGACCGTTGGTCAGCTCTGATTTCCGACCAGTGGGTCTTGTCTGTCATCAGGTGGGGTTACCAGATTCCCTTCCGGGGCCCTCCACCTCTGGATTGTTTTTTGGTTATCCCGTTGTCATGAGACCCTGTGCGGCGATCTGCCGTGTTGTCCGGCGTCGCCATGTTGTTACGGAAAGGGGCTGTGGTGCTGGTTCCAGTGGAGGAAGTGGGCCTGGGGTTCTATTCCCATCTGTTTCTGGTTTCAAAACCCAATGGTTCCTTCCGCCCCATATTGAATCTCCGTTCCCTGAACAAATTGGTGCGGTTGGATCATTTTCGGATGATCACGTTACTGTCCGTCATTCCCCTCATCCAGGAGGGCAATTTTATGGCTTCCCTGGACTTAGAGGATGCTTATTTTCACGTTCCGGTCCATCCTGACAGTGAGCGGTTCCTGAGGTTTGCTGTCCTGGGGAGGCATTTCCAGTTTCAGTTTCTGCCATTAGGCCTCTCCACTGCTCCCAGGAATTTTACCAAGGTATTGGCTCCCACTATGGGTGTTTTGCAACATCAGGGTTTCTCCGTGTTTCCCTATATTGATGATTGTTTGGTCTCTGCTTCCTCTTATCCTCAGGCTCTTCTGGCAGTGGAGGCTATGTTGTTCCTGTTCCAGGAGCTGGGGTTCAAGGTGAATCTGGCCTAGTCTCATCTGGATCCTGTTCAGAGACTTCAGTTCATTGGGGTCTATTTGACACCTCTCCTCTGGGGGCGGTATTTCACCCTCCTGCTCGGATCCTTTTCCTGCAGACTCTGTTGCGGGATCTGTTGAGTTGTCCCTCTGCACCAGCTCGTGTTAGATTGCGAGTCCAGGGTTTGATGGCTGCGACCACTGCTGTTGTTCCTTGGGCTCGCCTCCATCTCACACCCTTGGTGACTCATTTGTTGGTTCGGTGGGACACTTCTCGGGTGGATTACGAGGCTCCGGTTCCTCTCTCTCCTCATCTGGTTCGGGACTTGGACTGGTGGCTTTGCACTCCCAATTTGGAGAAGGGGGTGCGGTGTTGTCTTCCTCCTCCCCTTTTGTTGACGACGGATGCCAGTCTTTGGGGTTGGGGGCCACTTTGGGGGGCCTTCGAAGCCAAGGGTAGGTGGTCTCAGGGGGACGGCACCCCTTCCCCGAACTGGCGGGAGTTGGCGGCCATCTGGGAGGCGGTGTCTTTCTTTCAGGTTCATCTCCTCGGAATGAATCTGTTGGTTCGTACCGACAACCAGGTGGCTTGTTGTTACCTGAACCGTCAGGGGGGGACCAGGTGCGCGTCTTTGAACATGTTGGCCTCCATGATTTGTGCTTGGACGGAATCTCATCGGTTGGCCTTGAGGGCAGTGTACATTCTGGGACAGTTGAATTTTCATGCGGATGCTCTGAGCCGCAACCTTCCATCTTCTGTTCTGTACCATCTCTCCCATCCTCTGTTCCAGTCCCGTTGCCTTCAGTTCGGGACTCCATGGATCGATCTTTTTGTGTCTCCTCTCAACTCTCTCCTTCCCCGGTTTTGTTCGGAGGTACTGTGTCCTCAGGCTTGGGCGGTGCATGCTCTTTTGATTCCCTGGCCTTCGGGTCTTCTGTATGCATTCCCTCCCATTCCCCTCCTCCTGAGGGTGCTGCAGAAGATTCAGGGGAGAAGGTTTCCGTCCTGTTGATTGCTCCTTTCTGGCCTCGCCGCCTTTGGTTTCCTCTCCTGTTGCGGCTGGCGGAGGGTCGGTTTGTCCGTCTTCCTTTGTGTCCGTCTCCTCTTGAGTTTCCACTCCTGTGGGAGGACCCATGAGGGGGTAATGTCTTGTTACTTACCGGTAATCTTCATTACCCCGATTAGGGTCCTCCCCGTCACAGTCCTCGACCCTCCCTCCCTCCCGCTGTGTTTGTATCGGAGTCTTGTTGATAACAGGCATTGAGGTAGGTGGGCGGGCCTTATGTAGTTTACACATACATTGTGATTGGCTGGGTGGAGGCAGGACTGACTCACGTAGTAAGGACTTGGACGGGGAGGACCCTAATTGGGGTAATGAAGGTTACCGGTAAGTAACAAGGCAATCCTACGTTCCTCGCTGCCACAGTCGGAGCAGCAGCACAACAGCCACACAACAGCCGCACAACAGCGAGGTTAAGCCCGGATCCATGGTAGGTGACAACGGCTCGTGACCCCTGAATCCCGGAGCCTGCTCGCTCCACTATTCGCCTCTCGCTGCTCGCTCTGTTAGGTTCGTGCCTCCTTTCGGTTCGTCCTTTTCTTTATCACTTCCACAGGTGCTGTGGGGTTATTTTCTAGCTTTTTGGGTACAATGCACGCTTGCTAAGCCTCTTGGCACAAACCAGCATTTTGCACTTGTTTTTACTATAATCCTGGCTTTTCTGTCCTGTTACATAGAGTGAGCTGGCAGGCTCGGCGTGCAGTGGCATAATTTAGATGCATATACGATAAACAGAAGACTTCTGCCGCCATGGTCTTCTGTGCTGATGACTCGCCCACCGTTGTTGTCTGGACGGCAGGGTTCCGCCAGGCAGATTTGGATGTTTCCGTTGGGCTGGCACTGTCCTGTCGACAGAGTACTGATGGGGGGCGAGCGTGGTGTTGGGGAGACAGGTAAGTGGCATTTTATATGTTATGTATGTGTACATATGGGAATGTAGGTTATGTGTAGTGATCATATTTTGTACATTCTGCATTGCACACCACCTACAGACACACACCATGCATTGTACACTTGCACACACCACAAAAACGTACCTTTGATTCCATCAAAATGGGGGTAGGTCCGTCATGGTCAAGGTGCAGCTGGAGAGGAAGAACCTGGACAACGTGAAAGAGGACGAAATCGCAGCCTGTACCTTGTAAAAAGGTGAGTTTTCACCCCTTTTCTTCCCACTCCGCCGACTCGAAGTAGGAGGGATTCCCTTTGAAACAGGCCACATTCAAATCCGGAGAGCGGAAAACCTGGCTGGCTGGAGTCCACCGCCGCCTGCTGCAGCCCACCCTGCTGAAGGGCGGGGAGTGAAGTCCTGGCAGAGTCGGCGGGACTTCAGTGGTCTTTTCTCTCATTGCTAGCCAACATCTTAAATGGGCGTGAGGAACGCCAGGTAGGCAGGTGAGAAGACTGCCAAAAAGGAAGTGGCGAGACCAGTCACGCCAAGATCTAAATCAGGCCCTACATCCGCCGATCAAGCCCAAAATAATTGTTGTAACTCGTTAAGTAGATGAGTTGGAAATATGCTGTTGCTCGTGTGGAACCATCCATGATGCAGAACCATTCTTAGGGCCTTGCAACAAATAAATCACCTCTGAACTAGTTTCTAAAAAATGCTGATATGCGCTCTTAGAACAAAATAGTGCAAACATCACTACTTTGTTATGAATTCTGGGGGTGGAGCCTAATTTATCAGTGCAAAGTTACTACTAGTAAGATTTCACACTTAGGCATAGGTCTCTGCCACCAGGGCAGAGATCTCCTTTTGGTAATGTATAGGAAATATGTTAAACGTTTGTTAAAATAAAAAATAATAGGAACATTATTTTTATATTACATATCAATGTAAATTAGTTTTATCTATTTATTTTGCATGTAGAGAAAAATGCAAAAGGTTCTACAGCACTACTAACTCAATTTTAAATTACATTTGTACATATTTTACAAACATGAAATCAATAAAAAAGTATTTTTAAAAGATTTGATAAAAAATACCCACCTAAAGTAAAATATTTTTAACTTACGGGTCCATTATGATGTCGGTCGGAAAGGCTCTGAATCAGATTCGGGTCGGCCGATTCCGATTTGGAACCCGTCTTTCCAACCAATTCAGAAAGGTTTCCGAACGACCGATTACGATAGTCAGAAAGCCTTCAGAATTTTCGGGTCGGTTCCAAATGGCATTCTGAGGAACCGAGTTGGTCGGAGCCAGCTCGTACAGGTCTACGGACCGCGTTTCCGACCAAGCGATCACAATGTCGGATTCCGACAGCCTTCCATAAAAATTAAACATGGCATTTGTAAACACACATGAAATTAGTCTTCCTGTTTCTTTAAAGGGTACCTTCGTGGAATATAGCCCCAGTTTAAACAGTTCAGTTATATGTTTAAAGAATAATTCAAAATGTTTTTGTCAATAACACAACTTCAGAAAATGTTTCTGTAATCCCTCAGTAAAGTATATCCTCAGTTTTAACAGAACAGGTAAATGTTCAAGCGAATATTTCAAAGTTCATTTGCATCAACATCACAACCTCAGGATGGTTCTCTGTGAGCCATTTGTCCATACAAAGTATCCTTTAGGAAGTAACAGGACTCTGCAATAGAAATCTGGAATCCATATAGCAAAGTCCTGGCTTCAGCAACACTGTAGCATGATTACCCTGATTACCATGCAAAGGATGCCTTGAACCACGAGGAAAGTTCTACCTGACAATCCGGACGCCCACCATTCCCCTGGGTAGACACAAGAGTTCGAGGTCTGAGGGAAATTGCCAAACAGTGCATTCTCTGTGTGTGCGCTCCTTCAGCCCAGTACCCGGGCTCAGCAACTGAGTACTCCTCCATTTACAGACATACTCTGGTGGAACAAGCTTCTCTCCTCTCCCTTCTCAGCATCCAGGCTTCTCCCAGTGTCGAAATCACACCCATAGCTTCTTTAGAAAGACTTGCAGAAACCAGGTGATGTTCTCTCATTTTCAGGAGGCTGGATGTCTGCAATACCAGTTCTTGAAAACAATAGCTCTTCGTTCGAGGCAGCAAAACTTCTCAAACCAAATTTTGGGACACACTTTTACTGTATTTTCAGATAGGGGATGTGGATCCGCCATCAAGATTTAGAAAGGGACTTGGCCTGGTTTGTTTTCATAGTGCATGTTTTCTCTGTTACTCAGACATTTTCTTTGTGCATGGTGATGACTCAACTTTGGCATCTCATCAGCTGCAGAGGTGTTCCAAACCACCATCAGAGGAACCTTTTCAGGGCTAGTAGGGGTGCTGAATGTAAGTGATGACATTTTGATCTACTCAGGGGACCTCGAAGATCACCACGTGTGACTAAGAGCCAACTTGCAGCAGCTGGCATAGTGTGGACTGGCACTTCACCAGAAAACGTGCGCATTCTACCCAAACTCCATTGATTTTTTTGGTTATATCTTCTCCAGGAATGGCCTGAGTTTGGGCCCGTGGAAGACCACTCCGTTGAATGGGATAGAGGACCAGAGTTTTCTTGGTATGGCAACATACTGCAGCAGGTTCGTCCTAAACCTGGCCACCCTATCTGAGACACCGAGGATCCTAACAAGAGCGGAAGCCCCATGGGAGTGAGGGCCCCAAGCAGACAAATCTTTTAGGTAAGGGAAAGGGGCCCTCCTCGACGACACCACAAAGATGTACTTTGATCCCCAATAAAACCGGAGGTCTTTTTTGTTGCAAGCCCTATTGGGCTGAGAGCAGTGTTCCTACAAGAAAAAGCACAAGGCTTGTGAGTCCCCATCGCCTACACGAGTAGGGCCCTATCCAACAAAGAGACCCGAAATGCCCTCATTGAGCGGGAAGTGTTGGATATTCAGCGGGTGTGCCGCCACATCCACCTGTACCTGTATGGACATAGATTCTGAGTGGTCACAGACCACAAACAGTTGGTGCCATTAATCAAGGGTTTTGCCCACCTGGCACCCAGAGGAATGAGCGATGGGTAGTGCAGCTCCAGCCATACTCCTTTGAAGTGGTCTACAACCCAGGGGTGAACAATCCCTCAGATTATTTACCCAGGCACCCATCAAAGTCCGAGGGCCGAGAGCAGACAGATGATGATGAAGGTGCCGAGGACCTTGTTTGGATGGTGGTACACAATGCGTGTCCAAAAGCTCTGACCATACAGGAGATTCTGGAAGCATCAACAATGGACGGGAGCCTTGAAAAATCCAAAGAGATGCTTTTCAGGAAATAATAGAAGCACTTCTTCGACTGAACCAAAACACTGACACAAAATGAGCAGATTGAGAGGAACCAGCTTTGGCAAGTGTGGAATGAGTTAAGTACCAGAGAAGATGGGCTGCTCCTCAGGGGCCAGCAGATCGTGTTGCTAAGGGTCCTATGGGCCTGAGTGGTCGACTAAGCACACCAAGGACACCAGGGTGAGGTCAGGACAAAGGTAAGATTGGGGGAAAAGGTGTGGTTCCCTGGGATGCATGCCCAAGTAGAAGAGATAGTGCACAACTGCCACGCTTGCACTATCACCAGAGATGACTCTCCACCGGCCCGCGTGATCAATGAGGAGCCAATCCTGAAGCCATGGGTGAAGGTGAGCATGGACCTCAGGAGTTTCCCGGATGGCCACTCATGGATGTGCTCACCGACTCTGATTCAAAATTTCTGGTGGTAGAGTTGGTGCAGTCGAAAGCTTTTTCCATGCTCAAGTCAATGTCGACGAAAGTTTTCGCTATAGTCGATCTGCCAGCGGATTTGAAGATGACAATGAGCCCCCATTTCAAGGGCAAGAGTTCCAGGAGTAACTGGCCTCCCTGACAATCAGGCACCAGAAAGCAATGGCCCTAAGCAAATATGGAAGTCGAGCGGGTCATGAGGACCCTGAACTAGGACCTCAGTATTGGGGTCGACCAAGGAGAAGACCCTGGGTGTTGCCTGCATCAGTTCCTGAGGGCTTACAGGCAGACCTCACACGGCACCACCAGCTGTGCACCAGCGGAACTCTATTCCAGAGGCCACAAAGAGACAGTCTTCTGACAGCACCTGAATGGCAGCTGGACATCTTAGATGTCCAAGCGATGCAGGAAAAGAGGAGGTCAACAAACATCCAGGTTAGCCTGGACAGATGGGTCCTCATTCCAAAACTCAGAGTGGGGGATCACATCACCATGAAAAACCGTCACCCAGGGTGAAAGTTCCGGACCCCTTTTAAGACTGAAACATGACAGGTAGCTAAGCTGTGTGGGACCAATATCACGGTCCAGTGGGGACAGCCCACCGTTGTCAGGAATGTATCATGGTTTAAAAGGGTGACCAACCCATCAGCGGGTTTGGACCAAAGAGCTGAGGAAGATGAAGATGCCAGTGGAGAACACCCATTCAGACCCTGTTCACCTGGGTAAAGGGCAACGTAAGGGTCCCAGGACCCCTCCACTTCCCCCGTCGGACGGAGTGCATCACTCCCAATATCTAGCACCCAAGCCTCGGTCCCGACTCTAGTGAACCTGGACACCCCTGTTCTAAGAAGCAGGAACGAAAGGTGGGCTAGATGTCTGAGGTATGATCTTTACCCTAACCCGGCACCCAGTCAGCAGCTGAGACTATATCTCCCAGGATGGATGACCATGAGAATAGGGCCATTCCAGTAAAGGTTGGAAGGGAAGTGGAGTGCCACCCGGCCTTTACCATACTTTGTAACAACCTGCACCCCGAGGGCCAGGCTCAAAGATTAGAAATATACGAGCTAGTGGTCGCTCATGACCACTGGCGAGACACAGCAGATTATACGTATATATCATTGTTTTGAGTGGCCTGTGCATTAAGCCTAACATCATTCTCGCACCTCTCTTCCCTTCTACCAATTCAATTATTTTCTGCCCTTTTCATGTGTTTGTCCCGCCCAAGCACCATTTCAGTCGCACATTTTTTTTTTGATTTGATGGAGTGTAGTCTTCCACGACTGACATCAGAGCTTTCATTACAGTGCATATATGTTATCTCCTTCCTTCCCTCCTTACCATCCTCTCCCCCGGTTCCCTCTCTGTTTAACCATCCTTCATCCTTCCTGGGGCGTCCCCATCCGCTATCAAGAAGGGGAACAGCATTGACAAAGTTGAAATGCTTCACTTGTGCTACCTTTTGGCTTTGTCAATTTTTGCTCCTGAATGCTGCCAGTTTTGTTAGCACCCCTCTCCCCTCCTCTGCTATCACTTGTCTATCTAAAAAAATGGTTTCACCTAAAATGGTCCTTTTACACCTTTTACATTGTTGTCTTTACTTGTACTATCATCAGCATTCCTGCTGAGACATGAACATGTTTTGAGAGAGCGGGCGGAAGAGTATTGTCTTACATGAGCTCCTGCAGAGGTCAGCGTCTGGTCTGATGCGGGTTGCGGCTACGTTTCAAATTCCTTACAACACCCAGGAAAGGGTCTGTAGAGCGGAAGGCCCTCTTAAGGCACAGCACGAAAATGAGGAATTTACCGCCGGCAGGAATGTAATCTGATCATGCTGTAACTTGCCCCCATAGTTCAAAGTGTAGCTCTAGTTTGGAATTTGTGTAAAATATATTTTGACATGACCTTCTAGGTTTTCAGCGCCTGTTATTGCTTTGATCATTTTGGGGAGCTGGTTTTCTTCATAAAATCACATAACATTACTAATCATAGCACTGCCATGGCCACTAGAACAATGAGTGGAAGATCAAAATATGTGGCAATAACATAAATTATGTGGCATATTAGGAGATGAAAGGCAAATTATGCCACGCACAGTGTAGCAATAGGAGTCCATTGTCCTAAGGCAGGCTGGAAATATTCTTAAATGTTATGTGCATAGGGTGTGCAGTAATGATCACCAATATTAGAATATTTGGAGGATAGCTCTTAATCACTAGTAGTAACAAGGTCAGCCCACAACAGCAACCCTCTGGAGTGTGTATATGACCAGCTGCACACAGTCAGTGACTACCCCAGGGCTCTCCCAGAAGAGGGCATGGACTGTATTTTCTAGAAGCAGCTCTGTGGTAGGAAGTGCCCCCAATCCGGTTGTTTGATTTTACAAACTTCAAGGATGCTAAAAACCTAATAGGCAGTGGGCTTCTGACCACTGATAGAATTTGGACATACAATGCTGAGCTATCCACAGCTTCTTGAACCTCTTTTTTACATAGTCTTGCATGGATCCTGCAGAGATGTTTCTAGAATTGGAAGCTCAGTGGGGGCCTTGCTAAAGGTCTGCTTGCCTGCCCAGCTGCTAATGGCTATGTCTGATTGAAAACCAGCGCAGACAAACCAGGAGTCCAGAAACAAAAAGATGTAGACTGTGTGGCCCTTCTGACTGGCAATCGCACTCCCTTCCAGTGTCATCTTTTTAGGTTTCGCCTGCACAGTGCTTGTGCTGTGCTTGTGAAATCTATTGTTAATATAAATCTTCAAAGGGGCTTACATCCTGCTCTCACTTGTCATTAGTTTGCGTGCTTGCCTCTTACTTTTCCTCTGTTTCTATTGACTGTAGCATACTATTTCCTGTTGTTCCTCGTGCGCTTCTCTTATCATTATCCTATGGGCCAAGCACTGTTTTCATCCACGTTTGTGGACTTTTTTCCTTAGGCTTTGCCTTCACAGCGCTTGCACTGAGATTCTTTTCCATTTCACTGTTGTATTATTCTTTTGTATTCGTCATTGTCGCTCCTCACAGCATTTTGTTTCTTTGTCATCTAATTTTGATAATTTTCTTTGTTTATATACCCTCTCTGCATTTCATCATGAAAATGCATGTCTGACAATTAAAATACACTAATGTGCGAGGTTGAAGTTAATTTGGTGAAGTTATTTTCAAGACTCTCGCTGCTGACTGGCATGCGAACGGGAGCTGAGAAATACCGGTTTCCCTACACATTTTTCAGTGCGTAGGCCTATTCTACGCATGCGCACCTGAGCAAATAGGGCATCAAAATACGGGGAGCTTCAACTGACGGAACATCTTAGTTACACAGGCCATCCATGCTGCCATACACAATCCTCGGGTATTCAATCCAGACCATGCCTACTTTTAGCCACATTGTTCTCCTGCTTTTAAAAATGTATATAGGAACAAAGAAAGCATTGACTGTTTCAATCCCTTTAAGATGGCCGGCATTCTAAACACAATCCAATGAAGCGCATGTGGTGACTTCCGAGAGTCCTTTTTTTGGTGCTGTCATTTTGGTGTTGGTTGCATTGACACTAGTTCGACGGTGGTCTGTTGTGGTGACAGTTTTTTGATCTATCTGTACATCTGCACTGAGCTTCTCATAACACAATGCTCTTTCGCATTAACAGCCTCATAATTTTAGATTAACTCCAGTGACGACACAAGCACTTATTTGTCTCTTTTTCACACTGATCATTTCTAAGCATTACTGCTTTGCCACATTACCACTTTATAAGCATTTAAATCGTGTTTAGCCTCTTCAGCTTACCAGGTTATCATCGGTCTCTTCGATGTTAGTATCTTCACCTTCACCTGTCTTGGCTTTGTTTAGACAGTCACTGAGAAGCAAGATTCAGTAGAAAAAGTCATTGTTACATAGTCTTGTTGCACTGAATTGGGATATCCTTTAAATTATGCCACAACTTCATCAATGTAGATCACATCATTAGTATGTCGGGCTGTATCTCTGACCGCACTCCTTAACCAATGCCTTTTATCAACACTCCTGCAATATATCGATCAGTGACACTTTTTCGCACCTTGCTTATATTTGAATTCAACTGTTTTAAATGTAACTTGTGTCTCACTTTACATTTATTGTGGTGCTTCGTGCGATCGACACTGCCCTTTTCATTTCCCTGTTCAGACTGCTATTAACAAGTCAGTGTATTGTTTTAATGCCCTTGCTCACTTATATTGTCTTAACATTTAATTTACACATCTTTATTGAGATGACGATTTTATGATCTAGCTCTACATCTGCACTAAGGGGCATACTATCAAGACAGGCGATAAAATGATTGCCGCTTTAGCAGCAGAAAATGGCCGCTAAAGCGGCGATAATTGACTTGATAATATGCTCTATGGAATTCCAATTGAAGCCCATGTTAAATGTGAAGGACATCTAACATTGGCTTCAATTGGAATTCCATAGAGCATATTATCAAGGCCATTATAGCCGCTTTAGCTGCAGTTTTCTGCCACTAAAGCGGCGATAATTTTATCACCTGTCTTGATAATATGCCCCTAAGCTTCTTATAGCACGATGCTCTTTTCGCATTAACAGCTTCATACTTTTGGATTAACTTCAATGACGACATAAGCACTTATTTGGCTCTTTTCTGCACTGATCATTTCTAAGCGTAATGCCCTATCTGCACCAATAGCTTCACATCTTTCGGCTTTTCTAGTGACCCCACTCAATTTGGTTGTTCACGTTACATGACGGAATTCCATTATGAATGATCTTTTCTGTTTCTCATTTTGTATTTTGCTTCTGTCCAGACTGAACTACCAAGGTGAGCGCTCTTATCGCATGGGTCCATGGTTGCCTATCTGTTTTTCCAATTTCTTTTTATAGAGTCCCCTTTGTCTTTCTTTTATCATCTTCTATAGCCAGTGGTCTTTCAATTTTCGTTCTTTTGGTTACCACATATATGTATTTATGAGCTTTTGAGTGCAGATACTGTGACACCACCTTAAATCTTGGTTTATACTTTTACAGTTAATTCTCAATTGACATACAACTTTCAGGATTGATTTACTTTGTGTATCATTCGATCCCATCTCGTGTATAAATGTACATAACTATGTAAGTATTGTGATTATTTGTCGCTAGAAATCTTGATGTCAATAAAAATACTTGGTTTTATTGGATTTTTAAAAATAATTTATTTGGCATTTTTATGTTTACATTGTGTTCACATATGTCTTAGGTGACCAAGATAAATATTTTATGTTTATTCATTTGAAAATAAGAACAGTAATGATCAGTGCATATCCCAATTATTGCATCAGTATTAGATTTTTTCTTCATTTTTCTCTATCACTCACCTTTCACATTAGTTAGTCTTATTTTTATGTAGATCTCTGCCCCGTAGCATGTTAGGTCATCAGCACATCACTGCTTTTTAGGTTTCGCCTGCACAGAGCTTGCACTGTGTTTGTGAAATCTATTGTATTTCACTGTGTTTGTGAAATCTATTGTATTTCCTATAAATCTTAAAAGGGGCTTACACCTTGCCCTTGCTTTTCATTGGTTCATGTGCTTGCCGTCCAAAATTACCTTATTATTAATCCCGGGTCCGAAAACTATCGCATTTACAAATGCTTGTTTTATTTTGTAGCTCCCCGGGCCTTGCTTTGTTGCAGAGCCCCAACAAATGGCTGCTTTCATGCTAGGTGGATCTAGAGGGCCCTGAGTAGCTACTGTGTAATCCAGGGGCGTAACAAAAACTTGACCCCCTGCAAAGTACATGTAGGACCCCCCCACCCCCACGCTCCAGAACCAGTGAGGAGCTCTCAGGGAGGCCTGTGTACAGTGCCGGAGGGGGGCCCTCGAGCTCAGTCAACCCCCACACACACTGTTGGGGCTGCGGGGGGGGGGGGCTATAGTTACGCCACTGGTGTACTATTCTATAGTCTTCTGAGCTCACACTCGTCATCGTCCCTTTGATCAGACTGCAGTCAATGTCAGTGTTGGTCCCTGAGTATGAAGCAGCCGATCTGGAGTGACTTGTGCCCAGTTCGAGAGAGAGCCACATTGTAAGGAACCAACACCACTCATCTCTAAATGGAGGAGACCTTTATTTTCCCAGGATTTTTAATTCAATTTCCCGAACATCCCATTTAAATTACAGTTTCAATTTCCTGAACATCCCATTTAAATTACAGTTACTGTTAGTTGTTGCCAATGTGTTTATTTTAATTTGAGCCACTGTCTGTTGTTTGTAGTTATGTGGGTTGTTTTTTGTTGTTGTTTTTTTTAAAGAGTTTTATAGAGCGCAAACTAGACCCGAGACATCGGGTATCGGAGCGCTTTACATGAGCACCAGTTTAGTTACAGATGGACCTATTCATTTTTGTTAGGCACGGGAAGATTTAGTGCTTTGACCAGAATCACAGGATGTTCAGCGTCGTTGCCGAGACTCCGAACAGAAAGGTTTGGTAACCCATAAAAAAGTAACACAGATGTGGAAGGAGGGCTGCGAACCTCCATTTTACAGGATGGGGCTTGCACTCTGGCACCTATCTTGAGGAATACGTTTGAGGACAGCGTATGACCCACTGAGCCTGTTTTCTCTCCGTGCAGTGTGTTGTTTTGTATTTCCCATTTCATTAGTGTTCTGGCGTTCAGTATCCGCTACTCTTTGTGAAAATCCAGTGGCCCAGGTGTATCAATGCGCTGTTAATGAATTACTGTTTTATTGTGCACGGTGTGCACGTTTTGTTGTTTGGCTTTCGTTTTTACTGCACATCTACTTATATTTTGCTTCATTATTATAGATAGACATGTGTCACAAAGGCCAAGGCATTCACATAGGCTTAGAGGTATATTCTGGAGCTTCCTGTGACTGGACCTCGTTGGGTTCCGCCTCTTGGGGTTATCTCATTCAGGGTGTTTGATTCATTTATTCCAGAAAGCATTGCCTTTGGTAGGGATGTTTAAATAGGCGTTGGACATGTTTAATGTTGTTCTTTCCATTACATGTGCAAACCATAGATAGATTTGTAAATATTTACCTACCCTGTCTCGATTGCTTTGTATGAGCATAAAAAAGGTTCCTGGGAATGGTGGACGCTCCATATTCAGGATGCTACTTCTAATGTTTCATTTACTTAAGATGCAAATGAATAGGAATGCAGGATTGTCAGAGGCAGTGCTTAATTTGAGCTGGTGTTCACCGCACCTGTACTTTTCATCAGTACCAGTTAAGGACACACTCATTGAATTGTCATTTTACTAAATTTTTAAAGCACGCTGCAAAAAACTGAAAGACTGTGAAATCATGTCGCCTCAAGCTCACGGATACCATTTTGAATGGATATCTTGTGAACTGTATTATTTATACTCTTTCAATATCATCTACTATACCTTTTTAATTGTGTAATGTTTTTATGGAATTTCTTGTGGCAGTTGCAAAAGTATGCTAATGTATGCTACGGTTTTTAATAACTATGGATGATAAATGAACTTACTTACTTACAAAACCACTCCAATGGTTACAGCGCACAGCTAGACTCTCAACTGTTGTCAATTGCACAGTCTACACAACCCCACACAAGACTGCGCACATATTAGGGTCCTCCTTCCCAGTAGAATGCAGCTCTCAAGAAATAAGCCTGCACTCATTGCAAACATAATTTACAGCCCTTGCATAAAGTAAAGCCCCTACAGAAAATCTTACACCAACACCTCCTAGTAGAGAAAGTCTATATGAAAAAAATCATAGGGGCAGATTTACTACTTCTGGCGCATCTCTGCTAATCAGCAGGGATGTGCCAGAAGAGTTGCGACGCATCTGTCCATCCGTGCGCCACCACTGATGCGCCGCATTTACAATGCGGCGCCCCGTGGCGCAAGAATGGGCAGATGCGTGTCGCATCCCCCTGTGGAAAGGCGGCACATTGCAGGAGTTGCGTCACAAGCACGATGCAGCTCCAGCAAGGCTCGGGGTGCCCCTATCCCTAACATGCTGTGTCAATCCTTACGCCTGCTTCAACCAGACGCAGGGTTTTGACGCAGCATGGTCTTAAAAGTGACTGAGTGAAATCTTTTAGATTTCACTCAGCCACTTTCAGGAGGCGTTCCTGCGCAGGAACGTCCTCCCCTGCGCAGGAACGCCCACATGTGGCGCAGGGCTTTACACATCTCCCAGATGGGTCACGTTGTAAATAGCCCACAGCATGGTGCTTTTTGCGCCGCCGCTGCGTCACAAAAGTGACGCAACAGTGGCGCAAATCTGGTGTAAGGGGCTTGTAAATTTGCCCCTATGTGTTTAAATAAGAAAACCTTTAACATACACACATCTCAAGAAATATTTCAAAACCACTGATACTCAGCCACACGATTACCTGCACAGGCCTCGGCAACCAACAGAAAGTGGATATAGACGCGCAAAAGATGTCAAAACAAAACATTACTCCAGAATCTGAAAGAAGCAGAGTAGAGGCAGACATGGGAGTTGTTATGAGGGATTTGGGTCACATTTTCAACCCCTGATGATCAGTAAGTGATACCTCTGCCACATAATTTCTTATTCTTTGTTTCTTGCGGGTTCCTGTGGAATACAGACTCTCTAAATAGCCCGATAAGACCCATCTGTCTTGTCGTAGAATTTGATCAAATCTCTTTGCAGTCTCCTGTTTTCTAATTAAAATCTTCACAAATGCCCTTAAGCACACCTCTTTTTTACGTCATTCCTTCAATAATTATTTCTGCCTTCAATTCATTCATCCATTCATTCGGTGTCCCTCCGCTCCTTTGCACCTCTATAATGAAATTATACAGGTTTTACCTCTATGGTGATAGTTTCTACCATGTTGAATGTTATTTCGTCTTATATTGTACTTTATCGTTTGTTTATTAGATGAACCAGGATGTACGAAAAACCACATTTCCTATGAAGAAACCAAACATGACGCCATTATGCCAGGCAGAGTAAGTATGGCTTAGCTAAAATCCAATCCTAGAAGATGCAAATGAGCCCTTAAATTACAACATGACCAGAGGGGTCATACCTTCTCAGATTAGTCCACTGCCCCCTCCCCCCCGCACCCCCCCCCTTATTGGGTGTACAGGCACAAATATCACACTGCCTTCTTGGCTGTGTAGTTGCCTATATGTTTAAGTCACCATTACAATTATACTGTGCACATCCATCTCTCACAAATCTTCATCCATTGCACCATGAGGAAATTACATTTCCTATGAAGAAAGCAAAACATGATGCCATTAAGCCAGGCAGAGTAAGCATGAGTCAGCTAAAATCCGACCCCAGAAGATGCAAATGATTTGTGAAGCAGAGCCATTGAATAACAGCATTGCCATACTGGCCATAAGCATGTAAACATCTCTGGTAATGGAACTCAATAACCATGTGCTTTTGGAAGGTTGTCATTCTCTTCCTGACTTATGTCAGCATATGGGCTACCAGTGGCGGCTCCTCCGCTAAAGTGGAGGAGCGTCACCCCACTGCTGTTTGAGCAGTGTAAAAGAAAATGAAATTGATAATAACAAGCCGCTATTATCATTTTATTTTTCTTTAGACTCCAACCAGGTCAGGCGGGGCGGGGCTGGGCTCCCCGCATCAGAGGGATCAGGAGTGGTTTGTCCACTTCTAAGTGCGCAATGACACTTTGACCGGATCTCTGGGGCCGGCCAAACCGTCATGCGCACTTGGCATATTCTCCATTGCACTGTGTTGCACAGCCCGGTGGAGAACATGCTCAGCCTCCCCAGGCACTGCATGAGCGTCCAAACAGGACGTCCAGACCAATCACGATGCAGCTTCTGCAGCCAAGTATTTATCTGGCAGAGTCCGGAGGTCTGGGTGCTTCCAGGGCTGCCGAAGAGCGAGGAGGAGAGGCGTGCTGCGGCGTCATCGAAGATAACTTAATTTTTCTTTTAAACACCCCCTCCCCCCCACGTTCATCATACTGTTGACATCAAACATGTGTTTAGGAAGTATAACATGAGTGCAAACGTGTCCTATAGATAATTGTCCCTATTTTTGGAAATGCCTCCGTTATTGAATATGTGTCGTTCGAAGATGGCAACGTGTAAACACGAAACGTGTGTTAGCAATGAAGAGTTATTGGAAGAAGTGTGTATCTGTGGCCTCACGAGCATGGGATGAAAATGCTGTGAAGCAGCCACGTCTACAAAAGAAACCTGCTCAGACAATACAAACCTCTGAAGTAGAATAGTGCTTTTAATTTTCCAATAAGCATCTTCTCAGCGAAAGCTGCTTCGAAGTGAAAGGAAAGCTAAGAAAGTTAACTCGAAGTTCCCTGGGTGTACAGTTCAGCAGCCTGAAGTGTGGCATGTATTGCGATGCAAAGGCCTGAACAACATCACAAACAGAAGTGAATCCTACCGAACGGCACGAATGTTGTCTGCAAAAAGCCAGAGTTAAAATCCAGACGTATTTCTTATGAAAATACCGTGGGCCATATTATCAAGAAAGAGCGATTCATTATCGCCGCTTTTATCGGCAAGAAACTGCCGCTAAAGCGGTGATAATGGGCTTGATAATAGGCCCTTGTGAATTCCCATAGAAGCCCAGGTTAACACCAGAACCTGGGCTTCTATGGGAATTCACAAGGGCATATTATCAAGCCCATTATCGCCGCTTTAGCGGCAGTTTCCTGCCGATAAAAGCGGCGATAATGAATCGCTCTTTCTTGATAATATGGCCCGTGTCTCTACGCTTTGATAGTTACAGATTACAACGCAGCAGTAGGGAGGCTTGACGCATTGTACAAAGTTTATTATATCATTTGAAGAGGCCAAATATGGGAATGCTGCCTGTCCATATAAAGTCCACCGCATACTGTGCAGGCATGGTATTCTGACTCCGATATTGCTCTTTTATCAGTCAAACCATGCGTCAAAAAATAGGGACAATCACAAGAATATAAGTACTTATCTGGGAAACAGGATTTGATGTCTTTCCTGAACCAGGAAAAAGTAATTAAACCATGGATTTGGGGACAATGGAGGGACTCGGTGCTGTGGACTCTATGGAAGAGCATTGGAGGCGGGTTAATGCACATGCTGCAGTTTTCCTGTGTCTACCTCGGTCAAAATTTGATTCCCACAAACTAAATTGTGTAGCTGTGAAATGGTTCTCTGAGTGTGATGTTCAGCAATTTCTGCATTTTCAGCCATCCGTACCTGGCAGGGTGGGACTTGTAGGGCCTTACTTATAAAACTACAAGGTCTGGTGCAGCTGGTCTGACTCATAGTCACCCTATTAACATGGAGGAAGTTGCTGGCCAAAGAAATCCTCTGTTGTTTGTTTTGGAGCATTATTTCCATCTGTGGCAATGCAGAGCATGGCAATCATGTTGTGAACACATAGCATGATGGTTGTACCCTGATTTCTCTGCAGTGGGTGCATGAACACATCTCCTAACATGCCAGAGTTATCATGAGGTTTCTTGGCATGGATTGGGCCTTGCTTTGCTGAAATATTATTTTCATGTGTTTGGCTAATACCAGAAGTTTAAATGGGAAATTCTATGGATGGATCTGTGTTTCCGCATTTAATTGTTAAGTATTTAGCATGTCACCTCCTGTCACCTCCTGTTTTGACCATTGGCTGTTTTGGTAGAGATGCTTTACAGGTAGGAAACACTTGTGCCTATTTTTGTGGGTGGGTGGTTGTGCTTGTCTTGGGGGTTGTAGAGCATTTTGCTAACAAACCAGTTTTATACTTGGGGTATTTCTTGGCATGCTTCTAATGTTTCTGGGCACCTTTGCAGTAAATGCCCCATTGTGATCACCTTTCATTCAAGATTTTGAAGTAAATGTATGCTGTAAAACTCACCTACTTAATTCCATTTAAAAATGTTCTTAGCATGAAGAACTCCTCTCCCCCCTTCCTAACCACCTCCCTCCCAACCAGCCAAAAATTCCCTTTTTGTTTTCATTTTGGGCATGCTCACTGTGCTCACTCGCAAATTACACTGTGGTCAAAGATTACCGCCTCACCATTTATAAAATCCACCAGCCGCCACTGTGGTTTACAGGAATAAACTGCAGGGGTCACCCATATAACCCATAGGCTTTTGGGTATCAAACAAAGGAAAAACAAGGTAAAGCCTACGGACCACTATTATGTCAGTCTAGTTATAAGACTGGATACCATCAATTGTCCAATCTTAAGTTAATCATTCGCAAAACAAATTAATTGCAATCATTTTTGACAAAGAGTATCTCCAAGCAGATAGCCAAATGCACAGAACAATCATATGTGTACTGTGGTTTACAGGGCCTTCTAAAATTATTCCACACCCCCGCACCATTTTGGGTGTGCAGGCACACATATCACACTACCCTTTGTCTAGGCTGGTGCCGTGTAGTTACCTATGTGTTTACAATAATCCACCTCTCACAAAGCTTCATCCATTGCACCATGAGGACATCACATTTCCTTGGCAAGAAAGTAAACATGATGTTGCAATCATGAAAGGCGCAGTAAGCATGATTTAACTAAAATCCAACCCCAGAAGGTGTAAATGATTTGTGAAGCTTGGCTGTTAAAATATAACATTACCAGGCTGATCGTAAATGTAATGTAAATGTAAATATCTCCGGTAATGGGACACAAGGTCTATGTATTTTTGCAAGGTATAACTAGTGGCAGTTCTTGAAGATTTTTAGAACTTAATGTGTGAATGATAGAGTAGAAAAGACAGCTATATTTTCCGTAAAAAAGCCAGTACCCAACCGCAGTAATGTACACTGAAACATCACTCTGACGCCAGCCAAACCAGAGGTGCTTTAGGGTGAAAATGTGGTATTGAAGCACAATATTTGTCATTTATATCCTAACCTATACTGAAAAATATGACATCCACCTCTGACTCCTCTCAATTTCATGGAAGGACTTATTCTCTTATCTTTCAAATTATATTTTGCTTTCTGCCTTTTAAAATACAAAAATGCTTCCCTTTTGATCCTTCCAGAGTCTGGTGCTTTGCAGGTTGAAGGCTACCAGACAGCACAGCTGCCTTCTTGTGGACATTCTATAAGCTAATCTAAGAATGCATTCCACCCACTGCTTACCATTAGCTTTGTGGTTTGTAACTCATATTTGCTTGCTTCCTATTTGATGGCTTTATTTGTTTCCGGCTAGCCAGCATGTCTTTGTCCCTCCCATGGAGTATAGCCCATTTACTATATTCTTTCACAAGCGCTTTCTTTCTGTAAAGAGGCCTTTACATTTTGTTCATATCTTGTCACATTTGTTGTGCATTTAAAGAAACAGGTCAAATGTCAGACTTTTTTTTCCTCTGGTGCTTGATATTTACTTTTCTTTCTCTGACTTCAAAGTGAGAGGAGATATTTGTCAATCTGGGACGTGAAAGGAACAGTTTTTTCTAGCACACAACAAAATTGAAATGTCTGTCAATGAACTGAGCACATTTTTCCCAATACATCAGCATTAGAAAAGCACAAATGGAGCACATTTTATTGTAGTTTTGAAGTGTACTGGAAACAAATATTTTAACACGATCTGTACAAATCAATTCATGAGAAGATACCATTCCCACATATTATCGTGGCTTGTATAGTTTTATCAGTAAAACTGTACATCTGTGCAAATGTAATAGTCATATCAATTTCAAATGTGTGGTCTGTAAGGGCAGTGCACTACCACACAATGCATAGTGTGCTATATGAGACTCTACTCGACTTTATGTCATTCTACACCCCTCCACTCTAGGCCACTCTACACAACTCCACTCTACACCACTATACACCACTCCACTCTAGGACACTTTATGCCACCTCAGTCTACATCACTCTACACCACTCTATGCCAATCTACGTGCGTCTACCCTACTCCACTGTACACCTCGCTAGTCTACTCCACTCTACAAACGACACATTCCACTAAACTTTATGCCACTCCACTCTATGCAACTCTATTCTACTCCACTTTACACCACTCTATTCTACTTCAGTCTACTCCTCTCTAATCCAGGCCATCCTGCTCTATTCCACTCCAAGCTACTCTATGCCACTCTACACCGATCTACTCCACTCTACGCCACTCTACTGTACTCCACTCTACACCACTGTAGTGCACTCCACTCTATGCTGCTCTGCTCCACTTTTGGCGGCTCTACTCTATGCTACTCCACTCTACACCACTTCATTCTACACAACTCCACTCTATGACACACTATTGTACTCTGTGACACTCTACGACACTCAACTCTTCTCCACTGTACTACACTGTACTGCACTGTACACCACTCCTCTCTACAACACTCTACGGCACTCCATTTCACGCCACTCCACACCACTCCAGGCCCCTCTACTCCATTCAACGAAACTGCACGTTATGACACTTCACTCTATCCCACTCAACTCTACACCACTCCACTCCATGACACTCCAATCCACAACATTCCCATTTATGAAACTGCACACCACTCCACTCTACGACAGTCTATGCCACTTCACTGTGCGCCTCTCTACTCCTGTCTATGCCACTCTACTCTACGCCACTCCATACTGCAACACAACACTCTGACTCTCTATTGCACTCTACTACATTATATGCCACTCCACTCTACTACATTCCACATACCTTTACTCCAGTCTACACAACCCCATGCTATAACACACCACTCTACTTTGCTCCACTCTATGACCTTTTATTCTCTCTACTACACTCCACTTTATGGAGAAGTGTGGCTCAATGATTAGAGCGGCAGACCCTGATGCAGAGGTCTAGACCGGGACCAGGGTTCAATTCCCGCCTCAGCGGCTCTTGGACTCCATTTCCCCGGACCTGATAATTCTCGCCTCGGTGCCTATTCCAATCATGGAGTCCCACTCTGCCACTCTGGGCAATAGCTTGCTTAATCTCCACAATGGCCCCCACAACACTAAGGATGCCTTGCCTCCACCTTGGGGGTGCCCAGGAGTGGATGCCTCACAGGGAAAGCCAGGATGGGTTCCACAGCGGTATTCGTACAAGCTCCTTGAGACCCTTGCGGTGAGTAGTGAGCTATACAAGTATCAATTTACATTACATTATGGCACTCTACTACGTGACACTCTACTTCACTCTATGCCATTCTACAGCACTCCACTCTATGACACTGTACAACATTCTAAGCCATTCTATGCCACTTAACTCTAAGCCACTCTATGCCACACCACTCTACAACTCTACTCCACTCTATGGCACTCCACTCTATGACACCCCATTCTATGACACAGAACTTTATGACACTCTATGCCACTCCTCTCTATGTCAGTTTACTCCATACTGTGCGACTCCACTCTAATCCACTTTTCAACACTTTACTTCACTCTATGCTACTCTTCTCTACTCTATGAAACTTCACTCAATGGCCATCCACTCACGCCCCTCCATTTCACACCTCTCCATTTTACAACCCTCCACTCTATTATATTCTATGCCCCTCCACTGTAGGACAGTCTACTCTACGGCTCTCTACTCTACAATTCTCTATTCCACTCTATGACACTCTACGTCCCTCCAATCTATGACACTTAACTCCACTCCACTCTGCACCCTTCCACTCTACCTCTCCCCACGCTACGCCCCTCCACTATACGACCCTCCACTCTATGGCAACTCCACAACACTTTGTGACACTCTATGACCCTCTATGCCACTCCACTCTGCGCCACTCCACTCTACACTACTCTATTCCTCTTTACTCCAATCCATGACACTCCACAACACTCCTCTATACTCTACTCCATGGCATTCCATTCCAATCCACTCAATGACAATCATCTCTACTCCACTCTACTCTACTCCACAATACTCTACTATACTAAACAACACTCCGCTATGCTCCACGGCACTCTAGTCTATGGCAATTCACTCTTCGACACTCCACAAGCATCCACTGCACTTTGTCACTCCATAATACTCTATGCCACTCCACCTACACCACTCTACACTCTACTCCACTCTACGCCACTCCATGCTACTACACTCCACTCCATGCCACTCTCCTCTGTGCCACTAACCTTTAGACATTCTGAACAGCAGCACGATGGTGTGCAACATGGATAAAACACATTGACAAAGCTAATAGCTGTTGCATAAGCGAGACCTATTGGCTTTGTCAATTCTTGTTTATTTTAGACTCTTACAGTGGGGGATGTGTGCAAAAACAGCCTTAACCGCTTAACCGCGGCGGCAATTATGCCGCAGTGCGGCGGTTTAGCGCAGAGGGCGGGGCCCCGTTGGCCAACGGACGTGCGCTGCACTACGAAGGTAGTGTGTGCGACGGCCGTTGGGCAACGCCAGCAGCAAAGGGGCTAATAGGTGAAAGGTATGCCTGTTTCTGTGAGGAGGAGTGCACTAAAGCAGCTGTCACCAAGTTGGGTTCTATTCCATCTGGTGTACATGTGAGTCACCCTCATAAATCCTTGGGACTAGGAGATGCAAGTCAGAATATGATATTGTCACACTGGAGCCTTAGAAAGGGAACTGGTACATTCTAGAGTGCTACAGTCTAGAGTATATTATATCCTATATTACATCTTAAAAATCTGCCCTTTTAAACTACTCAGATGTGTTCTTTCACTAGATCCACTAGTCTGGATAATACCATACATTTGAGAGCTGGAATTATTCAGAAGGACGGGCAGGGGTTCCAATTGCAATTTCAAGCTGGGTATACACTTTTCCAGTTTGATGTGGAGTTCAGACATTCCTGAAGTGCTGATTCAACATGGACAAGAGAGGCAAGTTCCTTAAAGATTACAGGTGGGCATATATTCTACAGAGCAAATTTAGACTGATAACTACCGTTTTTGCGACTACAACCAGTAAAGTCTTACATTCCTGAGAGATGTGGCAGTGATGCTCTGGCAAGTCATGCGCAGTTGTAATGGTTTATTTGGTTCATATTTCTTGATACCTCTGGTTGATTTTTGCTGTGTACAGATTTTGTGTTTTGTACGTCAGCTGCGATTCTCCTCGATTCTTTATAGGGATTGGAGGATGGCAATACAGTGAAATAAAGTTTTTCCTTATTTATAAGTGTTTTTCCGAGTGCCACAAACAGTTTAGGATCAGCAGTCTGGGACCAAGTGCCCAGGAACCAGCAAGGCCGGTCTGAGAAATTGAGACCAGCCTTAGAGCGGGTAGGAGGTACTTTGATGTTTGCCAGGCTGGCAGGGTTCAGAGTATCTTCATCTTGCTAGTGCCAGTGAAGGCAGATTGCGTGTCCTATCTGCGCAGTGATGAGGGTCAGCAGCATGGGACCAAGTACCCAGGAGTCAGCACGGCCAGCCTCAGACAGTGCAACCAGCACTAAAGTGGTAGGAAGTAGATTGATTTTTCCTTGATGACAAGAGTTGACATACCTTTTCTTCTACTGCCAATAAAGACAGATTGTCAGTCATACCTTTGCAATGAGAAGGGTCAGCAGCACAGGACAACTGCCCAATAAACAGCTAGGTTAGCAGGGAGGCAATGCAAACACCCTTAAAGTGTTAAGGGCAGACTACAAGTCACAGGTCATATCCTCACATTGGGAAGGGTCAACAGGATAGGGTCAAATGCCCAGGGATCAGTAAGGTTAGCCTGGCCCGTTAGCCTGGCCCTCTGTGACCAGCCTTAAAGTGCTGAGGGTTGTTGGTTATTTCCCTAAAATGTTACTAGCGGCCCCAAGACCTAAGTTCCTGGCTGAGGCGGGTGGATCCACTTTCCACTTTGAGAACAGCAACCTACCAAGTGCTTTGCATATAACCCTTGCATGTGCATGGTACCAGTCTGGCTAGGGTCTGAGCCACCAGACTAGGGTGCCCCAGACTGGTACTGGTTCTAGTCTGTCTTTGGGAGCTTGAAGTGTGAAGCCCAGCTGAAAAGTATGTCTTTCTTTGGCCTAGAAGTTGGTGGAACCTGTGCCTTTTAGGGACTGTGTAGCTTCTACTCAGGTTGCAGCCTTCATTACCCTTCCACTTCCTTCCTCAGTCATGGGGTTTACTTGTCAATAGACACTTTCCTTGCCTTTAAAAATAATAATAATATAAGTATGAAAAAGGTGCATGGCTACTGCTCACGTCACTCATTCTCATTCTTGCTCTACGGCATCCTTTACTCAATCCGCTCTATCTCTGCCTGGCATACATTGCCATATAGATTGCTGGGCCTTCTAAGAGTATTCCCCCACCCCTTTTGCTGTGCAGGCACACAGATCCCACTGGCCCTATCGCTACCCTGGTGGTCATGACTACAATTATATTTTACGCATCTGTCTCTCACAAACCTTTATCCATTGGTCCACACGGCACACAATAAACGCACCACAGTAATCATCAATCACATCATGAAAACACTTACCACAAGCTCAAAATGAAAAACAACACCCTTCCAACCACACAACCTACACATTGTAGCTTGTTGTCCATTCGGGTAAGCGCTTCAGCATTCCACATAGGGGTAGTAAATGCTTTACAAATGCTACAAAGCAGGAGTCTCCATCATTTTATGTAATGTGAGCTACTTACGTTCATTGACAATCGTCCTGAGCTACTAATATTAAGAGAGTTGCAATAGTGCCCACATCAGCCAAGATTACATTAGTGGACACCATACACAGAATTTACAGCAAAGGTCACCTCAGTGCATCAGGCACGGTTGGCAGCAGTAAGGTAACAAATGCTTTGTCATTGTGGCATGCCTCCCTCTACTTGAGTAATGCATAACAACCATAATTACAATGCCCCTGGCACCAAGTTAATAATTAGTAATTGGTTTCTCCAACACCAGAAGAATTTTCATTAATTTGATGCAAATATCAGCTTGAAATATATTTTTAAAATTCAACCATTTTTCTCCAAACATTAGCTTACAAGTTCTGAAAATGCACACATTTGCATCTGGAATGCCCACTTCACAATTTTGGTATGCACATATAAATTCAACCAAGCAAAAGCTAGCAGGCTGGTCTCCGCACTGAAGAGCTACTCACAAGTTGCTGGCAAACTATCAGTAGCTCACAAGCTACTAGTACTGCTACAAAGCAATATTATTCATATTACATTTTATAGTAGATTTCGATGGCCTCACTTGTTATGTTCAAATCTATGTTTAATATTTTTTGTTTACAAGACGTGAACCATTGTTTGTCATTATTATGCTCTCCCATCTCATATGATTTTAGTGGAGTTTTTCCTTCTAGTACCATTCTAACCAGTTTATAAAGTTTACTAAACAGTCCCAAGCACAATGTATTCTAAAGGTTTTATTTGTACAATTCCTTCTCCTGTTAGGTATTTACAAACTTACTTCTCTGTGATTGGACTATATGAGTATTAATGGAAATATCTGATTGATGGGGAGCATATCAAAAGGGTGCCCTGGTACAACCCACACAGCATTCATTATTGTGCCCAACTGTTCCATATATGCAGTGCTTAATTTGAGCCTGTGGTTTCCGGTGCCTGGCACTTAATTGTCAACACCAGCACTTATGAGAGTCTGCCATATGATGGTGCTGTTTGTTTAATTTAGTGATGAATACTCCAATGGTTGTTTATTAATTTAAATTGCATTAAAAATGACAAATGTTACTTGCCTCCCAAGCCATTTTTATTGCTTTGGGGTCCTGAAATAGTTGGAATTGTCACTCTTGTAGGTGTGTGATGCTTGGTAGTTGTGTTGGTATTGTATTGGCAGCACTGGCAGGGGCAAAGGTTGGTGCATGCCGCCGTTGCCTCCTGATGAGGACCCTGTAACTTCGTTTTTTTTAGAATGAGCCTCTGCCTGCTCCCCATGCCAGTACCTTTTCCTAAGTCTGGGTGGTCAAGACAGGTAGGAGTGCTCCTGAAACCAGGCTGAGCCTCCACGCAGACCCAGACCACAACATGCCTGATGGTTCCTGGGGCAATTAGCTATGGTTATCTTAGCTATAGGGACCCCAGGAACACGCAGCACTTCTAAGGGCCAGCTGGAGTGGCAAAGAGCTCCATCCAATGCCTAGGAGAGTTCAGTCAGGGACTGGCTACATTGGCAGGCTATACGGACAGCTAGAATCCAAGTAATCCTGTCCCTGTACTGTGTGTGATGTCATTGAGCGCTCTCAGTGCAAGTTATAGTACTGGTCCTTGAACCTAAAAGGAGCACAGTGCACATGACTGAGACTGACAGTTTAGTATGTTCTCTGTCTACTGTGTGCAAAGTAAAGCTAAGTTCCAGGAACTAAGCTAATGGATGAACTCAGTTCAGGCGCTCAGTTTGCATACTGACAGTGGAAGCGGGCTTCATCCATTGGGCTGGGCCTGATACCGTCCAACGAGCTAGGCACCACTGGGAGTGGATACTCCTGTGGTGGACTTACAGCGTGTGCTCTCCTGGCAGCAGTTGCAAAGCAAAGGCAGCACCACATGGCAGGTGACCACCACAATGTAGTAGGGCAAATGATTTGAATAAATAAAAAATCAAAAGTCGAATTCAAAACTTTAAAAACACTACAGAGTCCTAAACAAGATGACAATGTTTTCTTTCTTAATTAGTGTCACTAAGGGACAGTTTAAGAGTTAGGATCAGGTTTAGGGTTCCATGTTGGTCAGGAATTTTTTTAGCATTAGAGTAAAAGTTAGTCTTGGAAGAGTTAGATTTGCGGTGAGTTTCAGGACAAGACTATGTGTTAGGCTAAGTTTAAAGACAGGACTCGATATAGAGTTGGGGTCAGAAAGATGGTTAGGCTTTGACCTAATAGTTGTACCTTAGGGCTAAGTATGAAGTAAATGATGGGGTAAGAGTCAGGGTTAGGATTATGGAGTGTGGGTTGGGGGTATAACACAGCCTGGGCTAACGATGGGGTTAGTGTTGTGATCAGTAGGTTGGGACTTCCTTTATGATACTTACAGCACAAGTGAGTATCGTTAAGATATATATTTCCTATTTGAAATATTGGACAATTTCGAGCTATATTAGCTTTCAAACTAACCATGTAGACTAAAAATGATGTGTTTCTCACATCTAAGGACATTTTTAGGCTTATGCCTACGCTAAAGACATTTTGGGGACATTCAGAAAGCTTCCCTGGAAATGCTTTCCGCTCATTGCTTACCATTGGCTTTGAACTCACATTCACATGCTTTCTATGTGCTGGATTTATTAGTCTTAAGCTGTCCAGTTCTATTTTGTCCCTCCCGAAGAGCATACCATATTTACTGTATTCTTCCACCAATTGGTCCCTTTCTGAAAATAGGTCTTTAAATTATGTTTTCATCTTGTCACATTTGCTGTGCATTTAACCCTTTCGATGCTGATGACGAGCTCAGCTCGTCATGATGCACGGTTGAGCTGTGCTGATGACGAGCTGAGCTCGTCATGAATAAAGTAAAAAATCAATTTCCAGCACAGGACGGGAAAACTGCTAGCAGCCAAGGTGTTAAAGACAGAGGTCAAGTTTCAGGCTCTGACTTTTGAGAGAGCTTGGTGTTTACTTTTCTTTCTCTGACTACAAAGTGAGAGGATCTATGTGGCAAGCTTGCTGTAAAAGGAAGGCTTTTTTTACCACCCAAAGAAATGTAAATTTCTGTAAATTAACTTGGCTAATATTTCAGAATATGTCAGAATTAGGAAAGCACCAATGAAGTACATTTTTGTAATTCTGAATTGTGGTAGAAAAAAATATTTTAATTCAATACAATCAAAACAAATCAATACACTTGGTGATGACATTTCCACACATTATCGTTTGTGCACTGTATACTTTTATCAAGAAAACTCTATGTCTGTGCAGGTGCAATGGTCATTTCAATTGAAAATCTGTTTCTGTAATTGCAGTGTGCTACCACACCATGCATACTCAACTTTAAGCCACTTCACTCTACTCTGCACCACTCCATGCTACTCTACTCTACTCTGCACCATTCCATTCTACTCTACGCACTGCACTCCATGCCACTTCATGCCACTCTATGCCACTCTACTCTGCAACACTGTACTCTATGCCAGTGCACTCTATGCCAATACACTCCACTGTGCACCACTCCAGTCTACACAACTGCACTCTCCTTTATGTCAATGCTCTCTACTCGGCACCACTGAACTCTTTGCCTCTGTATTCTACATAACTCCTGTCCAGGCCACTGCACTCTACTCTGCACCACACCATGCCACTGCACTCCACGCCAATGCACTCTACACCAATTCACTCTACTTAGTATCACTCCACTCTACACCACAGCATTCTGCACCAATCCACTCCACTCCACGCCACTTTAATCTCCTCTGTACTCTTGCCCTCTATCCCACTGCACTCTACACCACTGCACTCTATCCAGCACCACTCAACTCTGGGCCACTTCACTCTACTCTGAAACAATAAACTCTACCCTACTGCACTCTATGCCAATGTACTCTAAACCAATGTTTTCCACTCAGAGCTGCTCAACTCTATGCCACTGCACTCTACTCCACAGCACTCTATGCTTAGCCAAATGCACGTCACTCTACTCAACTCTATGCCACCCACCATCATTCTACTTGGCAACACTGCATTGCATGCAGCTGTACTCTATGTCGATACACTCTACACCACTGCACTCTACACCACTCTACTCTATGCCACTGCCCTCTAACCTAAATCATTCCAGTCCACCCAGAACCACTCAACTCTACGCCACTTCACTCTACTCTGAACCACTCAACTCTACGCCACTTCACTCTACTCTGAATCAATCTACTCTATGCCACTGAACTTGATGCCTCTTTACTCAACCCTCTGCCTCTCCACTTTACACCATGCCAATTCACTCTACACTGCTTCACTCCACTCTACGTCAGTGCACCCTACACCACTCTACTCTATTCTGCACGACTCTACTCTTCATCACTCTACTTAAAACCAGTGCACTCTAGGCCAATCTACTCTGCATCATTGCACTCTATGCCACTATGCTCTACTCTGCAACACTCAATGCCTCTGCAACACTGTATTGTATGCCACTGCACTCTACACCAATACACTCTACCCCACTCTAATCTACTCTGCACTACTGTACTCTACGCCACTCTACTCTGTGCCACTTAACTCTACACCATCAAACTTTACACCACTGTACTCTACTCTGCATCATTCTACTCTGCTGTGCACCACTCCACTTTACACCACGTCACGCTACTCTGAAACGATCTACTCTATGTGACTCTACTCAACTCTTCACCACTCCACTCTACACCTCCACACTCTATGCTGCGCCACTCCACGTCACTGCACTCTACACCCCTCTACTCTATTCTGCACCACTCTACTAAACACCACTCTGTTCTAAACATCTGCACTCTACGCCACTGCACTCTATGCCAATTCCCTCTACACTACATTTCTCAAAACCAATGCACTTTAGGCCAGTCCTCCCTGCACCAATGCAGTCTATGCCACTATGCTTCACTCTACAATACTCTATGCCACTGCATTCTATGCCAATGCACTATACACCACTCTACACTCCACCATTGTACTCTATGACACTCTACTCTGCAACACTGCACTACATGCCACTGTTCATTACACCACTGCACTCTACTCTGCACCACTCTACTCTGTGTCACTCTACTACACTCTATGCCAATGCACTCTACTCCACTACACTCTATGCCACTGTACTCTGCTTCACTCCACTCTAAGCCATTGCACCCATCTACTCTACTTTACACCACTCTATGCCGCTGCACTCTAAGACTCTGCACTGTATATCACTCTTCTCTGCATCACTCCACACCACTGCACTCTATGCCACTCTACTCTACAGCACTCCACTCTATGCCACTGCACTCTATGCCACTCTACTCTACAGCACTCCACTCTATGCCACTGCACTCTATGCCACTCTACTCTACACCACTCCACTCTATGCCACTGCACTCTATGCCACTCTACTCTACACCACTCCACTCTATGCCACTGCACTCTATGCCACTCTACTCTACAGCACTCCACTCTATGCCACTGCACTCTATGCCACTCTACTCTACACCACTCCACTCTATGCCACTGCACTCTATGCCACTCTACTCTACACCACTCCACTCTATGCCACTGCACTCTATGCCACTCTAGTCTACTCTGCACCATTGCACTCTAGGCCACACTAGGCTACTGTGCACCAATCTACTGCATCCTACATCTCTGTGGCGGTCCACTTTAGGACACTCCCCTCTGTGCCGCTGTATTCTAATCTGCAGCACTCCAATCTCCGCCACTGCACTCTACCGCACTTCACTGTATGCCCCTCTACTCTCCTGTGCACCACTCCACTACATATCCTACACAGGCGCAGTGCTTGAGAAAGTCAAAAACTCCAAGTCATTGTGTTTCTTGGCAACGTGTGAAGATACACATTGAATGTAAGTATTTTTGATTCGTCTCATAATCTGAGGAATCTGGCAGGAAGGTGTGAGCGTTGATGGGCGCTGTGTGTGCTCCCCGACTATTTTCAGCTTTGCCACGCCACGAATAGGACGAAATGGATGATGTGAGGCATTTAGGAAAGTAAGCGGTCCATGCCCTAATGTAGAACGATGCTCTGCGCGGTGCAGCATTTTCAAAGTATGCAGCACTGCCATATGTTCAAAGAACAATATTTTCCACAGAGATGAAGCTGCAGTGACTTCCGGGGGTGGCCTGGAACCCTTGTTTAGGTGAAACCTATCTACATGTGGTCCCCTGAACAGCCTAACAAAATTCAAGTACTTGTGAGATGTAATATGTGATTTAACCCGTTATATGTTTAAGATATGATAGGTGGGAAAACTTAATAAAATATATTAAAAAATAAAAGGAATAGCTGCTGGAACTGGAGTTAGCTGATTCCCACTCTGTCAACACTGCACGTGGCACTGCATGGGATTCTTGACCAGTGGACAGAAAAATACCTGACCAGAAAAAACCAAGAATCCTGCATTAAAGTTTCCCTTATTGGTGATGAATATTCCTGTCCAACATGGACATACAGAAGCGACTGCTCCCAGGGCAAGTACTGCCAAAGCAAATAAGTCTGGGTTTAATGTACTGGCACTTGTGCATTAGCATATTAGCTCGAGACAAGTGGGATGGATCAAGTAAATTCAGCCAAAGCAGATAGAGAGTGGTGTCTTGTAAAGTAGTCCCTCATATAGATGGAGGCAGATGGATACACCCTAACAGCCAATAGCAGTAAGTGAGAATTCAATATTCCTCATGGATGAGCCAAGACATGATTGCCAGAGTCTCAGCCAATGTCTGAAAGAAGTTGATCGAAGAAAGCCAGTGGGTGAACGCAGCTCCCCCCCACCCAAAGTCCGCTCCAGGTACATTTTTGTAACAAAGGGTCTGTTTGATATCTGTGCTGTGAAAGCCAAAAAACAGATATAGCTCAGTCAAAAGTTTTTGGTAGGACATTGGTCTTGCTTTGCTTTTTTGCTTGAGGCTTTTTGTTCTATATGAATCATCTTGTCCATTGTTCACCCCCCCCCCCCCCCCCCTCCCCCGTTCACCATCCCTCCCCTCGTCCCACCCCACTGCATTGTGGGCCCTCAAGCAATGGACGTCCCAGAACACAAGGTTTGGAGCCTGGATCACTGGAGCAGAACACTGGCGTCACTGAATGCAAATAAATATATAAGTAAGGCATTAAAAGCAATAAGCTAACCATAAATATGCTAATCACTCTTGCTTAGATGGTCGAACAGCCATCAAGAACAGCTTCAGTGTGTGAAGCAATTGACCTTTGGATGTGAAAAATAAAACTTGGGAAATGTTATCCTTCAAAAGTAGAACTTTCTCGTCTCCAAATGCAGGCTCAGCTGCCTGTTGTGCCAAGGACGGGAATTGCGTGGCTAACTGTCCCTTCTGTGAAATTCAGGGGCTTTTGTATTGATTGACAGCTCGTTCAAAGCACAAATTGCAAACCCAGAGCAAAGTGGAACTTTTGCTTTTTGGGGAGTTTTATAGTGCACAAACTCGACCCAAAGATATCATAACGCTTTATATGAGCACCAGTTGCATTACAGACAGTATATTAATTTTGTTAGGCAGGAGGAGATTAAGTGATTTGCCCAGAATCACAGGATGTTGAGCGTCCCTGCCGAGACTCGAACCCGATTTCCCAGCTTCAAGATTGACCGCTCTAGCTGTTCGGACGCATCCTCTCTCTCCTTTTATAAAAAAAAAAATACCAACTCATACGCAGTCCTCGCCATTTCTAGAAAATACGATTTATTGAGTTTTCTTACGTTACAGAAATAGGTAGACATGGATTGGCGCAAAAATTTTGGCACAAATTAGCTCCGCGTCGAGCTTTCCAGCAGGAGACATCTGTTGGGCACATTGAACATTCTCCCATCCCATATTCCATGGCCTGGCAGCATTGGTCCTCACCCCTCACACAGACGCCAAGAAGCACCGTTACTGCCTGGCAGGGCGGATGCCTAATAGCCTGAGTGGATGAGGCACAACTCTGCTGGGCCATCCAAGGTTGGGTCGCCATATTTAGAGACAACTGCTGCATTAGAGGCTTTTTTCATTTCAAATTTGCTAGCATCAAAATGGCGGAAGGAGTTTTGTTGAAAAAAAGAAAAAACAATGCCAACTGCTCTGTTATGCTATGGCAGCCCTTCCTAGTGACTTGGGGTAATTCGTTTTGTTTCTCAAAAACAAACACCCACTGTGGGAGTCTGTTTTGGGAAAATCAAATAAAAATTAAAAGCTTGGTGAACAGCTGTCCAAATTGATGGCAGCCATCCACCAAATGGTGTGTTCATTTAAATGAACCTCTGTGATGACCGCTACTTTCAATGTACAGGGATGAGCGCTGGTCTGGCAGATGTCTCTAAATTTGGAGGATTGTAGACTGTCAGGATCACAGAGGTAATGTCCTCCCCACCCTGAGGAACCAGGCTCTAAATCTCAAATTTCCCAAGATGTGTGACCTCTAGTTTTCAGGTCCAAGTGATCCACACTGGGATAATTATAATGTAGTTGGGCAAGTCTGGGAGGCCCAGATCTGGGATCCATCTGAGGGACTAGCCCCACAGGAGCCTGAAGACTGGCCTCTCTCTTCCTGTCTTTTGAAGTTAGAAAACAGAAACATTATCCTGCAAAGAGGGGCTGTAAAATGTATCAGAGTGATCATATTTTACTGATTGCTTTTACCGGCTACCAAAAGAGTTACATTTACTTATAAGGTAGGGCATACATAACACCTTTAAATGTATTTTCTTAAGATTCTGTTTTTATAGAAAAAAATGATTTTAGGCAGCAGAGCAAAGAATTTGGGAGCAAAATGACTACCCTTTTAATGATTGCACTGCGGAAGACAACAAAAAGACACACAGGAAGAATTCTGTATAAAAGCGGCACATTTTTTAAATGACTTTCTAATAGCTTGGTGCAACATCTCCGACTAATTATATTTTCCAAAGCAATTAAAGGCCCATCTTTTTCAATTGTGTTTATGACGATGAACAGCAAGTTTATTGAATGTGTTATTATTTCAGAATTTTACATTTTCTTCATTTGCTGTTCTAGTTCTATTCTGCTCTACCTTTCTCGTGAGAAATACAATTTTTATGTGGTGTCCTATTAAGAACATTTCGCACAAATGGGAATTTGAAATAAAAATGCTGTTTCAGCTGTAATTTAGTGTGCAGGTCTGTACATATTTGGCGATCTTTTAAACAGCGTGAGACAAGCGTCAGGATTGGCGGGAAGGGCCTCTCTCAGCGCTCTTAAGAGTACTGGAGACCTGTGCTTTCTCTAACCCAGCTGTCTAAGTTTAACCCCTGTAATTCCACTGCAGCGCTGGGGGGGAGAAGGGTCGCGCGGCCCCGCCATGCTTGTGACGGAACCACGCCGTTATGAGCCATGGGCGCGCTGTGCTTATGACGGCGTGGTCCCGTCATGACTCCACCCACTCACTAATTCGCCTGGGGAATCAGTGCAGCGTGGGCGGAGCGGCCGCAGCATGACGAAACCATGCCGTCATGAGCACACGCCACCCGTGGCTCATGATGGCGTGGTTCCGTCGTGAGCAGGGAAGGGGTTAAAATGTGCATGTCTGGCTAGCTGTGGCAAGACAGCCGGCCAAAGAGACACAACTTAACTTAAGTGCACAGCTCGCTGCTGCCACTAAGCAGCAATGGCCCTGCCAGTCATGAAACTGTTCAGGACGGATTGGTCAAAAATAAAATGGTAATAAATAAACTTTGGTACCATTCTTTGATTCAGCTCTGGGACTTTCTCTGGGGGCATTTGTTTAGCGGGCGATGCTCCTCCGCTCTGATGGAGGAGCCGCTCCTGCTGCACAGAAGTATTAAATGTCTCTTTTATTCTCGGTCTACAGTGCAGACGTGCTCCCTAGTTACATTGGTGGTAGGTAAACATTAATACATAGATACACATGTGCATGCACACTTACATATATACATGTCGGTGAGAAGACTGTCGGCAGACTTAAAATTGTAAGGGTTTTTATTGGTCACCACCTCAATGCATAGTACATTGGTGTACACGAGTTAGATTTGTGCTATTTGAGCATGCATAAATACATTTATAATTGCAAATGTAGAATGATGAAAAATTATAATAAATGTTTGATTGTTCATCTACACCCTTGTCCCGAAAGAGACTTCCACTAGCCCCAAAGTGTGACCGACTTAAGAATTCTGTTTCTGGAGAACATACTCCTTGAAGTCAGGATGAGCACACTGGTGCCCACCCATGCCACCTTCACACTGAGTGGCACTTCTGGTCACCTTGGCATGCTAATAAGATGATTCACCTTGGCATGCTAATAAGATGATTGAAAATTCTGATGTGCCTCCTCTTTCTCGAGAAAGGTAGAAGCGCCCCTGACAGCAGGGAGGAATGAATAGCTCTTTGACTGCTTATGGTAGCCTGGTGAGTCTTCACTGTGACGTGTCTTCACCCTTCCTCCCCAAGGGGCCAGCAAAAAACTGAAATATGTGATAAACAGATGTGAACATTCTCTGCGTTCTCAAGCCGGACACAACTCAACATTCAAATATTTTCTCTGTAACATTATCAGAAAGTATATGTGTCACTCTAGATCTCACCACTGGAAAAACTGATGCTCTACAGTTTCAGAGTCTTTTAGACACCTACACAATATATTCTTTTCTTTTTAAAGACCATTACATTTCTCTAAAATGTGCCGTTACCTTCTGCACTTCCCAGGGTGGGTGCATAATAGGACTTTTAAAAATAAAACTCATGTTGAGCCGCATACAGAACAAATAGTGTTTGATGCAAAATAGCATGCAGGAAACAAAAAGGATTACATGACAAATATAATTTCAACTGACCAGGGCTTTCCCTAGAAAACAGCCAGTGGGAGCTATGCGCTGAAACACATGTAAATTGCTTTAGTAGATATATATAAATACAATATCTCTCCATCGAAGTAAGTGTACTATGACCATGTGAAAGAAACTTGGTATTCTAAGCAGAAATGCATCTAGAATGCAGGTGTAGGGTGTTTCCCTCAAGGAAAAGCAAGAAGACCTTGAAGGGACAATATCATTCATATCCACAATACTAACTCAATTATTCTCACAAAATCCTGCTTCCTTTGCCAAGTTTGAAAACGAGGTTACGCATCCTGAAAAATGTCCTATGTACAATATGATTCGTCATCTTGCTAAGTCCCTGAAAAGGCTTCATCTGCCACAATGCCTTGCTAAAATAGAAAACAACATTCATATTTGATTAACAGAGACAACATTCGTGATTACATATATGGTTACTGGCACTTCTCTTCACGAGTGTATGTGGAAATAATACAATATAATATGAGTGGGTTTTCACAATCATAAATGCAATTTGCTTGCTTTATTACTTTTGTTTAGGTATATCTATATATTGATTCTACTGTTGTTAGGACGGGAAACATCATTTACTACGAAGCAAATAACACGCATAACGTTTACCACGCGTCACTCACCACGCAAAGGTCCCACGCGTAAGCCTTCAACGACCGTCTTTACCACGCGAGTGGTATTCCTTCCTGTCGTCGTTCTGCAAGTACGATCTGCGTTGGCTTTGGGGGGCTGGGGGGGGGGGGGATTAAGGGGCTGGGGGGTGGGACTGGGGGGACCAAGCGGATATTAATAAATAAATAAGAAGAAAACGTAAAAAAAACGCTCTACAATGCCTCAAAACGCTGAAGGAAAAGAGCACGTCATAATAGAAGTCCGTTATCAGTTTTGATAGACGTGTTTTGACGCTTGTTTCCGTGGTCGGTGGAAGAAAGGGCTGATGGTGAAAGACGTACAGGGGTAAGATATGGATCAAAACTTTGTAAATTAGGGTATTAATTAAGCGCATTATGAAAAAAATAAAAATATAATGTAAGGGAATCTGTTTATTATTGTTTAAAACATCGATCTTTTCCTTCGTACTGCATGTAGCCTATCAGTATCATTATGTAAATTTAAATGGGACGTCAGATGTTTCGTAACGTTATGATTGCTGAGTAAAAACATGCGTTGTCAAATGCTGCGTGCAAAAGACACATGCGAAGTAAAATTCGCGTGGTAAAGGCATGCGTGGAACTTGAAATCGTTGAATAATCATATATTCGTTAGGACAAGGACAGAGCCAGTTTCAGGGTCTTTCAAACATTTCAAATGAAAGTGGTTGCACAACATTTGTGTTCATAGCACTCACAAAATAAACTTATAATGATTTGATAAATAGTTTGTTTATGACTTTAGCTCTATCAGCCTTTTCCCTTAGACTGTTTTTTAATCACAGCCTTCACCCAACTAGGTCTCATGGTGCTGTGGAAAAGCATAACTATGGGGGGACCACAGTTTTGAAATTTTACATCAAAGAAGAGAATTTTAACAGTGACTCTCTGTGTCCCTTGATACACACCCCATGATACCCTAATGTCCTTCTATTAGCCCACTAGTAGGACCGCCCACAAATCATGCCCATTGCCCCATTCCTCCAGCCTATATGCTTTATTGCTTCTACCTCTCTTGCCTCCAACTCTCTCTAACCACTTCAACGTTGACTCTCCACCTTGCCTCCACCTCCCCCTGCATTATATGTGAGCGCTAGAAATGTCCAGAGGAGGTATTTTCAAGTCCCACATTTAAAATGTCACTAATGACTTGGAAGCTTTCTCCCTGCATGTGACAGAGACGTAAGATAACATGACGTAGCCACCCTGCAGAATGTGATGAGGGTCTCCTGAGTCTCCTATGTCTTAGAGATATTAATTGTCCCCTAGGGGGTTCCCATGAATGGTTGAGGGACCCCTGCACCTCAGCGGCTGCAGGCGCCTGTGTTACTCCCCTGGGATATGATGTACTTTTTCAGCATTGTTTGTGTGAAAACCCATCATGAGAAATGATACAGCAAGAAATGCTACCCATGTTGTATCGGGGACTAGGTGTAAATAAAAAAAAAATGTAATTCAACTTACCTCTTCACCGTGTCCTCCTTCACGCCTCCCTCATCATGTGTCTTCTCTGCTGGCTGGAACACGGCTCCAGAAACACCCAGGCTGAAACTCCCCTGAGCCAATCACAAAGCTGCATTGCAGCATTGTGATTGGTCTGAGCACCAAACAACGGCGCTCAGGCGGGGATAGGGAGCCTGGGCATGTTCTTCACCCAGGCTTTAATGCAGCCTGGGTGTAGAACATGCTAAATGCGCATGAATGTTTGCCCGGCCACAGAGGGCAGACCAAACATTCATGCGCACTTTAGGGAAAGCAAAACACTCCTTCCCTCCCCTCCTCTGTCAGCAGAGAAGCCCTGCCCCTCCTGGCAAAGATACCACGCTTGCAATAAGGAAAAATACAATTAACTTTCAGTTATTATTATTTTATTTTTCCTTCCACTGCTGAAAAGCAGTGGGTTGACGCTCCTCCGCCTTATCAGAAGAACTGCCACTGAGGCTCACCCAGCTTCTACAGACTAGCTTCAATTGACGACTTTGAGGAAAGTTGTTTATTATATGGTGTGGTTGTGTAACCTTATCATGTAATAAACTCACAGATCTGTCTTGAGTCTAGTCGGACTCGTTTTCAAAACCTTAACTCAACCCTGGGTACCTGTGGCTTTGAGGAGTTAGGCTTTGTCAAAGGAAGAAGTGCAAAGCATTTAGAAGTACTAAAACAGTTGAATAAGAAAGAGACATTACACAAAAAAAATCCAACTCCAATTTAAAAAAATAGCTCCGTTTTTTATGAATTTTTAGACGCTAAAAGTAACCAAATTCATCAGAGGGTTCTGGAGATATAAATTAGTAAGTAAATAGTAAATCACTGATTTTCATTTAAATTGCAAAAAAGCATTGGCAACTAACCTCTTTTTACTGCCCAGGTCGAGCTTTCCCCATTCTGCTGCATCGCTCTTTCTCATGTCTTCTCCTGGCTTTTTGTGGGCCTTTTCCTTGCTTTTCCCTCTTTTTCACAGCTTTCTCCTTGCTTTTCCTCTGTTTTTTGAGTGCCTTCTCCTTGCTTTTCCCTCATTTTCACCGTGTTCGCCTTGCTTTTTCTACTGCTTTTTTGAGTGCCTTTGCCTTGCTTTTCCCTCATTTTCACCGCTTTCTCCTTGTTTTTCTACTGTTTTTAGGTCTCGTGACCTATCAATGCGCATGCGCATTGATAGAGAAGCGAGACTATAGGGCTTTAAACAAACTTTACCTAACTGGGCGATTTGGTGCTGTGCCCGTGGCTTTTAGGTCAATGCGCAAGCGCATTGACCTAAAATGCGCGTGCACATCACCAAATCGCCGTCTGTTCCCTCAGCCGCACTCCAGGCCCCTGCTGCTTTCACACCCTCTCCCCGCTCCGCCCCCTCCCCTGCCCACCGTGTCGCATTTCTCCTCCCCCCTCCCCTTCTCTGCCTTCCCTCCGTCTTGTTTTTTTTTTTTACCCGCTCCGCCCCCTCCCCTGCCCGCAGTGTCGCATTTCTCCTACCTCCAATGCAAATGTGTTCCTGGTGAGCTCTAAGTTTCTTGAACAGTCTGCTGGGCAAGGTGTGTGGATATGCGATGTATGTGCAGAGACACAAGTGTGTCCGATCTAGTGGTTGCACGCTGATTTATAAAGGGCAGGACCTCGCCTTCGCTCCTCCCCCACACACAACACACTCCCTTTCCGGGGTCTCTACCTCCCTGGTCTTTCATCAAGACAGTGTTGGCCGCTTCAAATTCACGGAAGGGGGTGGTGAGGCATCACAGGGCAGGCGAGACAAAGCCAAGCAGGGGCAGAGTAACAACTTTCCTCAGCATATCATGGCTTTTGTCTCTGCATACACCGATCAGCTTTGCGGGCTCTGTCTTGTAGTAAATATACTATAATAAATAGGTTAAATAAAATCACCAATAAGGCACGTGCCACTGGCGTTTCATTAAAGAGCTTACCCAGGCATGTGCCATAAAGAGAGCAAGAACGTGAGCAAAGTCCCTCCTCTCTACACAGCAACACTACATGTTGGCATTTGTGTATCTCGCCCCAACAATAATGCGTCAGGTGTAAGATCTGACTGCTTTCTTTCGGCCCCATTAACAGCGTCGCTGAGACGTGAATGAAGAGTAAGCGTGAGTGGCAACTTCACGGCAGCTCTTCGTTACTTTTCCAAAGTGCGCTGCGGTAATACGGAATCAGAGATGGGGGATTTCCTCTTTACATTGTGGCCGGGTATTGAGAGCATAGGGCTGGTGGGAACCAAACGGAAATACGCAAAATATGATGCGATTGTTATTCAATGTTGTTCCTCATTCAGTAGTCCACACTTAAAAGGCAATGATGTTAAAAAAAATAATCTACAAATTTATAGATAAATATGCAGCTGGGTATTAACCGTACAGGCAACTATTGCCACAATATTTCGAAAATGTCTGAACATTTTGGGGAATAACTGGGTGGATACCTCGTTTCTGGCAGATTTTACTGCAGGTTGCCCCTGGCAGTACGAAATAGTCAGAATTTGTTCAATTAATATCTCAAACCTTTCGTTTTATCTGGACCCCCCTGGTATTCGGTAGCTCCTGGCAAATCTCAGGAATTGTTTCAGTGCTCTAACTTACACTGCAGTGTATTTAGCAAACTTTGACTAATCCAATAGGGGTCTTTTTAAAGGAGGTGAAATATCCCTGTGGGTTTTGTTGGGGCCAAGTTTGGGAACTCATGAAGGGAATCACGAATATTGAGCTACCTCAATTGGCACATATAACACCTTTGGCCCACCTATCTTGAGGAGGAAAAATAAGTAGCCCCACTCCACCACCACATCCACCACCTCATCCACCACCTCATCCGCCACATCCACCACACCCACCACCATCACTTCCACCACCACATCCACCACCACTTTCACCACATACACAACCACCACATCCACCACCACAACATCCACCACATCACCACCACACCCACCATCACCACCACATCCACCATCACCACCACATCCACCATCACATCCACCACCCCCACCACCACCACATCCACCATCACATCAACCATCACCTCCACATCCACCATGATATCCACCGCCACATCCACCACCACATCCACCACATCCACCACCACATCCACCACATCCACCACCACCGCATCTACCACCACCGCATGCACCACCACCACCACACCCACCACCACTACATCCACCACCACATCCACTACAACCACCACCACCGCATCCACCACCACCACCGCATCCACCACCACATCCACCACCACATCCACCACTTCCACCGCATCCACCACCACCACATCCACCACCACCACCACATCCACAACCGCATCCACCACCACCACATCCACCACCACATCCACCACCACCTCATCCACCACCACTACATCCACCACCACTACATCCACCACCACTACATCCACCACACCCACCACCATCACTTCCACCACCACCGCATCCACCATCACCACCACATCCACCATCACATCCACCATCACATCCACCACCACCACATCCACCACCACATCCACCACCACATCCAACACATCCACCACCACATCCACCACCACTTTCACCACATCCACAACCACCAAATCCACCACCACCACATCCACCACATCACCACCACACCCACCATCACCACCACATCCACCATCACCACCACATCCACCATCACATCCACCACCCCCACCACCACCACATCCACCATCACCTCCACATCCACCATGACATCCACCGCCACATCCACCACCACATCCACCACATCCACCACATCCACCACCACCGCATCTACCACCACCGCATGCACCACCACCACCACACCCACCACCACTACATCCACCACCACATCCACTACAACAACCACCACCGCATCCACCACCACCACCGCATCCACCACCACATCCACCACCACATCCACCACTTCCACCGCATCCACCACCACCACATCCACCACCACCACCACCACATCCACCGCATCCACCACCACATCCACCACCACATCCACCACCACATCCACCACCACATCCACCACCACCTCATCCACCACCACATCCACCACCACTACATCCACCACCACTACATCCACCACATCCACCACCATCACTTCCACCACCACCGCATCCACCATCCCCACCACATCCACCATCACATCCACCACCACATCCAACACATCCACCACCACATCCAACACATCCACCACCACTTCCACCACCACCGCATCCACCACCACCGCATCCACCACCGTATCCACCACCACCTCCACCACCACATCCACCACCACATCCACCACACCCAACACCACCACATCCACCACCACATCCACCGCATCCACCACATCCACCACCAACACATCCACCACCACTTCCACCACCACCACCGCATCCACCACCACCACATCCACCACCACTTCCACCACCACCACCACATCTACCACCACCGCATGCACCACCACCACCACACCCACCACCACTACATCCACCACCACATCCACTACAACCACCACCACCGCATCCACCACCACCACCGCATCCACCACCACATCCACCACCACATCCACCACTTCCACCGCATCCACCACCACCACATCCACCACCACCACCACATCCACAACCGCATCCACCACCACCACATCCACCACCACATCCACCACCACCTCATCCACCACCACTACATCCACCACCACTACATCCACCACCACTACATCCACCACACCCACCACCATCACTTCCACCACCACCGCATCCACCATCACCACCACATCCACCATCACATCCACCATCACATCCACCACCACCACATCCACCACCACATCCACCACCACATCCAACACATCCACCACCACATCCACCACCACTTTCACCACATCCACAACCACCAAATCCACCACCACCACATCCACCACATCACCACCACACCCACCATCACCACCACATCCACCATCACCACCACATCCACCATCACATCCACCACCCCCACCACCACCACATCCACCATCACCTCCACATCCACCATGACATCCACCGCCACATCCACCACCACATCCACCACATCCACCACATCCACCACCACCGCATCTACCACCACCGCATGCACCACCACCACCACACCCACCACCACTACATCCACCACCACATCCACTACAACAACCACCACCGCATCCACCACCACCACCGCATCCACCACCACATCCACCACCACATCCACCACTTCCACCGCATCCACCACCACCACATCCACCACCACCACCACCACATCCACCGCATCCACCACCACATCCACCACCACATCCACCACCACATCCACCACCACCTCATCCACCACCACATCCACCACCACTACATCCACCACCACTACATCCACCACACCCACCACCATCACTTCCACCACCACCGCATCCACCATCCCCACCACATCCACCATCACATCCACCACCACCATATCCACCACCACATCCAACACATCCACCACCACATCCAACACATCCACCACCACTTCCACCACCACCGCATCCACCACCACCGCATCCACCACCGTATCCACCACCACCTCCACCACCACATCCACCACCACATCCACCACACCCAACACCACCACATCCACCACCACATCCACCGCATCCACCACATCCACCACCAACACATCCACCACCACTTCCACCACCACCACCGCATCCACCACCACCACATCCACCGCATCCACCTCCACTGCATCCACCACCACATCCACCACCACATCCACCATCACCTCCACATCCACCACCACATCCACTGCCACATCCACCGCCACATCCACCGCCACATCCACAACCATATCCACCACATCCACCACCACCACATCCACCACATGCACCACCACCACATCCACCACCACATCCACCACACCCAACACCACCACCACATCCACCGCATCCACCACCACCACATCCACCACATCCACCACCGCATCCAACACATCCACCACCACTTCCACCACCACCGCATCCACCACCACCACCGCATCCACCACCACCACATCCACCACCACCACATCCACCGCATCCACCACCACCACATCCACTGCATCCACCACCACATCCACCACCACATCTATCACCTCCACATCCACCATGACATCCACATCCACAATGACATCCACCGCCACATCCACCACCACCACATCCACCACATGCACCACCACCGCATCCACCACCACATCCACCACACCCACCACCACCACATCCACCGCATCCACCGCATCCACCACCACCACATCCACCACATCCACCACCACATCCACCACCACATCCACCACCACATCCAACACATCCACCACCACTTCCACCACCACCGCATGCACCACCACCACCGCATCCACCACCACCACATCCACCACCACCACATCCACCACCACCACCACATCCACCACCACCACCGCATCCACCACCACCACCGCATCCACCACCACCACATCCACCACCACCCCCACATCCACCACCTCCCCCACATCCACCACCTCATCCACCACCGCATCCACCACCACATCCACCACACCCACCATCACTTCCACCACCACATCCACCACCACATCCACCACCACATCCACCACCACATCCACCACCACATCCACCACCACATCCACACCCACATCCACCCCCATCACCACCACATCCACCATCACCACCACCACCACATCCACCACCACATCCACCACCACATCCACCACCACCATATCCTCTAGATCCACCACCACCACATCTATATGTGTGTGTGTGTGTGTGTGTGTGTGTGTGTGTGGCTCTGTGTGTGTGTGTAGGTGCAAATGCAATGTTCTTGAATTTTCGTCACAATAAAATACACTGAACATAATCTTCACAAAAGTTATTTACAAACGTTTAAGATATTGCCATTATAAATTACAATACATTTTATTTAAGTATTAATTATTTACAAAATTAAAAGCCATTGTTATTTGTAATATCAATACATCTAAGTCACGTAAATACAACAGACATTGCATTACAAATGCTATAGGTGTCACATTTGCGAAAGTTAAAACTATTGACATTGTAACTGACAAAGCTATTAATTTTCCTATTTTCAAAACCAACACATAAATAAAAAGTGTCATTTACAATACCAATCGCTCAAACTTTCCTAATGCGAGACCTATTGCATTTCCAATGCTTGTTTGAGTGGCTTCTCCTTGAATTCCCCTCGTTTTCATTGCTTTCTCTTTGCTCATTACCCTGTCTTTGAGTGCCTTCTCCTTGTCTTCCCCTTGTTTCCATTGCTTTCGCCTTGTTTCCCCTCCATTGTTTAAATGTCTTCTCCTTGCTTTTCTCTTTTTTCACTGCTTTCTACTTGCTTTTTTAAACCCTTTTCCTTGCTTTCCCTTCATTTTTTGGGTGCCTTCTCCTTGCTTTTCCCTTGGTTTATTTGCTTTCTGCTTGTTTCTTCCCTCTTTGCCACTCATGCCTTTTTTCCCACCTCCCGCCTAGCCCTGCCTGCTGCTTCCCAGACCCCTCCATCCTCCCAGATTCTACTCGAATTTAGGCTGCAGCTCGAACCCATTGAGCAGGCCCCAGGCTAAGCTGCCCCATGCTGCTGCAATGCTTTTACTCCAGTCTTCTCCTTGCTTTTCCCCTGCTTTTTTGCGTGCCTTCTCTCTGCTTTCCTTTCATTTTCATTGCTTTCTCCTTGTTTGTTCCCTCATTGCTGCTTCTGTCTGCCGCCTGTTTCCCACCTCTCACTTAGCCTCGCCCACTGCATTCCACCACCTCTCCCTCCTCCCAGAACCTATTTAATGGAAGCTGAAGCGTGATCCCATCGAGCAGGCCGCAAACACAGCTCTCCCTGTGCTGCTGCATTACTCTTGCTCCTGTCGTCTCTTTGCTTTTCCACGGATTTTTTTTAGTACCTTCTCTTTGCTTTTCCCTCATTTTCACTGCTTCCGCCTTGCTTTTTCCCGTTTTTTGAGTTCCTTCTCCTTGCTTTTCCCTCATTTTCACTGCTTTCTCTGCTGTTTATTTAATGTGCCTTCTCCTTGCTTTTCCTTTGTTTTCACTGCTTTCTCCCCCCCCCCCTGTTTTTTGAGTGCCTTCTCTTTTCATTTCCCTCATTTTCACTACTTTCCCCGTGTTTTTTCATCGTTCTTTGAGTGCCTTCTCCTTACTTTCCTCTCCTTTTTAGGGCGAGCAGACCTAAAAAGCAGGCGGAGCCTGCTTTGTCTGCGAAGACAACTATTGCTGGCGTGTTAGAAGGAATCTGAGACGGAGCTCACGCACGAGCGTCGCAGTCTCAGATTCCTCTTCGGGGGCGCGCAAGGCACCACACACGCATGCGCATACACAGACTCAATCACACACAGTCACGCATGCGCTCACACATTCCCACACGCACACACTCACCCCCCTCCCCCCTCAGGCATACACACAGGCAGGCAGGCAGGCACGCGCACACACACACACACATGCACCCCCCTCCCCCACCACCACCACCACTCCTCACGGGGCTCACACGCACACACACGCACGCGCGCGCACACACATATACACATATCCCTCCTCCACTCACCGTGCTCGAGTCGCCTCGCTGAGCTCCTTTTGTCCACACGCGGGGCACTTCTGTGGATCTTCACGCTACCTCGGCGCTCTCTCTCCATGATGGGACTGGAGCCCGCATCAACGCGCAACACCGGCCTCTTCCGGCCGCGTCACAGGCCCCGCCCATGTCACGGGCAAGGATGCCTGACTTCCTGGTTTCGCCCCCGCTGCAGTCTTTGTTTGTGTTTGTTAATTCCTCGCAGCCAAAGGGCAGGAAGGAGGTCAGAAGTGAATTTTTTTTACATTCGCGCAATGGCGACAGCTTGCTTCTTTCGCATCTAAACTTTCAGGCAGGATCAGGCGCTTTGTGTATCTGTGCTTCGTCAGTTAGGACGCTTTCGCGCAATGGCGATGGCTTGTTATTTGAAGGGAAACTGGGCAGTGTTCATTTTTGCACCTGCATCGGTGAGCACGCAAACAGCATTCAAGTTGCCTTTTTGTGTGTTCCAGAGGGAGCCTGGTGACTTGGATAACTGTGCAGACTCGATGGAAAGCATTACTGTGGTTCCATGTCAAGGGGCGTGTACAGGACAGAGATAGATTGGCGCTCGCGCTTCAGTGAGGGATAACCAGGGCAACATGTGCTCAAGATCAGACAGTCTGTATAAATTTGTTGCCAGTTGTCATGTCCGGCGTGGATCCCTGGGGTTGTCTTCGGTTCCACAGTGTGGACATTCATTGAAGCCTACACAGAGGTATGATCCGCATGAAGTCTGCGTGTATGCTGCATTATTTATGTTGTGGTCGGAAGAGGAAATTCTTCCTCGCCACGGGGCTTCCAGACTTGTACTGCGGCCAAGTTGGGTCGGACTGTTTTTCAACACTTGGCGCTTTTGACTACTGCCACGTGGCCACCTTATTATAGGACGTTTCTGCATTGTTGCTTCACTAGTCGCACCGAGTAGCACATTGAGCCACACAAGCTCACATAGCAAGGCCGCAGTACGAACACCAAGCACCCATATGCCATCTGTAGCACCGCTCTGCTATTAGCACCCAGCGGGACGAGAATTATTGTTTCAGTATGAGCACCTGGTGCAACATGTGCACAGAGGAAAGCGTCCAACTCCTAGCACCACACGTTACGTCATATCCAGTTCCGCATCAGTGTTGGCACACAGTGGCACGAGTATTACTGTGCAATCTCTCAGAGCACTCGAGAGCAGACGCATCTTAAACACAGAGCTAAGCTTTTTGCACCTGGCACAAGGGTCTCAAACCGTTCCTTTAATAAGAGCTACTTATTTTCAATGAAAATCGTCCTGAGCTACTAATATTCAGCCACGACCCGTGCAGGTAAGAGCAGTGGGGCCAGGTGGTGGGGGATTTCGACAGACGACGACGTGTGAAAAGTAATTATTTATTTAATTTTGCCCTTACGGTAGTCCCCACCGCTCTTACCTGCACGGGCCGCAGCTGCTAATATTATTAGTGTTGTACATATCAGACAAGATTGCATTAGTTTCCACTCTATGCATTACTAGCCGTGATCACATCTGTGCAATATTACCAGCAGTAATGTAAACAAGCATTTACAATGCAATAGGTCTCGCATTTATGCGAGTTTGAGCTATTGGCATTGTTGACAATGCCTTTTATTTATGTTTTAAAAACCAAAACATAAATAAAAGGCATTGTCATTTACAATGCCAATAGCTCAAACTCGCGTAAATGCGAGACCTATTGCATTGCAAATGCTTGTTATTATTGCTTTCTCCTTGATTTCCCCCCATTTTTGAGTGCCTTCTCCTTGCCTTTGCCTTCTTTTCACTGATTTCTTCTTGCTTTTCCCCCTGGATTTTAAGTGCCCTCTCCTTGCTTTTCCTTCGTTTTCATGGCTTTCTCTTTATTTTTCCCTCTTTTTTGAGTGCCTTCTGTTAGCTTTTTGCTCATTTTCTCTGCTTTCTCAAACTTGGACTTTTCATCATAGTCGAGTGAATGCGATATGTTTCTGCAAAAGGGTGGAAACCAACCTTCAAATGTAGCCCTTTCCAAGATTGTGATTTGCCAATTGGAGGATGAATGATCTCCCGATCAAAGACATTGCAGTTTTTTACTATGATATTAGATCCTGTTTAAACATAATAAAGGAAACGTTATGAGAGGAAGCTGTGTCACAATGCATTTCATTCCTTGATTTTTCATCATAATCTTAGCACCTTACTACAATTTTTGTCCCTGATATTTGCATCTATCAGGGTGCACCATTTTTCTCCTATGTTCATCTCTTGGCGTACCCTGGCTCCTTTCTCATTCCTGATGTCAGGAGGACTTTACTGGCTTGACACACTTGTGGATGTGAAGTCTGGTCGAAAATGGTATTAAACTGGTCCTTCAAATTGGTGTTGGACGTCATTGATGACATCATGTATGCCACATGTTTAGGCTCTTTGCAGAAAAGGTCAATGCTAGTCATCAATAAGGGGCAGCTTAAAAGATTGCCAGCACTTTTTTCGTCACAAAAATCTTAGATTTAAATGTTTTACCGTAGTTGATGGTGGTCCTGAAGGTGCCTGCTAGTGGATGTGGCAGCAGACCTCCAGCAGTGTAGATTTGCATCCTTGTAGATGAGAGTTGTTGTCTTTATTTCAGGTGTAGGAACTGAGCTTCGCTCTTCGTGTTGAAGGCACCCCTGAGTTCACAGGGGTGACTATAGCTTAAATCTAAAGTTTGCGCTTTGGCTGAAGTTTCCTACCATTTGCTGTCCTTATGTTTGAATTAAATGAGAAGGCCAATTTCTTTTTCCGTAGCAGACACTCACTGTCTTACTGGATTCAAGCTAGCCTGGCTGATGATGGGGTGTTGCCCTGAAACCGGTCCCAGAATGCCTGTTTCCTGTTCAGGGCGGACCTAGTTTGGCAGTTCACAGGGTCAAGACTGATTTGCATATGGCTGGGTCTAAACTGGGGTGGCATGGTGAGCAAAAGAAGGAGGATGGATTCAACTAGGATCTGTAACTGGGGGTGATGTCTGAAAAGTTTCAGCACTCCGTCCATCATCTCCTTGTATTTGCTTTGTTCTCCCTAAGTTGGCAGGGTATGCCCAGACGTGGGTCCCTTGCTCACTTTGCCACTGGATTTAAGCTTGCCTGGCTTAAGGGGTGTTACCCCAAAACCAGTCCCATGATGCTTGTTTCTGGTCCAGGAAAGACCTGGCTTGGCATTTCGGGCTGGACTGTTCCCATGAGGAACAGGGTCAAGACTGATTTGCATATGGCTAGGTCGGTATACAACGTTTAGCACGCATTTTTCACAACGCAATACCATTACAACGCAGGCATTACCACGCATACCATTACAACGCATTGCGCTGGGGGGCGCTCTAGGATAGGGAATACGTTTAATTTTATATCCAACACCTTCCCTAGTATCCACGGGGACTGGAGTTGGAATATAAAATTATACTTACCACTATCCAGCACCTCAAAGCGCTATGCGTTGTAACGGTATTCGTTGTAAATACTGCGTTGTAAAGGTATGCGTGGTAATAGTATGCGTGCTAACGTCATACATCCGGCTAGGTCTGAACTGGGGTGGCAAAGTGAGCTAAGGAACAATGATGGATTCAACTCAGATCTGCGACTGGGGGTGAGTGTCTGAAAAGTTTCAGAGCTCCATCCATCATCTCCTTGTGTTTGCCATGAAATGGATAACAACCCTGCTGATATGTGCTGGTAATGTCACAGGGAAAGGATAATAGCTCTGCTGGGAAGTGCTGGTACTGTCAGATTGAAAGATTAACAACCCTGCTGAGAAGTGCTGATACTATCCCATAAGGATACCAACCCTGCTGAGAAGTGCTGATACTATCCCATAAGGATACCAACCCTGCTGAGAAGTGCTGGTAATGTCCCAAGAAAAGGATAATAGCCTGCCGAGTAGTGCTGGTATTGTCCCATGGAAAGAATACCACCCCTGCTGAAAAGTCCTGATACTATCCAATGCAAAATATAACAACCCTGCTGAGAAGTGGTGGTACTGGACCATGGAAAGAATAACAGACCTGCTGAGAAGTGCTGGTAATGTCCCTTGGAAAGAATAACAGCCCTGCTGAGAAGTGCTGGTACTGTCCAGCAAAAACGATAACAGTCCTGTTGAAAAGTGCTGAAACTATCAAAATAAAAGCCTAACAACCCTGCTGAGAAATGCTTGTGCTGCCCCAAGTAAAGGATATCATATCTGATGAGAAACGCTAGCCCTGTCCCACTATAACGTAGCATCTTGATAAGAAGATCTGGAAGTAGTCAAGACTAAGGGCCTGATTAAGATTGTGGCAGACGTGCAGTGGCGGCTGACAGGGAATGAGGTGGCGGGCGTGAGAGAGGTGAGGGATGGGTGACGAAAAAACAAACAATTGAAAAGAAATGGCCGCCGCCTTCACTGCCGCTTCTCTTCCTGGCAAGTAACGGAAGGAGGAAGCACAGAGGCTCCCCTAAGCCAATTACAATGCTGCAATGCAGCATTCTATTGGTCTGAGTGCCGTGGTTCAGCACTCAGTCGGGGACAGGGAGTCTGTGCATGTTCCCTTCCAGCCTGGTGGGGAGCATGCAAAGTGCACATGACTGTTTGGCTGGCCCAAGACAGCCGGCCAAACTGTCATGCACCCTTAGAGAGTTCCACCACTCCTTCCCCTGTGACATCAACCTGCCCCTCCCTAACCCATTTCTGCAGCTACAAGAAATAAAATCATAATAACTATGCTATTATCGTTTTATTTTTCCTTTTATCAGTGCTCTGAGAGCAGTGGGGCGACGCTCCGCCGCCTTAGCAGAGGAACCACCCCTGTGGACGGGTTACTCCATCACAACAGTGACAGATATCCCATCCGCTGAACTATAAATCCAACAGGATATAATAGTATTTATATTTTGGAGGACGGGATACCCGTCACCGTTGTGTCCGAGTAACCCGTCCGTCAAGATCTAAATCAGGTCCTTAGATAGCATCTCAGCTAGGAATTAGGGTACGGCTGCAACATTGAGCTGCACAGAATTTTGCTTTTTTAAAACATTTTATAGGGGTATTTATAAGTGATCCTGACCACCGAGGACAGAGCAGTGCTGTACATAGCAACAAGAGATGTAGCTAATACTGCACATTCTGGAGCATTAAGAATTTGAACTGAAAACAGTGAGTGTGAATAGAACACAAATCGTCTCATCCCAGTACTGCTAAGAATGTAGACGCTGCCAGGTGGGCTGAGCTTGGAAAGATGGTAGTCAGGTTTAATCAAAGTGGTGATTTACAGATTACCGTAAAGACCGTGAGGTGGATTCTAGGAGGAAAAGAGAGCGACTGCAGTTCTTCCAGGGTAAGGAGTTGTGCTTGAACTTTCTTTACTTGGTGTTGAATTGAATGGCTTTGACTGGCGTCAATGTGGCTTCTGGGAGACCAGAGAAAAGTGTGTTGCATTTCTCAATGTTTTATAAGGAAATACCCTGAACTTAACCCTGGGTTCATTGGGAAGGAGGAGCTTCATTTTTTGTACAGGAATGTGAGGTATAGAGGCGCTGCTGGTGTTTTTGAAATGGTCATTGAAGCCCAGAGGAAGGTCAGTGAGGGAGTCTGGGGATATAGCAAAACCTTGAAAAGGAAAAAATATCTAAGTTCGTGTTGTTGAGACACTTCTTGGTGAAGACTTCAACCATTCCTTGATTTATGAGGAAAAACACAGTATTTGCTGGGTTTAGATTTAGATTCAGCACAAAATCCAGGTTAGAATGACCTCCAAGTTGAATCTGAGTTTAAGGATGCTATTAGCTAACCGCACCTGGAGGTATATCTGGATATCACCAATGTCTCAGTGGATAGCAATGTCTTCTTGGCTGAGAAGTCCTCCCATTGCCTCCACCCGCAGGTTGACTGTCAAAGGATCAAGTATAGATTCATGTGGTGTGCCAAGGAAGATAGTAGTTAATGGGCGTCTGGAGGATTTCATCTACACAAATTGTTTTCAACCTGAGAGTTACAACCTGTACAACTTTAAGACAGTGTTGGTGATGCCCATAAATGAATAGTGAGTTTCAAGCAAGACCTGGTGTTGATAGTGTCAAACGGCACTACATGGGCAAGCCACACTAAGACTTAAGGATTGCCACTGTCAGTGGTTGATAGAAAGTCATCTACTACCTGACGATGGCCGTTCCTGACGCGGTATTCGAGGATAAACCCTAGATTGACATGGTTAGACAAAGCTGTGAAGACCAACAAGCTCTTGAAGCTGGCTAGCCACTACCATTTCGAGAACATTCCCCCTGGTGGGATGGTTGTTGACAAAATCATCTGGGTCAGGGTTGCTATTTTATAGGAGGAGGCAGATTTGAAGTCTTCAGGGATAAGGGAAGATGCATGTGGTAAGAGAGCTAGTGATTTTTTTCAAAGACGGATGTAAGGAGAGATTTGAGGGGGTCATCCTAATCTGAGGTTGGTTTTGGAGGGTGTAGGATGGTACACAAGTATTGTGTTTCCAAGGGTTTGAAGGGCCACCAGTGTGGACTGTATCAGGGCGTATATGACGTTTTTTTAATCATGTATGTTAGAGTTACCAATGCTGAATTAATTTTTATAAAGATTCGTTAATATCGATTATTTTCTGTATGGAAAGAGTAATGAGGGAATAAAACTGTTAATATAAAACTAGTGTGATCTTGCAGAACTGTTTCTAGCGCTTCCTTTTGCTTCTGAAAAATATGCCCCCCTCCATATTCCACAAAATGATGGGTTCCCAGCATGGATGCATCACGTGACTTGCTCTGCCTGCAACGTTAATGTTCTTTCAGAAGCACTGCCCTGATGGCAACTTGCAAGTTCCTTGACATTTTTGATTTTTGGTGACAAGACTTTATTACCGGCTCTCAGTGCTTTCACCTAAAGCTTAGATTTGCACCTCATTACATTTACAGTGTAAAATAAGACCATGCAATGCCAACAGTGGAAGGTGTCCAACTCTTCAGTGGATTGCACCACTTTGCCTTGAGCTTTGTAGGCCAGTAAGGTTCCCGCTTCTCAGGGACCCATCACCACATTTGGGTGGTAATGGTGGGATCCTGTTGCATTATGTCGTCCTTACATTCCAAATCAGTAGAACAACATAATTTCCGCCCTGGCATTTCATATCACAATCTAGTGATGCATTGTGGGAAGTGTGGTCTTTGCTTCAATTCCTAATGATCAAGAGCACAATAACGTGTAACAAAAAAAGTACAGGAATAAATAAAATGAGGTAATGTGACACGCTTGCTGCCAGTGGAGCGCCAGGAAAAAAAAACCTTGACCACACTTATCATCATAAATAAACACAGCACTTCCTAGCCCCGTCCTACTCGGTGCCAGACAACATTTGAAACATGACGTGGCACTGAGAGCAAAGCGACACCCATGCAGATTATATGCTTGTGCACACAAATGATTCGGCCGTGGGCGAGGCTTTGATTAGTTAAAGGCTATCAACAGAGTTCTTTTTAGGTACTGGTTACAGATTCGGAAGGTGCCCTCCAAGACCAAGCCTAGCCTTCTCAATGAAGTCGCCCTTGACTTCCATTCTCTCTTGGCCATGTCTACAGTCATCCACAGTGTGACCACATGTCCGGGCTGATAGTGCAGCACACTGTGTTTGCCAACATTGTTATGCGTCCTGCTGACAAGGGTGGAAATGTGGTCGTTTATACAGAGAACATTACATCAATGAAGCTCTTAGACAACTAAAAGATGAGAAATTCTACCTTCCAGTGTCCCAAGAAATGTATAACGAGAGCATCATCAAACTTTGGGATGAATTAACTATGTGGAAGGATAAGGGTATCCTGGAATGGGAAGAGTACAACTATCTCAAAAATGACCACCCTATTCTTCCTGTATTGTACTTGCTTCCTAAACTACATAAGGACCCCTTGAACCCCCCGGGCAGGCTGATTGTGTCATCTAGAGGGAGTATAGCAGATCATGTCTCAAAATATGTTGACCATTACCTCCGTGAATGGGTGGCTGCCCTATCGAGCCATATACGAGATACTAAAGACTTTCTCAATAAACTCCAGGAGGTCACATGGCAGGAAGGGTACTTGATGATCACCTTGGACGCACAATCTTTGTATACCATAATTGAACACCAGGATGGCTTAGATGAGTGCAGTCAATTTTTAGGAGCACGTCCACTCAGATATAGAGAGCACAGCAAGATGCTGTTGAGTTTGATGAAATACATCCTCTCAAATAGCATCTTCTTATTCAATGGGGTCTTGTATGAACAGGTGATCGGTACTGCGATGGGTTCCAGCTTTGCACCCAGTTTCGCGAATCTTTTCATGGGAAACTGGGAGCATCACATCAGTACCGACCCTGTTTATGCTCAACACCTTCAACAGGTTGTAACATGGTGGAGATACATTGACGATCTCTTTGTTATTTGGGACGGAGATGAACAGGAAGCTGCCAGGTTCATCAACTCTATCAATAATAATGACAAAAATATAGTGCTCACGAGTCCCATCAGTAACCAGACAGCTGAATATCTTGATGTCAAAATTACTATTACTGACAAAAAGATAAAGACTGCTCTTTTTAGGAAAAGCACTGCCGGAAAACGTATTCTTCATGCCCTCAGCAGCCACCCAGAGACGCTCAAGTGGAGCATACCATATGGGGAGCTGCTGAGGGCCAGAAGAAACTGCAATACTGACGAAACTTACATTGACGAGGCTAACAACATGCTTGCAATGTTCTTAGACAGGGGATACCTGGGCTGGGTCCTCCGCAAAGCCATAGAACGTGCAGATACTATTTCCAGATCTGACACTCTTGTGGAAAAGAAACCGAACAGTGATGAAGCAGAAGCCAATGAGACACGTTTGATTCTCACATTCAATGCTGAGTCTCACACCATAAAGAAGATTGTGGCAAAAAATTGGAATATCTTAAAATGTGATAACATCATAGGAGATGAGTTGCCGAACAGACCTAGTGTTACCTACAGAAAAGGCAAAAGTCCTAGGGACCTTTTGGTCCACAGTGATGTAACTACCTACTCAGTAGGCTCTGAACATGGCCTCAAGGGATTTTTCCCTTGCGGACATTGCAAAGCTTGCAAAAACAGCGTATTTACTAAAGAAATAAGTTACAATGGCAACCGTAAGGAGATACAACAATTTCTTACCTGCAGTACCACGCACGTTATTTATGTCATTGTATGCCCTTGCAAACTGTGGTATATAGGCAGTACATCATGTCCAGCAAAAAAACGAATTCTAGAACATCTAAGGGCCATAAAAAACAACGATGAGAAATACCCAGTTGCCTGACACTATAGGGACAAGCACTTTTCCGATACCTCTAAGGTGAAATTCTTCATTTTAGAACAAATCTGAGAAATCCCAGAGGAGGCAACAGAGTGTTAAAACTTAGACAAAGAGAGTCTAAATACATTGTTGAGTTTCAGTCCAAGGAACCTGGGGGGTTGAACCAGGATGAAGAACTTGCAATTCAGCTTAGGGAATAGTCTAGTTCATTCTGTGGTTACTTTACTTGGTACCCCCTTATAAAATTTACACGTGTGTCATTTGTATTACAACAACCGCCTCCTGACCTGCTTCTGGATTCTAGTAACAGCACACACATTGTCGAGTCAGCAACAATGCGCGAATGTCAAAATATTCTTATGCTCTTCTCTTACTATTTCAAGATTCCTCCATGTACAGTGTATGTATGAGAATTGGTGTATTTTAATGAATTTTGTTGGTTACAGTTATTGTTTTCTTTTCTCTACAGGAAGAATGATTTGGTCCTTTCACCATATGTTTTGAGCACGTGCCATTATAGTCTATTCTTCATCACTGAGCACAGCGTTTTTATGATGAACATTTGGCAATAATTGTTATGACACTAGAGTTGTGTCAAACATGGACTAGAATACAGACTGTGTGTATTTAACATAGTTACTGGTAATTCATTGACTGACACAAGTACACAAAATGGCACTTTTTGGTTGTACATTCATACTAATGTCTAGTAGAGATTCGGTACCAATCTCCTATGTGTATTTAACATGTTATGTATTTATTATGATGGTATCTTTGAAGGAGATCTATCTTCACTCATGGTTCATGCTATTATTTTGCGGATTATGAACGTTTGACAATTTCGGTAATTAACCATGAAGTATAGACTGTATCATATTGATTGTACATTTTATAAGCCTGAATTCTCTGCATGTCATAAGTACAGACGTTACGGGACTGATATGAAATGCCTCTTCGCTAAATATGAATTGTGCTAAATTGTGCCTTTCACACTATATGTGCCAGTGTCGTATCATGAAAAGTATATATACAATATATCGCATGTTCGATGTAAAACTTGTATAATATTGGATCTATGCAGCATAGACTGATTCTGCTTGATTGCAACAAGTACATCTTTGCCTGTTCTAACATGGCGGCTCGTATTCAGTCTAAAACTTACAGATGTCAGTCATTCGTTCATGTTTACAATCCACATGTGACTGTTTTGATGGCCAAATGCTTTATTAACACAGTTGTGAGCACGATTCCAATTGACGTGAGCAAGGCTTTTGGTAAGCCGAAATATGTTGTTTGTTTTGGAATAAACACCCTTGGAGTATGAGTTGACTCGTGGATACTTACTGAGAGCGTATTGGAGTGCCTTTTGACATTAAGGAATTATTACCGGCGTTCTCCGCCGGTTGTATACGCCAATTCCCTCGGGGCAGCAGGAGGTCGGAAGGAGCACTGTTTGGGAATATATATATATATATATATAATCTTTGTTTACACTGTGTATATACATGAATTTGCATTTGCACTTTACCGATACAGTATCCACCAGTACAACATGACGTTAGCCAGGGATTATCCCGAGATGTGTTTGTATTTCACAGTCTGTTGTCAGTATCTATAAGTAGATGCATCATGTGACCATAAACCTACCAATTGGAATGTATTCCCATTCAGCACTAGCACTTTAAATATTGCCTTTTCCCAGCGTGCGTCATGTGATCAAGGCCTCTGTGTAGGCCGAAACGTCATGCTGTGTGCCGCTTCCTCGAAGGTACAATAAAGAAAAAGATTGCTCACTGCACCTGAGGTCTCCTTCCTTCTTCCTGCGCAACGGTCTCCTGCATTTGGGCTCCGGGCGAGAGGTAGCTGAGGATTGTTCCATATTGCCAGACCGGCAGTGTGCTTCGCCGGTATTTGGATGACCCCTCCCCTCGCTCGGGCGGAACTACAGGAAGCCGAGACCTCTGTTGACCCGGAAGTCGCTTGTCTCTTCCGGTAGGGAGTAATTGTTCCTGCCCCCGGTTACTGCAAACACTGTGCTGCTAAGTGAACCCGACGCGGAGCCTGCCGAGCGTTCTGCTTTGGCCGAGTTTCTTCGGTTGGGACCAGCGAAGCGGCGCAGAGAAGAAAACACCGGTGAGGAGAGAGTGTGCGCTGCTGTACGGCGGCTTGCATTTCGCAGCGATCGCCAACACAGCTGTGAGTGCGCATCACGCGCTATTATCACTGAGAGGAAGCGGCATGTCGGCAGACGCATTAAAAGCGAGGGAACAGGCAGCGCTTAACGCGTTTGATGACTCCCCGGCCGGGGGGTCAGCGGAACCATCCAGCTCGAGTGCACCAGCGGTGGAAGTAGTCAGCGTTCGTGAACATTTCAAAAAACTGGAGAAGTTGATGAAAAGGGAACTCTCCAAGTGGTGGGAGCACCGTTCACTGAGTCGCTACCTCGAAGTGAATAGGATACCACGTGGCCTGCGGGTCATGCTGGCCCCAAGTTATGAGGATCCAGATCCGGAAATGCTCCGTGAATGGGCAGATTGTAACTTAGAATCATCACGAAAACTAGTTCAAATACTGGTACGCGGAGAGTGACCGGTTAAAAACACAAGTAAAGATTGAAGAGCTTAACCTGGTCATTGAAGCAGCCAGTACAGACTGTCCTAATGAATGCAACAAACTCAGAGGGGACATGATGGCAAGGATTCAGAAGGAGGAAGAATCCATCAGCAAAAGGAAAGCCTGGAAATTCCAACGTGACAAGGCGGACTATGCTGAAGGTCGCATTTTCACCTTTGCGAAAAAGTATGATGCCATCAAAGCCTCACGGGGCCAGAAAATTGCAATTTCCACGGATCATTCCAACAGGGCTCAGGGAACAGCATTACAAGATGACTCATCGGAGTCCAACCTGAGTTCAAGCGTGAACAGCGACTCAGACTCCAACTCTGCCCAATCAGGAAGGCAATTGGGGTTTACAAAGCTCACGCCAGCAGAGGAGCTGGACTGTGTGAGGAAAGACTGGCGAGGAACCCTACGCCCGAGAACGCAGTCACGCCCAGGAACAAAAAACTCAACGCAAAACGCTACCAACGTCGCAAGGCCAGATCCAGAGCAAGAGCCAAATCAGCAGAAGAGGAAAAAGAAAAGTGCAAAAAGATGGAACAGGAAGTGAACTTACTATCTGGAGCGAAGGACGTTGCCCCCTCCGTTGTAAACTTGACTGACATGGTCCTGTCTGATTCTGAGATTAACATCCTGTCTAAAGGTCTTACGTTTTGTCCGCCACGCGATCTGAATTATGCGGACGCAAGAATTGATCTTTATAGATTTGTCCGCAAAATAAAGCTACAAAAACATTTTGCCGGAGGTAAGACCCGCAACAGTGTCACAAGGGCTGAAGCTGCAGAAGATGGATTGCAGGCCGTGATTTGCCAGGCCTGGAAGCCCTTGAATCTCTTAGATCGGAGCAGTCATCATCACAAGCTACATCTGGAGGTGAGCCGAGTGGGGTGGGGGGATTAACATCCTTTAAACCGCGCTCAACGTTCACACCTGTTATGATCTATGACAATCTTGACATTTTTCACGATGCAGTGGTTAAAGACATTAAGTCACTACATTCCAAAGTGCTCAATTCTAAACGGAAAAGATATTCACAAAATGACCAGTACATGCGTCTTATCCAAAAAATTCAGGCCAATGAAAATGTCATTGTCAGACAGGCTGATAAGGGAGGGAATATAGTTTTGTGGCCACGGAAACTATATCTTGAAGAGGCTCTCTCCCAACTGAATGATCTGAACTGTTATAGACACAGTGACATTTCATTGGTCAAAAAAGCTCAGGAAGACTTCCATTCTTTGCTCATGGGGTGGAGATCCTTTGGCCTACTGAGCATGGATGAGCTGAAATACCTTAAGAACAACCATCCAGTCATGCCAGTCCTTTACCTAATCCCTAAAATCCACAAAAATCCAAACAAGCCCCCGGGAAGACCAATAATTGCAGCATGTGGGGGCTTGTTAGAGAAGACTACTATTTATGTGGACTCTTTCTTACAGGAATTTGTGCAGGAGTTACCATCGTATGTGCAAGATTCCAATGATTTCGTAAGAAAGATACAGGAAATAGAGTGGGGTATGGATCTGTGGCTCATTACACTAGACGTCACGTCTCTATATACGAGCATTAATCATCAAGACGGACTCAGAGCCATAGAATTCTACCTAGGACTGAGACCTATTATCATGGCTGACCACAACCGCATGTTACTGTCAATGATTTCATTTTGTTTACACCATAATTTTTTCTTGTTTAACAATAGATATTTCCAGCAGGTCAGGGGTGTGGCTATGGGGGCCTGTTTCTCTCCCAGTTATGCCTGTCTTCACATGGGCTACTGGGAGAGGCAGGTTCTCCATGGCACGCACGCTGACATTTCCAGACAATCTATTGTTAGGTGGTATCGTTATATTGACGATGTGTTCCTTGTCTGGAAGGGCACTCGTCAGGAGGCTGAACACTTTGTTGATCTTATCAACAAGAATGACTATAATCTGCATTTTACCTCCAACATCAGTAGGGATCAGGTGCACTTTCTGGACATGACAGTCACACCAGGAGCAACTAGTCTAGAAACGAGGCTATACCGCAAGGAGACGGCAGGAAATACGATCCTCCATGCCAGTAGCCATCATCCTGCTCACCTCATACGTAGCATTCCGTATGGAGAAATGCTACGTATAAGACGCTTAAGCAGCACAGAAGCCCAGTGCCAACTGGCACAGCAAGCTAGTAGGTCCAGATTCCTGGCTAGGGGTTATCAGGCTGCAATAGTGGACAAAGCTATAGCTAAAGCTAATGCTATCCCACGCAGCCAGGCCCTTGAGCCTAAGGTCCATAAAAAGCCAACCACCTCCAATGACCAACCAGTCAGATTGATTTGGGCCTTTAACAGGCAACAGGCCGCGCTGGGGAAAATAATTTCCAAACATTGGAATCTAGTAAAATGTGACCCAGTGATAGGGGATAAAATACCTAGTACCCCTTCCATCACATATAGGCGAGCGTACTCCATGCAGAATGCCCTAGTCAAGTCTAGCCCAGAAGTTCTAACCAGCAAAAATTGGTTAGGGAAAAGTAGGGGCTTTAGGAAGTGTTCATCCTGCAAGGCTTGCCAGCATGGATTGAATAAAACAGAGTACGCTATCCCATTCACTCCTGTGGCACGCAAGATTAAACAACAGCTTACATGCAAGAGTGAATATGTGGTGTATGTGCTTGAGTGTCCGTGTGCCCTGCGTTATGTCGGCAGCACCAAACTGCAGGTGCACAAGAGGATACTTCAACACATCAGGGCCATTAATACTAGTGACCCAGCATATCCGGTGGCCCGTCATTTCAAGGAACATCATAACAACAACAGTTCCCTGCGATACTATGCGATCGACTGTGTTGGTCCTCTTAGGAGAGGAGGTGATAGGGACGGGGCCCTTAGAAAGCTGGAAACCAGGTATATACTGGATATGGACTGTCGAGCTCCGGGGGGACTGAATTCTACAGAAGATTTTTATACATGTCTATGACAATTCCATACTGTCATATACTATCATCTGTCTCTCCTGTGGGTCAGTTGTTGCTTCTGAATAGATAATAGTGGTGTACTTGTCTGTCCTCCGATTGAGATTAGTGTTGTCAACACTGTACAGATCAGAGGGTTGGATGGTTCTAATAAGTGGGGTGCAGCCTAGGCTTAGGTTGCACTAAGATGTACTAAGAGCTTTGTTCACTTTTTTAGAACTCATCAGCTTGATCTACTGTTCATGAGTAGGAGAAAACAATTTCACAAAGTCACAAAACAGCTTGAAAAAAATTTCACATAAAAAAAGTGCACATGTTTATCTTCTTGTTACCCACTTTTCACTTTGGTACATCTGGTTCTAGGTTTTGGTCAGTCCAGGCAATTCAAGAGCATAGTGGATGGGAGTAGGGCAGAGGCTGCGATGGTTTCCCCTCTCTTCCTAGGGAGGGGTCAACATCTCCTCTGCCCGTCATCTTTCCAGCTCAGTGTTCGTGTAGACAATTCTGTGCATTTATATTGGGATGCTGCGATCTGGGTATTAAAGCGAAAACATTTATGCTACATAATTAATCTTGCGTACTATAGATCTCATCCCAAATGAACGGTGTCGTGCTTATTTGTATATTTATTTACAATGCACTGTAAAGTCATGTTTTTAACATATATATATATTTACATATTTATGATATATTTTTGTATTTACTAACTTATTTATTAGGTGTTATACATGACTTTTTGTACAGAGTATATAGTGTGTATAGTTTACATGTGTTAAGTAGGATCTTCATGTAGCACATTGCACTTTGCACATCGCATGTGATTTGCACAATTGGATTTAACCAGTAATCTTTGTTTACACTGTGTATATACATGAATTTGCATTTGCACTTTACCGATACAGTATCCACCAGTACAACATGACGTTATCCAGGGATTATCCCGAGATGTGTTTGTATTTCACAGTCTGTTGTCAGTATCTATAAGTAGATGCATCATGTGACCATAAACCTACCAATTGGAATGTATTCCCATTCAGCACTAGCACTTTAAATATTGCCTTTTCCCAGCGTGCGTCATGTGATCAAGGCCTCTGTGTAGGCCGAAACGTCATGCTGTGTGCCGCTTCCTCGAAGGTACAATAAAGAAAAAGATTGCTCACTGCACCTGAGGTCTCCTTCATTCTTCCTGCGGTCTCCTGCATTTGGGCTCCGGGCGAGAGGTAGCTGAGGATTGTTCCATATATATATATATATATATATATATATATATATATATATATATATATATATTTGTGCAAATTCCGCAGCGAAAGACACAAAACCACAATCCCCGTGGTAAGGAAGATACGGACACGGTCCTCAATTCAGTGCTAAAGTTTTATTTTCGGTGCTCAAGCGTCACGACGCGTTTTGGTCCCACCTTGGACCTTGATCACATGACACAGTGTAATAGATCACATGGGTTTAAATGCTTTGTTGACAATGATGACATCAGCATAGTACCATAGACATAGAAGAGTTCCAATGGAACAAAAACCACAATTCATTTCATTGCTTAATCAAATATGTCAGTTTAAAACGGTACATAAAACCCTGGTTTAAAAAAACGTGATAAAGTGCAGTAATGTATGTAAACAAGGTTAAAAACTTGATTTACCTTGTTGGAAAAAGTGCTCGTGCAAGTGCAAAAGACAGGATAAAATTAGTAGGTGCGCTATGATGTTTACAAGAGTTACTACAATTTTGAGCCCAAAATTGGTTGCATATGATGCGCAGTAAGAGTCACATATATTTCGGTATAAATACCCGAGCCATAACATTTCTGTGTGGTAGACACATATGTTACAAGTTTTTAAATGTCGGTGTAAATACCCGAACCATAGCGTCTTGCATAATAAATACACATGTCACAAAGGTTATTTACAGTAGAGTTTCAGAGGAGTAAAAGACGTTAAATTACAGGAATTTGGAGCCCCAATAAAATCAGATTATAAGAAATTCAGTTACATGGACATTTGTTGTTTTGTAGACAGAGGTTGATTTGAAGAGGTTGGACTCGTTAAACAAGTTTCATAATATACATTTCTGTATCATACCAGTGATCTCATAATTATAACCCTCATATGCTGGCTAATTTGATTGCAGAGTTAAGCGGGTGCTCACAAGGAAATGCTATATGTACAGTCATAAGGTCCTATCATACTGTTATGTATGCTACTGTTTTATAAATAGATTAAAATACAACAATAAATCCTAAATTTCATATTAATATAAATTACAATAAAAATATGATTAATAAATAGGATAAAATAGCATACAATATGTGTGAGCAAGCCGCAACATTGATGTTAGCCTCAAGGGAGTGTATGAATAGGAGAACACTGTACCAGAGTTAACAGAAGATGAGATACCAACAATTCGAATCAGCTCAAATCAATCATCTAGCTATGCTAATGTATTAGATACATCTGTGGCAGGCTTACAAGCAGGTCGACAGATCTTCAGTCATATTAAGACCCGTGGGCTGTTTAGTATTCAGCTCGAGAATGTATCTTGTTTCTAACTGACGCAGTTTTTCTTCGCGGTTACCACCCCGACTACTGGCTGGTACCGAGTCAATAACAAAGAAACTAAGTTCTCGGCTGTTGGAATTATGTGCGGATTTGAAATGCCTGGCCACCGGGTATGTGTTATCTTGATTAGTTATATCCCTGAGGTGTTGCAAAATACGTTTATGTACTTGGAGTTTAGTACTCCCCACGTACATAAGTTTACAGGGGCAAGATAACACATATACTGCAAATTCTGTTTTGCAGGTCAAGAGCTGTTTTATCTTGTGTTTTTGGTGGTCAAAGGGCGAAGTATAGAATTTCATATTAGTACCCTGTTTGCAAGCCTTGCATACTTTACAGTTGTAGAATCCACTGTGGGTTTTAAGCCAGTCTGTGGATTCTATCACTTCTGGACTGGTCTTTATGAGTTCATCCCTCATGGAACGGCCTCTACTATAGGTGATGGATGGACGCATCGGTAGAGTACCACCGATGACCGGGTCACATAGTACTAGAGGCCAGTATTTCCTAATAATAGACTCAATTTTTTTGTGTTGTTGGCTGTATTGTAGTATTATTCTAAAGGGGATGCCCCTATTAGAGGTTTTACCTACATTGGCTTGAGTACTATTGGATCTACAAGGAATAACTTACGTGTTAGTGCCTGTCTGTAGTAGGGATGAACGTTCTTTGACCATAGATTTGGTGATGGCTATATTAATGAGTTCATCACTGTACCCTCGTTCCCTGAATCTAATGGCACTTTCCGTTTGTGCTTTGAGTAGGTCTTCTTCTCTGCTATGAATACGTCTCAGCCTCAGCATTTCCCCATAGGGAATGCTGGTTATTAGATGGCGTATATGGGAGCTTGAGGCATGCAGTGTTGAGTTCCCTGCTGTGATTTTTCTGTGGAGTCTGGTCTCTACTCTGTTTTGATGGATAAATACTTCAGTGTCCAGAAATGTTACAGACTCAGCACTTATGTTTGCGGTGAAGTGTAGATTCAGCTCATTTTTGTTAATACAATCTACAAATGCATTGGCTTTTTGTACATCACCGTTCCAAACAATAAAAAGATCATCAATAAACCTATACCATGTCACGATATGGCCTACCATGATCTCCCGGTGTTCCACCCTAAGAACCAGCTCCTCCCACCAGCCCATGTGAAGACACGCGTAGCTGGGGGAGAAGCTGGCTCCCATGGCGACACCCCTGAGTTGTTTAAACAGAAGATTGTTAAACATAAAGATGTTATTGTTCAGACAGAACTCCACCATTTCAAGTAACATTTTTTTATGTTGTTTCATATTACCCATAGATTTTTCAAGATAATATTCCAACGCTCTTAGACCATCGGTATGGATTATACTTGTGTAGAGGGAACTAACATCAAGTGCCATTAGTAAATACCCTGGTTCCCATTTCAAATCATTCAGTTTCTTTAAGAAGTCACTGGTGTCACCAATGTATGATGGTAGTGCCTTGACATGTGCCTGTAAAAAGTAGTCCACATATTGGGAAACGTTCTCAAGGCAACTCCTTCTTGTAGAAATTATAGGACGCCCTGGAGGGTTATTTGGGTCCTTGTGAAGTTTGGGTAAATAATAGATGGTTGGTACCACAGGGAAAGGGTTATTGAGAAATTTGAACTCTTGATTTGTAATAAGTCCATCATATTTCCAGTGGAGAAGTTTTTTAGCAAATGTCTCATACATCTTTTTTAAGTCTGTAGCATTGCATCTCATGTAACAGTTCTTATCATGTAGTTGATTGAAAGCCTCTTTGATGTACATTTCTTTGCTTAACAACACAATATTACCCCCCTTATCAGAGGGTCTGACCACAATCTTGTTGTTCTTTTTCAATTTTGCCATAAGGGAAAAGTATTCCATCCTTCCCTTATTATATCTTTTTCTCTTTTTGTTAATGTCCACATTCAATATTTTAAGTTGTTCAGTGACTTGATCATGGAATAGATCAATTGAGTCTTTTAACATGATTGGGTTGAAGGTTGATTTTGGTCGAAATTGCGTCAAAGGACCCCCAGTGTTAAAAGCTATCAAAGTGTTAGTTTGACTTGTGGCATTCAGATCCACCGTGCCCCCTTGGGTGTTCGTTGAGTCATCGTCCCAAAGATCTTGAATCTCCTGTTGCAGAATGCCCCCCATTTGGGTGCTTGTTTGGGAGTTAGAGATGTCTTCGCTTGTGGAGGTAGAATTGTTGCGGTCACTTTCTTTATTTTGAATGTAGTATTTTTGTAGTTTTAATTTTCTTGTGCCTTTGAATAGATCAAGTCTTGTTTTAGCGTAATTAAAGTTGTTAGCAGGGCAATAAGTCAATCCCAAACTGAGTATGTTTTTCTCCTTCTCATCAAGTGGAATTTGGGAAAGGTTTACAACGGTTTTATTACCACTGTCCACAGTAGTTATAGCTGTTTGTTTTTCCCTCTCCAATTTCCTTTTTTCTTGTAGTTTGGTTTTATTGCGTTTTGCTTTCCGTCGTTGCTTGCGTTTCCAGTTCTTGATTGATCGTAATTCACTTGGTTTGTGCGTGGTCTCAGTGTTGCTTTTCTGGCTTCGCATAAAAAAGCCAGTTCCGCATATATATATATATATATTTCACCTCTCGAGTACATAAAATTGAGGTTACCGTTGCTCTTCAACTTTGAATTAACCAGCATTCAAATGACACCTAAATTTTCTTCAAGACAGTATACAGATATTCTAAAGGCTAAGCTCGTACTGCTTGTTATAAGTGTGTGCTTAAATCTTCTTCAAGGTTCAGCCCTCCCGGGGCCTTCGAGTTGAGTTCTAGAATATACCTTGATTCGAGGCGCCTCCGTTTTTTCAGTCTGTCTCCGCCTCTCACACTTTTGGGGATTTGATCAATAACAAAGTAGCTGAGCCCTGTCTCATCTTTGTTGTGCTTCTCTTCAAAATGGCGTGCCACTGGGTAGGATGGATCTGTATTTCGGATAGCTCGCATGTGCTGCAATATGCGAATATGCACTGGATGGATAGTGCTGCCCACGTACCTCAGGCCGCATGGGCACTGGAGCACGTAGACCGCATAGTCCGTTTTGCAGTCAAAGAAACCTCTAATTTGCTTAACTCTTTTAGTGAGGCCCCCCTGGTATGAGTTGGTGTTAGTTCCCAACTTGCACGCCTTGCATTTCTTACATTTAATAAAGCCAGGTTTTCTCTTGAGCCAATCTGATCCTGCTCCTTTTGTTTTAGGTTTAGGGGGCAGCATGTTGGACACTAGCATTTGTTTTAGGAACCTGGCTTTTCTAAAGGTAATAGCGTTTTTTTGGGGGACTAGATCTTGTAAAAGAGGATCATTTGAATGCTGGTTAATTCAAAGTTGAAGAGCAACGGTAACCTCAATTTTATGTTCCATGCCTGTACACACAATCATGTAAAAATATTGTGGTTTTAAAACAAGGGCACTTTTCCCCGTTTCCTTTTTATCCTTCTCCCTTCTCCCCCCCTTTTCTTTCTTTCTTCACAGTCCCTTTTACTTCTGACGACATCTTTAGTTTGCCCACTTGGGCAGTAATTCCCCTGAAATAATAACCCTAACAGATGTATTTTAACCACTACAATGCCCAACTACCTTGTGCCAAGTATACGCCCACCACGGGCTCAATATCAAGCTTTCATGTAATGCATGGTTTCTCGGCGCGACTCAGAAAACATGCACTAAGCGGTTATTTAATCTGAAAAGCGACCGAGCCAAACCGGATACGAAATGAAATGTATAAAATGTATATATTACAAAAAGGACCTAACTATGCTATATTACAACAAAAGCTTTTGTCACTTGAGCATGGAGGCAATTTTTAATGAAAGTAGTGAGTAATATGAAATGGCATGTACTTTGAAAAACTACGAGTCTGTTTTCACTATCAGTCAGTTTGTAGTTCTAATCACATGACTGTTTGGGTGCACTTTCTTTCTTTAAAAATGGCGATTGTAATTCACTGAAGTATCGGTGAGCAAGCCTGCTGGTCAGGCGAAACGCGTCCGAGGACGACATAAAATAAACACTTTGGTCTGCACAAAGTCTCGTCACTGGTAGTTTTTCTACTCGAGAGGTGCAGTGTTGTCGGGGCCTGACTTCAGAGGTCCCGTGTGAGACGAGACGCCCGCTGTTCTGGAAGGCGGCAGTTTTATATATATATATGTAAAACAGGAATCCTGACGGAATGCAGATCATGCACATTGTCTGTACCTGATTGTGCACGATCTGCATTCCGTCAGGATTCCTGTTCTACATATCTATACTACTATTATAAAGCAAGAACTTTAAACCTTTGAGTCGGGTAAACTCAGGAACCACAGCGCCAATCCACACACCCGATACATCATTGTAATCTTCAGGGTGTGCAGATGGACATAGGCTATATAAACTATAAAAATATGCGTTCTTTAAAAAATGTACCTTAAAAAAAAAAGTAGTCCCTTCGAAATAGCGCCGGCCCCGACCTGCGTGCTGAAGTCAGGAGCGCGGGGAGGAGCGACGTCCAGGAGCGTGAGGAGGAGCGGCGAACATGGCGCGGGGGAGGAGCGGTGACCAGCGGCGGACAGGCGGTGAGGACCGGCGGGAGGAGCGGAGACGAGCGGCAAGGAGCAGCGGAGCAGTGAACTGAGGAGCGCGGGGGAGGAGCGGCGGCTGCGGTAAGGCTCCGGGGGACCCATTGACAATGTCGGGGCAGGCGGGGGTCAGGGCAGGTGGGGGACGGGGCACGCGGGGGACGGCGCAGGCAGGGGACGGGGCAGCTAGACAATGTCGGGGCTGGCGGGGTCCCGGGCTGCGGGACAATGGAGGTGCGGACGGGGGTCGGGGAAGCCTGATTGCTCCCGGACAAGGTCAGGATGGGCTGCTAGTATTTATATATATATAAAACATATATATATATATATATATATATATATATATATATATATATATATATATATATATATATATATATATATATATATATATATATATATATATATATATATATATTTAATATGTCCATTCTACCGCACTACGAGTGTTTGTTTACATAGGACACAGCCCGTGAAGTTACTGGTAGTCTGTTTTCCATGTGTATGATCTCAATACCATGTGACTGTACCATGTGATTGTATATAACCTGCACTTCCTGGTTGGTTTCGGTCTCGTGAAAAAGCAGAACTTACTGCGAAACGCGTCGAGAAAGCCATTGAATAAATCACGCTTTGCACTTTCAAGTGGCCCGGATTTCTTTTTCCTTACCGGAGAGGGTTTTCGGTTGGATGTTATTGGGATTCGCTATCCCATTCGAGGCCCGCCTTTGGCAAGTGGCAAGGTTCTACAGCGACTCGTTTGGTTGGATATGTATATATATATATATATATATATATATATATATATATATATAGGACCATGCTCTCTTCCCTTGAAAAGAACGAGACACACACGGGTGCATCAGGAGAATCCCTTTTATTGTGAATCAAAGCATCGGCATGACGCGCTTCGTCGGAGTGACTTTTTCAAATGCTGCTTTTAAATTAGGATTCCCAGGTGTCCACATTAAGTACATAGATGCCCTGTTACGATTGGACAAGGCGTCACAGCAGGTAGAGGGAGGTGTGTCCAAGGACCCGCTACTCCGAGTCAAGCAGTCAATCATCACATGTGCTCGCCCAGTGGGCTGTGACTGCTTCTTCTCCACTCCACCTTAAACCTGATGTAGGCAAAAGCAACTCTCCTGCACCTTCACCCCGCCGCAGACATCACAAATCCAACTTGCTGGCATCACCTAAGTAAGTGACGCTTCCTCGTGCGGTCACGATTCCAATAATTGGACAAATTGAAGTTGGGGAGAGCGGCGGTTCGGCGGTTCCCAAGTCCGTTAGGAATACCACAAAGCTGCCACATTTTCCGCCGAATGTCTTCTGGGGTGGGGGCTCAAAGTGCGTTGTGGCTGCACACTGTTATATAGGACCATGCTCTCTTCCCTTGAAAAGAACGAGCCACACGCAGGTGCATCAGGAGAATCCCTTTTATTGTGAATCAAAGCGTCGGCATGACGTGTTTCGTCGGAGTGACTTTTTCAAATGCCGCTTTTAAATTAGGATTCCCAGGTGTCCACATTAAGTACATAGATGCCCTGTTACGATTGGACAAGGCGTCACAGCAGGTAGAGGGAGGTGTGTCCAAGGACCCGCTACTCTGAGTCAAGCAGTCAATCATCCCATGTGCTCGCCCAGGCGGGGGACGGGGCAGCTAGACAATGTCGGGGCGGGCGGGGTCCCGGGCTGCTGGACAATGGAGGGGCGGACGGGGGTCGGGGAAGACTGATTGCTCCCGGACAAGATCGGGATGGGCTGCTAGTATATATATAACACATATATATATATATATATATATATATATATATATATATATATATATATATATATATATATATATATATATATATATATATATATATATATATATGTAGAACAGGAATCCTGACGGAATGCAGATCGTGCACAATCAGGTACAGACCACACCATATGTTGAAGAGTGAAAGAGTGCTTTATTCCTCCATTATGGCAGCATGACGTATTTCGACCGGGTAAACCCGGTCTTAATCACTCAAAAGAGATATTCAAAATTTATAAAAAGTTGTATAGATCATCCCCTGTGTTAAGACCTTTCGGAATCTTGGTGTCCAGAAGTAAAATATAGTGGCTCACCAACTGTCTAAGTTTCCTCTCTCTCTCTATCCCCTCCCCTTTTAGAGTATGGTACTGCGTCAATGACAAAATAACTCAAATCCTTGAGATTATATTGATGCACTAATTTGAAATGACGTGCAATAGGGTAGCTGGGATCGGAGTTAACAATAGCACAAAGATGCTGTAAGATACGGTTGAAAACCTTAAAAAACCTTGACCACACTTATCATCATAAATAAACACAGCACTTCCTAGCCCCGTCCTACTCGGTGCCAGACAACATTTGAAACATGACGTGGCACTGAGAGCAAAGCGACACCCATGCAGATTATATGCTTGTGCACACAAATGATTCGGCCGTGCGGGCGAGGCTTTGATTAGTTGAAGGGCATCAAGAGAGTTCTTTTTAGGTACTATGTACAGATTCGGAAGGTGCCCTCCAGGACCAAGCCTAGCCTACTCATTGAAGACGCCCTTGACTTCCATTCTCTCTTGGCCATGTCTACAGTCATCCACAGTGTGACCACATGTCCGGGCTGATAGTGCAGCGCACTGTGTCTGCCTACACGGGCCATGCAGTGACTGAGCTTGGAGGTTGCCCGCTGCCCTCTATGAGTAATGCAGGAGAAAGCCACTCCCCAGCCTACAAGGCCGATGCCAGCGATGAAGGCAGCACCCGTCAATCCTTTTAAAAGCAGGAACACAGCAGGAAATCCCACCAAGAAGTCCAGTGGCACACCAGAAGACAGTACACAGATTTATTGTGCACAATAAATCTGTGTACTGTCCTCTGGTGTGCCACTGGACTTCTTGGTGGGATTTCCTGCTGTGTTCCTGCTTTAAACTTTTTTTTATGAAGTTCTGGTTTTAACCTCTTCCAGCCAGGAGCGCAAAGCATAAGAAAGAGAAGGTAAATTATTCATGGAACTGTGCTACTTAAAGTGTTAAAAAGTACTGCTGTAAATTGTAAGTACTTTGTAAAAATGTCACCTGTTGGTGCTGGGTTTCCTTTCTTTGGTTAGGTAGAGATGTGAGTCCACCACTGGGTGGTTTGCTATCCAGAGGCTTAGGTATCAATGGTGCAGCAGGTACGGTTGCACTGGGGCTCAGAGGCGTGAGGGGCCCAATAAACCCTGATCATGGCTGTATTTTACTACCCGTATATTAGTCAGGGAACGCCATTTTCTTTGCTTTTACTAGAGCCGTTGTCACTGGTGCTAACCTCTTGTGTTTAAGAAAACTCTGACTGTCAGCGTGCTATGAATTTTTGGTATTGGCATCCTCTAACTCAATGGGACTGATGTATGTATTTATTTCAGCATTTTGGAAAGTTGAGAGGCTCGAGGGTAAGGATTGCCACCCACCAACCCACCATGTTGCTGCTACATATACAAATCTAATTACTTGTACACCCAAACGACAAATAACTTAGCCTCCCTGCTTGGCTGCACCTTACGCACTATCATACTGTTGATTATCCTGTACTGAACAGCCTGCCACACACTAGGTATGTCTCTCTCTCTCTCCCTCTCTGTCCCCCTCTCTCTCTCTCTATGCTGTCACTGCTAACTCATAGGTCAGAGGCAGTTGCGGCTAATGCCAAAATGCAGTGGTGGGGTGTAAGGGCAGCAGCGCAGGAGTGGGGGGGGGGGGGGGTTGATTAAAAAAAAAATCTAAATACATTTACATGATCCTGCACCCGCCCCACGCTCCAGTGCTCCTCCATTCTCATGGTGCTCCCGGCAGTCCATGGGCCAGATTCCCCATCCAATCCAGATGCTGCTCTCATACTATGAGAGCAGCGCTGGGATTGGCCCAAGTGAGCTTGTTTGACTGGTATCATAAACCAATGACTGTTCTGTTTACTGTTGGAGCAAGGGACCCAGCTTGCAGTCACTGTATTTTTTGTACCATGCCTACAGAAGTATTAACTCAATACATCATATATGTTTATTAATTAAGTCTCAGAGAATCAAAGGGTGGATCCTTTTATGGTTGCGCTGATGACACAGAACGTTTACTTTGTCAGTGTCCTGAGCTTTGGAATCATCCTAACTCCTGCTTAGCTGTTTCTCATAAAAAAAACGTGCACGCCCACAGCTCCTCCTCATGCCTTGGGTCAGGGCAGACAAAGGGCTGCAGGAGGTGGTGTGACCTGTAGATTATCTTAGCAAACTGTGCTGTCACCCATGGAAACAGACGTATGTCAATGATGATACCACTGATGTTTGTTGCCAATAAGATGCAAAACATCATCGAAGAAGCACCTGGTGAGCAGGATGTATTGTGAAGAAGCATGTTGTGTACCGGAGTCATTAAAATGGTTTAGTTGTTAATGGGAGGGTGACCTCACACGTCATACACATGTGGACTGAGTAGAGAGTAGATCACTTTTCACTTTATTTGTATGTAGGCGGTGTATGAAGTTGAGTCAGTGCTTGAAATTGCAGATACAGTCTAGCTAGGAGTACCTGCACTTTCTACATTTGAAAGACAGAGTATCCACACTTCACAGGAGGGGTGGGCATTGCCCACATTTCTCAGCAGGAAGCTCCCACTCTGGGATAACGAAGACCTGCACTTTTACCTTTAGATCACCATTTATAGTTTATTTACAGTTTAGAAGAAACCTTTTTGAACACGGAAGCAAGAAACGGTACATAAAAACAAAAAGGGGCATACGATTTGTAAATCAAATAGTTACATATTCAATTTTTAAGCACACATTCAATACGTGGATAAAACAAGTCGCTTTTAAATGCTTCTTTGTGAGCTGAATTCATTAACAAATACACAAATAAATACACAGAAATTTTCAAATCGGAAACATTAGCTTTTCATAGAAGTGAATTATTACGAAATTCCTTGAGCCCTCATTTGAGCCCTCTAGAAGAACACATGGTTGACTGTTTCTCCATCAAAACTTGAGGTGGGCAAAGTTTTTCTTTACACCAGAAATGTTTTGCGGCGTCCTCACTTCTTGTACTTTGCGAACTTTGATATGTTTCCCAGTTTAAGTTTGTTTTCGTCCCTAAGAGGTTTTACTGCAGATGGGAAACATATGCGTATCTTTCTTTGCACGCTTACCTTTTGGAAATTTACCTTTTGCAAAGTGTTCCTATGATTATCAGTGAATGCAGTCTTTTTTATGGTATTTAACTTTTGCAAAATACATTGGTGCAAATGGCACAAATGTCATACAATTGTAGTATAAAAAGAACAATTGGTGGACTGTCACCCCAGTACAGATATCTGGGCCTAAATCCATAGTTGTTTTTGCACCCCATGCCATTCCAGTTCAGACCCAGCCATATGAAAATCAGTCTTGACCCTGTGCCTCATGGGAACAGTCCAGCCTGAACTACCAAGCCAGGTCCCCCTGGACTGGAAACAAGCATCCTGGTACCGGTTTTGGGGCATCACCTCTCATAAGCCAGGCTATCTTGACTCCAGCAGCATGGAGAGCATGGTAATCCTGTCTGGGCATATCCGTCCCACTCGGGATGATGAATGTTAAAAGAACAATTGATGGACAGAATATAGCACAATGTCAAACATTCACTCCAGTACAGAGATGTGGGCCTAAATCCAGTGTTTTTTTGCTCCCCATGCCATTCCAGTTCAGACCCAGCCATATGCAAATTAGTCTTGACCCTGTTCCCCATAGGAACAGTCCAATCCGAACTGCTAGGCCAGGTCCTCCCTGGACTGAAAACAAGCATCCTGGGACCGGTTTCAGGGCGTCACCCCTCATCAGTCAGGCTAGCTTGACTCAAGCCGCATGGAGAGCACAGGACCTACGGCTGGACATACCCTCCATACTCAGGGTGACAGATGCAAAAAGAACAAATGATGGACAGAATGCTACACATTGTCAAACATTCACCCCAGTATAGAGATCTGAGCCTAAAGCCATCATGTGTTGCTCCCCATGCCTTTCCTGTTCAGACCCGGCCATATGCCAATCAATCTTGACCCTGTTTCCCATGGGAACAATCCAGCCCGAACTGCCAGGCCAGGTCTTCCCTGGACTGGAAACAAGCATCCTGGGACCGGTTTGGGGGCATCACCCCTCAGCAGCCAGGCTAGCTTGACTCCAGTGGCATGGTGAGCACGGGTACCATGCCTGAGCATACCTGTCCCACTTGGGTTGACAAATGCAAAAAGAACATTTCATGGACAAAATGCTACACAATGTCAAACATTCACCCCAATACGTAGATCTGGGCGTAAATTCATCACTTTTTTGCTCCCTCTTCCATTCCAGTTCAGACCCAGTCATATGCAAATCAGTCTTGGCACCCAAACATTCCAATCCGCATCATCACTCCAACATTCCATGCAGCAGGCAGCACATTCACACTGGCTGAGCAGGTATAGAGATAATGGCATGAATTTAACATGAACAGGATACTACACCGTCCCACTCGTGTGACAAATACAAAAAGACTAATGGATGGACAGAATGCTTCTGAATGTCAAACATTCACCCCAGTATAGAGATCCAGGTCTAAATCCATCGGTTTTTTGCTCCTCATGCCATTCCAGTTTAGACCCAGCCATTTGCAAATCTGTCTTGACTCTGTTCCACATGGGAAAAGTCCAGCCCAAACTACCAGGCCAGGTTGTTCCTGGGGCACAGGGTCAAGACTGATTTGCATATGGCTGGGTCTGAACTGGCGTGGCATGGCGAGCAAAAGAACGATGGATTTAACCCAGATCTCTTGACTGGGGATGAATGTTTGATTTGCTCTGCATTCTGTCCATCGTCTGTGTGTTATACAATTGTTGTACAGCATCAAATTATTTTGGTTTAACTTTCACAAAAACTTAAGAGACAGAAACTTTGCAATTTTGCACACTGAGCAAGTAGACTACAAATTAATTTCTCCTTAACTATTCATATCCAGGCTTCAGAGGCGTTCAATTTGGAAACGTGACCATATCGAACAATTGTAAACCCCCTGCAGATTATTGGGGAAAGCGATTTTATCAAATCATTTTGGGTCAGACCACGGGTTGATTTATCCTCCTATGCAATACAGGAGGGCACAAGCACAAAGAGGGTGCGATTATACCTTTATATTTCAAAGTTGTTTGTTGAATTATACATTTAAAAAAATACATCTATTGCAAAAAAAAAAAAAAACTCGTCACTGAATGCTTCAACTCCAAAGTGCTATTAAAAACTCATTGTTGTTGCCCTTGCTTTCTTATATTGTGTTATTCCATCCGGCTCTGTGGAGCTTTCTAGAAGTGTCTAAAGCAGGCCACGTGGCGGCCTTCCAGCAGCGTACACGTCATCCCCCATGGCACGTTTCCTAGGCTGTGACCTTAGCACGCCCCGGTGCGCCGAGTCTATGAAACGTAACAGCAGGAGCAGGCCTCGTTCCCGTAACAAGACTTCTTTAATATTCTTAACTCAAAGCAGTTTGCTGACGTCTGGTTTAATTTCAGTTCTCTCTCGTTCTACTTCTGCCGTTTGTTGCCCCACAGGGACCGAGAGATTCCAGTTCTTTCTGGGTCGTTAGTGTGTTGCCTCAGCTCATGTTTCCTGTTGACTTTGCGGTGCAGTGATTGTCGCCACATTCAGTGGAGTAAGAAGGCGCGGCGGAAGGGGCTCTCAATGCCAAGTGTTGTGAGCACCGCCTCAAATTCCCATCAGCCGTGGTTCACTGCAAGCATACATGCCAAGAGACGCGAGCCAGGTGGGTCTACTCCATTTTTGAAGGCATTGTTCGCTGTCTCGCACCTGAAATTAGCTCTGGTTCAATAGAAGTCAATGGAGAAAATGCATTCTGCCGATTTATTTTCAAAATCTCACCGTTTCCTGGTCTAAAATGTTGGCATGTATGTTGCCTGCACTGGGAACTAAGGGTCAGAAGTATGAAAAGCTTAATCAAAGCAATTCAACCTACTTATTAATAGGTCACATCGCACAATATCAGTTGCATGGGGTTGCAAAACAATGTGCCAAATAAATAAAAAATAAAAATGTTCCCTCTCTGCCGCGCCGAGGTTGGGCATGTTCTCCACAGGACTGTGCTACACCAAACCGTCATGGCACTGAGAGCAGTGCCAACCGTTCCTCACTCTGCTTTGTCACCAAGCTCAGCCCCGTTCCGACTCCAAGTGCCGCATTGAAAAATAAAATGGCAATAACTGCCTGTTATACACTGCTGATATAGCAGTGGGGCGACGCTCCTCCACCACTGTTTGTGACCATCCTTCAATTGGTCCAAACATAGTGATAGTGGCCTGCAAGCACCCTCATCATTCTTGCCACTGGATTCAAGCTAGCCTGGCTGATGAGGGGTATTACCCCGAAACCGGTCCCAGGATGCTTGTTTCCGGTCCAGGGAAGACCTGGCTTGGCAGTTCGGTCTGGATTGTTCCCTCAAGGCACAGGGTCAAGACTGATTTGTATATAGCTGGGTCTGAACTGGTTTGGTGAAGCGAGCTCAGGCCCGGACTGGCCGTTGCGGGCACCGGGCAATCCCCTGGTGCGCCGCAAGGGTGTGGGCCGGTTTTGGGCCCAGGGAACCGCTTTTGTTACTGGGCCGTTTTTGCGACAAAATCCTGTAACAAAATCTGCCGAAAATCGGCCCCGCCAAAGAGCTCGGTCGCGCCCCCAGGGGGCCGACCGAGAACTTTGTCAGGGCCGGTTTTGGTTCTCAGTCCGGCCCTGAGTGAGCTAAAGAATGATGATGGATTCAGCCCAGATCTGTGACTGGGGGGTGAATGTCTGAAAAGTTTCAGGGCTCCGTCCATCATCTCCTTGTGTCAGTGGCGTCACTAGGGTTGGTGTCACCTGGTGCGGGTAACTCATGGTGTCACCCCCTCACGACTTACCGCATGGAAGCACACAGAAACATCCCATGGGTTCATTAAATAACACAAATTAAACTGTTGGGCAGGGGAGCATATTGCCTGCACCGGAACTCCCAAGGCATTATGGTAAATGCAGTCCTCAATAGTGTTGATACTCACAGTCTCTCAAGTGTTTGCCGCCTAATGTTGGTATAGCCAGTGCTGGATATTCTTGTACATGTGTTTCATGCTTAGTTGGTATTCCTCCAGTTTGGTTGTGCTTGACAGGCTGCTTCCCAACAGGAATTTCCTTCACCTCACAGTCAAGCAGTGTGTGCTCAATAAAGGACGTAGGTCAGTGCCGAAGCACTTTTATAGTCGGAGGACAATGAGGTTTCATGCACATATTTACTTGCAGCAATGTAACGTATGTGAGATGGGGGACTTCTTTTTGGGTCAAAAGATTGATTTAACGAAAAAGGAGAATATAAAAAACGGGATATACAAACAGAAATGGAACAGATAAGTATTAATGGTGAGGATTATAGCCAGGACCACAGGAATTATGGGATTGTGCAGCGTGGCGATTTTCACATACTTCTAGATTTGCCGCATTTGCCACATAATCCATCATCTGCTGCATAATCTGCAGATTTTAACTAAACACAATTGTTTCTAGCTCAAATGGTTCACCAGTTCCTAACAGCGCAGCAGCACGTGTTGCCATACTGCGGAAGGTCTTTTGCAAAGGTTGACTAGTCACCTTTCTATTGCTTGCTATATTTGGGTATTAAACTGGTACTAATTATGTGCACCCAACAGTCCAGACAGTTTTAACATGTGTAAAAAGTGCAAACTAATGAAGAAATACCATTTAAAAATATGCTGCATTAAATCGCATAATTTACAGTTTTTGCCAGATAATTTACTCAACTGTGCTACCTAATTTGGCCCTCCCATGCTGCATGATTCCAGTGGCCCTGATAATAGCTGAGGAAAGTTGTAGAATAAGGTAATAACGTATGTTAAATATGAAGGGGAAATGTTTGTTAAGGCAAGGAATGTACACGAATCTCTTTTTAAATACATCAAATATATATATGTGAACAAGTAGGAAGAGAGCAGGTAAGTGCTAAGCATCAATAGTTAAAAGTGGGGTTAAAGGAAGTAGTGGGATGGAGGCTCCCGATAAGTAAACGAAGGCAAATCTGATAACACACGAGATTCCCAGCTAAAACATAAAATAATTGTCAACATTTTGGAAAAAAAGGGCCCACGATGAATCTCAATATGATTAAGGAGCCTGAAAAACCCGAAATGAACATAGGATGATAGTGCTTCGTGCGCAGGTAACCCGGAATTTCCGAATCCAACAACTTCTGCGTTTTACCACATAAAATGGATTTACTGCAATTGCCACATAGTTCACAATCTGCTGACTTATTGATAGAATAAAAAAATGCTTTTAGCTGGAAAGGATCTATAGATATTAAGGAAAGTGCGACACATAGGGTGGCACGCTGTGGTGGCTGACCCTTTGCAATGGTTAACTTGTCACCTTTTGCGGCTAATTGATGCGCTCATGTCTTAAACTGGTTGGAATAAGGTTAAATAATTGTTCAGAGTTCAGACACTATCAGTGTGTGCTAAAATAATACTGAAACATAACGTGCCACATAATTGGACTTTTCTTGTTCCATAATTCAACCAATCCTCCTGCTTAATTTGGCCGCCTATAGCTGCACAATTCCAGTTGCCCTGTTTCGTGTGGATGCCCTTGTCAGAATTTGGGACACAGATTTCGAGGGAGAAAAGGGCCCTGAGCCTGTCATCACCACTCCGACACAATTGCCAAAATGCTTTTCAGGTTGAAGGTTTCAGAGGCTGATATGACCTGATTTGCACTTGCTCTCGATATTTTCCTACAGACGTCCTTATTCCACCGTGATATTGTTACACAATTCCTGCCTGGACTTCAGTGCACTACCGTGCCTGGAGTAGCAAAAAGTGACATCTACCCATCATCACCAGATTGGTGACACCCCATCTGATGGTGTCACCCGGTGCGGTCCCCCCCACCCCCCTAGTGACGCCACTGCCTTGTGTTTGCTTTAAGTATCACACTGGGACACTTCATAGAGAAAAGGCAGGTAAATCAGTTTTTGTATATTTGCAGTTTCTTAGAGTTCCATACAAACCAACTCCACACTTAAAACAATTTTCAAAGATAAGCATTCAATGCAATCCTATGGGAGGAAATGGAGTTATCGGTTTACAGGTAAGTGTGTAGGAGTTGGGTTTCTAGAGTTAGAACCATGGTTTCCCGAGAATTGAGGATGCACTCTCAAAGCACCCTCAGTGGCACTAGGGCGGCTGGGTGCAGAGTGCGGAGGCCCAATGTTATCCAATGGGAGATAGAGGGCCTCCTGTTGGTGGCTGTTTACGAGAGGTCACAAGGTTAATGGAGCAAAGCTCCTGGTGTTAGGCACAGGGCAAAGGGGGATCTGATTTAGCACACAAGTTGCACCCACAGCGGCACAGGGGCGGCTGGGTACAGGGTGCTGGTTTGGCGTCGGGTGCCCTGTTGATTTCAATGGGTATTCAATGGTTGCACCAAACACTGCAGGCTCGGGGACAAGGATCTTCTGTAGGCGACCACCAGTTGTAGAGATATGTTGGGATGCCTGGGAATGCTGATACTCCGTCGATTGGGCCACCCAAGGCTGCGGGACATTCGGTGCAGGGGTGTCTTTAGGTGTCTGGATTTTTCATACCGGCTCCGGTCGGGGATCCTCCAGAAAGGGTCTGCAGGCATCAATTGGAGTTTCAAGGTAGGTCAGAGATCACCAGATCTCAGGTCAGATTCAATTGGTGACCTCATCGTGGTGCTGGAGATTGGTGCCGACTCGTGGATTTGGCCGGAGCCAGAGTCTGTGGGTGAGCAAATCCGGTCCCCACGGGAGACAAAGTCTTGGGTTGGGAAGGCAGGGCAGGTCTTCTGGGTTCTTGAGGGCTGCTGGCTGCAGAACATGTCAGGATTTTATTAGAGCCTTTTCTAGGTGGGGACAGGCCAGTAGGGTTGGGGCCAAGTCAGTGGGCGTCCTCTTCTTAGTTCAGCATGGCCACTTCAGTCCTTCTTCTTCTCTCTTCTTGTCTGAGGAGGCAAGGTTCGGGGTTGCCCCTAAATACTAGATTTAGGGGCGTTCCGGGTAGGTACAGGTCGGGACCATTGGGTCACTTCCTTCGGGTGGGTACACCCCCTATTACGCCACCCTCCAGTGGTAGGGGAGCATAAGCCTCACTCCTGTAGGCCGGGTCCCCCCATCTGCAAGATGGCGGGGACAAATATTTGTGCTTCCTCTCGCCTCACCCACCTGAGAAATGGGATTGGCAAAGGTGGGCACAGCTCTGCTCCTAATTTGGTTTTCCCACTGATTCTCCCACCCAAAGTGGGGGTCAGAACCGGTGGGGGCCAGTTGCTGGGAGCAGCAAATGGCTGGAGTAGCTCACAAAGGCGACACGCCTTTGAAGCTTCTCCTTCGTAGACCTTGCTCATCCTGGGGGAGAAGGCTTGGCATCTAATCCCATGATGCGCATTGTTTCAGGACCCCAAGAGCGGCAGGTTTTCGACCCAGGGGTCCAGAAACATGTCTGGTGGTGGTAGCTGGTGAGCAGCCACTCAGCCAGGACACTAGACTTAGGTCATTTTTAAGGAGCATCTCTAAGATTCCCCCTGAGTGCATTTTTTCAATAACTCCCACACTAGCATCTGTGCGGGTTTAATGTGCTAAAAAGTTTGATACCAAACTTCCCAGTTTTCAGTACAGCCTTTATGGTGCTGTGGAGTTCGTAATGACAAACTCCCAGCACCATATACTCTTTATGGTATTACTGCACTTACAACATCCAAAAATTGACTTAGAAACTGTAGGGGTACAGGGCTCATGCACCTGTACCCTCACCACTGGTATAGTGCACCCAGCTAGAGGGGTGGCTTACCTATGCCAGGGCAGTGAGTTGTAGGCATGGTGCAAAGGGATGTGTGCCATGTCAACTCTTTACTTTGTTCTGCTCCAAAATACGCAGCCTGCAAGGGCAGTGTGTGTGTGTGTGCAAAGGTACAGGGTCTCTAAGGATGGCACAATAAGTGCTGCAGCCCTTAGAAGCCTACCCTAGTCACAGTGCCCTTGGTACATATGGTACCTCTTACAAAGGACTTACATGTTTCCAGAGAGTTGCTAATTGTTTTTGCAACAGTACAGTTTAGGAAAAGAATATTGGCCCTGGGTACCTGGTTGGCAGGAACCCAGGGCACTTTCAGTCAAAGTACAACAGATTGGCAAACCGCTAGGGCAACCATGCAAAAAGGGGCACTTTCCTACAGATGCCCTTTTCCCTTTTTTCACAAAATTGGGACGATAATAGCTGAACGCCATGATTCAGGAAGGCCAGTTTTGAAGGCTGTATTTGTGCAATTTATAATAATTGGTGCCCAAAAATCCACCTCCAATTTATATAAATCCATTGGTATCCCATCTGCCCCCTTGGGTTTATGCATAGGGTTTTCACACATGGCTTCAACTACTTCTTCCACAATGAATGTGAGTTCCAAAGTAGGCATACCAGGATCGGGTTCCCCACTAACCTATGTCAAACAAATGATGCAATGTTCTAAAGTGGTTCACCCATACATCAGCACTAAAATGAGCACAAATTGAGTTAATATTAGTTTTAAGGACTTTGTTGTTTTGACAGTGTGCCAAAACAGACCAGCATTTCAAGACCTACAGGAGGTAACCAAGGTGATCCAAACTTCCTCCCTAAGTTCCAGCTCATCAACTTGACCTTTTTACACGTTTGAAGTAATGCCAATGGGACGGGGTGGCTCCTCCGCTATGACGGAGGAGTGTCGCCCCACTGCTGAAATGCAGCAGTCAGAAGAAAAATAAAATGGCAATAAAACTGTTTTGTTGTCCTTTTATTTTTACTTCCAGTCTGCTGAGTCGAGGATGGGGTGGGACCAAACCGCAGCGTCACACAGCGGGGGGATGAGGAATGGGAGACACTAAAAGTGTGCGTGTCGGTTAGGCCGGCTGTCCACGGCTGGCAAAACCGACATTCGCACTTGGATATCTCCAGGCTGTTCCTCGGAGATATCCTAGTGCTCAGGGGTACATGCTCCCAGACCCTGCTGGAGAACAAAACTGTCCCACTCCTCCCAATCTCAGAGCATTTCTCATGCTGGGAGATTAGGACTGGGAGCCTGTCCCCCATGGGAATTGTAGTGCGGGGATGGGAGCAGAGGATCAGCGCGGCGCTGTAACAGAAGATTGCGCGGCCGTCAGGAAAGGTACGTTTATATTTTTTTTCCCTACCCCCACTTCGGATGGCAGCAGTCCTAAGCGTTTGGTGATGTGACAGCCTATCGGTATGTTGACTTCAGTGCCACACTCAGGTGTTGTGCTGCGGAGGTGGGGCTTTTGAGTCAATCAATGCCACACTCCCCAGACAAAATAGGGAAGCGATTTTTGGCGTGCACACAGTAGGGTATGCTCTATGGCACATTCTATTCTCTCTGGCAGGCATAGGCTACCCTGTTGTTGACAAGGTCTTTCTAGAATATAGAAAGGGCCTAGCATAATTAGTACAGTCATGATCAGCTGACAACAGTATATACAGTCTCAACCTATTGTCCTAGCATTATGTTGGATAAATCGTGTCATGGAGCAAATGGATTAGGTTCTCAATTGATCTCACTATGCAATTACAGATGTTATCTAATTCCCCCAGCAATCAAAGCAATCACATCTACAACTTCCGCTCACAAACTTTAAGCACAAAAACAACGTGGACAAGTCCTTTAACAGGTTACGGTCATGGTTGTCGACCTGCACCTTCGTTGAGGAGCGCAGACAACAGGTCGTTGTCTTAGGAAACCCCTCACCCACCTACCTAGTAGGTGGCATGCTTCATCATCGGGGTCCAGCAAATTTGCCAAGTGCAATCCAGCTGTGATTCGATGCCTGATTTACAGGGGAGCAGGTTATTTTTGTGAAAAGTGGAGTGCTATGTGAAGTGAAACTAATTGATAAAAATGTCTCTACGAAATGCCCGTATAGAAGTTTTAATAAAAGGGTCCTAGGACATGAGTAAAACATAGTCGGGATATGTATGAGGTAGGAATGTGCCTCAATATCCCTACAAAACGTGTAGGTCTACTAGTTTCAGCCTTCTACGTTAATCGTGAGGCTTTCTTCAGGACTAAAGTAGTGTGTGTGGCCGAAAAGGTTTTAGAAGCCACTGAGGTGTATGTATCAGCACACACCCTAAAGTGCACTGTGCATGTGGTGGATCTTGTTACTTATAGATCCTGCACTATGAGTATCTGGAAAGGAAAGGGACATTACCTTAACCTGTTAAAGGACTTGTCCACATTGTTTTTGAACATTACTCAGGGAAAGGGACAAGTACCAGGTACATCTCCTTACTCTCTAGTTGTTCTTTTGTATTACGACAGCGCACAGCTGTGATCGTCGTTTCTCTGCTTTCTTTTTCTTTTTTCAAAAAATTCTTTAAATCTAACATTAGCGCAATCCTTGAGAACCCACTGACAACATGGCAGAGAACCCAGGGCTCACTTTTACTGATGAAGATGTCAATAACATCTTGGCAGCTTCTCCACTGATGTCAGACTTCAATGTGGCACAAACAATCTCACAAAGTGCAGACTGGGAAAATCTGACTGAAAAAAAGAAAAACCGTATCAGGACTATACTACATGGAGTAATATTAAGAAAATATTTACGCTCCAATACAGCTCCAAAAGGACTGATGGTGACAAACACCCCCGTATATTCCTAGACGATGCAGTCTTTCGAAGAGATTGGGCACAGATCGCCTGGCACTGTACCAGGGACTGGATTATTTTAATAATCCAGACAGCCAAAAGACTATCAGATGCGATCCTGATAGATATTCAAGCCACAGAGAACCATTTTAAAACCACTCTAACATCGTATAAAAAAAGACTGGACAAAGTAAATAAAGAAATGGCCGAATACAAAGATGAACTGACCCGGTCGAAAATTCACCAGTTTCAGAAGGATCTAAAGAAGTTCTCCTTTGTAAAAACCTACCCCTACTCAGATGCAGACTACAACACCCTGAATAGAATAGCACAGTGGGTTTCCTCTGATGCTGGGTCCTCCACAAGCAGTGGATAAAGCAATGGAAGCTACGGATCAAGCAACAGAAGCTACAGAAATAGGCAAAGACGCAGAGGCCAAAATACCAACTGGCAACAACCCTGGTCAAGCACACACCAAGGTGGCCAAATTAATTACCATGGCCCATACCCACCAATACTACTACATATGACCCACACAAATGATGTATGGCTGGAACCCTCCATTCGCACAGCCACCGATATAATTTGGGAACCCAAATCAAAGGTTTCATTTTTTAGAGGCAGGCCGGAGAGGATGAGGGAAAAGACGAGGAAGAAGCCAAGTACATTGGGAGGAAGACCTGAACCCGAGTGCCAACACACGCAGCAAAGGGAAGGACCAATAAGCCAGACCGAGCGGAAGCAGACATTAATCATGAATCTGTCTGATCACACCATAACAGACGCTGAGGAAGAAGTACTCAACAAAGGACTAGGCTTCTCACCAACCGCCAAACTTGATCAATTTAAACTCCATTGTGAACTCTCCGAGTTCTTCCGGAAGCTAAAATTAAAATCTTTCTTTGAGAATTAGCCTCCTTCAAACACCCAGGATTAGGATAAATGAGACACTAACCTGAAACTCAAATCTTCCTTTAACCCACCACCACACACTGCACCTGTGGAAATAATAGCTTTCGAACAAGTAATTTACAAAGAAATTGAGAACACCGTAGAGGAACCCACATTAAAAAACACAAGTGTGAGTCAATTTGCTGTAATCAAAATACTAAAAAGTAATGAGACTATCATTATAAAACCTGCGGACAAAGGAGGTGGTATAGTCCTGCAAAACAAAGAGGCATACCATACAGAATGCCTCCACCTCCTCAATGACATCAAAAACTATTGCAAACTTGATAGGTAATGTGCTTACAAAAGGGTTTTTCTATTGAGGGAAATTGCTGGGCGCTCTGCTAACTGTGGACGTAAATGGTATAGAGCAATGAATGGTTTCGGTGTGGTGCAACTGGGTGAGGGGATAAGCCCTATACCCCCTACTCGTGTGATGGAGACAACCAAGGCACTGTGAAATTACAACAAGATACCCAATGCACACAACAAAAAAGTTTGTCACTGTGGACACATGTATACTTCAAAGCAAAGCTGACAGAAAATACAGAAACATTTCTTTTTTGGTGTATAAATAGTTGGGTCTCTTTTAATTTCTTAAGTAAGCCAGCCGACATGTGTTTCGTCACATGTGGAACAGTCTTTCCGCGACTCCTCAGGGCTGTATTAAGAGGTAAATACAAATTAGGTAGTCGCTCCGCCGGTGATACTTCCAACCCGGCAGGGCCCGAGACTAATGAAGATGTGTCAAATGTGTGAGAAAACCATATTGTATAAAAGGAAACCTTCGTATAAGGTCCTGGACGTCTTTAGAAAGCTTCAGTATCTCGCGGAGTTACATCTGCGAAGAGCCAGTTGCGGCTCCTAAGTGTATAACTGCAGTGCGTGTCTTCACTGTGTGAAGGAACACGGCGACCTGCAGGAGAACAAACCCATTCTGGCTTCTACAAACAAGTTGCATCCACACAAGGAGCTATCCGTTCCCCTTGTACATTTTTAACTTTCCTGCAGGGCTCTTCGCACAGTGACACAAAAGACCTACTATGTCACTTAAGGAATATCCAATTCAACCCTGCAACATCCATCCTAGTGAGTATGGATATCGAAAGTTTGTACACCAGCTTACCACAGGATGACACACTTGAGGTCCTTCGCACCTCACTAGACTGCACAGAATGGACCCACAGGACTCCAAAATCATTTGTCCTGCAATGCGCAGAACTTGCATTAAAAGACAACTTTTTTGAATATGAAGGCACCCTCTTTTTACAACAGTACGGCACTTCAATGAGCAGCACATTCGCGCCGAGCATGGCCGGACTCTATGTGTCCAATTTTCAAATATTGCACATTCAGAAACTTGCCTCACCATTCTGCAAGGAGATAACATTCTACAAGAGATATAAAGACAATTTCAACCTAATATGAAACAGTACTGAGACCAAACTAGTGGATTTTCTAACATGGGTCAACACCCTTGATCCTAACTTAAGGTTCATCCATTCAACAGATCGGGAGAGTATCACCTTCCTAGACCTGGACATAGAGACACATAGAGGCATTCTTACCACCAAGACACATTTCAAACCAACAGCAAAAAACTCACTTCTGCAGTTTGATAGTTTTCATCCTAGATCACTAATGGAAAACTTGCCCTATGGCAATATCTCCCACTAAGACTCAATTGCAGTGAAGTCAAGGATGTCAAATCCCAGTCAGAGTCACTCACCAACAAATTGAAGACCAGGAGCTATCCTCAAAGAGTCATCAATAAATCTAACAAAAGAGCCAGAAACCAGAACCGGGAGAGCCTACTGGACTGACCTGTGTAACCACGTACAACTTAATATCAAACATGGTTGCCAAAATTATCCAGAGTAACTGGAGAATAGTGACATCAGGCAAACTGCAATGGGAAAAGCCACTATTTTCCTACAAAAGATCACAAAATCTAGGAGACAGTTTGGTATCTACACGCCCCAAGAAACAAATACCTACAAACAACACTGTTTTAATTGCATGGGGTCTACCAAATATCACTGGCCATTTTCCCTGTGGCAACTGCAGTGTGTGCCATCTTACACAGACTACAAAAACCTTAAACCTTGAACAAGGAAAAACATGGCACCTCAAAAGACACACCAACTGCAATTCAGCCAATGTAGTCTATCTCATCACATGCCCATATAACCTCAGGTATGTGGGTATGACTAGCCGAAAAATAAAGACCAGGATATGCGAACACAGGAGCAATATCCGGTCCAAGCGTAATGCCACCAAAATGACTGATCATTTTCTAACTACAGGACATACTACTAATTATATGGTCTGGGTTATCATTGAGCAACTAGATGGGCACACCAACAATTTGCAGAACCTACTCTTAGAAAAAGAGCAATGTTGGGTATATAGACTCTCGACCCACATTACAGGCCTCAATGACAATATCCCATGGAATGCAATGCAGAGAGCATAAGCATTAACACATGCTTACTTATACATGCTAGACCTATCAGGTTGCCACCAGACACTACTCAGCAAGCGTGCCTACTACTAGATCTCCATACTGGCCCTTTATTTCCGAATTTGCTGACCTATAATTTTAGGTGACACGCAACGATTGTCCGACCATTTGACACCAGTCGCCATAACCCTCTTCTATAACTTTCTTTTTCGTATTTGACCATAGCTTATCACCTGTTATGTCAGTCCTAACACCTAGTTCACTTTGTCGACCACATAGTAAAGTAGTTCAGAGGGACGGCTTCGACAGTAATTTCCCCCTTTTTAGCAGAAACCTGTCTACCCAATGAAGTTTGTTATTATTTGTTTTTGTTACTTTTGTTACCGCACACCTTTATGTGATGAGTATTTCTAGAGGTGCGCATGTGCACCACCAGACTGTGCCCTGATTCCTGCTGGGACGCCACGCTTTGAAGGCAGTGTTCTAGTCTTTCACGCTCTGCAAGGGGCCACGTAACCTAGCGTGCTAGGATGTGACCACACCCCCGCTGCAACTACAAACATGGAGACCCATGATACACGCCACATCGGCGGGATCCGGTCCACACTGTAAGTTACAGCGGTTACTATCCTGAGACAAACGTGAGTACCTGCTCCAATTATCTAGCCCCCAAGTTGCAATGCGAGTAATATAACTTTTACTGCAATCTTCCTTTTTCATGTCTATTTCCACCCCCGCAGGGTCCCCATAACAGTAAGTTCCTCTGTGTGACAGGATCCATGGATCCATACACACGCGGAGTTAATGTGAGCCTACATTTTTGTTGCTTGTCAGTCTGTCCCGTCTGTGATCTCATCCATGTTTCATGTGTTCTCTTTTTTATCACACAAAACCAAAATCAATGAATATAAAGTTTTAAACACCACAAAATGTGCCATAATGCGATCATTTCGATGCAAAGAAGTCACCATATATTGATAAACACGCCCAACATATAAGAAGTAGTTCTGTGAAAAATCACGACACGCTTAAAATTATGTGCTCCCACGGCACATTGTAGCCATGCATGGTTATTTCCAGATAGCCATCATGCATGCAATTACGAAATCACATGCATGGTGCCTTCATTCCATTTGTATAGCCATGTTTCCAACACCTTATGCATGGAGGAACGCAGATATGTGGGACATGCATGATACCGAAAGGCTGGTTGTATATATATATATATATACAAGTCGCAATGTCCCTTTCTATTTCAGATACTCATCGCACAGGATCTGTAAGATCCACCACATTCACAGCGCACTTTAGGGTGTGCGCTGATACATACACCTCAGTGGCTTCTAATACCTTTTTGGTCACATGCACTATTTTGGTCCTGAAGAAAGCCTCACGATTAATGTAGAAGGCTGAAACTAGTAGACCTACATGTTTTTTAGGGATATTGAGGCACATTCCTACCTCATACATATCTCGACTACGTTTTTACTCATGTCCTAGGACCCTTTTATTAAAACTTTTATAAAGGCATTTCCTAGAGACATTTTTATCAATTAGTTTCACTTCACTAACCTGCTCCCCTGTAAATCAGGCATTGAGGCACAGCTGGATTGCACTCGGCAATCCAGCTGGACCCCGATGATGAAGCATGCCACCTACTAGGTAGGTGGGTGAGGGGTTTCCTAAGACCACGACCTGTTGTCTGCGTTCCTCAACCAAGGTGCAGGTCGACAACCATGACCATGACCTATTAAAGGACTTGTCCACGTTGTTTTTTGTACATTACTCAGGGAAAGGGACAGGGGACAAGCCCCAGGTACATCTCTATACTCTCTAGTTGTTCTTTTGTATAAACTTTAAGCCTCAAATAATCTTCCTATGCCACCTGAACTTTTCAGCTTGCCAACTACATATGCAAACACAACACAAACCCCTTGAGTTGACTAGGACACTAATCTTAACTATGAATTCCATAGATTATATGTGGTTTGTTCGCCATTTTTGGCCTAAACAAATAACCATTATCTTCTCTATTTAAATGAAACCCCGTCATAAAGGCAGAGTTGGCTTGCTTACTGTCAGAACCTTATTCAGAGGGCCACAGGGCAAGTGGGAGCTACTGGGCCAAAACCTCGGTGTGAGATCTTTGGCCCCCAATGCCAGACCTACTACGGACCCAGAGCAACTGGGCCAAGTACCCCTTCAGCACTTGACTCCTAGTGGTAGAGTGGGTCGAGTAGTCCAAGGTTTCTCGGGGGGAAGTGAACACAGGATCACAACTCAAAATACATTCAGTAGCAGCACTAAATAGTTGTCCAGTCAAATATTTTCTTTTAGGAAAAACAGGAGTATTGATTTACCAACACAATGTACAATACTGTATTCACAACCAATGCATACAGTGCCTCATGGTCAGGGCTCTGGTGTTTCAATAGGTGGCTCCTGGATCCCACTCCCCTCTCGCTAGTGGTTATACCCCATTCACTATAGGTAACATTCAGGTTAAGCAAACACAAGGAGAGGTGGTGTAACATTCAGCTTAAGCCCTACTAGTAGTCAGAGTCTCAGGAGTCCCACTCTGACTCCAATTAAAGTGAAAAGTGTTCCAGCGCTGAAATTCCCCTGGGCCCTTCTGGCCTATTAAACAGTTGTACCTGCATTAGCAGGACCTGCACAATTGGAGTCTATGAGAGCGCCCCCTTGTGGGTACAGAAGCTGCAGCAGTATCTCAGGTACGTATCGCACACACGGCCCTGCAGGGGCATCAGTCGGGGGTCATCAAGGTCCTACAGGGACAGTGGCTGGTTTCTCGATGCTCCTTTGACATCTGTATGTATTCCTTGGATCGCAACAGGTACGAGTAGGGGTTGAGATCCCCAATTGGGGCTTTGGTCCTCTCAGATTAACATGGCAGACCCTTCCTCTCGACAATGGGTCTCAATCAGACATGCTTCTTACATTCTTGCCTATCTGGCATATGGGGTCACCATCCTCACTTCGCAAATGTGCTACCGCCTGATCGGCACAGTTGTAATATTTATGGTAGCCCCAACTAGCATACAGGGTTATCAAATTCACAGCACACAAGGGCTAAGGCCTAATCAGCATGGCAGCAATTTTCACAGTAGCTCCACCTGACATACAAGGTTGCTGACTTCTCTCTGCACATGGGCTACGACTCGAACGGTGCAGAAGCTATCTCGTCACACCTCTCTTCAAAGAGCCAATCGGCAAGATCCCCTACTAGACCTCGCTCCCTCCTGTGCTTTCTTCTTCCTCACAGGACCCACTGGCCTTGGAAAGCAGGCAGGCACTGGTGCGCCAGGGGCAGGTGGTCTTGGGTTCCCTTGGTGATGTCTCTACACTCTGCTGGGAGGCTGAAAAGCCTTTTGTCCTGAACCAAAGAAATAACAGGTCTATCAAGCACTCTCAAGATGATTTAGTATTTCAAACGATTGTTGTTATTATTCACAAGTTCTAAGGCCAATAAACCAAATTATTCATTGACAATTATGCTTCAATATTAGTAAGTGTAAAGTTCATTTGCAGAAAGTAGATTTCCAAAATACGGATCCAGACCAGATGTTAGGCTTCAAATTCTTTATTTCATACACATTAAAAGTATTTCCAGCTTGCACTGCCGACACGTGTTTCGTCTCATGGAGACTTTTTCAAGGCGAATGAAATATTTCAAGGGGAAGCGATCCTTACAATCCTGGTCACTTAACCCAACTTATATGGAACATAAAGAGAAGTCCAATCTCGCGATCAATGGCTAAGGTAGTGTTCTTAATAAGTTCAGAAGTCTTGCTGCGTGGAGGTAGGATTGTTATTTCATAATTTGTAGGGGGACCATGATAAGTCTCTCCTTCAGAGCGTCGTCATGAGAAAACCTCCACTGCTACCAGCCTTTTGTCCTGGTCACAGGCAGAAGTCTAGCAGAGCTTCCCCTCCTCCTACAGCCCATCTGGCTGATTGAAAGTTAACAATATTGGGGCCTTGAGCTCCTCTTCTTACAGTCCATTTCCAGACAATAAATGTAATTTAAGGTCTGAGCCTTTAAAGTTTATTTTGAGAGTCTGCTTCCTTTTGAAGTGGTCTCTCCTCTGCCCGTTCCCAAGAAAGCAGTCTGTCACTGCAGGAGAGACTCTAAATTTGATGGCCCCGCAAACTGACATGGGAGTGACTAAAGGTTCACACCTGGATGTCAGCCACAGTGATGTGTGTATCAAAAGGTTATCCTAGGGCCACAGCCCTAGTCTTTATAATTCTCTCATCAGCCCCATCTCCTTTCTGAGATGTCCCCAGACCCCTTTCCAGTGACCTGTCTCTCAATCAAAGAGCACCCTTTGAAGTGTACTAGAGAGCCTGCCTCTCCTTTCTCCAGTGTATGTTCCACCCAGCTCACAGGAATGCAGCAATCCACATATCTGTCTGGAGAGATTCCTCTACCTCCTCATCCTCCAAAACGGAACCCAGAATCTTCCAGATATTGTAACATTCACCTGGCACATGCATATGAGACACACACACTGCACAGCACTACATACTAACTGGATTTAGGCCAAGGGTGAGTTAAGGACACAGCAGTGGAACTGTACATGAGTTATCCTGTAGGCCTTTGTCCAGTGACACAGGTAAAAAGGCTGTTCACTTCTACTGATCACTACACGGTATGCTGTCACCACCACGTTCATGCTGCATAACTCTTTGTAAAGGCAGTAGCCTTTCACAATTATGAGGGAAGCGATTTGGGCATACCTCCCAGTCCAAAAAGATTGCAATCCATGAGTCAGAACTATATCATGTCGCACACAAATGACCTGTGTTACCCCCCTACAGCAAAACCGGCACTAGGGATCCAAACCTCATTGCAGTTGGGGGTACTCAGGGCAACGAGTACAAGTTCAGCACCATTTGAGGCCCTTTTCCCTCCCAACACTTACAAACTTACTTTGAGTATGTTAATGCCACTTTAGAATATTTACCTAACTGCCAGATTGGACACCTCTAAATTGTCCAACAAAAGGCAACAGCCTCTGAAAATAGAGAAAATCAAAAGCATCAATGATGGGCTAGCCTACAAGTTTTTTGGGGAAAACGTGCAAATAGAGCTTCTGCACCAGCAAAGAGATCCGGCGTCAGCTCCCAGCCTTTCCACTTTGCATTTGTTCATCTGTTTTATCATGGTTTGTGTAAAACTTTATTTTTGGGGAAGCTCCTGGGCATGTGCTAATAAAAAAATGCCCAAAAGCAAATAAAATTATTTAGACTCTAAAAGAACATATTTCCATAGTGCCCCTGGGACTGAACGGGACTAACCTGTGTGTTGATGTGCTCCTTGTGAAGGTGCAGAATGTCATTACTCACCATTGAGAAAGCCAATGGTTGCCTCATGCTGTATGCTGCTGTGGGCTGAAGTAATGTTTGAGTGACACAACATTCCAATGGATCAAGAGGGCTTGCTGAAAGCCCCAATAAGCAAGTATTTTATATGTATAATGCTTGTCAAATCAAAAGGCCCTGACCAACACGATAACTACAAACCGGGAGAAAACTGCAAAGCGTGGAAGATTCCTCACAGCAAAAGAGCTAAGAAATAGTATCTGCTCGATTGGGTACTGTTGCCTACAACGCACAAGACTCATTGCAAAGCACAGAATTAAGCTTTCTGCATTGAATTATTATATTTATTCGCCTTTAGACCTGGCAGTATGCAATAACATATTCCCTTTTTTTTTTTTATTTTTTTATTTTTTTTTAATTTTGTTATCCTCATTTGCCTGACCCACTCTTATTTAGCCTCCAACTGCCAACCACTTAATCAAGGTGCAGAGTTTCCTCTGCATCTTATACTCTATTTGGTGGAACTCGGCAAGAGATGGCCCGAAGAGTATCGTGGGAAAAGACTCCAAACTTGATGTTTTATTCAATTGAACTAGCCCTTCTGAGCCGACTGGGGGGGGCCTAGTTCTTGGAGTTTCAAGGCATAATCATAGGACCGGGGGAAAAAAAAAAAAACTCCGGTTATTGTCTCCAACGAACCAAAACGTCCCAAAAGATACGGCAACGCTCGCCACCTGATCTCCTCAAATCTATTTTAGAGGTTGCGTAGAGAGACGACAGCCAGTTTGCGTGAGTTGGTGCTGAATTTTTAATCCAGACCTTGCATATCTCTCTTCTTGCAAGCAGTATGGCAAAGAACAGAAATGTCCTTGCGTGACCCTTTATATTATTGTCCCATCCAAATATAATCAAGGAAAGTGTGATGGAGATCGAAGTATTAAGAATGGAGTCCAGGGTTACTTTAACTTCATTCCAAAACTGTAATATGTTGGGGCATTCCTTGAACATATGGATATCTGAGGCTGCGATATGGCCACATTTATTACATTTCTTCCCAGGGATGAATTTAGATAGTTTTAGCGGTGTAAAGTATGCACAGTGAATTGTAAAAAAATGATTACGTCTTAGCCATGCGGGTTTGATGCATTTATATAGTAGGGTACAGGAATTCTGCCAGGTCTCGATGCTCTGGGCCCCCAGATCTGAGCCCCATAGTTGTTCCGGGAGGGTGAAATCTCCGTCTATCTCTTCTAGCAGGCACCAGTACCACTGCGAGACCTCTTTACCCCCTGCAGATTGCGCTACCAATTTCTCTTCAGTGATGCTATGCTTCCCTAATGATACCCCGGACCTGTTTGTTGCCTTAACCCAACTATCTAATTGTAGAAACTTAAACCTCGAGAGCTCTATCCCCCGCTGCTCCCGCAAATCCTCCCAGGGCCTCAGAGAGTCACCTGTCAACACTTCTCCCCATGTTAGTATCCCTCCTGCTCTCAACGGAGTAGTAAGCCTGTCATCCCAGCAAGGAGGGAGCCCTGGGGATTCCCAGATGGGCGCAAGGTTAGAGTAGTATGACAAACCCAGGTTCCTCCTTATATGTGACCATAGCTTCGCTTGGGACATGAGAGTTTTTAATTTAACTTTCTTGAAATATTTCTGTTCTCCAAACTTAAACATGTAGCCATTAGTTGGTAAGCCAGCACCAATCAGCATTGCCATGAACATGAAACCTATTGATGTATTGGATGGCACTTTTAAGAGCATTCTCGAATGGGATAGTTGGTATGCCCACGCATAGTATTGTAAATCGGGCAGGGATAGCCCCCCCTTTTCCCTCCTCCTCCTCAGCTTTTTCCAAGATATTCTTGCTGACTTATATCCCCACACGAAGGAGTTAAACTCTCTCTGGCATTTCTCTAGCGCTGTTTTATCAAAGGCGAGGGAAATCGTGTTAAATAAGAAGGTAAACTTGGGAAGGATTGACATCTTTAACAGACTTACTCTGCCCAAGATTTTAAGATTTTTTAATTTCCTTAAGAATTCTCTCAAGGTTAACTTGGGCAATTTGGGCGATATCTTGCACTATCCGGATTCCCAGATATCTCATTGAGTTTGATGTGTTTAACCGTAGGTCAGGTATGTTCCATGCCATAATGTCTGTTTTGGAGGCGTTTATCTCATAGCCCGAGATACGGCCAAAGTCTTCAGCTTTCTCAATGACTACTGGGAGTGCGGTCTCCGGGTCTGAGGTGAAGACCAAGATGTCATCTGCGTACAAGGCTACCCTCTTTTCCCACTCCCCGAACCTAAAAGATGGAATAGAATCTTCTCGTCTGAGAACTTCCGCAAACGGTTCTATGTATAGATTGAAGAGGAGGGGGGAAAGCGGGCAGCCCTGTCTTGTACCTCTAAAGATCCTGAGCGATTCAGACAGTTTGCCATTTATTAGAAGCCGTGCTGTTGGCGATTTATATATAAGCTTTATTGTTCGACAGAATTTCTCCCCTAAGTTGACCTTCTTTAAAACGTCGTTTAAATAGGGCCAGTTTACCCTGTCGAAAGCTTTAGCCGCGTCTAGGGTGAGGGTTGCCAGCGGGATAGAAAAAGCTGAGGCGATGTCAATTGCCCCCACTAGATCATATGTTAGGTCGGAGAGCTGACGCCCTTTAATAAATCCCTTCTGGTCTTGATGGATTATTTCCCCCATTACTGATCCCAATCTAGCTGCTAAAATGGAGGCATATATCTTGTAATCATTATTCAACAATGATATAGGGCGGTAAGACCCACATAGTGTTGGATCTTTTCCAGGTTTTAAGATCAAGACTATAGTTGCCTCGCTCCATGATTGAGGTGGGTCATTACCGTCCTTCAGGATACCGTTAAGAAGGGCCGTCAGGGTAGGGACAATTGTGTCGGCCAAGGCTCTATACAATTCTCCGGGGAGTCCATCAGGACCTGTAGCTTTGCCATGTTTTAGTGCGGATACGGCCTTTTTAACCTCTGTCTCTGAGATGTCCAATTCCATTGCCTCGCTTTGTGCTTGCGATAAGTGTGGAAGAGATATCTTATCCAGCCATGACTTCCTTGCCTGTTGGTCATCTATAATGTCATCCCTGTATATTTCCGCAAAGAACTGTGTAAAGGCAGTACTAATTTCTACATCTGATGACCTGAGCTGATTTTCCCCCGCAACCATAATCCCTCTTATGTGATTTTTTGCTTGGTCTACTTTAACCCTCCAGGCTAAAATCTTGCCTGCGGTTTCTCCGAATTCAAAGCTGGACAATTTACTCGCCTCCCATTTCTTTGAGACCCTTTCTTGTAGGATATCTTCTAACTGACTTCTGAGGTCTGACATATTTTTTTGGTCTTGTAGTGAGCCAGTTGTGCCCCCAAGCCTTTGTTCAATTGTCTCCATCTCCTGTTCTAGGTTTTGGATTTTTAATAGATAGTTTTTCCTCATAAAGGAAGCTCTGTTGGTAATGCAACCTCTCAGGTATGCCTTAAGAGTTTCCCAAACTAAAGCAAGGGAGGTCGAGTGCAAATTGCTATCTAAAAACATCCTAGCTTCGGAGTTGAGGTATGTCACTTCCTCCGGGACCAATAAAATGGTTCGATCGAATGACCAGGAGGGATGTTTTTTTTTAGCTTGAAGTATTAAGATGAAAGACGGAGCTGAATGATCGGATAGATGAGAGGGTATATACTTAATACTGGCTATGGAGTTTTGGAGACAGTAGCTAAACAGGGCAAAATCTATTCGTGATGTATGTTTGTATTTTAGATTCCTATAAGATACCCCTGGTTTAGTGCCGGCTCTTTCTCTCCATAGATCTGCCAGGCCCAGGTCCTCCATAATCCCTTTTAGAGTCTGTCTAGATTTTGAAGGGGGTTGACAGCTATACCTGCTACTATTGGTGGTTTTATCTAATTTCGGGTTCAAAATAACGTTAAAGTCCCCTGTCCAAATTATGGGGCCAGAGGTGATTGTTAAATCGTTCCTTATTGTTTCCAAAAAAGATGGGTCATCAGTATTAGGACCGTAATATCCAACTAGATTGTACTTCTGCCCATGTATGGAGAGGTTAACTATGAGCCATCTTCCACAATTGTCCTCTCTGAATTCAAGAATCCGCACATTAGCTGATTTTTTGCAAATTAAGAGAATTCCTCTTATATTTGCATTGTGGTCGGTGCTTAAGAATACATCAATCCATTTTTGTTTTTTTAAAATTGCATCTGCCTCGTTTTTTAAAAGATGTGATTCTTGGATAATGATGATCTGCACCGGGGAATCGCGCAAATATTGTAAAATGCGTTCTCTTCTCCCCTGTACGCGCAGACCATTCACGTTCCAAGACAAAAAATGTATCGATGTCATTTTTCCTTCCCATTATACACTTCCATTCCGCACAGTTTAGTGTTTATTGCTTTGTTGCTTTTAGTTATTTTATCTAAGGCAGTCGGACTATTAAAAAGAAAAGTCTGCTTTGAAGGGCCAAGCTTCTGAGGATAATTTTGAGTTTTTATGCTTTTGTGCCCCCCCCCCCCCCCACCCCCCCCACCCCTTTGGAGAACCCATCCGTACTTACTCCGGCCAGTTGATGGGCCGGTTCGCGCTGATCTGAGCTCTGCTCTCAACACGGAGTTGCACTCCTTAACATTATCTGGGAAAAAGAACATTGTTCTATCTTGTGCTTTCACCATCGCCATCACCATCACCTTCACCCTGTTGATTTGTTATTTACATTCTCCAGATAGTGTGGGTTTTATTTATTTGTTTATCTACACAAAAAATGTATTTTTTTTTCCTCCTCCCTCTTTTTACTTATATATGTATTTTTTTTTCTCTTTTCCTCTCTTCTTCATTCTTCCCCCCTCCCTCTCCCTCTCCCCTTTTTTTTTTTTTTTTTTTTAATTCTTTTATTCCTTGGTGAGCCCTCTACCATTTTCCTTCTTTTTTTTTTTTTTTGTGAGGGTTCCCAAAAGCTCACAAGATGCTTACTTAAATATTTCGTTATTCAGCCTATTGAGTAAGGGCAAGTAAACTGAGATGAGGGGAGGGTCCTAGTCGTTCAACATTTGCCCTGAGAGTGGTTCTGGATGGACTCCAGGAGCTCATCCGCCTCAAATGGTGTTCTGACATTATGCATCTTATTATTATACATGATGCGCAAGTAGGCCGGGAACCTCATCTGGACTGTTGCACCAGCCGTTCTAAAACTGTCCATCTTCTGTCCCAACTCCCACTGCCTGTCAAGTGTAGTCTTGGATAGATCAGAGCGGATCTCAAAAGGGAATTCAGAGCATTTTGTAGTTTTAAGTTTGAGCGCAGTGTTGAGTATTTTCTCTTTTAAGGCATAAGTCAGGAAGTTAACAAGGATTTTCCGAGGTTTAGACCTGCCTGCGTTAAGACGAAACGGGTCACGATGGATCCTCTGGATGTCTTTCTCCAACACTTCAACTGTTTCCTCGAGATCCAAAGCTTCCTTCAGAAGATTTACAACGAAACTCTTAATGTCCCCGCCTTCTTTCCCCTCCGGTATTTTGAGAAGACGCAGGTTGTTTCTACGTGAGAAATTTTCTAAAGATTCCATTCTTTCTTTCATCGCATCCCCCTCCTTGCGTAGGTTGTGGATTTTTAGCTCAGCTGCTTCAAGATTGGCTTTTACTGCTCCCACTGTGCTCTCTAATGCCTCCGTTCTTTCACCCAAGCCATCTACTTTCCTTTCCAAAGCTTCACAAGATGAGCGAATGTCGTTTTGGTTTGATTTAGAAACCAAAAAATCACTACGAATTTCTTCTCTCATTGAGGCAATTGAAGCCGCCAAAGCTGCCAATGCCGACTCGGTAGCAGTGTGTGTTGTGTTACTGGCCACCTCTTCCTCATCTCTCTCCCCTAAAGCCTTTGAGGGGCCTGTTGATGTCAGGTTCTGGGCCTCTCCTTCAACATCGTGTAGGATGTTTACCCCCACCGACTGTGGTGGAGCAGACAGTGGTGGGTCTGCCATTTCTGTTCGGGGGGGGGTAGGTTCACTGAAGGGATATCAGTACTCAGAGGGGTGTCAGGGCTCTCTTCCTGATTATTAACTGGGCTTAGATCCAAGACTTGAGGCAGGACTTTAAAAAAAGAGCGTAAAGAGGGGGTGATTTTCACAGCACTATTGGTTGAGACCAGAGCCTTAGCCCCTCCTTGGCTGTTTTTACTGGTTTTTTTGTTTCCCCGCCCTTTGGCTTTCGTTCTTGTAGCTGTCGGTTTGGGTTTCTGACTAGGTTTCCCTTTCCCTTTCTCTTTTGAAAGAGCTGGGAGACTAAAGGGGGCAGGCTCGCTTGAAGGGTTGCTTACAGCAGGGACGGGAGGCAGGGCAGAAGCGGGGACAGAGGACTCAATTGCTGCTGCTGTATGTGGCACTGTATGTGGCACTGACACTGTCTCTGAACCAGGGGATTCTGGTAGCTGTAGTAACGACTGGCTGACCCTTTTAATCTCTTTTAGATTTTTAATTAGACAGTTGAGATTACTTGCCTCCCCTAATGAGGCACCCTTGCTTCTATCAAGGCTCGATTTCCCCGATCCCTCCGAATGCAAAAACGACCCCACCCGCGGCACCTTACTGTTGCAGGTTGCTGAGCCTCCGGCACTAGCTCGCGCCTGGGTCTTACTGATGGGCTCAGACTGCTTCTGTAGCAGCTGAACCACTGCGCCTCCAGAGCCCACGCAGTCAAGCCTGCCTCTAAGCAGACCTCGCGCCGAGCGACCCCGGCGAAGCTCCACGGCTGCTCTGCTCCACGGACTCTGAGGGAGCGGAGAACTGCCGGAGGGCAGGGCGAGACACATCCGAGGTGAAGCCGGCTTGGCGAGGCGAGGGAGAGACAGTCCTATTCTTCACACTGCTATTCCGACTCCGCTTTCCAGTTCCAGCGGCTTCAATCACCGGACACTGTGAGACCGGAAGGCAGGGCAGCAAGACCCCCGGAGCGGACCTGGTCTGGCGAGGGGGAAATCAAACCGGCAGCCCCCGACCTCGCTCCGCTGTTCCAATCCAGCGGCTTCAGTTCATCTCGCCGAGTCAGGTAGGGGAAACGGAGCAAAAACAACAGATCCTCAAGAGTATCCGATCTTAGTTCAGAGCAGAGAGGAGTGCTTCTCCATGTCAGAGGAGCTCAGGTGTCCAGCGCGCGCACCGCACTAGCCTGCGCCCGCCATGTTCTCCCTCTTCTGTTAACTCGCAATAACATATTCCCAACTGAAAAATACGGGCTGGATACAAAAATGGTACCCTATTATATGTATTGCTGTGTCCTGTCGTGTTATTAGCATCTCTTGCTTGCTGCCTCCTCTATATGGGCATCCACCCACAAGTGATCTTATCATTGACCTATAGACCCTTACTATATGCTATTTTCGGCGTTTCCTGTTCCAGGTTTTAAAGCCATAAATCAGTAAATCAAAGTGTGAAGTTGATTGGCAGCCACCCACCGGGAATTTATAATTCCTATGTCACATGCTTTTTCTGCACTATTATACAACTGTCCTGCTGATTAACGTTACCCGTACCTGTCTTCCTCTTAAGGTGACACTGTTTGATCATTAACACGACATCAGTTTAAGTACTTATTGCAAGTTTTCCGACTTCTTTTTAGACTGAGCAGGAGAGGTTCCATCTGTGAGAGCTTCCCTTTTCCTTAGATTTTCAATGCTTGCACAATCCCTCGTGAAAAGTGAATGGAACCGGTTTGAATATATCACTATGCACATGCAAGGGCCTTTTCACACCATCTACTTGTGACATTGGTAGATGTGAGCTGTTGAGGCATGTTTTCCTCTAGGGACACGCCTCTTTTCTTCTGAATGGTTCTGTTGCCTCCACACTTTTATTTTTCTTGTGACTCACTAAAGGACCCAACCCGGCGTTTTCTTAGAACGGAGAATGGGGCTCTTTGTTCCAGCAAACCTACAGACAGGAGTGTGCCATGAAGTCACAATCAAGGGAAGGTGCTATGGGAGCAATGAGAATTTCTTTCAGGAAAGCTGGGAAACAAGTAATCTCATTGGTTGATATAGAACAAAGGAAGCCCTTCCACCAGAGATGCAGCGCAAAAGTAAAAAGCTGTTATAAACTATCAGATAAAAAGAGAACAGGAGAGGATTAATCACACACACACCCGCTTCAAGGTTTTTTGGCTCCCTCCCTAGCAGGTTGAAAACTTTGGAAGTGGCAAATGGAAATACCTGCATGAAATTTGCACACCCAACTTCTTTGGCATACCAACAAAATATTGAGGTGCCAGTTGACAAAGGATTTACAAAAAGGGGGTGGTGATGAACAGAGTGTCTGAGTTAAACAGACCACTCTTACCCAGTCCAAAGATCAGGGCTTGATCCCTCACCGTTATTTATCTCACTGCCCCATCCCAGCTCAGAACCTGGCTATATGCAAATCAGTCTGTCCCTGGCCCAGTGCATCATGGGAACAGGGCAGACTAAACTACCAAGCCAATTCTTCACCAGAAAGGAGACAAGCTACCGGGGACCGGTTTCTGGCATTTCAGCCTTCTTCGGCCCGGCTTGCTTGAATCCTGATGGAGCAGTGAGAAAGGGACTCATGTCTGAGTATACCCTGCCACACCTATAGTGGCCAAAAACGATTTACAAAAAGGGGGTGGTGATGAACAGAGTGTCTGAGTTAAACAGACCACTCTTACCCAGTCCAAAGATCAGGGCTTGATCCCTCACCGTTATTTATCTCACTGCCCCATCCCAGCTCAGAACCTGGCTATATGCAAATCAGTCTGTCCCTGGCCCAGTGCATCATGGGAACAGGGCAGACTAAACTACCAAGCCAATTCTTCACCAGAAAGGAGACAAGCTACCGGGGACCGGTTTCTGGCATTTCAGCCTTCTTCGGCCCGGCTTGCTTGAATCCTGATGGAGCAGTGAGAAAGGGACTCATGTCTGAGTATACCCTGCCACACCTATAGTGGCCAAAAACGATTTACAAAAAGGGGGCGGTGATGAACAGAGTGTCTGAGTTAAACAGACCACTCTTACCCAGTCCAAAGATCAGGGCTTGATCCCTCACCGTTATTTATCTCACTGCCCCATCCCAGCTCAGAACCTGGCTATATGCAAATCAGTCTGTCCCTGGCCCAGTGCATCATGGGAACAGGGCAGACTAAACTACCAAGCCAATTCTTCACCAGAAAGGAGACAAGCTACCGGGGACCGGTTTCTGGCATTTCAGCCTTCTTCGGCCCGGCTTGCTTGAATCCTGATGGAGCAGTGAGAAAGGGACTCATGTCTGAGTATACCCTGCCACACCTATAGTGGCCAAAAACGATTTACAAAAAGGGGGTGGTGATGAACAGAGTGTCTGAGTTAAACAGACCACTCTTACCCAGTCCAAAGATCAGGGCTTGATCCCTCACCGTTATTTATCTCACTGCCCCATCCCAGCTCAGAACCTGGCTATATGCAAATCAGTCTGTCCCTGGCCCAGTGCATCATGGGAACAGGGCAGACTAAACTACCAAGCCAATTCTTCACCAGAAAGGAGACAAGCTACCGGGGACCGGTTTCTGGCATTTCAGCCTTCTTCGGCCCGGCTTGCTTGAATCCTGATGGAGCAGTGAGAAAGGGACTCATGTCTGAGTATACCCTGCCACACCTATAGTGGCCAAAAACGATTTACAAAAAGGGGGTGGTGATGAACAGAGTGTCTGAGTTAAACAGACCACTCTTACCCAGTCCAAAGATCAGGGCTTGATCCCTCACCGTTATTTATCTCACTGCCCCATCCCAGCTCAGAACCTGGCTATATGCAAATCAGTCTGTCCCTGGCCCAGTGCATCATGGGAACAGGGCAGACTAAACTACCAAGCCAATTCTTCACCAGAAAGGAGACAAGCTACCGGGGACCGGTTTCTGGCATTTCAGCCTTCTTCGGCCCGGCTTGCTTGAATCCTGATGGAGCAGTGAGAAAGGGACTCATGTCTGAGTATACCCTGCCACACCTATAGTGGCCAAAAACGATTTACAAAAAGGGGGTGGTGATGAACAAAGTGTCTGAGTTAAACAGACCACTCTTACCCAGTCCAAAGATCAGGGCTTGACAAAGGGCCTACAGGGCCAGCAGATGTGATGGGGGCCTGTCCTCATGGAGGGGCCAGAGCTCGTGGTGGGGTCCCCGCACTCGTGGCATGACCACTGCAATGGATAACTGCAGTGTGGAGGTCCCTAATTACGTCTCTGCCTCCACGAAGGGTACGGAGGACCTTTGTGAATCGGGTCCTGAGTTTTAAATTTTATGCAACAAAAATATTGTATCCATAACATCGACTACCAATGTGTTGTGAAGGCAAGTATATATAGATCTGCATAGATTTGCAATACTTAACTCTACATCCTAGTACCCTGAAGATACACTCAGGATTGATTGTTGAACTAACAGTTTGATGATACTACTGTAATCTACCTGTGCTTTAAACAAGTGATTGAGTTTGATGTGTGTTCTCCAAGGTATTGATACTATCTAGAAGCCTACCATCAGAACTAGACCATCCAAACGAGAAGTATCAACTCAATTACTAAAGTTATTTTGTGCAATCAGAGAATGGCAGGATTGTAGAGCAATTGAAGGACGGAAAGAGGTGGAATTGAGAGTAGCTGCAGTATGGCTAATTTTTCTGCCTTTGGGTCAATCTCACTGTCCTCCGTTGTTACTCCCTTGTCACAGGTATCGATGCATTTCATGAGTAAATGTGAGAGACGATTATAATTGTTTGTGCATTACACAGTAATGACTTGCTGGGTTACCCTGGCTGCGGGCATCTGCTAGGGGTTGACAGTCCTTCCTACTTCCAGCCAGGTCTTCTTCAATTCAAGATTTTTATGATTATTTGTGCCTCCTTTATCAACTATCCCAGTATGCACATGTTCCTGATGAAAAGATAGCTTTGATTATTGACCTGCACAATGTGAATTACAGGGTTCTTCTTAGATTTCTCTTTATGGCACGTTCTCGGGGGCTACTTTGCTTATACCCCTATTGTCTACAGATATTTGTTGGTGGTCAAGATCCCGCACGTTCCCATGAACTTGAACACAACTCATCTAAACCTCCTGAGCTACATTGCAAGTAAGGTGCCACTTCATGAAACATTCTACCGTGCTTCGAAAGTTGGACATCTGTGCTTGTGTGCCTATTTTCCCTTTCTACAGTGTTTACCCTTTTTGGTTTATCCATGTTAAATGAAAGTATGACAGTTCACAAATGCGCCCCCCCCCCTGAATTATACATTAGATCAGTGTGAATTGCAGCAAGTTTAATTGATCATTAAATATAGGCTTTAGCAAACACAGGTAATACTCTTGGGATGGAGTAAAGAGAGCTAAGAGGAATAAGACTGGAATCAATTACAGGAGTGTCAACTCAAGAACCCCACAGGCATAGACCGAGGCCGGTTTACAGATGAACCCTCTAATCTCCCATTTCTGTGCACAAGGCCCAGTGAAGCTAACCTAGTAGGGGAGGTCAGAAGGTAGGGTCATCAAGTAAAGGGAGATTGGCATATCCAAGCCTCCGTGGGCCTTTGACGTGCCACCAATGGCTTGCGCTTTGCCTGTGCTCCTGCTGGGCACGGCCCCTGTGCAGCAAGAGAGCTACGCAGCAGTGGTATGCACAGCTGTGATCAGTGGGGACCCTGGTCTGGCACTTTTGCCTCGAGTGTGATGATTCTCCCGCTCAGCAAGAAGCAGCAGCTTCTTCAACAGAGCTCCGCAGCAGCATTGGGTGTGACCAGTGAGCACGGGGGGCTCTGGTGCCTGCAGACCCCCAGCGGTTCCTGCTGCTCTTCTGTCCCAAAGTATGATGGTCACTTAGTGGATGCTTCAGGGACTAACGAATAGCATTGAAATAAGGTATATGCATTTGAAGCAGAAGCTTTAGTTTTACTGATGTTAGTAATCACAAAATATCTCCAGGGGTGGCTCTTCTGCTAAGGCGGAGGAGCCTCACCCCAATGCTTTTCAGCAGTGTAAGGAAAAATAACATGATAATAGCTGAAAGTTACAATCATTTTCTTTTTCCTGTTTGTGGATGTGGCAGCTTTGCCAGGTAGTGCGGGGTGGAGCTGCTCTGCAGACAGTGCATAGGGAGTAATGTAATGTAAATGTAAATGTAAATGTGTGAGTCTTGTAAAGTGCACTGCTACCCGGAGGCGTCCTGGCGCTATAGACCGCTGGGGAACCCGTCCTGGCTTTCCCTGTGAGATGTTCCCTTCTGGGTATCTCCAAGGTGAAACCAGGCATCCCCGGCGTTTGTGGGGGGCCGTTGTGGAGATGAGGCAAGCTAATGCCCAGAGTTGCCGAGTGTGATCCTTGGTTAGAGTAGGCACCGAGGCGAGAATTATCGAGTCCGCTGACCCTGGTTTACGACCCTGCCGCGTTGGGAATTGAACCCTGGTCCTGGCCCGTCCTCTGCTTCCGTGTCTGCCGCCTCTAACCAGTGAGCCACACCACTGGAGTGGAGGAGTGGTTTTCACTCCAGTGCGCATGAATGTTTGACCGCCCCTCTCAAGCCGGCCAAACATTCATGCGCACTTTCCCTGTACTCCATGCAGGTTGCATTACAGCCTGCATGGAGAACATGCCCAGTCCCTTATTCCCTGGCTGAGCACCGAACTTCGGTGCTCAGACCAATCACAATGCTGCATTACGGTGTTGTGATTGGTCAGGGGAGCGTGGGCGCTTACCAATCACAAATCTGCAATGCAGCATTGTGACTGGCTCGGAAAACTCAGCCTGGGTGCTTTATGTTGTTCCGGCCGGCTTGACGAGGAGGACCCAGCGAGGAAGACGCGGCGAGGAGGAAGATAAATTGTATTTTTTATTTACCCACCCACCGCCCCCCTGATTCATGACGGCCGCCACAGAAAATCCCCCTTCACAAGTGGTACATTTGCCCCAACAGTGAAAATCAAAGCACTGTTCTGAGGATTTTCACTATGTTATTGACTGGAAACTTGCGATTTTCTCCTTAAGTCTCTTCCAGGGCCGGACTAGGAACAGAAACCGGCCCTGGCAAACTGCTCAGCCGGACCCCCCTGTGGTGAGAGGGAGTGCAGTCGAGCAGTTTGCGATGGCCGGTTTCGGACGATTTTCTTACAGGGGGCAGATATTGCCGACCCCCTGTAACAAAAACAGCCCCCACAGGGGCACAAACCGGACCTCATCCTAGCAACCCACCGGGGAAACACCCGGTGCCCGCAATGGCCAGTCCGACCCTTGTCTTTTCCTTTCAAATGTCCCGCCACTCCTGTTTCCATTGTACACTTTTCTGGTTAGAAGTAAAAGATATGGAGGATGCTCGGTCCAACCAAACACACAGTAACAATATGGTATAGGGCGCTCACACGGCTCAAATGGAAGGGAGTCATTACCAAGCTAACTTCACTATGGGACACTAAACAGTTAGGCTGTCTTAGGTCCAGTAAAGGTTTTACCCAATGGGATAATATTGGAATCTCAACGGTGGGGGACCTATGGACCACTGCAGGGGTGATCCCTTTCCCACAATTGCAGCAACAATATGCACTAGGCCCCACTGAAACCTACAGATACATTCAAATAAGACACGCACTAATGGCAGTACTTGAGCCAGGGTCACCTGTCCCAGAGTCCTCACCCTTGGAAGACCGACTTCTCACAGACTTCATGCAAACACGCGCTACCTCGCTTACATATCGCAAGTTACTAAACAACCTCCCAGACCCCTTACAACGATTGAAAGAGAAATGGGAAACTGAATTGGACGAGACGGATTGGAATGCCGCACTAGCGTCACCAAGGGAGGCAGGGGTTTCGGCCCGGTTTAGGCTCATACAACTAAAAATACTACATAGAGTGTACTACACCAGGACCTCTCTTCATAAAATGCACAGGGCGGAAACCCCATATTGTCTTAGGGGGTGTGGGGAGGAGGGAACACTACTGCATACACTGTGGGAATGTCCGGCCATATCGAGTTACTGGCAGCAAGTCATGCGAACCATTTCCCAGACCCTTGATACTTCCTTAACACCGGAACCACGAATGTGCTTGCTGAATATTTGGGAAGGGACTGATTTGACGCTCCGGCAACAACAGTGGGTCACTATTGGGACTATGGTGGCCAAACGTGACACTGCACAGAGGTGGGGGGTGGCAGAAACACCTACTCTAGCACTGTGGTGTAGGACGATGGATAAACTGATGTTGACCGAACGCACAGCGTATAAACTGAGAGCTAACCCAAACAAGTGGAACAAGGTATGGGAAGCATGGAACAGATATAGGGGGGATTTATGTGAGCCACTGCCAGAAGACGAGGGCGACAGCTCAGAAGATGAAGAGGAGATGGATGAATGAGATAGAGGGAACTGTATAGAGGTGGGTGGAGGGATAGGACTTGTCTGATGGGGACTTTTTTTCGTTTGGTGCTCGGAGAGGGAAGGGTACCAGCCTGGGAACCTGGAATCGGCAACTGACATTGAACTTGACTGTGATGTTTCACTGTGACTATACATTAAGGAAGAGTCTATTTTTTATGTTCTTGTTAATTTATAGCAAAAAATAACATAAAAGTAAGATTTCACGTATTCAGTCATTGTATCCTCATTGCACTTTGCATCATGCCAAATATTTGCTGCCGGACCGGAAGGTTGTCAGCTAAATAGCTGTGTAACAGTACGAAACAGTGATTGACTGCGTAACATTTTCCTGAGACATGATGTACTGATGTTGTATTGATGGCAAATTTTAATAAAAATCTTACACCAAAAAAAAAAAAAAAAAAAAAAGATATGGAGGATGGCTGGAGACAGAAGAAGGAAAGAGAGGAAATGGGAAAGGTATTGTAAGGCAGAAAAAGTAGAGGTAGAAGGAAAGGAGAGCTAGAGACAAGGCAGGGAGATAAGTGAGGTAGTTAGAGATGTAGGGCAAATAAAGAAAGGTAATGTAGCCAGAAAAAAAACCTACGGAGGTAGAATGAGGAGCAGGTAGGTAGAGAAAGAAAGGTAAAGAGACGGGGAAAGTTTTTGAGTGATCTTGCAACCTAGAGCGAGCTAAGGAAATGATAATGGAGAGTGAGGGACGGCATTGGGTACACCAAGTGGCGAGGTGGAGGGAAAGGCAAGATAGACAGAGAGGAAAGAGAAAGAAGATGGGAGAGATAGAGGTAGACAGGTAATAAGATGAAGATGTGAGAGAAGTATGGAGAGATCTGAAAGTACAGAGAGAGCAGTGTGGTAGAGAGAGGGTCAAAATGAGACACAGACAGAGGAAGTACAGGGAGGCAGGCCAGGTCAAGAGACTAACTCCGTAGAGAGAAAGGTGAAGAGAGAAGGGAGAAGGCAAACAACAGAGATGAGGGGAAGGCAGAAAAGAGGAGAAACAGAGAAATGGGGAAAGTAGCGAGAGGTTGATACAAATGCACAGAGAGAAAGGGGTGTGAGGCAGGGAAAATTTTGTGAGTGGGTTAGGGATTTAGAGGCAAAATAAGATATGTGTAAAGAGCGATAGGTAGAGAGAGGAGTGAGGTAGAGAGTGTTAGGTAAAATAGAGAAGCAATCCAGTGAAAGATAACCGTGAGTGGGGTAAGTAAGGAGAGATTAAATGGTGTGAAAGAAAAAGTGAGTAGGAAGAGAAAAGAGGTAAACATGAAGGTAAGGTAGAGAATTGTGAAGTAGAGAGCTTAAAGAGGTAGAGAGAGGTGATGTATTGCGGGATGGAGAGAGACATTGAGAGGTGAAGTACAGAGATATGACACCCATTTGATTCATTCAGGGTGATGGTTTCATATCCCTGCCCCAAACGCACAGCAGTTGTGGAATTGCAGCCTTTCCACTGAGATCTCACTGGACTGTATACTGAACAGGATGTATTACTGCTTCTCTATGTGTTGGTGAGTGACTGTGCTGGTGATGGAGAAGTGTCAGCTCTTGATTGGTTGTTCAGCTGAACCCAGAGGTTGCTTATTAGTAAAGCAGCCTGATTTTCCTTTGGATATGGAATTAGATGCACTGTCCAACTCAGCTCAACTTGACTCTTTCAGGGGCTCTTATGCTATTTTACATGACCCCCGTGTCTACACTTCGTTTGACTCGTTGTACCATTGTTCCCTCTGTCTCCCAAAAGCCCAGGTCTCATTCTCGTAGGAGCGACTCAATGTTGTGTCTTTTTATGAGAGGTAGCCAGAATGGCACCGTGTATGCCCATAGTATGCCATGACTGTTGTGGGGTATACCCTATAGATTCCCTACCCTCAGTGTTGCAGATGTAGCCATTGCAATGCAGAGAAAATGAAAACGGACAGGTATGTTACACCGCTAACTCTGGGATATAATGCAGAGGGGTTTGAGGACAACAGATCTGCAAGATTACTTGAGGGGATTAAGGTGGACCTACTCCAGATGAGACCCCACCACCCCGAAACCAGCGCACACACTTGCATGTTGATTGGGTTTTATTATACCCTATCCCATTGTTTTGATGGGACAATATCCACATCTTATGAAGTGGCCTCCATAGACTGAAGGCCACGTGCGTTCCTTCTCACAGCTTGCTTGCTTGCTGCATGCAAGGCTGGGCCGACAGGATCTCCTTTCCAGGGCTGTCACCTCCTCCCGTCCCATCTGTCTCCCAGTGCACGCGCTCCCGCCTACACCGCTCCACTGTGGTTTCGCCTGTTAATGCCGGAATCCGACGCCCACGCGGCGGGGCCTGCCCTGCAACTTGTCTTCTCTGTCGCGTGCAACTTGAGGCCTGTTTCGAGGCGGTTTCATCATACTGTGGGTGTCAGGCACCTCCCGCCACTTAATGATGGTGCGTGAGAGCAGATTCTGACCAAGCCTGCAAAGTCAGACACATTCAGGGAACTTTCCCGCCCTTTCTGCGCGCCATTAGCCTAGGATCCGGTCATGGGTGGAGAGGGAGAGATAAAAGGGCGATCGCACGAACTGGTTTTGTTTTCTTTCTGACTGAAGGTGAGGTTTTACGAGACTAACAAGCAGACACTTTTTTTGTGGTTTTCAAACTGCTTTCATTTTCTGCCATGAATGAGTAACAGTTTTATTCCGATATTATATGATTTCAGTTTTTTTGTTCTGTCTGGCAGACGTACAATGATTTTCCCTTATTAAACAGACATTACCTTGGCTGTCGTTTCTCAATGACGATGGTACAAGTTTCATGTACCAAATTGCTTATTTGGGTAACGCAGGCAAAAATTGACTTGCGCCTTGGGCATTGAAAATTAGGTAGCATTATTAACCAAGTTATTCAAACTATGTTATTGTTTATTTTTAATAAAACTCAAAAGGATGAAATACAGAGCCTTTTCTGCCAGGATCCCAAACCAGGACATCCACATTAAGCGCTGATCTTTTCCAAAGGCACGGACATCGTTTTATACAGCACTTTATACACTACATCTACGTTTCTAGGCACTGTGAACAATATGCGTGACAGTTATGCAACTTAATGCTACTCAATTTCTGACACTGGAGGATGGGGGTCTGAGCCAGCCCGGCTAAAATTCGACCTCAAGGACTCCAGATTATCGCCCTTCTAGGCTGCGAGTTTTCTTATCACTCAGCCACCCTGCCTGGGTGCACACATTCATCCCATATTAGACGCACAGGTAGCCATAACTGCTAATCTGGCAGTCTCCCTGTCAGTGGCGCTGGCCCTATGGGTGAGTGAGGTGCTGCAGCACCAGTAAAACTTGAAAGTGTTACTCAAAGTATGGCCGGGGGCTGCAACCGGCTTCCTGGCCTTTACGTGCAGCCCCTTAGTCAGGGCTTTAAGTGGGATGGGAAAACTGGGGGGTCTCTCAAAGGGGTGTGGCCAATGTAATTAAGGGCATGGCTTAAAAACACTTAAGCTAAATATCTGCACTTAGCATAGCGTGCCGCCCGACTTGTATTTTCCTGTTTCTATCATTGCATCCAGATACATAATACAACAAGTAGCATAATACCTACAACAAGTCAGGACTATTGGCTTTGTCAATGGTTGGTGGTTACATAAGATAAATAAGCAACAACTATGGCATGTATATAAAATTGAACAAGCATTGGAAATGCAATAGGTCTCGCACCATTAGAGTTAGTGCTTTTAGAATTGTTTATGGGTTTTTTTTGTAAATGTTTAGCATTTTTGTTTCCTGTAGCCTATGCTAAAGAATTACAAATTAAAAAAGCCATAAACATTTCTAAAAGCTCTAACTGAAATGGTCTGAGACCTATTGCACTGTGTGAGGGTGAGGGGTTGAGGGTGAGAGGGTGAGGGTGAGGGTGGGTGAGGGTGAGTGAGGGTGAGGGGTTGAGGGTGAGTGAGGGTGAGGGGTTGAGGGTGAGTGAGAGTGAGGGTGGGTGAGGGTGAGTGTGGGTGAGTGAGGGTGAGGGTGAGTGAGGGTGAGGGGTTGAGGTTGAGGGTGAGGTGTTGAGGGTGAGGGTGAGTGAGGGTGAGTGAGGGGTTGAGGGTGAGTGAGGGTGAGGGTGAGTTAGGGTGAGGCGTTCAGGGTGAGTGAGGGTGAGGTGTTGAGGGTGAGTGAGGATGAGTGAGGGTGAGGGTGAGTGAGGGGTTGAGGTTGAGTGAGGGTGAGGGTGAGTGAGGGTTGAGGGTGAGGGGTTGAGGGTGAGTGAGGGGTTGAGGGTGAGTGAGGGTGAGTGAGGTGTTGAGGTTGAGTGAGGGTGAGGGTGAGTTAGGGTGAGGGGTTGAGAGTGAGTGAGGGTGAGGGTGAGTGAGGTGTTGAGGTTGAGTGAGGGTGAGTGAGGGTGAGGGTGAGTGAGGGTGAGTGAGGGTGAGGGGTTGAGGGTGGTGAGGGTGAGGGTGAGTGAGGGTGAGGTGTTGATGGTGAGTGAGGGTGAGTGAGGGTGAGTGAGGGGTTGAGTGAGGGTGAGGGTGAGTTAGGGTGAGGTGTTGAGGGTGAGTGAGTGTGAGGGTGAGGGGTTGAGGGTGAGTGAGGATGAGTGAGAGTGAGGGTGAGTGAGGGTGAGTGGTTGAGGGTGAGTGAGGGTGAGTGTGGGTGAGGGCGAGTGAGGCTGAGGGTGAGTGAGGGTGAGGGTGAGTGAGGGTGAGGGTAAGTGAAGGTGAGGGGTTGAGGGTGGGTGAGGGTGAGTGAGTGTGAGGGGTTAAGGGTGAGTGAGGGTGAGGGTGAGTGAGGGTGAGGGTGAGTGAGGGTGAGGGTAAGTGAGGGTGAGGGGTTGAGGGTGGGTGAGGGTGAGTGAGTGTGAGGGGTTAAGGGTGAGTGAGGGTGAGGGTGAGTGAGGGTGAGACCTAAAAACGACTTGAAAAAACAAGATCACACAGAAAACCAGCTTCTACTTCAAGTTATTTGTTGGAGCCCTCACACCTCTCAGAAAGTAGGCACTCTGAACTTTTTTTAAATGTATTTTCTTTTCTTTAATGGTACACATTCGCAACTCAAAAGTGTAAAGGAGTTGATAAACCAAAGGAACAGTGAATTATATTTAATTTCGATAATTTTATGGAGATTTCATCGACCTCTGCAGCAACAGCATGTCTGTCTGCATGCGTTTGTGTCTGGGAGAGAAATAAAACGTGTCTTGCAAATCACCTGTGTACCAGGTATGCTGGAGTCTCCGAAATACGAATTATTATTAATGTTAATACATGACAACATACACAAGAAGCACCTTCTCTACATGCTACCACGCGAGAATGAGCATGTTAAACTCTGCAGAGCACACTTTGGCATGAAGCACCCGGCTGCGGTGCGGTGTACAGTCTGTCTGCAAATAACTCGGCGCTGGCAGGCAATTATTGTGCATGAACAAGTGAAGTTTTTATCGCACCGACCACGCGCGCAAACACCCACCACTAGTGAAAAAAAAAGCGAAAGAGAAAGCAGGGTAACCTGACCCAGGAGGGGGGAGGAGGGAGGAGAAATGCGTCTCGGCCGGAGCAGGGGGCGGAGCAGGGAGAGCGGGCTTTGAAATGCACTTCACACGGCCGGCCGGTCGTGAAACTGAAAGCATGGCCGGCCGGCCGTGAAAGCCTTTGATGCCGCAGGGGGTGGAGCGGCACCAGCTGGGAGAGTAGGCAAGGCAGGCGGCTGGGGGCATGTGCACGCGCTTTTAAGCTCAATGCGCATGCGCATTGAGCTTAAAAGTCACGGGCACTGCAAGGAATCGCCACGATTCCTTGCAAGTTGGACAAAGAGTGGATAAGCCCCAATAGTCTCGCTTGCTCGATGCGCATGCGCATCGACAGGCGAGACCTAAAAAGTTTCGACTTAAGGCCCTGGTGACACCACAACAATGTTGCTGCTCCCGAGTTTCAAAAATGGAAGGGAAATCCAGAGAGAAAATGACTCTTTAAAGGAATTACCTTCTTCTACAATGTTCACCTTGCATGACGCCATGCGTAACTTCTCCAGTAGGTAGGAGTGAGCAGTGTGGGCATGCGCACATCGATGTGCCTGCTGTCACTGCAATCTGGAAAAAAACAGACCGTCTGTGCCAGGGCACAAAACAGAGCCCGATAGAGACCCGTTTCGAGGCCTACTTTAAAAAACAGCCGGTGCTCAGCAGCACCAGTGAGACCCGGCCCACTTAAAGCCCTGCCCTTAGTGAACAGCTGTTTATTTGATAGAGGTGAACACTTGCATTTAGAAATATGTTAAACAGGCAAGTATTTCTTTTTAGCACATTAAAGTAAAGGAGCAGAAGCAATTAATGTGTTCTGTGGCACTCATCACAAGGAACACGTCGATTTTTAAAGACTTTATGCAAAAAACGTGAAAATATGATTAACTCTCTTTAAAATTCAACAAAATGCAGAACATGCAGAAGTGTTTGACCGTAGTACATTAGATTATATCACTGCATTGAGAGGCATTTATTAGAAGGGACAGCTTCTAAGCATGAATTTAGAACCATTGATGCCTTCTCCCCGAACTAAGAGGCAGTTTATTTATCATGTGTATGGTAGGGGGTGTCCTAGGTTGCTGTTATACTTGGAACAACATTATAGTTAATTAAATCAAACCCAAAAGAATGTTTTATACATCACAACTCCTGAACTCCTGAATATCAAGGTGCCCTGACATGTGGTAATAAAAAAAGCAGGCAGACAGAATCTTTTTTTTGCCTGCCTAGGATCACACAATTTGGTCATGTGGAAGCCGTAATTGATCTCAGGCCATCTGGTGTCAGACTATACACTTTAGACACTAGATGGGTCTCCTTCCTTCTCACGTTTAAATCAAAAGGTAATACTTTTTCTTAGAGTCTTGACGCGTGAAGTTAAAGCGTTGGTGGCTGGCAGAAGCCACAAGAAGGCTTGGTCTTTTCAGGCTCGGGCTCAAAGATCCAAGAGAAGCTGAGTCAGCTTGTGCCAGGCAGCTGGCACAAGCTTGGCTCCAATGTTCTGTGGCTTGCCCACCTCTATCACATAAATGCAATTAAGGAGACAAAGGAATAGGATGGATATGATTTGACCCTCAAAATACCTCAGTGACTCACTGTCAACACCATGTACATGCTTCACTTCCCCTAAACCCACTGTATATATCACCCCTGACCCTCATCCAGCTGGCAAAAATGGGGCCCTTGGTCAGTCCACCGACAATGCTTTTTGGCTCTTGAGAAAATGTTTGTGAGTGCCCATGGTTTAGATGGATAATAACCAGTAAAGAGTCCCTTCAAATGTTTTTCTTTTTGTAGCATTTTGTTGTGTTTTCTGAGAAATACTAGCAAATATATCCTATGTGTGAGAAAGTGGCTCTATATGTACTGGTCCAAAGTAAGGTACCGTGTGTATAGACTCCACAATCCCCAGAGGTATAACGGAGGTTAAAGTCAGGTCTGACCTTACTCTCTAAAGTGGTAGCTTGGTCGAGCAGTAAGGCAGTACCAGAGGACAGTGTAAAGCATTTGTTGTACACACTCAGTCAGCAAAAGGTTTCACACACTCAAGAACTGAACTCTAGGCCAATTGTTTTTATATCCAAAGATATAGTTGTTTTATTTTTAGAACCAACAGGTATAAAAATATAGTTTTCTTGATTTGAGTACTCTCATGTAAGAGGCCATAAACTTTGTAAACACAATAGGCACAATGGTTGCAGTAGACAACCCAATTCTAAACACAGTTTAACATTGAGCTCAATGGGTTTTTCTACATAAATGCAGCTGATTACTTTATCGATTACTTTTGTAACTCCAGGACTGTATCCTAGATTTAGGCCTGGGGTCTAAGCTGAAAATAGTTTCCTAAAAATGTTTTAGTTATTGCAATGATTTTTAAAGAATAAAAAGGTATTTTAAAAGTTCACACTTGGAAAATTTTCAATGAAAATCTAGCAATGTTATCCAAAGGGACAAAATTCAGGTTACAGGTAAAGTACGCTCTTGTTACTTTTGTAATCCAGTACTGGGCTCCAAGGTCCAGCACTGGGGTCTCTACTTAAGACAGGTAAGTAATTACCTTTCAGTAGTAGGTACGATTTTTAAGGAATATTTCAAGTGCTCGAAAGTAGACACAGAAGAAATTTAATAGAAAAGCATATAATGGATTCCTATGGAGAAAATTCAGGTTACTAGTAAACACGGTTATGATTACTTTTGCGGTTCAGTACTTGGCTAAAAGGTACAGTACTGGCTTCTGTCCTGATCACAGGTGAGTACTTCGGAATTCGTTATGCGGCTGATTATAGATAAATATTTTATAGTTTCAAAACTTCAGACTTTGACACTTAAATGATTTTTCGAGTCAAACCAGTCAATGTTATCATATGGCAGGAACGTGAGTCATCGGTTTTCAGGTGAGTACTCGACTGGTGAAGTTAAGGTTCTGGGCATAGACTCAGGGGTCCCTCAGGGTCAGGTACAGTTGGTACACCCTCAGCGGGACAGGGGCAGCCGGGTGCAGAGGTAGTTAGTCCCAATGTTATCCAATGCGAGGCAGGGGGCCTTTGGTTGGTGGCTGCTGGCTAGCAGGCCACGCGGCTGTGGGAGCTGGGATCCTGGTCACTTGCTCAGGGCAAATGCGGAAGTAGGATAAGGTACAGGTTGCACAGCCAGGGGCACTCTAGCGGCTGGGTGCAGGGTGCTTTTGAGCCGTCGGGCGCTCAATGTTATTCAATGACGATCTTGAAAAGGGAACAAAGGCTGCAGGCTCGGGGACGCAGGATCTTCTGGAGCGACCAACACTTCGAGGGGTAAGTTGGTATCTTTGAGGATAGGTAGGCACCCAGGAGTTGGGCACAGGGAGCCGTGGGGCGCCGGGTGCAGGGGTGTCATTTGAAGTCGGGAAATCTTACCCTCTGCTGGTCGCTGTTGGATGGGTCCTTTGTCCTGAGGCAGTAGGCGTCATCGGGGTCGTCGAGGAGGGTCCTTGGGCACTGGATTCCAAGTCAGAATCGCCCGGGGGACAGCCTCAGGGTCTTGGTTCACTCCGGCACACACCAGGCTTGGTGGGTGCAGAGTGTGCAGGGTTCGCGTTTCCGGGCTGATGCCAGGGCTTGTTACTTGCTTTGAGCAGTACCTCTGCTTGTGGGAGACCCAGGTAATCGGAGTCACAAGGCAGTCAGGTCCTCCGGGGTTTTTTGAGGTTGCTGACCACTGGAGATGCCAGGTTTAACAGGAGCAGGTTCGAGGGTCGACAGGCCGGTAGGGCTGGGGTCAAATCAGTTGTTGTCTTCTTCTTTTTAGCAGCTGCACAGCAGGTCTTCGTGTTCCTTGATCTTCTGTCTTGTTTTGTAATCTGGATCTGTGGAAAAAGGTTCAGGGTGCCCCTAAATACTGAATTTAGGGGCGTTGCAGGTAGGGCAAGGGCAGGGACCAATGGGTCCCTGTCCTGGGGTGGGTACACTCATAGCCTGCTCCTCTCCTGTGGGAGGGGGCAGGAGCCTAGCAGTGATTGGGCAGGGCTCCCCATCTTCAAGATGGCCGGGGCCCGGGGCCCGGGGTCATGCTTCACCTCGCCTTTCCCACCTGAGGGGTGGGGTTGGCACACTCTGGCACATCCCCCTTTCTGACGTAGGATTTCCCGCCACTCTTCCCACCAGAGTGGGGGTCAGAACTGGTGGGGGCCAGTTGCTGAGTACAGCAAGTGGTCTGGAGAAGCTCACAAAGGTGGAATGCCTTTGAAGCTTCCCCTGCCAATCCTGGGGGAGGAGGCTTGGCACCTTGTCCCAGGATGTGCATTGTTGCAGGCCCAGGAGAGCGGGAGCCAGAAACATGCCTGCTGTGTGGCAGCCTAGGCAGCTTCTCAGATAGGAAGTGGATTGTAGGTTTAGGTTTCAGGGGGTATCTCTAAGATGCCCTCTGTAGTGCATTCTACATTAAATCCCACACTGGCACCAGTGTGGGTTTAATGTGCTGAGAAGTTTGATATCAAACTTGTCAGCCTTCAGTGTAGCCATTATGGTGCTGTGGAGTTCGTAATGACAACCTCCCAGCACCATATACTCTTAATGGCATCACTGGACTTACAGTGTCCAGGAATGGCCCTGGGTACTGTAGCAGCACAGGGCTCATGCACCTGTGCCCACACCACTGGCATAGGGCACCCAACTTAGAGGGGTGGCTGATGTATGCCAGGGCAGTGAGTTTGTGAGCATGGCACACAGGGATGTGTGCCATTCGACTCTTTTTTAGTTCTGCACCAGGACACTCAGCCTGCAAAGGCAGTGTGTGTGTGTCAGGGTACAGGGCCCCTAAGGGTGGCACAATACGTGCTGCAGCCCTTGGGGGTCTTCTCTGGTCACAATGCCCTGGGTACCTAGGGTACCATTTACTAGGGGCTGACATGTGGCCAGAGATGCCAATTGGGTTTAGGCTTTAGTACAGGTTTTAGGGAAGGAACACAGGCCTTGGGTACCTGATTGGCAGGGACTCAGGGCACACCAAGGAAAAGTGCATCAGGTATCAGGCAAAAAGTGTGGGGGGGGGGGTACTGCAACAGAAACTCACTTTCTCACACTATGCCTTTTGTGAGGTGATTTTATTGGCCAGCACTTCCCATTATAAAAACCGTTCCAGCCTCACTGCTCCCTGTGGGCAAAGAAGACAGGAGAGATGTATTGGAAAGCCCTGTTACTTTAATCAAGGCAAAAAGGCATATGTGATAGTAGGATTAACTTTAGAGTTCTTTTTTGTGAGACTGTGAATATCTGAACTTTGTTTTCATGGAATCCTAGTGTCTTCATAGCTCAGACATCTTCCAAACACGTAGAACAAGCAGTTCAAAGGTTCCTGAAGGCAGGGCACATTGCTAAACCGTGATGTAGGCGATCATTCCACAGACATTTTTCTCTGATGCAAAACTCAGATTAGTTACAATAATAAGCACAACCTGAAGTTTGATATTTGAAAGTCATACGCAGGCTGGACAAAACATGATGGTAATATAGATAGTGGCTTAGTCAAACCTCCGAGTTTATAGCTTGTGTATATTTTAGACTGCAACTCAGAGCCAATTGATCGAAATCTAAGTCACCTTTATATGTAATCAAATTGTAATGTTTAATGATATAATGATGCAAATAAAAATCTTGAACTGCTGGTCTAGCATCTGGCGTAGGATCCAGTGGAATTTCAGTTCTGATGTTAGCACCCCGTCGCAGACATTGATTATTTGAAAGTCCACCTTAGACTTTCCACTCATCAAAGAATTTAAAATAATCAAGTTTGAACAGCTGTACAATAATGTCTACTCCTTTATCCACGCACTCCTTGTCAGTGATAGTATCTGTGATTAGCGTGTTGATCCACATCGAAAGAGCAAAGTTGAGGTGTCTGAAATACAGAGCAGATATCAGTCTAAAGGTGAAATAAGGTTTGTTTTATTCCCATTCAAATATTAATGGATGATAGAAGAAGTGGTTGAACAAAAACATTTACTTTGTTTCGATGGTCAGTGATGGAATGTTGGAATCCATAACTACTGCAATTATTCTAGCCTTTTGTGGAAACTAGAAGTGTGATTGCTTCTCTGCTTCTGCAAGTGATGTATCCAGGTCTACAACAACCACAAGCCTGTTACACTGTGTCTGAAACACTGTCTAGGCCCGGTCACCCCCACCCAGGCACATTCAAGTGTGAATAACCCTGTGAAACTTTCACTAGAGCACACCTCCACAGACAAAGATAAGACACGTGTGAAATATCTGCTCACCCTCCCACCCCGGGACCTCGAGATGCAGCCCTTGGCTTTCGCTTGTTACTGTTAGGTGGTGCTTGTGCCTGTTATAAACAAATGTTTTAATAGCTTTAGCGTTTTCCTAACCATTGCTCTAACAAAAGATAATATCTCTTTTATTATGGTGCAACAATCACGTGACATGACTTTCTGAATTGTGCATTCCACTAACTTTAAGAGTTTGGTTAATTAACATCAGTGTCAATAGACAAAGGATATCATTGCTCTGCTCAATAATATAATTCCTGGTTTTATGGAAACCAAGCCACGTGTTGCAGCGTAGAGGTAAAATCTATTTTACAGATTAGTATTTATGTGTAACTTGCTTTTGTCTTCTTGATATTTGTCTAAAGATGAAAGTCTTGTAACTGAATTTCACAAAATCTTATTACACCAGGGTTTAGGACCAATAATATTGAACAAACATTAACTTGACAATGTATCCTGACTACAGCCTTTTCTCTTTTCAATCTCAGGAGTTCGAAAAAAGGCACTATTCCAAAGAAAAGTAGGTATTCCATCTTAGACTTATTATAATGCATGCATCTTATCAGTTTGTACAAGAGTTCCACAACTGATAAGCACTTCTTTCTCGCTCTGTTGCAAGTCCCTCATATCAACCATGGAGAAATAAACCTGACAACTCCTGGGCTCCCCGAATGGTAAGAGACCTGGTTGCGAAGCGGGACCCAGTCTGCTACCTGAAACAACAATAAGGTATCAGGGAAGGAAAATCCATATAACAAAAGATTTCAGCCGATAACAAGTCCTTATAAGGAGATTATTTGTGTAAGTTCCAGGGTAAGTACCTCAGGTCAATAACTTTACTTCATATTTCTTTTTACAAAAAAAAGCCAGTAAAATGCCCAATCCCCAGCTTTATTGTCTATGGCGAATGCCAAGACAGCGAGGTTCTGTGTCTTCTTGGGTGGGCACGGTGGTGCGCCACACAGGACATGGCAAAAATACTAGACCACGTCCTGAGTGGTAGCATGCCACCTGTCATGGTCGCCGTAGCCTGGGGCAGCGGTGACACGTGTTTCGTTGTCCATCTTTTGGAAGCGTTGATGTGCTAAATGATCCATACATTGGAGGGTTGCATACTTGTGGGATTTGACCATTTAGATTTTTGTGTTAAGAGGGAGATGGTATGCCAAAAACTCTCTGAAAGTACTATTGAGGGCCCCAACAGCTTGGTTAGCTTTGTCCATATTTTTTGTGGTAATTAACAAGTCACCACAACAATCACAGTGACCAATAGTCTGGACAAAACACTTTAAATTACTCTACCTCCAGGTGGTTTGAAAGCATAACTAACAGCGGGCATTATATGAAGTGAATAAAAACACCCCCTGCCAATTCCCCTCAACGGTTGAAAAAAGCATTGGAAAGGAAAATGGTATGCTATTGGCTGTCAATCTTTTGCCTTTATCAATGCTTTATTTGTTTATGAATGTTTTTTGTATAAAGAAACCCAACATATGAAATGCCCGCTAGCAGTGTCGCAGGACAAGATGGTCTCTCACCTAAGTAAAGCCAGCATCGTCTAATAGCCAATATATATATATCCTAGCACTGAAGAACACCACTGACTGTGCAGATATGCACATTGTGCAAGAGCAGAATGCCATCATTGATAGTCAGACAAGTCAATAGCTGAAGTGGGCTGACCCTGTGGCCCATGGTTGTGATGGTGGAAGCAAAATATGAACGACCTTAAAGCAGACCAATGGATGAGGAGGGTTAACTGAGAGTCCCTGTCAGTAAGTAAGTATAGTATATATATTTTTATTAAAAAAAAGGAAATGACTGATGTCAGGTTAAAACAAGCATTGGAAATGCAATAGGTCTCGCATTAGGAAAGTTTGAGCAATTGGTATTGTAAAGGACACTTTTTTTATTTATGTGTTGGTTTTGAAAATAGCAAAAGTAATAGCTTTGTCAGTTACAATGTCAATAGTTTTAACTTTCGCAAATGTGACACCTATAGCATTTGTAATGCAATGTGTGTTGTCTTTACGTGACTTAGATGTATTGATATTGCAAATAACAATGGCTTTTAATTTTGTAAATGATTAATACTTAAATAAAATTTATTGTAATTTATAATGGCAATAGCTTAAACGTTTGTAAAATCATTTTGTGAAGATTATGTTCAGTGTATTTTATTGTGACGAAAATCCAAGAACAGTCAGAATACTGTATGAAAAATGTGGGCTTTTCTCTCCACGTGAATAAATCCAGGGTTAAGCTCCGTACATGCTTCGGCATTGACATGCTAATTGCTTAACTGGCTGACTGTTTTTTGCGTTTAAATTGGTAAAAACAGAGACATCTTCCACAGGAATTCGCGGCTCCCGGTGACACCACCAGTTATTGTTCTTGGGGCGGGAGCCATCGAAAAATCCTTTCAAATGCGGAGAGGGCAAAAATCCCGGACTATAAGTCATAAACAACAAACAAAGAAAGCTGTTAAACATGCCTCTGTGGCTCCTGTGAGGATTAAAAAAGAGAGTTCCAGACAATTCCCTGGATAACAAAATCACTTTGGAACTGATAGGTTTAACTGCGACATAGTTTAGCCACACATGAGACAAGGGGTGCACAGGCGGGAGTGAAGAGATAGCGGACAAAGTTGTATGTAAAACAAGCGGAAGGGATAGCAGGCGTGTTCCCCTGGTTAGGTGTTGTCGCAACAGGCCTGCATTGCTGTGGGGAGGGGGGAGGAGAAATGCGACGTGGCAGGCAGGGGAGGGGGCGGAGCGGGGGTGTGGGAGGAGGGAGAGCGGATTAAGGAGAGCGGGAGGAGGCAGCGAGTGAAAACGGAGGGCATTGCTGTGGGGAGGGGGGAATGTTAAATATCAAGATCCACTAAAGATATGCCCTGGGCTGCTATGGCCACTGCCAAACAAAACACTCTTGTTCACGCAACCATGGTGTGAAGCTGGGGAGTGCAACATCAGGATGCCAGAGAGAGACTGACAGCTCAGAACAGCTGATTGTGAGAAACCCGCGACTCACCGTCTAACTCTAACCCATGGCTCGAACGTGTCTTAATCCCCTGATATTTTTCACTCATGAAAGACAGATTTCTGTACGGGCTCCGCGCTAACGTCGCCAGGGAGTTCAACTGACACGTCAATAAAGCTGCCCTCGGGGCACACTATGACCCCACACAGCGAGGGTCTCGAATGTTGCCAGACTAGAAGAAAGGTGCACGTGGTAGGCCGGCTCGCCATCCTTTTGAAGAACTACTACGCAGCAGCGCAAGCCGGCGTGCTGCGCAGCGGTGGGGGAGGGGAAGAGTTGCTTGGCAACAGCGATGTCACTGGTGAAGCCACTGTAAAAACACTGGTTTCCAACCACGTGGAAGCACGCTCCGTATTGTCAAGCAGAGAAGCCGCGCGCACGCTTCCAGTCGCAGCAAAATTCACTAATAGTTATCACGGACGGTCGCAATACAACGGCAGAGTCGGAGGAGGCGCGCCAATGCGCTCCTGGTTAATGAACAACAGGTGGAGTGTGCTTGGGCTGCGGCGGTTCCAGGAATTAGTCTAGGGCAGGGGCATGTTGCAAGAGAAGCAACACGAGTACACAGCAGGAACTGGTTGCTAATTCAACTGGCCTCACTCAAGGGAGCTGCTCAATGTGATCCACATGTGTGGCAGCGCCATGACATACTAAGGAAACCAAAAGAGCCGCGGCCGCTGCAACACAAGCCTGCTCGCTGCAGCCAGGGTATGCGCATAAGGAAGGGCGCGTTTCTGCAGTGTTTAACAAACGGAGGGAGGTATATCCGGAGAGTGGCAGCAGACGGCAAGCTAAACTATAAGTCTGCAGACAATGCACAGCTGTAGCCATAATTCCAACACGAACACCCTGTGGGTGATGTAGATTCTTCACTTTTGATTGAGTGCTCTTCTCTTCTTGGACCACATATTAGAGGGGTGAATATTACAACGCCATCGTCTCAAAATGCTGTCGATAAATTTAATGATTCGGATGATAACTATTTTTGGGATACCGACTATAATGGCAAATACGTATTTAAAAACAGATTATTCCAGTTGATGTGGTCCTCCAGAAAAACAAGAAAACAGAACAAGACGGAGGGAAGGAAGATAAGGGGAGGGGGGAGGAGAAATGCGACACAGCGGGGAGGGGGCGGAGCGGGGAGAGGTGCGACACGGCAGGCAGGGGAGGAGAGTAGGAGGAGGAGGGGGGAGGAGAGTAGGAGGAGGAGGGGGGAGGAGAGTAGGGGAGGCACGGCCTAGCGGCCGTGCAATCAAGAAGTGAGGGGGCGGAGCTGGGGGAGGCTGTGACAGAGAGAGTAGGCAAGGCAGGCGGCTGGGGGCATGTGCACGCGCTTTTAAGCTCAATGCGCATGCGCATTGAGCTTAAATTTCTCGTGCACTGCAAGGAATCGCCACGATTCCTTGCAAGTTGGTTCAAGAGTGGATAAGCCCCCATAGTCTCGCAAGCTCGATGCGCATCGACAGGCGAGACCTAAAAATGCCAGGTATATTTGACCAATGCAGATTGTGGTCCTGGGATGGCTTTTAGCGAGCCTGGCTCTTTTAATGAATTCCACTGCTATGTTTCATTTCTTCAAAATGCTCCAGTGACTGTCATATTCCTTTTCTGTATCTTAAAGGGCAATTACGGGGGGCTGCTTGTGTGACGGTGCAGTGTAGCAGCATTGACGTGATTTGTGATGACTACCCTGGAATTAATCCATGTTGGATGGAAGATATTAGATGCAGTAGTGCAAGTCTCAATCTAGTAGCTAGTGATTTGGTGAATGTGTCAGCATCTTCGATGATCAAGGAGATGTGACTATGTGGGACCTATGAGTTCTTAGTTGTTTTAATAAGCAAGATTGTCACATAAATTCTCTTACTTTGAAGTCAGAGAAAGAAAAGTAAACACCAGCTCTCTTGGAAGTCAGAGCTTGACATTTCACCTCTGTCTTTGAATGCACAGCAAATGTGACAAGATAAAAAAAAATAATGCTATAAACTCTCTCCATTGTGTTGCAATTTTGCAGTGAACCCGTTGTGAAATCTGCATTTCATTATCCTAAAAGCTTCTCATTAAACTTCCCTTTCCACTTCAATGACATCCTTTTCAGTTTTGTCTTTTTGTATTTGTTTTTATTTACTCTGTCTTGTGTTTTAATGAACTCTTGTAACACATTTTCTCCTTGTGTTTTATCCAGCTATCTCGCATCAAGATCTCCCTGTTCTGCCTTCCAAATCTTTTGGGTTCAGCCTTTCCCACTGTGCCCCTCTTTGCTTTACTTTAAACTCTGAAACTTACTACCTTCTGTTGTTTCTTCTTGACCAACACGTTCCAGTTCTCTCTCCTCCCAAGTGCTGCTCCTCGTTTATTTCCACTTGTCTCTTGTGTTGTGGCATCAAGTCCTCTTTTTATTTATATTTGTATATTTCAGAAATTCTGTGCAGTTGTTTGCTGTAGTTTGGCACTTAAACATATTTATACCAAAAAAGATAAACCATGAAGGCTTATCTACGCTTCTTCTTCTTCTGCTCAGTATATGGACCCATCACTACAGTCCAGCCATAGGTACCACCTTGTAGCCCTCTGTAGTTGTGAAAGACACAGTGTAGTTCTCACTCCTCACAAGTGCAGTACTACTGTGTGAAACCAGGCCTAACTTTGAGCACACTATTGCAGTCGAGAGAAGTAATGAGAGATGGACTGTCCTCATCCTTGGGACAAACTGTGGTTTTATTTTAGTTTATTGTCTAATCACTGTTTTCTCAGATACAAGAAACAACTGCATTTATTCTAGCCTTTTGTGGAAACTAGAAGTGTGATTGCTTCTCTGCTTCTGCAAGTGATGTATCCAGGTCTACAACAACCACAAGCCTATTCCACTGTGTCTGAAACACTGCCCAGGCCCTGTCACCCCCACCCAGGCACATTCAAGTGTGAATAACCCTGTGAAACTTTCACTAGAGCACACCTCCACAGACAAAGATAAGACAAGTGTGAAATATCTGCTCACCCTCCCACCCCGGGGCCTCGAGATGCAGCCCTTGGCTTTCGCTTGTTACTGTTAGTTGGTGCTTGTGCCTGTTATAAACACATGTGTTAATAGCTTTAGCGTTTTCCTAACCATTGCTTTAACGAAAGATAATAGCTCTTTTATTAGGGTTCAACAATCACGTGAGATGACTTTCTGAATTGTGCATTCCACTAACTTTGAGAGTGTGGTTAATTAACATCAGTGTCAATAGACAAAGGATATCATTGCTCTGCTCAATAATATAATTCCTGGTTTTATGGCAACCAAGCCACGTGTTACAGCGTAGAGGTAAAATCTACTTTCTAGATTAGAATTCTTTGAGATACAGTCATGGGCTCCATGAGGATATGATGGTTTGTTTTTTATTCATTTTGCACTGTTATATCTGGTTCTGATATCTATTTGAGACAGGCTAGAGTGGAGTACCAGGAAATTATGTAGCTTAGCCAACAGTGGAAATTTAGCTTGCATTGTGTAACACTGAAGAATACAAGGATATTTGCTTATCAAAATTCACGAGTGATGGCATCTCCCTTTAAGTCTTGCTGTCAAGTCTTCAGTTTCCTTCCTGGCAGAAGTAGTTTATTTCTGGACTACTGCGGTTTTATTTATAGACTACAAAAGCTAACTTGGCAGATGAAGGCTTCCGGTATGAACTAGCTGCTAAGCTTCCACTGAATGTTCTTCTTCATCTTTTGTAACACTAAATCAGGATTGCAATCACGTGGCGCAGGGTGCAGCACCTCAAACTGATTGTTCCTGAATCATTGCATCCCTTCCCATCTCACTCTCATATTGAGCAATATTGGTTGGCTGCAGGAATTAATTAAAAGTTTTTGTGTAGTCGCAAATCATTGTCCTCCAAAAAGAATCAAATGTTGGATCACTCTGCAAATGGATTTTCTTAGTGTTGTGTTATAATATGCCTTGAATTTGTGATGACCTTTATAGTTTGGTTGAGAGAAGATCATGGAATGGTCTGATTTAGTGGTTTTCACATATTTGTTACTAACCTAGCTTTTACTTAGGCTTCATGGTCCCTAAGAGTGGGAGGTGCCTCAATCGTGAATCTAGGAGCAGGCGAGTCCCTAGATACCAGAATCAATCAGGCACCGGCCCCAAAACCAGCAATAACCCCCTCCGTTTTGGTGACAAATCTTTATGGGGTTAACACCAGCTAATCCCTTTTTTCTTGGATGGATGTGCTACTTCTTGTAAGGTTTCCGTTTATAAGCTTCCAACAAACAATGTGATGTCGAAAATGAATGCCTAATAGTCTAGATGAGGCTAAACTCAACTAAATTATGACAGCATCTCACAGTGCAATGGTTTATATGCCCAACATGCAGCATCCTTCTTTAGTGGACTCTGCATATGTTTCAGCATGTGTGCTCAAAGTTTCCAACCAAATCTTTTCTGCCCTGTTACAATCACAAGAGCAGAGATGAGGCGTTCAGATTTCATATTCTGGTGTAAAGGTGTAGGCTTTCTTACTGGATTTTGAAATGCGAAGCCTAGAACAGAGAAATGAAACCACCTAACCATCTGTCAGGGAGTAAATAGTAAGGTTACAAGCCAGACAGGTGTTGGCCTGGAAATAGTTGGGATGGCACAGGTTGAGCTTGGCAAGAAATGTCCCTCTCTTCTGTCTCTGGTACCGCTCGCTGATCTGGAACATCCAGGAGATGTTGGATTCTTCTTGTTTTCTTTTATGTTTGAAAGCTTTATTAGAGTAAAATCAGTTATTACAATAAGGTGATATCAGCAAAAAATAAGAGAAAGGCTAAAGGTTGGGATAAACTAAACATAAGTAGCTAATATCACAATGAAAAGCAAAGCATTTTGAATTATTTTACGGGGAGGAGGGGGGGGGGAGGGGAAGGAGGGAAATAAAAGCATGTTGATATCATAAAGAATGAGTAAAAATAGAAAACACAATGAATGTCAGTCAGAAAGTACAGTAAAATACACAATGTTTCAGCAATTACTTGAAATAAGAACTTTTAGCAAAAAGGAAACATGAATAAAGCAAAAAAAATCACATTAGTGAAATTGAAAAATATCATAAACTACAGGCAAGAGTACATGTGTTCAAGGGGGTTTGAAATTATCCGAGGAGAGTGGAGAGTATGTCCTTTTGGTAGATTGATCTAAATATAAAGTGAGAGGTAACCAGTAAAGTTCAACATTTCGGGAGGGTTTGCAGGAGGAGGCAAAAGCAACATCAAGTCTATGTGAGTGACATACTAGATTCCACCAACAGCTGAGAGACAAAGTGTTCAAGGATTTCCAGTTAGAAACAATGTGCTGTAGTGCAAGGGCCAGCATAAGATCAAAGAGACCGTGAGAATGTGGAGGGAGTGCCAGATTGTCTGAAAGGCTACCTAGAAAAACAAAAGAGGTGGAAAAATGAATAGAGATGTTGAAAATACGGGAGAGACGAGAGCATATCTGAGTCCAAAAAATGCGAACTGAGGGACAGAGGTAGAAAAGGTGTAGAAGATCTGCATTGGGAGCAGTACAGGTCCAACAATTAGGTACAGAATTGGATTGAAAGCGAGAAATAGAAAGAGGAGAAAGGTAGAGTCTGTGATAAAAGAAAAATAGGGACTGAGTAAGAGAGGCAGTGCGGGAAATCTTCAAAGATCTGGCCCATATTTTGTTCCAAAGAGAAGTTGACCATGAGGAACCTAAGTCCTTCTCCCAAGATAATTCCAATTTCGATTTGAGACGATCCGGATCGGGGGCTGAGAAATATCGATAAATAAGGGAAGCTTTAGGAACAGTAGAGAGGACGGTAAGTAGAGAGGGAGACGAGGCTGGTAAACCTTTAGAAGGAAGAGAATAATAACAATCTAGAATGGTTTCCATAAGAATAAAAAATTTCTTTGCAAAAGAAGGAGGACAATGGAATTGAGTTTGGAATTTAGGAAACGAGCAGGGGGATGAGCCATCAAAAAGATGACGTACCCAGATGATACCTTTCGCTCTCCATGAGGGCCATGCAATAGGTCTGTTATGTATTAATATGAGTGAATTGTACCAGATAGGTAATGATAAGAAGGATTCCTGAGAAATCAAGGTAGAGGTAACTAAAGGCCGCAAAAGAGAAGAAGTATGTTTGAATAAAAGGGGGTTAAGACATGGGGCTTTAGAAGTGAAACGGATTACCTCTTGTAAAGAGTAAGGAAGCAATAATTGCTGTTCGACAGAAAGCCAGAGGGGAGAGAAAGGGGAGATTTCCTGTGATAACCAGCGGGAAGCTTGTCGAAGGGAGAAGGACTTGTGGTAGAGGCGAAAGTCTGGAAAGTTGGTTCCACCATTAAGTTTAGATTTACGCAGGTGTGAGAGAGATATGCGAGCCTTTTTCTGTTTCCAGAGAAATTTGGACAAAACAGAGTCAATACGGCGGAAATAGAAAGTTGGGATACAGATTGGAAGCATGGATAATAAGTAGATCAAAATCGGGGCAATCATCATCCTGATGGAATCAAGACGACCCCACCAAGAAAGAAATAGAGGATTCCAAGAAGAGAGTAGTGAGTCTATTCTAGAGGTGACCGCGTTCATGTTAAGTTGAATAGAAGAGGAAATAGAATTAGAGAAAAGAACACCAAGATATTTAATTTTCTTAGAGTTCCAAGCAAAGCCAGTGGATGTGAAGAAGTGGGGAAGGCAAAAATTGGTTAAAGGAAGAATTTCTGTTTTATCAGAATTTATTTTATATCCCGAAACCAAAGAGAATTTTTCAAATTCACTTAATAAAGAGGGAACAGAGGTGACCGGGTCTGAAATAAATAAAAGGATATCGTCAGCATATGCAGATAACTTAAGATGTTGATCACCATATGGGAATCCAGAAATGGAGGGATTGTTACGTATGGAGGTGAGGAAGGGCTCAAGCGCCAGAATAAATAAAAGAGGTGACAAAGGACAGCCCTGACGAACTCCACGTTGAAGCGTGAATGGGGAAGTGAGGTGACCATTGACGAGAACGGAGGCTTTGGGCATAGAATATATCAAAGAAATATAAGAGATAAATTTAGGACTGAAGCCATGCCATTTTAAGGAAGCTATGAGAAAGGACCAGTCAACCCGATCAAAGGCTTTCTCAGCGTCGACTGAAATGGCTGCAATGGGAATTGATAGTGAGGGGGCTTTACTTAAAACATTAAGGAAGAGTCTGGAATTATCCGAAGTAAGGCGGCCCTTAACAAAACCACATTGCTCTTTCCCGATGAGATGCGGTAGGAGCGGGTCGAGGCGAAGAGCTAATCATTTTGCAAAAATCTTATAGTCCACATTAACTAAAGATATAGGTCGATAATTTTTACAAAACTTAGGGTCTCTAGCTTCTTTAGGGATAAGGCATATGGTAGCATCCTGAAATGAGCCTTGGGCCAATCCAGTAGAACAAAAAGACTGAAAAAGATATGGAAGTTTAGGTAAGAGGAGATCTGAAAAATGTAGGTAAAATTCAACTGGAAAGCCGTCAGGTCCTGGAGTCTTGCCTTTAGTGAGGGAGGATAAAGCAGTGGACAGCTCAGAAATAGTGAGATCAGTATCAACGGCCGAAAAATTAAGATGGGAGGTATCTGGTTTAGGTAGGTTATCAAAATAAGATTGAATAAGCCCTGGGGTGGGGGGGTTCTCAGGAGTATATAAAGATTCATAAAAAGAATGAAATTGTTCTAAAATTTCTGCATCTGTATGAAGAAGAGTATTAGAGGGGGAATAGATAGAATCAATATTAGTTCGTTCTTTACGCGATTTTAGATAGTTAGCCAATAATTTACCTGACTTATTGCGACCTCCAAAGTATCGTGCACTGCTCCGGAGGAGAAAAGAGGAGGCTGAATCCGTAGTCAGTTTGTTAAAAGCAATCTTAGCCTTAAGAAGTTCAGGAGACATATGCTTAGGAGAGGAAGTATAGAATTGATGTTCCAGCAATTTAATGTGTGCAAGGGTAAGTTTATGCTTTTGAAGGAACTTCTTCTTCTTTTTAGAGACAAAATCAATAATAAAACCCCGGGCCGTGGCTTTGAAGGAATCCCAAAGAATATGAGGAGGGGTATCAGGTGTAGAGTTAAGTTGGAAAAATTCAGAAGCGAAAGAGCGAAAAGAGGAGGAAAAAAGAGGATCAGTAAGAAGAGAAGGGTTAAAGCGCCAACGAGAAGATTTAGGAGTAGGAGGAAGAAGGTCAAATACAGTAATAATAGGAGCATGGTCAGAGATAACAATAGGCTCAATAGAAGAGGATAGAAGGTGTTGAGATAGAGATGAAGATAGAAAAATGTAGTCCAAACGAGAGAAAGAAGCATGAGGAGGAGAGAAGAAGGAAAAGTCCAAAACATCCGGGTGAGTGAGTCTCCATGAGTCTACAAGATGCATCTGAGTGATGGTGTCAAGGAATTGCTTATGTGGTTTGTGAGGAGAAAAACGAACAGAAGATCTACGGTCTAAAAAGAGGTCAATGATCTGATTGCAGTCTCCACCTAACAGGAAAGAATCATCCTTATATTGAATACATTTTGCTGTAATGGAGGGCCAGAAGGAGGAGTCAAAACATGTAGGGCCGTAAACATTGAACACAGTAATTGGGATAGCATTAATGAGTAGTTTAGCCAAAATCCAACGTCCCTCATCATCTTTTTCTTCTAGTAATACTTTACACTGAAGGCGTTTATGAATCAAAATAGCAACCCCGTTCTTTTTTTGAGAAGCAGGAGAGAATTAAACAGTTCCAACCCACAATCGCTTTAGTTTTAAGGATTCAATATCTGAGAGGTGGGTTTCTTGAATAAGAACAATATCTGGATTGTAAGAGGATAGGTGTGAGAGTACTCTTTGCCTTTTGATAGGGTGATTAAATCCTTTCACATTCCATGAAACAACTTTGAAGGTGAAAGAGTAGTAAACTGATCAAAATTGAAAAATATAAAAACATACTGTGCATTTAATAATTCAAACTTTAGAAAGGTAATAACCATAAAGATCATCAAAAAGATAGAAGGAAGGATAGGTAGAGGATGAAAAAGAAAAGGGGAAAGGGAGAGGAGTAGGGAAAGGGAAAGAAGAACAGCAAAAGAAGGAGAAGGAAGAAAAGAGAAGAGGCATAGGAGACAGTACAAATCCAAAGGGATGACTGTAATGAACATACCTGGAAGGGGAAGTACACACAGGGGGAAGGTGGGGAAATGGTGATGCGTTACAAGACGGATGCACCAGGATCAGGAGCAGAACCACATCGAGACCCCACAAAAAGGAACAAAGGATGAAACAAGAAGGTGAAGGGAACGTCCAATACACATATCCGTCTGGGGAAAAGAAAAGGAGAAATTGTTAACATATGGAACATGCTACATAGAATATAGATTCAGAATTTAGAAAGAGAAAGTAAGTATATATAAGATATGCAAAAAAGAAGGGATATAAAGAAAGAAGACAAGCAAGATGAGAAAATTAAGATGAAGATAAAGAGTATAGAGAAGTACATGAAATTAGGGAGACGCTACTAGAAATAACAGGACATGGAGACAACAAAAGCCAGACTTCAGCCACTGTTCGGAGTAGAAGAGGAGGCGTCCATCCCTTCTTCACTCTGCAGTAAAAGAAAGTTTCGTAGTTCACCAGGATCTTGAAATGACCAAGTCTTATTCCGGTAAGTGACTCTGAGAGTACAAGGGTGAAACAGGCCATATCTTGCTCCTAGAGATCGTAGAGAGGGACGCAGAGCTAGAAATTCTTTACGTCTGGAGGCAGTAACATTAGAGATATCTTGAGATAAATAAACTCGTTGACCTTGCCAAGTCACTTGTTTTTTGTTCCTCGCTGCTGAAAGAATCAAAAGGAGGTCTGTGTACTTCAAAAAGAGGATGATGACTCCACGAGGCTTAGAAGAAGAATCTGTTCTTGCGCCTAATCTATGAGCCCTCTGTATGCTAATGGATGTAGAGGGGGGGCAAGTCCAAAAGTTTTGGCAGAAAAGTGGTAAAGAAAGACACTGGATTGTCACCCTCAAGATTTTCCGGCAAATTGTAAATACGGAGGTTGTTCCTCCTATTGCGATTTTCCAAATCCTCTGTATGCTTTTGTAGAGAGAGAACAGTCTTTTCTAGTGCAACAATACGTTGCGTGTTGGATTGTAGCTCAGGGATGTGTTGTTCAACAGTAGAAAGCCGGGCATCCATGGTCTCCCACTTGTCCTTCAAAAGCTGCATATCCGTACTTGTTTTTTCAATAAAGGGACGCATTGCTCGCAGTTCCTCCAAAATTTGATCAGTAGGAGAGGTTGAAGGGTTATCTTCTGGTGTAGGAGAGTTTTGTTTAAGGCGTTTGCCCGGTGTAGCAGGTGAAGAGGGCTTACTAGCAGATGTGTGGAAAATTAATACGGTTTGGTGAACATTATCTGCGCCATCTTCCCTTTGCCCCGATGCCACACTCTTTGTCGCACACCCCCTCCACTTTAGCTGCCTTGATCAGAACCATCCTCTGCACACCCCTGACCCCTAGCACGGCTCTTCACCCTCACAAACACCCCTATGCATTGATCACTCCCGCTCCCACATGCCTTGCGCATAAGCAGCAGCCATTTTGAGCACCATGGCCTCCCTGCCCTCGCTGATAGCCAGCGCGTCTCTCTCTCTCCTAACCTCGCAGGCATCCCCCGCACGCTGACAACCCCCTCCCGCTCTCACATGCTTTGGGTCATAAACCCCTCTTCAGCGCAGCTCTGCCTCGGAATCCCATCCTGTTCCCAGCGCGACACCTCCCTTCATCCCTTTTCATGGTCCCAAGTCCTTTGATACAAACCCCCTTTTTCCTGTATGCCCGTTTGTCTCCCTTGTTCCCAGGCCGCCACCTGGCCCTGCGGATACTGTTTATCACACCCCGTACAGTAGGAAGCTTCCCCCTATCAAAGGACCCTCGAGTCGATCGAATACCCTTCACCCCATGAGATCCGATCAACTCCACACATTCCGTGAATCGGCGGAATGTCCAGCTGCGCGATATCATCACCTGTTGTGACCGGGGTGGGGATTTCAACTGTAAGCGTGTGGTAACGGGCTCGAAGCGGGGATTCCTAGGATGCTTTTCCGTACATCAAAGTATTGACAAATATGTGTTTCATGTAATAAAGCAATAAACCTGCGTATAAGAGGCCAGGCCTCAGAGATGCGGTTAGAGCACCTCGTGACGATACTTGCTGTCCGAATTGATGTGTTCTCCTCCGGAGAGAATAAACCCTCGTTTCCTGCCTTTCAGTCTCCAGCGCCTGCTTCTTCATTGATTAATATTCTGTGGGTAATAGAGGCGACACCGCCGGGCAACACAAAAGGGTCTTTGGTCACTGGTTGTCTAGTCACCCTTTTACAATTGGCGTCCCAAGCGTGGGGCCCATCAGCGACTCGTGGATCCAGTGGGAGAGGTCCTGACGACAGAGTAAACAACTGCAACGATCGGGAGGTACCCTGTCCGAAAGACCCTTGTCTGACAGCCGATCATCCGAACTTCACTGGTTCCGAACAGACCTCTCTCGAGTGATCTACGGTCCTGACTGGGAACCATCAGGATGCCGCGAGGATTACGAAGAAAAGAGGACGATCGGGCGCTGGATTCGGAAGACAAGAAACCGTCCATACGGTCCGGGTAAGGTCGTGTAGACACGACGGATTAGGAAATTGTTTGATTGATTGAAAAAAATACTAGTATTACTCTTTGTTAATTTATTTGGAGTTTCGCTGTCGGCAAACGGAGAAACAACCGGCTCACCCTTTGCAAACAGTGAAGGATAGGTAACGCACCGTCGTGCCTTTCTTTCTCCCCCACTGATCAATTGCCCCTCCCCATTGATTAACTGTTACGGATTGTTTTCTGGAGATTCTCTGTCTGCAAACAGGAAAGAATAGGTTCCCTCTTTGCAGATAGTGAAAGGGTAGGTAACGCAGACCTTTGCGGGCCTACTTATTCTCCCCATTGACCATTTTATTGACCATTTTATTGACCATTATATTGACCAAACGTTAACTGCCCGATATTTTGTTCATGAGGTATTCACTGCCTGCAAACAACGTAGAATAGAAATATTCTGTCTAGTCTTTGCACACAGTGATAAGATAGGTAGTGCTGACTATCGTCCCCATTGTGACCCGTCATGCCTGTCTTCTCCCCACTGATCGATAGCTGGTTCAGCCCGGACCGTTTATTAGAGGTGGACCATCTAGCTCCGCTGGAAGGCACCCCTAATAAAGAAATGTTCACAAAGTATGGATTAATTACCATAGCCTATAGTAAGCTATGGCACAAGTATACCAAAGCAAATCAAGAGAAACAGTGGCCACTGGTAGGATCCTTCGATCTTGAAAAAATAGAAACGTTAGAAATAGCCCTTCGTAGTATCAAGACAACGCCTATTATGCTCGACAGTCTTGGTATGTGGCGCAAAGAAGCAATGCAACGAAAGGAAAGAGGCGAAGTCAGAGTAGGTAAAGAAACGAGACAGGCGACCTTCCAAGCGTCTGGTAGGCCAAAGGAAGGGGCAGCGACGACACAGTTCCAAGGATTAGACACAAAAAGGGAACAGTGTAAAGGGACGTACTGACAGGACAACCCCGAGACACAACGACCCGAAAGTAACCCCCCGACACTACGCGCAGGGCGAACAGACTTAAGGCAAAACCAATGTGCTTTTTGTAAAAGACTCGGGCACTGGAAAGCCCAATGCCCGACTCTACGGAACATAGGTAAGAGCGGAGGGCCGACAGAAATAACAGGCCGGCAGAAAGGGAAAAGGCGCGAGACAAAGACGAATCAGACTAACACGGACAGGACAGATAGGACTACAACGTTTGATTATGCCCGATGGCACAGATTTCGTCAGACCAATTTCAACGACATGTTGGAGTTCTGGGACTGATTACTCTCCCCCCCACTCTGAAAAACAAAGGCAATTACAGGCCTGCATAGACAACCCCCCATGCAAGAAATCTGTGCTCGTGGATACCCCGCCCCCATTACCCAGGCATAAATACCTACCCCCACTGTAATGAGGTCCTCGTAGTAAAAGGATTCAAGGAAGCCAAGTCTCTGTTATATAATTTAAGATTTAATTACAATAAAGATTACACACGACCAACGATAAATAGAAAAACTAGTAAAACATTCTTTAAAGTAAAACTGTACTAATAGGAGCAATACAAAACATATTACGCTCACTCCGGAAGTTCCCAAAATGCAACAGGTCAACGGTCCCGCCCATCCGGAAAGTGAAACCCACAGCACGTGTGGGGCGGGTCCTGCCGACAGCCATAGACCAAAGAGGTCGCCGGCGAGAATGTACAGGAGGCTCCACGGGCCCGGCACAAAATGGTCTCCCCATCCTCTCCTTCCTGGGGCGGCATCCCACGGGCCACGAGTAGGGAGGGGGCGGATGCAGATGACCCCCTCCCTCGTATCTCCTGGTCCGGCCATCGCAAATTCCTCCGCTGAACTGGTGCAGGGTGGGCTGGGAGGAAGAGGCGACGCGGACGAGCCTCTTCCACCTCCACAGGTAGGAGGTTTCCCAGCCCCGGCCCGGCGCCGAAATACTCCAGCCGGGCAACGGATATACCTGCGCAGCACAGAACAGACAATGTCCAATGGATATACCTGCGCAGCACAGAACAGACAATGTCCGACGGACCTATACTTGCGCAGCACCGGACATGCAATGGTCCTCCAGAGTACTCGCCGAGTCAGGGGTGTAGGGTGGTCATCATGTGCACCCCTGATTCGAAGGAACGGCGTGGGATGCACTGGGAGAGGGAGGCGGCGCGAACGAGCCTCCCTCACCTCCCCAGGTAGAGGCGCCACAGCTGCATCCTAGCGCCCCGAGCCAATGTCCTGCTCCAACGACACGGTGTTCCATTTTTTCTCGCCCCAGAGAAGTCTCTTCCACTCTTGAATACACAATGAAGGGCGGCTGCTGCAGGGTCTCAAAATGGCGTCTGGGCCCCCTGGAAGGCGGGTCTAGGCCGCTGGAGTAACTTTGTCCGGTATTGCAACTCGGGCGCTTGCCTGCCTGGGCACGAGCCCCCACCTCCGACAACATCCCCACAGCTTTGAAGATTCTACCAGAGTCCCAGAAGCCCTCGGCATCCACAGGCTTCCGGTGGGGAACAACTGCCTTGATACCACGACATAGCCACAAGATGGTGGTGCTCTCGTGTCAGCACCAGCTTCAGTCTGAATCATCCAAAAATATTGTGGGCTAACGGATTCGAGTAAGTTCCGGCTGAACCTCAACGTGACCCGGTAAGGAAGATTCTACCTCCCTCCCCTTTTGATTGACGGTCCACATTACCAGCCCCTCTGTTAGCACAGGTTTTTGAACTGCCGAAAGGGATTCTTGTGCAACCAACCCGACATCGCCCAAAATGGCGCCGGTATCAATAGGAACTTACGAACACCTCGTGGTGTTCTTTAGCTAACAAGACTTGATGTTCTGAGATATGTATGTGAACCTTTGTACACTTGACGAAAAAGGGAGGAGGGTTCACTTGGCGAACATTTGAAAGGATCCCGTTAAAATGTTGATTTCAATGTACGATTTATTATGATATTTATTGTAACCGATACATAACGTAGCTTATGACGCACGCCCACGGTATACATCTAGGAAATGTGATTACAATTAGTCTGACTGTGTTTCAATTTATGAAATAAATACCCTCTGATCCCTCAATTATTAATAGACGTTTTTAGTTTCTTGTAAATAACTAAGTAGACGTTTTCCAATGTTTTTAAATGCTGCAAAATAGCCCCCACTGTATGTGCTTCAGCCATCGCCGTGTCCGGCCAAATACGATTGCACTCACATATTTACTTACTGAACGATTATACAAATAAAGGTTTTCCAAACTGTGAACAGGTATCGCATACTTTTGTAAATATGGGAATTGGCAGGAGGGCTATTTTGTGCGCAACCGTTTTTGCTCTCTTTTTAAGGTTATTAGAAAATGGCTGTTCGGCCCCGGATTGATGATCGAATCTAAGGTATGATACGCTGCCTCCAAATATGCGACTAAGCTCAGGAACTAACGCATGAAGAAGGACCTCGACTTCTGAGAATGGGTAAAAGCGAAGCGGTGTGAATATTAGAATGTTATAAAGGTATGATGCTCGAAGGTACTAAGGGACAGGGTTGGCCGAAGAACTGATATGCCTTAGAACATCACAGCGTTGGGAATGATTTAAGGATCCCGATAGCTGGATACATCTACAAACCAGATACCTCGCGCTAGGCGCCTCTGATTTCTTTTTAGCGTTTCCCTACACACGATCTATAATGCCACCCTCGGACCCCCCCCCATGAACAACCTATCACACTGCCCGCCCCCCTTGACTTCGGAAACCATGGCCCTAGGGATTATATCCCGAGGAGTTAAGACGAGTATGTGGTAAGTAAAGAACTTTTGTGCCTGTACATTTGATATGCTCGAATGTTGTTCCCCCTCCCTTTCTTCCTTTTCTCCCTCTACAGGTTACATTGGAATCACGACTAGGGTATAGAAAAGATCTGGAGCCACGCCATGTCCGATATACGAAGCGAACCTACCCTGCAAGATGGCACCTAAGAACACCCAACTCAATGCATGTCCTTATGTACCCGGCCTACTGCTCTTCTGTCCCAAACTGCATGCTTTCTACATTCTAACACAGACCCGAAATATCTCATGTTGGGTAATGCACTGAATAGCCTAAATAGCACACGGCCACTCTCCATGTCACACGTGTACTATTTAGCCTATTGTTGATCTCTCTCTCTCTCTCTCTCTCTCTCTCTCTCTCTCTCTCTCTCTCTCTCTCTCTCTCTCTCCTCCACACTTTCACTCTTCCTAGCGACTGGCACCTAATTGGCGAACCACTACCCCTGGTGCACCACCTGATTGGCTCCAAATACCACAAGTATTTGCACAAATTTGTCTTAAAAAATATATATTACATCAATACCATGTTACTACCTCTCCTTTTCTGCTAAAAACTGATGAAACCTAGATTGGCCGATAAGAAAGGGACAGGTAAGACGACTGAGGTTCCCTAATCTGGCCCATTTTGGGGAAACTACTTGTCAGTGGCATCCATGATAAAAATGTCTCTGGTAAACGCGACCTTCCCCGTCCCGAAGTTATCTCAATACCCAAACAGAAAAGGTGATCGAGACATCCCCGTTTCCCCAGAATGCCCCCAGTTTTGTATCAGCTGCCCTGGACGAAAGTTTGAAAAAATGTCCCTTGCCCCAGTTCGCTATATTCCTAGTTGTTTTCTGTTAGACCTCGCTCACCCCAAGGATGAGTCGAATAGTCATTGCAAGCCCCGAGTTTTTTTAAAATAAAGTAGCCAGGTTGTAAGAAACTATGTAGAATTTAGAATAATGTTTGCGAAGTTAGAATTAAGTCAAAAATGAAAGAACTTGTTGCAAGAAAACCCTGTTGAAAGTAAACTGTTTAGCCGAAAGATAGGATGCATTGAAATAATGAAAAATCGTTTAGCCTATGTTCATTCCTCAGAAAGATACCTATCAGACCATGGTGAATAGAACGTTGCACTTTTTCGTAAATACAAAGCCCTGAAGAACGGCATAAGCTTCGTAGGACTCGTACTAGGAAAGTGGGTCTCTGCCAGAAGAATTAACGTGACTGTGATAAAATGCAATGAATAAGTATCAGACTTCGTTCCACGACAATGAATGTAATACCAACCAAACGCCAAAGAAATAGTCACGAAGGAAAACTGTAGGGAACCCAGCAAACCTATCATCGATTATTTATACGTTGTCTGCAAAACCTCAATGTAACGGATGCTTACCCAGTTGCTTAGTGTTGGGAGAGAAATAGATTTATGTGATTACCTTCCTCTGCAAAATCTCTAAAGACTGTCTTTTCAAACTCATTTAAGGATACCACTGTCGGAGGAGAAAGAGACCGGATGTGGGAGCACGCGGCCTGACTGCAGATCGTGGAACATCAGCGACATTGGCCAAGGCGAGACCGCAACAGTAAGGAGTCGCAGGACGAGGCACTGTTTCTGACAGAATGAAAGGAAAGGGCTGACCTGAGGCCCCTGCTTTATGATCGACATGTGCCGAAAAGTCCCCGCTCTCTGAACCTGGTTATGGACCTGCCTGTCTAAATTTTCCGTCCCCCTGGTCTGTTCCCGATCTGGCCCTGCTCCATCCCCTCCTCCTCCGACCTACCATAAGGACTGCTTGCGCACCCCCCTCCCTCCACCTGAACTTTCAACATCCTCTAAATCCTACTGTGCCATCCAGAGAAGGGTATTTCCTGCGCCAAAAGGGAGGGAGCTCCGACTAAGTAGACCACGAACTGTGTTAAATCTCAGAACGATGACCTAAACACCACCAAGGGTCACCCCAAAGAGAAGCTAAACGAAGTCTGTGGTTCTGCCCGCTACCAAGCACCTTGAAGATGATGGAAGCAACAGGAAATACCCACTACAGAGACCCAAGGACAGACAGACTCCACAACTCAAAGACAATTGTACTCTTCATCACAATCCTTTTCTGTCTCCTCCTAATGACCATGCTCTGGGTTATGGAAGAAAATGCACCTGCTCCAAAACCGTAATGTTCTTCTCCCACGAGGTCTGGCGAAACAAAACAAAGACACACTCCTGCCCGCAGACCTCCAACGGCTCAACCCACATGGACATTCCTACTAAAGAACGAATTGTAATACAGGTGCTCAACAGTGCCAACAGAAGATGACAAAGAATGCTGAGAACTCACTAATGATGGTCCACGCCCACAAGACACTGGAAACCCCGATTATTGTTTTTACTATGTCTCATTTCTCTCCCAACCGCCATTGAATTGACTATGCTCCAACCGAGTACAAAAAGAACTTACTTTCGTGGTAACCTATCAGTTCCTATTCCGAATGACTATAAGCATCTATGATCTGTACCCAACGCTCTCACTACATAATTTTTGTCTAATATTGCATTACTATGACTTTCCTGCAACGAGCTTAACGATGAGCCCGCCCACTAAGATGAAAAGATTTTAAAATGTGATGTTTATGTACTGTTCCTTCACCTGGGTTATCACTTCCTTGCTTATGACCACCACAGTAGACATAGATAGGAAATAGACCAACAAGATGTCTTAGAAATGTTAAAGGGAGGACTGTGGAAAATGAATACGGTTTGGTGAACATTATCTGCGCCATCTTCCCTTTGCCCCGATGCCACACTCTTTGTCGCACACCCCCTCCACTTTAGCTGCCTTGATCAGAACCATCCTCTGCACACCCCTGACCCCTACCACGGCTCTTCACCCTCACAAACACCCCTACGCATTGATCACTCCCGCTCCCACATGCCTTGCGCGTAAGCGGCAGCCATTTTGAGCACCATGGCCTCCCTGCCCTCGCTGATAGCCAGCGCGTCTCTCTCTCTCCTAACCTCGCAGGCATCCCCCGCACGCTGACAACCCCCTCCCGCTCTCACATGCTTTGGGTCATAAACCCCTCTTCAGCGCAGCTCTGCCTCGGAATCCCATCCTGTTCCCAGCGCGACACCTCCCTTCATCCCTTTTCATGGTCCCAAGTCCTTTGATACAAACCCCCTTTTTCCTGTATGCCCGTTTGTCTCCCTTGTTCCCAGGCCGCCACCTGGCCCTGCGGATACTGTTTATCACACCCCCGTACAGTAGGAAGCTTCCCCCTATCAAAGGACCCTCGAGTCAATCGAATACCCTTCACCCCATGAGATCCGATCAACTCCACACATTCCGTGAATCGGCGGAATGTCCAGCTGCGCGATATCATCACCTGTTGTGACCGGGGTGGGGATTTCAACAGTAAACGTGTGGGAACGGGCTCGAAGCGGGGATTCCTAGGATGCTTTTCCGTACATCAAAGTATTGACAAATATGTGTTTCATGTAATAAAGCAATAAACCTGCGTATAAGAGGCCAGGCCTCAGAGATGCGGTTAGAGCACCTCGTGACGATACTTGCTGTCCGAATTGATGTGTTCTCCTCCGGAGAGAATAAACCCTCGTTTCCTGCCTTTCAGTCTCCAGCGCCTGCTTCTTCATTGATTAATATTCTGTGGGTAATAGAGGCGACACCGCCGGGCAACACAAAAGGGTCTTTGGTCACTGGTTGTCTAGTCACCCTTTTACAGATGTATGAGCCAAAGATGTTTTTTGAGAAGACATTTTTGTAGAGCAATTCGATTTATGTGTACCAGATGAAGAACCCACCGGAGTATTCACCGAGGGTGTAAAGACAAATTGAGGTTTACGTAGTCTCACCATAGAAATGTCTCCTTGTGCTAATAATTAACCACAATTCCCTGAGAGGTATATAAAGGTGCGTTTAAAATGTTCAGAAAGACATTGGAATATAAGGTAAGTGAAGCACCATAAAGTACAAGACGTTCAAAAGCAGAGGAAAAAATGAAGCTATCCCCTGAAGAAACGCTTGTAATTTGTAGAAGAGAGCGTCAGGGAATTAGAGTAAGAATATACTGGCGACTGAAAAAGAGAGGGTGGCTAAAATGGGAGCAAATAGAAGTGCGTCATAAAGTAGCTGAGGCGTAGGGGAAATATCCTGAAAAGTCCCAAAAAATTAGCAAAACGCCATGAGAGGAGCGTTAGGAGAGGCGCAGAGACTTGGAGCTGTTCAGAAATAAAAAAGCAGGTCTCAAAGGTGAAGTGCTATGTAAATGCGTTTGCGCAATTCCTCCTTAATGCAGAAAAAAGAAGAAAAACGTGGCAGGGAATCTCCTCATAATAAATTTGCTCACCCCCAAAGTCAGCGCTGCCAGGGTCGTTGGTGTCCAATGACACGGTGTGTGGTGACGAAGTGCGCCGGTAGAAGGTTCGGGAGTTGAAGGAGCCTCAAAATGGCGGCTCCGTGAGGGGCTGTAGAAGCATAGCGGAAACGGGCGAGAAACGGCGTCCCAAGAGCCGCAAAGCCGCTCCGCTCACTCCACCGAAGTTCCGCCAGCCGAATTCAGCAGCGGGGCTCAAGGATGGTCCCGTTCACATCGGGAAATACGCTGCGAGGTCTGTCGATGCGGCGGAGCTCCGTACCTAGCCGGCCATCTTGCGCGGCACCGAAGCCACGCCCCCCTGGATTCTTCTTGTTTTCTGCCTGTCGATTTTTCTAGGTAGAGCATCTCTTTGGCTCCAGAGGGTTCCTGACACTGCGAATCCAGATTAACCCCAAGCCGCGCATATTGATACTGAGGTGACAAACGAAGGAGAGTATGGAATAAAAGTGGGTCCTATGAAGGATGGGACCATTCGAGTATGAACTATCTGATGCTAGAGAAAATATCTTTGTTCCTGCATCCAACACTTCTGTGCAAGAACAAGACTATGCTTTCAAGGTACTTCTGTTTGGAGTGTCTCCTGTAGCGCAAATGAGAAAGCAAGTTTCTAAAGAGTTGGCTAGAGCCTGAGAGGTGTTAAAAGTATTGACCAGCCAGGTTAAAAAGTATTGACAAGTGTCATGTGATGCAGATCTGACCATCATAGTTCAATTTCCAGAACTTTTTGAAGTGTTTTTCTAGATCAAACAGAGGGGACCTGTCATCGTTAGAAGAAAGATTTGAAGAATGCACTCTGCTTTAATAATATTTTTCTCCAGATGGTGATACAATATTGTTTGCATTCTTATAATGCTCCCACTGGTGTTTTTCCTGTCCTGTGATAAGGAGCTGCGATGCCATTTGAGGCTTGTAAGTGCGATGCAAAGCAATAAACATTAATAACTAAAGATATTATGGTGGGGGTTCTGCCAGGCCAAAGCAAGACTAGGTGTTCCTCACCTATGTGATTCATGGAGCAACAACAACATAAGTTGGGGCTATTGTTCAGTAATCATAACAATATGTCCCCCAAGCACCAGGAAGATTTCCTTACATTTGGGGGACAGTTTTAGATGTTCTGGCTGGGACCACCATGTTATCAGAAGTGCTGCTAATAAGAATAGTGTCGGAGGAAACAACCTTAGTTGGCGAGCACCCCGGTGGCATTCCCATCTATAAAAGCCCCACTGACAAAGGGATTCCAGATGCTGGAACTGGCAGCAGCCCTTCGGGGACCCCCCTTCCCCCTGAACCCGAAATGAACAGAAAAATGTAGAGGTGGGCCTGCAGGACATCTGCCATTATTCAGAGGATGCTCCGGTACTGTACATCTCTAAATGCAACCCTAAGTCTGGACTTTGTTGAGATCTAAGTGAGTGTAAACCTTTCACAGAACATGGATGCATCAGAAATCAATCCAGGGACTGTCTATAAATGACCTAGCAAGAGTTGACTGAATGTGCATATTGTATTAAGTATCAAGTAAAGTGTTGATCGTGAGCCGGGCATGTGTGCCGTCTTCTTGGCTCTATCAAGAGTTGCATGAATAGTGATATTAATCCAAGTCTTGGCGTTTTTAAGAGTTGAGTAAATGTGAACCTTCTGGTGTGTTTGTGCTCTATGAAGAATTGAGGGAATGTTCTTTAGCAAGATATTTAGTTTGCAAAAGAGTTTGTCCACTCCCCTAAACCCACATTTACCCTACCTCACTCACAGGTGGGGACATTGGGGTCCAGAAGTAGACCCTCAGCTGGCTCCACCATCGGTAACCTGTTCCTGAAGGTGGGAGGGCATCAGCCACATAGGAAGGGGGGAGGGGGGTTGTGGAGGAAAAACACCTGTCCCGATTCAATGAACGGGTGGTTGAGGATGTGGCCACCTGGGGTTGTAGCTGGACAGATTTAATTCCAATGGGAACCATGATACTGACTCGGAGGGTGGGAAGGGGGAGTCAGATAAACCATGAGTCGAGTCGAGTGCTGGGGCCACTGACGCCGACAGTGGATGGGACCTGTGCACATTGTAGTAGTCCGCAGACCCAGTTTATTCTTTACAGTTCACCTTATCTATCTTTTGATGTTGGAGGAATTGTTAGTGTATCCTGCCGCACTTGTAATCGGAAAATGGCACTGCTTGATGTGATCATAAGACTGTTATGAAGGATTAAAGAAAGATTTTTTTTTTATTTACAGTGGCAGACCATTTAAACAGTACTGTAGGCCACTGCTAGCTTGTCCAGTGGAAGAACATACGCGAGGCGTGGTGTTTTTTAAATCTTTCTCTGGATTTTGTGTTCTTTATGCCTTTATTTTGGTTTTCCCGTTTGCTGCAGCCCTCATTTTAAACAAGTTGAGGGACATGGGGGCATATTACCAACAACTAGCAATAATTATCGCTATGTTGGCTTAGCGGGAATATTCCTATCGCCGCCCTTCACCTGTTTTATCGCTGAGAAACCTTGCTATTATCAAGGTTTATCTCAGAAGCGATAAAAAACGGGCGAAATGCGTGAATATCGCTGTCAATACAGCGATATTCAGGCATTACCGTGACAATGCTCTTAGCCATGTTATCCATCTCTCATTGGATAACATGGCTAAGAACTAGTCAGGGCAGGCGTTAGATTTTGGAGATATTCGCGCTTAATGCGAATATTTCCAAAACTACGCCTGTGTTGATCATAGGCGATAGCGATTGCAGCGACTGTTTTCAGTCGCTGACATTTTGGCACTGCAACTTTGCATGCCATTAGCGATAATTATCAGTGACATGCACGGCGGGCCCCAAAATGCCCGCTATCGCCTACATGCTGTCGGTAACCGGTGTTAGCGACAGCTTGGTAATAGGGCGATAAAATTATCGCCGCTTTAGCGGGAAAAAGTCCAGCTAAAGTGGCGATAATGGCCCTTGGTAATATGCCCCACGGTGTCGCTTTTAACGGTGAATAGCTGAATCTTGATGGTCTTGTGGCAACATAGGTATAATAATTTAATCAAAAAGAGGCTAGCTGAGGTGAAGGGGAAGGGGGTTGTTTAAACAGTATTCTAGTTTAAAGGTATATGTGACTCAGTTTTGTTTTGTCAGACGGTTATGGCACCTGGTAGATGTGCTCATGAAACCCTCACCCACCAACCTAGTTGGTGGCATGCTTCATCATCGGGCCCACCCAGTGACACCTAACGTGTCCCGGGTGTGCTACGACGCCTGGAGACAGCGGAGCAGGTATATCACTGTGTGTGCGGTGAAGAATGTTTTGAATGTGAGTTTGAAACGGCTTGGCGGGGGTCCCAGTACCCGAAGGTAGGACAGACTTTAATACCTGGGCCTCCGTCAGCGGTTAAAAATAAGGCAGGTGGACGTTAGAGGCGAGTTACGACCTCCCACGTCCTTGGTACGTCAACATGTTTCAGCCAATGCCTTATGGATATGCTGGCTTTCTTCAGGACGATTAAAAAGTGTGTGTGATTAAAACTAGTGGACGTGTGATACAGACTATGTGTCTACACGCCCTAAAGTGTATCTATGTGTGAGAGGGGGGTTCCCTTCTCAAGACCACCTGTACAGATAACAAGTAGGACAAAGACAAAACATACAGGGAAAGAAAGAGTCACTTGGAAGATATGCATGAGAACTCATGACAGCCGACTTTATAGCGAGGAAGTGCGGGCTATAAGCGGCTAAGGTGTAATGGCATTGGTGGTACCATTATTGTGAGAATCGCACTAGAACATCGTAGGTGGGGTGGTTAAAACAGCTGTATTCACAGTAGTGGTGAAGAAAGGTGAAAAGGTGAGAGAGCGTAAGTGGTTTTCTTACGCTAGTTTTAAGGATTTGTTCTTCAAGGTTATTGAAGAGGCAAAGTAGTTGATCCTATATGAGAGAAAAAGGGGTATGTCCACTGAGATTTAGGAGACCTGTAGGGAGAAAAATTACAACGCTTACCTAAGGTAGGGGTGGTTGTTCGATCATACTCACAGGATTACTGACCAGAGCTTGCTGTGGACTTGTAGTGCCTTCTTCGCAGAACCGGTGAGTAGTGGCCGGTTTCTTCTGGGTTTTATACTGTGGTTGGTTGATTGAAGGCGTGTACCTGTATGGTGATAGAGATGGTAGATAGACTCGGACTGCTGAGTCATGATGCTACTCAGGTGAGTCAAGGGGGCTATGCGCATGCTCAGGGTATGCTCGCAAGACTCGGCAGTAGCAACGCATGCGCAGGTAGTGGTGGAGTTGTGCATGCTCGAAACGACAGGCATGCGTGGGTCTGTCAGGCTAGCTTACTGAATAGGTACACTAAACGGTCACTTATTGTGTAATAAGTACACACTAGGAGTTCTATGGGAGCAAGGGTTCAAGGTATTTCATGGGGTGCCATGTCCCATCACTCAGAACTAATAGATTATTACTCAAGGGTTTGAGATGACAGGCTGATGAGGTTGCCTCGTGGTTATACAGTAGACAGGGCATTCCATGGAATGGCATCATTCAAGCCGTCATTGGCAGTGGAGAGGCGATATATCCATCGCTGTTCCTTGTTGAGAAGTTTTTTGTCGTTGTTGATGGGGCTTTCAGGGATCTGTTCAATGACTGTCCAGTTGAAGTCATTGGGAGTGTGGCAGTGAGTAATGAAATGGTTGGTCAGTCTGCTGATGTTTTTCTTGCACCGTATCGTGCTTCGATGTTCAGTTATTCTGGTTCTGACTTTTCGTGTTGTCATTCCCACATACCGTAGGCCAAACGTGCAAGTGAGCATGTATATCACGTTGCGTGAATTGCAATTGGTGTGGTTCCGTTGGGTCCAGGTTTTGTGTGGTTCCAGATTGAGAGTTTTGGTATGGGTAGTGAGATGACACACACTGCAGTCGTTGCACGGGTAGTGTCCTGTGACTTTCGGCAGGCCCCAAGCATTCAGGATCGTATTGTCTTGAGGTCTGGGTGGTGGTCTTGGTCGGGTGCTTACCAGTTGGTCTTTCAGATTATTGTTCCTTTTGTATGCAAACCTGGGAGCATCCCAGTTTCTCTGCCCGGAATTGATTATTCTCCAGGGTTTTTTGATGATCTTAGCTACCTCGTTGGATGCTGTACGACGACGACGACAACATAGGTATAATGCCCTACTCTATTTGATTAACCCTTTTTTCTGTCTTCCAAATGACTGCGTCGGAGCAACATATAATATATTTTCTGGTGATGTCACAGGGAGTCAATGGTTGTACCTTACAGCTCAGGCTCTTCCACCGGGATGTTTGGAAGTTGTCCTTTCCACCTACAAGGCACAGAAAACATCTACAACTGACTATACTTTAGCAAACACCTACATTGCAATATCTGCCTCTTACTGTACCTCTCAATTATCACTCATTTAGGAGATGTCGCCCTTTGTGGAACCGTTTTCACCCTAAAAACAAGCACAATGGCTTCCAGAGACTTGAACGAAATGATCCGCATTCAGAACCTTATTCATGCATGAAAAAAATTTGACTTCATTGATTTTAAAAAGGATGTACTTTAAAACCACTCAATGTCACCCTGCGTAGAGACTCATAAGGCTGAGGGGTATGCCTTCACTAAAAAAAGAGGGTGCAATCAAATACAATGTGGCCTTTTCAGTGCCTAATTTGAGCCGGTGGTTGCAGGTGTGGCACACCAGTAATTATTTTTAGGAAAGGTATTTGTTTTTTATCACCAGGCTTTGACCAAGAAAGAAAAAGGCAGAAAAAGGGAAAGAAGGAGGAACAAAAAAACAGAAAAAAGCAATAATGGAAGAGAATGCAGGGTTAAAAGCATCTGGAAGTTTGAGATAAAGGTGCAAGAAGTGTATGGTGATGGAGGACAGAGGCATGGAGTAGAACCAAGACTAGATAGCCTTGGTACTCGGTCATCCTGATATTTGGTAGCACCAGCAGTGGGCTTCTTAGGAAAACATTCAGCCCCACCACACATTCTTTTACAAATTAAGCACTGGTCTTTTGCACAGCAGGCTTCAGCGGAACAGGAAGCAGTTGCAGGGTGCTGCCTGGCGTTTACTCCACTGCAGATAGCTGTTGACACTTAAGTGGAAAATGTCTGTTGTGGACTCCTTATCCTTTCCAAATGGTTGTAGTTTGCTCACAACAGGAGTTAACACTTCCAAAGATTAAGAGCACCTACCTGACTACACAATGCAGTGAAACATTTACATACAAGTCTCAAAGAGCAAGGCCACACCCATGCCAAACTCTTTCCTCTGCGACCTGCTGGGGGTTTACGTTTTAAATGTTTATTGGCAAATTAGGAACTTGCACTTAACTGTTGTCAATGTGCCATAATTGGTCTTTAAACACGTAAATCACTTTGATCCATCTTTATCTTCATTTTTCTGTCTTAATAGTGGTAAGCGCCCAAGGAGGGAAGAGCAGTACAGTATTATTATATCTGTCTAGCTAGTTTTAGATTTTCAGCTTTCATCTGCTTCCAATTTCAAACGGATGCTGGCAGTGAAAATCACTTGCAGTCTCCTAGTCATGTTGCCAAAAAAAAGCAATGATCACAGGAGACTTTCGAAACTCATGGAATAAGTCCAACCTGACACTGGAAAGTCCAACATTTTTCAAAACAAAAATAATGAAAGTCTTACGAGCAGTGACGAATTGCCCGTATTTTTAAGAGAAGATTGACTGGCACGGCCCGTGCCGGGCGTTATACTGGGGCGGTGACGTCAGGCAGGGGAGGGTCAGGGTTTGGGGTTGTAAAATGTGGGATATGGACCATTAGAGGTAAGTATCGAAAAAATAAATAAAACGAATTTCGTTGCCCACGATGCATCACATTTGGCGATGCAGCGTGGGCAACGAAATTCCTGATTGAACTCCAGGAAGATCCTGACACTGCAGTGTGTGGGATTTATCCAGAGTGTAGTTGGTGCATCTTTCTGAGTTTCGGCCCTCAGAATGGGGGATGGCATATTAATAGTATTCATTTCAGTTCAGAGATGTGGAGGCCCAGGCCCTCATTTATGGGATTTTATTGTAAGGCAGCGCAGCAAGTAACTCTGTTGCACTGCCCTACTCCAAAGTGAAAGGGCAGAAATGCACCGTGTTTATGCAATAGAGTGCATTCCTGTGCCTTCTTCCTCCGCTGGTGCAGTTTCGGCATCCTAGTGCCACTGCAGGCATCCGTGCACCATGGTGCGAGGATGCCTCTGTTGCATACAGGATTGATTTTGGCTAGAAAGGGCCATTCCTGCACAGAAACAATCCTAAGAGGCGTTTTCCTCTTTCTATGTGTGCTGCAATAAAAACAAGGAGAAATAAAGATATTTCTCCTCATTATGACTCACCTTGGAAGGCATAAGGATGTGGCGCTTCCCCAGGTTTACATGATTTTGTAGGTCTGAGGCAGCGTCAAATTCCATGGGTGCTGCGTGGAAACATCCAAAGCAATGCCTATGCATCAACTCCCGAGAGCAGATTAAGACAATGCAGAAATGTGCGATACGTGGCCTTGCTCAAGATTTTTTGAGACCACTCAAAGCCACTCAGGGTGGAATTGCTTGGTTTTATAAATCTGATTCAGTGCCCTGCGTCATGCATGTACCACTTTACGTGGTGCAAAAGTGATGTAAGTCTCTCATAAATAACCCCCTCAGTGTTTACAGTCTCTGCCCCCACAGTTTGCACAAGGACTTGCCTGATAAAAAATTTCAAGCAGAAAACCTTTGGGGAGCACTATTAGTGCACTTGTTAAAATGCCCATTCGGGTGTAAATGGGAGTTTGCACCTGAGTCAGGATTTGTGTGCTACTTGGAACAAAGGCATTTGTGTTCAGGGTTTCCAGCCATACTAGTGAAACAACAAAGGCACATACTGATAAGATATGTGTTTGTTATATATGTTTTTATACAATTTTGTACAATTCACTATAAAGCAATTGTATTCAAAATGGGATTCCTCTAGGCACGTTGTCTTAAAAGCCAGGTTGAAGGCTGTCAGCACGGAATGTATGACGTTACAACGCAACATCCATTACAACGCATTCCATTACAACGCATGCCATTACAACAAATTTTTAAAAACTACCTTTACAACGCATTCCATTACAACGCATACTACCTTTACAACTCATTCCATTACAACGCATACCATTACATTGCATGTATGGTAAGTATTAGATAGTGTAGGGGTAAAAATGACTATTCTAAATCCTGGGGGGTGCAACAGTAGGGTAAGTGTTGGATAGTGTAGGGGTAAAAATTACTATTCTAACTCCAGGGGGGCAACAGGAGGGTAAGTGTTGGATAGAGTAGGGGTAAAAATTACTATTCTAACTCCAGGGGGTGCAACAGTAGGGTAAGTGTTGGATAGTGTAAGGGTACTATGCGTTGTAATGGTATGCGTTGTAATGGTATGTGTTGTAATGACTGCGTTGTAATGACATGCGTTGTAGTGGTATGCGTTGTAGTGTCATGCGTTGTAATGGTTGCGTTGTAATGGCAAGCGCTGTAATGGATGTTGCGTTGTAAAAGTTTTGTTGTAATGGTAGTGCCTTGTAAAAGTTGCGTTGTAAAGGTTGTTTCCCATCAGCATGAGACTTCACACTGCCTTGTGCCCCAGGCTCTTCACCTTGTCTGTCTGCACTCTCTAAGGGCTTCCTCCCGATGGTCAGAGTGTACCTGCTATCTCAAGTTGTCTATCTCTACCTAGGTCCTCACATTGTTTATCTCAACATGATACAATGGAATGCATTCAGATCATTTCCTCTGGTTAGGATTTATTCAAATATTTCATGTACCACATTTTGTATTGTTTTGTTGTCTGTCCATGTGCTCCAGGCCCTTCACACTGTTTGTCCTTGTGCCCCAATGTTCTAACGTTAGCAGTCCATTTTTCCCAGGCACCCTTCAGAGTTTGTGCAGGTGTGGCTCTTGGCTTCTCCGCCTCTCTCTGCATCTGTCCTGTGCGACTCATAATGTCTGTTGATGCCTCTCAGGCTTCCATGCACTACCAGCCCAAGTGTTCATTACTCCTCATACTGTCTGCCCTTGTCCGCAAGGCTAGCTCACAGCTTTTCAGTGCCCACCTCTCTTTATGCCTTCTGTCCATGCCACCCCAACTCCCAAGACTGTGGCATGCGCCTCTTGAAGTGCCTCAGTGTTCTTGTGTCCACAGCTTTCACACTTTCTTTTCATGTGTAACTAGCTCTTTATGCTGTCTGCCAGGTGCCCCAGTGTACCTCACCGTTTCTGCTTATGTAGTAATACTCACGTTGTTTGCCCGAGAGGCCAAGTTTCTTGCTCTGTCTGTCTGTCCATGTGCTCCTAATTCTTGACAGTCTGTCCATGTGGCCCAGCCTCTTGCACAGCCTGTCAATGTGACCCAGCTTCTTTCATTGTCAACTCGAGCTGTTCAGAGCTCCACATGAGGTCTGTTTGTGTGCCCTCAGACACTCTAGCTGTCTATTCAGATGTCTCATGCTCCTCCTGCGGTCTGCCTCTGCATCGTAAACTCACTCATACTGCCTGCAGGTGCACCACATTATGCTCACGCTGTCAGTTTGATCCAAGTACCTCACACTGTCTGAACTTTTGTTCCTTGCACCTCAATTTTCTGTTCATTTGACCCTAAAATCTGAACTTTTGTCCCTTGCACTCAACTGTCTGTCTATGTAGTCGCAACATCTAAACTTTTTTCCTGTGTAACTCAACTGTCTTGTCATGTGACCACAAAGACTGAACTTTTGTCGCTTGTACATCAACTGTCTGTTTATGTGGCTACAAAGATTCAACTTTTGTCCCTTGTACCTCAACTGTCTGTTCATGTGGCTACAAAGATTCAACTTTTGTCCCTTGTACCTCAACTGTCTGTTCATGTGGCTACAAAGATTCAACTTTTGTCCCTTGTACCTCAACTGTCTGTTCATGTGGCTACAAAGATTCAACTTTTGTCCCTTGTACCTCAACTGTCTGTTCATGTGGCTACAAAGATTCAACTTTTGTCCCTTGTACCTCAACTGTCTGTTCATGTGGCTACAAAGATTCAACTTTTGTCCATTGTACCTCAACTGTCTGTTGATGTGGCTACAAAGATTCAACTTTTGTCCCTTGTACCTCAACTGTCTGTTCATGTGGCTACAAAGATTCAACTTTTGTCCCTTGTACCTCAACTGTCTGTTCATGTGGCTACAAAGATTCAACTTTTGTCCCTTGTACCTCAACTGTCTGTTCATGTGGCTACAAAGATTCAACTTTTGTCCCTTGTACCTCAACTGTCTGTCTATGCTGACCCAACACCTCAGGCCATCTGTTCAAGTCTGAAGTTTGCTTCACCCTAGGAATTCATACACCCCAAGCCACCTCAAACTCTTTATCAATTGGTCAGCAGCTGCTCACACTGTTTGTCAATTTGCCACCACCGGAATGTTTGTGAAGGTGTGCTCCCACTCATTCAAGAGAAAACAGCACAATTAATGTAATTATTCCTGAGTTTTGCAGTAAGTAGTTTATGGACACCTGGTACTAAGATTATGTTTTGAGGAACAGATTGCTTTCAGTGAGGAAGTGAATTGACATTTTTCAAGAGAAGTGGTGTGGAATTGTCCAGGTTCATGTTGAACAGCATTTGAACCAGGTGCTAATGAGGATGAGGATGAGCTTGGTCTCGGTGGAGTTCAAGTTCTCTACGCACATATGAAAACCATTCATGAGTATGAAGCAGTGGTGCTGGAATAGTTTTTGTAGTGTGGATGCAGGCCATCAGCATCACCTGAATTAAGTGACTTGATTGTTGTGAGAAGCTGGCCTGGTATATGATGTACACTTATGTAAGTGGACACCCTGCACCAGTCCAGACAACCCTTATGGTGATTTAGGAGGTCTCAGACAACCATAGAAAGCTCTCTAAGTGGTAGCTGTGGAGAGCAGCCTTCAGGCTTAGTCCAGAAGTGAAAAGCAGCTTGTTTAACCAGATCACAATCTTATATGTATTGATCAAGTGAAAAAGAACCACACAAGGAATTTATAAAAATATGTTAATTATTATATACTACTCTCTAATATGTTTAGATATCTCCTACCCGAAGATATGCACAATGCACACGATACTTTGCAGATAAATCACAGTGAATAGAATGAAATACACAGTGGACCCTAGGGGAGGACCAAACTATATACTAAGAAAGTGGTATAAGAACCACGACTTGAGTCAAGGCAATGTTGAGAGGACGTAGAAGTGCTGTGGACCCAAGGAACCACCTGAAGTAAGTGACTAGAAACCCCACAGAGAACGTGTGCAGTGTGAGAACACGACTGCGTGCTCCGTACAAGTCTACGAGTTAGTCGCGGTTGAATTTTCAAACATTAAGGACCCTTCCCAGTGGACCCTGAAGAAACCCTGTGGAAGACAGAAGGTTGGAGAGCCACCCCACCCATGGATACCCTAGTACCCATGTTACCTACACCAGGGAAGCCAGGTGCATAGGTGTAAAGAGGTGTCGTAAACCACAGTTGAACCCAATGGAGGACTGCAGAAAAGTGCTGCTGCTGGCGAAGGAGAAAGTGCTCGGTGGAATTCGAAGGTGAATTATAGTTTGAGAGGTACCTGAAAGCAGAGAGGACAGAGTCAACGTCACTCAAGAGTGACCAGAAGATATGGAAAACGAACGCCCACCGATGTTGGGGGTTGCAGGAGAGTTGACGAGGACCTGACTCTGCAGCTGTGTGGAGCAGGTAATGTTGAGGAAGACCAGGAGCCATCCACGAGCTGTCCCTTGTCGGTTGTTGAGGGGTCGTGTCCGTCAGAAGCACCAACAAGTATTGGCAAATGTAACCCACGCAGAAGTCGAAGAAGTTGCAATGTCAGGACCAGCAAGGTCCAGGGGACTCACCACAACAGAAGTAAAGGTGATCCTCAAATGGACCCACAGGCCGGAGGCATTGGAGTCACAAGAGGACCTCAAGCAGCTGACCAAAAGATGCAGGCCACGATGCACACAATCTGGTGTGGCTAAAGATTCTAGTCACTGGAGATGCTCAAGGCTGGGGTACTTAGAGCCCAAAGATTTTCTTGGAAGGAAGCCAACAAGCCTTTGCAACTGCACAGGGGTTCGGATGTTCCAGCCCACACGAAGGACACTGGCCTCAAACAGAGGGCAGGGCAGGCCTCGAGAGCTGGGGAGAACTACCACCTGTGTTGCAGAACCTTTCAGAGTCTAGAGGATCTGAGGATCAGCAGACCGGTCAACTTAGTTGTGGTGCCTGCGAATGCAGGGAAGTGACTCCTTCACTTCAAGGGAGATTCCTTCAGGTGTCTTTAATGCCTATTGGCCATGGAAGGTTCCTGTATGGCGCACAGATGATGCAGCAGACTGGAAGGGAGATGAAGTCGAGCCCAAACGAAGACAAACGAAGTCCAGAGTGCCCAGATGGTAGAAGAAGAAGTGGTGCCTGATCTTAATCTTGTCCCACTACGAATCTAGGGACCCACCAACAGGTAAACCCTTAAGTCCCCTAAGGAAAGGATTGGGACGATTCCTCCCAGGGGAGGGTATAGACAGCGGGGAGGTTACTCCCATAGCCTTTGTCCAGTTTCACATCAGAGTGAGAGCCAACGGCTTTCAGAGCTGGTTTGAACTGGACTATGCATCGGGACACCAAATGTGCCCCTCATGCAGAGTGAATGGCACTGGCAAGCACACCCACCCTGCCCCAATACATGAAATCCTGTCTGGGAGGTGGTCACACCTCTCTGTGACAGGATGCCTATTGTTCTGTCTTCCCCTGTAGGAGGGCAGAATCGTGTCTCTGGTCGGCAGCAAACATTTTGTGCTGTCTGGGTCTAGAAGACTGGTACTGGGGACATGCGGAGCCTAATGGAGGACTCTTCCAGTGCTTGGAATCATACGCCCCACACCATGGGGTTATGATTCTAACATGCTTGATACAAAATACATGATAGGATTCATTGCAGCTGGTTTTGAGATGGTCATCACGTAATTACGCTGTACCCCTCTATATGGTATATGGCTGCTTCACTTACAACCTGGGAGAATGGACTACATAGGGTGTTGGGGTGTCCTGCTTATGCAGGGGCACCCTCACACTTAGAACCAAGCACCCTGCCTTCAGGATTGAAAAGGCCTGCAATAGGGGTGATGTATAGATTTTAAGTGCAATGACCTTGGATATAGGAAACCTATACCTTTAGTAGGTGGTGCTAGCACCAGCTTACACAGACTGCAATGGCATGCCTGGGCTCACAGATTGAATGGTCTCCCATGGGTGACATAATACAAACTTCAGTCCATTGGGGACATCTGGGGTATCTATGCCCTGGGTACCTAAGAACCATATACTAGGGACTTATAAGGGTACACCTTTATCCAATCTGGGATCTACATACGTGCTGAACATGACAATTTAAGGGAGAAAGCAGAAAAGACTGGTGTCCTGATTGGCAGGATCCCAGTGAGACTAGTCAAACACAGCTTAGCACCAGGCAAAAAGTGGGGTAACCATGCAGAAGGATCCTCCCTTCCTACAATTGTACTTTCCATTCCAGAGATATGTTTTTTGAGATCCTTGAGCATTTTACTTTGTAAATCAAGCACGTCATTCTTTATACACATGTTAGAAAACCTCCAGAATACTGTGGCAATCTCCTTTCACCTCTACCAAAACAAGAGCGTCATTAGTTCAAAATACAAAACAAAATGTTCTATACATGCAGTGTTAGAAAGGCATACTAAACAGGGCTCTCTCTGTTAAAATATTCAGCATCACTTTGCCACACAAAGTTGCCTATCAAGAGACAGTTTGTTTTGGAATGCACAGTAAATGCTTCAAGACTCATAGCCAAAGACCTCTTTATTGTTACTTCTCCATCTGACCTCCATCAAGGATTTATGGGGGTGCTACAGAAACCTGCGTGCCCCTGCTTCCAGTGTCACTGGTGTGAAGCAGTCTTCCATGCAGTGGATGTCTGGTTTTTTAGAGTTTCATGTAGTACTGTATGTCGTTGGAGTACTGGTGTATTTCGATGTTGTGGTAGCGAAGGGACCTTTTCAGCAGCTTTATGGTCCACTGTGTCAGAAGCTGCTGTGAATATTGAGTGGTCATGTTGTTCTCCATCCGCTGGGCAGAGGAACTTCACACCCTCTGTCTTCAACAGTGCAGTTTTTATCAACCTAAAGCTTGATTTTTTTTTATTATTTTCTTTCACATTTCTTTCAAATGCTACACAAACAAAATCAAAGAGCAAATTTAAAAAAAACACAAATTATAATGAATACAAAATAACAAAGAATGCAATTGCAACATTATGCAGATGTCGCAAAACCAAAGGTACACTGATGGTTCGTCAGCGCAATAAATTCAACAAAAGGAAATAATAACATTGATCACATTAATTTGTAAATTAACCTTGCACCATGACTTGTACAGTGGTCTGGAGACAGCGACTATGATCTATTACAGATAGGGCCTGTCATAACTTTGGGTCCTCACGTGTAGGTGTTGGTGGTGTGAAATACTCCCAAGATTTGGCTTCGATGTAACTAGCATAGAAGCTCCAAAAGTTATTTTGGACGGTTTTTCAGGGGGAAGAAGTTCACTCTAGGCTTCCGCTTGTGGGTTGCAAAATATCATGTCTTTTAACCATTGGGTTATAGGGGGGAAGGACCGCGGGACCAGTGCAATGCCAGTACCTGTTTGGCAACCAGGAAGCCCATATCTATTAAACGTCTAACAATTTTCTTAAATTTTTGGGATTAGCCAAGTAGGGCTGGCAGCGTGTCTGGGTTAATCGTTTCTTGTGTGACAGCACTTAATTCCGAGAAGACTTTGAGCCAGACATTTGCTACAGGAGGACAGAGCCATGCGAGGTGTCTGAAATCAGCTTCGCTTGCACCACATCTTTTACAGTTGGATGTGTCTCGCAACCCGAATTTACATAGTCGGGCCGGTGTGTAATATATTTGGTTGAGGAACTTGAATTGCATGAGTCGGTGCCTGATATTAAGTGATATGCGTTTGGTTGCCTCGCAGCAATATGCCCACATAGAATCATCGATTGACAGGGCCAGATCTGTCTGCCATTCTAGTCTGGCCTTGGCATATTGGTTGTGACGTAGTTCTTGAGTTTTTGAGTACAGAAGTGAAACAAGTCTGCATGAAGTATGGTAGCGAAGAATTGTACCTCCAGGGGTTCTAGTAGTTCATCCCCAAGCAATCCTTGCAATGCACTTCTGGCTCTAAAGTATTGGAATGTAGTCAGTGCGGTCGGGAGTGGGTCTGTCTGTAGTGGGTCATTATAGTCTTTACCCTGCCAGTCGGTGAAGAAGTCACCTATGTTGTTAATCCCCAGAGAATGAAGTGCCATATTAATTTCCGGGGTGGCGAGAAGTGGATGCCTCGAGCACCATGCAATGGGAGTATGAGGGGAATATAGTATGGAAAGTGCTTGTCTATTGAGGGGGTTGCACCAGGCATGTATAGTGGTGTTAAGTGAATCTAGGATTCCTGTGAAGGGAAGGGAAACAACCTTTACAACCTTTACAACGCAGTCATTACATCGCACTACACTTACAACGCAGTCATTACATCGCAACATCCCTTACAACGCATGTCACTACAATGCAGGCATTATAATGCATACCATCACAATGCATGGCACTGCATCGCCTGTCACTACAACACATGCATTACAGCGCATACCATTACAACACATAGTACCCCTACACTATCCAACACTTACCCTACTGTTGCAACCCCTGGAGTTACAATAGTAATTTAACCCCTACACTACTTAACACTTACCCTACTGTTGCACCCCCTGGAGTTAGAATAGTAATTTTTACCCCTACACTATCCAACACTTACCCTACTGTTGCACTCCCTGGAGTAAGAATAGTAATTTTTACCACTATACTATCTAATACTTACCTTAAATGCAATGTAATGGTATCCATTGTAATGGTATGTGTTGTAAAGGTAGCATGCGATGTAATAGAATGCATTGTAAAGGTAGATTTTTAATATGCAATGTAGTGTCAAGCGATGTAACGGAATGCGTTGTAGTGGATGTTGCGATGTAAAAACTACGTTGTAAGTGTGTGCATTGTAAATGTATGTGTTGTAATGTCATACATTCTCCTGTGATACGTCTAGGTCTACGGAACAGTGCTGTCGCCATGGGAGGTGATGAAAGCGCAAGGCATTCTATGCGTAGGTGTGGAGGGGGGATTGCTGATGTATCCAATAATATGCGTAGGAAGGTTGCGCAACCAGATAGCTGAGCTCTAGGTCGGAGGCACCCAGTACCCCTATGGAATATGGAAGAGTGAGGAGTTCCCAGCTGGCGTGTGGCTGTTTATCGGCCCAGGCCAATTTAATTAATAATGACCGAAGATGTTTGAAGAAATGTGTTGGCAAGACCATTGGAATGTTTGGAAAAAGGAAGAGGAACCTGGGGAGAATTATCATTTTCATAATGGAAATTATGCCTAAGAGTGAAAGGAGGAGGCAAATCCACTTCTTGACATTTTCTTCTAATTTGGTGACTGCCCTACCGTAGTTTTCTTTGAACACTAGCTCGGAATTGTGTGTATTTGAATCCCCAAATAGCGTACCGGGTCAGTTGTCCATGTAAGGGGAAATTCTTTTTTTTTTTTATTCAGATCGTTTTTATTAATCAAATAAGAAACAAAGGAAAAAAAAACCTTTATAAGGAATTCGTCACTAGCGGCCAAGTCAATGGCACCCCAGCTGAGGCCATAATAGCAGTCATACCGAAAGAGGGGAAAGACCCGTCTTCCCCGAAAAATTACAGACCAATCTCGCTAATTAATCTCGACTGTACAATTTATGCCATGATACTCGCCAAAAGGATTCAGAAATTCCTACCCAAACTCATCCACCCTTCGCAGGTGGGCTTCCTAAAAAATAGGTTGTCTAGTGATAAGCCACGCATCCTTGCTCATATTTTAGAAAAAGCAAATCTCTCTGACTCCTCAACCGTAGCAGTCACCTTGGATGCCGAAAAGGCCTTTGACAAGGTCGATTGGACTTATCTGGAAGCTGCTTTGCACAAATTCAAATTGGGTGACAGTTTTATCCGTATGGTGATGGCCTTATATTCCAATCCGTCGGCCAGGGTGAGAGCGGGTGGCTGCCTCTCTTCCTCATTCAATCAGGAACAAGGCACGAGACAAGGGTCCCCCCTCTCCCCCTCTCTCTTCCTGCTAGCGATCGAACCCTTCCCTCATCATTTAAGACATAACGATCAGATCAAATGGATTGACTTTGGGGGATACGTAGTTCAGATAACGGCCTAGGCGGACGATGTCTTAATAGCATCCGAAGATGCAGAGAGCGCAATTCCAGCCCTTATGTCATCAATAGCAGAATTTGCTGCTGTGTCCGGTTATAAATAAAACAAAGACAAAACAGAAGTGAAGATCCTTAACCACATCGGTGATAAAAGCATCCTGGGCAATTCAGGTTTACTTTGGCAGCCTAAATGCTTCAAGTATCTTGGTATAGAATTTGAAAAGGATCTAGTCAGCACCCTTAAAACCAATGAGCTCACCCTTTATATAAAGATCTCATCCCTGCTAGACGGTTGGTCCCCTAAGTTCCTTTCTTGGCGGGGTAGAGCGGAAACGCTGAAAAGATGATCACTCCCTTGATTAATTATCTTACTTGTATGCTGCCCATGACGTTGTCCAATGACTTCCAGAAAAAAGTATATAAACTTTTTAGCACCTTTATATGGCAGGGGAAGAAGCCAAGAATATCCTTACGCAAACTTCAGTTATCTAAAGGGAAAGGAGGTATAGGATTACCAAACTTCAGGAATTACCAGATTGCCTACTTATGCAAACAAGGCATTAATTGGCTCCTCCCTCATTCGGACATTACCCCTGTATGGGTTCATATAGAAAGGGAGATTATAAACAATATTCCTCTCTCCAATATAATGACAGCTGACGTCTCTGCTTTTCCTCATTCGAGATACATTCTGCTCAACACTAAGAGGGCCCTGCTGCACCTAGAGAGAGCCTACAAATGCAAGGTTATAATACACAAATCTAATCTGGCTTCCTTATGGCACAACCCGGCCCTTAAGGTAAATGGCAAATCCCTCTATTGGGAACATTGGTCGAATGGTGGGGTTAACTCAGTCAAAGTCCTATACACTGGCTCTTCGCCCTTGCCTTTCTCCAGCCTTCAGACCCAGTTCAGTCCTACGCCCATGGACTTCTATAGATTCCTCCATCTCAAATCATTAATTGCAGCTCGATCTATTTCTCCCTCCGATCCGTCACTATCTGGCAGGTTGGCCCATTTGACACAACAAGGTCATACGGTATCCGTCATATACAGGGCCCCAGCCCCCAATCCGCAAAAATCACTCAGGAAGTGTGAAACGTCCTGGGAAAAAGAAGAAAACTCCTCTAATATCCTGTTTTATTCGGATAGGATAAACCTCACTCCTTTCCTTAGCAAAATATCACCCATACTCTTGCAGACAAAACTAATGATTATCAATAGATCATATTGGACTTCCGAGCGATTATTCAAACTCGGACTTCTTGATAGCCCCAATTGCTGGAACTGTAAGCTTCAGGTTGGCGACTTGACCCATATGCTTTATAACTGCCCACTGCAAAAACAACAATTGATGGACAGAATGCAGAACAATGTCATACATTCACCCCAGTTCAGAGATCTGGGCCTAAATCAATCGTTTTGTTGCCATCCACACCACCCCAGTTCAGACATGGCCATATGCAAATCAGCCTTGACCCTGTGCCTCATGGGAACAGTCCAGCCCGAACTGCTAAGCCATGTCTTTCCTGGACCGGAATCAAGCATCCTAGGACCGGTTTCTGGCTACCAGCCGTCTTCAGCCAGGATAGCTTGACTCCAGTGGTGTGGAGAGTATGGGACTCACGTCTGAGCATACCCATCCCACTCGGGGTGACAAATGCAAAAACAACAATTGATGGACAGAATGCAGAACAATGTCATACATTCACCCCAGTACAGAGATCTGGGCCTAAATCCATCGTTTTTTTTAACTCCACACCACCCCAGTGGGATGGGTAGGCCTTAAAAGTCTCCTAGATTTTGGTGAAGTGTGTAACGGAGCCAAGATTAGTAGCAAATAAGGTCTCCAGTGCTTCCTACATTTCTGACTTAAATACCTCATCTAATAGTGCATAGGGAGGAAAGCACCAGGTGTAAGGAGGGGAGCATTTGGTGGGGCCTGCCAGGGTAAGTAAAACAAGAGAGTGATTCGAATATGTACGAGGAAGGATCTTGCCGTCACGAATTCCAGATCTTAAAGAACGAGTCAAGAACCAATAGTCAGTTCTGGTATAAAGATTATGTGGTGCAGAGTAGTGTGTGTAACAAATGATATATAGAGGATGCGCGCGCGCCAGACGTCTTTTAGGTTTAGTTCTGATAATGCAACCAGAATAGCCTCCGCAAACAATGACCGGCGTCGTGGTGGGCCGCCTGAGCGATCCAATGTTGGGTTTAGGACGCAGTTAAAGTCACCTCCCCATATCTGTGACAAGTCTGTGAGTTTACGAATCAAAACCATGAGGTCTTGGAAGAATTGCGAGCAATCAGGGTTAGGGCCATAAATATTGATGAATATATATTCCATACCTGTCCCCTTACATTTTGAGATAGCAAATCTACCATTGTTATCAGTGTATAGCTCTTCTAGGCTGAGCCAGGCAGTGGGGTTGATCCAGTTTAGAACTCCCCGGGCATGTGTGGTGAAGCCTGCAGCATGAAACGGGCCTCAGATCCTGCCACGGAGCTGTGAGAAGTGTGCAACAGGGACTTGAGTTTCTTGTAGTAGGGCTACATCTGTCTTATGTCTGGTGAGATATGACATAACGTTCCTGATCTTACGTTGATCGTTGAGACCTCTAATATTCCACGTCAGGAGTTTCATCCTGTCTTCCATACTAAGAGGCAACAAAGATGATCAAGACATTCGCAACTTTATCCAGTCACAGTCAATGTACAAGCGATAGAGTGGTGGTAACCTGTGCCTCGCTGTACGTGTGTCATGGTTGCGTGCAACATGGTGATCCATAGTTCGAAAAAGAGAAAAGAAAAACACAAAATCACAACAAATCTCTCCCCACCCCTCCACGACATGCCAACCCAAACTGCGCACAGTCAAAAATACCTCCCCCCCCCACCCCCCGGCTTCCAACTTAATATGGCAAAAGTCCATGTGGTGTGTAACACGCAGGGGCGGATGTTACCTAAGCACTACGAGTTAACGTCAGCTTAAACCCACATATTGAGATAGTTCCCATTATAAAGTTCACCCTATGCAGGATATTTAACAAGTAGTGCTGGCGGCTTGCGGAGCTCAGCAACTATGCGCTCATCTTGTGCTGTTGCAAGCTCCGCCCCCCTGAAGCCTGATTGATTATTGCGAAAAAGGCTGTTTTCTTCTGCATACAGTGTCTGTGTCATCTTTGATACAAAGGTTTTCAGGGTGACCTGATAAAGGACCAGACCCTGTGCATCTTTTACACCTGTTAACCTTGTATGGTTGGGGACCCAGGAGTGAAAAGTGAACCTCAGGTCTTCAATACTGAGATTCTAACCTAATAGTTGTGGATGCCCAACAAATTCAGAATTAAATTAAATTAGTGGGGTAGCCAAGGAACCTTTGGAGAAGGAGCTATCCACAGGCTACTAATGCACCCCTCTAGGAAATATACGCAGAGTTCTTCCCTTCCTCCTCCTCCCATACTTAGTTGCAGTTTCATTTCTTACTGATGATGGGAGCCTAATGAATCAATACAAAAAAAGGATTTTACAGGGGTACGCTCATTCCAGGTGTGGAAAATGAACCATGAGTTGTAGAGTGCCTGAGCGTAGGTTACCTGTAGACCCAGGGGAGAGTGCTAGATTGACTTGATTAACTTAAAGATGCTAGATTTACAGAGACAGATTCTCAGGCCTTGGAGGCAATGGACTTTTATCGTCATTAGCAGGTACCAGGTACAACTGTCTGGGGAGGAAGGTTCTGATGATGAATGTAGGAATGTTACATCATGCTACATATTTGAGTGCGTATGTACTCACAACTGCACTGCCTACCAAGACATATCGCATAGCACCTTACAATGGGACAGAATAAGGCCCTGGTTACACGAGGGCGGGATACTTAAAATCTTCTCTATTTTTTGTGTAGAGGTCAGAAACTGAGTTTGTGGAATCTGGTAAGTACTGGGTGCGATGAAGATTTTCCACAGGTACATACCAGCGTATCAGATCTACCGACATGTGCCAGGGAAAAGCCATCAAACACTAGGGTTTGTTTGTTTTGGTTCAGAAAGGCCCCATTTTGAAGCTCAAAACGTGTAATATACATTATGTGTTCAACCCATTAAGTTCCAAACTCTGACATATAGGATTGTAAGGGGTACAATAAATATCTGAACATAAGACAGAACTTTGAACGTACTCCGAATATGCAAACAGGCACTACTTGACAAAAATGATAACAATTGAAATTAATTTCAGAAATACATTGGGAGCATTGGAAAAGCAGTCCTTAAATGCACAGTGAGAGATGGAATGGCAGAAATTAAGTAGTTTTGAAGGACATTTGGGTGATATATTGATGCAGTGAAACACACATTTATGCATACATGGGGGATCAAACCTGACGGTCACATCCTGCATATAGTGCATTGTGGCGGGCGGTGCTATCAGCAGCACCCGCCGCAATGCACAATATGCATTTTGTGCATTTGCATGCACAACGTGGCAGGCACTGCGCGGTGCCTGCCACCTTGTGCATGCAAATGGAAGGGGTACCATGGGTACCCCCCAAGTGCAACCCCAACCCCCCCAACCCCTGGGGTCCCACAATGGACCCCCAAAAGAAAACTCCACCTGACTTTCCATGGTGGAGTCTCTGGCATAGAAAGCCCTGCACCGCTGGGCATCCTTATATGGATTTATTTATATTTATTTTTTGAGTTTGTAAGGCGCTCAACTACCCAAAAAGGGTTTCCCGGCGCCAGGACGGACATAGGCAGCATGCGGATCCTTCAGTTGACATTACTGATCAAACAACCAGGTTTTGAGGTTTTTACGAAAACGAATGTAATTAGTTTCTTTACGGATGAAAGTGGGAAGAGTGTTCCAGATGGAAGGACCCAGATAGGGAAAAGATCTCCCTCCCATTCTGGAGAGTTTAACCTTGGGCACAAAAAAGTTGCCCAAGGTTTCAGATCTTAAATGGCGAGAAGGCACGTAAGGGCGTACTAGAGCTTGGAGATATTGGGGAGCTGTGCCTGCATTTATCCTGAACATGTAGCTCAGGGCTTTGAACTTAATACGGTTCTCCACCCTGAACCAATGTAGGTCACGTAGATATCCTGAAATGCTAGTAGTCTTTGGAATTCTGCAAAGCAGCCTGGCAGCAGAATTCTGGATTAGCTGCAGTCTACGGACCACAGCTTTGTTTGACCCTATATAGAGAATGTTGCCATAGTCAAGTCTCGATATGATGAGAGCGTGAACTACAGTCTTTTGGGTGGAAACGGGCAGCATCCATAGGATTTTCTTGAGCCATTTTGGAATGGCGAAGCATAGTGCAGTTTCCTTGACGGTTTGCTGGTGCATGGACAGTGTGTCGTCCACAATGACGCCCAGGTTTCGAACATGGCTGGTTGGTTTAGGGAGATTACCCATTTGAGTAGGCCAGTGGGAGAGCTTCCAAAGGTCTTTCTGTTTACCCAAGATGAGAACCTCTGTCTTTTCACCATTTAATTTTAGCTGATTTTTGGTCATCCCGTTGGAAATGTTGATGAGACCTTGTTTAAGCTGGGAAGGTGCCAAGGGGTTGGAATTAGAGAGGGAAAAGATAATTTGGGAATCGTCCGCATAGGTAAATAAAGTTAGTCCAGCTTGATCTGCTATATCCGCTAAAGGTCTGAAGTAAAGGTTAAATAGCAGTGGACTGAGGATTGAGCCCTGAGGTACTCGATGTGGTGAAGTATAGGTTTTGGAGCAGGCTGTAGTTGACATGATTTGAAAAGTACGATATTCCAGAAAGGAAATGATCCACTCTAGTGCCGAGCCGTGTATGCCCGAGTTTATAAGCGAATGTATTAGTAGTTTGTGCGAGATGGTATCAAAGGCTGCATTAAGGTCTAATAAAATAAGTGTGACTGTCTGACCTTCATCTAGAAGTTGACAGAGCTTTTCGGTGACTCCTAATAATGCTGTCCCGGTGGAATAGCCGTCCCGAAAGCCTGATTGAAAGGGATGGAGAGAGTTATTATTTTCAGTGAATTGTATTAGTAGTGAGTGGACATGTCTTTCCAAAATTTTCGAAAAAACTGGTGAGAGGGAAATAGGTCTGTAGTTGGCAAATCTTCTGGATCAGCCATCGGTTTTTTTAGTAGGGGGGTCACCATTGCGTGTTTCCAATGAGCAGGTATGGTGGATTGTAAGAGTGAGGCATTAAGAGTATTAAGAATCACCTGCAGATGAGGGTCATCAAGTTGTTTCAACTTTCAAGATGGTAATAGGGAGGGGATCATTCGGTGAACCTGATTTAATTTTTCCAAGAATAATTTTGAGTTTGTTCATATTAATGGGAGGCCAACAATCTAAATTGTCCATAGGCGCAGAGGGATTTATTGTGCCCTCTTGATTAGTGGAAATGGTGTTTTCAGAGCTGGAACTAGTCATTTCCAGAATTATATTTTCAATTTTCCCTCTGAAAAATTGGCCGAGGTTGTCGCACTGTTGCTCGTTTAATGGCCGAGGGGTTGCGACTGTTTGAGAATCCGCCAGTTTTTTAACCATACTGAACAACATTTTTGAGCGGTTGGTGGCTTCTGTGATGGTTTTAGAAACATAAATGGCTTTTTCGTTTATACAGGAGGTGTGATCATTGTTTCTGGCCTTAGTGTGTATAATTTTTTGTTCAGATGAATAATTTTTACGCCATTTTCTCTCAAGTGCTTTGCATTTGGATTTTTCAATTTTGAGGGAGTCATTGAACCATGGGGCTGGGGGGCGATGATTATTGAGTTTTTTATGAGATAAAGGAAGACATGAGTCTACGGCTTTGGAAAGCCAAGTTTGCGTGATTTCAGCAGCAATCTCCACTTTAAGATCATCTGCGGGAATGTCACAGCAGAGAGCTTTGTTTAAGGCAGAAAGTTCAAGTTTTTTTCCAATTCCTTCTCGGAGTTATCCGAGAGGAGAAAGGAAGAATGGTCGGGGCGGGTAATCTGAGACTAAATATAGATAGAAAATGGTCTGGCCAACAAATAGGAATGGCCGGATAGCATACCATCTTAAAAAGACTGGAAAAAAGTAGGATCTAGCAGATGTTTTGTGTGTGGGGCCAGAGTTAAGAAGCTTGGGCCCGATGTAGGTAAATCTCATTTACCGACTCTAGAATACCGAATTTTACCGATTCGGTATTCTAGATTCGGTAAATGAGATGTAGGAAATAATTTGGTAATGTTTACCGAATCGGTATGATTCGGTAATTACCGAATCAGTATTTACCGATTCGGTAATTGCCATTGATTCCTATTGGCCTTGAGGCCCATAGTAATCAATGTCAATTACCGATTCGGTAAAATTACCGAATTGTCAAGGGGGACAGGGTGTCACTTTGACACCCTGATGCACCCCTGACTCGGGCTTGTGTGCCATGTGACACACATACATGCCCTTAGGGCATGTATGTGTGCCACATGGTACAGGTGTTTATGCACAGATGTGCATGTACACTGGAATTGGTTATTTACCACGAAATATTATTTTGTGGTAAATAACGAATTCTTAAGGACCTGTGGCACTGTTTTCAGTGCCACCTACATCTAGATTTACCGATTCGGTAAATTTACTGATTCTCTAAATTTTAGGCCCCCTACATATCAAACACCAATTACCGGTCGGTAACGGCCGAAATCGGCTGTTACCGACTGGTATTTGGTGTCCTACATCTGGCCCTTAATGTTAGGGGCTGCACCATATTGTAGCCCTTTTCCGCCCGGTCGTATATCCGACCGCTGGAAAACCGGTGGATGGTCTTTCCGTCTGCCGGGGTCCCCTCCGCCATCGAAATATGGTGGGGGGAAATGGTAGGCGGGCAGTGGAAAATGGCTGGTGGAGCACCACCGCCATAAGGGCGGTGGCAATCTGCCCGCCATACTAATGACCTCCTAACTTTTTAAATCTCCAAATTAACAGGAAAGTCGGCTCTAAGCCTATGGTGTTTTACATGCTTACTCCACAGTGATGACCTCACGGGCATGTGTCTTTAAATCAAAAAGATGTATGCCCCTGTATGCCCCTAGAAAGATTTTCAGGCTTAACTATTGCAGCATCTATTGTGCCGGCAGCTTCTTTCTAGGTCCCAAAAATAGACATGTTTAGAAATAATGTTTTTTTTACATTTCATTCCATTTCGTGGCAGAGGAAGATTTAAAACAAACGCTGTGGAGGGCCAGAGTAGGAACGACAACAGATGACTCACACTGAGATAAGATGTAATTCAATATAGTCAGTCTAAGATTTTCAAATGAAGCAAATTTGGCACAGAGAGTTTTAAGAGGGTACGTGCTGGTTTTCACGTGCACAGAGTGCTCTAAATCCAACGTGAGACATTCCTTCAAGAGAGCTGTTTGCGGTGGAGGTTTTGGCAGCTTACAATTTACTTTGAAATAAAAAAAAGATTTATGATAAGGTAAGATTGTTTCAGTGCTTTCCCACTCTAGCTAACTTTCCCTTTTTGGGCCATTAACTCTTTGCTACGCTGTAACTATGTTCAAGCGCAGTTAGTTTCATGGCCTTGTAGTGTTTCCAGACTAAAAATATATTTTTTGAAACAATCTGAATTTGCATTTGATGCACTCAATGGATAGATATATTTTTGCAACATAATCTCGGCACCAACTCACTCATTCACCCTTGTCGCGCATTCAACCATAGTGTATATGAGGACATATCTCACTGCTTCAAAGTAGCTCTTGTTAACCCCTTAACCTTCAAAAAATCTCTATTTCCCGCCCAGTCTCTCTCCTCTCATTCTATATGACCCCTAAAAAAACAATAGCCAATACACCTAAATCACTTTACCTGGGTATTCAGAATGCACTTCTCTATGCCGCAAAGCAGTCCTTGATTATAGTTCAGTAGTGCAAAAGTCTTCAATGTTGTTTTTTTTATTAAAAAAATTAAAAAGTATTTTGCATAATTTTATTAATTATTTTCAAATTTTAGCTTTTCAAACCAAATCGCTGAATATCTTGTGCATGTGATTTGTCCTTTAATATCTGGGAATTTAATATCCGCTCAAAGCATTTGCCTTATGCCTCATCCATAGCTTAAATAAAAAATTCAGAATTTCACCAAAACTACATTTCAATTTATTTTCATTCGAGGACATATGTGAATAATTGAATGTCTAGTGACTCTTGCCATTTTAAATGTCCAATCTCATGATACATATCGATGTCTCTTGTCTGAAACACTTCTGTTACTTATTTTACACATACTTTGCATCTAGTCATATACTATTGATTTGAAATTAATGTCAACCATTATGTGTGGTCCCATTTTATTCAGACTGGTGACCCTTATCTCTGTAAATCTTATTTCTTGGAGCCTCCCAGTTGTTTGTGCCATGCGTACAGCGCACTGACTTCTGCGAGGGGAATCTACTTGTCTGTTCTGTCTATTCCTCCTCATGCGTTTCTCGTAGTGGATAATTTGTGTAAAAATAAGTGCCAGGGCTCTTCTCAGGCGGCAGCTTGCACTAGTCCATTGCTTCTATTAGTGCCGCCTATGAAAGAACCAACTACTAATCATGAAACCCTGCAAGTGGGGAGAGGATGTGGCTTAACGGTCAGAGCTGCCAACCTGTTAGCTTGGGAACCAGGTTTGAGTCTCAATATTGCCTCAACATCCGGTGATTTTGGGCAACTCACTTAATTTCCCGTGCCTCTTCAAAATGAATGTATCCTTAACTGGTGCTCATGAAAAGGGCTTCAATACCATTCGGTCAAGTTCACGCTATAAGCACCGGTGTTGACAATTAAGTGCCGGTGCTGAGCACCGGAAACCATCAGCTCAAAGTAAGCACTGGTTCCTCTGCATCATTATCTTCTATCAAATATGTCAGATGACAGTCATTATTACCTGCCTGGTCTTACTACCTAATTGATGGATGTTTCAGTGTCACTCATGAAGCTTCAGGTGTTACTTTTCCCTTTGCTCATCATTGTGTGTAGCCCACGCAACCTCCATTCTTTGTGACATTATTCATTCATCGATAAGATTGAGAGTGGATAGACTCTGGGGATGCAATAGAAGTGCAGTGTCTCCACTGTTTATATTTAACTGATTGTATTGTTATGCCTTATATGTAGCTCTTTCCTTTTCTCTTTCGTGAGGCCTATAGTGCTTTCCTGGGTGGTCCAATGGTTGTAACTATATTGTACTTCATACCTCTGGTGCGATTGCCAAGAGCACCTATTTCTAATTGCTCTTCGGAGTTCATTGTTGAAAGGGTGTTCCTGTGTGTTGGAACCTGGGATGTCAGGTCACCTAGGGTAGCCTGGCCTAGGGTAAGACACAAATACTAGAGGCACATGTGTGAAGGTTGCAAACCATTGTTGAAAGGGTGTTCTTGTGGTTTCAACAATATGTGATATATTGATGAGGTGCATTATGTTTAACAATGTGGTGAGTTCACAGTGCCCTGCTCGCATGTGCTTATGTTCTTCTGGGGTGTGCACTATGATTCAAATGAACCTCAGTAAATGTGCATTATTAGGGTTATTTATTTATGAAGTCCATCCATGAGTGATAGAAGACCAAGACATTGGGTCACTGTTAAACCACCAAAGGAATAATGTATGGTGTTCACCGACGATTCAGTGAGAAAGGGTTCATGGAAGAGTAGTGGAGAGGAAGATATAAGAGTTATGGCACTATGCTATACCCAGTCATAATTGAGTCAAATTAAAAAGAAGTGTTGGAACTGGCACGCTCTGGATGACTGAGGCAAGACCCAACCCAGGCAGAACCTACTACACACATCAGGGGTGGGTGATTACACTCACTGTATATCCTGTGCTCACCCTTGTGTAGCTTGGTGCTGAGCAGTCAGGCTTATCACAGAGGCAATGTGTAAAGAATTGGCATATCACTCTCACACAATAGATACACTGAGCATAACAAGAGACTTCATGCGTGGTCTATGTAAATAAAGTTTGTATTCAACACACACATTAATTAAAACAGCATGAACATCATGTTTGTTTGGGCATAAATAAAATTTGGAAACATTACTAGCAGTACTAGGCCCAACCATGTTAAAATGACATCAGTAATATGTACACTTGGGAAAGATCCTGCTTTACCCCCCCCAGTATCATTATGTAGTGTGAAACGTAAGAATGAGACCCACCCTGACATTTATTATAATTCAATACCACACAGTTACAGAATGCACCCCAGCTCACAATGATATCAGAAATGTGTACACATAGATAATTGCAACACTTTTAATCAGAACCGTGGGCCAAGGTTGTACATTTAAAAACTAATATCAAACTTAGTATTCTTTTGGTAGGGAATCAACGTGTAAAGCAACACCGCCGTGCGGTGCAATTCATAACAGGCAGTCACTCCCACACACTCACTCAGCACTGATACACAGCACCTTAATGCAGTACAAATGATATCCGCCAGGTCAGTTAATAATGCACATGCAGACCTCATGGCCCAAGCCCTCTTCCACCATTCAGCTAACCCTGACTACCCTACACACACGGGCTGTAGTTAAAGAAAATCTTCTCCCTGATACTAGATTGATTGTGTCCAGAGTCATACTTAGGGTCATAGGAAAGAAGGTGGGGGTAGGTAGAAGGGTTAATTAGGCGGCAGTCAACAAATGGAGGTTTGGTCACTACTAGGGAAGTTCACCCACGGAATGCGGAGCACAAGCAGGCTGAGGGTGGTAGTTGTTAAATCAAAGGATTCTGCACTGTGCCTTCTGGCACCAGCCCAGTTCTACAAAGCACAGGGGGGTTATGCAGACTCTTGACCCGCTTCCAATCGCTCTTGAAGCCAATTACTCTCACCACCCAGGCCTGGTCTGGGCATACTACCTGGCAATGCAAGGTCATTGGGACTGGTTTAGGAGAGAGCAGTTAGTCTTCCACACTGAGGCCACAAAAGAACAATCAATAAATGAGGGATGAATCAGGGGAGCCTCTCAAAAGAAAGAGGCACCCCGTTAGACAAATATCATTCAAAGTAGCACCCAGGCAATTCAGACACCATGGAACACGAATCCGCTCCTCCACACCTCCCTGGTAATGAGGCACAACGTCTGGTGCGCTTTGATAACTGTCACACCAGACAGTCCCATCACACACAATGAAGAGTGAAGAAACACCATACCTCCCTGGAAATGAGGTACAGCGTCTGGTGCACGTTGATATGGGACGCACCAGATAATTCCGGTCACACACAATGAAGAGTCACAAACTCGTTACATATCTGAAAATTAGGTACAATGTTTGGTGCGTGTTGATCTGAGTCACACCAGACAATTCTGGTAACACACAGGTGCAAGTTCAGCAGTGCTGCCTGAGGTAGGATTAGACACTACTAGTGGTACACCCTCACCTCCGAGGGTCATATCCTGTGAATCGGACATCACACGCAATGATTAAGCAGTCGGTGTGTTGCATGAGAAAAATGCATCACGATCAATGAAGCGGGACCATTGAATTAGCTCACCACCAACAAGACGCTTATGCGTGTTGAGGCCACATGATGCAGGGGCCAAACTCGTTAGATTTGGGCTGTACTTTTTGGGCTCCGCACAAGGCAATCCAGTCAACAAGCACAACATTTTGTTCCATGCTCCCGCTGCACTACCAGTTGGGATCCAGCAGACAATCCGGGCTCCTAGGCTGAAAACCTCGCTTTTCACACATTCGGACTAGGCTTTTTGAGTTGGTGCAGTAAGCCTTGAGCGCCGGGACATTCTTTGAGTAGCTGTGCACTGTATAAATTGTTATAACATAACATAACATTCAGAGGGCACCGCTCTCCAGGTGTCACAAGTAGATGGCGTGGGTCTCTCACGGGAGGTTTGCCCCGAAGCGGTCGCTCCAACACGCTCCCTTACTTGCTGCCTGGATTCGCGTTCACGTGCCTCCTTGCTGCCTGCTACCTTGCTGCCTGGACCCGTGACCGCGCGCATTCACATAGGCCCGGTATCGTAGCCTGCACATAGCTAATAGTACTCATTTGCGCAGCATTGCCGAATCAGAATTAACGTAGCCTGCTTATTTAAAAATTGTTATTGTACCTGCTGATTTGTATTGTGCACGTTAGCGCTGCATTGTTGTGAATAGCATTGCCGTAGCCTGCTATTATTATTCATTGCCGGTCCTCGGCTGTGCCCCGTTTCGCTTTCGGTTTAAGCAGCCATTTTGTTGTTGTTGTGTCCACTCCTGGCCCGTGCCTCCTCCCCGCTCCCGCCTCCCAGCTGACCTTCCCTCCCACAGACAGAGTAGGCTCGTCCCTTCCATCCTAACGCTGTGACCACCAGGGCTTGCCCCGAAGCGGTCGCTCCCACACGCTCCCTTACTTGCTGCCTGGATTCGCGTTTGCGTGCCTCCTTGCTGCCTGCTACCTTGCTGCCTGGACCCGTGACCGCGCGCATTCACATAGCGCCTGGTATCGTAGCCTGCACATAGCTAATAGTACCCATTTGCGCAGCACTGGCGAATCAGAATTAACGTAGCCTGCTTATTTAAAAATTGTTATTGTACCTGCTGATTTGTATTGTGCACGTTAGCGCTGCATTGTTGTGAATAGCATTGCCGTAGCCTGCTATTATTATTCATTGCCGGTCCTCGGCTGTGCCCCGTTTCGCTTTCGGTTTAAGCAGCCATTTTGTTGTTGTTGTGTCCACTCCTGGCCCGTGTCTCCTCCCCGCTCCCGCCTCCCAGCTGACCCTCCCTCCCACAGACAGAGTAGGCTCGTCCCTTCCATCCTAACGCTGTGACCACCAGGGCTTGCCCCGAAGCGGTCGCTCCCACAGGCTCCCTTACTTGCTGCCTGGATTCGCGTTTGCGTGCCTCCTTGCTGCCTGCTACCTTGCTGCCTGGACCTGTGACCGCGCACATTCACATAGCGCCTGGTATCGTAGCCTGCACATAGCTAATAGTACCCATTTGCGCAGCACTGGTGAATCAGAATTAACGTAGCCTGCTTATTTAAAATTGTAATGGTACCTGCTGATTTGTATTGTGCACGTTAGCGCTGCATTGTTGTGAATAGCATTGCCGTAGCCTGCTATTATTATTCATTGCCGGTCCTCGGCTGTGCCCCGTTTCGCTTTCGGTTTAAGCAGCCATTTTGTTGTTGTTGTGTCCACTCCTGGCCCGTGTCTCCTCCCCGCTCCCGCCTCCCAGCTGACCCTCCCTCGCCCCCGCCCCCTCCACCATCCATATATGACAGATGCTCCCGCGTGCAGCGTTCACGCGCAGCGGTCGCGCCCCGCGCGCGCCGAAGGCGCGCCAAAGGTAAGCCCGTCTACGCCCGTCCGTGCCTGGACCGCGCCCAGCGCCAGACCCCCTGGCCCTCGCAAAACCCACCCCACTCACTTAACATATGACGCCGCTACTCTCCTTGCCCTTAACCCCGGACGCACCCCACAATGCTGCGTAGCTACCCCAGGACACACCCACGGACCTTTCGCCTGCCACTCCTGCAAGTTCGCCTGCATCAGTACCCATGCCAACTCCTCCCCCTCCAAACAAAACTCTGTCTCTAACCACCTGAAGTGTATCCTGCTGAACACCCGATCGATCCACAAACATGCCACTGAACTCTGGGACCTACTCGACACTACTTCACCGGACGTCGCCTTCCTTACAGAAACCTGGATGAACGCCTCATCAGCGCCCGACATCGCCATAGCCATCCCGGACGACTACAAGATCATCCGAAAAGACCGCACCAACCAAACAGGAGGAGGCATCACCATCGTCCATAAGAACAACATCCGAAAAACGACCAGCTCCGACAATAACCTCGCGACCGCCAAACACCTTCACTTCCAGCTCCACACCAACCCCAGGACCACACTCAGAGGCACCCTCATCTACAGACCACCGGGAACCCGCACACAATTCAATGAAGACATCACTGACTTCATCAGCCCACATGCCCTCACCTCCGAGAACTACATTCTACTGGGAGACCTCAACTTCCACCTGGAAAAGAAAAACGACAACAACACCACCACCCTTCTGGACAACCTGGCCAATCTTGGACTCAAACAACTTGTTGACACACCCACCCACCTCGCCGGACACACGCTCGACCCTATCTTCACCTCCAGCAAACACATCTCCTTCAATCACACCATAGCTCTCCATTGGATGGACCACAGATGCGTTCACTTCAGCTACAAAAAGACCACGACCCACATCCCACCACAACCTATTCCTCGAAGAAACTGGAACAAAATCACCACCGACCAACTCTTCACATCGCTTAACCAAAACCCCCCCGCCATATCATCGGACCCAAACCAAGCTGCCACCAAACTAACACAATGGATCATCCACAGCGCTGACGAATTAGCACCCTTGAAAATCCATCAGATCAAACAAGGTAACAAAAAGGCCCCCTGGTTCAACGATGACCTTAAGAAATCCAAGAAGTAATGTCATACCCTCGAGAAAACCTGGAGAAAAAACCCAACCACTGACAACCTGACCACCTTCAAGGACGCCACCCGCAAACACCACCAATTGATCAGATCCACCAAGAAATCAGCATTCAAGGATCGACTCGACAACAACGCCCAAAACAGCAAGGAACTATTCAACATCGTCAAAGAATTTACCAACCCCACCACCGGCACCAACGACATCACTCCCTCCCAAGACCTCTGCGACTCCCTATCCTCCTTCTTCCACAAAAAAATCATCGACATTCATAACAGCTTTGGAAACCTGTCCGAAGAACAACCCACTCCACCCACCTCTGATCCAAAACAGCACTCTCACAACCTCTGCCCCTGGAACCCAATCACTACTGAAGACACCATCCATCTGATGAACTCCATCCACTCAGGTTCACCAACTGACCCATGCCCACACCACATCTTCAACAAAGCAGACTCCATCATCGCACCCCATCTCCGTGATGTCATCAACTGCTCCCTCAACTCCGCTACCTTCCCAGAAAGCTGGAACATGCCGAAGTCAGCGCCCTTCTGAAGAAACCCACAGCGGACCCCTCTGAACTCAAGAACTACCGCCCTATCTCACTCCTCCCCTTCCCAGCCAAAGTCATCGAGAAAGCCGTCAATAGCCAGCTCGCCGCCTTCCTTGAATCCAACAACTCACTCGACCCCTCACAGTCCGGCTTTCGAGCCAAACACAGCACCGAAACCGCCCTCATCGCTGCTACGGATGACATCCGAACACTACTGGACAACGGAGAATCAGTTGCCCTCATCCTACTTGACCTCTCCGCCGCCTTCGACACAGTCTGTCTTAACACCCTCATACAACGCCTCAACAACGTCGGAATACAAGGAAAAGCCTTGGACTGGATCATCTCGTTCCTCGCCGGAAGAACACAAAGAGTCCGCCTCCCCCCATTCAAATCAGAGGCCATCGAAGTCATCTGCGGCGTACCACAAGGATCATCACTCAGTCCCACCCTCTTCAACGTGTACATGTGTCCCCTCGCAACCATCGCGCGACAACACGACCTCAACATCATCTCATACGCTGACGACACCCAGCTAATCCTCTCCCTCACCAAAGACCCCAACACCGCCAAAACCAATCTACACGAAGGAATGAAAGAAGTAGCCGAATGGATGAAGAACAGCCGTTTAAAACTAAACTCAGACAAAACGGAAGTCCTCATCTTAGGATCGTCCCCCTCTGCTTGGGACGACTCATGGTGGCCACCGGCTCTTTGTACAGCACCCATACCTACAGATCACGCACGGAACCTGGGCTTCATCCTAGACTCCTCCCTCTCGATGACCAGACAAGTCAATGCCGTTACATCATCATGCTTCAACATCCTACGCATGCTCAAAAAAAGCTTCCGCTGGATCCCCACCGAAACAAGAAAAACAGTCACCCACGCATTAGTCACTAGCCGACTAGATTATGGAAACACCCTTTACGCCGGAACCACAGCCAAACTACAGAAAAAACTACAATGCATCCAAAACGCCTCAGCCAGACTCATACTCGACATCCCCCGTCAAGCCCACATTTCCGGTCACCTGAAAGATCTCCACTGGCTTCCCGTCAACAAGAGAGTAACGTTCCATCTCCTCACCCACGCACACAAGGCCCTCTCCGACCTAGGACCCGAATGCCTCAACAAACGACTGTCCTTCTACACACCCACCCGCCAACTACGTTTATCCAATCAAGCCCTCGCGACAATTCCGCGCATTAATAGATCCACCATGGGAGGAAGATCTTTCTCCTACTTATGTATGTATGTATGTATGTAGGCATACTTATATAGCGCATATGTCACCCAAAGGGCATCCTGGCGCTACTTAGCGGCCAAAACCTGGAATTCTCTCCCCACTCACCTCCGCCTTACACAGAACCACCTCTCCTTTAGAAAGCAGCTAAAAACCTGGCTATAAGTAATGCACCCACCCTTCCCCAAGCGCCTTGAGACCCTCTGGGTGAGTAGTGCGCTATACAAATTTCTGAACTTGAACTTGAACTATGTCCCTGAGACCTCCACAAGATAACGGGGGCAAGCCAGCAAGCCCTTGGAGAGCACACTTTGGATGCAACACGGCAGCACGTAGTCAGCCCAGGCTAGACACTATTCAGGAAGAGTGCTCAGTTCCTTCCAATGGCAGTAGTCCAATTTGTGCACAACAGATTCCTCTTACAGTGTGCACCACGCAGTTCCCGGATCTCTGGTATCAGGTCCCCACAAGATTATCTCTGCCCTGCTGAAGTGAGGTACCATTAATTATACTGTAGTGTGCTTTTGAAGTTGAGGGTAGTTCAGAGGGTTTCCCTTTGAACAACAGATGTTGCCTCTAAATTTCAGTCCTGTCTGCCATGGGGCCCTGGAATGCAGATCTTAATCTTTAGTGGGGGTCATGATCTGGCTCCCCAGAGGCAAAGTGGATGCCACCTCAAGCACGAGTGTGCTTGAAAAGAAGCAGACCAATGGCTAAAGGCCCTCCTAGAGGAGCGCAAGCACACTGCCTAGGCGAGAACTAAAAAGGGAAAGGCAGGGAGAAAGAAAACAAGCATTTGCAATGCAATAGGTCTCGCATTTACTAGAGTTTGAGTTATTGGCATTGTAGATTAAAATGCCTTTTATTAATGTGTTGGTTTTTGTAACAAATAAATAAAAGGCATTGTCATTTACAATGCCAATAGCATAAACTCTCGCAAATGCGAGACCTATTGCATTATAAATGCTTGTTGTTGAACTTTCGAGTCACTGGAAACAGTGATCGTTTTGGGCAGAGTTTGTGTTGGACCATCAGGGTGGCCATGCTGGTAGGAGCGTGTATGTGTGTGTGTTTGGCGCTTAGTTACTGGTAGTATTTGGTGTGTGCTGGTAAATGGGGGAGTTCCTTTCCTCATATCACTTTCCAAGCTGATCTCCACTCCCAGCTGCCTGAAAGCACAGATTGTGTAAAAAAAAAACACTGTAAAGAGGTGAAGTCTTTACCGCCTGTATTCTTTTGGTCGTATTGTTTAATTTACATAGTTTTACAAAAGGAACAATGTTATATTTTTTGCAAACATTTGAAGAGTAAACCTGGTTCTCTAAAAGGAAGTGGTGAATTCTAAAACAAAGTCACAGACTCTGTGCCATTTGTTTGATTCTATAAAAAGAAACAACGACTTCTGAAACAAAGGCATGGGGTGCTTTAATAATCTGTGCCCAAATAAACTGAATGGGATGGTGTAGAACTTCCCTTACTGGAAAATTTAGGCAGGGCTGAATGGGAAAATATTGAACTGTGTTAACTACAGATGTTGGACATGGAAGGCGTGGCACATTGTAGAAATGGTCCCTGTACAGCGATATGTAACGGAGCGAATACAATGGAGAACACTGTCTTAAAGCCCGAGCTGAGAGTCTGGGCTAAACAAAGAATTCCCAAATTGTAACGAGCACAAAAAGAGAACGTGGCTGGGAGATCTTAATTCAGAATATTACTCATACAGATACAATTAATAGGCTGACACAAAACAGTGCCTCAACATGATTGGGTGCGCCAATAACTGTAAAGGCATTATTGTGTTTCAGGTAGCCAGTGTTGTGGATGGGGGACATGACAGACTCCAAAAAATTTGTCATCCGCATGTTACATGATGTGCTATTTAATGGATATTTTACAGCCTTGTAAATGGAAAATAGGAGGGGCAGGAACAGGCTACTTTGAAGTCAGCTGACAGCTTGACTTTTGACCTCTGTTTGTTAATGCACAACAAATGTGACCAGATAAGAGGAAGATTTAAAAGCCTGTTTACAGAAAGTGAGTTTGTGGAAGAATACAGTAAACCCGGTTTAGGCAAGGGGAGGAGTGAGCTGAACCTGTAGAGCCTAATGCAGATAAGCCAGCAAATAGCCAGAAAATGTGAGTCACAAAGCAAATGGTAAGCAACGGGCAAAATGCATTCCTAGGTCAACTTTACGAATATCCACAGTAAACCAGTAAACCAGTCAGCTGGGCTGCCTGGTAGGCTGCCAGTGCCACCTAATAAAAACAAGTGTTTGCGCTATTGGCATTGTAAATGAAAATGCAGTTTATTTAGGTTTTAGTTTTTGAAACATAAATAAAATACATTGTCATTTACAATGCCAATAGCTTAACCGTGCGTAAATGTGAGACCTATTGCATAGAAAATGCTTTTTTAGGGCTCGGCCTACATCCCACGAAGTGGCTGTGGCTTCAGAGTCCTTTTGAGAGGACTTCGAAAATCTAGCCTACGAATTCCAGAGAAATGCGTGAATTATGGCAGCTGCATGGCAATTGGCCCTCGCATGGCTGTGTTTTTACAAGGCAGCACGCAATAGGCCATAGTCTGTAGAGTTGCTCCACTTCCTGCATATTCCGTGCGGACACGCGCAGCAGAAGGCTATAATTCATCAATTACCAGCTGTCAGGGACCGCGGTAATTGAAGCCAGATGGTGGGCGCGCATTCAGCACTCTCCAGTTACTTGCATTTTTTTTTTTTTTTTTTTACAATACGATCGCTTTTGCGATCGGTTGAAGTGCCGCTTGCTTTTAACTTCTAGTTAGCAGATGTAAATGTAAATGTAAATGAATGTAAATGTATGTATACTTGTAAAGCGCACTATCACCTTACAGGCATCCTGGCGCTGTATACCGCTGTGGAACCCTTCCTGGCTATCCCTGTGAGATGCCCCCTACTGGGCACCCCCACGGTGAAGCCAGGCATCCCAGCGCTTTCGGGCCATTGTGGAGATTAAGCATCTATTGCCCAGAGTTGCAGAGTGGCACCCATGATTAGAGTAGGTACCGAGGCGAGAATTATCGAGCCCGTGGACATTGAGCCCAAGACCCTGCCGCATTGGGAATTGAACCCTGGTCCCGGGTCAGACCTCTGCATCAGGGTCTGCCGCTTCTAACCAGTGAGCCACACTTCTCCTGACCGGGCTTCACAAGCATTATTGTGAAGGTGTGGCGAAGCCGTGTGACAGACTCTAGACCCTGCGCTTTCACTGAGTGCATGACTGTGAAAGTCCATTTCTCACTATCATATTTGTGGACTCAGCTGTGAGGGCTTAACTTGCGTGTGTTCTCTGCGTGCATGAGTAGGAAGATGCATCTCATAGTACCTCTGAGTGCACCACTGCGCAGGCACATGACGTGTTTGACCCTTGGGGTTGTGGGGTCACAGCAGTGGGGGTGCATGTGACGTGTGTGACCCTTGGGGTTTTGGGGTCCGGGCAGTGAGGGTGCATCTCACGTGTGTGACTCTTGTGCACACGACGGCGGCGGCTGCGGAGGCGTTAGTGCACATCCTCGTGAGCTCGGTCTGAGGCGCCGGCCATGCTTGTATTATCTCGTCCAAGCCCGTGTGTGTGTGTGTTTTGGGGGGGCAGCACTGGAGGGTGGGGGAGCTGTGGACACGAGGCGGCTCTGTGGACAGCAGCCAAGAAACCTGTCAGGTGAACAAACATGGAACCTCTTTGGGGCAGTCTGACGTCACTGTTTTCTTAACTCCAAGTCTTGAATTAATCATGAAGCTGCGATGGTTCCCGCGCTCAGGGGTGTTCGCGCTCCCACTGCACTGGAGGGGAGCTATTGATCTTTATACGGATTGCCGGAGCATATTGAAATAAATTGAGATTCACTTAAGGAGGCGCGTGCACGCTGTTAGGAGGAATCTACATTTATGAAGTAAGAATCGTTGCGCCAGTCTCTAATATACGAATTAAAACACAACTTCCAAAATAATATTTACAATGCATATCTGCTGTTAAGCGCTCTATGTCACACCTGCTAATATTTCTCAATTTATATTACGCAGCTTTTCTGCTTTGGCAGGATTGGAACTCATGACTCAGAGAACGCTCTATTTTGTTAGCGGCGAAAGATAACAGGAAGCATCAGAACTTAAGCTGAGATAATACCGATACAAACAGCCCTGCACGATGCGTCTTCTTTTGAGACAGAACACTCCAGCGCGCCACCTGTTATTTCTGAAAGCAAAGTCAGGTTTGCTAGCCAGCGCCAAATGTCAAACACGGCTTCGTAGGAAACACAAGGGCATATTATCTGTCTTTGTAGGCCCTGCTATGTGCTAATTTATCTGGCGTGCTCTCTCCGGCGAACACAAGCAGAGACACATGAAATAATCAATCTAATTATGTAGCTGTTTTGAGAAATAGAAACAAAGGAAGGTGTTTTTTTTGTGTGAGCCACTACAAAGGATTTCAGGAAAACCTAACACAGCTGATGAAAATAAACGAAGTGCTTGTAAGCTGTTACAATATCAGAGCAAATCAACTTTTACAGGTTTCATATGCAGCCTAGGCGCAGGTGCCTTTCTCACTGCCCTCCACCTCTCTAAACTACTTGCCTCAAACCTGATGCCTCACCTGTCTCCACCCATCCCCATCCTGCCTCCTCGTGTACATTCGGGCTCCCTGTATCCCGTGCCTCGCCGCTCGCTGTGCCTCAATCCACCCTTCCCTCCCGTATCGCTCTCCCAGTCTCTCGCTCTTATCTCATCCGCGCTGTATCTTCCAGCTCTGCAGCCCTCCTTCCCTCTCGCCCCCTTCTACCCCTCTGCTTCTCTTGCCTCAATCCTACCCCTCCCTAACCGTCTGTCCCACCCCAGCCCCCGCACCGGTCACCACCACCCTTCTCCCTCTATCTCGCTTCAGCACCTTCTCTGCAACCCGTTCCCTCGCCACTGATTTCGCTTATCCTCCCTCCCCCGCCTTCTGTGCTATCTATACTGCCCCTTTCTCGCACCAATTCCACGTCCCTGTCTCCCGCCTGCCCTGCTCTTCACCACAAGCTGTATCTTATTCCGCTTTTTAGGTCTCGCCTGTCGATGCGCATGCGCATCGAGCAAGCGAGACTATGGGGGCTTATCCACTCTTTATCCACTGCAAGGAATCGTGGCGATTCCTTGCAGTGCCCGTGACTTTTAAGCTCAATGCGCATGCGCATTGAGCTTAAAAGCGCGTGCACGTCCGTCTTGTTTTACCCGCTCCGCCCCCTCCCCTTCCCGCCGTGTCGCATTTCTCATCCCCCTCCCCTCTCCTCCGTCCGTCTTGTTTGTTTAATTTAACCCGCTCCGCCCCCTCCCCTTCCTGCCGTGTCGCATTTCTCCTCCCCCCTCCCCTCTCTTCCCTCCGTCTCGTTTGTTTATATTACCCGCTCCGCCCCCTCCCCTGCCCGCCGTGTCGCATTTTTTTTACAATCCCCACTTCCCCCCTACCCCCCATCAATGCCAACACTGACGCCGTGCTAAAGCCCGCTCTCCCTCCATTTACTGGCCTTTAGCAGCCTGTGGCAGCAGAGGACATGTAAAAGCAAGGGCAAGTATAATAAAGCTTAACTTAGTATTGTAATGTTGTCCGTGTGATCTCTTACCCTGCATTCCAGTCACTACATCTAGCTTACCTTTTACTGCCACTAGTTCTTCTGCATGGTTTGTATAGTCATACGGCGTATTGAGCTGGCAAACAGAGAAACCATGCCATGACATAGTATCATCTGATACAAAGAGCGCGTTAGGAGGTGGAATTTTGATGACAAAATACCATCACAGCTTTACTCTCGGTCTCTCCCCTCGGCCAATGTCACCATACTTGGGAAATGTATACTCTGAAATATCGTGTACTATAATGTTACGGTCTCACCCATCCCTCAACAAATAATAATTTTACCGTCGTCATATGTACACAACACATTAAAGAACAGGGCGGGGTCAAGGTGTTATCAGAAATAGAGCGCCCTAGGGCAGAAAAGAACACCCTTTCAACCCAATGTCCATAACCCTGCTCCAAATAGCATAGAGTATCCCTCCCGCCGATTGGTTCAGTCACCCGCCCGTCAAGTTTAGCTCTCCTCACCCGAAAGCCCCGCGGCCCACTACCCGGATCCGCTCGTACTTCTCCATTTCTAGGAACAAACTTCCATCGTCTCCTTGGTAACGCTTCCGGGCTAGAGATTGCCGTCATAGACACAAAAGACAGACTCACATGAACCATGGAGCGAGGTGCCGTGGTCAGAGAAGAGAGACTTTCTTTAGAGTAGCGATCGAATGGCGTTTTTATTTATTTATTTAATGCGACTTTTATAGCGCGAACATTACCCTCAACCCCTCACCCTCAACCCCTCACTCACCCTCACTCTCACTCATCCTCACTCACCCTCAACCCCTCACCCTCACTCACCCTCACCCTCACTCACCCTCAAACCCTCACCCTCACTCACTCACAACCCCTCACCCTCAACCCCTCACTCACCCTCACTCTCACTCACCCTCACTCAGCCTCAACTACTCCCCCTCACCCTCACTCACCCAAAACCCCTCACCCTCACTCACCCTCACCCTCACTCACCCTCAACACCTCACTCACCCTCACTCACCCTCACCCTCACTCACCCTCAACACCTCACCCTCAACACCTCACCCTCAACACCTCACCCTCAACACCTCACCCTCAACACCTCACCCTCACTCACCCTCACTCACCCTCACTCACCCTCACCCTCAACCCCCACCCTCAACCCCTCACTCACCCTCACCCTCACTCACCCTCACTCACACTCACCCTCACCCTCACACAGTGCAATAGTTCTCAGACCATTTCAGTTAGAGCTTTTAGAAATGTTTATGGCTTTTTTTATTTGTAATACTTTAGCATTGGCTACAGGAAACAAAAATGCTAAACATTTACAAAAAAAACCCATAAACAATTCTAAAAGCACTAACTCTAATGGTGCGAGACCTATTGCATTTCCAATGCTTGTTCTACCTCTATCTTCTCCAAGATACAAGAGACCATCTACCATATTGCACATTTTCCGCCTCGCACCACCTTTTCTTTCGTATTCTGTCTGTCTGCCCCTCCCCAGCCCGTTTATATTTCTGCGCATGTTTTTCTCCCTATTATAGGCCTGCTCTGCCCATTCCCGTCCTGTTCCTCCCTGCCCCCTCCCCTCACTTTCCTATTTGGCCTTCTCTGCTCTCCTGAATGCACAATTTCAGCTCTATTGGGTTCTTTCCCGGCGTGTCGCTCTCCCTTCTAGTTTCCTTTCCCTCTACCGCTCTGCAAAAGGCACCCACCTTTCTGAGTCACTGCCTCTCCACCTGCCAATGCTTTTCTTCTCTTTTCCAGTTTTCGTGTTCTTCCTTCCCTTTCCACGCCTCAAGCACCCCCTCTCATTCCGATAGCACACCTCTATCTTTCTCGTATGTTTCCTCTCTCCACCTTTTCTCTAATTTCACTTCATTTCTTTTATTCTACCTTCTTAATTCCCTTTTATGTTGCTAATGTCCCCATTAGCCCCTGCCCCATTTCAAAACGACTCGTGCCCCTGCCCTTTCCCCTAGTTAACTCTCCCCTCCAGATGCCTCTCCTCTCTGCCCCTGCGTTGTCACCTGCCTCTCCTCTCAGTCCCTGCGTTGTGTCCTGCCTCACCCCCCCCCCCTTGCGTTGTGTCCTGCCTCTCCTCTCCACCCCTGCGTTGCTTGCCTCTCCTCTCTGCCTCTGCGTTGCTTGCCTCTCCTCTCTGCCCCTGCGTTGTCCTGCCTCTCCTCTCTGCCCCTGCATTGTCCTGCCTCTCCTCTCTGCCCCTGCGTTGTGTCCTGCCTCACCTCTTCCCCCCTTGCGTTGTGTCCTGCCTCACCTGTCCCCCCTTGCGTTGTGTCCTGCCTTTCCTCTCGGCCCCTGCGTTGTGTCTTGCCTCTCCTCTCTGCCCCTGCACTGTCCTGCCTCTCCTCTCTGCCCCTGCGTTGTCCTGCTTCTCTTCTCTGCCCCTGCGTTGTCCCGCCTCTCCTCTCTGCCCCTGCCTTGTGTCCTGCGTCTCCTCTCTGGCCCTGCATTGTACTGCCTCTCCTCTCTGGCCCAGTGTTGTCCAGGCTCTCCTCTCTGCCCCTGCGTTGTGTCCTGCCTCTCCTCTCTGCCCCTGCGTTGTCACCTGCCTCAACTCTCTGCCCCTACGTTGTATCCTTCCTCTCCGCCCCTGCGTTGTATCCTGCCTCTCCGCCCCTGCATTGTATCCTGCCTCTCCGCCCCTGCATTGTGTCCTGCCTCTCCGCCCCTGCGTTGTGTCCTGCCTCTCTTCCCTGCCCCTGCGTTGTCACCTGCCTCTCCTCTGTGCCCCTGCGTTGTGTCCTGCCTCTCCTCTCCGCCGCTGTATTGTGTCCTGCCTCTCCTCTCTGACCCTGCGTTGTCACCTGTCTCTCCTCTCTGCCCCTGCATTGTGTCCTGCCTCTCCTCTCTGCCCCTGCGTTGTCCTGCCTCTTCTCTCTGCCCCTGCGTTGTCCTGCCTCTCCTCTCCTCTCTGCCCCTGCGTTGTAGAAGACCGGGCACATGTTACTTGAGGCACACTGGTGTGGTGGTGTTAAAGGCAGGGGCACTGCTTTCAGAGTCTTTGGCTCCTAAGGGGGACCCCAATCACCTGCCAGCTCTTTCACAGGAGCGCAACATTTCCATGCTCCCCCATCTGACCAAAGCTTCCATTCCAGACAACAGACCCCAGTGTCTCACAGAGGATCACACAACACCACACAGACACACACCACTCAGACACAAACCACACACACCCCACACACACACCACACACACCACACCAAACACTACATTCATAAGACCACACACACCACACGCACACAACACCACACACACACAACACCACACACACACACCACACACACAACACCACACACACACACACCACACACACACTCACCACCACACACTCACCACCACACACTCACCACCACACACTCACCAGGCACACACACACACCACCAGCCATCGGTGCACACTTTCAACAGGCACACACAACACCAGCCGTCACTGCACGCTTTCACCGGGAAGACACACACCACCAGCCGTCAGTGCATGCTTTCACCAAGCACATACAACCCCAGCCGTCATTGCACGCTTTCACCAGGCACACACACCACCAGCCGTCTGTGAGTGAGAGTGACTGCAGAGTGAGAGTGACAGCATGAGTGACAGCAGAGTGAGAGTGACTGCAGAGTGAGAGTGACTGCAGAGTGAGAGTGACTGCAGAGTGAGAGTGACTGCAGAGTGAGAGTGACTCTGGAGAGTGAGTTTTCCAGAGAGAGCAGGGTATGCGTGTGCGCTTACACGGTGCACTGACACACAGGAGCTAACACAAAGAACAGATGAACACGTGTCTTGGGAGCTTCATGGAGGCAGCCGGCCTCCTGTGAGGGGAGCAGTAAGGAGGGGACGCCCCAACCAATCAAGCCCAACTACTCACAACCTACTGTACGATTACAACACAGGCCAAAGGGCAGAGCTAGGTCTTTTTGTATTACGTAGGGTGAGCAGTGTGTGAGTGTGTAGGGTGAGCAGTGTGTGAGTATGCAGGGTGAGCAGTGTGTGAGTATGCAGGGTTAACAGTGTGTGAGCGTGCAAGGTGAACATTGTGTGAGTGTGTAGGGTGAGCAGTGTGTGAGTGTGCAGGGTGAACATTGTGTGTTTGTAGGGTGAGCAGTGTGTGAGTGTGTAGGGTGAGCAGTGTGTGAGTCTGTAGGGTGAGCAGTGTGAGAGTGTGTAGGGTGAGCAGTGTATGAGTGTGCAGGGTGAACATTGTGTGAGGGTGCCGGGTGAACAGTGTGTGAGTGTGCAGGGTGAACAGTGTGTGAGTGTGCAGGGTGAGCAGTGTGTGAGTGTGCAGGGTGAAAATTGTGTGAGTGTGTAGGGTGAGCAGTGTGTGAGTGTGTAGGGGCAGTGTGTGAGTGTGCAGGGTACGAAAACTCGAACTAAGTCCACCACACCCACACATAAGACCACACACATAAGACCACACACACACACACACCACCACACACACTCTCACACCACACTCACCACCACACATTCACCACCACATACTCACCACCACACACTCACCACCACACACGCAACCACACACACAACCACACACATAAACCACACACACACCACCATCAGCCATCAGTGCATGCTTTCACCGGGGACAAACACCACCAGCCGTCAGTGCACGCTTTCACCGGGCACAAACACCACCAGCCGTCAGTGCAGGCTTCAACCAGGCACACACCACCAGATGGCAGTGCACGCTTTCACCAAACACACACACACCACCAGCCATCAGTGCCCACTTTCACCATGCACACACAACACCAGCCGTCGGTGCACGCTTTCACCAGGCACACACACCACCAGCCGGCAGTGCACGCTTCCACCAGGCACACACACCAACAGCGCACAATTTCTACAGGCACACACACCACCAGCCATCAGTGCACACATCAATTGTTAACGCATCCACAATTACCTATTTTAGCAATCGCAATATGGTGCACTTTACTTTTACACATATTCATCTAAAGCGCAGCATGCCACCATTGCTACAATCCCAATCCAACCCACATAATTCCACTACGCACCACATGCATACACTCCATAACACATGGCTAAAAGACATTGCCATTTACAATGCCATTAGCTCTAACTCAAATAAATCTGAGACCTATTGCGTTTCCAATGCTTGTTTTTAAGGGGGGCTTGGTGAGGGGCACAGTGCTTCTTAGTGAGCTCGCAGCACCATGTCCTGCACCCTCCTCCTCACACAGTGAAAATATTTTGTACGTTGGCAGGTATGAAACTCTGAAAACAAGCTGAGCACAACCAAGACTGCAAATCTCACCAATCTAAAACTCAAAGCAACCCTCATTGTGCACGCAATATATTGCAAGAATGCACAACAAACAAGGTACAATACAACAAAAGCAGTACAATCCTGGCTAAATTAGAGTTCAGTGTTTTAAATGATCAGCGTTTTTTATTTATATCAGGTTGTGAGGTGCGTGAGCCTGTGCCAGCAATCTGCACGAGGAGGTGGGGACAGTCTAAGTGCTTTGGACTGACGTCTCAAACCCCCTTGTAGTGGCCAGGGTTGCTTGCTGCTTTTGCCCTGCACCGTTGGGGGGCTGGTGGTCTGACAAAAAGTGCTAGGGCTGCATTGGGTTCAGAGTCCAGCCCTGGACATGGGCACTTGCTGCAAGGGCCGCCAGGTACATACAGAGTCACATTGAATGCCTCCTTTTAAAAGCAAGTCGCACAGTATAACATGAATTTCTACTATTACAGATGACGGCGTAAACATTATATTCCCAGCATGCAATGTGTACTTGACTAAAAGCAAGAACTGTCTGAATGCTCTATACAAGACCTGTGTGCTCTTGGGGCACAGGGGGGGAGAGGGGGGAGGGGGGGTATTGGCACCCGTTACAAAAGTATCAGTTATGTTACATGTTCATTTTTAGGTTTCGCCTGTCGAAAGCTGCACAAGTAGTGTTTCGCGCAGGCGAAATCTTTTGTTTTGCAGTATGTGGGCTTTGTCCCGCCTCAGTCTTCCATTGGCTAGCTCCATAAATCGAGGCTAGCCATTGGAAGACCGAGGCGGCCGTCATTCTGTGAGGCGACTCGTGGGCGTTCCTGAGATTTTTTCTCATCCAGCCCCTTTGTGACGTAATTCCGACGGTGGGTGGATGTTATTTTTTTTTTTTTTCTCGTCCTGTTTTGGTCAGTTTCAAAGTGTCTTTTGCAGGAGTGGGCTGCGAGATTGAAGTTGCCACGATGCGGTGGGCTGCGCGATTTCTTTCCTTGCAGGTAAGCGGCATTTTTAACATTTTTTTTTTATCCAGTTTTCGCCCCCCCTCCCGCTGTCTGTGTGCCCGTTCCCGCCCCCCTCCCGCTGTCCGTGTGCCCGTTCCCGCCCCCTCCCCCCGTCTGTGTGCCCGTGCTTCTTGTTTTCCGTTGGTGTGGAAATCTTTTTTTGCAATGTGGCCAGGCGAAATGTTTCTGCTCCGTTCCAAATTACAGAAGCAACAAAAAGGTGCATTTTTAAAGGTGTTTACATCAGTGCAAAGTTTCAATGACCCGGCCTAACTTAGCAACTATCATCTAAGCCACATTTCCTTCGTAGGCTACATACATATCAGGAGGCAGCGGCTTCTATACGTTTGGGTATTCAAGATGAAGACGCTAAACCGGGTCTCGTTCCGGAGGAAGGGGTCAGCCAGCGGGACTGGGAGGACCGAGGAACAGTGGGGCCAGGGATGCGCCTAGTTTCTTTTTGGCACAGGAGGTTAAGTGAATTGCCCAGAATCACTGCCTTTGTCTCAACTTTTCATAATAAACAGATTAGACCTAAGGCATCACACATAACTTTCCCAAAGCAACAATCAGTTTATAGCCTTCATTACTAACTGTCTCAAAAACTAACTCAGGCCTACAGTACTGCTGCTCTGCTTAAGGTTTCCCAAAAGGCAACTACTGGCATTCAGTTATAAAATTACAAATGTATATAAAATTACAAAAAAGAATATAATTTTACAAAAAAAGAATATGAATTGTTCAAGGAACAGTCTGTCAGATCAGTTAACAGGCCCCAGAACTCTGGCCTATTGGGTACTCTGACCTTCAAAGTAATATACTACTTTTAAAGGCAATACAGTTAAACCAATCCAACTCCTTTTGCCTTATCTCTTTAAGGTACTATGTTCAGAATAAACATGGCAGGCCTTCTGCCTTTATTGTAACTTTATATAATAAATAGACCAGGCAGCTAAAGACTTAGGGGCAGATTTACAATTACTGGCGCATCCTGCATATTGGCAGGGGTGCGTCAGCAATTGTGCACCGCAGCTCCGCCACCCTTGATGCGCCGCATTGTAAATGCGGCGCACCATGGGGCAAAAACGGCACAGATGCTTCACGCATCTGTACCGTAAAAGCGGCGCATTGCTGGAGTTGCATCGCAAGCACGACGTAGCTCCAGCAATGATCAGAGGGGCCCTATGTGCACAATGCTGCATCAATCCTTATGCCTGCTTCAAGCAGGCGCAGGGTTTTGGCGCAGCATGGGCCCAAAAGTGACTTAGTGAAATCTTGTGGATTTCACTCAGTCACTTTTGGGAGGTGTTCCTGCGCCGGAACGCCTCCCCCTGCGATGGTACGTCTCTTCTGGCGCAGGGCTTTACAACGTGACACATCTGGGAGATGCGTCACGTTGTAAATACCCCGCACCATGACGCATCTATTGCGTCACCGCTGCGTCACAAAAGTGACGCAACGTCGGCGTAAAAGTGGCACAAGGGGCTTGTAAATCTGCCCCTTAATCTCTGCCTTGCCACCACATCCAGCTCTATTGAGAACAAATATTCGCATCAGGCAAAAAGTAGAATACAAGCACTTTCAGTGGAACCAACCAAATCCTGCCCAATCACGCCTGTCCTCATCGGAATCAACATGTGGGCAAAAGCAAATCCTCTCTCTAACAGGACTTCTGAAAACTCTTTGTTGAGCACACGATGTCCAGCAGCAGCTGGGACTCAAGCCAGACCTAAAAAGCGTCAATACCGCGAAGCATAAATGAGAGAGCCATGCGTGTCCTGTACAGATTCAAAGAAGACGCCTTAAACTGCCCTGACTCCGAGTTTGGGAAAGACACACAAACATCATCAGGCAGGCCCCTTCTGCACTCCAGTGGTTCCTCAGACCTGAATGTGTATGTGTCTCTCTTCCCTCTGGAAAACAAGATACTGCACTGAAGGCCAAACCTTTACTATAGATAAGCTCAGTCAATTGAAACGGAAGCTGAGGAGGGCGGCTTCTAGGCGCATCTATACATTTAATACGAGTACTCTAGAAGACTAGGGGGTTGTGCTGTTTACACTATTTTCAACACCGCAGTATAGCAGGCGTCAACCTTTCCTATAAGCCGGACTGCTTATGATCAATTAATGGAGTACTCATTTTACTAGTTCCTGAGTTACTTGTTGCAGAACGTCGGCCTAGATCTTAAAGGGTCGTTCTTAACCTTGCATCAGGATAAAACCACCTGTGAAATGGGAATCTGGGTGGGTCTGTCATGGACAAGCTACCTGGAGGAAATCCACTGCCATCAGCACTAGGACAACAAGAATTCTGGCCATCTATAGAAACACAGAGCTTAAATATCCGTGTACCATATATTTCGCTAGACATTTCTAATCAAGCTTGCTGTATTTGAAGCGGACAGCGGTGCAGTACAGGCGGCAGCAGGAGCCACGGTGCATCCATCTACCGGAATTTAGAGAACAGCTGGAACCCTTTTTTCAAACAGACATGTCTCAACTATGGCCAAGTCGAGCGCTCCTTCTACCCATGGTCATTTATCATGGCCACAGTTGCTACACCTTGTGCATATCAACAATTTACTTCAAGAGCTTAAGTCAATAAATCCACCAGTGAACATGAAAGGCCTGCGTTTATTAATATAAAAAGCATGGGCAAAGTAAATGGACCTGACACTTAATGCAGCCATTCTCCAGGGGAGGGATTGGCACATGAAGAGGAAACAAGTATCGCGGCACCAACACTTTACTTATAACATTAAAAGTAAAGCGCGGGTGCCGCGATTACACCACAAGTAAAGAAATAGAAAAAAAAACGATTTATTTTCTTTTGGTATAATCGCGGCACCCGCGCTTTACTTATAATATTAAAAGGAAAGCACGGTTGCTGCGGTTATACCAAAAGTAAAGAAATAGATTTTTTAAAATTTTTGTTTACTTTTGGTATAATCGCTGCACCCGCGCTTTACTTATAACATTAAAAGTAAAGCGCAGGTGCCGTGATTATACCACAAGTAAAGAAAGAGGAAAAAACTATTTCTTTACTTTTGGTATAATTGCGGCACGTGCGCTGTACTTTTAATGTTAAAAGTAAAGCGCGGGTGCCGGGATTAAGCAAATGGCGTCGCAATCGCAATTGTAAAAAACTAGTGGTGCGCGCACACAACAGAGGAGGGGAGGGAGCATGGCAACAGCAGCAAGGTGAACGTGTGCTGCTGCGTGTGCTAGCCACTGTCAGGAACTGGGGTGGTAGAGTGGGCTAAAGAACGGTGATGGATTAAAACCAAGTCTTTTGACTGAGTGTGTGAGTTTCATTGGTTCAGATGCTCCGTCCATTACCTCCCCCTTTTGTACCGCTTTTGGCCATCATAAGTGTGGCAGGGTATGCTCAGACGTGAGTCCCTTGCTCACTTTGCCACTGGATTCAAGCAAGTCGGGCTGAAGACGGCTGGAATGCCAGAAACCGGTCCTCGGAAGCTTGTTTCCGGTCCAGGGAAGGCATGGCTTGGCAGTCGGGCTGGACTGTTCCCATGAGGCACAGGGTCAGACTGATTTGCATAAAGCCATGTCTGAACTGGGGTGGTAGAGTGGGTTAAAGAACGGTGATGGATTAAACCCAGATCTTTTGACTGGGTGTGAGTGTTTGATTGGTTCAAATGCTCCGTCCATTACCACCCCCTTTTGTACCACTGTCGGGAATGGGCGTTTCAAAGGCGGGACCCAATCGAGTGGCGTTTTTTGTAAAAAAAAAGCACATGCAAGCCAATGTCATACGGGGGTAAGCAAACCCACACACACAAGCGTGTGGGTAGCTTTCTAAACCCCGTACAAGAAGCCTCGCTCTGCGCGTGCACTGCTGCGCACTACAACGCTAGGCGTGAGACCTAAAAAAGTTAATAAATGAGGAAAGGACAAGGGAAGCTGTGAAAGTAGATAAAAAGCCCAAACAAAGAGAGAATGTGAGAGAGGGAGACAGAGGAAGAACTAACGAAAGTCAATATAAATAAATACAGGAATTAAATACATAGGTAATAAATAAGATTATTATGTTTACATTGCTGAAAATTATTCTTAAAATAGATTCCAGTTCAAGAGTTAATGGTTAACATGCATTTCTCACTTTTTCTTAGCAGCTAAAAACCAGAAACTTTGCTTTTGAATAAATAATATATTTAACTTTTACTCCATACCCTTGGTATTCTGTTGTTAAAGGGACAGCTTCAGTGCTTAATTTGTGTAGTGCATGTAAATCTGTAATATGATGCAGGAAAGGATAAGTCTGCCAGCTGCAATTAAACCGTTTACCCTCGCTACGGTGATCTCTCACCTTTCTTCTGTACAGCACTCTAAAGCCAGGTTGAGTGGGGCTTGCACTTTATAAAGCAACCAATAAGCTAAATAAATAAATAAATAAAGTAAGAAAATGTGGTCTCAAGTACAAAATATTCCAGACATGTTATTTCTTGTTTCTTAAAGTTCTCTCTCAAATAAGCTGAGGTGCCGTGGATAGTGCGAAATAATTAACTGGTACAAGACTTATCATGTTTACAAAATGATGGATTTGCTTTGGCAAGTCAAACTAAACCTCTTCATTCATGTCAAACCGACGAAATTAGACAAACAGAAGTACAATACTTTATGGTGTTGAAAAAAATGCAGACTTTCTAACACACACAATGTCAATGTTTGTCACATGATATCGACTCTTCACACAGTCACCCAATAAGGAGCCGATATCACACAGTGTTCACACAACTACCTGGCACCCCTTGCAGAGAGCAGATATCCAGTGAAATGTTTGGAGGTTCTACGCAGTCGCAGGGAAGATACATTTTGGGGTGCGAAAGTTCCCTAGGATATTGGCGATAGCTTTGGAAACTTTGCAATTCTTTATTTTTTGCTGTCGAGAAAGGGATAGGGCCGGCTTTAAGGCAGTGTGACCAGTGAGGCCACACTGGGCGCTGACCTGTGGAGGTGGTGCCAACCTCAGGGAGGGGGGGCTTTGTGTTTAGCAATAACTTATGATTGGAGAGATGAGGGGCACTTTTGCCCAGTGATAGAGGGAGAATCGGAAAAGGTGGACAAGGGGTGTGGGGGCACCAACAAATGATTGTCGCAACTGGAACCAGCACTAAAGCTGGTCCTGCATGGAGATGTTTGGCCACCCATGTGTTTTAACATAATGAGAAGACTCCTTTTTGGCTTCACAAAGTTGATGAGATGGGTGTATATTGTTCTGCAAACAGTGGTGAAGTTTGGCATCATCAGGAATCAAAAAATAAGGTAACGAAAAAAGGACAGGAGAAAGCAATACATTGTCCAACTTCTTCAGGCAGGAGAATAGGCAAATCCTTTGTGACTGGGGTATGACGTAGTATGACCGAATCAAGTTGGAATCTTATTTCAACTTGTTGTTCTAATTTTGGATTACACAAATTATTGGCCATTAATAGCCTAACTTTATGTCCCTCATTCACACTGGGCGGGTAATGCCATTTTGTGTACCAATAGCCATGTTCATCTGAATTGCCAACTCTCAAGGAACCTTTTCAAAAAAGAAAACTTTTTTTTAAAACATCCCTGTTTCCTTTTAGGAAAACAATCTACTTAAAAACTGTCTTTATTGAATGCCTTAACAGACATGGAGGTCCCTGACCCTTGTAGATCATCAACCTTGTGATAGCCACCAATTGGAGTGATTCTCAATTTGCAGCCCACCTTAACAATTGTAATGAAATTTGGGAACCAGCCTTTTAGCACATAGGTTCAATGGCAAAATTTCACACAAGTGGCAAAAAAACTTGCTGCATATTGTGACCAGTTTTTGTGAGTGTTATGCTGAGGCATCTGGCCCCAAATGTCTGCAGTGGTTGTTCTATTAGGTGATATTTCTTGCAGTTCAATAACTCCTTCAAATGATAATGCAAGAACCCGAAAATTGACAACCCACAACAAAGGAAGTGACGCCGAGCTGTCCCATCGTGGCTGCATGCAAACAGATTTTTTTTTTCTGGAGAACTTCAAAGTTCTAAAAAAGAGGAAGAGAAATACCAAGAAAAATATGATCCATTGTCGCTGTGCTTTTTTGCCAGCTTCCTTGAATGTTCCATCTCTATGATCATAAGGAAATGCTGCGACATCCGTGTTGCCATGACTTCTTGCACATTGCTCTATGACCCTTTAGGAGTGTTGGGGCATTCTTACATTGTTAGATATGGGATTTTTGGCAGGCTAGGGCAAGTGCTAAAGCGAGGCTGAAACCACCACTCTAGTCAGGATAAGGGAGTAACGCTCCTAAAATAACCCCTGCACACCCCCTTGGTAGCTTGGCACGAGCAGTCAGATCACAGCGCCATTAGTGACGCATTTCCTTGAACGTGGCCATGGTGAAAATGACTTTCTTTGGTTTATCCTTGAAAAGGTTAAAATTGGAAAGAGAGGGGGGAATATTCACTCAACGCAAAATGCGCAAACAGTGGTATATTTCCTTTTTGAATACCGTCCACAATGGTCTGAACTCTAAGGAGGAATGGGAGCGACTCATAGGGGCCACTAAAGAGAGAGTATGTTGTGACTGTCTTATGATGGCACTAGTAAGTATTTAAGTACTCTTGTAGCTGCCCTCTCCAGTTTTAAGTGCCTCTATAATTTGATGTGATACACAGTTCTAAGTATGGATGATAGGGCCACATGCTATTCTGTTCAGCCTTGATATATTATCATAAGATCAACATGCTAAAAGATTAATTAGGCTTTTTCTTTTAATATGTCAGGCTTGGATATCATATAGATACCCTTGATTAACAATAGTAGAGTCTTAATCACGGTTGCAGTAAGTGGGTTTCTTTATAATGGGTAATTGCCCAGAGTTCTGTTAGGGACATGGCGTTGTTTTTAGGAATTTCTGAGACTTTTTATTAAAATCTTCGGATGAAATTCTTAACATTATTACGCTTTTAATATTATAATTTTTCTCTATGCACCACTAAAAAGATAAAAAATCAGGTCTATAGATTGGCTGCTTAGGTTTTTGATAGAACGATTAGTCTATCATTACCAATGACTCCCCGGACAGACTTTCAAGCTCGCGATCGGCTGCTGCCAAAGCATAGCCTGAAGAGCTCTCCTCCTGTGTCCTCCTGTGCCTCCTCCTGTGCCCATCCTCCTGTGCCTCCTCCTATGCCCTCCTCCTGTGCCTCCTCCTGTGCCAATCCAGCGTCGGCGTTGCTGAGGCTCCTCCATTTGGCCCCAGATGATGTGGGATGGCTTTGTGGCGTGTTCTCCCCTCCTCCCTGGACTGCGTCCCGTTCCTCGAAAAGCTCTTCCCTGACCCCTGGTCTCCGGATTGAACTCCTCTGCCCCAGCTCCTCATGGACGAAGAGGCTGTGACTTTGCTGCGGACTGCCTTTCTCCCCCTGGACTTGCTGGCTATGGCAGCCCTCTTCATGGACTTTTGGACCTGGACCTCTGTGTTCCCCGCCATTTTCTTCTCATGACTCGCTTCTTCTTCTACCTTTCTCCCCCGCCATTTTAGCAATCTCTGACCTCCCCCTTCTGTCCTAGTGTTCTTTCTATTGTCTCTCCTGCTGCCTCTGACACGCTCCTCACTGTCTTTCTCATTACTATCTGCTACCCTCTCTGGTTTGTCTCACTTTCCTGGCCTTCTCTGTCTCTCCCTTGGTGCTGTGACTGCATCCCCCCTCCAACCCCATTTAATGGAACTCTGCTTTTCTGTATATAGAGATAAATCTAATCACTATTATATGCAGTAGACCTTGTACTCTCTACCATTCCTATGTGACTCTTAGAGTATATCCATCCGTATCCCTTCGCTATGTATATAGAGATATCTCTAATCACTAGTATATGCAGTAGACCTTTGTACTCTCTACCATTCCTATGTGACTCTTAGAGTATATCTATCAATTTCCCTTCCCTATGTATATAGAGATAACTCTAATCACTAGTATATGCAGTAGACCTTTGTACTCTCTACCATTCCAATGTGACTCTTAGAGTATATCTAGTCGTAGCCCTTCCCTATGTATATAGAGATAACTCTAATCACTAGTATATGCAGTAGACCTTTGTACTCTCTACTATTCCTCTGTGACTCTTAGAGTATATCCAGTCGTGGCCCTTCCCTATGTATATAGAGAATTGTAATCACCAGTCTCTTCTTTGTGTGACTTTACATCTTGTACATTTGCAATTTTTTTCTGTTTGTATCTTTTATGTAATGCATGTAATCCTTAGTCCTTATGTTTTGAAACTGGTTCTTATGTAAAGTGCTCTCACACCTTCGGGTAAAGTTTGCACTATGTAAAATCGCATTAAATAAAAATAAATAAATAAATATCTTAACTCTCTATGAAAAGTAGAACGTTCTTGTCCATTGACCTTCTAGTTGTCTCTGTCTTCATGTGACCGGAAACGGATGTGATTTGTCCAGTTGCTTTTGCCGCTATTCGGAGGTATTTAAATGCCGGAATTAGGAAGCAGGGTTTGTCTTGCTATTTTATGAAGATTTCCGGAGGCGTATTCCCCGTGAGCCCGACTTTGAAAGATACAGGTATGTGAGGCGGGGACCCATAATCATAGTTAGTGTTCTCTGTATTCTTCCGGTTGGTAGTGGTAACGCAAATATCTTTTTTGTTCAGACCACTGCGGTACTGCTTTTATCATACGTGGGATCCTAAGTCAAACTATGTACATCTAGAATGACGCGGGAGTGATTTGGACTGCGCGTTCCTTGGCATTTCATTGTATTACAAGGTAATATGTTAGATGGTGTGGTCTTATAGTGAGGTTGTAAAAGATATATATTAGCCTTCGAATAACAAATGGTGAGCGGATTCATATTATCGGCTATGCGCTACGAGGCCTTTGGGTTGTTTGCGCTCTACAAAACCCGGCTAATAATAATAATAATGCACACAATGTGATGGCCACGTTTTTAATTCGAATAAGTAGGCGGATTGGGACAACTAAATTTAGTTCAGTCCGTAAAATAAGATTTAATCTAAAACTAGTCCTCCCTTTGTTCGATTGGAATATTGCTTAAGATACGTAAGGCTGTGTAGTTAATAGGTTAAGCTCAATGGTTTTTAATTTTGTCTAAATGATAGCTCGTAGCTAACTATTTTTTAGTCCTTGGTTAGCATTGATAGTTGTTTTATCTTTGGTTTCAGATTTGAACTGAACCTAAAGGTTGTCAGCACGTAGAATATTGTGTGACCTCCTTTTGATAATATTCTGTGAGAATAGCCAGTACAATAGAGGTTTGTTTGAAACCCTCACAAATTGATACAATATGATCAAATGAAATTCATACACTGTTTATAACTGGGAATTTGTCTCCTTATTTTATTTACTTTTTGGATGTAGACATTGACAATTTTTCAAATAAACTCGATTTCTGGAGCCCTATTCAACCCTAGGATTGACAGGTACTTTGTTGAGACTCTGCATTTATTTGTGTGGCCCTAATGTTAAAACAATAGTGTGTGCTGCATGCAGGGTTTTCGGGTCACTGACTGCTGCATAGTCCTATTGTAATTTGACCGATTTGCACATGTTACCTTATGCAATGCCTGGTTTAAATTTGCGGAATAAGTAAAATATATATGGCGTTGTATTCATTAAGGTTCTTGACACTATCTATATGAAGGTTTTTATGCCCTATCTATTTGGTATATTTGTTGTATGAATGTTGTGTGAGTATGACTGTATTTTGCCACCTGATCATAATCCTGAGCACTACCAGGGATATGTATCTATTGAACATTGAGGTTATGTATTTTTTTGTATTTATTGTGATATGTTAGTAGTTATGTGGCAGGATTTAGAACTCTATTGTTTTTTATTTATTACAGATTGTAATTTGTTAATTGGGAATGAATTATGTTTTCCTGAAGAAGGTGTTGGCTGTAGATTATTTGCCCACCGAAATGCGTCGATGCTTATAAGAGTGGAAAAACCTTTAAGTCTGAGGAAACAATTTATCTGAATGAAGTTTGGAATTCAAATCAGAATTGATCCCTGTTTGACTATTGTACTTTCTCTTCATAAATAGGAACTATTTCTTCCTTACTTTATTCCCAATTGTGTGTTTTTATGATGTTTTTATATATATTATATTAATGACATTTTTTTCTTGACATTATAATTGTTTTTTTAAATGATTAGAACTGTATTTGTGACAGGGAAAGATTACAAGGACCTAATGACTATTTTCGGTTATTATGCCTGATATGTTTTAATGATTATTTGAATAAATTGCATATTTTTTATATTTTATTTTTACATTTCCTCTTTGTTCATTTCACTGGTGTGCAAATAGTGTCTGTGGCAAAATAAATGCTGGGTGTGTGACATTTATCCAAAGGGGATTTCTCTTTAGACAATTAGCCTGGCACGAGCAGTCAGGCTTATCTTAGACGCAGTTTGTAAAGCATTTGCACATAACCAACAGTAATACAGAGTAATCACTACAAAAGGACACCACACCAGTTTAGAAAACTATCCAATATTTTTATATACTTAAGACAAGATTAAAAACGATAAAAATCCACAATACAGTACTTAAAAATCCACAGATATCAAAATACGCTTTAAAGACAGTATCTTGATGTCGATAGCTCCATCCGGGGCTATCACGGCGTTGTGAGCAAAGAAATCCAAACAGTTCTGTCTGACCCCGGCGTCATGGGCCAGCTACGGTGTCAGGAAGACTCGCAGACAGTACCTTTTAGAAATGCAGGGAATTGGCGACCTCTCGTTGAGCTACCGAAAGCACGGCGTCCGCAGGCATAGGTTCCGGAGGTCGGTGCAGGAGTCGTCGGGCCCCTTGATGTCACGCGCATTGCAGGTCTATCTCCTCTCTGCTGGAGTTAGGAGTGCTGACTTAGGCAGGCGTTGCGTGCTGCTTTGAAAAGTGCATGGTACTATGTGCGGTGCCCTCGGGTCGCGATGCGAGCAGCGGTTCGGTGGCTGCTCCAGATGGCATCATCGGTGAGACCAGGGTCACAGTACGAGAGGAAAGCAGTGCTCGTCACGGTGCTGGTAGGTCACGGTGCAAGTAGTGGTGTCATCGTTGCTGAAGCGCACTTGTTGGATGACGAACTGGAGTCGATGGCGCTGTCGTCGGTAGGCCAAGGCTGCGGCGGTGCGTCGTGTAACTTTAGGAGCTGTGCCCTTGAACCATGGTGCAAGCAGCGGCGTCGACTTCGGCGTGGAGCGTCATTGTCGACGAGACCAAGGAGTCATCATGAAGCGAGGCGGTGTGGAGTGTGGTGCCCACAGGTCACCGTGCGAGCAGCGGCACTCTGGCGGTATCAGCAGGAGTCGCCGGTGAGACCAGCGTCCCGGTGCAGCATTGCAGCGTTGCAGCGTTGCGGCTGTGCCCTCTGTGGTGCCATGGCATCGTCGTGAAGCGAGGCGGTGCGGAGTGCGGTGCCCACAGGTCACAGTGCAAGCAGCGGGTCGGTGGCAGCGTCAACAGGCGGCGACGGTGATACCAGGGTCGTGGTGCGGCGTTGCGGCTGTGCCTTCAGGAACAGAGTTGGCAGCAGCGTTGTAGATATTGTCGGGTTGCTTTTCTTCTGTTGCCGCACAAAACACACAGGTACCGATTCACAGAACTAACTTAAGACAAAATCCTAAACTTACTACTTTTGGTATTCACAGAAGTTAGGATTTTGTCTTAAGTTTGTCTTAAGACAGACATAAGACAGACTTAAGTTAGGATTTTGTCTTAAGTCTGTCTTAAGTCTGTCTTAAGACAAACTTAAGACAAAATCCTAACTTCTGTGAATATCAAAAGTAGTAAGTTTAGGATTTTGTCTTAAGTTAGTTCTGTGAATCGGGCCCACAGTCCCCAGTGCTGAGGGCAGAAGAGCTTGAAGTCTTTGCTGTTCCTGAGACTTCTTGAACAGGGGGCAAGCTCTACCTCAAGCCCTTGGAGAAACTCACAAAAGTAGACTAGAGAAAGTTCGGTCCAGTTCGGTCCAGTCCTTTGACTGCCCAAGACAGAAGCAGCCACTGCAGGCCAGTAAAGTGGTAGTTCCTCCTCACAGCTTCTCCAGCTCTTCTTCTTGGCAGTCTTCTTGATCCAAAAGAGTTCTAAAATTCAGGGGTCTGAGCCCTAATATCTATATCCCAAAATCCTTTGATCTCTTGGCAGAGAGAGTCTGTGCCCAGCCAGAACCAGTTATGCCTTCTCTGGTGTGATTTCCTGGCAGGAGGTGGAGGCGGCATTGTCAGAGGCAGACCAGGCCCTTTGAGTTGCAAGGAAATCTCTTCCCCTTCTCCAATCGCAGCCCAGGTCTATTCAGCCCTTTGCTGACCCACCTTGACTATCTAAAGCCACTCCTGCTCCCCGGCCTTCTGTCATCCAAAACCCACACAGGCAATCCATATTCCAGCAGAGGCACACGGGATGACTGAGCAAGAAAATACCTACTTTCTAAAAGTGGTATTTTTAAACACAGAATGTAAAAATCACCTTCACTAAAAGATGCATCTTAGATTCTGAGTTCAGCCATACTAAATTTTATTTTCCTACCTAGTTCCCAGGGCCAGTTATGTTTATACGATGTTATAAACAAACTTCTCATTCTGTCCTATGGGGAACAGGTAGCCTTGCAATAGTGAAAAACAAAATAGGCTGTAATTCACTATCAGGACATGCCACACACACCAGGGCATGCCCTACCTTTCACATACACAGCACCCTGCCCACAGGGGTACATTGGGCCTACCTTAAGGGTGACTAACATGTAAAAAAGGGATGGCTTAGGGCCTGGCAGGTGGGTGCAATCGCCAAGTCGACATGGATGTTACAAACTGCACAGACTCTGCAATGGCAGGTCTGAGTTAGCTTTTAGGGCTCCTCACATGGGTGGCACAATCAGTGCTGCAGGCCCACTAGTGAACAACAAACGGAAAATAGGCTAATACTGATAACTTCTCAACAAATTTTAAAGGCAACACATTGAAATGAAACAAATGGAAAAAGAGGTCTTGTGATCACATTGTTTCATTTCAATGTGTTGCCTTTAAAATTTGTTGAGAAGTTATCAGTATTGCAATTTTGGCGCTCAGCCTTACTGATTGAAGAGCCCAAATCTCTGCTTGTTATTTGCAGGCCCACTAGTAGCATTTGATTTACAGGCACTTGCACACTCAGTGCACATTACTAGGGACTAACAAGTAAATCAAATACCCAATCATGGAAACACCAATCCATAACTCTTTTTACTCAGAGAGCATATGCACTTTAGCACTGATTAGCAGTAGTAAAGTACCCAGAGTCCTAAAACCAACACAAACAAGTCAGGAAAAATAGGAAGAAGCAAAAAGTTTGGGGATAACCCTGCAAAAAGGGCCATTTCCAAAACAACCCCCTTCCAGCCTAAAGCCAGGTTAGAACAATCCATACATCGATGGACTTCCCCGCTTGGGACGGTAGATCATGGGACCTGGCCCGCAACAGCTGAGTTTTCTTTCCGTTCTACGCCTTCCTGAACCTAGTTGGATTCCTCTATCCATACTCTCAGGGCCCACTAAGTTGACCCATTGTAACCCTTTTGCTCACCTGTGGACCCCATCTGTGCAGCACCTAAACTTACTTTGCTCACAGATGTGTCCCAACAGGGTGTGGCCCAGTCCACCCCAATGGTTTGATTCCTTTTCCTCCCCCAGGGGCAACTCTTTCCCTCCGTTCAGCCAGCCACAGTGGCCACTGACAACTGTCAAAGATGTGAGCCAGGCCTTATGCCTATCAGGCCACTCCAACCATTGTGGCATCAGAGAGTGGGTGGGCAGTAGTCCCAGGTACCTGGCACCCCTTTTCTACTCTCCCCTGCAAAGTCATGTATGGCATCCTGGCACTGGCCCACCAGCCCAGGGTCTGTACCCTGCAGCTGGACAGGAGGCGGGGTGGGCTCCTCCACACCCTCTTCTTCTACCTGGGGCTCTGTACCCTCCTACCTGGAGAGGTACCCCATTCCAGAATTGTCAGGGCACTTGTGGCAGGAGTCCTGCACAATTCACCCACAAGTTTCGGAGGCTATCCTGCAACTGGTACCTCAGTACAGGGTTTGCATCCTGAGGCTGGACAAGGGACTGGGGTGGGCTCTCCAATACCCGGTCCTCCTACCTGGGGCTCTGTACACTCTCACCTGGAGCGGCAAGCCCAGAAGACAAACTGGTAGGGGAAGCGTTTGCAGTCACCCGTTCCCACAGGTCAGGGGCGACACCCTGAATCTGGTCCTCCAACCCAGGGTCGGTACCCTCAGGCTGACCAGAGGTCTCGGGTGAAGCTCTCCTCTCCTTACCTCTCCTTCCGGGGTTCCGCACTCTCCTCCCGGGAGAAGCACCCTCAGAACCAAAATCTGTCAGGACGCTAGAACCAGACCTCCTACTCAATTCTTCCACCAGATCAGGGCCTTGACCCTGCAACTGATCCACCACCTTAGGATCTAAACCCTTGGGTTGACCCTGGGTCAGAGGCGAGAACTCCAGTAGCGGCCCATGGAGGGAGTTCCGTTGGGCGGTGAGGCGGGGTGGTGGAGAGGCATCGCGTGGGGGAGTAAACACCGGAATATGGATGAACGGAGGTAAGTAAACATTTAAATAATAAAATGAATTTCGTTGCACGTGCTGCATCGCATTTTGTGATGCAACGCGTGCAACGTAATTCTCTCCACGGGCTGCTCCTGGAGGACTCCCTCCCTCTGCACCAGCTTCCAGAGTTTTGCACCCTCCCACCTGGAGTGGTACCCCTTGCAGATAAACCAGTTGTGACACTTCTTACAGTTGTCCTTCCCCCCAAGTTAGGCAGGACCTGACCCTGGCCTCCCAACCCAGGGACTAACCCCTGCGGCTGAGCACCTGCCCGGAGCACCAAGACTTCCTTGGGAGCGCGCATGCTCCCCCTGAGGGTAACACATGATTCATGTGTTGTGTGACAGTCTGCCTGGTACAGAACAGATCTCCTGACCCCATCCATCTGACAGTGCGCGAAGATCCCCCAGCACAGAAGTGGTGCCACCATGGTCACTCCTAGGAGGCTCAGCCCTTCTGGCTGGCCCAAGACCCACTGGTTCTCCGACTGGGAAACGCATCTCCCTCTCACCCCTCAATCTGGACTTCTGCACCCTCCAGTTAGAGCAGCTCACCAGACACCAGAACCTCTGGAGCTCTGTTCACAGACACTCCCCGTTCTCCTGACACTAGCGGATCCCCCTCAACGGATGGCCTACCAGTACGGTCTAGGCTCCCCACCGGTTGTTCCCTCCCGGAACCACCCAGGCTCTGGGACCGGGTATCGGGCACCTTGGGCCCCTGCCCATTCCCACTCCTTCTCCGCAGAGACAGGACGTCAGTCCCTACACCCTTCCCATGACATCAGGACCTATCTGGGCTACCACAAACCTTTCGACCACCCTTGGTTGGGAAATACCTAAGCCACTTCCTTTCGGTTCACCCCCAGATGCTTCTCTAGACCCTCTGAAATCCACCAAAAAGTCTACCTCCTGTGCAAGCTCCCTGGGGTCTGAGAACTCACACTCCAGTGGGTGTTGGCATAGCTCTGGAAAACAGGGACTTAAAATATGCTCTCCAACAATTGAATCACACAGCCCCACACAGGTGTTAACCAAACTACCTTTCAGCCAATCATCCAGTGCCTCAGAAAAGTACTGCACATCATTCTCAAAAGACTGGTGAGACAGTGTCTGACTGTTGCTGTCTCTTAACCCATTCTCATCTGGCTCGTCTCCATACTCACTTACCGGGGCCTTCTGCCATGGGGGAACCCCTCTCCCTGCACCTCTCATCTAGAGTCAGCAGAGTGTCCCTCCCACTACCAGGAAAATGACCCCCTGTGCCAGTTCCCAATCCACCTCAGGGACACTGCGCGCCACTGGAGTAACCACACAATCCTGAACTCCCTGGTGTATGTCAACCCCCTCCTTGAAGCAGGGCCACAAACCTATGTGTATGTGTGTATACCTCAACCTCAGTACAGGACCTAACACCTTTGCTGCCACCATCTGGGCTGGACCTAGCCCACTGGCTTCCCAGTTCAGCTCCAGCTCTCTCATTTTAAGCTCATGATCCAAGGTCATCTTCCTTTCTTCTATGGCTATTCTTTTCTCTTCCCTCTCATTCTCCATCCTGAGTTTTTCCAATTCGAACTTCCTTGCTTCCCGCCTGTCCTCCAGCTCCTCTGGGGACAAACAAGCTACTGCTGCCTGGCCTGGAGGGTTCCCCCCTCCCAAAAGCCCATCCACCCTAGGAGTAGGCTTCTCCACTGAGATCTCCAGATTGCCCACTGGCATGTCTGGCTGCTACCCAGGCCTACTGTAGCTCCTCTTCCTAGTGAGGCCTCTGAGTTGGACCTTTAGGTTTTAGGTTTTTGCAAATTGATTTCAATTCTTGCACATTGTAGGATTCCAACCTATCCTCCTCAAAGGCAACTTCCAGGGATGCAACAGATGATGCTCTTGATTCCGGCATGATGAAATAAAAAGTTCAGCTGGCAAGATCAAAAATAGGCCAAAAAGAAGAAGAACCAGTACATGGTACGTAATGGTCTGCGATATGGTAGTGGTGCACACCAATCACTGTAAGTCAAGTACAAACGCAATTCCTATCCTCACCGCTGACAACCAATGTTTGAAATGGGATTTTTGGCAGGCTAGGGCATGTGCCAAAGCCAGGCAGAAACCACCACTCTAGTCAGGATAAAGGAGTTGCACTCCTAAAATAACCCCCGCTCAACCCCTTGGTAGCTTGGCACGAGCAGTCAGGCTTATCTTAGAGGCAGTGTGTAAAGCATTTGCACATAAACAACAGTAATACAGTGTAAGTACTACAAAAGGACACCACACCAGTTTAGAAAAATATCCAATATTTTTATATACTTAATACAAGACCAAAAACGATAAAAATCCACAATACAGTACATAAAAATCCACAGTTATCAAAGTACACTTTAAAAACAGTTCCTTGATGTCGGTAGCTCTGTCCGGGGCTTTCATGTCGTCGTGAGCAAACAAATCCAAACAGTTCTAGCTGACCGTGGCGTCGCGGGCCAGCTACGGTGTCGGGAAGACCCATAAACAGTAGCTTTTTACAAATGCGGGGCGTCGGCGACCTCTCGTTGAGCTTCCAAAAACACAGCATCTGCAGTCTTCAGTTCCGGAGGTCGGTACAGGAGTCGTGGAGGCCCTCAAAGTCACACGCGTTGCAGGTCGATCTCCCCTTTGTTGGAGTCAGGAGCGCTGGCGTCATGTGCTGCGATGCAAAGTGCAGTGCTGCGGCGTGCAGTGCCTTGATGTCGCGGTGCGAGCAGCGGCTCGGTGGCGGCATCAGATGGTGTCATTGGTGAGGCAAGGGTCTTGGTGCGAGATGAAGGCAGTGCTCATCATGGTGCTGGTAGGTTACAGTGCAAGCAGTGGCATCATCGTTGCTGAAGTCCTGCCGTCAGCTGATGAATTGAAGTTGTAGGACACGTGTGCGGTGTGGGATGACGATGGTGTGTCATGTAACTTTACGAGCGGTGCCCTCGAACCACAGTGCAAGCAGCGGCCTTGATTTTGGCGTGGAGTATCGTCGCCGGGAAGGCCAAGGCATCATCGTGAAGCGAGGCGGTGCGGAGTGCTGTGAAGCAGGTCATGGTGTGAGCAGTGGCACAGCGGCATTGTGGCGCTGCCCTCTGCGGTGCCAAGGTGTCATTGTGAAGGGAGGTGGTGTGGAGTGCGGTGCCCACAGGTCGCGGTGCGAGCATCGGCTTGGTGGAGCCATCAGCAGGTGGCGTCAGTGAGACCAGGGTCGCAATGCGGCATTGCAGTGGTGCCCTCTTTGGTGCCTTCAGGACCCAGAGTCGGCAGCGGCGTCGTAGATGTCGTCGGATTGCTTTTCTTCTGTTGCAGCACAAAACACACAGTCTCCAGTGCAGCGGGCAGAAGAGATTGAGGCCTTTGCTTTTCCTGAGACTTCTTGAACAGAGGGCAAACTCTACCTCAAGCCCCTGGAAAAACTCACAAAAGTAGATTGCAGAAAGTTCAGTCCAGTCCTTTCACTGCCCAAGACAGAAGCAGCCACTGCAGGACAACACAGCAAAGCACACAGCAAAGTGGTAGTTCCTCCTCACAGCTTCTCTAGCTCTTCTTCTTGACTGTCTTCTTGATCCAAAAGAGTTCTAAAGTTCAGAGCTCTGGAACCCTAATATTTATATCCCAACATCCTTTGATATCTTAGGCAGAGAGTGTCTGTGCCCAGCCAGAACCAGCTTTGCCTTTTCTGGTGTGATTTCCTGGCAGGAGGTGGAGACTGCATTGTCAGAGGCAGACCAGGCCCTTTGAGGTGCAAGGAAATCTTCTCCCTCTTCCTCCATCGCAGCCCAGGTCTATTCAGAACTTTCCTGACCCACCTAGACTACCTGGAGCCACTCCTGCTCCCCAGCCTTCTGTCATCCAAAACCCAGACAGGCAATGTGTTGTACAGTGCTTTGCTCCTTCCTTGGACTAGCACTCTAGATCTCTCCTTGTGTTCTGGGTTCTGGAGCCCTCCTTCGCCTTGTCGGCAGTTGGAGCTCTGGTTGGACGGGGAGCTGACCTACTATTCTCTGTGCTGCATTAAAGCTTATTTACAGCTTACCTGTTCCTGTGGTCTGCAAGTCATTTACATCATTTGGCGACTTGAGGCTGGTGAGACGTCCGACCACCGTTCCCTTGTGAATGCTGCAGCCTGAAGTGATTTTCCAGAGAAGTAGCGTATCAACTCCCTCAAGAATCCACGTGAGATATACAGCGTGAATGCGGAGTATTACCTCCGTCTTTTCAGTGACAGCGACATCGTGGAAAATAAGTTGCGGACTTTCTGGCCGATTTGGGTGTTCGTGGCGCAGTGAGTGACGTCATCTCTACCAACGTCTGGAGCAACGCGTCTCCTAGCAACCAACCCTGGCAGCCTACGTCTTCTAACATCGCGAACAACGCAAGCAGCAACGTCACCGGAGCCGTCTTTCTTTCTCCGGTGAGTCGCCTAGCAACGCTATGTCACTGAGCGCGTTTTCCTATGCGCGCAGATTCACGTTGTAATTAAAGCGGAACGTCTGATGTGTAACGTACACGCACGACGTTGTCGGCCATTTTGCAGCATTGTTGTTACCCTGGTTACACGCCGGGGAACATAAGAGTTTCGCACGCATTTGGAAGCAGAAGAGCTTCTCTCCAGCGAAAGTGTCACCGCCGGAATGCCTACAGCGTTTGTGTAATTACGCACACAACGCTCATGAAACTTACTTTTGTGCAGATTCTCGCTTGGGCATTGTTGGAAACGCTTGTGATGAAGCAGTAAGCATCAGCCATTCGTCAGAGTTCTTCACCTGTAATAATAGTAAGCGTTTACCATCATCTCTTTTTACTCTACTGTTTGGTGTACTTATCTCTTATTAAACTATTGACAACTATTAAAGGACATGGCTCAATCGATCAATGTTGCTCTTCCCCCTCAATTGTTGTCAGAGCCAGGCAATCCCCCTATAGAGTGGGAGGACTGGATAGTCATGTTCCATAACTATATTGAACCTCTGGATGGAGAAGACTATTCACCTAAACGAAAAAAAGCACTGTTAATGACCACGTTAGGTAAAGAGGGACAGCGCTTGTTCAGATACTTACCACAAGTACTACCTGCAGGATCACAAGCTGATTTTGACGAGTTTAAAGAGGCCGTAACAAGATTAGAAACTCGCTTTGGTAAGGAAGAGAATCTCATCCTTCAGAGATATAAATTTTATAAAAACAAACAATTGGCTGAAGAGAGCATTGATGAGTTTGTAGCAAGACTACGCGAGTTATCTATCAAATGTAACTTTGGCCAGATGGCAGACGAATTAATTAGAGACCAATTAGTTGTTCAAGCCAACAATAGGAAAGTGCAAGAACGTTTGTGGGCGGCTAAGAACCCAACTTTGAAAGACGCCATAGAGCTGGCCAAAGTCGTAGAAGAAAGCGAAAAGTGTATGAGAGAACTGCAGAAAAGTGGCTTAGAATCCAAAGTGGCTGAAATCTCTCATAAGAGTACTTTCAGTGAAAATAGTGACGATGAATCTGCCGCCATTGCAATCGTCAGAAAGAAAGGCTACATTCTTCAGAAAAAGAATGTACAACAGACATCTTTTAGCAAAAGTAATCAAAAAATGTGTTCGAGATGCGGTAGTTTTTCTCATCCCTCGGATGGGAAATTTTGTTTCGCAAACAACAAAGAGTGTCTACGGTGTGGTAAAACGGGACACTTTGCTAAAATGTGTAGGAATAAGAATAACTCAAAAGTTACAGTTGTTGATGAATGTGATGCTTTGAGACGTGATGTTAACAAAATCTTAGTCTTGACTGACACTGTGTGCGCGTGTGATAACCAGAGGGGTAATCCTTTTAAAGATGATTTTGTTATTGATGGGAAAACTGTTACACTCATGGTTGATACCGGTTCCAAGTGGACCATAATTCCCACTTCCTTGATGAAAAATGTTTGGGGAGAAGGAGCTTTGAAGACGTGCGACATTTTCCCGTCTGGTTACCAGGGTGAGAGAATTAACATGCTGGGTTTCTTTGAAGCGGAAATTGTTTTCAAGGGTAGATCAGCCTATGGGAAAATATACATATCAGCAGATGGACCAGCAATCCTAGGCCGTCATCACCAATACGATCTGCATATCGTAGTTGATCCCAGGTCTGATAACCCTGTTTCCATTGTTGAGACCTCGTCTGTGGAGGATATTTTGGCCAGATTTAAAAATGTGTTTAGGGACCAGTTGGGTGAGCTTATCGGATACTCTCATCGCATAATCCTTAAGGAAGGCAGTTCGCCTGTACAACACAAAGTAAGAAGAGTGCCCTTTGCTTTACGTGACGAAGTTAAGGCTACTCTTGAGGAAATGCTCCAAGGAGGTATCATTGAACCCATCGAAGCATCTCCTTGGATTTCGCCTGTTGTGATCTCGCAGAAACCGGACAACAAGATCAGGTTCTGTGTGGATCTTCGTTCTCTTAATAAGTGTGTTGTAGCCGATGTGTTTCCCCTCCCAAACATTGGCGAATTGGTGTCAACCCTTAGAGGAGCAAGGTTCTTTAGTAAGTTGGACCTTAAACACGCCTACCACCAAATTTGTCTTGATGATAACTCAAAGCACTTAACTGCATTTATCACCAGTGAAGGCACATTCCAATTCACTAGACTACCTTTTGGGCTAGTCTCAGCTGCTAGCGTATTCCAGAGACTTGTTTCTGAAGTCTTTAAGGGTCTTGATAAGGTGCTGTTTTTTCAAGATGATATCTTGATTTATGGTAGTTCACTACAGGAACACAACAAAATCTTACAAGATGTATTACTTAGAGTAGATGAAGCTGGGTTGACTTTAAGAAAAGAGAAGTGTGCCTTCCTATTGAAAGAGATAGAATATTTAGGATTTTGTTTGTCAGAAGAAGGCATTAAACCCAAAAAGAACTTAATTGAAGCTATCGAGCTAGCACCCTCCCCAGTTGATAAGGATCAACTTCGGTCCTTTATGGGCTTGATCGCGTTCTACTCGAAATTTGTAAGGGATTTTTCTTCCAAGACGGCTTCCCTAAGATCCTTTCTTAAAAAAGGTGTCAATTTTAGTTGGACCACTGAACATGAATCCTGTTTTAAATTGATCAAAAGGGAACTCAAATCTGCAAATGTCCTCACCCCTTTTGACACTACTCGGTCCTCCATCTTGATGGTGGACGCAAGTGCCATTGGTCTGGGCGCAGTTCTCTTACAGAGACATGGTGGCGTTGAAAAGACAATTGCATTCGCATCTAGACCTTTGTCCACCTCTGAGTCTAACTACTCGGTAATAGAGCGTGAGGCTCTTGCCGCAGTCTGGGGTACGAGTTACTTTCGAACCTACTTGTGGGGTTACAAGTTTGTTTTACGTACCGATCACAAACCTCTTGTTAACGTCCTAGCTCCTGGTGGTGCTGGTAAGGGTTCTCCGAGGTTGGCGAGACTGGCTTCTCGTTTGCAGGACTTTCAGTGCGAGATTGAATTTATTCATGGGTGGAAAAACATCCAAGCTGATTGTCTGTCTAGGCTCCCTATGCCTTCCACTGATTGTAGTCCTGAAGTCAAGTCCGATGACCTTGCAGTTGCTGTTATGGAAGATGTCTTGTTGGTAGGTGGTGGTACATTCTCCCGTGATGATTGGTCCAAGGGCATGGAGGAGGATCTGACTTTGAAGGCCGTTATCAGTCTTATTTCTAATGGTACTAGGAGGGAAAGCACTGTTAGTCCTTCCGTCAGACCCTTCCTGAAAATTTTGGATGAACTTTCTCTAGAGGGGAAAGATGTGTTAATGCGAGGTGATCGCTTTGTTCCCCCTGATTTGTTAAGAAAGAGAATTCTGGACTTGGCCCATGAGGGGCACTTGGGTCACGCAACGCCGTGTCAAACAGAACTTTTGGTGGCCCTCTATTGATAGTGACGCAGTAGATTGTGTGTTGAAGTGTAGTTTCTGTAGGGAGGGTGAGAAGCGCCTCAAAATTCTAGGCTCTCAGTCCACTCACAAGATTGTCTTTGAGAATACTCCCTGGCATAGTGTCTGCATAGACTTTATAGGCCCCATGAGTGAGCTTCCTACTGATCACCGTTTTGCAATCGTCCTTATCGACTGTTTTTCAAAGTGGTTGTGTGTACAGTTTGTAAAGGAGATCACTACCGATGCTACCATTAAGTTTTTGAAGAGCATTTTTAACAACGAAGGGTACCCTTCTGTCCTCATTTCAGACAATGGGACTCAACTCACGTCCTCGAAAATGACTTCTTTTGTTAATGGTTGTGGTATCAGGCATCAGAAGACGAGTCTTTACAACCCACAGGGCAATGGCCTTTGTGAAAGGGTGAATCGCCTCATTAAGGGCGTGATTCAGATGTTTGTGGAGTCTGGCTGTTTCTCTGATGAGCGTGTCCAAGAACTGGTCTGGGCTTATCGCTCCACACCCCATAAGACTGGTGAGAAGTCTCCTTTTGAACTAATGCGTGGTCGCACACCAGTGAGCAAATTGACCCCTTCTTGGCTAAGTTCTGGCAGCAATATTCCCTTAATTCATGACAGTGCCTCCTTGCCCATCTCCGTGGGTGATTTGGTCAAGGTTAAGCCGGGCAGACTTACTAAGGGTCTTAGCAAGTTTAGAGGCCCCTACAAAGTCAGGAAAGTTTTTCCCCACTTCGTTGTATTGGCCAATGGTGAGAGTTGGAATTACCGGAGGGTAGCTCTCTACCAGAAACGTAAAGATTCTTCTTCTGATGACCTGTTTCCTGCCAAGGTGGATGGCTGTAATGGTTATTTACTGTCCTCTGGTTGTCCTCCTTCTCCCATTCCCTTGTCAGCTGGACGGGGGGAGGTGGGTGGTGGCGATGCCTCCACTTCCTTGTGTACTTATCATAGTGGTTCTGTGATTGATTCCGGTTCTACTTCTCTTGCTCCTTCTTCTGTACCTCGTACTCCTGCTCCTTCTTCCTCTTCCTTAGCTGATGTCTGTTCGAGGAGCTCTCGCTCCCGCCGCCCACCTATGTATTTGAATGACTATGTGCATTAGTGTTTCTTTCCCTTTGTTCCTGTGTTTTCTTTCCTTGCAAGGAGGGGAGATATGTTGTACAGTGCTTTGCTCCTTCCTTGGACTAGCACTCTAGATCTCTCCTTGTGTTCTGGGTTCTGGAGCCCTCCTTCGCCTTGTCGGCAGTTGGAGCTCTGGTTGGACGGGGAGCTGACCTACTATTCTCTGTGCTGCATTAAAGCTTATTTACAGCTTACCTGTTCCTGTGGTCTGCAAGTCATTTACATCACAATCCACATTAGAGCAGAGGCACATGGGATGACTGAGCAAGAAAATACCTACTTTCTAAAAGTGATATTTTCAAACACAGAAAGTAAAAAATCACCTTCACTAAAAGATGCATCTTTAGATTCTGATATCAGGCACAGTGTTATTTTCCTATCTGGTTCCCAGGGCCAGTTATGTTTATAAGATGTTATAAACAAACTTTCCATTCGGTCCTATAGGGAACAGGTAGCCTTGAAATAGCGAAAAACAAAATAGGCTGTAATTCACAATCAGGACATGCCACACACACATGGCCATATCCTACCTTTCACATAGACACACAGAGATACCTTGGGCCTACCTTAGGGGTGACTAACATGTAGAAACTGGAGGGTTCAGGGCCTGGCAAGTGGGTGCACTTGCCAAGTCAACATGGCAGTTACAAACTGCGCACAGACTCTGCAATGGCATGTCTGAGTTACCTTTTTAGGGCTACTCACATGGGTGGCCCAATCAGTACTGCAGGCCCACTAGTGGCATTTGATTTACAGGCCCTGGCACACTCAGTGCACTTCACTAGGGACTAACAAGTACACCAACTACCCCCTAAACTTAGAACAAATGATTGCTTTGTCTCATTTAAGAAACAACTGAAAACATTCCTTTTTCCCAGGCTAGATCACTAATTTTCAATCAGAGCTGATGTCAAATCACTTGCAACTTTCTTCAGCGCCGTGATGTCCTTTCAGGATGAATGTTAGCGCTTTACAAATAAATAAATACAAATACAAATACCAAATACCCAATCATGGAAACACCAATCCATAACACAATTTCCACAGAGAGCATATGCACTTTAGCACTGATTAGCAGAGGAAGAAGCAAAAAGTTTGGGGATAACCTTGCCTGAAAAAAGGGCCATTTCCAACACACATAAACACCTTGGGATACTTTAAATGACATGTCCACCTTGGTAGAGTGAAGTAAGGTACCTCATGTGATGTTTTGGACCTGCAGTTTCTTGTAGAACGAGCCCAAGAAGGATATGTGTTATAGTTTGAGTAGAGTGTGATGTGTGTTTTTTTAAGGTAAGCCATGTCATGGTTGTCATTATTATTTCAAGGGTTAGGTCCACGGAACACGGGTGGGAATAGCATAGTTGTGTAGGGAAACAATTCTTGTGCAACTATTACTTCTATCTCTAGAAATACCGGACCCAGAGTCTACTGTGAGCTCACTGGAATGACGAAGGACTTCTTTTTAGGTGCTGACTTTCCAGGGAGTAATAGGGTTGGACAGTCAGTTGGTACTCTTGGAGGTTGATATCAGCGACGTTGCTAGACCTTCTGCAGCCCGTGACACTGCAGGTGTGAGCGGGTTGGGGGGGTGGCAACGATCCCTGCATCTGCTGCCCTGCGACTCTGTGGTGTAGAACATCTTGATCAGGGATTGTCCAAGCAGTGTTATTCTTTTGATTATAAGCAATTTGGCTTTTATCATACCCAAGTAAACAAGCCAAGTAACTTCAAGAAGTACTATGTCATCCTGTTACTGGGGGAATTCATAGTAAACATAGCTCTAGTACCTTCTCTCATAAGCGGATACACAAATCTGAAGAAATGACTTCACATTTCAGCAATTTTCACAAATGTCTATGGAAGACTCATTCTCTGAGTCGAGAGGGTTCACAGTAATCGGTGCTTAAGTTAAGCCGGCACTTGCCACTACCTGTGTGCAGGACCTCCTTCACACCCTTCACAACAACCCCCTAGTGTTTCACTGTTTCACTGGCCTATTTCTGAATGAACGCAACTCAAATGAAGAGCACAGATCACCCATTGGCCTCACGTTTCAATGGTACTGGTGGTCATAGCTCTGGCCACATAGCAGAAGGAGGGGCAGACCTGAACCACCACACACAGATCCATGACCCGAGCTCTGCTGTGTGGTGCTCCTCATCCGCCATGTCTGAGCGGTGAAATTGTAGTTACCAAAGCGGTTGCTTACATACCGCAAGTGCATTGCTTGGTGAAAGGGGAGGCCAAGACAAACCATTCCATTTTCCACATTTTGAAGCTTGTGGCCAGAAATGGGCAAGATGAACAGTCACTGGCCTGCATTATTCTCGGAGTTTCTACTTTCACTTTCCCCCACAGTTGGCTTATAAGTGGCACATCCCATCAGGATCTCTGCTTAACATAAAGGAGTCAACAAGTCAATTGACATTTGCTCTTACCTGGCAAGTCCCATTTTGGAAATGACTTAAGATTATTTCACCCTTGGCTGCTCTGGGCATTGTTTTTACTTTCTAGGTCTCACCTCACACAGCTCATGCGCTGTCGCTTGTGAGATACATTGTTCTTGAATTCTAAAAAGGGCTCAGAGCCCACCCATTACTTACCACTGGCTGGCTTCCCTGTCACTCTCATTTACTTTTGCATTTACTGGTCAGCCGCAGCTGTTTAGCTGGTTTCATTTTGCTGGTCTCGCTCAAGATGGCTATGGAGGATTTTAGTTTCAACTTCAGATTCAACACACTCAAAGATGGCAGCATATTGTCAAGGAGCTGACATTTTATTTACAGAAGGCAAACTATTGAGACTGTACTGAGGCACAAGAGTTAGGACCTGTTTGATATGCGCATGGTAGAGTGTCAACCCACTTGTGTTGTGTTCACACCCTCAAGCATGACATGGAGAATCATACCTGGGGCAGTGTCTTTCCAAAAGCTTCCATCCAATAATGTTAATTTTGTTGTTGAAGTTTGTCATTGCAATGGTGGCCTGTAGCACCATCAGACTTCTATATGTGCTGCTTGATCGATGACGGCAGCAGAGATTCCGAAATCCTCTGGACTGTAATTGTTAGATTTCTAGGCAGGCAATTTTTCTTTTTATCTCTTACTTCATTGATTTGTGATGCTTCATCTCCCCCTGGGTGCTAAGCTTTGTTGTCCAGATGTAATGTGTAAATGTGTGGGCTCACTGATCTGTGTTGCTGTCCATACTGCATCGCAGGCAATTTCCTGGAATGTAGTAAACAAAGCCTCTGTTATTCCATTCTACAACCTCATGCATGTAAACATCTACATTACTATTTGAAGTGTGTTGAAATATTATGTAAACACTATCAGAAACATGTTCATTACAAGGAAAGGATGTAGCATTATGGCCAGCACTGCTGCCTTTGGAACTGGGGAACCTGGTTTGAGTCTTGGTGTCGGCTCTACATCCTGTGATTCTGTACATATCATTTAATCTCCCAATTCATGAAACATTAATGTAACTGGTGCTCATATAAAGGACTCCATAACGTTTGGGTCGAGTTTGTGCAATATAAAACTGTAAAAAGAATAAATAAAAGCTGGCAGAGGTTCAGGCTTCTTTTGCAAATCTGCCCATTCTCTTGGTGGATTGATCTAAACGGGGTTGACAAAAGCATGAACACTCTTTTTCTCTCCCTTTGCCCCTTTCTAGGGGGGAGGAGGGGCGTTGGGTGATACAGAGCAGGTACCATTCATATGAAAACAAAAGACACACAAATAATGGATGGAATGAAGACGAAATCAAAAATTCACCCCCAGTCAAGAGATCTGGGTTAAATCCATCATTCTTTTGCTCACCATGCCAGCCCTGTTTAGACCTAGCCATATGCAAATCGGTATTAACCCTGTTCTATATGGGGCGTGGCCAAGCAGCATAGCCGTCAGGACGTGAGCTCCACCAGCTCCCGGACGATAGACCCAGTAATCCTGTTTAAATATCCTGCACAGGCCCCTAGCACGCTAAATAGTGAGTCGCCTGCACCCCAGATGCCGTTGGCCCCTTTGTGAGGAGAGCGGAGACGTGCCGCTGGCAGCGCGGTCCGAGAAACCGCCGGCACCAAGATGCCCCGGGCCACTGCCTAAGCGAGGCCGGGGACTGATGCCTGATCCGAGAGAAGGGCGGAATGTCAGCGGCCGCTTGCGGACGCAGCGCCAAGGGAACCCTTTACTGCAAGTCGGAGACCGTGACCATATGGGGCTCCGTCTGGGAGAAAACTGTCAGGGGCCCTACCGGAGCTGATTGAGCCCCGCACCTCCTGTGCTGGACCCCGAGGCCGCGGTCGCGGAGGAGGAGCCCGGCTCTGATCCCTGGTGCCTCTTCCCCCCCAGCTGTGGGGCAGAACTCGGGAGCCCCGGGAGACGCTGACTGGAGGGACCCAGTGACCTGTGACACCACCTGCAGTGAGGAGCTTGTGGACGGCCTCTTTGGGGACGGGCCTGTTTGCCTGCGTGGGCGAGCCCTGTGTCTGTAGGCTCTTGTGACTCACGGAGGCCCATGGGGAGGACCGCTGACCCTGACTCCTGCCTCGCGGCCGCCCCACCACATCTGCGGGCCCCTGGCTGTTGGAGGGCCTGCCTGACTGACCAAGGAACCACGGGCGCAGGCCGGCGCTGGAGGTAGGAGGCGGCCTACTAGGCCTGAATGCCCAGGGGGACTGTAACTTCCTGGGGCCCAGCTACACGTGAGGTCTCTGCTGGCACGGCCTCGGCGGGACCCGGCCGGACCCCTTTGCCCTTGAGGCCTTGGTCCTGACTCCGTGGGGGTGCCGAGGGGTTCCTGATCACCTGGGGTCCACCCGGAGTGGCTGGACTGTAATCGTAACTCCTACAACGGCTGTGATGTGCCTGCAGTGAGGGGCAGATTCCCAATAGAGATCCGTGGCCCCCTGGATCACCGCCGGAGGCCTAGATTTCCCTCTGAGAGACCTCCCCGGGCCCGGTGGGGCTCTGGACCTCGAACTGGACATCATGCTTGGACCCTGGGTCGAGCGGATCCTGAGGGGCCCTGACTGCTAACTGACCCCGAGGATCGCAGACCCCTGTAGGTGGGATCTGGGCCTAGAGGAGTGAGGCCCTGTACGGCCACGGGACTGTAACCCTCGGGGGCGCTGAAGAGGAGAGGGACTGAGGGGGGCCTCTGGTGGTGCCGCTACAGGATCTGGTCCACCGGGAGGGCCCTGTTGTGAGGGGGATCCACCATCTTTACGACCAGGAGGAGTGGCCTGAGTCCCCTCCCCCCCCTGGGGCTCCCTTGGTCAACGGTCTGGGGGACACTGCGAATGGGGCTGCGGGGCGGCAGTGGAGCCCGGGACTCAACGCCATCCCAGGGATAGATGGGGGACCCTCGGTGGCTTCTACCCGGAGAGCTGGCGGTGCGATGGAGAAGAGGAGCGCATTCAGGCCCTGGCTCTGTGACCCAGGGGGATTTCTGCATAAGCCCCATGGGAAAGCATCCTGGTTGTCCTGAGGGAGAGTTGTCCCGGTTGCGGGAAGACTTGGTGATGCGTAAGGACAGGATGTCTCGCTCTACGCAGCCTAACATGATCACTCAATATACTACCCAGAGACTGCCGTCCCAGAGGATTAGACGCCAGTCGAGCCAGGAAGACGGGGCGGAGGCCCCCGGCGAATCCTCCCGGGCGGAACGGTTGAAGGCGATACAGGGCTCCCACTCTGCGCTGGAGCGACAAATCGAGACAGTCTCTATAGACATCAATCTGTTGAGGACGGATCTCCGGAAAGTCGCGGGCAAGGTCTCTGACGCCGAGGGTAATATTGAACAGTTACAAGGTGAGGAGGCCTCCCTCAAAAAGACGGTCACGCACCTTACGGCCGCGACGAGTGCCTTGGAGCGCAGGGCCGAGGATGCAGAAGGGAGGGAGCGTCGTAAAAATATAAGGATCCTGGGTGTGCCGGAACGGACAGAGGCAGGCAATGCTGAGCGTTTCCTGGAAAATTGGATCCGTAAACAACTGTGTCCACGGGGCCTCTCGGACGTCTTCGTCATTGAAAGAGCCCACCCGGCTCTGGTGCCGCCACCGCGCCCTGGGGCTCCTCCTCGGGCGCTGATCGCAAAAATACTAAATTACCGCGACAGGGACTGCATCCTGAGGGTGGCAAGGGAAACAGCGAATCTCACTATCGACAACAGTCGGATTTCCATCTATCCGGATTATACTCAGCAAGTCCAGGAGCAACGGAAGTCCTTCCTGGGGGTCACAACAAAGCTCCGAGAGCTGCAGCTCCAATATATGCTGCTATACCCGACTAAACTCAAGGTACTCTCACAAGGGAAGGCACACTTCTTTGATTCCCCGGGGGAGGTCTGGGAGTGGCTGGAGATCAGAGGAGATGTCCTCCCGCCGGGTGAACGCGGGGGCCCCCGTGAGAAGTGGGGGACCCGGCCTCCATGGAAACGCCACGGCAGACGGCGACACCGCTCTGAGACTGAGGCCCCCAGGGAGCCCAGAGTCACGGTAGGAGAAGATGAGGGCATGCTTCTGGCACCACTGACTGTAGCGGATGGCTCAGGGGTCCCGAGCCCACATGGTCCTGAAGATGTACTGGTCCCGGACACGTTGCAAGCTACAGTGCAGGACACGACCCTTACGGCTCCGGTGATCCCGGAGACCGGGGTTGCTGAGTTACCGGTGGAGACAGTACCTCCCTGAGGTGGTCTGTGGACTGAATGTGTAGTGTGTGAGGCTTGTGAGGGCCTTGGGACTACCATAGTTCCACGCTCATGGCCAGAAACCCATGAACCTTGACCCAATTTTGCTTGGGGACGTGGGGGGGTTCTGTCTTGGTGGGTGGGGCGTGTACGGTGGGGGAAGGGTACTTGGGCCTGGGGACTTGTCTGAGTTAAGGCTGGCCTGTCTAGTTGGGCCTGGTGTTTTTCACATTGACATTGGGTCAAGTAGGGAGCTGAGAGGGAAGGGGGGGGGGGGGGGTTTATTGTACTGTTTTGAGTGAGTGAGTTTTGTGTGGGGTAAATGGGGTGGCTGTGTACGTCCTGGCACCAGCGGAGGGAGGGCAGGGTAGCATGTTTAGTTGTTGCTGTCATCTTGCTCGTGGGAGGGGGTGGGGGGGTCTGTTATGAGGGGTTTGAAGCGATGGGGGGTGGAGGCAGCTGTTGGGGGGAAGTGTTGCAGGCATCAGGTGTATCGCAGTTTGGGCTCAGGGGTGGCAGACCACAGGAAATAGAGCTGGAGGTCCGATTGGGCACTGCCAATGGCTATGGGTATAAGTTCTTAACCTGGAACGTGCGGGGGCTGGGCACATGTACCAAGAGACACAGGGTCCAGTCATTTCTCCGACGACACGGAGTCTCCATTGCGTGTCTGCAGGAGACTCATCTGAATGAGGAGGGAGCCCATAAATTACTCAAAAAATGGCGGGGTCAGATGTTTCACTCCTCCTTTTCGGTAGTTAAGACTAACCAGAAAGTTAGTCCAGTCATGCACTGTTCACGTGGTGTTGTCTCACACCTTCTTCTGTTTTCAAACTAAATCAATAAATATATCAATCACTTTTCATTCATTTAATTTCTCTTAATTGCATCAAAGTTCATGTTTTAAATCACATGTTATAAATCAATCACAAATAGTTTTTTAAACATAATGTTTACATTTTTCAAAAAATACATTCATCATTAGCACATAACACATCTTAGTCATGGGCCCGATGCATTTCGGTACCCAAACGGTACCTTCCTCAGGGGCCACTCTAAAAGAAAAAATAAGAACATAATAGTTGTTGTGTGTGCCCATGGATGCTGTAAGTTGTTCTGAATATAATGTGTGTAATCATACCTTGATGTGGTTGGAGAATAGTAATTATCGTCTGCAATAAAGAGACATCTTGATAAGACCTGTCGCTACTGTCCATGCATATCGAAATAAGCAATCACATTTTTATGTGTAAATATTGATAATTCCTTACCGGTGCGTACTCGGAAGTGTCAACGTTGTGTGCTGTAATTAGAAATACACAAGAGTAGTCTACTATGTATGTATGTACTAGGGGCATCTTGGATCGGGGAGGATCGGTGGCAGTCGTCCTCCTCGATCTCAGTGCCGCTTTTGACACTGTAAATCACATTATCTTGTTGCAGCGCCTCAGGGAAATTGGGATACAAGGAGGTGCATTGGAGTGGATCCGCTCTTTTCTGTCCAGCAGGCAATTTCAGGTCTTTGAGGGAGCAACTATCTCCTCAAGCAAGCCCTTGAACTGTGGAGTTCCGCAGGGCTCCTCATTGAGTCCGACGTTGTTTAACGTCTACATGAGACCACTGGCCGGGGTCGTCCGTCCGTATGGTATTAAGATCGTTACCTACGCGGACGACACCCAGCTGGTGGTCTCCCTCACGCCGGCTGGAGACCCTGGAGGTACAGTGGACCTGCCCAAATGTCTGAGCGAGATTAATCGATGGATGACCATGTCTTGTCTCAAACTTAATGGAGACAAGACAGAGGTCATGATGATGGGACATCTAGCACCTCCCTCGATTAATCAAATCTGGCCATCATGCCTGGGCACCCCTCCAGTCCCCAGAGATACCATCAAGAGCCTGGGAATCTGGTTAGATAAGTCCCTAACATTCAATCATCAGGCCACTGTATTATCTGCTACCTGTTTTGGCCTCATTAGAATGCTGAAAAAAATCCTTCCATTACTACCGTTTGAGGCCAGACAAATCGTGGTCCAGGGACTGATACTAGCCAGGCTGGACTTTGGAAATGCGCTCTACCTTGGGACCCCTGACTCCACACTTAAAAAGTTGCAGGTAATCCAGAACTGTGCGGCCCGAACCCTGCTCCAACTCCCACGCAGGACCTCGGTGAAGGCTGGACTGAAAAAATTACACTGGCTTCCGGTGAAAGACAGGATCAGCTTCAAATCCCTTTGTGTTGCCCATCAATCTTTCTGGGAAACCGGACCACTGATTAGTCGCCCCCTAATTACTCCCTACTTTCCCAGCAGACAACTTCGATCCACAAATGCTTTACTAGCGGTAGTACCAATGGTTAAAAGATCCAGATCAGGAGGTCGCTCTTTTTCCCTGAATGCGGCCAAATTATGGAACAGTCTTCCCTTCCACCTTAGGTCCAACCCTGACCTTACCTCCTTTAGGAAAAATTTAAAAACCTTCCTGTTTAATAAATAAGTAACCCTCCCTGGACTCAGCCCCATGGGTAACACCTGTTAGTTTTTCAGCGCTAGGACGCCTCCGGGCAGCTATTTTGCGCTTTATAAAATCCATTTTCATTTCATTCATTCATTTCATATGCCTTAACACGGGTTGCCACTCAGACTATTCATATAGATCAACGATATCTCTCCTGAGATATCTAATATCATACCTGTGTCAAATGGTAGTAAACTTTCAACCTAAAAATCAATGAGAGACAATAGGAAGCTTTGTTAAGTTCTGTCTCATATTAGTTAAATGTTTTTAGAGAATTTCTTTGCACAACATGTCTTTTCCAGAACACAGAAACATATCAAGAGGTCACTTTGTGTCTAAGGCAGAAAACATTATTTGGAGGCTTTTTAACCTCCCCTTTTGCCAAAGGCAAAAACGAACATCATTAAGGTATCGCACACACGAACAGACCTCGGGTACATGTCCCATTCAAGAGGTGGCCCCTCCCGCCTGCCCGCTCATAGTCCTAAGAGTCCGGGTCCGCTGGCGCACAGTCACCAGCAGTCGATGCCGCTGGGCCCGCTGACGGACTGCTGCTGCTGGGGGCTGCTGAAGCCTGCGTGGTGGCCGCCGGCAGCTGCTTGAAGAAGTGCTGCAGGCCGGCCAGGTCCTGCGAGAGCAGCTCCATGTGCTTGCGCAGCCGCTCGTTCTCGCATGGGTTTTAAAAACGCACTGCTTCTCATAGCAGTGTACCGGCGTTGAGTGCAAGAAGAACCAAAAACAAGAACATTGTTTTCTACCTTCGGGGGAGAGAAAAAAAAGCGGCACTTCAAGCAATTGCGAAAGCGATCCTATTACACGGTAGCGAGTGGTGCGCGCACGCCAGGCATATGTCTTCAATTATCGCGCCGGGTGCGATAATTGAAAACATGGGCTTTGGTGCGCGTAACAGACACCAATAGGCCATAGGTGGAGCTACGCGATCGCCTATGGCCTATTGCACGTTCTGTTATAAAACAGCACGCATGCAAAGCCCAATCAAAATGGACCTTGAAATGCACATGCACGAGCTGTGTGGAATTTCAAGGTCCATTTTTGAAACCCTAGTAAAAGGGCTTTTCGCTCGCTTCGCTTGCGAGCCCTAAAAAAGCACTATGAAGGGAGCCGCAGGCAGTTTGATTGGGAGGGTGAAGAGGATAGGCACTGATTAAGTTGAATTAATCTGTGCTTGGTCCCTGCTTCACTGAAAAGATCGGAAATGACGTTGGGCCAACAGTGGCCAATTAAAGGCTACAAAGAAGAGGAACACTGCAGCCAACAAATGGTAAGCAATGGAAGGGCTCCAAGCCCTTTTTGTAAACAATAGTGTCTCGCAAGCGAGACACATGTCCTAGTGCATGCTCAACCCTAACAAGGTACACGTGTGCTTGCAGTTTCCAAGGTATGTAAGCCTTGCAGGAGTCACTGTGTGAGGCAGAGGCAGCCTTCTCCGGGTGAGGAATCTGACACTTCACTCACTGCTTGCTCTAGCGCTTCATCCCGCCCTTTTTCGGTCTCCAGGTTCTATAGAAAACAGGCTTTAATGGCAACTAAATAAATAACACTAAATAGCCGAATGTCAGGTTGGTATAGTCAGTTATGGTACTGTCTTTACCTTAAGTTCAAAGCAACTTCAGCTTATCTCAGTTAACGCAAAGGCACTGTTGTGAACTACTGAAACTGACTAGAATCTTATATTAAATAAGCCGTGTCATTTATGACAGCAAATACATTATACAAAGGTTAAAATTCATTTGTATGTCACCTATAAACTAATGATTCACATAACATGCAATTTTTCAAGTGCGCAGTCACTTCCGAAGCTAATTCTTTGCACTGACCCCATGCGATTATTGTTTACATGTATGCACTGCTGTTGCTGCATAATTCCTTTAGGTGTTTCCTGGAGGAATCTTCATGGGCAAAAATAAGGGAATAATTGGATTAGTTGCACAACCCGAAAATTGAAAATCAGGCCCAAATGTACTTCACACCTGTTTTCAAAGTTACTGAGGCACTTAGAACGAGGATGGAAATGATATTCATGCTACTCACCTTGGAAGAAAGAAAGGCCAAGTACACTAAACAGTATTTAAACCTTTAACCTAAAAATCAAATGCAGAAATCTGCAGTGCATGCACTATTAACAGAGTCCCTAGACTGGCCTGCGGTTTTGCTTCTCCGCTATGACAATGGACTAACTCCCAGATTCATCATTGTCATGTTTTGCGAGTCCTTAATAGCGATTATTAAGGAATCGCTATTAAAGACTCGCAAAACGGGATTCATGTAGAAATCGCAATATTTATTGCGATTTCTAAAGCTTCCTTATTTGCGATTCGCTAATTTCGAATGACTCCCCATTCATTCCTATGGGCCTAAAGGCCCATAGGAATGAATGGGGAGTAATTCCTTATTTGTGATTAGCAAATAGCGATTCGCAAATAAGGATGCAATTTCAAGGGTGCCAGGGTGTCCAAAGGACACCCTGTAGCACCCCTGAAATGGTAATGTACACAGGTGTTGCGCACACACATGTCCAAAGGACATGTGTGTGTAACATACAACTTAGAAAAATGCACTAAAGTGCATTTTTCTAAGTTTTCGCTATTTACCACGTAGTTACACTTCGCACTAAATAGCGGCCCCAGATTGCGAATTCGCAATTTTAAAATGTTTCATGAATTGCATTTAAGGAATCTCAAATTGAGATTCCTTAAATGCAATTATTCGCAATTTAGCGATTTTTAGAATTGCGATTTTTGCATTTGGGATGATGAATCCCAAATGCAAAAATAGCGCTCGCAAAAGGCCAGATTCTCAGAATCTGGCCCTTTGCGAGCCGATTTCGGCTTCATGAATCTGGCTGTAAGTGTCCCAGAATTCTAAGAACAAAGCAGAGCTGTGTGAGCTGCTCACGGAGGATGCAGGATAACTTTAAATCCTAGTGCATAAGAAAACTCTTTTTGATAGTAATTTGTTTTATAGTCACATGTCCAGATGAGCTATTAATGTCTGCGTTGTCAGTTATCACCTGAGTGTCGAATATCTTTCCACTCCTAGGTTTCTTGAATATCTTCAGTGCATAGAGAGGTGCATTCAGGAGCGGCTCTAGGCTCATGGCGGCGCTGGGCAGGGAGAGTAGATAGGGGGCCCGGGAAGAGGGGGACCGGGCAGGGCGAAGCGCGGAGGCCAGTGAAGAGGGGGGGGGTGGGGTGTTGGGGTCAGGGTGTTTGGAAGTGGAACAGAGCCGGAGGCCGCCAAATCTCTGCCAGGGGCCGCAACGCAAATATGTATCCATCCTCCGAGTATTATTTTATTAAGGATATATATTGGCGTGGTGGCCGCCTGGGGTTTGGTGGCCCTCTGCAGGTGCACAGCTTACACATGTCCAAGGCCACCCCTGCTGCATTGCATATTGTTTTATCTGGCTTTACTACAAACAATTGTAAGCCATCACAGAATGTGTGTGTGTATGTCAGATGCTGGAATATATGACGTTACAATGCAAACAATTACAACACATGCTTGTACAATGTGATTTTTACATTGTAACTACCATTACATTGCATGATTTTACAACGCATGCGCATGTCATTACAATGCATTTTTAAAAGCTATCATCACAACCCATTCCATTACAACGCATACCTTAAAAAACGCATACCATTACAACACATAATACTTTTAGGTGTTGGATATTGTAGGGGTGAAAGCTACTATTCCCACTCCCGTGACTGCAACAGTAGGGTAAGTGTTGGATAGTGTAGGGGTAAAAATTAATGGTCCAGATTCACAGAATGAACTTAAGACTCAATCCTAAACTAAACTACTGTTTTGGTATTCACAGATTGCACTTACTACTTTTGGTATTCACAAAATGAACTTACTACTTTTGGTATTCACAGAATGAACTTACTCATTTTGGTATTCACAGAAGTTAGGACTCCTAACTTTAGGACTCCTAAATGCCTTCTGTGAATACCGAAAGTCTTAAAATTAGGATTTTTCTCAATTTAGTAGTAGTAAAGTTAGGACTCCTAACTTTAGGACTCCTAAATGCCTTCTGTGAATACTGAAAGTCCTAAAATTTCGATTTTTTTCAATTTAGTAGTAGTAAAGTTAGGACTACTAACTTTAGGACGCCTAAATGCCTTCTGTTAATACCAAAAGTCTTAAAATTAGGATTTTTCTCAATTTAGTAGTAGTGAAGTTAGGAGTCCTAACTTTACTACTACTAAATTGTGTGCTTTTCTCCAGCTTCATGTTGCTCGCTCTCGCCCATGTGCTCCGCCAGCGCTCTACTCTGCTCTTTCACTGTGTCATTTGTTCAAAGCCTCCATGTTGCTTTCCCCACCTGTGCCTCTTGTGATGCTTCCCTGCTGGCCCGCACCCACCATTTCGCTTCTCCTATCCACCCGCTCTCTCCCTGCAGCTTCCGCCATCACTCTTTCTCCATCTTGCAGGAGGCAGCCCTCTGTCTCAGCTTGTCTCACTTTCTGCCATCCTGGGTCCATAAATGTTTCAAACCGTGTCTCCTCTGTCTCTCAAGTTATGTAGCTCCGTACTACCCTGTCTCTCATGACAGTTTGTTGTCACTGTGTCTTTCAGTTGTCTCACAATCTCCAAGTCTGTCACGCTCCTTGTCTCCCTCCATCTGTTCTCAGGATATCACCTCCTGTCTCCCACTGCATCTTACTGTGGGTCTCCTCATGTCCTCTCATTATGTCGCTGCCTGTCTCTAAGGATGTTTTGTTGTGTATCGCCCTCCTTCCTCAGAATGTTTCGCTCAGTGTCACCCTTTCACTTGTTGTGTGTTACTTAGCGACACCCAGGGTCTCTCAGAATATCCAATTCTGTCATTCCCTCAGGGTTTCTTGCTCGATATCACCATCTTTCTCCAAGAATGTTTCACACTGTATCCGACATTTGTTGCTGTTACTCTGCTTCTTCCAATGTCTTGCAGAGTGTGTGTCTCCTGTCTCTTAAACTGTTTGTCTATCTCCTCCCACAGAATGTCACTCTTTGTCTCCATTCAGTTCTCAGGATGTCTACCTCTGTTTCCACCAGTCTCTCGTGTATCTTACCCTGTCTTTGCAAATGCCTTGTCTCTTGATTATTTCTGTTTCTCAGGATGTCTTACTATGTCATTCTCTGTATCTGAGAATGTTTCACTCTGTCTCACACTCAGTGTTTCAGGATGTCTTGCTCTATGTTTCCATCTGTTTCTCTCAGGATATCTTTGTCTTCATGTGGCATTCAAGTGTCTCACTCTGTTTCTCAGGATATCGCTCTCTGTATCTTCCTGTCTCTCACACACTCTCACTCTGTAGAACACACTGGCCCTCGTGTTGTAGTGTTCTGTGTCTCCATCTGCATACCAAGATACATGACTCTTCCATGATTTACTCCTCAGTGTCACCTTAAGTCTGCCTCAGAAGCCTCGCTCTGTGCCGTGTTTCTTTTCTCAGGATGTCATATCCCATGTCTCTCCGGACGTCTCCATCTGGCCCAGACCATGGATTCAGTCAAGCAGGATCCACAATTTTGTCAGTCCTGAGATGCAGGCCACAACTGGAGCTTATATTACTGTAAGGTCATGGTTAGTGCATCTAGGGACCTGGCAGAAAGCCAATCTTCATTAGTATCTATTTATTTGTGTCCTTTTTAGGTCATGCCTGGGCTGCGCATATGCTGCTCTGCAAGGCATGCTGTATTCGAGTATGGACTTGATGCACGGCCCACTCTCCGCCCATATTTGTCATTTGCTTGCGTCATTGTCCTTTCGTAAATGCTGGCTTCCGATCCATTAGTAGGCTTGTTAGTCCCTCCTTAGTACCACCTCATCTTCATTTGTAACCTCCCATGAGGACTGGCCCCTTTACTTCTGTTGTTACAAGTTATGTGTTATTTAGTCTGTAAGCACTATGGGGCATATTACCAACAAGTAGTGATATTTATCGCTAAAGAGGCTTAGCGATGATTTTTTATCGCTGCCTATCGCTGGATATGTTAGCGGAGAAAACATGCTATTAGCAACGTTTTACTCCATTGCGCTAAAATATCCAGCGAAAGCGGCGAAATGCATGAATATCACTGAGAATACAGCGATATTCACACATTAGCGACAAAATGCTCTTAGCCATGTTATCCACCTCCCATTGTATAACATATCTAACAACTGGTCTGGGCAGGTGTTAGCATTTGCAGATATTCGGGCTTAGCGCGAATATTTCCAACGCTACGCCTGCCTTGCTAATAGGCGATAGCGACGTTAGCGACTGCTTTCAGTCGCTAACTGGTTGTACGCCCACTTTGCATGTCATTAGTGATAAACATCGCTGAAATGCAAAGCGGGCCCCAAACCGCTCGCTATCGCCTAAAAGCTGACGCTAACATCAGTTAGTGACAGCTTGCTAATGGAGCGATAGAATTATCGCCGCTTACCGGCCGAAAACGGCCGCTAAATCGGCAATAATTGCCTATCACCCCCTTGGTAATATGCCCCTATTTTCTTTAACCCCTTGCCTGCGGTCGGAAATCCCCTCCTGGGCGGCACATTCCGATTGCGGGCGTGGTCGTGACGGCTCCCGGCCATCATCAGCACACGAGCACTGTGTGCCATGACGAACGGGAGCCGTCACCAGCATGCAAGGGGTTAATGAGTTTCTCCTACTATTGGCACGACATGCATTCCTGAAACATTTAGCGCCCCCATGCACGCTTTCACTTTTAAAACAGCCTGGGACAATAGCAGCCGCTTCTTTGAAATTAAATTGGTCTCGTGTTTACAAAGGTTTGAGCTGTTGGCAGTGTAAATGACGATGCCTTATATTTATGTGCTAATTATCAAATCAGATAAATAAAAGACATTGTCATTTACAATGCCAATAACTTAAACTCTTGCAAATGCAAGACCTATTTCATTGCAAATGCTTGTTGTGTATTGGGAACCTGCCAGGGGTTGCAAGCTCCAGTCCTGGGGTTGCCTTGATTAAATCTATGGAAGACATTAGGCAGGTGATGGATGCAGGAGGCAGAGCGGCCCTGATCCTGCTGGACCTCTCTGCGGCCTTCGATACGGTCCACCACAATTTATTGGTGGACCGGTTGAGGGCCTGTGGAATCCAGGGAAAGGCACTAAAAATCCTACAAGCCTTCCTGTCTGATAGAACCCAGACAGTGGCACTGGGCAGTTACGAATCGCACTCCTTTGTACTACCTTGTGGAGTCCCCCAGGGATCTTCGTTAAGTCCCACCCTTTTTAACGTTTATGTGTCTACCCTCGCCCCGGTTATTCGATCGTTCGGCTTTCAACTCACGGCTTATGCCGACGACACACAGATTGTGGTGTCCCTCCTTCCCGGCAACACTGATAATACTGCTGACAGATTCAGAAACTGTATGCACGAAGTGGGCAGTTGGATGGCACAAAGCTGCCTTAAACTAAACTCCTCGAAGACAGAGGTCCTGCTCTTTGGTGCCAGAGATAACTTCTGGTCCCCGAGATGGTGGCCAGACGAAATGGGACCACTCCCCGTGCCGGTTGACAAAGTCAAAAATCTTGGTATACTGGTGGATACCACCCTGACCTTCAAACCCCAGGTGAACGCTCTCTCTTCCTCTCTCCATTACACCCTCAAAACCATCAGAAAAATCCTTCCGTATTTGGAGAAGAAACACAGGAAAACGATTGTTACAGGTCTAGTGCTCTCCCGCCTAGATTACTGCAACAGCCTGATGTTAAATGCCCAACAGAGTGTTCTTAATAAACTTCAACTTCTGCAAAATGCAGCCGCCCGCTTGATCACCGACACGCCGAAATTTGCCTCGGTATCTCAGGATCTGGTGGCACTACACTGGCTGCCTATTCGTAAGAGAATCACTTTTAAGGCACTATGCATGGTCTTTAAAGCCCTTCATGATACGGGCCCTAGACATTTGAAATCCCTTCTTCGCATGCACAAACCAGCAAGAACCCTGAGGTCAGGACAATTGGCCCTGGTCACGGTTCCCAGAATCAAAAGAGCCCGCTGGGGAGGTCGGAGCTTTGCTCTGGGGGCGGCAGAGGCCTGGAACAGACTCCCACTTGCGCTCAGACAATCTCAGGGTCTGATGGCCTTCAGAAGAGGACTTAAAACATGGCTCTTCACTCAGTAAGCATGCTCACTCACGCCAGTCTATCATACCAGCACCAAGACACCTCCGGGTAACAGAGCGCTCTACAAATGTGCCAAATAAAATAAAATAAATAAATAAATAAACCCTGGTGATGCGTAAATGACCTCCATGCATGCACATTTTAATAGGTAGGTTTACATTTTTCTGGTGATTCATTAAATCACCCCAACCAGTGCTAGCTGGTAAGTGAGCCCTGGTCACATATTAGTTGCTAAAGGCTTTGTTGAAATGTCAGTTTTTGGATACTTCCAGAAAAACAATCAGTTTGATGACACCATCAGTGATGAACACAGAGGTCCACAGACGAACTCCTGCTCCCCAGCATACCTCAATGCCTGCCGCTATTCTATGATAGTGAGGTATTAATGAAAACTGATCCTATAAAATATTTGCGAAATCTCTTGCGGCTCGTCTCGATCTTCTTCTCCCAGATCTTTTGGGTGAGGAACAGTCGGGCTTTGTTAAAGGTCGCTTCATTACTGATAACACTAGACTCCTCTTTAATATTCTCTCTAAATCTCGCCTCTTACCCCATCCCCTCGCGGCCATTGCCCTGGATGCTGAAAAAGCGTTTGATAGGGTTGAATGGGCCTATCCTTTTCATACCCTCCGTTGGTTTGGCTTTGGTCCTGTTTTCATATCTCTAATTTCACTACTTTATTCTAACCCGCGTGCAGCGGTTTGTGCCAATGGTCAAATATCCTCTTTTTTTTATTTGAAAAGAGGCGTTCGTCAAGGATGCCCCTTATCTCCCTTTCTCTTTAATTTGGCCTTAGAACCTTTCCTTTCCAAACTCCGTCAAAACCCCTCCATTCAAGGTTTCCAACTATCAGACTCCCACATCAAATTAGCCGCATACGCAGATGACATCCTTCTCTTTGTTTCCAACCCCACTGTTTCAATTCCCGCCTTCCTCACTGAAGTCCACGCCTATTCCCAAATATCTGGCTATAAACTTAACAACAATAAATGTGAGATCCTTCCCTTAACTAAATTTACATTTAAACCTGATTTTGCCGCCTCTAACTTTACATGGAAGCCCTCTAATATTAAATACCTTGGGCTGCACATCACCCCCACCATCCCAGATACTATTTCCCTTTGCATGTCCAAATGCATCCAAAAATTGGAGGATCTCACATCCAAATGGCACCCTCTTTATTTATCCTGGTGGGGTCACCTTGACACCATTAAAATGATGCTGACTTCCATTGTCCTATATACTCTCTCTAACATTCCAGTCCCCATTCCTTCTAAATTTTTCAAAAAAATTAATTCTACTCTAACGTCCTTTCTTTGGAATAAAAAGAAACCCCGAATGTCTCTAATCCGTCTGATCCGTCCTAAATCAGAAGGTGGGGTTAACTTTCCCGACGTTCCTGCTTACCATAAAGCATTCCAACTGTGACAAGCCTCTTTTTGGTTACAGGACCCTAGCGCCCCTTGTCCTCTATGGACTAAATTTGAACGTCTTCTTCTTTCCCCCTTTTCCTTTACCGAATATCTTTCCTTCTCTCGTAAACCCGTTTCCATCTCTACTCCTATTCATAAATTTACTGCTAAATTGCTCCTATATTCTTCTCATTCTCCTCCCACAACCATTGCTGACTTTCTTTCCTCCCCCATTTGGCATAACACATCCTTACTCATTCGCAACAGACCCTTCTTTTGGAAAACATGGCACAACAGAGGTTTGCGGTGGATTTCCCAACTCTTTTCTCGCTCCTCTTTCTTACTTTTCGATACTCTTCGCTCCCTTTATAACTTACCTACCTCCTTTGCTCGCAACTATCAAGTGCTTAAGTATACAGTCCTAACAAAATATAATTGCCTCTCTCAGCTCTGCCCTCCCCCTGCTTCATCCACTCTCCCTTCCTCACTTCACTCCTTTTTGCGCACTACACCAAAGGTTGCTGCTATCTACAAGTACCTCCACACCGGCGAGTCTCCCAGACCTAAATCCAAAGTGGAGGAATGCTGGGAGCACGACCTGTCTGTATCCTGGTCAGTTTCCTTTTGGGACAAAATTTGGTCCAAGATTCGTAAATCCTCGAGAGCAGCTACCCTTACACAGACTTTGTTTTTTATTTACAATAGACTTCTCTTCACACCCTATGATCTCCACAAACGCTTTCCTAACACCCCCCACACATGCTGGTCCTGTCCATCGCCACAAGCTACTTTATTTCACATGTTATTTTTGTGCACTCATGTTCGTAGTTTTTGGTTACAGGTTTGGGCTCAAATTAATTTGATTTTCCACACTTGTATCCCTTTTTCTCCCACACACGTTTTCATGGGCAGCCTTTCCCCTTGCTGGGATAACGTTGATCTAAAGCCTCAGATTGTCGACTTACTACTAGCCGCCGCCTTCCAACAAATAACGGTCAATTGGAAAGACTTTTCCAAGATTTCCTTCAAGGCGTGGTGGTTCAATGTCTGCCATAATCATAGACTTGACACTGCTTATGTTTTTCCGGCATGTATGGCTACAAAACGCATGGACTTATGGATACCTGTTACGCTTTATTTGGACTCATGTACTAAACGCTCGTTTCACCCTCCACCTTCACAACAGGAAGTCCTCAAACCTCCTTAATTGCTCGATGCATTCCGCTTTCTCTTCGTTGTATCACTTTCTTATTCGAATGTATTTATGCTTCTCATGTTTACTGCTTAACATACTTTCCCTTTACCTTGTCCTTTTTCTTTTATCTAGTACCCAGATTTACCTCTCACAATATCTGCATATGTATGATTGCTTTATTCTGCTCATAGTCTTTAAGTTAATATTCTAATGTATTTTGTTTTGACACCTGGATTTTCTCTTGTCATTATCAAATAAAATTTTCTTGAACTTAAAATGAAAACTGATCTTTTTGATTAGCGCTAGTAAGAAGTCATGTTCAGTGGGTTTTAAGACTGCATTGTGCATGGTTCTATAAATTGTAATCTGTGCTTCACCTGGAGCCAATAGTAAGATTTGTATGCAATGTTTTGTATTGTTGACACATTGCTAATGGCTGTCTGAAGTATACCACGTGTTACATAGTGGGACTCTGCCTAGTGGGTGCTCAGTAAATGAGGCAACAATCTTTTAGAGCCAGACCAAGACCAATTGAACTTTGGAGACTACTTGTAAACCAACTATAAATTATCTAGAAACCTATCACCACTGTATTAGTTCAGAGTAAGAAGACATTATCTGAGGGCTATAGCGCTCCTGGTTTCTTTATACTTGTGTCACAGGTGTGGAAGTGTCCAATCTCAATCTCACGACCAAACCAGTAATACGCACTCAACATTTTCTCTATGTAGGCTGCATACAGCCTACATAGAGAAAATGGCCTCCACATAGACCCCTGTGAGGTTGGCGTCCCAGCCAATCACAGTGCTGCCATTGCAGGGCTGTGATTGGCTTAGGGGAGGGGAGGGAGGCTGCTGCGGCTGCTTCTTGTTGTAGAGAGGACGACGCAGACCGACGACGGGGGAAGGGCCGGCAAAGGTAAGTTAACGTAACTTTTATTTTTTTGTAATTCAAACTCCCTCCAACACGCCCCCCACCCGCGAGTCATAGCTGCTGTGACTGCTTCTAACACCACACCAATTCAGATATGAAAGATATGGCACTTGAATCCCCCTATGGAATGGCATACCTATTCACCTCAGATGGGAACAGGATCACTGAAAATTCAGGAAATCCTTATCATCCAGGTATTTTGATAACCTCATTGTTTAAAAACGAAATCTTAATCTTCTGTAAATTTACCGGTCAGACGTCTAAGACGGGTTCCTAAGGCCCATTGGTACACCCAAGGCTTTACCATCTTTACCCTTGTTATGTGCTGTGAGGCCTCCAGAAGGCAGTGAGCAGCACTCTATAAATCTCCTGAACATAAACAAATATATTTCCCCTCATTCTAATTTAGATGTAATCCAAAGCTAGGGACATCTCATTATGACTTAAAAAAACTAAGCAATAGTGATGCAGAGTGGCCTAATCTAGAGAAATAAACAGATACTCTTTGACATCTGCTGATCCCAATGCTTACTGGCCACCACTGAGTATGTTGTACTTCAAATACTGATGGTGATTTCTGATTTCCATCGGTTTGTCTTAATTTCTTTGGCTTTGGCCGTGTGCAGTAACATTTAACACCAAAGTTAACTAATATTTTGGAGTCTACTATTGGTTTCTTCAATAGGTCATGCTTACTGCCTGTCTTAGAGGTTTGGGAGTTAAACCATATAAAGACAAGAGTTCAGAAATGTCAGGAATTCTTATTGAGACAATGTCCTAATATAAGGTATAGTGGATTGTTCTTTTGCACATTTCCTACATTGATCCTCTTTGCCATTATCAGTACCTCCTCCAGTCCCTTGGGTCTGTAAGTAGGACAAAGATCCTGGAGTGCTGGCATTATGGACCCATACACACAACAGAGATCTAGAGCAAACAAGAGACCTCCTCACTACACGAGACTGTGCAGAGACACGAGAAGTCTCATCTAAAGTTTCAAGGACCCATCTTTGTTCTTTACCTGGTTTCCAAGCTATCTTTTTAAAACATTAATTTTTTTGTTTTCCTCAGTAATTATTCAGGAGTTTAAAATAATTTCAGGAAATATGTTGAAGGCTTAATTATTATTTCCAAGATATAGAGAATCATAAAGAATTGGTTCTTTAATGTAACGAGGTTCTGTTTTAAGAACACCTAGTCTTAATGAATTTCAATTTGATCCCTAACTAAAAGCTTTCAATCAGAAGCCTTTTGAAATGACTGTGTACCTTAGCTCAGCACCCATGCTCAATGATTTACTTCAATTCTTCTCTTACCTCCAGTAAGAGAACATCTCTACTCTGCATGACAGGCACATTTTAGGTCTGGTGTCAGCCAAGACCTTCTAATTTCACTAAAATGATATGTAGTGTAAATCTACTTATTGGGCTTCCAGCCAGTTCTCTTCATCCACTGGTCTGTTATTGTGCCATTCACGTATCCTTCCTCCCTTCACATCATACAGCAAAGGCTGGTGGGGGAGTCCATTCCAACCATTATTTAACTTCTCTGTGAATGACAGCATTCTGCACCTTACAATGAGAACATCCATACATAAAGAAGTTCCCTTCATGGCCAGGGACTACTATGCCAATATGTTCTTTTTCAGACCAAAATATTATTTATGCTTTTAGCCATTTTTATTTTAGATTGACAAGGGCTCAGAAGCTTCCCCAACAATAAGGTTTTGCAAAAACCATGACAGCCCAAAACATGTAGTGAATGATAGAGCTAAAAGACTGACAGCAAACACTTTGCCAATGGTTGTCATTTTTTTCACAAGTGTCAGAGCTGCTCCTCTGTGACATTATAGACCATCCTCATGAACACCTCATGACAGTCAACTGAAATCCTGGCAGGTACAGGAAACACTGTGCATGCCTGAAACACAGCTGGTGACTACGGGAGCAATTGTGAGATAATTTGCTAGTATGTATGAAGCCCATCCCTTTTAAGTTCTAAAAACAGTCTGTCATGTGCTTATCTAGGTTCCTGATCGATACTGTGACCTTATGCCCCTATTCGGCTATAAAGCCCCTTTTTCCCTATATTGGCATAACCGTTCAAGTACGATTTTCTGAAAAGTCATCTCTGGCCTCACACGAGCAGAGCCACAGAGCCACATTCCAGCATGACTCTCTGCTACTTCCTTTGCGACCAATTAGTGCAATGACAGAGCAGCAGTCACTATCTGATATTCCTAGATAACACTCCGAGTTCTTCAACAAGATAAAAACTTAGCAAACCTGGAAATCCCCGCTTGCTATGTTTTGATTAGTAATGGAACTCTAATGAGCAACTGATAACTATCACTTCCTAGTGACATCTTTAATTGACGTCTTATGTCCAGCAAACTTGCGTCAAACCCGGCACCTGTCAGGTATAAATATTACCAACGTTGCCTTAAGCAATGAGCGAACATGTTGCTGATGCCAGCTGCCTGCATGACCCCGTGTTGGTAAAAACTAGCACTCTGTCGCTGCAGCCTGCTATCCTGTGGTGGTGAAGCTACTGATTACCATTATCGCCGCTACAGCGCGACCTATGGTGCAGTACGCTTGAGGAGCCGTGCAGCCGTCCTCTGCGAAGACATCCAGCCCAGCTGCCCGCGGACGCTGTCACCCCTCCTTCCTCGACGCGCTGAGAGAAGCCGCTGCCTTTCTCGTGCAGAGAAATCCAGTCCCGGCGCTTCCAGTTTACCCTCGCAGGTGACTGGGATATCGAGAGAGACCCCTGAAGGAGATACCAATCCTCCATCATTCTATTCAGAGGTATGGTGTTGACTAAACCCTTAGACGAGAATTCTTGAAACAAACCTTGGCAAAACCAACTTAACTTAAGCTACTTACTTACTCCCCTTCTCACGTGTTAGGCTTAGGTCAGGCACACTGGGGTAGGCTTAGTTAGAAGCACCAGTTGAGTATGTTAGCCTAATGTATATATGACTGTATATATGTTTTATTACTTTTAAACCATTGTATGGCTAAGAAACCATATCAATGCTTTTACAGTTCTATTTCGCTATTCTTATCTTACTGTACGTACTTTTTATAATAACAGTTATTGCAATTGTGGCAATACATTTCTCTTGTATGAGAAGAAAGACTGTTCAATAAATGTTAACCCTTTATTGATAAACGCCCGTCTCTCTATTCTCTACATACCGTGAAAGTAAACTGCACTAGACTGACTGAGTGAAATCTATGTCTATTGTTTCACACGACCCTAGAGATCGACTCTTGATCTGAGGAGCAAAGTTGTCATGTTGCACGGTTGTTGGAAAGCTGAATCCCTTCTTGTCTGTGCCAAGGAAGCTGATCACTTCCTATGCAGAGAAGAAAGTTTCCAGTGACCTCTGAGCTAGTTGGTAACACAACCCAATTAAGTTTAGCATAGTCAGTGGAGGCCTGGAATATCCGCAGTTCCACGTCGATACTACTGTTTATGTTATTCCAATGCGCAGGGCCTAGTGGGAAACTAGGAACTACACTACATGGCGCCCAAACGTTTGGTAAGGCGATAAACTAACGCAAGACTTGTAGAGTAACTCAGTCGTGCATATTTCACACCCCTTTCTCCCGTAAATACTCCAATAGACGTCTGGAGTGGGTGAAAGGTTAAAATCCGCCCGACCTTAGTAGGAAGAGATTCCTATGTAAAGCTCTGGTTTATTCAACGTTGAAGGATACAGTGTTCCAAAATATTGTGCACCTAATCTTTGTCTCCTTGGAGACCTACTCTGCAAACCTCGCATTTTTACAATGCCAGAAAACGGAACCTCTGGGGCCGCAGCAGATGCGACTCAGCAAGGTCCCGAATACACAGACCCGGGTGCTATTATCATCCCGGTCCAGTTAAGAAGATCTATAACTTTAAAACTTATAGAAAACGGACTGACACCTCAAGGTGGTACAGTAATTTTCGTGATAGAGGCTCACGAGTATCGGCAGACAGAGGTATTCTATTCATGGATAAACTTTCCAGCGGTAAACGCTATAACACAAGAGTTTCACTATTACAAAATAGAGGAACCTCCGGGAGAGTACGCTCCTTTCGAGGAGGTTGAAATCCCACTTAAATTTCAAGAGCATCTGCTCTGGTTTAATGGCGCCCTAAAACACAATGATCACATAACCAGGCTCGGTCCACTAGGTAGACCAGGAGCCACGTGGCCGGTTCTAGCCAGCTACACACCACATCCTGACATTATAAAAATGTCTAGAGAAGAGCTGTTTGTACAGCTAAACACATTAATAAAAATACATAGGCAATTAGTCCAATATGTAATACGGACTGCAACAGTCCAGCCAGCTGTTAATTCACACCAGCTGACCCCTCATCAGGGGAACACAAATAAAATTACACCACAGAACATACAGTCATGTCTTGGTAAAACACCCGTAAAACGGGAACAAATTCCTTTCTGGTTAGCCCAGAAAATCACTCAAATAGAGGCAGTATTTCCTGATACTACCCCTATTGAGAAACACAGAATCTTGACCATCTGCCTTCCTATGGGAATCGCACCACACGTGGAGGACTGCGACACTTGGGGTACAGTCTTTGCTTCCATTTACACAAAAACACACGGTGTTCCGTCTATGGCGGTAATACCAGACGTGCTAAAACAGATTCAAAATGAATTCGGTCCAGAACCAGCTTTAAATCTAGGTATGAAATTACTGAAAGACTTCAAGCAGGTCACGGCTATATTATTAGCCAACATAAAGGGAGAAGCAGCATCTGTGGCGATTCGCCAGAAGTTGAGGGAAACAGATATAAAAGATCCTGTTGAGCTTGCAAAAATCATAGAAAAATGCTATGAAGAATTAGGTAGAGACAGCTTGGGTGGGAAACCATTTAAGCCCCAACTGCTCGAAAATCCAGAAAAATTATTTATTAAAAATAATTTAATCACTCCTAAAAAGAGCTGGGATGGAAATAAACAATCCACTCCCAAGGAAAAAGTTTTCCAGTCCAGAGGAAGGTCTCCTCGACGGAGGGAAAGAACTCCGACTCGAGAACGCCAGTCTCCCCAACGGGAGCCCTCTGAGAAAAGATATAACCTTAGAAATAGGGATAATCTAAAAAAACCTGATAGATATCAAAGTATTGATACACGTCCCTCTCGATCTTTTCCACAGAATTCGGAAAGAAGAGGACGGTCAGACCCAGGAGAGCACACCAAGTCCAAAGACAAGGAACCTGCTCAAAATAAGAAATCTCAATTTCCTAAAAAGAAGGTAGCCAGTATTAGAGTAATCAACCATGCCGAGAATACTGAGGACACAGTTGAAAAACGGGGAGTGGGCATTGACAATGTTGGACAGTGCAGCAGAAATCAGTATAGCGCGCAAGAACTTGATGAGTCATCTGGAGGCAGTGGACACGAATGAATACATTCAGGTTGAAACTGCCGACACCAGACTTAGCGAGCCCCATAAAATATACGAAATAACATTGCGTATAGAGGGTGATAAGACTAGGAAAATTAAGGGTCTATTTTGGGATAACCTCTCAAAAGGCTATGATATTCTGTTAGCTGAAAAAGATTGGCCCCCGGAGTTTGTCAGGGAGTGCCCTCGTGGCGAAGAAGTGATTATGCCTGCCTTCTCGAATCACATTCCGATTCACAAAAAATACACATATGCAAGGAAATGGGCAGTAGCCCAGGCACCTGCATTGTATAAAAATCATGTAGGATGGGATGAGGATTCTCCGCCTCACAAAATCCAACTAAAAAGTGAACCAACTGCCCAACGGCAGTATCCCATTAAGCAAGAAGCTAAAAAACAGGTCAGGGAGATCTTAGATCAACTTGAGTACCAGGGGGTGATTGAAACATGCACCTCTCAAATGAACAATCCTTTGTTTCCTGTCTCCAAGCCAGACAATTCATATCGTCTAGTTTTGGACTACAGACACCTTAATACATGTTGCAAAACTTTTGCAGTACAAAACTCGCATAGTGCAGCCCTAATGAATAATATAGTTAGGAAAAAATACAAAACGACATTAGACATTTCTAATGGTTTCTTTTGTCAAAACATTGCACCAGAAAGCAGATACTTGACCGCTTTCTCCGCATTTGGGTCACAGAAAAAATTCTGTCGACTCCCACAGGGGTTCAAGAACAGCCCAGGACTATTCTCAGCTAGGGTAACAGAGTTACTACAAATCTATGATGATGAAGCATTATCTTACGTAGATGATATTTATCTCACAGACGATGACTTGGATACTCACTTGAAAAGGGTGAACACCTTTATACTTGGGTTCGCAGCAGAGGGTTACAAATTCAACTTTAAAAAGTCCCGAATTGCCCATCTGACAGTACTATTTTTAGGGTACGAATTATCAAGTGAAGGGAAAAGCCTAGCGGACAACTTCTTAGAGAAGTGCGCTGTACTCCAAGCTCCAAAAACGCTGAAGAATTTACAATCAATACTAGGTTTTCTGAATTTCGGAAGAACTTACATTCTAAATTACGCAGAGAGGGTTAAACCTCTCTACGAACTAATAAAACCTGATTTAAAACAAATCAATTGGACTCAAAAACACACAGAAATTTTGAGATCACTGCAAACAGACATGTTAGCAAAAACAAAATTAGATACACGTGACAACACACGTGATCTTGTAATCCGAGTCATCCCAGGAAGATGCGGATTCACATACCTAACCTCTAATGAGGGAGAAAAGGTACCAATTTCAATTAAGTCTCACTTGTACACACAAGCAGAAAAAACATTCAGTCGCACAGAAAAAACTGTGAACGCAGTGCAAATCGCATTAGCAAATGAAAGAGAACTAGCACACGGCAAACGGATTAATATCCTTACAGCGGAATCCGCCTTCGAAGCGCTATTCAGCCCAGTAAACCTGCCTACAGTGTCACTGGATCCAAAATGGATACAATGCATAGATTCTCTAGGAGCGGAAGACGTGAAATACTATTTCGCCCCGCAATACGAAGAACTGAATGATTTAGAATATGAAGAAGAATATCCTCTGCCAATCGAAATCCTGCCTCTCCCACAATACGCATGTATAATCTATACAGATAGCTTTGTACAGCATTTCAACGTAGAGAGAAAATCCTACGATGCAGCATGTGCGATTATTAAAGGTCGTTGGCTGTGCGGTAAATTCAGACCGAAAGTAACAAAAACTGAATCTGTAAGAAACTGTTCGGTTCAGAGAACTGAAATCAGATCTTTAAAGATGGCGCTCGAAAATGCAGAACGCGAATTCCCCACACTTATCGTGTGCGATTCTCATTTTTGCGTCAATTCTTACAACAACAAACTGCAGAGTTGGATCGAAAACGACTACAAAGATGACACAGGTGCCACAATAAAGCATAAATTGCTTTGGGAACAAGTAGCTCTTTTACACAAAGAACTACAAAAGACTCACGTGATTCACGCACAGAGTCTTCAACGTGATGGCGTTCACGTTGCAGGGAATTCATTGGCTAATACAGCCACCACGGAAGCAACTAAACCGGCTTCCGTAGCCACAAAAAAGCGTACAGATAAGTACATAGACGGGGAAACCATGCTAGCAGTAAAAACGACCGTAAAAGGCGACTGTGCAGCACTACCCGTAAACTATCCACTCAATTATGCATACATAATCGATGCAAACTCCGTTCCTTTTGCTCGAATCCCTGGAGTGGGGGATAGAGTAATTCCAAACAGGAGCAGGAGGGGCTTCCTCCTACTGGAAGCACACATGGGGTTGGGTCTGAGACACCAAACAATCAAAACTTCTCTGAAAGAATTGCAATCAGAGTACTGGTGGCCAGGAATGAGTATAGATATTCAATGTTTTGCTCAAAATTGTGAAGACTGCAACAGAGATCGCAGTAATGAACAGGCCAGTGTAGTTTCAGGATCCCTTCTAGACAGCATAAGGCGGTCTATCTGCGCAATCAAAGAAGAGAAGCGCGTCCCAGTGTACAACGTTTAAGACGAAATGCACTTAAAAAATGAGGCCACCAGCACTCGGCTGACGCCTAGAACTGTTATAAAAGATTAGCGAGTCCATATCGGCACATACGCAATTACCACGTTCCATTCTGACCAGGGTCCTGCTTTCAGCTCTCGAGCCTATAAGAGGGCCATGGCTAGCATGGGAATTGGGTTGTGGTATTCTTGTCAGTCATACCCCGGGAGGGAATAGTGTGATAGAAAGAAAAAACCGTGACATAAAGCAATCTATAACAGCGAAGGTATTAGGTTCAGGCGCTGGGTGGGTCAAACATTTAATAAGTGTCCAGACTAGTCTTAACAACATGCCAAGAAATTCTCTAAAAGGTTTCAGCCCATACGAACTATTGTTCGGAATAAGAATGAACGTTCAGGACCTCGATAGTCAGATGTCAGTGGTACAAAAAGAAACAACGCAGTTTGAAGTAAAAGACCGTTTGGCTGTTTTACAGGAACTGAATGAAACAAGAAAATCATTAAGCAACATAAAGTTAAAGCAACAGCCAAGTACCACTGACGAGGCACCACCCGCAACAGCCCCAGCAAGGCCTGTCTGGATTCCAAAGATTGGGGATCTAGTCAGAGAAAAGATCGCGGTGAAGAAGGAATTTGGGCCTTCTTACAGAAAAGCAGTACCAGTCTTGGCAGTCACCGGAACAAGATCAGTTGTGCTACCGCCCCTTGCTGGTAAAAAGGAGAACAGAGTCGTGTCCATCGATCTGGTAAAACCACAAGCATGTGGCCTATAATCAACAGTAGGCCCAGTGGACTCCCAAGAAACAACAGAATACCCAAACTTGCAACAATCCAAGAGGTTCAAACTGAAAGACTAATCACATTCGATCAGCCTGCAGTGCACAATGAAGGACTATGCAATAATGCCATGGAACTCGTGCCTCTTGAAACACAGATTGAAACAGTTCGTCAAGAAACAACACCAGTCTACAATGATGTGGCATCAGAAAGTGCTACCGAGAGACAGATTGAAAGAACAATCCCATCAATTGACAGAACTGCCTCTGGTTATTTCATCAACTTCGACAACTTCTCTGAAGATTTAAACGACCCCGAAGTGATGCCAGAAACAAAAAAGTCTTTTAAAGAAAAAGCAACGGAACTCTTTCATCAACTGAAGGAAATCTACCTCATTTCCCCTTGGCTAGAGTTCTGGTTCGGTCTAGGTGTATTTTTCCTCCTGCTTTGGCTCATCATGGTACTGTGTTTGGGAAAATACATTGAAGGAAAATATATTACAATGGACACAGCAAGTCAGAACATCAACCTAGTCCTGAAACCACACAGATCATCCCACGTGAAGAAAAGAGAACTGTCAACAGTAAATGTCACAGCAATTCCAATACCTGGTGGGGTAGTATGGGAGAAAACAGACTATGAGATCTATGGTCCGGTCGAAATCCTGAAGTATCCTCATCAACTAAAGGTTTCCTTAAGTGACTTTGTGACACCAAGTACATTCTCTGATGATTGGGACTTTAACAGTATTAATGACATGATGTCTGATTTAGTAATGTCAGCTAGATTCACAGATCATGATTATTTACAAGGTTCATCTAGTTATGAGCAGTTATCCTGTTACACCCACTATGGGGATCATTACTTGCATAAATCTGCACAGCCTAGAAATGTTTTTATGTATAATCAATGGGAACATTGTTCTACACCACCTAAAAGCAGTTCTAAAGCATTTTTTGAGAAATTCAAATATTTTTCAGGGTTTAACACCAGTGATGCAGAAACGTTTTATTATAAACTGTTAGATAAAACAGGAATGAAAACAATGCTGACAAATTCTAAATTGATATATTCAGAAGCATTTTATGACAAAATGATGACAATTGGTTTTGATTATTGGAAAAATAATATTGAAACGAAAACAATTTGGGGTACAAAAGATTGGCAGGTGCAAGGCATAGAAGCACTGTTTAGAACCTGCATGATACCACAACAAATGTTATTTTTAAATGACACTGTACACCAAACATCTTGTCTTGGCCTAGCTAAGAACAAAGACCTTAAAACACCGTCTATACCAAAGCCAATAGCTGAGAATACAACTGCAGATAATGAGTTAGACGTGTCACACATTTTACATTTCAACAGAACACATCCTGATTGGAAAAAGTGGTTAATCTGGCCTACAGACACAAATAGCTGTCAAGATAGGTTCCTGAATAAAACACAAGGGTTAAAAATGACCAGATTAGACCCAAGATACTCCCAGAGACAACATCCAGGGATTATAACCACATACAGTGTAGGGAAACTCTGCCTAGAATGGCTAACTACATCCACACTGGCTGAAATTAAGCAACACTTGTCTTTATTAAAAGATGGTGCTGATTTGCGCGATTTCATTCTTGGACCACGCAAACAGCGTCAAAAGCGTTTCATAGCGACCAGCATCTATGCTGCTTACAACGAGGCTTGGAAAGTAAAGCAAATTGAAACTGCTGAAAAAATACGAGAAATTGATCGTATTAATTTGGAAAAATCACTTTCTGTGGTAGACAATGGGTTAATGACTCTGTCTTCCAGAATATATTCTTTGGACAATATTGTATCCTCTGCCTTTGATGTGATAGACAGAGATTTGCTAATGTTACAACATGGCCAGTCTCAATTACGCTCTATTATAGAACTAGGCTGGACGCTGCAAAATATTCGTTCAGGCTATGTGCCTTGGCGTCTGATAAACACAACGTCATTATTTTCCATTTTTAAGCTTACTGATAAACAGATCAGTTTGGCACAGAAAGGAGCAGACTATACAATCTTGAGCATCGAGAAACTCGAGAGATTACCATTGACAATGTCAGAGAGTCCTGTCATTGAATGGATAATACACGGAATTATCACAATTCCGATAACAACTTTCCGATTTCATAAATGCCTTGAGTACATACCTGCTGGCCAATATGAACAATTGGGTAAGGGATATGTTAAATCCGAATGGAAATTACCATACACTCATTCTTGCTATAGTGACAGCGACAAAAATGTATTTCTTAGTGGTGAAAATTGTAAACACTCACTAAGCGGTATACTTTTGTGTCAGGGTATTAATTTACACGGAGCATGTGATGGCAATTCAAACAACCTTTCATGCCACCAGCTAGTCACACCTGCAACTCAGATAGAGCCCTTCTTTATGCAACTCGCAAACGGGAGTTACATTCTAAGAACGGATCACAGGTGCTGTGGCCTCGCGCCCGGAAAAAGTTATCTAGTACAAGTAACGTCCATGGTCAAATGTTGCATGCAAGCATTGTTCCCGAGCGGGCCTCCAGACATAGTGACTCCCCTCTGGCCTCGTCTGAATCTCTATTCTATACGAATTGATACATTAAGCAAAATGAAATCTGTGCTTTTACAGACAACAGTGCCTATAACGTCATCTAAAGAGACGTATGATCTTCTAGTCGCAAGGACGGCTACAGAAGTCCATGACCTTTTATCTACAAATTGCCCCGTGCATTTCGTACAAATGCTCGACCAACTCCTTAACATGTCTAGTGCTACAAGCATCCCAGGCATATTTAAGACAGTCTTTACGGGACTGCTAACACCCTTCCAGGCAATTTTGGGAATCTTTCCTAATTTTGTGCACTCCATCTTTGGTGGTATTCCACTATTTTTTGGACTCATCGCAGGGATTCTATTTTTGACCCTCCTGCTACGTTATGGCAAGCCTCGGCTCAGACATAGCTCCCATGGGAATGGAAGAGACAATCCTAGCAATGCGCTACAGGGACAGGATAACTAACGTCCTCGGATTGGCCAGGCTGAGAGATCTAAACATGACCTGGTTCCTTTCATTCAGACCAATATGGCAAAATTGCATTTTACCTGTGCTACGGTGTATGCTTTGCGGCGATGAATGCGTGTTGGACATCTGTCTTTCACTTCCATCAGCAGTACCAATGGACGTCGATACTTTGCTAAGTCCAATAACGGCTCACGCATTGTGTTGTCCCCAGCGGCTACCAATCCTGATGACGGCATTCGTGGAGACTCCTGTACTACAGCCAAGTGGTAACAGTGGAGCGAGTGACAAAAGCAACATCATCCAGGTACAACGTTCTGTGAGCATTGCTGGTCCTGCCTTCGATGACAGCAATCATTCTCACACCTGCCAAGTTACAGCGCTATCTAATTTGGTTGAACTATCACCTGATTTTGTAGACCAATTCTTTGCGAGCCTGTCTGATACGATGTTCTCACCCACAGAGAAACAATAACTTTTGAAAAGCTTTCCGACACACGGCGTTCCCATGAACTCTGAATTCGGCCTTCAGTTTTGATCAACATGAAACTGCCAGGAGCTTTGGTAAACTGATTTTCTTTGAATTGGACTATTTTTCAAATATTGACCTTTTTTGGCACGAACAATTCTTTGCTTAACGTAAAAACTATTCTTAGAGAACAGAAGCTTCACACTTCTATTTTCTAAACACATCTAGAGACGTAACAACATAACACCAGCCTCTAGCACACATATTATTACAATGCATTTTTATGTGATGATTTATCTCGCATTTCTTCTGTCAGAGATACTTCATGTGTAATTCCTTATGCATAATCGTTCATTGATTTCATATGCAATAATTTTTTGAATGATTACTATGCTTTTAAAACTACGTACAGTACCTAAATTCCATGTATACAAGTACGCCTATTTCGAATGCATTTATGTATTTTGGGGTGGGCTATGTTACACAATGTTACACATGCATCTAATTGCTTAGTTTTAGTAATTTCGATGGACATGAATTCGTGGAGTGGGTGTCATGTGCTTATCTAGGTTCCTGATCGATACTGTGACCTTATGCCCCTATTCGGCTATAAAGCCCCTTTTTCCCTATATTGGCATAACCGTTCAAGTACGATTTTCTGAAAAGTCATCTCTGGCCTCACACGAGCAGAGCCACAGAGCCACATTCCAGCATGACTCTCTGCTACTTCCTTTGCGACCAATTAGTGCAATGACAGAGCAGCAGTCACTATCTGATATTCCTAGATAACACTCCGAGTTCTTCAACAAGATAAAAACTTAGCAAACCTGGAAATCCCCGCTTGCTATGTTTTGATTAGTAATGGAACTCTAATGAGCAACTGATAACTATCACTTCCTAGTGACATCTTTAATTGACTTCTTATGTCCAGCAAACTTGCGTCAAACCCGGCACCTGCCAGGTATAAATATTACCAACGTTGCCTTAAGCAATGAGCGAACATGTTGCTGATGCCAGCTGCCTGCATGACCCCGTGTTGGTAAAAACTAGCACTCTGTCGCTGCAGCCTGCTATCCTGTGGTGGTGAAGCTACTGATTACCATTATCGCCGCTACAGCGCGACCTATGGTGCAGTACGCTTGAGGAGCCGTGCAGCCGTCCTCTGCGAAGACATCCAGCCCAGCTGCCCGCGGACGCTGTCACCCCTCCTTCCTCGACGCGCTGAGAGAAGCCGCTGCCTTTCTCGTGCAGAGAAATCCAGTCCCGGCGCTTCCAGTTTACCCTCGCAGGTGACTGGGATATCGAGAGAGACCCCTGAAGGAGATACCAATCCTCCATCATTCTATTCAGAGGTATGGTGTTGACTAAACCCTTAGACGAGAATTCTTGAAACAAACCTTGGCAAAACCAACTTAACTTAAGCTACTTACTTACTCCCCTTCTCACGTGTTAGGCTTAGGTCAGGCACACTGGGGTAGGCTTAGTTAGAAGCACCAGTTGAGTATGTTAGCCTAATGTATATATGACTGTATATATGTTTTATTACTTTTAAACCATTGTATGGCTAAGAAACCATATCAATGCTTTTACAGTTCTATTTCGCTATTCTTATCTTACTGTACGTACTTTTTATAATAACAGTTATTGCAATTGTGGCAATACATTTCTCTTGTATGAGAAGAAAGACTGTTCAATAAATGTTAACCCTTTATTGATAAACGCCCGTCTCTCTATTCTCTACATACCGTGAAAGTAAACTGCACTAGACTGACTGAGTGAAATCTATGTCTATTGTTTCACACGACCCTAGAGATCGACTCTTGATCTGAGGAGCAAAGTTGTCATGTTGCACGGTTGTTGGAAAGCTGAATCCCTTCTTGTCTGTGCCAAGGAAGCTGATCACTTCCTATGCAGAGAAGAAAGTTTCCAGTGACCTCTGAGCTAGTTGGTAACACAACCCAATTAAGTTTAGCATAGTCAGTGGAGGCCTGGAATATCCGCAGTTCCACGTCGATACTACTGTTTATGTTATTCCAATGCGCAGGGCCTAGTGGGAAACTAGGAACTACACTACAAGTCATTCATAACTCTGTTCCCAGTTATAAAATGGACTACATCGTTTCCAAGTTCAATGTATCTCAGAACACTACAAAGACCATCAAAATAGAAGTCGCCACTAGTTCAAGTAATTTTGATTGACTGAAGAGCCCAAGTCATCTTCTCCACCACTGCCATCCTCTTACCACTGAATCAGCCCTGGTTACACAATGATAATTATTTTGGCAGTCATTATAGAACACATCAAATGCCCACAGCCACTGTGGCCCAATTGCCAAGTGGTGCCAGTTAAGGGGGTACTCTGGGATACAAAGGGGACATTGCCTAAATTGTGCTCATATTGTGAAATTATACATTTGAAATTGCAGATACTGTTGTCCTGCTGTTGATTGGTGACTGGTGATGATGACAACTGGGGTGCTAATATACCGTGCACCCAAAGAGAACTTGAGATTCTTCTCTGCCCTCATTTTGTCCATTGCATTTATGTTAAGCAACGTAGGATAACATCACACCATCTACTGTCAGAAACGCAGGGATTTTTGTTGTTGTTCTCTTCTAGACCTCAATACAAAAGAGAAGAGACTGCTGATTTATTGGGCAAATCTCAGTGATTTTCAGACAAGCGTAAGCTCGTACCAATAAATAAGACTAGTTTCTATAACATTTGCTATAATTTCTGTGCATTTCAACTACATTTATAGGTCAGTTCCAGGTCACTAGGGAAGTCAGAAAAGTAAAGATGAATGGGAAGGGACAATGGAATGGTGTATGCCTAAGAAGATGAGTTAAACAATGCCCTCAGAAAACAAGCCTCACAGAAAGCTTGTTTATTGTGCAAAATGTTGTTTTACTCTTGAAGTTACATGTGTACACTTTTTGATTCTATTGCTTTTGAAACAAATTAAGTATGACTTGTTAAAGTGTAGGCTTTGACCCCATATTGTTCAAAATTGATGTCTCCCCCTCCACATGCACAGTTTATTATACATGTAGAACACAGTCAAAAGAAGTCAGATTTGTTTATTTCCATTGACGTTGTTCTTGCTTTACTGGAAGAAAACTTTCTAACATGGGCTCAGTAATGTTGCAAACCCCCCAGGTTTCTTTCCGCTAGCTCACTCTACTCTATTCATTCACAATAGTTCACTGTTGTTTTACAGCTAGTTTGTCGTGCTACCTCTGGATGCTGACAGCCCCTCTGGTTGAATCCGCATTCATGCAGTGGGATAATACTTAGAGGATAAGGCAATATGACGTTTAATAGAACTGTGCTATGATTTGCTGAAATTATAACTCTTCTGCTTACACCATGATGGTTTTGTTGTTTTAGTTATGTGCTATGAGAAGATTTCCTATTGAACCCTGAGTTATAGAGGTGAACCAGATCTTTCCTGCGACTTTTCATTGCCCGAACCACCCCCATTTTTATTCAGCCATTCACATAGCCAAGGTGAAATGTTATTCCAGTTAACATAGGTATCCTAGACAAGTGTCCGTGCTCACTGTCATACTGGATTACAAGTTCACCTTAAGAATGGTGCCCACAAAGATGAAACTGTTTTGTGCTTGCTTGCATTCCTTTTCAATGGGTATGTGGCTTGACAGTTCTGGTTGGAGTGTTCCTATGAGAGCAGGATCAAGGCTGATTTGCATGTGGTTGTTTCTCGTCTTTAGTGGCCCACTAAGTAAAAAACAAAGCATTAGAATACACCCCAAGGGATTGAAAGAGGTTGATACTTTTGCCAGAATTACACCCATCACTCTAATGATTTAAATTTATAATAAAGGTCCAACACATCGCTTTTTTTTATAAATCAAGGGGAAAAATTCTGGGGAACAAATGTTATTTTGCCAGGGGGCTAAACATCCCTCCACTGTTCCTGACTTCTACAATTGCTTTGATAGACAATTGCACATAATACGCAGCTTAGAATTTTTAAATGTGCTTGCCTGGCTGGATGCATACCTTAATTCAACTCGCAGATTGGGTGATTGTGAATGTACTTTCCAGATGGTGGGTAACTCACACATAAACCCCATAGTAGAGCTACTAAACTCTGTGCTAGAAGAATATTGAGATGCACTTATGCGATTCGGACTGACAATATGTGATTTGGTGTCACTGCTCAGAAGATTGCTCCACAGGTTCTAAGACAGACATAACATGACATTTTAAGACATTCTATACATATAGTCCGCTCCTAGCTGGGCACTTTGCTCAGATGATTACATGCAGTTATTGATCCACCATACAAGTTCAAACAATGGGGTGATCCCATGTTTACTGCAACCAAGCTGTGGACCTGGCTTCCTACAAAGATCTATTGCCTACAGAACACCCTGACCTTTGGAAGGTAGTAGTGGTCCTTCCATTTTCATAAAACACATCCCACCAGTTTATAACTATTCCTAACGCTATAGTACACTGACCTCAAGACTAGAAACAGTTTAGTTTGCAGTGCTCTCAATAAAAACATCAACGAGAACACTGTTACGATGGCGGATGGCGGCATGTGGGGCATATGGTGAGAGTGGAAGCTTTTCAATCCCCTTTGGACAGATTGGAAAGTCTGGCAGCTATCAGTGGAATTACCTGGGTTGCTTTGCTCACTTTGAAAGGCAATATACCTTTGATAGTTGAATATTGTGGAATGAAGTTACAGTGGACTTACAGTGTTGACAAGTAGAAAGCATTTCCCTACACAGCTTCTTAAGTCCAAACTACTACCCCACTCGAGGATGGCAGCCATGTCTAAATAGTGATCTCAACCTCACTACTTTGAGTTTCGTGGCATGCTGCAGAGAAAGCTACAGATAACTGCCTCTATGTTGAAGGAGGCCACGCCCTCGAGCACTGGTCTACTGCCGATCCATAAATAAAAAGGTTTGTGGAAAAACAGCCTATGTTAGTTGGAACTAACATTCAAGTATCACAAGAAAGTTATGTCAGGTGCGTAGGTGACAAAGGAATCTGACATTCAGCAGTGACACACCTGCATAAATTGACTGGAGTTTGTACGTAGGTCACCGGCTATTAGAACCTCATATATTACCAGATAGTTTAGACTCTTAGGGCCTAATTACAATGTTGGGCGGACGCGGTCTTGGGAACGACCGATCTCTGGTCGGCGGTCCTGCCACAACGATTACAATCTGACCTCACATGGTGAAGCCGCATACTCCTATTTGTCTATTGGAGCTTGTGCTGTGGCCATGAACCGGCCGTGGCATAAGCTCCCATAGACAAATGGGAGAATCTGTTCATCTCTGCACCGTTTGGCAGGCACCTCAGGGTAATCAAAAAACAAAGGGTGAAAGAGGGCCTAAGGGGAGTCGTATTTATAGACCTATTGGTACCTTGTCCCCCAACTTAACAGTAAACAACACGAGAGATACAAAAAGTCTGCATACAGGAACCTATAAAGTGTTCAATCTGTAAGACAAAACCAACAGGTTAATGTGTGGGATATAACAATCCTAAGTGATATGGATGTAGAACCACAGGAGAAGAGAAGACTAGAAAGACAGCCTAAAGAGTGCTTGAAAAAATCCCCATCAGCCCGCTCAATAGCGGAGCATCGTCATCTGGGTTATGTGGTTGAAATTGTGGTATCCAGTGTGCCCTTCCTTAGGAAAAACCAAAGGCTAGCAGAACTTGGACCACCTTGCTGACCCTCAACCAATAAAGATGATCAAGTGCAGACTGAGAGGGTTAAGTTGCAGTGCTCAAAAAGTTGTGAGAAAAGAAAGGGAAAAAAACTTGTAATCCACGTGTTCTAAAAATACCTATCTTGATGTCATTTGAAAAACTTTATTGGGTCTGACCATCAAGGTGGTATGGTTAAAAGCAGAGTGAAAAATAGCATGCAAGGAATTGCTATTCACCATGAATGTAAATTGGTCGACATGTTTCAGCCTGGATAGGCTTTCTTCAGGACCTATGATGCACTACTGCAACATTTACTTACTGTGTAGGAAAACTACTGAGCTGCTCCAAATCCTCAAAATGAGAAAATGGTGTGTCTTCGCCTGTGTGTAAAGAATTGACAGATAGAAATAACAATCATTATTGCTATTCAAAAGGGCTACCATTTGTGCCTTATGCACTAATTAATCCTATGGTCATCAACTCACCCAAATTGTAGGGAGGAACAACCTCACCTCACCTGGCACTGGCTCAGAGTGAAGGAGGCCACGCACTAGAAAAAAGGAAAACATACGTTTCATTTAAAAACCAAATTCAGACTGTAAATAGTCCAAAAAATGGTTTGTTCAACAATGGCGACAACAAGTGTGGCAGTCAAAGAGGTCAAAGGTAAAAATGACATTATTTCATATTGGGCAACATGCACCAGTCTCAAGGAACAGACCAGTATCCCAAGGTCAGCGTCAGAAAACCAATCGGCCCCAGGAAAAACTGGACTGGGCCCACGTGACCAGCGCCTCCTTTAGAGACATCTACAAACTAACTGAGGATGGCCCGCGCCTCAACAGGAAGTCTCTACAATATAAGTTGTAATAATATGAAAAAATCACATTTTCTTGAGAGAGACTACCCTGTTCTCTGACTGATGACCAAAATGCGGAGTTACGTTCTTATTTCTCAGCTATGCCTCATCCCATCTCTTAGAAAGTCAAAAAATGATGAGAGAAATCAGCGTTCTCACCTCTCCGTCGTTGCCTCGCTCTGTATCGAGAGCCGAGGGGGAGGTGAAGACGATGTGTACATGGCCGCGAGATATACGGCGGCTGCGGACGTGAGAGAGAACCATTCAACGTTTGTGAGCTGGTTCGTTCTCTCCGCATCCAATGGAATTGCTGTAGTTTGAAGACAAAGTCGGTGTGTATAGTATTACCACTAAAACAAAACCGAGCCCTCATTGGGCAACAGGATGTCAAAAGCGATCCTATTGGTCCGTATTCAACCACTGAGGGTGAGAGAATTGTTTGTTTATGTGTATTCCAGAGACATACAGCGCACCCGCGAAATCGACTCACGGTGTTAAAACATGAAAATATGTGATTGCACCGATTAGAAAATACGATCGGTGGTAAGTAATCCGATCAAGAAGGCAAACTAGGATAAATGTTTCCTTAAACACACGCCTCATCGATTCCAAAACTGAGGTGTTACAACCGACTAGGCTTGTACTCAATGAAGCACCAGTCCTTGTTCGTCTTTTGGTTCTTACTGCCTTCCAACATACAGTATTTGTTGCGCAGTTTTGGAACCGATGAGGCGTGTGTTTAAGGAAACATTTATCCTAGTTTGCCTTCTTGATCGGATTACTTACCGCCGATCGTATTTTCTAATCGGTGCAATCACATATTTTCATGTTTTTAACACCGTGAGTCAATTTCGCAGGTGCGCTGTATGTCTCTGGAATACACATAAACAAACAATTCTCTCACCCTCAGTGGTTGAATACGGACCAATAGGATCGCTTTTGACATCCTGTTGCCCAATGAGGGCTCGGTTTTGTTTTAGTGGTAATACTATACACACCGACTTTGTCTTCAAACTACAGCAATTCCATTGGATGCGGAGAGAACGAACCAGCTCACAAACATTGAATGGTTCTCTCTCTCGTCCGCAGCCGCCGTATATCTCGCGGCCATGTACACATCATCTTCACCTCCCCCTCGGCTCTCGATACAGAGCGAGGCAATGACGGAGAGGTGAGAACGCTGATTTCTCTCATCATTTTTTGACTTTCTAAGAGATGGGATGAGGCATAGCTGAGAAATAAGATCGTAACTCCGCATTTTGGTCATCAGTCAGAGAACAGGGTAGTCTCTCTCAAGAAAATGTGATTTTTTCATATTATTACAACTTATATTGTAGAGACTTCCTGTTGAGGTGCGGGCCATCCTCAGTTAGTTTGTAGATGTCTCTAAAGGAGGCGCTGGTCACGTGGGTCCAGTCCAGTTTTTCCTGGGGCCGATTGGTTTTCTGACGCTGACCTTGGGATACTGGTCTGTTCCTTGAGACTGGTGCATGTTGCCCAATATGAAATAATGTCATTTTTACCTTTGACCTCTTTGACTGCCACACTTGTTGTCGCCATTGTTGAACAAACCATTTTTTGGACTATTTACAGTCTGAATTTGGTTTTTAAATGAAACGTATGTTTTCCTTTTTTCTAGTGCGTGGCCTCCTTCACTCTGAGCCAGTGCCAGGTGAGGTGAGGTTGTTCCTCCCTACAATTTGGGTGAGTTGATGACCATAGGATTAATTAGTGCATAAGGCACAAGTGGTAGCCCTTTTGAATAGCAATAATGATTGTTATTTCTATCTGTCAATTCTTTACACACAGGAGAAGACACACCATTTTCTCATTTTGAGGATTTGGAGCAGCTCAGTAGTTTTCCTACACAGTAAGTAAATGTTGCAGTAGTGCATCATAGGTCCTGAAGAAAGCCTATCCAGGCTGAAACATGTCGACCAATTTACATTCATGGTGAATAGCAATTCCTTGCATGCTATTTTTCACTCTCCTTTTAACCATACCACCTTGATGGTCAGACCCAATAAAGTTTTTCAAATGACATCAAGATAGGTATTTTTAGAACACGTGGATTGCAAGTTTTTTTCCCTTTCTTTTCTCACAACTTTTTGAGCACTGCAACTTAAACCTCTCAGTCTGCACCTGATCATCTTTATTGGTTGAGGGTCAGCAAGGTGGTCCAAGTTCTGCTAGCCTTTGGTTTTTCCTAAGGAAGGGCACACTGGATACCACAATTTCAACCACATAACCCAGATGACGATGCTCCGCTATTGAGCGGGCTGATGGGGATTTTTTCAAGCACTCTTTAGGCTGTCTTTCTAGTCTTCTCTTCTCCTGTGGTTCTACATCCATATCACTTAGGATTGTTATATCCCACACATTAACCTGTTGGTTTTGTCTTACAGATTGAACACTTTATAGGTTCCTGTATGCAGACTTTTGGTATCTCTCGTGTTGTTTACTAGGGACCTCAGGGTGCCTGCCACACGGTGCAGGGATCAACAGGGGAGCACCATAGGTGCCCCCTCGGCCCCCAACCAGAGGCTGCAGGTGAAGGGGGCCCTGCTAGAGGCCCCAAATGTTGCTTTCCCACAGCTATCCACCTCGGAAAGCCTGACATGGAAAGCCTGTCGAAAACCAACGTCATAATCCCTATGGCAGAAACGCCATCCATAGGGATTATGGGCAGGCCTCTGACTGGCCAACGGGCTCCTTGAGCTCGTCAGAATCCAGCCGGAATGACCGGCCGGTTTCACTTTCAACTGCCTGCATCGTAATGCGCTGTTCGAAACTGAAACTGCCATGAGACTTGGAGAGCCTCCGGTCTGTGGTCCGGTGCTTTCCGACTCTCATTATAAAGAGGGCCTTAGTTTTAAAAATAGCTCCCTAACCAGTTTTAACAGTCCTTATTTTGTTTCCTGGAGTGTCTTACATTGAACCCTCCCTTATCTATTTACCATTTGCATCTCACTGCTTGACAGCAATTTCTTGGTGCTGCAATGTAATTGTCTGAAAAGTATTTATTTTCCTGTCTTTCATTTTAATTTTAGAACCATGCTTGTTATGGCTGTCTTTCTGCCAGCTCTCGGGAGAAGAAGAATGATGGAGAGTGACTCCAGCCTATCACCCCCATAGCATAGGGATTAGGCCGATAGACAGGGACCCTGTCTTATATACATAAAGGCATTTTCGTATTATTTCCCTTAGAGTAAGGCTTATGAATTTAAGTTAGGGGATAGATATATAAGTACTAGTCATGATTCACTCATTTGCTAACATGCCGATCTGTTTTTCATGGAGCTATGCATATTATGGGCTCCGTAGGCCTTAAACGAGACAGACTCCATTTTGCTTTCTGCCCGGTAGCTCGAGAAGGCTTTCTAGGTGAAGAGTAATGTTTTAGTTTCAAGCTGTTGTTCGCTTGGAGAGAACCGGTTCAGGCTGACCCTTATCGAAGGAATGTATTTTTCTCCACTCCGAAGACACAACTTCAGGCTGGCCAGCTGGGAAAGTGTCCTTGGTACGGGGAGGTACAAGAATTTGGTGGGCGGCAGGTTACTGGCCGTGAATTTCCATGAAGGAACGAGCTTTGATATTAGCGAAGGTGTTAGTCTTTTTGTCAGTCAGTCCGTAGGCGGCATCTAGCCGTTAGCATCTCTGCCATTATTCACTTTCATGGTGGACAAGTCGCCATCTTTGAAGTCGGAGAAAGATTTAAGACCGAAACTCTCTGAGATAGACTGAACGAGAAGTGGCGCGGAGCGCACTGACACAGAGAGAGAGAGAGACGGTAGTTGATAAACAGCAAGGTTCCGAGGTCCTGAGGGAGAGCAGACGAGGTTGAGCCTAGCGGTGCAGACGTGTACTTGTGACGGCTGAGGGTGACTGCAAGGCGAGCCAGGACCCAGAGACGAGACAGGAGCCTAGATGACTGCCGAGTCCCGATTTCCCATTAACCAGGTGATGTCCGCCCGATTCTTATAGTATGTGCACCCTAACCTTTATCTTTTATTCCCTTTGCACATGTAATGTTGTATAGTGATGTGATTTATGTTTATTGTTAATAAATACCCTAATTCATATAGAATTATCGTGTACCTGGTGCTTGTGTTCAATCTTGGTAAATGCTATTCCTAGTTGGGCACTATTTAGGCGAACGGATGAGAAATCCCGATCAGACGAATGGTAACCAAATAAAGAGGGAGTGAGTGGACCTTTGATGTCATGAGCACGGAGTACACTATACAATCTGAATCCATATCCAAAGTTATTACTTTAGTTTTATCCTAAGTAGATTGCTGAGATATCGTCCCAATAATGTTTCATAGGAATGTGGTCGTCGTTGATATGCGGCGTTAATGAGAGCGACGGGAAGGACACCGTCGTGTAAATCCACCAGATTGTGGCTTAAAATAAGTGAGAGCGTCAGGAGGGACACTGACGTGTATGTTTCGCAGGATCGCGAACGATTTGGAAAAGGGAGCATTGGGTTCTGCAGGCCCGTGTGTAGACACACCGGATTGTGTGTCAGATCTGCCCTAGGGTAGAACGGTCTGGGTCGGGGTGACCGCGAGGCCAACTAATGTGAATAAGATATTGTAGAAAATCCATATATGTATATTGTCATTCCCCATTCTTAGGTGCAATTTGTATATTTATCTGTATAGCTACCCATTGTGAATACGATCTAAGAAGGGAAGGTGAGTACGTTTTGGCTGGGTCACAGGGGCCCCTGGGGGCTGATCCCATCTAAACAGAAAATCCAGCCATTACATCTGGCGTCACGAACTGTTTACGAAGCCTGTGTGCATTGTGTTGTTTTCATCTTGTTGGTTTGCGCTCGGCTTGTACGTATAAAATTTTGTTTATAATTGTGTATATAATTTTTTGCGTGTCATTATGTTTGCGAAAAAATCACATTCGGTTTTTAAATTACCGATCCAGATTCCCGGCTGGGAGTCTACGCCTTACGAGGCTTTGGCCCGTGAGTGGGCTGATTCTACTGGCTTGAGTGAAAATTGGTCTTCATTCTTAGAGCAGGCGGAGCCTGCTGATGTGATTTCGTGCCTACAGAAAGCGCCAGTAGTGAAGGGTGATGAGCTTCCTATTTTAGGACGCAGAGGGTGGATTATTCTTAATGCATACAAAATATTGCATGAGAGGTTTGTTCAACTACAGAAACAGTTTAAAGATTCGGAAGGACAGTGTGTCGAGTTGCAAAATGCGCACACTTTGTTGCGTTGTCAAAATAAATTGCTTGCCGATAAACTTGAAACATATCAGACCATTGCCGAAAGGGCTGCGGTCCGTATTGCACGATATAAGTATAAACATCGTCGTGGACGTGTGTCTTCACGCAAAGTGCGTATGGTTGTAGCAAAAGCTGGAATGGATTGGAACCCCGATGAGTGGGACGGTAATATCTGGGATTCTCATACTTCTGACTCCTCAGCAGAGGAGGGTGACAAGCGCGAGTCTTCTCGCTCCGGACGTGATTGTAAATCTGCTTCATGCATTGATTTGACTACCGATGGTGACCGTGCTCGTTCTTCCCGTGCGGATGACGTAGCTTGCCCTGATTGTTCTGTTAAATCTAAGATGCGGGCTTCCTCGGAAGCTCTTCCCGCAGTTTCTGCTCACCCGATCTTTCGACGGAAATTACAACAAGCCCCTGGTAATCCGGGTGGTATCCCTCTTGACTGTATTGAAGATTTTACTCAGCAGGAGATTAGTGACATCCTGCAACGATTTAAACAACGGCCTGGTGAGGCCTTGCTTACCTGGATGGTGCGTCTTTATGAGCTTGGCGCTTCCGGTATTATGCTCGATGCTGTTGATTGCTTACGATTTTGCTCTTTGAGTTCTGATTCTACTATTCAGGACCATTTTCGGAATTTTAATGGTAATGTCCAAACTTCTTTGCTCCAGCTTGCGTCTGATGGCTGTAATCATAAATATCCAACTGAGTCTGATTGGCCCTCTGATGAAAAGCCGTGGTATACTCTGCGCGATGCGTCGCAACGTTTAAAGGAAGAAGTCATGAAAACGTGTATCTTCCTTAGTACTGCTGACAGGTTATTGGATGGTCTTTTAACATCTTCTGTGCGTAACCGCATTATACGTACTTCTCCTGTTGCTTACAAGCAGGTCATGATGACATTATTGATTAATCAAACTGGCAATCCTTTGTCTGCTGTGCTCGAGTCTGTTCGTCAGCTTGGTGAGCTGGGTGAATGGTTTAAACCTGAAAGACAATCCCGACCTGAGGGTCGTACTGCTGGGGACTATAAGTTCTCTAGACGTGACATGTTTCTTGCTCTCATTGCTGATGGTGTCAAAAGGGAAGAGATTGATGGTGAACATAATAATATCCTATGGGATATGTTTCGTAAGCGTGGTTTGGATCGAAAGGAAGGTGCCCGTCGTGTGCGAAAGAATGAGTATGATCGTGGTTCGGATGACAGTGGTGATGAGAGACGACGTGTGAATTCTGATCGCCGTGATGATCGGCGCTATGAACGCGGTGGTTCCCCCCGTCGTAGTGATGGGAGGGGGAGAGAGGATGATCGTGAGAGGGGAAGAGATGATCGTGGTTCTAGCAGACGTAGAGATGCAAGGAGTTTTTCCCCTGACATAAGAAAGAGGGAGGATCGTAACAGACTCCCTGATCGTAACTCACAACTTTTTGAACCTGACACTAATCCGTTTCGTACTGGAGACGGATATGAACAAGAAATTCTGATACCCAAGAAAACTGAAAACATTTACCCTGATCTGTCTTGGTTGACGGAACGCAGGAAAAATGACTAGGAAATAGGTCAAGCTCCGGTACGCAGGTGGGCCCACAGAGATTACAGACCCTATGTAGATATTGAGATTTTTTGGAAACATCGTAATATCCAAAGGGCCCGAGCGTTAGTTGATACTGGGGCGGAGGCCACTTTAATTCATGGTAAGTCAAGAAAATTTCATGGACAGTCTTTCACAATTACCGGGCTGGGTGGTAAGGAAACACCCGCAGTTCAAACTGCACTTGAAATTAAAATTGGTAGAATTCCTCGTAGAGAATACTCTGTGTTGGTTGTGCCACTTTTGGAATATATTATTGGAATTGACATCTTGAAAGGTATGACTTTGCATTTGGATGATGGTTACTATCAATTTGGTACTAGACAGTACATTTCGACCAGACCCGTACGGGTTGGCCGTTTACGCATGCCACCTATTAAGATCCCTTTAGCGACGAAAGTGATTTCTCAGAAACAATATCGCATCCCAGGTGGTCATGAAGAAATTACAGCTACGATTCAGGATTTGGTTGACGCGGGAGTCATTACTCCGGTCACATCTGCTTGGAATAATCCTGTTTGGCCCGTGCGCAAAAGTGACAATTCTTGGCGCATGACTGTTGATTATCGAGAATTGAACAAACATACACCTAAATTGACTGTTGCAGTGCCTGATATTGTTACATTGATTGAGAGAATTCAAAAGCATCCAGGTACGTGGTATGCTTCCATTGATATTGCTAATGCATTCTTTTCAATTCCGATTGCCCCTGAATGCCAGGAACAATTCAGTTTTACATGGAATGGACGTCAAATGACGTTCCGGAGTCTTCCTCAAGGCTATGTACATAGTCCTACGATCTGTCACCGGCTGGTGGCGGAACATTTGTCTGAAGTGCCCACGAATCCACAAGTTCAGGTTTGTCATTATATTGACGACATTTTGATTCAAGGTGAAACGCAAGACCAAGTACAGTCTCATTTAGATCAGATCATTGACTGTTTGCGAGCAAAAGGCTGGGAAATTAATCCTGACAAATTACAAACTCCATCCCAAGCTGTGAAATTCCTAGGAATTAATTGGCATGAGGGTCACAGAGAGGTGATTCCACAGGTTAAACGAAAAATACTTGATTTTGCTGTTCCCAGAAACAGGAAAGAAGCTCAATGCTTTATTGGATTGTTTGGATTTTGGCGTCAGCATATTCCCCATTTGAGTCAAATCTTGGCTCCACTGTATCGAGTTACTCGTAAAAAGAATGCGTTTGAATGGGGTGAACCTCAACAGACTGCTTTTAATTTGGCTAAAGAAGCTATTCAGTATGCTTTGGATTTGTGGCCCGTGAGTGAAGGTAATGTGGATTTGAATGTATCTGTGGAAGGTCTGTATGCCAATTGGAGTTTGTGGCAAAAGCAAGGCAGACAAAAAGTGCCATTAGGTTTTTGGACCAAAAAGTTACCAGAGGCTGGTGAGCGTTACTCACCTTTTGAAAAACAGTTGCTTGCTTGTTATTGGGCTCTGGTGGATACCGAGCAATTGACTTTAGGCCATGCTGTGATTTTGAGGCCTGAGATTCCCATCATGCAGTGGGTTTTGAGTTCACCGAAGTCCCATCGAATTGGACATGCTCAGGAGGCTAGTGTGATTAAATGGAAATGGTACATTCAGGACAGGGCACGTGTGGGTCCGAAAGGTGTGGCGGTTTTACATGAGCGAGTGGCGCAGGCGCCCTCCAATGAGGCTGAAAGTGAGCGTTCGGTTCCCGTAGTGCAGGAGTCTCCCGTGAAGTGGGGTAAATCATTTGATGATCTGTCCGCGGAGGATAGAAAACATGTGTGGTTTACGGATGGTTCTGCGAAGTTCATTGGTGACAAGAGACATTGGAAAGCTGTCTCCTATAACCCGATTACACAGAAATTATTGAGCACAACTGGAGACGGTAAGAGTAGTCAATATGCTGAACTCTATGCAGTTTACCAAGTTTTGAAACAGGAGTTACCAGGTACATGTCATATTTTTACTGATTCTTGGTCCACTGCAAATGGACTAGCAGTGTGGCTGCCTACATGGCACTCGCATAATTGGGAATTGCATTCTAAAGAATTGTGGGGTAAAGAATTGTGGCAAGATATTTGGGAACTGCTTCCGCAGAGTACTGTAACAATCTTTCACGTGGATGCTCATACTCCAATCGACTCCCTTGACAAATTTTTCCATAACATTGCAGATGAACAGTCTAAAATTTCTGAGGCAGTGGTTGACATGCAAGATTCTGATTTGGCGGGATTGGCGAAATGGGCCCATCAGAAAGCAGGACATTTTGGAGAGAAAGCCACTAACAGGTGGGCTGCTGATAGAGGAATTCATATTCCCTTTTCTTTAATTAAAGATGCCATTCTACATTGTCCCATTTGCCAGCATTCTAGAAAGAAAGAGGTGCCTCAAATTGTTCGAGGCCACTTACATCGAGGTAAATTGCCCGCCCAAATTTGGCAGATTGATTATATTGGTCCGCTCCCCATGAGCAGAAATTGTCAATACATTTGTACAGTGGTTGATACTTATAGTGGCCTTTTGGTCGCTTTCCCTTGCAAGAATGCTACCCAAGTGAATACCATTAAAACCCTGGAGCTAATTATTCTGTATTATGGTGTCCCATTTCAAATTCAATCAGACAATGCATCCCACTTTCGTGGAAGATTGGTGCAGGAATTCTGTATGGAGAATAATATAGATTGGGTGTTTCATATTCCATATTATCCACAAGCTTCGGGACTGATTGAGAGAATGAATGGCTTGTTGAAAGAACAGTTGCGCAAGTTGACTGATGACCGTTACAGCCAGTGGAGAGATGTCCTACTTCAAGCTTTACTGATATTGAACAATCGTCCTTTGTTGCATGCTGAATCTCCTTTGATGCGTTTGTTTCCTCCACATGTTGATGCGAAACCTAATTCTGTGGTGACTACTGTCACATATTGGGAAATACCCCCGGTGCTATGGCTCCATGTAGAGCAACCCCAGGTTCCGCAGGCCTCGACCTGCATGCATTAAATGATGTACACTTCCCAGGAAAGGATCGAATAATTGTTGAAACTGGCATTGGTGTCTCTATACCTGCCGGTAGTTTTGGATTAATTGCCCCTAGATCTGGCCTGGCCCTGAAAGGTGTACAAGTACTCGGAGGAGTAATCGACAGTGATTATCAGGGAGAGATTAAGGTTCTCTTGCTTAATAGCAGTGAGACGGATTTGTTCATCAAAAAGTCTGACCGTGTTGCTCAGTTACTGATTATGCCTGTCTTCAGTGGTGAGATCAAAAAAGGCTCTGCCCCAACATTGTTAACTGTGCGAGGACAAAAAGGCTTCGGATCCTCTGATCTTCCTGGAGCTAAAATATGGGTGCAATCGCCTAAAAACCCTCCTGAACAGGCTGATATTATTGCGACCGGTCATGACAACACCGTTTTGGTGATGAAGCCAGGGAAAGATGGCTGGGAAGCTGTCCCAGCTGATAAATGTTACTTACGAGAATGATTAAGGCCTGTGTTTGTATTTTTTCAGATCATTCTTTGGACTGCTGCTGCAGGATGTGTCGGCGTTGGACTCCTTTTGGCCTGCTACGCCGGGAGAGGAGAGGATCTACCGACGCCGAGTGATGGGATAACAAGAGCCGCGCGATCTGCGTGGCAGAAATCTTCAAATTTCTGGATCACACTCGCTAAGCGAGTGACGAACTCTCCGCATTTTTGCCTTACCCCCATGAAGTCTGTCACTGACATTTTATCGACCTGTTTGGTTGCTGTCCCTGCATCTACTGAAACTCTGCATCATGTATTCAATGTATCCAATGCCCGACCTAATGTTATTCTGGGCGATTTTGCGGTCCATGAATTTTGTCCCTCATGTACTCTTCTTTCGGACCTCGATGTCCCTATTAACTCCAGAATTACTACCTTTAATATTACCCCTGGTGACCTTTGTTTCATGATGACCTGTAATCCTAAGGCCATCTCTGAATGTCTGCGGTTGAAACTCCAGGCCGCTACTACTTTTTCATTTCATCAACGTTTGCTATGTTTAAAAAGACTTCCGAATTCATGTCTTTCAGTGAAAAACAATATGACCTGTAAAAGTTTAGTTGTAGCCACTAGCCATTATCGTTCAATGTTATTACCAGCTGGATGGCTCTTTTCCTGCGGGAATTCATCTTGGCCCTATATTCCTGCGAATATTTCTGGTGGTCCATGTGCCATCACTAGATTAAGTTTGCTAATGTTTTCTTCACATCCCCCTTCCCATTCCCGTATTGTCCGAGACTCAATGTCATTACATGAAGACTGTGATTCCTCTGTTCATCTTTATTCCAGATCAGAATATCTTGGTTTAGCTTTTTCTATTATTGGTGTTCCAGCATTGGCCGTTTATAATGCCAAAACAATCGGCAAAATGGCCTGCTGGATGGTGAAGTCTATAAACCAAACATCTACTGTTTTATCAGATTTATTATTAGATTCCCAAGGTGAACGTAGAGCTATTTTGCAAAACCGTGCTGCCATTGATTATTTGTTGTTAAAACATGGGCATGAGTGCTCTGATTTTGAAGGTCTGTGCTGTTTTAATTTGTCTGACCATTCTAAAGATATCCAGTCCCACATTAACAAACTCCACGACTTGACTGCAGAAATCAGAGAACATATAGATCAGGGTTTCTTTGACTGGCTTTTTAATTGGCTCCCTGACATGCATTTCATGCGACAAATTTTAGGGGGGGTTATTCTTGCTATCTGTATCCTTATAGCACTTTGTTGCTTTATTCAGTGTATTCCTTCCCTGCTACAATATTTTAGACTTACTAAGGCTCATAGATCAGTTAGTTTTGTTTCATATTATTCGTCTACTGACGTTAGTTCCATTTAGTTTGTGGTTAATAGACTGGAGTCAAGGGGTGTAATGTTATGGCTGTCTTTCTGCCAGCTCTCTGGAGAAGAAGAATGATGGAGAGTGACTCCAGCCTATCACCCCCATAGCATAGGGATTAGGCCGATAGACAGGGACCCTGTCTTATATACATAAAGGCATTTTCGTATTATTTCCCTTAGAGTAAGGCTTATGAATTTAAGTTAGGGGATAGATATATAAGTACTAGTCATGATTCACTCATTTGCTAACATGCCGATCTGTTTTTCATGGAGCTATGCATATTATGGGCTCCGTAGGCCTTAAACGAGACAGACTCCATTTTGCTTTCTGCCCGGTAGCTCGAGAAGGCTTTCTAGGTGAAGAGTAATGTTTTAGTTTCAAGCTGTTGTTCGCTTGGAGAGAACCGGTTCAGGCTGACCCTTATCGAAGGAATGTATTTTTCTCCACTCCGAAGACACAACTTCAGGCTGGCCAGCTGGGAAAGTGTCCTTGGTACGGGGAGGTACAAGAATTTGGTGGGCGGCAGGTTACTGGCCGTGAATTTCCATGAAGGAACGAGCTTTGATATTAGCGAAGGTGTTAGTCTTTTTGTCAGTCAGTCCGTAGGCGGCATCTAGCCGTTAGCATCTCTGCCATTATTCACTTTCATGGTGGACAAGTCGCCATCTTTGAAGTCGGAGAAAGATTTAAGACCGAAACTCTCTGAGATAGACTGAACGAGAAGTGGCGCGGAGCGCACTGACACAGAGAGAGAGAGAGACGGTAGTTGATAAACAGCAAGGTTCCGAGGTCCTGAGGGAGAGCAGACGAGGTTGAGCCTAGCGGTGCAGACGTGTACTTGTGACGGCTGAGGGTGACTGCAAGGCGAGCCAGGACCCAGAGACGAGACAGGAGCCTAGATGACTGCCGAGTCCCGATTTCCCATTAACCAGGTGATGTCCGCCCGATTCTTATAGTATGTGCACCCTAACCTTTATCTTTTATTCCCTTTGCACATGTAATGTTGTATAGTGATGTGATTTATGTTTATTGTTAATAAATACCCTAATTCATATAGAATTATCGTGTACCTGGTGCTTGTGTTCAATCTTGGTAAATGCTATTCCTAGTTGGGCACTATTTAGGCGAACGGATGAGAAATCCCGATCAGACGAATGGTAACCAAATAAAGAGGGAGTGAGTGGACCTTTGATGTCATGAGCACGGAGTACACTATACAATCTGAATCCATATCCAAAGTTATTACTTTAGTTTTATCCTAAGTAGATTGCTGAGATATCGTCCCAATAATGTTTCATAGGAATGTGGTCGTCGTTGATATGCGGCGTTAATGAGAGCGACGGGAAGGACACCGTCGTGTAAATCCACCAGATTGTGGCTTAAAATAAGTGAGAGCGTCAGGAGGGACACTGACGTGTATGTTTCGCAGGATCGCGAACGATTTGGAAAAGGGAGCATTGGGTTCTGCAGGCCCGTGTGTAGACACACCGGATTGTGTGTCAGATCTGCCCTAGGGTAGAACGGTCTGGGTCGGGGTGACCGCGAGGCCAACTGATGTGAATAAGATATTGAAGAAAATCCATATATGTATATTGTCATTCCCCATTCTTAGGTGCAATTTGTATATTTATCTGTATAGCTACCCATTGTGAATACGATCTAAGAAGGGAAGGTGAGTACGTTTTGGCTGGGTCACAGGGGCCCCTGGGGGCTGATCCCATCTAAACAGAAAATCCAGCCATTACAATGCTCTACCATGTGTAATTATCTGTCATAGTGGCTAGTAACCTTTCATCATGGTTGTCTTGATGCAACTACCCCTGTACTTCTGTGATGCGGAACAATGAGGCAAAATTTCACAAATAATTGAACCAATCAAAAGTTGTTTTAATCATGAGGTCAATTCACCTTCAGCCAGCCTCAAAATGCTAAGGGTGCCAGGAAGACCTCAATTGGAGGGACTGATCCCACAACCAGTCTCATTAATGGTGCTCATCAACCGGATTTAGTAAAACACGACAACAATTGCACATGGAATGCAGAAATAAAGATTCATCTTGCACCCCTGAATAAACAATTGGTTATGTAGAGAGCAAATGAACTAGTAGATAAGTTATTTGCCAAGCAATCTATTGGGTACTGTTCTATTCAGTACTATGTCGAGAAGTCTTTATATTCATTAGAAGATTCAGTGCCTCGACAGAACATGTGGTAAATGTGGTAGAATAGCAATCATCTACAAAAACCATCTTTCCTGCCGCATCCTGGATAGCCCCATCCTAGACTGTGAGAATACCCACTTTATCATTCAACTCTCCCCCTTAAAATCATTCTCTGGCATCCTCCCATACCGCCCCCCCCCCCCCCCCCCGGAGCACAGGGACCATTCTGTAGCTTGTTGCTGGAAACCGTCATTTCACGAGCCAGTACTTCAACCAACTTTACTTTGCTGGGAGACTTAAACCTCCACTTTGACGATCCTTTGGACAAAGTGGCAGGTGAACTAGCACTTGACCTGGCTACCTACCACCTCCACCTTAAGAGCCTTCAAGCTACACACGTAAAAGGTCAACTATTAGACCCTATATTCTCAAACATCACTGAACTAAAAATTAGTGAACCTCTACCCATCTCATGGTCAGACCACTTCCTAGTACCACTCACTTGGCAAATCATTATTGAGCATCCCTATGCGCCTGCTACACGTATCCCAGAACTACCTTGGAACAAACTAGTCCCTGATGACTGGAGACGTGAACTCAAACTCACCATCCCCACAAATGATTCAGACTCATTAGTAGCAGACAAGAAATTCTCAACCTGGATAGAAAATTCTCTGGACCTAGTACTGCCAAGAAAAATCCTACCAAAAAAGAGTGGAATTTTCAAATCACCTTGGTTCACTTCTGAACTTCGTGATATGAAAAAACAATGCAAGAAACTAGAACGAATATGGAGGAAAGACTGGGCCAATATCAAGAAAACCGATTACAGATTAGCCATCAGGTCTTATAAAGCCGCCCTTAAAACCACCCAGGCGTCTTTCTTCGAAGAAAAAATCCACGCCTCCGCCAACTCCTCTAGGGAAACATTCTGCATTGTTAAAAAACTTTTGAAAGTCCCAGACCCACCCTCCGTCCCTGACCCCTCTGGTCGCAGATGTAACGAACTGGCAGAATTCTTCACCACCAAAATTCAAAATATTCTAAAAACCCTCCCAATCAATGACCACTCATCAGAACACCATTCTGCAGCACCCATAAACGATGCCCTTCATTTAGACTCATTCACCCCCCTCACAGTGGAGATGCTCCCCTCAATCTTAGAATCAATTAAAAGTGGCTCCCCCCTAGACCCTGCACCTCTTAACATCCGGAAGCTAGTGATATTTACCATTAATTCCCCCATTACCAATTTAATAAACGGCTCCTTAGGACAGGGCACTGTTCCACCCAACTGGAAAAGAGCCATAGTAAGAGCACTGCTAAAAAAAAAACACCTTGATCCCCGGGAGATGAGTAACTACCGGCCCATCTCCCTACTACCTGGAATCAGCAAGGTGGCAGAAAAATTCGTCAACCAACAGCCTTCCGCCTTCTTTGAGTCCGGTGAACTCCTACACTGCTCTCAGACAGGCTTTCTCCCTGGCCAGGGCACAGATACCGCCTTGATGGTAGTTGTAGAAGAGGCGAGAAAGATTCTGGACTCAGGAGGATCCGCAGCCGTGATCCTCCTGGATCTTAGCGCAGCCTTCTATACGGTGGATCACCGTAACCTGGCTCACCGTCTCAGCAGAGCAGGAGTTACAGGGTCAGCTCTATCCTCGCTTAAATCATTCTACTCTAACACATCTCGCACAAATGAGTATCGCATATCCCATCCCTCCCCCCCATACTTGTGCTCTCAGTGAGGTCCCATCTCTTCACAACTGTCCCCAGGGGTCGTCACTCCTGCTCCTTTGTCTATGGTTCTTTGAGTCACCGGAGGCAGTTTGGGACTGGATGGGAGGCTGGAGCACGGTGGGGGGCCAGAGAAGAGACCGTCCCGGTAGATCTGGTCACCTTAGAGGCAACCGTTCAGAGGCCACAAACAATGGCTCAGCAAGGGAAGATTCTCAGACAAAGGAGCAGGAGTGACGACCCCTGGGGACAGTTGTGAAGAGATGGGACCTCACTGAGAGCACAAGTATGGGGGGGAGGGATGGGATATGCGATACTCATTTGTGCGAGATGTGTTAGAGTAGACCTAGTATATGAACCAAGACTGTTGGGTCTAATTGATGAGATCTGAACAAGACTAGCACAATGGGAATAGTGGATGGCTAAAACTCAGGATGATTGTGATGTGTACATACGGGAGGAAAGTTGAATAACCCCGTGCATTTTCAGCATTTCAGATGGGGAAAGGCATTCTGCCATGTTCAGGAGTGGGTAATTCTAAATCCACAGGCAGGGGGGCACGGAGGGGGGTAGATTTTGGGGAGGTGGGTTGAGGGGGGAGTTTAAATGTTCATTGTTTTATTGGTGTAAAATGTGGTTTTGTGACAATACTGCGAAGCGTGGCCGCACTGAAATTTCGACGACAAAAGATGAGTGGGGTTTTGAAAAAAAATTCTCAGTTCAAATTGATCCGTAGGTTGGAAAAAAGGGTTGCAAACAGCTATGGGGGGGATAGAGACCGGGTGCTTTCTGTATTGATTGGGAATGTTAACGGGGTGGGCGATAAGATCAAGAGAGGGATAGTGCAACAATATTTGAAGCGACACGCACCTAATGTGGTTTTGCTGCAAGAAACGCACCTGGTGGGACAGAAGACTAAGGCCCTCACCAGATGGGGGTACAAACTTCTGATACATGCAGACTACACCACAGGATCACGGGGGATGGCAATCCTGGTAAAAAGGACTACACCTCTTATAGTTCATAAGACATGGACGGATCCGGGAGGTAGATTCGTGTGGGTTGAGGCCCAATGGGATGGTAGGGATATAAATATACTTTCAGTTTATGTACCGCCCGCTCTGGGTAAAACAGCGCTGGTGGACCTTGGCGTAGGCTGACGAGACTCCGGGAAGGCACTTTAATCGTGGGTGGGGACTATAATATGACTCTTGATGATACAGTGGATCGCCACCCGCCGAGGCCTAAAGCAAAATCTGGCTGACTTTGCGAAGGCAATGGGGTTGGCCGATATAGGCCAAGAGCTTCAACCCACCGGGAAATTATTCACATACTTCTCTAACGTGCACCGTAATTTTTTCGCGCATTGACTACTTTCTTACACACTTGTCCGCCATAGGGAATTTTGCCCAGTCTCGAGTCCTACCGCGAGGCATATCAGTTCATTCCCCGGTCTGGGTGGAATACACACATTGGGAACGACAGGTGCGTACCATTTGTTATCAATCCCTTGCTCTTGCATATCCCAGACATTAGGGAGGAACTCCACACGCAAACAGAGAACTATTTCATGAAAAATGTGGGCTCAGTTGAATCTGCACACACAATTCGGGAAGTATATAAGGTGGTTCTGAAAGGACAAGCTTTATCTTTGAAGACAGGGTACATTGCCAAGAAGCGTGAACTTCTGGTCCGGGTGGAAGAGGACCTCCTGGTGGCGGAGAAGGAGCATTCACTGGATCCCTCACCGGACACTAGCCATAGGCTTTTACTGAAGCAAGACGAATATCGAATACAAACTAATACATGCTGGCCAAGTACTGACTCACCCAACATAGAATATATGAGATGGGAGATAGAGCAGGCCAGATACAGGCGTGGTGTGAAAGGCGAGAACAGCAAACGAGATGGGTACATAAACTGACAACACCAGAGGGTGACATTGTGATGCACCTGCGGGAAACAGCGGAGGAATTCGCTAACCACCTAGTGGAGGTGTATTCCCCCTCTACCCACTACACAGCTGAGGATTCCCGTCAGCTCCTCCGAGACAGTGACATACCGGCCCTCTCGGATGAGGGGAGAGAGACCTTAGATGGTGACCTCTTGAATGAAGAAATAGGCAAGGCCATAGGGCAGATTAAATCTGGGAAAGCAATGGGGGTCAATGGCATTCGGCTGAGTTTCTGAAAGCCACTGCCTCTCTAACTGTGCCGCACCTAAAGGCCATGTATGTGGAAAGCTTGGAGGCGGGTCGGCTACCAGTGGACCAACGGTTAGCTACCATAGTAGTAATCCATAAGTAATCCATAAACCCGGTAAACCGGCAGATAGCTGCAGCTCCTATAGGCCCATCTCGCAGATAAATGTGGAAGCAAAGGTTTTGGCAAAGGTCCTGGCTAACAGGTTAGTGACGGTTATCACATCATTGATTCACCCGGACCAGTCTGGGTTCATGCCAGGGAGAAACACAGCCCTCAATATCCGGCACCTGCACAACGTGCTGGCTCGGAGGGACTATATCGAGAACGATGCTGCAGTGTTGTCTCTTGATGCCTCAATAGCTTTCGATTCCATAGAATGGCCCTATTTGTTCGAAGTCCTGGAAAGGGTGAAATTGGGGCCTAAATTTGTAGCCTGAGTAAAGCTGCAATACACTGACATCCTCGGGCAGGTGAGGGTCAACGGCTACACGTCTCGGACATTCAGGCGCGCAGGGGCACTAGACAGGGGTGCCTGCTATCCCCGTTGCTATTCTCCCTTTTACTGGAGTGGCCTGGGTGCGCCGAGATGTGATGGTGCGGGGGATGCGCTGGGCAGCTGATGTGGAGGACTGTATATTTTTATATGCGGACGACATACTGCTGTATTTAGCATCCCCGTACAAATCAATTAGTGTGGTACTTGACATCTTCACAAATTTCGAGAAGTATTCCGGGTATTCAATCAACTGGCACAAGTCCTTCTTGTTTATGCTGCATGGTCAGGTTCCCCAACTTCCGGCTGGGAAGGCCATCGCAGAGGCACAGGAGGGGTTCCAATATTTGGGGATTTTCGTCACTTCGGATCCAGCTTGTTTCTATAGCTCTAATTTAGACCCCCCCCCCCCCACTGGCTCGTCTGTGTGAGGATGTGAAGCATTGGAGGTCCCTGCCTCTCTCGCTGGTGGGTCGAGCTGCACTATTTAGGATGTTGGCCCTCCCTTGTTTCCTCTATATTCTTCACAACTGCCCACACAGAGTCCCCGACTAATATTTTAGGGCAGTAGAGGGGGAACTTTGCACGCTGCTGTGGGATGGGAAGGCCCCCCGGGTGGCACTGAAGAAACTTACGAAAGGGTGGTACGATGGTGGCATAGCATTGCCAGACCTACAACTCTACTACTGGGCGGCGCAACTGGTGACGTCAAACACTGGTTGTACCACCCCGACAACCCAGCATATGCTCTAGACCATTACCAAACTGATCGCTCTAGTTACCTGGGAGCCCTGCATAATAGCAACAGGAAATACAAGCAGCAATTCTTTGGACCCACCCAACATACAATGGACATTTGGCGTACAGTACATTCCCGCTTGGGTTGGGCGGGCATACCTTTTAAAGGCAGCGACGTTGTGGTACACACAGAAATTGGGCATGCTGTGCTATCAGCCCAGGTTTGATAAGTGGGACCTCATAGGGATCTCGGCAGTGAAGGACCTGGTCAAGAAGGGGGCCGAACTAACATTTGGGGAGCTTCAGAGCCAATATCAGCTGGCTCAGGGAGAAATGTACAGATATTTGCAAATTAGGCAAGCGCTCCTGGCGGCTTTTCCATCCCTTAAAGACATACCAGATTCGTCTCCATTGGAAGACCGGTTGTTAGATGGGCCTCTGAGTTCCAAAGCGATATCCCTCACATACAAAAAGCTGTGTAATAACCTACCAGACACCTTTCCAAAGCTCTGGGAGTGGTGGCAGGATGACCTGGCCCTGATAAGTGACGAAGATTGGCATGCGGCTCTTATGTCTTCTCTCGAGAGGCGGCCATCACACTTAAATTTAGGCTCATACAGCTCAGGATACTTCACTGATCATATATGACAGGGAAGACCTTGGCAAAAATTGGCTCTAGACCCGACGATCTATGTTTAAGGGGGTGCGGACAGCAGGCCACCTTCTATCATATTCTGTGGAGCTGCCCGGAAATACGTACACCCTGGGATGGAGCCTCCGAACATATGCAGACGGCCTTGAGAAAGGAGGTAGTGTTGGCACCACAACTGGGACTGCTTAATATATGGGCGGCGACTGATCTCACCGAAATTGAACAGCAATTCACAACACTGGGATACACATTAGTTAAAAGGGAACTAGCGAAAGGATGGGGGGGGGGGGGGGGGACCAAAACCGCCTTACACCACCGGGTGGGCAAAAGAACTGGACAGGTGCATGCTGGCGGAGACCGAAGTCTTTGTGGCTAGGGGGTGCCCCAAAAAATGGGATCGGAAATGGTCGATGTGGAATAAATATCGTGGAGATCCCTGTGTATCCCCTTTGGTGGAACTGGAGATGCGTAAGAATACTGAGAATTGGGATAATGTGTAATGAATAATCTACATTAATGCTTGCCCAGATGATATCTTGCTTGATTTTAAAATGTTGTCTAATTCTGTATGTATGGCCGTAAGTAAACCAAGAAACAAATAAAAAAAAAAAGATTGAAACCAACTTATACTAACTTTTCAACAGAAGTCAGAATATTATCATAAGTAAAAATATAAGAAAACATTGACCAACTGAAATTGAAGGTGCCGACCACACTATTTTCGAAACTTCTCGCTTTGTGGTGTCAATTCCCAGAATGAGGCTGTGCTTCCTAAACATTGCAGAACATGTGCAACTGAACAACACCAAATAAAATAGATGTGTTGCATTAGAAATGTGTGCAACATAGTAAACATAGTAAGACTTCAGCAGTCTGCAGTCAGGTTTGAAAATGATATAGCACTTGAGTAATAAAATGTAATGGTACATATTAAGGCAGACATGAACATTAGCATGTTCACAAAAAGTGATGTAGTTAAGGCACAGAAACAAGTAAATGAAGTTTCTCAACATTCCAACAAAAAAAACTGATAAAAGCAAGACAATGAACAAATTAAAACCTACTTTGGAGCATTTTAAAAGCAGGCCATGGAAAGTGTTTTCAAAGTAATTATTATGAAGAATACAAATGTGAAATAAATCTTAAGTCATAAAGATACTACAAGAAATAGTACAATTGTCTGTTATACCGTGCTTGCTAAATTAAAAATACACTAATTTTGCTACTAAATACATGGCTGATTCATGCAAAATTCTGGAGTATATTGCTATATATACCTACGGGTATGTAGTGCGCTCTTATTTGTTCACTCTTGATATGTGCTCGAATTAGCACAAAACGCTTCTGTGCTTGGGCAAAAATATGGTATAATATAAAAAGTCACTTCAATTTTCCTTTTCTACTAATTAACACTCCAGTGTAGGAAAAGTTGAATTTCCAGAACTATTTTATGTTCTCTATTCGCTAATTTTAGACTAAATAAAGGAAACTCTTTTAATTATTATAGTACTTATAGATTTAAGCTTGTACAGCAAAGCACAATCATGTTAGCTCTTGTTTGCTGTTGTATTTAAATATTATACGGTCACCCGCTTTTTGTGCCTAAAGTTTTTGTTGTATAGAAGCAAAAAAAGCACATCCTGAGGCAGTGGCAGCTCCTCCGCTAAGGCGGAGGGGCATCGCACAACAGGGAAAATAAAATGATAATAACACAATGTTATTAACATTTTCTTTTTGCCGTACTTACCCAGTTTTGTTTTATGTGCCGGTCGGGAGGGGCTGGGTTGTCAGCCAGCAGGAGGGGGAGTGGTGGGCACTATCTACGCGTGCATGACCGTTTGGCCAGCCATCTTGGGCCAGCCAAACAGTCATGCGCACTTAGTATGCTTTCCACCCGGCTGTATTGCACAGCTGGGTGGAGAACATACACAGCCTTCCACTCCGTGTCTGAGAGCAGAACCATGGCACTCAGACCAATCATGACGCTGCTGTCATGCTGGTGATTGGCTAAGGGAGTCCGGGAGCCTGTGTGCTTACTGCTTCCATGGGATATGCATCCTCAATGGATGAACAGAAGAAGGACGGAGGTGACGGCAGGCAGGTAAGTGCAATTTTCATTTTTGAAAACAACACACTAAGGGCCTCATTACAAGTTAGATGGAAAGAGGTGGGGTATTTTCTTTACAAGTAGGTACCACTGCTCACGTTGAAGCATTTATCACAAGTACTAAATAGCTCCAATTTCTGTTTCAAGAGAAAAATGATGCATAGGATGCAGAATCGTTTTTAACACACTGAGTTTAGTATGTTTTGCCTTTTTTCCACGCCTTTTCCCTAATACAAGATTTTATTTTTGGGTGATCGGTCTTTTAAAAACTAAAATCATTATACCAAATGCCATTTTTAACTAGTACTACTACATATAAACACATAAAATCATTGGCAGAATATTACAAAGTTAATCTATAAGGTTCCTTTGTGCGTCAAATATTAAAAATTTCATTTAAAACAAAGGTCTAAAAAGTTCATGTCTTTCTACTATCCTTGTTATTAAACGGCATTTAACTCTTTGAGATGTTCTGGTTGTTCGATAGTTTTTTAAAATCTTTTTCGCTCTCCAGAGAGTTTTAACCGATTTCCTTTAAATACACATTTAAAAGTTTCACCCCCCTGCATACTAGGGGGATTGAGGTCTCGCCCAGTTAGGTGTATACGCCTTCTCTACATGCTTGTATATTCAAACTATTCAGTAGTGATTTTAATAGTGACTTCCGTTCCGTTAATAGCTTTGGGCATACGCAAAATTGTGTTGAATAGATTAATCTTTGTATCAGCATAGTCTGCAATCTCGATTTTTTTCCTTTTATCCTTCTATGCCAGGATTAAGTCTTTCGTTTCCCACATGCCCAGACACAGCCTCATAAATTGATGTTCTTGGGTAAGTGAGAAATAGGCTGATAAAAATTCCTGAGGCTTCCTTTTCCCATATGAATTGATAACCGTCCAGGCATGACGTCTTTGCAGTAAGGTATTCTCATCCGTTGAGTGAGACAAGGATTTTACTGTGATGTTGATTAGTTTGTTTAACGCCTTTTTTCCTATGCTGAGATTCCAAATATCTTGGGCAGAGAGGTCCTTTATCACCTGGTTTAAGTAACTACCCCAGGATCCTTGCATTTTCTTTTCTTTTTGTCTTTCTATTTCTTTCCAACATAGGTGGTCTATGGTTCCACTTGCAGAATCATTTTATTAATACATTTCAGCAGGTTTGACTTGCCAGAATCTCTGTGGAGAAAACTGAGAATGTGAGATAATGATCACACAATTTGTGATTCGGATCCCTGTCCAAACGAGAGTTGGATAAATGGGAGTTCAGCCCTTAACTTGTAATGAGCGCTATTGTCTAGTTTTACATCAGTCAGATGGACTCACAGATCTGCATTGCTATCATGAATGAAGTTGAGCATTTTGCTTCAAGCATTTTACGTGTTAACTGATAACTGAGATCTAGGCAAAATGCTTAGGAACTGGTTTTGAGTAGGCCTTATGATTTCCTGAGATGTAATTGTCCAAAGATTAGCACATTGTTAAATAATTTCGTTTAGCAGGTATACCCTGGGGCAGGCTCCTTGTGAGTATCTCTCCAGTATGCAGCTCAGCCTCCTACAATAGAAACTTTGAGATGAAAATGTGTGCATTTTCAGAACTCCTAAGTCTTTGGAGAGAAAAAATTGAATTTTCAAAATGGATTTAAAGCTATTATTTGAGTTGGAGAAATGTATTACTGCCATTTTCACCTTGGTGCCAGTGAAAGCACCTATGGCTGTTATGTATTACCCATGTAGAGGGGAATTTACTGGTAACCCTGCTTAATGCACTGATGTGATCACTGCTGACAGTCTTGTTTGGGATGGCCACTCCTACATCACCTATATTAGTAGCTTGTGATTATTGTAATTCAACATAAGTAGCTCTGATTACAGAAAAGGTTGGAGCCCCCCTGGAGCTTTTGCTTTGCTTGGTTTAGCATCTCTTTAAAAGATAGCTGAATGCAATTCTGACATTATACTTAAAAAAATATTTCCCTGAATTCATATTGGTTTATACTGGTTGATGTAGTCTGTATCACCTCCTAACTGTAGCTGCACCATGGTGCAAGGGGTTTCAACTCAAAATGAAAATGTATCAATGCCACACCACACCTTCATATCCAGGGACTCTGAGGAACCATCCATTTGTTCAACTGTAATAGGCTAGGAATCTAACGTTTATGCACTGTATTCCCCAGCTACAATATTGGACCCCACAAACACATGAAATCCGACTTAACACTATTTTAGATGTTCGACTGTCGCACAGCGAATATTTTACCTGTTCATGACAGTGCTTTTGTTTTCTTTGAGTGCCCTGTAAGTATGTGTCCATACATATGTACATGCTTCTATATAAACCCTGCTGGCTCTGAGAGCGATCTGAGTTGAAAATGTTCTTATGTGTGTGCCAGGTCATTCCCTAAGGGCGCTCCCCTTGTCTTCGTATTTATGTGTCCAGACCATCAAGTGTCATAAGTCCAAATCTGGCTAAAGTTAATCAACCTACCTTTATTCCCTTTCTATATACAGTGCGTCCTCAGGGCATAGGTCACATAACCCCTGTATTACTTCAGTTCCATACATGGGCGGTTGGAGGGATTCTCTTGTTTGTGCCAAACTTGACACCGGTATGGTTAGCAGATACCTCAGATTGGAAGCTAAAAAAAAATTCTCCAGACCAAAACAAACCTTATACGAAACTGAAAGCCCCACATAAGGAGTTCAGTTTCACAAGACCGAGACCCTGATACGAGCCACAGCTAGAACTGACATTTTAGGAGCTGGAAAGCAGATGCCTTAGAACAGGAACCACGTCAAAACATTCGAAAAAACCCTGAAGCCATGAGTTCAGGCATAATGTTCAATGCCAAAACCCACCGACTCTTCAGCGCTGAAATCTCAGCACTAGGATCCCTCGGTTAGGAGTCTAGATCTGGCTCCACAGACCACAAGTCTCGCACCTGAAGCCTATATTCATCAGTCTTCCGCAACTGCATCCAGCATGGATTCAAAAATGTTTAGTGTTGTTATTAGTTGAAATGGCAAGAGCATAAAGGGGCCTGGTGACTGCTCTGTGGAGCTCTGTGTATAAAGCTTGGAATTATATCCTTGTATCTGGCATGATCGTATCTTTCTTGTAGGATTACAAGATACTATTTCTCTCACAAACACAAGGAGATGATGGACGGACCGCTGAAACTTTTCAGACACTCACCCCCAGTCACAGATCTGGGTTGAATCCATAATCGTTCTTTAGCTCACTTTGCCACCTCAGTTCAGACCCAGCTATATGCAAATCAGTCTTGACCCTGTGCCTCATGGGAACAGTCCAGGCCGAACCGCCAAGCCAGGTCTTCCCTGAACCAGAAACAAGCATCCCGGGACTGGTTTCAGGGTAACACCCCTCATCAGCCAGGCTAGTTTGAATCCAGTGGCAAAGTGAGCAAGTGACCCACGTCTGGGCATACCATGCCAACTTAGGGCAAATAAAGCAAACACAAGGAGATGATGGGCGCGCTGAAACTGTGACTGGGGGTGAGTGTCTGAAAAGTTTCAGCGCTCCGTCCATCATCTCCATGTGTATGCATACTACTTCTGTCCCCATGGAACAGAAGACTCACACAAGGTATTCTGGGATCAATATCTAGTCCTGAGCCTACAGACTGAAAGTACCACACCATGAGCCCTAGGGTTAGAGTCTAGATATGGCACCAGGAGATAAGAAACTCTTCGCTTTCAGCAATCACAGCTTGTAGTGGTGAAGTGGATGTGGAGAGAGAGGAAGTGTTGTGGACAGATTCTCAAAGAGATGGTTTTTGGCCAAAGGAGGATAGCAATCTTCAGGTATCAGATGTTGTAGAGATCAAGTGGGTGAGTGCAGAGTGGAAGGGCTTGTGGTAGGATGCTCAAAGAGATGGCCTATGGTCCATAGAACAGAGGCATCTTTAGCTATCACGCGTGGTAGAGGTCAAGACGATGATGTGAGTGTGGAAGGGCTTGTGGCCATAGTATGCCAATACCTGCCATGGAAACCAAGGCACCTTCAGCTATCACCGCTGGTAGAGGTCAAGTGGATGTGGAGAGAGAAGAAGGGCTTTGGGTCAATATGGTATAGGCATCAGCAGCTATCACAGGTGATAGAGGTTATGTGGGTGAGAAGTGAGTGAAAGGCCTTGTATTGTAACCAGAACACTTTGATACATGCTTAGGGAGGGGAGGCATCTTCTGCTATCACCCCTGGAAGTGGTCAAGAGAGTGAGGTGAGGGTTTAAGAGCTTGCAGTCAGAATACCCAAATAGATGATCTCTGGCTGATGGAGGCGCATCCGCTGGTCGTGATCTTGTAAGTAGCATAGAGTGAAAAGCTAGGGGCTGTCAGAGCATCTGCCTCTCTGGCTTTCCTGACTGTTGAGTACTGGCAAGATTGTGGGAGTTCATGTTGAGACAGTTTAACAATGAAGTTTTCTACTACCACTAGCGGTAGCTGCTCAGCTCATGGTTTGCTGCACAATGAACAACGTAAGATTTCACCAGAGCTCCGTGACTCACGGCGTGGAAGTTGAATCAGGAGCAGAATTCCCTAAAACTGTGGATGGAAATATTCCTTAATATAGGACTAGTCTAAATGGCCAGCAAGGATGCTACTAGCACCAGCGCGACCACGGGCATTTTCCTCCACAAGAAGAAAAGGATGCCCCTACATTTAGGTTTGCAGGCCAGCACCGGGAGGGGAACAAAATGGATGTATGACGTTACAACGCAGGCTATTACAACGCCTGCCTTTACAACACGGTTTTTACATCGCATACCTTTACAACGCATAGCGCTTAGAGGTGCTGGATAGTGAAAAGTTTAATTTTCTATTCCAACTCCAGTCCCCGTGGACACTAGGGAAGGTGTTGGATAGAAAATTAAACTTAATCCCTATCCTAGAGCGCCCCCCAGCGCAATGCGTTGTAATGGTTTGCGTTGTAATGACCGCGTTGTAATGGTAGTGCGTTGTAAAAGTTTCGTTGTAAAGGCTGTTTACCAAACAAAATATCAAGCTCCTTGGAACATCAAAAGTCCCTGGCGTGGTTTTCCCACTTTGAGAGCTCACAGAACTCCGGTCTCTGTGTTCACTGATTGGCAGAATAGTTCCTATACTTTTAAAACTGATGGGGTGAGAGTATCTTCATGCTGGGACCATCTTATCAGCAGCCACGTCGGGCAATTCATCTCCCTCAACAGGTTTCACGTTGTGACTCGGTGCCCTTGGAATGACACACCCCTGCCTGTGTGCTGAAGGAAGCTGAACCCTTGCACAATGGGCCTGGCGCTGGGGGCTGTGTGTCATAGGAGAGAAATGCCTGGCATTGTTAGCTAACAAAGGCAGGCGTTACCTGCGCACAGGTACTGAGGAAACCGACAGAGGCACTGCTGCCACAGTTACTTTGTAGGTCACAAAAGTCAAAGTTATTTGTTCTTTTAGTACTTCAAGATAACCTAACCGTTTGTGTTAAAAATAGGTCTGAAAGCATTTTCACAGTCTGCTTCTATCCCTGGAGGCCCTTCTCCGACGACTAGAGAAATGCATACTTCTGTAGTAATGTGGGAAACTAAGGGTGCCGATTGAAGTCAATCTTTCTACTTATCTCGCAAATACCTTTTCTTTTGTTTCTTAGGGTACCCTATCCCCAGACCTTTCCAACCCCCGCATACCACGGCTCTTGGCACAACTTCTCACGCTCTCATCTGACAAACGTTTGTGGGGGAAAAGTGAATGAATATTTAAACCAATCATTGGTTGTGTTCACTGATATGGCTGACACACATATAATATCCAGAGGGGGGAGGAAGGGGGGGGCATGATTTAAATTTAATTGCGGGTTGATTAACCTCTCATCCAAAATTACCATTACCATGTGGTGTCAGTGTAGTAAAGAATAAGCGTAGTTCCAAGTAGGTGGAGAGTTGTTGGAAGCAGGTTTAATCGCAGTACATAGAAAAACAGCAGATCACCATCTGGCCAGACAGCAACTGACACAGCTGGAATTCTTATGTGGAATCATTACAATAAGAACATGCTAAAGTTCCATGTAGGAGACAGTGAAAACAGACTAAATGCACAGAAGCTATTTACAACAGTCAGCCTGCCTTTACTGTGCAATTCTGAAATCATGATGCAGTAATGGTGAATTATATAGGGGGTATAATATAACTGTATATGTCTCCTAATGTTTTCTTCATTATTGGGCAGTTGCACCAGCTTTTGAGAGGTGCAACTGTACCTGAGTTTTACTGTACCCAGCCTAGAAAGTTGTAATCCTCTTTTAGCCAAAAGCAGGAGCTTGCCAATTTTTGACAGATGAAACTGCCTGAGTTTTACTGCACCAAGCCTAGAAACTTGTAATCTTATTTCAGCCAGAAACAGCAGTTTACAGGTGGTAATGAATCATCTTTTCACTCGAGATTGGGCTCTGGATTGATGTGACCCATGGGTACTCGCATAGATTTCTCCAGAGGCCAAAAATGTCGGTCTTTGATGTGACAAGGGTGACGGTCAGGCAATGGGGGCTTGTGGGCGATTGGCAGTTTTGTGGGTGTAGGGTAAGCGAAGCACATACATCTTGTGGCTGAATGTAACAATGTGAAACCAGAAAATATGGAATTCATCCTACCTTCCCCAAATTACCAAATTGTGTGATCCTAGGCCAATTGTGTGATCCTTGTTTTATTTCATTTTCCCTCCTTTTCGTGTATTATCACGTATAAGACCATCTTGAAATGCATGACTTCAGGATGTGCAATCCTTGCAGTGCTTGATTTGAGCCTGTGGTTTCCGGTGCTCGGCACTGTCAACTAATTGTGACCACCGGCACTTATGACAGTGTATCACATGGTGGCGCTCTTTTGCTAGTTTAGAGATGAGCACAACAACAGCTGTTTATTAATTTAATACACTTTAAAAATGACTAATATTCTCCTCCCACGCCATTCTTATAGCTTGGAGATCCTGGAATAGTCTGAATTGTCACACTTGTAGGAGTGTGATGGTTATTAGTTGTGTTGGTACTGTCAGTGGCAGTGCTGGCTGGGGTAATGGGTGGTTGAAGCTGCATGGGCCTCCTGGCAAAGGGCCTGTCACTTATTATTTTACAAATTAAGCACTGAATCCTTGCATTTTTCTGCTTTGTACCCTGATTATATTCTATATATTTATATATTCTTGTATCATCAGTGCACATTTTTCATTTATAAACATACTAGCAGCCCGTCCCGATGTTGTCCGGGTATGAATTGCTGCCGGCCAGTAGTATATTGTTTTGTAGGATTTCGTTTTGATAGCATTTCTTATCTGTGACAGGCCTGTGAAACGCTCCGATTCACAGTGCACTGCTGATGCACTAAAGAGTGCGCGTTCAGTAGTGTGTGAACTCGAGTTTCCCTACTTTATTTTTCCTTGCAATATTATATAGCGCGAACTCGACAACATGGCATGAGCACAATTTACATTACAGAAGAAAACATTCATTTGTGGTAGGCACGGGGAGACAAAGCGATTTGCCTGGAATCACAGGATGTTGAGCTGATGCCGAGATTCAAACGTAGCTCCCCAGCTCTAAAGTTCGCAATTCTAGAACTTGTGGCAGGAGGTGTGTCTAAAAGTGTATGTCGGTGCTGGCCATCAATGAGAGAGACCTGTGCATTTTTCAAATGGGTGGTGAAAAAATATGAGTATGTTGCTGGAGATGCGAGCCGCCGTGCCACCAATGTACTTACCGGGGGAGGGTAAACACCTATTATTCCGTAACTTTCTTTCCGCATACTATCACTCCGCATACTTTAATTACGAAAGTACCATGACTCCGCAATGCCATTATAACGCATGGCATTACATTTTATATGCTTTTACCACGCATACATTTGCAACGAAATTTGTTGTTAATGCAAGAATGGTAAAAGCATGTTTTTTTTAAAAATGTTTGGATAAGGTAAGTATGGGTATTTTAAGGGTTCAGATATAGTTTTGGGTTATGGGGTACAGGGGTAGTTTTAGGGTTAAGGGATAGGTATGAGTTTTGGGGTACAGGGGTATTTTTAGGGTTCAGGGCAAGGTTTGGGTTTTGGGGTATAGGGGTATTTTTAGGGTTCAGGGGTAGGTTTGGATTTTGGGGTACATGGGTAGTTTAAGGGTACAGGGCTAGGTTTGGGTTTTGGGGTACAGGGGTATTTTAGGGTTCAGAGGTAGGTTTGGGTTTTGGGGTACAGGGTTATTTTTAGGGTTCAGGGCTAGGTTTGGTCTTTGGGGTACAGGGGTATTTTTTGGGTTCAGGGGTAGGTTTGGGTTTTGGGGTACAGGGGTATTTTAAGGGTTCAGGGCTAGGTTTGGATTTTGGGGTACATGGGTGTTTTAGCGTTCAGGGGTAGGTTTGGGTTTTGGGGTACAGTGGTATTAAGGGTTCAGGGCTAGGTTTGGGTTTTGGGGTACAGGGGTATTTTTAGGGTTCAGGGTAGGTTTGGGTTTTGAGGTACAGGGGTATTTATAGGGTTCAGGGCTAGGTTTGGGTTTTGGGGTACAGGGGTATTTTTAGGGTTTAGGGATAGGTTTGGGTTTTGGGGTACAGGGTATATTTATAGGGTTAAGATGGGTTAGTGTTTAAGGGTGTTGGGGTATTTTAAGGAGTAAGGGTGGGTTATGATTATGGGGTGCAGGGGTATTTAAAGGGATCAGGGTGGGATTAGCACACAATATGAGACATGGCATAAAGGGCGGAACGTACCACACGCCCCCAGCATTTGTCACGCCCCCAGCACACGCCCACACCACATCGCAGACACGCCCACAAGGGACTACTTTGCTGGCACAGTTCTTTTACCTTTTAAATGTATATGGTGGGGGTCTACATAGCCTATGTCCTTCTGTTGCAACTGCCCTTTCCAACGCTGTATTGGGTGTTGTGATTGGTGCTGTGGTTCCTGAAATTACCCGCCTCAAAGGTTTGGGCTCTCTCTTTATTATATTAGTGTAGATGTTGTGTTTAGTATTCGACTGCACATGTACAACATTCAACACTTGGTTTATTATATTTTGATAGTACATCAAGTATTCATATGATATACAATATGTGATAGAATTCAGCGTAGGCACAACACGATTATTATGTTAATCTTGCATTTTACAAAAAGTGCATTTAAGCTTGGTAAAGGCATGAAGATAGGAAGAAAGGAATCTTCATTTTCCTGGGAGACTTTGTTCATGGGAGCTGTAGTTGTAAACATCCTCAGTGAACGTCATGAGGACCTTATTGGGTCACCTAGGTACACCACAATGGAAATGCATAAACAGAGAATGACCTTTACAAAGTACAGAACAAAACGCCTCTTGTTCAGCTAATGTATGTGGGCTGGAGGCCTTCTCACGAAACCTACTTAGGCAGTGTTGATGCTAAAACAGAATTATTATATTGTTTGACACTATTTTGATGCCCTGCCACCGTGCATATAGGGTCAACCCTTATGTTTTGTAGAGGTTTAGTTCACTCATCAGTAAAAATCATCTGAGTATTGTGTGCAGTCTTTGTTACATTGCCACTGAAAGTATTGTGTCAAATGAATTGTGAGACCTCAATTAGACGAATTATTACATTTCACCTATCAGTGTATCTACTCGTAAATCACCTCTCACATCTAGTTTTATTGCCACTCGTGAGTAAGTTCTATTCTTTAAACTCATTTGGTGTCCCACTAGTCTAGAGACTGACCAGTGGGTTAAATCCTTTTCAGACCTTGTGAAAATCGCGAGTTGATAATTCATAGAGGACTTAGATTAACTACCAAACAGAACCAATCCCTCGAGGAGTTACTTACACAGCCAATGGGAACAGTTATTGACACAGGTCATAATTTCCTAATCCAATCTGATGACATATTAAACATATTCTGCATCTGTAAAATTGATGAGGGAGCAACCTAAAATGATTTGGCCAGAGTGGATAAATAGACTACATCAAAACAGCACATTATTTCTTATTTTAATTGTTAAAGCAACTGTCTAGAGCTGGCAGGGAATCCAGAAGCTGCCCCTCCTCCCACCATTCCATGAACAGCCCTGGTCCTTATCTGATGTTTAGTCCCTCTTAAGCCCATGCCCCAAAACATCCCATCACCAGTCAGTGCTTCTTCTAAGGTCACTAAGTTTAGCAATGTTGCAGGTTTTATTGATTAACACGTTGCATGCTCATGACGAGCTCAGCTCGTCCTGAGGCACGGCTGAGCTGCAAATGACGAGCTGAGCTCGTCACAGCCGTTGAAACGTTCGCATGTGGGAATAATTATCCCGCTGTGCTGAACGTTCTAAAACGGGTGTGGTCTGCTCGTCACGAGCACGCCCCCCTCCCCCACGCACAGGAAGTAAAAAAAAACCGCAGGGAAGAGGTTAAATAGATAAATTGAATAAATTCAACATATGCCTTGGCTCAACTGATCTCATAATACCACTTATAGTACCAAATGCATGCAACTGACATCCAACTTTATAGCAAAGTGGATAGCTGCAACAACGTTTTCAAAACTTCACAGCTGAGCAGAAATGTGTTTCTTTTGTGCATAGGGAGTCCTATCTTCATACCTGGCAAAAAGGAAGCCCTCTGAGTTGAATATACTGCGCATGATGTTCTGCCATGTCCAGATTAACTAAGAACCTGATTTAGATATTGGCGGATTGGTTACTTAATCACCACTGTGACGGATATCCCATCGACTGAAATATAAATCTGATTATATCCTATGAGATTTATCGTTTTGCGATGGGAAATCAGTCTCCAGTATGAGGGAGTAACCCATCCACCAAGATCTAAATCAGGCCCTAAATAGCTCCCCATTTCCAGGCAATGTAGTAAACAAACTTGGAGTATGGTTTGATTCTGGTTTGTAATTCGGCTATCTTATCACAGCGGTGATCCAAAACATCCTTGTGCTTTAATGAGCCCCTTAAGTGAGATACATTGAATTCCATAGACTAGACAACTGAGCAGCCAGACTCTGTTTCAACCTGAAATCATCTCATATCACACCAGCTCCCCAGTAACATGGAGAATAAAGTCAAATACATGTTCTGTACCATCTTCAGAGCCGCCAAGACTTGGTCCAAAATATCTAAAGGCACTGTTCCCTAGCTAAACTCCCAATATCAAACTAACACCCAAGTCATGTCAATCTTTTCCTTTTGACACAATATTCAACTGATAGTCCCATGTTTGGGGCTCAATATGTGTTGTAGGAGTCCAGGTCTGGAAGAGTTTGCACACAAACTGCAGAAATCAACCCAACCTGATGACATTTAAAGGATCTTGAAAGCAAGCATTTTGCAACCTTTCATGATTTAATTGGGACTAGCATCAAAACCCTTTCAAGATAGGACAAGGTCCCTATGGTCACAGTTGTAATCGAAACTGGAATTTGCACCCTTCATGACACAAACTCCATTGTTGTTTCCAGATACGGAGGAAGCCACAAAATCATCAAGAACAGCTTCTTATAACTGTTACCAGAAGTGCAAAGTAACAAGCCAGCACAAGTCAGGGCTTATGAAACAATTAAGTAAATAAATAGAGGGATTATATTCTGCCATCAATTAGGTCACACCTGGGGCCTCATTTATGAGAAATGACGCATTGCTGCGTGAAAGCAGCGATGCGTCACTTCTTACGACATGATTGATGCATCATATTTATAATATGACGCATCATGTCGCAAGGAATTACAGATACGTCAGTATTTCTGACGTATCTGTATGGCGCAAAAGTGGCGCATTGCTGGAGTGTGTCACAAAAGTGACGCAACTCCAGCAGTCTATCCTTTCACATGGGGCTTGCAGTCTTACGCCTGCTGTGAGGCAGGCGCAAGATTTTGACGCAACAGCGTTCTTAAAGTGGCGCAGTGAAATCTCATAGATTTCACTGCGTCACTTCTACGACCCTTCCTTGCGTCAATACGCCCCCCTTGCATACATTATACCTGGCGCAGGTATAATGTGGCACAGGGGTTTACAAAGTGACGCAACTACCTAGATTCGTCACTTTGTAAATATGGCACAACAAGGCGCATTTTTTATGCCACTGCTGCGTCACAAAAAGTGACGCACCAGCGGCGTAAAAGAGACGCACAGCCTCATAAATGAGGCCCCTGGTGTATTGTCCTCACTCATTACCAACTACTCCAAAAGAGAATATGGTACTAATTAATTGGTGAGACCTCAGAAGTGTTGTGAAAATCTAAGACCTCGCCCAGAGTACTGCATAGACTTGTACTTGGAATATTGTGTTGCACCATTGCTGAAACCTCAATTAGAATACTGTGTTCAGTTATTGATGAAACCTTAACTGAAATATTGTGTTCCTTCATTGGTGAGCCATCAACTGGAATATTGCCTTGAATCATTGTTGAGACCTTAACTGGAATATTATTAAAATTAATATTATTTCTTCTTCTAAGGTCTTGCCTCCAACAGTGCAACCAGAGGCTTGCAGCCCGCCCATTGCTTTACATTGATTTGTTTCATTATCACTCTTATTTGTCGCCTTCTAATGGCCAGTGTGTGTTCGCTTCACTTCCTATTCTTTCAGCTGGAGCATTGACCAAGTAGTGGATTCCTACAACTTGATTGATGTAATTCCGCTGATCCCTTTAATTGAGGTACTAATTTAGCTTTTTTCTTCTTCCCTATTGTCCTTGTTGAACCTCTTACCATTTGTATCTATACTTTACTATGCCACACACACATTTCAAATAAGTCCTTTTCTCCTTTGAAATGGATGTTTCTTGCTGCAAAAAATGTTATCTGCTTTCAAATGTATTTTTACGAAGACATGCTCATGGGCGCTATTGCTTTCTTTCTGTGGTAGGATTTTTTGCCAATTATAATTTGTTTTCTATTTCATGCATGGCGAGATTAACTTATTTGCTCAGAATCACAGGGTTTTTTGCGCTTCAATCTAATAAGCCTTAGAAGCCAATAGGTATTGCGTGTAAGACAATTGGCACTGTCATTGCCTTTTGTTCGAGCCATACAGCATGGGCATTGCCGAATTTTGCAATGATTTGTAGTCATGCTGTATAGCAGCGTGGCTGCTTGCCGCAATGGCTAAAAATAATTACTTTTAAAAGGCCTATGATGCATCCAGCGCCAGTGTACTTTAGGGAAAAAAACACATTATTCCTGGCTGCGTCATAGCACTTTTTGAAAATTACTTTTAGCCATTCTGCAAAACATCTGCGCTACTGTGTAGCATGGCTGCTAAACACTGCCAAAGCCAATAACTCTCATAGGCTTTGCCAGTGCTTGTTTAACATTATCCTGTTCTATGTCACAGCTCCACAGAATATTTCAGAATTTTGGCAATTAAAATATCTTTATTACAAAGTCTTATTCGTGAGAGCATTTCGACCCCCAGAACAACTGGATGCATTCCAGGGGTTTCCTCATGGAACTCTAAATGTGAATACAATTATTTGAATTCCTCACTGCTGGCCTCCTATGGCTGTCTGTAGGAGAAGACACACCCGCTTGTGTTCTTTTATTCTAATCACTATATGCTGCTATGACACCCTCCAAAATAGAGCCCACTTAGGTACTTATACACACAATTCTGAGGAGTGGGTGAGATACGTATAGAACCGCATTTCCTGTCAATATCAGTGGCCAGAGCATGATTCCAAAGAAATCAAGTTGTAAACCATAGCCAGATATTCCAAATAAAGTGTTTTTGCACTTAAGTCAACCATGGTCCTTCAGTGTCCCCAAACTACATTTAACACCTGCTCCTGACTTCACATTTGTTTCTCATAAAGTGTAATTGGAAGTACCACATTCACCCCATCTTGACACTGATGAATAACAGATGTTTATTAATGTTAACTAACTCAATGGGGATCATTTTATCGACCGTGTAGGAATGAAAGGCTAAAGGGACCCACTCAGGTGCGCAACACCCATTGGAATGAAAGGGCTTTAGCCCCCCCCCCCCCCCCCCCCCCCCCGTCGTGTGTGGCAGCCCAGGCTCAGATGGCTCCTGGACACACACACAGCGGCACCGAGCACTTCACAGGTCTTTAAAAGACCATGTGCATGTTAATGGGGCTTTAATGTTGTGCCACCCCTTCCAAGAGCCCCTGCAGCTTCACTCTGCCTATTGCTTAAAGTTTCAGCCCCCCCCCCAAAAAAATTTCTTAGCCCCCCCCGAAATGTGGCTCTAGTTGCGCCTCTGGACCCACTGGATTTCAGACTTTCGTCCACGCGGTCAAACGCAGTTTCCTGCGGTGTATGTTTTGGTCTCCTAAGCTATAAGATCCTACTTCAAATGACTCTGGTCAAATCTGGCGTCTGTTGTTGAGGATCCGGTTTCAGACCTCTTACTTCCCACTTGGCAGCTCAGCATGTGATTACTCAAAGCAATGATATCATTTCCCTGTCTTACAAAATATTTCAATAAAAAAATTATTGACCGAGGCTCAGGATGTGGCTGGGCACATTATCACGGCTCTGTGCTGGGCGGCGGCCAAAGAGAGGCACGCGCTCTCAGAGTCATTGCACAATCATTGTCAAATTTCCCGGCCAGCAATGGTAGCCTATGGACCGAGGATGCCATCTGGACATGTGAGGGTTTTTCCCAGACTGTCCATCTTCAAAGTATTCGTTAACTCTTTGCAGAGAGATACCTTCTCCACTTGGCAAATATTCCATGTTTATAATGAAATTCTTTTTCCTACATACGTTGTTACTTTTCTAATATGTTGCTATTTTCTAATATGCTGCCATTTTTCTATATTTCAGTTAAATTCTCTTTATTGTAAAAAATATTGGGTACTAAATCACAAGGTAAAGTATATTTGAAATATAGTTATTGTTCCATAGCTTTTATGTTGTTTGCGTACTGCTTCAAATCTCTTTGCAAGCACTTGTGAACTAAGGGTTAGAGATTATTTGGGGGTTCATTGCATGCCCAGAGACTTGTTATATGTGATACAATGTAAATGTCTCTCTGAACAGACAGGGTTCCAGGTGTAGGTTAGAGGTAGCAGAACAGGTGTATGAGTTCAATATAGCCAGCAGCAGTGTCTGGGTTTAATTTACCGTGCAGCGGTAGAAAACTGGTGACTGGGTTCAATTACTCAGTTTAATTTGTGGGAAGAAACTGGTGTCTAAGTTTAGTTTACCCAGCAGTGGGGAGAAACTGGTGTCTGGATTAAATGTACTTATCCTTGGGAGAAAACCGGTGTTTAAGTTTAATTTACCCAGCAGTGGGAGAAATCTGGTGTCTCAGTTTAATTTACCCAGCAGTGGCAGAAAACTGGCGCATGATTTTAAATTAAGCCAGCAGCGGCCGAAAACTGGTGCCTGAGTTTAATTTACCCAGCAGCGGGCCAAAACTGGTGCCTGAAGTTAATTAACCCAGCAGCTTATTTAATTTACCCAGCAGTTAATTTAACTACAAGGGAAGACCACATGATCCACATCCCACAAGAGAGATATTAAAATTTCTCAATTGCAACTCTGACTTCACGGTGTACTGCTTGGAGTGTCCATGCTCCAAGAGATACATCGGATGTACCAACGGAAAAACGTATATTAGAGCACATCCGAGCCATAACAAACCGGGATAAAACATATCCTGTGGCACTCCTTTTCGAAACACATCTTAAAAGCGATAGGGACCTCTTAACATTTCTTTGTCTGGTTTTGTCTGGATCAAGTAGACCGAAAGGAGAGAGGTGGTGGTCGTGTGAAAGCTCTATGGGTATTGGAATCTAAATACATCATTTATCTTCAAACCAAAACCCCTACAGGGCAAAATATTGATGAGGAGTTATGGATCCATCTCTAAGGGGCTCCAATACAGAAAGGGTGCTGGTACGGAAATGAGGAAGAGATATTTACAACATATGGGATATAAAACAAGTAGCAACATCACATGTCCATATACTTTTCCTCTGTTTTATATAAAATAAAGGCTGCGTCATCTGATTCACAGAAGTTATTAACAAACATCTCTCCCTTTCATTAAACAAATACATGATAAAGCCCATACAGGGTGAGAGAGTATTGGAGAAAAGCCCATACAGGGTGAGGAAATGCATAAGGGAATAGATTTTGAGAATTACATGAGACACGAATAATGGTATTTTATATCAGGCATAGGGTCCGTATTGATGTCAACATAAGTTTCTAATTCAGCATAGAATGCAATTGTTAAGATCAATAGGATGAGTATAGATGCTGCATGGAAAAATCAACTGTAATGCCATATACCGAATTTTATGTTTCCCTTATGACATTGTTTTTAAAGATTGTATCTTTATTAACTGCACTTGCACTTTTCACATGATCGATCAGTTTTACAAATTAAGGGGCCGATTACGATGGCGAGCGGACAAAGTCTGCCCACCATGGCTGCTGCAAACGGGACCGTCTGCCATAGGTGCGGCGGTCCCGCAAAATGAATTAGGATGCGCCCGCCACACTGGCGGGCACATCCTGTATGTTTGCATTGTGGCGGGTGGCAGCACCCGCCACAATGTAAAAATACATGTTTTGCATTTGCATGTACAAAGTGGCAGGCACCATGCAGTGCCTGCCACCTTGTACATGCAAATGTAGGGTGGTACCATAGGTACCCCCCATGTGCACCACCCCACCCCAAAGGAATTTTCCGCCTATCTTTTCACGGCGGGAACTCTGCCGCAAAAGACAGGCATCATAATGCCCACGGCAGTGCCTGCATGGCACCGCCTTCATTGCCCCATTATACCGGGTCCCGCAAGGCAGGCGGAAAAGGACAGCCTTGCAGTACCATTCACATTCCCACTACCATCCCAATTCGCCGGTAGGAATAATGAGGTTGATGGCGGGTGGTCGGCCATCGCCGGGCCGCCGGTCCTCACCGCCGGCCCGACGGTGGCGGACCGCCCGCCATGGTAATCGGCCCCTAAGTCCCAGTAAAAACATGTTGTAAGATGGTCGCTATAGTAGCACTGATTAACGCATTCCACTTTCACTGTTTATTGTTTACTGGGCTTCTGTGCGGCTTCACAGAATAAAATGGTCAATCAGTTTGCACACGCCAACACTGACGAAGCCGTGAAGCGAAACGTGTCTGTTGGAGGGTTAGGGGGTCTGTAAATAAACACTTCAAAAAGCGAAGACCTGTGTGCTTTCCTCTTTTGCATCGAAATGGATGGAAACGTTTTTGGAATATATATATATATATATATATATATATATATATATATATATATATATATATATATATATATATATGATTCCACAATCCTGCAGTGCGTGCGACCCGCCGGCAGCACCAACAGGAACACAGGTACAGACCACAACAAGGGATTTGTAGAGTTATAGAGTGCTTTATTCCATCGATGGGATCGGCAACTTGACAGTCCCAGAGATACAAGTGGTTAAATACTGTCGGGCACTCCCCCTGACTCCTCCCATTAATGGTCATGGACATAGTAAACATACTGTTTCATGTTATATCATTAAGATCGGCTGCTATCACATTTACTTCAATGCCACAAATGTACATTAATAACATCATCGTAATAATTGAGTTCATGAAAAAGTATATCGTTCCTGAACTTTCTCTCCACATAGTGTGAGTAGAGATTGATTAAATGGGTTCTATGCCCTAAGTTGGTACAAAAGGACACAATATATATATATATATATATATATATATATATATATATATATATATATATATATATATATATATATGCATAACGAGGTTGCCCAAGGGTGGAGGCACTGCTCAGGATCGCTCACAAGGCACACACACATTCCAACAGCAAAACCTCCGTAAATCCCTGCTGACGCGTTTCGGGCCCACAGCCCTTCCTCCTGGGCAGTTTATGATTCACAAAATGGCAGACAGGATGTGAGCGGCGATGCGGAGCAGGAGATGCCTGGTGTACTGCACCATCTTTCCATATGACACGTACCCCAAACGAAAATGGACTTTAATTTCATTATGGCGATAAATCCACTTGGATCTAATTGATATAAACTACCAGTCCCAGAATGCTGGGAGATGAAGGGCATAAAAGAAGGACATTAAGCTGGTCGTTTTGTCTGCCATTTTGTGAATCATAAACTGCCCAGGAGGAAGGTCTGTGGGCCCGAAACGCGTCGGCAGGGATTTACTGTTGGAATGTGTGTGTGCCTTGTGAGCGATCCTGAGCAGTGCCTCCACCCTTGGGCAACCTCGTTATGCATATATATATATATATATATATATATATATATAGAAATATATAATATACATATATACATTACAAATACAATGATAAAAATACTGAAAGTGATAAAAATGAAGGGCAAGTGCCCAATACTACAGCCGACTAGTACAACAACAGTAAAATATTAACCTGTTATTACTGTCCAAGGAGGTCAGGGGGGACACAATTCAGTAAAAAGGAAAAACCACATAATGTAATAGAAAGTGCGAAAATAGTGCAAGAATATTGGCCCATAAAATGGACTAGAGCAAGATAATTTCAAAGAATTATCAGCAGCAAAGAAATTCTTAAAGTGAAAGGTGCAATAAAGTGCAAAAAACGGCTAATACATCATAATCAGCAGAAAAGTACATACATATTGAAAAAGTGCAATACTGTACTAAAATTTAAAATAATTCATAAGAAGAAAGAAAGAAAATAGGTTGCTCCTAACGTCTGTTCAAAAATGGTAAAACATTTCAACAAGTTATTTATCATGATATAAATGCCTGTTAAAATCTTTGTAAACCGCTAAGTATCAATAAATTAGCCCATTAAATTGACATCAAATCATCCTCAGCACAATATAAAAATAGGTAAAACCATAAATATAGAAAAAGCCATTAAAAAACTGTGCTTATAATGAAAAAAGCAAAAATTCCTTAAAGTTAATGATGGTATAAACCAAACACAGGGGATATATGATAACAAGATTCATACAAAATTATGAAGATCTTCCCCCATATTCAGGCCATTGGGAATTTTGCTATTAAGAAGAACTATGTAGTGACTTTCCAATTGTCTTAATTTCTTTTCTCTGTCTCCACCTCTTTTGGACAGAGGAACAGCGTCAATTACAAAATATTGTAAGTCATTTAAATTGTTGTTGTGTACTAATTTAAAATGACGCGCCACTGGGTAACTTGGGTCAGAATTTACTATGGCCCGCAGATGTTGTAAAAAGCGGTTAAACACTTGTAGCTTAGTAATGCCAACATATTGCAACTCACAAGTGCATTTTAAAACATAAACCGCATGATCAGTCTTGCAGGTATAAAGATTATTGATCTTAATGGCAGTTTTAGTGAGTCCTTCATAGTACTCAGTAGTGTTGGTTCCAAATTTACATGTCAACACACAAAGGGTACCGAGAGGTCAAAACGAATATGTCATTCAACTATGGACACCAACCCCAACACCATACAGATAACAAAGTGGGAACAGACAGTGCGGACTAGGTGTGATAGTGACCGAGTTAACTCAAGGGCATAGGTAAAAATTCCCATCAGAAGCCACACTGTACCGCCCTCTTTCACATCATTTGGGTACTCCTTGCCCAGGAGACATAACAAAACAAACCGACCGGTCAGATGTTACCATGACCGTTTGTGAATGTGAAAGAAATGTGTCAGTGGAGGGAGGTTTAATTGAAATTATCAGTGTTGATGTGGCAACTGAAAAAAGCAGTGTAAAGTGAATGGAAAGGGGCGACCAATCGGTCCCCCCGAACGTATGGTGGAGTACCCCGATCCCCCCGGGAAGCCATCTTGGGCGGGAGGCGAGTCCCGGCTGGTATGCCCGAAGCGGCGTAGCCAGGGCGCGCTTTTTCCCGCCCTAGAGTGGGTTGTCCTAGATACCGAAGCTGCCAGCCACGCCCCCGGAGGCGGGTTTACGCCCGCCCGAAGAGGGATAAAAGGAGAGACAAGCCAAGGTAGCATCCTCTTGTTCCTGTGCTCTGAAGCTGCACCTCCCCGCTGCACGTGAGCTCGAGACGGAACGAAGAGCCAATTTTGAGCGTTGTAATTTTGTCTTTGTTCTTTCAGAGAATCATCGTTCGAGAATGCCGGGCAAGAAGGTCGGAAAGCGGGTCGGTACCGATCAGATGCTCCGCATGCTCGTGAAAGACATGGCCGAGATGAAGAAACAGATGGCGGCAATGAACGGTGTAGGAGGCCCAAAGCGAGTCGTCGGACCAGCATTGCCGGGAGTAGTCCCTAGCGGGAGAGGTAGAAGGTCCAAGAGGGGGGCAACTGGGGGAGAGACCCCGGTTCCCGAGGCGCCGCCGGCGCTCCCCGATACACCGACTGAGGCCCCGATCCCGGTCCCGAAGGAGGGGCAACCAATTCCCGTTGTAGTCACCCCTGTGAACGGGGAGGATATGCCTCCCGAGTTGGCTGCACAGCTGGCAGCGTGGTTGGGGAAAGATAGCGAAGGCACCACAGGCGGATGACGCCAGGGCAGTAATGAGGCAGTTGCGGCAATCAAGAGAGGCCGCAAAGGCACCATGTCCTTTTGTTCCCCCGCAGGCTCCAGTGGGTGAAACCGCGGCGGGCACGAGTTCGGCAGCGACTACGGTTACAGCTTCTAGTTCAGGTAAGCAGCGACTGCCGATTGCGGGGGAGGGGTCTGTACCCTCGAGAAGGGAGAAAGTGGCTCAGCATATTCCGATTGAAATCAAGGAGAGGGTATGGGCTGAGAAGTATGTAAACATGTTTTCTTTGCTAACTGATCATTATGAGATCGAGCATGTGAAGGGTCAAAAAGAGTTTTTGCACCGAGTGTTTGGCGCGCCAAGATGGCCGCTTTTAAGGTCGATGAGAACATAGGTAATTGGGGCAGAGCGTTTGGCATATTCACTTCAATTATGGGGGAACGAAGGCCTGAAATGTTGGCCGAGTTACCCGTGTACCAGACACGTATTATGGAGTTTTCTCAGTCATATGAGGGCAATCAGTGGTTTTGTTATGATAATGTTTTTCGGAAGGCCAAGGAGTTCGACACATCTCTGACGTGGGATTGTTACGACTCCATTTCATGGCAAAAGATGGAGAAATCAGGTATGTTAAAGGCACCATTGGTGGGGGGAAGCGGGGGAGAGTTTTCCCGCCATTCATCTGGGGCGCCCTTTCGGGCAGGTTCAAGTAATGAGCATCACTCGAGATCGAGTGGCAATACAGGCAAAAAAGGCATCTGCTGGAATTTTAACAGAGGAAAGTGTACGAGGCCCCAGGGGTCATGCAAGTTTAGGCACGACTGTGGGGGGTGTGGGCAATCCTCGCATCCTGAGACCATGTGCAGAGCCAAAACGGGTGATAACGGAGGTAGGGGAAGCGCCAAACAGGTCTGAAATAGTCCGAGGGGCGCCTTTACCTACCCCGGTTGATACCATGGCAATGATTCCTTGGCTCAATGAATACCCGGATCATGTCTCCGCTGGGGTGTTGCGAGATGGGTTTTCGTATGGTTTCCGCATCCCAGTGGGGAATTTTCAGGGTAAGGCACAGTGTAGGAACCAACTGTCGGTCCTGCAGAATACGGCGGTGGTACAGGCGAAGATTGTGAAAGAGTTGACCTGGGGTCAGGTTGCCGGACCATTCGACACGCCACCAGTTGCTAATTTTGTTTGTTCTCCCTTGGGAGTGGTCCCCAAGAAGGACCCGGGTGAGTTTCGATTAATACATAACTTGTCCGCCCCGAGAGGTCTTTCGGTGAATGATGCGATAGACCCGGAGGTGTGTTCGGTGCGGTACGCATCTTTCGATGAGGCCGTCGCCATGTTGAATCGCCTGGGGCCCGGAGCGCTGATGGCCAAATCAGACATCGAGTCAGCGTTCCGGTTGCTCCCGGTACAACCAGACGATCAGCGTCTCCTCGGTTTTATGTTTCAGGGTCGCTATTACATGGATAAATGTATGCCAATGGGATGCTCCATATCTTGTGCTTATTTTGAGAAATTCAGTTGTTTTCTGCAATGGGTATTCACAAGAATGACGGGGTTTCAACATGTTATGCATTATCTTGACGATTTTCTGTTCCTGGGGGCAGCTGGGGATCCAGAATGTGCACAAGCTTTAAAAGAATTTTGTGGTCTGATGAATCAGTTTGGTGTGCCATTGGCACCAGGTAAGACGGTGGGGCCATCAACTTCGCTCGAGTTTCTCGGGATAGATCTCGATTCACTGGAAGGTTGCTTCCGGTTGCCCAAAGAAAAGGTGGGGAAATTCAGGGCCTCCCTTGAAGCATGTATTCGGGAAACCAAGGTGAACTTGCATCAATTGCAACAAACTGTGGGTCAGTTGAATTTTGCCCTTAGAGTAATGCCAATGGCCCGCCCTTTCTCCCGCTCGATTGCTCAAGCCATGGTCGGTCTTAAAGAAGGGCACCATCGCACGAGGCTCTCGGCCGAGATTCGCCAGGACATGCGCATTTGGTTGGCATTTCTGGCGGATTTCAATGGTCGAGTTGTCTGGACCAAGCCGGCGGTGTCCTCCGAGGAGTTGGGGCTGTGGACAGATTCGGCGGGGAGTATAGGCTTTGGCGCCATATTCGGTAATCACTGGTCGGCTCAAAAGTGGCCGTCATGGTGGCACGAGTGTGGGCTGACGAGCAACATTGCTTTTCTCGAACTGTTCCCTATTCTGGTGGCCCTACAAACATGGCCTGAGGGGTTCCGGGATCACTCTGTGGTGTTCTGGTCGGATAACATGACCGTGGTTGAGTGTATCAATAGTCAGGCAGCACGATGCAAATGGATTCTGAGATTGCTCAAGGAAATTGTGTTACTATGTATGCAATTGAACGTGCTCTTTAGGGCAAGACATGTGCCAGGAGTACTGAATCAGGCGGCTGATGCGCTTTCTCGTTTCCGTATGCAGGCCTTCTGGGGTTTTCTGCCCACAGCGGACCCGGTGTCGGCACCATTCCCCGAAGCTCTCTGGTCTCTCGGTGCCCCGAACTACAAAACCTCGTGGGAGAGAGTTTAGCACCCAGGACGAGGAAGGCATATGAAGGGGCGTTCCGTTCTTATCGGTCCTTTTTGGGTTCGGCTAGGGGGGAGCTTTGGGGCCAGGAAGAGTATGTCGTAAAGTTTTTGCTGTCGTTACATCAGGCAGGCAAATCGGTAGCCACGGCCCAGAGGCATCGGGCCACCATTTCCTTCATGGCGCGGGCTCATGGGATCCAGGACCCTACTGCATCTTTCGTAGTACAGAAAGCGCTGCGTGGGTGGCAACGCCTTGAGGGTCGCAGAGTAGATGAAAGGCACCCGATAGGTCTGGAGAGGTTGGCTCTGTTATTTTCCGTTCTCCCTGCGACTTGTTCATCCCAGTCTGAAACAGTGTTATTCCGGGCCGCTTTTGCATTAGCATTCCATGGGGCTATGCGGGTAAGCGAACTGGTGGCGAGGAACAAGCAGGATACTGGGGGGGGACTGTGCCGAGAGCACGTTCTAGTTAAGGGGGATACGATGATTGTCTCGTTTCTCAGGTCCAAGACCGATCAGGGTGCGATCGGGGACAGTATAGTAGTCCATCGGAGTCCCGGATCTCCCATGTGCCCCATCGTATGCGTTGAGGAATATTTGGCGCAGAGGGCGGCATCGTGGGGGGGGGCCCTGTTGAGGCACACTGATGCCACCCCACTGACGAGGTTTCAGTTCAAGCGGGTGCTAGCAATGGCAATTTCGGCCGCGGGCTTGAACCCGGGCGATTTTGGGACCCATTCCTTCCGGATAGGGGCTGCTACAGAGGCTACAGCCAGGGGTCTGAGTGTGGAAAAAGTGAAACAATTGGGGCGTTGGTCCTCGAATTGTTACAAAAGGTATGTGCGGTTGCACATGTTGTGAAGCTGTAATCATGTACTCACGCTTCTTGTTTTTGTTTGGTTTACAGTTTCGCAAGCTTACGAGGCGGGGCGGACTGTGCAGTCGACCCGACACCTGGGAACCAGCGGTCAAAGATCACCGGCTGCGGAAAAAGTGGTGTGGGTCGTGGGCCACTCATACGTGAGGCGTGCCGCGGACGTATTCAAAGCAGGTGACATGATTCACATGGCTGGGGAATACGGGTACAGGGTGACCTTCTACGGAAAGGGCGGGCTCTGTATTGACCAGTTTCAACCTTTTGTCGAGGGTTTGTTAGGGCGGACAAGGTCACCGCCATCTATAATCATAGTGCATCTTGGGGGCAATGATTTAGTGACCACTGGTAGACGACTACTTCTCGAGGCGATACTATCCACAGTAAGTTGGTTGGCGAGAAGGGTTCCAGGGTGCACAATTGCGTGGTCCCATATGATTCCACGAAAAGTGTGGCGGGGGGCGAATTCTGTGTCTGCTATAAATCATTCGGTGAAGAAGGTAAATAACAAGTTGGCTAGACTGTTTCGTACAAGTGCATTGCATTCGATTCCTCATGGTTGTATCAGGGTGGACAGTATGTATCTGGAGGATGGGGTCCATTTGTCCCGGGTGGGGAATTCTTTACTCATAGGAGACCTCGTAGCCTGGCTAAAGAGTTTACAGCATGACCTTTAGGTAGGAGTTTTGTGGGGGGTCCGGATAGCCGGTCAACTATCCGGCCTGTGGCGGTAAGGTCATGATCGGTGAGCAGTAATTGGAAGATCCCTATGGGGGGGGCGTCACCCATTACAGATGGGAGCGCCCGGGGGGAGGTGGCCATTGGCCCCTCAACGGGGAGGCGGTCCCTTCTAAGGATGGGACGCCGAAAGGAAAGGGAAGGCGGTCAAGGCCCCTCCCTGGATAGGAGGGGCTACGGGCCCCTCCTGGGAATTTCCCGGGGCCAGGACATCTGCAACGGCAGATGTGGTAAGTTGTGTGGGGTGGGGAGGGGGGTCCACGCTAGCTTCTAGACACCTCACACGAGTCCTCGGACGACCTTAAAATGGCGTCGAGTTAATTGGGGCCCCCGTCAAGACAAGGGAAATTGGTATGTGCACATGAGGTACAGTCCTCTGTGTGGCCGCCCCTCACAAGTGAGGGGGTAGTTCTGGTTTAGGGATCTGACACCGGTTACGACCTTGCCGTTGGCCCTTAACGTTAGGATGTACAATTTCAATTTAAGAATGTATTTGTAGGATGTTAGTATCGGCTAGGAGAACCTTTGTATTAGAAATATGTTAAGGTCAGCCAAAACATCGTAATATGGAAATGAAATTGTACACGATATGAAACTGTTATTTTAATGTTTTCATTTTGTTTCATATTTTAATAAATACGGCCGGGAGGGTAACTCCCTCCCGCCTTCCAAAAGTTCAGAAATGTTTCCGTATTCCCATTCTTGGGGATTGTGTTGAGAGGGGGTGGCGGGTATCTCAGCCATATGGAAAGGGGCGACCAATCGGTCCCCCCGAACGTATGGTGGAGTACCCCGATCCCCCCGGGAAGCCATCTTGGGCGGGAGGCGAGTCCCGGCTGGTATGCCCGAAGCGGCGTAGCCGGGGCGCGCTTTTTCCCGCCCTAGAGTGGGTTGTCCTAGACACCGAAGCCGCCAGCCACGCCCCCGGAGGCGGGTGGAGGCGGGTTTACGCCCGCCCGAAGAGGGATAAAAGGAGCGACAAGCCAAGGTAGCATCCTCTTGTTCCTGTGCTCTGAAGCTGCACCTCCCGCTGCACGTGAGCTCGAGACGGAACGAAGAGCCAATTTTGACCCACCCACCAGCCCCTGGAGACAGCAAGTGGTTTGAAGTAAAGTTGTGATGTGGTAACTCAATTTTCTTACAGGTTACTTGGAATTAAAAGTTGTGATTCATTATGCAATAAAGTGGTAACTCGATTTTCTTACAGGTTGCTTTGATTAAAAGTTGTGATTCAGTGTGCAATAAAGTGGATAATTTCTTACAGTATGTTTTATCGAATAAAGTATTTGCACCAGTGTTGATCAGTGATGTTTCGACAGTTCATATATTGAGCATCTTTTGTTTTTTAGTGATTAGTCCTTTAGTTTAATGTCGTATTTATTTTCGGTCGGGCGGTAAGGTCATGATCGGTGAGCAGTAATTGGAAGATCCCTATGGGGGGGGCGTCACCCATTACGGATGGGAGCGCCCGGGGGGAGGTGGCCATTGGCCCCTCAACGGGGAGGCGGTCCCTTCTAAGGATGGGACGCCGAAAGGAAAGGGAAGGCGGTCAAGGCCCCTCCCTGGATAGGAGGGGCTACGGGCCCCTCCTGGGAATTTCCCGGGGCCAGGACATCTGCGACGGCAGATGTGGTAAGTTGTGTGGGGTGGGGAGGGGGGTCCACGCTACCTTCTAGACACCTCACACGAGTCCTCGGACGACCTTAAAATGGCATTGAGTTAATTGGGGCCCCCGTCAAGACAAGGGAAATTGGTATGTGCACATGAGGTACAGTCCTCTGTGTGGCCGCCCCTCACAAGTGAGGGGGTAGTTCTGGTTTAGGGATCTGACACCGGTTACGACCTTGCCGTTGGCCCTTAACGTTAGGATGTACAATTTCAATTTAAGAATGTATTTGTAGGATGTTAGTATCGGCTGGGAGAACCTTTGTATTAGAAATATGTTAAGGTCAGCCAAAACATCGTAATATGGAAATTAAATTGTACACGATATGAAACTGTTATTTTAATGTTTTAATTTTGTTTTATATTTTAATAAATACGGCCGGGAGGGTAACTCCCTCCCGCCTTCCAAAAGTTCAGAAATGTTTCCGTATTCCCATTCTTGGGGAGTGTGTTGAGAGGGGGTGGCGGGTATCTCAGCCATATGGAAAGTGAGTAGTGAAAAACATTAAAATTGGATGGGCTGGGTTGATGTCAATGACTTATTATTATCTCCCGGTCCCCCAAATCTATAAAACAAGTGCAAACACAGATTTGACATAATATCCGTGATCAGTAGTGGTCAACATGTTTCAGCATATCTAAGAAATAGTTTCATGCATTCATCAGGACCCGTTGTAAATTAACTACTGCTTTTTGTGAAAAGTAAAAGATATCACCTGCAATGTCCAGGTTGTATGTTCAACCACATACTGTTACCGTACCGTACCAGAGATACGACATCCACAGGAACGTCACATTCACAAGGTGTGCCATATAAATATAGTACATCCTTTAATTTCACAATGTGTCCGAATCACATGATCTGGGGATTAAATTCATTTGAAACCACTCACCCATTAGTTGTGGTTGTTGTGCTTCACCCCACCTGGCTGCAGCTCAGGTTAAGAGGAGCACCGCTCTAAATCAAAAAAGTTAAAAAGTAAAGACGACAATCATGGCCTTGTTTTTATCAATTGTTTAGCGCTGGGAAATTCTGTTGTTATATACAATTCCCATGCGCAACTTCATAAACCGAATCAGTGTTGTAAAAAGTACGGTTTATAATTCTCACGCTTTTTCTACATTCTCTAATGACGTGGTTTTTTAAATTTGATCATAAACGTTACTGGCCAGCATTGAATATGGGAACTATAGCAGCTCAATAGTCGGTCTACCCATAAGAATGCAATGCATTTGAAACCACATGATAATGAGACCGAGCTCGATTTAATATTCATGTAGCAGCGTAGGTTGTGAATTGCAAAATCGCGCCAAATCACGCATTCACGGTGGCAATATCCAATCTATTATTTGTCTGTGTTGAAGCCCCTGTATGCCCACAAGAGTTATTCGAGCACGCAGTCACTTGCCCAAGATCCATGTAAACACTCATGTCCAGTGTCCTCAAGCCGGCATGTTAGCCTCAAAAGGCATTAAACAGTCATGCACAGCGTGCTCATACCGGCACATCAGCCTCCAAAGGCATGTAGACAAATACGCTTATATGGCGTTACTCACCTCCAACGTCGGTGTCTCCCGGCAGTCTTCCAAACTGTCTGGTGGGCGCCGAACGGAGAGGGCGCGCCATATTTAAAACCCAATGTGTCTCGTTTCTCGTGACGTTGGTCACGTGATTTGCGTGCATGACGGGATACGTAGTTCTTATTATCCCGTATTTGTAGTTCGTTAAAGCGAAATCGGGGAATCATTCAGATATTCAGGGTAGGCATAAATTATCATCAACAGGGACATATGTTATTATCGGCAAATGTTATTACTTTATCCATCATCCTGTGGTTATATCACTGCAATCATTTGATTCCTGTGTATTACAAACAGCCCCGGTCTACAGGCGCCATATTTGTAGTTCTTTTAAGTAGGAAGAATTCTCTGCCAACGCAGGACATGTCAATAGCCTAAGTTAACACCTCCCTAAATAATGTTTCGGTATTTATGACGAGGATATGCAGTTAACACAACATGTTTAGGTATGTCTATCCCTATAATTAGTAACATTCTTCCAAATTCGTAGTATATCCATCAGTACAGAATAGATGGACTGAGTATAAGCTTAATTTTGATTTTTACCCAATTATGATGATATTTAATGTATGTTTTAAAAAAAGGATTATCCTAAGATTGTACGTTCAGAGTGGCTAATCATATGGTATTATCATCCAAGGGCAACACAATCACTTAGTGGTCAAACCTTTTTTCAGAGGGACATCCACGGTATCGGCTCATTTAACATATCCTTGTCGCTATTGAGTTTGTAGACCCATTTTTGCTCAATTTTGAATAAAAACCGGGCCACATCTGGACATGAGTCAGGTATTAGAGGCTGTTCAAGAACAGTCCAATAAAAATCATTTGGACCATGTCCAACCTCCAAAAAATGCGCTGTTAGACGGGTGGCCTGTTTGCGACAACGTACCGTGCTCTTATGTTCTTGTATTCTTGTCCTTATCTTCCTCGTCGTCATACCTACATATTGTTTCTGACATGGACACATGATCAAATATATGAGGTTTCCGCTATTGCAGTTTGTAAACCTGCGTTGTATCCAAGGTCTATTTGTACCTATGTCCACAGTTGTAGATTTGCAGGTTTGGGGCACACAGAGCATGCCCCACACGGATGGTGGCCTTGTACTGGCGGTAAATCCCACAGGGTGCCAACCTGTCTGGGTTCTTTATTCTTTGGGCGTGTATGGACTAATTGGTCCTTTAAACTTTGTCCTCTTTTGAACGCAAACAAGGGTGAGGGGATCTCATCACCCCCTGTGTTCAATATTGACCAGTGTTTCTTGATCTTCTGGACTTTGTTGGATCTAGTGTTAAAGGTATTTACAAAAGTGATGTGGTTGGTTTTCTCCTTTGGTGGATGCAATTCAAGAAGGGACTCTCTGTTATTGTTTGATGCCCTCTTCTTGGATTGGCGAATTATCTTCTTAGGATAGTTCTTCTCACAGAGTTGTTTCTCCAGATTTATTGAGTGGGCATTGAATGCTTCTTTGTTGGAACAATTCCTCTGGACCCTGAGAAACTGACCAAATGACAAATTGTTCCTCAGGGCCCGTGGATGACAGCTATCATAGCTGAGTAAGGCATTCTTAGCCATTGGCTTTCGATAAAGCTCAGATTCAAGGCCATTTGTAGTTGCTAAAATTTTTAAATCCAGGAATGCTAGTGCAGTTCTACTGTACTCAATGGTGAATTTCAAATATGCATTTCTGGTATTTAACCATTGGTGGAATAACAAAAGCACACTCCCGAGTACCCCCGCTCCTAGGAAAAGGAAGTCGTCTAAATAATGCATGACCTGTTTGTGGCCTGTCGACTGCCTCATGACCCATTCTAGAGAAGAGCTAAAAGTCTCAAAGTATGCACATGATATGGAACAACCCATAGGCATGCACTTATCCATGTAAAATTTCCCTTCAAAAGCAAAACCCAGGAGGTGGTGGTCCAAAGGATGGACAGGTAGGAGACGGAAGGCAGATTCAAAGTTCGATTTAGCCATTAATGCGCCCGGCCCTAATCCCCGCAATAATACCACGGCCTGGTCAAATGAAGCGTACTTCACACTACAAACACCGTCATCTATCGCATCATTCAAAGATGCCCCTCTTGGTGCCGATAGGTTGGGAATCAGTCTAAACTCGCCCTTTTCCTTCTTGGGTACTACACCTAGTGGTGAACACACAAAGTCGGGGACAGGCACCTCCAGGAATGGCCCAGCTATCCTGCCTAAGGACAGCTCCTTTCCAATTTTAGCAGCCACTACCGCAGGATTCTGCTGTACCGATAACTGATTTCTGCAATGTGCGCTGCCTGTGTATCCCCCTGACGGGATCCGGAAACCTTGGGAGAAACCCTCCTGCAGTAGGGCAGCCGCTGTGTGTTCTGGGTATCTGTTCAACCATGGGATCATTGCCAAGACGTCTATGGGAGTGGGACCAACTGTGCCTTCTACCCTATTCTGGTTTCTTCCCCCCTCTCTGACCTTGGTTACCATTTCTGGACCTGCACGTTGTCTCGGGATGGGAGGTGTGACCGCAAATTGCGCAGGCATGTCTAAATTTACATGTGCCAGCCGGCCTCGCACAGGAGCGCTTATTAAAGTCCCAGCACACCCCCCTCCTTTCCCCCTCACCCCCCTATTCTTACCCGGGAAGTCATTCCCCTGCGCTGACCGAAAGGGCTGCTGAGGTTTTGTAGAGAACATCTTGACTGCACTGGTGGACTGGGCCGGGGCCGTGTTCCCTGAGAACTGCTTATGCCAAGACAAAGAGTCAACCGTGTCCCATGTCAATGAGGAGTCAAATTCCTTAGATTTCCTGAAATTCACATCATACTCCTTCCACGCCTCCCCAGGGTACTGCTCGCTCCACCCTACAAACCTGCTCTGGTAGCAAGCCATTGCTGCCTGTACATTAGGAGGGCATTCGACGTGATAGCCGTAAGGATCGAGAAGGCCCTGATCCAATTAGGCAAAGTTTCCTCCACCCTGAATTTTGCACACTGTACCCTCCATTCGCTAGGATGCATCCATTCTTTAAGTACTTTGGCATTTTCCATTTCCCTATTGTCCAGCAACAGAGAAAAAATATAAATATACTTTCCCGCCCAAATCATTTCTTTCACAGCCCGTAAAACATGTTGTGCTAGATCCTCACTCCTGGACGGTATTGAACCGTCACCCAAGAGAGGTAGAGCCACTTCCTTACCATTTACGGACACTTGAGCCGGTCCACCTTCAATTCCATTCGGTTGGGCGGTGTTCGCACCTGCAATTGAAGAAGAAGAGGGGCCCGCAGCACCACCAGCAGCCATTGCTGCTCTAATTTTTTCCACCATCTTAGCCGCCTCAGCGGTATGATCCAATGTTGAGGGCAACATACCCCCCTTTTGCAACCAAGGCAATATGGCCGCTATCTGAGCTGTTAGCTTGGGCGGGACTGGAGCTTCTGAATCTGGCACAACTGTCGGCACTACCGCCCCCCCTGGGGGCATGCCCGGCGGTGCTGATGGGCTAGGCAAAGGGGCGGCCGGTAGCGGGGGGGCCCAATAGGTGCTGGCCCGGGGGCCGTCGGAAGCGGCCCAATGGGGGAAGACTGGGCCGGCCTCACAGGAGGAGCCGGTGCCGCGGGAGCCGGTACTACCGGCTCGGGTATAGGGGGATCAGCCGGAGGTGCAGGAGCGAGTGCGCTGCACCTAGATCTCTCGGCCTTGCTCCTCCTAGGTGAGGTGTCGAAGTCTCCCCTTGGCAAATGCGCAGTAATCTGCCATTTGGGCCTAGCCTGTGGGCCCGCAATACCATCAATCCTCTCATTCCTGCGAGCCTCCAGATTGTCAACCTTACCCAACCTTTTATCAATGGCATTCATCCTATGCATCATGGCCTGCATCATCATCTCCATTTTCGTCCCCTTAGCCCCCTTAGCTCCTGGCATTCTGCTGCCCACTGTACAACACTCTTACTGCCCGGATTCGTGACCCGTGCACACTTGTACCGTCAACAGACGGAGGATACGCAGGGGGCTGTGAGCACCATGCAACTGCGACCGCAACACACCGGCTTGTCCGATTGTCAGGGGTGACCAAACTCTAACGTAGACCCACCCGGCGGCCACTAGAAGCAATGAAATGCAAGCCCCCCGCTCTCTTCTTACCACCGACGTCCTGCGTGTTCCACGGTCCCGGTCAATGCTCCGTAACGTATGGTCGACGCTCAGACTGTCTGCTTCCAATGTCGTGCTCCCACACACCCCAAATAGAAGTCCTCACTTTGGCGCTGACCTGCAGTGAAAGGGAAAATATTACGACTTTTTGAGTCAAGGCGCTGCCGCGTTCGACGCGTTCCCTTTCGGCCGCTGTCCTCCCAAGACTCGGCGCCTCCTTCAGCCGCTTGACCGCCGACAATAACCTGAAATACAGGAAAAGAAAATTAGGAAGCCCCGAGCACGGGGCACGACCAGTGTGTGGGAACGTCCAGGCGACAAGAGGGCCACCTGAGCGCTCCCCCCTCCTTTATTCCCAGGATCGTGGGGAGGGAGTGGCACGCCCCTTCTCCCCACCCCCCAGCCGCCTGCCCCTCCGACCCGGGAGACCGCACAAAGCCTTCCGGGTCAGGGATCGGGCGCCAGCCGGTGGTGCGGGGCACAACCCCGCGTCATCATTGGAGGCCGGAAAGTCACCCCCCCACCACCAGGAGGCAAGGGGAGAGGGGATCGCCGCACCGCCATGGGGGCAGGGGGGCCGAGGGCCCCGCCTTTTCATTTTACTTGTGTGAGGATAACCCAGTAAAAGGAATTTTCACTGACAGGCACAGCTTCTTTTCAACTGCCTGACAGTTGTAAATCATAATCACTCTCATCTATCGTAGTTTTCTCGCTGACAGGTGCAGCTGCTTTAAGCCCGTGTGCAATCTTCATGCTGACAGGTACAGAAAACGTTGTGAGGAGTGGTTGTTCTATACCAAACCCTCGTCTGAACTGCCCATTTTGTGTGCTCTTACTTTCCAGAAATTTTGAGTTTTAACTAAATACATATGTTGGAACAATATTCGCAATCTAGAGAGCTATGTTATAGTTACAAAAATCTTCAATTGAATGCATTAGCAAGTGGATATTCGCATTACATACTAGTTTGTGGGTGAATTTAGTGTGTCTCGTAACCATCCTGTATTAGATTGAGGGAATAGCACAGATTTCTACTTATAACATGGCTGTAACTAATATCTCACAACCACCTCCTTTTTAGGGCTCGCCTGCTGATGCGCTTGCGCACAGCTGTGCGCATAGCTGGCAAGCTATCTTGTGGCTTAACTAGAGCTTAACCATCTCGTCGATTTGTTGCTGTGCCCGAGAAAAACAAGCTCAATGCGCAAGCGCATTGGCAAAAAGCACGTGCACATCAAAGCCACCAGCACACCAAAGCCTCCCTCCCACAGGCATCTCAGCTTCCCCCAGCCGGCATTACTCCTCCCCTAATTATTCACTGCATGGCCGGCAGCAACATCAAAGGCTGCTGCTGCCGTGACTCGCATGTCTCCTCCCTCCTCCCCTTTCACTGCCCAGGCAGGCCGTACTTTCACTTTACACGGCCGCCAGGCCGTGTCTCGTGTTTATTTTAACATGACAGCTTTTCCTTTTCTGGTTGAATGTCTTCTAGCTTTCACCCTATTCTCGTCACCCTTACTCACTCCCATCAATCTCCCGGACTAAACCCTTCTCTTTGTTCCCATTCCAGGAGTGACCTTTGTTTCTGTCAAACTCCTCTGCTTCGTGTGTGAAGCTTTGGAATCTCACTATTAGCAAGCCGCTTGTAGATGCATTTCTCTCCCAGATGCATTTCTCTCCCGGCTCAAGCTCTACCTATCCCATACCGATTTTCTCCCCACTTCCTCCAAGTACAGATTCCTTCCCTCTGTAAGTATAGTTCTTGCAGATCACCTTGCCAGTCGTAATTGTTTTCATTGCGCATTTAAGGATATATTTTCTTTTTATTCCTGTGGACATTGTCTGACGAGCAGTGCCTAGCAATGCAGCGCTGACATCTCGAGGAAGAGGCCGCTGCATATGAAGAGTTCCCATGTTTGTTTGACATTTTGATCTTTCCTTGGATGTGGGCTCAGGCGGAGGTGTGCTAAGAAACTCAAAACTGCTCGGGTAATCTGGGTAGTTCCACTGCCAGTTTACTCTCTTGTTTCATGAAAAACGTAGTTTTTTGCTTTGTACCCATTCCCGGAGTGACCATTGTTTCTGCCAAACTCCTCTGCTCTGATTCGTGTGTGAAGCTTTGTAATCTCACTATTGGCAAGCCGCTTCCAGATGCATTACTCTCCCGACTCAAGCTCTACCTATTCCCTACCGATTTTCTCCCCACTCCCTCCAAGTACAGATTCCTTCCCTCTGTAACGATGCACCCACCACACAGCTCCACCGATGCACGCACCACACAGCTCCACCGATGCAGCCTCCACACAGCTCCACCGACACAGCTCCACCGATGCACCCACCACACAGCTCCACCGATGCACCCACCACACAGCTCCACCGAGGCACCCACCATACAGCTCCACCGAGGCACCCACCACACAGCTCCACCGATGCACCCACCACACAGCTCCACCGATGCACCCACCACACAGTTCCACCGAGGCACCCACCATACAGCTCCACCGATGCACCCACCACACAGCTCCACTGATGCACCCACCACACAGCTCCACGAGGCACCCACCACACAGATCCACCCACCACACAGCTCCACAGATGCACCCACCCCCCCAGTTCCACTGCTGCACCCACCACACAGCTCCACAGATGCAGCCACCACACAGCTCCACCGATGCACCCACCACCCAGCTCCACTGATGCACCCACCACACAGCTCCACTGATGCACCCACCACCCAGCTCCACCGATGCACCCACCACACAGCTCCACCAACACAGCTCCACCGATGCACCCACCACCCAGCTCCACTGATGCAACCACCACACAGCTCCACCGATACAGCTCCACCGATGCACAGACCACAGAGCTCCACAGATGCCCCCACCACACAGCTCCACCGATGCACCCACCACACAGCTCCACCGAGGCACCCACCACGCAGCTCCACCAAGGCACCTCCCACACAGCTCCACCGATGCACCCACCACACAGCTCCACCTATGCACCCACCACACAGCTCCACCGAGGCACCCACCACACAGCTCAACAGATGGACCCACCACACAGCTCCCCTACACAGCTCCACCGATGCACCCACCACACAGCTCCACCGATGCACCCACCACCCAGCTCCACCGATGCACCCTGCACACAGCTCCACCGATACAGCTCCACCGATGCACCCACCACACAGCTCCACTGATGCACCTACCACACAGCTCCACCGATGCACCCACCACACAGCTCCACCAATGCACCCACTAATCTCCACCGATGCACCCACTATACAGCTTCACCGATGCACCCACCACAGAGCTCCACCGGTGCACCCACCACACAGCTCCACCTACACAGCTCCACCGATGCACCCACCACACAGCTCCACCGATGCACCCACCATACAGCTCTACCGAGGCACCCACCACACAGCTCCACCGAACGACCCACCACACAGCTCCACCGATGCACCCACCACACAGCTCCACCGATGCAGCCACCACACAGCCCCACCGACACAGCTCCACCGATGCACCCACCACCCAGCTCCACCGATGCACCCACCACACAGCTTCACTGACACAGCTCCACCGATGCACCCACCACACAGCTCCACCGATGCACCCACCGCCCAGCTCCACCGAGGCACCCACCATACAGCTCCACCAAGGCACCCACCACACAGCTCCACCAATGCACCCTCCACACAGCTCCACCGAGGCATCCACCACACAGCTCCACAGATGCACCCACCACACAGCTCCACCGAAGCACCCACCACACAGCTCCACTGATGCACCCACCACACAGCTCCACAGATGCACCCACCACCAAGCTCCACCAATGCACCCACCACACAGCTCCGCCGAGGCACCCACCACACAGCTCCACCGATGCACCCACCACACAGCTCCACCGATGCTCCTACTAAGCTCCACAAATGCACCCACCACACAGCTCCACCAATGCACCCACTAAGCTCCACCGATGCACACACCACTCAGCGCAACCACAGCATCACTCAGTGCAACCACAGCATCACTCAGAGCAACCACAGCATCACTCAGCACAACAATAGCATCACTCAGCCCAATCACAGCATCACTCAGCACAACCACAGCATCACTCAGCCCAAGCACAGCATCACTCAGCGCAACCACAGCATCACTGGTTCAAATATGTTCTTTCAATGTTTAAAGCTGTTTTCAAGCTTTCATGCTTTATTACAAATCACAAAAAGATGTTAATATTTCACTTCTGTTCTTGGAATTTCGTCACAATAAAAAACACTGAACATAATCTTCACAAAAGTTATTTACAAAAGTTTAAGCTATTGCCATTACAAATTAAATAAATTATTTAAGTATTAATTATTTAAAAAAATTAAAAGCCATTGTTATTTGTAATATCAATACATCAAAGTGACGTAAATACAAAACATGTTGCATTACAAATGCTATAGGTGTTTGCGAAAGTTATAACTATTGGCATTGTAAATGACAAAGCTATTAATTTAGCTATTTTAAAAAATAACACATAAAGAAAAAAAAAATCATTTAGAAGACCAATAGCTCAAACTTTCCTAATGCGAGCCCTATTGCATTTCCAATGCTTGTTTAATTGATGTTGGGGAACCTAATCTTCGGAAACAGTGGAAGGAATTATTGAAATCGTATCTCACAGCTTGAGGAGGAGAAAAGTTCTCTCCATTACGTAAACAGCACATTTTACTTTATAATCTAGGGGTAGAAGTACACAAAACATACGATAACATTACAGATTCTCCCCAGGATGATGAGGATAGTGATGAAGATGAAAATATGTATCCTGCCACTATCAACAGGCTAGAGAAGCATTTTGGGTAAAAGATAAATGTGGTATTAGAAAGACACAAACTCTTTTCTAGAATTAAATGAAAAAGCGAATCAAACAAAACATATATTGCTATTTTGAAGGGATAATCCAACACATGTGTTTGAACTGTTAACTAAATCGCTTATTAGGGATCAATTAGTCAGATGTACCAATAATCTCAAAATTTAAGAAAAGTTACTGGTTGTTAATCCTGGTATCAAACAAGGAATTCACATTGCAGTGAGTATAGAACACACTGCAGATTGTATCAAAGAGATGGAGTTAGGCTCTGACACCACAGCTGAGGTAAATGTAATCAATAAACTAAATATCAACAGAGTGGTGAAACACAAAAACCAGGTGCTCAGCGGTAATAAACTTAAGTGTTACAGATGTGGCAGCCTGGGCCATCTTGCAAATAATTTGACTTGTCAGGCCAGAACAGTAGTATGCCACAAGTGTGGTGTGAAGGGACGTTTGGACAGAGTATGTAGGGATCTACGAACTAAACCGGTGTTGGTTATTGGTCCAATCAACCCACCTGAGACCAAATTAGTGTTTCAATTAAAGGGTAGTAATGATGTAGCGAGTTTTCATTCGTGCAGAATCACCCTTGATAACAAGTCTGTGACGGTGTTCACTGACTCGTGTTTACCTTACACATCAGTTGATAGTAATTTGCTTGTAGAGTTGTTTCCTGACAAACAGAATGAACTAGTAGTACCTGACATCAAACCGGGGAGGATACAATGGGGATCCCTTGCCGTTATTGGGTACAAACACAATGCAGATTGGCTTTAAAGGAAGGAACACAGTAGAAAGAATTTATGTTACTGATAAAGGTTCTAATCTGTTGGGCTGGAGGCTTAAAAAAAGAGCAAGGTATCAGGTTAGACCCCGAGCAGTCCTGATCAAGCACTCCTAGTGGAACTTTCTATGTGTGGCAATGAAGTCTACAGTGGTTTCACTGAGGTATTTACAGGCACATTGTTTTTTTTAAAGAACTATCAACATAGCATTAAGTTAAAATCCAAGGCAACACTGATAACACATGAAGTAAGTCCAATTGCTCACATGATGCATACCTCTTTGAAGAAAGAGCTAGACAGTTGGTTGGAGTTGGGGGTTATTAAACCTGTAGAGAGTTCACAATGGTTGGCTACGGTAGTTCTAGAGACAAAATTCTCCAGCAAAGACATTAGATTGTGCATAGATCTGAGGGATTTAAACACGAATATATGGGAGGACAGACATCCACTTTCTCATATTCATGAAGTTCTCACTTTAATTAAAGGTGAAAGCTGTTTCAGTGTTCTAGACTTATCCTCCACTGATCACCTGGTGGAGCTTCACCCTGAATCACACCACCCCACCTCATTTGTAAGTCCACTGGGTGCATTCCAATATTTACACATGCCTTCGGCGTAGCGTCTGCTGCAACCCCTTTTCAAAGGATCATAAAGCATGTATTAAAAGATGTGTTGGGTACCTTATGTTTCCAAGATGAAATCCTGATTCCCTGCAATGATGCTTAGAGAAGTGTTAAACAGATTACAGAATATAGGTCTCACCTAAAAGAAGGAAAAATGTCAAATTGGTATGGAATCAATTGAGTACTTAGGACACACCATTTTCAATGATGGCATAAAACCCAAATCGAACCTAGTAGAGACCATTCGGAATACTGCAGCTCCCACTAATGCTTAAGAGCTCAAATCCTTTTTGGGACTTTCAGAATACAACTCAAAATTCATACAGAATTATGCTAGTATAGTAGAGCGTTTGCGTTGTTTGCTTAAGACGGAGGTACCTTTTGTATGGAGCAAAGACTGCCAAACTGCATTCACTTTTGTAAAAGCTAGCATAACAGTAGCCCCTTCTCTGGGAAGATTTGACTCTACCAAACCCACAGTTCTAGCCACAGATGCCAGCAATAAAGGTTTAGGAGCGAATCTTACACACTGCGTGGACAGTGCAAGAACAAGTGGTTGCTTTTGCTTCAAGGGCATTGAAAGGGGCAGAGAGACATTATTCAGTTGTGGAGATATAGGCCCTCGTGTTTCCTGGCAGTCAGGCATTTTACATTATTTTTATGGGGATACCTTTCACCGTCAAAACTGAACATAAGCCTTTAATGTATGCCTTTACTACCAAAGAGTCTGCCAGAACCAAACCCAGGATATGCCGATGGATGTTAGGGCTTAAAAGTTATAATTTCAAAATACAGTATGTCCCTGGTGCTCAAAATGTAGTTGCAGATTTCCTTTCTCGCTCACCTGTAGAGGAAGAGGGAGACATCAACATAGAAGAAGACGAGGACATTGTACTAACATTGACAAGTATGAACAAGAATGAGTGGGAAGAATGCTTGATATTGGAATTTGAAATTAATTTCTGAAAAGAACACATACAGGATGGATGGCCAGAAAATAAAAATTAAGTTCCTGACAGATTATCCAAATATTGGGAGGTTAGATTCAAATTGTAAATGTAAATGTAAATGTACAGGAATTTATATAGTGCAAATCACCAACCGGTTTCTAAGCGCTTGCTTAGGGAACCCGTCCTGGTATTCCCCTGTGAGATAACCCCGGCAGGGTATCCGCAAGGTGAAAGCCAGGCATCCCGCCGCGAGGGGCCGTTGTGGAGATTAAGCAAGCTATTGCCCAGAGTCGCAGAGTGTGAACCCGTGAATCGAGTAGGCACTGGAGCGAGAATTGTCGAGTCCATGGACATTTTAGGACTCACGACCCCGCCGAGCCGGGAACAGAACCCTGGTCCCGGGCTGACCTCTGCTTCCAGGTCTGCCTCCTCTAATCAGTGAGCCACACTTCTCCATTGAGTACGCAGGACAGAACAGTGTACATGGGCGAAGAAATTGTCTCCCTAGAGAAGATGAGAGAGACGATAATAGACCTTGTAAATGTGGGACATTTAGGACATAGCCTCACCACAAATAAAGTATGACTGGAATACTGGTGGCCAGGCATGGACACTATGGTGGAGGCTAAAGTAAGAGATTACATGGAGTGTATGAAAAGTGACAAGACACACCAAGTCAGGAAGTCTTCCCTTTCTCTTGTTGAATTCCCAGACACTACCTGGTCTAAATTAGCTCCAGATGTTATAGGCTACCTAAACCGGAAAATGTTAAAATAACGTTTAAGCCTCATATTAATAGGCTACCACACACATTAGGTTGTCACGAAGTGTCTACATCAGATCAATACTCATTTCCTTATCCAGTTTCTAAAGAATTCTTTCTGTGAGGAAGGTATTCCTGATATCTTAGTCGCAGATAACAGAGTACAATTTACATCGAATCTCATGAAGTAGTTTGTCACAGACCTTCAAATACAACATCCCAAAACTGCTATGTATAGTACATGGGATTATGGGCTTGTTGGAAGAATAAATCGAATGGTAAAGGAATATTTTTAGAGAGCGGAAGTGATCGGCACACCTGCCAAACCTGCCTTTCAAGACACCATGTGGGAATATCGCACCACACCCAATTGTGTTACGGGATTTTCTCCTTGTGCATCCTGGAAAGGTAGAACTCCCAAAACAAGATCGACTGCTGCATGGTTAAGACAGAAGCACGTGTGTCTGGAAAGTGAAGTATCTATGAAAGTAAGCCAGCACCAGGATAAATACAAACACAGATATGATATCACCAAACATGTGAAAAACCCCTTAATTTAGAGAATGAGAATGGCTTGAAGTGGATCTTCCCAAACCACGGAGTCTTTGGAAATAGCTCAGGTTGGGAGAAAAGTTGCGCATCTTGAACATGGTCAAACTTGGGGTCTAGATAAAATTGTTTCCCACAATTCCACCCAGGAGTCAGCTGGGGTCCCTGCTGCAAGGGGAGAACAAATGGATACCAACCTAAACCCTCCCAGGAGATCTCAGAGAGCTACATTTTCTCTGGCATGGTACAGTGATTACAGCCTTGAATGAGTATGCTCTTTATATCTTTTTCCGAATACTTGTTACTGTGATATGTCAAACTTGGCTCCCCTTCTGGTCCTACAGTATTGTATCTTTTATATATCACTGTTGCATGGGGTATATTATATTTGTAGTGGTTCTTTCCTATTTTTTTCATCATTGCTTTTCCGTTTATTCAGTTTTATTTATTGTATTTTGAATAAGTATCGCTCCTGACAATGGAGGTGTGTTATAATTTGCTGGTTGGTATATTCCTATTTCCCCCTCCTGTCCTGACCCAGTTGGAATGTCCATTTTGGAACTGTCACCTTACAGGAAGTTTCATCACTGCATTTCACATCATCCATGTCGACAGAAAGTGACATCAGTGGTTTCCCATCAACCCCATCTTTAAAAGAAAAAGCAGACCAGTGGGCCATGCTCATCCACAGCATTCATCTCCACATGCAGTGATATCACAGCATTTTCCACCTGCAGGAGGTGTTGTCACAAATTTCCCACGAAAACCATTTTTAAAAGAAGAAGCCTAACCAGAGGACCTCATTCTTCAGGATCATTCTCTTTAGGAAGTGACATCATTACAGTTCCCAGTATCTATCTCTACCAAAATGATATTCCTGCATTTTTCAGCTTCCATCACTGCAGGAAATGATAAACCTGGACCCACAACAAAAACATGTTTAAAACAAGATGTAGGACCAGCATACCTGATTACTTAGCAACCACCACCACCGGGCGTCCCATCACTGCGTTTCCTAGCATGCCTTTTCAACATGCAGTGTGTGGAAGCAAGCTGGGGTGACAACGTTGACTTGACGTTTCACGGAAAGTTTGCTGTCAAGGATGATACTGAGGTTATGGGCATGGTCTTTTGGAGTGGGTGTGGGACCGCATTCTGACGGCCACCAGGAGTTGTTCCATAAGGTGTGTGCTTGCCAAAGAGGAGGACTTGTGTCTTGTCTGTGATGGACTTAAGGCAGTAGTCCCTCTTCCAGGCTGAGACGTTTTTCATACAGTTATGGAAGTTGGTTTTAGTCGGCTAGGAGTCCGCTGAGAGTGATAGGATGAGTTGGATGTCATTGGTGTAGGAAATTATGTTTATGTCACATGATCTGATGTCTGCGAGTGGTGTCATATAGATGTTGAAGTGGGATGGGCTGAGGGATGGTCCTTGAGGTACACCACAGATGTTGTGTTTGGCCTGTGGAAGGGCGAGATTTTGATCGATACCTTATCACTATTGATCTAAACCCCGATCTGGTCGACTGAACCTTTATTGCCTGTCATTGAGGGAAGAAAGTGCATCTCTTACCAAGTTAGTTCACCCAATAAAGGACTCCGCCGCGAAAGATCACAGACAACTTCTAGCTTTCAAAGGTTTATTATATAGTCAGAATAAGCTGCAAATACAGGCATCTCAGAATGAGATTCACAAGATACACGGGCCCAACTACATACATGTGCTCTCTGAAAACCCTCAGACGAGCAAAGAAGACTACGAGTACAAGTTCTAAGAATAATAAAGCTATCAGCATTGACACGTACTGAGATCTCTCCGTCATTTAAGTTGGAGGAAAAACACAGGTTAGGCTGTCCCTACTCTGTTCTAGATGGTATCCCTACTTAACCAGGTCTCAACCTAACAAAAGGTGTCAGCGGTGAATGACCCCCTAGGGAAGTCACCCACTCTTAGTCTCTTGGTGAAAACCTACAGTTCTCCAGTCATGACCCCTCTCTGCCTACCCATCCGCTCTCTAAAGGGTCCTCAGGCTTCTGTTCTAACTCCACCCAGGGGTGCTGTCCCTAATACAAAACATACAACAGCATTTGGGACGCCCCTCGTGAGACGCCCCTCACGTGGTGTAGCTTCTGGCTTTTTCCATGATGAGGCCTCGTGCGTTAGAGTTGACCTTGCTTCTCAGACTCTTCTCCGGCCCGCTGATACCCCTTAAAACATTCCGGAACCCTCCTCCATGTCTGGGCCGTCTCCTGAACAATCCCCTATTCATTTCATTTATAATTGGATCCCCCCTTTCTCTTGCAGACAGACATCTGCAGCCAAGATCCCAATTCTCATAGACTTCCAACAAAGGTTTGCAACATTTCTCGGCCCAGACCAATACGTGTAAATCAATGTCTATAAACATTTCAGGCCTACAGCATTTCTCATAATGATTATAACATTCAACTCCTTCATTAATTAATAGCATGTTAATACTCTTATTCTATTATTCGGTAAACACATCTATAAATCATGGCCCATTTAAAGCTATTACTTAAAACATTAGTGCAATCCATGTCGTGAAAGGAAACACCTTCCCCATCCCTTCCATCTCTGGCCCTGAGGCCTACCACGTTCTACGTTTAACCGTATGCCATCTTACATTTTAGCAGCTACACGACATGGATTCAGGAATAATCACGTCTAATAAAGTCATATAGTTTCACACATTTCTGCATTAGTTCCACTTCTACTTAAATCTCCAAGTTAACTACACATTTCAGAATATAGATGTAGGTACTATCCGCACTCATGGCATTTCTCTTCATGACTTGTGCTTACTACGTGTAAGTGTGATGTACTTATACATTTAGGTCAGTTTGCGCTCTCTCAGTTCCCTCCTTTGATGACCTCTCGGGGTCATCACTAACATTTAAACTGCAGTGATTGCTAACATAACTCGCTTCTGCGTTTCCAGAGCCCTCAGACTCCTGTACTGACTATCTTGCATGGCAGCCAATCTCTGCAGCTGTTCTCTCTGGGCCCTCTCTGACCTTCTTGCTCTGTACCATTTGAATACCCTCACCAATCCCCACAACACGATCCCACAGATCAATATTATGATGATAGGTTTCAGTATATACCACACAAAGCTTTTGCCTAATGAGGTGAGCCAACCTCCAGCTTCACTCATTCCGTGGCCCACCTTTTCCCAGACATTTTCTCTACTCAGGTCTTCGATCTCCTTGTGAATATCAGTTATGTTTCTAATAACTTTCTCAAGGGGCTTTGAATTGTCTGGAATGTAAGTGCAACATTCCTGGACCTTCAAAGCCTTACAGACTCCGCCCTCTTTTGCTAATAGGACGTCTAATGCAAGACGGTTCTGGAGAACCATAGCCCTTATCGATTGCATCTCTCCTTCTACCAGCATTAAGGACTGAGCAGTGCTGGCAGACAACCTGTCTACGACTGTTGCCAGTTGTCTAATTTTGACATCATTAAGGATTAGTCCCAAAAGAGGGAACACAGCTCCAAAGACATCTCCAACCATTTCTGCATCTCATATATCTCTCCTTCCTCTCGATGATGTCTTGCCCTCGATGATCTCTAAGTCTTGGGCATGATATATTTTGGGGAAGATAATTGCCAAGTAACATGATCCGTACCAGTTGTCAGGTAGTCTCACGTAGGCATTTCTTCCACATACAAAATACACATTTGGAATCACTTGCATTCCCTTCAGGAAGTCCTTTGTATAATATTCTAGATTGAAAGCATGTTCACAGCTAACTTCTCCCACGTATACATTTTCATAATACGTTTTGGCTCTGTGAAGACATAACTTTCCTCTCTGCGTTCTATCTAAAGCTATTGGACCGCTACTACCCTTTCTCTTATGTGCCTTCTCTTCCTCGGTCCAATCTGTTTTCCATTGTCCTGATTTCTTCAAAATCTTTTGTCTCCTGTATCGATCATCCACCTGCCCTATGAACTTTTTCTCTACATCTGACACCTTGCATGTCAGGTTATTTCTGCGGGCATGTGAAGTATCTAAGGTAATCCAAGGAATGAAAAACTTGGCCAACCTGTCTTCACTCTTCCAGTAGTCCCATTTGTTCATTTGCTTATAATTTGGGACTTCTGGCAACACTGAATCGTAATTGGAGAAATAGTATTCAAAACTATCTCTCCCATAAAATATACTAAGCAACAAGCTACATGTAATGCCATATGTCAGCGGGAGGTGATGATATCGAATGCCTTCATCTACAGACGCCGGCAACTGCATGCAGACATAGCAGTCCTTAACCTCCATGGCATCCACGTATTCATATAAAAGTTTAGCATAAGCATTTGACCTAAAGTCGCCTTTGGACTCATCTACGTGTAACCTGCGGGCTTCTGCAGCTAATAACGCTTTCTCTTGAGTGTTTTCCCCTGTCTCACCAGCAACGGTGGGTGTAGGCGTTTCTACAGATTTCACATCGGTTACCTTTGCCTCTTCCTCACGTCCCTTTACATAAGAAACTGTAACTACTAAAACTATTAATATTATCACTCCTACTATTAGTGTGCCTATTACACATTTAGCTCTGCGGTTCTGGGTGCCGGCTTCCATTTCGTCAGACAGTATGGCTCTCTCTTATCTCCGCACAAAGTTCTTTTCTTCTCGTTCCTTTACAGTCTCTTTTACTCCTTTTGTCCTTAGAACCACACAACTGGAAGCTGACAACCTTCTTCGCAAAAAGTCCTTTAACAGTTCAATACAGACAACCCTAGCCCTTCTCCGTCAACTCAAAGGAAGGTCCCTAAGGTTCTCTGCTTCCTGGGCGCTAGGTAATCTTCTTTTTCTTCTCGCTTATTTACAAAGTCTCTAAGCATCTACTATCAGGCTTGTGCCTGCAGCTTCGACAGCATAGTTCAATATTTCCAAACGAAGATTGTGCTCTTCATGGCTCGTTATCTTTGTACCAAAATCGGGGAATTGCAATTCTGTGAAAAACATGTGCCTTAACTTGCTGAGGCGGGGAGGTCTGGGGAGCATGAAAGTTAGTGACCCTTCTTGTTCGACTCCGGGTACTAACAGTCGTATTTCCACTGTGACGATGGGCTCAGAACTGGACACCACCACCGCTCGTATCCTCCCTGTTTTCTGTTCCAAAGACATTTGTCGCCAGATATGTCCACTCAGGGGTGGAGTATCTTCGGCTAGGCACACGCACTCTTCTTGACCTTCTCAAGTCCGGTGCTTCAGCGCCCTGAGCACCTTCTTCCGGGTCTGAATCCTCTGATATCGGAGGAAGGGTTCTCTCTGGAGTTGACCTCAGGCTAGAGCTCCTTCTTTGCGGCCAAGTAGCTTCTCCACGTACCCTTCTACTCCTTCTTCTTCTGGTCTGTTCACACTCTCTGTCAGACCGGTCAGTGTCTGACTCGTACTCCCAGCTACTTTCTCCTTCAGTAGCGTCGTCTGTTTCACTGTTGTGCTGACCGTCCTCAGCTTGGTCAGACTCGTACCCTTCTTCTGTTGGCACCTCCACAGCTTGGCTAGCCCCCTCTATGGCTTCTCGGTCCTCAGCTGGACGTCTATCCGAGAGAGGAGCTGTGTCTTCCAGAGGTGCTGGAACCCTCCGCGTGTGTGACGCGTGGATCCAATTGGGCAGGCCTCCCACCTTCACTGCGGTGTTCGTGATCAGGATGATCTGGAAGGGCCCACGCCAACGAACATCCAGGCAGCTACTCCTCACGTGCTTTCGTACCAGTACCCAGTCTCCAGGGCACAGATCATGGCACAGGTCTTGGCACGATGGAACCTCGGCAGCCTGCACCTGAAGGGACACAGAATGAATGGCGTCAGACAGCCCCTTACAATAGTCCAGGATCATATCATCTGTGATATTTAACAGTGCGGCAGTTGGGACAGATGGCAACCTCATTGCTCTCCCCATCAACACCTCATGAGGTGACAGCCCCGTTCTTCTATCTGGGGTACTACGGAGGCTCATAAGGACCAATGGCAGAGCGTCAGGCCAACTCAAGGATGTTGATGAACACACTTTTGCAATTCGGGCCTTTATAGTGCTGTTTATCTGCTCCACAATTCCTGAGGCCTCTGGTCGATAACTGCAATGCAATTTCTGATCTATGTTCAGAGCCGCACAAATCATTTTCACAAGCGAGCTGTTGAAATGCGTTCCCCTATCTGATTCCAAAGAGGCCGGCACCCCGAAGCGCGGAATGAGCTCCCTAAGCAGTAACTTGGCTACTGTGAGGGTGTCGCACCTACGTGTAGGGTATGCCTCAACCCATCTGGAGAATACGCAAACAACCACCAGGACATAACGGAGGCGGTTGCACCTTGGCAGTTCGATAAAATCCAACTGCATGCGGTTGAAGGGACCCCCTGACCTCCCAATGTGGCTCAGTGCAACTGGTGTCTTTTTCCCTACATTCAACTGCTGACAAGTCACACAACGCTGGCACACTGCTTCGGCTGCTACTCTGAACTTAGGGTTGTACCAGGTCTGCCTAAACACTCTCAGCATAGCGTCTCTTCCTAAGTGTACGGGACCATGTATTTGTCTAGCCATTGGGCTCACCATCTCATTGGGTAACACTGCTCTGCCATCTGATGAGACCCAGAAATGGGCCTCACCCAACACACATCCTGCCTTTTCCCATGTTTCTTTTTCAAAATCAGGAGCATTTTCTTGCATGCTCTTCAGTTCGTCCCAAGAGTCAACAGTTTCTAGTATCATAGCTAATTCAGTTCTTACATTTATTCCACCCACTTCCACCTCTGTGAAAGAGTACCCTTGTTCCGCGCAATACCGTGCGACTTCGTCGGCATATCTATTGCCTTGTGACACGAAGTCCATATTTCTGGTATGTGCGGTGCACTTCACGACTGTGATACCTGCTGGACATTGCAACGCCTCTAACAACAGGCGCACAAACTCTCCATTGCGAATAGGAGAGCCTGAAGAGGTCATGAAACCTCTTTGAGACCACAACTGCCCGTAATCATGAACTACCCCGTAACCATATTGGCTGTCGGTGTATATGGTGACTCGAATTTGATTGCTTGCCAAGCAAGCACGCGTTAGGGCAATAATCTCGGCTACCTGAGCGGAGTGTACTCCTTCCAGGCACCCAGCTTCCACAACTCCAGTAATGGTACAAACAGCGTAAGCTGCTCTCAACTGCCCAACTTCGTCTCTTACACATGAGCCATCGACAAAGAAAATTTCGTCTGGTCAGTCAGTGGCTCATCTACGATGTCGGGTCTTGGTTTGGTGCATAGTTCAGTCACATCGAGGCAGTCATGGTCTGTACATTCATCATCATCCTCTATATCGTTTGGAAGTGGTATCAAGGTAGCAGGATTCAAAACAGAGCATCTCCTGAGGGTCACGTTCTCTGCAGCAAGAATAACTTGCTCATAGCGCGTGAGCCTACTATTGGTCAGATGTTGTGTTTTGGTCCTGGTCATTAACAATTCAACAGAATGGGGCACGTGCACCTCTAATGGGTGCCCCATGACAATATTCTCACACCTCTCGATGCTGACACCTGTTGCGGCAACGGATTTGAGACATCCGGGCAACGCTGCGGCTACTGGGTCTAAAGTAGCCGAGAAGTAAGCGACTGGTCTACGGGCATTCCCATGGATTTGGACTAACACAGACAGCGCGCAACCCTCTCTCTCACAACAGTAAAGCAAGAATGGTTTATCGTAATCAGGCATTCCCAAAGCCGGAGCACGACACAGGTCCTCTCTCAGCTGTAGGAACGCCATCAAACAGTCTTTGTCCCATGGTACCGGATCACTCACCTCCTTGTGCGTCAGTTTTTGCAAGGGCTTTGCTTTCAGTGAAAAGTTTGCAATCCACTGTCGGCAATATCCCACCATCCCTAGGAACATCCTGACTTCTCTCTGTGTTTTAGGCGCATTCATCTTCATGATGGCCTCTATCCTGTCTGGTGATACTTTTCGTTTGCCTTTCTCAATTCTGTGTCCCAAGTACTGCACTTCTGTCAGGCAGTACTGCAATTTTCCCGGGGACACCTTGTGCCCATTTTCAGCTAGGTGATTTAACAAAGCAATAGAGTCCTCCCTGCAAGCTTCCTCTGTTTCTGATGCCACAAGGAGGTCGTCTATGTACTGGACCAGAACTGACCTCTGGGGCAGCACTAGACTTTCAAGATTTTTCTTCAGAAGCTGGCTGAAGATCGATGGGCTCTCTGTATACCCCTGAGGAATACGACACCATGTTAGGACGCGACCTTCCAGCTTAAATGCGAAAAGAAAATGGCTCTCTTCGTCCAGAGGGATCGAAAAGAAAGCCTGGCAAAGATCAATCACAGTGAACCATTCTGCTTGGAACGGTATCTGAAACAGTATCACTGATGGATTCGGTACCACTGGACAACATGAAACAACTATGTTATTAATCTTTCGGAGGTCCTGCATATTCCGGAATTTCCCATTTGGTTTCTGCAAACCCATAATCGGGGAGTTACATGGACTACCCACGATTTCTTTCAGTATTCCCTGCTTAATCATGGACTCGATCACGGGTTTTATGCCTGCAATCGTTTCTGGAGTCAATTTATATTGAGGTGTTCTTGGAAACTCAGCATGCGGTTTCACTACAATTTTCACTGGGTCCACCCCTTTCACCAAACCAATCTCTTCCCCAGTGAAATCCCACACTTCTGGAGCTACTGTCTCTCTCAGATCCCAGGGGAGCTCATCTACTGTCAGAGTGGGATACAGCTCCACACATATTCTGGAATTTGCGACTTTAAAGTCCGCATCATCGTCATTAGTCAATACCTCCACTCCCTGTGGTGTGCAGTATATGGTGCAATTTAGTTTGCACAAGAGGTCTCTTCCTAGCAGACATACAGGGCTAGAATCGCAAACCACAAACTGGTGCTCATCACTGTACTTCCCTATTTTCACCTGCACGGGCTCAGTCAGTGGGCTGGTCATTCTCCTGTTAGCGACCCCCACCACTTGTATGGTCTCTCCAGACATGGGCAGGCCTGGAACTGCGGCAGATCTGATCGTGGATCTAGTGGCTCCTGTGTCCACTAGAAATGTCGTGGGGAACCCTGCCACTTCGGCCTCAACATAGGGTCCCCTCTGGTCCACCTCCAAAGCTGCCCCGAGGGTGCAGTCTTCCCTTTCCACTCTCTGCCCAGTTAGTGGGTCCACATAATAGCATTCCTCTCCTCCGACAAACAGGGGCATCTGTCTATATGTCTTACCCATAGTCCCTACTCGGGGGGGCTGAGGGAACTGGGCTCGGGGAGGAGGACCCCCCCCTTTGAGCACCTTTCCCTGGTATGGCGTTACCCCTCTCGTAGGCGCACTCTGGACCTCTTCCTCCTCAACCTCTTGTTCTCCTATCTCAACGTTATAGGGACACTCGCGTTTCCAATGCCCCACCTCGTTACACTGGTGGCACCTAGTCGTTTTCTTCAAGGCAGCTATATCTATCCTGGGTCTAAAGGTGGAGTTCTCCTCATTGCCCTTGTTCTGACTGTACTGTTTCTTTCCTCCAGTACCTGTTCCTGGTTGCTGTTGTTGCTGCCCCCCCTTCCCAGCTGCCTGCATCTGTACCACCATCAGTTTCTCCTTTAGTTTCTTTGCCTTGGAGTCTATCTCGTCACAGCAGTACCTGGCATACCTCAGTATTTCGTCTAGGGGTTTATTTTGCCAACAAATCAAGTGTTGCTGAATCATTAAACTAATATCCGGTCTCAGGCCCAAGACGAACTTGGACACAAATTGCCCTATGTCCTTTGGATCCATTACATCCAGACCGCTATACTGTTTAAACGCCTTCAGCAATCTCTCATAGTATTTGTGAACTGTCTCTTTGGGTTCCTGTCTAGTTCGATCTATTTTGACCCAATCTATGTCTTGCATTGGCACTTTCTCTTTCAGCCAGGTCATCACTCTCTCGAATTTTGCCATCACAGTCTCGGACGGCCCATTAGTTTTAGCATCTCTCTCTGGCTCTATTGTGGGCCACTCAGCGCTAACCTTGCATGCGGTCCACAAATCTCCAGGCACTACAATGTCAAACAGCGTGTTCAGATCTATCCATAGGACCTTTGAGATTTTTACGAATCTCTCAACTTGCTTGTACCACTCCACTGGGTTTTCCCGCAATTTGGGGAAGGAGGTGGTAAAAGCAGCTAAATCTCCCCTACTCCAAGGGACGTGCACATAGTTCCCATGTGCGACTTCACGCAAAGGGTATGCCTCTATTCCCTGCAGTCTTCCTGGTGTCCCACCAAGCGTACTTCTCCTGACGGTCCCTTTCTTGGACCACCTCTCTTCCCACTTATCTAGTGCCCTCCATGTCCTTATTCCAGTGATCAGTTCCCTTATGTGCGTTTTCAGCCCGATCGTTCTCCTCTCATCTAGGTCTCGATCTGAGTAATGTAGCCTGTGGTTACCCTGTAATGCTTTGGTCCTTGACAGGTCCACCATATATTTGCCTGCTAGTTCGACTAACTTCTCATGGATTGCTCTCGCCTTTCGAGTTACGTCCTTTGCCATGAACAGTATTTCATCCTGCTCATACATTTCCATTCTTTCTAAGGGCAGGGTACCATCTACCATGTCATCCAGATCTGACCTTAAGCTGGAGACATCGAGTCTCTTAGCTTTTATCTCAGCTCGCAATATCTCTTTCGAGGGAGGTTCACAGGTTTCTCTCCCATCCCAACTCCGAGCCCTACGTTTGGGTTCGGGAGAGTTGAGGAGTGTTCTCCCTTGCTCCCATCTCTCCAGGTCCCATGCTCGGCCATCCGATCTTGGAAGGTGATGGAACACGGGCCTGTTACCCCCTATCTTACCTTGTCCATTCTCTCTCTCTTCTCTCTTTTCACAGGACTCTCTGCTATTCTCCCTCCGGTCTCCATTCTCTCTCGGCCTAGTATCACTCAGTATCCGATACGATCCTTCCTGGTTCCCCATATTCCCTGGACTGCGCTCATGTCCATCATCGCAGGGACTGTGGTGCGACCTCTCGCAACTTCCATTCTGTTCTCTGTTGCCGGGCACACAGTGGATACACTTAAAGCTGTCTCTGTACTCCCGAGTCCTCCTGTCCTCTTCACTATGTATTGGGCGAGACACCCCCCCGCTCTCTGGGCCCCCGTTTTCCAGGTCTGATCTACCTCCACTCCGGGCCCAATGGGTGACTCCCCTACTATCCTTCTCCCTCCCGTCCCACTCCGGGCTGCTCTCCTCAACCCCGCAGTGAGTCCGGGCTCGGCTATCCTGATCCTGACTTTCTCTTCCAGCTTCCGCAGCCTTGATGCTCTTGTGAGCCTCTATTGCTTCATCCCACTTCTTCATGTACTCGTTTAACTCCTGAAAGGATTTTCGTCCTGATCCCCTCATATCCACTGGCCATCTATGGTCCCCCGGATCCCCTGCTGGGTCCCCTGCTGTGTGCACTGGGGTGCTCCACTCTCTTGGTATCGGCAACTGACTTGGGGAGTTAATCGTATCGTTTCTTCTTGCCATCTCTGCTCTTTCTCTGTCCCTCCGTACCCGTTCCTCCCCCCTAGCTCTCTCTGGGTCATACATCGATACTATAGGACCTATGGTAACAGGTACCTGTAGTGCATCTGGTAATGTGTAGGATGTGGCACACTCCGTTTCCGGCGCCCTTTGTACCACAAACCTTCCGACTACCTGCTGCACCTGACTAGGCTGGGACAGTTCTTTCTTCGCAGCGGGATCCCAATCGGAACTGGGAAGAGGCCCATGCTCTCCTGCATTGCCCCCCCCTTCTCCACTATGCTCGACATCCCCCCCTGCTCTGTTATACGGGGGTGGCCTATCTGTCAATAATCTGTTTATCAGGCTGTCCTCTGTCTCGCTCTCATCATCTTCTTCTAGGGGGCTTTTGTTCCCGGGCATCTCTAACACTGGATACAATTTATTTACTTCCATGTTATGCACTCTCCATCTTTTAGCATCCGCATCCCACTTGGCATCCTGCAGTGCCCTTACCGAACGTTTCACCCTTTCTTGTCGTCTGTTCATGTTCTTCTCGTGCGCTGCCCTAATCCATGCATTGAGGGCTTCAAACTGGGTCGGTCTAGGCAAGGGTCTCGTTGAGGTCATAACTGCTTTTAATCGGTGTAGCACCTCTAATCTGAACGTCCCGTACTTCGGGAACGTCAGTTCCTCATTTCCTTCTGTAATCCTACTCCACTCTGAGATCCACAAAATTATGTGCAGCCCAACATTTACCGCCATGTAACGAGCCGGCGTACCCTCCGGCGGGGCTTCTTCCCCTTCATCCGATCCCCGCCTCTCTTTTCTAAACGCCGCTCTCAACCATTTAAAACACTTCATAATTTTACGCACAATTTCCAGCTTCAATACTCTGTTTACTTCCTGATGACAATCCACCAATCCTAGCGCGGCTTTGCTAGCTGGCCTATCGCAGCGCGGTCTTTCTCCGGCCGGCCAATCCCAGCGCGGCACTTTCTGACGTCACTCGTCTCCGCTTCGCAGCAGTACCCCTCCTTTCTCAGCTCTCGTCCCGGTCATGCATGCGTCCCATTCATACCCTGAAAAATGACTACTTCCGACCAAGCGGTCACTTCCCTCGACTGTACGTCCACAGTCTATCTGTAATTGTCAACACAACTGACGAAATGTCTATCGTCTCTCTGATAGGTTCTTTACACACACAGTAACCTCCGACCAGCGTCCGTTACTCACGCACTCACTCTTACGTTCCCCCTATCTCGGTCTTTCGGGTGATCAATGGTACCTCATGACCCCCTTCACACCAGTTGACAATTACTCTGGGTGTCCGATACACCCGAACCACTTAAGCTCTCCTTGAACTTAAGATTTCCACCGGTTGTGCGCGCTCACAACCTGTTCCACAGTCTCTCTACAGGCATTCAACTCCGCCAGACATTACAACATAGATACAATACAAAAACACCGCAATCTAGCACGCATGACCCTTTATACTCACTCTCGACCGATACTGCTGCTTTTCTGTCTCACGTCATCTGGACCTTCTTCGGCGGGCGGTTCTTCCGATCATCGATCTCTAGGGGCCTTGGGGTAATCTAACCTGGCCTAGATCACCTTCCTCAAAAAGGCAACCATCCTCTATAGCTACCAACTGGAAGGGCGAGATTTTGATCGATACCTTATCACTATTGATCTAAACCCCGATCTGGTCGACTGAACCTTTATTGCCTGTCATTGAGGGAAGAAAGTGCATCTCTTACCAAGTTAGTTCACCCAATAAAGGACTCCGCCCCGAAAGATCACAGACAACTTCTAGCTTTCAAAGGTTTATTATATAGTCAGAATAAGCTGCAAATACAGGCATCTCAGAATGAGATTCACAAGATACACGGGCCCAACTACATACATGTGCTCTCTGAAAACCCTCAGACGAGCAAAGAAGACTACGAGTACAAGTTCTAAGAATAATAAATCTATCAGCATTGACACGTACTGAGATCTCTCCGTCATTTAAGTTGGAGGAAAAACACAGGTTAGGCTGTCCCTACTCTGTTCTAGATGGTATCCCTACTTAACCAGGTCTCAACCTAACAAAAGGTGTCAGCGGTGAATGACCCCCTAGGGAAGTCACCCACTCTTAGTCTCTTGGTGAAAACCTACAGTTCTCCAGTCATGACCCCTCTCTGCCTACCCATCCGCTCTCTAAAGGGTCCTCAGGCTTCTGTTCTAACTCCACCCAGGGGTGCTGTCCCTAATACAAAACATACAACAGCATTTGGGACGCCCCTCGTGAGACGCCCCTCACGTGGTGTAGCTTCTGGCTTTTTCCATGATGAGGCCTCGTGCGTTAGAGTAGACCTTGCTTCTCAGACTCTTCTCCGGCCCGCTGATACCCCTTAAAACATTCCGGAACCCTCCTCCATGTCTGGGCCGTCTCCTGAACAATCCCCTATTCATTTCATTTATAATTGGATCCCCCCTTTCTCTTGCAGACAGACATCTGCAGCCAAGATCCCAATTCTCATAGACTTCCAACAAAGGTTTGCAACATTTCTCGGCCCAGACCAATACGTGTAAATCAATGTCTATAAACATTTCAGGCCTACAGCATTTCTCATAATGATTATAACATTCAACTACTTCATTAATTAATAGCATGTTAATACTCTTATTCTATTATTCGGTAAACACATCTATAAATCATGGCCCATTTAAAGCTATTACTTAAAACATTAGTGCAATCCATGTCGTGAAAGGAAACACCTTCCCCATCCCTTCCATCTCTGGCCCTGAGGCCTACCACGTTCTACGTTTAACCGTATGCCATCTTACATTTTAGCAGCTACACGACATGGATTCAGGAATAATCACGTCTAATAAAGTCATATAGTTTCACACATTTCTGCATTAGTTCCACTTCTACTTAAATCTCCAAGTTAACTACACATTTCAGAATATAGATGTAGGTACTATCCGCACTCATGGCATTTCTCTTCATGACTTGTGCTTACTACGTGTAAGTGTGATGTACTTATACATTTAGGTCAGTTTGCGCTCTCTCACCTGTGATGAGAAAAGAGGGATCCTGACTTTCAGGGTGTGTCCCATGAGAAAGAATGACATCCATTTGAGAGCGTTATTCATGCTGCTGATGTGTTAAAGGCAATTGATGAGAGTGTGGTGGGAGACAGTAACGAAGCTGCGGAGAGGTCGAGCAGGACTAGGGCGGTTGATTCTCCTCTGTCCAGTAGGGTTCAAATGTTGTCTATTGCTGTTATGAGGGCTGTCCTGCCTCGTGAATTTTAATAAGCTAGGTTGCAGATTGTGACTCACTCCAATTGGTAGCCTACTAGGATCAGCAGAACACCATGCCTGTGACTGTCTTTAAATAGAGAATTTGTTTTTTAAATGCAGTCCATGTTCCTTAACGGAAATAGGACCATGTTTAAAGTTTGTTTGAGAGTAGTCAGTGGTCTACCGTACCACTTTTTTCAACCCCAACAAACTTTTATTTTTTAATACACAAAGGGCAAGGGACCCTTAACTACCCCTTTCCCCTTTGAAGATGCCTTACCATCCCAACCTAGGAGTCGTTAAGCTTTCAATGTTTTCCAACTGGATTTTGTTTGCAAAGTATTGATATTTTTCATGCGATTAGGAAGGGACTCCAACAATATGGCCCATCCAAATAACGAGTCGGGCTGTTGGCAACTGTACAAGTGCTTAGTACATCTGAACCAGCATTCTGTATAGCTTGTTTGCCGTTAAGCTTTTCATTTTTCTGGTTTCTTTATAATACCACACTCACCCCCACTGCCCATTGGAGAGGTCTGCAGAAGCCCTTTCATTAACACTTGTAGCTTCTCTATTAGCAGGTGGCTTTTTCCTCTGAGAGACGAAAGGCAGTTGGATTGTACTTGCTCCACACTGAGCATGGGCCAAACATCTCCTTTTGCATCCAAGCTGTACTTATGCAGGGAGTATGTGGTCTGCTGGTAAAGGCACATTATAGATAGCTATACCAGCTGTCGCAATGCCAGGGTGCACAGTGGGCAGGAGGACCCTCCACAGGGGACTAGACACCGGGCACACTTCAGGCCAGCTCACCAGGGGCAGGAACTGGTCACCACACGAGGCAGGGAGGATGTTCAGGCCCAGGCTGCAACATAGGAGAGAATAAAGAAGCCTTTGTACTCACCTACCAGCTTCCCTGTGCCTTCCTTTCAGGGCTGGTGCAAGAGGATGCGACACGAACCTTTATGCGAGATCCCATTGTGCGATTTAAAACATGACAATAATCATTATCAGATTTATGAGTTCCATTGAAGCAATGATATTTGGCAGATCTATAAGATTTTATAACTTTTTAGGTGAATTTCAACTGCACCTAAACGTTATTGGTTTACAGTGCAATTGATGTTGTGTCCGCAGTGGTGCACACAAGCTGACTACTATGAAGGCTGGACGTCGGCCATTTTGAGCTTTTGTTGTGCTGTAGTAGACAGCTTCCTCATGCATTATTTCATGTGTTTTCCATTTCCACTCTTTTATTTCGCAGCTGGCTATAATTGTAGCACCGAAAGCGCTGAAGTTGTTGTGATCCAGCTGTGAGTCAGCAGTGATGGGCAGGCCTGTGTGATGGCAGAGATGTGTGCAGGTTTGCACCACCACCTGCACTCTCTGTTCCAGTTTTGGTGTCTGATCTCTCTCTGAGAGTACCTTCCCAGGGCAGGGCCAGGAGAGGGTGTACGAGGCATGTGTGACTCTGGGAAAAGGAATGTTTGGCTGACACACCATGCCGAGAGCGTCCTCTTTTATTAAATGACTTCATCAGCGTCGGTCTGTGACTGAAGGCAGTGACATTGTGCTGGCAGAGTCTTCACGCACCATCTTCGGAAATCTGAATGTAAATATGCCTGGGGCCTGGGCGGGTCAGGCAGTCGCATATCCGAGGCTGAAAAAGACCGAAACGCAGTGCTTAATTTGTAAAAAATAAGTTCCATGGCTCTCCTCCGGGCGCCACTGCATCTTGCACTACACATTGCCCCTGACATGCTGCCAATGTAGTCACAGCACAACTACTAACCATCACACTCCTACAAATGTGACAATTCGTACTAGTTCAGTCCCTCAAATCTATAAGTCATTTTTTATGTATATTGAATTAATAATTCATTGTTGTTGTGGCCATCTCTAAATTAGCCTGGCAGCGCAACCTTGTGGCAGACTGTCTCAAGCAAGTTGACAATCAAGTGCCAGTGCCCAGCTCAGTAAACCATCGGCTCAAAGTAAGCCCTGTCAGAACGCCTGTAGGTTCCAGCACTCATGTTTAGGGGCGGGGGGAGGACACCCTGATAGTTTGAACTCTACTGTTCCTTTAGTGATTAGGTCACGTTTAAGCAGCCTGTGGTTGGTCTCTGTCTGTAATGGAATGGAATGAGTCCAAGAATGTATTTTTCTTCATAACATATAAAGACACATTGGCAGGCCAATCACTGTGGTTTTATCTTTTTAACCCCTTCCCTGCTGGTGACGGAACCACTCCGTCATCAGCCGCGGTCACGCTGTGCTAATGACGGAGCGGTTCCGTCACGGCCCGCTCGGCATGCCTGCGCTGCACGGATTCCGCGCCTGCGCTGAGCGTTCTATTGAGAGGGCGGGGCCGTGACTGAACCGCTCCGTCATGAGCACAGCGCAACAGCGTCTGGTGACGGAGTGGTTCCGTCACCAGCATGGGCGCGCCGCGTGGCCCCGCCCCCTTATCACTGCGGCGGAATAGCCGCCGCAGTGAAGGGGTTAACTAACCAGTCCTTGATGGGAGAAGGAGAGAGGCACTCTTATGATTCCCTGACCAGAACCATAATTAACCCTGATCATACAAACCTGGACCGAAATGCAGTAGCATTCGGTCTTGGGAGTGCTGCCAGGCGGTGACGTGGGGGGGGATAGGGCCAGGGTGGGGGGTAGTTAACTATGGATTACGGCCGATTACTAGTAAGTAAACATAGAAATAAATCAAACGAATTTCGTTGAATGCACTGCATCGCATTTGGCGATGCAGTGCAAGCATCGAAATTTGTTTTATTTATTTTTATGTTTATTTACCTGTAATCGGCCGTAATCCATAGTTTACTACCCCCACCCTCCTCCTCCCCACGTCACCGCCCGGCAGAACTCACACAACCGACTGCTACTGCCGAAATGATAAGTTCACTTGTCCTGCGAAAAACTCAGGTCTGCAGGTTGGTAACTGGGTGTCTCCCAATAAAATTTACGGGTGGACGGAGGCAGAGACAGCACATGCTGCACACGAGGACGCGAAGGCGAAAGCGCTACCGACTTCTTCAGAAAACCTCCCTCCCCTGATGAAGCAACTAGCTACTAACAAGGAGGTACAATGAGACCTCTCATCACTTGAAGGATCAGGTTATAAATTTACCTATTCTTTCACTTATTTCACCACTATCACCCCCTGGTCCTGAAGAAAGCTGCCTGACAAATTGTCAACTATAGCTGAAACATGTCGACCATTTTATTAGACCTTTAAGTGTGCTAGAATTCATAACAGATTCCACAGCAGCACGAACTCCCCATTTTTAATAATAGCCCGAATCCAGATTTAATAGATTTCCAAGCACTGGCTATCCGGACTATATTTTAAAATCACTCACCACTATCCTGATCACTTTATTTCCACGATCACTACTGCCTTAAAACTTAAGGTATAACCTACTGGTGGAGGGTGCACACAAATGAATTGACCCAGTGATTACGCACGCACGTGTGATATAAGCGGGGACACCTCATATACCGCTAACGAAAGCAAGCAAGAGCAAAAAACACACGTGTATGAGGGTCATTTTATTGGGAGACACCCAGTTACCAACCTGCAGACCTGAATTTTTCGCAGGACAAGTGATCCTTTCCCCATTTGATGAAATGCAATTTAACAGGAGTTTGAAAGGATCTTATCTCTTACTACCCCCCAATTGATTACCTGAAATGATAAGTTCTCCATGGTGAGAGGGTATAATTAGGCCAATCAAATAGATGAAGCATCGTATCAAAGAGGGACGCAGCTACAATTTCCTGCGAGTTGATATGAAAGACTTTCTTGAATAAACGAGCAGCAGAGTTTATATTACGTAAAGGGCTGAACAGTAATGCCAGCAGCAATGGACTCAGTGCCACATTGGAACTGTAGCATGTGCTTTGGAAGGATGTGTGATGAAGGTAGTAGTGGCTGGAGTTTGAAAAAGTGGTAGGCGGAGAGTTAAATATAAAGTTAATTAAATAATGTAAAAAAAATAAAACAGCTACTCACCACTGGTCACCAGGGCCGCAAAGCACACTCTGGGCAGTGGAGACGACATATACTGCTATCTTCGCCACCGCACTTCCTCCTGAACTCTCCGTCATTGTCACATCACCGCTGCCTGATCTTAATGCTTTACAAACAACCAATCCATGACTTGCTCTCATTTTGTTTGTTACTAGTAAACAGAATGACAGAAAAGCAATGATTGGCCCCTTAGCAGGGCGGTTCAGAAGCCTAAAATATGCACAGCTGGTAACAGACATATCGAACCAGGCATGCGCACCAGGTTTTAGCTGCTGGCTACCAATCAGCAGGATTGACCACACTCTGCCTTACCCAGACATGGGCATACAGACATTTAAAGCACACTGCAGCTGCAATAAATAGCAATACATCATTTTTATTTGGCTCTTTTAAATTGGCAGTGTGTGTGGGGGCAAAAGGGGTGCCATGCCAATGCCTGACGCTCAAACAAAGAAACCACCGCTGGATGTAGGGAACACCACTGGTTGGATCTCCTGCTAGCACAATCCACTGCAATTGATCCATTTCTTGTCTAAGCCCTAAGCATCAGGGATGATCACCCCATGAAACTAGATCTGTACTGCACCTTCTGTGGCGACGTAACCCTAGACTGCATTACACCTCTTTCAGAGGTGTAGGGAAGGCCACGCAATGTAAGACCAGTAAATGCTGGCCTTATTGTGGGTTGTTCCGCATGTGTGCAATGGCGGGTCACCAGGTAAACCATGCAGGTGTGACTGGGGGGATCATTACAAAACCATGGACTTAACCTCTGCCTTCCTTAGTGAGACCCACAGCAAGTTATAAGCACTGGGGAGCACGTGTCCTACAAGTGCTGCACTGAAGTATTAACGGCGCTTGGGTACTGCGGTGCAAATTCGCTCTAATGAGCTCCCCCGTCTCCCAGGGCCCAACCAATGTAGCTTATAGGGTTTACTTAGTGTAATCCTTTGACTCCGTTCATACCAGGACCTTGAAGATTCAGCTAGCATCAGTGATCAGTATTTTTCCTAGTAGAGCCATTGTATGAGCAAAGGCTTTCAACTTTATTTCTGCTACTGCTGCTGAGACCACAATTAGCCCAGCTTGTCTTCTACTACCCTATTTGTATTATGCAAATCGTCACACCACCACCTTTTTTCCTTTCTAATCCAGGTGAACCTATAGTACGCTGCTCAAAATGGAAAAAAGACTTCATCAACTACGCTAGGGTGTGCGGAGTGTCTCTCTGTGCCAGCTTTGTTGTTACACTGTTTAGGCTCTGAGGGACAAAAGTCTATGAACATCTACCGGATCTTGATGACTCTGAATCCAACAGTATCAAGGAGTTTGAGATTTGCTTGAAGAAATTAGACAAGCATTTTTTACTCAAAGTGAGAACAGTCCTAGAACGCTACCACTTTGGGAAAAGAATTCAACAACCTAAGAAGACAGTAGAGATCTACGTAAACTCGCCTCCACATGCAATTTTGAAGGTGCACTAGAAGAATGTGTATGCAATCAATTCATGCTTGGTTGTGCCATAGAAAAAGTAAATGACGAATTGTGGCAGAAGGATGACCCAAAGCTTGATCAGGTTACCACGATCGCGAAACAAATAGAACACTCCTTAGCTTGTATCAAAGTCATAAAAAAAGGAGAATGGCTCCCCAACCACTTCAAATGAAAAAGTACAAGCTGTCTCTCAAACCCAATCATCAAAAAGAGTTGAACCTCATTCAATGAAAACCTTTTCCAGACGTTTCTAAATGCAATCGTCATGGCAAAGAAAACCTTTCCCTGAAAAGTGCTCCCATTGTGATAATACTGGCCATCTAGCTGATGACAAGTCTTGTCCTGCAGTAAACGCAAAATGGCTCAATTGCGGAAAGGTGAATCACTTAGCCAAAGCTTACAGACTGCAAAAGAATAAGAAAAACAAATGAGTTAAAGAGTTTTGGATACAAGATGGATCTGAATCTAGTTCTGATGACATACACTGTGGTGAGATTTTGACACAAGTTGCACAAGTTAAGTGCTCAAGTCCTGTTGACAGTGTCAAGATCACACTCCGCAGGATCCGTATGCAGAAGAAATGCTCCACCTCCGGACCCCCCAAACACCCTGAATGGATATCACAGGGTGTTCAGGTGATACGGGGAGGGAAAAAACCCCAAAAGGGGAAAAACCCAAAGAAAAGATAGAAGGGGAAGGGTCAGCGGGGGAAAAGAAGCTGTAAATAGAAACACACAAGCATTAATAATATTCTTAATGCTACTCTCATTCAATTCTCGCTAAAGGAAACATTTTCTAGATTCACCTGTATTAAATCACCTTTCTGCCCCTTCACACAGTCTTGTCTTCATATGTCCCTCCTGCCCCTGCACAACACAAGAAGCACAAACATCAACATAAGGTAATGGCAACCTGACCTTCTCTATTGAGGACACTCCTCTAGATACCTACCCACACCAGTAGAAATGTACGCTTCAAGGAAACCCTTCCTAGGAAGGCTGAGACTTAAATGGGCAGTTCCCAGTGAAGTATAAAAGGAAATGCAAAAAGTAAAGTAATCCAAATCCAACAAGCAAATCACCGCTGCTCGAAGTAAGCAAATACAAGTTCCAGAATCTCTAGTCACCAGTTATAAACCTAACACGGTATGTTGTAGTTGAAGGCACTACCAACATCCGCTTAGGCATTTGTAATCCATTATGTTACAAGCCACGAACACTTTCCTTCGTGCCTGCATTGCGGAGGCCACACCCCCCTACAATCCGTCACTAGACGAGAATGTTGTAACCCCCCTCCGGAGGTATCTGAACACAGTACGTATATTTATGGAAACACACGGAGGAAACCCCTTGCAGCCGCGAGGCTCTCAGAGTCTTAGCCGACTGCAGTGCAAGTCCGAAACAGAACGAACACACATAAAGAGCGCGATTAGCGCGAACACATTACCCGACAGGATTCTTTCCCTCGAGTTGCGTGAACTGGCGTGTCTGATGCTGCACGCATAAATGAAAGTCTGAAACTAAACAGGACAACAGGATAGCTCCCTGGAACTCCAACAGAATCACGAGCACTGTTTCCTGGCCCTGCCCCGCTTTATCCAGGCGCCGCAAAGGAGCATGGGACCAGTAGTTCTTGTCCCTAAAATCATGGGAAGTGTAGTTCTAGGTAGGCGCTTCAATGGCCTAGATCCTGACAGTACGCCCTCCTCCCAGGCGCCTCCTAGGACCCGGCTTGCCAGGAAACCGTGCATGGAAAGACTTGACCGCCCTGGGGGCATGTACATTTTGCCACGGCTCCCATGAATCATTCTCTGCTGTATAACCTTTCCACGAGACCAGATACCAAAGCACCCCTCTACGGAGTTCGGAGTCACAAATAGACTTTACCTCGTACTCCAGACCACCGTTGCAATGTACAGGAGGCGGCGCCTTCCGGCGTGAGGAAAGGGCTTTTTTCAGCAGCTGCACATGGAACACTGGATGGATTCTCAATGAAGCAGGCAACTTCAACTTATACGCCACAGGATTCACTTGCCTCACTATGGTATAAGGGCCGATGAACCGGGGATGAAAGACACTCCTCATCTTGAACCGGATGTAACGTGTGGACAGCCACACCCTGTCTCCCACCTGAAAAAGAGGACCCTGAGCACGGTGTGTGTCCTCCCATCTTTTATACGCTTCCTTGGCTTTCAGAAGATGTTTCTGAACCCACCTATGCACCTTCCTTAAGGCCACAACCCGTTCTCTCACGGTGGGTTGGTTCTTCAACTCAGTGGGGATGTCTATTGGCAACGTGTTTGCATCGTACCCAACGTTAGCTTTAAAAGGTGACATGCCCATTGAGCTGTGCCAGGTGTTATTGTAGGACAACTCAGCCATCCATAGCAAGTCCACCCAGGATTCATGGGCAGCTTCAGTGTAACAGCGCAGGTATTTCTTCAATGTCTGATTTAGACGTTCCGTTTGTCCATCTGTTTGAGGATGGAAGCTTGTGGATAGCCCCGCCTCTATGCCCAAAGCCTTGCACCACATTTGCCAAAAGCGAGCTATGAACTGTGGTCCTCTGTCTGATACGATTACCCGCGGAATGCCATGCAGCCTTATGACCTGTGAGGCCAGTAATTGAGCGGTCTGACCTGCCGTAGGTAGGTTTACACAAGGGATAAAATGCCCCATCTTTGTCAGATTGTCCACAACCACCAATACTGCTGAATTGCCCTGGTCCAAAGGTAAGCCTGTTATGAAGTCCAGACTTATGTTCTGCCAAGGGCGAGCGGGGGTGGGCATAGGCATTAATACACCTTTCCTTTTGGTATTCTCTCCTTTTGCTCTGGCACAGGTGTCACACTTCCCTACCCATCTGGAAACATCCAAGGCCAAAGACTCCCACCAAAAATGTCTTCTAAGCAGTCTCACAGTTTTGGTAACCCCTGGATGTCCCGCCGATGGTACTTCATGACACCAGCTAAAAGCTTTCATCTGCAGTTCCTCCGTAGGTAAAAACAAGCTCTCTCCCTGAAAAGGCAGCCCCTGTCTTACCTTCCTACCTGGTTTTTTAGCTGCCCAACGTTCCCAAGATCCCAAAGACCTGGCGCTTTTGATATCTCTCAAAAACTTCTCAGCGCGAACCACACACACTACCTTATCAGGAGGGAGAATGGAGTGCTGTACTTCCTCAAGAGACTCCGTACAAGTTTCCTGCCTGGACAGGGCGTCTGCCTTCCTGTTCTCTACACCAGGACGGAAAGTCACCACAAAGTTATATTCAGAGAAGAACAGCATCCACCGCATTTGTCTTTGCGTTAAATGTCTCGCAGAGGTCATATATTGAAGATTCAGGTGATCGGTGTATACTGTAACCGCTTGACTAGACCCCCAGAGGTATGGTCTCCATTCTTGAAATGCCCTCTTAATTGCCAACAGTTCTTTCTCAGCGATTGTATAATTGACCTCCGCAGGGCTCAATTTTTTTGACAAAAAGGCTACAGGATGGAGCTGGCCGTTGTCTGAATCTCTCTGAGATAGTATTGCCCCTATGGCTTCATCAGAAGCATCAGCTTCAACTATGAAGGGTACTTCCAGTACAGGATGTGCCAACACGGGTGCAGTGGTAAAGGCTCTTTTCAAGGCATGGAAAGCTTTGTTTGCCTCAGAAGTCCATACGAAAGACGATCCCTTTCTTAACAGTCTTGTGATGGGAACCGCAGTCTGAGAGAAGTGCAGTATGAATCGGCGATAATAGTTCGCAAAACCTCTCTCACCAGGTTCTATACGAACTGGCCAGACGGGAAGGGGACGACACACGACTACGGACATTTCGGGAACTGCGGTGCTTTGACGAATCTGCAGCTGGTTTCGAATAATTACGGACCACTGGACATTACACCACAAATTAAGATAAAGCAAGAAAGGGGTCATGTTGCTCTAAGCCACTGATCAAATGGCTAAGCACTTCCTTTGACTCGCTGTAACCCTTGAAAGTATTGATCCCATGGGATGTCTCATCATTAAATATACATCCCTTTTCTATCAGACAACATATGAACGCTAGTGCCAGGAACCGTAGGTCCCCCTACAATTCAGCAACAGAATATCTTGCTATTTATTGAATAAATACGAAACCCCTGAGGTGATCTTACAAGTGTTCCAGCGACCACACACGATTGGGCCATATAAGTCGCAACTGGACCTCTCCAACTCAACATAGTCGCGCTTAAGGAGCTTCCACTATTTATCTTGCCCTGAAGAAGTCCCCGCAGGGACGAAACGCGTCGGCTGTGTCCTTTAACTTTTTGGAATGAATAAAGAAAAACCTTTTTTGTGAAAAAAATTGTCCGGTTTCATATGAAAAATTTCTTGGGAACATATCTTGTGTGCAAATTAGAAGACCTTAATTTTCACATGTTTTTGTTGTGGTGCACCTTTGCTTAAATTATGTTTGTAAACCTAGGAAGCTCTGTACCTCTCTCACATTTCTCGGGGCTGGCCAATCCTGGACTGCCCTTACTTTTCTCTCTGACATCTGTAGGCCATGAGGACTAAGATTCACTCCCAGAAATTCCACTTCCTGGACCCCAAACTCGCATTTGCTCAGCTTTACGTATAAACTATGCTCTCTCAGTTTGTCCAAAACCTTACACACCTGGGCTGTATGACATGAGACATCTTGAGAGTATATCAAAATATCGTCAATATACATGACCACGAATCGATCCACATACTCCTTCAACACATCGTTTATGAAAAATTGAAATGCCGCCGGAGCATTACAAAGCCCGAAGGGCATCACCAAGTATTCATAAAGACCGAATCGCGTCTTGAACGCCGTTTTCCACTCGTCCCCCTCTCTTACTCGAACCAGGTGATAAGCCCCACACAAGTCCAAGCGGGTGTAGATTTTTGCCTGTCTCACCTGGTCGAGCAATACTGAAATGAGGGGAAGAGGGTAACGATTGCGTATGGTGTTTTTATTCAATACGCGGTAGTCTACACACGCTCTCAAATCCCCATTGGGTTTAGCTATAAAAAACAGAGTAGAAGCCGCAGGAGAACGGGAAGGCCTGACGAACTCCAAACGCTCGTAGTGGTCTATGTATTCCCTTAAATGGGTGGCCTCAGGTACAGACAAAGCATAAACCCTGCAGGTAGGTATCGTTGCTCCCTCTACCAGATCTATGCGTCAGTCGTACTCCCTGTGTGGGGGTAGGGTTTCTGCTTTCTTCTCACTAAAAAATTTGCTATACTCCGTGTATTCTTTGGGTAATTGGACATCTTTTTCAGCCCCTGTGGCGGCCAAAAATGGGGTTATTAACACTGCGACATGAGCAGGAACACAGGGCACTAAATGATCCTGACAAAACTCGGGTACAAAACGGAAAGTCTTTGTCTTCCAATCCACCACAGGATTGTGTCTGTGCAACCAAGGCATGCCCAGGATAACCTCATATTGAGGAGCAGCGATGATGTTTAATGTTATCAACTCTGAATGCACATATCCATGCAACACCAATGACAAACCTACCTCACTAGTTCTTTCAGTAATCTGACCTGAAGTTAACGGTTTACCATCAACGGCCAATACATCTTCAGGGCTTTCTCTTATGACACGAGTTAAGGCCAAACGTGTTACTAATCCATCATCAATAAAATTGCCTGTGGCTCCAGAATCCACCATCACCATAACCTGATGTTGTACATCATCGCTTTCAATAGTCATAATTACTACAAGATGCGATTCATTTTCCTCTGGTCCTGCAGAGGACAACGAGGTGAGTTTCCATTCCTGCCCCCATCAGCCTTGGGATTGCTGTCATCTCTTGCTGTTAGATCTGACACATTAGTTGAAACTGCCACCCTCTTAAACCTGTTGAAACTACCAGAGGTCTGGGGTTTGGAGGGACACTCCCTAACGTAGTGCCCCTTCTTCCTACAGTACATACACAAGCCCTGTACTCACCTTGTCTCCCTCTCTTCTTTTGTCAAAGGAGCCCTAACAGCACCAATCTCCATGGGCTTAGGTGCAGATTCTGCTCCGCCTAAACTTCTGCGAGGGGTCCTTTCGTAACTGTAAGTTCATTTGTCCCAACGTCTCCTACTACCCCCTCTCTCAGTGAGACGGCTATCCAGTCTTAAAGCTAAATTCACCATGTACACATAAGTGTTGGGTTGTGGATCCACCTGAGCCACCACATCCTTCAACTCCTCTTTCAACCCTAGATAAAAGAGGGACATTCTTTTCTCCTCCGGCCATTCAGCTTCGGCCACCAACCTGTTAAATGCTGTCAAATAAGGAACAAGTTCTCCCTTACCCTGCCGCAATTCCAAAAGTTCCCGATCTGAACTACATGAAGTAGCCCTCCGATCAAAAACCCTCTCAAATTCAGTTCTAAAAGCGGACCAATCTGACAATATAGCGTCGTCTCGTTTTACTAAGGGTACTGCCCAGTTTGCTGCATCTCCAACCAGATAAGAAATAGTGAAAGCCACCCTAGATTGGTTTGTAGGAAAAGAAGATGGTTTACATGAAAAGTGCATAAGAACCTGAGTCAGGAACACCTGCACCTTTCGGGGGTCACCAGAAAATCTTTCAGGATTAGCCAAAGGGATGGGAGGTGGTACAGTAACCTGTACAGTGGAAGCCGGGGCGGAAGCATTAAAAGGGTTACTCCCCAACCTATCCACCTTTTCCCTCAAGGCAGCTGTTTCAGCCTTAGAGGCGGCCAACTCCTGCTGTACCAACACCAAAGCGTGTAATACATCCTCCATGGACGCCATTACTCCCACAAGCGGATCGGGCAGAGTGAAATTTGTGGTCTCGTGATTCTGTCAAGATCGCACTCCGCAGGATCCGTATGCAGAAGAAATGCTCCACCTCTGGACCCCCCAAACACCCTGAATGGATATCACAGGGTGTTCAGGTGATACGGTGAGGGAAAAAACCCCAAAAGGGGAAAAACCCAAAAGAAAAGATAGAAGGGGAAGGGTCAGCGGGGGAAAAGAAGCTGTAAATAGAAACACACAAGCATTAATAATATTCTTAATGCTACTCTCATTCAATTCTCGCTAAAGGAAACATTTTCTAGATTCACCTGTATTAAATCACCTTTCTGCCCCTTCACACAGTCTTGTCTTCATATGTCCCTCATGCCCCTGCACAACACAAGAAGCACAAACATCAACTTAAGGTAATGGCAACCTGACCTTCTCTATTAAGGACACTCCTCTAGATACCTACCCACACCAGTAGAAATGTACGCTTCAAGGAAACCCTTCCTAGGAAGGCTGAGACTTAAATGGGCAGTTCCCAGTGAAGTATAAAAGGAAATGCAAAAACTAAAGTAATCCAAATCCAACAAGCAAATCACCGCTGCTCGAAGTAAGCAAATACAAGTTCCAGAATCTCTAGTCACCAGTTATAAACCTAACACGGTATGTTGTAGTTGAAGGCACTACCAACATCCGCTTAGGCATTTGTAATCCATTATGTTACAAGCCACGAACACTTTCCTTCGTGCCGGCATTGCGGAGGCCACACCCCCCTACAATCCGTCACTAGACGAGAATGTTGTAACCCCCCTCCGGAGGTATCTGAACACAGTACGTATATGTATGGAAACACACGGAGGAAACCCCTTGCAGCCGCGAGGGTCTCAGAGTCTTAGCCGACTGCAGTGCAAGTCAGAAACAGAACGAACACACATAAAGAGCGCGATTAGCGCGAACACATTACCCGACAGGATTCTTTCCCTCAAGTTGCGTGAACCGGCGTGTCTGACGCTGCACGCATAAATGAAAGTCTGGAACTAAACAGGATAACAGGATAGCTCCCTGGAACTCCAACAGAATTACGAGCACTGTTTCCTGGCCCTGCCCCGCTTTATCCAGGTGCCGCAAAGGAGCATGGGACCAGTAGTTCTTGTCCCTAAAATCATGGGAAGTGTAGTTCACGGTAGGCGCTTCAATGGCCTAGATCCTGACAGACAGTGTCTTAATAAATGGTCACCCTGTTAAAATGATCTTCGATTCAGGGGCTAAAATCACTCTAATCCCCAAGTCCTTTTACAATGACTTCCTTATGGGGAAAGTGAAAGTATTCAAACCTGACATTAGACCTCTTGCATTAGGAGAACAACCCATCAAGTTGTTTGTTTACTTCGAGGGTGACATTGAGATCAAAAACAGACTTACAGCTGGAAAGATATACATTTCCTCCAAAGGGGATAGTATTGTGAGTTTGATTCATCAGGCTGATCTTGGTGTCATGCTAATTCCTGGTGGCAATTCTTGTATAGTTTTGAGAGAAGATGCTTTTGATCCTCTCAAAGAGGCACCTACGTCCACAAATACCTCTTCCTGTACTCATGAACCAACTGAAGTTGATCAAGTGGACAACTTACGCTCAGATTATGAGGAAGTCTTTAGTGAACGCTTGGGCTGTTTATCCAACTACACTCACAAGATCATTTTGAAATCTGACGCCATTCCTGTAACTTGCAAGGCGCGTAGTGTACCCTTGGCTCTAAGAGATTCCATGGAGAATGAATTAAAAAAACTTCTCAAGGAAGGCATTATTGTCAAAACTGAGGCAAGTGATTGGTTAGCCCCAGTGGTCCATGCCCGAAAGGCCTCAGGTGAGGTTAGGCTTTGTGTAGACTTGCGCTCCCTCAATCGCTTTGTCGTAGCCGACAGGTACCCTCTTCCCAACATCGCAGAAATGCTGACACAATTGGGTGGGGCTGAAGTCTTTTCTACACTTGACCTCAGGGCCGCGTATCATCAAATTAATATCGACCCTGAATCACAGAATCTCACAGCCTTCATAACACCTTTCGCTCATATACGTTTACTAGACTTCCATTTGGACTCAATTCAGCAGCATCAGTTTTCCAGAGAGCCATGGAAGACGTCTTGCAGGGACTCCTCGGCGTTAAGATTTATTAGGATGATGTCCTAGTTAATGGCCCATCTCAAAGTACCCATGACGTGAGGCTCAGGGCTGTACTCGATCGCTTTAAATCACCTGATTTGACACTACGTGAGAATAAGTGCAGATTCAATCTTGATAAGATTGACTACTTAGATCACAAGCTGTCTAAGAAAGGGGTCAAACCTAAAGACAAGTTAGTGAAAACTATTGATGATCTCCCTGTACCCCAAACCAGAGATGAGTTAGACACCTTTTTAGGGATGACGAATATTAGTACCAATTTGTACCTCAATTTGCTTCTTGTACCTTCACCCGCAGGACTCTTCTCAAAAAAGGAGCAAGATTTATTTGGTCACCGAAATGCCAAGAAGAATTTGAAGATGTGAAGAGGGCCTTGGGTGAGGCTCCTTCACTTCACAGCTTTGATACCTCTGCTTCCTCCATACTCGTCACCGACACCAGCTTAAAGGGTCTTGGGCCTGTTCTCAAACAAGTTAAAGGTGGACATAAACAACCATAATATTTCTATCAAGAGCTCTTGTAGGGCATGAGTTACAATATTCCGTAATAAAGAAGGAAACTCTCTTCATTTTCTGGGCAATTAAGAAACTCAAAAAGTTCCTTTGGGGCAGCTCCTTTACAGTACAGTCCGAATACAAACCCTTGAAAGACCTATTTAATGAAAAAGAGTCTTGATGCAGTCTCCTCGAGGATTACCAAATGGATTGTGGCCTTACAGGACTATGATTTTGTTTTCATCACATACCTGATGCACAAAACAAAGTTTCTGACTGTCTCTCCCGCCTTGTAACGAATGACTCAGTTAATAAGAGTGATAGGTTAGGAGAAACATATGAGGATGATGATTATAAAGTCTGTGAAGTCCCGGATGGTGTTTTGAGTGAAGATGAGTGGAAATCCTCCATGACAAATGGCCCGTCATTTTTAAAGTTTGTGAGTTGGTAACTGAAGGTTGGAAGGGTATAAAAGGTCTTGATGAGGAAACGAGGAAATTCTGGAATGTACGGCATGAGTTGTCTGTCTCCTCAGGTTTACTTCAGAGAGGCACTAGGCTAGTTCCACCTCTTTCCCTTAGGGAGAAATTTGCTCAACAAGCTCATCAGGGACATGAGGGGATCTCTAAAACAAAAAAGAGAAATTTTTTATACTTCTGGTGGCCCGGAAATCATTTGTTGGTTGAACGTATGATGAGAGACTGTCAAGAATGCAACACTTATGACAAAATCTGCAAAACTAGAGTACAAACTATGGCTGTACGAGAGGCCCCTTCTCGTTGCTGGCAAGAAGTAGCTCTTGATCTCTTAGGCCCCATTTCTCGTAACTCTGATCAGTCATTTGTCTTAGTCCTAATTGATCTTTTCTCAAAATGGCCGGAGATTAAAATCTGTCACAGTATCGAGACTAAGGATGTCATTACATTTCTAGATGAGATCTTTTCTCGTGAGGGTCTTCCTGATTGTTTCATTACTGACAATAGGGTCCAGCTAGTTTTTTAAAGAGATGGAGACCTACCTTACGAAGAAAGGGATCAGACACAAACACTGCGCTCTTTACCATTCCAAAACTAATTGTATGGTAGAGAGGTTCAACCTTGTACTGAAAGACTCCATTCAGCTAGCTTGATCTCAAAACAAAGGTTGGAGAGCAGAGATCCATGAAAGAGTAATGATCTACAGTCTCACTCTCCACTCAACCACTTCTATGGTTCCCTTTGAACTCTGTCATGTTAGGAAACCTAATACCTACATGTTTCAATCATGGATGAGAGGGGAGAGAGCAGGCCCGAGTTTGAATGATGAGTTGAACTTATTTCCTGATTCTCAAACAGGGTCTCAAGACGTTTGTACAACCGCTGGTTCAACTTCTTGGCAAGCCAGTCAGGAATTGAAAGTTGCTAAAAGGAAGGCATACTTTGGCTCTAGACACGCATTCACTCACACTCGTATGCGTGTGGGTGACAAGGTGCGAGTGCGCCTTCCACAGAGGTCTTCCGGTGCTTAAACTTTTCCTCGCCTTATGTAGTTAAAAAACCTTTCCTAAATGCTGTTAAGTTAAATGATGGTCGCATCTGGAATCTTAATAGAATTGCTCCCGCAACTAATCTGTTGATAACTTGTAATGATCCTCCTGATGTCTAGCCCACGTTAAGAAAGAGTGTGCGTGTTGGTAAGCTTCCAAAGAAACGAAGTGACTTTGTTTAGCATAAAGCTTTGCGTTATGGTTTTCATGGTTTTCTTTTCTCTTCTTTTCTTCTCTCTTCTCTATTCTATCTTTCTCTCTCTCTCCACGCTCAACTTCTACTCCTTTATTTCTTTTCTTCTGAAAGAGGGAAGATGTGTCATGATCTTACCTGAGTGTCAGTATATTTTATGCATCATCCCATTTTCCTTCACCAAGAATGACAAGTGGGTCATCTTGTTCTTAGTTCTAGAACATTGGTTCTCTTGAGTTGATGTTTGATTCCTTGGTCAGTTGCTGTCAGCTCTGTGTGGGTAGGACGTACTTTTTTACCTGCTTATTTCTACCAGCTGAATAAACCATCTTTCATCAACATTCTACCAGTGTACCAGCTTTATTACAGCTTTGTTCTCCTTGCTGTAGGGTGTTGGGTAGGTGTCCATGGATAATATTTTCCAAAGAGGACATTAACAGTCACATCTGTGCTAAATATATGTAAATAATTATTATAAACAATGTGTATATATTCGTAGGCAATCATTTGTATTTATTAATATTTTAAAGTATTTGTAATAATCTAATTTAGCATAATTCATTGTAGGGTTTTATTTTAAGTTCCTAGCTCCATTATTTTCTATGGGAGGGTGTTGCAGTACCAGTGGTTGGCCATAGAGTGGTGGACTTACTTCAAACGTGTACATTACTCCAAAAGTGTAATTTACCCCAAAAGTGCATTTTGTGAACACTGAAAAGAGGTAAACTTACACGAAAATGTAAACGTAACGCAAAAGTGCAGGTTATGAATCAGGACCAAAAAGTCTATTTCAACAGCCTCCATAAAGCACTAATTTTGGGCACATTTCAGAAGAGGTGACAGAAGTTACTTTGCCCAGTGTTAGGGCATTCTGCACCCCTAAATTGGTTTAATCCTATGCACAACTGCAGTGGTCATGTTGGTGTGCTGCAGCATGTTAAACTGAATTGATGTGAACGTGGCATCAGTAATGACACTTTTCGCTTAGAGGTTTAAGTCACTCTAGCCTCTCATGCTCTGATGTCTGTTGTGCAATCACACACCTACCTGTCTTTCCTGTCTTTCATCAGTAATGTATCAGCACTTATGTCCTGGATCGAATTGGGGTTTTAATTAGGCCAGGGCACGCCCCAAAAAAAGTGGAGCACATGCTCTTTCATGAAGTATCATTTGCATAGACTCTTTGAATTCATTTGTAACAAAATGTTTGCTCAGTTAGAATTTAAAAGCTTATTGAACCAGTAACATTGGTGAAAACTTGAAGAACTGCATTTTAGACCAGCGGTGAGCTGAAATAAAATGGCCCAAGGACCACAACACCTGATCTGGCTATGGTTGCCACCTGGCCTATTTTCCAGCATGACCAGTACTTTAATATCCTGGCCCATAGAAAAAAGAAAATCACCCAAAGCCAGTGGGCCTTGTTTATGAAAAGTGGCGCATCGCTGCATGAAAACAGTGGTGCATCTCTTGTATTGCGCCCTCCTTGCAAAATGCTGGATGTGCCATATTTACAGTATGATGGATCATGTCGCAAGAATTTACAGATACGTCCATATTTTGGACGTATCTGTAGGCACAAAAGTGACGCATTGCTGGAGTGTGTCTCGAAAGGGACGCATCTCCATCAATGGGTCATTTTACAAGGGCAAGTCCCATTTCAAATGTGGCTGCGTCAGTCTTACGCCTGCTGTGAGGCAGCCGTAAGATATTGATCCATTTGCGTCCTAGAAGTGACGCAGTGAAATCTCATAGATTGAACTGCGTCACTTCTACGAGGCTTACTTGCGTCAGAACGCCCACCCTGCATACATTATAACTGGTGCAGGTATAATGTGGCACAGGGGTTTACAAAGTGACTCATCTACCTAGATGCGTCACTTTGTAAACATGACGCAAGATGGAGCAATTTTTACCCTGCTGGTGCATCACAATAAGTGACGCACCGGTGGTGCAAAGTGACGCAAGGGCTCATAAATAAGCCCCAGTATTTTTTCCTCTGATTAGTTTGAACTTTTTCACATATGTTCTAAAGCTGCCTTATTGACAGTGACTGGAAATTAAACTAAAAGGCAGAAAAGCCATGTTGAAAAAGAATATTGACTTTTTTATTATTATTAGAGAGTCCTCTTCAATTATCATCACTATCCTGCCATTGCTGAATCTTAAAATATGATCAAATGGGCAGTTATTTATTTTTTATTGCTTTTATTTAGTTTTATATAGAGTTAATTCGACCCAAGGGCATTGGAGTGATTTACATGAGCACAAGATTAAATTAATTTTTCTTTTAGGGCTTGAGAGATAAAGTGAATTGCCCTAAATCACAAGATTTTGAGCCAATGCAGGGACACGAACCTAATTTCCCAGTTCCAAAATTGGCAGCTCTGCCAATAATGCAACACCATCTCTATTATTTTCTCTGTGCAAGGTGGCCCCAGAGCCTGGTCTATGCAATTACTCATAGAATCCCCTCCAAGGCCTGAAAGACATTGTGGCTGAAATGACAACATCTGGTTCCCAGTGAGGCCCAGGCCCCTTCTGTTAACCAGCTTCACCCTAGTCCATCATAGCTTCAGGGAGATTGCCTGGCAGGGGAGGGATCAAGAAAATCACACAGCGCCTGATGCTCAAGCAAGGGTTGGGCCTTGAGGTGAAGATGGGTCCCCAATGTCCAGAAAATTACCTGGCACTTCAGTTCCCACCCTCCCTCGCCCAACATGGCTTGAATGTGATGGTCCGGCGGGGGAGGGGAGAGAGGAAATACACTGCCTAGGGGCCAGTGTGGCCCCGCAGGGGGACAAAGTGAGAATGGGCACTACCTGGCCCACCTAGCCCCTAGCGAGGCTGATTCTCAGACTCACCCATTCTCACCCATCCACCATGGCCTGAAATGCGATGGCCTGGCAGGCGGGAAATAAGTGAAGGATACCTGGGCCAGCTAATGGAGGGAATGTGGGGGTTTGAGGTGAAAATAATCCAATAGACAAATCACCTGAGCCCCCGCCCCCAGCGAGGCTACTGTACTGTCCATATCCAGTTTGACAGCACGGCAGAGGAGGGGACACTGTTTCTGGGGTTCTGTGCTGAGCCCATAGGGGATCAAGGTGAAGTATGCCATGCCCATCCCAATACTGGCTTAACGATGCCACTGCAAGCCCCTGCCCCATGAGAGCCTGCCTGTGATGCTCATAGAGGCCTAAAGAAATGGCCCTCCGGAGACCCGTAGTCACCGGCCCATTGCCAGATTTCTGATTGTGTCCAAGAAAGCAGTGACATAGCTTTGCTCGATCTGAAAGAACAGAGTTGCCAGGGAATCACAGTTAGCCAGGAATCCAGGACTCATGTCCCAGGTGTCATTGAAAGCCTAGGACCAGAGGTTGGAATGAGAGGAAGCTATTGGGAGTGATGTACCCAATCTTTTACATATACACTAACAGTTCCCATACTTCTTATGGCCTCGCCCCAATTTCGCTGACCCCACCGCATATTGCTCACCATAGTTCCCATATTTTTTTTATTCACTTCAACTTCTGTGTAGAACAATCTCACATTTTGCTGAAAGATTCCCTTAGAAATCAAGAACATTACTCAGGCCTCTATGCCATGGGTATAATTACAGTTTTCAAACAGATCACTCTTTAATGGACCGCCACCACCTTCCATTTTGCAACTTCAATGGCCCTACTTGCATAATGGAAACCAGGAATTTTACTTAGAGGAATCGAATGGGGCAAGGGTTTGGAACCTTTTCGATGCCCAATTGCAAACATGACTCCCAGGCGCCTACTTACTGGTTGTTCCTCACTCTACCTTCTTGACCCTGAGAATAGTGTTAGCAAAGAGAGCAGCCTGGTCACCTAAGCGAAGACCAGGGGTAGAATCTTTTACCTGGCACCCCTAATAGAGACAATGAATAAGTAAATAATAAACACAAATGAGGATTGGTCGCACTAGAGTTGTGTAGGGCAAGTGTCGTCCTTTCATTGTTAAATGGCCAAGCATACGCTATTATTTTAATTTGTGGGCGCTCACGGCACCCATTAAAATTATGTTCTGCAAGTGAGTTTTACCCCATTTTAACTTTGAGCATCGCATATCCTTTTCACGGGGACCAGTTGGGCGCTGAGTGACAGTTGCTCTGACAATGCACCCCTATACACTTTCACTGATTTTCTTTCATTGATTCCTCACCTCTGAGGAATTTGATCCCACACACTTTTTTCCTACTTTCTCCGGTCAAGAAAGTTACTGATGAGGATAATGTGGGCCAACTGGCGAGTACCTACCAGCAGCCACCCTTGGAGATACTAACGTGAGGTACTTTCTGTCCTTTCTCACACTTTTTCCACATGAGGTCACAATTCTTTGTGGGTGTACATTTCCCCTTAAAGCTTGTATGGAATGTGGTACATTGACGTTTATGTTGAAATTGAACAGTGGGACTAACAGGCTGATGGCAGTGAATCTGACCTGTGAGGGAAGTTTTATGATTTAAAACACCCCTTATGTCTCATAAATACAGTGAGCCCTTCTGAATTAGTCGGGTCTTTTTGTGTTTATATATTGCTGAGTGGGAGGCGACCTGACTACTTACCCCCTGGTGCCCTTTTTGTCATTGTGTAGGGCAAGTGTCGACCAGAGGACTCTGCTACTGTTTATTCTGTAAATAATTTGTAGGAGCAGTATATTTGCGGATGTATGACATTACAACGCATACTTTTACATCGCATGCTTTTACATAGCAACTTTTACAACGCATAGTGTTGAGGGGTGCTGGATAGTGAATAGTTTAATTTACTTTTCCAACTCCAGTCCCCGTGGATAGTAGGGACGGTGTTGGATAGTAAATGAAATCTATTCCCTATCCTAGAGCGCCCCCAGCGTAATGCGTTGTAATGGTTTGCGTTGTAAAAGTTGCGATGTAAAAGCACTGCGTGGTAAAAGTTGCGTTGTAAAGGATGTTTCCCTATATTTGCTTTCAGCACTACCAATCATCCTTTCAAGCACACTTCTGGACAGAGTGGGGGCGGGCATGGTTTACTTGTATAGTTGGTATTTATCTATCTACATCTCCTTGGTCACAAGTTGGGTGCTTCAGGGCAGGGGGCAGTAGTCTTTCTTCAAACAAAAATAACACCCTTCCTCTTGGAGGATGTGCACTGCGGCAGCTCATTTCCTGTCAGATCCGCATTTTGTAAATCTGGGATTAACATCTCCAGCAACGTGGGCTCTTCTCAGCACGCGTCAGCAGCTGGCCGCCTCACGCACTGGGCAGGGAGCCAGTGGACTTGGCTTGGAAGGAGTCCCGGTTCTCCAGTCTCCTGACCACACGCGGCTTTGCCAAGTTTGAAAATCCTGGAGAGAGCAAAGAGGCAGCGGGCATCAGGAAGTGACCCATCCCCCAGTGACAGAGCTCTGTGACCAGGCTCATCCTGGTCGGGTTTTTTGGTTCATTGTCTTACAGGGGTGACTCAACCCAGAATAGCTTCCCAGATTACTCAATTTTGAGTGACCACGTGGGTCTAGTTAAGAGCGCAGAGATGAGGTTCAGGCAAGGCTCAGCTTGGAATGACTAAGAATTCACATGATGTGACGGCAACAAAAATTAACACGCATTCATTGCGTTAGTCTGTGGTTGAGGAAAATAAGGGCAAGGGGTAGATGAAGAGTTCAGCTTCCACTTCTTACTCTGCTCTAAGTACAGCAGACACAAATATTGTACAGTATAGCTTTTATTTTGGGTGTAATTGGTGGTCCAAATTGACATCGATTTTGTGTTGGGGTTGCGTCACTTTTTTGACACAGCCCAACACAAAATCCTTTTTAGTATTTACAACACATACGGGGGGCAAAAATTGCCTCAAAAGATACTTTTTTTGTGCAGGAGTGTAGTGCTGCCTGTACAAAAACTATACTGACAATAATGCAGGCAGCCTTCTACTAAGGCGCAAGGGTGTTTGCGTTTGCAGTAGGCAGCCACATACAGCAAAAATTAGCCATTACTTTGAAGATTTAGCACTGTTACTCTCTCTTAGGGTGATGCAACACAGTGGAGCAACTTTGCTTACTGCGCAGTGTTGTAAATGTGCCAACAGTTTCTATATTCTTATTATCAAACAGCACCGAAGTGACCAGAACAAGGCCATCTATTGTCCCTGAATAAATAGGTAGAACAATAAGCAGAAACCAGCTCATATGTAAAGTAGTGAAACGTTGAGGAGGCCAATGGCCATTGTCCTCCCCACCCCTAACATCTGTGCAGACTCACTGTAAAGAATGTCTCTCTGTGTAGGAAAGTGCTTAGATTGGCATCAAAAAATGTCTACAATGTCTGCGCTTGAAGAAATTGATGATGGTCAATGATACTTGGCACTGAAACTATGGTATTAGAAGGTTTGCTGCAGACTTGTGATAACATTAGGGAGCAAGTGTTATGTGAATCGAAAGTGAGGGTAATAAAATGGTTGACAAGATCACTGTGGGGTAGTGGCATCCCAATTCAAAATATGTTTGGCAAAAAATGCCAGCGTGAGGACATTCTCATCCCTGATTGCAAACTATACGTCATTAAATAGGTTCATTTGAACCCACAAAATAGACACCAAAAGGGAGGAGGCCAATTAATATACACAGAAGAAAATGATGCAGTCTAGGACAACCAAACACAAAGAAATTTACAGATGTAGGCACAAAAATATTCAAGGACAGAACATTGTGGAATCCATTCACTCAGTAAAACTTTGGTGCTCAACAAATGGGTGTTTGACAAAATTGAATGTACAGAAATATTGTCTGACAAATAATGTGTCCTTTTTAGGTCGAGCCTGGCGTACGCTGCGCGAAGCGCTGTCGCCAGCGAGGCTTATTGTTGTGGACTTGCCTCGGAAGTGGAACAGGAGATGGGCACACGCAGAGCTTTTGGCGATTTGAGCAGGTGCACACGCACGTACAGCCATGCCCTGTGCACATCTCCTGTCCCGCTTCCGAGGCAAGTCAGCCTCCTGCAATAGCATTTTTTGTAATGCTCCCACGCGCTTCACACATACAGCCTGCCCCACTTACCGTCACTTGCGGGGACTCTGTGCTGCTCCCCGGCTGATCTCCTTGTGGCAGGGGGGCCTCTTTACCCGGTCACTGGAGCAGAAACACACGGGCTCCCTCAGCTCACAGGAGCCCCGGACAGTGCCGCGTGCTCGACAGCATGCATGCTCTGTACATAAGAAATGCGTGTCAGTGTGTGTGCTCTTGTGAATACGCGCATTGTGTGCTTTGAGATACCGTCCACCCCCCGTCGGCTTGTTCCATTCCTGTGTCTGCACAAAATTCAGTAAAAATCTCTCGGGACTCGGGATGACAGCAGAAAACGGGTGCAGTGTCCAGTGGCAGACCTGACACGTGTTGCTCACGTCTGGGAAGCTGCATCTGTTGTTTTCTTTTTTTTTAATACCTTGTTTTATTGACACCACAGGAAAAGCGAAAGTGAAATGCCTGCTTCCCGGTCGTTTAGCATAAGTATGCAAACTTTCTAAGTGATTGGGCAAGGCCGGATATATAAACCCCCCCCTTGCAAGTACAGGGCTGGGATGTGCGGGCTCCGGAGGAGGCAGCAGGGGAAGAGCAGACCGGAGCGCGCCAAGCAGGAAGACAGGCTACAGTAGCGCTCCAGCCAGACTGGGCCTCCCGCACACCAAGCACAATGAAGGCTGCCGCTGCCCTCCTGGGGGCCGCGCTGCTCTTTGTCCTGCTAGCCGCAGACCGCGCGCAAGCCAGTGAGTATTTTTCATTTTTCTCCTGTTTTGCTCTAGCTGACTTGCTCCCCTGCTACCAATGGGAGAGAGCCGAGGCGAGGCAGCAGCACAGCCGGTGCATCAGCCAGGCCGGGCCAGCCTCTCGCTCTCCGGTGCCTGCTTGGCTAGTCGGGGGTCACTTTACCGACAGCAACAGGAGGACTTCGACCCTTGTCTGTGGTGGAGAGACCCCAAATGTGGGTGATGGAAAAAACAAAGGTAAAGATAGGGTGAGTGTTCCCAACACCTACACAAGCAGGACATATCTGTGCCTCTTTTCCACCTGTGTTTAGGAAGGAACAACGCCTCACCCAGCACCAGGAAAAGAGCCGATTTACATACATTTCTCAGATGAGTCCTTTTAAATTCTTTTTTTCAATACTACACTAGGACCTGCCCAAACTATAACCACGACATGTCCCTGATTTTGTCATTTAGTTTCACAGGTCTCCCCAGACGAGGCACACAAATAAATGTATGTGAAGTTATCTTAAAATCGAGTCACCTTGTGTGGTGCCCAATACTGCTGATAAACAAAGGTATGATGTATTAAGGTGGAACTGATTTTGTTGGGTGGAAGAAACCTTTCCTTTTGGCAAAAAAACTTGGAAAAATGATTATTATTACAGTTTACACAGAACCATGTTCTTAATACCCATATACTAGCATGTCGACTTTTTAAAATCAATGGGTTACATATGTAAGCCATTGTGTTCTGTTATTTCCCGTATTTGAATAGGGACGTTCATTTTATCTGAAGCAGTGAACAGCTTTGTATGTGTATGCATTTAATACACAGTGGGATAGTAGATTCAAGGCGCACGCTCAAGAAGTCGTGGAACTGGATTGAATTAGTAGGGTACATCAATGCAGCGGTTCTTCAACAAGCTGAAAAACGTTAGGGGTGGGGGGCTCTTTTCATGTGTTGGTTTTCTATTAGAAAAGTGAAATGCACGGTAGCAAGCCTTTGCTTGTTTTTCTTTTACCTTACACCCGATGACATGTGCGTGGTTCACTTTAGACATTAACCCTTTAGACTTTAGTGCTTGCTTATATTTCCAGGTCTCACTTACTTGCCACTGATCCACAGAGCTTCTTTCTTGGGTTTCCTCGGTTGAAAATCCCTCTTAGGCACAAAAAACAAACCTTCAATGCAATGCCTATTAAACTTGACTACAGGCACACTTGTTCTGCAAGGTTGTACCCAGCTCAGATTAAAATTCTCCTCCTCAGGGTTTATAATTTAAAGACTGATCAGCAGTATGGGTTACAGGACTTACACTCACACTGCACATCAGGGATTGAAAGGCCTTGGTTGGTTCATGTTGGCTTCAGCCTGGTAATGAGAAATAGCAAATCCAGGTTAGATGTTTAAGGAGTTGGAGGATCTGGCATCAGGGTCTGGGGTAGTGATGGGGCAGGGCTTTGATAGAACTTGTTTGAAACCTGTTCCAATATGGGGGATTCCTTTTATAATGCAAATTATGAACTAGAATAATCCCAGTCCAATATGGCGGCCATAAAATGGTCTGATCTTTTCCTTCCTGTTCTAGGTCCTGTGTGGCAGTGATACTATAAAAGGCCAAGGGTACAGAAGCATGCTGCCTGGTAACAATGTGAGTTGGTGGGCTTTCTGTTCTTCCATTAGCTCGTCATCCAGCTCATGTTTGTTGGATTCTTCACCGCCTTCCCTCAGGTTGGTCACTTCTCATAAATGAGGCCCTTAGAGGTTGGTCATTTATGAGAAGGGGTAAGAGTTATACTTCAAACTGTCTCACACCAGGTACATTCAAAGGAAGCAAAGGTTGGAGGTAGTTACGGAACGAAAGAGACGTGGGTGAAAGACTTCACTTACCTGGAGGATACACTATGAGTCAGTGTCCAAATACAAACTACATTTCCCATGATTCCATTGAAATCCCGCATTGTTTGAAACAGTGGGGGCCCTATTGAAAAGTATATGCTTTCCCATTGCTCACGGAGTCCTTGCTAGACAAACAAGAAGCTTTGTTCCTGCTGCAAGAACCTTAAGTCCATTACTCGAGGCTATCATAGAGACTGTTACTTTTCTTTGATTCATATTTGAGAAAAGACGACCTAACACAGAAGAATATTTCTAGGAGAAATAACCTTTGATATTTAAAATCACTGATTATGAACTCTCTTGAAGTAGTATAGAACTATCTGTCAAGCATTATTGGATCCTTTTACATGAACCAATAGAAAGGATGTTTCTTATTTTCAAAAGACTATTTAAATATTCACTCGGTGATGTTTAGGAAAGGAGTTAGTTAGTGTTTACTGCGAACTCCATAGTATTGATAAAGTTTATTGTATTACTGTTTAACAAAGGCAATCTCGAGTACATACCACAACAGCAAGAGGAGAACTCACAATTAGAGAGGAGTAGCCCTCCTATAGGCAGAGTGAGGTTAAAGCTAAGCTTGTATAATGATTATAATAAAGATGTTATTAGGGTTCCTGTTTCCCGAGAGTTACCAAAATCACATTTTAGCACAGAGAGTCTGTAATCTAGATATCTTCCAAACCTGTATCAGAGCTACAAGAAGAGATGGGTGATATGCTGTCCTAGGCATGTTCTAAATGGTGGTCTTGTCATTAGATATCTAGTCCAACCCTTAGTGGCTAATGCCAAGGAGAATGATGATGTCCAGTGTGTCTGTTTTCTTTCTCATCCCATTCCACTTACACTGTGTCTACGGTGAACCTACATATTGTAACTGTGTGAGTGGTTGTGAACGCAATGAGGTTACGGACAGCAAGGTTAGTAATTTCTGGCACACCCCATCTCTAATTTCAAGCCACAAATCTGTTACACCGTGGCATGTTCTGTAATCAGAAGCTTGTGAATTTGTTCATTAGCTACAGAATATAAACTAGGTTCAGGCGGTTCTTTATCGCTACACTGATATTAGGGCCTGTAGTTTTGAGAAAGATGGAAAATTATCTTTTTCAATAAATATAGCTGTAAAAAGCAAAGTAGGACAGCACTGACCACTTCTGGGGATGGCATATCAGCATTAAAGATCACGCCTAGATACCTTTTACTTTGCAAGCTGAGGTGAATTGCAGCTCATGGAGGGATGGCAGGACCATGTTTTGCACTAATGATATGACTTTCTGACTGAACATAATGCAATCTCTTTTATCCCCATTCAGTTGTAGAGTGTCACTGTGCAGTCATTTTGTGATAGTGAATAGACTAACCTGAAGGTTGCTGAAGATCACGTGGTTCCTTACACCCTACTATGGAACTGAGTACTGTCTGTGTAGGATTGACACTCTCACCTGAGTCAATTGAGTATTGCAAACAGTGAGGGAAAATAAATGTAACAAGCATTTGCAATGCAATAGGTCTTGCATTTAACAAGTTTGAGCTACTGACAATGTAAATGACAATGCTTTTTATTTATGTTTTAAAAGCCAAAACATAAATAAAAGGCATTGTCATTTGCAACTCTAATAGCTTAAACTTTTGAAAATGCAAGAACTATTGCATTGCAAATGCTTGTTATTGTTTACAAATGCATAGTTGCATTAGTTGTAGAATTTCTATTATATTCATGGCACAATGTTGACTATAATCGGACAATGAATTTCGGATACCATCTCCAAATAAAACGCGTTCCCAACATGAAAACCATATTCTTGCTGGGATTTTACTTTTGGAAAGTGTAACGATGAAAGCAGCATTTTTTCTGTTTTCTGGAATTTGCGAATACCCGGGTGTACGTCACAAGCAGGTTCAAGGGTGGGCATCCTGCCACACAAGGAGAATACCACAAAATTGAGATACTGTGAGCTACCTACAAACCTCTTGTAAATAGTTTCCCTTCTAGATGTGATGGGTGTCTGGAGGTTTTGGCGCCATACATAAAGCACACTTTTTATGCTTCTTTCTTTTACACAAGTCAAAGGTGAAGTGTTCACTTTCTATCAAATCCCACTCACCAATGCTAAACTAAACTCATATGCAGTCACCTACAACGTCACTCTGAGGTTTTAATGATGTGCTCGCATTGAACAATAGTTCTAAATGAAAAGATTTGTTGCTAAGAGGCAAGCGATCTCTTCTGTTCCCCACGCCCCTTGGAACTTTAAGGCAACCTACGGGTGACTTATTCACTAAAGTTAACATAACATTACATAACATTTGATTCAGGAAAACATTTCCTGGAAGTTTACATTGTTACATTTAGTAAATTTGTCCGGTGGTAAGAATCTGGTTAGACTGAGATCAGCTTATTTCTAGGCACTCACGCGTTTATCACACCAGCAGCCTAGAATTAAAAACAACTCAAGTCATGAAGAACTTATTCTCTGGGATACTCACCAGCTAATGGGAGTGCCTAGATCGGCTTTAGCGCTGGTGGCGTCCAGTGTGACAATCTTTGCTGGCGCCTCCCAGTGACCTCTTTCTCCACGGATTCCATGACTGTCACCCTCCAACAGTGCCCTTCATCTCTCCATAGTCCCTCTCTCACAGGTATTGTTTTATAGTGCTCCTCATACCAGCGTAGGGTGTCAGAGCACTTTATAACACACACAAATTATACAGAGACAAAGAATTATACAACTGTGTAAACCAGTGTGCGGAAAATGTTACATAAAACAATGAGGACTACAAGGCATAGGAGTCACAAGTCAGCCATACTGGTAGGCAGTATATGTTAAGAGAGCTTGGTCTGGATTTAAAACATATCACAAAGATTGGGAGTGGCTTACTAATAATAATGATTTCTACCCAAACAAACCCTTTTTAGCAACATATGGATAATGAAAAACGGGAGAAAAAACATAACATTCTCGAAATGTTCAAGGCATTCTGCTTTGTCCACAGAGACTATTAAGGATAAGGACCTTTACACCTACAAGTTAAATTCAAGCAATACAAACCTAACAGAACACTGTGCACCAGGCTTGTGTAGTATGTACTGTTCCTATTAATACTTGGTTGCTTTAAGGAATGTTTCATTAATGTTCTATTTTATGTTCTTAGAATGCTTTGTTGTGAATGTTAGTGTCATAACGAGCCTGTACTCTCTCATCGCTGGTCGTGGGTTATTTACTTCAGGAATAAAACTACAACTATCAAACAATTCCTTTGTCATCTCCGATCTTTTCATCTGAAGAGCTTACTACAGCTTGCACCACTTATCATACCACTGTATCATAAGGAATCTGGAGTAGGCACAGCTTTCTCAGTACAAGCAGCCAAGCACTGGAACTCACTACCAACCAGCATTAGAAGCACCCAGAAGTGTATACACTTCTGAAGAAGTTGAAAACATGGCTATTTCCTAGAAATCTGCACCACCCATATCCTGGCAACAGAGCTCAGAAAACAGTCACACCCTCAAGGGCAATCATTAGCTTACCACACACAAATTGCAAACCACTCAACCAGAAAACTGCTTTTGTTACGCAGGTAAGCAGAAAAAGGACCTATGGTCCCCATTCCATTATATAGTTATGTACTTCCATATAAAACAGTTATGCCCCACAATAATACAAAAATCATAATACACAGTGGTGAGCAACAAATTGTAAATTATGCCTATTAAATTCACATAACATATATATGCTATGAGGATTGTCCTTCACCAGCATAGAACAGCCAAAATAACAAACATTACCAAATGAACAGGCATGGAATAACTGAAGAGATCTGTCACACATTACTAAACAATTCAGAGGACTTTAATATAGTCCATTCACTGCAGGCCCCAAATGTCTATACAGCTGACCACCTCTTTACATCTCACAAAGACACTCAGATATTGGATGATAATAAAAATGCCCTTCCCAATAGATCTCTCCACTTCACTTGCCCTCCTACCATGCCAGCTCAGGACCAAAACTATGCACTAAATCTCAGACTGGAAAACGCGGTACACTATAGCATATGAAATACCATAAAGGGACTTGCAGAGCTGTTCAAAGCTACCAGCATGCTGAAAACCATAAAACTGCATGTCTGTCTCTTACACTTTATCATCCAACACACTGCTATGCACCATGTTCCATGTCACAATGACCGCAACGTCAGTGGTTATCACGAACATGACATGGAAATACTTCTCACATTGGATCAAAATAAAAACACGATCCTTACGACCCCACTTTCTATGCTGTGTAGTGTGCTACACAAGCCAACAAGCACCTCAGCACCCCACATAGGGGTACTAAGCACTATATAAATGCTGCAGTACAATACAGTACAATACAACATAAACCTTGCAGTTGCATACAGCTCTTTGATGTCAGTTCACAGCTCACTGTGCTTTCTAATGATTCTAATTGATGAACTGCAAGGTGCTCTTTGGCAAAAATAGTAAGCCACTTAGTGATCTACATAAAATAAAATTTTGTGATCTGCATGTACACCTTCTTTGTAGCAGGCATGTTCATCTTCTGCACACACATTTCACAAATCGCAACCTACCCTCCTATCCTTCTAAACAAGATGGAAGCACAGCTTTTCCTCTTTCACATAAACACCGTAATACCTTTTTATGTAAGTTGGATACGATAGACTATGTACTAGAGAGAATAGCTCACATGTAAGATTAGTCGAAGCTTCAATGTTAACTGAATGAAGCTCTGCTTTGGTGTTCTTTGTTAAGTCTGGTGACAGCACTATAATCCAATTTAATGTTGCAGAATTCCTACTCGATGCTTCGAAGTTTTTGCAGGCACATTTAGAAGTGCAGGAAGAATCTGTGAACCAAGGAGCAGATGGAGTAAAACTGTGCCATGGTTTGGTGTGAATGGGGCACTGGATCCAAGGTAGAGATGATCAAAGAGTCAACTTTGAGCACACATGTCTATGTCAGTATCAGAGTTATAATTGATCAGATTCAGGGCAGATCCAAAATTTTCCTGGGTAGCTTAACCCCAAGGGCAGGACATATCTGGTATGGAACACTTAGTGTTCGCGTGCGGAGAGGGCACAGCAATACAGAATGGTATTGCAACATTATCAGACCAGATTAGAGGAAGCGAGGGCTTGATAAGGATAAGGGCATTGATGGTGAATATAGGAACTACATTGTGACCCCCACTATAGCTGCTGTGTTGGGTCAGTTGTGTAAAGCCAAGCACTCTCTGGGACCCACATATGTTGGGAGTGTCAGAGTTGGTTACATCTTCAAAACAGGCAGTTAGAGTCACCTAACACAAAAAAGGTGGCAGTCTGAAGTATTTAGGGTTAAAGAAATTGTGAGAGTTAATGTATGAAATCGGAGTGAGAACTAGGTGATCCATAAATAAGCAACCCGGTAAGAGAAGAAGTCAGGTTGAGTTTGAGGGAGTAGATGAGCCCTTCAGAATGGTGGGTATCAGAGTTACGAACAGCACGGGATAGTGCTTAGATATAAGAATTTGAATAATGGCAAGACTGCCGCCTAATTTGTCAGAATGGTCATGGTGAACACTAGCATAGTCATCCGGGATGGTGCGGGCTGGAGTGAGAGGTGCCGGGTTCCAGGTGCAAAGCACTGTTCGGACACAAAATAGTGCAAATGGGCAGACCATTGGTGCTCCAGTGGCCCACCCACTTCATAGTTTCGCAGCCTTCCTGGTCTCATAGGCAGCCATAGGAAGGGGTGTGACCAAGGGGTGAATGTGTAAAGGGGTAGGAGGGGAGGCTCGCCTTCCATTGAGAGATACTGGCAAATGAAAGTGAATTAAATAATATACGTGAATTGAGAGATCATAAAAGATTCAAAGTGAATTGCACCAGAGAGCACTCCCTAGGTTAGGGACCTGGTCTTAGCCTTCACATGGATTTACTTTCCTTCTAGAGCACAGGCTCCAATAGAGTATATTTTTCATATGTTAATGTTTTTTAAAGAATAAAGGGGCATTATTAAGGGCAATATCGCCACTTTTACGGCACTCTTTGCCAATAAAGCAGCTATATTTTTATCGCCCTATTAGCAAGCCTGCACTAACATGTGTTAGCGCAAGCTTTCAGGCGTTAGCTGTCGCATTTTCTATCGCCTTGCATGTCAGCAATATTTATCGCTAATAACATGTAAGGTAGGCGTTTCTAACCAAAATGTACACGTTAAAAGTCGCTAACACCATTTTGCTGTATTATCAAAGTTGTGCCGTGATAAAAAAAGTCAGGCTAATCCCCTAAGATCGCAGGTTTTTAACACCTGATAAAAACCTGACTAAACATGGTTATAGATGGGGGTACATAAGGGACACTAGGCTTGATCTCCATCTGAGGAGCCACAGACACCAAAAAGTTACAGCATTAATAGCCCCTAAGCATGTAGGTGCAAGTAAGCCAGCCTATTTCTGCTGCTCATGTACAAGAAGGTGGAGTGGTGTTGTAAGGGGGTGCACTACAACAAGCATGCCACCCCATCACGTAACAGGTCCTCACAATGTGTTACAGCTGCAGAGTGCGAGACTAATTGTGCCAGTGATCTTCTGCCACAGATCGGTTCAATGGGACATATTGGATGCTATTGGCATGTTAGCTGCAATACTATCGCCGCTAGCGCACCCCTAATGCGCTGATCCATGCTATCGCATGAATTCTTATTGCGTGTTAGCCTGAGTTTTCGCGTCCTTTCCCGGAAACTATCGCAGGCTACCAACATGTTGATAATACGTTGAAAACGATGCAAAAAGTATCTGGGAAACTATGCGATACAAAAAATTACAATAACTTGGGCAGGCGAACGTTATCGCCATTGCTAGATAATATGCCCCATTGTACTTCTGCGTTTTAGTAACTTTGGACTATACCATGGAGCAGAGAGGCTTTCTGAATGGTTTGCACTCTTGCCATGAGATATTTGGAAAGTCCCAGCAGAATGATATTCCCATGTTTGCAGTGGGAAGTGGTAGCCACTTCAGCTATTTCATTTCTATTCAGCCAACATACTTTTGCCTTTAGCCAGCAGAAGAGAGAGGATGTCTTGAAAGATATAAGTAAAGCATAGCATGTCCTAGCTATGTTATCTCAAGTAGGGCATAAGTGGGATGAGTCAAAAAGGACTCTCCTAATTCCAGACTTTTGTGGCAGGAATCAGTTGACAGGCACCACTCTGAAGATCCAATAAAAGTGTTGCCAGCTAAATGCAACTCCTCTGTTTCATCTGAGTTTCATTTTAGGGTATTGGCTGGTGTCCAGGCTGCCACCAAAAGCAAGCAGTCCTTAAAATTGGCCATTGCCAGGTAGCTGGTTCTAGAGTTGCATTGCTTTAGAATCTGCCTAGTAATTCATCCTTAAACTCTTATCTGCACCTCTAACAGAGAAACATACTGGCACATGCATCAAGGTAGGATTTTGCGAGTGCTTAATTGCGATAATTAGGGAATTGCAATTAAGGGCTCGCAAAAGCCTATGCATGTAGTAATCACTATAAAAATAGCGATTCCTACACATTCCTTATTTGCGACTCGTAAATTGCGATTCGCAAACAAGGAATGGCTTCCCATTCATTCCTATGGGCCTTCCGGCCCATAGGAATTCATGGGAAATTGCATGCGCAATTTGCGAGTACCAATAGATCCTCACAAATTGGGCATGCAATTTCAAGGGTGCAAGGGTGTCAAAAGGACACCCTGTTGAACCCCTAAAATTGATCTGTGCACAAATGTTGCGCGCACAGATGTCCCAAGGAAATGTGTGTGTGTAACCAACAACTTTAAAAAATGCACTTTAGGAATCACAAAATGCGAATCCTTAAATGCAATCACAATTTGATAACTCGCAATTAATTGAAAAATCTCAAATTGCGAGGGCCTTGACCTTTGATGCATCGCAAAAGCTAATTTTGCGATCACAATCGGCCGATTTTTGCGAATCGCACCATTTTCGATCGCAAAAAGCTTTGATGCATGTGCCAGATAGACATTTAAAAGTTCAAATTCTAAAGTAAGTTTACATTTTACATCAAATCCTTTCATAAGAAATGTTTGATAATGCAGTCGTACAATGCGTTATCAATCCAATGGTGTCCCTTAATGATATGAAGGTTGGACTCATAGACTGCGAGAATGGATCAGTGCAGTCTTTCAGTGTCGTAAGAAATACATACATGAGCTAAAATGGAAAATTCAACAGTAAAAAAAAAAACCCTAAACCCATCCCCTAAGCAAAACCACAGAAAAGTAATGAAGGGAAGGGAGAGGCAATGCAGTTCATAGTGTTAATCCCTTGAATGAGGTGGGTGGGGAGGTCAAAGCAGTTGCACCTCGGCCTTCTACCTATGCTAAAATTTCCATCTGGTGGAAATTATGCTTGTGTGAGATATTATGCATTGGATCACTCTGGAGACTTTACTGTTGTTATACATTTTCCAAAAAGTCATGAATCTAAATAAAAATCTGGGAGTAGGCCTATGGGGAAAAAAATCAGATTTGTGACACAGACTGCATGCAAGCAGCAAATAGAGAGAAATATCTGCATCTTGAACTTTACGTTAATATCCGAAATCGGATTTGCAGTTTACGTGTACAGAATGCATTGATTGCTTCCAATGTACAGCATCTCTTTGAAATTCAGGATTTCCTTGTAAATTGTACGATTAATGATGGCAATAAATTGAAGAGTGTAGAGAGTGACTGCCTTATATGAAGATCTTAGTTTTTCAATTCAAACAACATCCATTTCTGTTCACTAACGGCTACACTAACAATGCAATGCCCCAATCGATCCTGGAACAAACTTTAGCATATATTTGATTGAGAAAAATCAGAAACAGGAGAGCAATGGAGGTTCGACAAGTTTATTATAAACACACACCCCTGCCACAACACATCAAGGTCAGCCTTCCTCCTTTGGCGACACCAGCCACAGCACATCAAGGTCAGCCTTCCTCCTTGGCCAGCCCTCGCTTTACATAGAACCCGGCTATTGGAATGTTGGTGGGAATGAACTATTGCACCTAAGGCAAAGGGGGGGGGTAGGGCAGGGGTTTAAACCATTACAGGGGATATCACAACTTGCAAAACCATCATTTATTAATGACTACTAAACGTATGATCTTAAAAGTTCTTGCTATGGATCAGTCAATGGCAAAGTGCCCCTTTTATCTGTAACAGCACCTTCTTCTCTACAATCCGCCCTGTGTCATACAGTCCTGCTCTGACAACCATTTCAAGCAGCGCAAATTTCGCAAATCTTGCCTGGTTGCTCATTTGTTCTCCCTTCTTGTAGCCAGGCATGTGTAGGCTCTACGAACATTATTCAATAATTCACATACCATATAATCCCTATAGTGGTTTGTGGACATTACCCATCAGACCATGGCTATGAAACGTATGGGTTGTGTGGGTCAAACATTATTGAACCTACATTATGAACTTACTCAATAAATAATAGTATGAGTGCACTTTAAAATATTGACATTGGTGTCCAAGTAATTTCTTGGACTCTGACCATTTTCCCTTATGCACAAACTTTTTTGTTACCAATTGTGAGTTTGCTATGCTCTGTGGACCACCATGTACTCATGGTCCAAAATCCAAATGTAAATCCGGAGCTGAGAGCAGATTGACCAAACTACAGAATGAATTACTATTGGTCATTGATAAGGAAGGGCTTTTGCTTGCCTTTCAGAAAGTCCTAAGAAGTTTTTTCTACTAATCAGCTGTTGCCATTGTCGACTTCTACTTGCACCTACACATGGTTTGGTCCATTGTGTGCGCTATGAAAATATATATATAGATAAATTCCTAAATTAACATCTTCATAAAGTATACAGCTCCTGCAATTAATTAATCAATTCCTTCATTCACTCATTCGTTAATAAAATATAATGGGTTTGGTATATCAATCTCTATTTTTAGAAGCGAGACAGTTAGGAAAAGCGTTACGCTTAAATATGGAAACTAGGGGGCAGATTTACAAGCCCCGTATGCCACTTTTGTGCCGCCGTTGTGTCACTCCTGTGACGCAGCTGTGGCGTAAAGCTAGAGGCATGCTGTGGGGTATTTACAATGTGACGCATCTAGGGAAACGCGTCACATTGTAAACCCCTGCGCCACATGAAACCTGCGTCAGGTTTCATGTGGGCGTTCTGGCGCGGGGGGGGGGGGCGTTCCGGCACAGGAACGCCTCGAAAAAGTGGCTGAGTGAAATCTACAAGATTTCACTCAGTCACTTTCCCGACCCCGCTGCGTCAAAACCTTGCGCCTGCTTGAAGCATGCGTAAGGCTTGACACACCATGTTAGACATAGGCAGGATTGGCACAGTGCTGGAGTTGCGTCGCGCCCGCGACACAACTCCAGCACTGCGCCAACGTTATGCAGCAGACGCGACATGCATCTGCATATCCTTGCGCCATGATGCATTGCATTGTGAATGCGGCGCATCCGTGGTGGTGCAAGGAATGAGATGTGTATCGCATGTTTCCTGGCGCATCCCTGCTGATTTGCAGGGATGCACCAGGAACCGTAAATCAGCCCCTAGATATGCACATTTAGAAAAGCATGTGCTAACTGAGCCTGCTGAAGCAGCAGTTGTTGTGTTACACAATCACACAGTAAGGCCCTCTCACCCCCACACTCCTGCAAGCACTGCCAGAGGCTGCTCTGAGGGCTCATGCTCTCCTGTTACACAAATGACTGCTCAACCTGCACTCAAGGGCAGCTTAACTATTTTAGGGGCGTGGGCCAAACATATTTTGGGGGCCTCTGTTGGGAACAGTTTTGAATTTATGATCAAATTTCTGCTCATTCACGCTGTCTTTGACCAGGTCACTGACAGGCACCCAAGTCCAAATTCTACATGTGTTTAGATCTCATATTCAGGATAGTGATGTGCGTTTTCAATATTGTAAACAACAGCAGCTCACTAATACCGCTGCAAATAATCTCTGTGACACCCTCCCATTTCTCAAATGTAAGGTTCTGGTTTGATCTAAAAGAAACTTTTTTGTATGGATGGAGCAGGAAAAATTAACACAACATTTCTCTGCAAAATGTCGGTAATAGACTCTCACATATCACCCACAATAAAATAAAGTAAAAGAAAAACGACAATTAAAACAATCTGTTTAAGAATAATGAAAGATCATCAGGGTAAGACTCTCTGCAGCACATAGCTGGCTCTATCAAGCGGCCCTGAAAGGCTGGGGCCCTGGTCCACAGCCCACTTTGCCCATGTCTTAGCCCTTTCTATGCTGATGACGGAACCGCTCCGTCATCAGCTGTGGTGGCGCTGTGCTTATGACGGAGCGGTTCCGTCATGGCCCTGCCGCCGTGCCTGCGTGGCGCTGATTTCGCGCCTGCGCGGCGCGTTCTATTGAGCGGGCGGGGCCATGACGGAACCTCTCCGTCATGAGCACAGCCCAACCGCGGCTGATGACGGAGCGGTTCCGGCATCAGCATGCGGCCGCCGAGCGGCCGCCCCGCCCACTTAGCGCTGCGGCGGAATAGCCGCCGCAGCGATGTGGTTAAAACTTCTCTGTCTACACTCCCGGATGGTTGTATGTTGTTACAACGCATTCCGCTGCAACGCATGCCTTTTCCACGCATGCGTTACAAAGGAATGCTTTTTCAACGCATAATGTTTACCATGAATATTCCTTTACCACGCACACCTTTAAAATGATTTTCGTTGTAAATGTATGCATGGTAAGGGCATACTCTTGGTAAAGGTTATACCCCTCCCCTGTACAAGTACGTGACTTCCCAGCCCCAATCGCTCTTATATTTACCCTTGCTTTTAACCCTCAATCCTTTTATATATATTTTTTAATAATACCAAAATTCCCCTTACCTCTTCATGTCGTCTCCTCTCCATCTTCTGTGGTGCTGTTGTACGTCGTAAAGAGGAACCTGAAGTTTCTTTCCGTTTCCTCTCAAACGACGCGGATTGCCTGCACTTCTCGACGTGACTTCAGGTGAGTTTATTTTTTTTGGGGGGGGACCCCCCTTATTCTAATTTTACCCTTTACCACACATGCCTTCACTACGTAATTTGTAGCAAAGGTATGCGCGGTAAAGGCTTTCGTGGTAACCATGCATGCGTTGTAATGCATGCGTGGTTAAGGCTTTTGTGGAAAGGTCCGCGTTGTAGTGGCCATTTCCCCTCCCGGATTGGAGGACGTCTTGGATATGTCTAAGTCCTTCCAAGTTTTATTGGGTAGGACGATGGTGCTACGCCTCACCTGGCTGCGGCTCAGGTAGGAAGAGCACCGCTCTGCCCGTCGGTACTCCGGGCGTCCCTCTGGGTCATCTCGGGGAGACATATCCAAGACGTCCAGGTGACATTATTGGATTTTTATTTGCACTTGTCACTCACTCACTATAATGCAGTAGTGAAGTTTGGTCCTGAAGAAAGCAGCGGACACCTAGCAGGGTCCATACACTGCAGAAACATATTGACCTATTTTACCTAAATAGTAGCTATTTGCTTAAACTACTATGTTACCGCACTGGTTTTAAGTATTGGAAGTCAGAGAGGTACCTAATAAATTGCTTTCCCTCTCCACTAACCAATTTCATATATATTTTTCACTTTGTTCACACACTCAATCACGCACTGCTTTTCGGTTATCAGTATACGGCTACCTTCTAAACACCCTTATTTACACTGGGGCATCCACCTATATTGTCCACACATTGTACGGATGCAGGAATACCCTCCTTGGTGTAAGGAGTCCCAATTGATGACAAGGGCGGCACCGAACGATAACTGATGGGTACTTTCACACTTTGGAAGTATCCGGTTAAGTTAGCTCACTAATATTTGACATTATGCATGAGTTGGTATTGAGTTTTTTGTCAGACATTAACTAAGAACCTGTTTGCATAGACCCACAGTTACTTTTTGTTTTCTCATGAACTGCAGAACACCACCCCTTTCGTGTAGCTCTTCCCCTGAACATAGATCTGCGCAGTTCTGCTTCTCTCCATGGAGGTGTTCAATGTGTCTGCAAGAATTGTCTTTACCACAATGGAAGATGCCTCCAGTTCATCGCCCAGCACTGGCTGTGATCTTATGGAAGCCCTCCAGTCTTCAACATGGAATATCTTTTAATACGCCCAACCACTTAGTTTTTCATGCACTTAGTCATTCACACATCAATCCATTTTTTCACTCACTTTCGTATTCATTCAATCACCAACCTGAACAGCTACTCACACACGCTATTGGGATTAAATAAGGAATCACTTGCATTCTAAAACTAAGAGACTTATTGTCTTTCACACAATTAGTTGATAATTACGTTTCATACAAAAATACCTATTTTTCCCAATGGAATAATATGTCATATTTAAAAAAAGTAAAGTCTTTGGGTAAGATGCCTTTTTAGGTGGAGATCAATCTGCCAATTATGGGCCATTTTAGCAAAATGACAAAAGCATTGATCATTCCAGGCTAAGTATTTTGATGAAATAAAATTCTATACAACCCCTCCTGGAGAAGAGTGCAAGAACCTCCTACCGTTCTAAATGAGCCGTGAATCACTGAAAGAATAATTTACGTGTATCTACAGGGCTGCTTCAATGAATCGTGTGTTGTTATTATTAGGGCTCATGGTTTTGTGGTATTCATATTTTTTATATATCGTTGTGCATTTATTATATTCATTTTTTATATCTTATTGGCGTTTATCCATATTGATTTTGCAAGTGACGAAATGAAGTTGCTCCGAGTAAGCCCACATTAATTTAACGGATAAATGAACATTCCCACTTCCATATATGTACGGTGTTAGTTTTTTGTATTTTTAACAATCTTTCCTCCTACAAAGTCTGTAAGTCAGCTGCATGCCTTCTCACACTCTGTGTTCTAAGTAAGCCTGGGCGGTGAACTACATTCCGCTTGCCGAGTTTGTGGAGTTTCCTGCACTCCGCGTTACACGGAGCTCACGGAGTTCCGGAAAACTCTACTCCCAGCAAGACTTTTCCTCGTTCGTGATCATCAACATCAAGTTGGGAAGAACGAGCATGGAAAAAATATACTGGCAAGGTTTCTTAACGCAAGGTGGTCAGGTTTGTCATTGGGAGTGGTTGGTTATGCTCGCAACCGCTCGCGATGAGAAACTGCTTGTTCGCGTTGAGAAAGCTGCTGCTCGAGTAAAAATCTACTCGAGCGACGAAAAGGGAAAGAAGGGACTGTTTGCGCTGTGCAAGGTGCCGTTCGCAATGATTGAACAGTGCGGACAGGTATCCGCACAGTGCAATCACCGCAAACAGTATTTTCTATGGAACTCCACCGCTTGCGGAGCTCTGCCTAGCGCAGCGGAGTTTTTTGCCACTTCACGGAGTTCAGCGTAGCACAACTCAGCGAACTCCGCCCAGGGTTAGTTCTAAGGTCTCAGCTCAGCCTCTGGATAAAAATGGACTTCTCAAAGGCCTCTCAGCACTGAGCTTGAAGCTGTCCATTTCCTGACATTTCCTGACATCAGCTGCTTGCACTTCGTCAGCAGAGAGTCATTTTACTGATCATGCTTCTATCATGAAAGTAGTAGCTAAGATTTGGAGCCAAACCTCAGGCTCACCGCTGCAACTTCGCCTGATTAATCTATTAAAAATCTGGGCCCCTCTTATTGCCCCATTAGACTGCGTGATACACTCTCTCCCTCTCTGGGTCTCGTCCCACAAGCTTAGAACCAGGCTTTGTAGTCACCCTGCTTAAGACGTCTACATCTGATACAAACACATCAGTCAATTATCGACCTATTCCTTCTCCCTGCATCCACTAAAATCATTCTGGGCCTGATTTGAGAATTCTCATTGTGGCGATTCCTCTGCAAGTGCGGAGACACTCCCATGGCTGTGCGTCCCCTGCCACGAGTGCAGAGGCTCTTTGTGAATCAGGCCCTGAGTGTTCTCAGTTATCGAAGCATTTTAAGCCCTTTTTTGAGAACCAAGGCATGCTTAGTTACTCTCGTGAATGATACTGCCAAATTTCTTTATTTTGGCAAAGAAGCAGCGTCTAAATCTATCAGTTGCTTCGACACGGTGTCCCACACCAACATGTCAGTTGCCTTTCTGCATCAGTAATGCAGAGTAAAGAAACATAGAGTGCAAAGTTGTAGAGTATTGTGCTACAGAGTGCAGGGGCATGGAGTAGAGTGTTGCAGAGGAGAGTATAGTGGCGTACAGTGCAGTAGTGTAGAGCAGATTGGCATTGAGTGCCGGAGCCGAGAGTATTGATTTTGGTGCAGTGGAGTAGCGTGCAGTAGCCTAGAGTGCAGTGGCATAGAGTAGAGTGAAGCAGAGTGCAATGGGGTAAAGTAGAATGAAATTCTTCAGGGTAGATTGCAGTGGTGTAGAGTGAAGTGGCATAGAGTAGAATAGAGTTGCGTAGAGTTGATTGTTTCAGAGCTGAGTGCAGTGGCAAAGAGTGTTGTAGAATGCAGTGTCATACAGTGCACTGGTGTAGAATTGAGTGGTGCAGAGAACAGTGGTGCACTGCGTAGAGTGCAGTAGTGCATGGTAGAGAGCACTGTCAAAGAGTAGAGCGGTGCAGAGTAGAGAGGAGTAGAGTGAAGTGGCATAGAGTGTGCAATGTGGCAAGCAGAAGGTAAGTAGTTTTCTTTTAATTTTATTTTCCCTTGTAGTTGCCTGTCGACTCCCTCCCACACCACTGCTCTTACCTGCACTGGCCGCGACTGCCATAAACATGGTTTTGGCAATGGGAGCGATGAAGGACACCTTTAGTGCCTAAAGCAAATAAAGTCAGCAAATACAAAGCCAGAAAAGGTGAGCTGCAAACCCCAAAGCCAATGGTAATCAACTGGTGGAATGTATTCCTAGGTTAGCTTTCTGAAAATGCCCAAGATGTCTTTAGCAAACATAGGCAGCTATGCTGTCTGGTAGGCTGTGACTTAAAAAAGTAGCACCTGAATAAGAGAGCATTGGAAGGACATATTAATGCGCCTATGCGCCAATGCTCCATTGGTGGGACAAACACAAGAAGAGGAAGGAAAGCTGACACAGCTAATGAATAAGAAGCATGCAAAAGAGAGTGACAATAAAGCCAATAAAGTCAAACAATGGTAAGTACTTGTGGGATGTAAGTTCACTGTAAGATAACAAATGTGTCGTATCAGACAGCGCAAGTGCCTTCTTATGCCAGATCTAAAAAATGCTGTCTTGTTTAGTCACTATGCTTATGCCAGAGGGCACTTCACCAAGCTGGTCCTGCTTATATCCAGTAGATGTTTGTACTCTGTTGCCTCAATAGGCACTTGTGATCAGCTTCAGCTAACCTATGCTATCTGTGTGTGAAGGGTTCCAGGTGAGGTTGCCGCTCTTTTTGCTGTTATATCTCTGAAGACTGCAACTCACTTCTTTTCTTGCTCCGTTCGGTCCATCTCTTACTACCTTTCACAAACGGCCAAAAATGTATATATTCACCAGCTAAATTGTGTGTATCTATTCCTGTCCAGTAATCCAGTGCTATGACCTCCTTGTGGGTAATTGTTCACTTTAGAAATGTAATAATAAATCAACCAATTCATTAGTATACAAAGAATCTGTATCCAGCAAAATAATATTCAAATGAAAACATTACCATTGTAGTACTAGGGACGGCGGTTTTTGCCACGGGGACGCTGTCTTTTGCCACCAACTGACAACTTCACAGGACTCCAGGTTCCAGGACTCACGACCACAGAAGGAGGGGCCTTGGGCTGTTGTCTCGCGCTTAAAGGCTCTACATCACGCCTGTGCCACGGGAAGCCGTTTTTTGCCACCAGCTGTGTGGTGTCTGTTATTATGGGAAATTGTTGTGAGCGGGCTTGGGTATGGGCCGATGCTGGCACTAGGGCTGTTGTGTCAAGCTTAAAGGCACTACATCACTCCCGCGGGCAGCGCCCAGGCAAAGCCCGGGCCTAGGGTGTGGCCCGTCATGCGCCCGTCAGCGACAGGAAGAGGCAGGGCAGGGTCACCCCCTTTGGCCCGTTGGGGCGGATCTTTGGAACTTTTGAGGTTTGTGTACATGCCATATTTTTAAGGCCCAGTGTCCAAAACAGGTCTTAGCTGTTATCCTTTGACATACCGCCTCCCTGAAACACTGATCCTCCTCAATTTCTGAATTATATCACAGGCGCTATCGGGATGATTGAAAAGAGATCATGAGTGTGGAGAAAACTTTAACTACTTGTAGTGATGATAGTCCAGGGACGGTCTCAACAAGTGCAGGGTCTGTTTTAATTCTTGATGAAAGCAACATAACTAGCAGGGTGCAGACAGATGATATTGAAGTAGATGAGAGTGCCACTAAATCTTCCTGTCCATGTTTGCCAGTCACCCAACCCCCAACAAAACGCCTTAAAACTCCGACTATCAATATGACTCAGTCTAGTTTAGATTTCTGGGATGGGGAGAGGGGGCACAAAAAAAATTACTCCCTAGACCCGCATAACAGGCTACGAAATCTACCAGAGCATTAGATAACAAGTCGTCCATATCAACTGAGGTATATAAAACTTTATAAATAAATATATAAATCTTCCCTCTTTGATAACCTCAGTACAAACTTTCACAGACATGGTCAGGCTTTCGTTTAGTACTTTTACTAATAGACTAAAAACCATTGAAAATACTGTTCTAACTTGTATTGCTTTGTTGAGAAAGTTTCATGCATGTGCCACCTGACTGCCACCCTCCAGTGAGGGACAACACAGCACCACCTCGGCCTCTAGCAGGGCCCAATGGACTCTGCCCAGTTTGACGTGAGCAACTCCAATCACTCTCTGTGCCAGTCGGTACATCCATTGCACCCTCCTTCCCAACAACCCTTTAGTCAGCTTTAGACCAGATTCTACTCTTCTGCCCCAACAGGCCTGTGCCTCTCTTATTAACCAATCTTCCACGATCTGCGACCCCTTTCCAAGCTCTTCCTTAGCTAATAACGCTAACAATAAATTACCGCATTTTTATTCTATAACTAAATCTGAGCGCTTGCAGCTCCCTCCCGCAGCAGCACCTTCTGTGGTAATTTTAGCTAGTGTCCCCTCCCTCTCTACCTCGGCCCACGAATCCTGGGCCGCACTCAGAAGCAAATCCTTAAATTGGCTAAAGGCTTGGGTGGGGTTGGGCGGGGCTCTTTTTTACAGATATCAAGATGGTAAGGAGAGTTAAATGGGTTTGTGCAAATCACTCCAGGGAGACTGTGTGGTGTTATCAAATTTGTCAAAACTATATTAGGGAGAGCTCTGTGAATACCAAAAGTAGTAAGTGCAATCTGTGAATACCAAAACAGTAGTAAGTTTAGGATTGAGTCTTAAATTCATTCTGTGAATCGGGCCCCAACTCTTCAAATGCAATCTGAGTTTTTTGTAACAAACTAACTATTCCCCCAGTTGAAGTTAAGAATACTTTTAATGGGACAGGGGAGAACAGTGTTATAGATTATCTGCTGTTTCCCTTGCGTTATTCAGCAATGGTTACAAATGTTGTTACCATGATATTGCAATTACTTCCCAAAGAGTGCCGCACTGAATATCAACCTTATCTACCAACAAGGGGTCAATCAATGCGTCTCATCTGTGGAGACTATTTAAATCTCCCACCTCAATGGGTACTCTTTGAGATGGTCTATGATAAACACAATCACTTTTTACAACAACTAATTTTAAACCAGAGTGTAGCCTGTGAGACCTGTTTGGATGAGTTTGCCAAGGCATATAAAGTCATTGATGCCTTTGAACAAATTAGAAAGGGAATTAAAGAAGGGCTTTACACTAATCGGAACAAAGCTCATTCGGGGAACTGCAGTTGGTTTGACTCTGCCTGGACGAGGTCCCTTAGGAGCTTAAAAGAAGCTTTACGTAAGCAACCTAGGGCCATCTAGGAAGTTCAGGAGAGTAGATGAGCATACAAGCTTGCCACTTAACTTCGTAAAAGATAGCTTGAAAGAGAAGGCCTGGAACAACCTACTCGAGGCAAGCCTGAAGAATGACAATATGACCTTCTGGCGTATTATCAACTCCCCGTTCCTAAAATCAGCAAGTCCCCGCATCGAGATTGCCATCAGAGAGGCTGAATGGCTGGCCCATTTTTCTAATCTCTTTTTAAACCAAAAGGTCTGTGATGCTGCACTTCCCACGTTGGTATCCATGAGCGATTCTATAAAAACGTCACTTCCGACTCATTAGATTTATCCAGACTTAACCCTTGATGAGGTTACTTTGGCCCTGAAGACGCGCAAAGAAGGCAAAGCACCTGGTCCTGACGGTATCCCCATCAACTTGTTTAAATCTATAACACTTCTTTTTAGAGCCTGAAGGAGTTAAGGAATTTTAAGCACCTGGTCAGAATCTCTCATAGTTCCTATATATAAGAAGGGTGACCGTAATAGTCCAGCGCAATACAGACCAATTTCCCTGTCGAGCAGGCTATCAGTCTGAATTTACTAATAGGAAAATATGTGCATATCAAAAGAGGCAGCTTGTTTTAGCATTTGGCGATTTATCCTCTTCTTTTGACTTTGTTGTGCATGACAAAATATGGTCAATCATGCTCACTATGGGTGTAGACAACAAAGTTTTGAACTTTCTTAGACACCTGTATACGTGAGCCAGGGCTAGAGTACACTATGATTTGAATGGTGAATGCATCCAGCCATTTAGCATTGAGAGAGGAGTCAGGCAAAGGTGTGGACTTGCTCCTTTTTAGGTCTCGCCTGCATAGCGCGCATTCGCTGCATAGGAGAGAGACCTAATGCCATCGGCACAGCTTTCCCTGCAAAGACGTGCACACGTTGCATTGCTTGTAATGGCAACACATGCACGTCTGGCGATTTCTTTGCGAGAGCACGCAGCGCCATATAGTGGTGCCGTATGTACGCACGCTCCCGCAAGGGAATCGCATAGGCCTCCTTCCCCTGCTGCCGCACGAGGCATGCGCTTGGTTTCAGTGTTTAAGCTTTAACTCCATCGGTCTTTCTGTTACTTAGTGCCTGGCTCTGTCACTCTGTGTTTCACTACTTGTTGCCTCCTTTCTTAGTGCCTCATTACTGGTATCTCAAGAAGCTTCTTACCCTGGCATGCTGTGGTTTCTTAATACCCCACTTAGCTCACTGCATCAGTCCTTATACTGCAGGGCTTCCCAGTACCGTAGTCCACTTATCTCAGAGTTTTCCAGTACTACAGTTCTGGTTTCTGACTTCTGGTGAGTTTCTCTTCCCCAGTACCTCTGTCCAATCTTCTCAGGGTGTCTCGGAACCTCAGCCCAGTTCTTCTTTTAGTTTTTAGGTGGTCGGGCTTTTTTATTGCCTCTGTTCCGGTACCGCAGAGTTTACAAGCAGTTTCTGAGTGTCACATTCCTGGTTTCACAATACCTGAATGCCGGCCCCTCGTTCTCTCTTGGTACCTCAGTGTTTCTTAGCAACTCTCTGTGCTCGCCTCGTTTCTTTGGATTTTCAGTACCTCAATCCAAGAGTCCTGGTTTCTCTGTACCTCTGGTGGGTTTTCAGTGCCTTCTCTGTACCTCCGTCCAAGAGTCTTGGTTTTCTGTACCTTGGGGCTGCCCGCCTCTCTCTGCCCTCCAGCCCGGCTGCCTGTCACTTCCCGGTTCCTCATTGGCCGGAGGTCACATTGCAGCCACATGGCTTCAGATTAAAGACAGTAGTGAAACTTTATCTGTAAAGTCATCAGAGGCGAGAGGCCAACGCACTTCCTCATTCATAGCCCGTCCAAGCGTTTCTTGCTGCTGCCCTCCCCATCTTCACCAACACAGCATACCTGCCACCCCCAGCCCTCCATCTGGGGTCTCCCATCCCTCCATGAACCAAGCTCACCTGCAACCGGGTCTCTGAGCACCCATCCTCCCTGTACCACCCACGGACCCCCCTTCACGCTTCCCGCACACCTGTGCCCCCCTCCCTCAAAACACCAATGCTGCTTGCACCTTCCCCTGTGTTTACTGCCCCACCCACCACTCAGCACTCTTTAGCGCACACACCTCACACACCTTCCCTAGGCACCTCACACCTCTCCATGCCCACACCCCCACCTGTAGCACTCCCACACCATCAGAGGACCCATAAATCTTGCACCTCCCCACTTGTGCTCTCCCCCTCATGCTCCTGGTCCAGCAGGTTATAACCCCGGGCCATTAATGCCTCTTGACCGCACCACCCCAGGTGTGCTCCAGCCCTCCACCCTCCACCCACCACCTTAACCTGGACTCTCTCTGTCCCCTCCGTCAATAAAAGACCACTGTGTACTGCACCACCGCTGGGGTCTCCCACCACCAGACCTCCACCTACCACTCCCACCCCCTCCCCTCAAACCAGCCGTGCCAACTCCACCTTCCCCGGGGATGTCTCACCCTTCCACGTTCACCTGTAACCCCCTGTCCCCTTTCCCCTCCAGAGTCACCCCACCACACTGGAGCACATTTGAGAACTCAGACTCATGGTGTTGGCAAACAGAGCCAGGAAGATAGGTGCCAGGTTCATTGTGGCTTGGTTATCATGCCAGCAGGCAAACCCTGGTATCGCACACTCAGGGATTTGGCCCCAGCTCACAGTGTGCTTCAGGCAGTACGATGCCACCATGGTATATTCCCTCAAGAGTCCACCCAGAAACAACAGTGGGCACTATTGTTTCTCCGCCCTAATTACGAGAGCTGGTTAGGTCTACTGAGTATGGCATAATTTTGGGGGAAGCAAGGATTTCTAATTTACATTTGGCTGTCAGCGGTTCTTGCCTTTGCTGGAAGCGAAGCCCAGAGCATAGCCAATTTAAGGAGAAGAAAGACCCCTCAATGACTTTACGACTCCAAGCAGGGCCACTGGAATTATGTGATTGAGCTGCCACAGCGTTTTTCCCATTATTATATATTTGCAGCATCTGCCACATAATCCATCATTTGCTGAATACTTTGCAGATTTTAATAACAAAAAATGTGATTCTAGCTTAAAAGGTTCAAAGGTTACTAAAAAACGCAGTGACAAGTTGCTGCACAGTGGTAGGCTGTGTGCACCAGTTAATTGGCCACTTTTCTGTTGCTTATTGCTTTGTTTGGGTGACAAACTGGTACCAATGATGTGCAACCAATGCCTAGACAATGTTAAAAGTGTAAAAATAATGAATTAATGCTATCACAAAAATTTGCCACATTACACCACGTAATTTGCCTTTGCCGCATAATTCGTCCCTCCCCTGCCTCATAATTCCAGTGGCTCTACCTATACATAGTGATGGTCAGCGGTGGTGCCAGCCTGGAGCCTTGTTCTCTCGTGTGAACATCTTTTGAGCTTCACTTGCATGGAACCTGAGCTTCATACAGCTTCCTCCGGCTCTTCTCAGGTTTCTGAATTTAGAATTGTTAGAATTCACAGATTGAACTGACCTTGTTCCACATCTCATTGGTGGGTTGGCCCTGTCTGGTTAGTAAGTGGCTAGGACAATGCTCGCGCTGATCCCGCACCGCGCATCACAGAAGTGGCTTTTTTTCACACCCTCTGTCGCTTTGGGTGCAGTGTCCCACCCTCCACAACCATGCCTCTCACACAACTACACACAGCACGCCTCCCGCTGCCACCTACAAACACGCACCCCATGACAAACTATCATGCATGCTCCTCAACACCCGCTCGCTCAGCAAACGCGCCACAGACATCTGGGACATCTTCGACAACGACACCCCGGACCGCCTCTTCTTTACGGAAACATGGCAGACTACAGAGTCTGGGAGGAGAGTCTGGACCGCCTCTTCCTCACGGAAACATGGCGGACCACAGTGTCTGGGAGGAGAGTCTGGAAGGAGTACCCGGCTGTTTTCAGCTTCATATTATCAATAACCAGCTCCTCGATTCCAGTCATGAAATTGATACCCCCACTGGCGTCCAAGATCAGGACGATTGTCGGATAAAGGCTGTCCCATTCCACGTGTGGCTGGGGTCAGCGTTCTGAGGGCTCGGGCCTCACTCTGTGCCCGGTCCTCTGGTCCTGGAGTTCATAAACTCACACTTTCGGTCTATTGGTCATTTCTTCTGTTTCTGATCTCCATCCAAAGAATAGTGAACCAGCTGAGACAGAAAAGGATGGAAGGGTTGGGAAAGATAAAGGCAGCTGGGCTCACGTGGTCAGTAATGTACTTTGTCACTGCCTCTTTGCCCCTAGTGACCTTCTGACCTCTTTCTTGTGTGTGGATTCTTCATGTCCTAACATGGGATTAAATGAACAATCCATGGATAAAAGAATCTAAGAGAAACACTCAACGTTGCATAATTTCAGTAAACCATGTGTACACTTAGTCTACACTCTCTCCACTTGTCTTGCTAATATCATGATTTACTTTTATTGCAAAATGACTGACTTTCCCTATCGTGCCTGAGAGAGGCTGGTAGGGCGGAGGAACAGTCAGTCACATATCAGTGACCCCTAATAATAACAATACGTTTGGGCTAATTAACTAACTGCACTTCACATGCAGAGACTTTGGCAGCCACACTTCTAAAAGCAAAACTACAAGTCCCAGAAGGCAGAGCGCTTGCTGGCAGCTAATAAAAGGACTGTGCGGGGTAGGCTGGCTTCATGATATTGGACAACATAGCAGCATTGCAGGCACTTGTCAAGGGCATTTCTGAAGGCTATTTCATATTGTTAACACTACTGGCTGGCTGGTTTCTGAGAAGACGGAAGGGCTGGTTCGGATCTAGTCACACGGCAGAACAGTGACTGAAAGTGTATTAGTGCTGAACACAGTCAGTCTCATGTCAGCATCAACTCAGAATAGCTGGCTGGCCTGGGGCTGGGTCCGCAATACGTCATAGGAGGAGACCTTTAGCCATCGGTCCCTTTTTTCGCCCACAACCGTGCACGCATTCCATTGCCTTCAATGGCAACGCGTGCAAGTGTGGAGATTTACTTGCGGGAGCGAGCGCCACCATATGGTAGCAATTATCGCTCCCACAAGTTAATCGCGCAGGCCCCCCTCCTGGGATTTCAGAGAGTAAAACAACGTGTAATATTTTTAATCAATATTCACTAACTTTTGGGAGCTTGAGTGTGGAAAGTAGGAAAGATTGTTTCTTAGGTTCCGCTGCACTGGTCTTTAACATGTGAGGGTCTCATGGAGTTCTGGAAAGGGGGGCGCGATGCAAACAGAAACAATAAAACTGCGTGGACGACAAGCAGCGTCTCCTGCAGCTTTATCGGATGTACTTCAGGGTCACGGCTGCAACCCATTGTTTTGAAAATCATGAATTAAAATCCCAGCAAGGCTGGCTCAGCCATCCATCGTAAAATGTCAGTAAACTGAATACAATTATATTAATAAAATAGTAATATCTAACATATAAAGCGCTTAGAAATTGTAGTTAAGTGGCATGAAGTGCTGCATGAAAACACAAGTTAACATTATTTATGTACACACAGAAACAGTTTTTGTTTTTACGAGGAATATCATAAACCAACTCGATGACATTCCTTTTATCTACTCTGAAAAATGACAATTGTCGTGCAAGAGCAAAGCAGGTCGCATATAAAAACAAGAATTGGCATAGCCAATAGGTCTCGCTTTTGGGACCTTAAGTTTTTAATTATGCAGCACAATATCCTTGGTGCAACAACACCAACCGTTGCATGGCTAAACACTTATAAGGTCCCAAAAGCAAGACCTATTGGCTATGCCGATGCTTGTTTGTTTAATGTTTACATTAATCGCATGGGCAGAACCCTTGCTAGTAAATGCACCGATCTTCCATAAGTTGGGCACCGACCTATCCCAGCACTTCTCTAAGCAGATGACCACCACTTAACCAGTTTTCCTATCACCAACAACTGGCTGCAAGAACTAGTGAAATGCCCATGTCACAAAGTATCTAAGCAGAGTACCATGCACATTCTTTTTTTCTTTAACTATTACTCAGATTTGAGGAACCATTTATCAAACCTCTGTTAAAATCGCTTGGTTTTGCGAAATGTCAATCAGCTTTTATATGCCCACAATACATCCGAGTCTGTTTACATGTGTTGTATTTTCATGGTTTTTATTGTCTTATCGGGTGGAGGAAGCTGTTGTATACATTTTATTGATAGTAGAAGAATGCGTCTGTTTTTATCTATGTTTTTATCTTCTTTATCTTTTTTAATTCAGATATTGTTATATTTTTGTAGCTTTTATGATTCACATTGTGATTTCAAATAAATGCTTCTTTGACATGATTCCTTACACATATGTCCATTGGAGGAATACAAGCTTCCTTAAAAAATATCATTATGATGACAGAATAGCACAGTGAGTAAAGCAGTATCTAGTGAGAAATGTACAGGTCTGCGGGAAACCGACATTGCCTTCCCAGAAAGGCAGACTCTGCCTTCCATCCTTCTGAGGTGGGTAAACTGAGTGCCATAAATTGAATAACTCTAACAGACTCACACTTTTTATTTACAACACTTAGAAAACCAGCAGATTTATGTATGCATATATGTTGTATTTCTATAGCACAAAAGTCAGGGGAGAGCTGTATATGGTCAAAGGGAAGCATAAACTCAACAAATGGTACAACAGGTAGCTAGATTATGGGTGGTTAGTGTATTGTGAATTTGTGATTTAATGTTCTGTACAGAGGTGAGTTTTCAACTATTTCCCAAACTGGAACAGCACCTGGGCAATCCTGATGGATAAGCGGATATTGTTCCAGATCCGGGATGCATAGATTGCATATATTGTTATGTAATAGCTTCACTATTATTTAAAATATTGTATTATATAGAAAATATAAATATGGATATCATGGGATACAGCACTGTGTACGGTTTTCGGTAGGCGTGTCACCTTGTTTGCTAAAACTTGCATGAGTCATGACATTTTGGGAAAAACATTTACATTTCGGAATCATTCGAGTGAGAAATTTAACACACTTTTTGGGTCTCGCCTAGCGTTGCAGTGCTTGCACTGCTCGCTTTGCGAGGCATGCTGTATTAGGCTATTTTTTAGAAGTGGTGTGGAAGCCCCACCCATATTTTTTATTGCTGGCGTTGTCATCCATGGTAAATGCTGCCTTCTGATAGATAATGAGGCTTCTAAGTCCTTCCTTGTTACCGACCTGTTTCCTTTTAGGACCGCCCATCAGGACTGGATCATTTACTTGCTGTCTCCTTCAATTAGTTGATAAGCACTTTCCTTATTTCCTTCGTCGCGAAGCGCGCTGCAAATATAAACAAGCGACGACAGCTTTTTTTTAATGGCAGCCACGTGTTTATTTTTGCTTTGCGCTTTAACTTAAAGTGAAAGTGCGATGCAAATATAAACAAGCAGCTGCCTTTGCGCAATGGCGACAGCTTGTTTTAGACAGTGAGTGGATAATGTTAATTCCCAACAATGCTTTCATTCACATTGAGAGTGCATATAACCCTGCTTCTGCTCTTGAGTCTGTGAGCCTGACCCGTGGGATAAGAGCTCCGGTGTGAAGTGAACAGTGTCTGCCCATGCGTGGCCTTCGCTGATCCACCATCGTGGTGCGCGGCCTATGCGGCTCCCCCTACAGTGTACACTTACTGTTACAGTCTCCGATTTCCGTGGTGCGAGTGGGGTCTCACCTGTACACGCGCATGGTTCACGAACTCTGTCCGGTCCTGGTTCTTTGGTTTGGAACCTGTGTCCAGGTTGCTCGGTTTGGGGCCTCGGCCCGGTCCAGGTTGTTTGATGTGAGACCTCTGGCCGATACTATGGCCCTTTTATCAACCTACCACCAGTCCTCGTTTCAGGAAGCTCTGCGCTTGTCCATGTTTGGAGCTTGTGGTCTTAGACCAGGCGCCCGGGTTCTAAACACACCTGATCCTTAGGTCAGTGGCCGGCACAAATATTTTACCAATTCCTATTTCAAAGGCTACATAATTTCCAAAGAGCACAAAAGAAAAACAATTAGCCTAAAATTTATGTTGTGTTAGTTAAATGGTGTTTAAAATTGCAGTGTTTGGCAGCACATCCTGTCTTCTGCTACAGCTTCTGTTTTTTTTGTAGACTCCTCCACCTCCCGCTGCGCCGTTGATTGTTATTTAAAAAGAAAATTGTTATTACTTGCTAAAGTTACCTCACGTTATGCCTAAGTTTTGGTCGCCTTTTCTGTGTTTCTAAGTTTAATATCAGGATGAAAGAAAACAAGGGGGACTGACCCAAACCTATGTTTGTTTCACCTGATGTCACAGCTTCGGTATACACAAACAGCTGAGTTGTTTTCCAAATATTACTGCCCATTTTCTTTTTTTTTAGCTTTTCCGGGTTTACCAGAGTCAGAAGTGTATTGCGGATAACGCAACGTGTACCAAGTTATTTCACAATGACTGTTAAGTGTGTATCTTGTTTTTTATACATGCAGATTTGAGTGTTTCCATGTGTATGTGTATAATCTGTGCATGTATATGTGACTGTGTGCGTGCATGTGTGCATGTCTGCTTGTGTGTATTTTTGTGTGTATGTAAAGTGACATTTGCTTTGTGTCTGTACATCATTGTATGTATATCAATACATATATAAATCGCATGTATGCGAATGACTGTGTTTATATGTGTGTTTATGCGTATGTTTGTATTTTGTGTGTGAATGTGTGTGTCAGTGTGCAATTGTATGATTACATGTTTGCATCTGTGTGTGCGTTTTTGCACGTGGGTGACGTACACAACACACACTCTGGGAAGGTTTTTATTTTTCTAGTGATGGCCTTCCTGACTGAACCAGATGGACACTGTCTGTGAGATTACGTCATTTCTTCTAACATTTATCATTGCACGTGCACAGCACCGTATCCAGTACCTTAAACTCACAGTAGTACTATCACACCAGGCAGTTGTTTTCCATAATTCACAATAATTATATCAATTCAGTGACTTGCATATTAAACAAGCATTTGCAATGCTATAGGTCTCGCTTTTACGTGGCTTTGAACTATTGACATTACAAATAGCTATGCCTTTTATTTATGTTTTCGTTTTTAAAACATAAATAAAAGGCATTGTCATTTACAATGCCAATAGCTTAAACTCTCATAAATGCTAGACCTATTGCATTGCAAATGCTTGTTTGATTTAGGGAACTTGTTCGACCAGTAAATGGCTTGTGAGAGACTACTTTTTACAGAAAATGAAACGCAGGAAACAGTCCTCTTGCTCATATCTCAATTTTGACTCGACATAAGCCACAGTGCATTTCGCAAAATTCATGTGTAATTTCACAGAATTTTCTAGAAATGTCTGAGGTACAAATGAAGATACTGCACATTCCTAGAGGCAGATATGCAATGAACTGATGCATCTGCATAGATGCGTCAATTTCCTTGCGTTAGTGCCAAATGTCTTTGTACCACAATGGATGCGCTGTATTTACAATACAGTGCTCCATGGCACAAGGTTTAAGAGATGTGTCAAAAATTCTGACCCATCTGTTGGCCCAAAAGTGACGCATTGCTGGAGTTGCTCATGAAAGTGATGCAACTTCAGCAATGCACCACAACAGGTAGGCGGGGCCCATTCAAAAAGCCCTGCATTATTCCTTATGTCTGGTCTGAGCAGGCGTAGGGATTTTGACGCAGTGAAGGTGTAAAGTGACACAGTGAAATGTTGTAAATTTCACTGTGAAAAACCAAAGGGGATGATGGACGGAGCGTTGACAATACAAACACTCACCCCCAGTAAACTGATCTGGGTTTAATCCATCACCGTTCTTTCGCTCACTCCACCACCCCAGTTCAGACATGGCCATATGCAAATCAGTCTGACCCTGTGCCTCATGGGAACAGTCCAGCCCGAACTGCCAAGCCATGTCTTCCCTGGACCGGAATCAAGCTTCCCAGGTCCGGTTTCTGGCATTACAGCCGTCTTCCAGTTCATAACGGTGATGGATTAAACCCAGATCAGTTTACTGGGGGTGAGTGTTTCTATTGTCAACACTCCGTCCATCATCCCCTTTGGTTTTTCTTTGTTCGCCCTAAGTTGGCAGGGTATTCTCAGACGTGAGTCCCTTGCTCACTTTGCCACTGGAATCAAGCAAGCCTGGCTGAAGACGGCTGGAAGGATGTATGACGTTACAACGCATACTTTTACCACGCATACCATTACAACGCGGTATTTACAACGCATAGCGCTTAGAGGTGCTGGATAGTGGTAAGTATAATTTTATATTCCAACTCCAGTCCCCGTGGACACTAGGGAAGGTGTTGGATATAAAATTATACTTATTCCCTATCCTAGAGCGCCCCCCAGCGCAATGCGTTGTAATGGTATGCGTGGTAATGCCTGCGTTGTAGTGGTAGTGCGTGGTAAAAACTTCGTTGTAAACGTTGTATACCCGGCTGGAATGCCAGAAACCGGTCCTGGGAAGCTTGATTCCGGTCCAGGGAAGACATGGCTTGGCAGTTCGGGCTGGACTGTTCCCATGAGGCACAGGGTCAGACTGATTTGCATATGGCCATGTCTGAACTGGGGTGGCGGAGTGAGCTAAAGAACGGTGATGGATTAAACCCAGATCAGTTGACTGGGGGTGAGTGTTTGTATTGTCAACGCTCCGTCCATCACCACCTTTGGTTTCTCTTTGTAAATTTCACTGTGTCATTTCTACAGGGCTTTTTGAATGGGAACGCCTATCCTGCATATATTATAACTGATGCAGGTATAATGTGACGCAGGGCGTTACAACGTGATGCATCGCCATAGATGCGTCACGTTGTAAATTGGCCGCACTGTTTGCGCCGCCGCTGCGTCATAAAAAGTGAAGCCATAGCGGGGCAAGGAGGCGCAAGGGGCTTGTAAATCTGCCCCCTAGTTTCCTGGCACCCTATCCTAAATAATATTTTACAGTGACCTCTTTTTCTGACAACTGGGACATAATTGATGCTTCTATGGGCAATCTGGTGGTTCCCTCTGCAGCCGCCCTGCATTTCTTTGCTGGGAGCTCAAGCAGGGTATACTGTCGGACACGCAGCAAAGACGCCTACCAATGAGTCCAATTCAGAGAGAGTGTCAGTGGGTGACCTTTGGGTGATACTGTCAGTGTGTCAGTCTATTCATGTTTGTGAGGTGTCTCAGACACGCCTTCCTAGACCTACCCGCCTGTTCTCTTGCACATTCCTCAACTATTGGTGTCATCATGACAGCAGTGACGCACCCTTGAAGAATTGGTAATATTTAAGATTCGAAGGTTTGTCTCACTAACGCAACATTTCATACCAGTCTACAGTTTCGAACAAAAGGTGTCCCGACTCATTGCGCTGAACACTCATAATGCACAAATTGCACAAGTTGTACAATTTAGTTTCTTTGCTTTGCACTTCAAGTTCCTATTACAACCAGTCCAGACAAATAACATGAGAAAAGCATGCATACTGTAGAATAAATAGGAAAGCATGAAATATGAGCTTTTGAAAAAAAAGTCAACTTTGTTAAGTATTTCTATACATGCATGCAAGAATAAAACTGAAAGGAAATTTTGCGAAAGAAAAGTGAAAGACAAGAGATATTCAGTTGTGTACTACACGGGCTTTCCACTTGGAAATAACTGGCGAATTGGCCACACTATTTTTTATTTACAAAAATATACATCACTTTTTTTTTGTCATTTTCGGGCTGTTCGCTGTTTCTCGGTTTTGGGTATATTTCAAATCGTGTAATGTAGTCAAGAAGCAGAAATGTGTTGTTTTGGTCTTTTCATCTATTTATTTTGGAGTGTTCTTTATAAGCAAATATATTATTTCAGCTTTCCTGCCTGATGATGCCATGCATGGTCAGATGCAATATACATTTGTAGAGGAAGACCCTACACCTGTGGGCACTCATCAAGACGAAAAAAACAAAATCCATGAATGAGGGAAACACTATGGGGCATATTATCAAGGGGGTTTATCTCCGCTTTTTTGGCTTTAAAAGCCAAGAAAGCGGAGATAAAATGATCTCCCTATTACCTAGCTGTCGCTAACACCAGTTAGCGACAGCTAGTAGGAGATAGCGACCATCTTGGGCCCCGCTTTGCATGTCAGTGATATTTATCACTAATGACATGCAAAGTGGGCGTGCCAAGATGTTAGCGACTGGAAACAGCCGCTAACATTGCTATCTCCTATTACCAACTTTTGGAGATATTCGCGCTAAGCGCGAATATCTCCAAAAGCTAACACCTGCCCTGAGCAGTTCTTAGCCATGTTATCCAATGGGAGGTGGATAGCATGACAACTCTATACCGGAAAAAATCGGATAGAAATAAGGCACTTGATTTCTCGAGCAACCATCCTCGGAGTCTAAAACAAAACCTACCGGTAGGCCAATTCCTCCGAGTCAGGAGGAATTGTACATTCAAAGAGGAATACACCGAACACGCCAACGCACTGAGAGAGAGACTTCTACAGAAAGGCTATCCGTCCAAACTTTTAAAACAAGCTCAAAAAAGAGCGTAATGGACACCACGGGAAGAACTACTGAAAAGAAAATCTCGTAAAAAACTGTCCAAAATTGTCTGTGTGTCGACCTATTGCCCGTCATCAAATTGGTTAAAGAAAACCATCAACCGAAACTGGCACCTAATAGAAGAACTGGACCCCCAATTTAATAACAAACCACTGTTCGCGTTCAAAAAAGACAAGAGCATTGCCAATCAGATCGTACGAGCAATGGTACCAAAAACAACAAACCCAACACTGCGAGAATATGTAGGCTTACCACCTATAAAAGGTCATCGCAAATGTGGTACATGTGTCAATTGCGCCTTAACGACGGAAGGAACACTATTTGAACACGAAGGAATCTTCTGGAAACATGACAGTTTTACCAACTGTAAAACTCGCAATGTTGTGTATGGCATAGTTTGCCCCTGTGGCCAGCTATATATCGGGAAAACTAATCAAGAGGTGAGACAAAGAATCTCACAACATAAATCAAGAATTAAGACCAAAGTCCTTACGGCGCCATTAGTACAACATTGGCTAGATAATGGACATACAGAAAATGATTTAAAATGGACAGTCATTTCAAAAATCGAACCTGACAAAAGAGGGGGTGATCTGGAAGCAAAATTCAGACAACGAGAGGCAATGCTGATACTCAAATTCAACACTACCACAAGAGGATTGAATGAAATGTCAGAATTATATCATCTATAAAACTACAACAACCAGAATCCCCAGGGGCCACATCCGTTATAAGCGCTTCGTAGATGACGTACCAACACGGCGCCGGAAATGTTTGTCCAATTGAATTCTGTGGAAATAGACTAAGGACGGTAAAGACCCAAAGCGAAACCTGATAAACGGAGCTGGTAGAAGACTTCCTTTCTTAACAAAAATGCTGAAAGTCTCCATTTTTCCAACAGATTGACTTAGAACGGAAGTCCCCCCTCGACTCCATTGTCACTGACTGGACCACCACGAAACTCTTCAAGGGTATTCGAAATACAACCAAGTAAGTCAGCCAGCAAGCCACCTCCCCTTTTTGTAAGGTCCTACTAGGCTTCCGAACAAACACTTATGGATCCTCTCCCTTGTTCCCCCACAGTTTTCCAAGGATTAGAACCTGAAGAAACAGGACAGGTACTACGTTTGTTTGTCGTGCTGAATGTTAAGTTGAGAGTCTCTTTTGTATGCTTACATCCGACTGAGTGTGTTTCTTATGTTGATTTTGTGTTTTTCAGATCTTTTCTGTTTTTCGGTCCTGAGGAGAATCCCAAGGAGTAATGGGATTCGAAACGCGTCGACCCCTCTAGATTGAATAATAACTTTTTCAAATTTCCTCTCACGGTGACTCCGTGTCACCGGAGTGATTGTTATTCAGTCATTTGTTTGCATATATTGCACTTGAATAGAGCAATTTCATTTTTAAGTTGCATAGTGACTGCATGTTTGTGTTTTCAAAAAAGATAAAATTGAGCTTTTGTTTGCTTATCTTAGTGTACATATTAGATAGTTTTTTTCCCCCACTTGTAAATATTCACTTTTGCACTTCCCTTCTTGTTTGAGCAGCGGTTTGTGGTTTGATTGTAGTATGAATGAAGTTGTTGTCGAGTGAGTAGAACTGTACATTAATGGTGTGTATGTGCCTTTCTTACCCCTTGCACCACTTACACATTGACCCTTTTGTGAATTGAATTGTACAGTGTGATAAATTTAATTTTGTGTATATAGAGATTTGTTGTTCTTTGGTTGAAAAATAATCCAAAAAAAGTTCTTAAAATAATTTTGTAAGTAGAGAATAAAAATTCATACGCAATAACATTTGGTGTGGACTGAATGACTGGTCCTTCTAGGTTGGGAAGCGTATACTCAACTTATTGTGTCTAAGAATAAATAGTTCGAGCAGTACTGGCAGTTGTTTTTGTTTCACTGAGCAGTTCTTAGCCATGTTATCCAATGGGAGGTGGATAGCATGGCTAAGAGCATTAGCTCGGTAATGCATGAATATCGCTGACTTTTCAGCGATATTCATGCTTTGCGGACAATTTTTATCGCATTTTCGATAAACCTTGCTAATACCAAGGTTTATCTGCGATAAAAATCACCGCAGCTTAGCGGTAAATTTTTGTCTCTAACCAAGCAATAGCGATAATTATCGCTATTGCTTGGTTATATGCCCCAAGAATTCTTGGCACATACAGGGGGGTCTCGTACATTCCTTCCATTTCACTAACAAGATGTAGAAAGAGAGTCCTCTTAGCCTGTTCCCTCACTATGGCAGGTCTAAGGCTGAGTAATGCTGGTTCTAGCCAGACAGGTAGACACACAATAAGATGGAAATGCTTTATGCAATGGGTTTAATGTAGGCCATCAGTTCTATTTTCTCTTTCCCAAAATAGAAGAGACCAACCAACCATATGTGAATTAGCCCAAAACTGCTACGATAGGAACAGTCTTGCATGATTTTCTTGTGATGCAAAGGGCTATTCTTAAGTTTTTTAACTTCTTTATTATAGTGTTGTTGTCCCTAGTTTTGGCCTCAGACCTTCAACATACTTCTAGACTGGTTTTCCCTCTACTGCTTCATCTTGAACTCCCTTTTTAGGGCTCGCCTGTTGTGCGCAGCACAGCTGGCAAGCTATATAGGGGCTTATCCAGTCTTTATCCACACCACCACTGGCTGGCGATTCCTTGCAGTGCATGAAGCGCGTGCACAATGCCACCAGCCGCCTGCCTGCCTGCCTCGCATTCCCACATCAAAGGCAGCCCTCCCAGCGCATTTCTCACCCCCTAATTATTCACGGCCGGAGGCCGTATCTACTTTTAAAACGTGCACACCCCTCACCCCCCAGTCACTTCATCCGCGCCCACTTCACACGTGCTCTGCAGGTCATAAACAGGACCATCTGCTCCACTCCCAGCACTGCATGACCATCTTCAAAGCAAGCTTGTAACACGAGCTGCCCTCAGACGTTCCAAGACACACACTTTTAATGCTTCTGAGGTCGATAACATGAGCCCCGTTGCATTGACACACACTGCCCTCACACACACAAGTTACTGTCACACACACACCCTCAACCCCTCACCCTCCCTCACCCTCACCCTCACTCACCCTCAACACCTCACCCTCACTCACCCTCAACCCCTCACTCACCCTCACTCTCACTCATCCTCACTCACCCTCAACCCCTCACCCTCACTCACCCTCAACCCCTCACCCTCACTCACCCTCAACCCCTCACCCTCAACCCCTCACCCTCAACCCCTCACCCTCACTCACCCTCGACCCCTCCCCCTCGACCCCTCCCCCTCAACCCCTCACCCTCCCTCACTCACCCTCACCCCCTCACTCACCCTCACTCACCCTCAACCCCTCACCCTCACCCTCACTCACCCTCAACCCCTCACCCTCAACCCCTCACCCTCAACCCCTCACTCTCACTCACCCTCACCCTCACTCACCCTCAACCCCTCACCCTCACTCACCCTCAACCCCTCACCCTCAACCACTCACCCTCACTCACCCTCACTCACCCTCAACCCCTCACCCTCACTCACCCTCAACCCATCACCCTCAACCCCTCACCCTCAACCCCTCACCCTCAACCCCTCACTCACCCTCACTCTCTCTCACCCTCAACCCCTCACCCTCACTCACCCTCACCCCCTCACCCTCACTCACCCTCACTCACCCTCAACCCCTCACCCTCACTCACCCCCTCACTCACCCTCACTCACCCTCACCCCCTCACTCACCCTCACTCACCCTCACCCTCACTCACCCTCAACCCCTCACCCTCACTCACCCTCAACCCCTCACCCTCACTCACCCTCACTCACCCTCAACCCCTCACCCTCACTCACCCTCAACCCCTTACCCTCACCCACCCTCAACCCCTCACCCTCACTCACCCTCAACCCCTCACCCTCACTCACCCTCAACCCCTCACCCTCAACCCCTCACCCTCAACCCCTCTCCCTCACTCACCATCAACCACTCACCCTCAACCCCTCACCCTCACTCACCCTCACCCACCCTCACTCACCCTCAACCCCCCACCCTCACTCACCCTCACTCACCCTCACCCTCACTCACCTTAAACCCCTCACCCATCCTCACCCTCACTCACCCTCACCCCTCACCCTCACTCACCCTCAACCCCTCACCCTCACCCTCACTCACCCTCAACCCCTCACCCTCACCCTCACCCACCCTCACTCACCCTCAACCCCTCACCCTCACTCACCCTCAACCCCCCACCCTCACTCACCCTCACTCACCCTCACCCTCACTCACCTTAAACCCCTCACCCTCACTCACCCTCACCCTCACTCACCCTCACTCACCTTAAACCCCTCACTCACCCTCAACCCCTCACCCTCACTCACCCTCAACCCCTCACCCTCACCCTCACCCTCACTCACCCTCAACCCCCCACCCTCACTCACCCTCACTCACCCTCACCCTCACTCACCTTAAACCCCTCACCCTCACTCACCCTCACCCTCACTCACCTTAAACCCCTCACTCACCCTCAACCCCTCACTCATCCTCACTCACCTTAAACCCCTCACCCTCACTCACCCTCAACCCCTCACTCACCCTCACTCACCCTCAACCCCTCACTCATCCTCACTCACCTTAAACCCCTCACCCTCACTCACCCTCAACCCCTCACTCATCCTCACTCACCCTCAACCCCTCACCCTCACTCACCCTCACCCACCCTCAACCCCTCACCCTCACTCACCCTCAAACCCTCACCCTCACTCACCCTCACTCACCCTCAACTCCTCACCCTCACTCACCCTCACTCACCCTCACCCACCCTCAACACCTCACCCTCCCTCACTCACCCTCACTCACCCTCACCCTCACTCACCCTCACCCCCTCACTCACCCTCACTCACCCTCAACCCCTCACCCTCACACCCTCAACCCCTCACCCTCAACCCCTCACCCTCAACCCCTCACCCTCAACCCCTCACCCTCAACCCCTCACCCTCAACCCCTCACCCTCAACCCCTCACCCTCACTCTCACTCACCCTCACCCTCACTCACCCTCAACCCCTCACCCTCAACCCCTCACCCTCACCCTCACTCACCCTCACTCACCCTCACTCACCCTCACTCACCCTCAACCCCTCACCCTCACTCACCCTCAACCCCTCACCCTCAACCCCTCACCCTCAACCCCTCACCCTCAACCCCTCACTCACCCTCACTCTCTCTCACCCTCAACCCCTCACTCACCCTCACTCTCTCTCACCCTCAACCCCTCACCCTCACTCACCCTCACCCCCTCACCCTCACTCACCCTCACTCACCCTCACCCTCACTCACCCTCACTCACCCTCACCCCCTCACTCACCCTCACTCACCCTCACCCTCACTCACCCTCAACCCCTCAGCCTCACTCACGCTCAACCCCTCACCCTCACTCACCCTCAACCCCTCACCCTCACTCACCCTCAACCCCTTACCCTCACCCACCCTCAACCCCTCACCCTCACTCACCCTCAACCCCTCACCCTCACTCTCCCTCAACCCCTCACCCTCACTCATCCTCAACCCCTCACCCTCAACCCCTCACCCTCAACCCCTCTCCCTCACTCACCATCAACCACTCACCCTCAACCCCTCACCCTCACTCACCCTCACCCACCCTCACTCACCCTCAACCCCCCACCCTCACTCACCCTCACTCACCCTCACCCTCACTCACCTTAAACCCCTCACCCTCACTCACCCTCACCCCCTCACTCACCCTCACTCACCCTCAACCCCTCACCCTCACTCACCCTCAACCCCTCACCCTCAACCCCTCACCCTCACTCTCACTCACCCTCACTCACCCTCAACCCCTCACCCTCACTCACCCTCACCCTCACCCCACCCTCCCACCCCTCACTCACCCTCAACCCCCACCCTCACTCACCCTCACTCACCCTCACCCTCACTCACCTTAAACCCCACACCCTCACTCACCCTCACCCTCACTCACCCTCACTCACCTTAAACCCCTCACTCACCCTCAACCCCTCACCCTCACTCACCCTCAACCCCTCACCCTCACCCTCACCCTCACTCACCCTCACCTCACTCACCCTAACTCACCTTAAACCCCTCACTCACCCTCAACCCCTCACTCATCCTCACTCACCTTAAACCCCTCACCCTCACTCACCCTCAACCCCTCACTCACCCTCACTCACCCTCAACCCTCACTCATCCTCACTCACCTTAAACCCCTCACCCTCACTCACCCTCAACCCCTCACTCATCCTCACTCACCCTCAACCCCTCACCCTCACTCACCCTCACCCTCCCTCAACCCCTCACCCTCACTCACCCTCAAACCCTCACCCTCACTCACCCTCACTCACCCTCAACTCCTCACCCTCACTCACCCTCACTCACCCTCACCCACCCTCAACACCTCATCCTCACTCACCCTCACCCTCACTCCCCCTCAACCACTCACCCTCACTCACCCTCACCGACCCTCAACACCTCATCCTCACTCACCCTCACTCCCCCTCAACCACTCACACTCACTCACCCTCACTCACCCTCAACCCCTCACCCTCACTCACCCTCACTCACCCTCACCCACCCTCAACACCTCACCCTCCCTCACTCACCCTCACTCACCCTCACCCCCTCACTCACCCTCACTCACCCTCAACCCCTCACCCTCACCCTCTCACCCTCAACCCCTCACCCTCAACCCCTCACCCTCAACCCCTCACCCTCACTCTCACTCACCCTCACCCTCACTCACCCTCAACCCCTCACCCTCAACCCCTCACCCTCACCCTCACTCACCCTCACTCACCCTCACTCACCCTCACTCACCCTCAACCCCTCACCCTCACTCACCCTCAACCCCTCACCCTCAACCCCTCACCCTCAACCCCTCACCCTCAACCCCTCACTCACCCTCACTCTCTCTCACCCTCAACCCCTCACCCTCACTCACCCTCACCCCCTCACCCTCACTCACCCTCACTCACCCTCACCCTCACTCACCCTCACCCCCTCACTCACCCTCACTCACCCTCACCCTCACTCACCCTCAACCCCTCACCCTCACTCACGCTCAACCCCTCACCCTCACTCACCCTCAACCCCTCACCCTCACTCACCCTCAACCCCTTACCCTCACCCACCCTCAACCCCTCACCCTCACTCACCCTCAACCCCTCACCCTCACTCTCCCTCAACCCCTCACCCTCACTCATCCTCAACCCCTCACCCTCAACCCCTCACCCTCAACCCCTCTCCCTCACTCACCATCAACCACTCACCCTCAACCCCTCACCCTCACTCACCCTCACCCACCCTCACTCACCCTCAACCCCCACCCTCACTCACCCTCACTCACCCTCACCCTCACTCCACCTTAAACCCCTCACCCTCACTCACCCTCATCCCCTCACTCACCCTCACTCACCCTCAACCCCTCACCCTCACTCACCCTCAACCCCTCACCCTCAACCCCTCACCCTCACTCTCACTCACCCTCACTCACCCTCAACCCCTCACCCTCACTCACCCTCAACCCCTCACCCTCACTCACCCTCAACCCCCCACCCTCACTCACCCTCACTCACCCTCACCCTCACTCACCTTAAACCCCTCACCCTCACTCACCCTCACCCTCACTCACCCTCACTCACCTTAAACCCCTCACTCACCCTCAACCCCTCACCCTCACTCACCCTCAACCCCTCACACCTCAACCCCTCACCCTCATCAAAGGCAGCCCTCCCAGCGCATTTCTCACCCCCTAATTATTCACGGCCGGAGGCCGTATCTACTTTTAAAACGTGCACACCCCTCACCCCCCAGTCACTTCATCCGCGCCCACTTCACACGTGCTCTGCAGGTCATAAAACAGGACCATCTGCTCCACTCCCAGCACTGCATGACCATCTTCAAAGCAAGCTTGTAACACGAGCTGCCCTCAGACGTTCCAAGACACACACTTTTAATGCTTCTGAGGTCGATAACATGAGCCCCGTTGCATTGACACACACTGCCCTCACACACACAAGTTACTGTCACACACACACCCTCAACCCCTCACCCTCCCTCACCCTCACCCTCACTCACCCTCAACACCTCACCCTCACTCACCCTCAACCCCTCACTCACCCTCACTCTCACTCATCCTCACTCACCCTCAACCCCTTCACCCTCACTCACCCTCAACCCCTCACCCTCACTCACCCTCAACCCCTCACCCTCAACCCCTCACCCTCAACCCCTCACCCTCACTCACCCTCGACCCCTCCCCCTCGACCCCTCCCCCTCAACCCCTCACCCTCCCTCACTCACCCTCACCCCCTCACTCACCCTCACTCACCCTCAACCCCTCACCCTCACCCTCACTCACCCTCAACCCCTCACCCTCAACCCCTCACCCTCACCCCTCACTCTCACTCACCCTCACCCTCACTCACCCTCAACCCCTCACCCTACCCCTCACCCTCAACCACTCACCCTCACTCACCCTCAACCCCTCACCCTCAACCCCTCACCCTCAACCCCTCACCCTCAACCCCTCACTCACCCTCACTCTCTCTCACCCTCAACCCCTCACCCTCACTCACCCTCACCCCCTCACCCTCACTCACCCTCACTCACCCTCAACCCTCACCCTCACTCACCCTCACTCACCCTCACCCCCTCACTCACCCTCACTCACCCTCACCCTCACTCACCCTCAACCCCTCACCCTCACTCACCCTCAACCCTCACCCTCACTCACCCTCACTCACCCTCAACCCCTCACCCTCACTCACCCTCAACCCCTACCCTCACCCACCCTCAACCCCTCACCCTCACTCACCCTCAACCCCTCACCCTCAACCCCTCACCCTCAACCCCCTCTCCCTCACTCACCATCAACCACTCACCCTCAACCCCTCACCCTCACTCACCCTCACCCACCCTCACTCACCCTCAACCCCCACCCTCACTCACCCTCACTCACCCTCACCCTCACTCACCTTAAACCCCTCACCCACCCTCACCCTCCCTCACCCCTCACCCTCACTCACCCTCAACCCCTCACCCTCACCCTCACTCACCCTCAACCCCTCACCCTCAACCCCTCACCCTCACCCTCACCCACCCTCACTCACCCTCAACCCCTCACCCTCACTCACCCTCAACCCCTCACCCTCACTCACCCTCAACCCCCCACCCTCACTCACCCTCACTCACCCTCACCCTCACTCACCTTAAACCCCTCACCCTCACTCACCCTCACCCTCACTCACCCTCACTCACCTTAAACCCCTCACTCACCCTCAACCCCTCACCCTCACTCACCCTCAACCCCTCACCCTCACCCTCACCCTCACTCACCCTCAACCCCCCACCCTCACTCACCCTCACTCACCCTCACCCTCACTCACCTTAAACCCCTCACCCTCACTCACCCTCACCCTCACTCACCTTAACCCCTCACTCACCCTCAACCCCTCACTCATCCTCACTCACCTTAAACCCCTCACCCTCACTCACCCTCAACCCCTCACTCACCCTCACTCACCCTCAACCCCTCACTCATCCTCACTCACCTTAAACCCCTCACCCTCACTCACCCTCAACCCCTCACTCATCCTCACACACCCTCACCCCTCACCCTCACTCACCCTCACCCACCCTCAACCCCTCACCCTCACACACCCTCAAACCCTCACCCTCACTCACCCTCACTCACCCTCAACTCCTCACCCTCACTCACCCTCACTCACCCTCACCCACCCTCAACACCTCACCCTCCCTCACTCACCCTCACTCACCCTCACCCCCTCACTCACCCTCACTCACCCCCTCAACCCCTCACCCTCACCCTCTCACCCTCAACCCCTCACCCTCAACCCCTCACCCTCAACCCCTCACCCTCAACCCCTCACCCTCACCCTCACTCACCCTCAACCCCTCACCCTCAACCCCTCACCCTCACCCTCACTCACCCTCACTCACCCTCACTCACCCTCACTCACCCTCACTCACCCTCACTCACCCTCACTCACCCTCACTCACCCTCACTCACCCTCACCTCACCCTCAACCCCTCACCCTCAACCCCTCACCCTCAACCCCTCACCCTCAACCCCTCACTCACCCTCACTCTCTCTCACCCTCAACCCCTCACTCACCCTCACTCTCTCTCACCCTCAACCCCTCACCCTCACTCACCCTCACACCCCCTCACCCTCACTCACCCTCACCCTCACTCACCCTCACTCACCCTCACCCTCACTCACCTTAAACCCCTCACCCTCACTCACCCTCACCCTCACTCACCCTCACTCACTTAAACCCCTCACTCACCCTCACCCTCACTCACCCTCACTCACCCTCACCCTCACTCACCCTCAACCCCTCACCCTCACTCACGCGCTCAACCCCTCACCCTCACTCACCCTCAACCCCTCACCCTCACTCACCCCAACCCCTTACCCTCACCCACCCTCAACCCCTCACCCTCACTCACCCTCAACCCCTCACCCTCACTCCCCTCAACCCTCACCCTCACTCATCCTCAACCCCTCACCCTCACCCCTCACCCCACTCACCCTCACCCACCCTCACTCACCCTCAACCCCCCACCCTCACTCACCCTCACCACCCTCACTCACCCTCACCCTCACTCACCTTAAACCCCTCACCCTCACACACCCTCACCCCCTCACTCACCCTCACTCACCCTCAACCCCTCACCCTCACCCCACACTCACCCTCAACCCCCTCACCCTCAACCCCTCACCCTCACTCCACTCACCCTCACTCACCCTCAACCCCTCACCCTCACTCACCCTCAACCCCTCACCCTCACTCACCCTCAACCCCCCACCCTCACTCACCCTCACTCACCCTCACCCTCACTCACCTTAAACCCCTCACCCTCACTCACCCTCACCCTCACTCACCCTCACTCACTTAAACCCCTCACTCACCCTCAACCCCTCACCCTCACTCACCCTCAACCCCTCACCCTCAACCCCTCACCCTCACTCACCCTCACCCTCACTCACCCTCACTCACCTTAAACCCCTCACTCACCCTCAACCCCTCACTCATCCTCACTCACCTTAAACCCCTCACCCTCACTCACCCTCAACCCCTCACTCACCCTCACTCACCCTCAACCCCTCACTCATCCTCACTCACCTTAAACCCCTCACCCTCACTCACCCTCAACCCCTCACTCATCCTCACTCACCCTCAACCCCTCACCCTCACTCACCCTCACCCCTCCCTCAACCCCTCACCCTCACTCACCCTCAAACCCTCACCCTCACTCACCCTCACTCACCCTCAACTCCTCACCCTCACTCACCCTCACTCACCCTCACCCACCCTCAACACCTCATCCTCACTCACCCTCACCCTCACTCCCCCTCAACCACTCACCCTCACTCACCCTCACCGACCCTCAACACCTCATCCTCACTCACCCTCACTCCCCCTCAACCACTCACACTCACTCACCCTCACTCACCCTCAACCCCTCACCCTCACTCACCCTCACTCACCCTCACCCACCCTCAACACCTCACCCTCCCTCACTCACCCTCACTCACCCTCACCCCCTCACTCACCCTCACTCACCCTCAACCCCTCACCCTCACCCTCTCACCCTCAACCCCTCACCCTCAACCCCTCACCCTCAACCCCTCACTCTCACTCACCCTCAACCCCTCACCCTCAACCCCTCACCCTCAACCCCTCACCCTCACCCTCACTCACCCTCACTCACCCTCACTCACCCTCACTCACCCTCAACCCCTCACCCTCAACCCCTCACCCTCAACCCCTCACCCTCAACCCCCTCACCCTCAACCCCTCACCCTCAACCCCTCACTCACCCTCACTCTCTCTCACCCTCAACCCCTCACCCTCACTCACCCTCACCCCCTCACCCTCACTCACCCTCACTCACCCTCACCCTCACTCACCCTCACCCCCCTCACTCACCCTCACTCACCCTCACCCTCACTCACCCTCAACCCCTCACCCTCACTCACGCTCAACCCCTCACCCTCACTCACCCTCAACCCCTCACCCTCACTCACCCTCAACCCCTTACCCTCACCCACCCTCAACCCCTCACCCTCACTCACCCTCAACCCCTCACCCTCACTCTCCCTCAACCCCTCACCCTCACTCATCCTCAACCCCTCACCCTCAACCCCTCACCCTCAACCCCTCTCCCTCACTCACCATCAACCACTCACCCTCAACCCCTCACCCTCACTCACCCTCACCCACCCTCACTCACCCTCAACCCCCCACCCTCACTCACCCTCACTCACCCTCACCCTCACTCACCTTAAACCCCTCACCCTCACTCACCCTCACCCCCTCACTCACCCTCACTCACCCTCAACCCCTCACCCTCACCCTCACTCACCCTCAACCCCTCACCCTCAACCCCTCACCCTCACTCTCACTCACCCTCACTCACCCTCAACCCCTCACCCTCACTCACCCTCAACCCCTCACCCTCACCCTCACTCACCCTCAACCCCCCACCCTCACTCACCCTCACTCACCCTCACCCTCACTCACCTTAAACCCCTCACCCTCACTCACCCTCACCCTCGCTCACCCTCACTCACCTTAAACCCCTCACTCACCCTCAACCCCTCACCCTCACTCACCCTCAACCCCTCACCCTCAACCCCTCACCCTCACCCTCACTCACCCTCAACCCCCCACACTCACTCACCCTCACTCACCCTCACCCTCACTCACCTTAAACCCCTCACCCTCACTCACCCTCACCCTCACTCACCCTCACTCACCTTAAACCCCTCACTCACCCTCAACCCCTCACTCATCCTCACTCACCTTAAACCCCTCACCCTCACTCACCCTCAACCCCTCACTCACCCTCAACCCCTCACTCATCCTCACTCACCTTAAACCCCTCACCCTCACTCACCCTCACTCACCCTCACCCTCACTCACCTTAAACCCCTCACCCTCACTCACCCTCACCCTCACTCACCCTCACTCACCTTAAACCCCTCACTCACCCTCAACCCCTCACTCATCCTCACTCACCTTAAACCCCTCACCCTCACTCACCCTCAACCCCTCACTCATCCTCACTCACCCTCAACCCCTCACCCTCACTCACCCTCAACCCCTCACCCCCTCACCCTCACCCCCTCACCCACCCTCACCCCCTCACCCTCCACCCTCACTCACCCTCAACACCTCACTCACCCTCAACACCTCACCCTCACTCACCCTCAACCCTCACCCTCACCCTCCCTCACCCTCACTCACCCTCAACCCCTCACCCTCACTCACCCTCAACCCCTCACTCACCCTCAACCCCTCACCCTCACTCACCCTCAACCCCTCACCCTCAACCCCTCACCCTCACTCACCCTCAACCCCTCACCCTCACTCACCCTCAACCCCTCACCCTCAACCCCTCACCCTCACTCACCCTCACTCACCCTCACTCACCCTCAACCCCTCACCCTCACTCACCCTCACTCACCCTCAACCCCTCACCCTCACTCACCCTCAACCCCTCACCCTCACTCACCCTCACTCACCCTCACCCTCACTCACCCTCAACCACTCACCCTCAACCACTCACCCTCAACCACTCACCCTCAACCACTCACCCTCAACCACTCACCCTCAACCACTCACCCTCAACCACTCACCCTCAACCACTCACCCTCACCCTCACCCTCCCTCACCCTCACTCACCCTCCCTCACCCTCACTCACCCTCAACCCCTCACCCTCACTCACACTCAACCCCTCACCCTCACTCACACTCAACCCCTCACCCTCACTCACCCTCCCTCACCCTCAACCCCTCACCCTCACTCACACTCAACCCCTCACCCTCACTCACACTCAACCCCTCACCCTCACTCACCCTCACTCACCCTCAACCCCTCACCCTCACTCACCCTCAACCCCTCACCCTCACACAGTGCAATAGGTCTCAGACCATTTCAGTTACAGCTTTAAGAAATGTTTATGGCTTTTTTTTATTTGTAATTCTTTAGCATTGGCTACAGGAAACAAAAATGCTAAACATTTACAAAAAAAAACCCATAAACAATTCTAAAAGCACTAACTCTAATGGTGCGAGACCTATTGCATTTCCAATGCTTGTTTATCTTCCTGTTGTAGAAGTTAATTCACAGTAACTTTATTTCCAATGTCCCGCAGAATCGTGATTCTGCTGGTAACAGGGGTTACCACCTAGATCTGGAATGCAAGACCCATAGTAACTCCTGGTTGAAGTTTCTGGGGGAAGTACTGGAGAATAAATTAGGAGTTATGAGAAGTTCACCTTTTGATTTGTCTTGAAAGTCTTCATTTGCAAGCGGACCCTCAGGATCCCACCTATAATTTACTGTAACTCAGCCCTCCATAGTTAACCATGCCACCCACTACCAACACTGGGTGGTGTAACTGAGGTAGACAACAGGAATCTCATAGTAAGCCTCCCTAAGGAGAGGGTAATGTCCAGAGCCTGTACAGGCATCCACTTTTATTAGTCATCAGCACCTCCCCAGATTCACGCTTCTAATAGAAGAATGGATGAAGGGTGCGACTGTAAGAGGTTATTAAATATGGTAACAGCAGCAGCCAGAGAGAGAGAGAGAGAGTGCTGGTCAGTGGTCACTGTATGTAAGGAATCCCAGGTCCCCAACAGTGATGGAGTTGGGGCCCAGACTTGCAAACAAGGGCCAGTTGTCCATCGACTTCAGATTGCAATTTGCGATCTCCTAATAGAGAATGTTTGTGATTCGGTGTTAGAAAATCTCAAACAGCTGTGCTTTACAGGATGTATGACGTTACAACGCATACAATCACAACGACCTACCATTACAACGCTACATCCATTACAACGCATGCCATTACATCGCAGATGCTATTACAACGCATACCATTACAACGTAAGTATGGGAAAGTATTGACATTTATTTTATTTATATTAATTAACTATTAATATTGGTTTTATTTAAATAATTTATTCAATTTTTATTAATAATCTTAATTTGAATTAAGGGGTTAAAATTACAATTCTAACTCCGATGGGTGGGGGGTGGGGGTAATAGTAGGGTAAGTGTTGGATAGTGTAGGGGTTTAAATTACTATTCTAACTCCAGGGGGGTGTAATAGTAGGGTTAGTGTTATATAGTGTAGGGGTTAAAATTACTATTCTAACTCCAGGGGGGTGTAATAGTAGGGTGTGTGTTGGATAGTGTAGGGGTTAAAATTAATATTCTAACTCCAGGGGAGTGCAATAGTAGGGTAAGTGTTGGATCGTTTAGGGGTTAAAATTACTATTCTAACTCCAGGGGGGTGTAATAGTAGGGTAAGTGTTGGATAGTGTAGGGGTTAAAATTACTATTCTAACTCCATGGGGGTGTAATTGTAGGGCAAGTGTTGGATAGTGTAGGGGTTAAAATTACTAAATAAAAATAATTTTAATTAATATTTTTTAAATAATTAGTAATAATTTTAAATATTAATTTAATTAATTAAAATAAAATAATTAATATTAATTTAATTAATTAAAATAAAATAATTAATAATAATTTAATTAATTAAAATAAAATAAAATAATTACTATTAATTAATTAAAATACTTCCCATACTTATGTTGTAATGGTATGCGTTGTAATAGCATCTGGGATGTAATGGCATGCGTTGTAATAGTATGCGTTGTAATGGATGTAGCACTGTAATAGTTTCGTTGTAATGGTAGGTTGTTGTAATAGTTGCGTTGTGATGGGTGTTTCCCGCTTTACACTGTTTGCGATTCCCAATGGGACGCTACGGACCTGCCACATGAATATTCATGAGGCCGGTCGCGACCCCATTGGGAGTGGGTAGCAATCACAGGGATGGTCACCTGCTGGGGTCAGCAGACCACTATGCCTATCACTGCTTTTTAAATAATGCAGTTTTTTTTATTTAGAAATGCAGCCTGTTTTCCTTAAAGGAAAGTAGGATGCATTTAAAAACGAAACATAAAAGTTTCCTTTTCATTTTTTAGAAATAGGCAGTGGCCCGCTCCTAAAAAATGTTGTCACCCATATTCACAAAGTGGAAGGGGTCCCTTAGGGAACCCTTTCAGTTTGCGAATGGGTTACCACCTCCTTCACCGAGTCGGTGAAGGATGAATGTTTTGTGTCCGCATTCCAGTCGCAAAACATTCACACATGCCCCTGCGAGTTGCTATTAGGAAGGGACACCCTCGGCACACCCCATCCTAATAGCGACTCACAAACCCAATTTGAGTTTCAGTAATAGCTTACAGAATTTATTTATTTATTTATTACATTTGTATAGCGCATTATCACCGATTGGTCTCTAAGCGCTTGTACTTGAAAAACTAATCCTCTCAGAGAACGGACAACCGAGTTATATCACACCGCACGCTTCTCGGAAGAGCACCATTTTTAATGATCGCCTAAAAGGCAATAAATTTGGTTCCTTCCTAAGACTTGATGGTAGCTTGTTCCAGGCTGCGGGAAGAGTGGTTGAAAAGGCCCGTCCACCAAGGGTGGTCAAACGATAGCGCAGGCTTACCAGAAGAGCGTCCTCAGACGAGTGCTGGGTCCTTCTAGGGGTGTACTGCACCAGTCTGGCTTTAATATAGTTGGGTGCATTGCCGTAAACCGCTTTATGAGCGATGCACAGACCTTTGAATAAAATCCTCTGCCTAATAGGAAGCCAATGTAATTGGCGTAAAAGAGGAGAGGCATGGGTGTTTCTGGATTTTCCGAAGATCAGTCTAGCTGCATCATTCATCACTATTTGCAATCTCGAGAGTTGTTGCTGGGGAAGCCCAACATAGAGGGCATTCCCGTAGTCGAGACGTCCTAAAATCAATGCGGACACCACCGTCCTTCGCGTGGAGAATGAGAGCATTGGAAAGATTTTCCAAAGTTGCCTTAGGAGGCCAACGCATGTGCCAACCACCGACGACACTTGGTTTTTCATGGATAGATTACCATCAATGTGGATACCCAGGCTTTTCACCACTCTCGCTGGTATCGGAGTCCTACCCAACTCCTGAGGCCAGAGAAGATCGTTCCAAGGGTTGCCCGAGATGGTAATGGGCAATACTTCGGTCTTCTCTGGATTGATCTTCAAGGAGTTGGAAGACATCCAGTTACTCGTGAATTTTAAGATGTTATGTAACCTAGCCTGGGTACCAGGTGACTCCTCAATTTGTATGATAATCTGTGTGTCGTCGGCGTAGTTATAAATTTGACATTCCATTTGATTTAGAGCAGAAATCAGTGGCTGTAAATATATATTAAAAAGGAGCGGTGAGAGGGCAATCCCTGCGGCACTCCACATGTTATCGCCGCTGGTGTAGAGACCAAGTCTGATAGCTGGACCATCTGCGATCTTCCCTGCAGGAATGATGTTAGCCAGCCCAGCGCGGTCCCCCCGATGCCCAGATCTCTCATGCGTTTCAGCAGTAGGTTGTGATTCACTGTGTCAAACGCGGCTGAGAGATCTAAGAGCACCAGGGTCCCCGGGATCTTTTTGTCAGCTCTACATCTTAGTTCGTCTAGAATGGATACCATCACCAGCTCTGTGCTGTGATGTTTTAGAAAACCAGCCTGATTTTGCTCTAATAGGGCGTTGGTCTCCAAATGTTTTGAAAGATGACTTAAAACATGCTGCTCAATCATTTTAGCCAGGAAAGGTAGTTGGGAGATGGGCCTATAGTTTGCCTGTATTTATTGGCATTAAATAAAGTCTTTCCAATATGAAAGTGCTCTGTGACATAGCTATTTGGTGTTTAAGATGACGTAAAAAACAATGTTGACCAAGTGAAACCTTAATGAAATAATGCCTGGCTTTGGCACTATGGAGCAGTGCATTACATAGCTAAACTGCTCAAATATTCTCGCCCAGAAATCCCTCAAGGCAGTTCAAGTGCCAAACATGAATAACCTGTCAATCAATCAATCAATCAAAGGCATTTATAGAGCGCATTACTTACCCGGAGGGTCTCAAGGCGCTTGGGGGGGGGGTGCTGCTACTGCTCGAACAGCCAGGTCTTGAGCTTTTTCCTGAAGGAGAGGTGGTCTTGGGTCAGGCGCAGGTCGGACGGGAGGGAGTTCCAGGTCTTGGCGGCCAGGTAGGAGAAGGACCTTCCTCCTGTTGTCGTTCTTCGGATGCGGGGGACGGCGACGAGGGCATGACTGGCTGATCGTAGATGGCGTTTGGGAGCGTAGAAGTTGATGTGGTTGTTGAGGTAGCTCGGGCCTTGATCGTGTAGGGCTTTGTGTGCGTGGGTGAGGAGGCGGAAGGTGATTCTTTTGTTGACGGGGAGCCAATGCAAGTCTCTCAGATGTCCGGAGATGTGGCTGTGTCGTGGGATGTCGAGGATGAGTCTGGCTGAGGTGTTCTGGATCCGCTGGAGTCTCTTCTGGAGCTTGCCGGTGGTTCCGGCATAGAGGGCGTTGCCGTAGTCCAGTCGGCTGGTGACGAGGGCCTGGGTGACCGTCTTCCTGGTCTCGGTGGGGATCTTCCGTAGCATGCGCAGGATGTTGAAGCATGACGAGGAGACGGCGTTGACTTGTCTGGTCATGGAGAGGGAGGAGTCCAGGATGAAGCCCAGGTTGCGTGCGTGGTCTGTCGGTTTGGGTGCAGTGCCCAGGGTGGGGGTTCACCAGGAGTCGTCCCAGGCGGAGGGCGAGGCGCCCAGGATGAGGACTTCCGTCTTGTCTGAGTTCAGTTTCAGGCGGCTGGTCGTCATCCACTCGGCTACGTCTTTCATCCCTTCGTGAAGGTTGGCTCTGGCGGCGGCGGGGTCGTTGGTCAGGGAAAGGATCAGCTGGGTGTCGTCAGCGTAGGAGATGATGATGAGGTTGTGTTGGCGTGCGATGGCCGCGAGAGGGCTCATGTAGACGTTGAAGAGGGTGGGGCTCAGCGAGGATCCTTGAGGGATGCCGCAGATGACTTCGGTGGCCTCTGACTTGTACGGTGGTAGACGGACTCTCTGTGTTCTTCCGTCAAGGAAGGAGATGATCCATTCCAGTGCCTTCTCCTGGATTCCGACGTTGCTGAGGCGCTGCACTAGGGTGCGGTGGCAGACAGTGTCGAATGCCGCGGAGAGGTCTAGAAGGATGAGGGCCGCTGTTTCTCCGTTGTCCATCAGGGCTCGGATGTCATCGGTGGCAGCGATGAGGGCGGTCTCGGTGCTGTGGTTGGCTCGGAAGCCAGACTGTGAAGGGTCGAGGGATCCATTCGTCTCGAGGAAGGCGGCCAGCTGTTTGTTGACGGTCTTCTCGATGAGTTTGGCTGGAAACGGGAGGAGCGAGATGGGGCGGTAATTCTTGAGTTCAGTGGGGTCCGCTGTTGGTTTCTTTAGTAGGGCGCTGAGTTCGGCGTGCTTCCAGCTCTCCGGGAAGGTGGCGGTGTCGAAGGAGGTGTTGATGATGTCCCGCAGGTGGGGTGCAATGACAGCATCGGCCTTGTTGAAGACGTGGTGAGTGTTGAAAGTGAGCCCATAATTCTAACGATGCCCAGGCTGCTGGCGCAAACCGCCTCTCAGTTCCCATTCTGAATAATTATCAAATAAAGAGACGGGCGCTGGGAGCAGGAATCAAGAACAGAGTTTATTTCTCATGAGGAGAGCATGTCATTTCGGACACGAAACACAGTGTCTTTCGGGAGGTGCTCTAACAAGTGAGCGTGAGACTCTGGTTTTTATACATTTGCTGAACATTTGATGATACAATCAGGTCAGTGTGTCGCAAAAGGAAAACATTCCTATAATCCTCGTGATGATCCTATTCCACATACATTCACAATGGGGACCCTTGACCTGCTGATAAGAGGGGAGGGCAATCATGCAGCTGAGTGTGTCGTAGGATGTGTGCGCCTGATCATGGCCCAGGGGGTGGGGTGGCTAGGCATACAATAAGGGCAGTAAATGGTATCTCCTGGCTTAGGCGATGGCCTCGGACATGTGTGGTCAGCCGGACTCGGGGGTAGGGGTCATCAAAGGAGTGGTATTCATGTCTGCGTGGACAATCGAGCGTGGAGGGAAGGCTCGTCAACAGAGGGACATTCATGGAAGGGGAGGAGGTGCTGGTCAGGCGCGGCCGTGACTCGCAAGGACAGGGCTTTGCGGAAGAAGAGGGTTTATGACTTGTTCATGTGAGGAGAAGGAGGGGGGGATCAGGGTGCGTGCAGGGCCAGAGTCGCGCAGTGAGAGAGAGAGAGAGAGATCTTATGACCTGTACATGGGAGAACAGGGGTAGCCAGATACAACTGGGGGGGGGGGCTATGTCAGCTGAGGCGAAGGATGCTTCTTCGAGAGGGAAATGGGGAAGGCCTGGGTCAAGCAGGAGGGTTACCTTTCACATCAGGATCGCGTAGAGGGAGAGGGTTTCATGGCCTATACATGAGAGAGGGGGTGCAAGATACGCGCAGGAGGGAAGCTGGGGATTCCAATGGGTAAAAAGGCCATGGTACCTAGAATGGCTGTACATACGCATAGGGGTACGGGTTCTTACTGGCAGGGGGATACGGTCGATAAGTTGCAGTATCCATGATGCCCACAGGGAGAGGAGTGGGAGAAGAAGTGAAATGAATGCTGTCTATGTACATAGATTTTGTCAGATTTCACAGTCGCCCCTTTTTACATAGCAGCAATCATTTTTGCAACTGACGACTTTACAGGTAGGCAGGCATCGTTGATGAATTAGCATTTTGGTAATACTAACATGTGGCGTATAATCATAGGCAGTGAAGGTGATGGGCGGATTGCGGTACATAGGGAATTACATTTTCGGTGTGTTCCTGACAATTAAACGCATTACATGGCACAAATCTTTCTAACTAAAAAAATGTGACCAATGAACAGTTTTGACCAGGCAGTTGAGAGCGGAATTCAGTTCAATGCACAGTATTTCTTCGTCACAGTGTCTTTTTATCAGCGAGCCATCACTGGTAGGCTCTAATCCGGGTACTTTCGGTGGCGCTGTTGAGCACCGGCGATGGAGCTACGGGTCCAGCTCGGTTCCATCCTCACGCGTTGCAGGGTGCGGTCAGTCCTCTGCTGTTAGACCACAGTCCTGTTCCCTAAACAGTCCGTTTGGCGGCGCCTTATGCTCGGCACCTATAGTTCTGTTGCAACACCCTCTTCCCACATAATTGCAGCTCTTTTCTTTGGCAAAAAGTCACGTGGGAAGGTGGGTGGATGTCGTTCAAACAGTCAATGGGAGAAAGAGTGAGCGGAGTTGGGTCAGAGTTCCTGGGACACACAAAAGGGACCAAGGGAGCAAAGGATAACAAGCAGGCAGGCCCATCAATCAGGCCCAGAGAAGGGGGACGGAGACTCCAGGCACACGTGGGTTAGCAGGCGGAGGGCTTCAGGTCGGCCCGTCATTTTTCATTTTCCACGTTGAAAGTGCTGTCTCGTCCGTATCTTGTTGCTCTGCAGCTCCACCTTTGGTCGAGGTCACACGTGTCCCAGGATCTGTAGCCAGGCTGTACGTCACATCCGACCCATCTCCTTCGGTGATCGTGCATCTTTGAATGAGTACAAGACAGTGTTTTAGAGAAATGGCAGAAGAAGATATCTACGCATGTGAATTCCTCCCTCAATTTTTTCGCATTTGAGTCCTTATGGTCATTGGTCACAGTCAGAGGTCTATTACCAAGCAGTGCATGTGTCAGTATTCCTACTGAGTTTATGGCAGGTATATTCATTGGCCCATTTATGATTCAAGTAAGGACAAGATAATATTTCCATCAACTGTGCATTACATCATTTTCAACATTAGCGCAGCATTTCCCTTCAGAACCGGCTAACATTTTCAGACAGGGCGGGGGTGCTATCGTCGAGTGTCGGGCAAAACAAGATATCCTCAAGGGTCAGCAGCTACCCATGGTCATTATGTTTATACCGGGGACAACGGAAGCGGTTCTATCAAAAATGGGGTGGGGATGCTTCAGGCGCTTGCGCTTGGGTGCAAAGGGGTGGGGCAATCTGGGTATTGGGTGTCAATCTAGACGTTGGCGTTCGTCTCTGAAGAACAGACATAGGATGCCATTGACATACAGTTCCCCTAGAAATGGCCTGATTTGGGGGACTTTAGTCGTCTTACCTGTCCTTTCCTTCTTAGCCAATTCAAGTTCATTCATTTTGCAGAAAGGAGAGGCAGTAACATGGCAAGATACAGTCATTTTAGTTTTGGTCAATTTCGCTGAACACCTTCGTGTTCAAATACGTATCAAATCGGAGTGGTGCCGGTGGGGCACAATTTTACCAAAAAGATGGACAGAAAATAGGGAGGCTCTCAAAGAGAGTGAGAGTCGTCCGCAGTCTAAACGAGCCATTCGGTACACGTATGACATGTAAGGAGAGAGAGAGAAAGAAGGGTGGAGAGAGAGACGGGTACGAAAATAGGTCATTTAGTGCGTTCACAACACGGAACAGCAAAGGTCAGGTAACATGCAGATATAGACAGAGGGGAGACATATATTCGTACGTTACACACACACAAACTCAGACAGGGAAGACGGCACATGTATTACACATAGACAAGACATTCACAACAAGACGGGAAACAATTGTTAGTCTACAACATCTGCTTTTTATATATATATCCTACATATCTTTACTATCCTATTTATCTACGTGCTTAGCTCTTTCTGCCTTTCCCCCCTTTCCCTTCTCGCTTGTTCTACCTGCGAGCGTCCCCAATTACCAATACTCACACCTCGGTTGGTTGATCAGAAATCAACCTGGTTGTGCTAGTTACCCGTGGTCGGATCTTAAACCGTTTTTCAGTTCCTTCTTTTGGCGGAAAGTTCTCCAGGCTGAGGCAACGGCAAGTATTGATCGGGAGATCAGTCGGACAGCTTGGCTATATCTACAAGAGTGTGAGAAAGGGGGTTGTGCATTTTGAACATCAGCAACATTTCTAACTTCCTAGACGGGTGGTGCCGTGGCAACCCTTATACGTACGATTTTCTTTGTCCTTTCCCTACCTATTCAAACGTCCGGTTACATTATTTAACACGTCCTTTCTAGTCAAAATTTTGTTCGTCATTCAGTACCTGTCCAGTTTCTATGTCAGTCCATCCTCTCAGTCGCTATGTCCTAAGGAAGAACAGTCATGTTAAGTCTACGTCTTTTCTTTTAAGAACCTATCGTTATAACGACTTCACACATATTCCCTCTTTTCCTTTTTCGTCGGTGGTCTGACCGTCGTTCTTCCACACTTCAGCCGACGTTCCGACGTGACCTGCAGAAGGGAGGGAAAAGAAGGGGTGGGGGCAACATTCAAAGTACATCAGCATGTAGTAGCCCGAAAATGTTTTTACTTACCACATACTCGACCCATCTTCACGTACCGCCTTTCTTTACCATCTCGGCGTTTAAGCCCAGATTTGACCAGTAATGTCAGATAGATAATCATTGACGAACTGCCTATCTACATGAGTTACTCGGTCGTAACCCTCTTTGTCGGGTACAAGGGTGACGGTCAGGTGGCATTTTCTGCGGAGTCGTTTTAAGGGTGCCTAAAACACCTTTCCTGGCTGTCTGCGATACATAATTGTAGCTGTCAAATATCTGATCCCTTTTTGTCTACATCCTTCCTCATACTTATTCTTCGCTCATAGCCGGAGGACATTCAAAACTCATTAATGCGACTGCTACAACCATGCTTTCTTTTTCAAAATACTTTAATAAACGATATCGGTGGCAGTTCATTTGCATAAAGTGCAGCAGTGCAGTAAAATCGTATTAAAATTTTCCTTCAGAGCAGGCATGATGCATGTCAAGAATTCAGTTTTAATCAATTCATAGATTCATTAACCGATACTCATTCTTTATCTAAATTATACCAATTCATTTTCCAACTCATAATCAGTACCCACCCTAAGTCAATTCATTGTCCAAGCACATGCTCAATATCCTTCATATCTACTTTCATTTATCCAAAACATTATATATATATCTCGCGGAAAAAAAAACTGCGTGGTCATGGTGCAATAAGGTTCATTAAAAACGTCACATTTTGCGTCGGCGCCATTTTGGGTGGGGTCAGGCGAGTTCTAGCACAGTCAGAGTGTCTCTAGTCTTGCAAGGTTGGCCCAGAACTTTCCATTGGCAGTTCAGAAAGTCTCGTGCAGTGTGGTTAACAGTCTAACAATATGGACCATGAGTCAAAGAGTGGGAAGGGCGGCAACAATTTTCCTACCGGGTCTTTCTGGTGTTCCTCCGGAACTGAACAAGCCTGTGCCGTGGCGGCATCTTAGCCATTTCCGATCCAAGTCTGGTGCCGGCAGGAGCAGCACCGCTGTCGTGGTTCCCGGCGAAGGGGATGGGGGCACCCATGCAGGGGGTCGGGGGCCCCCCGGCTCTTATAGAATCTTCAAGGTCGAGGAGAGGTGATATGGAGCGTGTGCCCGTCCTGGGCAGAGGACCTCTTTTTGATGTTGACCCTTAAGCGAAGAGCGTTGGGGTGTCGCTGGAAGCCTCCACCTGGAGGGAGGTGGGGGAGGGCCGTTCGCGGCACCTCCCCCTTCCAGCGACCCCGCGCCGTTCCCCGGCTCCATCGTTTTCGACATCGGCCGTGCCAGCCATTGATGATGGGGGGGGGGTGGTCGGCGGCTGGGGCAAGACAGCCCCCCCCCCCCTTCCCTCGGCGACATGTGGCGGGACTACCTTCAACTCTCCAGGGAGCGTGGAATGTGGCAGGACTGCCTATACCTATGAAGGCAGGCGGTGAATTTGGCATGTGGCGGGACTATCTGATTTGCCGCCGTTCTTGCCTTGGCTTCGGCTCTGGACCAGCAGGCGATGGCATGCGGCGAATTTGAAATGTGGCGGGACTACTTGATTCGCCGCCGTTGTCGCCTTGGCGTCGGCCTTTGGCAAAAGCCGGATCGGGTGAGAGAGAGGGGTGGTCGGTGGCCGAGGCAAGACAGCCCCCTCTCCCCCCGCGGCCTGCAGGGCGGCAGAAGGGAGAAGACGGAGAGGTCCTTGTCATCCTTTTTTTTTGGACCGCCTGCCCAACATCGTCTCCTTCTGACCATGGGCAGGCGAGTCCCTCGTGCCTCCAGGCCTCGCCTTCCGGATGGGCGTAACCGCGGACCTGTTGCACTTCGGGAGCTTCCGGAATGGGGGTAGGTACCTATTGAGTTGTTTCTATTTCATGTGACCGTTATTTGGGCGGGGCGGGCAATGAGGCAGATATGTTGGGAACAGGAACAGGCAGTGAAGCCTAGCTACCTCGTGGCTATGTTCTGATATCGAATCTTTTCGCCTTTTTACATTTCTTATTACGAACTACTTCTAATGTTTCTTATTTTTGGTGAAGTCAAAAGCTCATCAGGGGGTTACTGACTTAGCCTGATTTCTTTTTATTTTTCTTTCTCTTCCTTAGCGTGTTTCGAGCTAAAGCTTTTTGTTAGTAGGGAATGGTGATCACTTCATATTTTTATGTGTCCTTTTCACTAGGGGGGTACATCTGGACGGACCAGACGAGTCCCCTCCAATAAATGGTCCGGGGTGGAACGAGATTATCGATCAAAAGGGGAACATATATTCCTTCATTAGGGTATCATCCTGGACGGACCGAGCGATGTACTTCCACTTACTAGGGTAGCCTCCTGGACGGACCAGTCGGTCTATTTCTACTAAATGGCCCATGAGTAGAGAGCATATGTCCTCCATAAGAGTAGTCTCCTGGGCGGACCATGCGAGCTACCCCACAATAACCAACCAGTGGGGAGTGGGTAGGACTGACGAATTCACAAAGGGGCATAACCTACCCTTTTCTACTTGCAAAGACTAGATAGAGTGTCCCTATTCCACGTTGTTTGCAGGCAGAAAATACCTCAAACGAAACAATGCCTGGAACAACAATGTCCAGGTTTTCAATCAATCAGTGGGGAGAAAAACAGGCATGACGGATTACAACGGGGACAAATGTCTAAATTACCTGCCCTTCGCTATCCAGAAAGGAAGACAGAATATTTCTACTCGTCTCAGTTTGTAGACAGGGAAGATCTCAAAGAGCAACCATCGACTATCAACCGACTTCAACAATTCTTAAAGAATAACATCGGTTATCAATCGACTTCAAACAGTGGGGAGAAAAGTAGGCATGACGGATCAATACCGGGGACAAAAGTCTGTATTACCTACCCTTCTCTATCTGCAAAGAGGGGCGACGTTCCTTTTCGCCGCTGTTTGAAAACAGAGAATGTCTCGTTCTCAGAAGAGAACCAATATGTCAAGTAGCCCTCAAAGCTAAATGAACCAATACCAACAATGCCAGTATACAAATACCGGTTTTCAATACAAACAATCAATCAATCAGGTGGACAGAGCCACCCTACCAATCAGGCGTAAAAACACCCTACCAATCAGGCGTAAAAACACCCTACTTAATCTTACCCGGACCGGACCATACGGACAGTTCTTCGACTCCTTCCTCCAGCGCCCGATCGTTCTCTTACTCCATGTGGCATTCCTGTGGGTTTCCAGTCAGGACAATAGGTCACTCAAGAGAGGTCCGTTCAGAATTGGTGAAGTTCTGTCGATCGGCAGCCGGGCTAGGGCCCTCTCAAGGCAGGCATACCCCGATCATTTTAGACGTTCACTTTTTCGTCTGGATCTCTCTTACCGAACCCTATGTCACTGATGGACCCCGCGTTGGGACGCCAATTGTTGAAAGCGAGCCCATAATTCTAACGATGCCCAGGCTGCTGGCGCAAACCGCCTCTCAGTTCCCATTCTGAATAATTATCAAATAAAGAGACGGGCGCTGGGAGCAGGAATCAAGAACAGAGTTTATTTCTCATGAGGAGAGCATGTCATTTCGGACACGAAACACAGTGTCTTTCGGGAGGTGCTCTAACAAGTGAGCGTGAGACTCTGGTTTTTATACATTTGCTGAACATTTGATGATACAATCAGGTCAGTGTGTCGCAAAAGGAAAACATTCCTATAATCCTCGTGATGATCCTATTCCACATACATTCACAATGGGGACCCTTGACCTGCTGATAAGAGGGGAGGGCAATCATGCAGCTGAGTGTGTCGTAGGATGTGTGCGCCTGATCATGGCCCAGGGGGTGGGGTGGCTAGGCATACAATAAGGGCAGTAAATGGTATCTCCTGGCTTAGGCGATGGCCTCGGACATGTGTGGTCAGCCGGACTCGGGGGTAGGGGTCATCAAAGGAGTGGTATTCATGTCTGCGTGGACAATCGAGCGTGGAGGGAAGGCTCGTCAACAGAGGGACATTCATGGAAGGGGAGGAGGTGCTGGTCAGGCGCGGCCGTGACTCGCAAGGACAGGGCTTTGCGGAAGAAGAGGGTTTATGACTTGTTCATGTGAGGAGAAGGAGGGGGGGATCAGGGTGCGTGCAGGGCCAGAGTCGCGCAGTGAGAGAGAGAGAGAGAGATCTTATGACCTGTACATGGGAGAACAGGGGTAGCCAGATACAACTGGGGGGGGGGCTATGTCAGCTGAGGCGAAGGATGCTTCTTCGAGAGGGAAATGGGGAAGGCCTGGGTCAAGCAGGAGGGTTACCTTTCACATCAGGATCGCGTAGAGGGAGAGGGTTTCATGGCCTATACATGAGAGAGGGGGTGCAAGATACGCGCAGGAGGGAAGCTGGGGATTCCAATGGGTAAAAAGGCCATGGTACCTAGAATGGCTGTACATACGCATAGGGGTACGGGTTCTTACTGGCAGGGGGATACGGTCGATAAGTTGCAGTATCCATGATGCCCACAGGGAGAGGAGTGGGAGAAGAAGTGAAATGAATGCTGTCTATGTACATAGATTTTGTCAGATTTCACAGTGAGGGCAGGGGTCGGTCGGAGATCCGGAGCGGATGGAGTTCATCATGCGGACGGTGTCTTCGGTGCTGATCGGAGTCCAGGCGCGGAGGGTGGTGGTGGGGGGCGGTGGTTCGGTCGTGGCGTGCGTTGTTTGAGGGCTGAAGCTGTTGTGTATGTTCGCGATCTTGTTGTGGAAGTAGGAGGCGAGGGAGTTGCAGAGGTCTTGCGATGGGGTGATGTTGTTGTTTTCGGCGTTGGGGTTGGAGAGCTCTTTCACGATGTTGAAGAGTTCCTTGCAGTTGTGTGCGTTGTTGTCCAGCCGGTCTTTGAATGCAGTTTTCTTGGTGGCGCGGATCAGTTGGTGGTGCTTCCGGGGGCAGGAGGGGTGACCAGGCCTTGACAAAGGCACAGTGGTCACTCCTGTCTGCTTGCTCACTTGGACATCTTGGTGTTGATTGCTCAATTGGGGTCTTGGGTCGATTGCTCCATTTGGCTACTTTTGATCAACCGAGAATAATGCAAAGTGGGCTGTCATGACAGTCAGAAAATGCTCTCACCTTCTCAGTGGAAGCACTTCAGTGAATAGTCCCCACCAGAGTGACTGGGGACTCTAAGGCTGGCAAGAATGGTACCGCAAGGGCCTCCTCTGCCCTAGTGGTTTGGTGACCAGGGCCAACATTAGGCATGGGCAGTATGGGCAGCTTCCCAGTGCTTAATTTGAGCACGGAGTTTCCAGTGGCCGGCACCAGCACTTAATTGTCAACACCAGCATTTATTACAGTCTTCCACAAGGTGGCCCTGTTTTTCACATTAGAGATGAACACAACAACAGTTATTTATTAATTTCAATATACATTAAAAATTGCTAATACCTGCTGAGCAAGCAATTCTAATAGATTTGGGGGCCTGGAATTGTTTCGATTGTCACACTTGTTGGAGTGAAATGGCTTATAGTTGTGTGTTTCTGTCATTGGTGGTGCTCTCCAAGAGCAATGGGTTGTACAAGCTGATGTGCCATCCTGGCGAGGGCCCTGGCACTTACTGTTTTACAAATTAAGCACTGCCAGGGTCCCGCTCCTGCTCACAACCACTGTGCACCTATGCATGCCCTACCACAGGTCTTTGCGATTGGGCCAATCTGGTAAGGTGCCCACTCCAAAGAGGGCTTCAGCCCCCCAGTAAACACCGTAGGCCAGAGGTGAGATGAGATAGCCAATAGAAACACTGCCTATGTCCTGCTATCGGAATCCATGCCTAAACACCTAACCTCCCTCTGCCCAATCCCAACCTTATGTAGGGGGCTGTAGTGTGTGAGTGTCCACTGAGGGACTAGTTAACAATCCTTCCAGCACGAAAGACGCCCCCTGCTGGAGCTGGAAGGAATGCACCACCTCATTGCGACCACAATTTGATTCACAGCTATCCCCCAGATTCAGCTGACAGTCAGGGCCGGACTGGCCATAGTGGGCACCGGGCAATCCCCCGGTGCGCCGCACGGGTGGGGGCCGTTTTCGCCGGCCCTGTAACAAAACTGGCCAAAAACCGGCCCCGGCAAAGAGCTCGGTCGCACCCCCAACCTCCCCTGGGCAGAGCACTTTGCCAGGGCCGGTTTTGTTTCCCAGTCCTGCCCTGCTGACAGTGGTGATTGTGCTGTCAGTGTGAAGCGAGCAGGTCCTGGGCGTGTCAGTTTAACACAGGAGCAGCAGTTTCACTGCCAGACAGAAGTCATTAGATGATGCAAAGCAGTTTACTGTCACTGTATCTCGTCAACAGGGTGCAACAGTGCCCGAGAAACAGAAAAGTGAAGTGTTTTCTTGTGGAGACATACCTGATTACCATAATTACACGCCGGTGTACGTCACATTAAGAGAAAGGAACGAAGAGCATGTGGCCCATGGGGACACTCTCAGACGCTGTCACCTGAAGAGACACTCAGATACCCCACACTCTAACCCTCTATCAGCCGCCATAGAGCAGAGCACAAGCTTTTTGGAAGGGTCGGACTTAGTGTCATGTGCCTTAAAGCAAGAAACAAAATTGGCACGCACCCTCCCACTTGTTTTGTGGTAAACAAAAAACAGCCACAAAGTAAAGTATGTCCCTTACTCCTGTGAGCCCCTGTGCCACTGCGCCTGCTGCTCTATTGATATCGATGCATCTGGTCTGGCCCTTCTATACTCAGAGTGTGTGGTCTTCAGAAACACTGAAATATCACAGACTGTAGTCCTCTGTGCCAATGACACGGTAGACCACAACCAGGAGCGGCTCCTCTGCTATGGCGGAGGAGCGTCGCCCCACTAAACAAGCATTGGCATATCCAATAAATCTCGCCTTTGGGACCTTATAAGCTTTTACCAAAGCTATTGGCTTTGCCAATGTCTTTAAGCCGTGTTGTAGAGCAGTGTGGCTGCTGTACAGCATGTTGAAAAGTTATAATAAAAAAGAATTATAAGCATTTTTGTTACCTTACATATAACCAAGAAGACATTATGTCCAATAGAACAACCCGATTAAAAAAAAAAATAACATAAAAAATACCTCCTCGTTTTTTAATCCTTGCAATACTGGCAACTTCTTCCTGCCTGTTCTAATACTGGTTAGTTATAGTTTTTTTTTTTTTGGATTACATTAACAAGAAGTGGGTGGGGGTTGTGAAAGAGTACCTGAATTACAACACTAGCAACGGACGCAGACTAGGGGAGAATCAACAGATGCCAGATTCTGAAGGGAGACTGAGGTGGTGCTGAGTGATGCTGAGGTGGTGGTGAAGTGGTGTGGAGGTGATGCTGAGTGATACTGAGGTGGTGCTGAGTGATACTGAGGTGGTGCTGAGACAAGCTGAGGTGGTGCTCAGTGATGCTGAGCTGGTGCTCAGGAGGTGCAGAGTGATGCTGAGGTTGTGTTGTGTTGATACTGAAGTAGTGCTGCATTGGTGCTGAACTGCTGCTGAAGTGGGGCTGCTTTGATGTGGAGGCTGGGCTGCGGTGATGATGGTGCACTAATGCCGAGATGGTGCTGTGCTGATGCAGAGATGGTGCTGTGCTGTGCTGATGCTGAGGTAGTGCTGTGCTGGTGCTCAGGTGGTGCAGAGCTGGTCCTCAGGTGGTGCTGCTGCTGAAGTGGTGCTGTGTTGTGCTGAGTTGCTTATGAAGAGCTGCTATGCTTGTGCTCAGGTGGTGCTGATTCTGAAGTGGTGCTGCATTGTGCTGAGTTGCTGATGAGGTGGAGCTTTGCTGGTAGTGGTGTGCTTATGCAGAGGTGGTGCTGTGCTGATGTTGAGATAGTGATGTGCTAATGTTGAGGTGGTGCTGCACTAGAACATCACTGGTGCTGAGGTGGTGCTGCACTGGTGCTGAGGTGGTGCTGTGCTGGTGCTGTGGTGGTGCTGTGCTGATGCTGAGGTGGTACTGAGTCATGCAGAGGTGGTGGTGCTGTGCTGGTGCTCAGTTGGTGCTGAGTGATGCTGAGTTGGTACTGCGCTTAGGTGATGTGCCGATGCAGAGGTGGTGCTACACTGATGTTTAAGTGGTGCTGTGTTGGGGCTGAGGTTGGGCTATGCTGGTGCACGGAGGTGGTGCTGTGCTGATGCTGAGATGGTGTTGTGCTGATGTTGAGATCGTGCTGTGCTGGTGCTTCACTAGAGGTGGTGCACTAATGAGGTGGTGCTGTGCTGATGCTGAGATGGTGCTGTGCTGATGTTGAGGTGGTGCTGCACTGGTGCTTACATGGTGCTACGCTGGTGCTGCACTGGTGCTGAGGTGGTGCACTGATGAGGAGGTAGTGCAGTGCTGATGCTGAGATGGTGCTGGGATGATGCTGATGGTGGTGCTGAGCGATGCTGAGGTGGTGGTGACATAGGTTGAGGCGATGTGCAAATGCAGAGGTGGTGCTGCACTGATGCTGAAGTGGTGATGCATTGGTGCTGCAGTGTGGCTGCGCTGGTGGTGGTGCATTAATGCGGATGTGGTGCTGTGCTGATGCTGAGATGGTGCTGTGCTGATGTTGAGCTAGTGCTGCGCTGATGTCGATATAGTGCTGCGCTGGTGCTGCACTAGTGGTGTTGCACTGATGAGGAGGTTGTGCTGTGCTGATGCTGAGGTGGTGCTGTTCATTTGATGCTAAGTGATACTGAGGTGATGCTGAGTGATGTTGAGGTAGTGCTGAGTGATGCTGGTGCTCAGGTGGTGCTGTGTTGGTGCGGTGTGGAGGCGGTGCTGCACTGATGCTGAAGTGGTGCTGCATTGCTGCTAAATTGCTGCTGTGGTGGGGCTGCACTAGTGCTGAGGTTGGGCTGCACTTCTGGTGGTGCACTGATGCAGATGTGGTGCTATGCTGATGCGGAGGTGGCGATGCTGAGATAGTGCAGTAGTGGTGTTGGGATGGTGTTGCGCTGATGCTGAGTTGGTGGTTGTGCACTGATGAGGAGGTGGTGCACTTATGGTGAGAAGGTGCTGTGCTGGTGCTGAGTGATACTGAGGTGGTGGTGGTGTGCTTGTACGTAGATGCTGCTCTGGGGGTGCTGAGTGATGCTTTGGTGGTGCCCAGGTGGTGCTGTGCTGGCACTCAGGTGTTGCGAATGATGTTGAATTGGTGCTGCGCTGGTGCTGAGGTAGTGCTGCACTAATGCTGAATTGGTGCTGAGTTGGTGCTGCGATGGTGGTGGTGCATTGATGAGGAGGTGGTACTGTTCTGATGCTGAGATGGGGTTGTGCTGATGCTAAGGTGGTGCTGAGTGATGCTGTTGTGGTGCTGCGCTGGTGCTCAGGTGGTGCTGAGTTGGTGCTGTGGTTATGCGCTGATGTTGAGATGTTGCACTGTGGTGGTGCACTGATGCAGAGATGGTGCTTTTCCATCTCCTTCTTCCTCCCTCTTTCTGTTTTGTGTGTTTTTTCTTCTGTCACTCTCACAAAATGTCTGATGAGGAGAATTAAGTACTGGTGCCCCCAACCGGCTCGCATTAACCACTGGAAGCATGTAGTAGTGGTCAGCGCTTGAAGCTGCACTTGTGGACAGTGCAAGAAAATGGCATTAGTGAGTAGGGTGAAATGTAAACAGTGTGAGGAATTGACACTAGCTGACAAATTAATTGGTACTTTTGGGCAGGCTTGAAGCGTACATCTCCAGGGTTCTAAATAAGGCACTCGTAGGCGTATTAGGTATACCGCTAATCCTTCATAGCACCTAGCGGCGATTTTGTTACTGTGGATGCTACAGAAGGACACCAGATTATTCACATGGTCTGGCCAGGCATCAGCCTGCCCTTCCAGAAGCCATAGATCACTGCTGAGCAACAGGAGCCTGGCTGTCAGGAGAGTTTAGAGAGCTCGGAAACAAATGGGGAGCTTCTTAGCTTCTGTTTATAGAGCACGGAGGACAGGGGGTGAGCCATGGACAGGCCTCGAAGATGAGTTACAGCTGCGACCCTTGCATGCCCCGTACCCCCAAACCCCTCTCCGCAGGCAGACACAAGAGCTGCCATCACCTTTCAGGGACAGCCTTTCCAGATGAGACACCCTGGAGTTGAGGTAAGAGGGCGCCCCCTGCTTGCCATGCCCCCCTGGAGAACCTACAATCGGAAAAATCATTTGCAGTGAGAAGAATTCTTTAAGCTTTCCAATCCTCCGTGTTCTCTTCCACTCCTGGAGGAAACTAGGAGAACAGGCAGAGGATGTAGCGAAACGGCCAGCGCTGCTGACTCAGAAGCTGGGGAACTAGGCTCGAGTCTCGGCAGGGATGTTCAACATCCTGTGACTCTGGGAAAATCACTCAATCTCCCTGTGCCTACCAAACATTAATGTGTTTTCCTGGCTGTAACGTAACTGGTGCTCATGTAAAGCGCCCCAACACCTTCCGGTCGAATCCTCGCTCCATAAAATGGAGAGACAAAAAGTGTTAGCCATTTAAAGGAAATTTGGGATGTTGATGTGGGAAGTTCTTGATGCGGTTCTTCTGGGGACCAAAGCATTTCCTGCTTGGGGACACCATTTGTTTAGGTTGTCTGGCAGGCAGTAGCCCCCAAGTGATTAGATTGAAATTGGTGCATCCCCAGACCCCCCCCCCCACCCCAACACATCATGCACATACAGTCAGGCGCGCAACACCCATTGGGCTCACCGGGCTTCAGCGCCCCCCCCCCCCGTCGTTTCTGTCAGCCCGGGCTGAGACAGCTTCGCGGGCTGGCGACGTCTAATTGCAGCCGCACCCAAGTACTTCACAGGTCTTTAAAAGACCGTGTACTTGTAAATGAGGCTTTTGTTGTGTTTTCATTCCTTTTTACAGTCACTCTGGTTACGGCTGGAAGAATTAGCCCCCCCAAATCTTTTTCAGCCCCCCCCCCCCCGAAATGTGGCTCTAGTTGCCTGCCTGCATACACTACTGCCACTGGTCTAAATCTGTGGGATCGTGAATTAAGGAATGGCTGGAGAAAAGAGTGATTTGGACCCCAAAGGTATCCCTGTCAGAGTTTTCCAATGGAATAAAACATGGTCTTGAGCTCTACGGTATATCACATTGGAACCTAAACCCACGCCTCAGCCTCAAGAGGACATCAACACAATGAAGGGAACTCATTGCTCTGCCCCTCCCCAGAAGCATGTTTGCTGTACGCAATTAACGTTATTTCCTTCTACATTCAAACACTAAATCAGTTTACTGTGCCTCTGCAATTACAAGCTGTACAGGGGCGTAACACAGGTCCCCGCAGCCCACGCGGTGCGGGGGGCCCCAGCTCCAAGAGGCCCCCTCTGCACTGAAATCTTGCCGGGAGAGCTCCTGATTGAGCCCGGAGGGGGCCCCCCCCTAAGTACCGTGCAGGGAGGCCCCCTCACTTTTCGTTACGCCAGTGAAGCTGTAGTTTTATTCTGAGAATTACGAGGAAAATTACGAACACATTACAGTTTTGGGGAAGTAATCGAGTCCCCGCCCTAGCTTCATTAGTTGGCCCATGCCCCTTAAGTAAAAGCAGCTTGTCAGCCTAATAAATAGGAAAATCGGAAATATTGTTACAGAAATGATGTTGTCATTGACAGCCAGTCAGGTAGCTTAAAGACTATGTGATTATTCAGTTTGTATCGAAACTAAGTTTTCTGTTGTTAACTGGTGCCACTTCCCACCCACAACCGTAGCTTTTAAAACAAGCTAGTTTGCATTAATCTCAATAAATTCTTTCATCCATTGACATCAATCAACTGAAAATAAGAGGCAGTCACGAGCAGGGATGGAATGGCATGGGATATTGACAATGGGCACCGAAGTAGTTAAAATAACAGGCAGTGATGGACGGAGTGGCACAGGGAAATTCCCGATCAGAAAGTTTTTCAGGCGTGGTTTTAAGCCGGTTTGCTCTAAGTCAGTTTTGTTTTTGATTGTAATCCGAAACGAAACATGAAGCACATGTCCACATGAAGAGGTTGCCATGCTGATACATGACCGAAGTCAAACAATTAAATAAAAAAGTAGTGCACACAAAGGAATGTAAATTAAAAGAAAGTAAGACCACACGTTGCAGGGTCAGTCACCTGGGAGGGTCTGAAACACCAAAAGGTTGGACTAATTAAGCATACTAACCAAATGTAAGCAGGCAGTTATGACGAGCAGGAACAGAAACCAATGAAAAACATGGGCGGTCCTTCCACTCCCTAGTCTAGATACAGTAGGCCTCGCAGAGCAGGGCATGCGCTGCCTAGGCTCGACCTCTATATAAAATGATAATAAAACCATTTTACTATCATTTTATTTTTCTTACCTTATTGCCAGCCAAGCCGAGGTTGGGGCGGGGCCATGCTGACGAGCATTAAGTCAGCAGTAGGGGGGAGTGGTAGACACTTATAAGTGTGCATGTCAGTTTGGCCAGCCATCTTGGTTCGGTCAAACAGACATGCACGCTTAGATTTCTCCAACCTAGCTATACAGCCGGGTTGGAGAAAAGCTGCAGGCTCCCTGTGTCTGAGTGAGCATTAAACCAGCCCGCTCAGGCCTGTCCAGGTGCTCTTTTGTTAGGTATAGCATGAGAGCAGCGTCTGGATTTGTTGGGGAGCCTGTGCAGTGAAGCCCATCCACTTCCGGGACGAGAGGAGCAACGAGGTGGCCGGCAACAGGAGTGGACTGGCAGGTAAGTCATTTTATTTTATTTTTAAAACCGTAGCCCCTCTTCCCTCCACCCTACCACTTTACTATAATGGCAGACGCTACTGCAGAACACACCATAAGTGAATTAAATAGCTAGAAAAGTGGCGCATGTTTGCAAATGGGAAGTTTTAACATGTAGAGACACGCTTTGTAAGTGTTTTGCAAGGTAAGCAAAACTGTATGGATTGGAGATTTCTGAAGGCAATGTTTGTTTTAATATCATGGAAATCATCAACAGTGAAAATGGGTCCAACAGTCCTATAAACAACCCAGAAAACGGCCCACACTCTGCCCCATGCGACCAGCCTGTTGCGCTCTGTCTGATTGCCCTAAAGGCCAGTCTGACCCATTCATCTATATGTAAACCCATAGGAATGAGGGGACTAGGTTGTGAAACTCGTATTGCATTTCCAAAAAGAAGCAGTCAATATTTAGATATGTACACACAAGCATATATATGTCTATATTTAGAGAGAGAGAGAGAATTCACAGCTGTGGTTGGCTGACTGCAGTGGGCTGGGCATAACTCACAAAGCAGCCATGCAAACTATACTTGTATTCATCATATCAAGTGTGAGGTAATGAGCAGTGCATTCTGCGTACGAGTTATGCTATAATTGCTGTGCGAGTTATGGAGTGTGCTTCTAACCGTAACTTGCGAATTGCTGTCGTTTTTCAGATACATTTTGCAACCGTAACTGCATTGTACCTCTGTCTTTTCAAGGAAGTGGGAGTTTGTGTTTACTTACATATTTATTTATCAAGGCTCTTTACGAGAAGTGTTGTATTGAGGTTACAGTAAGAAAAAAAGACATAAAACGTTTCAACAGATTGCGGTTTCATAGGCCGCAGGTGAAGGAAGCGGGTAGTTGGGAAGGAAACTGCACAAGGCAAATCAGTTACAGCACAGTCATGCTCATGGCTAGGGTGACCAGCCGTCCGTAAATTTCACGGACCGTCTGTTATTTTAGTATGATTTCTGTAAGACATTCATAATTAGGGATCCCCAAATTACAGGCACCTTACAGATATCATACTAACATCAAATTGGGGAATTTCAGGAAGGTATGCTGTTCCCCTGTGAGAGGACCCTTGAGTTTAAAAGTTTCCACTCGGGCCTTTTGCACTTATCTTTTAACCTGTAGACTGAGGCTGCCTGCAGCAGCCCCTCCCGGACCTCGCACAGACTATGGACTGGCCCATTCTCATTCTGAGACTGCAGACGATTATCACAGATAAAATGACAATGGGCTCTATCATAGTGACATCATGTGGTGTGCCTTCTCCTGCAGAAATCTTAATTGCAGAAAGGGCCTGATGTCGCTTTGCTAAACTGCACGAATACTGAAAAACTGTGAAGTGCACGATTCTCTCAACCTTATATAAGCTTATTTTGACTTGTACTTATTTTGGGTGTCTATTTACTTATATACTATTGAGCAACCTCCTATGATGTGTCTGTAAAACGTATGTTTTGTCACAAATTTTTGTCCTGAATTTTGACCTTCTGTCCTGAATTTTTGTCCTGAATTTTGACCCTTTGTCCTGAATTTTTACACTGACTGTCCTGAATTTGCACCCATGCCAGTTGGTTACCCTACTCATGGCACACTATGTACATAGTGCTTGATGGATTGTCGTGTTTGAGGGACTCTTTTTGAAGATAAAATTGGTCATAGGTTATTATTTTGTAGACAGTAAACAGAGTGTCATCCTTAAGACAAAGTAGTAGGCCTTTGAGTAGAATGATAGCAGATGAAATGAATTGTAGTTACACAGTGGGTTGGACGTGTGAGCTGTGGGTTGGTGAGTAGGTACAAGAGCAGCCCTATGTTGGTTTTCACAAATGAGACACTATGACACCCATTGACTAGAGAACAGAGGCAAGAAAGTCCTAAAAAGTCTTTACAGAGTAGTCAAGGCATCTGTGTAGGTTAACGCAGGGTGCAGTTTAAAGACGATGCAGGTTTTTTCTAAGTGTTGGCAGGTTAATAAGGAAAAACGAGGAGAAGGAAGCTACAGTCTTCCTATTTTCTGAGGACTCTGTGTTTGCTCAGAGTTTTAGTGGGCTTAAGTGGAAGATTAGGTTTGTCCACAGTTAGTGTTGGCAGGTGTAAAGAGCATTCCAAGATAAGAAGTTGTAGAATCTTATACTGCTGCCCAAGATCACTCTGGAGCACTAGGATGTGCCTGGGTAAAATCTTGAATATGTTGAGAAGGTAGTAGTGGGCTAACAAAGCTTTTGCATTATTGTCACGCTTAAAGTAGTATTCCAGTAGTATTTGTTGAGATACTCTTACATGCATTTGTGAATTGACTTCAAAACATCTAAATCAGGGACAAAATGGAAATTTGTGGCGTATAGTCATAATTGGATAAGGCAAGATGGCGTCCGCGGTGCGGACGCGAGAGTGAGGAGCTCCCTGTAAGCTCACCTCTTTCCAGCGTTTTCTGGTGAATTGGCGGAGACTCGGGGCATTGGCGACATGCTGAAGGACTGCTGATTTTTTACTGTGTGCCCGGAGGATTTTGTTTGACGCGCAAACCCCGAGAACATAAGGATAGCGCAACGCGGGATATTGATGGTTTCTGGCGGCGAGCAGCAAGCAGCGGGAGGGGCTCTAATCTGAAGCACTTCAAAGAAAACTCGGAAACACTGGGGATCGAGTTTCCGACCGCGGGCTCAGCGTTTGGAATGCAGGCGTGAGCTGGGGAGGCGCTGCCCCGCTGTTCGGGAAGACAGGCTTGCTGGAAAGCCCTGGAAAAAAAATACTCCTCTCTTTGACATTCCTGAGATACTTTTTGGATACATTGTTTCCAGCATTGTTTTATTAGACTGTGGACAAGGAGGACCCGGGAGCCCGGCTGTTAGCAACATGCCTCCGAAGACGTCTCGTGGCGGTAAGACTAGGGTTGCTACGGCATTTGTCACCCCGAGTGGGATGGGTATGCTCAGACGTGAGTCCCATGCTCTACACACCACTGGAATCAAGCTATCCTGGCTGAAGATGGCTGATAGCCGGAAACCGGTCCTAGGATGCTTGATTCCGGTCCAGGAAAGACATGGCTTTTCAGTTCGGGCTGGACTGTTCCCATGAGGCACAGGGTCAAGGCTGATTTGCATATGGCCATGTCTGAACTGGGGTGGTGTGGAGTGCAAAAAAACGATGGATTTAGGCCCAGATTTCTGTACTGGGGTGAATGTATGACATTGTTCTGCATCCTGTCCATCAATTTTTGTTTTTGCAATGGACATACAAGTAGGCACACGTGCAGCACTTGCTGGGAAAGGCCCTAAGGACTTTAGTGGGGAGATGCAGGCTGCACCAACAATACAAGGGAAGGGCACTGCTCAGGGCCCACCCAAGGTACCACTGATCTGCCTATGGCAGGGCTAAATGCCACCCCCCCAGTCTTGGCAGCTGTTGCTCGCGGAGCAGCTGTTACTTGCGGAGAATTAGGCATTAAGAGCGCTGGAGAAACCTCCTCAGCTACTGTTCCTGCGTTGCAGGCCGGGCTAATTGTATCAGCTGCTAGTGAGCCGAGGGAGATGGCCTTATGTCCGATGACGGCAATGAAGGCAATGAGGCTCTTAGCAGTAAAGAGAGAGAGTTTTTTTCGATGTCTGACCCATTAGATGTGTCAGAAATTGAAATGGAAGATGAAGATGATGAAATGTTAACATCAATTGATGGCTCCCCTAGCCGGTCACCCATGAATGATACAGAGAATATTTCCACGGTGCGGAAGGCGACCAAGGGGGAGGACACCTCTGGCACATCAGTACCGGCAGCAGAGTGGGACGTCACGATGATAGATAAGACAGCCGAGGAATTGGATCTCCTTAATGAAGCAACGGGGGTACGCCAGAAGTTGCACAGGGCCACATATCCCTTGAAGCCATCTAAAAGTCCATAATCGATCACAGGAAGGAAACAAGCGCTGAGAACTCCAGAAGGAAACTTCAGAATACAGTACAGAGACTCGCCAAAAGTTGCAATGACTTTACTGAGCGTATTACTGAGGCTGAAACCAGTATTTCAGCATTAGAAGACCAGATGGGAGTGCAAAAGGACCTGGTGGTAGACATCCAGGCTAATAAAGAGAACACTGGCAAAAAACACAATGTGTGGAGGGTCAGGGGGAATATTTAACGACCTGTCTGCTCGCTCCCCAATTATCAGAAAAAACACACAAGAGAGTAGAACAGGTGTGATAGTGGTGTGTGACTATATCAGTGACTAAGGGACAGTAGGCTGCATATGTGAACCAATGCTGTTGGAGGTTATTGGAAACAAAAAGCTAGTATCAATCCCAACAGACCACCCTTGCGGTGGAATATACGTCATGTGGGAGTTGCTGATCAATCCATGTCGTGGCCGGCCATATAGTGCCGGTGTAGAGCTGGATGTCAGAAAACTAGCCATGATGTTTGCCATGCAGTGGACTAGATAATGTGCAGTGCTCGAGTGATGCTCGAGTGATGTAGAAAAAAGGACACAGTAAGCTCACAATTCTACAGTGCCCAAGCCAATTGCTCTACACACAAACCCAACGAACGTGTGATAGGTACCCAACTGTCCAGCTAAAGTCCACACACAGCGACGCTACCCATGTGTTACCAGAATCTGGTAGGTCCTTATCTTTTCAATATGACTGTGATATAAAATGGGTCTTTGACGCTCCAGACTTCTTGATACTGAAGGGGCTCCTAATTGAGGGTAGCCCAGTTAGTCTCTACTTTGGACCATTATCAGCCCCTCTCACTAGTGCCACTAGACTGTTTTTATCAAGTACACATAATTGAATGAAAGGTTTAAATACCATCACAAGATTATCCAGAGGCACTCTATAGTGTCTGTATTATGCTATCCCTAATGTAACACATGGGTAGCGTCGCTGTGTGTGGACTTTAGCTGGACAGTTGGGTACCTATCACACGTTCGTTGGGTTTGTGTGTAGAGCAATTGGCTTGGGCACTGTAGAATTGTGAGCTTACTGTGTCCTTTTTTCTACACCTCAGAGCGGGGCCTCATACTCCCGAGCGGTTGCCGGGTGAGGTGAGGTCTTCACCCACACAAAGCTGGGTGAGTATCACTGTGAGGAAATGCCTCTAAGTGATGAAGCTATCATGCCTTTTTTACATATGCAGAATGTCAATTATTCATGCAGGTGTGTTTTGTCTATACAGTCTCTCTGTATGCAGGTGGTTGTGTATGTGTAATTTAGTGTTGTTGTCCAACAATTTTTTGTTTTGTTGATAGGAAGAAGACATGCTTCTCTCCCACCAGTGGACGTCTAACCATTAATGTTCCTGGTAGATATGTATCCTTCTACTAGTAAACTTGTCGTTATTTTTCACCTAACACAACATTTGTAGTTATAGCTGCAGTAGCTAATTCACATTTAAGGTCCTGAAGAATGCCGGGGCAATTACCCTTTGGCTGAAACATGTTGACCGTACTGCACAAGCGCCAGAGGGTAGTCGTCCTACCAGGCGCGGTTTTTATCCCTTGACACACGGACTTCTGTACATACGCTCTTTCAGAGCCTGTGTAGTCAATTTTATTTATCACCATCACTCGAGCACTGCACATTATCTAGTCCACTGCATGGCAAACATCATGGCTAGTTTTCTGACATCCAGCTCTACACCGGCACTATATGGCTGGCCACGACATGGATTGATCAGCAACTCCCACATGACGTATATTCCACCGCAAGGGTGGTCTGATGGGATTGATACTAGCTTTTTGTTTCCAATAACCTCCAACAGCATTGGTTCACATATGCAGCCTACTGTCCCTTAGTCACTGATATAGTCACACACCACTATCAGACCTGTTCTACTCTCTTGTGTGTTTTTTCTAATAAAGAGAACATACATAATAAGTTGGCGGACATTGAGAAACGTTTGCGTCGCAATATTTTGCATATATTGGGGGTACAAGAAGGTGTGGAGGGGAAAGATGTTCAGCAATTTGTTATTGCAATGTTTAATAAAGCGTTTCCTGAGCTATAGGAATGGGACTGGTCTTTTGAAATACAACGGGCACATAGATTCCCTTTTCGACAGCGGATGCAGAGAGAGGGCCAGGTAGTACCACAGCCATGTGCGATGTTGATTTCTTTAAATAAATTTTGGCCAGGCAGGCAGTATATAATCTGGCGAGACCTGATAAGAAGAGAGCCGGTAAAGGTATACAATTTTTTGTTAGGCCAAATTACTGCCACACAAACAGTGGAAAAGAGATGGCAGATGCGTCAATTGATCAACCCATTCCAAGCAAAAGGGTTGTTAGTTTTTTATTACAACCAGCCACTCTAAAGGTTGTTAATATGGGCCAGACTCGTTTTTTTTACATCTGAGGCCAGTGCTAAGGAATATTTGCAATCTTTGGGGTGACCAGAAATGTATGAGCAATGCATAAAACTAATGGATATTATTTTTGTCATTTGTTGAGTTTTAGGATGGAGTAAAGGAAACATAACATGTTGCAACGTTTGGGATGGGATTTCTTTTTTTTTTAGTGTTCATAGCTTAGGTTGGTAAGAGGTGAACACTCTGCGAGCAATTCACTAAGCATCACAAGGGCATCACAAGGGCAATCAGCCCTAAAACCTCTATTTTGGGGGAGGGTCACGGGTGGTGGAGGGGGGATGTAGGTGGTGGTGTTGGAGGAGGGGGGTCACGTGGGGAGAAGGGTAAGGGGCGGTAGGTGGGATAAGCAGGAAAAGGAGGAAAATTCAGTAAAAAAAACGTCTTATTGGTATGATGCAATATACTTTGTCATGTTTATGTCAATACGTTATAATTGTATTAATGCCGGATAGGAGAGGTGTGAATCAGCTGCGAATATGCACATTTAATGTATGTGGGTTGAATAACTTTCTTAAAAGGAAGCGTGTCGGGGCTGAGCTAAAATTGATAAACCTGGATATTTTATGCCCTGGTCTAATAGGAGGATTCTATCGGACCTGGGATATGAGGTTATTTCAACATCTAGACAGAATACTATGAACAGGGGGGTGGTGATTTTGGCACAACAGGGTATTTTTGGTACGGGTAAGGAAAAGGCTGATAATCTAGGGAGGTGGGCCATCACGGAGTGCCTTATAGGAGACACGAAGATAGTGTTTTGTACAGTTCACGGCGCGTACTTGGGCGAGGCAGAGCCTACTGAATTTTTAAATGTTGAATTGTCACTTTGGGAAACCCCTATGGTATTGACTGGGGATTTTAATATACATGGTGAAGGTCAGATGTGGGATCCTGAGCATGGGAAGTATTCAGGGCACAAGCCAAAAGTCTATAGGGCTTTACAACAGCTGCTACAGAACCACAGCTTAGTAGATGCCTGGGCTACAATGAACAATGGGGATCCAGGATATACGTTCTACTCATATCCACACAACAAGTTAGTACGGTTGGACTATGTTTTTCTTCCCCGGTCATTGATGTTCGATGCTAAAATGGAGATTTGGCCACACATAACATCAGACCATGGGCCAGTGTTAGCTGATCTTACTAGTTTTAGTCCTGCAAAAGAATATAGATCTTTTACTTTTAACAAGAAGCTGTTATGTGACTCAGAGTACATTACTCATATTAAAAACTGGGCAAAAATGTTTCTAGAGAGTATTAGAGGGTCAGCCACACAACCAATGGTTTGGGATACATTGAAAGCTGGACTCAGGGGGGAGACACTTAGTTATGGTTGGAGGAAGCAAAAGATACAAAAGGAACAAATGCTGGGACTGTTAGCGGGGTGAAGGGCAGTTAAACAAGAACTTATACAAATTGTTAGGGAGCAGGCAGATCCCAAGGCCGTACAAACAAAGATGGCATGCTGCAAGGCTCGTATTAATGGGATTTGGTCTCAGGATATAGCGGCTCAATATCAAACTCATAAAGAGGAAACATATGAATATGGTGAGAAGACTAGACGTTGCTCAAAGGTTGCAGGGGAAGCAAACTGCGCAAAGAATAGTCGTTTTAGAAGACGGGAAGGGGCACTGCTGCAACTCGATAAGAGATATTGGAGGTGTTTTACTCCTTTTACAAAGAGCTTTACACGCAAGACGTAGCGCAGCAGGATAATATAGAAGAGTTTGTATATACATTAGAGGTGATCTAGCTCTCACAGGAAGAGAGAGAAGCACTGGAAAGTCCAATAACAGAGCTAGAATTAGTGGAAGCGTTAGGGTCCTTGGCTACAGGGAAAGCGTCTGGGCCTGGTAAATTACCGCTGGAGATTTATCGGATACTTTTTCCCATCATTAAAGAAGATATGCTGGCTACCTTTTTAGAGGCACAAGTAGGAGACTCACCTCCCTCTTGGGATAATGCAAATATCGTGGTCTTTAAAAAAAAAAAGACAAGCCACTGCAGCTTCCTGGGTCATATAGACCCATATCATTAATAAATGCTGTACTCAAACATTTTAGCAACCAGAATGGCCAAAGTAATATCCCTGGTAGTATCTAGCGGCCACATGCATCATTGTTGCCGTTTGCGATTTCTTAATTTTGAAAATTAAGGAATCGCAATTAAGAAATCGCAAATGGCTATGCACCAAGAAATCGCAATTTTTTTTGCGATTTCCTACATTTCCTTAATTGCGATTCACAATTTGCGAATCGCAATTAAGGAATCCCTTCCCATTGATTCCTATGGGCCATGAATGGGAAGTCATTTTCAATTTGCGATTAGCAATTTGCGAATCATAAATTGAAAATGCAATTTCAAGGATGCCGGGGGGGTCCAAAGGACTCCCCCCCCCCTTTGCACCCCAGAAATATAACTTTAAGTGCATTTTTGAAAGTTTTCACAAATTACCATGAAGGTCAACTTCATGGTAATTTACCTCTCCCTATTTGCGAATTCGCAAATTTCAAATGTTTATGCATTGCATTTAAGAAATCTCAAATTGCGATTTCTTAAATGCAATCGCAATTTTAGAAATCGCAACGTGATTGCGATTTCTAAAATTGCGAAAAACATGATGAATCCCAATTTTGTAAATTGCATTCGCAAACGGCCGAAAATTGCGATTCGCACCGTTTGCGAATGCAATTTACTTTGATGCATGTGGGCATAAGAATCAGCATGGTTTTATACCAGGACGCAGTATTGTTAATCATATACAGAGGATGATAGCAACGATAGACTAAGCAAGTGCACAGCAAAAACCTATGGGTATAATCCTATTAGATGCTGAAAAAGCATTCAATCGTGTTTCATGGCTCTTTCTCTGGGCTCTATTGAAAAAGATGGAGTTTGGACCAAACTTCATAACATCTATAAAGACAATGTACAAAAGACCCGGGCTAAAATCTGTACTATGGGGAGGGAGTCATCTTATGTGAATATTATTCGGGGTACACGGCATGGGTGTCCTTGCTCGCCCCTCCTCTTTGCTATCTACATTAATCCATTATTAACTTTGTTGGAAATGACTGATAGAATACATTCAATGGTTATTGGACAATATGAAGTATGTGTCCTCGCTTACGCCGACGACATTGCTATAGTGACGTCAGATCCAGAACAGGCAGTAAGGGAAGTTTAGACCCTTACTCAGAAATATGGTGAGGTGGCTGGATATAAGTTGAATGTATCCAAAACCCAGATAATTTGTACTGAAGGGCTGTGCTTAGAAGAACCGCGAGTTACGTATGAAGCTCGGTATTTGGGTATTAAGATCAGGATGGCACTCCAAGAGGTAGTGGATGTTAATTGGGGGCATATAGTTTTGTCGGCCCGGCAACAACTGGAACGGGCTGAGTGTTTACGTTTGTCAATGGTAGGGAGGTTAAACATACTTAAAATGTGTATATTACTTAAGGCAATGTATTAATTTAGGATTGTTCCATTAGAGCTAAAACGCCTTCAACTACTTCAGCTACAGACTTTAGCTGATAAGTTTATATGGGGTCAGAAGAAACCGAGGCGGGCTTCTAGGTATATGACGCTACCATTAAAACGAGGAGGATGGGCAGTGCCGAATTATTTCTGGTATTACTTCGCTTGTTTACTCCAAAGCATACAATATCTAGTGGTAGGAGTAGAAGCTCAACAGGCGGAAGCTCCTAACATATATCAGATGTTGATGGAGGTTCCGGCTAGTAAGGTTTTACTTAAATTCATAGAACCCAGTTATTTCAAGAGAACGCGTTTTAAAATATATAATGCAGCATATAAAGCCTGGAAGACGATTCGTAAATTGATATCATTAGACCGTATAAATTACTATACACCATTAAGCTCCACGGAATTATTTCCCGCTATTTTCTGGGATGCAAGAATGGATAGGTGGCGGGTACAGGGGGTTCAACAGCTAGGAGACTTGTATAAAGATGGTATAATGGCTTCATATACTGAATTGGCTCAACAGTATAACTTAGCTAAACCTGACTTTTTTAAATATTTCCAAATTCGGGACTATCTAATTAAGCATCAAAGGCATTTAGGTATAACATCGCATGTATTAGAGGCTGTAAAAAAAGTGCTAGGATTGGGACTATATATGATATCTTGATTGAGACTCAGTCTGATGATATAGAGTGACAGGATGCGAAGTGGTGTGAAAGGTTTGGAACTACAAGAACATATGTGCAACTATCTATTGACAAAGCTGCCAAAGTTATACTGACAGCCAATCTGCGTACACAACATTACAAAACGTTGTTTAATCTATATCATACCCCTGCTAAAATGCAGAAGTGGGGGGGGGCTCTCATGATGTCTGATAATGCAGATATAGTACACATTTTCTTTGACTGTATAGGCCTAAAACATTTCAGAGAAGATATTTCACAATTTTTGACGTACATTACAGGGGTACAAGTGATTATTTCTAGAGAAGTGATGTTGACAGGAGTGGGGGAAGAGATACAAACCCCACAGGTATGTTATCCATTTAGATACCTTATATTCATTGTAGTTGCACGTTTATGCATTGCTACTGTGTGGCTTCAACCAGAAGCACCCTCGTTTGAAATGTGGCGTACAAAATGTTATAATGTATTTAATTTGGAATAAAAGTGTTGGGGGCCCAAATATGGGGGCCTATGCTACATCACATGGATGAATCGCTGTGATTTATATTTAACCTCCAGGATATTATGTGGCACTTTTCTTTTTTGTATTATATGAAATATGCTTGCATCATGATTTAGTTTACTGATTTGTATGCATACACTTGTTTTTTTAACTGAATAAAGAATTTTTAAAAAAAAATATATATATATATATATAGTCATAATCGAATAGTACAAGCAGAAAGGACTGTGTACCATTTGCTCTTTTGTTAATAGGGAGTTTGACTTTTTGGGCAAATTGACCAAGGTATGTAATAGTATGTAGAAAAGTACTGCTTCCCATGCTCCTGTATGCTTTTGAGATTCAGCCCCGTACAGTCCCGTTCAGCTGTCAGCTGAGTCCCTTGTGTGGGTGACCACCTCTCTCCCTGTCATCATGAACATTGTTTTCATTCCCGGGCTTTCATTTACAAAATATTGCATTAGGTTTGTTTGTCAAATTCCGTCAGTAGAGCAAGGCAGTGGTATGATGCCCAGAATGCAGTAGGATGTCACATGAAAGCCCAGGGCTAGAAACCCTATAAGTGATGGCATGAAGTGAGGTGGCCACGCTACCTCCGTGCCGCAACAATTGCCCCGGTAGCCCCTACAGAAGGGCTCCAGGGCTGGATTGGTAAGGTGGGCACTCGGGCAATGGCCAAGGAGCCGGTATTGAAGTTCCAGCTGTGGGCTGCTTTTTTGGCAGCCTGGGGGGGCCGATTTGGGCTGTGTCTGGTTTGTTAAGATGTCTCCAGCGGCCCAGTGGTGGCCGTTCTGGAGGCAGATGGTTGTCTATTACCTCCCTTTCATCAACGGGCAGAGGTGTCACTCCCTTTCTCTCGCTGGGCCAGCCAATTAATGTGGGCATATTGAGCAGGGGCAGGAGGCCTGAGCAGAAGTGCCCTCACTTGTTTCCAGGTGTTTATAAAACTTCACTGAAGCAGTGTTAAATGCATTTGGCAATTGTGGGCCACTTTCTTTTAGTGTGCCCGGGGCCGATTTCTAATCCTAATCCAACCTGGCCAGGGCCCTCCTTCTGACACGTGCACGTGCGACACTGAGAGCTCCTGACTGGGTCTGGAGCGTGGGGGGCATCCCCCCAGCTACTTTGCAGGGGGGTTACGTTTTGCTAGCCTCTACCCTACCTAGGTCTAGGTCGCGAGGTATTGAGAAAGGGCGTGAAAAGTGTCATGGCGGAAGGTCAAGAGAGAATGTTGGTGTCTCTGCAACGCGGAGATAAAAAATGGCTCTTATCTGTGGGCATGGGGAGGGTGAGGGGTCGATACTGAGGATGGCTCGAAGGCAATGAGAAGAGCTCGTTTGAGACTGGAAGGGAGACGATGATTTTATGACGCAAAAGGGGTCAGAGGAGAGCATCAATCAATTCCTCTCAATCGACAGATCAGTCACCAACAGATCGATTGGTTTAGGAACAGCGCCCCAAACAAGGCTGTGTGTTTCAGTGCAGCCGAATTCAGTCTGACTATTAATGGAAATTTTAAGAAGAAGACGACATCAGTTTTACTGCTGTACCACAAAAGGAGTTCATAAGAAACAGACTTTTTGGGGAACACCAAAAAAACGGTTCAATATTGCCCTCTACTGTTGTTATTTAGGTATTGCAGTTTGCGTGACTATTTTTCGACATTGACCATGTTAGATCAGTGTTGTTCTTAACCTTTTGACTTTTGTGGATTCCCCACTTAATCATAACTGGAATAAAGGCACCGCCAGTGAATCATTATTGAAATCTGGCAACCCACACTGTGTATTTTTTATGATTTGAGCCGCAAAACAATGCACTAAAAATGCAGAAAGACACATTCATAAATAAAATATACAAATTACGAAATATTTTATTTATTTCACAAACAAATATTTAAAAAAATAAAATGTTTAATTTTAATCGGAAGGCTGGAGCTTTTCTACATTCAATTGAGGCCCCTAATCATCCATTCCATATGCTGTTTGATGCATTCGCACTACTCCCATGAATCAATCTGGTGAAATTAACTGAATTTGTATTCTCGAATATCAAATTCCTTCACATGTACAGATGACCTAGTTTTAGGACACCCCAGCGCCGCACGGCCACCAGCTGCTGCGTGTGCCCCCTTGCCTTGCCTGCCTCGTTGCCTGCCTCGCTGCCGCCGCGTGACCACGCCCCCTCCTTCGAGCGGCGTAGTCCGTGCTCGCCTGCTGGTGTAACTCTGTGATTGTTTTTATTGTTTTGTTTTTGTCGTTCCTTAGTGCCTGTTTAGTCATTTTCTGATCGTATTTGCGTTTTCCTTCCTGTGTGCCCCTTGTCTCGCCGCCCCTCGTACTCCCTCCCCGCTTCCCGCCACCGCCGCTAACCCCGCCCCTTTTTCCCTTCTGTACCCTCCCCGCTCCCGCCTCCCAGCTGCTCCGCCCCCCCGCGCACTTGGCCATATATGGCGACCGTGTGACGCAGGTGAGTGTGACCTAGTTGTAGGACACCCCCGCGCCGCACGGCCACCAGCTGCTGCGTGTGCCCCCTTGCCTTGCCTGCCTCGTTGCCTGCCTCGCTGCCGCCGCGTGACCACGCCCCCTCCTTCTAGCGGCGTGGTCCGTGCTCGCCTGCTGGTGTAACTCTGTGATTGTTTTTATTGTTTTGTTTTTGTCGTTCCTTAGTGCCTGTTTAGTAATTTTCTGATCGTATTTGCGTTTTCCTTCCTGTGTGCCCCTTGTCTCGCCGCCCCTCGTACTCCCTCCCCGCTTCCCGCCACCGCCGCTAACCCCGCCCCTTTTTCCCTTCTGTACCCTCCCCGCTCCCGCCTCCCAGCTGCTCCGCCCCCCCGCGCACTTGGCCATATATGGCGACCGTGCGACGCAGGTGAGTGTGACCTAGTTGTAGGACACCCCCGCGCCGCGCGGCCACCAGCTGCTGCGTGTGCCCCCTTGCCTTGCCTGCCTCGTTGCCTGCCTCGCTGCCGCCGCGTGACCACGCCCCCTCCTTCGAGCGGCGTGGTCCGTGCTCGCCTGCTGGTGTAACTCTGTGATTGTTTTTATTGTTTTGTTTTTGTCGTTCCTTAGTGCCTGTTTAGTAATTTTCTGATCGTATTTGCGTTTTCCTTCCTGTGTGCCCCTTGTCTCGCCGCCCCTCGTACTCCCTCCCCGCTTCCCGCCACCGCCGCTAACCCCGCCCCTTTTTCCCTTCTGTACCCTCCCCGCTCCCGCCTCCCAGCTGCTCCGCCCCCCGCACACTTGGCCATATATGGCGACCGTGCGAACGCGCAGCGGTCACGCGCAGCGGGCGCGCCGATTGTGCGCCGAAGGCGCGCCAAAGGTAAGCCCGTCTACGCCCGTCCGCGCCTGGACCGCGCCCAGTGCCAGGACCCCTGTCCCACGAGGACCCCGATCTACCCGCCTGACGTACACAGCCACCACCCTCACCGCACTCAACACCGGACGAATCCCAGGATGCTATTGAGCCACCCCACGACGCTCCCACGGACCCTTCAGCTGCCACGCCTGCAAGTTCACCTGCATCCGGACCTGCCCGGCACCAGCACCCGCCAAGCCGAACACCAGCAGCAACCACCTCAAGTGCATCCTGCTCAACACCCGCTCCGTCCACAGACACGCCATCGAACTCTGGAACCTCCTAGACACCGCAGCCCCGGACGTTGCCTTCCTCACGGAGACCTGGATGAACGCCTCTTCAGCACCCGACATCGCCATCGCCATCCCAGAGGGCTACAAGATCACCCGGAGGGACCGCACCGCCAACCAGACGGGAGGAGGCATCGCCATCATCCACAAGAACACCGTCCGCATCACGACCAGCACCGACGACACCCTAACCACCGCCGAACACCTGCATTTCCAGATCCACACCGACCCGAAGACCACCCTCAGAGGCACCCTGATCTACCGGCCCCCGGGACCACGCACTCAATTCAGCGAGGACATCGCCGACTTCATCAGAACGCACGCCCTCCGCTCGGCTGACTACATCCTCCTGGGGGACCTCAACTTCCACCTGGAGAACAACAACGACCGCAACACCAGCACCCTGCTCGACAACCTCGCCAACCTTGGACTCAAGCAGCTGGTGTCCACCCCCACCCACCTCGCCGGACACACACTCGACGCCGTCTTCTCATCCAGCACAGACATCGCCTTCAACCACGCCACAGGACTCCACTGGACGGACCACAGCTGCGTCCACTTCACCTTCAAAAGAACGAGGATCCACCACCACCAGCAACAGGTTGCTTGAAGAAGCTGGAACAAGATCACAGCTGACCAACTCGCCGCCTACATGAGCCAGCACCCACCTGCCAGCTCAGCGAACCCCAGCCAGGCCGCCGACAACCTCACGAAGTGGATCATCAACTGCGCGGACGAACTCGCCCCTCTGAGGACCCCGCCCAGCAGACCCGGCAGCAAGAAAGCACCATGGTTCACCGACGAACTCAAGAGCTCCAAGAAGAACTGCCGAGCCCTCGAGAAAATCTGGAGAAGGGAACCTACACCAAACAACACGACCACCCTCAAGCTCGCCACCCGGAAGCACCACCAGCTGATCCGCACCGCCAAGAAAACTGCATTCAAGGACCGGCTGGACAACAACGCACACAACTGCAAGGAACTCTTTAACATCGTGAAAGAGCTCTCCAACCCCAGCGCAGGAAACAACGACATCACCCCATCGCAAGACCTCTGCAACTCCCTCGCCTCCTACTTCCACAACAAGATCGCGGACATACACAACAGCTTCAGCAGCCAACCGACGCACGCCACGACCGCAGCAACGCCACCCACCACCACCCTCCGCGCCTGGACCCCGGTCAGCACCGAAGACACGGTCCGCATGATGAACTCCGTCCACTCCGGATCCTCGACCGACCCCTGCCCTCACCACGTCTTCAACAAGGCCGACGCTATCATCGCACCCCACCTACGGGACATTATCAACACCTCCTTCGACTCCGCCACCTTCCCTGAGAGCTGGAAGCACGCCGAACTCAGCGCTCTACTCAAGAAACCCACGGCGGACCCCACCGAACTCAAGAACTACCGCCCCATTTCGCTCCTCCCGTTTCCAGCAAAAGTCATCGAGAAGACCGTCAACAAACAGCTGGCCGCCTTCCTCGAGACGAATGGTTCCCTCGACCCCTCACAGTCTGGCTTCCGAGCCAACCACAGCACCGAGACCGCCCTCATCGCTGCCACCGACGACATCCGAGCCCTGATGGACAACGGAGACACAGCGGCCCTCATCCTCCTAGACCTCTCCGCGGCTTTCGACACGGTCTGCCACCGCACCCTAGTGCATCGCCTCAGCAACTTCGGAATCCAGGAGAAGGCACTGGACTGGATCATCTCCTTCCTCAACGGAAGAACGCAGAGAGTCCGCCTACCACCGTACAAGTCAGAGGCCACCGAAGTCATCTGCGGCGTCCCCCAAGGTTCCTCTCTGAGCCCCACCCTCTTCAACGTCTACATGAGCCCCCTCGCGGCCATCGCACGCCAACACAACCTCAACATAATCTCCTACGCCGACGACACCCAGCTGATCCTGTCCCTGACCAACGACCCCGCCGCTGCCAGAGCCAACCTGCACGAAGGGATGAAAGAGGTAGCCGAGTGGATGACGACCAGCCGCCTGAAACTGAACTCAGACAAGACGGAGGTCCTCATCCTGGGCTCCTCGCCCTCCGCCTGGGACGACTCCTGGTGGCCCCCCGCCCTGGGCACCGCACCCAAACCGACAGACCACGCACGCAACCTGGGCTTCATCCTGGACTCCTCGCTCTCCATGACCAGACAAGTCAACGCCGTCTCCTCGTCGTGCTTCAACATCCTGCGCATGCTATGGAAGATCTTCTGGTGGATCCCCACCGAGACCAGGAAGACCGTCACTCAGGCCCTCGTCACCAGCCGACTGGACTACGGCAACGCCCTCTACGCCGGTACCACCGCCAAGCTCCAGAAGAGACTCCAGCGGATCCAGAACGCCTCAGCCAGACTCATCCTCGACATCCCACGCAACAGCCACATATCCGGACATCTGAGAGACCTGCACTGGCTCCCCGTCAACAAAAGAATCACCTTCCGTCTCCTCACCCACGCACACAAAGCCTTACACGATCAAGGCCCGAGCTACCTCAACAACCGAATCAACTTCTACGCTCCGAAACGCCACCTCCGATCAGCCAGCCACGCCCTCGCCGCCATCCCCCGCATCCGAAGAGCGACAACAGGAGGAAGGTCCTTCTCCTACCTGGCCGCCAAGACCTGGAACTCCCTCCCGACCGACCTGCGCCTGACCCAAGACCACCTCTCCTTCAGGAAGAAGCTGAAGACCTGGCTATTCGAGCAGTAACGGCACCCCCCCCCCCCCCCAAGCGCCTTGAGACCCTACGGGTAAGTAGTGCGCTCTATAAATGTCTTTGATTGATTGATTGATTGAAGGTTGAAAAAATGTTGATGTTGATTCTTTATTTATATACATTTTATCACACTATTAATATTGTTTACTTTACTAGGCAGTCGCTGAGCCTGTGGATAGGCTTTGCAGACCTCCAGAGGTCCCCAGACCAGGGGTTAAGAATCACTGATACAGATACAGTAGACGCAAGAACACACTGGACACTTGTACAGTGCGACATGGTAATACATTTTAAAAGGGGAGTGTGTTGATTTTAAAGTAAACCTGAATGTATGTCAAATTAAATTTTCTTTTCAGTGAGTTAGTGCTCCACATAGTGGTGATTTAAGAGAAAGCAGCACTTAGTTACTTTATTTATTTATGCATTTTTTATATAGCGCGGACTTTACCCGAAGGCGTCAGAGGCTTCACAATAGGAACAGTAATGATACATGAGGAGAAAATTACACATGAACACATTAAAAAAGCAAACGTTAAGTTACATGAGGCAAAAGTGACAATTGTTACCACACAAAATACATGAGGTAGCACAGGACTGGCGCTAGGCATGGGCAGCATGGGCGGCTGCCCAGGGCCCCGCGCTGAGCCCATCAACAGGGGGCCTCGCAAAAGTGTTTCCTCACCACATCTTAGACCTCGCGCCTGTGGTGAGCACTGCGTGGCCCAGGGAAGGGCTGCTTCTCCCCTGGGCTTCACAGGCTTGTGTAGGAATAGCGGAAGAGGCCCCCCTCCCCTGTGCCTCACAGCCCTTGGCAATGGCTGTTAACCCCCAGGGAGGGGGCCCCTTTTCCCCCTGGGCCTTGCAGCCCCAGTGTCGCGTGAGGCCCGTCTTTATTTGCCAGGTTTGACCTGTGATTAAGGATGCTGTCCACTTCCCACGCCAGTGCTAATTGGCACACATTTTGGGGCCTGACAGTTTTAACATTTATAAAGACAAGCAACTCTCACTCTTTCAGATGCTGATGAGCTGCGAAAGAGATGCTTGTCAGTGGCAGAAAAGAAGGCGTTGTAGCACACGAGGGGGGCATGCACCATGAAGGATCAGGAGCACCTTCTGTAATTTAAATGCAAATAGCTTTCAATGTGTAAATTAAACCCGTTTTCTTCTGCTCTTTTTATATAGCGCACACTTGACCAAAGGTATTGGAGTGCTTTACGTGAGCACCAGATACATTAAACATGGACATATTCCTTTTTTAGGCACAGTGTGATTAAGTGACTTGCGAGAATCACAGGCTGAGACACAGTCAAAATTCAGCAGCCCTGAAGTAACGCCACATCTTCTCCCCACCTCTACCTCTCCGGGGAGTAATCTTTTAATGTCTATTTCTCACATGAAAGCTGTTTCAAAGTGCTGCCCTGCTGTCAAATCAGTGAACAGGGCACAGAGACAAAATTATTTGCCCAGAATCAGACAGTTAGTTAAATCAGTTGACTGCAGTGCACTCCTACTTGGAGCAAACCCTATATTTTTTCCACTGTACTGCATTTAGGTGACTATACCATGGGTTGTATGAAGTTACAAAGCATACTTTTACAACGCATGCCTTTACAACACATTTTTCACATCGCAACATCCTTTACAACGCATTTCATTACATCGCATTACACGACATCGCATTTTAAGAAACTACATTTACAATGCATTCCATTACATCGAATACTACCTTTACAACACATACCATTACAACACATACCACTACATTGCATTTATGGTAAGTATTGGATAGTATAGGGGTAAAAATTACTATTCGAACTCCAGGTGATGCAACAGTAGGGTAAGTGTTGGGTAGTGTAGGGGTAAAAATTACTATTCTAACTCCAGGGGGTGCAACAGTAGGGTAAGTGTTGGGTAGTGTAGGGGTAAAAATTACTATTCTAACTCCTGGGGGTGCAACAGTAGGGTAAGTGTTGGATAGTGTAAGGGTACTATGCGTTGTAATGGTATGCGTTGTAATGGTATTCATTGTAATGACATGCATTGTAATGACATGCGTTGTAATGACATGCGTTGTAGTGTCATGCATTGTAGTGTCATGTGATGTAATGGTTATGTTGTAATAGCATGTGATGTAAAGGATGTTGAGATGTAATGACTGCGTTGTAATGGTAGCGTGATGTAAAAGGTGCGTTGTAAAGGTTGTTTCCCATACCATGTGACCTGGAACCTCACTGCTTCAAGGTAATATTCAGTCCATTTATTAAATCACACGGACTAGTTCTTTTTACACAGACTCAAAATACTCGTAATCTTCCCATAAAGGGAGCAGCAGAGCAATACATTCAGAAAAGTGACTGCCCAAGAGCATGCAATTTGGGGCCGGGATTAAAAACTTAACCTCCTGGTTCCACATTTCCAACTAGTCAACCTGGGGTGTCAGTGATTCTGAAGGCAAGACGAAGGGTCTGCCCCTCCCAGGGAATTGTTACTTTGATGTGGGCCCTGCCCAGCTGTAGAACACAGTGTTTATTTCTAACACAAAGCTGAGATTAGTTGCCAAATATCCATGTCTAATATCCTGGTCCAGTGTAACCACCGGACCAGGTCCTGTGGCAGAGGGTACTTACTGGACTTCGTGGTAGCTATTTACCACTGGTGTTTCAAACCTAGAGACTATTTTATTCTAATTGGATACCAGAGTTTACTTTCTAAACTCAAAATTTGAACAGCGAGCAGGCAAGGCTCACTCCAAGAGGTGGTAAAGGGATACAATCACAAGTATAGTATGAAAATAATCAAGTTTGATAAACTCAATCTCCAGCTGCATTATCTTTTAACAGGGCCTGCTTTAAGGGGAGGGATTTAGAATAAAAAAAAACACTATGTGACTCATAGGGCCCCTATTTTCCAATGCACATTGTGTGATGCCTCTACACACGCAATATGCCCCCATACCTGCAATGTGTCTCCAAAAGAAAAAACTGACCTGTGAAGTGATAATGGAAAATTGATCACCTTACTTGGCCCTCACAGCGATGGCTTGGAACTAAGACTGTGTGGCCCCGGGAAAAAGACCCTCCTCTTCTGGGCCTTGCAGCACCAAACCATAGATTGGATGTCAGGGGCAGTAGAAAAAAATCCCATTCCATTGCAGCACCTGACAATAGCTGAAAGGCCAAGGGAATGGAACCAATCTCCCCTGGGCCTTACAGCTCGGGCTCATAGGGGGGGGGGACATCTTGAAGCCATGGTGTAGCACTGAAAGGCCTTGCAGAGGGCCCCTCTCCCTGGGCCTCATAGCCATGGTTCAGTGCCGATAGGCCTATGGGTCTATCCTAATCCTCTCAATGCTACACCATGGCTGAGAAGCACAGGAGATGGGCGTGCATTGTGTGGGCCCCACCCCTGGGTCCAATTACATTTTTCTCACAGTGCTGGACCCTGGCCCTGTGCATGTGTCTCTAACAGAGGAATAGCAATCGGTAGTCCAGCAGGTGGCATATTAAGAGCTCAATGTTCCCGTATTATTCTTTACTTTACTGTGCAGCCAGTGGACGAGGGTGAGAGATGTTTTCACTTTGCACCATGGCACCACTGGTGTGCTACAGCCCTCTCTTTCATGGGCCTCACAGCCATTTACCAGAGCCATGAGGCCTGCGAGAGGCCCTCCCTACCATGGGCATCACAGCCATGGTTGGACACTCACAAGAGGATGCACCCTCCTATGAGATAAGCAGCACTGGGACATGGCTATGAGGCCTATGGGTCCTCTCTCAGGGGGTGTTGTTAACAATAGAGCAGCAGGTGCAGTGGCACCAGGGCTCTTTCTTGCATCACTGTCCATGGCAACATTATGATGGCACTGGTTCCTTCTCCCATGCACCGCACAGCCATGATCCAGAACTGCTGTGTATCTCACGTGGCTCACCCTCCCCTAGGCCTCACTGTCATCGTCAAATGCTGAGAGGCAGCACAGATTCATGAATTCCATGCTTAGGGCAAGAGGCAACATCTGAAGGGCATAGCTATCAATAGTGTAGAAAGTGCAATGGGACCGTGTTCTTGTGGGGTTATGTGTCCAATGCACCCAAATTATGGCTGTATTTTATTGCTCAGTCAGTGACCAGAGGGTAATGGGGAGTCACAATTTGCCTTGTTTGCACGACAGCTGGCCTGCTCTCCTACACCTTGCAGCCACGATCCTGTTCTACGATGTCCAAATGCCATTCTCTCCCTTGAGCCTTATGTTTTTTACTTTATGTGTTGTGTTTTAAACTTAACATAATTCTGGTGAGTAAAGAGCCTAAACACAAAAAAGATTGACCTACGTCTCTTAGCATGTGCGTGTGGGATACTAGTGAGAGGATTTATGTTAAAACAAATTATAAAGTATTAATGTCATCCTAAGGTAGCACAATAATGGCATGGAAAGATAAGTTTGCAATTATATCCATGGCGCGAGAGGTTTTCTCGTGTGTCATTTTATATTTTGAATGATCCCGCCCCTCATTACCTCAACAGGATCTCCTCCCTTTATGAGGCAGAACTGGAAATTGTATCTTGCACTCATCTCAAAACAATCAGTTAACGAGGAGTAAATAATATACATCTTTGTGAGACCTGCACCTAGCTTTTCCATCCAATGTGACAAATGTAATCCATTTAATACAGATTTAAATATATGGACTTATTTCATTTGTATATTGATCTTTTTGTCCATGTTACTGATATCCACGTTAGGTCTCTTCAGTGATGCCAAATAAGATCAATAGTCCCGCGATGTAACTTTCAAAGCTCCTGCACTAGGGCAGAGGAGCGTTGCCCCACTGCTTTCTCGCAGTGCGAGAAGCAGTAACACAAAATGCAAAAACTACCATTTTATGTTTCTGCTACGCGCACTGCGAGAAAGCAGAAGTGTTTGGTTGGGGGCGGGCGGGTCTGCTTTAGGGCAGGGGAGGAGTGCCTTGCCCACTGCTAAGGGCCCTTAATGTTTGGTCTGCTCTCCAGGGCTGACCAAACCAGTCATGCACACTCTGGCCTTTCTCCATGTAGGCACCAATGCACCCTACATGGCGAAAATGGCCTCCCCATAGGCGCCTGGCTGGTCGGCTGACATTGCAGCATTGGGATTGGCTTAGGGGAGGGAGGCTGCCTGCTTCCTGTTCCTGCTAGAGGCAGGAAAGAAGGAGAGCAGGTCAGGAGCAGAGATGAGGCGAGAACTTGGAAGGTAAGTTTATTTTCTTTTTAAACTACCCCCCCCCCCCCCCTTTGTGCGAACCCCCGCGAGACCTCCCACCCGTGAGTCATGCTGGTCGAAACTGGATTTTACATGCAAATTAGAGGGGCCTCACAACTTCCCTTTCACCCAGGGCCCCAGAAGTTCTAGGACTAGCCCTGAGGTAGCAAACGGTGCATTACAGGAGGAAAAAGTGACATGTGTGCAGGTTACAAGAGAAAACAAAGTACAATTAGAGGTATAATACTGCAATATATGGCAGATACTCAAGCACAAGAACAAACGTTACATAGGCAATGGTGGCACTTGTGCAAGTATCAAAAGCAAACCGTGGATATTGGCGAGAAGGAGGTAGACTGCTCTCTGTAGGACTTCAGTCCATGGCCTACAAAGACCTACTACCCAATTGGTGCTAGGGGTGCTTATATTTACTTTTTTAGGCATTCGATTAGTAATCCAATTGACTTTCTGGTGTTCTGACTGCCTTTGCTAAAACGTGCTTTTAGCCTGCCTCTTCGTGGTTACTCATCCACAAGACTGCATCCCTCATTATTCCCGAGTTATATAGATAGGGTGACCAGATTCCCAAAACAAAAAACTGGGACAGGTCATAAACATAGAAGTAGGACTACCATTTACACTGGTGGTTCGCTGGATCTTGGCGCAGGCAGTGAACAGGGTCAAGGTGGAGGTTCGGACACGCTGTTGCCACAATGGCTGGCATAATGACTTTCTTGCTGCGTTTTAGAAAGAGAAGGGAACTCCCAAGAGAAAATGTCTCTTTGTAAATAATTTTCCTTCCTACAACACCTTCCTATGGAGTGACATCCAGATGCGCACATCTTTTTACCACTAGTGCCCACTCAGCCACTACTCAAAAAACGGAACATTTCTGTGCTCATCCCAGACGCTTTCTAAAAACCGGGACATTTATTCAGTTTGCAGGAAAGTGTCGGGACACAGGGACACTTCATGAAAAACCGGGACCGTCCAGGGAAAACCGGGACGTCAGGCCACCCTATATATAGACCAGGGCCAGCCACACATGTATTAATTAAGTGCTGCATCCGGCCTATTATAGAAATTGCCCGGGGTGCAAAAGGCATTTGCACCCTCTTCCTAGCCCATAGGATACTTTGGTATTTTGAAAGGGCCCCCCTCTATAAAATGGATTACACCGGTGCACTTCTTGTGCTATACAATCACTGGGGCAGTCCCTAATGTTCATAGGGACATGACCCAGTGCAACTAAGGCAACGCTTTGGGTCTGTGCCCTATCACAGGTGTAGACATGGCAGCAAAGAACCCCTGAGGAGGTGTTTTGAATGTGTGCCACATAGAAATGGACAAGTTAATATACCCCTTTAGTGGGGGGTCATGGGGTCCTAGGAACCTCCCAGGCATACCCCTCTTCTGCCTCCAGTGAAAGACAGAGTCGTTCTTTCTAATTGCAGCCCGGTCTTTCCCCAAAGCATTTTCCTAAGCTCAGGCCAAACTGCTAGACTAGACAGCACTGTTTCTTGTAATGAAGGACACTGCCCCTGTCTTTGCAGGTTCATCTAACTAAGAGTGCACTGGGGCACAAACAGGGACAATCCACCAGATATGTATTTCAGACCCCATTGCTTATTGTGTGGGCCATGAATGGCACCTATTTCACTACCACGCCATCTCTGAGGTATTTGTCTAGGTAAGAGCCCTTTTCTGTTCCGGCATTCAATCATATATATCTAGAGCAGAGTTCCACTTACTCATTGGCCATGACCATAGTGGGGAGGGCAGGAGTCACCTGCTGTGTCCTAATCAATTGATTGTATGTCATAAAAATGATGTCGGCTGGTAAAGCATTTTGATCGTGAAATTTTCAGTGTGGTGAATCACAGTCCTTAGGCAGAGTGTCATTGAAAAATAAGCTACATTTTTGTTTGCCACCTTAACAGAGGTTCTCCATTGAAGTGGCTTTCTTGAAGAAAGTGTTGAAATTGGCAACAATTTTAATTGGTGTCCCATAAATGAAGAGTCTGACAGTCAATCTGCACATTATTTTTTAACTCTGCTCCAAAGAAATCGGCAACAAGAATAAATGTAACAATAAATCTGTTTTGTCTTTCTTAATTGACTACAAAAAGGAGTAGGGGCATATTTACAAGCCCCTAGCACTGCCGGTGCGTCACATTTTGTGACGCACTGGTGGCACATTTTGATGCCCCATATTTACAAGGACAAGTGAAGGACACCTGCGTAGCTTTTCGTATCCTTGTAAATACCCCCCATATTTAAAAGGACAAGTAAAGTTACCCTGCATGGCTTTTCCTGTCCTCGTAAATACAGCCCTTTTTTGCACAGCACTTTGCGTGAAAGGGGCATGCCATGGGTGTTGCTGTGGGTGTTCCCACGCAACACCCATGGTTTCTGCATCATTCCTAGATTTACAACCTTTCGTAAACCTGGGAATGCATCAGAATGTTGCGCCTCCCCAGGGGAGGCATAGGGAGGCGCAACACGGGGAAAACATTTTCATTTCTCCTCGGTTTTTCCTCTTTCTATGCGTGCTGCACAAAAATAATCAACCAGGGAACACAGGTACCTTTGCACCATGGTGCAAGGGTGCCTGCATTGGTGCATGGCAGCCAGTGGCGCGCCAGCACAGGGGAGAGCTTAGGGATAGGTCATATTGTTGTAAATATGAATCATTCCTTTGCTTCCAAAGTAATGCAGCGCAGTGAAGGCAAATGGATGCCGCACCATGCTCCGTTACCATGTTGTAAATATAATAATTTACAAAAAAATATTTCATGGGGTTAAATCACCTGCTTCAGACAAGCAGGAAGACAACTCTGGGGTTTAAAGCCCTTACTGGAGTGATCTGCAAGTGAAATCTGGTTACAGATTTAGCTCATGCTTAAATAACACAGACATTTTAAGTGCCTCATCCAAAGGGGAGCATGTAACATGCTGTTGAAGATTGGTATTTTAAGTGGGTAGCTCAGTGGGTTACTGGTTTTGTTTCAGGCGTCCTTATGTTACCGGCAGGCCAAAAGTCATATTAGACAGCTATTTAGACAGATACATCTGACATTCCTGCAGTGCATGCATGGCTCTTAGTACAGGTCTTGAAAAAGTCTAACATCTGCCCCAAATCATAGCGTATCTCTTAAGTATGTGTGCAATGAGATGCTGAGTGTCATTTTTTCCTCGATGCATTGGCATTAAGATGTTAAGTGGCAGGTAGCTCCCAACAAGGATGTATGACATTACAACGCATGCTTTTACCACGCATGCTTTTACAACGTAAGTATTACAACGCAAACCTTTACAACGCATAGTGCTTTGGGGTGCTGGATAGTGAATAGTTTAATTTACTATTCCAACTCCAGTCCCCGTGGACACTAGGGAAGGTGTTGGATAGTAAATTAAATCTATTCCCTATCCTAGAGCGCCCCCCAGCTCAATGCGTTGTAATGGTTTGCGTTGTAATAGTTGCATCGTAAAGGCACTGCGTGGTAAAAGTTGCGTTGTAAAGGATGTTCCCCTACAACAATGATAAGAATCAAACAAAAGAAGTGCTGATGCCACTTTATGTAAGGCATTTGTGTTGGGCTGAGAAGGAGCTAAATATAAGGGAACTTCCACACCCCTACATGCTGCTGCACTGAATTCTAAGCACACAATGTGCAGCCAATGCTAAATATATACCTTCATCGACAAATTTTAGTGGGACAAAGTCAGCACATTTGGGTTAGGCCAAACAGGATATAGGATCTGCACCTGTAATAGGTGCCAGAGATGGTACAGAAGTTTTCCCTGGGGTGCAACAGGCATTTGCACCCGCTTTGCATGCCCAGGGCACTTTGGTATTAGAGAAGAGGCCACAGACGCTTGTGCGGTCCCTTCTGTAATAGGGATAGTGCATGGGGGTGTGCCCCATGCAAATGAGGGAAGCCCTTTGTCTTTGTACCGCACCTTATTACAGACACTGGCGCAAAGGCAAAGAAGATCTCAGGAGGCGCACTGACAGGGGAAGGGGGTCCCATGGACCCAGTAACATCCCCTTGTAGGCGGGTGCAGTCACTGACTGAACCTGCCTGCAAGAGGACTTTTTAATTTCCTTTAAAAGTGCACATGGGTTGCCGCCTTCACTGTGAAAACACATAGCACCTTTTACGCCTTAACCGCGGCTGTAATTCCGCCGCTGTGCGGGCGTTCTAAAAGGTGGGCGGGGCTGTGATGGCCATTTGCCGTTCGCAGCACCAGGGAGGGAGTGCTCCCGTCTGCTGTTGGCCGACAGGAGCACAGAACGGGTTAAAGCAGCTGCTCTGTTTTTCATCTCAATGCGCTGCCATTGGGTCGGTGCGAGTTCCGGCTGTCCCCTTTTCCCCCCCAAAAAATTACAATTCTCTAAATCAGAGGGCCTGGGTGAAGTTTGCAGAGTTTCACTCTGCGCAATACTGCAGAGTTCTGAGAGCGGGCGGAGCATTGCTCGACCACCACTACTCCTCTCCTGTGTTACCAGAAATACCCATTTTTGTTATGAGGAACAGGCAGGCGCTGCTATTATAGTATTTGGCTGCCATCTAGTGGGATTTGCAAACATTGCAGTTAAATATTTTTCTGAATATTTCGGATCCATGACTTGCAGAAACCCAGCAGGGCAGCAGACACATGAATTACTTCAGCAGTAAACTGGGCAGTTTTTTGGAGTCTTTCGGCAGAAAGAGTGACAGATCCACGTGACACCAGTAAAAGTGTTTGTAACTTTAGGAAATTTTATGACCCTCCAATAAATGGCATTTTGGTGTCTCATATCTGTTTCAGTGTACTCAGTAGCGGTCACTTGTACTGCGTAGTGGTGAGGCAGGGAGAGGGTGGAACACACAAATAAAACAAGGATAAGTAAAGAAAATAAAGCTTATCTGGTCCGATGGTGCTGCCTTTCTCTCGATCCTCGCGTCTATGTAAGAAGCCTGCTGCACACTGAGCCGACTCCCAACTCCCAATCCTAGCGCTGCTCACATGCTGGGAATTCCCAGGATCTGAGCAGTGCTGAGATTGGTCTGAGTGCCTCGGTCCAGTGCTCAGACATAGACTGGGAGACTGTGTTAGTTGATCCACACAACTGCACAACACAGCTCAGTGGAGAAAGGCTAAGTGCGCATGAAGTTTTTGGACGGCCCCAGAGGGCCGGTCTAACCCCCATGCTCCCTTGGCAGTGCCCACCTCTCCCCCGTCCTTCCTGGTGCTGCTGCATCAGGATGGGAGGCCACGCCCCTCCCTCTGCTCACAGACTGAGTGCTAAAAATGCAATTATAATATAATATTTTAATATCATTTTATTTTTGTCCTTTGCCTCTGCTGGAATTTCAGTAGGGGGGCGACTCTCCTCCACCACAATGGAGAAGCCGCCGCTGAGTGTACTGCAGATAGGTGAACAATATGTGTTGCTGTAGAGTTGTGATGCTCACGAAACAGAATTGTCAACACTTTCTTCTTTTGCAGGGAGTTGGTTCTCATTTTTTTCGCGATCACCCAACCCTTTAATGTATTTTTACATGGTGAACATTTGGGGTTGAAAAACAAGCTCCTCGTTGGATGTCACACATAATTATTTGCATCTCACACCTCCCACTTGAGTGTGCGACTGGTGCATTGAACTGGATCAAATCATGCTGTCCCGCGCACTCTACTTTGAGGGGGGATGTGAGAGGTGGTAATACTATACATCGATGGCTAACAATGAACAGTGTTAACCTCTTCTATGCTGATGACGGCCCCCGGCCGTCATGCAACGTGGTCGGCGTGTGCTGATGATGGCTGGGGGCCGTCATGAACCCGCCCACTTCGAACAATGCCGCACAGGCGCAGAATCGCGGCCGCGCCCAAGGGGTTAAAAACTGAGATTACAAAAGGATATTTGTTGACAATGCCATGCATCACATGAGCATTGCAGCTCTGCATATCGGTGTTTGACCTAAGCAGTATACTGTACATAGTTTCATGAAGGGTCCAAGGCTGAGGGAACACCGTCTCAGTTGCACGCCATGAAGATACACCGTGCTTTAATCATTTGAATTAAATGGGCGCGCAGGCAACACAGCTTTGAATCTCATGGACAAGGATAACTGGGTGAACTGCTCTTGTGTCAGGGCGTAATCTGTGCTATAATAAATCCTAGTGCACATCACTGTATCCAAGATGGTGGTGGGGAGAAAGATTACTTTTAACCATTGTTAACCTGGGAATGAGTGGTTTGCAGTTATTGCACACCACCTACCGCAAAGAGCCAATTGCAGGCCATCCCACCCCTAGTACAGAATGAGTAAAAGAAGGAGCAAATCACAATACCTCTACGGTGACCACTGTCGGCTGCCTACAGGGAACCGTCCATGAATTAAGCATTATGTCCGTCGTCCATCTTTAATCAGTTTTGACGGATATCATTTGTCCGTAATTTAGCACTTCCAGGTATGAAAGCAACCAATCCCACAACTACATTTATTCTGGGGGTTGGCTGTGACTGGTCGGTACTGATGATGTGTACAGTGACCTAGTATTGGAGGCAACCCAGCCAATTCTACTGCATCATACCGAATTCTGAGAGCTGATTGGCTTCATTGTAGGGGTGAGTGTCACGCGTTGGTAAACTCTGATCACAGGTACCAGTTTTTGCTGAACTCTGCGCTCCGCTTGGACAAAAACTCTGTGTACTCAGCCGGAAGAGCACAGTATACTGCTCACCACTAAGTAAAAGGAGAGGCACCCGGCAGGGTGTCAGTCAAGGCAGGGACATTTTAAGGATTTTGGGGGCTCTGGGCTCAACTTTTTTGGGGGACTCTTTTTCATAACATGTTTGAATTGATGATCCAATTTCAGCTCTTTCGTGCCCTCTTTGGCCAGGTCACTGACGTGCACAGGCACACTAGTCCACATTCAAATTGTGCTTACATCTAATATTCAGGGATAGTGATGTGAGTTTTCAATATTGTAACACAGCAGCATCTTACTAATATAACTGCAAATAATCTCTTTGACACCTACCCATTTCTAATATGTGTGCTCCTGGTTCGATCTAAAAGAAACTTTTTTGTGGATTTTGCTTGAAACAACACAACATTTCTCTGCAAAATATCAATAATAGACAATCACACATCAATCACATTAAAAATAAATGAAAGGAAAACGGAATTTAAATCAATTTGTTTAAGAATTATTAAAGGTCATACAGGCAAGACTCTGCAGAATAGAGCTGGCTCTGTCTGGGGGGCTCCCTAGAGGGCTGGGCCCCTGGGCCAGAGCTCACTTTGTCCATGCCTTAAAACGTCTCTGAGGCAAGGGCTACCAAAAGGGCAATGGGTTTGTGGTAAGGGAAAGTGTACAATATTCTGCTGTAATACATTCAATAGCTATTTTTTAATGTGGGTATTGCCACCACATGCACCACTCTGGCAGAGCATAATTATAACTAGGGACTCCCGGTTCTATGGTATTCATTTTTTTGACATTACCGTCTGTATTTATCATATATATTTTTTGCTAATTTTATCTGTGTTTATCCATATTTACTTTGGGTTTTGTGAAAAAATGAATCTGAAATGAATATATTTCTACATTTATTTGACCGATAAATATGCAGTCATGCCTGAACGACTGCCAGGTTTCAGGGAAATAAACACACTCAGATAATAAAATATGCTCTTATGAGAAAACATACACATTTTAATATCAAGGTATTGTATATCTATTGCTGTTTAATGCTCTTTACTAAACTTCCTTTATTTTTAGGTCTCGCCTGTCGATGCGCATGCGCATCGAGCAAGGCGAGAGTATTGGGACTTATCCGCTCTTTATCCACACTGCAAGGAATCGTGGCGATTCTTGCAGTGCCCGTGACTTTTAAGCTCAATGCGCATGCGCATTGAGCTTAAAAGCGCGTGCACGTCCGTCTTTGTTTACCCGCTCCGCCCCCTCCCCTTCCCGCCGTCTCGCATTTCGCAATGCCCTCCTAACAACACACACACCCTCTCCCCCGCTCCGCCCCCTCCCCGCCATGTCTGCCCCCTTCCCGCCGTCTCGCATTTCGCAATGCCCTCCTAACATACACACCCTCTCCCCCGCTCCGCCCCCTCCCCGCCATGTCGCATTTCTCCTCCCCCCTCCCCCCTCCTGGGTCAGGTTTAAACAACAGCACAGAACATTATATCTTCGACGTGACCCTCTCCCCCGCTCCGCCCCCTCCCCGCCATGTCTGCCCCCTTCCCGCCGTCTCGCATTTCGCAATGCCATCCTAACACACACACCCTCTCCCCCGCTCCGCCCCCTCCCCGCCATGTCGCATTTCTCCTCCCCCCTCCCCCCTCCTGGGTCAGGTTTAAACAGCAGCACAGAACATTATATCTTCGACGTGACTCAATAAACCAAGAGCTCGTGGTGCAGCAGGGGCAGTCGTGCAAGTCTGACGTGACGTTCATGGACGCGGCCACGTGCGTCACACAGCCTGTAGCGCCTTTAACCCAATTGGTTCCTGCGGGAAATTCGGGCTTAAAAAGTGCACCGCCGCACGCAGCCTGGCATATATAACCCATACATTGCTTAGTATGGCTGTTCTGCTTGAAATTCATTTAGAGTTATAAAAGGGCCATTTCTGTACATATCCCCTAGCTTGATAATCCCTACTGACTGCATCTCCAATGCCCCGCGCTCCGAGATTCCCGGGTGGGAACCAATACGGAGGGTCTGATGCATATACGAGGTCTCTCCCAGCTCGAGAGGCAAGGGCGCTCCACGCGCAGACAATGCAACTGACTGGATTAATTTCCTTCCTATGGCTTCCCTCACAATATTTTAATATTCTAGCTGCCAGGGGTGTTGGATGTGCCATGCCCTCCACCGCCAGATGTGGCAGATATTTTAGTGGGAAAAACTAGAAATGCACAAACTGTGCCTGAGCGCACCGATAATACAGACTTATATCTGTTTCTTCAAACCCCCCAAGTTGGAATGGGAAGGTCAGCGCGCTCCAGCTACAGCTCAGTTGTTTACCAGCCCATACCAATGACAGCAGCCACTGCACCACGCGGTGCACGCATGCCGGAAAAACTCACTACATTAGGCGTGAGCTCTACTCACCCTCAACCCCTCACCCTCACTCACCCTCACTCACCCTCACTCACCCTCACCCTCACTCACCCTCACTCACCCTCACTCACCCTCAACCCCTCACCCTCTCACCCTCAACCCCTCACCCTCAACCCCTCACTCTCACTCACCCTCAACCCCTCACCCTCACCCACCCTCAACCCCTCACCCTCACTCACCCTCAACCCCTCACCCTCACTCACCCTCAACCCCTCACCCTCACTCACCCTCACTCACCCTCACTCACACTCACCCTCACTCACCCTCACTCACCCTCACTCACCCTCACCCTCACTCACCCTCACTCACCCTCACCCTCACTCACCCTCACTCACCCTCACCCTCATTTACCCATAACCCCTCACCCTCATTTACCCTCAACCACTCACCCTCACCCTCACTCACCCTCAACCCCTCACCCTCAACCCCTCACTCTCACTCATCCTCACTCACCCTCAACCCCTCACCCTCACCCTCACTCACCCTCCCTCAACCCCTCACCCTCACTCACCCTCAACCCCTCACCCTCACTCACCCTCACTCACCCTCAACCCCTCACCCTCACTCACCCTCAACCCCTCACTCACCCTCACTCACACTCACCCTCACTCACCCTCACCCTCACTCACCCTCACCCTCACTCACCCTCACTCACCCTCACCCACCCTCACCCACCCTCAACCCCTCACCCACCCTCACTCACCCTCAACCCCTCACCCTCACTCACCCTCACCCTCACTCACCCTCAACCCCTCACCCTCAACCCCTTACCCTCCACCCCTCACCCTCAACCCCTCACCCTCAACCCCTCACTCACCCTCACTCTCACTCACCCTCACTCATCCTCAACTACTCCCCCTCACCCTCACTCACCCAAAACACCTCACCCTCACTCACCCTCAACCCCTCACCCTCACTCACTCACCCTCAACCCCTCACCCTCACACACCCACCCTCAACCCCTCACCCTCACTCACCCTCAACCCCTCACCCTCACCCTCGACCCCTCCCCCTTGACCCCTCCCCCTCAACCCCTCACCCTAACCCTCACTCACCCTCCCTCACCCTCAACCCCTCACCCTCAAACCCTCACTCACCCTCAACCCCTCACTCACCCTCAACCCCTCACCCTCACTCACCCTCACCCTCACTCACCCTCAACCCCTCACCCTCAACCCCTCACCCTCAACCCCTCACCCTCAACCCCTCACCCTCAACCCTCACCCTCAACCCCTCACCCTCAACCCCTCACCCTCAACCCCTCACCCTCAACCCCTCACCCTCAACCCCTCACCCTCAACCCCTCACTCACCCTCACTCTCACTCACCCTCACTCAGCCTCAACTACTCCCCCTCACCGTCACTCACCCAAAACCCCTCACTCACCCTCACCCTCACTCACCCTCAACACCTCACTCACCCTCACCCTCACTCACCCTCACCCTCACTCACCCTCACCCTCACTCACCCTCACCCTCACTCACCCTCACTCACCCTCACTCACCCTCACCCTCACTCACCCTCAACACCTCACCCTCACTCACCCACACTCACCCTCACTCACCCACACTCACCCTCACTCACCCTCACTCACCCTCACTCACCCTCACTCACCCTCACTCACTCACCCTCACTCACCCTCACTCACCCTCACTCACCCTCACTCACCCTCACTCACCCTCACTCACCCTCACCCTCACTCACCCTCCCTCACCCTCAACCCCTCACCCTCAAACCCTCACTCACCCTCAACCCCTCACCCTCAACCCCTCACTCACCCTCAACCCCTCACCCTCACTCACCCTCACCCTCACTCACCCTCAACCCCTCACCCTCAACCCCTCACCCTCAACCCCTCACCCTCAACCCCTCACCCTCAACCCCTCACTCACCCTCACTCTCACTCACCCTCACTCAGCCTCAACTACTCCCCCTCACCCTCACTCACCCAAAACCCCTCACTCACCCTCACCCTCACTCACCCTCAACACCTCACTCACCCTCACCCTCACTCACCCTCACTCACCCTCACCCTCACTCACCCTCACCCTCACTCACCCTCACCCTCACTCACCCTCAACACCTCACCCTCACTCACCCTCACTCACCCTCACTCACCCTCACTCACCCTCACTCACCCTCCCTCACCCCCTCACCCCCTCACCCTCACTCACCCTCACCCTCACCCTCACCCTCACCCTCACTCACCCTCACTCACCCTCAACCCCTCACCCTCATTTGAGTTAGAGCTTTTAGAATTGTTTATGGCTTTTTTTATTTGTAATTCTTTAGCATTGGCTACAGGAAAGAAAAATGCTAAAGATTTACAAAAAAAACCCATAAACAATTCTAAAAGCACTAACTCTAATGCTGCGAGACCTATTGCATTTCCAATGCTTGTTTTAACCCTCTTACCATTCAATCGACAGAGCTATTGACCTGGTAGTCATGATTGATAGCATTTAGAATCACTCCAAAAACAACCCAGTTTCCGTTTTTATCCACTTTTTCAAATAAATACAGACAAGAAAATGCATGGCTTTCTGTCTGTATTTATCTGTAAAAATCTGTAAAAACGGAAAACGGGGAGCCCTAATTATAACACACCAGAACTCACACCTCCCATTGGCCAGTTTGACCCCTGTGTGCTTGCACAATGGTCTTGGTGCATATGGCACTAGTTAACTGTGCAGAGAAAAAGCATGTGTTTATGATTTAAGAATATATTGTCTTTTGTCAACACCTCACCAATATTTGATGTATGCTCTCTTGCATATGTTCAGTGGCAGTTTCTCACCAAGGGCGTCGGGGCTCCGCCCCCGTTACATTGAAAAAAGTGCTCACTGCTCAAAATGCAATCAATGTAAAAAAAATACCCGTGTTTTTAGGTCTTCTCTTTCAATATAATATAATCATTATTAAATTGAACACAGACATGGCACTGTCTGCCCCAGAAGCCCCACTCACCGTATTGCCTGCGCTGTGACAGTGGGCGTAGTGAAGTCCAGTGGCGGCTGGTGACATTTGAAACTGGTGAGGCGTAAAATTAGTGGTGGAGCACACCGCGGCGAGAGAGCGTAGCAAGCAAGCCAGAATGACCTAAGGAGGGCTCGGGGGTTCTCCCCATGAGAAATTTTTGAAAAATGAGTGGGCAAATTGTGTATTTTCAAGCAAATTTGAGAACACATGCACTTTAATCTTCACAGTCAAAAACGAGGTGAGGGTTGGCCTAAGCAAATTAATAATTAGCCTAGACCAACCCTCAACTCCTTTTTGACTGTGAAGAGTAAAGTGCATGTGGTTATATAGATGCCTAATTAGGGCCACCATGAAACTATATGTCACCAAAAACACAGTGCTCAGATCATGGGCTTTTATTTACAAACTACAGTAATCTGGTATTTCAGTAGCAGTGATGAGATAGAAGACTACACTCTTGAATGTATTCAGCTGTTAAATGAAAGCGGAGGTTTACAACACTGTCACTGGTGACATGGGGTCTACTTATATTCCTACAAATTGTACATTTTTATTCAAATTGTTTTCTGCTGCTTTCTAAATAAACTATGCATATAACTGTATACGAACAGTAAATGCAAATATCAGAATGAATCTTTCTTGTAATATGTGCACAATTATATCATTGTGATAATGACTCAATAAGTGGAAAGTATGATACTACTGGAAAGTAGCTTAGATGTTGCTATTGGATAGGAGACAAACCTTGACCACTGTCATAATATTCTCAGTTACCTATCTGCACTGGATATGTGGTGGAATAAACAGTTAGCGTGCTAAAGGTATACGCAAGAGTGAGTTTGTGGAAAAATAACAGAGCTCTCAAGTTGTAGCAAAATAGGGCTCTACTAAGTGCCACGTATCTTGAGTCAGAGTAAAGGACAATAGTACATTTTTTTGCACCACTGCATTGATGGAGGTTAATCGCACAAGTATGCTAAGTTCAACTTAACGAGTGCATTCAGCGATTTTGCATACTTGTAACTCAGAAATTGTATGGCCATCATTAACTACAAGAGGTCCATCGGGATACTGATAAAGACAGCCAGGCTTGAGCTCCATTTTGAATGAAAGCCTCTCCTTCATGAAATTCTCTTTTCACCCTGATCTTTCAGTCTAGGACTGCACACATGCAGCCAAACAAGTCTGCTTGGACAGCATTTACTTTACTTTTCCACCTAACTGCTCACCTGCCTTTAGACAGACAGCTGACCTCCCAGTCCCCCAAACAATAGATTGCAAGTTTTACAAATAAAAGATTGTGCCCCAGCAAAGTCTAGAACTGCAGGGCAAGGCCCAAAAGAGGAAATACACTGGCTTGATTGTATTCATCTGTCTGCTGCAGTTTGCATCCTGTAAGCAGCAAGTCATTTATTAATTTTGATGACAGCCTGTCTGATGGGTGGTGAATGTGGGAAGGCTAATAAAGCATTAATGAACAGTTATAGTAAGTCATTATCACATGAAGCCCACACACCTTCTAAATTTCGGAATGTATGTGTTCTCCAAAGAAGTGGCTGGAATTATGCTACTTTTTGTTGGGTGTTAAACAAAAAAGTACAAAAAATGTGCAAAACGTTTTTGGAGAGTACACGGCAAATCACAAAACAAAAAGAAAAACTTTCAGAAATTGCAAGATAATTCATGCAATGCTGCTACGATTATTCTTAAAGTGAGGCATATATACAGCCAGCTCCGAGATGCTGTCTTTGGTTCCAGGAAAGAGGAACATTTGAAACTAGCTTCCGATAATGGCCTTAGTAGCATACCATGAGTGTGGTTGCACCCATTTTTGTGTAATAATGAGGAAGGAGTTTACTACAAATCTGTGAGTAAAAAAAAACATTTATAGTCTCAAATAATAATACACAGGGTTGGCCTTGGAAAGAAAATAGAACCGGTACTAAAATAATAGTGGCGCACATTTAGCGCCCACCATTGCACTTTTGAAAACGTATTTATTCACAGCTTTAACATCAGTATGTAAAGCAATCTCACACATTAAGCGGGCACAAACTGAATGAATCAAATATTTCAGGGAGTTCATTTTTTTTCGCTCTTTTGTCTGCCACTGTAATCCTTCACACGTCAGTCCGTTTTTAGCCCATGAATGATTAATAAATTAAAGCACCCCCCGTCCGATCTTCTTTTCCATTCTTTGTCCTTGCTTTCACCTGCAGCTGCTCGGGCGCCGTAGCCTTTAACCTGCTGCTGCATCTATCACTCTTGTCCCTCCCCATGCCTCTATCCCCATTCATTAAGTTACGTGCTATCACTGTGGAAAATCGGAGGGCCAGAAACTGCATATTTGTTTCAGGGCAGGGTGCAGGCCAGGATCAACAATTTATTTTAATTAATGCCCGCTTGGGCCTTACCTGCGCTGCCTGGTCAACTCACTCACTCCTGACTAGCTAGCGAAAACAACGCATCAAGGTTGCATTCTCAGACAAGTAAGGATAAAAAAAAATATTCTCTTCACTTCAGCAATATTAGGGCTGACCTACTTCTACAGCCTGGAGCTGGACTGTCTCGGGACTCGAGTCAGAGTGTCGTAAATAAGGATGTAAGGCAAGCGTGGAAGTAAGTTCTTTCTTCAGAAGTTAACAATCACAAATGTCGTCAGCTGTCATCACTTGAGCCGGGCCGCTATGTCAACATTCCATAGCGAGCGCCGGCTGTCACCAGGGCTGTACCAAGTACCAGGAGGGAAGGAGGGGGGAACACGGGGTAAGGGAAATACTAACATGTAAGTTACAACACATCATCCTCCCTATGAGAACTGATAACCTCGGGAGAAAAGAAGCAACTGGAAAGAAAGGCATCCCCCCAAAAGGGGATGGAGGATGAGGTGGTCACCTCCCTGTCCCTACTGTGGGGCCACCTCGGGGAATCTGCCAGGCTGGCAGGCCTCTCCAGCAGGTGGCTATCTCATTTGGTAATGTCTATGCCACCGGGGGGGTGTTCCTCTGCCTGTCACTCCTCCTGCCAGGCCTAGTATCTCTACTGGTGTCCACACTCTCAGATCTGGCCGGGTGAGGCCTGGTTTCTTCCCCTCCCGCAGGTACTACCCTGTCATTGCTCCACAGTCTACCATCCTCCATGACAACTGAGTTCTTGTTTCGTATCTTAATAGTACTAGGGGCATAAAACGTTTCTCCTCCTATTCTCAGTCTCTCTGGTTTCTTTACACAGACTCTTTGTCCTTGCTGGAATCCTCTCTCCTTAACTCCCCACTTCTTATCGTACCATTCCTTGTATTTGCGTTGATTAGTTTCGATTCTTCTCTTGATCTCCTGGGGGTTGGCCTCCTCTTCAAGTCTTCTTCCCATCCAACTTCCTCCTGCAGTATGACACAGCACGCTCACGCCCCAGGTTGTACCTCTCTATCAACATCTGGAAAATCGAAGTAACTAGTCTGTAACAAAAGACAGTTACTAAAGTTCCTTGGAAACTCTGGAATCCTGCACATTACCAAGAGTCATTCCTCCCAGGGAGTGTCTAAAATGCTTCACCAGGGCCTGCTCCTCCATTGGGTTGTATGACGTTACAAGGCATACTTTTACAACGCATTTTTCACATCGCAACAGCCTTTACAATGCATTTCATTACACTGCATGACACAACATCGCATTTTAAGAAACTACCTTTAAAACGCATTCCATTACATTGCATTTATGGTAAATATTGGATAGTATAGGGGTAAAAATTACTATTCCTACTCCAGGGGGTGCAACAGTAGGGTAAGTGTTGGATAGTGTAGGGGTAAAATTTACTATTCTAACTCTAGAGGGGTCCAACAGTAGGGTAAGTGTTGGATAGTGTAGAGGTAAAATTTACTATTCTAACTCCAAAGGGGTCCAACAGTAGGGTAAGTGTTGGATAGTGTAAGGGTACTATGCGTTGTAATGGTATGCGTTGTAATGGTATGCGTTGTAATGACTGTGTTGTAATGACATGCGTTGTAATGGTATGAGTTGTAGTGTCATGCAATGTAATGGTTGCATTGTAATGGCATGCGATGTAAGGGATGTTGCGATGTAATGACTGCGTTGTAATGGTAGTGTGATGTAAAAGTTGCGTTGTAAAAGTTGTTTCCCCCTCCATTGGAGTGGGGAAGTGTTGGCCTAATTAAATTACCATCAAAGCCTCAGAGATGAAAAATTAAATGGTAATTCCTTACTATTTTATTTTTCATCCCCCGTCCTGAACAGAGTGTCAGAACGGCCTGCTGAGTGACAGCAACTGGGAGGAGGATGGGCTGGCGGTGCACTATTTAAAGTGTGCATGTCTTTTTGGCCAGCTGTCTTGCGATGGCCAGCCACACATGCGAAATTTAAACATCTCTAACCCAGCTGTCTTAACACAGCTGGGTTAGAGATATGCAGACCTCCAGAGCGCTGTGGAGTGCCGCGTGAGGCCGCTCCCTCCAATCAGTGTGCTGCTCTCATGCTGGTTAGAGCAGCACCAGGATTGGTCAAGGGAGCTGCAGCATCCAGTTCCTGGAAGAAGAGGTCAGGAGCGGAGGACGTTGTGTTAGTCTTCAGGTAAGTGTTAACTTTTTTTGAAATATTATTTTCACACGCATGTGTGCCTGCCCCTCCACACCCCCCTTCCCATAGATGCCAGCTGCCACTGGACTTCATTGCTTGTTATGCCCTTGCCTTTAGGTTCTAGTCATGAGGGGTGCTCCTAACAGGTATCTATAACCACAACTAGGGGGCATATTTGCAAGGGCATTATCGCTGCTTTAGCAGCAACTTTTGCCGATAAAGCGGCAATTTTTTTATCGCCTAATTACCAAGCTGTCGGTAACAGCAGTTAGCGACAGCTTCCAGGCAATAGCGACCGGTTGGGGGCCCGCTTTGCATGTCAGCGATATTTATCGCTAATGACATGCAAAGTGGGTGTACCCAAACTGGTAGCGACTGCAAGCAGTCGCTAACACAGCTATCGCCTATTAGCAATACCCGCGATGCGATAAATAAAAAGGGACGCTAATCGCGATTAGTGCCAGGATTTTACACCTGGTAAAAACCTGACTTAGCCAGAATAGTCAATGGGAGGTGGATTTTATGGCTAAGTCCCCACCTGCCTATTAGCGGGATTTTCCTTAGCGATAGGATTTTTATCGCTGGAAATCTCACGTTACGTGGATTTTTTATCTCCGTGGAGATAAACATTGGTAATACTGCGCTATCTCCACGATAAAATCCAGCAATAGGAGGAGATTAAAAAAATTGCGCTAAGCGGGGTTTGCGATAATTATCGCAAGTTGTTGCTAATATGCCCCTGAATGTGTATAACTGAGGGCAATGCTGTGTATTACTGTCTGATTGCTAGAGCGTGTATGCCAGACAATAAATGTGTGTGTGTGTGTGTGTGTGTGTGTGTGAGCATGCGCATGTGTGTGTGTGTGAGAGAGAGAGAGAGTAGAATGTGAATTTGTATGTCAGTGAGTGAATGTGTGTCCAGTTCATGAGGCCAACATTCTGCAGTGTGTCGAAAACATTCTATGAGCGTCAGTGCAGAGAGTAGAAATGTGGTACCAAAAGCAATCTTGTGTGTAGCTGGGTGTTTGCCAGAGTCCAAGTCTGTATGCAAGGAAGTGAATATACCAACCAGACTTTACGAGTCTGAGCATCGAATATGTTTCTGAAGGTGGGTGGAGTTAAGTGTAGGCATGTGCGTGACTGGAGAGCAGACATTTGTGCCATAAGAGTGCAATAGGAATGATGCATCTTAGCAGTGGTGGCTGGTGACATATGAAAGTGGTGGGGTGTAAAAGTACGGGATGAGTACCTGGTGGCAGACGAGCGTGCCCGACTGTCCCAATGGAGGTTCAAGCGGGTTCAGGCCCCAGACAAATTTGAAAAAAAGAGTGGGCAAATGGTTCATTATCAAGCAAATTTGAGAAAACAAGGTTAGTAAAGCAACTGTGAATGTTTAGTTATGACATTAATAGATATTTCATATGACAATGACTTATGTAGCTCCTTATTCACTATAACCACAGAACTGCATAACAGACTTTGAGATGTCTGGAAGTCTGTGTCCTCAGGCTTTGAGATAACACTGAGTACCTAACAGATTTCCTTATTTATTGATATACCATTACAAATTAAATCTATTGAGGAAATAAAAAATGTGTGATATGTGGGACTGGACACAATGAGACAGCAAGGAATAAACATTAAAAGGTAGTAGGGCACCCTGCAACTAGAGTACAGCCTGAGGCAATATGCCAGCGTCGTCCCATGGAATCTGTTACCAGGCCCTGTGTTTTTTTTTTTAATGTCCTGACAAATGGCTTGGAATTGTATTGCTTGCATTGAAAGCACTTGCTTTTAGCAGACCAGGCTGCAAACCATTTATCAGGCCATAAGGATAGTGCACACGGCTCAAGAGTCAGACAGGCCGAAAACTATGGGACATAATATCAAGGGGGTTTATCTCCGCTTTTTTGTCCCCTGGTGTCTAAGATTTGCAGCTCTGTTACTGGGTGTTTAAGTGTCTCTTGCTGAAATCCCACTTTTAAGCTGCTCGGGAGACCACTGCAGTGTCCGATCCAAGCTTTTCTACATTTCATGTCTGTTCCCACACTTCCCACCTTATTTCAATCCTTGCCGGAAGTTCCAAAGCAGTTCTCTGTACGGTAGTGAAAGCTTCACTCCAAAAATCACTCAAGCGCCACTGCACATTAATCAGCACACTATATTTAACCAAAAGTTAAGCGATGAATGTATCTTCATTAGTTTTGAAGTGTCACATTGAGTGAACCAGCTCTCGAGGCGCTGGTCCGCTTTACATAGAAAAGATACAACAAGTCGGCATGTAATACATAAACACCGCCAGGTCTCTGGGGAGGGGACACGCAATTGAAGATAACAACATGATGGCGCAAAACGTGTATGAATAGGGGAAACATTTTACACTTGCAAAGGGAATTTTTTATGTTGGCATTAAACTTGGGTCGACTCGAAAAGGGAAACCTTACATACATCAAGCACTCCTTATATCAGGTGCAGCAGGGGGTAGGACTGGGATGTGTGTTCGATACCATGGACACAGGTCTCTGCCGGTGGGACTACCCGCTATTTTCCGATCTCAGCTCTGTGTGTCGTGACTTTCCTCTATGGAGGCTGCTCCTGCAAAGAGAATATGTATGCCATTAGCGCCACAAATGAGTTGCGCTTTCAACTTCACACAACTGTGTTGTACCAGTAGTAGTACCCTCATAGTACTATTGCCACAACACAGTTGTGAAGATAAAAGCGCTAATCATTTGTGGCGCTAACGCACTCAGGCTCGAGAATAACAAGGGAAAAACAGGCAGGGACTGAGCGTCCCGTCAATCAGGGCCGCCAAGTTCTCCCTGGTGCCGATAACAGTTCATGGCGGTACGGATTGAAATTACTGTTTACAGGCTGCAGCAGGCCCGGTTCTAGAGGGTGGGCCGGGTGGGCCGGGCCCACCCAAACTTTGGCCTGGCCCACCCAAACATAACCCTTGGCCCTGGCAGTGACGTCAGCAAGGCCAGCAGAATATGGCCACTGCAAGTTAAAACGTTCTTCGAACGTTATCTTTCTTTAGGAGTTGCGTGATTGGGCCTGGGCTCGCACCCCCAATCACGCATCTCCTATTAGGCAGGTGGGCTGTGTCCCCGCCGACTCGTGCAGGTACATTAGGGGCACTGCGAAGGGGACAAAGCCTTTCGTTGGAACTGGATTTGTGGATAATTAATTCTTTTCTGCTGGTAAAGAGGAGTTTGTTTTGCCGTTTCGTTTTCCTGACCTCTTGAGCTGTTTGTTTAACCGATCCGTCTGTGACAGAGTTCGTAAGGAGCAGGTAAGAGAATGTGTGGCTATTGTGTTTTTTAAATCTGTGAGAAAGACATACTTAGAACGCCGTGTTTATTTCATTTTCATTTACATCGTGTGTTTAAATCGTTGGTATCATTCATGAGTGTTTCTGCAAGGATGCACGACAACTAAATGTCCAAATAACCTTGGGGATTGTTGATCTTGCTGGAGAGCGTTCTTTTTTTTGGTTTGTAGTATTTAAATGCAATAGAACTGTAGTTAACGTGGATAGCTCAGTGGGTTACTGCCTTTGTCACAGAGATCCTTTGATACATAGGACAGTGTGATCAAAGACGTGTATACAAACCAGAATGGTATAATTAGATATTTTTTTTGATTGCTAGTTAGTTCGAATTTTCCCAGTATTTCATTATTCTAATGTTGCAATACAGAGTTTGGGCAGATATAATTTCTAATCAGTACAGCCAACCACTGGGGTATGCTTTAAATCCTGTGTTTGTGGTTCTCCAGACCCAACCCTCTTAATACATATTGCCACCAGCAGCATGGATGAGATGTGATTCCTACACCTGGTAATCTTCATTAGCTTATGTGACATTCCCTATAGGCTGATTTGGATACTTTTATGAATCATTGTGTCTGCATAATGTGTGTGTGTGATGTACAGTACTGTGATACCCTACACTACGAGTAGCGCTATACAAGAAATAAAATGCATATGAGAGAGGGGCTATGGAGTGATGATGGGCTCTGTTGGAGGGTGGCAATGAGGGAATCCGAGGGGGCATCATGAGGGGTGGAGATACAGAGAGATGGAAGGCACTGGTGGAGGTTGTTTGTGAGGGAGTCTGAAGAGGAGGTCATGGGGGAGGGGCTTTGGAGTGATGAGGGGCACTGTTGGAGGGTAATAGGGAGGGAGTCTGAGGAGGAGGTCATGAGGGGAAGAGGCTACGGAGAGATGAAGGCCAGTGTTGGAGGATGGCAATGAGGGAATCCGAGGAGGGGGAGGTCATGGGGAGGAGCTACGGAGAGATGAGGGGCACTGGTGGAGGGTGGTAGTGGGGGAGTCTGGGAGGAGGTCATGAGGGGCACTGGTGGAGGTTGGTAGTGGGGGAGTCTGAGGAGGCGGTCATGAGGGGGGTTGCTTTGGAGTGATGGGCACTGGTGGAGGGTGGTAGGGAGGGAGTCTTAGGAGGAGGTCATGAGGCAGAGGAGCTTTGGAGTGATGAGGGGCACTGGTGAAGGGTGGTAGGGAGGGAGTCTGAGGAGGAGGTAATGGGGAGGGGCTATGGAGCGCTGAGGGGCACTGGTGGAGGGTGGTAGGGAGGGAGTCTGAGGAGGAGGTCATGAGGGGAAGAGGCTACGGAGAGATGAAGGCCAGTGTTGGAGGATGGCAATGAGGGAATCCGAGGAGGGGGAGGTCATGGGGAGGAGCTACGGAGTGATGAGGGGCACTGGTGGAGGGTGGTAGTGGGGGAGTCTGGGAGGAGGGTGGCAATGAGGGAATCCGATGAGGTCATGGGGGAGGTGCTTTGGAGCGATGAGGGACACTGGTGGAGGGTGGCAGTGAGGGACTCAGGAGGAGGTCAATGGGGGGAGGGGTTATGGAGCGATGAGGGGCACTGGTGGAGGGTATTTGTGTGGGAGTCTGAGGAGGTGGTCATGGGGAGGGGCTTTGGAGTGATGAGGGACACTGGTGGGGGGCAGGTAGGGAGGGAGTCTGATGAGGAGGTCATGACTGAAAGGGGCTAAGGAGAGATGAAGTGCACTGTTGGAGGGTGGTAGTAAAGTTGTCTATCGAGTAAAAGGTCAGTGGTGGGACGCCAATAATTACTTTTGCACCGGCGCTATAATAGACCCTGTAATGTTTTTGCATATTTAATTAGGAGTTGGGTCATTAGGGCCACTGTGTGACATAGTTTAAAGTGTGTGCTAATTATATTTACTCTTATATTCAGGGTTTTCAGTTTGAAGGTGATTTTACAAATCTTTTTAGTGGGATTATGGAGAATGAAACCAGGTGGTGCCTGATATGGGGCTAGGGACCAAGGTTAGCTGTGAGTTAAGGTGCACGGTAGAGAGATTGTAGAAAATTGATGATCAGGCCTGGAAGGGAGTGTACTGCAGAGTCTGGGGTCAGATGGAGGTAATAATGAAGAGAGATTCTCTCTGAAGGCTGGCAACGAGGCAGGCTGAGTAGTGTTACTTGCCTGATACTCCCACCTCAGAAACCTCCTCTGCCCATCAAAAGGACCTTACATGGGATCAAAACACTTTTTGAGAGTGTTAACAATTAGAAAGAGATTTGGAAAATAATGGAGGGCCCTGAATCTCCTGTTATCCCCTTCTATCACACGCAGGAGTACAGTTTTTTTTATTTGTAGGCTACCTCCAGAAGCGACACATTGAGCCCGCAGTGGCCCACCCAAATGCGCCCTTGGCCCACCCAAACAAAAATTCCTGGAGCCGGGCCTGGGCTGCAGGCCCCAGCAGTTTCGCAACATAAATGTGAGGTTATTGAGGACAAATCCTAGAGGTTATTGAGGACAGATCCTAGCTGTTCCCACCCCACACCCCCCACCCCGAGGGAAAAATGTAGGGTAGGGGGAAGGAAAGACTTTGCATAGGCTAGGAAGACTAGGTGGCGTGGCGCCTGCTGCCCCAAGGCCAGTTCGGTCCAGGGCACAGTAAAGAACTGAGGGTGTGAGCATGAAGATTGATGGAGGACTTCACCGGCGGCACAGAGAGCAACAGGCAGAGACCGAGGAAGACTGAATTTTCTTGGAAGGGGTTTGCTGGAACTTGAAGGCCTGGGCTGAAGAAATGCTTTTTTATTCAAAACAGTAAAGACGAATAAGTAAATGATTCTTGCCTACTGTGGAGGCAGCAAAGTTGGCAGTTCTGCTCTGGCCATTACGGCCATGACTGCAGTGCTCACACACGCGGGGAACCAAATTCTTAAATGCCTGCCCTTAGGCTCAGGCTGCGTGGTGTCTCAGCCAATCCAGGCACTGCATTAACAGCACCAGGATTGGCTAGAGCAGGGAGTGGGCCTGCCCATTAGGAGACCGGGGGCTGCTGCATGAAGCAACCTTTGGCCTCTCGGCCCCCCCTTGCTCTCCTACAGGATGGTAGTAGGTGGCTGACACAGTGCGCATGTTTGGGCTGGTCATAAAAATGACCAGCTGAAATAGAGCATGCGCATAGTGCAAGCTGCTGCCTGCTGTCACTCAACCCTTGCTGCCGCAGGCCCGCTCCCACCCCCATCTGCCGCAGCGGCCGATTGCCTCGAGCGTGTCTATCAACGCGAGACTGGGAGGGACAGCCTGTGCTGGCTGCAAGAACTTTAACTAATTGAACACTACTGAAACTAGGTGTTGCGTAAATGGGGCCAAGTGGCTAGTGGGGCAACGCCCCAAAGCCCCCAATCGGCGCACCGCCACTGCATGTTAGGGATATTCAACGTTACTCAGAACTTTACGAAAGGTTTTCAACACTGCTCAGCTTTGTAATTCGTGAATATGCAGCCACTTTTAAACAGGCGTTGGCAAAGTCAATTGGTCTTACAAAGAAGCATTGGAATATACATTTTCATACCCCACAAAACTACAATTGACACTTTCCTGATGCAGGCGGTGGTACCTTAGGCTGTTACAAGAGGACCCTCGAATTAGAAACAAGTGTTTTCTGTAGCAGACTGAAGTTCCTTAGACCGCATTAGAAGTCCCATAGGCATTACCTGCCCCTTTTCCTCAACACCACCACCTCAAAGTTGTCGGAAAATATGCTCTATCTCACGGTAGGTGTAAGACTGAGGCAGTAGGATAGATATGGTAGGCTACTAATGGAAAATAGACTAGGAGTGGTAGGTAGTTATAGTACGCAGGTATGGTAGAACTAGTCTGTAGTTTAGATATGTATAGTAGATAGGTATGCAAGGTTAGGTATTCTAGATGCACAAAAGTAAAGAACTTATATCTGTAAATAATTGTTATTTTAAAATTGTTAATAATGTCGTAATAATGATGAATTGAATTTGCGTATATTTAATGTATTTTATAAACTTTCTTGTGTAGATACGTTTTACTGATTGAGTATTGGTGATTTTCGAATTGTAAGATTGTAATTAATCACGCAATAAATAAAATAAATAAACTAAGTATTCTAGATAGGTAAGTTATTGTATATAAGTTAATGCAGGTGTGGTAGGTAGATGGGAATGGTAGGTCGAATATGGTAGACAGGTATGGTATGAAAGCAGGTAATGGTAGGTAATCATAAAAGGTGGGTTTGATAGGTATGATGCGTCAAGTATATTAGGTAATATATGGTGAGTGTGTTAGGCATGGCAATTATGGAAGGTATAGTAGGATAGCTATGGTAGGTATGTTTGGGTAAAAAAGGTAAAATTTGGAGGGTATTTATAGTTGTTAGGTATGGTAAGTTACATTAGCTATGTTACCTTCGGTTTGGTTGGGTATGATAGGTTAGGTATGGTATTGAGGTACAGTAGGCTAGTTAAGGTAGGTTGGCACAGTAGGTATTGTAGCTAGATAGGAATTATAGGTAGGTATGGTAGTTAGATTAGGTATGGTAGTTAGTTATGATAATTTAAGTATGGTAGGTTATGATAAGGCACAGAATGTAGGTGGGTAATGTAGGTATAGTAGTGTAGCAGGGATTCTGCTCCTACACCTAACTGTGCATAGAGACTTGGAACCTCAGTGAATTAGGGTGTGACAAAACTCACCTTAGTACCCAATATCCCCTACCAGACTAGCATCAGTATCTCATTGGCTCTTCCATAACACCAATGATTAGACAACTCAGAACATGGAACTTAGATTACCTCAGGCAATGTGGAACACATGAACACTCTTTCGTTATACTCTCATACCAGACAAAACAGGAGTAAAAGAAGACACGTGCAAGTTTGAAATATTTATATCTAATGCCGTGTTCTCATGCGCAGTATCTTAGCTAATACAAGCAGACATATTATAAGTAACAAGATTATCAGCATAGTTACTATTCCATAAAATACAAAGGGATAAAGCAGGTTATAATACTAAATGGAAACAGGTTTAAAATATACCTATATTTCACCCTCCCTTGCTAGTAGGTTATTTTATATTTAAAGAAGGTCTCTTGGGATTACAAGGGCGGCCCCATACCTCTGGTACTAGCAGAAATGGATCACATCAGATTCTGCACCAGCTCTCAGCATGCGAATGTTCTCCAAGTGTGTGGGATCATGCCTACGCAGTGCATTATTAAACGCGCCAAAATCAGAGGTGGCCATAGCTGCATATATCTTATGTCTAGAACGTGCGCTGATCAGTCCAAACCACAACCACTGTGTTGAAATAACCTTGAAGGCCTCAGTACCCACTGTTCATACAAACCTTACCAAGCAAGGCTGCTAATATAAAAAAACATATTATTCTCGTGTGAAGCAAAAAACTCTGCTTGACACTAAACATTTATTATAGTGTGCTGTGTGCAAAAGGCAGCAGAAAGGAAAAATGGTGTTTAAACTTCTAATAAGCTCATGTCAACTTAACACAGTGTAGATGCAAGGCTCAGACCCACGACAGTAGCTTATATATGGTAAACAGGTAGGTATGATGAGTAGGTCGATGTTGTAGGTTAGGTATGGTAGGTTAGATATAGTAGATAGGGTAAGGAGGCATATTAGGTCAGATGTGTATAGTAGAATATGTATGGCAGGACATATTAACATGTTGTCTGATATTTAAAAAAGTTTCATTGATGAGGCCACTTAAGGCACTTATGCGCTGCTGAAATTTCACTTTTTTAACCTTCCTGTACTGCAATGTGCCACGGCAAAGTCACTTTACGGAGCTTTTCATGGCCTTGTAAATATGTGCCCCTTTCCCACAGAAAACTGCGTGAAAGGTGAATTCTATGGGTGTTAATGTCGGTGTTCCCAAACAACTCTCATGGAATCCGACACATTCCCAGATTTACAAGAAATAGTAGAACCGGGAATGTGTCAGAATCTTACGACACCCCAATGGTGGCGGTAGAGATGTGCAAGGATGTGACATTTTTAATTTCTCCTCGCTTTTTCCTTTTATTATGTGTGCTGCATTCTGTAGCACACATAGAAAGAGGAACTCATCTGAATTGATGGATTTTGTGCAGGAAGGTGCCCCTTCTGCACAAAATCAATCAACCCTGCAACACAGACACCCTTGCACAATGGCACAAGGGTGCCTGGATTGGCGCATGGCAGCCCATTGTGCTCCAGCACTGGTGAAAAGGACAGGAATGTGCCTTATCTCATAGATACAGTGCATTCCTACTTTTTTCTTTTGATGCAGGCAAGTGCAGCAGGATTCCTTGCAGTGCTGCCCTGCTCCAAAACCAAATAAATGAGACCCTGTGTGATTAAAGCATTGTCCAGACTTCCTGCTTATAAAGCATACTATTGTTAATGACAAGCAAAAACACATACTATTATTAATAAAGCACACTATTTTATTTCTAGGCGATGCTATAAACCACACATTTTTGTTGCTTACAAGTCATAACATGAAATATAAATAATCTAGTCATATAGGAGAAGAAAAAGAATGGGTTATTATTACAATTGCATGTAGGTGTTTTTCCTATTTGCAGCATCAGTAGCAACAACAACAATAATAATCATACTATGAATTTTAAAAAGGTTTTTCTTCTGAACAGACTGTATTAGCTGAGTTACACTGTACCTCAAAAAAGTGCATTATGAAACCGAGACTGACGTGAAGTGTGCATTGAAAGTGATGAATGTAAAAGGAAGGCACAGCTAAATATTGCATAATAGATGTATTTACCAAAGGTCAGCATTTTATTGCTTCTTTAAGAATGTCTGTCCAAACATCTATACTTTGTGGGTTAAAGAAGTTGTAAATCCAACAACACCTTATTATGACAGCAAAGTAAAACAAATGAATGCCCAAGGGCAATTAGTGAATAGCACCGGACCTTGATTTAATGGTAGGCTGAGGCATCCACGTAAGCAGTAAAATCATAAGTCTGCAATTAAAATGTCATTATGTCATCAAAGTCAATATATCAAGCGATACAGTCTGAATTTTGAATTCCAAGCTACAAGTCATATTGTTTTTGCAGTTTACCACAAGCATTGGAAAACACAATTAATCTCACTCTGCCAAGGATTTTTGGTCACCATGATTTGCAACAGATGCAGACACAGTGCTCTAGTGAAAGTCACATTACTGAAACCTTTGTAAGCATTCCTCTTGGAAATTCCTGTGGAAGCCACAGGGGCAACTCTGACATGTAGGCCTTGGAGAAGGAAATAAAAAAAAAGCAATGAACTACAAGGAAATCCTGTTTGAAGGACACACAAAGAAGCTGGGATTACCTATAGGAGCCTATGTCAATACCTAGAAAACAATTTCAGTCACAGAATATTTCCACATGTGAAGGACCCCAATATCCACCCTGATGTACCACAAAAAAAAAAAGGAAAAACATACACATCCACCAGACCAGAAGGAGCACAGTCACTTCCCATCTGAAGAAGGGGTTAAATAAGAATGACAAAAACCAGTATGAAAAATGAAGAAACTAAAACTGAGGTTTTAAGGATAACCTGAATATCAGAAACGATTGGCATGAGAAAATCATTGGGATATTAATAAATCCACTAGATGTTACTCTTTTAGGAATGCCTTAGAAACCTGCACCAGAGCCTCAGGGGTAAGATTAATGACACCGATTGCCCAGAGACTTGTGCCAAGGACATTCAGTTTCAGTGATCAGGGCACGCAGGAAGATACAGATGATAACCTTGAAGCAGACCCTCAAGAGAGCTAGGATAGAACAACTAACAAGCTTCGCCACGGTTTCGTCACAAATGGAGCGCACACTGCTAGCCCCTCCTCCAGATTGCCCCTCGGGACTCTGGTACTTGCAGTTCTTCAGTGGATCACCCAGGTGGGTGCAAGTCGGTACTTGTAGGACTGATGAATCTCTAGACCCGATACATGTCCCAGGTTTTAGGATATCGCCCGAGACATGTCTCGGGTTTCGGGATGACTTCCCTCATCAGTAGACAAAGATTGTTTAGGGGTGGAAGAGAAGGCCGCCACACAACAGTCAAAGGCTTCGATGCCAGAACCGGCACGCAGGTGCGTCTTCCAAGAGCCCGTCAGCCCAAAGCTCAAGGGAGCCGTATTTAGTTTCGTCATAAATGGAGCGCACACCGCTAGCCCCTCCTCCGGATCGCCCCTCGGGACTCTGGTCCTTGCAGTTCTTCAGTGGATCACCCAGGTGGGTGCAAGTCGATACTTGTAGGACTGATGAATCTCTAGACCCGATACATGACCCGGGTTTTAGGATATCGCCCGAGACATGTCTCGGGTTTCGGGATGACTATCCTCATCAGTAGAGAAAGATTGTTTAGGGGTGGAAGAGAAGGCCGCCACACAACAGTCAAAGGCTTCGATGCCAGAACCGGCACGCAGGTGCGTCTTCCAAGAGCCCGTCGGCCTAAAGCTCAAGGGAGCCGTATTGTGTTTCGTCATAAATGGAGCGCACACCGCTAGCCCCTCCTCCGGATCGCCCCTCGGGACTCTGGGTGTGCCAAGGACATTCAGTTTCAGTGATCAGGGCACGCAGGAAGATACAGATGATAACCTTGAAGCAGACCCTCAAGAGTGCTAGGATAGAACAACTAACAAGCTTCGCCACCATCACAGGATAAAGGGCTGAAAGGAGTCGAAGAATGCTAGAAGGCAGACATACCAAACACTACCACTGCAAATGTGAATAACATGGTGGAGCTGGGGGTTGAGGGTTCGTTCATATGGAACGAGCTAGCATGGAAGAAGGGAGCGAAGAACTGAGGGTGAGGGAATGAAGAGAAAGATGGATACATTGAGAAATGGATAGATGGATGAAAAGAAGGAACAATGATGGATGGCGTGAAGGTAATTGACGATGGATGGACAGATGAAAAAAAAGATGGTGGGATAAATGGACAGTTGAATAGATGGATGATGAAAATAATCAGGGAACAAGGAAGGAAGGAAGGCGTGTGGGTGTATGGAGAGAAAGGAGAAAGAATGAATCAGGAGAAGAAAGAAAACTGGAAGGAAAAAGATAAATAATGATAGACAGAAAGAAAAAAGACAGAAAGAAGGTAGAGTGTGAAGAAATGTGGGGGCATATTACCAACAACTAGCGATATTTATCGCTAAATGGGCTTAGCGAGTTTTTTTATCGCCAAGCATCACCGGATATTATCGCAGAGATAACGTGCTATTAGCAACGTTTAGCTCTAAAGTGATAAAATATCCGGCGATAGCGGCAAAATGCGTGAATATTGCTGAGAATACAGCGATATTCGCGCATTAACACCAATGGGGTCTTAGCCATAATATCCACCTCCCATTGGATATAATGGCTAAGAACTGGTCTGAGGAGGCGTTAGCTTTTGAAGATATTCGCGCTTAGCGCAACTATTTCCATCGCTACGCCTGCTTTGATAATAGGCGATAGCGATGTTAGCGACTGTTTTTAGTCGCTAACAGGTTGGGTACGCCCACTTTGCATGTCATTAGTGATAAATATCGCTGACATGCAAAGCGGGTCCCAAACCGCTCGCTATCACCTAAAAGCTGTCGCTAACTGATGTTAGCAACAGCTTGCTAATAGGGCAATAAAATTATCACTGCTTAGTGGCCGAAAACGGCCTCTAAAGCGGCGATAATTTCATTTCGCCCGCCTTGATAATATGACCCCCGGCGTATTATATGGTGTGGTTGTGCAACCTCACCGTATTAAACATTTACCAACTCTTTCAGGACCCTTAGGTTTCAACTGTCTCCTTACACAGAGGAACACATGTTAAACATTTAAACAGCATCAAAACAGTTTAAACAGAAATGGGCACAACACTCAAGAAATCTGACTCCTATTAAAAAAATGGGCTGTATTTTTATAATAATTCAGACACTAGAATGAAAAAGATCCACTGGACGGTTCCATAGATGTAGATTTTACAAGCAAAAATAAATCAGTGCAATTTCACTCAACCACGAACAAGCTCTGGAAAAGTCAATGAATTGGAGATTTGGAAACTTTTTCAAAGAAAACTTAGGAAAAAGTCAATGAGGGCAGTTCTTGGGGTGACCGACTCCACCAGGGAGCTAGACAGGGGAACCTGCAAGGCCCTTAAGAACAGTTACCTTCACAGGAGAAGCAGTTCTAGGCACTTTATCCACATTGCAATGGATTCCTAGGTAGTCGTCCTTATGAACGTGATGAAGGAAGCTGTAGATGCTGTAAGGATGTTGTGTATGCAATGTGGTAGAACGGGACCTTTCTGAAGGGAGTCTGCAGTCCGCAAAGATGATGAGGGTGCCCAGGATGCAGAGTCGATGTCCCACGAAGTCCTTTCCAGTCTGGCCGGAATCCAGTTGCAACTGGACTACCAGTCGCTTCTTGTTGCGGTCACAGCCCAATTCTTCCGGGGTCAATAACTTCCCTTCTGAAAGTCTCAGTAACTCTCCTACAGCAGTCCTGGGCTCAGGGAACTCAGGTGCAATTCTGCACATCAGGTCTTGTTCCTCAGTGCTGCACGGTGTTGGTGGTAGTGGCTTAAAGACTTTGGGCTACCATATTGCCCCAGCAGGCTTCTTTAGCTGCTATGTTGCTCTGTTGCGAACAGGAGGCCACTCAGCTGGCCCGTGAAGTTCTCCGGCTTGACAAGGCAGCCCTTCTTTGAGTTGGTTGAGATCTGAGTTCTGGGTGCCATATTTATCGTCAGAAAATGCCCTCAGGGTAGGATGCGGTTGGTATCCAATGGCCTACCAGGTTCCCTCCCTCCTGCTGACCACTTACTGGGAAGTGCGCCATTTCGCTACTGCAGGATGCACCATTCTGTACATGAGACCCTATGTTGACACTCAGAGCTGCCTAGCACACCCCCAGAGGTATGACTAACAAGGGGCTACACGCCCTTGGAAAAGACGGTTTGACAACTGGCTTCTTCTCTTCTATCTCCAGTGCCAATGTGTCTGCCTAAACAATAGAGCAGCCCATCTCCCAAGTGTTACCCATTTGCCCCTCAAAGGAGGCTTCTCCTTTGAAGCTCACCTTTTGGGCTAACAAAAGTGTGGCTTCCAGCAGGAGAGAGGTAACATCTCAATCCCATGTATGCCCCTATTGTGTCCTTTCCTCTGTGTTTTTAGCACATATCCCGAGGTTGGCAGAAAGCTGTCTGTAGTACAAACCCTGTGTAAATCAGTAAACAGGCACTGGAAATCTTGGGCAACTAAAGTGGCAACTTCTAAAGTTGCAGTTTGCCCACCAGTGGCATTAAATGAAACCCAGGAAAACACAAGGAGATGATAAATGGAGTAAGGGTGGGCGTAAAATCCGTTTCGCGGGCGACTTTGCGTATTTTCTGCGATTTCGCGATCCGCGAATCTCGCGAAATCGCGGTAAAATCCGCGAATCAGCGGGGACGAATTTTAAGCCAAGCAAGGGTTACAGCAGCAGGTGCAAAAGTTGAACCTAATTTCTTTGTAACCTTTTACAAAAGGGTTACAAACAAATTAACTTCAACTTGGAGACCTGCTGCTAATTGCTTCCTGGCGCCTCGTTGCCTACTTGCAACTATTCTCTGACCCTGCTCTGACCCTTGAAGCAGGGTCAGAGAATAGTTACAAGTAGGCAACGAGGCACCTGTCCAAGGAATTAAACCTCATCAGGAAGCACTTACAGATATAAAAAACAGGGAGAGGATGGCAAATACACCCATTTTGATTTGGGTAGGAGGGGTTAAACTAAAAGAGACCTTTACAGCACAATTTTCATATGCATTTTGCTAAAAATAAAAAGCTGTATGTTCTGTAGGGGCAACTCAGGAATCTGGCCCTTCAGAGATCCGGCCTCTCTTTCTTTCTCTCGTTCTCTCTCTCCCTCTCTCTTTCCCTCTCTTTCTCTCTCTTTCTATCTATCTATCTATCTATCTATCTATCGCTCACTCCCTCTCCCATAAACGACTGCATGGGTAACTTCGCTATGCAAGCGGCTCGCGAAGACGCAAAAATCCCCGCGAACGCGCAAAAAACCCCGCGAACACGCAAAAAACCCAGCGAACACGCAAAAAGACAAAAATTCGCACAAATTCGCAAATTTTGCGGATCGCGAATTCGCAAATCCGCAAATTTGCGGATCGCGAATTTGCAAAATTCACCCATGCTTAAAATGGAGCACTGACATTTTTCAGGCACTCACCCCCCAGTCACGGATCTGGGTTGGATCCATCCTCATTCTTTAGCTCACTTCGCCACGCCAGTTAAATACAATCTAACCAATAAATCAGATTTTCTTTTGACACCAAACAGTACCAAACTTAGCAGTCCTATTCAGAAGTTAACAGGGATAGGGGCCAGCGTGTAACTCCGTACTGGCCAATGGCGCTACTAGCCTTTCCACATTAAAAATTACACTTTAGGGTTTTTACTGCTAGAACGTGTAAAGGTACATGTTCCACTTTTTAATATATAACACCCTTCCTTAGGGCTCATTAGGCCTGCCATAGGGGTATTTAACATACATTAAAAGGGGAGTTTGGGGCTTTGCCAATAGCTTAAATAGTAAAGTTGAGTTAGCTGTTTTAAACTACACTTCAAGTCTGCAATGGCAGGCTAGGAGCTATTTTTTACCTTGTTCCACTCATGGTAGCACAACAAGTGCTGCTTTCCCTGGGGAACACTATAACTTACCGGCCCTTGTTACGTCTGGTACCATATACCAGGACTTGCAAGTAAGTTAGGCTACGGTAACTGGGGAAAAGCCAATTCAAGCCCTTATAAGGGCCAGAGCACATGCACTTGTTTAGAGCATTTCCAAGTCATCATTACACCAGCATCTATTAGTCAAAATGGGGGGAAAGTGGGTGAAAAAGTGCAAAAAGCTTGTTTCCTTACACAGAGAAGGAAAAATGGAGAGAAGGAACGAGAGAGATAAAGGAAATTTTTAAAAAGTATGGAAAAAGGGAAAAAAGTGTAAGAAAGGCTGAAAAGAAGGGGGTTAAGGGAGCAATGAAAAGGAAAGGATGAAGGAAATAAAAAGGGCGAAGGAATAAAAAACAAGAACATGAAGAAAATCAGTAAAGATGGAAGATCAGGGGAAAATCAAGAAAAAAATGAAATAAATGAGACATGACAAAAAGATAAAAAGAAACAGAGATGGAAAAAAGACAAAAGACAGGAAGTAAATAAAGAAGAAAATGTTGTACTGATTTTAAGATGAGAATGAAGAAAGTTTAAGAGGTGAAAACAAGGAGCGAAATATTAAAGGAAAGCAAGATTGGAAGAACAGCATAAAAAGAATGATGGAAAATGAAAATTGCTAACAGAAACAAGAAATGAAAGAAAACAGGAAGATGAAAATGTATGAAGATGTGAAGAGGCAAAGACACCTGGAAGGAACAATGACAGACAGAAGACAGGAAGATAAGAGAAAGATGTTGTTGGGCAATCCAAAATGTTCCAGGGGTGGATAAGCCTTGTCTTACTCAACAGAAAGTTATCAGAACAATTCATTAGTGATCTTTCATAACGGACTATAAATACAACCTTTTTGACAATGCATTTGTCAAAATGTTCTGCAAAATGCAGAAGATGTCCCCATTTAAACAAACAAAAAAATCTTTGAAAGGAGTGACCCCTTACACATGTATGAGGAAGTTTAGTCTCAGTAAGTAGCTAATGATAAGTTTGACTCTGCTTTCAAATTCCGAGAACCGAGGTGTCGAATGTATCATTTGGATGCATTGTTTTCAGAATGTCCTCAGAGGAGCAAAACACTGCCCCCTCGAAATAAGAGTTGTCTTGTCACCTCACTTCCTTATTCATACGGTTCAAGGGGTAGAATTAAGGCAAACACTGTCAGGAGGGGAAAAAATAGTTTGAATTTATAACTGAAATATCAAAAAGTTGTAATATATGTGTTAATAGTTAGTAATTTCATCATAAAGTTCAATAATAGTCTGTTGTTTTCTTCATGTTCTTCACCTGCGAATAAAAAAAATTGTTATTGACAATTTAAAAATAACTTTTAGTATCCTTATTTTGAAAGCATTTACTGAATATTCACCTTATAAATATATATGTGTATTGTCTGTTGCCACAACTGCCACTTATTGTTGTTGTTTTGGGTAAGGGGGTAGATCTTCATCATCATCTGGAGTACCTTCCTCAGGTTCAAGTGGTGGGCCCTTTCTCATTGCTATGTTTTGCAGCATAGCACAGGTAATTATTGTTTTGCAGCTTGTTTCCGGCCTCTACTCCATTTCTCCTCCACGTTTATGTAGGAATGAAATCCCCCCTTAAAGTATTCCATCAGTACCCTCTATTACAGGTCTGATTCACCCAGACAAAACCTGCTTTTTCAAGGGGTATCGGGCACTTTTACTTTAAATACCTACATGTCCCTGTTTCTGTGATAGGGTTGGCAGAGAGCACACATTTATTACACTCTAGTGAATGCTCATGTTTTTTAACAGTCATCTTCCCACACTAGGGACAGAAGTTGAAGGACCCCCTCCTGGTGTGCTGCTTCGACTCAGTCACACTATAAAGCACTTTTTAAAAGGGTGAATCAGTGTCATAGGAGCCCTCCATCGGTGGTCATGCCTGACCCTGGGTCTCAACACAGTATGAGCGAGGGAGTGTTTTTATCTGACAGGCTTTAGAAGTTTGCATAATTCTTTTTTTTTTTTTAAGTTTGAAGTTTATTAAGGCATAAAGAAGAAAAGACAGCGCCAGGGTATTTGAAGGACTTGGCTATACCCTATCTACCCCAAAGAGCACTTCGCTCTGTGGGTATGGGTCTCCTTACAGTTCCTCGTGTAAGAAGGGCCAGGATGGGAGGCCGCTCCTTTCGGGTGCTGGCAGCCACCCAGTGGAACAGCCTTCCAGCTGTGATCAGACTAGCCAAAACTGAAACTATGTTCCGGAAACTTTTAAAAACACATCTATTTGCCCTTTAGGGATGGATGCCTCTGTCCTCTTGACTCTCGCTCCACAGCGCGGGGATACGCCGTGATGGCGTCACCAGGCGCTTTAGAAACCCCTTTATTATTATTTATTATTATGAAGAAACAATCAGCAGTTATAGAAACAAAAAATCTCTTACGACAGAATGGTATTGATCCAAGAAATAATGTGAAGTAAAAACATTGGAAGTTAAAATTAGGATGCATTAATAATTTTACATATACTAAGATAAAACAATTCACGGTGGTTTTTGAACTTCAACAGTACGTGGTGGAGGATTGGGAGATGGCCTGGCAATTCTAGATAAATATTCGGTGAGGGGAAGCCATAGAAGGTCGCGTTTAATTGCTAGGGAAATAGGGGAGACAAAATTGGTGTCTAGACGGTGATTGAAACAAACCGCATTCCACCATGCAGAAAAAGAAACATCTTTGGCCTGTTTCCAATGTGATGTAATGTGATGGAAAGCAATGGCTATCAGGAGATCAAGTAGTTTGTGTTTATGGTGGGGTCCAGAAAGATCAGGGGAAAGGGAGCCTAGGAAAACATGAAGGAATGTCAAGGGGAGAGAGTTTGCATAATTCTAGAAGAAAAAAAAAAAAAAAAAAAAGGAACTAAAGCAACACATCATGCATGAACCTGGTAAAGTTAGCAGGGCTACTATCTAGAAGTTCAACCCAAAAAAACAACTCACAGAGTAGCAAAAACAAGGGGTGAAAGATACATGTGCATGTTGATGTCTGCAGGAAAAAACATCTGTGACTGTCACACACAGGAGTGAGATAACCTCACACTGTCACTCCCAGAGGTAAATTAATTCCATATTGTTACACAAAGAGGTGAGTTCAACTTGCTGTGCTGCCACACCAGGGTGAGCTAAATGTGAAAAAGTCCATAGATGTGTTTTTTGCAGTAATTTAGACGATCCCTATATCTCCGTTTTAATCTGCCTTTGTTGACCTCCTGAAATCTCGAGATTTTTCATTCAGATCACGTGTACGGCGAACATACAAAGGGCCCTTTGTGTTGATTTCTTTCACCTGCTCATTGGTGAGTTCGTTATCCTCACGGCCGGCCGGAGAAGTGCTTCCCACCTTCTTTTTAGGTAAGAAAGCGTCCACTGCGGTAGTGTGTTTCTCCCCGCTATCTGGCCTGAACTGCTGCATTCCCCATGATACAGTCCCCCATGTTATTTCCATTCCCCCCATGGAGATTCTGCAACCGCTGCGTTAGGCGTTCCGTTTCCAGGCATTGTGCTCAGGCAACCCCGTTAATTTGTAACCTATGCCTATACCCCCTATTTCAGTTGGAAATCGGAACCCCGCACCTTTACCCTTTTATCCTATTTGCTCTATAGGTGGCGTCTCATTCGACCAATGCCGTTCCTGTTTTGACGTTACGAGGAAGCTAACATCCACCCCGGTGTACCGGCTAACATTGGTAGGTCCTTCGTGTTTGTTAGGGACCCTCCTATGCCCAGGCGGCCCTTTCCCCGCCCCACCCCCCGCCCCTCCCCCTTGTGTTCTAACCCTGTAAGCCCTATCTACTCTGTAAACTCGCGATGGAAAGCTCCTCTGATCCTATCCTTCTATGCATTCTAAACAGCTTCCCTGTTTTATCCTCCAGCCATTTCCTGGATACATGTGACAGTCTCGCTCATGTGCCGTTCTCCCAATCTTATGAAGAAGCCAGATCGGGCCCCTTGAAACTTTTATCCACTCTGGTAGGTCCCCTCTACCCCTCACTAGACCCATGTCTCATTGTTTATGAGCAGTGCTCCTTCCTGGGAGAACTTTATCTGCAATCTAAAGTTCTCTCTTCTGTTCTTTGACTTGTAGCATTTCTCAATTTGGGACCTTCGAATTTGGGACCAGATCCTTAATTATCTCACTTCATGGGCGCTCTACCGTCTTAAGTTTACTAGGTATGTATTGGCATCATTGAGCTTTTTAGCCGCTAGATTCTCTGATCGCACTCGGTGGGAATTATTCCTTTAATTCTTTGCCATCTGGTCTTTGCCATTTAGCTTACCACTATGGCATTCTGGTTTGAGAGCTGCCACTTATAGATACCTAGCGAGCAGGGAACTACCGCTCGTCTGACCCTCTATACTATTTTTAAGGTATACATTTTTCTAAATTTGTTTGTCCTAGTGTCAGGAATGTGTGAGTTTAAAAATGTAAACTGTGTTTATTTGTGATCTGTATTATTCTCTCTCTTTGGCCTAAACTAGTCCCTGAACTTCCTGGATGTCATTGCTATTTGTGCTATTTTTGAAATGTAACTTGATTATTTTTGAAAAACTCTGAACCCCTTTTCTGGATGTTCTTTAAACAAATGCTCTTTTAAATATGTCTTCCCTACAGAATATCGTCTCTCCCGTGTGACCCTCCTTCCCCCCACCTCTCCTCTGCCCTGATGAAGGTGTAGCCCGTGCGGGGCTATACACCGAAACGCGCGTCGGCGTTTGTTCCACTCTAGGAACCTATTAAACCATCTGGGACTATATGTCCTCTGTCCCTACCCAGCATATGCATCTGTGGTTATTGTGTGGAGTGTTGTATGATGTATGAATGATTGTTTTCTGTGTGTTGGTGGTATACGTTGTGGGAGTATGGGCGATTAATAGAATTTAATCCTTTTTGTAAAAAAAATGTTATCAATTTATATTTATAACTGTTTCTCCTGAATATGTTTTGTTCTCACCACTAAAAATAAACGAAAAAGAAAAAAAAAAAGAATTTTTAATAAAAATGTTTGTTAATACATAGTTGTCCTTCCATTTTTGAGATATCCACCAGGGGTCAGAGTGTAATAAGTGTTTTGGACCTTTCGTAGGCCACTTTTCTGAAATTACAGGGCAGGTTCCCTTCCTTGTTTGATTCTTGTTTTCTGCCCCGTCGACCTGCCTTATATTGATGTAGGTCCCCCGTCTTTTTGAAGTTTCTTCACAGCCTTGTGCTGTGGTTTTTTTTTGCCATTTTTATCCGTTCTTCTGACTCCAGAGTTGTTTCTTAGACTCTTTTGGCCCCCTAGTCTATGAATTTGTTGTGTATTGCGTCCTATCTATCTCTCTCATACCTTCTCTCTATTGGATGTGTGTGTTCATATGATTGTTATTTGTTTCTATCTAGAAGAGTGTGACCAGCCACTCCTGATTATGGAGAGCATCAAAACATTTGGTTACTCTGAAGAGGAATTCGACAAGATGGTAGGTGCCCCTTTTGGCAATGGTTCAGCCTTCACCCTATCTAAAGGGTTGGAAGGAGAATGGACTAAATTACTCAATCTCCGAAAAAAATCCAAACTAACAGAATTTCATGCCAACTTCATGCTTGATTACCTCAGGGCAGGAACTATACCCATCAGGCTTAGGGTACGCAACATCCCCGGTCTCTTTGTTGAGATCAGACGGCTCCTGGAGATATGGGCCCTCATTTCTAACCGTTGCTCCAGGGACTGGATGATGCTCATCATCGAGACCGCGCGGGAGGTGATAGCCATCCTAAATAAAGAGATTGAGGCCCTTGAGGAAAAACTGAAATCCGAAAATGCCGTAGATCTTGGCAAAAAGAAATTGGAGGAGATTGAAGCCGACCTCGACTCATTCTCTGAGTACTTACTAAAGAGAAAAACAGAGAAATTCCGCAAGGATATTTGTTTTTTCTCTCAGGAGACAGCCTATCCCTACCTAACTAGCAATTTTTATAGCTCCCAAGAGAGCTCAATCAACAAAACACCAACCTGAGAGGGGGCAACCGACGTGTGACCACATTCTCGGACACGACCGATTCAGATGGTGAGGGCCCCCCTGATTCCAACTATGACCCCAATTTCAACTATAGTCATCAGCCACCACAAAGACAGGAAATTGTACACCAATCCTCCCGACCTAATAGTTTTTTAGGGAACCGCCGGGGGAATGTCAGACCAAGAACTCGGAACCCCCAGGGGGGAATTACCATCAGGGTCAACCTCAAATGTATGTCCAAACCAGACCACATCAGTATTGGACAAGGTAAATAATATTCCGATCTTCAACCTGTCCAACATGGAAACTGATGTTGATGCTGTTGAACTATTATCTAAGGGTCTGTCATTCGTCCCCACCACCAACTTCAACAAGTTTGAATTTTTGAGAGATCTGTATTTATTCTTCAGGAAAATAAGACTGAAGAAATTTTTCATGACTCGCCCATCCTTAGAACATGCTCTGAACAAATCTGGTCTCAACCCCCCATCCACCTTTACCCCGAATTTGGAGGAGATCGGTAATGAGGTAGGAACCTTTGAGAAGACTGTCACCCTCAAAATCAATAAAATCTTGAAGTTTGTTCCGATGGGACCTAACACTCTCACTAGAACTGAAGAAGATACGATGAAGTCTCTTAAAAACAATAATGCCCTGACTATCAAACCCTGCGATAAGGGTGGAGGCATTGTGATCTTCGACACTCCTACCTACATTGAAAAAATGAATGTACTACTCTCTTCATCTGAGTATTACCAAAAGATCACAGGAAACCCCGAGCCAGCCCTTAAATGTTGTATCTTGTGTATGGTGGCGAAAGCTGTCGAGGACGGTTTCATTTGTGATAAGGAGGCTGAATTTCTGACTCCTACCTTTACCAGGATGCCCATCATTTATGGGGTTCCAAAAACCTATAAGAACCAGCTTGATCCCCCGTTGCGACCTATCGTATCCACCATAGAATCCGCAACTGAACCGTTGTCTAAATACATTGACCAAATTCTCAAACCTTTGGTCTCATCCTTGGATTCCTTCATCAAAGACACCAGTCACTTCATAGCTAAGATTGAGGGAACCCCCTATTATTCCAACAGAGAACTCCTGGTCACCTTGGATGTGGAGTCTTTATACTCCAACATCCCCCAAGATGGAGCCATTGAAGTTCTGCAGGAAATCCTTGCTTCCAATTCTGAGATTAGCAACTCCAGGTTTATCTTGGAGTGCCTGGAAATTGTCCTACGGGAAAACTATTTTGAGTTCAACAATAATCTTTACCATCAAGTAGGTGGAGTCAGTATGGGTGCGGCCTGTGCCCCCAGTATTGCTTGTCTTTACATGGGTGCATTCAAGCGAACCCATATTTATAATGAGATGGCCCCCTTCCACGAAAATGTACGGGCCTGGTCCCGTTTTATTGATGATGTTTTTTTCATCTGGAAGGGGGACCCCATCACCTTGATGGAATACATAGCTTGGCTAAATGGAGCCGATCCCAATCTAAAATTCACCAGCCATTCGAGCAATGAAAAAATTGAATTCCTGGACATCTGGGTGGAACATCGTAATAACGAAATTTCGGTTTCCTTATTTACTAAACCCACCGCCCGAAACACCCTCCTTGAATACAGCAGCTACCATCCGCGCTGTCAGAAGGACAGCATTCCATTCAGCTAATTCCTCCGTATCAGGAGGAATTGTACTGAAATGAGTGACTTCCTGATCCAGGGAGATATCCTGAAGGACAAACTGATGCAACAGGGTTATCCTTACCGGCTGGTCAAGGATGCTTTTAAACGAGCCCGTTATTCTAACCGAGATTCTATGTTTGAACCCAAGGAAAATGAAACCAAGGACACCATTGTGTGCATCACAAAACACTCCAGCCACAACAACAAGCTCCAGCAGGCCATTAACTCCAGTTGGTTCCTATTAAATCTCAACCAGGAACAAAGCCCCTTACCTAAACCGATTTTCGCGTTTAGAAGAAATAAGAACCTAAAAAACCACCTGGTTAAGGGCAAACTACCTGAGGAGGGATCTCCCCACCAAAGTTCCATAACTGGACCCAATCCTGTGACTGGCAACCAACGATGTGGTAATTGCCAAGCCTGCCCCAATGCTTTAACAGGCCCCACCATCACCACCCAGTCCCGTACCATCAATTTGACAAAAATGACGAATTGTCGTTCCTCCAATCTTGTGTATATCATCATGTGCCCCTGTAATCTCCCATATGTAGGAGAGACAGGGAGGGAAGTCTGACTTCGCATTGGGGAACACAAGTCCAATATTAGGACAGGCAGGACGGGTGCCCTTTTGGTGGAACATTGGCAGACCAAAGCTCATTCTGAAAAAGACCTACGATGGTATGTCTTAGAAAGAATACAGACACCACCTGGGGGGATCCTACCTCTCTTAGGAAAAAACGAGAGGTGTTTTGGATTTTTTACCTCAACAGTGTGACCAAGGGCCTCAACGAGGAATGCCCGTGGGCCAATGCCCTTACTTAGGCTCTTGGTTTGATCTTTTCCGGCATCCTACCATGACGGGATACTCGTGGTATAAACCTGTACTGATCTCTATACTGAACTTACCCCATCATAAACTAGATCTGGTTCTCTTAATTTCTGAGTATAAGGCCCCCCCCCCCACTTCCATGGGCTCTGTGGATATTGTTTATTGACTGATCTGGGCCCCCTCGGGTGGGTACTAATCGTATCCACTATGTAGCAACTGGCCCCCACCCCCTTTTAGGTTTGGTGGATCCCTCGCGGCTAATTTGGCCAATTGTCATCCCTCCCATGTATTGTTTGTGCTGGTAATTTTATGAATATTGTGCTTAGGCACTTTGCCTTGGTTCATCCCTCATGGTCCTTTGTTTATTTTGGCCATTCTTTCACGTTGCATTTTGATATACATCTCGTGTAAATAATTGACTGTTGAACCTGTTTCCCGGGTCTGCGTGTATTTCACTCTGCACCCGGTAAACATATGTGGTGGCGATTCTCTGAATCTGCCCACCCTTTCTAATATGGCCGCTCTTTTGCAGTAATTTAGACGATCCCTATATCTCCGTTTTAATCTGCCTTTGTTGACCTGAAATCTCGAGATTTTTCATTCAGGTCACGTGTACGGTGAACATACAAATGGGCCCCTTTGTGTTGATTTCTTTCACCTGCTCATTTGTGAGTTCGTTATCCTCACAGCCGGCCGGAGAAGTGCTTCCCACCTTCTTTTTAGGTAAGAGAGCGTCCACTGCGGTAGTGTGTTTCTCCCCGCTATCTGGCCTGAACTGCTGCATTCCCCATGATCCAGCCCCCCATGTTATTTCCATTCCCCCCATGGAGATTCTGCAACCGCTGCGTTAGGCGTTCCGTTTCCAGGCATTGTGCTTAGGCAACCCCGTTAATTTGTAACCTATGCCTATACCCCCTATTTCAGTTGGAAATCGGAACGCCGCACCTTTACCCTTTTATCCTATTTGCTCTATAGGTGGCGTCTCATTCGACCGATGCCGCTCCTGTTTTGACGTTACGAGGAAGCTAACATCCACCCCGATGTACCGGCTAACATTGGTAGGTCCTTCGTGTTTGTTAGGGACCCTCCTATGCCCAGGCGGCCCTTTCCCCGCCCCACCCCCACCCCCACCCCCGCCCCTCCCCCTTGTGTTCTAACCCTGTAAGCCCTATCTAGTCTGTAAACTCGCGATGGAAAGCTCCTCTGATCCTATCCCTTCTATGCATTCTAAACAGCTTCCCTCTTTTATCCTCCAGCCATTTCCTGGATACATGTGACACAGTCTCGCTCATGTGCCGTTCTCTCAATCTTATGAAGAAGCCAGATCGGGCCCCTTGAAACTTTTATCCACTCTGGTAGGTCCCCTCTTCCCCTCACTAGACCCATGTCTCATTTTTTATGAGCAGTGCTCCTTCCTGTGAGAACTTTATCTGCAATCTAAAGTTCTCTCTTCTGTTCTTTGAGTTGTAGCATTTCTCAATTTGTGACCTTCACATTTGGGACCAGATCCTTAATTATCTCACTTCATGGGCGCTCTACCGTCTTAAGTTTACTAGGTATGTATTGGCATCATTGAGCTTTTTAGCCGCTAGATTCTCTGATCGCACTGGGTGGGAATTATTCCTTTAATTCTTTGCCATCTGGTCTTTGCCATTTAGCTTACCACTATGGCATTCTGGTTTGAGAGCTGCCACTTGATAGATACCTAGCGAGCAGGGAACTACGGCTCGTCTGACCCACTATACTATTTTTAAGGTATACATTTTTCTAAATTTGTTTGTCCTAGTGTCAGGAATGTGTGAGTTTAAAAATGTAAACTGTTTATTTGTGATCTGTATTATTCTCTCTCTTTGGCCTAAACTAGTCCCTGAACTTCCTGGATGTCATTGCTATTTGTGCTATTTTTGAAATGTAACTTGATTATTTTTGAAAAACTCTGAACCCCTTTTCTGGATGTTCTCTAAACAAATGCTCTTTTAAATATGTCTTCCCTACAGAATATCGTCTCTCCCGTGTGACCCTCCTTCCCCCCACCTCTCCTCTGCCCTGATGAAGGTGTAGCCCGTGCGGGGCTATACACCGAAACGCGCGTCGGCGTTTGTTCCACTCTAGGAACCTATTTAACCATCTGGGACTATATGTCATCTGTCCCTACCCAGCATATGCATCTGTGGCTATTGTGTGGAGTGTTGTATGATGTATGAATGATTGTTTTCTGTGTGTTGGTGGTATACGTTGTGGGAGTATGGGTGATTAATAGAATTTAATCCTTTTTGTAAAAAAAATGTTATCAAATTATATTTATAACTGTTTCTCCTGAATATGTTTTGTTCTCACCACTAAAAATAAACGAAAAAGAATGAAAAAATGAATTTATAATAAAAATGTTTGTTAATACATAGTTGTCCTTCCATTTTTGAGATATCCACCAGGGGTCAGAGTGTAATAAGTGTTTTGGACCTTTCGTAGGCCACTTTTCTGAAATTACAGGGCAGGTTCCCTTCCTTGTTTGATTCTCATAGATGTGTTTTTTGCCTAATCACAGTGGAAACTCACATTGTAGCTTATCCATGCCTTTATTTCATTTTTTGTTTTCTGTTACTTAGTCTAGTCTAGGTGTAACATTTTTGCCTAATTGCTAGGGCGGTTGTCCTCGAATCTTGGAAACCGGGTTCGACTCTTGGCAACGACGCTGAACATCCTGTGATTCTGGGCAAATCACTTAGGCCCAGATGCATGAAGCTAAAAACCTCTCGCAAAGGGGCAGAGTCTCAGAATCTGCCCCTTTGCGACCGGTATTTTTGTATTTGGGATGCATCATCCCAAATGCAAAAATCGCAAATTAAGAATACGCTAAAATGCGATTACTTGCATTTAAGGAATCTCAAACTATCAAAGCAGAAGTTTATTCTTTAAACAACTAATCAATATCCCCAATGCTCGAGGAGCATGGGCGCCATTGATCAATTTTACACCACAGTACCGACACATCCTGCATTTACATATATATGCATATTATATGTATGTCTATATAAATACATATATGTGTGTGTGTGTGTGTGTGTGTGTGTGTATGTATATATATATATATAGAGAGAGAGAGAGAGAGAGAGAGAAATATATATGAAATGCATATATATGATATGTATACATATATATGAGCCTTAAAAGAAAGAGACATAATCAAAAGTAGGGATAAAAAAGTTATGATGCTACAGTGAGAGAAATATTACATTCCCAGGTGGCCCTTGGAAGGTGGGGGGCGGGGTAATTGCCCAAGTTGCCCAGGCCTTAAACGCCTCTGTACTGCTCCACCTACCGCTCAACTGGCCCCTCTAAGAACCGAAATGTAAGTTGTGCATTTGTATTACAACACCGGGAAATTCGAATTCCGCAGGGTATGGTAATTTACAGGTATGGCATTACTGCAATGTTCAGACGTTGCCTCCCACGGTGGACAACAACTGTGGAAATCAGTTTTTACATACGAATTCCCTCTAGTTTTCCTCTTCTTTTTGGCCGCACTCACCCATTCACATTTTTCTAGGTCTTGCTTAGTAAAGAGCACGCAATTACATGTTTACAGCTCTGAATAAATTAAATGTTTAGCGGATGAGACCCTATGTTATCGGCATAGCAGAAATGCGACAAATTGCTGTGATTGCTGTTTCAGAAATGACCACTAGAGGACCCTCTTGCTCACTCTTGGCGAATTCGTGACTAGGAGACTTTTTTTGCAGTGACTAGGGGCCAGATGTAGGTAATCTCGATTTACCTACTCTTAAATACCGATTCGGTATCTAGGAGTAGGTAAATGGGATGTAGGTAATTTCTCTTTTGAAATTACCGAATCGGTAATTTGGGGAAACATTGAAGGGTGGCAGGGTGTCACTTTGACACCCTGTTGCACCCCTCAATCGTGTATGGGTGCACATGTTGCAGACATGCATGCCCTAAGGGCATGTATGTCTGCAACATGGCAGCGTTTGAAAATAAAAAAAAATGCTTTTTCAAGGCTTTTCATTATTTACCACCAACTTCTAGTTGGTGGTAAATAACGAATTCTTAAAGCCCCGTAGCACTGATTACAGTGCTACCTACATCTAAAAATACAGATTCGGTAATTTTACCGATTCGGTAATTTTACAGAATCGGTCAAATTACCGAATCTGTATTTTAGGTGGTCCTACATCTCAGTATCCAAATACCGGTCGGTAACGGCCGAAAATCGGTATTTTCGGCCGTAACCGACCGGTATTTGGATACCTACATCTGGCCCTAGAAGTTTACAGTCCATGTGTGTGACCTACAAAAGGACCTTTTTTTCGGCCTGCAGTTTGGATCACCAGTTGGTTACTGGTTTGACCGTTTTCTATTCTCTGGAGTAATTTTTAGTGTTGTATTGTATTTCTTTGTAAAATACTTTGGTTTGTTGTTAGTTTGTATGATTTACTTAAACTAATCAAGCAGTACAGCTATATTGTAATTTAATTTCGTTTGATTTCTTTTAACCTTAACATTCATCACATTGAGTAGATTTAAAACCACTTTGGGGCAAAAAAAATGTGGCTGCATCAATGGGCCTCTGAGTTGTTTGTCAGGAGAATCTGCAAACACCTGCACCAGGCATCACACTTTATTTTTTATTTTTGCACTGTTATGTAGAGGGAACTAGGCCCCAGGGCATTAGAGCTTTTTATGTGAGAACCAGACTATTTTACATTAAAAAAAAATGTTTTCTATTTTTTGAGGCATGGGGAGATTAAGAGATTTACCCACAATCACAGGATGTTGAGCCGACGCTGGCTGTCCAACCAGGTTCCCTCAGTTCCAAAGTCGGCAGCTCGGGCGTTAGCTTCACCTTGTCCCACTTACAATGGATACAGAGAAATACATTTTTATGCCAGGCTGGTGTATATAAATGTAGCCCAATAACGTGTTATTTTTATTACGTTTATTTATATTTATAACTTTTATTACTAAGTGCATAGGTCAAGTTCGAGTTTATTGCCACACTACAGCAAAACTGACAAACATTTCTTTTAGCTAAACACCTTTAGTTAAAACAAGTGCACATGAAAAGAATATCATGGCATTAACTATATCTGCAGACGCATCGCCTCTTGTGACACATGGTCCCTCCCAGGGCTTTAAGTGGGCCGGGTCTCACCGGGTCTGAGCACCGGCAGTTTTTTAAGGGGGCCTCGAAACGGGTCTCTATTGGGCTCTGTTTTGTGCCCTGGCACAGGCGGTCCATTTTTTTTCAGACTGCAGTGACAGCAGGCACATCGATGTGCGCTACTCTCACTGCTCTTCTCACTAGTGGAGAAGTTACAGCATGACGTCATGCCAGGTGAGCATTGTAAGGAAAGGACAGCCGCGGCCGGTAGTGGGAGTACTTGCCGGGCGGTGATGTGGGGGAGGGGCAGGGTGGGGGGTAGTAATGTATGGATTACGGACCTTCACAGGTAAGTAAACATATAAATAAATAAAACGAATTTTGTTGTGCGCACTGCATCGCATTTGGTGATGCAGTGCGCGCAACAACATTTGTTTTATTTATTTATATGTTTACTTACCTGTTAAGGTCTGTAATCCATACATTACTACCTCCCACTCTGCCCCTCCCCACGTCACCGCCCGGCAGGTACTCCCACTACCGGCCACGGCTGGGAAAGGGAAATCCTTTCAAGAGTCATTTTCTCTCTAGTTTTCTCTTCTCTTTTTGAAACTCAGAAGCAGCAACATTGTCCTGGTGTCACCAGGGCTTTAAGTGGCAGCTTTTACAATATTATATACAACAACCCATAGTTGCTGATTATTTATCTTATGCAACTGATAACCACTGACAAAGCCAATAGTCCTGCCTTGTTGTAGGTATGATGTTACTTGTTGTATCATATATCTGGATGCAATGACAGAAACTGCAAAACACAAGTCAGGCGGCGCGCAAAGCTCAGCACAGATGTTTAGCTTATGTGTTTCCAAGCCACACCCTTAATTACATTGGCCACGCCCCTTTGAGAGACCCACGAGTTTTTTCATCCCACTTAAAGCCCTGGTCCCTCCCCACAATAAACAAGGACAATACACGTCATATTCCACGCTGCAGGGTGGTAAGCAGTGGCGGCTGGTGACATTTGAAAGTGGTGAGGCGTAAACTTATTGTGGTACCCGACTGCGGCAAACCAGTGTAGCAAGGATGCCCAAAGAACCTACAGGGGGTCGAGGGGTTCTCCCCTCGAGAAAATTTTGGAAAAAGAGTGGACAAATGGTGCATTTTCAAGCAAATTTAAGAAAGCAGGAAGGATAATAAAGCAATACAATTGAATTAATCATCATTTGAGAAATTGCCAAATTTTATGAGCTATAGAGGACAATATTTGCGTATGCTGATGTTATCATTTGCCTATATTTACTTGTGAACATACTGATACACTTGTAACTGTTTTGTGCAATATAAAAAAAAACATTTGCTCATGCTATGCAAGCAAAAACACGCATAGGGAGCACGGAGGAATATGCCCAGAACCGGCGTCTTATGCACACACTATATCTGTGTATACATGCTATTATACGTCAGCTGAAGGCCTACTCACTGAAAAACACAGGGAGTGGCCAAAACAGCAGTATTAAACACCCGGGACTGTAATATATTTAACACTAGTGCACAACCTATGGAACTAGCATAAAACTGTGGGCAGCCCTGGCTTCAGCAGCAACAATATGGAAGAACATGCAATACCCGTCTTGCGATGAAACTGAAGATGACACGACCAGTACAGACAAAAGCTACTACTCTCTCATCACCTACCAACAGTAATGTCTAAAACAACAGATGACATCTTGTGAGTGAAGGGACAAACAGAATCGAACGTGAGGAGACCAGGAGGCAGAATGCAAAACCTGCATTGATGACCGCTCCGTATGCGGGAGAAGAGAACCTCTCCTTGTCACTTATTTTGTTAAGAGCAGTGCACAGTTTTGGAAGTCTGTCTCAATGTAATTAATTGCAGTAATGAACCTTCGCTGCTAATAAGCACACTCCATTCTGGTACTAGAGCCGTTCATCATTAATTTCCAAAAGATGGTCATTTCCCTATAGCAACTTTCTCCATAATAACTGCACTGGTATCTCAGGACAGAGAGTGGCGCGCGCTCTGTTGCCCAGGCAATATTTTCCACCACCAGCATCATCAAGGGTCATTTATTGCTTAATGCTGGCATTTAGCTGATCCCTATGCCCGCCGAATTTTGGAAGCTAATAAGATTAAAGCAAAAGAACAAAAAGTGATTTTCGCTGCATGACACAGTTCGGTCTAGTGCGAAGCCATGAGGAGAAGTTTATTCGGATTGTTCAACGCCACCTTGTCACTAGGACACATTTTTTTAACAAATCTACTCAAGGGCCAGCAGAGAATTAGTAGACACGGGTCGGCGGGGGGGCATCCCAAGTGTGTAATTAAAGCGTGCAAGCGTTACCATGCCGATATCCTGCACTCTGCCCCACACGGAAAGCCCTAGCACCTTCCAATTCTCAAAGTTGCACACTTACCTTACCGCCGGTCAGCGCCGCATCTTCTTCTGGGAGTGGGACCTTGGCGCCTTCACACTGGAGCGGAAACCGGTACCCTGCCCTCCGTCCTCAGCCAATCCTGGCGCTGGAGCAGCGCCAGGATTGACACAGGGCATGGTTGCTTTCTGCCCGCATGCCCATTAGCAGAGCGAGGTTTCGCTCTTCTAATGGGCATGTGCAGGCACAAGTGCGCATGCGTGGGCAAGGCTGAAAAACGTGCCTCCGTCCCCACTCATGCGCACCTGTGTGCTGCTGCCTGCCTCAGACAATGCCTTATGCCTGTCAGTCAACATGACACAGGACCGCCCACCCCCTTCAGACTCTGAATGGGGTGGGCGGTCCTGCATCATGCTGACTGACAGGCATTGTCCGTCGCGTTTTGAACTGAAGTAAACTGAGAGTTTCTTTCAGTTCAGACTAGAGCAGTACGCCGAGGAAGCTGCAGGTGCGGGCGGGGGGAGCAACGCCCCAACGCCCCCAATGGACGGTCCGCCACTGGTGGTAAGAATGAGGGCAATAAAACACACGCACTCCTTTGGAGTGCTATGACAAAAAAATAAGGTCCCTACATATAAACCAACTAGTGATATGCAATGGGCTGACCCAAAGCCCACTGAGAGTATTGATATTGCCTACAGTAGGTCTTTTCACAACAGACAGCGAAAGCTGTCTGTAGGCACGACGAAACAATGGCCTTGAGGGATACATTGGCGCCGAACACAGAAGAGGGAGAACCCAGTGCACCTTTGAGGGTCACCTCTGGGAACAGGATGGCAAGGGGGCCCCAGGGAAGGAACACTCCCACAGGCTCCAGTCACACATAGAAAGGTCCATGTCCTCCCTCCACATGTGGGCCTGCAGACACACACCTAGCATGATTACCCTGTACTCTGGCCTAAAGCCCACCATAAAAGGTTGGTGAAATATTTTACTGCCCCCATCTCCGGGGGAATCTGAACCCTCATTAAAAGTTAGGGTCATCTGGAAGAAAACAGAGTGAAGCTTGAACCCCTATTCTGTGCTTCCTTGCTTTTGCCAGGGCACCCATTTCTTGCAAGCAATGAGCAGACGCCTGAGTGGAAAGAGGGCCTTGCACTCAGTTTGCTAATCTGAGCCCCGGCTTCTCTGACATTAAACTTTTAAATATTTCTCTTCGTTATAAAAACCTCCTTTTCACATCAACACAGGGTAGATCAGGAAAGCGTGTGAGTTTATTCCCATCATCTTTATTTCACACCTAGCGACAGTGTTTAATTTGTAAAAGAATGGGTGCCGATCCCATAAGCCCCTCTCAGAAGCCCGCGGCCAGTGCAATTGAATAGCAGCACGCCGATTACCAACTTTGCAGCGTTCAATCCCCCTCATGCCTCTTTAATCCACTCTTAGACTCTTCCTCCCCCTTTATCTCAGTCTTGCAGGATCCTGTATTCTCCATTTGTGATTGCTTTTTTGTCTTTCTCTACCTCCTTTTTTAGGTCGAGGTAATATCCGGTCTGCCGAAGGCAGAACCGGAAGTACTGAGATTTAATGTTTCTTAGTGTGGACTATTTGTCCCGCCTCTGTTTTTGCCTCTCTCCCATTGGCTGGCTTCCTAAACGGAGGCCAGCCATTGGAGGAGAGAGCTGTCCCTCCGAATAGGCTCCGTCCTTTTCGGATTTGGAGGTGTGTTCGGTGTTCTTCTTTCCACTTTTAGGCCACGCCCATTCTGAGAACACCGAACACGCCCCCAATCCGAAAATGGCCGCGTGTTTCTCCGAGGCATTTCCGCCTTGCCTCGGAGAAACATGGTCGTGTGGAGCGCTCCTCTCTTGTCTACAGTGGTTGTTTTGCTCTCCCGGTAAAGAGGCTCACACAGCACTGTTTCTGGGCTCTCCTGATCCGAGCCGGGGGTTCTTTTGTTTTAAAGTCTGCTGAGACGACAAGTAAACCCGGGTGCAAATCTGAACTCGTATTTGATATGTAAACAGTTTGATGAAAAGATTTCGATTGTGAAACCTCATTATTGTTAAGGCCAGCCGTTTGCAGTGTACATTTACAAGTTTAATGTGGGTGATGTGTTAATGTTTACGGAAGTGGGACAGATGATATTTCGATGTGTAATATTGGATATCCGTCGTTTGGGCGAAAGAGGGATTTAAAGGGGCGGCGAGTCAGACGCTGGTAGACGAGAGGAACAAAGATGTAACGAAAGCCAGAGATGTGGGGGCGAGGAGGCAGGGGCCTGAAGTGGAAGAGAGAGAAGAGGTGTGGGGAGTGATCAGTGGCGGCTGGCAGGGGGCAACATTAGAGGAGGCCCCTGCCGAGAGAGCTAGTGGGGATCACGATTGTAGAAGCAAGAGGTGAAACACGGCAGAGGCGGGTAAAGCGGCGTGAAGCCGAGGCCAGTCGACGAATCGTGGTCTGGTGGAAAGGATGAGGTGGAGCGCGAAGGAGGGACACGCACCTGAAGCTCACAGGTCCATTATAAAATAAAAACACTTTTGAATGGTGTGGGTGTAGGCTTCACGCTCAGCCCTTGCTTGTAGCACTTGCATAAAGTGGTTTGCCTTTTGAGAGCTGGGCGCATCACCTGATTCCACACCGGTTCACATTGAGTCTTTCCCCTCACACACTCGTTATCTCCATTTCGTCTGTCTTTTCCATTTCTTCCCTTTATTTCTCCACATCCTTCTCCATTCCCACCCTCATATTCTTACAACCCCTTCACTCTTGCACTTTCATTCTCTCTCCTCCCTCTCGTTCCCTGTCACACTCAATCTCCATTTTCTAGTGTATTTCACCCGTTCCCCCTCTTTTGCATCTCCCTCGATTCCCCTCATCGACTGTGTGCGCTCTCTCTCTATATATATATTATAAATAGAATTTTGCAAGGTTTCCGTCCCACACACAATCATAGTCTCTCTCTCTCAATTTATATATATATTTATATATATATATATCGTGGTCTCTTTATATGGCTCTCACACCCGCTATCTTACTTTCGGGCGCTCTTCCTCTCTTTACCCTTGCTCGCCGTCTCGCGCCCTTCCGTTCTCTCGTCCTCTCCCCTCTCCACAACCCCCCCTTTCACACTCACTCTCCCTGCCCCGCGCCTCTGTAACCCGGCCACTCCGCCGATCTCTCGTTTCCTGTATGAAAGACAGGAGCCTCCGACCCCCTCGTCCTTCCCTCCCCAGTCCCAACTTCTATGTTTACACCAAGTCTCGCCTCCTAGTATTTTCTGTTTTGATTTAGTATCGTTGCGTTAGCGGGGTCCTGCATTCCAGCGGGTGCTTGGAAGCGCTATGTAAATGTGCATACGGGGCTTGCATTGAAGTTGGAGAAGCTGAGTTGTTCATCATCTAAGTGTAACTCGGCATCAGTCCCACCCCTAACAGGTGTGCTGATGAAATTAAAGATTCACGAGAGAAGTGGGCAAATGTAGCTTGACTAGATATCGGTGGTAGCATGATGGGCTCTGCAATCATATAGCCAGTTAACCCTGCAACAGAACAACACTGACATACATGTATTCTGCAACATCTAAAAGCCAGTGGCTAGTGGCCACCGGCTCTGCAAAAATGACACGAAACGGAAAAAAACACATGGTCAATAGAGTCATTTACGGACAGAAGAACAAAGCCAACTTATCAGTTCCGAAAACGTAGTTTGGAGAGCAAAGTACGTATTGCTTCAGGAATGCAATTGGTCTCTTCTGTGGTAATTTCTGATAACACTGAGCGATATGGCCATTACTAGTTCTATTCAGTGAGCGCACGCATGCTTTTAAGTGAGACAATGCCTATGTATGTGGTTTATTTTTAAAGATAACCAGTCCGAAGTTAGTTTGCACTCTGGTTTACCCTGAATTAAAACTTTAGTCTGCAGCAAATTGGTGCAGCCTTCATTATCACACTAGCAGCAACTCTATGCCCCCTCCCCTTTCAAATTAAGACTGCTCCAGCAAATGGTTTGGTTAAAGGGTGAGTGTGAGACCTCAAGGGTGTTAAGACACTGGAGCGTTGGGGAGGGACAGTCTGGAGCCACCACCCACTAGGAGCACAATGTGTACTAGAACAGCAGAGGGGGGGGGGGGCGGCTAGCAGGGTTGAGGTGACACGGCAAAGCCGGCTAAGGCTTTTTACACAACTAGCGCTTTTTAACAAACACGCCGTTTTAAAGCATTATAAATAACTTTTTACCAGGTAAACAGTGGTTTGCCTTGACTTCTTTTTTTTTCTTCTTCCCCTAGCTTCTGCTATCTGAGCCTTTAGTCCTTTGAAATCCTTATTGTTGGGTTCCGCCTGCCCCGTCTTGTATTTGTGTACATAGTGCAACTCCTACAAGTTCGAAGCAACTGTTTTTATTTTTTGCGACAGACACACATCTTTCTCATGGAGGGTACTGGGGCAACATTAAAATAGGTGGTGATTTCACTGTTATTGCAGGGGCAGTTCCTCCGCTATGGTGGAGGAGGGTTGCCCCCCCTCCCCCGCCAGCAGCCAAAAAAGGAAAAATAAAACGATAATAAACTTCTGTTTATTATTGCCTTGCCTTTGCTTTCAGAGCCGAGGTTTGGGGGCAGGGCCAGGGGATGACAGACACTAGAGAGAGTGGTGGGCACTGCCCTCAGTGCGCATGATAGTTTGGCCGGCTGCCTCAGGATGACCAAACCGTCATGTGCACTTAAACTCTCTCCAACCTGAGCTGCGGCGCTGGGTTGGAGAAAGCAGGCACAGGCCCCCAGTCTAACTGGGAGAGCAAACGGAGGGTTGTCAGGCCAATCCACACGCTGCTCTCATGCAATAGAGCTGCTTCAGGATAGGCCACAGTGGAGTCTGGGAGTCTGTGTCTGCAGTGGAGAGGAGCGTGATGCAGCAATACAGCAAGTAAGTCATTTTTTGTTTATCTATGTTTATCTCACCATCCATTCACGCCCTGCCCCGCCACTCTATCGAGATCTCTCTGCTTCTGTGTTACTATGCAGTAAATCCACTTTAGTATTGTGTAATTATGAATAAAACCTCCTCAAATTGGGAATTGCCATGTGGGACACAGTTCTTTTAACATTTCACCACAATTCTGTGGGGTTTTCACACATGCATTTATCACCAACTCTGAGAAAGTGATAAGTATATGCAGGAACACGTGAGTAGAAGGTGGGAATGGTAGGATGAATATGGCAGACAGGTGTAGTATGAAACCTGGTAATGGTAGGTAATCATAAAAGGCGTGTTTGATAGGTATGATGCGTCGGGTAAATTAGGTTATATATGGTGGGTGTGTTAGGCATGGCAAGTATGGAGGGTATAGTAGGATAGCTATCGTAGGTATGTTTGGGTAAAGTAGGTTAAATATGGCAGGTAGTTACAGTTGTTAGGTATGGTAAGTACCAATACTTGAGTATATCCTGAGCTAATTCCCACAAGAGTAATTGTCCTTAGTAAATCAAAGTTCAGACGGTCTTCTTTTGTTCTCCATTTATTTTTCACTGTTGTTCTCCACACATGATCCTAGCCAACACGTGTTTCGTCTTTCGTGGTGTAAACCACAGACTTCATCAGGGCTAATTCTAACAAGAGAATGTAGTTTCAACAGTAATCAAATGTTATAATATTTTTAAAAGGGGGAAACTCCCAGTTATCTCGTATTTGTGCTACGATGTACTATAAGGTAAGGTGTGTGGCCTCTCCTAGTAGACATGTCCCAATCACTTTATCAATATAGGACATAGGACCAATATCAGTAGTGTACGCCGCATGTCCGTGTTAGTTGACGTCAACTAACACGGACATGCGGAGTACACCTTTTAACACCATGCGCGCTAGCAGAATTCCGCTCACACGCTGGGTTTTGCGGAAACGCACTTTACGTGACGAGCTGGGCTCGTCATCAGCGTGCGAGGAGGCTACGCCATGACGAGCCCAGCTCGTCATCAGCGTCAAAGGGGATAAAAAGGTTTTTCATCTGAACAGACTGTATTAGCTGAGTTACACTGTACCTCAAAAAAGTGCATTATGAAACCGAGACCGAAGGTGAAGAGTGCATTGAAAGTGATGAATGTAAAAGGAAGCCACAGCAAAATAATACATAATAGATATATTTGACAAAGGTCAGCATTTTATTGCTTCCTTAAGAATATCTGTCCAAACATCTATACTTTGTGGGCTAAAGAAGTTGTAAATCCAACAACACCTTATTATGACAGCAAAGTAAAACAAATGAATGCCCAAGGGCAATTAGTGAATAGCACCAGTCCTTTATTTAATGATAGGCTGAGGCATCCACGTACGCAGTAAAATCATATGTCTGCAATTAAAATGTCATTGTGTCATCAAAGTCAATATATTATCAAGCAATACAATCTGGATTTTAAATTCCAAACTACAAGTCATATTGTTTTTGCAGTTTACCACAAGCATTGGCAAACACAATCAATCTCGCTTTGCCAAGGATTTTTGGTCACTATGATTTGCAACAGATGCAGACGCAGTGCTTTAGTGAAAGTCACATTACTGAAACCTTTGTAAGCATCCCTCTTAGAAATTCCTGTGGAAGCCACAGGGGCAACTCTGGCATGTAGGCCTTGGAGAAGGAAATAAAAAAAGAAGCAATGAACTACAAGGAAAGCCTGTTTGAAGGACACACAAAAAGCTGGGATTACCTCAAGGAGCCTATGTCAATACCTAGAAAACAATTTCAGTCAGAGAATATTTCCACATGTGAAGCACCCCAACATCCACCCTGATGTACCACAGAGAAAAAAAGGAAAAACATACACACCCACAAGATCTGGACCAAGACCAAGGAGAAGTGTGGCTCAATGGTTAGAGCGGCAGACCCTGATGCAGAGGTCTGGCCCGGGACCATGGTTCAATTCCCGCCTTGGCGGCTCTTGGGCTCAATTTCCCAAGACCTCATAATTCTCGCCTCGGTGCCTATTCTAATCATGGGTCCCACTCTGCAACTCTGGGCAATAGCTTGCTTAATCTCCAAAACGGCCCCAAAAACGCTAGGATGCCTGGCTTCATCTTGGGGGTGCCCAGGAGTTGGCACTTCATAGGGAAAGGCCAGGAAGGGTTCCTCAGCAGTATTCGTACAAGCGCCGAGATGTTTCATGGTGATTCGTGCACTATACAAGTACCATTACATTACCAGAAGGAGTACAGTCACATGCACTTACCCTCTAAAGAAGGGGTTAAATAAGAATGTCAAAACACAGTATGACATATGAAGAAACTATTACTGTGGTTTTAAGGATAACCTGAATACCAGAAACAAATTGCAAGAGAAAATCATTGGGATATTAATAAATCCACTAGGTGTTACTCTTTTAGGAATGCCTTAGAAACCTGTACCAGAGCCTCTGGGGTAAGATTAATGACACCGATTGCCCAGAGACTTGTGCCAAGGACATTCAGTTTCAGTTATCAGGGCACGCAAGAAGCTACAGATGATAACCTTGAAGCAGACCCTCAAGAGAGCAAGGATAGAACAACTAACAAGCTTCGCCACCATCACAGGATAAAGGTCTGATAACCAATAATGAGGAGTGGAAGAATGCTAAGAAAGACCCAAACTTACCACTGCAAATGTGAATAACATGGTGGAGCTGTGGGTTGAGGGTTCATATGGAACGAGCTAGCATGAAGAAGGGAGGGAAGAATTGAGGGCGAGGGAATGAAGAGAAGGATGGATATATTGAGAAATGGATAAAAGGATGATGAAAAGAAGGAACAATGATGGGTGGCGTGAAGATAATTGGATGATAGATGGACAGATGAAAAAAAAGATGGCGGGATAAATGGACAGTTGAATAGACGGATGATAAAAATAATCAGCGAACAAGGAAGGAAGGCATGTGGGTGTATGGAGAGAAAGGAGAAAGAATGAGTCAGGAGAAGAAAGAAAACTGAAAGGAAAAACATTAATAATGATGGACAAAAAAACTGAAGGAAAGAAAGAAAAAAGATGGAAAGAAGGTAGAGTGTGAAGAAATGTGGTGTATTATATGGTGTGGTTTTGCAACCTGACCGTGTTATACATTTACCAACTCTTTCAGGAACCTTAGGTTTCAACTGTCTCCTTACACAGAGGAACACGTGTTAAACATTTACACAATACCAAAACAATTTAAACAGAAATGGGCACAACACTCAAGAAATCTGACTCCAATTAAAAAAATGGGCTGTATTTTTATAAGAATTTAGACGCTAGAATGAAAAAGATCCACTGGCGGGTTCCATAGATGTAGATTTTACAAGCAAAAATAAATCAGTGCAATTTCACTCAACCACGAACAAGCTCTGGAAAAGTCAATGAATTGGACATTTTGAAACTTTTTCGAAGAAAACTTAGGTAAAAGTCAATGCGGGCAGTTAGAAGTTCTTGGGGTGACCGACTCTACCAGGGAGCTAGTCAGGGGAACCTGCAAGGTCCTTAAGAATAGTTACTTTCACTGGAGCAGCAGTCCTTCAGCAGTTCTAGGCACTTTATCCACATTACAATGGACTCCTAGGGAGACGTCCTTATGGACGTGATGAAGGAAGCTGTAGATGCTTTAAGGATGTTGTGTATGCAATATGGTAAAACGGGGCCTTTCTGAAGGGATTCTGCAGTCCGCAAAGATGGTGAGGGCACCCTGGATGCATAGTCGATGTCCCACGAAACCTCTCCAGTCTGGCCGGAATCAAGTTGCAACTGGACTACCAGTCACTTCTTGTTGCGGACACAGTCTAATCCTTCCAGGGTCAATAACTTCCCTTCTGAGAGTCCCAGCAACTCTCCTACAGCAGTCCTGGGCTCAGCGAACTCAGGTGAAATTCTGCAAATCGGGTCTTGTTCCTCAGTGCTGCATGGTGTTGGTGGTAGTGGCTTAAAGTCTTTGGGCTACCATATTGCCCCAGCAGGCTTCTTTAGCTGCTATGTCACTCTGTTGCAAACAGGAGGCCACTCAGCTGCCCCTTGAAGTTCTCCGGCTTGACAGGGCAGCCCTTCTTTGAGTTGGTTGAGATCTGAGTTCTGGGTGCCATATTTATCTTCAGAAAATGCCCTCAGGGTAGGATGCGGTTGGTATCCAATGGGCTACCAGGTTCCCTCCCTCCTGATGACCACTTCCTAGGATTTGCGCCATTTCGCTACTGCAGGATGCACCATTCTGCCCATGAGACCCTCTGTTGACACTCAGAGCTCCTTAGCCCATCCTCAGAGGTATGTCTAGCAAGGGGCTACACGCCCTTGGAAAAGACGGTTTGACAACTGGCTTCTTCTCTCCTATCTCCAGTGCCAACGTGTCTGCCTAAACAATAAAGCAGCCCCTCTCCCAAGTGTTACCCATTTTCCCTTCAAAGTTGGCTTCTCCTTTGAAGCTCACCTTTTGGTCTAACAAAAGTATGGCTTCCAGCAGCATCTCAATCCCATGTATGCCCCTATTGTGTCCTTTCCTGGGTGTTTTTAGCACATATCCCCAGGATGGCAGAAAGCTGTATGCAGTACAAGCCCTGTGTACATCAGTAAACAGGCACTGGAAACCTTGGGCAACTAAAGTAGCAACTTCTAAAGTTGCAGTTTGCCCACCAGCATGACATTTTTTAGGCACTCACCCCAGGTCACAGATCTGGGTTGGATCCATCATCATTCTTTAGCTCAATTTGGTACCCCAGTTCAGACCCAGCTGTATGCAAATCAGTCTTGACCTTGTTCCTTACAGCAACAGTCCAGCCCGAACTGCCAAGCCAGGTCTGCTCTGGACTGGAAACAAGCATCCTGGGTCCGGTTTCGGGGTAACACCCGTCATCAGCCAGCTAGCTTGAATCCAATGGCAAAGTGAGCAAGGACCCATGTCTGGGCATACCCTGCCAACCTAGGGGAAACATAGCAAACACATGGAGATGATGGACGGAGCACTGAAATTTTCCATACACAAACCTCCAGTCACAGTCCCGGATTGAATCCATCATCATTCTTTAGCTCACATTGTCACCCCAATTCAGATCCAGCTATATGCAAGTCAGTCTTGACCCTGTTCCTTATGGCAACAGTCCAGACCAAACTGCAAAGACAGGTCTTCCCTGGACCAGAAAGAATCATCCTGGGACCAGTATTGGCCAGGCTAGCTTGAGTCCAGTGGCAAAGTAAGCAAGGGACCCACCTCTGGGCATACCCTGCCAACTTAGTGCGAACCAAGCAAACACAAGGAGATGATGGACGGAGCACTGACATTTTTCAGACACTCACCCCCCAGTGCCAGATCTTGGTTGAATCCATCATCATTCTTTACCTCAATTCGCCACGCAAGTTAGATACAATCTAACCATTAACTCAGATTATCTTTTGACACTAAACCGTACCAAATTTAGAAATCCCATTCAGAAGTTGACAGGGCTAGGGGCCAGCGTGTAACTCGGTACTGGCCAATGCAGCTACTAGCCTTTCCACATTAAAAATTACACTTTAGGGTTTTTACTGCTAGAACATGTAAACATGTTCCACTTTTTAATATATAACACCCTTCCTTAGGGCTCATAAGGCCTGCCATAGGGGTAATTAACAAACATTAAAAGGGGAATTTTAGGCTTTGCCAATAGCTTAAATAGTAAAGTTGAGTTAGCTGTTTTAAACTGCCCTTCAAGTCTGCAGTGGCAGGCTAGGAGCCATGTTTTACCTTGTCCCACTCATGGTTGCACACAAGTGCTTCTGTCCCTGGGGAGCACTCTAACTTACCGGCCCTTGTTACGTCTGGTACCATATACTGGGACTTGCAAGTAAGTTAGGCTACGGTAGCTGGGGAAAAGCCAATTCAAGCCATTATAAGGGTCAGAGCACATGCACTTGTTTAGCACGGCTTAGAACATTTCTGAGTCATCATTACACCAGCATCCAGTAGTCAAAATGGGGGCAAAAAGTAGGTGAAAACCTGCAAAAAGCTTGTTTCCTTACACAGAGAAAGAAGAAAGGAACTTTGAAACAGAATCAAAAAGAAAAATGGAGAGAAGGAACAAGAGAGATAAAGAAAATTTTAAGGAAGTATGGAAAAAGGGAAAACATATAAGAAAGGATTAAAAGAAGGGGGTTAAGGGAGCAATGGAAGGATGAAGGAAATACAAATAATGAAGGAAATAAAAACAAGAAAATGAAGAAAATCAGTAAAGATGGAAGATCAGCCTTGTCTTATCCAACAGAAAAATATCGGAACAATTCATCAGTGATCTTTCACAACGGACTATAAATTCAACCTTTTTGACAATGTATTTGTCAAAATGTTCTGCAAAATGCAGAAGATGTCCCCATTTAAACAAATAAACAATCTTTGAAAGGAGTGACCCCTTACACGTGTATGAGGAAGTAAGTAGCTAATGATAAGTTTGACTCTAGCTTTCAAATTCTGAGAACTGAGGTGTTGAATGTATCATTTGGCTGCATTGTTTTCAGAATTTCCTCAGAGGAGCAAAACACTGCCCCCTCCAAATGAATGCCGTCTTGTCACCTTACTTCCTTATTCATACGGTTCAAGTGGTAGAAAATAGGCAAACACTGTCAGGAAGTTTGAATTTATTACTGAACTATCAAAAAGTTGTGATATATGTGTTAGTCAGTCAAAGCACGCTTTATTCGATTTACAAAGAAACCATAAAAAGCACATACAATACATATACATTAAAATCACATTTCATAATTAAATAATACAACGAGATGACCTAAAATTTTACTAAACTACATCATGTCTAATACTAATAAAAGATACCTTATTTACAATAAAATGTTCAGTGGAGCTCGTTTTTTTCTAAAATAGAAGGCTTCTGCCAGGAAACTGGCCACACTAAAAGTAATGTAAATATTGCCCAACATCTGGAGGTAAATTAAGGCAGGTCTAACTTGAGTAAAACCAGCCTCCCTCAGCACAGGTAATAGATGTTTTTTCCTGGCAGCAGTATAATACTCACAAAACATCGTAAAATGCATGGTATCCTGCTCAGAAAATTTATCACAGTCACAAGGGGGTGCATCTTTCGGGTGATTCCATGAAGGGTAGTAACCGAGAGAGAATTGGATTAAATTAAACCTAAATCTTGTTAATAGAAATCTGTGAAGGGGTTTTGTAACAAAATTCAAATATGGTTCCAGGGTTGGGGTAGTAATTAACATGGCATGGGCTCTTATGGATGGTTTCATCATTTCCCTCCCCTCTCTACTAAGGCGGGCCCTATCTGAAAAATGGACTTTAATCCACCTTACGTCCTCTCTCTTGATGTTACGAGGCAGTAAGAAAAGTTCCTCTCTACCCAAAGCTGAAAAAGTGTTTTTTTAAATACTTCAACCAGGGTATTTTTATGGCATGGTCCAAGGACATGACGTCCTCCAGAATAAGATGGTTTAAAGTTAATTCTGGATTCAGCCATGTCCTTGCCCATAATAAAAGAGGGGCCAAGTTCAATTTGTCTGTGATGTAACTCAACCCTACTTCCTCATGGATAGAAAATGTGGGGACGGTTTTGGCACTGAAAGCAATGTTCTAATTAACCTGTTTTCTACCCTTTGGATTTTTTCTTGATTAACATAACCCCACAGAGCGGCTCCATAGGAGGCAATAGGGATGCACTTAGTGTTATAAACCTTCAAAAGTGCTTCCATCGGCCTGGCCCCCAGCCTTTTGGCAAAACCCAACAAAGCAGATGTTGAACGGGCTAGGGCTAAACTCTTTGCCTTTAGCTGTGGGGCCCACGACCCCCTTTCATCAAAAAGGACCCCCAAATATGGAAAAACCGGAACCCTGGAAACCACCTCCCCCTTACATTTGAAGATTTTAGATCTTAATTTCCCTTTCTGCTTCCCCACTACCATTGTGTGGGATTTTTTCGCATTTACTTTCAGGTCAAGTTTTTCCATAAAGAGGCCAAAACTATCCAATAATGTCTGCAGACCGATGCCTGTACGAGCAATCAGTACCGCATCATCAGCGTATAGGAGGGCCGGAATCGACTGTCCTCCCGCCCGCGGCACATCTGCGCTCCCCTCCTCCAGCTGTTTTTCCAACCCATTTATATAAATGGTGAAAAGGAGGGGGGCCAGAATGCACCCTTGGCGGACCCCTTTCTCTGACCTGAAGGTCCCCGTACATCTCCCCTCATTTGTGACCCTTACTTTGGCGAATAGCTCCTGGTGTAGGGAGGCTAAAAAAGCAACCAGGGAAGAGTCTATCCCCATCTCAAGTAGGATTGCCCATAATTTGGACCTATTTACCAAATCGAAGGCCGAGGAGAGGTCCATAAAGGCCAAATAAAGGGAACCCTCCCCGGCCACCGCATATTTGGCAATTAAAAGGTGCAAATTCAAACATTGGTCCAGGGTGCCTCGTTTCTCCCTGAAACCATATTGTATGTTTGATAGCCCACCACAGGTCTCCAAGTTTTCCCTAAGTTTAGCCAGTAAGACTCTGCCCAAGATCTTAATGGCAGAGTCAAGAAGGGAAATGGGTCTATAACACCCCGGGTCATCACGTTTTCCTTTTTTTAAAATTGGCACTATGATAGAAATTGCCCAGGTATTTGGAAACATCTTATCATTTGCTGCCACAAAGACTTTGGTTAATATCTTGGACCAGATTTTCGGGGAATATCTATATAAGTCCGCAGGTACACCATCGGCCCCCGGCGCCTTATTTTTTGATGTCTCCAATATGGCCTTTAAAACTTCCTCCTCTAAAAAGACTATCGGGGGAGCGGCATGCGCTGTCAATTGGCAGTGCTGGATTATGCCATTCTTCTCACTGTAGATATGTGTTAATAGTTAATAATTTCATTATAAAGTTCAATAATTTAAAAATAACTTTTTGTATCCTTATTTTGAAAGCATTTACTGAATATTCACCTTATAAATAATTATTTGTATTGTCTGTTGCCACGACTGCCACTTATTCTTGTTGTTTTGGGTAAAGGGGTAGATCTTCATCATCATCTGAAGTACCTTCCTCAGGTTCAAGTGGTGGGCCCTTTCTCATTGCTATGTTTTGAAGCATAGCACAGGTAATTATTGTTTTGCAGCTGGTTTCTGGTCCCTAATCCATTTGTCCGCCACGTTTATGTAGGAATGAAATACCCCCTTAAAGTATTCCAGAAGTGCCCTCTATTACCGGTCTGATTCGCCCAGACAAAACCAATTTTTTCAAGGGCTTTCGGACACTTTTACTTTAAATACCTACATGTCCCAGTTTCTGTGGTAGAGTTGGTAGAGAGCACACATTTATTGCACTCTAGTGAATGCTCATGTATTTACCAGTCCTCTTCCCACACTAGGGATAGCAGTTGAATACTTTGAAGAGCCCCCCCTGATGTGTTGCTTTGACTCAGTCACACTATAAAGTACTTTTTAAAAGGGTGAATCAGTGTCACAGGAGCCCTCCATTGGTGGTCAGGCCTGCCCCTGGGTCTCAACACAGTATGAGCGAGGGAGTGTTTTTATCTGACAGGTTTTAGAAGTTAGCCATTATAGTAATGGGGTAACCCATAAGGTAATGGACCTGGGTATCAGTCAATATTAAACAACAATGGTCCGAGACCTCTATATTTCCAAGTAAATTGAATTAATCAATCACAAGTCCCACAAGTTAGGAGCATAGACATATTGATCAGCTCCACCCAATTTATGCATGTATTTATGAAAAACACATAAAAAAGGCAACAGCATCCATTTCCAGAAACAGTACAATATTTTAATCTATTTTCTCAATCTCAAACCAAGAGTATAAAATTCAAAATTCAATTTGCAAGTCAGTACAAAAATATAAATTGCCTGTAGTGCTCTTTTTCATATTGTTACATACTCATGTAGTGCTCCAATGTACTCTTACATACTCCTGTACTGCTCTTTTTCATATTGTTACATACTCCTGTAGGGCTCCAACCTACTCTTACATACTCCTGTAGTACTCTGGTGTACTCTTACATACTCCTGTAGTGCTCTTTTTCATATTGTTACATACTCCTGTAGTACTCTGATGTACTCTTACTTACTCCTGTAGTGCTCTTTTTCATATTGTTACATAATCCTGTAGTACTCTGGTGTATTCTTACATACTCCTGTAGTGCTCTTTTTCATATTGTTACATACTCCTGTAGGGCTCCATCGTACTCTTACATACTCCTGTAGTACTCTGGTGTACTCTTACATACTCCTTTAGTGCTCTTTTTCATATTGCTACATACTCCTGTGGTACTCTCATGTACTCTCACATACTCCTGTGGTGCTCTTTTTCATATTGTTACATACTCCTGTAGTACTCTGGTTTACTCTTACATACTCCTGTAGTGCTCTTTTTCATATTGTTACATACTCCTATGGTACTCTGATGTACTCTTACATACTCCTGTAGTGATTTTTTTCATATTGTTACATACTCCTGTAGTACTTTTCTGTACTCTTACATACTCCTGTAGTGCTCTTTTTCATATTGTTACACACTCCTGTAGGGCTCCATTGTAGTCTTACATACTCCTGTAGTACTCTGCTGTACTCTTACATACTCCTGTAGTGCTCTTTTTCATATTGTTAAATATTCCTGTGGTACTCTGATGTACTCTTACATACTCCTGTAGTGCTCTTTTTCTTATTGTTACATACTCCTGTAGTACTTTGGTGTACTCTTACAACTCCTGTAGTGCTCTTTTTCATGTTGTTACACACTCCTGTAGGGCTCCAATGTACTCTTACAAACTCCTGTAGTACTCTGGTGTACTCTTACATACTCCTGTAGTGTTATTTTTCATATTGTTACATACTCCTGTGGTACTCTGATGTACTCTTACCTACTCTTGTAGTGATTTTTTTCAAATTGTTACATACTCCTGTAGTACTTTGGTGTACTCTTACACACTCCTGTAGGGCTCTTTTTCATATTGGTACCTCCTCCTATAGTACTCTGGTGTACTCTTACATACTCCTGTAGTGATCTTTTTCATATTGTCACATACTCCTGTAGTGTTCCAATGTACTCTTACATACTCCTGTAGTGCTCTTTAACATATTTCATACATACTCCTGTAGGCCTCTCTTATGCACTCTTACATGCCTTTTTGTAGTGACAGTAAAATTGTTAAAATCCCGTACTGATCTGCTGCTCTCTTCCACCGCCTCCTTCTCTAGCTCCCTGTTCTCTTCTCTTCTCTTGTGCCGATCTGCTGTTCTCTTCCACCCTCCTCCTTCTTTAGCTCCCTGTTCTCTTCTCTTGTGCTGCTCTGCTGCTCTCTTCCACCCCACCTCCTTCTTTAACTCCCTGTTCTCTTCTCCTGTGCTGATCTGCTGCTCTCTTCCACCGCCTCCTTGTTTAACTCCCTGTTCTCTTCTCCTGTGCTAATCTGCTATTCTCTTCCACCCCACCTGCTTCTTTAACTCCCTGTTCTCTTCTCCTGTGCTGATCTGCTGCTCTCTTCCACCCTCTCCTTCTTTAACTCCCTGTTCTCTTTTGCTGTGCTGATCTGCTGCTCTGTTCCACACACCGCCTTCTCTAATTCCCTGTTCTCTTCTCTTCTCCCGTACTGATCTGCTGCTCTCTTCCACCGCCTCCTTCTCTAGCTCCCTGTTCTCTTCTCTTCTCCTGTGCCGATCTGCTGTTCTCTTCCACCCGCCTCCTTCTTTAACTCCCTGTTCTCTTCTCATGTTGCTCTCTTCCACCCCACCTCCTTCTTTAACTCCCTGTTCTCTTCTTTTCTCCTGTGCTAATCTGCTGCTCTCTTCCACCCGCCTCCTTCTTTAACTTCCTGTTCTCTTTTGCTGTGCTGATCTGCTGCTCTCTTCCAAATACATCCTTCTCTAACCGCACACACACATACATACAACCACGCACACACAACCACACACACACACACAACCACACACACAACCACACACACAGACAACCACACACACAACCACACACACAACCACACACACACACACAACCACACACACACAACCAGACACATCTATCTATTGATCTATCTATCTATCTATCTATCTATCTATCTATCTATCTATCTATCTATCTATCTATTGCCCTCACTCTATCTATCGCCCTCACTCCATCTATCTTTCTATCTATTGCCCTCACTCTATCTATCTATTGCCCTCACTATCTATCTATCTATCTATCTATCTATCTATCTATCTATCTATCTATCTATCTATCTATCTATCTATCTATCTATCTATCTATCTATCTATCTATCTATCTATCTATCTATCTATCTATCTATCTATCATTCTCACTCTATCCATCGCCCTCACTCTATCTATCTATCACCCTCACTCTATCCATCGCCCTCACTCTATCTATCTATCACCCTCACTCTCTATCTATCTATCAATCTCTCTATCGGCCTCACTCTCTATCTATCTATCAATCTCTCTATCAACCTCACTCTATCTATCTATCTATCGCCCTCACTCTATCTATCTATCTATCGCCCTCACTCTATTTGTCGCCCTCACTCTATCTATCTATCTATCTATCTATCTATCTATCTATCTATCTATCTATCTATCTATCTATCTATCTATCTATCTATCTATCTATCTATCTATCGCCCTCACTCTATCTATCGCCCTCACTCTATCTATCTATCTATCACCCTCATTCTATCTATCTATCTTTTGCACTCTATCTATCTTTCACCCTCACTCTATATATCTATCACCCTCACTCTATCTATCTATTGCACCACCACAGCATCACTCAGGGGCACCACAACATCACTCAGGGGCACCACACCATCTCTATGCACTACCACGGCATCACTGAACACCACAGCATCACTAGTCGCCACCACAACATCACTCAACGCCACCACAGCATCAATCTGTGCAACCATTCAACAACAACTGGTTCAAATATGTTCTCTCAATGTTTCAAGCTTTATTACAAATGTCACAAAAAGATGTTAATATTTCACTTCTGTTCTTGGATTTTCATCACAATAAAATACACTGAACATAATCTTCACAAACGTTATTCACAAAAGTTTAAGCTATTGCCATTATAAATTACAATAACTTTTATTTAAGTATTAATTATTTAAAAAAATTAAAAGCCATTGTTATTTATAATATCAATACAAGTCACGTAAATACAAAACATGTTTCATTACAAATGCTATAGGTGTCACGTTTGCAAAAGTTAAAAGTATATGGCATTGTAAATGACAAATCTATTAATTTCGCTATTTTTAAAACCAACACATAATTGTCATTTACAAGACCAATAGCTCAAACTTTCCTAATGCGAGACCTATTGCATTTCAAATGCTTGTTTGTTTTCTGATACTTAGCTTAGTCTAGGTGTAACATTATAGCCTAACGGCTAGGGCGGTCGACCTTGAATCTGGGGAACTGGGTTCGACTCTCGGCAATGACGCTGAACAGCCAGTGATTCTGGGCAAATCACTTAATGTACCCGTGCCTAACAAAAACAGTAAAAGGGCCTTTCGCTCTGCGAGTCCTAAAAATGAATGTGTCCTCATGTAACGCAACTGGTGCTGTGTATAGCGCTCTAATACCCGATACCGGGTTAAGTTCGCACTATATAAGACTTAGTGAAAGTGTTTTGTTTTTTTAAAACACATCACAGACTGCAAAGAAAAATAGATTTTACTTTTCATGTGTTACTTTAAACAGCTTGGTATCTTCGGGGCATATTATTAAGCAATAGCGATAATTATCGCTATTGCTTGGTTAGCGGGGAAAAAATATCGCCGAGCACCGAGGATTTTTACCGCTGAGATACCTTGATATTATCAAGGTTTATCTCAAAAGCGGTAAAAATCCTGCGAAATGCATGAATATAGCTGAAAAATCAGCGATATTCATGCATTATCGTGACAATGCTCTTAGCCATGTTATCCACCGTCCATTGGATAACATGGCTAAGAACTGCTTTTAGCAGGCGTTAGCTTTTGGAGATATTTGCGCTTAGCGCGAATATTTCCAAAAGTTGTTAATAGGAGTTAGAGATGTTAGCGACTGTTTTCAGTCGCTAACATCTTGGCACGCCCACTTTGCATGTCATTAGCGATAATTATCGCTGACATGCAAAGTGGGCCCCTAAATGCCCGCTATCACCTACCAGCTGTCGCTAACTGGTGTTAGCGACAGCTTGGTAATAGGGCGATGAAATTATCGCCACATTAGCGGGAAAAAGTCCCGCTAATGCGGCGATAATGCCCTTGGTAATATGCCCCTTCCTTCTTTTTCTTTGTTCACCATTTTCACCATTTTTTAAAAATGAAAAGAAGTCAATAGCAATATGTATATGTAGTGGGTTCTTTTTATAGATATGCACGATGTGCAGTGTAGTCTATGTTGGTCGATTGTGTACTGTAGACCTTCGTTGTATATTGAGGGTATCAACTGTTAGTCCTACTTCTATGTCAGTGGCCATTCGATTTTTGGCCCTGAAATTAAGTCAGCCTACTCTTCCATCCCTGCTCGCTATGATCTGTGTACAAGTAAATAAGAGGGGACTGCATTTGATTAAATGAGAGGGGACTTCATTTGATTAAATGTTTACTCTGATGAAAGCACGGGAGCGCAGATGAAATGCACAATGCGGCTTTACAGACATTGTTCAGACGTTGCCTCCCAAGGAGTGGACAATAACTGTGGGAATCAGTTTTTTACATACGGATTCCCTCTAGTTTTCCTCTCCTTTCTGGCAGCACTCGCCCACTCACATTCCTCTAGGAGGTCTTGAATAGTAAAGAAGACACACACAATGACATATGTTTACAGCTCAGAATAAAGTAAATGTTTAGCGGATGAGGCCCATATCGACAAAGCAGAAATGCGACAAATTGCTGTGATTGCAGTTTCAGAAATGACCACTAGAGGGCCATGTTGCTCCATCTTTTCGAATTCGTGACTAGGAAACTTTTTTTGCTGTGACTAGGAGTTTACAGTCCATGGGGCCTCATTTATGAAAAGTGACGCATCCTTGCGGAAACGCAAGGGTGCGTCACTTTTCCGTACGACACGCTGCGCCAGAAACTTGCGGCGCGGAAGCGTCATATCTACGGAATGACGCACCGTGCCGCAAGCGGAGGCGCAAGGCGGGGAAAAGTCACGCAGACGCGGCCGTCCTGACGTAGCGAAAAGACACGCAAGTGCGGTAAAAATGCCGTAAGTCGCATTTGCGGAACGGCGCACGTGTACGCATCGCTGCGTCACTTTTACGTTGCGTCAGAATCCGGAAAACGCCAAAAACACGCGCATCTATCACCTAATTCTCCCGCAAATGGAAAAAATTGCCACCATGGAGCCTGAAGGACAGAGCAGCAGCCAAGGAAACCTGCCACATGGCAGCCAGGATGCCCAGCCTGCAACACAGGGAGAAACTCTTGGAAAGAGGAAGCGCAAAACAAATTTCAGTGCTGAGGAGAATGATACACTGATAAGTGAGGTAACAGACCACCAGCACCAGCTGTTTGCCAGTTCCAAATTGCCACTAGCCAAAAAAGAGGCCATTTGGCTGGACATATTGACCAAGGTGAACAGTGTGGGCCAATCTAGGCGGACAGTCATTGACCTAAAAAAACGGTGGAATGATATCAAGCGCCGCACTAAAGAAAAAATGGCCCAAAACCGGAAAGACTCTGGGCTTACAGGAGGAGGCAGCCCAGCACAACAAGAAGAGCTGGATGACCTTGAGGAGCGGGTTGCAGCGGTCATCCCAGAGGAGTTGGTCGTTGGAATCTCAGGGCAGGACAGTGCACTGCATGAGGAACTGGAAGAGACACAGGAAGACACACAGGGTAAGTCCCTACAAGGGGAAATGTGCAAATAAGGTAATGTTGTGCTGTGCAGAAAGTAAGGTGGGTGGTTCAATTACTGACGTGTTGTGGAAAGCAGGGTCTACAAAATGTATTGCACCACGGACATGCACATGTTACATTTGGGAAACAGCTACCCCTGTGCAAGTAAACCTATATGTCCAAAGTGAAGTCCCAGCCCACTGCTGCACCTGACAAGTGCCACACGCAGGTGCAAAGATATAACTACCCTCCTGAAAAGAAAATCACACAACATCCTGCAACAGACCGAGTGTCACACTTGTATGACTTGGACTGCTACCACTGTGCTGGCAGGATGTAATTTTGTTCATGTAGTGGTGCCACAATGTGCCACACCCACAATAATAGGCCACAGACAGCCATCTAACATAGTACAACATATCATGTCATTGCATCATTACCACATTAAAGTGTCAGAAAGCGCACTTCCAGGGCTGTTGCTAAGGGTATACCCAGAAACATCTATGTCCAATTGACAATGTACAATAGGAACATCAAAATGTAACTATCATGCTGCGCAACAAAGATATGCATACACAGAGTCTGTGTAAGGCATGCAAACCTGAATTAAAACGTAATCTCCCCTCCATGATAAAAACAACATATCTCTTTTGCATTCAAGTGGACACATAGAAAGGTTAAAAATCTGTTCATGACTGCATCATGCACAAATGTGTCCTTTCCATGCACACAAACACTGATCCCCTGCACAGCTGGACCCCCTGCAACATGGTGCAAGTCTGCCTGGGTTGGCGCATGCCAAGCATTGTGTACCTGTGTTGTTGCGAAGGACAGGTGTGCTGCTGAGTATGGCCATGGGCCTGGTCACGATAATGTAGTTGTCGTAGTACATGGTCAACCTTGGCACATTAGAGTGCCTGCTCATTCTGAGTGTACCAGTGTATGGGTTAACAATGCCTCTTTGATGATTGTCGTGCTGCCACATGCAGGGGACACAGAAGTTGTCAGTGACAGTGATGGTGATGTCTGTAGCAGAGTTATGTCCTGGCAGGTGAGGTGGCATACAGGGTTGAAGGTGAGGAGGTACCTGACATTGTATACTTGCAGTGTTCAAGAGGAATAAACCTTTGTTCACAGTGTGTACCTGAGGCAGTCGAATGCAAACAGCGTACAGTATGGTAGCCGTTGTGTCATGCAATGACCATTTCAATGTATGCTGCACAATGTCAACTATGCAATGCATGTGTTCCAAAATAATATATACAAATTCTACTTCTTTGTGACACAATTTTGTTGTGATTGAAGTCATACATGTGGTAATGTGTCACTATGTGAAAAAAATAAATATTTACAAATGTGAAAGAGTAATAAAAATGTTGTGCATTTATGTGTCAAACAATAACAATTGGTAGTGTCATGGGGGATAAATGTCTGAACTATTATTTGGATAGGTGTACATCATGAGAAATATGGGGTAACATCACAGATTATGAACCAATGCTGTGTACTTAATTTTTGGCTATGATAAATGGTGTGTGCAGCACTCACAAATCTGACTCCATTGTGTGTGTTGTGGTTGTTCATAAAGGTATTGAATGCTTCAGGTCTGGGTGTGTGGTGACAAGGAAACTCAATCCATGTACTCACTGAACTTTGAACAGTGTATTTAAAGTCTCCGCTGTGAAACACCTACTCTACAGTTGCAACATGCCAAGTATGAACAATGAATGAAATGGAATGTCATGACACGGCATGTTTTGGTATAATGTATGTGCCTTTTTGTACAAGAGTGTCACACCTGTTGTCCATGGGGGCACAATGTCAAACATTGGCAATTGTGGAGGGAGAGCTGTGAGTTAACAAATGCAGGACAGAACAATCAATGTCTCATGGTTGCAGGGATGTGTGTGTGAGTGTGTGCAGCAAAACATATAGAGGCCCATTCACAGAATGAACTCAAGACTCAATTCTAATCTTACTACTATATAGTAATTCACAGCATGCACTTACTACTTTTTCACATTCACACAATGAACTTAATACTTTTGGCATTCACAGAAGCAACGATTTTGCCTAAAGTGTCTCTGAAGACAGACTAAAGATAGAGTAAAGGCAAAATCCTAACTCCTGTGAATACCAAAAGTACTAAGTTCATTATGTGAATGCCCAAAGTACTAAGGGCCTTATTTATGAAGGCCTTGCGCCGCCGGTGCGTCACTTTTTCCCATGTAAAAAGTGACGCACCGGCGGCGCAAGGCCTTCATAAATAAGGCCCTAAGTGTATTCTATCAACACCAAAAAAGTATCAAGTTTACTATTGAGTTTCAAGTTTGTTTTGCAAATCCGGAACACATTGAGGGAAGTCACACCTCAAAGATGTGTCCCAGTTCTCTGCAGCCTATGCAACCCTGCCTTTGTGTCACGTGAAAGGAATCCGCCAGCCAGGCTCACTACTCTGAGTCAATCACAATGCTGTGAAGTGTTGGTGTCACTTGTAATAGTAAGTGGGACAATACATGCTGGAATGTTGGCCATGTTTGCCATGGATCCAGAAATCCAGCCTGTATACCTAACATGGAAGTGGGTATTACTGCTCTGGTCATCATAAGTGGTACCTGAGTCACCTTGGCAATATGCACATGAGCCACATTATGTAATATGGCCCCTACCCACCCTCCCATGCCATGATGACACATAGCATTATCACATCAGTCACTCATCCCTTCGGTCTCCATAATAAGTCATTTCAGTTCTCTCATCTGAGCCCACAATCCACATATGGTCTATGAACTACCACTAAGGCCACCACCCCTGTGTTCATGTGTTCCGTCATCACTGAATATTGTAAGTCGCAATTAGCCTACTCCATGTCAGCCGCTGTGCAAGCCCACAGCAGACGGATGTACATGGTGTGCTGAAGCCACGCCTATGGGAAGTCCAAATGTGCCCATCTGGGTCTCAAATGCAATCATTTCCAGCAGCAACTGATATACAGTCATTCACTGATGCAGCTCAGCCAGCCTCCATGCACTTATACATGGAAAACATTTGAGAATGACAACAGGCCTTTCCAAACATGACCCACAGACATTGCACATGCCTACACTGCTGACAAACCTCTAACACCTATACAGATCAACAAGAGAGAGAGGACTAGATAAGCTAGCCTGTATCCCCAGTATTATATATATCAATCAATAAAGGCTAGCTAGTTTAAGGGAAATATTTTCGGAGACTCAGGTACGTCAGCAGTAACAATATGTGGAAAAAACACTGTTTTCCTTTGAAAGCCCTCACCCACCGACCTAGTCGGTGGCATGCTTCATCATCGGGCCCACCACAGTGGCACCGAATGTGCCCCGGGTGTGCTTCAACGCCAGGTATTTTGCTGAGTGTGCAGTGAAGGGGTGTGAAGGTGAGAAATTAAAATGCTATCCAGGAGGTCCCAGCACCCGAGGGTTTAGACTGACAACCTTCGCCTTCAAATGCACTTAATTCCAATGCTGAATTAAAATGCGATCCAGGAGGTCCCAGCACCCGAGGGTTTAGCAATATTTAATAAACTGGGCCTCTGTTAGCAGGTTAAAAAGGCAATAGGACGTTTTAAGGGAGAGTTAACAGAGGCCCAGTTTATTAAATATTGCTAAACCCTCGGGTGCTGGGACCTCCTGGATCGCATTTTAATTCAGCATTGGAATTAAGTGCATTTGAAGGCGAAGGTTGTCAGTCTGATCCTTGAACCTCTTGGTGGGGTGCTGAATGCAAGAGGGACCATCTATGTGTCTGACCCCTGTCAACATCAACAGGGCTGCCTCAGCACCATATGAAACCAAACACAGCCTCAACATTGTATCCATTGCTGATGACAGACTACTCATACTCTCTCACACCTAAGACTACACCAACTAAACACATGAAAAACAGTGAGGAATGCAGTACGTCCCAGTCTGCATCAACCACAGCTGCATGTAATCAAAATCAGAGAATACCGAATTCTGTGTCCTTGGAACAACTCCTTCAGCATGTGAAAACACATGTTGCATCTACCACTCTGATGGGAAGGGGCTGCCACTAACGCTCAAAGAGATACGTCTTGATGAGTCCTCTGAATGGGAGTAGGTCCTGGGTGTGCCGTAGATGGCCTGGGAGTGCAAGGTCTTGGCGGTGAGGTAGGACAGGGAACTGCTGCTGGAGGTTGGTCATCAGATGCGGTGGACAGCGGTGAGGGGTAGGCTGGTGGAGTGGACGTGGCGTGTGGGGGTGTAGAAGGTGAGTCTGCTGCACATGTAGGGTTGCCTGGCCTAATGGAGTGCATTGTGTGTCTGGTTGTGGAGCTTCAAGCTGATCCACTTGCTGATGGGGAACCAGTGTAGGTCTCACATTTGGGGGATGATGTTGCTGCGGTGGGGGACGTTGACAATCAATGAGCCGTAAGTGCATTGGATGTGTTGCAGTAGTAGTAGGTCTATTTCAGGGAATCCTGCCTACAGTGCATTGCAGTAGTCCAGTCTGCTGGTGCTCAGGGCCTGTGTCACAGTTATTTTTGTCTGGGGTGGGGATCCACTTGTGGATCCTGCATAGCATGTGGAAGCAGTTGTAGCATGAGGGGAAGATGGCGTTGACCTGCTCAGACATGGAGAGGGAGGAGTACTGGAAGTATTGTAAGTTGCGTGTATGGTCAGTGAGTGTTGTTGCTGTTCCCAGTGTGGTTGTGCGACAGGAGTAGTCCCAGGCTCAGGGTGTGGGTCCGAGGATGATGACCTGTGTCATCTCCAAGTACAGTTTCACACTGCTGCTCCTCATCCAGTTGGTGAGGGACTTCATTTCCACGTGGAGGTTTGTTCATGGTGTGTGTGGGTCCCTGGTGATGGAGTGCAAAATGCCACATGCACTTCCCACTGTGCTGGAATGTGTCCCCAATACACCCCAACTAAACAGACATCAGGACATGCACTCAAGTAGAATGTTGCAAGTGTGCAAGCACTGTCTGCCCATGTGCCATGTTTTTTTGTAAAGTTCGTATCCATCAAATGATTAATGCCATGTCACTTTTTGTACACATGAGTGATGATGTGTCGCTTGAGCTTTGACATGTTGAAACACAGCAAAGTCAAAAATGGTAGATGACTCTAAATTGTGCATTTGTACACCACATGTCAGACATGATCATAAACCTACATCTACTTTTGATTTCAGGCCATGGTACACCTAATCTGGAGCTGGAAGCCATGTTTGAAACGGACAATGAGGGTGGTGAAAGTGTACCAAGTATGGGCCCAGAAATCATCCAGGACATAATCCAATCACTACAAACTCCCCCTCCACCCACAAGAAGGCAAAGCAGCCCAGTGGGATCTCCGGTTGGCCAACAGGGAAGCACTCCTATGCCACCTCCCACAACATCTGTGCCTCACCAGTCGCCAAACACACTAAATACCTTTGAACAGCGTGTAGTGGATGTGCAGAGTCAGTTGGCACAGGAGGTGCGTAAGGGCATTGAGAGCATGGCAGGGACCCTAGAGGGAGTGCTCCGGTGCCTAACCTCAAATCCTGCCAGTGCGGAAACTGGTAGCACCACTGAAGCACCACCACGCACTTTGTTTGACGCCATGACAGAAATTTCAGAAGTCATGCAGCAGAGACACAGACTAATGCCCACCACAAGTGCCAGCTCTGAGGTGGCCAGCACTCTGAAGGAAATACAGGACACCCTCAAGCAAATGACAGCCAAACAGGATGAATACCTCACTAAATTGGCTGACTATCAACGAGATGTGACAGCTGTGCTTGAGAGCCAGCAAATAATGCTGAATGCATTTATGCGGTACCTGATGGGCATTGAACATGTCCCAGGTCAAACACCATCGACATCTGCAGTCCATGAAGTGGCTATGCCTACTGTGTCGACTGCCCCACTGGTCACACCATCAGCTGTGACAAACCCATCTGATGAAGATGAATCAGAAGATTTCCCAGTCCTCCGCAGAACAATGCGTTAGAAGCACATATTGTCAGTGTTATATCTTTGTAATGATGTAATGTTCTATGGTCTCTGTGCTCACAGGATTCCAGAGTGTGGAATCCAGGGGGCAGTACACAGATAAACAGTTACTGTGAGAGTTGGTCCTTGGATCTCCCTGTGGTTGTTACTTTGAATAAACTACATTTTCTTCTACAATCCACTGTACTTCAAGTCATTACAGTCAGGAGTCGGATTTTCCTTCACGAGCAATTGTTGTCATCACAAACTACATGTTCCACAAACCCTGTGATCTGGGTGGAGTACATAAGGGTGGAACCTACGGAGAAAGACGTAGGATTAATTTTGTACCTGACCCGTAGGTGGAGTAGGAGGTTCATCCTTGGGAGTGCGTGTTCCTTGTGTTTCCTTGTCTTGGTCCTCTCTCCTGCTCCATGACAAACAGCATCAAGAGGTCCCTCCTAGACGCCACAGCAAAATCCACACAATCCTCAAAGTCGGTCACACTGCCAATCCATAGACAATATACATTGCTTCATTTCCAGAAACAATGTTCCACAACACACTAGCTGCCACACTCCACTATGGCATGCGGCAAGGTAATACACCACACTGGATTGTCTCCTCCCTTGCAGAGCAGATGATTCTGCATAACACATTTCACTGTACAACACACAGAGTACTGATGCTGAGTCCCTCATTGACTGTCCATCAGTACCTTTGTCTACTATGTGTACATGGCCCCACTTGCTGAGAACATCAGTGGACATGGACTCTGCATATTACCCTACGCCTAATACACCCAGCTCTGCCTCTCCCTCACCAAGGTACACAACATCACAGGACACAACCACAATGGATGCAAGATGTGCCAACAAGTATGTGCCTCAGCTGGACAAATCTCCATTTGTTGTCAAAAGAGGACATCACCCTCACAACAACCACTACCACATGGGACTATACCTGGGGGTACCCTGGGCTGGATAAACAGTTCACCACTCATATGTCTAACACAAACTATACATTGTACAGAACACATCCCTCACCCTGTCAGTATGGATACTAGTAGTATCCTCACCATAGTACTTCACCCTCTGCAAACTGTGCAAGAGCATCAAAATTATTGTCAACTGATGCATTGATTAGACCTGCCACACATCCATCTTCATCATCCGGTTCTATGTTAATGGCCTCAATATCAGTATCAAAAATACCCTCCGGACAAAATTGATTAACGTCCAGACAACCGTAGGTAGACGTTCCCAGTGGCTCACATGATTATACCACTACCGCCAGCACATACAGGAGCACTACTGCATCCACACCCATACAGATATACTGACACTAAAGGAGTTCACACACGCCTACACAGTCAGCCACAACCCTGGGCAAGCAAACCTCTACCAATGAATCTGCTTCTAGGCCCACAAGACATACGTCTGCAATACAGACCTAGCCATGGTCACATTTCCCTGCATCTACATAGCCAGCTTGTTAACCAGCTTTCTTTTCCACTTGCAGGAAAGACGTGGGTCATACTGGCTCTCAGCATTGTGAAACACTGCAAACATTGAGCTCCAGTCTCAATACCAGGTGGCCCAATTAATGACGGCCATTGTGCCATCTGACCCTCACTTGTTGTGACGTTGTGTGACGCCTAACCCTGCCTAATAGTCATCATCCATCACCAAGGCACATGGTCATGCGATAATGCAGCATGCATCAAATCTGACCCTTACACGCCTTGTTCTGCGTTACAGGCACGTGCAATGGGTGTTGCTGGGTGCCTTGCCAACAACATCCATTTGCTGTTCACACTGGCCCAGATGTAATAGGAACATGAAATGGTAAGCTTTGTCCAGAAATACACTGACCCAAGGCAGGCTTGACGAAGGCTCAATGTTGAGAATTATGAAGAAGTCTACTTGTCTCACCTTTATCACACAATGCAGTACATATTGTAAGAGGAGGAGCCCGTTGTGATGATTGATTAACTGAGAGGTGTCCGTTCATGTACAAGTCTGATGGTCCCCGCAAGGCAGACACACTTGCCCCATTGTGCAAAGGTGACTGCGTTAGCGAAGAACAGGACATTGTACAACAGTGATGGTGAGAACAACAGGACTGCGCTGTATCTTGCAGACATGGCACGGTCCTGCCCTCCCTCCTGCAAAAGGGTAGCGCAACTGGAAGGGCTGCTGTGCTCCACTATGGAGAAACGTAATGAAAGACGTCCCACAATCTTTACACATGATTGTTGTTCACATGGGCTCACCTGAGACGCATTAGCTAAAGTCCCTCAAGGGTGAGTATTGGCCTGTATGAATTAGTGATAGTGTAAGAACAACTGGCTTAGAATAGCCAACACGTAATGGTAATCTCAGATATGAGATCATTGTTGACATTCCCTGTCCAGCAAGGATAACGCTCACCCAGAACTTATTTCACAACTTCATATGCCTACAAGTCAGAGTCATTGTGAAAGATAAATATGATTTATTAGCAAAAAAAGTTCACACTAAATAAAATCTATGCTAAACTACACTACACTTATCAAAACTATAAATCACATCCTAAACTAAGCTAATCTAAGGCGCTAACATCTACACTTATCTTCTCTAACTTATCCTATACCTACCTCACACATACTACACAGCACACAGATGACCCCCCACCCCCTATTCAACAATCACACATCAGGCACACATACACTTAATCTAAACACATACTAATTAACCTATCTAACTAAACAAGTATATATTTTTTTTGATTTTTTTAAATTTTTTTAAACATTTAACATACACTATACATCAACCCCCCACCCACTCCTAATAACTTAACACTTATCCTAACACTATTCCTAAGTACTAAAACTATCCTAATAAATATCTGACTACTTTAACATTTAAACAAGAACAAGGTCCGTAACTTGACAGGTGGTACACCATGTCATCAACAACCACAGTTCTGCAATGTCGTTATTCCTGCTCGTCCATTGCAGCAATGGTGGCCTTCAGGTCAGCAACCATGGACAACAGGGTGGCCAGCTGCAGCTGCATGCCCGCAACCTGCAAAGTCAACTCCTTTTGGCCCTTTTCAAAAGTGTCCATCTTGGCCTCTATTTTGTCTATCTTGGCCATCAGGAGCACACCGTCAATATCAGCCTACGCACAAGCCTGTTTAGGTGGGGCTACTGCAGGTCCACCTGTCATTGTCCCAAGGGCCTGTGCAATGTTGGTTCCTGGTGTAGGATGAGTGCTTGTCACTGGGCTCAGATTAGAGGCATGTCCAGATGTGGAACAACCTGCTGATCGACTATCCATTTGGGGGTCTACATCTGCATGTGAGCCAGTTGCTGGTCCAGACTCAATGTGTGACCTTTTCCCCTTCAGATTCCTGCTCCGCATTTTGCATGGGGAAGTGGGAGTTGGTGATCTCCAGGCCCCTACAGCACGTAAAGCATCATGTCGGCGTCCCATCTGTCGGAATGCACGACCAACATTGCGTATGTGTCTGTATCTTTCCAGACAGATGCGATACTGCCTCTCCTCATCTTGTGACATGTTGTCTGTAATGGAGCAATGACATCCACATCAGTCTGCACTTACACATTGACACCTGTACACATGCACATTAAGCGATCTTCAGAACATTTTGGCAAGGGCCTATCGTTAACAGGGCATCTATTTCAAAGCATGGGGTCATCATCATCGATTGTCATACACAGGGATGCTAAGTGATGTTGCGTAATACCTAAGATGATAATCACTGTAGATGACATGTAAGGCATCAATACATATGAGATGGTACATTCAAATACATTTGTCCTGGGCATGAACCCAATGCCCCCCATTCACATATGCAAGCTCCTTCTCAACATGATGCAAGAGCATCTGTGTGCAGGCAAGTTATCTCTCGGCATTGTAATTTGACACTTCATACGCAGATACAAAGCAAGGTATAGGGACCATCAGCACTGTATGCTGCACAAGGCAACACACATGTGAAAAGCACCATGTAAACAAAACATGGGCACATTAGCATTGTATTGGAAGGAGAAACACAGGTGTGCACTGCAATAGATTTGGGGACTGACTCCTATCATGTGACTCTTGTACATGGGGTGCTGCTTGGTAGTAAATATGTGGTGTGTTTTCACACAAGGCAACACACACTGCACAACACTTCCATGGTAGACGCTTCTTGACAGGGGACAACATATAGACAGCATCAAGGGCTGGTATGTGGATTGACTATGCATGATCATTGATGCAATGCACATTTAAGCACATGTACATCATACCATATCAACTACTGATGTCAATAGGGAATTGTGCCGGTGACCCTTTCAGTAGCATAGGTAAGTGCATGACTGTTGTGCTAATTAATGATGGACTTGCAGCACTGTTCCATCCCTATTACAATGGCAAGTACTGACACACGTGGGGCACAAGCAAGTTGAACTTGTAGGAGGAATATCTATGTACTACTACAATGAGCATGTCTCATGTAGCCATGGTATGAATACACTGACTGTCACATACCCCAAGGGTCCTTGCTCAGCACAACAGTCTTCGACATCTCCATGAGCACACTTGCCACCATTGCATACACACACCACCACAACATAATATCCAATGCCAATGACACCCATCTGGTACTGTGCCTCACCCAAGACCCAGTCACAACCAAACACAACCAACATGAAGGAAAGATAGCCACTGCAGAATGGAAGAAGGTCAGTCAGCAGATACTGTAGACACACAATACAGAGGTTCTCAGCCTTGGCTAATCAACTAGCGCCAGGGACGCCGCCTATTGGTCAACAACAATGGTCACTGCAACAACACCCACGGGCCATACACCCCACTTGGGATTTTTCCAGGTCTACTCACTCACAACTAACAAACAAGTGGACATCATGTCATCCTTCTGAATTTTCACCCTGCGCATGGTCCAATAGATATTCAGGTGGATCACCATGGGAACGTGTGAGACGGTCAGCCAGGCCATCATCGACACCCAACTGTACAAGGGGAATGCCCCATACACAGGAATCAATGCCAGACTTCACTTAGAACTACTACCCATAGTGAAAGCATCGGCACAACTCTTCTACGACATCCTTCATCACTGCAGCATTTCTACAGGCCAAAATGACCAACACTGGATCACCGTCAACACAAGGATCACGTTGAGGCTCCTCACACACACACACACGCACACACACATGACATGGGCCCAGAATGACTCCTCAAGGGGCTCTTGTTCTCTGATCCTACCGGCCACCTCTGCTCCACCAGCCTCCCACTAGCCACCATACCAAGGATTGACTGCTCCACCACTGGAGGTAGATCACCCTCCTACCTGGCCACAAAGACATGAAACACCCTTGGGGCACAACTACGACAGACCAGGACCATCTTACCTTCATTTAATATCTGAAGACCTAACTATTTCATGAGTAGCAGCACACCCCCTCCCTTCAGTGACTTGAGACCCTCACACCTGAGTATGGTGCTCTATGGAGGGCTAGATGTATTTTTTGAATGTGGTCTATTTTTGTGTGATGTATACTTACAGCAGCACAATTAGTGTTACTGTGTACCATGCACACTGTAACACCTCATACATGTGACCCTAATATTTGTGTTCATGCATTTCCACATGGTGCCATTGAGTCATTGACACTTCCATGCACATGTGATGTGTAAACAGGATGCATGCAAGAATGATGCATTTCGACTGTCTGCATACATGTCATGCATGAGGAGACATTGTAAGCATACAGACAAAGATAGTAATGATTTCACACTCACCAGTGGCCTTAGGATCCTTGAAGGACTCCACCTCTTCCCTTGTGTATGGTGGTGGCCCACCTACAAGTGAAAGACAATATACCAGAATGTCAGCGTATGCAGCATATTTCCACACAGTACAGACATTACATGAGAGTCAGTTGTATCCTCAAGATTGGTTTACGTGCGTCCCATGAGTCAACGTACATCAGACAACAGTCTATGGCTAACTGCTTCACATGTGAAGCACACTCTTGCACTGCATGTATTACACACATGTGATCCCTTGTTTGTGTTGTCACATTGAGATGGCATTTGCTAAAAATCTGCACACTAGGTCCATTGAGAAAATATGTCATTGTCATGTAGATGTATGTGATTGTGCTTTGAAGAATGTATTTAAACCGTATGGGATACCTTCCTGTACATCAATGGTCAAACTGCATACACATGTGTTGTTGTGTGCTGCACAATGCAGCTGCACACAGGGAAATATGACATACATGGATACATTTATACTTCACTCCCTGTGGCGCCTCACTTACACCTCCCCAGGGCAGGCATGTGCTTTTTGCGCTGCCTCACACTCGTACATCTCTGGCCTTATCTTCATAGGTCTTGCGCCGCCAGAGTGTTACTTTGACACATGTTAATGAGTGTTGCTGCGGCGCCAGAAGGCCTTCATTACAGAGGGCCCTGGTGCATTGACTAAGGTCCATGGATGTTGGTGTGAAGATGGCAAAGAACACACATTGCACGCCCTTTTGACACATGACAATGCATTGAAAGTGCTGACCTTTATCATGCATCATTGTGCCTCAATGAGCGGCATAGTCCAGCATGGTGAAGATCAATCTTGCTTGTGCGTGACCACTACGTCAGTAGAGGCCATGTGTATTATGCCTTTTGTGAATTGCTAAGTCTGACAATTGCAGGATTTTGCCGTTGGAGCATTTCAAACTGACTACGTCCATGGCTTAGGATGTATGACACATTTTGCATTTACGGAATTTGAACATTTTTGTGAACAACAATTTGCCATAGCATGTTGGTACTTGCAAATTTGCTATTAGTTAAGTGCTATGGGCCTCATTTATGACTTTTTGCCGTAGGGAAGCGTAGCAGGCCTTCCAGCTGCGCTTCCCTATGGCAAAAGAAAAGGGCAGAAATGCGCCATATCTATTAGATACGGCGCATTCCTGTCCTTTTCCCCTGCGCTGGTGCACAATGTGCTGCCTGCGCCAGCACAGGCACCCTTGCACAATGGTGCAAGGGTGGCTGCGTTGCGGGGAAGATCATTTTTGTACAGGAAGGTAAACCTTTCAGTACAAAAATAAGCACAAGAGCCTTTTCCTCTTTCTATGTGTGCTGCAGAATGCAGCACACATGGAATAAGGAAATACGAGGAGAAATAATGACATTTCTCCCAGTTGCGCATCCCTTACGCCTCCCCTGGGGAGGCGCAAGCTTTAGGCACTGCTTCAGAGGTACGATTTCTGGTACATGTGGGGCAGTGTCAAAAGGGCATGGTTGTTGCTGGGAACGCCCCCAGCAACACCCATTGCACGCCCCTTTAACGCAGAACACTGCGTTACAGGGACTGATATTTATCAGGCAGCAGTACGCCACCAAGACTGGCGTACTGCTGCCTGATATATACCACGCAGGCTTCTGCGCCACAGAACATCATGAAAAGTGATTTTTCGATGGCGCAAGGGGCCGCGTTAATGATGGCCTATGTATGTATTATCATGTTTCAGATGTCGCTAATTGACAACAACCTGTATTTGATGGTAAGTAGCTATTTTAGGAAAATATGCTCCATTGCACATTTTTGAAGGTGCCAGGTGATGCACACACATGGCCATAGTGCATGTATGTGCACCATATGCACACACATCATTATGATGGGTCCAGCAGGGTTTTTTTTAAAAACACCTGCACCCTTTGGAGAAATCACAATGGCTGATTTGCTATTACAGTATTTATTGAAAAGTGATTCCTATGTCCCTCCTGGGCCATGGGAATGAATTTTGATTGATCCCTTACTTACATATTAGAAAATGCAAAGTAGCAACTATGGGAGATTATCGTATTCCTACAAAGTAGTGATTTTTCTTTATACATACCATTTTGCAAAGAAAAAAAAGCAATTACATTAGAACCTACATTTATTTGTTTAAAAAGGGTTTGTTGATAGATATGGCCCTATGTCTGACTTTACAGGGGCACAAGGGGATCATCAGTGAGGCCCCTGTGGTTTGACATTTGGTTTGCTTTACCTTAGGATACCGTTGTGAATACATGAAATAAATATATATTGACTTACCAATTGTTCCATCAACCTCAATGCCAAGGTGGTCCAGGAGATCCTGCTCACGGTTAATGAGGTCTGCCCACCGGTGTTTGTACTGTCTGAGAGTCCGGTCCACTCCAAACATTCACAACATCTGGTACCGGACCCTCTCCCACCTGAGCTTCCTTTCTTGGGTTGGGTAACCCTGCACTACCCTGCCTCCACTCCCAATCATATTTGGGAGGTAGTGGAGTATCAGCCACAGTAGCCCCCCATACTCCTTCTCACTGAGGTTCCTAGACCTGGGTGGCATTGTGACAAAGCACAAGCCACGCTGTGTAAATGCCACAAATAAAATTTTGCTGACACAGAAATACAAAAAGTACACAATTTCTCCACTTAACAGTACACTACTCCCCCTATTCCTAACTATGTAACAACCCCTAAACAGAACAGTAATCCCCCTATGAAAAAAGTTTTAAAAACCCCTAAACAGACAGACACCCCTTGACACACAAGACACAGTTAGACAATACACAACACTACAGCCACTATTTGGACACACTTACCAAGACACACACTGTAAAACAACTGCAGGACAGGACAAAACTCTCAAGCACTTTCCAAACACACTCCTACACCTCTCAGAGACTGACTACAAAGGAGTGAAATAGAAAGTGAAAGTATCATATAACTTCCTGTTTGTGAGCAGGGCAGGCTGGGAGGCTAGGTACATCATTTCCTGTTGCGATGCGACTCGTTTCCGCAAATGCGAAATTTTTTGACATGCGAACATTACCGATTTCTGTCGCATCGTTATTTTAAGCATGGTACACTGATAATACATTTTCCCTTACGGTGCGACCTGTTATCGTGGGAGCGTCATTATTGTGATGCGACCAAATCATTATTGTGTCGCATCGGTATTTGAAGCATGGGTGACTGATGCCATTTATTTCCATGAAGGTGCGACCAGTTGCAGTAGAAGCGTCACTATTGGCATGCGACTGAAACCTATTTATGTCGCATCGCTGATTAGACGCCGGGTACACTGATGACATATTTTCCATTACGGTGCAACCTGTTATCGTGGGAGCGTCATTATTGTGATGCGACCAAATCATTATTGTGTCGCATCGTTATTTGAAGCATGGGTGACTGATGCCATATATTTCCCTTACGGTGCGAGCTGTTATCGTGGGAGCGTCATTATTGTGATGCGACCAAATCATTATTGTGTCGCATCGGTATTTGAAGCATGGGTGACTGATGCCATATATTTCCATGAAGGTGCGACCAGTTGCAGTCGAAGCGTCACTATTGGCATGCGACTAAAACCTATTTATGTCGCATCGCTGATTAGACGCCGGGTACACTGATGACATATTTTCCATTACGGTGCGACCTGTTATCGTGGGAGCGTCATTATTGTGATGCGACCAAATCATTATTGTGTCGCATCGTTATTTGAAGCATGGGTGACTGATGCCATATATTTCCCTTACGGTGCGAGCTGTTATCGTGGGAGCGTCATTATTGTGATGCGACCAAATCATTATTGTGTCGCATCGGTATTTGAAGCATGGGTGACTGATGCCATATATTTCCATGAAGGTGCGACCAGTTGCAGTCGAAGCGTCACTATTGGCATGCGACTAAAACCTATTTATGTCGCATCGCTGATTAGACGCCGGGTACACTGATGACATATTTTCCATTACGGTGCGACCTGTTATCGTGGGAGCGTCATTATTGTGATGCGACCAAATCATTATTGTGTCGCATCGTTATTTGAAGCATGGGTGACTGATGCCATATATTTCCCTTACGGTGCGAGCTGTTATCGTGGGAGCGTCATTATTGTGATGCGACCAAATCATTATTGTGTCGCATCGGTATTTGAAGCATGGGTGACTGATGCCATATATTTCCATGAAGGTGCGACCAGTTGCAGTAGAAGCGTCACTATTGGCATGCGACTAAAACCTATTTATGTCGCATCGCTGATTAGACGCCGGGTACACTGATGACATATTTTCCATTACGGTGCGACCTGTTATCGTGGGAGCGTCATTATTGTGATGCGACCAAATCATTATTGTGTCGCATCGGTATTTGAAGCATGGGTGACTGATGCCATATATTTCCATGAAGGTGCGACCAGTTGCAGTAGAAGCGTCACTATTGGCATGCGACTGAAACCTATTTATGTCGCATCGCTGATTAGACGCCGGGTACACTGATGACATATATTTCCCTTACGGTGCGACCTGTTATCGTCAAAGCCGCATTATTGTCATGAGACCAAATCATTATTACGTGGCATTGTAAATTTGAAGCATGGCTGAGTGATGATATATTTTCTCCTCAAGGTGTGACCACTTTGACTAGATGCAACATTATTGTCATGTGTCACAATATTCAGTAATGGGGCATTGAATTTTTTAATCTGTCAATGTTGTTGCATATATTAGCTGCTGTTTTTTTGATGTTGTGCAAAAGATGCATGTTTACGCTTAGCATGGAAGTGTCTCAACAGGGACAAACCATGTTAGCCTGCAGAAAATGTGTGTTTCAATATTCAGCTGAGTCAGACTAAGACATATGTTGACCATAGTCACTTTTGGCCCTTGTGTTATGTCACTTTTGTGCCTAGAGTCAGCAAAGCATGGGTCAGTTTCAGACTTATGCAGACCTAACGTCTCCCATCTCCCTCCTTTCTCAACATTAATGTAGGATCATGTTACCGGATGTCTATCACACTACATCGAATCCTCCTGTCACATGGAGCCCAATCAATGCGGCTTCAGACCTGCCCACTCAACAGAAGCAGTTATCTTGCCACTCTTGTACACACTCAGGGGCAACGCAGACGCAGGGTCCCCCCAAGCCCTCTTACTCCTGGACCTGTCGTCCGCATTCAACACGGTGGACCATTACATCCTTCTCCACCTTGGAAGACATGCAGGCATCCAGGGACCCACTCTTGAGTGTGTCGAGTCCTTCCTAACTGGAAGGACTGAAATGGTCCGCCTGGGACCCTATAGTGTAACAAATACCCCCACGTCCTGTGGAGTCCCACAGGGCTCCTCCCATTCAACACTCCAGTTCAATCTATACCTTTGGGCGCTGATCCATTCTGTACAGAAATGGGACCTTATTGTGTATTACTACGCTGACGACTTACAGATCATCCTCCCGCTCAATTCACCTCCTGCCATCAAGACGTTCCACGCTGTCATGATCCACATCCAATTATGGATGTACCAGTACCTATTGCAGCTTGACCCCGTTAAGACAGAGCTCCTCCTCCGTGGACTCAGTCATGGCCACTGTGGCCCTCAGTTCTGACCTCAGAGCTAGGTTCCCCCCCAGCCCTGGTAAAATCAGTCAAGGGTCTGGGAGTCATCATTGAGGCTGAACTCTCCCTCAGGCCACAAGTGGGTGCTCTACTTTCTTCCTCTATGTACCAGGTCCGGCAGATCGTTACAGTCAGTCACTTACTCCCTCCCACCGCACTTACCCAAGTGGTGTTCTCACTCGTGCTCTCACGCCTGGACTTCTGTGAGTCCATCATGTACGGTCTCCCACGATCCCTGCCACACCGCCTCCAAGTTGTCCAGATTCAAGCAGGCCGTCTAATTCACATTACACCCAGATGGCAATCAGCCAAACCTCTACTCCACAGTCTTCACTGGCTCACAATAGATCAGAGGGCATCTTTTAAGGTGACGTGTCTCACATTCTAAGTCCTCCAGTGGTCCCGCTCCACGTTTCTCAATTATCTTATCTGCCCTCACCGCACAACACAAACACTCATATCAGCTCACCGTCATCTGGTAGTCACGCCCAATACCAAAACCCAGAATTTTGGTGGTTGCACATTTTGTCATCTGCCTCCTGGGCTTTGGGATCTCCTTTCTCTCTCCTTCAAATCCTCCCCTTCCCTTCTGGACTTGTGGTTATCGCTTCCAACACACATTTTCCCTTCCATGTGCTAACTCTCGGCCACTCACGCTTCCTTCCTCACTCACTCTGTCTTATGGCGGCAGCAAGCCTATGGTCTCTGTGCACTCTATGAATTTCACCTATGAGAAGGTTACATCACATAACGTTGCTTTTCTGCTTTGAGTCAGGACTGCATGTCTCAGATTCTGACGTTGTCAGACCTATCGTCACTTATGTGCGTGGAGTCAGGAATGCATGGGTCAGATACTGAGGTAGGCAGACCCAACGTCACTTTTGTGTGTTGAATCATGAATGAGGTTCTGAAGTATGATACACTAACTTCATTTATGTGCCTACCACATTTGTTTATTTGTGCAAACTGGTGTGAGCACTGAAGGCTACTTTTTGATGGATGGTCAGATTGTGACGCACACCCACTGTGTAACATGTTGATGATAGAAGTTTTTAACATATTACTTATTTACTTTCATCATGACTTTACAACATACAAGTTCTTTGTTGTTATTTTTCCTGCTGTGTGATTTCATTATGTGGACTCCTCTTCACCAGTGCTTTATTAAATGTCTGCACCACAACATATGGATGCTAAATGTTGCTTTTTGACAATTGTGAATGTACAACCTAATTTATGACGTATTAGCGTATAATATTACTGCATGCATTCCTGCGGCACTTCCCTACAGCAAGCAAATAGGGTGTGAAGGTGGTGTGTCTATGACATATGGGAGATTCATGTGCTTTTGATGTGTGCTGACGCGCAATGGGCGGCCTGCATACCTGCAGTATGTTTGCTGTGTTGCATGGAGGAATACTTTTGTACAGGAAGGGTCACCTTCATACACATGTGCATTCATACCCTGCACACCGAGACACATGCACTATGGTGCCAGGGTACCTGTGTGAGCCAGACACTGGTGAGTGTCCGCATTGCAGGTGAAATTGCAAGCCAGTACAATGTAAATGGATGTGTGGGCTGATGTATGTCTGTCAGCCTCCAGACATGAGAGTTAGTGTAATGTATGAACTCCACATATGAGATTGTCATGCAAATTGCAGTGTGAATTATTGTCAATTAATCATGCACAAGGTACATAAGGTTGTGTGAAGTATTTTTATTTGTGCAAACACAAATGTAGATGCATGATGCGGATGTTATTAGTGACATTCTTAGAAAAAATTGCGCACTATCTGAGCACGTCTCCGGATGCCTGCTGCTGTGCTTGTATTTACAGGAGCATGGCCATCCTCCTGGTCATCCTGTGGCATTTCTGCATTCAAATCTGGATCATCGTCCCAGGGAACACGTGTGAGTACACAAATATTGTGCAGTATTGCACAGGCCAAAATAATTTTGCACACTGTCTCTGGTGAATAGAGCATGCGTCCACCAGACTTGTCCAGGCGCCGAAACCTGGCCTTGAGCAGGCCAAATGTTCTTTCCACAATGTTCCTGGTCCGGCTATGTGCTTGATTGTATGCAACTTCCTGTGGTGTCTGCGGATTTCCATACGGTGTCATCACCCACGGCTGAATGCCATACCCCTGGTCAGCTGTAATAGAATAAATGAGAAGGTACAATGAAAAGTTTGATATGGTTGGGGTAAAGTAGAGGCCATATGTTGTGGGTAATATTTCATTTGTCAGTGTCCATTGGGCATGGATGTTGCAGATAACACACCCAGGGACTCACATGCAAGACACCTTTGCAACATAGTTCTGCTGTGCAATGGACACGTATTTGGAATTGACAGGTAGTGTAGTCAAACCACTGATTTTAACTGCATATCATTCCATAACATATATTTATTTATTGAAGTAGATGAGTATGTAGTCCTCCTATGCATTTTGGCCAGGAGGCCCTTTGTCATGGAGCGTTCATATCCACGCATTGCAAGGACCGTTACGCGGCTGTTCTGAGACCGGTGTTCTGTTATGCTGGTCTTGGAACAGCCAAGTAGCAGTCCTTGCTACGCGTTGCTATGAACGCTCCTTGACAAAGGGGCTTGTAGAAAAGTATTTTTGCTATGGATTGATATGCTGTTGATATCATCGATAACCCACTCACTTGAATACTTGTGAATTAAAACAGAACTTGTATTACAACTTCTTTGATTCTTTTTCATGATCATGTACGGAGTGCCTCGCCAAGGGAATGTATTTGCAGTGGTTTGTGTACACTGCCTGTCTGGCACTTTTGTTGCTTTGACGGAAGCACCACCCTTGGGAGCACCCTCAGCTGAACAAGATTCTACATACTTCTTTTACTACCGCTGTGCACCACCCACATCCTTTTGTATTTTATCAACTTTGGAAGGACATGCATTGACTCCCTATTTGCCTCTACATGACCGTGGGCCTCATTTATGAGGGACTTGCACCACTGGTGCGTGACCTTTTGCCATTTTGGTTTTGAGGCACCAGCAGTGCATGACCGTCATTAATTATGGCCCTTCTATTAATGTCTATGTATATGCTATTACATGGGTACTCACAAACTTTATATCGGGGCCAAATTTACAGTGTGGCTTGTGGCCGAGGGCCGCAGTGGTGGGGCCGGGGTCAGTGGGGGAGTGGCCGGGGCTAGAGCCACAAATACAAACTGACCATGAGGTTGGACACAGGCCGCAGCGACAGACGCCTTTGTCTACTGAGTGACCAGACCTGGCATACACATCTGTCACACTCACTCTCTCCCACTCTGTCTGTCTGTCTGTCTCCCTCCCTCCTCTCTCTCCATCTGTCTCACTGTCTGTCTCTCTCCCTCCCTCTCTCGACCTCTGTGTCTCTCCCTCTGTCTGCCTCCCTCTCTGTCACTCTCCCTCTCTGTCTCTCTCTGTCTCCTTCCCTTTCTGTCTCCCTCCCTCTATGTCTCTCTCTGTCTCATCCTCTCTGTCTCCTTCTCTCTGTCTGTCCCTGTCTGTGTCTGGGCCTGTCTCTGTCTGGCCCTCCTCCCCCTCCCTCTGTCTCTCTGTCCTTGTGTCTATCTCTGTCTGTCTCTGCCGCTATCTGTCTATGTATGTCTGTTTCTTCCCCCATCTGTCTCTGCCCCCATCTGTCTCTGCCCCCTTCTGTCTCTGCCCCCTTCTGTCTCTGCCCCAATATGTCTCTGCACCCATGTATCTGCCCCCATGTGTCTCTGCCCCTATCTGTCTCTGCCCCTATCTGTCTCTGCCTCTGTCAGTCTGTCCCTGTCTCTGCCTTTCTCTAGCCCTGCCCTTATCTGTCTCTCACACTATCTGTCTCTGACACTCTGCCCCTATCTGCCCCTCCCTCTATCTGCCTCTGCCTCTATCTGTCTCTGACACTCTGCCCCTGTCTGCCCCTGCCCCTGTCTGCCCCTGCCCCTGTCTGCCTCTGCCCCTGTCTGTCTCTGCCCCTTCTGTCTCTCGGGTAGTGCACACATACTGTGTGTACACGTCCCCGTCACCAGCCCAGAGACAGCCTCCCCCCCTGTAATGTACAAGCCAGCTAGTTTTCTTTCAGAATTTGCTGCTTTGTAGGGTCTGTGTCCCACCACTTGTCACATCATGGCACCCCCAGCAGTGAGGCCAACGCCCCCTTGGCGCCAGTCAGCGGAGTATTTCAGGGCTCTTTGCAAGACCATTTAATTGTTAATGAGGCCTTGTTGATTTTGATCTCTTCTTAGCGCCCCTGCATCTCCACCCTATGCCTGAAATCACCCAGCCCCCATAAATCAACAACCGGTGGTGTTTGCAGACACTTTTGAATGAATTTAAATTTAACAGAGGTACATGTCTGCAAGGTCCGCGGGCCGCACAGGAAGGCTTGCCGGACCGCAGTGAAAGGCTTGCTGGGCTGCTGACGGCCCACCAGCCGTACTATGGGTACCTGTGTGCTAGTACAACATTTTTACATCCTGAACCTCATTTATGCATCATTACAGCAATATTAGCAGCATGGTAGCATGGATGGTGCATTGTATCATAGTCTTTTGCTTACCTACAAGTAGTCCATTTCCATACTGGCCATTCTTGAAACGATCATTTATGATGCAGTTCCTGAAGATGAACGCATCATGGACACTGCCAGGGTATTTTGCCAGCACATTCGTAAATAGTCCACGGTGATCCACGATGGCCTGTACATTAATTGAATAGGTGTGTTTCCGATTGATGTATAAATGTGCAGTTGCTGCTGGGGGAACAAATTGCACATGCGTACAGTCCATGGCACCCAGCACATGGGGTAAGCCTGCTATGGCATAAAATCCTTGCTTTATCTCCATCTGCTCTTGTGCATTGTTGGGAAAATGGAGGTAGCGGGGTGTGAGATGGATGATGGCATCCAGGACAGTTGGTAGGAATGATGAAAAAGCTGGCTGGGATATTCCTGCCAGTTTGGCGACTGTTGTCTGAAAGGAGCCCGACGCCAGCATGTGCAACACAGCCAGGAGCTTTGCCTGTGGCGGTATGTTTGTAGGCCTGTTGCTTCCTACCTCTAGCCTTGGTCCAATGAGTCCCAGTAGATGCTCAATGGTCTCCTTCTTCAGGCGGAATAGAGTAATGACCTCCTCATCCCTGATGCCTCTCAGGACGCTCCTTGGACGGAATAACCGCTCCTTTCTGCGGCGTTGCCTTGGGGGTGGATTTTGTGGTGCAGGGGGTTGTGGTGGTATTCCTGCAGCTAGTTGTCTCCGTCTGGCAGCTACTCTCAGCATAACGACCTCCATGGTGTGGGTATGGTTGCAGCAAAGTTCAATGGCCTCCTCTCCTCTCTCCTCTCCTCTCGCTATGTGCCGATGCGTCATTTCCTGCGCGTCCGTTTTGTAGGCGCACCAATTCCGACGCACCCGCAACGCTGCGCCATTTCCGTCGCGGATGCGTCATAAGCGGGAAAGTTGGTAAATGCGGATGCGTCACTTTTGCGCAAGCTTTTCCGCGGTTACGCCCACATTGCATACATTATTTTTTGCGCGTCGCAGGGCATTCTGACGCAGTGGGGTTTGTGGCGCAGTGAGGTAAAAGTGACGCATCACTGGAGATGCGTCACTTCATTAATATGGCGCATGCGGTGCGCCGAAGATGCGTCATTATTTTTGACGCATCTTCGGCGCAAGCTGTTCATAAATAAGGGCCCATGGGCCTTATTTATGAAGGCTTTGCGCCACCGGTGCGTCACTTTTTCCCATGTTAAAAGTGACGCACCGGCGACGCAAGACCTTCATGAATAAGGCCCCATGTGTGTGACCTACAATAGGAGATTTTTCTTGGCCTGAAGTTTGGATCACCAGTTGTCATGATTTATTTACATTGGTTACTGGTTTGATCTTTTTCTATTCTCTGGGGTCATTTTTATTAGTTTTACATTGTATTTCTTTGTAAAATACTTTGGTTTGTTAAATGTTTGTATGATTTACTTAAACTAATCAAGCAATACAGCTATATTGTAGTCTAATTTACTGTGATTTCTATTAACCTTAACATTCATCACATTGAGAAGATTTAACAGCACTTTGGGGCAAAAAAGTGTGGCTGTATAAATGGGCCTCTGAGTTGTTTGTCAAGAGAATCTGCAAGCACCAACACCAAGCATCACACTTTTTTTTGTTGCACTGTTATGTAGAGCTAACTGGCCCCAGGGCATTAGAGCTTTTTATGTGAGAACCAGACAATTTTTCAATAAAAAAACAATTGTTTTCTTTATTTTTTGAGTCATGGGGAGATTAAGAGACTTACCCACAATCACAGGATGTTGAGCCAACACCGGATTTCCAACCAGGTTTCGCAGTTCCAAAGTCGGCAGCTCTGGGCGTTAGCCACATCTTGTCCCACTTACTGTGCATACACAGCAATATATTTGTATGCCAGTCCCGTGTATATAAATGTGGCCCTATAACATGTTCTTTGGAGCAACTGTAATAATAAATGCACAATCACACGTTTATTACTAAGTGCAAAGGGTCAAGTTCGAGTTTATTACCACAGTACAGCAAAACTGACAAATATTTATTTTAGTTAAACACCTTTTTTTAAAACAAGTGCTCATGAAAAGAATATCATAGCAGGGCCTGCGCTAGGCATGGGCAGCGTGGGCAGCTGCCCAGGGCCCTGCGCCTGCTCGCAGCCATGGGGCCTCGTCCCTTTACAGACTCCAGATGTTTGTGTCCCAGGGGGCTCCCCCTCACCCCCCCTTCCGCAAAGAGTTTATATATTTTTTTGTTTGAACAATCTCCCCTGCAGGCCTGTTTCTAAGGGCCTAATGCAAAAAAGAAAGAAGTGGAGGCGGAATGTTCTCTACTAACGCGGCAAGGCTGTGGAACTCTCTTCCACTTTCGATCCGTTCAGAACCAAACATCCTGCCCTTCCGAAGAAAATTAAAGACCTTTTTCTTCAGCAGATAATCCCGACCTGCTCCACCCACCTGTATTCGGTTACTTAGCGCTAGGACGCCTGCGGATAGCTATCGCGCTCTACAAAAACCTACTCCATTCCATTCCATGGCTGCATCTGCATGTTTATAACAGCAATTAGACAGTTTATTGAAGAGCCCTTGCCTGTAAAGGGTGCCCTGCCCCTGTATCAATGAAAAGCAGAATATCCTGCTGGGCGCAGAACAAAAGATAGAACAGGCATCACAATGGAAACTGCTCACCTAGGACAAGTGGAAAGAGAGCAGAGTGTGGGATTAAAGGGTTAAGACACACTGAATAGAGATCAGGGAGGGAGGGAGCAGATAGGTGTGCGTATGGCAGTGAGACAAGAGGTGCACGCAGAGGAGCAGAATCAGCATGTAAAAGTGGATGCAGCGGGGTTTGAAGTCGGCTGGGTCACTCAAGCCTCAGACCCGGTAGTGAAATAAAATGGACATTCACAAGGGGCCCTATATTCATGTCCTTAAGTTCGCCTGCAAAGACATTGATCCAGAGTCTGCACAATGCATGAAAGTTCTGAATAGCAGGCAATGAGACGGGCCCGCTCTCCATTTTTACCCGCACCCTCAGAGTGAAAAAACAAATCTCAACTCTGCAGCAGTGCCACCCTCCGCTGCCTTCAATGAAACTTCAAAGAGACTCGTTATAGTTCTTTCACAGTCTCATCATGTCAGAACTGCGTATTTTCAATATTATACACAAGGAAGCCGTAGACGTTGCCTCATTCATCTTAAGCAACTAATAACCACTGACAAAGCCAATAGTCCTGGCTTGTTGTAGGTGTAATTTTACTTGTTGCAATGTTTATCTGGAGGCAAAATGCTAAGCACAGATTTATATAGCTTACATGTTTTTAAGTCACACTCTTAATTACATCAGCAATACCCCTGTGAAAGACACCCCCTGTTTTTTTTCATCCCACTTAAAGGCCTACTGTCAGGTCAGTATGTAGGCCGCTTGTTTAACTAGTCATTGGCCTGCTTCATGGTCAGGTAAGCCGGTTTTTACTATTAATTTTTATGATAATAAAGCAAACATTGCCTGCATCAAACTCAAATCAGTGCACTCTTCCATACCTTGCAAAAAACTTACACAAACATGGGACAGTTTTCTAGCTTACTAACTCACTAATTGGGGCCCCTTTTATTTTGGTACTGGGCCTACATTCTTTCCCAGTCTGATGCTGCATGTTTAGTAGGGCTACTGGAATTATGTTATTGTGCGGCAGTGGCGACTTCTGCAGAATTATGCATTTGACTCATCTGCCACATAATGCATCATCAGCTGCATAATCTACAGATGTTAACAACAAAATTGCTTTCTATCTCAAATGGTTCAAAAGTTACTAAAAATGCAGCGACAAGTCTTGCTGCATGTGGAATGGCCCTTTGAAAAGCCGGAATAGTCAACTTTCTGTTTCCCACTGCTAAATTTGGGTGTTAAATTGGTACTAATGGGGTGCAACCAGTGCCCAAACAGATTTACCAAGTTTAAAAATGGCAAAAAAATGAAGTAATACTATTTAAAAATGTGCCGGATTATGCCGCAAAATTTGGCTTTTCTTGCAGCATAATTTACTCACCCTGCCACATAATTTAGCCCTCTACTGCCGCATAATTCCAGGGGTCCTGATGTTAGGGTAATCCATGGCAGTGATTTTGATCCTGTTTATATTTCACGTGCTTTACTTAATCTTGCAAGCCTCAAGTGTGCTAGCTATTTCCAGCATGTGTGTTTCTGTATTTCATTTCACAGCATATCACTCTTGGATGATGCACCCTTTGTACTGAGTCGCCTCCGTGTGTTTATAACTGGCTACAAATGAGCACTTTGGAGTTGAGGATGCAGGCAGTACACCTTTCCCACTGTGCGTGTCTGTGGGTCAAAAAGGGGTTCAGATTACATGATCATGCAAAATATGTCCTCTCTGCAGAGCACAAAGAGCAATGGTCCTGCATTCCGGTTGTGATTCTTTGCAAATGTGTGTGAAGGAGCTACTTATTGGTCAAAACAACAAGGTGAAAGGAAAAAAATGTATTGTTGTTACACACATTTAGCTTAAACAGCTAACAACCATTGACAAAACCCAGTCGCGGCCAGCATGAGTCGCAGGTGTGGGGGTCGCGGGGCTTGGTTTAATTTTAATTATAATTGTTTTTAAAAACTTTCCTTTGCCGGCCCGATCCGATCCCACGCCGTCTCTGCTTGGGGGCCTCACATGTTCCTATTCTGCCCCGGGCCCCACGTATCCCAGGACCGGCCCTGTATCATAGCATAAACTATATCTGCAGAAGCATCACCTCCCGACAATAAACAAGGATAATAAATGTCATATTACACTCTGCAGGGCAGTAAGAGTGAAGGGGGGGAGAGAGAAATAAAACACATGCACTCCTCAAGTGTGCTAGGACAAAAAAAGTTCCCTACATACAAACCAACTAGTGATATGCAATGGGCTGCCCCAAAGCCCACTGAGAGTATTGATGTTGTATACAGTAGGTCTTTTCACAACAGACAGTGAATGCTGTTTGAAGGAGGACATTATTAAATCATATTCACTGTGTCTGGGTGACTATTTTACAGGGATGGCAAGGGGGCCCCAGGGAAGGAACTCTCCCACAGGCTCCAGTCACACATAGAAAGGCCCATGTCCTCCCTCCACATGTGGGCCTGCAGAGACACACCTATCATGATTACCCTGCACTCTGGCCTAAAGCCCACCATAAAGGGTTGGTGAAGTATTTTACTGCCCCCATCTCCGGGGGAATCTGAACCCTCATTAAAAGTTAGGGTCATCTGAAAGACAACAGAGTGAAGCTCGAACCCATATTCTGTGCTTCCTTGCATTGCCAGGGCACCCATTTCTTGCCTGCAATTAGCAGACGCATCAGTGGAAAGAGGGCCTTTCACTCAGTTTGCTAACCTGTGCTCCTGCTTCTCTGACATTAAACTTTTAAATCTTTCTCTTAGTTATAAAACCTCCTTTTCACATTAACACAGGGTAGATCAGGAAATCGTGTAAGTTTGTCCCCATCAGATTACCAACACTGCAACCTTCAATCCACCTCCTGCCTCTTTAATCCACTCTTAGACTCTTCCTCCCCCTTTATCTCAGTCTTGCAGGATCCTGTATTCTCCATTTGAGACAGCTCTTTTGTCTTTATCTACCTCCTTTTTTCCTCTTTGCATGTTTTCCCCCTCTAGCTCTTTGGAAATGTCTGATATGGAAAAATAAGTGCTGGTTCCCAAAAATGAGTGCCTGTGGGCCCCATTGCTGACAACTACTGGCTCAAATTAAGCACTACTTAGAGACTTAAGAGCTCATGTTTTCTCATTTCAATATTTGTTAGACGCAGTTGCAAGAGTCCCCGATAAATTGTATTCAGATCTGGCTCTTCACTACTTAAGAACTTGTAGTCAAGATATTTCATCACAGTTTGACTTTCTCTGGCCTTTTTCAGGGTAGCCAACTCTGAGCATTCCTTGTGCAGCTGTTTTAACCTTCATACATCACCTCACAGTATTTCTAAACCAAATTAGCAATGAGACGTCATTGCTCGATTGAGACTAATGGCGTCTCTCGTAAAGTACCTATATATACATTGACAGGTCTTCAATGACCAGCGTCTATTCCTGTCCCTAACGAGCACAGCTCTTACTCTAAAACACAACATTTGCAAACTAATGTATATTTTTGCCATATACTGTGGGCCTAATTACAAGTTGCAGAGTACTGGGGCTACATTAAAATAGGTGGTGATTTTACTGTTACTGCAGGGGCAGTTCCTCCGCTATGGCGGAGTATGGTTGCCCCTCCTCCGCCAGCAGCCAAAAAAAGGAAAAATAAAACAATAATAAACTTTTGATTATTATTGCCTTGCCTTTGCTTTCAGAGCCGAGGTTTGGGAGCAAGGCCAGGGGATGACAGACACCAGGGAGAGTGGTGGGCACTGCCCTCAGTGCGCATGATGGTTTGGCCGGCTGCCTCAGGATGACCAAACCGTCATGTGCACTGAAGCTCTCCCTCAACCTGAGCTGCGGCGCTGGGTTGGAGAAAGCAGGCACAGGCCCCCAGTCTAACTGGGAGTGCAAATGGAGGGCGGTCAGGCCAATCCTCACGCTGCTCTCATGCATTAAAGCTGCTTCAGGATAGGCCAGGGTGGAGTCTGGGAGTCTGTGTCTGCAGTGGAGAGGAGCGTGATGCAGCAAAACAGCAAGTAAGTAGTTTTTTGTTTATCTATGTTTATCTCACCATCCATCCCCCCCCGCCCGCCACTTTATTGAGATCTCTCCGCTACTGTGTTACTGTGCAGTGCATCTACTTTAGTATAGTGTTATTATGAAGAAAACCACAACAAATGGGGGAATTGCCATGTGGGACACAGTTTCTGAACATTAAAACACAATTTTGTGGGGTTTTCACACATGCATTTATCACCTACTCTGTGCAAGTGATGAGTATATGCAGGAACATGAGGGTGGAATGTGGAGTTGAATGATAGGGTGGGGAAGCAGTGGAGGGAAGCAGAAGGATCTTTCTGGCCAATGAGCAGGCCTCTCCCCTCAATCAAGCATTGGCAACACCAGTAGGTTTTGCCGTTGAATGCAGAGCAGATGTTTTATGCAGATTCTGTTTTGCTTCAGCAAAAATGGAAACACATGTTAATTTGTGGATGCGAAGCAGAAAATAGCAAACAAACAGAGGTACTAATACTTTGAAGGCTGGCCCTACACATTCTTTAATATGATGATCCTCTCCAATTTATTGTATGTTCTAGGCAACAGAATCGTAGGCCCAGCAAGGCAAAGCTAGACCCTTGAGGAGCCTTAACTAACAACCCTAGGGCAGCTGGTTGCAAAGGGTGGGCAGTCAGATTCCCGCAAAATCCCCCAAACGGCATTAGCATCGGGGTTCAAAGTGCACAATCAGGTGGCATGGGCATGGTTGGCATTAAGGCTAAAGAGGGAGGGAAGCAGAGGCTGAGCAGTGTTATCGCAATTGTCGTTGGATAGATTGTTGTTGTAGAGCGAGTCATCACTGCTACTCTCACCGCGTTGCTGGGATTGCGGTCCCCCTGCCATCCGAAAATGACTGGAGCATCACCTGAGAAGCGATAGGCGGCGAAGACACAGGGGTCTGAACCCGGTTTAACAGAGACCAACATTAGCCTGGTGGCAGTAGTGTAGGCATGGAAGCTGGTGCGGACATGGAGGCAGCAGTGACGAGGACATGCCACAAGCTGGCCTGCATACGGGGGGGAGAAGAAAACTATCTCCCAGCTGGCGTGGCCCCCTCAGTGTGTCCAGGCCTGGTGGCCAGAAAGAGAACAGCGTGGGCACAACAGGACAAATTAGCGCATCTGTGCAAAGACTAAAGTAAAAAAAACAAGCTGACTCTGTGGAGTCGACGGGGGAGGGAAACTGAAAGCGCGCGATGCACGTGCTGCCAGCCTCCGGGGACAGGAGATGTGCATGTGTACGGAGTGCACATCTCCTGCCCGTACGAATGCACATCTCCTGTCCGTGGGTGCCATCTCCTGTCTCCCTTCGGCACAGAAAGTGGCAACAATAGAGGCTCGCAAGGCGAAGCAACGCATGCGCTGTGTTCGATAACGAGACCTAAAAAAAGGGAATAAAGTTCCCTGCTGCTGCAGTCAAAGCCTCATGCAATACTGCCCAGCCAAAATTTCCAGCAGGAAATATTGGGTATGGTTCTCCCACACTTTGTAAAATTAGGTATGTAAAACCTACCCCACTGACTTAGGCTGAGCAAAATTTGATCTGTTATTTTTGCTCCACCTGCCTAAGAAGTGGGCCAAAGCAATACTTTTGAGAAGTTCAATAGCCGTTTTGTATATTTATTTTCAGAGTGGATCTGGGTTCAAATGTACAGCACATTTTAACAGTCACAAACACTCCAGTTAAGTAAATCATAGGGTTTGCGACTGCAAAAAAGCGTTTTTTTGTATTCACTTAACCCATTTACTGATTCAGAAAAGTCTATCCGAATCAGTAAACACATTCAGAAATGGATTACGTGTTGAGGCATCCCTTATAAATTGCTTTTCATAACATGATTTATCAATGATTTGAGACTGTAGTTCCAGTTGTAAACCTCTGAAAAGTGACAGACTCCCAACCTTGGGTGGTAACTGATTCAAAAAGAAGAAGGAGTAACCTTAGCTGCCCTTCTTCTGGCTAGCCATTGCTTGCTTTCACTGAAGCTTTTCAAAATGAAAAAAAAAGCATTTTGTCAAAAGCAGCTCTGTATACTTTAAAGAATACAGGCTGCATTAAAAAACAATCAAATTTGAAATGCAAAGACATACATTCTACTGACCCTTCTGCCACTATCCCTATGTTTATAGCCAATCGGAGTAAGTTGCAATTTATGACCTGCCTAATGAATATTAATTAGATAGGTCATTCTGCGACCAATTCTGATTCCTTATTTTGCCAACCAACCTATTCAAACAAAGGACGGTTCCCAGAATAAGTTGCTGCCCGCAAAAAGTCAGTATGCATTTGGCAACCTCTTTTGGCAAGCAGATCTTTAGCTCATTAGGTCCTAGAGTTACGAAAGAACTCACCAGATTTTTGCATCACATGAGCTCTGCAAAATTGATTTTACTCTATACATTTTCTATGAACCCCTTTGTAGTAGTTATAACCTGCTTCATATATTTGTCTCGATAATGTGCTTTTGCCATTTCTAAGTGTGATAACATTTATTAGTATTACCAAATTTATTGTTACTCAATATATCACCTTCAGAAGGGTGAATGGTAGAGTTGGCCCAGCTGTGATTAAAAATCATAACCTCGGTGGGGGAGGAGCCAAGCAGGCATTCGAAAGGGCCGCATAGTCGCTCGGCTCCGAGAGCCCTTTCGCCCCACACGTCTATCCTGACGTCTATCCTGAGCCACGAAGGCATACCTTAATAGGAGAAAGAAAACGGGCACCTACCATTTGCTCCCGAAGCTCCTGCGTGCAGCAGATCCTGAGAACCGTCCCCGGCGGCTCCGCGGCCTCTGCGGCGATGAGACCTGGGCGTTGACTCGTCAGGGGCTCCGGCCGAAGCTGCGGCATCGGCGGCCGTTGATGGCGGTGGGGGGCCTGTCAGCGGATGCCATTGACATAAAGGACCGCTGCTGGCGGTGAAGACCCGGTTTGCCGGGCGGTGACCCTTGAGGGGCAGTGTGGTGGCACAGGATCGGAGGGGGCGCATGCCCCTGCCCCCTCCCCAAACTTTGTTGCCCGGGTATAGCCAAGGACTGCCCCTGACATAGGCGGGCGACTCCCGAGGCCCGGCAGGGATGTTAGCCTTTTGGTGACTCTCCTTTCAGGAGCCTGCCTCACAGTTCTTTGCCCAGGGAACGCATCCCGTGGCGCCCTCGAGGTGAGGCCTGGTCCCTGACAGTGGTGAAGAGGGACGGGGCCGATTGGATTAAGATGGCGGCTGGTGCTCTCCTCTACGGCCCGCCCCCACGTCAGGTTGCTGTTGCATGGATGGGGCCGGGATGCTCACAACATACGCAGGAGTTTACATCCTGGGACATGTTAGCTGCCCTAACAGTTTTGCACGAGACCATGATTTGCCATGCCTGGGTGAAAGACTGGACGCCATTACTGTCTCACCGTCTCTAACGGCCACAGTCCGATTCCAGGGAGCTGCCGATAAACTTGCTGCTGAGTCCATGGAGGAAGTTTCAGCTCCGCAGCAGCACTGGAGGCCGTTCGAGGTTCGGGCTCCCGTGCCTACGCAGACCGACTTGCTTGCGGGTATGGATGTCTCCCAGGGACACACGTCCAACTGGCGGCTGGGGATGGAGCACTGTTTTCCCTCGTGGTCCGGCCTGGTTATGTCGCAGCGGTGGCCAAACTGTGTGACTCTCCTCTCCTGGATGGTGTTATTAACTGTGAGCTTTTGGAACTTCCCGAGCCCGGAGTTGATATTGTCTGTTCTTTGCTGTCGGTATTTCGATGGACTTGCATTGTTGTGCTTTTCTGGGTCGGCACCCCACCCGGATCCACTTATATTGTTTGGACCCTCAGGAATTTGCTTTACATTGATTAATGAGTGGACTTCGGGCGGTGCCGCTACCAGACAGGGTCAGGGATGAAGTGGTTCGTGGTCTATTGGCTTTATTGTGGACAGATGGGGCAGTGGGTATGTTCGATCGCTAATTCATCGCTATTGTGCTTGGGATTTATTGTTCCTAATTACAGTATTACTTCCTTTCTGGGATTTCCGAAGTGTAGGGGCGAGGGGCGGGGCCGGGCGGCACAACGAGGGCCCTCCTCCGCTTACTTCTTTCCTTTTTTTCTTTCTCTATCTTTCTATATTTCGGGTTCTATTAGGGCGACAGGCACGCTGCTGGGGGGGTAGGCCATGGCCTTCTGCGGGTGTGCAGGGTGGGGGGGTTGTGGGATGGGTGGCTGAGCGATAATTGTTTCTATGGCCCTTTAGTCTGTCTTCTCTCTTTAGTGTCGTCGTCGCTCACGCTCTTTGCGGTATGTTTGATGATGAGGGGCGGGAGTTGAACTTGCTACACGTTGGGGTCGCGCCTGCATTTCTTCTGCTATGTATATCTTACCCCCCGATATTCCCTTCATATTAACACTGTATGTGGATATCCTGACTTGCACACTATCGCGGGACTGTGTACGACTGTGCAACACCTCTTCCTTAGTTTCTTATTTGAAAATGAACCTCATCAATCCTGATTTCACTCTGTTTGTGTCTGATTACAAGTTATGTACAGTTATTTTATAACCCCGGGTTTCAAACTGCTATAACTATACATATTGCTTGCAGTATTCTCGTTCAGTTTAGCGGCCGGCCGGGATGGTTGTAAGCCCATACTTGTAACTGCATGTGCTACAAATAAAGGTTCACAAAAAAAAATCATAACCTCACTTGGTTCTTCCTCTCCCCAGGGGAGGCATGGGAGTGGCTGGAGGGATGGCGCATGGAGAAGAGGACCTTAAACGACCATGGATCACCTGGAGCGGAGACACGCAGAGATCATTCACCAGAGCGTGCAGCCCAGAACGCCGGGGCAGATCGCGGAGACTAAAGGGGTAACCACAGAGACTCTTTTCCTCAGGGCCTGGACATATCTGGATACCATCCCTTCACCTAAATGATTTGCCCGATTCTTCAATTGTTGTCAACAGCGGGGACTGCCACCCTTGTACTGGATCTCCGCCCCTGTTCCCTTTGGACCCGTTGTGTGGTACATGGTCTCCATTTGTCCATTAACCCTGTGGGTATCGTAGCACCTGGACTGGTATGTTTTGATAGAATTGTTATCAACTTACACTGTTTAGCTAAGTAATGGCGAATGGCACGGTGGCTTGTCAGGTACCCCGTGTATGGTGGTGAGGGCGACAGGCACTCTCCTAGTTGGGGGTGTGGATAGTTCCAAGTCCGTGGGCAGGGAAGCAGGGTGGAGGGGAGGGGGGTGAGGAGCTGGGGTGTGGTTTGGTTTGATAGTAATTTTTATTTTTGTATACAGGGCATGTTATTGTTTTGAAATGTGTTGGCTACAGGGTTCGGAGTTGTGGGTCTCCCGGGGATCTTATCATGTCTTTATCCGGGCATCATCCATGGGTGGGTGGGACATTGGCCCCGCTCATCTATCTTGCTTTTACCTCCATCAGCACCATGACAGACCTCCTTGACAGAAAGCTTACATTCATGACGTGGAATGTTAACGGGTTGGGCAACAAAATAAACAGAGGGGTGGTCCTCCAATTTATTAGACGCCATGCTCCTGATTTAGTCCTTCTGCAGGAGACGCACCTAGTAGGTAACTGCTGTCGTGCGCTTCAACATGGGGGGGTACAAACTGCTGATCCATGCTGGTTTCACTTCTGGTTCTCGAGGGACAGGTATCCTTGTTAGAAAGACCCTGGCGTTGACACCCACGAACACATGGGCAGACCCACAGGGGAGGTTTGAAGTCCTGGAGGCAACTTGGGAAGGCCGACACTTGAATGTGATTTCTGCTACCTTCCGCCGGCATTGGGTAGTGAGGCACTACATGCTCTTGGTAAGATAATGCTGGACCTCCCTCAGGGTACACTGATAATAGGAGGGGACTTTAACCTGACAAGGAATGACCAATTGGATTGACACCCCCAAAGGCGTTCCTACATGCCAGGGTCTGACCTTGCGGACTTTACATAGACAATGGGTCTCGAGGACATCTGGCGCTCACATCATCCTGACACTTTCCATTATACACTTTACTCTAATGCTCACAATAGTATGTCCCGTATTGATTATATTTCCTGTCCCCTGGCTGATGTGGGCTATCTCCGAAATATTCAGGGACTCCCTAGGGGTATCGTCGACCATTCCCCTCTAAGCGTTGAACTCCCCTATCATCAACAATATACTCGCGGGCCTATCATTATCAGCCCGTGGATCCTGAAGATCCCCGACATTATAGAGGACTTGATCGAACAGTCAGACTTCTACTTCTCTGAAAATGTTGGCTCTGTGCAGTCGGCGGTTACAATTTGGGAGGCTTACAAGGCAGTTATCAAAGGTAGGGTGTTGGCCCTCAAAGTTGGGTATGTGCGCAAACACAATGAACAAATTCTCCAGGCCGAGGCTGACCTGCTCCGCCTTGAGTCTGCTCATACTGCGCATCTCTCTGGTGATATGGCCCGTCGGCTCCAAATGAAGCAGTTAGAGTATAAGACATTGGCTTCGGAGATGGCGCAGACTCGGCTCCTCCTCACCCGCCACAGAATTTACGACTTAGGGGACCGTGCGGGTAGAATGCTGGCATGGTTGGAATGTCGTGAACAGGGATAGAGATGGGTTCCCTTGCTTATCCGTTCTAATAATTCCCGTGTTACGGACCCTCAGGAAGTGGCTGAAGCCTTTGCCGACCACCTTGAACAGGTCTATACAGCCAGAGCACATTATACTGCAGACGAATCTCGGCAACTCTTGGAGGAAATGCACCTGCTCACCATCTTCTAGGCTGAATGAGATACATTGGGAGCGGGCCTCACATTGAAGGAGGTCAACAATGCAATTTTTGCGATTAAATCCGGTAAGGCCATGGGTCCTAACGGAGTCCCGATTGAGTTCCTGAAGGCCACGGCTTTAGGTATAACTCTTCACATGAAAAATATGTTCGAAGAGAGTCGGGATAGAGGTACTCTACCGCTCGATCAGAGATTGGCTTCCATAGTGGTACTTCCTAAACCGAACAAGCCGCCCACGGAATGTAGCTCATACAGGCCGATCTCGCTAATTAGCTCGGAGGCCAAGGTGTTGGCCAAGCTCCTGGCGACAAGGCTCCTGGCGGTCCTTCCATCACTGATGCACGCCGACCAATCGGGATTCCTCCCAGACCGCAACATGGCCTTGAATCTTCGTAGGGTCAATAACGTATTGGGTAGGGTGCCCTATATCCAAGAAGATGCCGCAATCCTTTCCCTCGACGCCATGATGGCATTCGATTCTATCGAATGGACGTATCTATTTGCAGTCCTTACACGATTTGGCTTCGGCCCTAAATTCATACAGTGGGTCAGGTTGTTATATACCGACCTACTGGGACAAGTGCGAGTCAATAACCATACCTCCCGGCAATTCCCACTGCACAGAGGGACCAGGCAGGGCTGCCCCCTGTCGCCACTGTTGTTCGCCCTCACTCTGGAACCGCTGGCTCACTGGATCCGTGCAGATGCCTCGATTCAGGGCCTTAAATGGAATGACGACATAACTGACAAAATCTCCCTCTATGCAGATGATGTCCTAGTCTACATGGCATCCCCGAAAACCTCCATTAATAGCCTCTTCCATGTCGTCACGAATTTTGGGAAATATTCCGGCTATGCCATCAACTGGTCGAAGTCGGTCCTATACATGTTACATGGCCCCCCACCTGTCCTGCCCAGAGGCTATTCTATTCCCTTGGTACATGACGGTTTCAAGTACCTCGGGATCTTTGTTACTCCGGACCCGAAACTTTTTTATGACCATAATTTAAAAGGCCTGATGCAGCGCCTGCATGATGATGTTTCTCATTGGAGATTGCTGCCTTTCCCTCCCTGGCAGAGCAGCCCTGTTCAAAATGTTAGCACTTTCGCGCTTCTTGTATGCCTTCCAGAACTGCCCCTTTCCTATTGCAGACTCATTCTTCAACACACTGGAAGGGGAAATGCGCCTACTGCTGTGGGACGGAGAAGCTCCACGTATTGCCCTCTGTAAGCTCACCAAGGGGTGGTACGACGTGGCATTGCTTTGCCTGACATGCGTCTGTATTACTGGGCGTTCCAACTAGTAGCCTCTAATACCTAGATCCATGGATCTCCCGCAAACCCAGCATTCCATTTGGAGAGATACCAATCTGGGCGCGAGGGATATTTAGGAGCACTATATAGTAGACCCGCCCGTAACCGTTATGTAGGACCAATATGCCAGACGACAGCCATCTGGCACCGGGCTACTAAGAGCCTGGGCTGGTCCGACAGATTTACCAAAGCCACTCCCCTCTGGTCCTCTCAGGCCCTTGGCTCCTTTTGATTTCACTTGGGCTTTGATAAATGAGACACCATCGGTATATCTATGTTAGAAGACTTACTACATAAGGGGGCACTCCTATCCTTCTCAGATTTACAACAGAAACATTCACTTACACAGGGGGAGGCCTTCTGATATCTCCAGATCAAACATGCTATCCTCACAAATGTACATGACCTTTCTTCCCTCCCCGAGGCTTCGCAACTTGAGGATAGGTTACTCTCCAAACCCCTCCTAAAGAAAGCCATCTCCTGTACTTACCGGAAGCTTTGTAATAATTTGCCTGATTCCTTTCAAGCCCTGCGCGACAAATGGGAAAGGGAGGTGGACCACTTAGAATGGCCCGACTCTTTTTAATCTATTCTTAGCTGACCTCCCTGAAGCTCTTAATAAGGTCAACTCCCACGCTCCCAAACTATCTGGCTTGCCGCTGACAAATCTATAATATGCTGATGACGTGGTACTGTTAAGCAAAACAAAGATCGGAATGCAAAGACTTCTGGATGCTACTTCCGACTACTCTAACGACAATGAGCTTCGCATCAACAACAGGAAGACGAAAATTTTAGCGGTGCACTCAAGGAAAGTTAAGAAACTGTCTTGGGCTTTGAATAATGAAAGCATTGTCGAATCAAATTGCCAAAGGTACCTTGGAGTCACTTTCAACAACGATGGAAAATGCAAATCCCACCTAGAAGAGCAAAAAAGGAAGGGTACGGCACTCGCTTTTGCAATCGGACTAATTCAAAAGAAACTACAAGGCCCTACTCTTGCACCCACACTACAGGCGGCTCAGGCAAAAATCATTCCTACCTTAACTTACGGAAGCGAAGCATTAAAAGGATTGGACAGTGACCATCTAGATAAAATAATTACTAAGATCTACAGGTCTGTGTTCAAATTACCAAACCATACATCACCGGCACAAATTAGGTTGGAACTTGGCATCTGCAAACAACGATTGGCCAGAGCCACGTCTTTCCTCGTGTGCTGTCACAAATTGAGGTTATCAAAGGAGGGAAGCTTAGGATACCATTTGTGGGCCAGCATTGATAACAACTCATGGCGAGCAGGACATGAATACTGCTCAAAAGGCTTAAAAACCCTGTGCCTAAATGACCTCTGGAACTTGCACACCAGTCAGATGGAATTTAAAAGGCTAGCGAAAATCAGCACCAAACAATTATCAATAGTGGAAGACAAAGCCAGCCTTGCAAAAAGAAGTCATGGGTGGATGACCCTTCAATCCTATGCCTTGCTAATTCCACAGCCGTACCTTACCATATCGTTCAGTGCTCGGACGAAACTACGTTTTTTAAAACTGAGACTGGGAGTTATTAACCTGTTGATTCATTGGCCAAAATGGAAAAGAGAACATGGAAAAGTTCAATGCCGACTTTGTGGGACCCACAAAGAAGACATTATACACATCATATGCCTGTGCCCTGTACTATTGACAGAGAGACGGGCCCTACTCAAGCATCATTGGAATAGAAACATGATTAGAAGCTGTAGAGCAGCAGTTTTGGCCTGTTTCGACCCTAGGAACACTAAATTAAATTGTGCCCTAGTAAGATTCATGGAGCGCGCTGCAAAAAAACTTACTGAGCTGCCCAGAGTTTGCGATCCCCCATTGGAATAATGCTGCCAAATTTTACTTGCTGTTGCTGGCTTTTTATGAATATGACTTTTTAAAATGGAAGTTTCATTTGTTATCATCTATACATACTGACTTTTAATGAATTTAACATTCTAAATGTAATCTTGAACTTTTTAAATGTTTTGTACTTGCAATGGTTTATTTTTAAATCACGCAATAAAGATTATTATTCACTTAGAATATGAAGAATGGCAAACGGCGCTGATGTCCCCACGGGAATCGGCAATTAGTCACCATTTCTGTTTGACACAACTTAAAATCTTACACAGAACATATATGTCAGGTCCTTTACTGGCCAAAATTGGTGGACGCCCGACCGACCTATGCCTACAGGGTTGCGGCTTGACCGGTACCTTCTATCATACCCTGTGGGAATGCCCCATAGTCCAACTCTTATGGACCAGGGCGACCAACAAAATGGCAGAGGTGCTGGGGAAGCAAATCCCACTGACATCTAGGGAAGGCCTTCTGAATATCTGGGGGGGCGACGGATCTGACGGAGATAGAACATCAATGGCTGGCTCTGGGATGTCTCCTTATAAAACGTTCGATAGTGATGAAATGGGGTGCTCCTGACCGTCTGTTAGTGGTGGAATGGTTGGCGGAAATGGATAGGGCTATGGTTGCGGAAAAAAACGTTTACAAACTTAGAGGGTGCCCCAACAAATGGGATAAAAAGTGGGGAAAGTGGAATGCATATAGAGGAGAGCTTTGTAGCTCCCCTACCATAGACGTGGCAATGGATAGGTCAAGATTCACACGCCACGACCCCAATTGACACACCCTGGCTGTCCACCCTTTGGTTTTGTTTTTTCTTTTTTTTTTTGTATATTGAGTACTTCTATGTCATTGAATTCTATGTAATGTTGATTGTGCTTTGATTTTCAGGCGGGACCCTGACGCCGAATCCTCAATAGATATGAATAGTATGTTTATTGCTCGTATTACTGACACATTTTATGCTCTTGTGCTACTGTATCATTGCTATGCTCTGCATCTTTGATTTTCCTTTCAATAAAATTTTATTGAAAAAAAAATCATTACCGCTATGTGACTCGCACAAACGTCAACATTTTTCTTTGGCCAATAAATCATTAAATTGTTTGCATACAATAGTTTAGATCTAAAACCATGTGACCTTCGGCAAGAACAGGGGAGTATGAAAGTTTTTTGTCCATACAAATCCCCAAATAATTAAAGTGATCTTCTAAATCTATTCTTTGTCATACAAAACACACCTTTAACTAGTTCTTAAAATATGGGTTACATTTGTTGTGTTTCTATGTGGCTTCATGTCACATTTCGCTTTTTTCTAATAGTCTTTATGTGTTCTGTTGTATCTTATTATGGTTTAGAGATTTTTTCAGACCGGTCGAACAAGCAAGCAAGACACTTTTAAAACGAGTTAAAAGGTATTTAAAATGTAATTACATATTGAAAATAATAGAAATATTATCCTACATAGATGTCAAAGTTACATTGAGTTATTCTTGCAATATCTACAACTTCATGATTTTTTTTGTACATATACTTTAACTATGACGTATTAAAGCACTGTATGGACAGACGTTATTTGTTCTCAACTCAATGGTATTCGTGTCTGGGATCAGAAAACATTATGGTCAGTTCCACCCTTCCTGCTCTCACAAATATGCATTTATTATTTCAAATCTTCAAATGACTCTCTTTATTTTTTGAATTCACATTTTGCCAGGTTGACTGGGCAAATGGTTTCTGAGGCATTTATGAAATGATTAGGGTAACCGTAATCCTCATTCTTTCTCACCTCTGTGGCCTTTGAGGGCCCCATGTGCCCCGAAGAGGACATGGTCACCCCGCAATTTGAAGACCTCCACCTTAAGTTTAGGAGAATGTCCCAGTGTGGGAAGATCAGTCGGCTGGCATCTGGGGATCGCTTGAATGTGAAACCCTCTCTGAGCAGATGGGGCGAGTTCGGTTTACATGGAGATGACTGAGTGATACAGAGGTATGAAGTATGAAAGGCCAGTGTACAGAACCCATAGAGACTCATATTTTCAGTCATGTCGTTAGACCATGCAGGCATGCATTCTTCCAGTCTCCAAACTCGCTGAAATTGATTATAAGTTATTAACAGATTGGAGGGTGCAGGGCCGGCAAGTAAACTGGCATTTTCCCAGAGGGTTGCAGGCTAAAGGGCTGCTTCCAGAACTTGATGGGCTATTGACAACCTACCATGCCCCATGCCTGGTTCTACTTGCATCCTCAGCAGTGTGTGGCTAGGGGGATGGAGGGATGCTGTGTGCTCTGTCGTACGTCATTTGCCCTGACTGCAGGGATGCAAATAGCTGCAGTACATTTTACATTTTCAGACGGGAGAATAGTTGGAATGGGGTGGCTGATGGGGGGGGTCCCTCTGTATCTTCTTGAAGAAATAGCAGCAAAACACGTGTAATGGGGACATTAGCACACCATGTGCCACAGGTGAAGTTCTCCTGCTCCTACAACTTTCTAAAGGTCTTTAGGGAGAGGGTGCATGTTATAACTTAGAGGAGACAGCTTTCATTTTCAACAGCTCCATGTTAGATGGATATGTGTATAATTTGTGAAAGGAGTTACTTCTAGTTATAGCTTTATGTGAAGGCTTTAATGTTTTCAGTTTCTATTTGTTGTAAATTCCAGTGTTTTTTTTCCCAATGTTTTAAAACATTGCAGAAATCAGTGGTTATCATTGTTTACGCTTTTTAGCTCCATAAAAAGTCACAGGCCTTGTATTTTCCAGTGCTTATGAATAATTTGGCTTTTATTTCCTTCCTTCGCCAGTTCATTCCTATCGTCAATTGTACCATCCTACTATTTTACTTCAGACCTCCTTTCTTTGTACCTGTTCCATGAATGTCCTCCTTTAAGTAATGTTTCATTATGTTCTCACCACCATGCTAGTCTTATTTCCCTGCACTCATGTTCTTTGTAGTAATCTAGTCCCACCCCATGGAAAAGTTGTACATGGATGTGATATGTTTGCACCTGGTTAAGATTTGATTGCATGTTTCTCACTTGTAGTGTTCACAGATCATGCACTAACGTGTAGATTTTATGACTTAATGTATGCAAATTAAGCAGCAGAGTTTCAGCAAAACCATCACATGTTCGCCTTCCAGGCCTGAGCATGAGTAATGGAAATGTTAAAGATATAACCTGAGGCCCTTTTGTGAGGGGGGATATGGCTTCTATACGCATGAATTTCAGACCATCATGATGTTAAAGTAAGTACAAAAATGATATGAGCAGAGCTCTATCTATGGACTTTGATTAATCTTTTATTTGTTTACACAGTGAGCTTTGTTGCCACAGTCCTGATACCTGAGCTTTCAGAAAGCAAAGCTCCATCCAGCTCTTAGTGAAGGAGGATGGCAACATGGCAGTGGTGTTTACCCTTGACTAAGACACTATTTGGAGTTCAGCTGAAAACTTCCTGCTCCTGGCCACTACACTGCAACATGCAGTGAACTGAAGCAATAAAAGATAAAACATGCTCTCAAAATGGGAATGGATGTAGGCCCTGGAATCTAGTGAATGGTCTCACAGTCATATTAAGTGGCTTACTGTGGCCATATTGGGCCATAGCAGGGGCATCGAAGCAGTACACAAGCAGGAGCTCCAAAGCAGTACAACTGCAGCGACTACCTCTTAGCACATAATAGTGCCTAGAGGTAGTGACTGCACTTTTACTACTTTGACACTAAAGAACACCAAGGAAGTGAGCGTGTAGCAAAATCATTTTTTTCAGGTTTCAACTGAAAAGCAAATACTTTCTTCAGTGGTGTTTTTTCAGTTACATAATTGGTTTTACTTGAAAACCTGAAATCCTATTTGGGTGGTATTGCACATTTACACAGACACAAAATATCTACTATAGTTAATATAGTGTTTAGGATAGGTCGATTGCCTTCAACTTGCATTCATACCTCTCCAAGATCCCTACTAGCCTCCCAAAAAGCATTTGTACTCACCTTCATACAACAAAGAGAAGTGGGTCAATAGGTAGATTAACATTGGATATATCTGGGGTTTTACACATGAGTATGTGGGGTATTCCACTTGAACCATGTTAACTTCGTGAGACCAGAAGTGATTTACTCTTGAGGCAATATGACATATGGCCTTAGTAAACCATCAGTGTTACCCTTGAAACTATTTGCAGTTTCCCCTTGGATTCATCCCAGAGTTGTCCTTGCACTCGTATGTGCTTTGCCCGCAGTACTGTAGGCGCGTTACCCTTGATATTGGGAGTGGTTTGCTCTTCAGACTACATGAAGCTTACCCTCAGGACTGAAGTCAGTTTGACTCTAGTACTGGAGGTTGTGTACTTTGTGGCTGTATCTGTTACACAGTGATGTTTTTGAGACAGTAATGCTTTGACGTTTGGGCAGTAGTGCTTTGCTTATGGGGCAGTAGTTCTTTGCATTTGAGACAGTAGGGCATTGCCTTTAGACAGTAGAATGTTGCCTTTTGGACAGGAGCAGTTTACCTATGGACAGTAGTGCTTTGCTTTTGGGGCAGTAGAACATTATCTTCTGAAATGCAAGTGTTGTGTCTTTCAGACAGTAGATATTTTCTTTTGGAACAGTAGTGCTTAGCCATTTGTGACTATAGCAGTTTGCCTTTGGACAATAGTGCTTTTTGTTTGGAACAGTAGCAGTTTCCCTTTGGGACAGTTTTTTTTGTCTTCAGGACAGTGATGTTTTTTCTTTGATACTGGTGTACTTTGCCTTTGTGATTGTAGTGGTTTACATTCAAGACAAAAGTGCTTTGGCTTCGGTCAGTAATGCGTTGTCTTCAGCACAATAGTGCTTTGTCTTTGGGGCTTTTGTAGGTTGCTTTCTGGATTGTAGCTATCTACCTTTGGGACTGTGGCATATTACCTTTGGACAGTAGGGCTTTCCCTTTGGCATAGTATAACTTTACCTTCGGAACTGCAAGTGGTGTTCTGTTGGGACAGTAGCGCTTTGCAGATGGGACAGTAAGTAATGGTTTGCCTTTGGGACAAAGTGCTTTGCCTTCTGGACTGTAGCAGTTTCCTTTGGACAATAGTGCTTCGCCTTTGGACCAGTAGTTTTTTACCTTCAGATCTGAAAGTGATGCTCCTTTGGGACAGTATGAATTTTGCTGTCAGACCCATGCCAGTTTCTCCTCGGCAGTGTGTTGGGGTCTGCTTTTGGGACAGTAGCGCCATCTGAATTACAAACAGCTCTTCAGGCCTCAAACCCTGGTCAGATCACTGCAGTTCAACCTCTATATGGAACCTCTCTGCTTTGGGCCAAGCAAACTTGTCTCCCATAACTTTTCCTAATTTTTAAAGTTTTTGTCTCTTTCACGGGAAATCATCACCAGTAGCAGTCTTCTCAGATAAGAAATAATGTTTTTAATTGAACTTGTTTTAGTGTCGTCTATTGGGGGCTTCTGAGCCAACAGGGGAAGGTGTCTCGAGTGCTAGGAGTCTGTTTAAACTGAGGCACAAGCAGCACGCGGTCCAGAGGCCTTCAGAGCTCGCGTGCCTCCGTCCCCGGAACAGCAAAGAGTGAATGGTTTGGCCCATTCTGACTGCTCGCGGCAGTTTCTTGGTACAGTCTAACGACGATCCACATGAATTCCTGCCAACACTCGACAGAATTGCATCAGCGGGAGGAATATATTAACTGTAGAACTCAGAATAAAGTCAGTGGCAAAAACTGCTCACGTTTTGGATGCCGATTCCCTTAGGACAGAAACGGGGACGGGGGAGGGGGATGCACACATGCGACTATGTGAACATGTATGGGAAACCCTGCTTTTAAAGAGCTATTCAACAAAACGAGCCACACCAAAATATAAAACGGTATATTTGACAGTAGCCAAGCACCGGACGCCCGAGGCACTCCTACGTTGTTGGCATCAGTGGTGGCCGACATGACCAGAAAGTGGTGCGGCAGGTGGAGGGGGTGTAGAGAGGTATGCTGGGTGGGGGGTGGATGGGGTGCGGGAGGGGGAGCTTGGGGCACAACTTCACCTCGACACTCTCCCCTGATATCAGTATATCCATACCTAAACTCTCGGCTATCGGCTGTATTTGACTCATTTCCCCAGCATATTATCACAGATACTCTGTACCATGGAGCTGACACCTCCCTCTCCCCAAGAGATTCAACCAACCTCTCTCAAGCAGATATTGCAAACCTACTTGCAAGCTACAACACCCTGACATTATTGAACCCCCCCCCCCCTTACTGCCACTACCCCCAGACAACTCATTAACTCAAACCAATGGCAAATTAAGATTATTTCCCTAACTCAGTCCAAACACCAGTCTCTCCCAAAGCGGACACTGGCCGACAGAAATATACTTCTTATTGAAACCAAAACCTAATACACTCCTTACACCAAATCATACACATCAGTTCTACATTGCATGCTTCATAATTGCAGATCAGCAATGAAACAAGCTTGACATTTCTGACAATATTACATACCATAAGTTAGACCTGCTAATTCTCACAGAGACCTGGTTGAATGACATCCCATACCATATTTGACCTTCTTCTTCCTCCGAACCACTCCATCATCAGAAATTAGAGTAAGTAGAGTTGGGGAGGAGTGGCTGCCATCTTCAGAGACACCCTGCAAGGAGCTTTGCAGCAGCCCTTTTTCGTCACTCCAATAACTAACCTTAGAATTACAAATACAACACAATTCCCTTTGCAGACATAATGTCATCTTTCACCCACCAAATGACAACTCTGTATTTATCACAGAATACATTGATCTCGCAAGTGACCAATCAACCCAAAGAAAAGAAGTGATCTTTCCAGATGATTTTAGTGGGGCAACTCAGAAGACTAAGCAGTCAACCAGCTTGCCACATTTCTCTCCGCAAATGATCTGATACAACACAACTATAAACCAAAGCACAAGAAAAGCTCCATACTTGATCTCATAAGCTGCAAAGACGACGTGCTCTCAGTCGATGAACCCATTCTGGCAGACCGGACTGTCTACTTTCTCAGTCCTTGCTCGTTACAACTCTCTCACTGTGACATGAGGCCATCAAAAAAGAGAAACTTCCTGGTTTTGCAACAATAAGAACACTAATATCAGCATACTCAGCAAATCTGCAATGAATGTGCTACACCCGTAGTCCGGCCATAGATGCCAATGTCTTCACTGCCCTCTGCTTTGATAGTCTCTCTATTTTGCTTTACAAGGCAGCCCCACTTAAATCAAAAAATAGACCAAGACCCTCTGAGCCATGGTACAATAAAGCCTTTAAGAGAAAAGAAAAACATTGAGATCTCTGTATAAAAATTGAAACATGCACATCCCACCACTAATCTTGCGTTCCTCTGTAATTCAAGATCACTTTTGCAAAGGTACATATTTCCTAAGAAACTAAATCACTTCAGATCCCTTATTGACTCAGTCAAGAATCAGATGATACAACTCTTCGACTTGGTCAAAACAACCACCAGCCTTCTCTTGCCGCCTTCCATAAAACTTGATGACTCCTCCAAGAAAATAGAAGTTTGCACAATTTTCTGATCCCAAAGTGAAATTTCTCCTATGTCAAGATGAACATGCTATTCCCGCCATTGATTGCACAGCCAAGAACACCTAGCAAACCTTTGACATTATTGGGAAGCATTTATTACCCAAAAATATGAAACCAAACCCTCAAATCACTTTGTGGGCCTTATTCCAAGTACCATTTCCAAAGATCTTCACACACATATGCTCACTAACTGGACAAATCTAATGAATCTCTCGGCCAGGGATCATTTCCTGATTTCCTCAAAACTGGTAAAGTCACCCCACTTCTCAAAAATCCCTCAGCAGCTGTGAATGACCGTAATAACTTTTGCCCCATCACCAACCTACCTTTTCTTGCAAATATCCTTGAATAATGTGAAACGGAGCAACTCACTCAACACATCAAAGGCAACAACCTTCTGGACAAATTCCAATCGAGCTTCAATAAAGGGTACGGTACTGAAACAGCACTGGTTTAAGTTATCAATGATGCTCTTCAAGTCTTAGGCTCGGGCAGCTCCAGCCTCATTCTTCTCAACATGTTGGCAGCTTTTGGTACAGTAAATCCACGTAGGCTTCTAGACACACTAAAACATCGGATTGGCATTGATGATGTGGTTCTAAAATGGTTTGAATTTTTCATCATCGGTAGGTCACAGAGGATCAAAATTGACAACTGTCTATCTTTACTGATGGCTGTATGTCAAGGAGTACCACAGGGTTCTATCCTTGCTTCTACTATGTTTAATCTCCATATTGAACCTCTGGAAGTTCTACTAAGAAAGGCTGGGATTCTCATCAATATGAAGACGACAGCCATCTCTACTTAAAAGTCTCATCCATAAATGACATCTCTCATCTTGCCGACAACCTAAACTTCGTTCAAGATTGGATGACTTCTCACCACCTAAAACTGAACCCTTCCAAAATGGAATTCCGCCTAATTTCTTCTTCCTGGTTGGATACACCCAACATCCTCAACAGCTAACCCATCATCATTGACAGTGTAAAATTTTTGGAAGTCATTCTATATAAAATGCTCAACCTTCAAACTCAAATCAGCACCATGGCCAGGAATGTACAATATCAACTATGCCTTCTTCGAGCAAACCATCATTACAATATTCATGAGCAAAATCTAAAATCTCTTGCTCAATTACTGGTTTGTCCAGAATCGACTATTCCAACTCTCTTTTGAGAGGTCTCCCCAAGACCCACCTCTCAACTCTGAAATCAGTTCTATATTCAGCGACATGCTTCATCTATGGGGAAAAAAGTAAATACTGTTTCTCATCAATGCTTGTCAATCTTCGCTGGCTCCCGATAGAAACCAGGGTGATTTATAAGATTGCCTCTATCACCCACAATGCCTTACATTCATCCACTCCTGGCTACCGAGCGAAGAAACTGAAGCTTTTGGGAGGCACCAGAACACCACGAAATGCAGAAGATATGCTGTTAGAGCCTTGGACCTTCTAAAAGAAACAACTCCTGGCACACACTTTCTGAGGTAGTGCAACTAGAATATGGAACTCCTTATCCCCGAATCCAAGCACCACCACCTCATTGTCAAACTTCAAAATGGAGCTGAAATCCCTTCTCCGACTAAGTAACTTTGGCCGTTTGCCACCTTAACCAACCTCCCCCATGATAACGTACCCTCCTCAAGACTGAGATTAACTGCACTACTCCTGTCGCACCTAATCTTACCTTGTTGCTACTACCTACACTACCTACATTTTTTATAATCTGTAAATCCATGTCTTTGTAACGCTCGAAACAAGCAAAAAACACAGTTTTTGACTCTCCACTTTATGCCTTTTGTAATGATCGTAACTATTAACTGCTTGTAACTTTGTATCTCTTGTAATAAAACCTGTTTTTATCATAAACCACCTTAATATCTTTAGGGAGTATCCACGCTATGTAGAAATGCATAAATAAATAAATAGGGTTTATCAAATTCATCGTCCCTTGGGCACTAACTGGTATTTGAAAAGCATTGAACTAGGCTATCTCAGCTGGAGCATACTCCTCAACATGATGGGTCTGACATTAGCTAGCTTGCAGCTTGTTTATATTGTCACAGCAAACAAATGATGGACGGAATGCTGATCATGCAAACATTCTCCCCCAGTCAAAAGATCTGGGTAATCCATTGTTCTTTTGCCCACTACGCCACCCCAGTTTGGACCCAGCCATATGCAAATCAGTCTTTACCCTGTGCCTCATGGGAACAGTCCAGACCGAACTGCCAGGCCAGGTCCTTCCTGGACCAGAAACAAGCATCCTGGGACCGATTTCAGGGTATGTCACCCTTTTTCAGCAAGGCTAGCTTGAATCCAGTGGCACAGTGAGCAAGGGACCCACATCTGGGCATACCCATCCCACTTAGGGCGAAAATTGTTACAGCAAACAAATGATGGATGGAATGCTGACAATGCAAACATTCTCCTCCAGTCAAAAGATCTGGGTTAAATCCATTGTTCTTTTGCCCACTACGCCACCCCAGTTTGGACCCAGCGATATGCAAATCATTCTTGACCCTGTCCCTCATGGGAACAGCCAGACCGAACTGCCAGGCCCTCCCTGGACCGGAAACAAGCATCCTGGGACCGGTTACAGGGTATGTCACCATTCTTCAGCCAGGCTAGCTTGAATCCAGTGGCAATTCGGGCTGGACTGTTCCCATTGGGCGCAGGGTCAAGACTGATTTGCGTATGGCATGTCCAAACTGGAATGGCATAGTGAGCAAAAAAACGATGGATTTAGGCCCAGATCTCTGTACTGGGGTGAATGTATGACATTGTTCTGCATTTTGTCCATCAATTGTTCTTTTTGTATTTGTCACCCCGAGTGGGACGGGTATGCCCAGACGTGGGTCCCGTGCTGTCCATGCCACTGGAGTCAAGCTGTCCTGGCTGATGAGGGCTGAAAGCCTGAAACCGGTCATAGGATGCTTGTTTCAGTCCAGGGAGGACAATGCCTGGCACTTCGGGCTGGAATGTTCCCATTGGGTGCAGGATCAAGACTGATTTGCGTATGGCATGTCCAAACAGGAATAGCATGGTGAGCAAAAAAACAATGGATTTAGGCCCAGATCTCTGTACTGGGGTGAGTGTATGACATTGTTCTGCATTCTGCCCATCAATTGTTCTTTTTGCGTTTGTTTATATTGTCAGGCACCTGGTCAGGTGTCGCTTATACAGACAGCGAGTACACCAAAATATTACAGGGGACTTCCCCTTCAACTGCCTGTACATTTTCATTTTCTTTTTTGCGGGCCTGCAAGCTGCCATGTGCTGCCAGGTAACTGAGCATTCAATATTATTTTTTAATTACTGATACAAGTTATGTCCTCTACTTTGCTAGGAAATAAAAAAAGATAAGAAAATGGAACCTACGCCATTGTGCTGGCCTCCACATAGGCATGCATACGTCATCATGCATGTGAGCGAAGCAGAAAGACCCAGCTGCCAAAATAGCGTCATGCCATTGCGCTTTTTTTTTGCCAGCATAAAGCACTGGCAAATCCAATAAGTTAACTAGGCGAGACCTATTGACACTTCAAATGCTTATTTTTTGGTGCAGTGTGGCCTAAGAGCAGTTTCCCGTTGTTAGTTATTCATGTATTTGCTTGCTGCATTTTTGAGTCCTCGTAGGTGGTTTTGTTGTCCTGCTACCAACCACCATATTTTCAGCCTTATTTGAATTATCATTATTTATTGGGCAGAGATAAAATCTCTAATTTGGAAATGATGGTAAGAGATTTCACATGAGTGGCAATGCACCTTTACATTTTGCTTATATCTGGGCACATTTTTGGTGCGCTCAAAGACGGAGGTCAAATCTCAGACTATATCTTCTGACAAATTGCTGCTTATTCTTTTAACATGGAGATGGGTGTTTACCTTTCTTTTTCTAATTACAAAGTTAGTTCATTTTGTAAGGTAAACTATCTACAATCTTGATGGGGTTAAGGGAGTGTGAAAAAAAAGGCTGCAGGATGTCTGTTTTTTTCTAACACATAACACAATTTAAATACCTGTAAATGAACTGAACAAATATTTCAAACGGCCTAAGCAGTTAAAAAAGCATAAACAAAGCACATTTTTTGTAATTCTGATGTGTGATGAATGCAAAGATTTTGATGGGATCAAAACAAATCAAGACACTTTATTTGGCAATGTGCAATTGATAAATATTTCCTGAACCTCAGTTTTCACACATTATCGTTCATTTCATGCGCCATGGTTTACCAGTGAAACTACATGTCAGTCCGAATTCTGTGACCATTTCAATGGAAAATGTGCTCCTGTAAAAGAAATAGATTTGCAACAGTATTCTCCAAAATGCACCACCAGCTAAATACGACACTCTTGCCACTGTTGCTGAATGGGCGTGGCTCATTTGCTACACTTATTCTTTGTTTGATATTTGGAATTTTCATAAACCTATGACTTCAGTGATGTAACATTGATGACAGCTCCCCCACTCTGAAAATTGTACCAGCATCAATGTAATGCAGATACAGACAGCCGCTGCACACTAAAAACCTATGGCACTTATTTATAAGACCATTGCACCGCCAGTGTCCCACTTGTTTTGACACACTGGTGGTGCAACTGGCTTGCCCATATTTACAAGGACAAGTAAATTCACCCTGAGTGACTTTTCATGGACTTGTAAATATGGGCCCCTTTCATACATTACTCTGCATGCAAGGGATGTTCCATTGGTGTTGCTGTGGGTGTTTCCACGGAACATCAGTAGAACCTAACACATTCTCAGATTTACAATGTTTTGTAAAACTGCGAATGTGTCAGAATCCTACACCTCCTGCAGGGGAGACATAGTAATGGCGCTATGAGGAGAAATACTATTGTTTCTCCTTGTTTTTCCTCTTTCTGTATGTACTGCAATCTGCAGCACGCATAGAAAGAGGAAAATTCAATTAATGATTGTTTTTGAGCAGGAAGGTGAGAAAAACCCGTTTAGGGAGGTAAACACGTCTACTGATTGCTAATCCACAAATGTAGAACAAGTCATTTGCTCACATGTTCATGCCAACCTCTCCAATCCCATCCAGGAGTAAACTATTCATCCCTCTTCCTGGGCAATGTTTGGCTGCATGGCTGACATCTGTGTACAGTGTAACTAAGGAGACTGTTTAGGAAAATATTGCAACATACAGACACCGAGTACAGTTCGTTTTTCTGACAGATGAGAGGGTGTTCCTCACATACAAGGGACTTTAACTGCAGCTTATCCAGAATCGATGTCATCACCAAACGCATAGTCTAGTCCAGTTTTTCATTAAAATGCCACATTTTAGTCAAATTGCTTTAATTAATATATAATAAGACTACAACTCCCTAGACACATGCGGTTGGTAAACAAAAGTCCAGGACCAGATTTCTTGGAGTTATTTAATCCTTGAAAAGCTCTTAGAGTCAGGTGCTCTCTTAACTTGCTCATTAGCGTGCCCACCTGCTGCAGGGGGCGAATTACACATTATTGACTCAAAAATATTGTGTAACATGAATGTCAAAAATATAATCTCTACAAAAATATTGAGTGGCAAAATATAGAAGGTAAGAATATCTTTTTTATGTAATTAATATTGTTTATAAAAATACTGTTGCATATACTATTGTTTACTTTAATGTCATTGTATTAAATATTGTTTTAAGTTAATATATATATTACTTTTTAAATCAATTTTAGGTTTTAAGCAGAGGCGTAGCAATGGGGTGCAGGGGCGGTCCGCCACAGGCGGCACAAGTTTTAGGGGTAGCACCCCCCCTGCTCTTTCAGCGTGCATCACAGGAATTGAATCACCAGCACCCCATGCGGCAAATGTAGGGACCGCCATGGGCAGAACATGGTCTAGCTACGCCACTGGTTTCAAGATTATTATTATTGTATAATGAGAGGGATCACCACAGTAATATTTCAAAAGTACCAGTCTTAGGTCCTCTATCCAGGCCCGGACTGGCCATAGAAGGCACCGGGCAATCCCCCGGTGCGCCGCAAGGGTGGGGGCCGGTTTTGAGCTCCTGGAGGTCGATTTCGTTACAGGGCAGTTTTTGCAGCATAACTGCAAAATCGGCCCTGCAACAAAATTGGCCGAAAACCGGCACAAGCAAAGCGCTCGGCGGCACCTCAAACCCCCCCCCCCCCCCCCCCCCCCCCCCCGGCGGGTGGGGGTGAGTCTAGCACTTTTCCAGGGCCGGTTTTGGTTCCCAGTCCGGCCCTGCCTCTATCGGGTCTTTTATGGAGTTAGGAGTGCTTCCATGGAGCACCATCCAGTGGAGGATGAAGAGACTCCTGAAGACCATCTGGGCATCCTAACCATGTCACATGCAGTCCCGCAGCATGCTTCACCAGGTGGAGGCTAACTCCTCTACAAATCTCCCTCTGGTTGGCTGCACAGAGGTGGCTGTCCTACCTTGATTCATGACCACTATCCTAAATTTACCTCCCAACTGTGACTGCTGCTCCAAAGGATGGTGCCCACTGTGAACCAACAACACTCAGGATTTTTCTTTATGTTACTCCTGAGCAGGTTTGCATGGCATAGTCCTTTCAAGATGTAGAGATGACTCAAAAACAGAGGGTTTTCTTTGAATCGGGCCTCTCTTGCTTTCATCAGGGTACCCTATGAGAAATGCCTGTTTGATGATGTTGCTTGCATATGAATGGAGTGAGGGACTGAGTGTTGATAGCATTAAAGTCTTCAACATGGTCCCCCATGGGGGTTTGAAGAATTGTGTTAGATATGACGGTTTCTCTGCAGGTTGCCTTCATCAATGTGTGTCATTTAGATTAGGTTGCTACCTTGCACCTTGACAAACATGAAGGTGGCCGTGTTGGAAGGAAAAATGGCCGCTTGTCCAGCCACTATCCATTATTCGTACCTCTGATCATCATGGTAAACAAGCCTTTTAAATATATACACATAATAATTGTAAATGAGTCGAGCTGGAAATGTTTTGATGGGGGTACAAAACTCTACTGGACCATTGATAATATCATATGTGTTCAAGACTTTATAGACCCCAGTTGAACCTGGACAGGTCTGGCTGCTGCTCCATGGCGACAGACAATTACTGTCCAGTAATCAGGCAGATTATATGTTTAGAGCCCAAGGACCTCAAGAACTTCCGGACCATCTCCCTGCTCCCCTTTCCGGCGAAGGTCATCGAGAAAATCGCCAACATACAGCTGACCCACCACCTCGAGGACAACAACATCCTAGACTCGTCGCAATCCAGATTCAGACGGAACCACAGCACCGAGACAGCCCTCATCGCTGCCACAGACGACATCCAATGCCAACTAAACAATGGCGAAACCTCAGTCCTCATCCTCGTGGACCTGTCAGCTGCCTTCGACACGGTCTGCCACCGCACACTAAGAACACGCCTCCAAGAAGCCGGAATTCAGGAGAAAGCCCTGGACTGGACCACATCCTTCCTCTCTGGCAGAACTCAGAGAGTCCACCTCCCACCCTACCGATCTGAAGCAACCGACCTCCTCTGCCGCGCACCCCAGGGCTCATCCCTCAGCTCGACCCTGTTCAATGTCTACATGGACCCCCTCGCACAAGTGGCCCGCCAACATGACCTGAACATCATCTCCTACGCCCTCAACACCCAGCTCATCCTCTCCCTCACCAAGGACCCGCACACCACCAAAACCAACATCAATGACGGAATGAAGGCCGTCGCCGAGTGGATGAGGAGCAGCCGCCTGAAGCTGAACTCGGACAAGGCAGAAGTCCTCATCCTCTGCCCCACCCCTTCTGCCTGGGATGACTCCTAATGCCCGACCACACTAGGAACAGCACCAACGCCCACGGACCACGCACGCAACCTGAGATTCATTCTCGACTCCTCCCTCTCCATGTCTAAGCGGATCACTGAAATAATATCGATAGACAAAATATTGAGTTTCAATAATATCGTTGACAAAATATAGACTGTCAAAATATCGAGTTTCTATGTACAAACAGGTAAGTACAAAAATATCGAGTTTGAAATATTGTTTACAAAAATGTAGTTTTAAAAAATATCGACTTTACTAAAAACAATGTTAAATTACATTAATATTAAAAATGTATTACTAAAAGATACTTAAAAATACCTAAATTAACTTATAATAATTAAATAATTAATGAAAGTAAAAAACAAAATGTTTTACATCATATTTCTTAAAACATATATATATAGTAACACAATATAATTAAATAAAAGCCAATATTATTAACGTACAATAACAAAAGTGTAAAAATTACTATTCCCACTCCAAAGAGTGCAAGCATAGGGTAAGCGTTGGATAGCGTAGGGGTTAAAATTACTATTCCCACTCCAGTGGGTGCAACAGTAGGGAAAGCGTTGGATAGCGTAGGGGTAAAAATTATTATTCCCACTCCAAAGAGTGCAACAGTAGGGAAAGCGTTGGATAGCGTAGGTGTTAAAATTACTATTCCCACTCCAGTGAGTGCAACAGTAGGGAAAGGGTTGGATAGCGTAGGGGTTTAAATTACTATTCCCACTCCAGTGGGTGCAACAATATGGAAAACGTTGGATAGCGTAGAGGTAAAATTTACTATTCCCACTCCAGTGAGTGCAACAGTAGGGAAAGCGTTGGATAGCGTAGGGGTTAAAATTACTATTCCCACTCCAGTGAGTGCAACAGTAGGGAAAGCGTTGGATAGCATAGGGGTTAAAATTACTATTCCCACTCCAGTGGGTGCAACAGTAGGGAAAGCGTTGGATAGCGTAGGGGTTAAAATTACTATTCCCACTCCAGTGGGTGCAACAGTAGGGAAAGCGTTGGATAGCGTAAGGGTAAAAATTACTATTCCCACTCCAAAGAGTGCTACAGTAGGGTAAGCGTTGGATAGCGTAAGGGTAAAAATTACTATTCCCACTCCAAAGAGTGCAACAGTAGAGAAAGCATTGGATAGCGTAGGGGTAAAAATTACTATTCCCACTCCAGTGGGTGCAACAGTAGGGAAAGCGTTGGATAGCGTAGGGGTTAAAATTACTATTCCCAAACCAAAGAGTGCAACAGTAGGGAAAGCGTTGGATAGCGTAGGGGTAAAAATTACTATTCCCACTCCAGTGGGTGCAACAGTAGGGAAAGCGTTGGATAGCGTAGGGGTTAAAATTACTATTCCCACTCCAGTGAGTGCAACAGTAGGGAAAGCGTTGGATAGCATAGGGGTTAAAATTACTATTCCCACTCCAGTGGGTGCAACAGTAGGGAAAGCGTTGGATAGCGTAGGGGTTAAAATTACTATTCCCACTCCAGTGGGTGCAACAGTAGGGAAAGCGTTGGATAGCGTAAGGGTAAAAATTACTATTCCCACTCCAAAGAGTGCTACAGTAGGGTAAGCGTTGGATAGCGTAAGGGTAAAAATTACTATTCCCACTCCAAAGAGTGCAACAGTAGAGAAAGCATTGGATAGCGTAGGGGTAAAAATTACTATTCCCACTCCAGTGGGTGCAACAGTAGGGAAAGCGTTGGATAGCGTAGGGGTTAAAATTACTATTCCCAATCCAAAGAGTGCAACAGTAGGGAAAGCGTTGGATAGCGTAGGGGTTAAAATTACTATTCCCACTCCAGTGGGTGCAACAGTAGGGAAAGCGTTGGATAGCGTAGGGTTTAAAATTACTATTCCCACTCCAGTGGGTGCAACAGTAGGGAAAGTGTTGGATAGCGTAGGGGTTAAAATTATTATTCCAACTCCAGTGGGTGCAACTGTAGGGAAAGCGTTGAATAGGGTAGGGGTAAAAATGACTATTCCCACTCCAGAGAATACAACATTAGGGAAAGTAAATCTTTCATATATTATTCAAAAATCTAACAAGAAATATCTATTAATAATTAATAAAAAAGTCAATAAAAATGTTATGTAATAGAATAATTAATATTTTAAATTTACTAATTAACAATAGTTATTTTAATTAATCACCTATTAATACAAATTAATTAAACATTAACAATTACTTATTTAATAATTAAAAATCATTTCGCAATTATTTCCAAATAAAGAAAGTTTAATTAATGTTATTATTTAATTAATAATTATTAAATTACTTTCCACCCTATGCCCCTATAAACCCACAACCCGCTACAGAAATTAAATTAGTAAAATGTACATAATTACCAATTAATCAATTAATATAAATTAATTAACAATTATAATTAAATTAATTAACAAATATAAATGTATTAACAATTAATTACTAATTACTATCAATAAATAAATGTACATATTTAATTATTTTTTATTAAATTACTTCCCACCCTATTCCCCTATAAACCCACAACCCGCTACAGAATTAAATTAGTAAAATTTATATAATTACCAATTAGTCAATTAATAATATTTATTTTCCAATTACTATTAAATTAATTAACACATATAAATTAATTAACAATTAATTACAAATTACTATCAATAAATACATTTACATATTTAAATAATTATAATTAAATTACTTCCCACCCTATTCCCCTATAAACCCACAACCCGCTACAGAATTACATTACGCAATAATTATAAAAACAAAATTCATTTAATAAAATTATTTATAACATAAATACACACTTTTCACACATATTATAACATAAAAATACACTATAAAATATTATATATTATTAAAAAATCGATATTTTTAACTATCTATATTATATATTTCGATAGTTTAACTATCTATATTTTTTACAGTTGATATTACTTCACTTACCTTAAAAACGATATTTTTGTTGTCTATATTCTGTCCTGTCGATATTTTGTCCAGTCTATATTAAAAACTCGATATTATGTCCAAACGATATTTTGGACTCGATATTATGTCTGTGCACCGTCTAAGCAGGTCAACGCCGTCTCCTCGACCTGCTACAACACCCTCCGCATGCTTCGCAGGATCTACAAGTGGATGCCGACCGAAACCAGAAGAACTGTGACCCAAGCCCTCGTCAGCAGCAGGCTGGACTACGGCAACGCACTCTATGCAGGAATCCTGACGAAACACCTACAGCGACTGCAACGCATCCAGAACGCCTCGGCCCGCATGATTCTCAACATCCCTTGACGCAGCCACATCACCCACCACCTTAGAGACCTGCATTGGCACCCCGTCAACAAGATGATCACCTTCAAGCTCCTCACCCACGCACACAAAGCCCTCCACAATACCGGATCAGCGTACCTGAACAACAGACTCAACTTCTACACCCCCGCCCGCCAGCTCCGCTCCGCCAGCCTCGCCCTCGCTGCCATCCCGCGAACCCAACGTACTACTGCCGGTGGCAGATCCTTCTCCTTCCTCGCTGCCAAGACCTGGAACACCCTCCCCACCCACCTGCGGCAGACCCAGGACCTGCTCAACTTCAGGAGGCTCCTTAAGACCTGGCTCTTCGAGCAGTAGCAGGAACCCCCTCCCCCTAAGGCCTTGGGACCCTCACGGGTGAAGAGTGTGCTTTACAAATTCTGTGATTGATTGATTGATTAGACTCCATCGCCAGGAAGTTTTTGGCCTATTTGTTTGACTGAAAAATTATCCTCTCAGGAATGATTTAACTGTATGTTTTAATGTAACTAACCTTAAGAGCTCATGTATTGTAACTGTTCTTATTGCAAGCACTCTGTTTTATTTGCAATACATAAAACTGTAAATAAATGAATAAGGTTCAGTTGATACCTCTAAGGGGCAGATTTACAATAACTGGCGCATCCCCAGGGATGCGCCAGTTATTGTGCGCCGCAGCTCCGCTACCCATGGTGCGCCGCATTTACAATGCGGCGCACCATGGGGCAAAAATGGCACAGATGCGTCACGCATCTGTGCCGTAAAGGCGGCGCATTGCTGGAGTTGCGTCGCAAGCGTGACGCAGCTCCAGCAATGCTCTGGGGGGCCCTATCTGTCCAATGCTGCGTCAAGCCTTACGCCTGCTTCAAGCAGGCGCAGGATATTGACGCAGCATTGGCCTAAAAGTGACTGAGTGAAATCTTGTAGATTTCACTCAGCCACTTTTAGGAGGCGTTCCTACGCAGTAACGCCCTCCCCTGCGCCGGAACGCCTCCTTATGGCGCAGGGCTTTACAACGTGACGCATCTCCCAGATGCGTCACGTTGTAAATACCCCGCACCATGGCGCATCTTTTGAGCCACAGCTGCGCCACAAAAGTGAGGCAACGGTGGCTTAAAAGAGGCACAAGGGGCTTGTAAATCTGCCCCTAAGTGTCTATGCGTGCTTGCGATCACACACACTCACACCCACACACACTCCAATTGCAAGCTGTCTGGATTTAGGTGTGGGAATATAAGATGGCCATAATTATTGTTTCCTTTTGGGATCCTCATAACTAGATCTGGATATTACAAGTTATTTGACCAGGAATGAGGAAATGACATGCTAATCCAAAGTTACTGGGTCAAAAACAAAATGCAGATCCCTATTCCAGGCATTATAACTGGCCCTGCTCTACACCTCTTTATCACCTTGTTTGAGCAGCTGTATACTGTGAGGGTAACATACTAGTTGTTTTCTCAAAGAGGTGAAATATTTTCATGAATTTCAGTGACTTAATCTAGAAATGTGTGCCATCCATCATTTTTGATGCAAAACCCTATCTACTAACAATAACAGACATGGTTTTGACCCAAGAAATAACACCACTTGAAAGCCGGCTTTAAAAGGAGAAATACATTTATTTCGCCTTTTTTTTCAACTTTTCATGCATGCTGAACTGTAAAGCATACATGCAAAGTAGGAAACGTTTTTCAGCTTATCTAGGCATAGTATTTTATACTGAAAGTGTATATTTCCAGTACAATATTTATGCTCAACTCACGCAGACGCCCTTGCACTATGGTGCAAATGTGTGTGCGTGGAGCATGGCTGCTTGATTGTGCACCGGCGGTAGGGAGCGGGGAAGAGAGTGCCACATAATGCTGCACAGCAACTTTGGGTGCTGAGCTGCATTGTGTAACAGGTACGTAAATCTGGGGCTAGAAGCCCAATGCATTGTTTCATTAAAATATCAAAAGTTGATGGGCGGAATGCTATGAAACGTCTCACCCAGTGGAGTTGCTTGGGAGGTCACATTCTAGTCCATCATTTTGTGTGCCTACTGCCCTACTCCAGGCAGGGAGTAACCATAAGCAGATCATTTTTCACTGCTCCCTATTAGGATAGCTCTCATATGCGACACAGAGTGCCAATATGCTCTTAGCACAACAATCTTGTAAATAGATTGGTTGATCATTTGTCACTGCTGAAGCTCAGCTCTGTGGTCAGTGTTCTTTACTTAATCCAAAAAAGCATTCATTCAGAACTATGAACCCCTCAACTATGAACAGCTCAAATTTCAGTGAATTCACCATTTCATTCTGCATGGTCTTTAAAGTTCAAATCTCTAGATGAGAGGTGGCAAGGGCTATTCTGCCCTGCCTGGGTTCTTCATTAAATAGTCTGGTTCATTGGAAAAGGTAGGGTTTTGTTCCAGTAGATAAGCTTCTGACCTTAAAGGCCAGAGTCTGAGTGTAAGGAATAGTTCGAAGATGTATGTTGCTGCTTTTATACTAGACACATGTTTGTTTTTGACCTGAGTATTGTTCCATGTTTAATTTTTCATTGGCTGTTCTCTAACTCCGAGACCACACTTGTGCCAGCTATAGGTTTAGGCCAGCCGAACTCTAGTACCTACTGGGTAGACATCCAAAGTGCCCTCCACTCTATTCTGAAGATAGTGATCACCCTTGCCTTGTTGTAATGAGACGACCTGGTTGAAGGCAGTCTGTTATAGGTTGAAGTAGAGTATTTTTATTTAATCGACCTTCTTCCATATAAAATCCATCCAGTCCTTCATCCCGAACTTGGGTGTGTGGAAATACTGTGTTACTACATGGGTTCATCAGTACAGGAAAGATTCGTGCTTGACGTACTGTGACTTTCCGTCAGAGGCTAGCCCTGTGGACGTGACATTCTCCAAGGAAATCTTGCCAGCAGTCTCTTTGATCAGGTGAGGAGTTATTAATGAGGGTCTTTCTTAGGCCTGGTCTAAATATTCTGAAAGCCCAACCAGTTTGTCTTGTTTGCCCTAATAGGAATCCTGTGAAAAAGTCACCTTGTACTAGTTGGGAGCCTGATCCTTGCCATTCTCCGCTGGATTGAAATAGTGGGTCACTGCAGGCATCACTTGTGAAGGCCACAGCCTGAAACAGTGCATGAATCTGAAGAGTGATTCATGGTGCAGCACACTGCCTATTCGTACTGCCGAGATCAAGTGGGATGATGTTCAACCTTGATCCTGACCGAATGTGCTTGGGAAAAGCCTAAGCATGTGGGTGACATCAACTTCACCCCAGAACCGCAAGCCTGATATCCCCATCCGTCACCCAGGAGCCGGGTCCAGCTTTGCCATGATGAGGGCTGAGCAGAATGACCAGGATATACCTGAAGTTGGAAATTTAAGAATCAGTGGAAGATCCATGGTTCTATGTGGGCCTCAGTTGTGGAATGCTCTGTCCATTATTCTTAAGTCTATATCATCTCATATGGGCTTTAGGAAAGCTTTAAAAACATCTCCTGTATGTTAAGCCATAATTTGGCTTATTCAATGGTAAGATTTTCTGTTCTATGTTATGTTATGTTATCTAGTTTTATAAAGCGCACACTCAAAGAAAGGTCTCTTGGCGCTACAGTTACAGAAGTAAACCTACAGTTACATGCTCTTTCTGGTTAATCATAAGCCACCCTGAAAAGCCAGGTCTTCAGGAGTTTCCTAAACTTGAGATAGCAGGAGGCAAACAACCTAATATCAGATGGTAAGGTGTTTTAGATACAGGGGGCCTGTGTAGAAAAGCTGGAACCACTCACCATCTTTTTATTAAAGGAGGGGGTGGACAAAAAGTTCAAATTAGAAGATCTTACGTTACAACCAGGTGTATATTTGTGGTTGCAGGCCGAGATAAAGGCCAGGCTACTATTCTGTAAAAATTTAAAGTCAATACAGGAGGCTTTGAAGACTGAGTGTTGCTCAACTGGTAGCCAATGCAATTCTGCAGCAGGGGTGTGATATGACACTTCTGATGTACTTGATGCAAAAGCCTGGCAGCTTGAGTCTGTATCAATTGCAGTCTACCAACTGCATTATGTTTATGTTAGTGCCAAAATGATATTTGGGTGAATAATTGCATTTAGAGCCGAATGCTGTGGCATCGTGGTCCAGCAAATAGGGCCCTCATATTGGATACTGTGATCATAAACATTGGCTGGCCCGCACTTACAATTAAGTGAGCTCCTTTCTACATCCACGAATCCTTACCAGAGTAGCCAACAAAACAGTAGTGACCTACAGGAGAAAGAAAAGATGATTGTATGTTATGTTAATGGGTATTTAATATAGTGCAAAATGATTCATCCCCAAAGGAGTATCTCAGCGATGTAGCAGAGTCAGTCAGAACAACCAAGTTTTGAGATGTATGTTTTTTTAAACTTTTGAAGTCAGTGCAGGAGCGGATATATAAGGTAAGCCTATTCCAATGTTATGGGGCCAGGAGGGAAAAGTATTGGCTGCTATATTTGATCTTAGGTTTCTGCCAGGACAGTCATAGGTGACTTTCTTTTGTAGGTATGCTGGGCCTTTACTGAGCATGGACTTGTGAGTTAGGCAGAGCAGTTTAAAGACTGCTCCTTTCCTGGTATAGAGCCAATGAAGGGTTCTGAACAACGGCGTTGACAGAGTGCCTTGCGGCAGTTTGCTAACAAGGTGGGCAGCAGTGTTCTGGATGACCTCAATTTTAGAAAGAAGAGATTGATTGGATGCAAGTTTTAGGGCATTTCCACAGTCAAGGCGACTAATTATTAGTGCTTGATTAAGAGTTCTCCTTGAACTCAGTGAAAGCCACTGAAATATTTTCCTGAGACAGTGCTTCAATCCAAAACAGGTTCCAGTCAATCCAGGGATAGGGGTCTATGAATTTTCCTTATGCACCAAACCTTAGTTGCCAAGTAGCAGAGAATCAGAGTACATCATGGTCACGAGAACATTGAAAGCATTACTGTTGCATTTTAATATTCAGTAAGAAATTGGATTATTAATTGGGGTGGATGACTCCCACCTCATAGAACAATCACAGGACTTGTCATGGTGAACCCTCAAAGTCACTAAATTAACCTGAGATATGGCACAGGGCAGACAGTTTTAACTAGGTTCAACGTGTAAAGAATTTATACAGTACAAAACAGTAGTAAAGTAAACAAGCAAAACACTAAAAACGCCAATCAATTAGAATATAGAGTAAAGTTTAATAAACAAAATTACTCCAACATGACACAAATCCAATAAGGGGCCTGGAGATATGAATGTTTTTAATTTTAAGTAGAAATACTGCCAAAAAGCACAATGCGCCAATGAAAGTCAATCGTTGTTGTAGACTGGAACTTAGGCACAACTTGCATCTGACCCCAATGGGGCATGGGTCAGATACACCAACCAGGTCCAATCTCTTCTAACATTTTACTTTCTGTTTTATTACTGTAAGTCCCAATCCACCCCCAGAGTACCCATTTGAGGCCCCCCAAAGCCTAAGGGGAGGCTCTTAGAAACTCAAAGGCTGACAGGCAGAGATCAACAGCAGGGTCCAATACAGGTCCATTTGCCACTGGTCAGCTGGGTAATCCCAGAAAATGGCCTCTTGTAGCTTGCTGTATCCATGTAGCTTGAATAGAAGGTCACCCTTATAACTTTTGCAGTCCATCTCTCTGTCCTGGGTACAAAAGGGAGCAGGTCTAGTCCTTCGGTCTTCTCTCCGGTCACAGACAGTAGATCCAGTCATCTTATGTTCTTCAGCAGGTCCAGAAGTGTTCTGCCATGGGTTCCTAAAGGAGCCACGTTTACACATGACACTAGCTAGTGAGTGGGAATAACTCCCTTAGTAAACCCTAACCAATGAGGTAAGCATTCTGGGGGCCATCCCTGCCAACTATGAGCTTTTTCAATATGCCCAACGTTGGTAGGGTTGGGCCACACTATACCTGGGCTCTGAGGGCTGGGGGTGTCTGCAGAGAGTATTCTATTGTGATTCAAGTGTCCTGCCTCCTCTAACATTAAAGTCTAGTTTTGAGAAGGTACTCTACCCACAATAAATCTAGAATGTTTAGTAGGACAAAAGCAGAGTTGTTCAACAACCAGACAGTTGATCATCAAAAATTGTCTTGGCATCCCCTTTCAAGCATTCTCCAAGGGTTATGTGTGAACCCAGCTGAACTATCAAGCAGGTTTTGACAATCAAGCAGGATTTGACATTAAGGGGCCGATTCCGATTCCGGTCGAACGGGCTCCGAACCATGTTCGGAGCCCTTCCGACCGAATCGGAACGTGTCGGGCGGATTCCTTTCCGACTGAGCCATTCCGATGGGTTCGGTCGAAATGGAATCCGACTCGGATTTCTGGATGGCTTACGACTGCCATCGGAAATCCTTCAGTACTCCCCTGGTTGCCTCTTTACGACCGAGGGAGTACGAAGGCAGTTTTTCACTGCCTTTTCGTGCCGGTGTTTCCGGCACGAAAAGGCAGTCGGAAACTGTCTCTGGGGGCCCCCAGCAGGACCCCCATGGTGCAAGGCTGCCGAATGGCGGCATGGGGGCACCTATGGTGCCCCTCTGTGGATCCCTGCACCCGGTGGCAGGCACCTTGGGGTCCTCATGTAACGTAACTGGTGCTATGTAAAGCGCTCTGATACCCGATTCGATTCGGGGTAAGTTCACGCTATATAAAACTCTGCAAAAAAATTTAAAAACAGGATGCAGGGATGAACTGCACCCCTGCTTTTCTCAATGCAGGCATGCATTCCACTCGGAATGCATGCTTGCATTGTGAAGTATACGAGTGCGACCAAACCCCGTTCGGTTGCATCCTATTAGAAGGGCCGTAACCGACGACAGCAGGTCAGTCGTTACGGCTCCTGACCGATGTCGGACGGACCTGAGTCCATCCGACATCGGAATAGGCCCCTAACATTGTAGTGTCAAAAAGGATGCCCACAGCCTCCGCCCAGAAAATTCTGTGAGTTTCAGAGGAGTTATCCCTGTCCAACCTGAGCAGCCAATTATTTGCTCCTGGGAGGCATTTCACACATATTCACACCTATTCAAGGCCAATTATTGGCTGGAACAAGCTGTAGAACCGCTGCAAATTAGCTTCCAGGAACTTCACACATGGAAACTGTAACTTTGTTAGAAATACTTTGCCTTAATGTTTATTATAAATTCAAATTCACCATTGAATTGGAGTTTAAATAACTATTTAAAATAGTGGTTTAGGGGAGGAGCTACGTCAGCAAGCAAGATGGCTGCTTAGGCTCCCGGCTCCGTCGACCTTCGTAAACCGCCGCGATATCCTGCATGTTATCCTGACTTAACGCCTAGTCTCTGTGTGCATGAACTGTCCCGCACTCCGATGGTGAAATCCGGAAACTTATATCGGCTTGTTTGACGGAGTTACATCGAGTTTAAGTTTGCGGCCTGCTCCAGCGGTGAAGCCGGGGTCTGGAGTACTTTCACAGCCGGGCTGTAGTGCAACAACATCGGCCAGGAGACTCAGGCTGGGCCCTGTCGACCGGAGTGGAGACTTTGTTTCAGCCCGGATTTGGTGGCGATCGTTTGCATTGCTCAGTATCGACATAGGAGTGAGTCTGCGTGCTGCTGGCTGCGGGTGGGTGCCCCCGTCCCGCGGACCCAGTTTGCACCCGCCGGGGTTCGGTGGTTCGGGGTCACTGGCCTGCGGCCTTAACTGGGTTGACCGTGGTTGCGAACAAAGACTGGTCACCCTTCGCATTTGCACTTTCGAGATCCTGTCTGTCTCCCCCGAGGATGCCGGATTCACCCGGGGAGGTGATAGTGATTGATATCGAGCACGAGAATATGGATCGAACAGTGCATGAGCCATCGCTGAGGTTAATACTGGCAGAACTTTGGGCATTCCGCTCACATGTGGATACTTTGTTGAGCAAATTGGACACGTACCTATCTGAAATGCTCCTGGTGGAACCGGGCCCGGCCTTATTGTTGAAACGGGATTCTGCAGCCATTCAAAACGCGGCCATTTTGACTCCGTGCGAGAACCCCGTGAAGAAACGAGTACTGGAACCATTGGATGGTGCCCTAGTGGACGGTGTTCCTGAGGATGGCATGGTATTGCTGAACGTTCCACCACTACCGGCTTTCGAGATATCGTCAGGCGTTCCCCTCCCGGAGACTTTTGTCTGTGACTTTCCATCCATTTTGTGGTCATCTTCTCCTTTCCTGGCGACGATACGACTCCTGTTCAAGACACATTGGGACTGTTCATCTCGGAGGGAGAGTTCGTCTACATCTACAGTTCCTGAGGACTCACTGCCTTCTGGTAGCCATGGGCTGATTTCTGCTGACTCTTTTCTTCTTTACTGCTTCTTTGTGTGCCTTTGGGTCTCGCTGGAAGGGGTTTGTGTTTTCGTTCGGAAGGGCCAAGGTTAAGATCGGCTGGATCGGGATGGGTTGGCATGGCTTTTACAAGTGTTGGACCTGCAACTGTTTACTCTAAGAGGATGGGCGGTGTCTCACGGTACCCTCTAATTTCTCTACATTGCTGTCATAAGTCTGTCTTTTAGTGATAGGGGTGGCTGTTTCTGGCAGGGGGTCTTAAGGGGCTGAGAGCCCACATGGATATGCCCTCCTCCGCTCTTCTTTTTCCTACCTTTGGGGTTTTAGTTGTTAAGGGCGACAGGCACGCTGCTAGTGGGGTTAGGCCGTAGCCATTTGCAGGGGTGCGGGGGGGGGGCTGGAGGGGTGGGGGGGGTTATTTTGCCTTTTTTATTTTCTATGGCCTTTCCTTCTTTCTCTTTCTTTCTTGTAGGGTCAGTATAGCTACGAATCATTCGGATTCTTATCGTATGCTTGTACTTCGTGCTTTTGCTTTTATGATATCCTGATTTATGGGTGGGCAGGCCTCGAGTATTGGCGCAACATGGAAATGTATATTGTGTGTTCTTTTGTACCGACCTATATGCTCTGGCGCCAAATCTCCATTATAGTGGTCATTACATGTATATCCTGTCTCTTACCCTGCCCCCCGCATTCTCCTGTTTGATTGTATGGCACCTGATCCTCTCTTATGTAATATAAAATGAAACCTCTGTCTTATCCTGAAATCCAGCTATGCATTCCAATACAAGTTTTACTCTGAATCGCTGCTGGACCTTTGGGTTGTCGGCTGATGAGCTGTGTCGTATTGTGATATCAACAAATTTTAATTTGTCTAGCGGCCGGCCCCCGCGGTTGTAGGCCCATGCTTGTATTTCTACTGAATGCTAAAATAAAGGTTTTAAAAAATAATAAAAATAGTTGTTTAACTATTTTTCTCGCTTCGTCCATTTTCTGTGATGCAGTACTAGTATTTTGATTTGTATGGTAGTGTTCTGCATAGAACAGCTAGGACGGCCACAGTGAAAGTTGTTTTTGGGTGCTAATCACTGTAAGGACATGCTATCATGAAACGTTCTACATATCCTTCTTTTAATTACCATGCACCCTGATTTGTGGGCTACAAGGACTACATAGGGGTGACATATTAATATTTAAAAGGAAGGTGTTGACTTCTCAAAGGGGTTTATTTAGACAGGTCAGCGGGGCTGGACTGGTAGTGGTGGGTATTGGGTGGTTCCCCAGGAGGCTGGACTGGTGGGGCCTGCTTTTGGAGTGGTGGTGGCCTCTTTAGTTACTGGGGCTGGTTTTGTAGTAGTGTGGCAATATTGTACCCCAGTAAAAAAAAGCAGCAGTGCTTTACACTTCAAACCACCCCACTCCTCGACCTGGGGCTCGTCTGGCAAAATTTACAGGGCTGCTTTGGGTTTCCAGTCCAGCCCTGGAAGTAGGAGTGCAGGGGGTATTGCAGCAGCCCCAAAAACAAACATGCTTAAGTTCCAAAGGTGAATGAGCATAAAAGATTACTTTGAGTTTTGTTTTTATCTTTTCACATTTGTTGTGCATTCAAAGGCAGAGGTTAAATATCAGGCTTTGTGTGCTGACATATTGCTGCTTATCCTTTTAAAAGTAATGTTGGTGTTTACGTTTCATTCTCTGATTGCCAAGTGAAAGGATTTTGAAAATTGAACTATCTGACAATCTTGCTGGTGTGAAAATGTAGGATGTGTGTTTTTTTTCTAACACAACAAAATGTAAACACCTAGAAATGAACTGTACAAATATTTCTAAATAAGTAAGCAGTGAGAAACGGACAAATTAAGTGTTTTTTCCTAATTCTGAAGTGTGATGGAAACAAACAAAGAATGTTATAGGATCAAAGCAAATCAAGACACTGCACTTGTGATGCTCAAATGACAAATATTCACTGAAATCCAATTTCCAAATAACGTTTGTGCGCTATATAGTTTTATCAGTATAACTGTATGTCTGTGTAAACTGAGTGGTCATTTCAATGGAAAATGTGATATTTGTAAATGAGACACTATGGGGTCTGGATATATGACGGTACAACGCGTACCGTCACAACGCATACCTTTACAACGTGGCCGTGACAACGCAAGTCGTTACCACGACTTGCGTTGGGGGGGCGCGGATTTCGAATAGTTTAATTTACTATTCTAACACCAGTCCCCGTGGACCCTAGGGAAGGTGTTAGGATAGTAAATTAACTATTTTTAGACCTTGAGTGCCCTCCAGCGCAAGTCGTGGTAACGACTTGCGTTGTCACAGCCGCGGTGTAAAGGTACCGCGTTGTGAAAACATCGTTGTAAACGATGTTTACCATGGGGTCTATTACGATGTCGGGCGGATCGCCACCGCCCGCATGGCGGTGGCGATCCAACCGACATTAACTTCTGCCCGCCTCCCATTTCCCCCTGCCATATTATGATGGCGGGGGTACCGCAGTGGTCGGGAAGACCGTCTGCCGCTTTTCCACACGGTCGATGAGTCAACCGGGCGGAAAAGGCTTGATTATGGTGGCGTGTCTGCTAGACACCGCGATCCATATTAGTATGCATGAGTGATTCAGCCGTTCCGTGGTGGCGTTCGCAGTTGGGAGCCCGTTGGGGGCCCCCAGGATGTTCGGGGGGTGCACATTTGCATGCACAACGTGGCAGGCACTGCACGGTGACTGCCACGTTTTCAATGCCAATGCACAGTGTGCTGCCACAGCATTGTGGTGGGCTATGCCGTGTTCACCGCCTGCCACAATAATGTGGATGGGAGATGGCATCCTAATTGCAGGTGCGGGACCGCCGCACCACTGGCGGACGGTCAGAGCACTGCTAGGTCCGCCCGCCATCCTAATAGGCCCCTATGTTTTAGTAATGTGTTTGTGACTGTGTGCTCCAAAATGAAACACTACTTACATTCTTCACCCTTGCCACTCTTGCTGATTGGACAGGGCTGGATTGCAACACTTGTTCTTTGTGTGATGCTTGAATTTTTCGGAATCCTTTAACTTAAGTAATTTAACATCGATGGCGGCACCCCCACACTTAAAGTTTATAACAACTACTGGATACTGGTCTCTCTTCTTGGTCAAGTACCCAAAACTGCAGTTGTGAGCCAAGAGAGGCTTGGGGAGAGAAACAAATAAGTGATTGGTGGAATGCTCCTCAGAATGGTTAAGACTAATGTAAGCACTATTTCAGTCGAAGGTATATTCACAGAAGTGAGGCCTGAGCAAACTGCACCATGGAACCAGGGCTGGGGGGGGCCTGGTCTGTGTAAGTGCATAGATGAGCTAAAGATGATGGACTGAGATTGTGGTTCCTTGAGGAATTAGATTTTTTTACAATACTTCCCAATTTTACTCAGGCTCCAGGTGTGACATCATATGAAGGAGGAATTTATACTGAGTTTCTGATGGGAGCAAAACCCCTCATATTGTGCCCCTACCACTTTTTGATCTTTGTCATAAGTTTAGTGGTGACGTCTGCAGGGTTGGCACATCCTGGTGGTGAGTTAGAGTAGCTTTCTTATGGAGCTACTTATTAGTGTCAACAAATCATTGGAAAAGGTCAAAGAAATTAAAAATGTTTTAGGCCTGTCGCTAGCCAAGGTCTTTTGATTTTACTAAAATCATATTCAGTAACAGTCATGGATTTTAGCCAGCCCTCTCCATCCATCAGTCTCTTTGGGTGTCATTCACATATTTCTTCCACCAACTTCAGCATGCTGCTTTGAGCAGTGGTTCAGCCCACTTCAGCCACTGACTAACTTCCCTGCCAGGGATGGCTTTCTGCTCTTACACAAGGAGCACAACAGCCCAGAAAGAAGTTCCCTTGGGTTCCAGGAACGGACAACGTGTACTTTTTGAGACCAAAATATTTTGACTTATGGTCGACCTTTTTTTTCATACATATTGTTGGGGGACATGGGAAACAACAAGCAATAGTAAAGTCAAAATCTGACCTCAAAGCACCGCAACTAATGACTTTGCCAGTGCTTGTTTAGTGCATGGTCAGCCATCCAGGAAGAAGAACTATTTAGCCTGGAGCGCTCAATATCGCACCGTTCGTGGATATGTATATGTGGTACTTTGGGGCTGATTGCTTGTCGTGCCGGTGCTTGGCCCCTCTGGAAATACGACCTCCTTGCCTCTTCATACAACCAGTAATAGTAAATACCAGAATTTCGTGCAATTCAGTAAAGTGTGAGCGCGAGCCAAGTCAGACGTGCACGTGCGCCTCTGCAGGTTTCATGCGAGTTTGCCCGGGGCCCATGACTCAAGATAATACGCGTGATTAGGCACCAAGGGACCCGGGAAAAGGCAAAAAACATGAAGGCATTCATAGAAAGCCCGTTCCCTTGAAAATAACAAAGTTATAGACCACGGTGCTGGTAAGGAAGCGTCCCCGCGGCAGTGCCTTTGAGTCGCCCTCTGACCCCGAAGAATTATTGATTGTTGCGGGCCCTTCTGGTTACAATTGTGGCGTCATTCGAGCGGGCAGGCTCACGTGTTTTTCATCAATCTGAGACTGCTTGTACTTACTATAATCATGATGTTGCAGTACATTCGCCGGGTATGTTGCAAAACAGACCCTGGCATCTTGCTTCACACGTTTTTTACAAGTAACATTTAGCAATTAGTTATTTTGAGGGCAAACTTACTGATCTACAAGCAGTTAAGCAAATAAGAACGGTTACCATTTTAAAGTGAAATCCACTCTCTTAGGCAATAACTTGTTTTTTCTATTTTTATTGTCGTTTTTCGTGAGAGCAGCTCATCAGCAGAGATCTGAGCGGATTTCACCCTGAATACACCAAAGGATTGTGAGTTAACCTCTTATCCCACCTGTGTATTTCTTAGTGGTGGCATTGCCAGTGCAGTTCATTTGCTTGGCATTTCCTCCTGCAGACCAATAGACCTATATGCCGCTAGGGCATCTTGCAACCGTTGACCTCTTTTAGGTCGAGCCTGGGAAGCGCATGCGCTGCTCTGCGAGGCATGCTGTATTCGAGTATGGACTAGAAGCACCGCCCAATCTCCGCCCATATTTCTCATTGGCTTGTGTCATTGTCCCTTGTAAATGCTGGCTTCTAATGTGTTCAATCGGCTTGTTAGTCCCTCCTTAGTACCGCCTTGCCTTCATCTGTAACCTCCATTGAGGACTGGCCCTTTTACTTCTGTTGTTACATGGTGTGTCTTATTTAGTCTGTAAGCACTATTTTCTTTCATGAGTTTCTACCACTGCTATATCTCATGCCCAGGTTGTGGTGGGAGTAATGGGGCAAACCCCTAGATTGTGGAGCTACTATGCCCAGCCTAGTCAGGCTGCCAAAATCAGACCACCGACTCTGGCACAACACAGAGAGCTTTGCGGGCCGATCAGCCGGTTACCAGGAGACACTAACACCCCAGGACCCCGACGTGCCCACCTCAGCTGGAGTAAGGCACCATAGGCAACCAGCCGGACACAAACAGAGCAAACTAAGGGCCTGGTTCAGGTCTTGGTAGGCATGCTACTCCATCACAACAGTGATGGATATCCCATCCACCGAAATATAAATCCAATAGGATATAATGGGAGTCAGATTGCGGCGGATGGGATATCCGTCAATGTTGTGACGGAGTAGCCCATCTGCCAAGATCCAATTCAGGCCCTAAATCGTCAGAGCAAAATTGCAAGACCATTCCACATGGCCCCAGGTAACTCTACAACATTCAACATAAGAATCCTTGATAAGGGTACCACCAAGCCAATTGTCCACAGGCAAGGCCAGTGTCACAAAGTGGCTGCTGTCACCACCAGGAGTATAGACACAGACACAGCAATATTTCATATCAGAACAAACGACAAGCCGCAAATAGCAGAAGAATGCATCAGAACTGCATGTCCATCTGCGAACAAAAATACAAGGAAATAGCATCAGAAAGTCACAGAAAGGAACACACATGACATAATATGAAAGCCAGGTAAGCCTGCAAACCAGAACAAAGCACCTACCTATAGTTTGGGAAATCATGGTCAAATTACACCATAGGCGCAAGGCCTCGCTTGAAGTCTAACCCAAAATACCATAAATCAAAATGCTGATGAACTTCACATGTAATAAAATTGCCTAAATCACCCAGACAGGACCTGAACCCCTGGTACCAGAAAGAAAGGAAGAAACCATAGACTAGTGCCTGGCCCAATGAGCACCAGCTTTCAGCAGCCTGCCGGCTTTCTCAAAACACACAGCAGTCGTACCTCTCCCAGGACTACCACAATAGCACCGACAGCTCACACACCGCCCTCGCTAGGCAGAAAACGCAGAAGCACAGCAACACATGGGCAGGCCAGACTACCACATTTAAATCTGTTAAAGTTATCCCTCCATTGCGTCCTTCACAGGTGCCCAGCAGCCCTGGGGACACCGAAATCTCACCATCCTAACCAATAGAAGAATGTCGAGCAGCTATTCATCACGGCAACACAGCCATTCACACCCCGGCCAGAGGAAGGCAGAGCGGACCTTCGGCCGCGTGAACTCAACCCTCTGCAAACAGGCCACACGCACCCCGGCTGTAGGAAGGCACCGGAGACCATAGGAAAAGTCCGCTGCACCACATGCTGATGCCCCTCCCAGGAAACTCACTACTGTAAGAATTGCCAGCTTCTCAACAGGACCAACGCCATCCTGCTGCCCCCAGGCTCACCTGGTCCGGTCGCAGTGATAGATAAGACACTGACCTGGCTGGAGCACGTGCACCCCCCCTGGCGTCTATAAATCCTCCAGCTTCTCGCCTCCACCAGGTCCTGCGAAATGAGCCAAACCATAAAAGTCAGTAACACTAAATAAACAAACCATTGCTGGAGCGCATGCGCAACACTCACCATACTGTGTCTACAGACATAAACAAGCATTTGCAATGCAATCAGTCTCGCCTTTGGGAACGTATATGTATTTAGCTCGGCAGCACAGTAGCCTGGGTGCTGAAACATCTACTGTTCTTTAACATGGAGGGAAAGTAAGCACCAACCTGCGTGATGCGCCAGGTATTGGAACACATGGAGAGAAATATTGCCTTTCAGCGGGAAATGGTATAGTCAAAAGCTCTGTTTTAAATATAAATCAGGGCCTTCGTGGTCATATCACTGAAAATACAAGATTTAAAAAAAATATTCTTGTCTACGGGTTCCTCAAGGAAGACAATTTCTATGGACTGGAATCTAGAGAAAGCTAAACTGATTCTGGTATTTTACTGACATCTGCCGGTCGTTTTCTATCAAGAAAGTTAAAAAGAGGCAGTTGCCAAAAAAATAAATAATAATAAAGTCCTGCAGCAGAAAGCATTTCTGGTATTTTACAAACCTCTATCGGTCGTTTTCTATCAAGACAGTTAAATAGAGGCAGCAGGTGTTAATAAAATAGATGAGTTTTAAGTTGTTTCCTAAATTTACAGTATCTTGGGCAAGAATGTACATGAAATGGGAGCTTGTTCCAGTACAAAGGGGCGAAATAGGAGAAATCCTACGCGCCGCTGCATGTGAGACGGATGCGAGGGATCAAGAGCAGAGCTTTCAAGCTGAATCTTAGATTTTGGCCGGGGGCATACGCTTTTATTCTTTTCTGAAGATAAAGTGGGCATATGCCCTTCAGGGCATTATATGTGAGGCAACAGATTTTAAAATATGAGCGTTTTCTCACAGGCAACCAGTGTAGTTCTTTCAGCAGAGGTGCCGAAGAGGTGCCCGAGGGGCAGTTGAGCACAAGACTTGCAGCAGTATTTTGAACAACCTGAAGTTTAGAGATCAGTGTTTCACTGACATTGGCCAACATGGTGTTGCCAAAGTCCAGCTGCTTATTACTAAGGCTTGAACCAGCGTAGATAGGGGTAGCAAACTTTTCCTAGTTTTACCAGCTAAATGAGAGAGGTGGAAATGTAGACATTTCTCTGATGGCCGTTACTCCCCAACGCTATCGGAGAAGCAATGCCACGAAGAAACCGAACTAGTCTCTGCTGTGGCCAAACTGAAGGTCTGCCCAATTTAAATATGGCTGGCGGATTTTCATGTTGGCGGCATGTGCACTCCACTGCCATGACGATAGATTATACATATTGCCAACATATAAATCTCCCTAAGTGTCTCTTGCAGTTTGCATGCAGCTTATTGATGCAAGTCCGTAACTCACTGTGCTATATTTAAAAGGTTGTAATTTATGACATGCAGTTAATCAAAGAATTACTTCAACAAAAGCAGTAACCCCCTGACCTACCTGCATGAAATACAAATCAGTGATCTGCATGTTACTCATGATGCTTTACAGCAGACACATTAACACTTTTTGCTATTTTATGAAGTGTCACGTATGACTAGACAGACAGATTTCTCCAGAAAGGCATTAACCATAGAGTTATCTTCCAGAATCACATTGAATGGTCTGCACGAAACAAGGTCAGAGCAGTTAAATTTCTTGGGTTCTGGCGTAGATTGCCGCTGTCCCCACTTGGTCGAGCGGTGCTGTTTAAAATGATGTCCTTACCCCGATTTCTCTACGTACTCCAGAACTCCTTTGACATTATTCCAGCAAGCTATTTTCAGGAGGTGGAGGGACTACAGCGGAGACTTGTTTGCGACGGTCGAGCGCGCATTGCTCTCTCAAAACTCACCCTCCCCTGGTATGACGGGGGTATCGCACTCCCGGACATCAGGAGGTATTATTGGGCCTCCCAGCTGTCCACCATTAACCATGCTACATACGCACCTCGGCCGAATCCAGCGTATGCCATGGATAAATACCTGTTGCCCGGTGGCGACTTTAACTGGGAGTGCCGAGAGGTCGCTGCGTATTGGCGCCGCGTGCACACTGTGATGGAATGTGTCACTGGGGTCGCTCTGTTGCCTGAGGCTCGAAGATGTCTGTTGAATGTGTGGGAGCCAAATGACTACAATGTTGCCCAGACCCGGTGGGCAGCGCTTGGGAACATGATTGCCAAAAGGGACATCGCACAGCTTTGGGGTTCCCAACGGCCTCCCACCGTGTCGTCGTGGAAGGAGAACATGGAATGGTGTATGTTCAGGGAGAAGACGATATATTTGGCTAGGGGCAAGCCCAGGGCGGGGAGTACAATTTGGGGCCAGTGGAACGCGTACCAAGGAAACATCTGTACACCCCCCTCATAGATGTCCCAGACGTTTCTCTGTCCCCCTGACCTCTGAGGTTCCTTGATTACCATATTCCTTACCCGATTGTCCTGACTTCCCCACTGCCTCCCCCCCATTGGTTCTCTCCAACGTCCTTCTGATTCCCTATCCGCTATGGTAAGTCCCCAGTGTCTGAGCTCGACTTCTTATATAATGTTTTTCGCCTTGAGTTGTTTATTCTTTTTTTTTTTTCTTTGTTTCTTTACAAAACTTTAAAAAATGTTGTATCCTGTATACATTCTGTGTTGCCCAAAGTGTATCCTGTACCTCTGCTGGACCTACCGAGGTCAGCTGCTGCCTTATTCACTGCATATTTACTTTACAAACACTAGCGGCCAGCCCCTGTGGTTGTAGGCCCATCTCTGTAACTCTTCTGTTTTGCACAGTAAAGTTTTTATTAAAAAAAGAATTTTAAAAACATTTCTTGGGTTCAGGCATCACCCTCGTTCACTTTTGTCTCAACCAGGACGGGTGCGTCATTTGCCATAAAGTCTCGGGCATCCTACTGTGTCCTGTTTAACTTTGCTTCATCAATTCATATTTGTTCCTACAGGGACTTCAAGGTTCAGAAGAAGCCCACCACAATGGCTCCAGCATATGTTCCTTTCCAAATGTCTCTTGCAGTCATAATGGCCTGGATTATCCCACGTTATGGTGCCAGCAGGTTCAAATTGGCCTTCTGTTGCCCAACAACACTCTGCACCATATTCCTTGTGCCAGTTAAACGCCTGCAGTGGCTCAACACCGCCACAGAGGCAGACCAGCAAGACCATCATCTATCAGGAAGCCCCAGATCTCACTTTAGGGACTCCCATAGCCTGTTGGTCCAGAAGGCCACCCCTGGCATGCTATGAGATGCGTGGTCTCCGTACTGCCACGTCTGGCCATTCAGTAGCTCCACCTCTGACCATGGCTAAGCCATCCGCTTGTCCGGTCCCTTGGTAGACATCAGTTAGCTGGATCCATCCCAGCCCCAATCAGTCTCTAAAGCACTTTGCACAACATCTCCTGATTCCATGCAGGGCTGATGAAGGCAGAAAGGCACTGCTCTCTCATCAGCCTCTATCCTCCTGTGATCTTCCTCCATGACTGCATGTTCACACACCACAGTCCAGGCATGTCAGTAGAACCTTGAGAAGCAACACAGTTCTTCGTCTCTCAAGATTTTGCAGGATGGTGGTGGATTCATCTCTGGAGCCATTAGCTGCTTTACTGGGATGCCATTTTGCTTGTCATCAGGGTCACGCCCCTAATACACTTGTTGACTCTGTATACATGTGTGTGGAATGGAATGGAGGCAATAGAGGCGTATTGTTAGTAATCACAACAAAATGGTATCCACGTCGGTATGAATGATGTAACACCCATTAGATGCCTGTGGAATCCCACTCTTTTCATGGACAATACAGGATATGGCTTCTACCAAGAGCTCTGTTTGGATGGACATGAAGGCCATATGCTGTCAGAGCTAAGCATATCCATGACGAGCTGGACAGCTTCTTCATGGTGTGAAACACAATGCATACAAACACTTTTCTTGACTGGTTCTCTGAGCAACTTGGTGATGGTGGTCAAATATGTGATTATAATTTCATGACTGTAACTAGCAAACCGTTAACTTCTGCAATGATTCAAATGATTTTCACTTTGCTACAGTCTTCCATGACACCTTAAAAAGGAAAACAAGCATTTGCAATGCAATAGGTCTCGCATTAGGAAAGTGTTAGCTATTGGTATTGTAAATGACTTTTTTTTAATATGTGTTGGCTTTGAAAATGTATAAATTAATAGCATTTTTATTCACAAAGCCAATAGCTTACACTTTCCTAATGCGAGTCCTATTGGCTATGGCAATGCTTGTTGGTAGCTAGCAAGGACATTGCTGTTGTGGTGTTGAGTGATGATGTGGTTGGGCTGAGTGAAGTGGTGGTTCCCCTGAGTGATGTGGTGGCGTCCCTGAGTAATGTGGTGGTGTTCCCGAGTGATGTGGTAGTGTCCTCGAGTGATGTGGTGGTGTCCCCGAGTGATGTGGTGGTGTCCCCGAGTGATGTGGTGGTGTCCCCAAGTGATGGAGGGTGGAGTTGGAGGGTGGAGTTGGAGGGTGGATTTGGAGGGTGGAGTTGGAGGGTGGAGTTGGATTTGGCGGGTGGAGTTGGAGGGTCGAGTCGGAGGGTGGAGTTGGAGGGTGGAGTTGGAGGTTGGAGTTGGGTGGAGTTGGACGGTGGAGTCAGAGGGTGGATTTGGAGGGTGGAGTTGGAGTTGGAGGGTGGAGTTGGAGTTGGAGGGTGGAGTTGGAGGGCAGAGTTGGAGTTGGAGGGTGGAGTTGGAGTTGGAGGGTGGAGTTGGAGTTTGGAGTTGGAGGGTGCAGGTGGAGGGTGGAGTTGGAGTTGGAGGGTGGAGTTGTAGTTGGAGGGTGGAGTTGGAGTTTGATGGTGGAGTTGGAGGGTGGAGTTGTAGTTGGAGGGTGGAGTTGGAGGGTACAGGGTGGAATTGGAGGGTGGAGTTGGAGTTGGAGGGTGGAGTTGGAGGGTGGAGGGTGGAGTTGGTGGGTGGAGTTGGAGTTGGAGTTGGAGGGTGGAGGGTGGAGTTGGAGTTGGAGGGTGGAGGGTGGAGTTGGAGGGTGGAGTTGGAGGGTGGAGGGTGGAGTTGGAGTTGGAGGGTGGAGTTGGAGGCAGAGGGTGGAGTTGGAGGATGGAGGGTGGAGGTGGAGGGTGGAGTTGGAGGATGGAGTTGGAGGGTGGAGTTGGAGTTGGAGGGTGGAGTTGGAGGGTGGAGTTGGAGGGCGGAGGGTAGAGTTGGAGGGTGGAGTTGGAGGGTGGAGGGTGGAGCTGGAGTTGGAGCGTGGAGGGTGGAGTTGGAGAGTGGAGAGTGGAGTTGGAGGGTGGAGGGTGGAGTTGGAGGGTGGAGTTGGAGTTTGAGGGTGGAGTTGGAGGGTGGAGTTGTAGTTGGAGGGTGGAGTTGGAGTTGGATTTGGAGGGTGGAGTTGGAGGGTGGAGTTGGACGGTGGAGTTGGAGTTGGAGGGTGGAGTTGGAGTTGGAGGGTGGAGTTGGAGGGTGGAATTGGAGGGTAGAGGGTGGAGTTGACGGCTGGAGTTGGAGGGTGGAGTTGGAGGTTCCTGAGCTGTAGACATGCTACTAAATGCATTTAAATGAATTGTTCCAAAATTATATTGGAATAGGCCATTTTTTTAAAAAGAAGTGTTTTTTAAAGTGCCCCAGGTGTCACGTGCCATGAAATGCATTTGGCGCAATAAGGGGCATGAAAACCTCTCCACCATTGTAACTACTATGAAGTACGTTAAGCGCGTGAAGTCCGACGAAGCGCCTAGAGTGGGAGAACAACACTCATACAGCTTCAGCATAAGAAATGTTGTTAAGTACTGTGAACTGAAGAAGGAGCGTAAAGTAAATTCATCAATAGTGTGACAACTATTTAGCAAAGAAAGTGTTTTGAAAAAACGTTAACAGCTGTGCCGGAAATATCGGGACTTCAGAAGCAGTGCTGTGAAGCATCTGTGCCGGAAATATCAGGACTTCAGAAGCAGTGCTGTGAAGCATCTGTGACAGGAGAAGTGCTGTGAAATATCTTTGTAGGGACTTCAGAAGCAGTGCTAGGAGCAGCTCCTTTAACAAGCTCTCGAAATTGCTGTGGCGGGGGAGGGGAGCGAATTCCTTTGAAGTAGACAAATGGTGAAATGGTGGTGTGCGAGCGGCTTCCTTTCACGTCTAATGGGGGGGTGGGGGAGCAAATGGCAAGCGCACGCCCGGGACACATGCACTGGTCAGAATCCGCATTGAAAATCCCCTTGGTAAGCTTTCCTGGAGCAGCTCTTTATATCTCTCACATAGCGATTGCTTATGCAATAGCTAGGCGAGACCTAAAAAAAGTATCTTACAAAAGTAGTGTGAATTTCAGTAACTTAATTTTATCATAGTGATAATCAAGCCACAATTACAAATCCACTTTAGTGTTACTTTTGTATTGCAAGATTACTTACATCTACTGTTCAGCACATCTGGTAGTCGTGCAAGACACCCGTATATGATGTTTTGGAAAAATCTTCAGCAGACCGTATTCTGGTTATAGTGCAGCATTACCGTCACATTTCTACAAGGATCGAGAAGGTTGGGATATAACCTGAGTCTCCTCTGAATTCTCAGCTGGTTGTATTCTTTGTTAAGATAGATCTTGAAGTACCATTTATAACCAGTAAGATGCCTACCATAACCTCTCCCACCTTTATCTCTGCTACCGTTACCTCCACGGAGTTGCCACTATAACACCATTGCACCTCCTGCCATTACTTCTACTACTATTTTCTCATCAGCATTTATTCATTATTTTTTTCAGCGATGTTAAAACCCCTTCACCCTGTAATGACTGTTTCCCCATCAAAGCTGCTTAACACGGACCCTATCATTTAACAATTATATTGTTTATTTGTTGTATTAATATCGTTCCAATTGCATGATTTGCCATTGATTTAAAATAAAATAAATACTCTACCCCACATTTACTCTATTGCCAATCCGAGCTCTAGTGTTAACCTATGCTAAATATTTAGTTATAATTTAATTTAAAGCCTTTAACATTGGTGTTCTTTTCACTAGCTCTAAAACCATTGCCTAACAGTAGAAATATTTGCATTATGTAAATATGAAAAAATAAATCAACCTAATTAATTAACCTAATGCATACCTGTAACCCAATGTGAGCTTAACCCTAAAGCTTGTGAAGTGTATATATTCAGCAATATTTTTAGACAAAAATGGTATCATTACCATAATAAGGATTCTAAGGCTCCTCCTAACACGACAATTGTTTCATTTTTAATTGTATCAATTAAATGATATGTATTTGTATTAACTTAATTTAAATTACTTTAACTTCATTTAAAAACAAAACCCTTATTGTAACCCTAATATTATCCCTCAACCCTACACCAATCCAAACCACAACAAGGTAACTATTTTTGTTGTCCAGGTAATCAATTTAATGTGTGTTAAATAATGTTTTAAATTATGTTACCTTTGTGTCAACCCATATAATGTTACTAACTCCAAACCACACCAATGCTAAGGTTGTGGTCACAGGAAATACAAGTAGAGACAATTTCAGATGAGGTAATGGCCTTGTAATAGTAATAGTGTTGAGATACTGGTCAGAAGAGGTAATGTTGGAGAGGTATAGGCATGTCCCCCACCACTGATGGCTGTAGTGATTTAATTGCAGGTTGGTGTGACACGCCTCTTTCTAAGTGCCTTACTCGGGAGACTCACAGCTACAGAGATACGCGGCTGATCAGGCTGTTTGAGTTTCTTTATGACCACGATACAGGAGTTTCATGGAATGGTGCACCGCACCTGCTCAATGACTCCAGCTATGGGTGCAACTAGCAATAGTGCAGCAGGTGCAGTGGCAGGGGGTGTTAGTGACCAACTTCATCCTAATTAGTGATTGTTTTTTACTATCACATCTTGAGATGGGATCCCAAGATCCCTTCGTGCATTAGGGCCCATCACCCTTGCTACCATTTACGCTTACTTTCTCTAAATTATGCTTGCACATTCTCTCATATGTGATATATAGTTGTTTCATTTCTCACAGCTATGGGCTCAGTGCCCGTTCTAATGCCCAGCTCTTGGTACTCCTTCGGGATGCCATCCACTTCATTGACACTAGCATTTAGATTAAACTTGATCAGTTCTAATTTCTTGGTAATGTAAGAGTTCCAATTCTGGTTGCTGTGGGGGAAATGTTGGTGGTAACACTCTTTTCTCCTTGTTATATTCTGCCCTTGGAAGCATAGATTTGGATGTTCATCTGTTCTAAAAGAAGTCAAAGCCTTGGTTGCTTCTTCTGTGTAATAGCCATGGCACTGACTTTAGCAAATACATCAAATAGACGTGATATTTCTAGATCCATCGCTCTAACTGTGCCCATTAGTTGTTTTGCTGGGCTTGTGGCCTCTTTGGTTAGTGGGATAAAGTGAACTTCTTCCTCATACTCATCATCTCGGGCACCGCCCTCGAGGGCACTGCAGTCTTCCTTTTGTACCAGAAAGCTGCCCATTTCATTGTGGTTGTGCAAGTTGTCCTTGATCTACAATCTTTCACTAAGTGGGTTAATCTGTTGCATACTGAACATCTCTGCCGCTTAGCTGGACAGCTGCCTTAATCCAAGGTCATTCCTCTGCAGTACTCATGTGAGCCTTTCTCTTCATCTTTCTGGCGCGGTTCCCCCCTCCATTGGCCTGGGTTCCTTCCTTGTTCAGGTGGTCAGCTCTACTTCTTCTTTGTTTCCTTAGTGCTGAAAGCTACTTCCATTTGGGCTCTTAATGCTTTGAGTAGCTCTAGGGCTCAAACTTTTTTAGGCTTTTTTAGAAAGGCACCCCCAGGTCCCTCAGTATTACTAGTTGTCTCCCCTTTGAGGAGTGACAAGACCAACTCATCTGGGCCCACAGTTCTTCTCCAAGGTTTCAGGTGCTGCACTTAATGGCCAACTCTCTCATTTGCCCATTGGTTTTCCTTGGCTCCTTTGAGGGCCTGGCACATTGTGCATATCTCATTGCCAGAGTTTACAAGTTGTGTGAAGTGCTTCTCCAGGACAACCAGGGATTCTCCATAATCAGTACTGTCACCTGCGTTGGAAAAGGCCATGGAGCTTTTGTTGAACACTTGCCACTGTAATGATGGAGTGACCGTCTAATAGAATGAGTGCTTTCCTTTACCAGTGGCATTCACTTGGTGAAACGCACGCTACTCCCCAGCTCCTAGTGTGCCAAGGAGGTGGAAAGGAAGAAGGGCTTTAGTTGGTATTTCCTTCATCTGTGTTGTTCTGTATTCTGGGTGATCTATTGAGTACAGGCGGTCTTTAGGAGGTGACGCGAGGATCTCATACTGGTTTCCTAGCTGTTGTAATCAAAGAGCTATTGGAAATACTGTAAAATGCAAGCTTCATTGAAGAAGTAACAAGTGTGTTACATCCCCGGTGATCTCGTCAGGAGTAACTACCACCATTAGGATGTTCAGTACTAGGAAGAATTTGACACCAACCAAAATCTGCAGTGGGAAAGGAGGCGACAGCGGAGACCATAACAAAAAAACATAGGAAAAGCTGTAGGCAGCACCTCTGATACCTCTGATACCTAACATTAGTAACTACTGTACAATATAACCAATGACATAACTTTAGCCCCAGCAGACCCCGTGGTGCTGGGGGAGGGGGTGTTTGAACTCCAGGGTTCTTGGATTGAAAGCATCTGACTGGGTCAGGGAGGGGGGGGGAGGATACCCCCTCAATGTACTTTGCAAGGTGGGAAACCTGGAGATGAGTTATGCCACTGGATATAACACTCGAGTTAGGGGGGCCCTTGAGTTCTTCAGCACACAGCCAGAGATGTTTTAAGGCATGCACAATTGCCCAGGGCTACCATCTTCCAAGAGGTCCCCTGGGGAAGTAACGTTCTGTCTATTTGACCTCTATCCATTTCACCATCTAAACCTGTCTCGCTCTCTCTGCCTGCCTGCACTTCTTACTCTGTCGCTGTTTACCCAGGGTGTTCTTCGGAATTTTCATGGTCGCGGGCAAGACATTTTGTGTGCCCTGGTAACTGAAAGTTTAGCATATAATTCAGCATAGTTTGTGAATACGTGGTCTTGATTTTGAAGGTAATGCTTAAGAAATATCAATTTTGTTCCGAACAGGGGACCCAACATAAGTTTTACCAAGGGTCCCCAAAGTTTTGCTATGAATCTTCACACAGCACTCACGAACAAATGAGAAAAGGCGTCAGGCTGCAGGTTCACAGTTCACACTGTACTTTATTTATTTATCGAGGGAGCACATGCGTGGCATCACATGCGCGAGCCTGGAGCCACCATGTCTCAACCTGGTAACACTGTGAACTATGTTACAGTATGTCTCAAACTCAAGCTAATATCATCAATCAAAGCAACATTCCAGGATACCTATTGCTGATGATTGTGGAAGGACCTCCTCCCAGGCCTTCAAAATGGATCTCAAAGTTCTCCTCCTCCAAAGACACCTCCAAATCTAATTCACGCCCTCTCCATTATCTGAAGGAAGACCCCCCATTATTGAAAATTCTATTGTTTATGACTGTGGAAGTGCCTTCCCAGTGTGTTCTGGCAGTTTGAGTGTTTACCATTTATTGCAGTATTATCCTTGTACCTGTGTATGGTATCCTTTTGTAACTTGCACACGTCACTTTTCTCTTGTAACACACTGTATGCTACCTCTCACATTTTGTTTACTTTAGATACTTGTACAAGTGCCACCATTGCCTACGTAACGTTTGTTCTTGTGCTGGAGTGTCTGCCATTTATTGCAGTATTATACCTCTACTTGTACTTTGTACGCTTTTGTAACCTGCACACTTTTTCCTCCTGTAATGTACCGATTGCTATCTCGTGTATTTTGGTTGCTCACTATTGTCTCTTTTGATTCATGTAACTTAACGTTTGCTTTTGTAATTTGTTCACTTGTAATTTTCTCCTCAAATATCATTACTGTTCCTATTGTGAAGCGCTCTGACACCTTCGGGTAAAGTCCGCGCTATATAAAATCTCATAAATAAATAAACAAATAAATTACGGTATTGGGCATTTCAGACGCAAGATTTTTTTTTGATAAATCAACGTTGTTTCAGTGATCTGTTCGTATTCAAATTACAAAACACTTGAACGAGTACAGGAAAAATCCCCTTCAACTAAATTGCTGTGAAAATGTCAAAATCGACCCTCTCTGTGTTTCTCAAAAGTACGAGCTTCGTAACTGTCACTGAGCTGGCGTCTGGTGAAGACTGTTACTTTAAGAGCCCCCCCTCCCCCGCTTTTCTCTACTCGCTGCCTCCCCTCCCACTTCTCCCCCTCCCTGCAGGAAGGAGGGATGTGATGTAGAAACCATCATCACTCTGGGAAAGTTTGGAGAAGTTTTGGATTGCTGCGGGAGAGGCGGGCCGGAGCCAGAAACTGGGACAAAGGGCCTGAAATTAACCAGGAAATCAAAGTGTAGCTCGTGCGGGCCTGCAGCAGTGAGGGAGAGACCCCCGGGGGCCACTACGGGAAGACGGAGGGGCACAGGCACCCCACCAGACTCGCCTGGAAGTTGCAAGGAAACACGGGGGCGCTAAATGTCCCTTCGGCCTCTTACTGGGCTCAGGGGCGCCCCATGAGCAGTCCCTACTGCTGGCTGTTTGAGATGCGGGTTTCCTAGGTGGCGGCTGTGCGCCTCGAAGCCTTGGGAAGTGGACGGGCGGCATTTCTGGAAATCAAATAAGAGGTACTGCGTTTTATTCTCTTTCACGTGGCACTCTGCTGTCTTATGTTTTGCAGCGGTTTGTTTTAAGAAATATCGAAGATTCCATCCTATTGATTTACTTGTAGAAGATTTAGGAAAATGTGCTTTCTGTCGGTGGGGTGACTTTGTTGATCGGCAGTGTTTCTGTCGCTGCGATCCATTCCCATTCCCATTGCATTGTCTGATTGATTTCAGTGCACTTTGTTATCGATTTACTTCACTGCAGTGTGGCTTGTGTACTTCGTGCTGTGTCTAATCTCCTTCACTGCAGTGTTCATTGTGCCTGGTGTACTTGACTGCAGTGCATTCACTGCAGTGCTCTATACACCCACTGGATCGAGATGTGTGCCTGGTGTATTACACTGCTGTATGTTTGCTTTGCGTGACTTTTATGCGTCCTTGCATATGTGCTTGGCTTTAGTGTGCTCAGTCTCTGTGATCTCCAGTGCAGTGTGTTTTGTGCAGTCACTGTGCTCTGTGCCTAATGTCACTACATATACATATGCGCTTGAGTTGCCTCAGCTCAGAGAACTTTGTGTCTGGTGTAATATGTGGTAATGTCATTCTCTTTGTCTCCACTGCAGTGAGTTCATTCCTGGTGTTCCTTCACTGCAGTGTGTTTTATGCTGCACTGTGCCCAATGTCACTACCCTGTACAATCCTCTTAGTGTACCCCACTCCAGTGGAGTTTGTGTCTGTTGTACTGTATGACAGTGTGTCACTCTCTTTGTCTGTACTGCAATGTATTCAGTCCTGGTGCTCTTCCCTGCAGTGTGTTTTATGCTACACTGTACCAAATGCCACTGTGTTGTGCAATGTGCTAAGGCACCTCATGGCAGTGTGTCATTCAATCTCTTTGTCTCCACTGCAGTAAGATCAGTCCTGATGTTCCTTCACTGCAGTCTGTGTTATGCTCCACTGTGCCCAATGTCACTACTATGTACATTGCGCTTAATATACCCCACTCCAGTGGAATTTGTGTCTGTTGTACTTTATGGCAGTATGTCATTCATTCTCTTTGTCTCCACTGCAGTGAGTTCAGTCCTGATGTTCCTTCACTGCAGCGTTTTTTATGCCGCACTGTGCTCCACGCCCAATGTCACTGCTATGTGCAGTGCTCTTGATGAACCTCATTCCAGTGTACTTTGTGTCTGTTGTACTTTATGGCACTATGCCATTCATTCTCTTTGTCTCCACTGCAGTAAGTTCAGTCCTGATGTTCCTTCACTGTAGTCTGTTTTATGCTCCATTGTGCCCAAAGTCACTACTATGTGCAATGCTCTTAATGTACCTCACTCCAGTGGACTTTGTGTCTGTTGTACTTTTTGGCAGTATGTCATTCAATCTCTCCACTGCAGTGAGTTCAGACTTGATGGTCTTAACTGCAGTGTGTTATATGCTGCACTGTACCCAATGTCACTATGCTGTGCAATGCTCTTGATGTACCTCACTCCAGTGGACTTTTTGTCTCTTGTAATTTATTGCAGTGTCTGTGTGTCATTATCTTTTTCCACTGCAGTGTGCTCAGTCCCGATGCCCTTCAGTGCAGTGTGTTTTTTGCTGCTCTGTGCTTAATGTCACTATGCAGTACAATCCTCTTGATGTACCTCACTCCAGTGGACTTTGTGTCTGTTGTACTTTATTGCAGTGTGTAATATGGTCTGGTAGTTACCTAGGTCCACTACTCCAACTACAGACTCTGGGGTTATGGATGGGATGGTACCTCCCTCCCTCCAGTCTAACAGTATTGGAACCACACCAAAAGGTTATATTTTTGGATTAGGTGGGTGTAACCCCCACCCCCCGGACGTATTTTATTAAAAATTAACAAAACAAGTATTCACTTTCTGCTTGTCCCATCTAGAGCCTACGGCAAAGTCAATGACTGGCAGCTCCCCCGGTCCCAGTGTACTACCAATACTACTCCCGGAGTAAGGTTGCGCAGTGGGTACAGCTTATCGGACGGATACTTTCCCCCGGGCCCCCCCTACGCCCTTTGATTTAAAACTCCATTACGGGGGCTGCAGACTTCTGCATATTGGCGCCTTGATGCGCATACACGTGCGGGGGTGGCCCCAGGCCCACTGGGAAGGATGACTCCCCCGGCCCGATAGCCTACTTACTAGCTGTCACTACCCCTGGAGTTACATGGTACTGATCACTAAGGACTGAAGACTATGCTTACCAATTATGACCTTACCGCCTGACCAGAGACACCACTAAAATACGACAATATTTAACTGCAAGAGAAATTCAAACCTCATACTTTATTTATACATTAATGCAGAATCATTCACATTCAATAACTTTGTTACCTGAAAATAAAATGGTCAACGTGAAACAAAAGACAATTATCCATAGTACACAAAACAAAACCTTATAACAAGCTCTGCCTTAGGGGATGGTGGGTGGGAAAGAAAAAGGATTACGGGCCTGCAGCCGGCCCGGTGGGAGTTCTTGTGGGTAGCAAGAACAAGAGACTGTTCTGCTCCACACTTCCCCCTTATAAAGGGGCTGGGGGTGCGCCCAGGCTGACCAGACCAGACCGGTCTTCCTGGGCGCAGGCTGAACGTTTTGGGCCGGAAGCACCAAAGTGCTTCTGGTTCAAAAGAGCCTCTTACTATTGGTTGCGGTGCGGGGGAGAGCCGCATCATTGCTGACGCGACTTCCCCCATACTAGCCGGGGACTTGTGCGCCCGCCATAATGGCGGCGCGCTCTATGCTAGCCCTCGCCTTTTCCATTCTCTTTGTCTCCACTGCATTGTGCTCAGTCCTCATGCTCTCCACTGTAGCGTGCTTTGTGCTGCTGCGACCCCTTTGCCTAATGTCCTTTACTGTTTGAGGCGCTTAATGTACCTTAGTCCAATGGATGTTGTTTTCGATGAGTTTCAGGGCTGTGCCATTCTCTTTGTCTCCACTGGGTTGTGTTCTGTTCATGTTGTGTGTTTCAGGGCAGTGTCATCCTCTTTGTCTCCACTGGGTTGTGTTCTGTTCATGTTGTGTGTTTCAGGGCAGTGTCATCCTCTTTGTCTCCACTGGGTTGTGTTCTGTTCATGTTGTGTGTTTCAGGGCAGTGTCATCCTCTTTGTCTCCACTGGGGTGTGTTCTGTTCATGTTGTGGATCACTGGAGTATGCTTAGTGCGGGATGCACAACACTGCAGATGTACTTCACTGCACCGTGCTTCACCATGAAGTATTTACTTATAGATTTACACCACTGCACTTTGCCTCTACGTGCAGTGTCGGGTGTGCCTCCATGCAGTGTCCAATATACTTCACTAGCTTTTGCTTGGTGCCCAATACCACCTGCAGTGCCTCATGGTCACAAATGGCGCGTGGTCAGTATGTGATGGATTTCACTGGGGTGGATTCAGTAACCTCGATTGCGTTTGGGGCACGATGGGGTACATAGTATATTTCAGTGGGTTGTGTTCAGTTCCTGTTGTACTGCAGTGTGTCATATGTAAGTGTGTCCAGTACAGTGTGCAGTTCACTGGAGTGAGTCATATTGCCTGGTATTCTTCTTTGGACCTCGTTTTCTGGATGCAGCAGGGACTGAACACCAGTTCTGGCTGGAGTGTGTTTAGTCCCTGGTGTGTTTGGCTGCATGTGTTGAGTGTCTGCTGCGTACCTAGTAACTGTGTTCAGTGCCTAGTGCACTTCTCTGGATCATGTTGGCTTCTCTGGATTGCATTTAGTGCGTTGTGCACTTGTGTGAGTTGTGTTCAGTACCCGAGGCACTTCTCAGGCCCTGATGTTTATCTTTTTAGGTTTCGCCTCGCCGAAGGATGCGCTCTGCGCATCTTTTCGGCGCAGGCGAAATCCTGTTGAGAACTGTAAGGTGGCTTTGTTCGGCCCTCGTCCTTGATTGGCTGGCTCCGTAAACGGAGCCTTGCCATTGGACGAGGGGCCTGTCCGTCAATGCCGGACCAGACACGGGGGCGTTCCCGACATTCTTTGGCTTTTGCCGACGTCACGGGACGCCGGGAACGCCCCCGTGTCTGGTCCGGCATTGCCGGCACCTCCCTTGCTCCCCCTCCCGCTTGTTTTTCATTCCGTGCTGTCATTACCAACGCCGACCCTTACAGATGCATCACCCTCCCTCGCTCAATCAGAGCCTGGAAACAGGCCCCGACTGTCGCATCCACCGCCCAATCAGGCGGCCCGCGCGCGTCCCCGCCCACATCTTGTCTGTTTGAAAAAAAAAGGCTCAAGGGTGTACACTCCCTGCTTCCTCCCGGCCGATGCTCCCACCCTGCCGGGTTTCCGGTTTTGCCCCAGGCTCCCTCTGGACTCTGGTACGAGAAGATCTCGGGAGGAGAACAGTTTAGCCGGGAAGACTTGAGACGGATTTTGGGGATCTTATTAAACAAGCGAGGTCTCTCCCCCCAGCGGCTCTGGGAGGAGTCCTGACCCGGTCCGGCCATCTCAGACGTATGTCCGGCCGTGGGGGTCGACCTGTTGCGGCTCATCGGTCCGGCTACCCTTACCACAGCGCATAGAAACCCGCCTGGGCGCTCAAGAATTCGATTTCCTCTTCAGACAACCTATAGGGTGGACTCTTCGGAAGAAGGGTGTTTGGCCCTTCAGTTGGTCGTGGGACACCCCCGCCGCCTACGAAGAAGAGCTGCTCGAGAAAACTTTTGGCCGCGCGAGTTGGCGGCGCCGGGTCTCCAAGTGAAGCAGACATGAAGCTGAGGAGGGCGGCCCTACTGCCCCTATGGGGCTTGCTCCTAATCCAGGTGCGCTTCTATATGTCGATATGCATTATGTTATGAGGTGTTTGTTTCATGTGAGTGTTTTGTTTGTAGTCGTTCCTGGAAGGTGTTTTTTAGAAGGGGGAGAGCCGCTTATTGTTGCTCAGATTTTTAAAATTCTTTTAATGGCCCGTAGTCTTGGGGTTTCTACTTTTTCCACTTTTTTTATTTGTACTTTTTTGTTTTACGAAGTATTACCTTTGATATCCTAAGCCACAACGTTGTGCGGGCGTTTGATAAACAGTACATGTCTAAAGACGTATTTAAATTTTAAACCTGTCTTAAGTATAATAGTTATTTTGACCTGGCGCAAGTGTGCATAGAGGCGAAATAGCTCAGTGGGTTTAGAATCTGCTTTAACGATCTATAGAACCCGGTGTGCACAGTTGTAATTCCAGCAGGGTCGTCCGAACCTTTCTGCCTTAAGGGGAAGTAAAAACAACTGAGATAGGTAATACAGGGTGTTGTAGCGGTTAGAGGTGGTTCACTTTTGTGGTGGGCACTATATACGTGGTCTATTATCACTTAAAACCAAAATGTGTACAGTATAGCATAACACAAGGTATGTGCTGACGTCAGTGTGGGTCCATGCGTTCCTAAACCACCAGGAGAGCAGGAAGGGTGTTTCTGTTAACAGATTTGGGAAAGGGTGGGAGGGGGGTTGTTACTCTGTACACAATATTGATGAGTATTCCACTGGTATCAAGTTTTCGGGGCCACATGTGTGCTGTTCTGTCCAGTTCGAGGTGGAGTATTGGATCTAGCATTGTCAGCCGCGTGTCGACTATTGTGCCCCCCCCCCCCCCCCTGTTAAACATCTGGAATGCAGTGCCTGGTTAGGTGGTGCACGTGGACAGTGGTTTGCCCATTTTGGAGCACAGCGTCGTTTTCGAGTTCCTCGTCTTTAGTATTGCATCCAGGAGTGGAGGCCACCTAAAGTATTGGCCCAGTTATGAAGTGCACATCTGTAATTGTATCCACTCCCAAGGCGCACATCGTGTTGTGGTGTGGCCAGTTCCAAAGGGCATATCCGGAGAGTCACGTCCAGTCCTAAGATGCACATCTGGAGTGTTGTGTCCAGTTTGCCGATGCACATCTGGAGTGATGTGTCCAGCTCTGATGCGGATATCTGATGTATTGTGTCCAGTTGTGGATGTCTGTCGGCTGTAATGTGCAGCCCAGAGGTGCGCACCTGGGGACTGAGTCTACTTTCAAGATGTACATCGGGAGTCAAGTGTGCAGTTCCGAAGTTCGCATCTGGGGTATCGTGTGAGGTGAGTTCTTAGCTCAGTGGGCAACCTCCAAGCAGACAGGGGGCAGAAAGCAGGTAATTCACCCACATCCCATCAGGACAGACGCAGGCACAGGCAGGTAGTGCCCCCGGGTACACAAGGGCAAATCTGGTAGGGCAGCGGCCCCCGGGACGGCCCGGTTCGAGCAGCTCAGCCTCTGAGAAGCCCTGGGTTCAAGCGTTTGATAACAGCCACAGTTTACAACCAGCTATCTAGGCTGTCCGAGAGTGGGCTAATTGGTAGCGGGTGGGGGCAATATGGTGGCGATTACGGGCAATGGGAGGGGCACAAACAGACACAGGCAGAGGCTTTGATGTTCGAATTAGGAGGGGGAGGGGTGCGACCCAGCAGACCAGGAGAAGGAAGAAACAGGAGGACACTGGAGAGTTTAATGTCATTCATAATATTAGCAGGCGTGGTGGCCTCTTAGGGGCCTTAACCCCCCACCGCCTCCCCCAATGCTGCTAGAGGACATTCGTTTCCACTGGAGGCACTGAATTCCGAGCTACGAGCTTCTTCGAGTCTCGGCTCCGCCGTCTGGTTGTTTCATCCTGTGCACGTCGTGTTTTCTCCTTGGCTTGCTTCAACGCCCCTCGCTGTTCTAATATTTATTTGAATGTTTCCATTTAATAAATGCATTGATCTGGCCTGTGTATCTCTTTCACACAAGAGGACAGACAACACACTGGCCAAAGAACATGTGTTACCGGTTCCCCCAGGCGTGTATAAGCGACACGAAAACAACATGTGAACTGAACATTTCACTCCAGCGCGTGCTTTACCGTCACACTTAATTATTGGAGTCCGTAAAATGCCCGTCACCGGCCTGTTTGAGTTCTATTTCCTGAGCTGTGCACGTCCACGTGCACCACAGGATCGCGGAACATGTCTGCACGCCCAGAGACACACACAGGTCGCTCTTTACCGAGGCCCGCTCACTGTCTCCCTGGTGTACAACTTTAAGAAAATGCCCGTCTCTGCGCCTCGACAGCTCTGTTCCAGACTGTGTCTAATCTGCTTTACTCCTCCTAAAGGCGCTGGCTGCAGAGTGCTCCAGATGTGAGCTCAAGGCATGACCGCACAAGTCCATATGTGGCTCGAGGAGCGCTCCTGGTATCTAGCCCTGCTCCCTGTCCGTGGCACCATACTCCAGATGTGCAATGAAAGCTGGGCCCCGTGCTCCTGAATGTTAGGACAGGGCACCATACTCCCGATGCGGCCTACCATACCGGACTCCATGATCTAGGTGTGGCAGCTGTGACTGATGGTCCTATGCCAGATGTGCATTTAAAATTAGGGCGCCATACATGCCCCAGAACGGTAGAAAGCGACACAATACTGTCCTGCGTAAGGAACTACGTACAGATTCAGGCATGGCACCCAAGACTGGCCGCCATGTTCTAATCATGATGTTTGCTTACAATTGGGAGTCAATACTCCTGATAGGGCCCGTGGGACTGCACGCAATGCTTTAAACGTGGCACCCACAACTGACCGTCATATTTTTATTTATTTTAAAAGTTTTATGTAGCGCTGGCTTGACCCGTGGGTATCAGAGCGCTTTACATACACACTGTAAAAAAACAGAAGGAAATTGCATTACGTAGTAGGAAGGCGGTAAGGAAGCAAAAGAGATAAAAAAAATACAACATGAAAAATAGGTAAACAGTGCAGGGGAGGGAGAGAAAACAAAGGTGACTAACACAGTCAGGTCACCAACTATCCTTGAATGTCAAGAGAGAGAGGAGTCAGCTCAGAAAATTAAGTCTAGGTTAGTTGACTTTGGTCGGGAAAGTATTTGTTGAGGAGATGGAGGGGTTGCCATAAGCTAGATGTACGCCATACTGGACACAGTGATCCTGATGTGGACTCTGGCAGTGGTAGGAGGGAAGCCTTGAGGTTCCTAATTACTTCCTGAAGGCATTTTCCCATCCTCTGTTTATTCATCTTTTTAATCCTGGTAGAGGTGCCAAGTAACGTTTAATAAAGTTGTTTTTCTAGTTGACACCTTTAACCAGTCTTAAATTCACTCCCTATACTGCACTATTTCTTTGTCGCACTTTTCGGTTTTGAAAACACAAGGTGTTTGCACTATACCAGTCCCACCCCTTCCACTGTTCACTGCTGCAGCACTTCACACTGTGCACCGGTGCGTCAATGCACCTTAGCCCTGACCAGTGTTCACCACTGCACACAGCTGTCAGTGCACCTCAGACCTGACCACCAGCATCAAGCGCTCACCACTGCACACAGCTCAGTCAGTGCACCTCAGCCTTGACCAGTGCTCACCACTGCACACAGCTCCGTCAATGCACCTTAGCCCTGACCAGTGCTCACCACTGCACACAGCTGGCAGCACCTCAGACCTGACCACCAGCATCAAGCGCTCACCACTGCACACAGCTCAGTCAGTGCACCTCAGCCCTGACCAGTGCTCACCACTGCACACAGCTCAGTCAATGCACCTCAGCCCTGACCAGTGCTCACCACTGCACACAGCTCCGTCAATGCACCTCAGCCCTGACCAGTGCTCACCACCCCCACTGGATTCATGCATCCTGTTGTATCTCGTCCTGCACCCCACACTTTTCTTGCACAGGCAGCGAAATGAAATGCAATAGGTCTCACATTTGCGAGAGATTAAGCTAATGGCAATGTAAATGACAATGCCATTTATTTATCTGTTTTCAAAACCAACACATAAATACAAATTTTGTCATTTACAATGCCAATAGCTCAAACTTTTCCAAAGGCGAAACCATTGCATTGTAAATGCTTGTTATTGTGGTAACCGCCGATGGACGTGGTTGGTTGTTATCAGCGCTCATTTGCTTGTCTGCAGTGTTTTGGCTGTTTGTCGTCTCCTTTTAGTTCAGTGCCCGACATCTTTCTGTATGGAGTCCTGTCTGCAGGGCCTTGCACATCTCTTCTTGCCATTGATAAAGATAGGTTTGCCTGCAGCATGTACTTTAAAAAAAAATTAAATCTCCAACAACTATGTGTTCCTTAATCCTCGGTGAATAAATACACGGAAGTACTTTTTTGGCACTTCCCTGAGGTCACAGATGTTCTGTTGTCACAAATCCGACCCCATGTCTATGCCATTCTCAATTATGAGAACTTCTTTGCAGGGACAACCCTCAGACCAGCAAGCAATCACCCACTGTTTGCCTTACATGAGATCGATGCAGCTTCACTTAAACATTTGTGCTGTTTCATAGGATACAGTTGGGACCTGAAAACTTGATTGGTTGGGATTCCCCATGCAGCGTATGAGCTGTAAATTATGAAAAAACAAAGAGTCCACTCAGAATGTACAAAATAAAGTGCTATCCTTCCAGAAAGTGACTAAACCCAAGTGAACCGTTTGGTTACAAACATGGGAAAGCAATAACGTTTTTTAAAATAACCCTCGCCCACCAAAAGGTCCCTTGGTGGCATGCTTCATCATCGGGTTCTTCCCGTCCGCTGCGGGACGGGGCGTGCTACGACCGACAAATACGTGGGAGCACTTTGGAGTGAAGTAAACTATGTGTATTGGTGTGAGAGTGGAAGGGTCGGGAATGAGTGAGTTTAAAAAATACCTGGCTTTATGGAAAAACTAACCATTAATGCTCCCTATAGCTGATATTGATAAAAAATGGGGAAATAAGGAGGAAAAAAAGCTTTAACGAGCAGCTCCCTCGCTGGTCGCCATGGTTCGAAGCCTCCCCCTAAGCTTCTTCTTCAGGACCAGATACAATGATCCTTGTTACCACTCTGACTAATGCCTAGTGCTGTTAGCCTATTAGGTGTTTCGGATTAATATACTTCTGTGCAAGACATTCGTTCAATACCTACTTGGTAATATTCTTTACTAGAGCGAATATACAATTTCTTAATTTTGACATTCTGGAAGGATAGAAGCAAAAAGAATTAGTAGTCTTGGTGCTCTTTAATATTATCATTACATATCTTCACCCTAATTGCTTGACGAAAAAATTGTGATATATTTTTCACATCATGCACGATATCGCATAAATCATGTGAATCGCACTGACCTCTGTTTAAAAAAAATGACTATACAATACATAACAATACATATAACATTTAAGCAAACACACGCTCTCGCATTTTTATCAGTTGTGTAGAGACCTTAGCCTTTTTAAAAATACCCATCAGACTAAAAATTATAAGGTAGTGACAACGGTTTTTCACTCCTCAATATTGATGAAAGAACATGGTAGAGAAATGTACATTATAGGTTTCCTAATTGGACCCCATGAGCATAAACACAGGAGGGGAGGAGCGCTAGTAGCCAAACACTGTTGGTTTCAATGAACAAGATTTGATTTAGAAACTAGGTACAAAGTAATGATTATCTATCCCAGTGTTGAGGTCAGTAGACCCCAATAGTATAGTGGCCTAAACTATTGGCTGTGCCATACTTACCTCGTCAAAGTGTCTCTCTCACCCAGAGAACAATTCCTGCCCGTGGCTCCGTCGAACGCTTAATGCTTGCAGGGACCCGGTATTTGTATTCAGAGTATGAGCTGTTAACTCAGCAAATTCATTGGCATTCTCACTTCTTCATCTTGGATAAGAGCATCAAGGCTCAGAAATTGCCCATCACAGGTTTTCTTATTCAACAACTGAATGCTTGCCATCTTTGGTAACATATCGACATTATGACAGAAATAACAGTCATCCCAGTCTGTAATGGGTGACGCATCACTTTTTTATTTCAGCATAAGATATCTGACGAAAGTAGCAAACCATTTTGATAAAATAATCATTTAAGCAATCAAATAAACAATCTTTTCCAAAATATTGCTTGGCCCAGAGGCTATTGTAGATCTTAGAAAGTGGTGGGCATAATGCTTGCCCAAAATGAAACTGAGTAAGTCCGATTTCTTTCAGAAATATTTATGAAAAATTGCCCCCAAAAAAATTTGAATACAAATTCTTGTAAAACAATGCATTTTTCTCATTTTATTTTAAAGCAATTGGCCTGTCAATCAAATGAAGTCTCTTACTCTCTAGGATTTGACCACTTTTGTTTTTCAGAATGTGTAAGTGTACCATCTGTGTGTCAGTAATTACATCCACTGTGCCATAGCCAACATTTTGTCATGGGTGCCCTCCATGTGGCCTCCTATGCCAGGATTTACATACAATATGCCAGTACCAGAATTTTACCTTTTATGCCATCCATGTACTGTTGATGACCCATATGCTAACCATTAACTACAGTATGTTAGACCAGCATTTTTTCATGGTTACCTGAACCCCATATCCTATAAATGCCCCCTTGCCAAGAATGATCTCCAGTATGCCAGATTGCATTAGATGACCCATATGCCAAGAATGACCTCTAGTGTGCCAGTACCAACAGTTTGCCATAGGAAACCCTTATACAAACATTACATCCTACATGCCAGCCCCAGCATTTTGCCACGGGTGCCCCTTATTCCAAAGATTATTTCCAAAATGCTAGCCGCAGCATTTTACATGCGTACCCCTTATGCCAATAATTTCCTAAAATATGCCAGCATTTTCCCAGGTTGTCTCTTATGCCAAGAATTACCTTCAAATTGCCAGTGCCAACATTTTGCAATGGATGCCCTTTATGCCAAAAATGACCTTTGAGCTAACACCAGCACCTTGCTGTTGTTGCTCTTTATGTAAGAATTGCGTCTGGTAAGCCAGCATTTTTCCATGGTTGCCCCTTATGTAATGTAATGTAATGTAATGATGTCTTGTAAAGCGCCTGAATCGCCCCACATGGGGTATCCCCGCGCTGTAGACCGCTGGGGAACCAGTCCTGGCTTTCCCTGTGAGATGGTCCCTACTGGGTATCTCCAAGGTGAAACCAGGCATCCCCGGCGTATGTGGGGGGCCATTGTGGAGATGAGGCAAGCTAATACCCAGAGTTGCCGAGTGTGATCCCTGGTTAGAGTAGGCACCGAGGTGAGAATTATCGAGTCCGCTGACCCTGGTCCACGACCCTGCCGCGTCGGGAATTGAACCCTGGTCCCGGGCCGTCCTCTGCTTCCGGGTCTGCCGCCTCTAACCAGTGAGCCAACCCATTCCACTTATGTCACGAATTACACCTAGGGTGCCCGGCCAGGACCAGTATCATGGTACCGCTTATGCCGGGAATTACCTCCCATATGCCTGTGTTTTTGCCATGGGTGCTCCTTACGCCAAGAATTTCCCCTAATACGCTCGCATTTTGCCATCAGGCCCCTTATGACGAGAATTCACTCCATTATGTCACTCTCAAGTTCCCTATCTCTCTCCTTCAGATTATTGACCGTCCCGACAATGGAAGATTTATTTTATTATTATTTTAAGTATTAATTTCACCTTTAGTTGGCCACCTGTTTGGGCCCCCTGTGAGCTCTCTCTGACGTGACGCATGCATGGTATTTGACGGCTCGGCCGTTTATTGTCTATCACACTATAGCTGTGACCATTGGGCCTTTGGAGCGCTCAGAGGCGGTGCTTCACTACAGAGTTTTGAGTCCTGTTTTAAGGCCCGCATCTGCTCAGACATAGCACCCTCCGTCAGCTCTCTATATGAACTTCAGGTGACAGCCAGGATGTTTTTCTCTCTTCTCAAAATATGCACATTTTATGCATTGTTTTCTCTTTCCAGCGTGTGTCTATCTATATATGTGTATGGGGAAACGGTTTACCCTTATACACTGACGGCGAAACAAGTGGAGGGACAACACCCAAACGCCACAATGAGAATTTTTTATTGCTCCATAAGAATAAAACCTACGAAACATCTCATTCGTAAATATAATTCCTTTTTTACAAGTCATTCTTACTCATGAGGGACAGACAGTATACCTTCTCCTGAAATTCTGTAGATAATACATCTCCTTCTAGGTCAGAGTTTGGGGTGAAGCCTTTCCCTTCTTTGAAACCCCGTTTTATATCTCTATCCTCTGGATACCTGTCACAATCAAAGAATGCACAAGAAAACCTGTTTAGAGCTCAGTGTGATCCTCTTACATGTTGTGGGCATTTGTGGAAAGAAAGGGCAGGTTTATTTAGTCTCACTTTCATCTTGACTCTATTTTCTCTGCCCATTATTCTGCTAAATGAAACGCTCAACTATCCATGCCCCATCATGCCCATCCTTGAGCTGGCAAAGCTCCGCACAAACTCCCAGTAGTTTAGTGCATCCCTACTTCACACAAGAACACATCAAATTAATCGGGCTTCAATCAGTTATGGCACCAACATTTCCAACAACACCCGTTTGCCACAGCATCTCAGTGAGGGACCACTGCATTCCTGGTCACCGCAGCATCCCAGTGACGAAACACTGCATTCCTTCAGAAATCAAACTGAATTAGGGATGGGCCCTTCTTCTAAGATTGATCCCAAACTTAAATTGTTCTGGGATCTTTATTACGCTCTGTGCGTGACACTCTGTTAACATAATGCATCGGCAGCTGAGCATGCATATGTGGACAGGAAACAGTCCCTCCATCTCTGTCAGGTCAGTCGCTTGTGAGTCCTGTCCTTGCTCAATGGAGGCCCGGTCCATGGGGGTCCTCCAGGGATAATATTGTGTAATGTTCTGCCCCCTGTCGATCTTCCACCATCATGAAGTGAGGTTCCAGAAAAGGGGTTAGGGCTTGGGGAGCATGAGTAGAATTGGGGTTAGTGCCTGGGGGTCCTGTCCACTAGAGAAACAAGGAGAAGACCCCAGGCTAGCATCAAAATATTGAGCTTACTCAGGTGAGTTATGTGTCTGTCCTGAAGGTAAATAATGTCAGGAGCTTCTATCTGTGTGCCGGTCAGCTTCCAACAGCTACCCAATCATATCCTCACTCTTTCACGCACACTAAACCTCTCTTTCAGTCAGTCAGTCAAAAGGTCTTTATTTCGATATATATCATAAAAGACAATATACAACAAGCATAAAATACATTTCATAAAAAATTAAGACAATACAATACACATTAAAACCTGGGTAAAACAGCATTAAATTGGACAGAAAAAGACCATGACTACGACAATACACAATTACAAAACAGATGACGTAAAAGCTATGACTCAGTGACTAAGGTTACAGGAACGTATAGACCAGGCCCAGCTAATGAACTTTGCCACACTGATGACAATAAAGGCAGTAGTGTCCGTTTTCAAAATCCTACTGGCAACAATAGCAGATCTAGTGCCCAACGAACAACATACTGGTCTTAACCAGACTCTTCTGGGTAGTGAATACTTTGGACATCAGAATAGTAGATGTTCACTATTTTCTACTTCCGTTACACAAAAAGGACATTTGTCACTGCTTTCTGGGTTCCAAGAGTGTGTTAGCCCACGCACAGGTAGTGAGCCCACTCTCAGTTGATGATACAGTTTCCGGTCGTTTGACTTGGTTATTATGTCCCAGTAATCTTCATATCTCGGGGGGGTAAAGATAGAGCAAAAGTGCACTGGGTTATGTGCCTGTTAAGGAAAGGGGACGAAAACTAAATAACTAATGACTGAAAACACTCTAGTGTTGATTTCTTATGATATTTTATTTTTGTAACATCTTTTTTTCTTAGCAATTGTTTTTTTAGTTCATTATACGTGCAAATTATTATAGATAAAAAAGACAAAATCTGTGCAAATGGTGTAAAACTGGACAATTTGATTAATTATTAAAAAATACAGAAGTGCATTCCTTTTCAACGCGTTTCGGCGTGAGCCTTCTTCAGGAAGTCTGTATTCATGGTGAACCCTGCTGACGGACGATCGGGCTATGGACGGATCCTCATTACTTTAGATGGTGTCCTCCTTGGATCCATGAAGGTGAACACGTTACCTGCTTTAAATTAGTGTCTTCAGATCCATGCTACCATATATCCTCATATAGTTAATATATTGGAGTGAACACCGCGCAATCCGATCGATATAATCAGTGAAGACAGAAGCTCCATCCGCCCATGCATCTATAGACCTCCGTCAGATAGAACACTTTCAAGATAACCATCTACCAGCAAGTGGATCGATTCTTTTATCAAACAACAGTACATTCTCATCCGCTTGAGCTTTATTCGCCAGCAGATACTGGTGCATGAATACAGACTTCCTGAAGAAGGCTCACGCCGAAACGCGTTGAAAAGGAATGCACTTCTGTATTTTTTAATAATTAATCAAATTGTCCAGTTTTACACCATTTGCACATATTTTGTCTTTTTTATCTATAATAATTTGCACGTATAATGAACTAAAAAAACAATTGCTAAGAAAAAAAGATGTTACAAAAATAAAATATCATAAGAAATCAACACTAGAGTGTTTTCAGTCATTAGTTATTTAGTTTTCGTCCCCTTTCCTTAACAGGCACATAACCCAGTGCACTTTTGCTCTATCTTTACCCCCCATGTTGTTTCCTTGCCAGGGTTCATTCTTTTAGGCAGGGGCCCCCTAATTTCCTAAGATCTTCATATCTCGGGACATCCATAATAACAAGAAAAACCAAAGTCATCGTAGAACCCCCCACTAAAGATGGCCTCTTCTCCATGATCCTGCGCCAGTACATTTCTTTAAGGATTTTTTTGGATGGGAAGGTGGCACTAACTGGGTCTACCCAAAGGCCCTCCAGTCCCAGATCCTTTAGTAGCGCTCTAAGGTATGAGAACCATGGAACCCTATAGGCCCCCTCTATGTCCCTTACCTCAAGAATAGCCTCGGCATACATGGATAGTTCAGGTGTAGTCCACAGGCGCCGCCAAAACGCCAGTGGTCTGTACCGAACTACATCCTCTATAGGATTAATTCCCAGGTCATACTGTAGGGGGAGGCAAGGCGTGGATTGAGGGAGGCCAGTGACCATTCTGAGAAACTTGTTCTGAGCTACCTTCAGTCTTGATAGATCACTGTAACCCCACAGTTCTGCACCATATAGGATAGAAGGAATTATTTTTGAGCCATAGATTTTGGCCAGGGGTGCCAGGGGTTTAGTTAGAGAATTGGAGTGCTCCTTTAATATAGCACCTTCAAGCTGGGCGTGTTTAAAGGACAAGAGGTCCAACTGAGGCTTCCAACTTAGGTTCTCACTCAACCTAACGCCCAAGTATGTAAAGATCTCTGTTTGGTCCAAGATAACCCCACTCATTGTTACCTTTGCCTTAACAGCTCTAGAGCCCCGTAGAACCATACATTTCGTCTTTCCAACATTCACCTCCAACTCATGCTCGCTGCAGAAAAGCTCAAAACGAGACAGTGCTGACTGTAAGCCCTGCCTCGTTTTGGAAATAATGAGCGTATCGTCCGCGAACATGAGGAGGGGAATTTTCCTTACCAGCAAGAGAGGGCGCGTCCGTCGGAAAGTTAGAGAAATAATTGGTCACCCCATTAATAAACAGTGAAAACAGGGTGGGAGCCAAGACGCACCCCTGTCTAACCCCCTTGGCGACCTCCAATCTATCAGTAACCTCTTTCACACACGTAAACATCCTCCTACTCTTTCCTTCTCACACATTCTCCCTCTTTCCTTCGAATGTATGACGATACTATGCGATCATGTTGATTGCGGTATCTTACAACGCAGGTTTTACAATGCAAGTCGTTTCAACGACTTGCGTTGGAGGGCGCTGGACTTGGGGATAGTACGATTTACTATTCCAACACCAGTCTACTTACAGCAGGTAAGGTGTTGGATAGTAAATCATACTATCGCTTAGCTTACAGCGCCCTCCATCGCAAGTCGTTGAAACGACTTGTGTTGTAGAACTTGCGTTGTAAACCTACCGCGGTGAAACTCCGGTGTAGTAAAGGTCGTCTCCCCTTTCGTTCAATCTTCCAAGCAGCTACCAAGGCACTTACACTGTATTCAGCTACACATGATCTCCGTGTGACCAGCCTTTCTTCCATCCCTCCGATAGCAACAACTGGCAAAAACGCATGATCTCCCGCTAATCGCCATTATTACAGGTACATACAATACTCCAAACCCAGTGCACACATTGACAGTGGAAACATTGTGGCCTCCGACCTTGGGGGAAGTACAAAGTTTTATTTCTCAAAACTCTCGTTAAGTTCAATGTAAAACTCACTGCCTCACAAATGTTCGATTTTTTACACTTTGCAACCAAGGTGCATGTCGCAAAAGGAAAACTTGCAATGAACAATTCAGCTCACATTTGTCATTGTGCATGTGGGGAAAATCACCTTGGTTGGCATTTATTAAACTTGAAATGATTCCTCAATGCACCGAAAAAGTTTGCACAAGTGAAGAGAAACTTAAATCACAAAAAGTCATAAATGTAAAAAATATTGAACTTTGTAAAACTCTGAGTTTAAGAATCGTCACTCAGTTCTACTCACTTGATCTTCGCGCCAACCCCGCTCCCTGTATAAGGGAGAACCGGGCATATTTTTTATGTTTGAAAAGAGCGGGTGAATGGGCGTTTCCACACACAGATGGTGATTTAATAAATGGTCTTTATTTACATGCAAAAGCAGCTTCCCTGAAAGAGTTTGTGGAGGCAGGATCTGCAGTAACATGCCCTGGTCGTTTAATAGTGCCTCTGGGTTGCGTCTCTGCTGGTGAATGCCTCTCACAGACTATACCCTGGTTGTTTTACAATGGCAGCTTTTTTGTATGTTTATACAAATATCTACTTGTCCAAGGGCAGGGTGCTTCAGACGTCTCCCCGTCCTGTTAAAAAGGCAATTTGCCCCTTCTCGAGTCATGCAGTCAGGTGACAACTTACGCAATGTTCTTCGTATTTCAGAGCTGTGATAATATCTTCTCCGATCATGCCAGGGCTCATATCTTCTCCGATCATGCCAGGGCTCATATCTTCTCCGATCATGCCAGGGCTCATATCTTCTCCGATCATGCCAGGGCTCATATCTTCTCCCATCATGCCAGGGCTCATATCTTCTCCCATCATGCCAGGGCTCATATCTTCTCCGATCATGCCAGGGCTCATATCTTCTCCGATCATGCCAGGGCTCATATTATGTCAGGGCTTTGATTGTAGAGAGAGTCGGATTTTGCCGTCTATATTCAAATCTATCTAGAGGGGCTGGAAGTAGGCTTGAAGTGGTCGTTCGAAGGTTTAATTTCCCTGTTAGTCCGTGCACCTACAAACATACATGTTTAATGATATTCCCAAGCTCCTCTCCAATCTCTTCCCACACTGGAAAAGGTTGGACATTTACTCTCGACAAGGAAAGGAGTAGAAAAGTTTCCACGTGTGGGGAAAGATGGTTTTACGGAAAGAGAATTTCCAGCCACTCAGTAGATTTCCGCATGAGAACATATATGCTTGTATACACGCGCATGCGAAAGCAGAAGTCAAACAGTTTCTTGAAGCCTGGTTTCCAAACCCAATTCTGTGAACTTCTCTGAATGATGTAAATCTGCACCAATGCAAGGACAGATACTGCAAGTGCACCTTTTGTGACTTTCTTCAAGAACTGGGCCTCTAATTTATTTTCCTATTTACCAAAATGTTTCCCAGGATGGGTTTAAACTGATGCTCTTGTTATTCATCTTTTTAGGCGTTACTTGACAATGCAAGTGTTTGCTCACCTTAGTCGATCAACTGAATAAGACTTTTAAGAATTATCGAGTGAGGGGCTTTGGCCTCATGTTAGTTTCCTTGAGTACAGCTTTTGTTTGGGTGGCAGTTATGTCTGTTTGTTGAAAAAAGAGTGCTTGAATTGCACTCCTACAGGCTGAGATTGCCCTCCTAAAATCCAGCGTTGATAGTCCATGTCACTTGACCAGGCCCAGCTGTGGTCTCCAGCTGTGTGTCTTCAGCAGGGAGTATCAAAGATGGTTACTGCCAGTGATCTGGAGTTGGACAGTACCAAAGTGATTGAAAGTACCTTCCCAGGCTCCTTTCTGCGGGGAGCGGTGCGGGGAGCGGTGCAACAGTGCTCCTAAATATTGTGCTCCATCGGCCAAGAAGGCATTTGAGCTTGGGCAAGTACATTGATGGAGAACAAACTAACTGCAAGGATGAGTGGAAGGGGAGATCATATAACAAACCAGTATCTTACATCCGTCTCTGCCTCCTGAGGTTAGCGCCCCCTCCTCTACAGGTCAGCGCACAGTGCGGCTGTACCAGTCGCACTATCCTAAAGCCGGCCCTAGATCCAGGGCAACCTAGTGCACCACAGTTCACACCCATCCACCACACTAGATGAGAAAAGACAATACAGCACTACCTGACCAGCTGCAGTTGATCACAACATGACCTGTGAGCAGATCATCACTACAGCACTCCTCCTGGAGAGTCTAACCCACACAGCAAACATCTGATCCGAGAACATAAAGCACCCTTGCATCAATGTTCAGCCAAACTCGCAGGCATCACATACGTGGGGGGGATTAAAGTACAATATGAGGAGATGATGAAAATAATATGGAATAAGAATTTGAAAGGAAAACATTACCACGTGCCCCTACTGAGTCTATTCACTTTAGTTTACAATAGCAGCAGTGAAAATGTAGTATATACGCGATTGTTCTACATACTATTACATTTATATATTTTTTGTGCCTAGACCTATCAGTAACGTAAAATGATGGGGCCCCATGCTGAATGTAATTAGGGGCCCATGAGTATACCATGTCTCATAGATATTCATTGGCCTTGGGCTGAATGATGGCCCCCCTTCACCACAGGGGCCTGTTACGCCCCATATGCATATTTTACATGTTGAATGAGATATTTGAGAAAACATTTTGAAACGTGAAAAGCAATACCCCCTGAAGCAAAGCAACGGTGAGCAGTTTTTCTTCGATTGAATACGTTTTTTTAAATGGCATTTTAAGTAAAGACTAAAATTATTACAATTAAAATTTTGCAATCACAATGAAATATTTAATGTATATAAAAACAGTAAACTCCATTGTTAGTTTTCTCTCAATGACCGTATAGCAGTAAGGGTGTATTTGCAACAATTACTTCTCAGTTCCAGTGTCAGGTTGAATCCACCCACTTAAAGAAAATAAAGGAAATGTGGCACTTTCTTTAATTTAATCTTCTTGTGCTTGCTGCAGGCATAGTATGTACAAATGTCTGCAGCGTCATCTGATGTTTTCAGGTGAAAGCTTTGAAAACCTTTATAATAGCCTTGCTTTTATTTTTACTTGTGCCACTAGTATACTTTGCAAGCAAGCTCTGAAACTGCTTTAGCCTCATTGCACATCCACAAGCATTGGAAAAGCCATTGAGAGCCATTGGCTTTGACAGTATTTTAGCCATGCTTTACAGCAGCCCGGATGCTTGGCAGAGTTTCTACAACTAATTTTCAAAAGTGCTGTGATACAATCAGGGCTTAAGCACTTTAGTTTCTTTAAGTTTAAAATTGTTATATTTAGTGATGCCACACAGCAGCCACACTGTTGTACAGCATCACTTTAAATTAAGGGCAAACTTGGCAATGCCCATGCTGTACTGCTTGAACAAATGGCAGTGCAAATAGTCTCAAATGCAAGACCTGTTGCCTTTGTCTGTGTTTGTTAGGTCTCGGCACAGCACTCCTGTGATTCTGAGAAAATCAGTGTGTGGAAATGTCCTTCTTCTATTATGGAATCCAATTGTGTGATGGGATGACATCACTGGAAGTTCTGTAAGTCGGAGTCAGTTAAGAAGGTGTAGGTTATTATGAAACTGTACTGTTGTACTTATGAATAAATAAGCTTCTACCTACATACCACTCTAAGCGTGGTTACTACATATTTTTGGCGACAAGCAATCTGCGCAGGGGGCAGACTGCAGAGTAACCTTCACCCCTGGAAAAGCAGTAAACAGAAGGATTCTGCTGAAGAAACTCAGAATTTGGAAACTGTGAGTTACATGTGTTCAATATGTTTGGCACTTGATTTAGAGCTCCATGAGAGACTTGCTCCTTAATATTGTTTTTACATGAGGTAGATCTAGGTGGTTGTTATTGTGATGGACATGAATTTTACGATTGATTTTGTCAGAGGAAAAAAATGTGGTGCTGACTGTCTATCGCACCTGCCTATTGATAATGAGGATAAGATTTCTTCTTTGGTAGAAGTGGACTCTTTGTCTACACTGATTGATGGAGTATTAGCATTGGGACATGAAGAATGGGCTGAGGCATTGGGTGCTGATGAAGTATGCAAAGAGTTAAAATGTGCGATAAGTGGTGGTTGGCAAGATATTTCGTCTATGAGTGAAGAATTGAAGCAGTACGTCAAGGTGAAAGATCAGTTAAATATTCAAGCTGATAAAGTCTTAAGATGCAATCAGATTGTTCTGCCTAAGGTACTGAGAGCACAACTGAGTAAGCTTGTGCATGTAGGACATTTAGGGAGGAGCATGAGCAAAAGGAGATTAAGGCGGTGTTTCTGGTGGCCTGAAATGGATAGGGAAGTTGAGGAGGTTGTCAAAGATTGCTGTGCATGTAGCAACGGTGATAAGTCTAGAGTTGTTCGTGAACTACCGTTGGGGTGTGTAAAGGGCCCTGATCGACCATGGGAGAAATTAGCTCTGGACTTTTTGGGTCCAATTGAAAGGTTGGGTATTAGGAATAGACTTTTCATTGTTCTGGTAGATTACCATAGTAAATGGTTTACTGTCAAACCTGTTGAGAATATTACATCCATGAAAGTGATTGAGTTTCTAAAGGAAGTGTTCTTAGAAGAGGGTATTCCTAAAACATTGGTCACTGATAATGGAGTGCAATTGGTGTCCAATGTAATGTCTAAATTCCGTGCTGAGTTGGGGATCAAACATGATAAAGTGGCGTTATTTCAGGCCAATGGATTAGTTGAAAGAGTTAATCGAATAATTGTTGGCAACATTCAATTATCCCTGGCTAATGGATTAATGTGGAAAGATGAGTTGGGTAAGATGATGTGGGCCCATAGGGTAACTCCTTATTCCACTGCTGGGGTTTTCCAAGTTCATTGCTCTTAAGGGCAGGGAATCTGCAAACAAGGAGTCTCCTGTGTGTCTGCAGAAAAAAAATCAAGTTTGGGTAGATTGTGAGTGTATTATTGAGAGGGTTAAGGAGTCTCATTAGCGCAACAAGGAGGGCTACGATAGAAGGAAGGGTGTGAAGGATGTTGACATGAAGTGTGTTGATTGGGTTGTTGCAAAGAGGATGGGTTTTGTCTGGAAAGGTAAGAGCAAGTATTCTCAGCCGCAGAGAGTAGTTTTGATTGTTTGATTGCGTTTTTTTTTCCATATTCATTTGTTTTCTTCGTCAATTGTAAGGGATCATTTGTAAGGGGGGGGGAAGATGTGTGGAAATGTCCTTCTATTATGGAATCCAGTTGTGTAATGGGAGTAATAGGATGACATCACTGGAAGTTCTGTAAGATGGAGTCAGTTAAGAAGCTGGAGGTTATTATGAAGCTGTACTGTTGTACTTATGAATAAATAAGCCTTTACCCACATACCACTCTAAGCGTGGTTACTACATATTTAATCTCCCCATGTAGAAAAGATAAGGAATTTGACATTTGACAAAAAAATCCTATTACATAAAGAAAGTTGTACCACCTATATCCATGTCTTATTGAAAATACATTTGGAAGCAGTTAACATCTGTTGTCTCAATAATAATACATTTCGAAGGAAAGAGACTTTGGGGGCCATACATAACATAAATGTATAGGTAGGTAAAAGTGCACTACTGGGAGCTTTTCACCACTGGCTTCTGAGTGAAATTGTAGACCACTCTTCCTCTGATCAGTTACTGTTTACGATTCAGAAAAGGGGGTGGTGATGAACAGAGTGTCTGAATTAAGCAGACCACTCTTACCCAGTCCAAAGATCAGGGCTTGATCCATCACCGTTATTTATCTCACTGCACCATCCCAGCTCAGAACCTGGCTATATGCAAATCAGTCTGTCCCTGGCCCAGTGCATCATGGGAACAGGGCAGACTAAACTACCAAGCCAATTCTTCACCAGAAAGGAGACAAGCTACCGGGGACCGGTTTCTGGCATTTCAGCCGTCTTCGGCCCGGCTTGCTTGAATCCTGATGGTGCAGTGAGAAAGGGACTCATGTCTGAGTATACCCTGCCACACCTATAGTGGCCAAAAACGATTCAGAAAAGGGGGTGGTGATGAACAGAGTGTCTGAATTAAGCAGACCACTCTTACCCAGTCCAAAGATCAGGGCTTGATCCATCACCGTTATTTATCTCACTGCACCATCCCAGCTCAGAACCTGGCTATATGCAAATCAGTCTGTCCCTGGCCCAGTGCATCATGGGAACAGGGCAGACTAAACTACCAAGCCAATTCTTCACCAGAAAGGAGACAAGCTACCGGGGACCGGTTTCTGGCATTTCAGCCGTCTTCGGCCCGGCTTGCTTGAATCCTGATGTCTCAATAATAATACATTTCGAAGGAAAGAGACTTTGGGGGCCATACATAACATAAATGTATAGGTAGGTAAAAGTGCACTACTGGGAGCTTTTCACCACTGGCTTCTGAGTGAAATTGTAGACCACTCTTCCTGTGATCAGTTACTGTTTATTAGCATGCAGGCAAACTTTCATTTTCAATTTTGATAGAAACAAGTAACAATAACCCCCATAAAGGTCAACGGTCAGGTAACTTTTCTTCCTCTTTTGCCAATTGGAGATGGACATGGGCATCAAATGGTGTGTTATGTTGTCTGTTGGCCCCATTGTTTTGGCTAAATTTCCTCTCTCCTTTTGTGATAGGTTGCTTTGTTACATTGAAAATTATTGTACCCATCATCAGAACAAACACATTTCAGGCCCTTTTTTGAGTGAGTGTAACTCCAGACTCCAGCGCAAACATCGCTTTGTGTCTGTGTCGTGATTTCAGGCTTTCCAGTGATTACAGAATTTCGCAATATTCCTATACACACTTCTCCGGAATAAGCCTCCTAGAATTTGTTTGTGAAAAAATTAATTGGATAAAGGCAAAACGTGCAGGCTGTGTTACCGCATGTTATGTCTCATTCTGACATTTCCATGGAATGGGTGGGAAAATAAAACACACTGTAAACGCCACACATTTTGGCTGTTATCTTTCACAGGATGTTGTATTGCCTCCCAAAATAATGAGGCTCTCTAAATGCGGCTCTAACTTGGCACGTAGCCAATCGGGCTGGCTTTGATATGCTTACGCATCTAAAGTCATGAGTTTGCAGACACTGTTTGCATGCATTGCATCCCAAATGGTGCTAACCACATTAAAGCCAGACCTATCCTCTTTGCCGGTGCTTGCAAAAATAGGTTGCACATAGGACATAAAGAATTCAGCGTGGAGTTTTCAGATGTAAAATAGTCCCTCATGCATTTAAGCAACTGCAAGAAGGTGGAATGATACACCAAACAGAATGAGGTGAGAGGGGTACTTAACTTCCTGGGTGCACCGTGAGTTATTTGTACATATATTTTGAAGAACTTTAGGATGCACAAACAGCTGTACTGTCCAGCCAGACCTAAAAACCGTGTTGACAGTCCCCCTTTTACTTGGCAGTTACCAGACTTCCTTCTGAGATCATCACGTGCAGTGGTTAGTACTTAGTTACTACACCCCATCCCCCCTTCACTCTGTAGACGTCATTGGTCCCATTACAAGATGAGAAATTGGTTGAGTCTAGTCGGCCCTGTGCGTGACCCGGAGATCGTGCCCCTGGGAGCGAGTCGTCCAGATTCAGAAACCTCAACTGAGATTCCTGGAAAATGATCGGTCCGGGGGGGACGTGATGAGACCCAGAGGCGAGCAGCAGGCTCGGACGTTCATTCTGAAGTCATGTGCTGGCACAAACCCCTTCATGGGGAGGGCTCTCTGCCTTCGAACACATTACGAAATAGTCCGTGTGTTTTGTTCTGTGCTCCTCTGATTTCGTTCTCTTGGTATCTGAGGAATTCTCAGATTGAGGAACGCTCAGGGCGAGGGAAGGGGGGGGCAATCTGAATACAGGTTTTTTCGTAGCAGATAAACATCTTAAAAAACTTGTGACTGTTAAAAAAAATCCTTTATCTTGCCGTGCGTGATTATTTCGAAGGATTGTTGGTCGTCTACTGAAATAGAACATTTTGAGATGCTCGTTATTAGAAATTGATAACAAACAAAGAATGTCTTATTCTATGTGCATGTTCTACATAAGCAATCCCATGTTAGATAAATGTTGTGCTTCTTACTGAAGTTAAGTGAATGCCACATCCCGCTGCTGCACTTGGATAACGAGAAATGGATAAGGACGCATGACTGTCCAGCCAGGGACACTGACGAGGACGTCCGGTCTCAGGTTCCACAGTCTGCATGGCAAACCCAAGAAATCAGGCCCCCTTGAGCCCTCCCTCACCCATCTTCCCCCATGAGGTAATATATATAAACACTTACAAAGGGCCTAATTCACAAAGGAAACCTTAGACTTGAAGCCTTAAGTTTACCTTTGTGTATCGGGCCCTTAGACTTCAGGTCTAAGTTTACCTTTGTGAATCGGGCCCAAAATGTACAATTGGTCTATCAGTGATTGTTAGAAATGGGGTCTCCAGTTGGCAGAAGTATGCACCATGTCCAAGTAGGGACCGACACACCAGTCAGAGTAAGTGTAGTACACACTAAAGGTTTACTAGTGCTCACTCTCTGGTAGCTTGGCCCAGAGCAGTCATGCTAAACTAAAGATGCACACACACACAGAGTGAAAACATACCAAAAGTACTCCACACCAGTTTAGAAAAATATCCAATATTTATCCGAATAAAACAAGTCCAAAACAACAAAAAACCCAACATACACAAGTCAAGATATGAATTTTTAAACATAAAGCAAAATGCAGTGCTTACAAGTATATAGCTCTAATTAGGGCTATCTGATCACGCTTGACTGGGAAAAATCCAAAAGTTCAGTCCGACTGCGATGGAGTGCGGGCCAGGTACAGGAATCACACAGATCCCCTTACTGAAACGTGGCTGCGTCGGGATTTAAAGAAGATGCATCACGCAGAGGTGGTGAGGCGCCGTGGGTTGCATGTGATGTCAATTCCCTAAGGGGGTTCAGGGTTGTTGAGTTTCCACACTAAGGGACGATGCGTTGCACAGAGGAGGGGATGCGTTGATTAAGGGTGCTAAGCCTCTGTTCCTGAAGGTGACACTGCGTTAATGATGTGTCGATGTCAAGAGCATGGTGCTTCAATTCTGCGGCGCTGAAGGTGATGTGTCACTCGAAAGCCACGCAGGGTTGGGGCTGCGTCGGAAGTCGAATCGGTGCGCCACAGACTTCCGTGATGCGTTGCTCGAGACTTACGCAGCAGCGTTTCTTTGGAGGTGCTGCATCAGCAAAGTTGGGGCTGCATTGAAAGTGGAGGTCGTGTGTTTAGCACTCAGCAAGCTGTGTCCATGGCTTTGGTGCAGGCAGCGGCAATATGTCTGTTTCGCAGGGATGCAGCGGTTCTGAGCTGATGCTTTGGGTCAATGCATTAATTTCTTGATTGCAGCACCAAGGGCCAAGGACTGGTTTTGGCACTACTTGGCAGGTCAGAACTCACAGCAGAAGAGCCCAGTTGCTTGTAGCAAGGTGAAGTATTTGATGTCCCTGAGACTTCAGCAACAGTAGGCAAGCTCATTCAAGCCTATGGAGAACCTTAGAAATCTCGATGCAGAGAGCATAGTCCAGTCCTCCCACTCCAAGTCAAGAAGGCAGCAGACAGCAGGCCAGCACAACAAAGTGGCAGTCTCTCCTGGCAGTACAACAGCTCTTCTTCCTGGCAAAATGTACTCAGTCCAGAAACATTCTTAGTATATGGTGTCAGAGGTCCAGTACTTTCACCCATTTTAGGTTTTCAAGTAGGGGAACTTCAAAGAAAGGTCTTTCTGGTGCACAAGACCCTGCCCTTCCTGGCACTGGCTCTAGTCGCACACGGGGGAGGGGTATGCAGCTCTTAGTGAGGGGACAAGCATAGCCCTAATCAGCTGCAAGTGTCAACCCCCCCACCACCCTAGCTCAGAAAGACCCATCAGCCTTGTGATGGTTCATCAGGACATTCAGAGCACACCTCAGCTCCCTTTGTGTGTGACTGTCTAGAGTGAATTCATAAAGCCCAGCTGTCACCATGACCCAGACATGTATTCTAGGGACAGAGCGGCACAGAATGGTTAAAGTAAGAAAATGCTAACTTTCTAAAAGTGGCATTTTTAGACCTGCAATTTAAAAACCAACTTCACTAAAAGATGTGTTTTTAAATTGTGAGTCCAGAGACACCAAACTCCAATTTTCTATCTGCTCCCAATTGGACTTACACTTATAAAATGTTACAGTGCAGCTACAATGCTAGCCTATGGGAGAGATAGGCCTCGATGTAGTGAAAAACAAATTTAGCAGTTTTTCACTACAAGGACATGTAAAACTGAAAAGCGAATGTACTACCATTTAAATACATTGCCCATGGGGCTACCAAGGGCCTACCTTGGGGGTGCTTTACATGTAATAAAAGGGATAGTTTTGGCCTTGCAAATAGGTGAGCTTGCCAGGTCGACATGGCAGTTTAAAACTGCACACACAGGATCTGCAGTGGCAGGCCTGAGACAGGTTTGAAGGTCTGGCCATGAGGGTGGCACAATCGGTGCTGCATGTCCTTTAGTAGCATTTGATTTACAGGCCCTGGGCATGTGTAGTGCACTGTACCCGGGCCTTATTAGTAAAACATATATGTCAATCATGGAGAAAGCAAATATACCATGTTTAAGAGGAGAGAGCATATGCACTTTAGCACTGATTAGCAGTGGTAAAGGGCCCAGAGTCCTAAAGCCAACAAAAAGAAGGACAGAAAAACAGCGGTGGAAGGCAAAATGTTTGGGGATAACCCTGCAAAAAGTACCAGGTCCACCAGTGATGTACCAAAAAACACATATTAACTGAAACAAGAACTCTTGCTTGTGTTCTTTTGCTGTTTGGGCCCATTCATGCGCTTAATCGCTTTAGAAGGTTACTGAAAACTTTTTTGTTCAACAGAAAACATATCTGGCCCTGGTAACTTAGTTTTCAGTTAATGAGCTGCATGAAATGTCTATATACTTGCGCTATGGAAATAACTGTTGACATAACATATGTCCAAGGCACCTGTTACTTAACATCCATATTGGATTTGACACACTGTGCCTCCTCTGTGTTCACTTGGTCAGTATGTTTCCTTTGCAACTCCCCTCTACAGAAGGATTGAAAGGCCATGATTGCTGCCGCAGAATACCAAATCAGGTGCAGCCCCTCGCCATGAGGCGTGGTAAACAATAATGCTGTGACATGTAAAACCCAGGAGGCTGCAATAAAAGACAAGCGCCTGGGAAAGAGGAATCTTCACTCACCACAAATGTTTGAAACAATACGCCATCTGCTAATCAATGCCAACCTTTTGGGTTTATTTTTCAATAACTTGAATTTTTAGGTTTGAATAATTTTCTTGACTGTAAACATTAAAGGCCAATAGAATCCATGGAATATCCTCATTGAAGGGCGGCTCATTTGCTGCTTTCCTGAGTAGCAAATGAGAGTGATCCATTTCATGGGGGCGGCTCATGCCTTAGGGCATTGGGTTGTTGCCCCACTGATATTTGGCCCCCCTCCGCCCCAGTACATGTGACTGAATATACAGAGTAAAGTACACTTACAATAATTGAAACAGATTGAAAAAGCGCAACTCACAAGTGAGCATTCAGCTGCGGGCACGGCTTTGGCTCTGAAGGGGGTAGGGCTTCAATTAATTTGATAGGCAGGCACACATGGGTTGCAGGCAGCGAGCGCACGCACCTAGGCCACAAAGTGTGCATATCAGGTTGGACTGCAGCATTTCTCCGGCCAGCCCTACATGTGCACTAGAGGCTTTTCCACTCTGCACATTAGTGAGCGGGGTTTACTCAAAGCCACAGACCTCCAGTCTCCTAATGAGCGGTGAGTTTGCCTGCTCAAGCCATTCCTGGCACTTCTCTCTTGCTGTGTAACAGCAAGGACCATGAAGATCAATGGGGTAACCCTGTTTCCCTCGGAACCTGGGTATCGAATTGCAAAGCTACAAGTGGTTCCGTTGGGTAAACACCACGGGGTACTTATTTAGAAACAAACCATTTCTTCATAATCAATTTTAAATTGTACTAAACAATCCTGAATGAACCACACCTACATCAAATTAGCAAAAATATATACATGTATCACTTTGTTTTGAATTGCTTTTTTTCAGCAAAATCATTTCTTAAACAATTTTGCACAGTAAATAAATACAGGCTGTCAGACAAAAGAAAACACTAACAATACGAAGACAATTCAATGGGTGACACTGGTGACAAAAAGTGAAATGAGTGACCTTTCAAATTCAAACACAAACAAAACAATGACATAGATTCTCTGCCCTTCTCCTGTCTTTCACTCTAGCATTCACTGTCTTTTAAATTTCTAGCTACAGTGTGCCTGGACATGAGGCAATTTCACGTTGACATTTCGACCCTGTAGATATGTGTGTCTGTAGATACATGAGATAGGGTCTTCCTCAGGACAAAGCAGACCATCTGTAACCCATGTTAGTTGGATTTTCGAAAACATGAAACTATTCCTCCGAGCCTAGATGGATCTTGTCACAAAAACTCTTTATAGATGAGGATCATCCATGTGCCTCCATTCTTAAATCTGGCATCAGCTCTATTCAATCTCTCAGCTGCATCCCCCACTGGTCGTGTGCATCGACCTCCAGGGGGTATAAAAAAACTCGACTTGTGATTGCTGCTATCCAATCCAATTATGATTGAGATTCAATTGGCTTCAGCTACCTGCACCTCCATGAGTTCTCGATTGCCGGGAGTCAATGGTCTCTCTCCTTCCAGCCGCAGGATCAAATTGATTCTGAAGAAATGGTTTGGTTCTAAATAAGCAACCCGTGGTGCTTACCCAACGGAACAACTTGTAGCTTTGCAGTGTAACAGCAAGGAATCAGCATCAGGATTGGCTGAGAGACGCAGCTTCTGGGGCCTAGGCTAGGCCTCTAGTGTACAGCTTGTGCAAATGGCACTGCAGGGTGGGAGGTTCTGCTCATGAAGCAATGACCAATCACTATAATGGCTTATTGTCAAGCCATGCAGTGATTGGCTATTTCTGCTGTTTGCTGGGCTGCTGCTCGGCCACTGTCTGTCTCCCCCTTTCGGCGAGCGAGCTGGGGGAGTCCGATCACACATGTGACCCTACCACTGCTGTGGCCAAGCAGGCTCGAGTTGAGTCTTATGTGGGACTGTGATCCCCACTACGAAGCTCTGACTCGGGATTAGAGTAGACAGTCAGTGGACTTGTGTCACTAACAGCCAGCCAGTACCCCTAACCCTGAGCAAAAGTAGGTGACACAAATTATTGTATATATATATTGTCATTATTGTGTATATTATGTGGAAGTGGAACTGGATAAAAGAAGGCAGCAATGGTGTCTTGGCAAGTATTTAGGGGTAAGTTGGAGGAGAAGCAAGGTGAGGTTGGGTTCAGTAAAGTTCAGTGAGGTTGGTGGTTTGGTCAAGTCATCACTAATAAAAATTGTGTGTATGGATTTGTTGAAGAGTTGGTTTAAACCCTCCTTTCCTCTGTCTCTCCACCTATACGACCGATGCGCCTTTGTGGTCGTCTGCTGTCTGGAACCTGGATACCTGTGGCCTTTGCCACCCTATAAATTCGAGCTCAACTTCAGTCACCTAACACAGCCTCTAACTTCCTTTATGTGCCAAGCTATTTTATTTATTTATTTATTTATTTTTAGAGTTTTATATAGCGCGAACTTGAACCGATTAGGTTATCAGAGCGCTTTACATAGCACCAGTTCCGTTACATGTTATCAAAGCACTTTACATAGAATCAGTTACGTTACATAAGGAACACATTTCTTTTGTTCTAGTGAATAGGGTTATCTCTTCACACGGGGGAAGGGATACACCTGGCTATACTCCAACAGTCACACAGGCGACTAGTCGTTAAAGCTATATCTCTAAACACAGGGAGGGGATACACATGGCACATGGATACAATCTAAAAATCACATAGGATACTAGTCAATAGAGTTATCTTCTATCTACACAGGAGGGATATGACTGGAAATACTCTAAGGGTCACATATGAGTGGTAGAGAGTACAAAGGTCCACTGCAAACACTAGTGATAAGAGTCAACTACATACACATAGGAAGGGAAATGACTGGTTAAACTCTAAGAGACGCATAGGGGTGGTATATGGTGTAAGGACTTCAGCAAATATCAAAGCTTAGCATTATTGCAATAGATCAAAGATGCAGTCACAGCATAGAGGAAGGGTGGGTGGGATGCAAGGTATGGAGGGAAGGGCTAGAGTCCAGCGAAAACTGTCCGAAAACAGCAGCAAAGTGTCATTCAGGATAGCACGCAAGTCGAGAAGTCCAGGAGAGAAGGTGGGAACCCAGGAGGCGCATCGCCATCTTGGAGAGCTTGCAATCATCAGAGTTCACCAGAGGCACTGTCTTCACAGCGTACCGGACACAGCCACAGGCAGCAGAAGGTGGTGGTTCGGTTTGGGAGACCTGTGCCCAGCAGAAGCAGTCGCTGGCGCTGCGGGGCGCGAGGGCCAGGGTCCCCTCGAGCAAGGCCCCCCCTCGGAAGTTGCTTTACCGAACGCTGTTCGGGGCTGGAGGCGGGTATTGCTGGGCCCAGTCGGCAAAGTTGATGGAGCAAGGACCCACCCTGGGGGACAGCCTGGAATCAGGCGGAGAGATCGGGGCTAGACCAGAGGCCGGGGAGAGGCAGGGGTGGGCCAGAGGAAGCGGCGATCGACATTCTAAAGTCGCCGCCGGCAGCCATCTTGGAATCAGGCAGGCGCTGGGATGATTCCCCCGGTGAGTGTCTCCGTCCCGGTAGGGCTAGATGGTGTTAAGCATTGTTAAGCATTGTCAATTCAAAATTGACTATTATTTTTCTAGGACTTTTATTCACAGGTTTGATTGTGACCACTGTTAAAAATTCAGTGTAAGTTGCGGAATGTTTCCATGGAGTAAAGCCTACACTAGTGGGATAGTTGTGTTATTTATGTTAGCATTAATAGTATCAATTTGGGTGAATGGAGGGGGGGATTGATTTAAAAGTGCCATCCATCATCCAAATCAGACTATTCTCCAGGATAACTAAGTTATGGGTAGTGCTAAGAATTAAGAGGGTATTCAATGTCATGCAGGAGGAAAGGTTCATTGGAGAAAGTTTCAGTTAGTTGAGGGGAGATGTTAATATCTATGAAGAAAAGAAAAGAACTAATAGGACCAAATTAAGTCCAATGTAGGTGTTCAGATCAGACCGTTGATCTTGAACGCATGACACTATTATGTCAAAGATGTGAGGTAGAGAAGATACAGAGTCTAGGAAACTAGAACAAAGTACCCATCAGCCCACTCAACAGTGGAGTATCGTCATCTGGGTTGGTGAGAAGAAAGGTGTCCCGGGGGGGGGGGGCTATATTCCACAACTGAATGGAATATCATATATAGGACCACTATGTATGTGATTCAATAGACACATGTCCACAATGTTAGCCCATAGTGACCAAATATCAAAGCTTTCAGAGGTGTCATGCCAGATAAATAGACAAGATAGTGTATAGCTAGATGCTCATAATTGCATCCAAGGTATATCATCGTTTAGCCCTTCTGTGTCACTTCGCAGTTTATAGACCCATCTTTGCTCTTTCCTCAAGAGAAACAGTGGGATGTCAGTGATGTCATCATAGTAGGTATTTTTAATCACAAGGATTAGTTTCCTTCTTTTCTTTCTCTGAGCACTGCAACTTTTGCCCCTTCCGCTCACACACTGTCTTCTGTTGGTTGGATGTTTTTTCTTTAGGGTCCAATATTAGGCTACCTCAGACTCTCCCTGAGGAGGAGCCTAGAGGACACCTTTCTTCTCACCAACCCAGATGACGATACTCCACTGTTGAGTGGGCTGATGGGTACTTTGTTCTAGTTTCCTAGACTCTGTATCTTCTCTACCTCACATCTTTGACATAATAGTGTCATGCGTTCAAGATCAACGGTCTGATCTGAACACCTACATTGGACTTAATTTGGTCCTATTAGTTCTTTTCTTTTCTTCATAGACTTTGAGTACCTCTCGTGTTTTTTGCTCTAGTAGTTGGGGGACAAGGTACTTTCTCTGTCTATAAACTAACTCCCCTAGGACCCCCCAATACTCTGTTGTGTTTTCTGTTTGAGATGTTAATATCTCCAAATATTTTAGATTTACGTGCCAGTTTTTGCCTCTGGACCATTCTCCTAAGGTTGAGTATGGAGTGCATGCTACTAGCAACGTGTATGGGAATGTTTTGTGCTACCTCCCTTAGTGCTGCACCACAGGGTTCATTGGCGGCATGTGCAAGAAGTTTAATTTGTTGTATTTTTTATGATACTTCTATTTCAGTTGCAGAGGCTGAGTTGTTATGCTCTGCTGTCCCAACAACGGTATCTTCCTGAGTAATCGATCTGCCTGTGCAATGGGAAGAGAAATATTGCTAGAGCATTGATGACATAGGACTTTGTAGGCCAACCTTATTTACCATATTTGTCTTTTTTAGTGCACTGTAGAGGGCTAATTATGTGGCAAAAAAGTAATAACATGTCCAAACTGGTTGCCAAAATCACCTATGTCTACTTTGCCCCAAATTTTCGCAAACTGTGAACAAACCACAAAAAGCTGGCTGTCAGTGGCACAAATGTTATTTGGATGGAAAAAAGAGGAGGAACCCTATTGACTGAAGTAGGGAGCGGGTAATCAAACAAGAACACAAAAAAGGTCCCTACAACTTTGTGTGGATCATGTGTTGTGTTATGTAGTGTTACAGAAAGCACAATACTGACACTTGTACAACGATTATTCTGACACCAGTTGCAATGGAATTAACATAGTCAAATGAAACATTCAAAACAGGAACAGCTTATAAAATAATTCAGTTTTCGTTCATAATTATAAAAAAGTTTGTTTACACAAAGAATTTTACACAATTAAAATCAAGTTAAAATGGCAATTGCATAATATTGAGCACAGAATGACAAATAAATAATAATGAAACACAAAATATTAATAAAAGCTTAGAAATCTACAGAGCAGTTGATGCAGTGTTTCGGTGAGACATGGATCAACCACCACCACCTTCTTCAGGTCCGAGTTTTCTAAAAACAATGTTGGATAATACAACAACTTACTGAAAGTTTTGTGTACCCTTTGTAGTGTGGAATTTCCATCTCTACTGAATTTAGTATAGATCAAAGTGTAATTTGGGTAACTCATAAAATAGACTGCACAGTTACAATTACAGATGATTACGCAAGGGGCACACCCAGCGCAGAGCGATATCTCCCAAGATTGACCTGTTGCTGGTATCGTCCCCTGCGCATGAGCTCCAACAAAGCTGCCTTGAGCTTGGCTGGATCTTAAATAGCATGCGCCGCTGCACGCCAAGTTTGTTTGAGAACACAAAAATGGGAAAAGGGGTTTTAGACACAATTGCACCTATCCTGTGTATTGCCTCGTTCTTTATGGTGCCACGGATCAGAGATTCTTTTCCCTAAACCTCCTAGAACAAATTTTTTTTTGTTCTGACATACAATTTTTGGCAGTATTGATCCAGCTCACAAATTATTATTTTGAAAATCTTTTCATTAGTAACCACAGTTCATAAATCAAAATGGAAAATCATTCAGTAGCAGAGTCTTTAGATGTCAAGAATTTGAGAAAGTATTTTATGCCGGCTCCATCGCGTGGTGTCTTCTGTTGTGGCGTATCATACGCCACAACAGAATTCTTGCCCCACTGGGCTATCTGACCCGAGTGATCCTATTTTGTGAACTTGAAGTGTCTGTCACTTACAAAGAAAATAATAATTTAAAAAACCCACTGCTCCCTTACTGGATGGAAGAATATATATATATTCAGTCCTAAGAAGAGTTCATTCTATTTGCCCTGAAGAAGTTGGTGGAGAACGAAACGCGTTGGCTACATTTTTGAAGAACCAAATAAAGATTGAACTTCTAAAAGACATCTAAAGACTCTGCTACTGAATAATTTTCCATTTTGATTTATGAACTGTGGTTACTAATGAAAAGATTTTCAAAATAATAATTTGTGTGCTGGATCAATACTGCCAAAAATTGCACGCCAAGTTTGTGTTTTCACTAGCTCCGGAGCAAAGCCGAAGTGAATCCGGCCTGGTGACCTGAAGGCATGAAGCGAGGCGATGCAAGGTCCTTGGACGCTTTTGAAGTTGTGATGCTACCATTCCCTTGAAGAATCTCACCTGAGTTGGGTGTGTTTTATATGCATTTTTCCTCAGTTCTGACTGAGCTGATGGTGACCCGAGGCCCTATGGTCATTGATTTCACATTATGTGATTTGCATAGACACGCGGGTCCCCATTTGGCCTATCTCTGGAAATGGAGGGTTAAATAAACCAGTCTGTGCAGTCAGCACTGCTGAGCTGAGTACATTTTGTTTGGCGGATCTCCTAGAGCATGTAGTACATATGCTCACTTTACACATCAATGTCAGGAGGTTGCTTGGTTGGTTGCATTTTCATTTAGTTCTTTGGGGCATGAGACCAAAGGTACTATTGATGAATCGTTTGTCCAACAAGAACAAGGATGCATGGTGGGATGTGAACGCATTCAATAACTTGCTCACAGTAGACCTTGCTTTGTTCTTTAGTTTTATTTATTTTTTGCTTCTTTCATTTCCGTTGCATTGTGTGTCCAGTTTTTCCTACAACATATTTGCTATCATTATATTTAAGTTGGCTGTGTTTAGTTGAAGAGAAAAAGTCACACATTAAGACATTCCTCTGCTGAGGTTACTACAGCGATGATAGTAAAATGATGTTATGCATGTTTATACTTGAGGTGGCCGGGTATTGTGATGGGACAGTCGGCCTGGCACAGTTGCACGTCTTACCAAGGGAAGAGAAACACAGGCAGTGAAAGACTTGGTAGACATATTTCTTTCTATGGAGTATGTTGATTGAGTAACATTTTATTGTCCCCTCATTAGCTTTCATGCAGTAAACCAGCCTGCGTAGCCGGAAGCAGCTGAGTGTTAGTCAGCCCAGCTACCAGCAGGGGAGCTAATGGAATTCCATCATCAGGATGGGGGTGATGTGATCATATTTCTTCATCCCACTGAATAAAACGTACAGTGCTTTTTGGGGTGGCCTACTCCCTTTTAATGTTTATTCCTTGCTGTATCATTGTGTCCAGTCCCGCAAATCACAATAACTTGAATTTCCTCAGTAGATTTCATTTGTAAAGGTATAACAATATATTAGGAAATCTGTGAGGTACGCAGCATTGTTATCTCAAAGTCTGTTGTGAAGTTATGTGGTTAGCCTTAATAAGCATCTGCATACATCATTATCGTATGACGTTTTTTTATTGATATCATATTTATTTATTTATTTACTTATTTATTTAAACTTATAATGCGCAACAGCTACCCGCAGTGGGTTTCCCGGCGCAAGGGATAGACTGAAGAAGAAAAACCGACCTCTCAAACAGCACCATAGGACAGCTAAATACTCATAACTAAACTTTCACAACTGCCTTATTGACCTTCTTGCTTTGTTAAATTTGATAGTAAATGACCCATTTGTCCCCCCCCCCCCCCCCCCCCCAACCCCCTGAACTCCATTATGACGGTTGGGCTCGCTTGCTGCACTTGCTCGCTAAAGGTCACTCATCTAGAACTTTCACGCCGCACCACTTTAAAATGTCACTAGCCACCACTGCGTTTCATGGAGCTCAGAGTACTGCAGATGGCCCTGGTGAGGGAGGAATCCAGCCCATACATGCCAACATTTTCAAACTCGCAAGTGGGAGATTTTGAAAAAACTATTGGAGGGATGTATTTTTCCAATTTCCCATTGAGGCAGAGGCAATTTTAGTTGGGAGACACCTAAAATAAATCACGTTTTGGCTTAAAAAATCGGTACCTAACGCCAGTGCAGGAGATGAAAGGAGTGAGGCCGTTTGAACATGTCACATTCACAGATTGTTTTTTATTCATCTAGTTCTGCAGATTAATCAGACTTGCAGGTTTCTGCAGTGGGCACACACGTTTATTGCGTTTTCGTACCTGCTGTCAAGAGAAGGTCATTTATATTTTTCCAATATCTGCCCACCTTCAAAATATAAGATTTTATGCTCCCCAAATGAAGTGTATTATCTTGCGTGACTTTTCCACAATGCAACAGTTATGTGGTGTTTTCGGTCTTTCCTAGAGACCGTTTTAGCTGTCTAGACAGCATCATATTTTCCAAAAAATGTATAATAAATATACACACACACCAAGCACTCATATAGCTGCACACACTTTATCCTCATATGCAACTGAGCCCACAGGGGCCTATCAACCTTTAGTAATCAAATGAAAGACAGATGACTTTCCATGCCCAGCCCTTCCAACAGGGGCTGCTCCTCCACTATGGCCGAGGAGCGTCGCCACGCCCGCCTGCCCACCAGCAGCAACAACTGCAAAACTTGAAAAATAAAACGATAATAAACCATGTTTATCTGTTGTATTTGTCTCCTACCTTGTCGTCTTGGGGGCGGTGCCAGAGGATGACAGGCACTCGGGGAGTGGTGGGCACTGCCTTCAATGTGCATGATGGTTTAGCCAGTTGTATGAGGCCGGCCAAACAGTCATGCACCGTGAAGCTCTCTCCAGCCCAGCTGCGTCGCCGGGCTCGAGAGAGCAGACACAGACTCTCAGTCTCCCTGGGAGTGCAAATCGATGGTGCTCAGGCCAATCCTGACGCCGCTCTCATGCTGTGAGAGCAGTGTCCCGATTGGCACAGGGCAGGCTGGGATCCTGTGCCTGCAGTGGAGCCAGAAGAGGGACGATGCAGCGATGAGGTGGGATTCAGGTTTGTGTTTTTGTTTATTTGTTTTTTATTTTGTCCCCCCGCCCGCCATTTTCTACAGACGCCAGCCGCGACTGCCTACCAACCTCTTTGATCAAAGGTTTCTGACTCTGAGTCTGCTCTTCCCTTCTTTTGGTGACGCTAGAGGAGGTTGCTACCAATGCTGTCTCAAATCGTAAATCATCTGCCTCTGTAGAAACACTGACCTCCTCTATAATTAACTGTGTCCTAGCCCTGCAGTGCGACTGACTCCAGCCCTTCCCTACTGCCTGTCCAGGGACTCTAACTAGCCGTGCCTGTAATCAGAAATATGCACTGCTTTTCATCTCAGTGCCCTCATCTGCATATAAGACTAAGATGCTCCTGACACAGGTGCACAGAATACAACAGAATCTTCCCCAGCCCCACTGACCTTCCAAAGGAACTCCTCTGATGTGACTGATTACAACCCAGCTCTGCAGGCCTTCCCTGAGCCAGAGGCAGACATGACCTCTGATTGAATGGAAACTTGCCCTGGTGGTCTCTCAAAGATCTCCTCTTGTAATCTTATCTCTGCTACAGACCAGGTAGGCCCCTGCTGGACATATGGCTGCCTCTGCCTGTCTACACTAGCCTGCAGGATGTAAAGTGCTTCTTAAAGACTTCATGTATATGTTTCTCCAATATGCCAGACTGGAAGGACAGCATAATGCAGCCGACTTCACCGTAAACATTTTTTAATTTCCAGTATGTATTGTGCGTGAATTTTCTTTGCATTAAAGTAACCACATGCTTGTGATTTGCACATAAGAACTCAAATATCGATACCTAAGATTGATTTTCTGCTTTTTAGGATGCAACATATATGGAAATGACTGCATTATCTTTATATTCTTGTAGAGGTTAGTGAGTACAAACGTTGAAATTCTATCAGTGTAAGGTTAATCCAAGAGTGACAAGCTGACATTCTTATACGTAACTGATAGTGGTGGGAGATACAATATTTGCATTCATAAACAAAAGGATGGGCAAATTTCTGACAGCGCTCACTTAATTTGGGCCTGAAGAACTGAACTTGGTTTACTTCTTCAGGCAATTATATGACTTTGTTAGCTTAATTATGGAATGAGTCTTTACTTACTTAAAATGTTTGCTACTTATCCACTCTGTGGTACCCAGAACTCACTCTATCTATCTATCTATCTATCTATCTATCTATCTATCTATCTATCTATCTATCTATCTATCTATCTATCTATCTGTCTGTCTGTCTGTCTGTCTGTCTGTCTGTCTGTCTGTCTGTCTGTCTGTCTGTCTGCTGCTCTGTCTCGTCTGCTGCTCTGTCTCGTCTGTCTCGTCTGTCTCGTCTGTCTCCTCTGTCTCCTCTGTCTGTCTGTCAGCTCAGTCTCCTCTGTCTGTCTGTCAGCTCAGTCTCCTCTGTCTCCTCTGTCTGTCTGTCAGCTCAGTCTCCTCTGTCTCGTCTGTCTGTCTGTCAGCTCAGTCTCCTCTGTCTCCTCTGTCTGTCTGTCAGCTCAGTCTCCTCTGTCTCTGTCTCCTCTGTCTCGGTCTCCTCTGTTTCTGTGTCTTCTAATTCTTCTGTCTCCTCTGTCTGTCTCTTTTGTCTCTTCTGTCTGTTTCTGTTTCCTCTATTTGTGCTTCTCCCTCTGTCTCTTCTGTCTCTGTCGCTGTATTACCTGTGCAAATCCACCTAATACATTGTCCACCTCAGTGCCAGGGCTCCCAGGCCACTCGCTGTTCCTTGTGCTTTGTTTTCATATCTATTTCTTCATTTACGTTTGGAGTTTCTCGTTTTTAACTTGTTTTTTTGTAAACAGATGTGTGCCCACGTTATTCTGTTTCATTCTTACTTTGTTTTGCTTTTAAATTTGTAATATCAATTTCTAATATTTCTTATGAATGCAGGTTTATCAAGGCCAGACCTGTTGGATTTTTAGGGGAATTTGAGATGATTCTCATCTTAAGATTCGGCTCAGCTCCACTCATTATAGCTTTTTTTTAGCTGAAATAAGAATCTGTGTGATTGCAAGCGATTCGGAGAAATTTGCTTGAGTTCAGGAAGACTGGACAGTCTTAAATATTTCTTAATAATGGTGATATTTTCCACAAACACTACAATGAATGCATTATCCCAATTCTGAACACTTTGGGTGTCAGTCAGAAAAGCAGTTTGTGCGCATACATTTCTGCGTACAAATGAATACATCATCAAATGTGAAAAAAAGTCAATATTCAAGGGATCAGCAGTAATGGAATTTGGAATCCGAAAAGAGTGTTTGTGAATGCAAGAATTCCACCAGTGAAGTGGATTTATGGCATTTAAATGTATAGGAAGGAGGGCTGGTTTGTAGTGGTTTCTGTTTGGCCTTCATTGCAAAAATACATTGAAAAACAAGTCCGTTTGTGGGTGTAAACACATCCGTTGCAGGTAGTTTTCCACCTTTGAAACACATGCCCATTTGCTCTGTCACATTCATTCCCCTTGTGTGAATGGAGAGAAACCACACCCATTTTAAACTGAGATTACCAGACAGTACAAGCCGTCAAGTGCAAAAGACATATTGTGGGCTCACCAAGAACTTACAGGGTTTTACATCACACCCATTGGTTGGTTTTATTGTCACACATTTACTTGCTTCTTATTCTGTGCCTTTCCTTGTCCATCTTGTGTTTGTACCTTCCCTGGAGCACAGCCTCTTTGCCATCTTTCTTATGGGCTGGCTTCTATCCTTTTGCTTCTCTCTTTTAGGAAACGGGTTTGTTTCTTTGTGGTTAAGAACTCCATCAGAGTGTGTTTGTTGTCCAGCTCTCCACACCAACTTCCACCCTCCCCACATTCTCTGTGTTTTTCTCGCCCTTCTGTGCTTCTTCCCTACCCCTGTTGCTCGAGGTGCGCAACCATTGAAAGCTCAAGCCATGCTCCAGCCTGAAGTCTGTCTCTGGCTCAGCTTGAGGTCCTGTTGGAACCTCTAATCCATCACGAGCTTTGCTTTCATGTGGCTTCTGCCGGTCGCCCTCGCTCTATCCAGGACGTGGTGTTAGGACCTAAGCTACTGTCTTTGGAGCTGAGGAACCAAGTTTGAGTCTCGGCGACGGCTGGCCGTCCTGATTTAAATCTTGGCAGACGGGTTACACAATGTTGACTGATATCCTGTCCTCCAAAATATAAATCCCATAGGCTCCGTTTCAAGATTGTGCTCATAACAACTGGAGAAAAATATACAGAGAGATAAAAACAAAGTATTAGCATAAAAAGAAGGAATTAATACATACCCCTATAGTGGCCGATTTTTACAAAGTGAAACCAGAAAACAAGGTTAAATCGCAGCTTCCCCACTTAAATTGTGTGGTCTAAGGCAAATATTTTATTTCACCAAAACTCCCTTTTCTTCATAACCACGCAAGGAAGCACTTTCACATAGATGCCCTGGTCCGATTTCAGTCATCAGTGCCACTTTCGGAGCATCTGCTTTAATTGCTCTCACGTATTCCTCTTTTTACCGCATAACCACAATGGGTGATGAAGGACTGGATGGATACATGTGTTACCTTGTACTCTGGATACTTTTCCACAGAGAAACAATGTGTCACCAGATTCTTAATGTTCTTGTCACAGGAAGTTTCTCGCCAAATTCAGTATTCCAATCAGTCAATGACCTATGCAGAAAGGTGCACCGAAGTGCCCGATTCTAACTTCACCTGATTTCTAATTATGTAGAATTCTGGGACTTGAAGTCCACTCATACTTGCCTCAATAATACGATCTGAATTCCTTGGTTTGGTTCAAATCCACAAATGTCATCCTGTTTCATAGTACTATTCCTCTCTGCGTTGGTCCTATATTTGTCAGGTGTACCTCCCAGGGTTCCATTGTTTCTCTTGTGTTCAGCCAGGAGTGGTGATACAATGTTTCTATGCACTGTGCAGTGCTCAGCTTTCTCTGTTATGTGGGTGTTTCGACACACTCTATTTATTGTTGGTCTGGTGGTTTTTGTTTGCAGAGTAATATGCAGCGGTTTTGGCCTGATGTTGATGGACCTCGTTAATCTTCATTTGCTGCTAGTATGTCTGAATAATATCATGTAAAATATTAGAATATTGGTAAACTATTTGTCTAGCAGGGAGATGATATTTCCTCCTTTGGGGAATCGCACCAGCTCCCATGTGATGTTGTACCTTAATCTGCCACAACCTTTAGATCTTGACTATCCCATATGAAGACTTGGTTCGTGTTTATTAACACGAACATTCCCTTCCTAAGGCGCGTTGTTCTCTGTTCTTGCATGATAATGTACTGATTTTACCCAAGATCATTCTCGGTTAAGAGGTGTTGTCCATTCTTATTCTGTATACTGTACCGGATCATTTGGGGTTTAGATTTTTGCAATGTCATCAAATCCCATGAGTACTGTTAAAGACTATTTCATTCGAAATTGTGACAGATTAAATGTCTCCTGTTTCAGCGATTGCATTCAATTTACTCAACACTGTTTTTAAATGGAGGATTATCTACACTTCCTTCTGCAGTAGGTCTTAAGTGGTCCTACTATCAGTACTTGTGGGGTGTTCCATTTAAGTTCTTTCACAAGTGCACTTCCAGATATACAAGTTCAGACTACCGGTTGTACAACTCCCCCCCCCCACTTTAAATATGTACATCTCAATGCAGTTCTATAATGTGCCTATTAGTGTCAAAGCTTCTTTGTTAAAGAAATACACATTTTTGAATTTTGAAGAGACTTGATCATATTTTCAGTAAATAGCATGGAATGGAAGCCCATGCTTGGGGGTGTGGCCTATTACTAGTGGCTCGTGAAGTAACAGTAAATATTGTAGCACCCAGAATAATGTGCTGCGTGGCTAAATACTTGAGGTCCCAAACGCAAGACCTATTGTCTATGCCAATTCTTGTTTAAATGTACTGATTGAGCGAAGATTGTCATATAAAAAAAATGCACTATTTAATTTAGTTGGCATATGCTTGTTCTGTGCTGCATTCTCTTGCATACATTATCATGCATGAGCCCCGCCCCCCCGAAATGATGCAGCCACCTGTAGTGGCCATGTATTCATTCCTTTTATTTTCCTTTTGGCCAGCACTGCAACATGTCAGTACAAAATGCATGAAAACAAATGCAAAGGCATTAGCAAAGCTACCTAGTCTCAAAGGGGAGACCTATTGACTTTGCAAGTGCTTGTTAATTGAACTGAAAAGGTTAAGGATTCTTCATGGGGAAATATACTTTTTATGTTTGAGAAAAAAATGATGCATGATTGCGCCAGATTAAAGCCTGCGAATTGTCCATAGAGCATGTCATACTTTGGGGTGCTCCTTGAAATCTATGGCTGACCTAAATCCACTTGAGATCTTCAGGGACTGTTTTTCGTAATTGAAAAGTGAACTAGCTTAGCCAGTATGTCTGGTAATGGCTGACAACCTCTTGGATTTTCCAATGCTCATTATATTTTGTCACTGTTTTTGCAAACCTTCATCGTTGAAGGAGTTGTTGGCCCCCATAACATTTTTTTTAAAGTGCCCCCCAAAAAAATGTGGTCTCATAAATGACACATTTCTATAGTAGCCTCAAATATTGAGAGATCTACTTTGTATGTGGATGAACTTTTTGTGAAAGACCGAGTGATGTAATTCACAGTGAAACTAAAAACTGGCTGAAGTGAGATGACTAGCTGCCCATGCTGAGTACTTGAGAATGGGAGAACAATGTAAATGACCAAACAGACCAATGGGTGAAGAGGGCAGGCTAAGAGCCCCTTTTGTATTGTATCTTACATCTATAATTTTAATAACATCAAAATATGTTGCTGATGCCAGAACTAAAATCTGATATTTCTTTTAAATATAGGTGTAACCATAAAGGTGCACAATGCTAACTTTTCGAACTGGCTCCTTCTTATCCTGACCATTTGTGAGTGAGAGATGAGTGCATAACTTACATACATCCCAAACTGTTACTTGCACGACAAACATACACCAAAACATATGATGTTTTTCAAGCTTCACTAGGTCTGAGCTTTACATTCTAAGTTACTTCATGCAGTAGCCGAAACCAGGCCTAGACTCAGAAGAACAGAACCAATGAGGTACTCTTGGCAGCTCTTACGAGGACAATTCCAGAGAAAGCGTATAACCAACACGCGATACTCCACTTGTGCCAGATATGAGGCGTATCCTCAGCACATCCTTTGTTTAATTAGCATCCTTCACGCAACTAGGGTACCAGGTCACAGTGACCCCACTTTGGAACGTTCTCCTCCCAACAGTGATCTGCAGTCACTCATGGCAACTCCGCGGTCTTTGTTGTGGTCCAGAAGAGCAAACACATCAACGCACTGTTTATGAAGAGGTTAGGGTACATTCCGTTACATGCCTGTAATTTCATTTGAGTTTGTCAAACATCGTAATTAAAGCCTTCTGGGACTCCAGCATCTTGTCTCTGCACGTTTGTATTCATAAGGCACCTGGGGCCAGATGTACAAAGCAGTTTTCCAGTTGCAAACGGTCCAATTTGCAGAATCGGGCCGCATGTGACTGGAAAAATTCTCTATCAGATGTACAAAATGCAACATGTGATTTGGAAACTTATTACTGAGGACTAGTTGTACGAAGCATTTTGCATTCTCTAATTGCCTGATTCTGTGAATTGTGAATTTTACTACCACAAAAATGCTCTTGTGATGCAGAAAGCCCAAATTGCGATTTGTTAGCTTGTTACCAAATCACAATTTGGGTTTTGCGATTTGATTTTTGGAAGGGGCATGTTGAGGGCATCCCTTCCTAATATTGAATTGTAATGGTATGTATGAATGTTTTGTGACTGAAATCCGGTCTCAAAACATTTGCAATTGAAAGGTGGTAACTGATTCACAAATGGTAAAGAGTCCCAAAGGAACCCCTCTCCCTTTGCACATAGTTGGAAAACTGTTTTTTTCAGATCAGGCAGCGGTCCAAAGGACACTTCCTTAACTTAAAAAATGAAACTTCCAAGTTTAATTTTTTTCTTTTTAAACATCTCATTTTCCTTTAAGTAAATTGGGCTGCGTTTAAAAAATAAAATGATAGCTTTATTGAAAAGCAATTACAGACATGGTGGTCTGCTGCCCCCAGAAGTCCACCATTCCTGTGATGGCAGAGAATCATAGTGGGTCGCAAATTGCGGCCTCTCTAATTACCATGCATGAGGTATGTCTATTTGCAGCCCAGTAGGAATCGCTAAAAATCACTAACAGAACTCAATAGTTTCATACATGAGGAATAATTAGTATATGCAGGAAATTTCTATTTCTAATATTCCTTCATCTGGCCCCTGGTCGTTAAGATGAGCCGCCTCTGTTCACGTACATAAGTACACAAGACCCCACTGTGGCTCGCAATCAAGGCACCACTCTCCAAGACGAATAACTGTACCACAACTATCACAGCCAGTTTGGGCTGCCACCCTGTAACGACAAAGCGCTGACGATTACATGTTATATGTTGTAAAAAACAATAAAAAAATATATTGAAATAAATAAAAAATAAAATAAAAAAATAATGCAATACGCCGGCACTCTAGGTAACTCAGTGTAACAGGGGGCCGACCACTAGAATAATGTAATCCATTCAGCACTGGACGTTACTAAATGTAACAAGGAACCTACCACTAGAATAATGTAATCCATTCAGCACTGGAAGTTACTAAATGTAACAAGGAACCTACTACTGAATAATCTAATGCTGCCAACACCGATGGACATTCAGTGTAACATGGGACCTATTACTGGAATAATGTAATTCCGCCAGCACTGAACGCCTTTCAGTGTAGTGGAAGTACCTTGCAGTCTTTCAGGTAAGTGGACTCGTACGGCATTGTTTCTATAGATCTAACTCAGGAAATTGCCACCCATCGTTTAATATGAAGAACCTCTTACCACTAATTTACCACAGACCTGTCCAGCCTGAGGGCTGGTAAGGGAGCAAAGATAGAGCCCATATGAGGAAGCGGGATCCTCGAGTAGAAAGAAAGCAAGTTGCAAAGAACAAATCTGTGTTTATACTGAATACTAGTTTTATTTGACTTACCAAATTTTATGAGCCTTTGAAGACATGGTCGCTTGGGTGAGAAACCTTTCCAGGCACTCATCTGTGTTCTCAAGAAACATACGTTTGAAGCTGTGGACCGCCTCAGAAAGATGCCGCAGGGCATGGGCTCTTCAGATGGGAATTGCTTTGGTGATACTTCCTCCTTTAACAAGGGATACCACATGTTGCATTATTTGCAAGGCACAATAATATATCATCATTATGAGTGCTGCACCTCGTGGGGTCGGATATTGCGGTAATCTGGATTGCTTTGCCTCCTTTGCAAAGTTCCAAACTCAGGATAATGCATTCTCATGGTAGAATACACAGCTGGTTGAATTAAATAAAGGATTGTTCTTTCTTGCCACTGATGTGGAACAGGCATTCGATTCAGAATACTACCTTTTTTTGGCGGTACCCTTTTTAAATTCAGTTTTGGTCCCCACTACAGGAGATGGATCATGCTATTATACAAAGCCCCATGTGCAATGTTCCGCGCTAATGGGGTATTGTCAGCAGAGTTCCCTGTAGGGAGAGGCACTAGGCAGGGATGCCCTCTGTCCCCCCTTCTTTTTGCTCTCATCATTGAGCCCCTGGCCTGCGCAGTACGTCACAATCCTAGGATCAGAGGCTTTAAACTTATGGGAGTATCCAGGAAGAAATGATCATGCTTTACGCCGACGATATTCTGCTTTAACTGACAGACCCTTCACTGTCTCTTCCTCCGACCTTCCTTGTGACGGAACGGTTCCGTCACGAGCGTCGGTTGGGCTGTACTGGTGACGGAACCGTTCCGTCACGACCACACCCGTTTTCGAATCTTCAGAACAGCGCGAAAATTCGCACCGCCCTGAAGTGGTTAAATGGTGGGTGGGGAAACAGGGCATTTCCTCCCGGCCACGCAAGTGGCAGAAATGGCACGGAACAGGCCGTATACGCTCGGCCGTACTTCCCTTGGACCCTATACTGGGAATCCCTAATGATATTGATTTAGCACACGCCCAGCTGTTGCTTTGTGGCCTTGTAGTTGCCAAAAGGGATATTGCCAGATATTGTGGGGTATTGCCGGGTCTGGTGGATCAGTTGACTAAAGCAGCCACTGCAAAGGCCTGTGTTCGATCTCATGGTCACAGGTTCAAATCCCGACGGGTCCACTCAGCCTTTCATCCATCTAAGGTCGATAAAATGAGTACAATTGAGTTGGGTAACAATAAACATCTGTTATTCAGCACCAGGACACCTACAGGTAATCGTGCGCTTTACAAATACACGTTATGTTTTGTAATGCCCGACTATACATGAATGGAAACGGGATTTGGATATGTATATGATGCCATCAAAAACCACCCATGCCTCATGGGAATGCCCTAAAACATTTTGCAGGGTCTGGGGCAGATGCCCATACCGCTACTCCCTGGATCTGTTCGAGTATTATTGGTGAGGAGGACCGAATACGCCCTGGAATGAAGGAATATATTGTTACAAGCCATATTGTCGCACAAACTCGGGTGTGGTGATTCGTAAAAAATTGGAAGCAGACTGTTTGGTGTCTTGGGATGGAGTAGAGGATTGGGGGGGGAATAGTTTATGGATTCTACTATTTTTTTATGCTACTGAAGGAATTCGTTCCCATGTTGGATACATTATGTATGCAATATCTCCTTCTGTATTGTTCTCAAATACAAATTAAAAATATATTTTTAAAAATTGAGATAATGCTCCTGTTGTTGATGGATACAATTAGCTTTCACTTGATGAAAAACGTGCAGAGCAAAACCTGCATTAGCGGTAACAACCATACTCCGACATGCCACTTCCGGGGCACATTCCCCTTGTAGAGGTGGGCAAGCCAACAAATTGACAGGACAAGCGAAGCTAAAAGTCTGGTCTGGCCTGGCCCTTACGGCTCGTGAACGACCCGAGCACTATGCTTACTTAGTAATTCACACAAAAAATATCACATAAAGTATTATAAAATCTCTTCAAAATTCAAAAAGTGTATTTAATATGCAGAAGCGTTGACATTAATAGGTCACAATGTAGCACTGCAATGATATGTATTTATAAAAGTGATATTTTGTAAGCATAAACCATTATTGAACTAAGTGGCAAGAGATTCGTCATGTGGTCCAGATTATTGAAGACTAGCATTAGACTCTATTAAACACAATAGGTTTTTGTACAACTGGTATTCTGAACTCACTTATTCAAAATTGCTTTCATAAGCACTAGCGAAGAAAACAAGCATTTACAATGCAATGGTTTTGCCTTTGTTAAAGTTAGAGCTATTGGCATTGCTCTTGACACTCTGAAGCTCCACTCTGCACTCTGAAGCTCCACTCTGCACTCTGAAGCTCCACTCTGAAGCTGCACTCTGAAGCTCCACTCTGAAGCTGCACTCTGAAGCTCCACTCTGAAGCTGCACTCTGAAGCTGCACTCTGAAGCTCCACTCTGAAGCTCCACTCTGAAGCTCCACTCTGAAGCTCCACTCTGAAGCTCCACTCTGAAGCTCCACTCTGCACTCTGAAGCTCCACTCTGCACTCTGAAGCTCCACTCTGCACTCTGAAGCTCCACTCTGAATCTCCACTCTGAATCTGCACTCTGAAGCTCCACTCTGCACTCTGAAGCTCCACTCTGAATCTCCACTCTGAATCTGCACTCTGAAGCTCCACTCTGCACTCTGAAGCTCCACTCTGAATCTGCACTCTGAAGCTCCACTCTGCACTCTGAAGCTCCACTCTGAATCTGCACTCTGAAGCTCCACTCTGCACTCTGAAGCTCCACTCTGCACTCTGAAGCTCCACTCTGCACTCTGAAGCTCCACTCTGAATCTGCACTCTGAAGCTCCACTCTGAATCTGCACTCTGAATCTCCACTCTGAATCTGCACTCTGAATCTCCACTCTGCACTCTGAAGCTTCACTCTGAAGCTCCACTCTGCACTCTGAAGCTCCACTCTGCACTCTGAAGCTCCACTCTGAAGCTCCACTCTGAAGCTCCATTCTGAAGCTCCACTCTGAAGCTCCACTCTGAAGCTCCACTCTGAAGCTCCACTCTGAAGCTCCACTCTGCACTCTGAAGCTCCACTCTGCACTCTGAAGCTCCACTCTGAATCTGCACTCTGAATCTCCACTCTGAATCTGCACTCTGAATCTGCACTCTGAATCTGCACTCTGAAGCTCCACTCTGCACTCTGAATCTGCACTCTGAAGCTCCACTCTGCACTCTGACGCTCCACTCTGAATCTGCACTCTGAAGCTCCACTCTGCACTCTGAAGCTCCACTCTGCACTCTAAAGCTCCACTTTGCACTCTAAAGCTCCACTCTGCACTCTAAAGCTCCACTCTGCACTCTAAAGCTCCACTCTGCACTCTAAAGCTCCACTCTGCACTCTAAAGCTCCACTCTGCACTCTAAAGCTCCACTCTGCACTCTGAAGCTCCACTCTGCACTCTGAAGCTCCACTCTGAATCTGCACTCTGAAGCTCCACTCTGCACTCTGAATCTCCACTCTGCACTCTGAATCTCCACTCTGAATCTCCACTCTGCACTCTGAAGCTTCACTCTGAATCACTTCTCTGAATCTCCACTCTGCACTCTGAAGCTTCACTCTGAATCTCCACTCTGAATCTCCACTCTGCACTCTGAAGCTTCACTCTGAATCTCCACTCTGAAGCTCCACTCTGCACTCTGAAGCTCCACTCTCCACTCTGAAGCTCCACTCTGAAGCTCCACTCTGAAGCTCCACTCTGAAGCTGCACTCTGAAGCTCCACTCTGAAGCTCCACTCTGAAGCTCCACTCTGAAGCTCCACTCTGAAGCTCCACTCTGAAGCTCCACTCTGCAGCTCCACTCTGCACTCTGAAGCTCCACTCTGAAGCTCCACTCTGAAGCTCCACTCTGAAGCTCCACTCTGAAGCTCCACTCTGAAGCTGCACTCTGAAGCTCCACTCTGAAGCTCCACTCTGAAGCTCCACTCTGAAGCTCCACTCTTCAGCTCCACTCTGCAGCTCCACTCTGCAGCTCCACTCTGCAGCTCCACTCTGAAGCTCCACTCTGAAGCTCCACTCTGAAGCTCCACTCTGAAGCTGCACTCTGAAGCTCCACTCTGAAGCTCCACGCTGTAGCTCCACTCTGCAGCTCCACTCTGCAGCTCCACTCTGAAGCTCCACTCTGAAGCTCCACTCTGAAGCTCCACTCTGCACTCTGAAGTTCCACTCTGAAGCTCCACTCTGAAGCTCCACTCTGAAGCTCCACTCTGAAGCTCCACTCTGAAGCTCCACGCTCCACTCTGAAGCTCCACTCTGAAGCTCCACGCTCCACTCTGAAGCTCCACTCTGAAGCTCCACTCTGAAGCTCCACGCTCCACTCTGAAGCTCCACTCTGAAGCTCCACTCTGAAGCTCCACTCTGAAGCTCTACTCTGAAGCTGCACTCTGAAGCTGCACTCTGAAGCTGCACTCTGAAGCTCCACTCTGAAGCTGCACTCTGAAGCTCCACTCTGCACTCTGAAGCTCCACTCTGAAGCTCCACTCTGCACTCTGAAGCTCCACTCTGAAGCTCCACTCTGCACTCTGAAGCTCCACTCTGCAGCTCCACTCTGCAGCTCCACTCTGCAGCTCCACTCTGCAGCTCCACTCTGCAGCTCCACTCTGAAGCTCCACTCTGAAGCTCCACTCTGAAGCTCCACTCTGCACTCTGAAGCTCCACTCTGCACTCTGAAGCTCCACTCTGAAGCTCCACTCTGAAGCTCCACTCTGAAGCTCCACTCTGCACTCTGCAGCTCCACTCTGACGCTCCACTCTGCAGCTCCACTCTGCAGCTCCACTCTGCAGCTCCACTCTGCACTCTGAAGCTCCACTCTGAAGCTCCACTCTGAAGCTCCACTCTGAAGCTCCACTCTGAAGCTCCACTCTGAAGCTCCACTCTGAAGCTCCACTCTGCACTCTGAAGCTCCACTCTGAAGCTCCACTCTGAAGCTCCACTCTGAAGCTCCACTCTGAAGCTCCACTCTCCACTCTGAAGCTCCACTCTGAAGCTCCACTCTGAAGCTCCACTCTGAAGCTCCACTCTGCACTCTGAATCTGCACTCTGAAGCTCCACTCTGCACTCTGAAGCTCCACTCTGAAGCTCCACTCTGCACTCTGAATCTGCACTCTGAAGCTCCACTCTGCACTCTGAAGCTCCACTCTGATGCGAAAAAAAGTATTTCACAGTGCAGAGTAACAGTCCTAAAATCCTGGCTGAACATAACAGTCTGCAGTTTCACACATTACATTTGTGTTAGCTGCATTACGTCATAATTTATTGTCAAAGGCGAAATTCTGATTTAAATGGTGTATTCTGCAAACCGGACCCCGTTGTCTCCACTGCCCAGTGATATGATCAAATGCTTTCAGATGTTAAATCTACAGAAAGTTAAGCACTCCATTGATAGGATTCTCGTAGAATGGCCTGTCATTAATTTGGCCTCCAGGTTCGGAAGCATTCTTGAACTGCAGCAGGTATTAATGAGCGGGAGGGCGGGAGGGGGCGGGAAAGGGGGAGGAGAGACGCAGAAGACGGCCGGAGCAGGAAGGCGGGTGCCGGCAATGCCGGAACAGATTCGGGGGCGTTCCCGGCTTTCGCCTGACGTCGCGTGACGTCGGCAAAAGCCAAAGAATCTCGGGAACGCCCCCGTGTCTGGTCCGGCATTGACGGACAGGCCCCTCGTCCAATGGCTAGGCTCCATTTATGGAGCCAGCCAATGAATGACGAGGGCCGACCCAAACCCACACACAGTACTCATTAGGTTTTTGCCTGCGCAAAAAAGATGCGCAGAGCGCATCTTTTTCGCGAGGCAAAACCTAAAAAGGAGTTTGGTGAAATACATTACTTGCCTAAAATCACACAGTTTAAGCGGGAAGCCGCTTTTTATTCTGCTTTTCTGATTTCACTTTGTACAAATCTTCCACTACATAGCCTTCGTTTTATGTTAACACATTATTTTAACCTCTGTGCATATTTCTGCAGTTTTTATATAGCGCCAAGTCGGACGGAAGTTACCCAAGTGCTTTGTTTGAGTAACAGTTACATTACCCAAGGACATATTCATTTTTATAGGCTCGGTAGGATGAAGTGATTGCCCAGAATCAGAGGATGTTTAACCATCTCGGCCCTTCGAACGTTGCCCAGTTCAGCAGCTCTGGACCTCTTGCCACATCGTGTCTGGAATAAGACTGGCATGCAGAAGCTACATGAAAGCTCGGCTCATTCTGGGCTCGACGTTCCAGCAGCAGGACCTCGAGCTGAGCCAGGCTTCAGGCTCTTGCCTGGCTCAAACTTTAAGTGGTTCACCATCCTCTACAACCGGAGAGTTTGTTGGACAATGGGCAGAATTCAGGCGAATTTTATGAAATGCTTTTACCTGAACATGAGCTGGAGAGAATGCGGACATAAGTACAGAAAGGGGAATGACTGCAGTGCTTAATTTGCTATTAAAAAAACACATATGCCATAAGGATGGGAAAAGAATATTCTAGGATTCAACTGGCACTTCGGAATGGCAGGTCTGCAGAATACCAAGGCTGCTTAGTCTTGCCTTCACCTCATTCTCCCACCACCATGCATTTCCTACCAGTCTATCTCATTCTAGCAGGCTCTTTTTCACCCGTTATCCACCTTTGTCACTCTGCTTCTCTTTTCCTTCCTCCTTGTCCTCCCTTTTCTCTTGTTCTGGGTTAAATCCTAATGATGAAAAATAAGTCTAGGTCACCAAAGTGAATGTCAGTAATGATCACCTGCAACCACCGGCACATATTAAGCACTAGGTGTGAGCCCTAAGACTTTTTTTCCTCCACTAAGGAACTATCGCAAACACAAATGAGATCAGAGGCAGGAAGACACAGCAGAACTAAGAAAGAAGGGTAAAGCAAGCATAATGGAATCCTACCAGAATATTATACTAAAAGTGTGGGTTTGCGATTTGAATTGAAAGGGACACAACCAAAAAAGCGTTAAGAGGGACAAAAACAAAGTGTAAAATAAAGTAAATAAAAAATGAATCTCATGTAAAAAAAAACCACACGGTGCAGTTATAGATACTAAAATATATTAATAACAATTGATAATGATAATAAACACTCGGAGAAGGGATATAAGTGCTCTGACAAGTGAGAATGCGTTGGGGTTGTCTAGGGCCTGCTCTCACAGCGACCAGAATGCCAGTCATATTGCCCCGTCCTTGTTAACATGTCTGAGCTCTGCTCCATGTGGGATTTTCACCAGATTGTATTACAGTGCAATGGATTACGAAGGCTTGTGATCAGACGGCTCCGCTGTCTGTAACCACTAACCACAAACCACATCATAGAATGCCTCCCGCACCAGAGCCATGAGTGCCTGCAGCGACAAATGTTAGACCTTATCTGCTAAAAGCATTGCCGTAGAGACACACGACATACAGTAGACTACCCAGGCCCCCAAGATGGTTTCACAGAGGATAAGTGCCTTCATGTATTGATGTATTTCCTCTAAGTCACAGAAGGTATATATATATATATATATATATATAATCAGGCCCCATCTAATGAATCATAATAACTTTTTCTATAGAGCTTCATATTGCTTCATATTGCACTTCAGCCATTTCTAAGCACTTTTAATAAAAAGTGTCACTATCACGCAATTTACCAACCTTGGAAGGATAGAAGATATGTTTTCTTGCTTGGAGTTGAACTGGTGATATTCAGATAATAACATTGGCGAGTCTTAACCGGGTAATCTTGCATTTTGTGCCTCCCATGCCTCATCTCTTTTGGATGTGGATAATGTAAGTTCTCCTGAGCTGGAAAAACAGGGTCTGTTATTTTTAAGTCTCAATACATTCATTTTGAGACATATGCAATAAAGATTGTTATTAGCTGATCCTCTTTCGTAATCAATGGCAAAGAATCAGCTTCTGGCCTCTTGGCACGTTTCTACCAGTTGTAGTGTGCGAGGTCTTCAGGTGGCGTTGATTCCCAGTGTTTTTAATTCGGTTTACGTAACCCTATACATTCTGTGCTGCTTCTTTGACTACAAATCAGTGGCTGGCTTTTTAAAACTGTTGATTACGTTGTTTAATATTGTAAGAAAAACGGCCCCTCCAGCTTTATGATGCATAAGCTTGAATATCTAGTGATACGTGCATGCCGTCGCATCGTACTGTGGCTGACTATTTACATTTTTTGGTCTGTTTTTTTGTCGATGCTGAACGACATAGTCATAATTTTTTGCCCCTTTTTTTGGCTGATGGTTGGCAGTGGGCACTGGCACATTTGTACAAAACTGTTTTTTTGTTGCAGCAGTCGTCCCACTTTGTTGCCTGGTGTTTGATGCAACTTTGACTGAAGTGCACTGGGTTACTGTTAACTTGGTCCACACTGCCCGTGTTCCTTCTCCAAACAAGACAACTGGTCACCTGATCTCCTAGCGACCAGGCCTTTAGCACCTCTGTAAGCCCCTTGTAAGTGGTACCTCTGGTACCCAGGGCATAGGCACTAAAGAGGGTCCCTAAGAACTGCATCATATATTGTGCCACTCTAAGTGAGCGAAGTGCTCTAAAGAGTGGAAACACAACAGGTCTCACACGTGTGTTCCATGGCCCCTAACACTTCATGAAATGTTTATAAGTCACCCCTACAGCAGGCCTTGCAGCCCTAAGGCAAGGTGCATTACATTACACGTGTAGACATATCTGCATGAGCAGATATGACTCTGTGCTGTCCAGTTCTGTTACTGCCAGGACAAATGAACAGGGAAGCCATTATGAATACATGTGCTGGACACTGGTTACAAACAAGTTCCCCAGCTACATGATGGCTTCACTGAAAATAGGGATGTTTGGTATCAAACATCGCAAATTAATAAACCCACGCTGATTTCAGTGTTGGATTTATTGATGTATATGCACCGAGAGGACACCTTAGAGGTGCCCCATGAAAACATACCAGCTACTGGTGTGCTGACTGACTGCTTTCTACCAGCCTTCCACCAGAGACAGGTTTCTGACCCCAGGGATGAGGGCTATTGCTCACGGGACGCCAGAAACCCAGAAACCAAGCCTGCTTAGGTGGAGGGTGCTCACACCCCCTCCCACCGGATGACCCGCAGATTAGCATTCCAAGGAAGGGGGCCTTCAAAGATCCCACCGCCTTTGGTAGGCAAATATGACTTTTCTCACAGGAGAGGAAACCAACCCCCTTTGTCCAGAGCCCTTTGGCTCCTGGACAGGTGGGAAAATGAGCTAGTCAGTTAGGCGTGTCCACCCTCAGGCCAGTACCACCCCTAAGGTGAGCCCTAAAGTGTAGACGACTTTTCAGAGTTAGCCATTTTGGCGAGGGCAAACTTAGGAACTCTGGGACAGGGTTATGAAAGAAACCTGACACCTCAAAGACCCTCTGCACCCAGCTGCCCTGGCCCAAGGAGAAGAGGACCCCCATTCTCCCCACATCCCCCAGCAGTGCAAGACTTGAACCCTCAGCCGGACTGGCCTCCCAGACGAACCTTGCAGCTTCTTTTCATGCGAGCCGATCCCCGTTGACTAACATTGGGCACATACTCACTGTATTGCACCGCTGCACCCAACCGTCCTACTGCAGCAGGAGGTGAATTGCTGGTGCTGCCTTGGACCTTGCCCCATACTCAACTTAAGCCCAGGAGACTGCTCTCATAATTCGCTACACTGTACCTGAATGCCATGCTTATTTTTCCTCCCATTGAATAACATTAGAGCTTCTGAAAAATGCACTGTTGACTTTTTAAACATAAACGTATTCCTCTTCTAAAACGTACTTACCTGATCGTATTGCTTCTGGTGCCTAAAAACATATAAAGATATGTGATATTTTTATAAATAGGTTTGGACCTCCTTATTCATTCAATCAATCAATCAATCAAGGCATTTATATAGCGCACTACTCACCCAGAGGGCCTCAAGGCGCTAGGGGAGGGGGGTCCGCTACTGCTCGAACAGCCAGGTCTTGAGTTGCTTCCTGAAGGCGAGGTGGTCCTGGGTCAGGCGGAGGTGGGTCGGGAGGGAGTTCCATGTCTTGGCGGCGAGGTAGGAGAAGGACCGTCTCCCTGTGGTGGCTCTTCGGATGCGGGGGACGGCGGCGAGGGCGTGGCCGGTCGATCGAAGCTGGCGTTTGGGAGCGTAGAAGTTGAGGCGGCTGTTGAGGTATCCTGGGCCTTGGTTGTGTAGGGCTTTGTGTGCGTGGGTGAGGAGTCGGAAGGTGATTCTCTTGTTGACCGGGAGCCAGTGCAGGTCTCTCAGGTGTCCGGAGATGTGGCTGCGACGGGGGATGTCCAGGATGAGTCGTGCTGAGGCGTTCTGGATCCGCTGGAGTCTCTTCTGGAGTTTGGCGGTGGTTCCGGCGTAGAGGGAGTTGCCGTAGTCCAGACGGCTGGTGACGAGGGCCTGGGTGACCGTCTTCCTGGTCTCGGTGGGGATCCACCGGAAGATCTTACGTAGCATGCGCAGGATGTTGAAGCACGAGGAGGAGACGGCGTTGACTTGTCTGGTCATGGAGAGGGAGGAGTCCAGGATGAAGCCCAGGTTGCGTGCGTGGTCTGTTGGTTTGGGTGCGCTGCCTAGGGAGGGGGGCCACCAGGAGTCGTCCCAGGCGGAGGGTGAGGATCCCAGGATGAGGACTTCCGTCTTGTCCGAGTTCAGTTTCAGGCGGCTGTTCTTCATCCATTCGCTTACCTCTTTCATCCCTTCATGGAGGTTGGCTCTGGCGGTGGCGGGGTCGTTGGTGAGGGAGAGAATCAGCTGGGTGTCGTCGGCGTAGGAGATGATGTTGAGGTTGTGCTGGCGTGCGATGTCTGCGAGGGGGCTCATGTAGACGTTGAAGAGGGTTGGACTGAGCGAGGAGCCTTGAGGAACGCCGCAGATGACTTCGGTGGCTTCAGATCTGAACGGGGGGAGGCGGACTATCTGTGTCCTTCCGGCGAGGAAGGAGATGATCCACTCCAGTGCCTTCTCCTGGTTTCCGACGTTGCTGAGTCGCTGCACTAGTGTACGGTGGCAGACCGTGTCGAAGGCCGCGGAGAGGTCTAGGAGGATGAGGGCTGCTGTTTCTCCGTTGTCAAGCAGTGCTCGGATGTCATCGGTGGCTGCGATCAGGGCGGTCTCGGTGCTGTGGTTGGCCCGGAAGCCAGACTGCGAGAGGTCGAGGGATCTGTTCGTCTCGAGGAATGCGGCCAGCTGCTTGTTGACGGTCTTCTCGATGACTTTTGCAGGAAACAGGAGCAGTGAGATGGGGCGGTAGTTCTTGAGGTCGGTGGGGTCGGCTGATGGCTTCTTTAGTAGAGCGCTGAGTTCGGCGTGCTTCCAGCTCTCCGGGAAGGTGGCGGTGTCGAAGGAGGTGTTGATGATGTCCCGCAGGTGGGGTGCGATGACAGCGTCGGCCTTGTTGAAGACGTGGTGAGGGCAGGGGTCGGTAGGAGATCCGGAGTGGATGGAGTTCATCGTGCGGACGGTGTCTTCGGTGCTGATCGGGGTCCAGGCGTGGAGGGTGGTGGTGGGGGGCGGTGGTTCGGTCGTGGCATGCGTCGGTTGAGTGCTGAAGCTGTTGTGTATGTCCGCGATCTTGTTGTGGAAGTAGGAGGCGAGGGAGTTGCAGAGGTCTTGCGAAGGGGTGATGTCGTTGTTTCCGGCGTTGGGTTTGGAGAGCTCTTTAACGATGTTGAAGAGTTCCTTGCTGTTGTGTGCGTTGTTGTCCAGTCGGTTTTCTTGGTGGCGTGGATGAGTTGGTGGTGTTTTCTGGTGGCGAGCTTGAGGGCAGTCATGTTGTCCGGTGTTGGATCTCTGCGCCAGGTTCTCTCGAGGGCTCGGCAGTTCTTCTTGGAGCTCTTGAGTTCGTCGGTGAACCATGGGGCTTTCTTGCTACCGGGTCTGCTAGGCGGGGTCTTCAGAGGGGCGAGGTCGTCTGCGCAGCTGCTGGTCCACTTCGCGAGGTTGGCGGCCGCCTGGCTTGGGTTCGTTGCGCTGGTGGGAGGGTTCATGCTCAGGGAGGTCGCGAGCTTGTCGGCTGTGATCTTGTTCCAGCTTCTGCGTGCAACCTGTGGTGGTGGATCATGGCCCTTCTGAAGCTGAAGTGGATGCAGCTGTGGTCCGTCCAGTGGAGTCCGGTGGCGTGGCTGTAGGCGATGTCCTTGCTGGATGAGAAGACGGGGCCGAGTGTGTGTCCGGCGTAGTGGGTGGGGGTGGTGACCAGCTGCTTGAGTCCCAGGTTTGCGAGGTTGTCCAGCAGGGTGGTGGTGTTGCGGTCGTTGTTGTTCTCCAGGTGGAAGTTGAGGTCCCCGAGGAGGATGTAGTCAGCGGAGAGGAGGGCGTGCGGGTTGATGAAGTCGGCGATGTCTTCGCTGAATTGTGTGCGTGGTCCCGGGGGTCTGTGGATGAGGGTGCCTCTGTGGGCGGTCTTGTGGTTGATGTGGACCTGGAAGTGCAGGTGCTCGGCGGGTGCGAGGGTGTCGTCGGTGTTGGTCGTGATGCGGATGGTGTTCCTGTGGATGATGGCGATGCCTCCTCCGGTCTGGTTGATGCGGTCCCTTCGGATGATCTTGTAGCCGTCTGGGATGGCGATGGCGATGTCGGGCGCTGAAGAGGCGTTCATCCAGGTTTCCTGAGGAAGGCGACGTCTGGTGAAGTGTGTCGAGCAGGTTCCAGAGCTCGACGGCGTGTCTGTGGACGGAGCGGGTGTTGAGCAGGATGCATTTCAGGTGGCTGCTGCTGTTGCTCGTCTTGGTCTTGGTTGGTGCTAGAGTAGTGGAGTGGAGTATTGAGCCATGTTCATAATTTATTGACTATTGAGTGTATGTGCAGATGTCCAACCCTCCTCTCTGATAAGCCTAAGGCTGCTCGACCACACCACCCCCTAGAAAAGCACCTTGGAATTGCTAGAACAATCCCCTGTGCACACATTAGGGAACCCCTGGACTCTTTGCATTATATGCCTCATTTGGTATATCATAGAGAGAGACAGATTCCTACACACATCAGTCACATAAAAGTTGATGTGAGGAATATTTTCAAACCAATGGGCATTGGCACAGCCAAAAGGTTGGCTAACGTTGCAACCTCCAGTCATAGGAGATATGGGGAGTAGCCTACAATGGTGACAGAGTAACTTCCTGGGTGACTTCCTTGCACAGATTAACTATTCTTATGTTCTTTGCTAAACCTCCAATGAGCTGTCTTTGTGTTAAATGAGTACCACTCTCTTTGATAGACATTGTCGATGTTTGCTGCAACTGCCCAGCTTCCTTCTACCAAGTTGTTCCTTCTTTATTTCTGATGCTCTTGCAGACTGTCTCTCTGTGAAAATTGATTAATGGGAAGAAAATCTGCAGGAAATGTCTAAAACCTGCAGTAAATTTACCAAGTTTACAAAATCTGCACAGAAAAAAAGAAATCAGCATACAAGGAGAAAACCTGCCCCTGCTATTTCTAACCATCAGTCACCACCTTTGAACTTCACCCTTGCACCCCATAACTGGGGATAAAAAGTGTACTTCACACCTGTCTGTATTTTAGTAATCAAAGGTAGCTGGTTCACCCCATCCAAACCTTGCTGGCTTGACCTACGAGTGTCCTATTTCAGCGTTTTTGCCTACCTTCTTATGTGTTTGCATTTGCCTGGGCAGCAGTGCTTAATTTGAGTTGGTGATTTCCTGTGCTCGGCACTGACAGTTAATTGTCAACACCGGTACTTATTACTGCCTGCCACATGGGGGTGCGGTTTGTTTAATTTGGAGATAACACAACAGTTGTTTATTAATTCAACATACATTAGAAATTACTAATACATGCCACCCAAGCCACTCTTGTGGCTTTGGGGGCCTGGAATGATCTGAAATTTCACACTTCTAGGAGTGTGATGGTTAGTAGTTGTGTTGGTACAGCCATTGGCAGTGCTGGCAGGGGCAATGTGGGGGCAAGCTGTAGTGGTCTCCTGACGAGGACCCTGACAATTTTTTTTTCGTTTTAAAAATTAAGTACTGCAGGGCAACTGGAAAAAAATGTGCAGCTGTCTCTTTACTATGTAAATATGAACTGCACATAGCCCATCTTCTGCTGCATTTTCAAGAGGACTGTTTGAAACAAAGTAAAATGTATTACACTTGCTAAATATTTGTGAATACAACTCGAAATACTACATTTAATTGGGATCTTTCATCAGTAGTGTTCTGTAATCAGCCACTTAACGAGGTGGCAGAAACTGTAAACATTTAATGGGCTTGAACGTGTTTTTCTCTGTAATAACAGAGAAAAGCCACTTTCTTGAATCTTAATTTAAACAGGGTGGGTTAAACGAGGCCTTATTTGTTTCACTGCTATCAGAAATCTATGTTCAAAGCACATGGACATACATTGTTTTCCTAGTTGCATCTCTTCCTGTGTCTTTACTCCTAAACGACCTTTTATGGTATTATGTTATGTTATTATTATTTGTAGGACTTGCATGCCGCCTGTAGGATATTCTGGTGCCTGTGGAGTTGGGGCTGTTGGACTGCCTTGTCTGAGGGTCTACTGGAAGACCTCGTACTGAGTCATGGACATACTAATGTATAAAATGTCCTGTACTAATCCAGCAGAACATGCTTTTGGGCGGAATGAGGTGGTGCATAATATCCACTTCATTCGTTTTTTCTTGCTCCATAATAGTGTAGATCTAACAGCATAATTAGACTCCACCTGGCCTCAGTAATGGGAGTCTTCTAGAGCACTTCCAATGCGTTGATCATGCCAATAATGGGTAAGAAAGCACAATTAGTTTGTTGTAAATTCGGCGCCTCTTCTGCAGTTCAGAAACTCCATCCCGCTCCAGAGTCACATATAGAACATACTTTTCATATTGCCTCACACGGGTGCATCATTCTGATGGCAGTCTCTTGATGACACTACAATTGCTCTCGCGAAACATAGCGCTCAACCAGTAACTCAAAACCATGTTATTACAAGTTTTGAGAACTAGTATGATTGATGAACAACAGCGTGAGCATACATTTCTGCAACTAAGAGGGTCAATAAGCCCTGATTTAAGACCCCGTGGTTCTACCAGTTGTCCATTATTTACTAACTGGAGTAAATGTGCAAAATAAGTAAAATACAGATCATTTTTAATGTGCTTAAATAACTGGTACTTTAAACAGACTTCAAGCTGAATAATTACTTTATCCCTTAATTAAAACCATTGGTGAAATAAATCTATAACGTTAATTATCCGTATACACTTCTCGACGTCCAGCCTTGCTGCCTGATGTCTTAGTATCCTGTTTCTAACCGGTCAACTGGTCAACTGCATGTTTATAATAATATTGAGTGCACCTATGTAACACTGTAGTGACCACCCTGTCTTTTTCACATGCTGCACATGTGTACCTAAAAATAAATGTTTTGAAGGACTCGGTCAAACTACATTGTGTATAATCCACGCCAACATTACCATTGCAAATTCTATTGTTTGGTCAAAACCCTTTTATCTTCAAGACTCTATAAGAACTAAGTAGTACTGAAATCTCTTCACTGTACACATACATTGCAAATGCTCGATATTGTCAAATGGTGTATAAGTCCTGCACCTGCCTCTCATCCACCAAATATCCCACTCTATGCATATGGTTTAACATCATACATCCGAACTATACTCTTATGTGGACTTGGCCAGTTTCCTGTGAAAAGGAATTTTTCTAAGAACCGTTCTTCCATTTAAGAAGCTAATAAGGGATTGTTCAACCACGCCCTACGCACATCTTTAGCAGAACAGTATAAATCGAGAGATCGCCAAGCTTAGCAAAACGATCCTTCTCTTCCACTTCCTGGGATTATGGTGCCTCCAAATGTGGATCCTTTCCATCCTTCGACCCCCTTCTCACCACACCTTCAACCGTCCTACTTTTTCTGCCCGCTTCGGAGCCTGAAACTCTCCTTCATATGTACCTGAAATTTAATGAACTGCTAGAGCCCACTTGAAAAAAATGTTATCCAACCAATCTGTCCTTCAACTGGGTGATGTATTACTGATTTGGTCCAAAAATAAGACTCATCAACTGAGCATCCGCTCCTCCAACGTAGGAAGAGAACTCCAGAGGAACTTCAGCTTTAGTGAGTTCAGTTCCTGGGTAAGCTACCTTGGTGGTAGAGTGTGCATACACTACTCGCTGCTTGTCAGGGATTACTGCCTTCCATTTCAGTTCGCTTCCATCTCTGAATGATGCCAACATCACTATCGCTCAACATTTTTCTATCACATCACTCTACGCAACAAATCAGTTATTCTTAATGGGATATTTATTTCCATATTACATAAACGTTTGCTACTGCAATCGGATCTTCTTTCAGGATGTTCTGTTCAATGGCCGTGTCGTAGGGAGAGAAATTTTACAGACCCCTTCCATTCAGGGTGACGCATACCATGTTCATAAAAGCCATAACTTGCAAAGTCACTCCACTAAAACAATAAAGCAGCTACAACTGCACAGCCCATGGCCACCCCCATGACCCTGTCGGATGGAGTGAATCGCCACATTTTTGCTGTACGCATCAACAACATCCATTGCGCCTCGTGGACACAGGCTAATTTGGAGAGGCTCCAGGACCTTGTCAATACCTAGATCACATTTTAACTCACACCAAGTACCACTATGTCCCTGAATCATTAAGGAGCACAGGATGGATTGCTCTAAAAGTTGGGATACAGAAATCCAAATCTGATTGGCCATTATTGATGGAGCCGGGTCAGCCAGAGTAACCCGTACCCTGTTTTTCATCCAAGGTCACAGTAATAACTCTGCCTTTCACTCACTCCAGTGGGAATCCTTGCTGTACCAAACATCTGTGTGAAGGATCATTTTAATAACATTCTGTACAGCTGGGCAGGCCGCGGAAGGGTGGGTTTCCATCAGCGCCTCCCCGTGGATGTTAGTTCATGTCTGTGGTATGGAAATGATTTGCTGAAATTATGCAGCATATCTGGTTCAGCATCTCTTCGACGTCTTGTCATGTCCTTCAGTCATAATTCCAATTGCAAGATGAATCTGCTTTGTGTCAAAATAATTGAAAAGGGAGGGGCTTTTGTGTGGCAGCAGACCAGCTCCTCTCGGGGTTCCATCATCTTCCCATTTTAGGCAATATAATTAAACAATTGGCTTTCAAGTGTAGCCTCATGGGCTTCGTGAAACAACAGAGAAACTGATGCTGGTGGGATTCCAGGATGTAGCTGAAAACATCTAAGTAATCGTTGGCGCGGACCTCACTGCTAACACTATTGGAAGTGTGACAGACCACCCCACAAGAACTCCATTTCGTTGCTTTGTGTTTATTCTGCATATATAGACTTCTGTTTTGAAAATATGGAAATAAATTGAACAGTGGGTAATGGTGAATCATTTTTCAAGTGTGTAACTGTGTATGGGCCCAACCGGTCTATGAAGCTTCTACATTTAATCTCGGAGATGCTCTTTTCACCTCCGAGATGCTCTTTTCACAGAAATGAAGCCTGAAACAACCTGTTGTGCGTGTGTTAAACCAGACTAGGTCTTCTGTTGGATGTTTCTTAGCAATCCCACAACCCCTCATTGGAATGAGTTTTGCTACTGCTCGCGGGGTCCTCTGTGGCAGAGATTTCTTTTAGTTAGATAGCAGGACCAACCTCACCAGACATCATTCATCAGGCATGTCCTCTTTTTATTTTGAATCCCTGGCTCCATTGCCAGGACCCACATTTCTCAGCCACCATGCCTGATTTCTCTGTTCATGCCCCAGTACGAGCCCCACTAAAGTTCACTTATGTTGTGGCTGGATCCCAATCTTCATCCACACTCTTGAGTTGCCAAGGCTCATTTGAGTTTTTCCTAGTTGCCCTCGGCTATCCTTACCAAGTGGGGTCCTCCTGATTGTGGTATACTTTCTTTTCACTTCACCTGGTGGCACGCCACAGCACTAGAGCCATTTTATCTGAAACTCAACTGATGTCCACTGTGGACCTAATTGATGTCAACTTTTGCTTTGTTCTTGTTTACCCCCTGAATGTTCCTGTGGACCAATTTGCTTCAATGAGTGTGGCCACCAAATGGGCTTAGCATTTGGTGACCATCTTAAATTAGGGCTTATTGACCCTTTTAGTTGCAGAAATGTATGGCTCACGCTGTTGTTCATCAATCATACTAGTTCTCAAAACTTGTAATAACATGGTTTGGAGTTACTGGTTGAGCGTTATGTTTGCTACTGTTTTTTTCTCCACCTCTTGATCTTGTGTGTCTGTACCCACCACTCCCACACCAGTCCCACTTTTTGGGGTCTATAATTACTTAGTAAGTAAATCAAGATGTTTTTTTGTCCAACTGCCACAACCTATGAAAAATGTTTACATTGTATGTAGCATTCGCAGCTATCTACGCTCTGATGTGCAAGCATAGTCGCAATAACTATTTGAACGTGTGATGCAATGTTCCGTGTTCTTGCGTTTTGAGGAACAGATACAACCACAAAAGAGCTAGGGAAAAGGACGACCTCACACATAAAAAACAAGAACTGGCAATCTAATAGGTCTGGCATTGGGTGCCACCCTTTCGGCTTTATCAGTGCTCATTTTATGATGTTTTTTGTTAAACTTTATTCTTGTGGGCCTGTGACGCTGTTAAAAAATATACATGGACTGAAAGCAAAACTATTTTTTTCACCTCACAAAGCACACATTGCCATTGTAGTTCCTGGCACTTAATTAAACTACTTTGTGTGGATGGGCTGCTTGTGAAAAGGCAGCATGTGGTCACTCACAGTGAAGTTAGCTAATGGAATAAATAGGCCGACTCATTGCCTCATGCTGTGTGCTGTAGGGAGGGGAAGTAAAATGTGAGCACTGGATGAAGAGTCCTGCCTTAAACCCCCCAGTAAGTGAGCATGATATATATATATATATATATATATATATATATATATATATATATATATATATATATATATATATATATATATATATATATATATATATATATATATATATATATATATATATATATATATATATATATATATATATATATATATATATATATATATATATATATATATATATATATATATATATATATATATATATATATATATATATATATATATATATATATATATATATATATATATATATATATATATATATATATCTTAAGTAAAATGTAAAGGTCTTCACAAATACCAGACCGAAAACAAGTTATTGATGGTACATGCAATGCACATGGCTGAGAGCCGCTATGTTCCCTATTGGTCTGTTTCATGCAGACTAAGTTGGGAAAAAAACAGAGGTTTCACCCGCAGAAGTAAAGCGAGCGTTGGCAGTTTCTTGCTTTTTGTAGCGCCCAGATTTTTTATTACCCTACTCAACAAGTGCAGTAGGGTGCCTCAGACAAAGATTACTGTACTGAAGTCTGGGGACTGCTGCGATGTCTCTGTTGAGCTGCTACCCACATTTATTTTATATACCCAGGCATCCCCAGCGCTATTGGGGCCGTTGTGGAGATTAAGCAAGCTATTGCCCAGAGTTCCAGAGTGGGACCCATGATTAGAGTAGACACCGAGGCGAGAATTATCGAGTCCGCGGACATTGAGCCCAAGACCCTGCCGCGTCGGGAATTGAACCCTGGTCCCGGGCCAGACCTCTTCATCAGGGTCTGCCGCTCTAACCATTGAGCCACACTTCTCCATATATAGCGCTTACTACCCCAGACGAGGCGTTGAATATAATCTCAAAATAAACTGACTGCCACATCGTGCAGTAATGAAGGAAACTGTGATTGGTTTGAAGGCCGAAAAGTAATGAAAATGTTTATTTTCAATTAAAATGCCACTTTTAAACCCAGGCCTGTGAGAAGTTGCAGTCATGGGCAGTGGTGTGGTCTGGTTTACAAAGTGAATAGAAGGACCTGCACTGCTGGCTGCAGAGAGCCCCTGAGCCCTAATTAGAACACGTCTGATTTATTAGCCTTAGGTTATAGGTTCTTCTCCCCCTCCCCCACCTCTCATCTTTCAGGCTTCGGATTACCCTCTCCCCTTGGCTCCAGCAGCAGCAGAGACGCTCGAGTCGCAGCCTCCCTTTATTTCCTAATTCCCTCTCCTATGGTTTTCATTTTGGGACTATTAGCTCTGTCATATCTCGTGTTTTCCCACTGACCTTGAGTTTATCCTTAAATAAACTTCTACATAAAGTACTGTACAAGGCTGGCCCTGCGGAATGCCTGCTGAAGGCAATTTCCATGCAAGTCAGTTGCAAGAGGGATTCTAACAGGAGTATTGATTGTAACTGTTTATTTAAAATGTCCTATCGTGCGGACTTTCTCCTAGGAAATGTCAGTGCTTTACATAAAAACAAATCGGCATTACAATAATAGTTCAACACTATACAGTGGTCAAGAAAAGTTGCATGTACATTGTATGTTGAAAAAGTGGTGACGTATGAAGAGTGGGGCAACAATGAAAATTCCATTTGCAAAACTGCAAGTACATGTTCCATGTTTCTTGTTAGTTGATGGGTAATTGATTCCAAATAGAGCTTGCTGGTACTGAAAAGGTGTCGCCATCTGCTTGAGAATATGACTATCTTTCAGATAAAGAAGGGTATTTCGTTTTAGAGCTTAACAATAATACAGGCAGGTCTGAAAGTACCCTAACTTTGGCGAGGAAGCAGTTTGAGTTGAATAAGTTATTCCATATTACAGACAAGTTCCTAGTGATGGGAAGTAATCTTGCATCTCTGCAAAGGACATCTTTCCAAGGGGTGTCTGTATTGCAGGGAAGCAAGTTAAGAAGGCGATGCCACACTCCATTCTTGAGATTACCAATGCTTGTACACCCTCATTAAAAATACCCTCATTAAAAATATTTTTGAGTTTGTGTGTCAGTTCAGAGCATAGACCAACGTCTTTAAGGTATGTCATGGTTTTATAGGGTTATTAGGCATCTGAGCTGCTAAGCAGAAGTTCAGTTTTGCTTTGAATAAAGTTTAATTTATATTTACTAAGGGGCATATGTATCAAGCTCTTTTCCCGTTGGCAAACGGGAAGATTCTCAGAATCGTCCCTTTGCGAAAGGGCCATTTGGGATGCATCATCCCAAAAGGACATTGCAAATAAGAGAATCGCAAAATTTGCGATTGCATTTAAAGAATCACAAATTGCGATTCTTTAAATGCAATGTAGGAAGCACAGGAAAACTGCGATTTGGCCTTAAGGAGTCGCAAATTACCACCAACTTCAAGTTGGTGATAATTTGCGATTTCTTTGAAAAATGCACTTTTGTGCATTTTTCAAAGTGCCATGTGGCGCACAAACATGCCCTTATTGCATGTATGTGCGCCACATACGCACACATACATATTTCAGGGGTGCAACAGGGTGTCCTTTTGGCACCCTTAAAAATGCATTCTCAATTTGCGATTCTCTAATTGGTATTCGGAAATTGAGAATGTCTTCCTATTCATTCCTATGGGCCTCCTAGCCCATAGGAATGAATGGAAAGGTATTTCGTATTTGCGAATCTCAATTTGCAATTCGCAAATAAGGAATATGCAGGATTTGCTAAATATTTAGTGAATCCTAGGTGCATTGCATTTTGCATTCTCTAAATGCGATTCACTATTTTTTGATACATATGCCCCTAATTCAGCTATGTATTTTGGAAAAATACCCCTGCTAATAGCTGACGAAGCTGCTATCATTAATTTTAGGAAAAATCTGCATGTCATCTGCATATTACTGGTAAGACACGAGGAGAGGAGGTGTGTCAGGGTTTCGAAATATCTACACAATTAATGTACATACAAAGAATCTAGAGCCAGTGGTTATTCTGCAAATATGGCATGTTTAGACACGTCAACCAACATTCCAATAAAATGAAGTAGGCTGCACAGCTTTAAGACAAACACTCCTCACAGTATAGGGTTACAGGCATTCTCTGTGAAAAATGAACTCTTTTCACATTTTTGGACATCTTAGCACCCCCCATGTGGATACTCTCAATATTAATGTCTTAATAATAGTCATTACTCTTTGGCTCTTTTAATTGTAGTTCAGTTTCCCAGGCTTTGTTTTCAGCTCTCGTTGGCGCTGTCAAGCTGCCCACTTTGCATGTTTTGTGTATCTTCCCGGTGGTGTCAATAAAGCGGGATTAGCCAAAGTTTAAAAAATGTAATGCACGCTCAGAATGCAAAACTGTCAAGTTTACTTTCACAAGAATGTGCATATGTTTTCAATCCAGTGGAGAAAAGGCACGCATTTGCACGGATGAGTGAGATAGCTGCTCTATGGCCCGAACATTGAACTTTTTGTCCGTTCACAAAACTTTCCTCTGAAGAGGATACACAGAAAGGATGTTTAGCAGAGGCAGACCTAGGGTAGAGGTCCCGTTAGCCAACTTCTTCGTGTAGAAATGATCCCTCCCACCAAAAGGAACCACAGTGTCCATTGCTACAATAACCCCATGCAGCACAGTAAAATACCTCATTGCCGATCCATCTTCCAGCTCCTGAATCAGTTATGGGCTGTTCAGCTGATGGTTACAGACCCAAGTGTTGATTGGTGCAGAGGGACGCATGAGTCAACAGAAGAGTAGGTACTCTAGTTCCAAGCCATGGTTAGGACCAAGGTGTCAAATGCTGAATAATGACCCAGTTGTCAAGTGATGGTTAGGGACCTAGGTGCCAACTGGTGCTGAGGGACCCATGAGTCAACAGGTGCATAGGGACTCAAATTCCAAGCGATGGTTAGGACCAAGATGTCAACTGATGGTGAGGGATCCAAATGTCAACTGATAGTTAGAGACCAAGGTATTGGCTGATGGTTAATGGCCAAGGTGTTAGTTGACGGGTAGACAAAAGGTGTGAAATGATGATTAACCCCTTGGTTGCTGCCGTCGGCCAACGGTCGTCACGTGCACTACCTTGGTAGTGCTGCGAACGTCCGTTGGCCGACCCTCCCCCACCCGTTTTTCGAACGTTCAGCACTGGAGCTGAACGTTCGACTCAGCCAAAGTGTTAAGGATCAAGTTATCAGATGATGGTTAGGCACCAAGTTGTCGTCTAATGGGTAGGGACAAAGGTGTGAAATGAATATTTAAGGGCCAAGGTGTCTGCTGATGGTTAAAGACCAAGGAGTCAATTGATGGTAAGGGAATCAAGTGTCAATGAGTGGTAGGGACCAAGGTGTCAGCTGATGGTTAGGGACCAAGGTGTCAGCTGATGGTTAGGGAACAAGTGTTGATTGATGGTTAGGGAACCAAGTGTCAACTGGTGGTTAGGGACCAAGGTGTCAGCTGAAGGTTAAGGACCCAAATGCAAAAATATGGCTAGGGACAACTGATGGTTAAGAGACCATGGTGCCGAACAGTCGTTAGAGACCAAGGTGTCAACGGATGGCTATGGAACCAAGTGTTGAAAAATGAACTGAATGCCGATGATAACCAATTTTTACTTCAAAAAGCTAACAGATGCACAGGTGAAATATGCAGAAATGCTGCAAAATGACCTATGTAAGTGCAGAAAAAAACATCTTAAGTTGTTAAGCCGAATGCTCTAATACCAAATTGCGGTGCAAACAATACTTCTATAAACTCCTCTTCTAGCCAAAACGAGGCAGGGGTTAAAGTCAATATCTCAGCCAAAAGCAAAAATAGGTCAACTACTACAAGTGTTGCTTGTTCAAATAGAGTTAGCCACTGAGGGTTACAAGCATGTATCCTGATAACACAATTGGTCCCTAGACCTCGTGTTCTATTTGTAGAGTGTTTGGAGTAGAATTTGCTTGCCTGGCTTGAGGTTTTAGCAAGTCCATGTGGATTCACCTAAATGGGGTTGGCACTCTCTGTTTTGTCTTCGCAGATTCAACTTTGTATTGGATGGTGAGCTTGGTCCTGTCCTAAATGTTGAGCCTGGTTCTTTTCTAATTTTTGACATTCACAATTTCCATTTGTTTCGTTTAATGTCAAGGGGACACTCCCCCTTCTTTTTTCCTGATGTTTCTATTTTTTTTTTGTTTATCCACTTGGATACACCCTCCTAATCTGATTGTTTATATATTTGGTATTTTCTTTCATTCCTTTACCCTGACACAGGCCCTTGATCGCTGCAACTGCAGTGCCCCCTTCTATCTAATCGCAAACAACATTGTCATCACTTATCTCTCCTTCCTACTAACTATCCCACTTACCTTCATTCTGCTCCCACTCTCTGCATCTCCATATACCTGCCATGATCTACATTGTTTGTTGTGCAGGTGCTTCTGCTGTGGTGTTGTGGGCCTGTCAATTCGTTATATTATTTACCTATCTCATTTCTCTGGAGGTTGTTTGCACCAGTGTTCCAGTGGTGAGGCTTCTCAATTTATGTTACAGTGAATAACAGTCGAACTGCCTGCATGTGTATGTTATGTGGGCATTATATGCTTAGGGGCTGGTAGTCTCACACAAGAGGTCCAAGGGGCACAAGGGATTAACCATGTGCTGGTTTTCTAGATGTCACATTTTGTTTCAGTCAGGGTGCACTGTAATAGTGTCATCATTGGGTAGGTATTTTTATTGTTTTCTTCAGTAGATACTGTAGTTTGCCATTAAAGAGACCACAGACTTCATTCTACAGGTCCCTCCTCAGACATGTTCACTCTTGGCAGCTGCTTCCAGACTCTTATTGAAGTTTCGCACCTTTGTAGGTCTGACTAGCCTAGGAGACCATACGTGGACCCGTCAACTCCAAACTCTTAGGACCATTTGCATTCTTGCCTTCTCTTGTTACCTGCTCCCTCAAACATGTCCCCTATCAATTGTGCATAGTCTACTTCATTAAGGGAGTTAGGCATTCCAGGTTGTAAGAGCCAGAATTGAGTCAGACGCTCAGGGCAACTAGAAACTTTAAATGAAAGGGTCAACATGGTTTGGACTCAAAAGCAGCAGGTGGCTTCTGAGGTTTTCTTAGTCAGACACGCAGGTGCAAGAAAACCACAATCTCTAGCATAACAAGAATACCCTTGGCTAGCAGCTTCTCCAACAGCATGCACAGTCCACCGTCCAGACAAACAAACAAGCTCCAATAGAATGGAATCGCCACTGTGACATTGCATATGGGTTTCTACCAAGTAAAGGTCCTTACTGCAACAATTCACACTGGCGTCCATTCCATTCCATGAATAGCAGAATGCAAGCACGCTTACTTAGTATACACCAGATTAAGTAAAGACAAATGATTAATTACTCACTTTTTAGGTAAATAGATTGACTTTCTCCTGGAATATAGAGATTAAGCCAGAAGGTTCAGGAATAAATGATTTAATGAAGCATACTCACATAAAAATCGTTTTGAATCTAGCCCCCAGAAGGTACCGCACTGATTACTTGGTGTACTGTCAGACTATGGTATAGTAGTATAAAAATTACAAATTCACCTCAAGAGATATTTTGACACCATTAGCAGATGTTTCATACACAACACAAATATACTTATTTTATGGACATCATTATACAGCTTATTATACAATCTTCTCTTATTTCAATGCAAACCGTCATGTGAGATGACATTATTCTCCACTTGGTGAATTGCATGTGCTTTTAAGAATTTTTTCTTCCTTACACACACTCTCCTTGACTTCTTAACTCTCTTTTTTCTCCCTCCCACAGAAGAAATATACTTTCTTCTGCCATGTGTTGGTTATATGTCGAATCCGTTCCAATTGTTGCAGAACTATTGTAACACCTCAGACTAGACATAATTGATTTTTAAATCTCATTTCTGACTTGGAATGAGGATAAAAGGCTGGATCACAATTGACGACTCTTTCCCCACAACACTTATTTAGGGAAATTAGAATAAATGGGGCTCAGTACTCCCCGCTCACTTATAAGCCAACAGTAGATCGACTATTGGTTTCCAAAGACTATGTGACTTGGACTCTGGGGGTCGACGTCATCACCTGTGAAATAAGCTCATTGGTGCACGGAAAATTACACTTTTATTTGATCAAACAAGACGCCTCTCCTCAAACAGCACACAATGTCGTGAGCAGACTTTATTGCAATGTAGAGACCGCTCTAGGCTCACATTAGGCAGCTAGCCAAGGGCAGGCTCCTTATAAAAGGGTGCTGGAAGGAAGTTGACATTGTACCCATCAATCCACCTGTAGCATTTGTGTTGGATTATAATAGCGTGATCTGTATGCACCACTCCCGGTTAGCGTGCATCAATGTGCATCTGTAATTGCGCCTAAGATCAGTGTTTTAAGTGGAAGTACAGAAGGGCAGGTACTCCCTCTTTAGAGTACCTGTTTGCTCCTAAGAAGTGCATGTACTTTCCATCAAATGTATTCCAGCAGTGCTGAGAAGTGCAGGTACTCTCCCTTTTAAATTAAAGATGTACAGGTACTCAGTACCTGCACATTTAAAGCACTGCCTAAGACCTTGACTCATTAACGTTGTCTACATCAGTCTTCCAACCTGCAAGAAAAGCTGTCTTGCCCTTGCAAAGTTTTGCACCCATGTCTTATGATTTGGGAGAATAATGCAAGAATGTGTTTTTCAGACAGTGGGGCTATTGTTTCTGTTGAAGGGATATTCCCGCTCACTAAACTATTGAAGGCCACAGGATGAAGCTTGACGTGGACTTGACGATACATGTATTGCACCGCGATCCACCTGTCATAGTTAGCAGAAGAACCACAGCTCCAGGGGTGTCGCTATCAATGGTGCAGCAGGTGCAGTGACACCAAGGCCCGGGAGTGTTAAGAGGTCCACTGAACCCTGTAGTAATCAACCATAGATAGAACATGGCATTTAAAGTGCCATAAGATATGTTGTACATTGTGCCATGCAAAGAATACAACAAACCCCAGTTATGGCTGAATTTTACTACCTAACCAATGGACCGGGAGGCGCATTTTCCGTACCTGGCCCAGGGACGAAGACACCCATGTTAAGCCATTGCATCACCACCTGCCTTTTAGTGAAAATCATATGCCACTGACATTCACTGCATGCTGCATGCAGGCCCGGGCACCTTATGGAGTGCAGTTTGGGCCTGTTGCTCACCGGGTGTGGCTGGTGGGGACCACATCATTTCCCAGTATGCGTTATGCACATAGAAAAGTCAGCCAAAGGTGATTCGTATTCGGCCTCAATCGAAATCCTTAAGAGATTTTATTGTGAAAAAGAGAAGAATATCTTGTTCCTGCCAGAAAAGAAAGGCGCCTCTGCCAGTGAAGCGGCCTTGTTCCCTCTTGCCTCATCAGCGTTCCCACGGAGATAAGCCACGGTTTCCAAGGCAATCCTGGGCGTGAACTCCTCTTTTTCCATCATAGCACGCAAAGTTAACAGCCAATGGAAGGAGGCGGACCTCAGCAGAGGGCCTTGACGCTCTGATGAAAGAGAGCACGTGAGCATGAAAAACAACATGGCCTCCGCTCCGCGTCGAATGCGATTGGACGTGGCGCGCTTTTCTAAAGCCCCCGTTGCCCTGTGGTACTTTGCACTTGTTTGACGGGGTTTTGAAAGAGTGGTAAACCAAAGTTCTGGGCTCGTCTTATCCGTGAAAGAAATTCCATGTTTTCTGAATGCACCGCTTTAACTAATTGTTCTGCCTTTTTACCTTCGCTGCATATATGAATCTTTGTAGGATATAGGGGATCATCCTAGTACCACAGGGTGTTGTCCCCTCATCACCTTGAGAACACTGCATTAGTGATGCAACCTATGCCTTGTCACTGTCTGGCTTTTTTTTTTTAAAACAATTTTTATTACTTTTCATTGGAACAAACATACACGTTGACAATCAATACGACAATAGTTCTGTGAAGATGTGGATATACAGTTGCATGTAATCGGAGTCTAGTAATACATTATCATGCTTGGTATTTTACTGTGTAGTTCACTTGCAGGTGATAATTTAACATTTCAGTCCCACTCCCCCTCTTCTTCCTCGTCAGAACTGTCTTCATCATCCTCTTGCAGCAGGTCGCATAATTCCCCTCTATATACATTTCAGCACGCCCAAACATTGTTCCACTTACGAGGGCAAGCCCTGTTTACGTACACCGCCCGCTCTGTGAACATTAACAAGTCCATGTTCCTGCTCCATTGCGCCAATGGGGGTAGTTCGGGGGCGCCCCATTTTTGTGCTATATCTCGCTTCGCCACCATGATGGCCAATGTGCCCCATATTTGACCATACCTGGACAAGTAATTTGGATCCCAAATATTCAAAATACATTTACGTGGCTCTGGTAGCAGTGACACCTTTAATGTTTGTGAGACAGTGTGCATCACTTGGCGCCAGTATTCAGTTACGAGTGGGCAGTCTCAGAGGGTATGGAATAAGGTACCTTCTTCACCACAGCCCCGAAGACAATAGGGGTGCGGAGCTCTTTGTAGCTTGTGCAGTGTAGTTCTAGTGTAGTATATCCTATGTAAAAATTTTAATTGCACTAGCCTGAACTTAGCTGAAATGCCCACTTCCTTTGGGGACTCCATTGCCTCGTTCCATTCGGTGTCATCCATATCGCCTATGTCCTCCACCCACCTCCCGCGCAATTTCAGTGTAGGGTCTGATAGGTTATTTATTAGTTTTTTTATAGGTAAGGGAAGTGGCGCTATGTTGCATGTAGTCAGTGAGTAGTCTATCTTCTAGCGGCGAGGATTCCGGGACTTCAGTGTCTGCTGGTATTGCCTGTAGTAATGGGTGCCTGATCTGAACATATCTGTAAGTTTCGTTTGGCCCCAGATCGTATTGTTGCTGGAATGGGGTGAACGGGATTACCGTCCCCTTGTCCCATAGATCTCCCACCGTGGACAGTCCAATGTTGTCCCATTGTGTAAATCCTTTGCTCCTTCTCAGTTGCCCCAATGCCTTCGTGTCCCAGAGTGGGGTGAGCTTAGTGATTGTTCCCTTCCAACCCAACTTTGCCTGTGCTGTGTGCCATATCATGGCTGTATGTTTCGTGGGTCCTATCAATTTCGCTGCTTGGCCTCTGTTATAGAGCACTGAGAGCATACTATCCGTGCCTAGTTGAGTCCTGTCAGCCCTGTAAGCGGGGTCATCCCGAGGCGCATGAATCCACTGGTTGATGATTTTGAGTTGGGCAGCCCAGTAGTACAGTTGCAGGTTCGGCAATGCAATTCCCCCCTCGTACCAACTTCTGTTTAGTTTGGCATGGACAATGCGCGCTGGTCGGTTACTCCATAACAGGTTGGACACTAATGCTGTCGCCTGCCGAAAGTACCTCGGTGGGACCGGGTAGGGTGTGTTTTCCAAGGCATAAAGGAACCTCGGGAGAGCCATCATTTTGTAGAGCGCTGCTCTTCTGAGGAGCATCAGTGGCAATAGCGCCCAATGCCACACATCATTTTGCAACCGGTCCAGGGGTGGTTTCAAATTTTTTTCAAAGAATTCTGTCTGATTGTCGGTGATATAGATACCAAGGTACTTAAAGGAGGCCGTGGCCAACATAAGCGGGCAGTCTATAGCAAGCTGGGGTGCTGGCTCCTTCAGAACGTTTAATACGAACTTCAACCAATTCAAGGTGTATCCCGACGTCTTCCCTTAGACATCACACAGTGCAAGGAGCGCTGGTACACTTCTCTCCGGATCTGTCAAATACACCAACATATCGTCAGCGTAAAGCGACACACGATCCTCCCATCCCTCCTTCCAGCTAATTCCTTTCAATAAAGGTGTATTTCTAATCCGTGTCACCAGCGGTTCTAGGACTAGGGCAAATAGCAAGGGTGAGAGAGGACAGCCCTGCCTGGTCCCCCTCGACAGCTGGATTGCATGTGAGATGTGTCCGTTGGCGGCTATGTGAGCAACTTGGTTAGCGTATAGAAGACGTATCCAGGCTATGAACTTGGGGCCACATTTCATGTGGGACAGGACTGCAAAGAGGTGGCCCCATTCCACCATGTCAAACGCCATTCTGGCATCTAAGGAAAGGATCACAGCTGGTTCTAATAATGACGGAGCTCGTGGTAGTACCCCATGCACACGTCTGAGATTGAAAGCGGTGCTTCTGTTCGGCATGAATCCCGACTGATCAGGGTGTATCAGCAGTGGGAGATGGGTCATCAATCTAGTGGCTAAAAGCTTCGCAAGGATTTTTGCTTCTGCATTGAGGAGAGAGATTGGGAGGTATGAGGCGCAATCTGACGGTGGCTTGCCAGGTTTCGGAATCACCACTATCTTGGCTGTTCGCTGATCCAGCGGGAGTTCCGCTTTCGCTAGACACTCTGTGTACATAGCCAGGAGTGGCGGGCTAAGTGTATCTGACATGAGTTTGTACCACTCTATGGGGATTCCGTTGGGGCCTAGGGCTTAACCGGATTGTATCGCCTGTATAGCCAATTGTATTTCTTCGATAGTGAGGCCAGCTTCCAGATCTTGGACCGCCTCCTGTGGAAGGGTCCGGGTCACGATATGACTAAGGGCTTCCGAGGCTGCGCTTTCTGTGATTTCTCGGTCAGGGGTGTACACTCTCTCAAAGTGATCCGCCAGCGTGTTCACTATCTCTTCGGGGTGCGTCTGAAATTGTCCCACACTAGAGTACAATTGTTGTATACCTCTATTGCTCCCCCTTCTTATCCAACCAGGCTAACATCTTTCCCACTTTATCTCCCACATTGTAAATTTTGTGGGTTGTAGCCGAGATATTATCCAGTACTTGCAGTCTGAGATGTTCCCTATACCGCTGCTGATGTAGCTGTAAAGTATGAGCTGAGGCTGCCGTGGGATCCGTCATATGGGCTATGTTGGCCGTGTGCAAAGACAGTTCCAACTCGGAGTGTTCTTGTCGTCGTGCCCTTTTGTGCCCCGCAATGGAGGCCATTGCGTGTCCTTGAAGGACCGTCTTGTATGCTTCCCAAAGTATCGAGGGAGAGGTCACTGACATTACATTTTCATTGAAGTATAATTTAGTCGCTTTCTTAAGATCCTTCTTAATTTTGGGGATCCTTAGAAAGTTAGGGTAAATGGGGTATATTCTCCTATGAGTTCTCTCTTGGCTGGTGAAAGTCCATACCATTGGAGAATGGTCGAATATTCCCCATGGCAGTATATCTATGGTGTCTACATAGTGTATTCCATTTCCAAGCATTAGGAAATAATCTATTCGGGACAAACTGTTGTGCGCTGTGGAGTGGTAGGTGTACTGTTTCATGTTGGCGTGCTTGTGTCGCCAGATGTCCGTCATGCCTATTGCCTCTAGGAAACCCTGAAAATTGGAAGGACCGGACGCGTGTGCTCGGACTGAGAAGGTATCTAATATTGGGTCTACCACGGAGTTGAAGTCTCCCCCAATAATGGTGTCTCCCGCCGGGAGGTTCAGTAGAAACTCACCCAACACTGGTAGGGCTACTGCTTGAAGTGCTGGTGGTATATAGACTATATATTCTCCTTGTAGTTATTTTCTGAATCTGGACTACTAGCAGACTTTTTCCGGATGGTCATCTATAGCGCCTTGATGCCTTTGGGTAATTGCTGTGCTCTATACATTTTAAATCAAATCATATACTTTGCAGTTTGCATGCAGCTCTTTGATGACACTTAATAGCTAATTATTTTAGGATCTTAACCTATAAAGTGTAACTATCAAAAGAATTTCTCTGACAAAAGCAGTAACCCACTGATCTAGCTAAATTGTATGCACTATGGTACAAGTTCTTTGCATCAGGCATATTAACCCTCTGGGCTACCTTATGATGATTCAAAATTGCCCCTAGACAAAATTCTGATCTCTCTCCAGGAAGAACATTAATCACCGGAGTTATTTTGACACTTTTATTGTTGCATGAAAGTTGCTGGAGACAATGAAGAGGGCAGCACTTTTAAATCAAAATATACTTGAAAACACAGCGCCTCCTGAAGTAGCGCCCAGTGCAGTTGCCCAGATTGCAAGGCCTTAGATCCGCCCCTGTATATATAGATAAGGATATATAGATTAAAAAAACACACACAGTACACACACACATATTTTAACTATAGTTACCATGCGTGGTAAAGGCACTGAATGGGATCTGGGAAAAGAGAATATATGAAGAAACATAGTTTTGAAGGAAAAGTAACTTTATAAGTTGTATGTATGTAATCTAAATCTAAAATATATGTATAAACACCATCTTCTGTAGAGAGAAAAGTTAAAGAACTACCCGTTGTCATCAATGGATTGTTACAATACCGTTACAGTATTGAGACACCAAAGAGCTGAGGTTAAGGTGACTATTTTTGTTATTTCAGTCTCTTATATTCTTTTGACGTAGGCATTTATCGTGGGTCGGTTTTCAAAGTTCTATCTGAAAAATGTAACTGCACAAGGAAAGACAACAGGGACCACTTTTATTGTATTATTAGTTCTATACCATGTGTTAAAATATTAAATTTATAATTCTTGAAGAATTCAGGTGAATCAGTTATTCCACGGGTAGAGGTGCGACACATTTGATGCTTACCTGAAAGCAGTGGGTGGTGATATATTTACAAAAGGGAAATTGCCCATGTTAAAGCATAGCTGTGGGATCAAAGGGAGAAGAGTTTAGAAACCATTACCGTTTCAAAATATTAATGAGGCTGATGATGCTTCTGATTAGGATGAAGATTTAGATGATCAGTATGAAGGGGCTATGAGGATGTTAGAGGAGAATTTTAGAAAACAGTTTAGCACAGTGGTGGAGAAATATAAATTATTTTCACATGCACAACTTCCAGGAGAATCTGTTGAATGTGTAGCAGGGTTATGGACCATAGTGGCCATATATAAAGTCACAGATTTAGACAGTGAAATCATATAAGATCATTTATTTGCCAAGACCAACAACGTAAACATAGAGGAAACGCTGCTTGGGATATAGGAACTTCTTTAGAAAAGTTGAAGAATTTGATCTCAGAACACATCATGTTATCTGAAAGCATTGAAGGCAAATCAGAGTGTAGCTAGGTTGAATCAAAACTGTGAGTTGAATGGCACTGAGGTGGAGCAATTGGTGAATGAGAGCAAAACAAAGGGTGGAAATGGTAACGCGCCTGTTGTTTGGGAGAAATGCCAATGTTATAGGCGTGGAAGCGTAAAGCACACCGCAGCTTCTACTTCATATTCCACATTAAAAGGGCCATTTTTCCAGAGTGTGTAAGACTGAGAAGGATGGAAGGAAAAACATGAATGTGGTCCAAACAGTTAACTAAAACAAAGAGGAAAAAGATGATTATCAGATTATGGCGAGGAAGTCGCAGTATTGGTAGTGTGTGAACATCACTGGAGGATAATTCTGTCTGTCCACACTATCCACTTCCTTCAAAGTGTTTGGTGAATGTGTGTGGTACTAATGTACAAATATTGGTGGATTCATGTTCGCCGTATACCCTGATTGACTGGGGTCTTTGGGAAATGTTGAGAAAGGTAGAGCTGATTGAATCTTACAAAGAACCAGAAGGATAATATTCAACACAACTAATATATAAGGGAAGGCCCACTTGGGGTAAAGTTTTTGTGGTGGAGTTAGGATGGCGGGAGCAATGAGCATTCGGTATCATCATGGACCCAATCATCCTGAATAAGTCTTAATGATGGTGAATAGTTATATGACAGGTGGATGCATACGTTTCCAAATCTGTTTAGTAAAAGATTGGGCATTTTGAAAAAAATCAGTCATCACATTGTATTAATGAAACTTCTTGTTCAAAAATTCGAAAGCCTCAAAGACATTGTTAAAAGAAGGACTATGCTCTTCGATTGCCAAACAGCAATGAGTTGTTGGAAAGTATGAGGGATGCTGAGTTATTTTATTTGCTTCATTTTTCTAATGCTTACCACCAGGTCTTATTGGATTTGGACTTCAGACATTTGACATCCTTCATAATACCTGAAGGAGTTTTCGGTTTTGTGCGGGTGTCATTTAGCTGGAGACTATAGAGAAAGCTTGTAGCCCGGGGAACAAAGAGAAGCTAAGTTTATTTTTAGGGCTTGCCGAGTACTATGCAAAGTTTGGAGGTTATTTCTCAGATCGCACAAGGGTACTAAGGACATTCATGAAAAAGGCAAAACGTTTACATGCTCACTTGAGTGTAAAGAGACTTTTAATGATGTTAAAAGAAGCATTGTATTCACTGTGGAGTTGAAACCTTATGGTCCTTGTGGGCAGTCCATCATAGTTACTTATGCAAGTTTGCATGGTTTGTGAGCTGCACATATACCGTCGTGGTCAGTTCAAGAAGGAGTTTTCGCATTTGCTTTAAGAACCCTGAGGGGGGCTGAAGCAAGGCACTATGCGATAGAAAAAGAAACCATTGTCTCCTGGTGGAGAGTACAGCACGCAGGTACGGCTACTCCCCTGTGTAGCTAAATAGTTGTACTGATTGCAAGAATACACATTTAAGGTTACTATGTTCTGGTATATATAAAAAATTGAATCCACACTGCTGATCCAGACTGCCATAAGGAGACCCAGGTTGTAGGAGGGCGATGATTGGTGTCTGGCTTCAAGCCAGATCAGGCTTGCCACGGATCCATCATGAAGGAAAAATGGAGAAGTGAGCGTATCTAGAGATAAGACTCTCCAGGCAGAGATTGAGCATCTGTTTGGAGTTGCGAGAGGTCATGGAATGACAAGGCAGGAATGACTGGCTTCAAGCCAGTCTGGTCAGAGTTATCAGTAGGAGAGGAGGTGTGGAGAATTGCTGACAGGAGGTGTGGAGATTGCTGACTGGAAGCTCAGCTTGGAAGAATAATGCGTTGGATGCATGAAGGCCTTAATGAAATGCAATCTATGAAAAGGCGGGCAGACTCGTGTGGATTTTGGGTATCAGGGCATGGATCGGGACATAGAGTATTTTGTGAGGGATGTGTTGTATGTTCTAGCAGTAAGTCCCACATATCTAAAGAGACACCAATAGTGTGTGTGAAAATCCTTAAGCATGTTGGAGCAGAAGATAGGAATATATGTTTGCAGTCATTCCATTTGGTACTAGCATTCTGGATGGTTTCTGTCATTGTAAATATTGATTATTACTATAAATGGCCATGGGGAAGGGGGGTTTCTGAAAAAAGTTAAGCATGCTGAAGTGATAACTTTTTGTGAGGAGGTTTTCAGGGAAAAAGGTTGTCCTAAAGAAGTGATAATGGACAACAGACTGCAGTTTCTTTTATAGCAGGTTTGAAGACCACCACCATCAACCGTGTGTACCCATTTTAGAGCAACACTATATCACGCACAGAAAAATGGACTGGTAAAATTGTTCAGTTTAATGATGGTGAGTGTGTGCAATAAAACACCTTTCTCTTTTTTTGAAGCCTAGAGTCTCCTGTACTATGGTTATTCCAGCATTAATGGGTGGGATGTTAAGAGGGAGAGTTAGTATGATGGGTTTGTGAAAGAGAGTGCATCATATTCATAAGGATTGTGTCCAAAGCCATAACATTAAATTCAAGTTGATAGAGAGACAATATAAGATGAGTGAAAGTGTCCGAGTGAAATTGCCTCATATTACGAGGGGGCATTCAGGTGGTCTTGTCTCAAGTGTGAGTGAGAACTCAGTGTGGTGCTTGAAGTTGCAAAGAAGTGGAATGTGGAGAAGATGACGGCAGTGTGGAGGATGGATTATGGAAGGAATATCATGTAGAGACTGTGAGTTTTCATGCTGATTTCATGCTGATGCTGAAGATGGGTGTTATATATGCTTAATTGTTTTTTATACAAGTAATTCATTCAATGTGAATAAGGAGTAATATTCTCTTTTTCTACATTTCGATTGGGGTCAACTGTAACATTTATTTCTGTCCTGAAGATGGTCTCGTGTATGACAACGTAGAGACCAAAACATCGACTTACACCTTCTCTTTTATGATTTATTTTTAATTAATAATTTGAAGAAAGGTGTCTTTTAATGTCACAGTGAGGTCACATGAGTAATAGTGTTACCTATCTGTTGCATTAGTATAAATTGTTTATATTTGTACCCTGTAATTCATTTGACCAAGATAAAATCATCTATTTTTCTATATACACTCTCTCAGTTTTTTTCTTGTTTTATATGACCTCTTTGACAGCATGTGTAAGTTTACCTAATACATTGTAGGAGTAAACTGAATGATACAGACTTAGACGCTACCATAGATTCAATGGTGTCAAAATAATTAAAATTAGGAATTATTTTCCAAAAAAGAAATTTGTCTATTTATTTGACCCCTTTAAGTTGAAACTCTCTGGTAAAGAGACAAAATATTGTGAAATAAAATCCCTTGAAGGTATTCAGGTATGGACATGTAGCTCCGCCCGTATTTTATTGGCTTGTGCCATTGTTCTTTGTAAACTGTGGCTTTTCATTGGTCACTAGGCTTTATAGTCCCTCCTTAGAACCACCTTGTCTCATTTTGTAACCTCCCATGAGGACACCCCTTTTGCATGTGTTGTTACTTGGTAGATTCTAATTACAGTCTCCAGGCACTAATTTGTGCAGGTTTTCACCTGCCTGCGGTTGCAGGCAAGACACGCTCTCCTGCAAAGCTTTATTTTATTTAACTTCATAGCACAGCATGCCACAATGATAGAGTGGCGGCATCGCCTTTGGTTTATTTGCGGCACCGAACATGACCGCATGTTTTTTTCTTCTATTTCTTCATTTTCTTTGTTTACAAGAGCCCCATGCCACAATGTCACGTTAATGGCAGCTGCCTCCCCCTTTTCTTTAGACTAGCTGCACCTAAAAAAAAAAAAAGGTGCGTGGCCACTATTAAAGTGAAAGCGCAAACAGATGCTTGTTTTATTGTAAAAGCCCCACATTTCATGCTTTCACTTTAATGGTGGCCGCACACCTTTCTTTATACAACCAGCGGCTAAAGAAAGGGGCGCGGCCGCCATCAAAGTGAAAGGGCGTCATAGAGAACTTTCACACAAAAAAAACATTTGCGATGCAAAGTTATCTGTTTTAAAAAGAACCCATAAATAAAATGCTTTGTCATTTATAATGCCAATAGCTCAAACTCTCGTACATGCGAGGCCTATTGCATTGTAAATGCTTGTTTTTTTTCCAGTGAAAGTATCAATATGCTGTTCATTGGTATCTACTATGTTTCTCTACCATTTTGTTATTATTTGAATTGGTTATATAATGTTTTCTTATAGGAAGGTGGATGTCTTATACTTTCAGTAATATATATTGTGTTATCTTAGTTGTTTCACTTTCCCCTTGGTTGTGGTGATAACTGACTCCATTATGATTGTAGTCTAGTGTCAGAACCCCACTCTCGTTGTTTTAACGTTCTGAGAAAGTTATCTGGCATGAGTCTGCCAGGCTGCCCTGTACCTTTCGTTTCTAAATAATCAATACCTTCTGTAACTTGTGGTGACCCACAATGAGCCCTATATATATTTTGTTCTAATGACTGCCTTCCTGGCCACCTAAAACCAAGAGTAGCAAGTCAGGGCAAAGGGTAGCAGGTACTATCCTAATTAATGCCAATGCCTGTATATTACAATTAGCTGCTTATCCTCCAGTTTACCAATTAGGCACCCAATGTTCAACACTGCAGCTACTAGGCTTTGCCCTCTTTTATACCAAGGTAATTTCAAAATGCCTTCTGGGAAGGTCTTTTGTGAAATGAAGTCCACAATGCCAGTGCACCCCAAAACGACTCCACCAACAGGAAAAGCAACTCTGCCAACAGCGCGCTGTGCCATCCAACGTATCACAGAAAATGAAGTCCATGAGGGTCTGTGGCTGGAGTGTCTAGGCTTGTGAAAAGGGGGTTATGGCCTTTCTGCTGAGGGCACATCCCATAATCAGAGCCTTCAATGGCAATGCCATTACATTTCATAGCTGGTGTCTATCCGAAGCAGGTTTCAAAGTAGATTATGGTAACGCCCTCTTTGCAGGAACATTGAAGGCAAACATTCAGAAACTACAGACCTTAGATAATATTGTGGTCATGGTAGCAAAGGACGTTCCATTCAGACACCATGTCAGTCTTGCAAGTTGGCAACTGGATTGGCTTCCAGTAAGGAAGAAGAAATTCAGTTTGAAATGCTTGCTCTGCTGCACAAATCGATGTATGCATCTGGCGTATAATGTTGAGTCTCTCCTAAGACAGTGCAGATGCACTGTCGCTTGCGAGAGATTTTGCTTACTTAAAGGACTTGGAGCCCACACATTGCTTACCATTTGTAGGCTTCGTTGTGACTCTTATTAGTTGACTCCTTATTGTCCAGCGTGTGATAGTTTCACTTCCTCTTCTTTTGTGTGAAACATGGCCCAAGTAATTTGATTACTGTCCTTCTGCTAGTCGCACTGTGATTGATGGACTGTTTTTCTTTCTTCTTCCACAGTTGTCAGTGTTGCTTTTTCCCCTCCCACCCTCCATTGTCAGTGTTGCTTTTCTCCTTCCCACCTCCCATTATCCATGTTGTTTTTACCCCTTCCACCCCTCATTGTCCGTGTAACGTTTTTTCTCCCTCCCCCTGTTTTCCATGCTGTTTTCCCTCCCAACCCCGGTTTCCGTGTTGCTTTATAACAAGGCTAAAAGACATTTGCAAAGCCAATAACTCTTGAATAGGCGAGACTAACTTGCTTAGCCAATGCGTAGTCATCTAGTTTTTAATACACATTATGGATCTACTACCCAGCGATAGTGTTATGTCTTAAATACTAAATGCTTTTTGTTCAACATAGAACCAACAGTTCAAAGACCGGAGCAAAGAGTTTTCCTCACACAATGGCCGACAGTCAACTCTACCATAATCGCTGCTGCCTCAGACAGGCGTTAAAACACATCTTTAAAGCCAAATGGTGACCTTATGATGGAATAGTATATTTTGAGTGTGACGAGCACCTGGCACACACAAATTTAGGGTACTTTCTGAGAGCCTCGGCCCACCCACGCGTGGGCATCATTTGAGCTGACCCTTGCATCTTACCCACTATGTGGTCCCATCCGGCATCTGTTACACTTTTTTTACTACTTTGCTATCACTCATTAAGGCCCACATTCTGACTGAGGTGGTATTTTTTTGTGTGTGGTAATACCATTTGGGTAAATACCAATATCGCAGAGCATTTTTTCCCCCATCTCATTATTATATGCGCTCAGCTCCCAATGATGAGTTTGACAGGTCGACATAGGAATGATGTGCAAATGCTGTCTCTTTTCCCACAGTGATCCCAGTTCTATTGTATTTTAACATCTTCATAGTGCGTACTACTCCTATGTAGGAATCTGGAGGGCTTGCCTTCACAGGCAGTATCCTATACGGTGTTGGGTGTGTGATTAAAAGAGTGTTGTCTTTTTTTTTTATCTCATGTGGGAAGAGTATCCGTGTCTTGCGTGATGACGACAGAGTTGCGCTCTTGCTTTATGCGGTGCATCATTTTGTACTGTTAGTGGTAAAGAAGCGTAAAAGATAGGCATGCATCTTATGTTTTTCAGTAAGATGGCGACTTTAACCATCTTCAGTGGCGTAACTTAGGCCCCTGCAGTGCAGGGCTCCTAGATCAAGGGGGCCCCCTCAGCACAGTACCCTGGCCTGAGAGCTCCTGGTTGAGTCCGATGGGGTCCCTCCATGTACCTTGCAGGGGGGCCTCAAGTTTCGTTTCGCCACTGATAATCTTTTTTCAGACCCTTTCATGGCATTTCTTATGAGCCCAGCCCACTAAAGTGTTAACCGGAAAATGTTGACCTTTCAGAAGTCTTTTGATTATGTTTATGGTACTGAGCATGCATAAGTTGGAATGGGGTCAGGCAATGTAAGTAGAAGAGGGGAAAACTCTAAACAGTATAGATTTTTCCTGCACACATTTTACTAGAATTTATCTGTCAAAAACTGTATAGAAAATTGCAACTCTCCAGGGTCCGATCATCCTGGGGACATAAAATAATTACTTTTACTTATTGAAGAGAATAAAAAAAGACCACTTTTTTTTCTTGACTGACTGCAGTCGGATTGTTTCATATCGGTTGTCCAAGGAATGCTAGTGCTTTTTTTTTCATTTAAAGGCTTCATCAGCAATAAGATAAGCGGTTTGTGTTTGCTTTCTCCTACCCAAACATTGTTTGGCTTCGGTGCCAGCTGTGGATTAGAGGTCCCTTGTGGCCCTCCTCCCCTCGCCCTGCTGAACGCCCCCACACTCCAGCAGCGGCTCCGGTCCTGACCGGTTCCGTGATGGCGGCAGGGCTTGAACCCGCCCGACCCGACCCTGGAGTCATGGAAACACGCAGCCCTTGTGGGCAGCCAGCCGTCTGCAGCACCCTCCACGCGCTGTCTCCATTCGGCTGTCTGTCCCCTTGGGGTTTTTTTCCGCCGCGATGCGTGACGTGCCTACTTGACTGTATTCAAAGACTTTTTTTACTGTACTTTTTGTCTAACGTGACATCCTGCTTGCGTTTTGGCAGCAGTTTGAATTCATGCTGGGCTTGCATTTATGATATGAAATGTCCTGCTTAAAGCGCAAAGGCGATTTCAGTCCTAACTGTACTAGATTTCTATTGGCAGGAACCAGTTCTAGGGTCACCATATGACCCCCTGTCACCATAACACAACTTTTGCAAAGAAGGTCTTTTCCTTTTTCAAAGCATTATTCTCATGTGCCTTCCTCCAGTTGGTTTATTTGAACTGAACCAAGAAGACATCTTCCAGAAAGCACCGGTTTACTGGCACCAGGGTGTCCCTAATCATGTTTAATCCTTGAATTGAGCAATAAACGTCTGGTTATCTTTACTTCTTGCGAAAAACAAAACATCTCTGCCTTGTGGTGGCTTATCGGAGTCCCTAATCCTGCAATTAAGAGTGGACTGTTTGCACAGCAAGGGCCCTCGCGCGCTAATGCCAAATCCGGTAAATGAACGCGCGTTCAAGCTGACATCATTTGTTAAACGTGCAACAAAAAACATGTTTGAAGGCAGCAGGACCAGCCAAAGAATTGAGCCCTGAGGTCATTGTTAGACAAACATTGGCACACACATCTCTGACCCAGGATCCCACTGGTTCCTCAGAAGCGACCCGACCAGGCTTGCCAAGTGAAATACTTGTTACATTTTCATGGTCCTTTGTACGTTTCTGGTCTGGTATCTTAAGACTGAGGATTTCATTTCGCATGGTACTGGTTCGTCTGAAGTAGGTTAGAACTAGACCCATGCGAAGGAGAGGGGTGTCTTGTGAAACTTTTCTTAGAAGGACTCATATTTCCAATCAGAAAGTAGCTGCTGGGGTGAGCCACCACCTTCAATCCTGAAAAACACCACATCTCATAACTCTTCAAGTTTTGCCTCTTCCTAGCTCTCTATTTACATCTGTTTCGCTTTCCTTCTGAGTTTTTCCTCTGTTTATGTCTTCTTTTCCATTTGTTTTCTCGCAAATCCCTCACTTCTCCTGTGTCCTGCTTACCAATCACAATCTTTTTCCCTCACACCCGACTCCTCTGATTCCCTTCTTCCCCCGTTTCTATGTGTCCAGCTTTCTCTTTGCTTATCTGAAATATCTGCCTTATGCACATTTCTGATTTCCACTGTCCTGCTTTGTCTCGCAACTGATTTATTTTCTTATATCTGGAACTTTCATTCTCATATGTGTATCTTCTTTCCCTCTTTGTTTTCTACATCACTTGCTCTCTCTCTCTCTCTCATTTTCTTTCTTTTCCTATCTCTTACCTCCATTTTTCACTCAGCAAACAGCCTTCTTCCTTTTTTTTTGTTTTCTCTATCTCTTTTTCAGGTCACTAATTCTCACTCGTTCACATTCCCTTTGTGGCTGTCTGTTCTTTCTCTCTTCCACCTCTTGTTTTGTTCTTTTGCGCACAATCAGTTTTCTATTTCTGTCTGAAACCTATCTCCATCTATTACTTTATCATACCTCCTAATCTCTCTCTCTCACATCTCTGTGCATTCTTTCTTTCTCCGAGTCTGTTTTGCATCCCCTTGTTTTATTCTTTCTTCTTCACCCTCTTGTTTTATTTTTATATATTCATTTCTTACTCCTGTTTCTCTGTCTCTCTTCCTCACTCTTCGATATTCCCATTCCACATTTCTCCCAGCTCAGCCTCGTTACATTGTTTTCCGTGCCTTCTTTATCTGTTTTTGTTTCCCCCATTTCCTCCCTTGCAGCCTGACAGTCCCGCCTATGCCTAGGTCTTCCTTAGCCTCGTATCTCCTCACACTTCTATTGCTCCTTTTCGTTGTCTTGCTTGTCTGTCACAGTTTCTCTTTCCCCCTGCCCTTTGACTCCTCTGCTTTCTTTCTTTCTGTGTCCCTATCTATCTTTTACCTTTTCTTTGTTTTTGTTCTCACAATTTTGCCTTACCCATACTTTGTGTTTTGAATTGCTCTGTCTACTTTTCTGTCCCCGGTGCACAAGCCTGAAACGTTGTCGTCTTTCTTGCTCGCTTTCTTTCCTGTGTGTACTGTCTGTCGCCAGCTCCCCGTTTTCTATACCTGTCATGCTGTCTCACTTTTATTCACTCATATCCCTATTGCTCTTTGTCTTTCAACTCATTGCTCTATTGTTTGTTCTCTCTATCTGTTTTTACATTTTTCAATTCTCTCACCCTCCATCTGTGACCGCCTGGTCATTCTCTCAGGTACCTCTGTCTGTACTTATCCATGGACTCTCTGCCTTTACTCTCTTACAGCTCTTTTTCTTAAATATACCTCTATACTCTCGTCGACCTCTGATTATCCCTTCTGTAGGTTTCTTGCATTTCGTTTTCTTTCTCTTGAGATTTTTTTCTCTCTGTTCCTCTGTCTCTCTTTCTCACTGTTTCATATAGCTGTCCCCTTCTACTCGTCCATTACAAACACAGGTTTACCCTTCTTTACTTGTTATCAGTGTTTTGTCTATTTTTTCTTCCTCTTCTTTCCCTCACTCGCTCTCTGATAATTCTTATGTTTGGGCCTCATTTAGTCAGATCTCGCTTTCATTCGTCGTGGGTCTCCTTTTTCCCATTATTCCATCCTCAATCTTATTTAATGTTTTTCTCTCCACCGTCTCTCCTTTTCGCTCACTTCTTTACTTACATCTTTGTATTTAAGAAGCTGTTTGACTTTTAACTCTTCCTCCCTCATCTTTGCTTTGTTGCTTCCCATAACTGAGTGTTTTTGTCTTCTTATCGCCGTCTCTCCTAACAATTTCTCCTTCCCTTCATCTCGTTTTCTTATTTCTCTCCCTTTCTCCCACGTGCTGGGCATTCACCTCCCTTAACTACTACTTTTATATATTTGTCTTATTTTCAATAGTTAATCGCTGGTTACAAATATTTATTCTGCAAGCAAATTATACATTTGCCTATTACAATGTAAACAATTTAAGATTAACAGCTATTCCGTGATATAAATGCGCCATTAATCTGCTTTTAGCTTTGGTCACATTTTTCATGTGTCTCCACAAGAATCCTCTCTTCTTGGCCTGTCCATCCTCCTGCTCTTTGCTCGACCTGCCCACCCTCCTGCCCTCTCCTCGGCCTACCCACCTCTCTTAACGGACTGCCCATCCCCCTGCTCTCTCCACGGGCTGCCCCCTCTCCTTCTCTCTCCACGTCCTGCCCACCCTCCTGCTCTCTCCTACGCAGCAAGCTAGCAGTCATGACACAGGCCAATCTGCTAGCAGGCATCAGTGCAACAGGCATCAATACACGCAGGCATCGGTTCATGCAGGCATGAGTGCAGAAAGGCCAGCAAGCACGCAGGCATCAGTGCACACAGGCCAGCTAGCATGCAGGCATCAGTGCACACAGGCCAGCTAGCACGCAGGCATGAGTGCACACAGGCGAGCCAGCACGCAGACATCAGTGCACACAGGCCAGCAAGAACGCATGCATCCGTGCACACAGGCCAGCAAGCACGCAGGCATCAGTGCACACAGGCCAGCTAGCTCGCTGGCATCAGTGCACACAGGCCAGCTAGCACGCAGGCATGAGTGCACACAGGCGAGCTAGCATGCAGACATCAGTGCACACAGGCCAGCAAGCACGCAGGCATCAGTGCACACAGGCCAGCAAGCACACAGGCATCCAGTGCACACAGGCCAGCAAGCATGCAGGCATCCAGTGCACACAGGCCAGCAAGCACGCAGGCACCAGTGCACACAGGCCAGCAAGCACACCGGCATCCAGTGCACACAGGCCAGCAAGCACGCAGGCATCCAGTGCACACAGGCCAGCAAGCACGCAGGCACTTGGGGACTAAAGATCAGCGCGAAGGAAGTTTGTGTGAGGGTATGCCACATTTGAAACTGGACACAATCGTATTGTAGTGTCTAGCATTTATATCGTTTTTCGTATACCTTTTTGGGGCCTATTTTCACAGGTGCGGACCTACACCATTGAGATGTGCACGGTTGGTGAAGAGAGTTGTATTCGTTGTCATTCTTGGTGTCTTAACTGAATGACCGCAGAGATGCTTTTTATCTTGTCTTTTAGTGCAGTGGATAAAGTTATGATGGAGTTGGTAGCACAAGAGCCTCACATAATTTAGTTGTAATTAGGTGAGGTTTATAATTTACTTAGCATGTTCCATTCTATGCTTCAAGCTTTCTCTTCCGAAATAGCAAAAGACACACAAATGATGGACGGAATACAGAACAAATCTAAGCATTACCACCCACAAAACAATTCTTCATTTCCCCTCTACAAATATGCTCACATTCCTTTAGCCTTCCATAATTTTACTATCAACAAGTTGCCGCTCCTACCTCTTTTGCACCCCCCCACTCTTCCTTATCCCTACTCTGCCATTCATCCATAGAATCTTCCTTCACACACACAATACTTTTTAAATAACTTTCTCACAGATTACCTTTTAGCACTCCAAACTAACAAGCATTTTTGCTGCATTCTCCCATAGTCCGCCGCAGTTCAAACTCACATGTTGCACAAAACTCCATATTGTATTAAAAGTAGCCTGCCAATCACCAGCCGCAATTACTCAGGTCTACCACAGCATCACTCAGAACCACCACTGCATCAGTCAGTACCACCACAGCATCACTCAGTACGACCACTACATCACTATATGCTACCACCGCATCACTGTGCAGCACCACAGTATCACTCTGCAGCGACACAACATCAATCAGCATTACCACAGCATCAGTCAGCACCTCCACAGGATCACTCTGGACCACCACAGCATAACTCAGGGACAGCACAGCATAACTCAGGGCCAGCACAGCATCACTCAATGACACCACAGCATCACTCATTGCTTCTTACACTTTTTAATTACAACTTCTCACCATGCTGCACAGCAGCCACACTTCTCTACTGCACAGCTTAGAAACATTGCCAAAATCAATAGCTCTACCTAAACACTTATAAGGCCCCCCAATGCATAGCCGATAGATCTCGCCTTTGGGACATTATGAGTGTTTAGTTATCCAGCACAATATCCTTGATTAAACAACATCAAGTGTTGCATGGCTAAACACTTATAAGTTCCCAAAAGCGAGACCTATTGGCTATGCCAATGCTTGTCACTTCAGTGTTGCGGTGTGTCCTTTATCCCCATTTGAATACATGCAGGGCTATTTTATATCCAAAATCAGTCAGTCTGGTGGCAACTGGGAGTCAGTGCTGACAACAGTATCTAAAAAACAAATGCTACAGAAAAGAAAGCAATCTTTTAGGCAGTTATTAGTCTGGGTTTTAACAGTACAGCTGTGAAACTTGCAATATAGGTAGAGTGGGCTTTGGTTCGCCCCTTTCAATGAAATGCTTACTTCAACTATCCTCTATCAGCCATTGGCTTGAGACTCTGTCAATCATGTCTTGGCTCACCCCAGTAGTTTCTTTATCTCTCACCTAATATTATTGGCTGTTAGGATGTATCCTTCCCTTTTCCACACACGCGCCTGCATTGAACTGCTCGAGGGATTATACAAAGAAAGCCCTCTCTATTCACTCCTGTGAGCATGACTCGTTCTAATGTGCCGACACTTCATGTGTTAATACATTAAATCTAAGCCCTAATTTCAGATGCCTTTGTCTTCGTTCCCTCCCCAGTGCTGCTGGGTAAACACACTTTGGCCTAGCCAAAATGTTTGACATTGCTATAGTTTTAACACTCCAGGCGCATGCCATACAACTGTCAAACTTACTTTTGCTAAAGCGTTTTTTAGGTCGAGCTGATGTGGCATTCATGCGAAGCATGAATGCATCAGCTCGACAACTTATGCTGCCCGTATTTAGGAGAGCGGACAGCTATCAGACGCGCGCTTTCCCATTGTCAGATTTCACCTCGGGAGCGCGCGTCTGATAGCTGCGCATGCGCGGTGCAAGCCCTGGCTCTCACACAGACACAGGCAGCCCCCACCCCTCTGCATGCACGCACGCACACACACAGGCGCAAGCCCTCGCTCACACACTGACACAGGCAGCCCCCACCCCTCTGCATGCACGCACGCACACACACACAGGCACGCGCATGCACACGCAGGCACACTATCCCCTGCCTTGCATTCTCTCAATCACACACAGTCACGCATGCGCACACACATGCACACACACACGCACGCACACACGCATACACACAGGCCTTCACATTAGCCCTGGCCCCCCCTCCCCTCCCCTCCCCTCCCACTCACCGGGCTCTTTCGGCGTGTTCCGTGTCTCCTCTGCAGCGCTGGTCGGAGTCGGCCGGCTTCACTGCTTCCTCGGCGGCGGCGGGCGGAACTTCCTGCTGGATTGCAGGCCCCGCCCCCGTCTCGGCCAAAAGTGCCTGACTTCCGGTTTTCACGGAGCAGGGCTGCGGCGGTGATTTCGAATGCTCATTACGTTATTGAATTTAATACTGCAAGTTAAAGGTTAAAGTGATTTAACGCTCCGTGAAGGATACGTTATTGAATATAATACAGCAGTTTGAAAATGAAACTGACACGGAGTGAATTTATGATACCGTGTATTGAATTCGGAATTGACACGGAGTGAATTTCAGAAACTGGAAATTGATACTGACAGGGTGTATGTCACATTTTACGTTTGTAAATTAATGCTTACGTAATTGAGTGAAAAGTGAAGCGTATTTTCAATTGAAGCGCAATTGGAACTGATACATTTAAAAGCCTTACGTTTATAGATTTGATACTGCACCCTAAATTGAGCTGCAAAGTGATACCTGATACTGTTAAAAGGCTTACGTTTCTGGATTTGATACTGCACCCGTAAATTGAATTGCAAAGTGATACCACTGATACCGCTAGTCAGATTGATTCGTAAATGGAACTACAAATACTGATTTGAATTTAAAGTGATACTGCTAGTCGATTGAATTTTGCACGAATGTATACTGAGTTGTCCTTTTAAAACGACAGAGGAAGGAACAGCGTGTCATGGTTACTGTCAAAGTTATCTCAACAGTTAAATCATTTGTGAGGTTCGTGACTATGGTATACTGCATCCAACGAGGATTTACACACCTAAGGAGGTGTTTGCAAATTTTAAACGTATGCACGTGATATTTAAGCTCTTGAGAATCGTTTTACTCACTGTGCATCTTTCAACCTGACATTCAACTGTTGGTGCTTCTGCATTCTAATGCTGACACGCATGAACTTGTTGCAAGTTCGTACTGCGTGTGTCATCTGCACGTTAAAGGTCACAAATATATTTTGACTTAACGTAAAGTTATTGGACTTGACACCGAAAGTCGGGAAAATTGGGCACAGATGCTGACGGAATTTCATATTAAAAGTGTATGTGGAAGGAACTGTGTTACCGTAATGTGTCATGGAATACGTTTATGATTTGAACACTAATGTCGCTGAACTTTGATGATACAATTAGTAACACCTAGTTGAAATTTGTGGAATGAACGTTTTTGAAACTGAAGCTGAAATAATAAGAAAAGTGATAACCTGACGTTGAAACTGGCGTGTTATGAAGACTGGAACGTTCCAGTTGAGCTGCATTGGAGAGAAGAATGGACGCAATTTACAGCACATCGTCACAATTGACGACGTCAAGCACGTAGACACCGGTGCAAGGTCACGCAGGGGGTCAAGAAACGTAACTCCATTTTGTAAAACCGGTAACCTAGCAACATACAGGAAGCACATCGGAACTCTTCCGTTAAATAAATATAAGTACTAACAAAGCTGAATTACTCATCAGTGACACGCACACTGCGTGTCATTTTGGCAAACCATTAGTGACGCACACAAGGTGTCATTCCGGAAAACATTACCTCATCAGTGACACGCACACTGCGTGTCATTTCGATAAACCATCTGTGACACTTGTGTCATTTCAAGAAAGCATCAGTGACAAGCAGATTGCATGTTTTTTTAAGAAAAGGTATTGCGTGTTGATACGCACACTATCGCATATTAAAGTTATACTATAATCGATCTTAAAATGTTATTATAATTACCATCTAGTAATAATTAGACTGTAAAGTTAATAAGTATTCAGATAGATATAACACATGCTATAAATTCTTTGGTGCTAAATCAAATTTTAAAATATTTAAGTGTTATATTGTGAAATTTTAAAAAACGTTAAGGAGCATCCCCATTACTCATAGGAAAATTGATTTAATTGTGCACAAACTGATGCAAGGTTTATTTTTTTCTTTTCATTAAAAAGTAATTGGTGCATTTATTCTGTCTGTTTACAATATGGCAACTACTACAATTAATTATATTGGAGGGAGTGATAGTAATGCTGTTGTAAACAAAGCCAGTTATGAAATACAACACATATTGCATTACAAATGCTATAGGTGTCACATTTGCGAAAGTTATAACTATTGGCATTGTAAATGACAAAGCTATTAATTTCGCTATTTTCAAAAACAAAACATAAATAAAAAAATTGACATTTACAATACCAATAGCTCAAACTTTCCTAATGCGAGACCTATTGCATTGCAAATGCTTGTCCTTTAGTTTCTCTTCTTGTTCTTTATACTTGTCTCCCGTTCTCACTCACTTTCACTTTATATTGTTCGCTTTTTTGTCTTTACTTTTGTGTGTCTCTTTACTTGAGTGTGTCTCTTCCTCTTCCTCTGCATCTCTTCATCCCCGGCCAACTTCTCTCTCATCCCACCCCCTTCTACATGTCCCCAGAAGTCATCCCAGGCTAAACCTCTCCTTTGCATACATGTCGTTTAGTATATCTGCTCTTGGAATGAGATTTAATGTGTGCAAATCCTTTTCGGTATGAGGGGCGGGGTGAGGGAGAGGCTTACTTGGCAGTCTGCCCTGGCACTCTGTCATGTTACATTTTCATGTCTTTTTTGCCATAAGTCTGCCTTCCCTCCATGCAAGCTCCAGTGATGCATTTTACTTGTTTACCCTCGCAGGCCGGCTTTGCTTATATTGTCATTTGCAGACTTTAGCGCAGCACAAAGAAAGGAAAAAAAGTCCTTGTGGTATCTATTGATCGAGCAGGATAGTTTGTGTAGAATATGCCAGGGGATGCACGAAACACCCCAAGCCAGAACCATTAATCAATCAATCATATAATTTTTAAAGCGCTCTACTCACCCGTGGGGGTCTCAAGTCGCTGGGGTGGGGAATGCTGCTTCTGCTCGAAAAGCCAGGTCTTGAGGAGTTTCCTGAAGGTCAGCAGGTCTTGGGTCTGCCGTAGGTGGATGGGAGGGTGTTCCAGGTCTTGGCGGCGAGATGGGAGAACGATCTGCCGCTGGAGGTCGCTCTTCGGAAGCGGGGGACTGTCGCAAGGGTGAGGTCTGCGGAGTGGAGCTGGCGGGTGGGGATGTAGAAGCTGAGTCGTCTGTTGAGGTACGTTGGTCCGGTGTTGTGAAGTGCCTTGCATGTGTGGGTGAGGAGCTTGAAGGTTGTCCTCTTGTTGACCGGGAGCCAGTGCAGGTCTCTCAGGTGGGGTGTGATGTGGCTGCAGCGAGGGGTGTCGAGGATCAGGCGTGTAGAGGCGTTCTGGATGCGTTGGAGCCGTCTCAGGAGTTTGGCCATGGGAACAGGTATCCAGCATCACCCACAAAGGGCACATTCCCCTTTAGAACATTTTTTTACATTTCTAACTTTAGGATAATATCCGCTCAAACGGTAGTAGTACATCCCCTTAGTGCCTCCCCGCGCCTTCCAGTGCTAAAAATAAATCACTACTTAAGCCCCACCTGGAGCAAGGTACCACTTCTCCATCAAGAAATATGCATGAAAGAAATATGCTTCAGCTCTGGATATGGAAGCAACAGGGGGGGACTGGAGAGGACAAGAATGCAACGGGGGCAGGGTGGAAGCAAAAGCAAAAGCAACGCGGGGGTGGAAGAAAGCAACACAGGGCGTGGGTGGAGGAAGGAATGGGGAGAAGCACAAAGGCGAGTGCAAGAGTGAGTTGTGCAGGGACAGTCGGTCTACAGAGAGAACAAGTTGCAGGGGAAGAGACCTACATGAGGGAGATGGCTCAAAACATGTGTTCTAATGGAGTGCTTCACACAAAAGAACAATCATTGGCAAAGCCAATAGGTCTTGCCTGTGTGAGATCTATTGGCTTTGTTAGAGTGGAGTACCATGAATTGCAGTGACATTGTGTGGTGTGGCATGTTGTGCCTGGCATGTTGTGCAGGCATGTTGTGCCTGGCATGTTGTGCAGGCATGTTGTGCCTGGCATGTTGTGCAGGTATGAGCAGTAGGGCAGTAGGGGCCCTTAACTGCATGGGCTGCGGCTGGTGTGGCGTGATATTGTCTGGCCTGGAGTGGCATTGCATAGAGTGGAGTGGCATTGTGTTGCGTGCGCTGGAATTGAGAGGCACTGTGTGGCATGGATTGTAGTGGAGTAGCAATGTGTGGAGCAATATTTTTTGGAGTGGTATTGTGAGGCTTGGTGTGGAGTGGCATTGTATGGCATTGCGTGGAGCGGAGTGGCATCTTGCGCCCACACCTGCAGGAATAGATGTCCTTTCACTCACACCGAAAGGGAGTGCCTTTCACACCCACATGTACGAAGAAAGCCCCTTTGACCTCACATTTACTAAGATAGCCCCTTAGGCCACCTCCTATAGGACAGTATCCTGCTTGGCCCCCTCTTTTAGGAAGATAACCCCGATCTTCAATGTTTTCCTGTAAGGCGATAGTCTGGTTTGTGAAGGAAATTGGCCCCTTCACCTCATCTAGGAAGATGACCTTTCAGTCCTGTCCTTCTAAAAAATTACTTTCTTCTGAATTGCGGTAAGAAAAGAGAGTCGTTCTCCAGGTGTAGAAATGAGGCGTGTACACCCTCTTTTGTAGTAAGATGACTCCTTCAGCCCCTCATACAGACGTTTAATACAGTGGCCACCTTGACCTTCACTAACCTCTCTCTTCCTCCCCGTTCTGAGGGCGCTGCTTGGATGTCAGTAAGCACATGCTGCGTTCTTTGTTGGGAGCAAAATACAAACGACTAAATTGCCGGCCTGGAATGTGCGCTTTTGCTCTCATCTGAGACAGATCTGCCAGGGGATAATCCTTGACAAATGGGCGAAAGCCCTTTCCGGAAGTCAAGGTTTCTTCCTGAGGCCTAGGTCCTGGACAGATGTTTGTAAGGCCAGATGTGCGTTATGAGCAGCTCAATATTTGAGCCTCGTAGCGTGCGAGTAATGTATAGTGCAGGTCAAGGCACACAGTCGGTCACTGAGACTTGAATCCATGTGTAGGAGTCAAAGTATTTGTTGCTGACTTGAAAATCTACATCCATTTCTAGCCTAAGCTATGGCTGGCTGGGGAAAAATGTCCCACGTTTAGGCCGGGATTTAGAAAGTGCCTACGTCAAGTTTGGGTTCAGGAAAGTGTGCCACACCAAGGTTCAGAAAGTGTCCGTGTCAAAGATGGTTTCTTGAAAGTGCGTCACAACAAGGCTGACGTCCAGAAGGTTCAAATGTCATGTCTTGGTTTTGCAAACTGTGAGACATCAAATCTGGGGTCTAGAAAGTGCCTAGGGCAGTAATGGATTCAAAACTATGGTTCTCTTTACAGTCCTACCCGCGACCCATTACCATCCTTCTCTTTATCTTGTCACCTTCCTCCTTGACACTTTTTAGGTTGAGCCTATCAAACTCCACAAGCTACCTGGTTGAGAAAGACAAATTGTGGGTGTACAGCCCTCCCACTGCTGATCATTGTTTGGCTTTACTGTCACTCTTGCTTGCTTTCTATTGGATGGCTTTCCTTGTTATACCTTCTTCATCTTGTGTTTGTCCCTTCCATGGAACAAAGCTTCTTCAAGAGCTGCTTGATTAGCTGGCTTCTTATGCTTCCTCTGCTCGCTTTAGGGAACTACTTTCGTCTTTTGAGCATATGTGTTTTCCAGCTGTCTCTTTTGTGTTTTTTCCCCTCCTTCCCACATTACTCTCTTTCTCTCTCACCCATGTGATTCTCCCACCGCTCGCGTTCCACATTGCTCTCTTTCACCCATGTTCTTTCCCTTGTGTTGCTTCTTCCCTCACCCGCCATGTTTGTTTCAGGTCCCCCTGCGTCGCCTTGTTGCTTAACTTCACCCTACGCCTGCCGTGTTGCCCACTTCACAGCCCGCGTCTGTGTTGCTTTATCTCACACCCCCTCCCGGAACCTGTTCATGCATTAAAAACATGTTTTAAAGTTCCTTTGCACTATGTTTGAAAAGAGCACTTTTTTTTTAATTTTACTGATCCAAAGTGATGCAGTCTGTTTTATGTATCTTGCTGTACTGCAGCCGCTGTGCTGTCCAGCATGCCAAAAAACATTGGCAAAGCCGATGGGTCTCATATTATTCCATCTCATGATTCCTGCTGTGCCCAGTGAAAATCCCCATCAGATGCCTTTTCTAGTCAGGTGCCTATTTGCAAGAAAGCATGGGCAAGGAGTCCGTCATCCTCTAGGTGACGTGGTACAGACAGAAAGTTCTAATAGCCAAAAGCAACACATTTCACTGGAGTTAATTAAGAACCCGTGCAGAAAGAGTTGAAGCAGAGTGCAAAACAATTGAAACCTGTTGGGAGATGGGACACCTGGTGGTCTGCTGGACTAAGGGACAATGTCCAGTATGTGTCCTGGCAGCCCCCGCAGCCCAGGTGCCTATCATAGATCAGTATGAGCTAGAACAATGCCAGTTTTTATTTTTTTGGGGCTTAATGCTCAGTTTTCTCTTTATGTTCACAACACATATACTGTGCTGTGAACATTTAATCTGTTTTCTCCATTCTTTGTTATGGAACCAGCAACACCCATGCAAAAGATCTATTGCATAAGTATACTTTTATGTAACCAGGCTTCAGGCTTGAAAGGAATCTTCTGAACAGACTTTGCATTCCAATGTCAGGAAGGAAATTGAAGGGATTGAATGAAGTGAATGTTTTGCTCCCAGGCATCTAGTAGTGGCAAGCATGTGACATTCTTGTGAGGCTGAGGTTCTCTGTTACTACCACTAAAGTAACCATAGAGTTGTGAGTGTGACTGCAAGGAAGTAAGATTAAAATTTACGAGGAAAAGCTAGAGACCTGTCTGACGCGTTGATTCAGGGGTGTACAACTTTGAAATGAAATGAATTTGTACTTGTAAAGTGCACTTATGCCCCAACCGGGGTTTCCTGGCGCTGTACGCATACCACTGTGGAACCCTTCCTGGCTTTTCCCTGTGAAATGTCCACTCCTGGGCACCCCCCCAAGGTGAAGCCAGGCATCCCAGCGCTGTTGGGGCGTTGTTTTGTTTGTTTGTTTGTTTGTTTTGCAAAGTCCACTTGGAGGTATCTGACTTGAGAGTCAGGCAAGGCAGAAGCCGGAGACTGGCTAAAGATGCAAGACTGGTTCAAGGATGCAAGTCTGCCTGAGGATCTTTTCTGCATGAATCAATCTGCTGTGGGCAAAACATTTGTGCCCTCAGATTTCTAGAAATATTTGTATGTGAAGTTCACGTGAAGCAAACAATAGGAGGGTTAAAAGCACAGTACAGTCTCCCGGGGGTACTAGTCGCACTGTGTCTAGTTCTGTGTCAACGTCTGCCTGGGAAAAATAAGTGCTGGTGCCCAAAAATAAGTGCAGGTGGGTTCCACCAGCTCTAATAGAGCACTGGTCGGGCACTCTTGCTGTGTCTGCATACAAGACACTGGAATAGTGACCTTAAGTGTCTGCATGTAACTGAATGAGTGACTTCGGAGCCAGTTCTCCAAGATGGGGTACATGTTTGCATGGGAGTGATTATGACACTGATCCTCATTGTTGACTTAGGGCATGCAGGGTTCATTTTCTCTTTTTCGTGCAGAATTTCATTGGTGCCTTTGCAGGGTGCAGAGATTTGGTTTTTGTGAATTAGAACCTTTTTACTCTGGCTCCGAGCCTCTAGGGAAATTATGAATTGTACATCTATAAATTTGTTATCCAAATAAAGCACATAAAGTGTGCACAAGTCCAGCTAGAATTCAATACAACATATGTGGACTGCGTGAGGTAGAATTTAATTCAAAGTCAAATCTATCAAACCTAATCCCAAGTGATGAATATATTCCTGAAGATCTCTCCTTGAGTGGAGCCTTTGGGTTTGTGTGATCGTGGGGGTAGTGCATGATCTTTCGTCTGTGGATCAAGGGCTGGTGAGTAAAATAGTCGTAAACCAGTTTCCTTTCATTTAGCACCAAGTACCTTTTTACAAATTTAGTTTTCCACTAAATAAATCCAAAATCTACTTTCAACACTGTATTAGATTTTTCATTACACATTGAAAATAAGTTTGATTGAGAGTTCAATAAATTTCACAGGCTAAGTTCCACAAATAGGCTTTTATTTATAATTAGAACTGTTCACAGAGAATTACTCTTTACCTACCCAGTGAAGAACAATTATTTATAACAGTTAATAATAGGGGCATACTTTTTTCTTAATATCCAATATATCTCACTTTTTGTATCTTTACGCATACATTAGGGGTTACTTCGCCATTATATAAAAGCAAGTTCTCCTCCATGACCAGTCACTTGTGTGTGCCACGTGACAGTTTGATGCTTTTAAACTCCAATTCAGCCTGAAGACAATAGGATTCTCTGGAGTCATACACCATAGTTCCCTCGTATAGGTAGTGTAACTGCACATTGCATCCCAAATATAGGTTTTAACTTCCATTGGGTGATGTGATTTTCTGTGCAAAGTTACCGTGGCCTTACAGGAAAGTTAAATAACCAGGTGGGTGTAAACACATGAACATTATGAGTTTATGGATCTAGCACATGCATTGTGGCACTGAATGGTGTTGTGCAGTGCACAGAGTCATAATAACAGCAAAGAATGTGGCCCATAAACGGTGAATAATCATAAGAGACCATGCAGGAAAAACACATTTCCCAACACACAATAATATGAAATGTTGCAGAAGAAAAAAATCATCATTCGTTTCAAGGTAGCCGAGAGTTGCTCGCCCACCCTGTTCACGTCACTCTGACTGCTCAGCCCTCTTCTCCGAGGAGCCCTCGCTCACCCACATACCCTCCTTACCGACCATGTGATCCTCTAACCTGCATGTGTTAGTGTTTGCTCACTGTTTGAACATCATCCCCCCATCGTGCAACTTATGCTCTCCCTGTCCTCACCTCACGGCCTCTGCACTCACCTCACCCAAACTCTGCTTCCCTTGCTCACAATGTGCTCAGCTCATTCACCAGGACTTCCCCTTACCCCCTTCTGTGCGTGCTTCACCCACCATGTGCCCACCTATCCCTCCCACAGTTCCGTCACCCACCAGGAACACAGCTCTTCATAATTGCACTTGCCTCGTCCATCATATACTCACTTAATGCACCCTGGCTCAACCACCATGCTCACCTTACTCAGCCTGCGCTCATCTAACCATCTTGTGCTCAACATGCCCACCATATGCATGCCTTACACAACCTTCTCTTGGCATTGTTGGAGTGCTTACCTTACCCACCCTGTGCTCACCTCGGGCAACCTGTGTTTACCTGCTTCACCCCGCACTCGAATCACCCCCCCTCCATATTTCACTCTTTTCGTCTTGCAGTTGCTTTGTCTGTTTTGTACACTTTGCACCTACTTGTATACTTGCACCATCTACACAAGGACACGTCTAAACCACCATGCCTCACCTTATGTGCACAATGCTTATGGCCCATGCTCGCCTCTTTAATTTGCACATGTGTGGATCTCACCCACTATGTTCCCATCCTTTACCAACCGTAATCTCACCCTGTGGTCACCTCAGTTACCCTGTGCTCTCCTCTATTATCCTATTACTTTCCTTTATTATCCTAGGCTTCTCTCAATCCCATTGGGCAACTTACCTTCCCTGCACTCACTTCAGACACTCTAACCTTTTCTCTGCCTCTCTTCTGTCACCTCACTAATAATGTGCTTTCTGCAACCCCCTGCTAGCGCCCATGCCACCCTGCTTTCGGCCCAGCCACTCTTCTAACTCCCCAGTCACCTTCCTTACGCCTCCGCCAACTTCTATTGACCATAACCACCCTGTGCTGAGCCACTCTGCATGCATCTTAGTGTTTCACAGTATGTAATCTCCTTTCTCAACTCATACTCCCCTCACAATTCCCTTTTCACCTCATCCGCCCTGCAGTCGCCTCAGGCATCCTGCATTCATTCACCTCAGGAACCCCTGTGCCAACCTCAGTCACCCTGTGGCCACTACACCATCCCTAAGTTGACCTCAGCCTCCATGGACACACTTCACCCATGCTGTGTACCTTTCACAATAGGTGACCTCCATTCTCATCCTATACTTTCGTCAGCCTCCCTTTCCACCTCAGCCTCCCTTCTCGCCTCACAGGGAATCCTGTGCTCGTCTCAGCCACTGTCTGCTCATCTTAGGCACCCTGCCCCCTTCTCAGTCTTGCTGCGAACACCTTGGCCATAATGCACACCCTTCACATCAGGTGCTCTCCTTTCTTACCCCAAACTGCCTTCAGAGCGCCCTTTTCACCATAACCTCCCTGTGCTCACCTGAGACCCCCTGCGCTTGTCTTCTGGAACCCTGTGCCCACCTTTGCCGCTCTTTGCTAATCTCGCCCTCCCTGATTCAGATACAGCAACCATGGCCGCTCCCCCCAGTCCCCGTGCACACACCTCCTACCAGAGACTACCATTTCGCATCGCTTACTCCTCTAAAAATTCCTTTCAATCCCCCCTGCACTGCTGAGTCAGTAACTGTTTAACTCATAAACCTCTTTAAAAAGTTACTGCTGCCTCAACTTTTTAGGTCTGGATTTTGACAGCTCAGCTGTTGACCGACCTATTGCTTACAATGTACAGAGAGAGGGCTTTGGATGCGACTCTTTCAACCATTGTCTTTCCTCTGTTATTCTCTTTCAGCCATTGACTTGACACATTGTCAATCTCTTCTGGGCTGGGAAGTGGAGTATTCATCTTTCACCCAAAGCTGTTTTCGTGATTCATTCCACTCAATGCAGTCCTTGCAATGAACATGACGAGGGATTACATTACTGCTATAGCCCTCCCTGTCTGCTTGCTCTCTCCAATGTGTCTCGCTCTAACGTGCTAACCCTGCTTGCATTAGAACATTAAACTTGCCAATGCTAGCATGTAAATGATCAAACGTCACTCACCTTCTCAGCCAAGCATTTATCATAAATTCACCATTTTACTAGATTTATACTTGCCTTATGTTTTGTTTGGAAAATGTTTCAAGTGTCTGTGAAGGAAACCACTAACTCCAAGACAACATGTCATCTCATTGGTATCAGTCAGAGGTAAAATCCAAATATTGTATCTTCCAATATTCGAACAGAAAAGAAGTGCCCAATCCAGAGGATCGTTACAGTTGTTGTCTGGTGTGTCGCCCTTCCACGGAGGCCCCTGAGGTCTGGAGGGCTGACAGTACTCAGACAAGGGCTGTTGTTGTCAAAGGATGATTTGTGTTTCAACATAGGACTCTGTTTACCTGAAAGAGTAGCAAATCTGTTGTTCGTTATTTTGGTCTTTTCATTTGTTCTCAGAAGTACAACTGAAAAGCTGCTCCAGGTGCGGGTTTACTGGTGTCCTTCTGGGGCTGTCATTTGACTTTTCCGGGAGGTCTCTATCCCCCTTGTGTGGAGAGCTCCAGAGCAGAGATGTCCATATAGAGAAATGGAACCAGTTGAGCAAAGAATCTTTTCTACCCCTTGGAGAAAGCTCTTGCAAATACAAAATGTGGGAGTGGTCTGTTACCATTCCTATTCTGGAAGCAGAGTGACCACAGTCTTTGGCTGCAGTAAATATCTGACCATATCCAGGGTGGAAAAGGGTTGGATTGAAGTTTTTTATGCCCACAAATGTACGTTTAAAGGCATTCATGAACTTCCGGTGTCTAGCATGGCCATTTCCCATTTCCCTTGAGTAAGATTTACCGCTATGGATTACCCCACACTCGTGATGGAGAAATTCACACTGTAAATGCATTTAGGCCTGTCAGTAATCTCTTTTTGAATTCCTTGCAGACTGACTGAATATACCTTTGTGAATAGGTCCCAGGGAAGTTAATTGAATGAGTTGGTTTATTATAACCCATAAGAACAGAATAGAAAGTCGTTTATCTGAAGCCTAGGCCCAGCTGTGTAAGGATCAAGTCTTACAAGGCAAATATGTAATTTTCTTCAGGGGACAGGGTCAGTAATAGTAATAGTGGAGATCCAGCTATCCACGGGAGTTTGTCCTAATTTGATTTGGCGGCTCATTCATTTGGAGTCCTTTGGAACATTGTCTAAAGCTTCGATCGCAGATATAGCCAAGACAAGGTTTTAGTATCTATGTGTTTTCCAACATTTGTAATTCCTTCACCTTGATACATTATATGATTAGGACATGATTTATTGCAGATGCCTTTGAGATACCGATGCCTACATGCAAAGGAAGAATGGGGACCATACTCTTGGCTCCAAGTAGTGTTGGGCGCAGACTGCAACTTGCTTTCCAACTTCAAGCATTTTACTCCGGCTTTTACGTTTTCAGATCCAGTTTAAGGTTGGTGCTAAGATGGATTTGGCTGTTCCTTTTCCAAGTCCAAAATGGGGCATACAGTAGCAAAATGAACTCTCCCGAGATGCATGGGCTTTCCTACTAGTGTAGTGATTGATCCTGCATCCAGGTGTAAGGATGTATGTATCCCTAAAGGTTGGAGCTACCGGTAGTGTGTATAGATGCTGTAGTTTACCCAGGCATCTGCCGGCATGATGTTTATATCCTTCTCCTCTGTGTTATATCCGGGTTTGTTTGACTGCAAATGATCTATTTCTGTTGCGTGGGCACGATTTCAACATAGTGATGCTGATAATGGTGTGGGAACAAAATTTACAATAGAACAGGATCGTTGGATGATTTAAGTGTTTCTTCTTGCTTTCAGCCTTTCTTTCATGGATATGATTGGTGTTTGAGAAGGAAGGCGAGCCAGAGTGATTGCAAAATCAGGTGCTGTGCTGAATCAGATCATCTGTCATTGGTGAGGCCAGCAGGTAAGTTCTGGACATCTCTGCATGCAGCCTGCTTTATCATAGCATTTAGTGGGTTGGTTCACGCTTGTACCCACAGGCAAGGATAGTGAACCTCTTACACGAGTCCTTGCTTTCTGGAACATTGTTGGGCACGGCAAGAGCATGGTCAAGAGTTCATCTTGTCTTTCTCGTGTCCACTCACAGCCTTGTTCTAGCTTGGAGTGTTGTGTTTGCCATCCTACCAGCATCATTTTTTGTCTATTTTTGAAGGTTTGGCACTGATGCAACCAAACCAACTCATCCAAACCCAAGAGCCATATTTATTGGTGGCCCATCTTTGTGTTGCAAGTTGTGCACCATTGTTCTGTGCTCTGAGTTTGTAACATTATTTTTACTACTATTCCCATGTGAGTGTGCTCAATGCAGACTGAGACCCAAGGTCGTTGGTTCCCCACTTCCTTTCTTGTTGTGGATTTGTTTGATCTGGTTTGCTCGCCCAAGATAGGCCTGAATGTGTGTAGGAAAACATGTTGCACACCCTTCTGAAAGACGTTTGACTCTCAACAGTAGTGAAACCCTTAAAATGAGGGGTGCAATCACTCCACTTAATTCACGAGACTGCACAACCTTATTTTTGCACTTAATCCGTCTTCGGTATACCTGTTATTTGGCAATCAGTATTAGAGCGCTATTTTGCCGTCCGAGGTTTCGTTCAGGCAGTGTTTATTGACGGATTTGCAGACAGTAACCAACTTCACCACCTCACAGTGAGAAAAGGGCGTTGCAATCACTCACTCTCACCCTGCCCCTCTCCCATACTACAAGCATGGCTGGCCTGATTGACTGTCGCTCCCTCTCGGGTCCAAAAGGACTGATTTCAGCCACTTGACTGGGAGTCATAATTAGTTCAGATGCAGCAAGTTAAAATGTGCCGAAGTCTCATGGGTTTCGTCAACGCACCTTCAGGTTTGCAAGTCGAAGTTCTACCACGTCAACAAAACTTGTTCTGAAGTCAATGGTAGTACATCCAATCTTCAGGTACATAGGCTACATTAAGTTACAGCCATATACACGATGCTGCCATTCCATTAAAATGGCCTCATACGCGCAGTCAAATTTGTGTACTTCTATATATTAATTTGTCAAAATATTTGTATAGTACATATGTCATAAATGTAACGTGATAGCACTGTCTTGAATGTGCATATCCACGTGTCCCCTTGTTTTGCTTATGGACTGAGTTTGAGTCATAATACGATAATATGTTGCACCCTCATACATGCCATGTTATGTTTGTTAGAGGCAGTTGTATAGTATTTATTCTGAGCTTGTTATGGCCTTGTAGGGCTAACTGCAGTCTAAGTGCCCTCCAAAGATGTCTGGTTGATCCTACTGCACCTCCAGGTTCACTGGAGGTAGAAAAAAAGTACAATGATATCTCCCTTAATATGAAATTATGACGTAGAAGTAGGACATTTTTTTAGGACATAGTTGTGGGATGAGAGTAGCAAACAGCACGGGTTTTGTCATTGCTGTTTCGATGAAGATTGTGTGTAACTCTTCGGTGCACTTGCTGTGTTGGCTGTGTTTCTCCAGCATACATTTTGATTCAATGCCAATGATGATTTGATCCACTGTGTCTGCAAGGCATTGTTATTACGTTTCGCATGCAGAAGCTCAGTCGTGTTATAATCCGTTCCTTATCTGTTGACAATGATGGGTCTATGAGCCTTGAGTTAGGCCATTTGGAGGAGAACCAAAGGAGTTTTACGTTTTGTGTGGGCTAAGAATTTTGCAGAGGTTGCTAGCTGCTATGGTCTTATGATGCACAACTGTGTCTGAGTTGTTTTTTTCCCAAATTTCTAAAATGAAGAATAGCAAAGTCTCTGCCTATAAAGCTCACCTTTTCTATGTAAGTCTATATAGGATTTATCTAATTAAGAGAGAGCTGAAATGTGGTTCTCTGGAGTTTAGGAATCAGTGAAAAAGTGACTGTGACTATGACCCAGGATGTTTGTGGGTTTCTCAGTCATCTGAGCGTTAGGCAGTCAAGTCAGCAATTACTTCTTTTGCATAATAACAAGAAGGGACTTTGGGCCCAAACATTCAGGTCCTATGTGACATTGCTTATTATAATAAAAGAGTAGGACACCTCTTTGAACTTGAAAAGATATGTCAGTTGAGGTTGAGGTATCCACCTGGAAAGTTAGCTACAAACTTTTGGGTAGGTATTAAATTACTAATTGAAGATTTGAAGAGATACATTTAGGGACAGATAATCAAAGATGCTGTAATCTGGGTATGCTGCAGGAACTCAGTTGTAATGAACGAGGGCTTCGCTGCCATCCCTCTGCTTTCTTCTCTTTCCTTGCTGTTATATTAGATTACTTAATTGGATGTTATGAGATCTATAGTGCTAGGAGTGGGCCAGTCGATCCGTCTATAAACCAGGTTAGAGGATGGGAAAAATGTCCTCATGCACGTCTTGAATTATAATAGAACTCTTTGATCCAGGAGGAAGTTTCACTGCTACGAGGAATAGCTTCCTAGGTTAAAATATTCTTCATTATTGCATTTAGAACTCAGGATCTCAGTAACTTAAGAGTGGTGAGCGAAGCTGCCCATCGTAAGGACGCTTTACTTGATACCCGGAGAATTGAAGTTTTACTCCCCGACCTTAAATTCCATTTAACAGATGACATTTTTTTCTTAATTTTCGAACCAGTCTCATCTTTCCTTCTGCTTGTGCTAAAGAAAGAGTCCCTATAAAGGACGTTATCAGAAATTCACATATATATATATTTTTTAAATTTATTTTGAAAGTTTTATAGAGAGCGAACAAGATCCTTGCGGATATCAGAGTGCTTTACACACAGATGGGATTATCAGACTAAGGACTAATAATTAAACAAGTCATTTAGTGCAAAGATGAGCAAAACGGTTAAACAAATGGTGTGTTAATTGAAGATCATTAACACTTTACAGCAACATTGACTGGACAAAAGCACTGTTGACTGCCACACTGAATGCATACTACAATTACTGTCACCGCTAAACCACTCTCCTAACTGTCCCAAGACATCTTTGTCATTTTACCTTGCTGCACAGGTGCTCGCTGTGAATAAACTTTGATACGTGATGGTTTTCTGGAAATGCAATGGCCTGTGGAGATGGATGATGCATTGTACGCATCAAATAATGCACTAAATTCTGTCACCAAAGGAGTTTTATGAAACTAGAATCTCACTTATTGCAGATGAGATACTGTTGATGCTGCCAATACCTAGCAGTGACTTGGGTATCCAGAGAGTTGATACTCAACTCATCAATGTGCTAGAATTTAATAGGCAGTCTTGAACGTGAGCAAAGGCTGTAGAGACCATGTATTGCATTGCAGATCCAGGCAAAAAAATGATTACATTGTTATTATGATGTCCTTTAGTGAACGTAAATAGGAGCGATAGCCAATGGTAAATTCGAGAGTGGAAGAAAACAGTGCCATCCAAGACCAATAAACACTAAATTCAAGACCGATAAGTGCCCAAGCTGTCTGGAAGTTGTGAAATTCCATCTGGAGCTGGAATTTCGAGATACCCATGGCTCCTTTTAAAGTTGGAAAAACAGGATGTAACTTTAATAAACTGAATAATTGCCTGAAATGACCATTTCCTTGCACTTTTCAAATCCACTCCATTGAGTCGTTTCCTGCAGGCATTCAGATGGACCACAGCACCATTTCCGCAAAGCCTCGTGGCGTGTCCCGCCTGTGAGATCACAGGTCTGCGGCACGCTTGAACACTATTCATTCAGTACTGTAGAGACAGATAATGCTTATGATACAAAGATGGTTTTAGGATTTCTCTGTATCAAAGGCTATGTAATGGATCTTGTGTAAAAAGAAGAACTTTAACAAGATGTCTACCTTTTCAGTTTACAATAAACATATGCCTTTCCCAGGTCACTAAGTGCCACACAATCTCTTTCTCGATCTAGAGGCAAGCAGGTAAATTTCTCTGGACCCAGATGAACTTGAACACCAATACTTTCCAGATTGTGGACAATTTAGCCATTTTGTGCCCATTGGAGAGGTGGTTTTCATACTTGTCCGATTCGATAATTTTATTAATAGAAGCTATGACTCATGCTTGTGACTTAGACTATCAATTAATACTCGTGTAGTGTTGGAGAGGACAGAAGCCTCCCCACTGCATGAGTAATGTCAATCAATACTCATGTACTGTCGAGTCTCGGCAGGGACACTCCACTTCCTGTGATTCTGGGCAAATCGCATAATCTACCCGTGCCAAACAAAATGAATGTGTCCGTCTGTAATGTAACTGGTGCTCATGTAAAGCGCTCTGATACCTTCAGGTCGAGTTTGAGCAATATAAAACTCGATCCCAAATCTTTTTTTAAAATAAAAATGTTCATTTGTTTGGGCAACAGAATATATGAGAGTGTATGTATGCATCTACTAATCTACACTGGCATCACATCACCAGTTGGTGCTGTGGAATTTGTAGGTCTATGAAGAGACCACATGGTTTCAGCAGGTCCTTGTCTCTTGCAGAAACATTACGAGTATCAGAATATGATGGGACATGTTCCCAGTGAGCATTGCATGAGTGAAAGGGGCAGCTCGCGTCCACCATTAGGCTGTTAGTGTGCCATTCATATTTTTGTTCTGCCCACTGCAGCATGGGGCACATGGTCACCCCACTTCAGCCATTGACTTACCTCTTGTGAGTGATGGCTTCCTGGACAACGTGCACGTATTACACTAAAAACAGTCCCCTTGTATAGTTTTACAAATACCATTCACACAGAAAATAAACATTGGTAAAGCCATAAGTCGACCAATTGTCTTTAGCAATGGCTTACTCTTCAGTTTTATGGATTAAACTAACACCACAATACAGACTAACACCATAATACATGAGACTCTTGTTGTATTCTGAAGAATCTTCCTAATTTAAAGTTGATTTTAGTGTTGAATATTGTCTAATAAAAACAAAGTCCTCAGTTTGGTTGATCTCTTTATTGAAATCATTCGTGGATAGCTTTAGAATTTTTCACTGGTTCATGTTTTATAGGCAGTTTGACGTATTTGCAAATTTTAAACCGTTCCTTTATAGGTATTTTTACTTTTGTGCTTTCTGTTGGAATTTGTAAGTCTTGAGCGCATTGCTGTGGCTTGTGAAATCATTTGTTAACAAACAAAAAATGTAAGGGGGCTTAGAGCCTACCCGTTACGTACCATTGGTTGGCTTCCTCATCGCATTTATTTCCTTGCTTCTCATTGGTGAGCTCCTGTTGTTCTCACTTTCTTATTCGTGTATTTATCCCTTCGATAAAGCATTGACCAAGTACTGATACATTTTTTTATCGTGCCTTCCGCTGTTTGTGCTCCTGATTGAGGTACTTTTTTTCCTTGTTTTGCTTTTTTTGGCCATTGCTTCTTGTTCCCTCGTCATTGTTGCTTCACCCTTCCCCCCTCCGCGTCGTTGTTATCCCATCCTTCTTCCCCCGTTGTTGCCACCGTCCCTCCCACTTCATTGCTTGTTCTTCTATGCCTGACCCATCCTTCCCATTGTCCATGTTATTTCAAAAGGTTTTTAATAATTGCATGAAGTTACTGCTACCACAGAGAACACATGGGGACTACATTAATGTACCTGTTGGGTTTCCTTCCTGAGGGTCACAAGAACATATACTTTGGACGTATCACAGGATGAAGCCTATTAGGCATCCCAAAGTGCAGCCCTGCTATTTCGTTACAACTCGACCCGGTATGCTGTTTTGCCACGGTTCGGAAAGGTGAACTTATGGCACACCCTTGTATGAGGGCAGAGAAGCCGTAACAAGAGATCGAAAGTGAAAATCAAGTTTCCCTGCAACGTTCAGCATCAAGCCTTTGCCTGCCATTTTGAAGACACAGGAAGATCCAATGCTGCAGAAACAAGCTTTGGAAAAGCCAAAAGGTCTCGTATAAGCGAGATCTATTACCTTTGTCAATGTTTTTTAGCCATATTGTATAGCAGTGCGGGTGCTGTGCAGGATGGCTGAACATTTTTTTTCTTAAGCGCTCTAACACAGTCAACCTTTCTGTGTCATCGCTATTTTTTCCATATTTTTTTATTTCAATCAAGCTGCACAATAGCTAAACTGCTGTACAACAGGGTTAAAAAGTAAAAAATACATTTTTAAAACCAAATGGTTATGAATGTGTTTTTTAGACATATTGTATACCAGCATGGCTGAAACTATAATAAAAAAAAATAAAAAACGGTATGACGTGGTCCGCATTGACTGTCAGTCGTTTTTTTCTTTTGGTTTGTTTTTACTTGCAGCTATGCTGAATGTACAACATTGCTAAAGTCAATTCATCCTGCAGAGGCGAGACTAGTGGCTTTACCAGTGCTTGTTTGTTTTCATGAATTCCTTTCTGCATGTACCTCTAAGACATCTAAAGTTCTCTTAATACTAGCATCATTTGTTTTTTCCAATAACTTTCCAATTTTCACCGGCTGTTATCGTTGCTTGGTAGGGCAGTTTGGTAATCCTTTTTTGTTTGTTTTTGACATGTTTTAGTGGGGAAAGGAAGATAGCCATTACTGTAATGCAACGCCTATGCAGTCCAGTTAAATAAGGATGATTAGCAAACTTCATTTCTGGCTGTATATATATGTTGTATCCTTAATAAGAAATGGATTAAATATATCTAACATTTTACAATTCTGTTCTCTGTGCTTTTAGGGGTAGGGTAGACTTTCTGTTTCATGTTAGTTACCTCTGTAACTAAGTCTGCGTTTCTGTCTGCTATTTCACACAGGCATGATATAGATGGGTGGATTCCTCTGTGCCTCTTCTCACTTGTTCACACCAAGTGTTACCAGAGAGATTGGTAAAGCGATGCGTAGTATTCCCCCTTGCTGATTTATGCTGGTTTGCCACGATGCTACTTTGGCGCAAGGCGCAGGAACACTTCATTCAATGAATTGCTCTGGGGAACCTGCCTGTCTGATCTTATTTGCCTCACTTGGCCCCTTGGTCATCTCCTCCTCACTGTGGAGGAACCTGCTAGAGTGGTGAGTGTGCGCAACACCCAAGCCATAGATTTACTAGGCATTTGGTTAGAAGCCTCCGCTGTTGGGTTTGACAGAATAGATTTCTTTCTATTGTAACAATGATTCACTCGGATTCGTTGGAACTGAAGTATATGGCTTTTGTCGAAGCAGTGTACATGTTGTGACACTTTGTATGACAGTTATTCTTTATAGAGCGTATTCACTCTGATTTCTGTTACATATTTTGAGGAACAGCCAATGCAGGATGAAATGCTTGTCCTCTCCACTACATTCAAGAAAGAAAACAATTTAATCTTCTTGATGGTGCTTGGACAACTTGAAACACCGCTTGCTGGTTCAAATTGCCTGGTTGTTTCGATTGGCTTGTCCTGTTCCGGTAGTTCTGAAGGTAGCGGGTATCTGTGATTTACATTTTATGCGCTGCTGAGCCCAGTCCATGGGGCAGATCCATCTCACACTTGTAATGCTTGGTCGGTTTGAGCAGCCTGGTTGTCCTGACATCCTTACTTGTCACTTTGCTGATTAACTGGATCCTGGTTTATCATTAACACAATAGAAACCTATTTTCTGGAATATTTCCCACCTGTGTGTTTGAAGAGCTGGAAATGGCTGGTGGGTTGTCTGTGATGGTGCACCTGGTAGTTGCTATTATCTAATTGGAATTGTTGTGCTTCTTCTGGCACCAGCGATTTAAGGGAGGAATTGTCTGAGTATCTAGGATTGGTTTACCAATGAGTTGAAGTGCTCTAACCAGTTCTCGCTATGTTTCAGTTTCCAAACATATCCTAGTGTCCATATCTTTCCTTGTCCATGTCCTCTAGTGTTCTGTCTTTGATTCACCTAAGGCACACGTCTCTTTAAGTCCGATGTTGTCTCTGTGGTTCTCACTATGGGCCCGATTCACAGAATGAACTTAAGGAGTCCTAACTTTACTACTACTAAATTGAGAAAAATCGTAATTTTAGGACTTTCGGTATTCACAGAAGGCATTTAGGAGTCCGAAAGTTAGGAGTCCTAACTTTACTACTACTAAATTGAGAAAAATCGTAATTTTAGGACTTCTGGTATTCACAGAAGGCATTTAGGAGTTCTAAAGTTAGGAGTCCTAACTTCTGTGAATACCGAAGTGAGTAAGTTCATTCTGTGTATATCAAAAGTAGTAAGTGCATTCTGTGAATGCCAAAAGTAGTAAGTTCATTCTGTGAATACCAAAAGTAGTAAGTGCAATCTGTGAATACCAAAACAGTAGTAAGTTTAGGATTGAGTCTTAAATTCATTCTGTGAATCGGGCCCCTATGTGTTTTGACATCCTTCCTTGTCTCCCCGGGTCAACGTTTCCTTTGATCTCTTTGTCTTCAGATGCCATTTGTTGTTGCCTTGCCTACCAGTGTCTTGTTTTTAACAGTGATCTCCTTGCTTGCCATGCGTCCCATCATCTTCTTCCAACTGGACTCAAATTGTCTCCTCAGTGTCTCTCCCGAGTCTCACCCTTGCCTTCCTTCATGTTTCGCTCATGTCGCTGTGTCTCTACGTGCCTTTCTCCTTACAGACCCCGGTTGTGCTCTGTGATACCCCACACTATCTTTGTCTTGCCAGTCCCTCTATCGCTGTTGGTTGTGTGAGGCCAGGTGTTAGATGTCAATCTAGGCTCCAGTTGTGCCAGAAAGAATGAACTCCTTAAGCTAACCTGGAAGCAATGTCAAAGGTCCTGCTGGGGCTTACTAATGAGTAATAATCCTCTTAACGTATAAAGTATTGCCGAATATTCTACTTAATGTGTAAAACATTTTGTGGGACCTTTTGCAGATCGAGTCACCGCCTTCATTCCTCTTGGATACTTTGATTTGCCCTGGTTGCTTCTCCGTCTCTCCTTCATTTACCACTATGTCTGTCGGGGCCCATGTTCCGCCATCCATGCCTCCTTATTATGTTCATGTATTTCCCAGTTTTTCCCAGTGCTTCTCTGTGTCCGTGCCTCCTCCAATCAGTTTATGGACCCGCCTCTTGAGTGTTTATCAGGATCTAATTCTGTCTGTGGCTACCTTTATTTTATTTGTTTATTAACAGATTTCTACAGTGATTCTCCTTACCTCCCAACGGGTCTGTTTCCCATTGGCTGTTGTATTGCATTGGACCTGCCTATACCTATATGCACGCTATAACAGCCTGCATGCTGTCCTTAAGTATGCATAATGGATGTATAGTGGTAAGGGCTCTGGCTGCAGGCTGGCTCTCTGTGGGAATGAAGAGGGTGAGTGTTCAGTCTCTCTGCGGGCGTGGATGGCACCCATGCTTGGTGTCACCTGCATATATTACAGGGCAGTATTTGACCTAGGTGACTCTGGTGTGTGGGTATCAGATATGTGAGGGTTTTGTTGCAGGTTTTGTCCTGACCAGGGTGCTGCCACCTGTGACTGAGCCATATCAGAGCGGGGGCTGTCTGGGAAGGTGGGTCTGCACTTGTAGGTGTTGCTTACCTCCAGTGCATGGGTGCTCCCCCTGTATAGGGGTACAGGCTATACGAGAGTGCTGAGGGCATAAGGTGCCTTTGTGTGCGGTTGTGACCCACATCCAGTACCGGTTGTGTCAGTTTGTGTCTGCTGCCTGCACATCGGTGTGGTATATTATGTAGGGTGCAGGGGGCAGTGGGCTTTCACATTCAACATCTAAAGGGGTCAGCAACTAACGCTGCTGCACCGCAGTCCGGCAGTGTCCAGGCCGGAGCAGCGCACCACAGATGGCTGGTTTATTTTTAAAAGGTGGTCCTTATGCCTTGGCATTACACTGCCTGCCCCGAATAACCATGCATTATTAATACTGACCATTTGAATACTACACACGTCCACTCTGAGTTATGTTTTGGAGCATAAACAGTGGGTTGTGGTGTCATCCTATGGAAGGACACTTATTTTGTCGCCCTTTGCAGATTTGGGGTAATCTACGGCAAAATCAAGAGGCTACTAGGACAACTCATAAGCCAGTATGGTTGGAGTAGAGTCAGTCTTATGATAAAAGGGACAACACGGAGCACTTTGTTCAGAGAGGCTGAAAAATGCAATAACTCCTGCACACGTAGTGTGTTCTAATAGTTTTTAGCAGGGCATTCTTACAAATGTGGTATATCACATCGCACAGGAAGGTGTGCCAATTTCCTCCTACTGGGAGGTAACGTTGCACAAGTAAGTGCAGAAACAGCAGTGGAAACATCATTCCTTCAAATTATGTAAGGGTGGAAAAAAGTATCCGGTGATGCGGGAGCTCCCTTCCTGCGGCCTAGCGAGTGTCTGGGTGCCTGTGATGGGGTCCATCGGGCCAAGGGAGGCTCCCCCAACCTGGCTGGAATCAGAAGCGGGGACCGGGCCAGGTGGGGGCATGGCTGGCTAAGTGCTTTCCACTGCGGAGTGAGAGTTCGCAAACTCTCACTCCGCAGTGGAAAGCACTTAGCCAGCCATGCCCCCACCTGGCCCGGTCCCCGCTTCTGATCCCAGCCAGGTTGGGGGAGCCTCCCTTGGCCCGATGGACCCCATCACAGGCACCCAGACACTCGCTAGGCCGCAGGAAGGGAGCTCCCGCATCACCGGGTTGCTGACATTCGGTGCAATGCTGTTTTTTTCGTTTAGAGTAATGCAGTTATTCCAAACGGAACATGCATGGTAAGGGCGTCATGAGACCTGGTGCAAGCTAGGAAAACGAGCCCCCCTCCACTATCTGCATATCAAAATACAGCCTTTTATATTTAATCTCTTTATTGGCATTTTCAAAATAAAGCCGTCCAAGATGTATTGGGCAGTAAAATATCTGAATCCGAACTCCAAGTGGTATGAGAAATAGCACCTCAAGGTGTTTCATTGTTAATCGATACCGCCAAGCGACACATTCGGCACAAGTGGCCGGACCTCATAGCAAAGTGATTAAGGCAAGTAATACCATACATACAGGGTTGGGCCTACAGTCCGTTGAGTAATAACCAATAGTGTGTAAATACTATGCTTCCGACTCAAGCCAGACCAGAGGTAGTGTGTAGTATCATCCTTAGCAGGCTCGATTACTGTAACGCACTGCTTCTGGGTGCCCCTGGAACCTTGATTGGTAAGCTGCAGCGCATTCAGAACATGGCAGCTAAGTTGGCCCTTTCTCGGCTGCGCTTGGCTTCCTCTATCTTGGCGTTAAAAGATCTTCACTGGTTGCCTGTCCACCAGCGTATCGGCTTCAAAGCATCTTGCATAGTCTTCAGGGCCCTCCATGGGCAGGGGCCTGTTCGGTTGCAGGAACTTTTTTCATGGTACAAGACAGCCAGACCTTTGCGATCTTCATCAGCATGTCTGGTGGTGGTGCCCAGAATTCAAAGGTTACGGATGGCGGGATGGGCGGCCGTTCCTTTGGATACACTGCAGCCAAATTCTGGAACTCCCTTCCCTTGGCCTTAAGGAGTGCTGTTGAACCCACCTCCTTTAAGAAAGGATTGAAATCCTATCTCTTTCCTAGGGCAGTGTAACTTTGCTTTCGTGTGTCAGGCCAGGAAGAGTCAAAGCGCCAGGATACCCTCAGGGTGGCAGTTTGCACTATAAAAGTATGGTTACAATTACAATTACAAATACAAAAACAGTGATAACACCCACAATAACTTCCGGCTGGGGGTCCTCCCGATTTCGGTGAGTAGAGGGGGAGGCAAGGAGGAAACGAATAGGTGGAGAGCGCATTATCCATGATCTCAAAGGAGTGGGGGGAGAGGAAGGGCCCGAGGGAGAATGTGGCCTACCGGCTAGAGCGTCCGCCTCGGAGCTGGGGATCCGGGTTCGAGTTTTGCCAGGGTCGCTCAACATCCTGTGATTATCGGAAAATCGCCCATTCTCCCCCTGCCTGACAAAAACCAACGTGTCCATATGTAACGCAATTGGTGCTCATGTAAAGCGCTCTGATACCTTCCTACGGGTCGAGTTCACACAGTCTAGCCCAACACACACACACACACAAAGGTGCAAGGGACCACTGCTGGGGGTGTACAAATCCAGTGATCCCTTATCATGAGAGCGGTCCACCGAGGCTAAAGGTCGTTGGTACGTCTCCCAGAGAGTGGCCGAGCCCTCCCCTCCCTGCCGGAGGCGACCGGACATCAGGGTGTCCGCTTCAGCCACTGCCCAGTTGTGTGTTTCTTGAAGCCACGTATGTACCATGGGCGGCTGTGCCGCCTCCATGACAGGCCACCAACCTCTTGAGCAGGGCCGGAGCGAGGCCTGCCAGCCTCGGGTGATATTTGGTGCGGGTGGTGATTCCTTGTAAACGAAGCAGCGGGTCCGGGTTGATGGGATGTCAACTACCGTGGAGACATGTTCCAGCATCTGAGTCCAGACCCGCGAGAGTGGGAGGCCTTGGCCTTCGAAGCCATGTGTAGCGTAGCATCGGCATGTCGGCATCTGGGGCACGCGCACCGTGCCCCTGCCTGGGAATATACCATGCAGCATGTGTGGGATGAGGCACGTTTGGTAGAGATAATTAAACTGTGTGGATTTAAGGCGAGCATTTCGGGACACACATTGTACGTGCTCCAGTGCCATCATCAATTGTTTACCACTGAGTGCGGTGCCTGGGTTTGCCTCCCATCGAGTTATCAAAATACAGCCATAATTTGAGTACAGTGGGCTGCTAACTCCACTGGGCCCCGGGTGCCACTGCACCCACTGCACTATTAATAGCTAGGCCTCTGATTATTGCATCAGGCGGGTAACCAGCGACATAGCAGGGACGTCTGAATGACGTCTCGAGTCTGGTAACAGGAGCCCGAGTCGATGCAAGCAGCAGCAGGACATTCACGCACACCTCTGCAGCAGGCTCACAGCCCACTGAGCTAGCCTGACGACAAGCCGTGCTCTCCTCCCCTCGCGTCGGCGGTGCAGCTTCCTCCCCCAGTGTGCACGCGGTTTCTATTCCTGGAGCAGCACGGTGTGAAGCTGCAGAGCAGCTGGGATAACACAAGGTAGCCTGGAGGTCTGGGCCTCTCATTAACCCCTACCTCTGCTGCGAGGTCAGACTCCATGCGAAGTGGTGGCGACTGCATTAAGAGCGCGCGCTCAGCATTCCCGTGGAACATGTGGTAATGATATTGGGCACTGACGTAGCAGGCACCATCCACCCATTTTTTCTTGGCGCTTGTGTAAAGCTGTCTTGTGACTCAGCTCAGTGGTACTCGTTTTACGGTCCTCTAGAGGATGAAAAGCTGCATTGGACATGTCCGGGCTTAAATCCATACCCTCTCCAGGTAACTTATAGATATGTACCTCCCCAAAGAGATGTGCCCTTAATTAGAGGGTACACAGGGGCCCTGAAAACTAAAATCAGCTGTCATTAGAGGTAGTATGCAAGTATTTGTTGTAGCAACAGGAACAGTTCGACCAGAAATCCTGTACCAAGCAGCATATGTACCAAGCAGCACGGCTTGTATATCCCGCGCCAGGATACTCAAGAGTAGTCGTGCGCGTAACAAATACCCATATAACATAACATAACATAACATATACAAATTACAGATTCAATAGCTTTTAAAGACATTTACTCTTATTTCACTGTCTTATGCAATAGCTGCTAAGCTAAATGTAACACTCGATCTCAATAGCCTAGTTACTATTTACAAAGTTTCTTTTTAAAGTGCTTCAATTCTCAGTACATATAAAGGCAAATATGCATTGCAGATAAACCCACTGAGTGGTCTTTCTGCTGGTCTGCGACATGCTTCAAAGTTTGCTTCATAATTCCATCCTGAGTTCCTCATATGTGAGATGCATTTTACATTATTTGTATTCAGGCTCTTGTGTTGACTACTCGGGTAAGTCCTTGTGTTAAAGCACTGAAAACGAATATGACCGATAATAAACAGAATGCTTGGAAAACTGGCATTGACAAAGCCAATAGGTTTAGATGTTGTAGAACTGTCTTTGTGTGTATGAAAATATTCTCTAGTTAGGACCACGTTTTCCGCAGGAAATAGTTTTTTTTTGGGTTTGCTAATAACTTTAGCGCAATTTGACACATCTTCATGAAACTTTCCAAAAATGTTTCATTCACCTCCGCTCCTTCCTGGAAACATTTGGGGTGACCCTTCAAGGGGGAGACCAGGAAAAGGGCATGGGGTCCCGAAGCACATTTCCACCATAAAAAAATTAGACACAGCTACATCCAAAATGCCTGAACGCAATTATACCAAATTTGGTAGAAAGAGATTTTGGGCAAAAAAACATGTGTTTTGTGATTTGGTGTAAATCCGTTCAGTTGTATTCACACCGGAGGAGCCGCAGAGCTGACAAATCTAAAGATAAGAACTGATTGGCCACTACAACATCAACAAACATGTGGCATCAGCCATCTTAGGGCTCAGGGACTCTGTCCTCCGTCCTAGAAAAAGTTGAGCAAAAACAATATATATTGGGATTCTCTTCCATAAGAGGCTTGGTGGGAGTATGATCCAGGAGAAACACCCCTATTGGCCAAAAAGTATTTTTTTTTAGTGGCACCACCGATACACCTGAATCTACGGACCTATTTAAAGGAGAAAAAAACCAGACTTCTGCTTTTCAAACATAAGACCCCCAGGTTAGGCTTTTGGAGGCCCTAAGGTACTCCATCACTCAGGGCTGATTCATTATTTATCGGAAAGAAGGTGTGACCTCCCTCCCCATGCCTTCGTAAGGCCCAGGGGACCCCATCTCCTGGGGTAGATTTTAAAATTTATTTTTTACGGGAAGACGCGTGAGGCCCGTCTCCCTGCAGTCTGTGTAAAACCTCAGGGAGTCCATCCTCTGGGGACAATTTGTTTTTTAGCCGAGGGGGCATGTGACTCCCCACCCAACCCTCAGATAGGCCCCTGGGATCCCATCCTCTGGGGCCACTTGTCTTGATCCCATTCCTTAGACTGTCCCAAGGGACCCTTTCCCCTCTCCACTGGGGTCTGATCAAAGCAGTGTCCCCAAGAGAATGCAGTTCCATGTTCGGGAAGGGAATACAAATTTTATTCCTGGACCGCTCTCTACCGGGCAGGGATCATCACTACTTTGCCCCTGCGTGGCGGAAGCAAAGAAAAGAGCTGCTCCCACTCAGTAGAGAGCAAAGGAATGAAGCTGGGCCCCACCAGCACCCACTATGGGTATCAGGTGGAGAGTCAGCAAGGGCAGTGGGGGCCTTGGGGATCCCGCTCCAGTCCCCAACAATTGCTATGTTGTAGTTGCCCTAGGTGGGTACTGGGGCACTCACGTTAAAGGACAGATAGTCAGCTCCTGTCAGGAACAACAACAGGGGCTGGCTGGGGAGCCAGCAAGGTCTGCAGGGGCTTTGGGGATTGACTAGACCACCCCCCAAAAATATTACAACTTGCAAAAAGAATAAATGATTGTCAGGAGCTGCTCATATATTGTCTAATGCTCCAGGGAAGAAGCTCGCCATATTGTCCTGCAAGGGCTTTATCTTAATCTAAATCTAATCTAAACTACTATTATAAAGAGAGTGCTGAAACCTTTGAGATGGGTAAACTCAAGAAGTACAGCACCAATCACAACACCCAATACAGCATTGGAAAGGGGAGTTGCAGCAGATGGACATGGCTATACAGGTGGCCACCATATACATTAGAAACGTCAAAGAACCTTAGGGGTAAAGTAGTCCCTTGTAGGCATGGGCGTTGGCATGGGCGTGTCGGGGGCGTGTTCTTGGGCGTGTCAAACTAACACATTTTACTATGTGGCCGTAACCGTTGTCAGAGGGGCGTGGGCGTGTCAAACTACACACCCAGAGGGCCGTGGGCGTGTCGAAGACGTGGTCATAGCTGTGTCAAAGTACATACATTATACTTTGTGAGAGGGGCCTACCACAACAGCGTTCTCAGAGGGGCGTGCCACAAATTTTAAAACAAAAAAATGGCCGCGTCATTCAGTAGCGCGCCTTTCCATTCACGAGTTATAATCACTTCTCACACGTCCGTATAGAAGACACAAGGTGCGCCGCATTCATACACATTGCCATTCAGGCGGCGTTAATAACATATGTTGCGAAGCAACCTTTGTGGGCATAAGCGTTACTGATCTCAACAGGGGATAAACGCAGGCGTCTCAGAATGCACACGCCAACACCTCTCTGAATGCACACGCCCACACACAACAACGCTGAACAGCACGCACACCTCACGACGTGCACGAACGCTAATCTCACTGTGATGAGACTAGCGTTCGTGCACGACGTGAGATGTGCGTGTCCTTCAGCGTTGTTGTGTGTTGGCGTATGCATTCTAAGATGCCTGCTGCATTGGAAAGCGGTGGGGTAGCATTCGGTAAGGTTTGCCGTCCTTCAGGTAAATCTTTTTTATACCCGGACAAAGTCGGGACAGGCAGCTAGTTCTTTCTATTTCTGGACCCTGGTGGTGCCCCTAGAATGTACATGGGCACCCCAAGCATTTTAATTTTAATGTTGTGGAGTTCTGCAGGGGGAAAGTCAACCCCAAAGAATATACTAAAAAAAAAAACACACACAGTAAATCCCCTGGGTCATTGAATCCATAGCCCCAGGAGAAATTACCATATTTTTTTAAAGCACTCTGGCTGGAGCTGTATGCTCTTCAGCTGAAGTGCAGGGACCCCTAGTGTTTTTTTTCCATGGTTGCACATTGTGCCTTGAAAAATGTTTACAAAAAAGACTCAGACATGTTTAATGTTTTTGTATTTAAATAATGCTTTATTGAAAGTATTTTGTGGCAATAACTACTATTAAACATTGTATTTAGTGAATTAATGAAATATACTTTTCAGTATACTTATTGCTGGCTTTTGAACAAAGCCAATAGGTCTGCGTTATACATGTTGATGTACAGACCCACTCCTTGATAGAGCTAAAAGGCTAGCTGCTTTTTATACTTTGGTATTCTGACCCTTTGACAAAGCCATTGTGATGATGCCCTTTATATGGTTACATAACAAAGTCGGACGTACAGGGTGGTGGGGAGTTGGGCGGAGGGCCTGATCACAGGCCAGGCCCTCGTCCCAGCCCCGCACTGCACACAACAATGGACATTTTAATTAAAGCATTTCTAAACTGTAGAAATCCACTGGAAAAAAAGCAAAGAGTTAAGTGTCATTATACTTTAGAATTGTAATAATATTTTGCTTTACCTTTTAATAGCAATGTCGAATTTCACTGAAAAAGTCAAGGTTAAAGGGATGTTATAGTGTGGTGACAAATGTCGGTGGTAGGAAAGTAAGATACCCATGGCCACTTAGGGTGAACATAGCAAACACAACAAGATGATGGACAGAGTGCTGAACCTTTTAAACCACTCACCCCTAGTCACAAGGATCTGGGTTTCATCCATCATTCTTTTACTCACAATGCCACCCTAGTTTGGACCCAGCCAAATGCAAATCAGTCTTGACCCTTTTTCTAATGAGAATAGGGTCCAGACTGATTTGCATATGGCTGGGTTCAGACTGGGGTGGTGTAGTGAGCAAAAGCACAATGGATTTAACCCAGATCTCTTTTTTAAACAGTTCTTTTCATTAAACAAGCTGGACTGCAATACACAGTACAGTCACCAATGGAAGAGCGTGGTAAAGATAATATAGTATACAGTCCCAAATTACAAACTGTCAGGATTGTGAATTGCAGGACATACATCACTAATAGCTCCTGATCACATGCATCCACACAATCTGAAGGTGCACTCGCCCCCCTCTCCTCCCCCCGGCTGCCTCATAATCCCTTTAAGTAACTCATTGGTGCCACACTTTCTCCCACTTCTTGGGGCAACCCCTGCCCTCGTATATCACTTTTTCAGCTGCACAACACCAGTCCAAACAGTCTTCCATTGACCTACCCTCGGTGGCTGGTCAACCACCCCATGCGCGGGCAATGTTTCTCTTGGCTACCATAGCTGCTACCATAAGCTATAGTTTCTTATATTTAGGCCAAGTCTGTTCCCCTGTCACACACAATATGTGCCATCTGGCCTCCATGGGAATATCCTGACCCAGGACCTCCGACATCAGCCAAACGACTCCCTCCCAATTCTGTTGTATGCGCAGGCTTTCCCAGAGGATATGGAAAAAGGAACCTTTACTATCACATCTCCGGACACAAGCATCTATTTGTATACATCCAAGTTTGTGCATGAGTGGGCTCGTGGAGTAGGACCTAAGGAGGATCCCCAACTCCATAAGCTAGAATCGTGCCCTGATTGCCACTTCCCTAGGGCTTTGCACTGCTTCCACCCAATGCTCATTCTCCAGCAACCTAACATCAGCCTCCCAGGCCGCCCTTAACTCACCCAGGGGATCCGGAGAGTTGTTGATGATCATTTTGCACATTAGAGACAGTGCTTTTTCTGGCATTGGATCCAGGAGAAGTCGGTCTTCCAAGGGACTATACTCAGGAATACGTTCCCACTCACGGATGTGTGCGCGAAGGGCATATCGCAAGTGCAGCTATTTATATTGTTCCATTTCCACTAATTAAAACTCTGTTTGGAGAGTATCGAACAAGATGATCGCTGGGCCCCTCCACACATCCCCCAGATGGGCAATATCCTTCAACTTCCATTTGCCAAAGCCCTGCAATTTCCCAAACTCCCCAAGTAAATCATACTATAGCCATAGCGGAGTGCGTTCAGTCAGTTTAGTATCCTACCCCAGAAATCCATTCCTCCCAACACTGCTCTCGTGTGGGGGGGCATAGATTTCTCAGAGGGTTTGCGATCTAAAGTGGTAGGGTAGCCACCGGCGCCCATAACCAAATGATCAACCCGGTATGCCGGGTTGTTCCTGTGCCCGAAGGCCCAGTCATTTATTGCGAACAGTTGCGACGCCCAATAGTATTTCCTGAGGTCCGGCACTGCCAGGCCCCCCCCCTCATACACTCCCATTTGCAGTTTCACCAAAGCTATCTGCGCACCACCCCCGTCCCATAGTAGCTTTCCCAGTTCACTATCGACCACCTTAAAGAACCCATCCAATATCTTATATGGGGTGTTCTGGAGGATATAAACCAACCGTGGTAACAACATAATTTCATAAAGGCCAGCTCTCCCCATCAGGGAGATAGGCAATGTCCTCCAGTGCGCCACATCTCTTTTAAGACATTCAAGGTGGGTCAGCAAATTGCGGGCCATAAATTCTGCCTCCGACTTGGTCACAACCACGTCCAGATATCTGAACTGATCAAGCACCTGCAGCTTGATCCCATCCGGAAGAGCGGGCAGCGGGCCGCCTGAAAGCATGAACAGTAGGGACTTATCCCAATTAATGCGATAACCGGAGTATCTCCCAAACAAGTGGAATATTTGTAGGAGCCTATTGATAGTGAAACGGGGCCTAGTCGCATATAAGAGAACGTCGTCCACGTATAGGGAGATTTTCTCCTCCCATTGCCCACCACCGACAATCCCCGAGGCCACCGGGTCTGCCCACATCCACGCAGCAAGCCGCTCCAGTGCCAGTGCAAACAGCACAGGGGACAGCAGATAGCCCTGCCTCGTCCATCCGCGCAAATCGAAGGAGCGAGAGACAAAACCATTCACAAGCACTCTATCTGACGGACTACTGTAGAGCAGCCCGATCCAGGATTTAAATCAGGGGCCAAACCCGAATCTGTCCAGGACAGCAAACGGGTAGTGCCATTCATTACTATCAAACGCCATATGGGTGTCTAAGGACAGGAGCGCTGCATCAACAGCCGGCTGGGACCCAGTCTGGTGCATCACGCCATATGGACGTCGAGCACACTTCCCTGGCTTCTTGAAGCATAAAGAGAATATGTGGCGCCAGGACGCTAGCCATGTGCTTGAATAACTCCGCAGGTAGACCATTCTGCCCTGGGGCCTTCCCAGACTGCAGATCCTGAATTGCCCCCTCAATTTCCTCCAGAGTGAAGTCGGTATCGAAGTTGTCCCGATCTTTTTCGGACAGAGTCAGCAGCCGGACATCCACCAGTAAGTCTCTGCAATCAGTCTCAGTTCTGACGGGGTTCGAGGAATACATTTCCTCATAGTACTGCGCAAATGCTTCTGCTATTCCCTCCCCCGTCACCTGCGTTATCCCCTGCGAGTCGCAAATCCCTGCCACCCAGTTGTGTTCTCTGTCCCTCTTCTCTAGCCAGGCAATCATCTTGTTTGCTTTGTCAACCCAGATCTCTTGACTGGGGGTGAATGTTTGATTCATTCAGCATTCCGTCCATAAATTGTTGCCACAGCACTTTTCACCCTCAGAGGGTGGAGTATGCCCAGACGTGGGTCCCTTGCTTGCTGTGCCACTGTATTCAGGCTAGCCTTGCTGACCAAGGGTGTTACCCCGAAATCGGTCCCAGGATACTTGTTTCCGGTCCAGGGAGGACCTGGTTTTGCAGTTTTGACTGGGCTGTGTAAGGAACTGGGTGTAAACTGATTTGCATATGCTTGGGTTCAAACTGTGGTTGTGTAGTGAGCAAGACAATGATTGATTTAACCCAGATCCCTTGACTGGGGTGAATGTTTGATTCATTCAGCATGCTGTCCATCATTTGTTGCCACCGATCTAAAAATCTGGCATGGATCCGGCATTTCAGGTCTGACTTTGGAGAACTCTGCCCTAAACCATCACTTTGGCATTCCACAACAAGACTGACATATCGAAGGACCCAACCATCCACAGCGCTGCTGTCTCTAGTCCTAGTCTGCAGAATCAGATTCAGTGGCATCATTTAACCCCTTCGATGCTGATGATGGTACGGTTCCGTCATCAGCGTCGGTTGGGCTGTGCTGATGACGGAACCGTTCCGTCATGACCACACCCGTTTTTAGAATCTTCAGCAAAGCGCGAAAATTTGCGCCGGGCTGAAGAGGTTAAAACCTAAACAGCGCTGTGATACCTAATAATTTTGTGTGCATAGGTGCAGTAGAGTAACTACTGCAGGACTCTTGTGAAAGCCTAGGCTCGAGAATCATAAAGGAACAATAGCGTCGTACAGGTCAGCAGCCATTGCAGTGCCCTGGACTCCTAACCAGAGATTTGTTCACCATGATTACTCCCTGTTCCCTCTCATTCTCTCAATGCAACTTACACGCGCGGCCCTCGCACCTTGGCCAGCCATTGCAAAAGTGACGAAAAGAACGCCATTCACGTTTAGAAGTGTTATGTGGCACTTACAAGGGCCTTTGGAACTGGGGCAGACTTCATGGTGCAGGGACTGCAGGAACTGGGCCAGCTGCGTCACCCGTTTTGTTACGAGTCTAGCTTGGTGCTCCCATAATTCAGACTCTACAGGCTGCACGGCTGACGTGTTAGTAGGGCATGTCAGTAGAAAATGCAATGCGCACCTGCACAGCTTTGTTAATAATGGTCAGGTGCATATTGCTTTTTCTTGAACGTATGCACTTCCAGCGTCTTTGCTGGCTGCAGTGAATGCAAGATTCTTGGCATTTTGGTACTACTAATTTCCAGATGTCCGGGAGCATCTTAGAGGGGAGAGAAGGAGATAAGATGCGTGCACCACTGGGGTCCATAGGACTGCTCTGGCACTCAGGTAAATGTTACTCCCTCAGCCTCATCAATGCCACTGAAGCTGCCCTATTGCCTGTATGAGCACCGGTACTGTCCTGAGCCGAGGTAAAGATCCGGTACTGAAAAGGGGAGCGTTATGAAGTGCCAGTACTCCAGTGAGTACCGACCCATTTAAAGCCCTGGGTGCCAGTATGTATTACAATGGAACCATGGATCTTCAGCCAAGCTACAGCTAGGAAACTTGCCCATAAGCAGCAGCAGCCGCAGCAGCTGCAGTGGGTGCGTTGGCCCTTATAATCTGAGGCCATGCCATTTGCTGGAAACCTAGATTCAAAAAGCACAGGTGCAAGGGATAAATTCCAGAGCCTTCAACGTCTATGGTCATCTAAAAATATCACCTTCTGTCCTGGTCCAATTATAAGAAGTTTGAGTTTGCCATTGATGACGCTAGTGTAGGTGCTTGAGAATAAGGATATTAGATAAACTAGCGACATAACCTCTGTTTTTCACTACGACGCACAGAAGGTTGACATGCAGTGACATTAGACGGAGTTCCAGAGAAGTGGCACGAAGAAGCACAGGTTTGCGCCGGTAGCAGCCGGTCTGTGACGCACAATACTGGCGAGAATTGAAATGAGGAAGAAAAGGGGCACGCGCTCATGGTGATGGGGCTTTGAGGATGATGAGAGGTGTCCGATCAGGCCGAAGACTTTGAATGGCTGAGCAGCTGGCAGCAAATGTACATGGGACTAGAGGGGCTTGGCCAACCGCAGGGAGGTCCTCCCCAGGCAGTTTGGGAGGGGCGGGGGGAAGAAGGGGGAGGCAGGCTTCAAGCCGGCCAATTTCTTTTGGGCTCCCTATTTTTGAAGCCCAAATGGAGCCCAACCATAAATTGGTTGCGCTCCTGCACCCAACCACCCTTTTAGGTTTGGTGACCTGGTGGCTGGGAGCTTTTGTTTTTTTCCCTCCCTCCCTCCCTGTTTTGTAAGTATTGTTGGGCTTTAGTTTTTCTGATCAGCTTTAAGCGGCTTTGGTTGGGACAGGTGTGCAGGGGTATAGCTATGTATTGTCGCTTGGAACGGGTGCAGTGCGGGGTTATTGGAAGTTTACCAGGGTTGACATAAGTTTTTAGGTTATTGTTGGATTTGGGTTATCGACATGGAAAGGGTAGGCAAGTTAAGTTATAGTTAGGATACGCATGTTCAGGGTTTGACGGTTGTAAAAAAGCAGGCTGTGGAAGTTGTTTAACGGATGGGTCGAATTAAAGGGGTTATATTTTGATGCATGTATGTATATTGTTGTAATGTTGTAATGTACGGGTGGGGACAAGTTCAAGGAAATTTTGGGGGCGGGGTGGGGCCAAGGGCCAGGTACATGGTTGTTTAGTGAGGTTTAGTTTTGTAAGGTGTTTGCCGAGGAATTTTTAATGTTATGCGCACCTGTTTTAATAAAGCAGCCTTTTACACACAGCACTGAGTTTGTGTTCTGCTCGGTCCCCCCCACCCCTCCCTCCCAATGATTGTTATCGGAGAAGGCTGCATCCCAGGGGTGGAACAAGGAGCAAGGGGCGTGAGGCAAGCCCTCTGCGGAAAGGCGCTGCTAAGTGCAACGTCTAGCCACAGGACAGAAGCAGCCCCACCAGGGTATGCCCCCAGCCTGAACCCTGCAGATTGGCAACACAGGCCGCGATGAAAAGCCTAGAAGTGGCCAGCATTTGCTTACACAGGAGACTGGGGGTGGTGGAGTCGTGGGTGTAACAGCAATGAAGCGGTATTGATTATGCTCAGTACACTTTAGAGCGATGTTTGTCAAAGTAAACTTTACTCAGATTTTAGCAAGAAAGGCATAAAAGCACAGCAAACCAACTGTATTCATTTAAAACTCAGACCCATAGCCAACATAAAATGTTGCAATGACATATAATCAATATATTATACAAAATCAACATATAATTATACAAAACATGCATACATAACAATTACTTAGTACAGCTTGCCTACATAATATGATATCCGAGCTACATTCCTGCAATTAAAAGAAAAATGACATACAAAAATTGCAAGCGTAATAAATGCTAAACATTCAACATGCTCTTAAATAGTAAAATAGTCGTTAAGGGCGGAGCAGAAATAAAATGATATCCGAGATACATTCCTGCAATTAAGAGAAAACACACTATAAGCGTAGTTAATACTAAATGTTTGATATTGTCTTTAGTCGTACTAATAACGAAGAATGGGATCATGGGTAGTGTGCAGCAGCCTGCAAGCAGCAGGAGACTGACCCCAAACACTTCAATACGTCCAGCCATTCTGGCATTAGCCTATTGACAGGGAGCCAGTGGAGGTCTTTAAGGTGACCAGAAATGTGGTCTTTGCGCGGAATGTCTAGTATGAGTCTGGCTGAGGCGTTCTGGATGCTTTGGAGTTTTTTCTGAAGTTTTACGGTGGTACCGGCGTATAGGGTGTTTCCGTAGTCCAGGCGACTCGTAACTAGTGCGTGGGTGACCGTTTTTCTAGTTTTGGTGGGGATCCAGCGAAATGTTTTTTTGAGCATGCGAAGAATATTGAAGCAAGATGATGAGACGGCGTTGACTTGTTTGGTCATCGAGAGTGAGGAGTCCAGGATGACGCCCAGGTTCCGTGCGTGGTCCGTTGGGATGGGTGCTTTTCCTAGGGCCGCTGGCCACCAAGAGTCGTCCCAGGCGGAAGGGGAAGTACCTAAGATGAGGACCTCTGTTTTGTCTGAATTCAGTTTAAGACGGCTGTGCTTCATCCACTCAGCTACTTCTTTCATTCCTTCATGTAGGTTGGTTTTGGCGGTGTTAGGGTCTTTGGTGAGTGACAGGATCAGTTGATGTCATCAGCGTAGGAGATGATGTTGAAGTTGTGTTGGCGTGCGATGGTCGCGAGGGGGCTCATGTATTCGTTGAAGAGGGTGGGGCTGAGAGAGGATCCTTGTGGCACGCCGCAAATGACCTCGGTGGCTTCAGACTTGAACGGTGGGAGGCGGACTCTCTGAGTTCTTCCGGCAAGGAACGAGGTGATCCAGTCCAGTGCTTTTCCTTGGATTCCGATGTTGTTGAGGCGTTGTACAAGGGTGCTGTGGCAGACTGTGTCGAAGGCTGCGGAGAGGTCGAGAAGGATGAGGGCGACTGTGTCTCCATTGTCCAGTAGAGTTCGAATGTCATCTGTTGCTGCGATAAGGGCGGTCTCAGTACTGTGTTTGGCTCGGAAGCCGGACTGTGAGGAGTCGAGGGATTTGTTGGTTTCGAGGAAGGTGGCGAGCTGGTTGTTGACGGCTCTCTCGATGACTTTGGCCGGGAATGGTAGGAGCGAGATGGGGCGGTAGTTTTTGAGTTCGGTGGGGTCTGCTGTGGGTGTTTTCAGAAGGGCGCTGAGTTCGGCGTGTTTCCAGCTTTCCGGGAAGGTGGCGGAGTTGAGGGAGGAGTTGATGACGTCTCGGAGGTGTGGTGCTATGATGGAGTCTGCTTTGTTGAAGATGTGGTGAGGACAGGGGTCTGTGGGGGATCCTGAGTGGATGGAGTTCATCAGGCGGATGGTGTTTTTCTCGGTGGAGATTGGGTTCCAGTCAGAAAGGATGTTCAAGGAGGGTGAGGGTTCGGCAGAAGGTTGGGTGGGTTGGTCTCCGGGTTGGTGGTCAAAGCTGTTGTGGATGTCGGCGATTTTGTCATGGAAGAACGAAGCTAAGGTGTCGCAGAGGGTTTGGTAGGGAGTGATGTCGTTGAAGTTGGCAGTGGGGTTAGTAAACTCTTTGACGATGTTGAATAATTCCTTGCTGTTGTGAGCGTTGTTGTCTAGTCGGTCTTTGAATGCTGATTTCTTGGCTGTCCGGATCAGTTGGTGGTGTATACGGGTGGCGTTTTTGAAGGCGTCCTTGGTGCTAGTGTTAGGGTCTTTTTTCCAGACCTTCTCAAGGGAGCGACAGAGTTTCTTGGATTTCTTAAGATCATCGTTGAACCAGTGGGCGTTTTTGCTGCCTAGTTTGATTTGGCGATTTTTAAAGGGTGCTAGGTTGTCGGCGCTGTTGGTTAGCCATTGTGTGAGGTTAATGGCTGCTTGGTTAGGGTTCGATGAATAGACAGGGGGGTTTTGAAAAAGGGATGTGGAGATCTGGTCGATGGTAATTTTGTTCCAGTTTCTTCGCAGAGTAGGTTGTGGGTGGTTGTGGGTTGTGGTCTTTTTGTAGACAAAGTGAACGCAGCTGTGGTCTGTCCAATGGAGAGCTGTGGTGTGATTGAATGAGATGTATTTGCTGGAGGTGAAGATAGGGTCAAGTGTGTGTCCAGCGTTGTGGGTGGGGGTGTTTACAAGTTGTTTGAGTCCGAGGTTGGCAAAATTGTCCAGAAGGGTGGTGGTGTTGCTGTCGTTACTCTTTTCCAGGTGAAAATTGAGGTCTCCCAGTAGAATGTAGTCCTCGGAGGGGAGGGCGTGTGGGGTGATGAAGTCAGTGATGTCTTCACTGAATTGTGCACGGGGTCCTGGTGGTCTGTAGAGGAGTGTGCCTCTGAATGTGGTTTTGGGGTCGGTGTGGATCTGGAAGTGAAGGTGTTCGGCGCTAGCGAGGTTGGCGTCTGAGCTGGTTGAGATGCGGATGGAGTTTTTATGGACGATGACGATGCCTCCTCCTGTTTGGTTGGTGCGGTCTTTTCGGATGATCTTGTATCCGTCCGGGATGGCTATGGTGATGTCTGGAGCTGAAGAGGCGTTCATCCAGGTTTCTGTTAGGAAGGCGACGTCTGGAGAGATGGTGTCAAGTAGATTCCAAAGATCGATGGCGTGTCTGTGGACCGAGCGGGTGTTGAGCAGGATGCATTTAAGGTGGTTAGTGTCGGATCTCTGTTTGGTGTTTGTGGGTGTGGTGTGGGACTTGGTGCAGTCGAACTTGCAGGAGTGGCATGTGAAGGGCCCATGGGTATGCCCCGGTGAAGCTTGGGCACAGTTGGGGAGTGTGCCCGGGTTAAGTGCTAGGAGGGTGGATGAGTTGTATGTAATGCGGGTGGCCTGGGAGTTGCGGGGACCAGGGGGTCTGGCGATGGGCGCGGTCCAGGCGCGGACGGGCGTAGACGGGCTTACCTTTGGCGCACCTTCGGCGCGGCCGCAGCGCGTGGACGCTGCGCGTTGGGTCATTGGTCATAAATGGAGAGAGGAGGGGGGCGGAGCGTGGGAGGGGCAGCTGGGAGGCGGTAGCGGGGAGGGTAGGTGGGCCAGGGGAATGAAAAACAGGGAAATGGAGGGCGGGATAGAAAGTCAAAACGGGGGGGCAGGAGGATTGAAGGTCCGAGCAACAGCAGGGAAATATTACAAAAGTAATTCAGTTAGCATACAAATGAAGCATTCAGCGAACCCAGCGCACAATGTAAAAAGCTAAAGGCAACAATTACAGAAAGCAACAGGCAACAATTACAGACAGCAAAGTCGTGCTATTAAGGATGACTGCAGCGCGATGCTCGGCGCTATAATCTGGTGAAGAGCGCTAAACAAACTGAAATGCACACGATACCAGACACCAGCGTGGTCGAGTCAATGGCCAGGGAGGGAGCATGGGGGGAGCGACCGCTTCGGATCGGATCCGGAGCCTGAAGCTGGTGAGTCCTGCCTCCTGTGAGTATTTAGTTACCTAAAAAACGTAAGCACCTCGCTAGGTACTACAAACCACTCTCCCGGTCTAGCTGTGGGGAGGGCTGGAATGGTGAAGTGATGGGTTTTCAGCTGGAGTCCACTTGTCTGCCCAGACTTTTAGTGCAATACCAACAAAGGTGACATGTTTTATTTTTGCCCTAATTGTTCAGATGAGGGTCATCCCTTCAAAGAACATCATCATTCGAGGACAAGGGACTCCCATTTATACCCAATGCTTAATGTGTAAAAACATAGATGTACCGGGGCAAAGGTTTTTTAAGGTACTAGCTGGCGTATTTCACTGTTCAATCAATTGGTACTTCTAGAGCGCAGCTTATCACCTGTGAGGATATTCAGGAGCTGGGCTTAGTCGGAGAGACAGATCTTGAGGCTCTTCCTGAAGTCTGTCAGCAAGGGTGATGTTCGAAGGTGGGGTGGGAGTGTTCCAGGACTTGCCGGCGAGGTGGGAGAAGGAGCACCCTCCCCTGTGGCAATGGGGGATGTGCGGAGTCTGTGCCAGGGCGAGAGAGGCGAAGCAAAGCTTTCTGGATGGTTGGTGGAAGTCAGGCGTTGGTTCATGTATGCTGGTCCTTGGTTGTGGAGGGCTTTGTAGGTCTGTGTCAGTATTTAGAATTGGCATCTTTTCTGGATGAGAAGGCGGTGGCGTTTCCTCAGGTGCTGGCTGATGTGGGTCCATTTGGGCAGGTTGAGGATCAGTCTATCCGCTCAATTCTCTATCGTCTGGAGCCTTCTTGTGAGTTTGGTGGAGGTACCTGTGTACACTGCGTTGACGTGGTCCAGGTGGCTAGTGATTAGGGCATTGCATGACTGTTTTTTTTTTCTAATGCTTGTGTGGAGCAATTTGAAGATTATTCAGAGCATGCAGAGAGTGTGGAAGCAGGCAGAGGAAACTGAGTTTATCTGTATCTTCATGATGAGTTTGCTGTCCAGAATGATGGCATGGTTGTTGGGATTGTCTTTTGGTGTGGGGATGGTTCGGAGTTCAGTGGGCCACCAGGTTTCATTCTAGAGGGAGGTATAGTTGCCAGAGATCAGAACTTCGGTCTTGTCTGTGTTGAGCTTTAGACAGTTGTCTCTCACCCAGACAGTGATATTCTTCATGCAGTTGTGGAAGTTGGTCTTCGTTGTGGTGGGGTCTCCTGGGAGCGATAGGATGAGCTGGGTGTCATTGGCATAGAATATCATGTTTATATCGCGGGTTCTAACAATGTCGGCTGGGGCATCATGGAGAAGTTGAAGAGGGTGGGGTTGAGGGATGAACCTTGGGGGACGCTGCAGATGGTGCTCTTGGGTTCCGAGGTAAAAGCGAGTTACAGATTCTCTGCAGGCGTCCCATGACAAACGATGCAATTCATCTGAGCGTGTTTCCTTTTCTTCAGAATTGATGTAGCCTCTTAATGAGTGTGTGGTGGAAAACGGTGTCAAAGCCTGCAGAAAGGTTGAGAAGGATCAGGGCAGCTGATTCTCCTCTGTTGAGTAGGGTGGTCTCTGTGCTGTAGTTGGCTCAGAAGCGTGATTGGGAGAGGTCTAATAGATTGTTTCTCACTAGGTGTTCTGTGAGATGACGGTTGATGGATTTCTGCAGAACTTTGGAGGGAAACGGGAGCAGCAAGATGGGGCAGTAGCTCTGAAGAGAACTCGGGTCTGTGAAGGGTTTCTTGAGGAGAAGTCTGACCTCTGCATGTTTCTATGTGCCGGGAAAGTGGCTGTGGCAATGGATGCATTGAGGATGGTGGTAACTTGGTGGCTGATCTCGTTGCTTCCTAGATTGAAGAGGCGTGGGTGTTCCTGAGTGGAATATAGTGGCTGGCTAGTGCTGATTCCATCTCAAGCCGCTTTCTTCCACCACCTACCACTTCCTGTTTCCTTATCTTATTTTTCCACATTCTTTTTATTCCCTCCTTTTTTGCTTTGTCAATGCATTCCCATCTTTCTGTACATGCTTCTTTCTCCATTTTCTGCCTTACACTTTCTTGATTTCGGTCAAACTCTGATGATGAAAAATAAATGCCAGTTCTCACCATCTGCAGCCACCTGCATAAATGAAGCACTAGTTATAAGCCAACAAAGCACAGAACTAGTAAATCTCCCTCAGCTTCCTACTGCACAGGCTCGTGATTTATTTCACAACACCCTGCCCACATCTAAAGTGTTCTCCTTCCTCTATGCAGTAAACATAATTCTTCGGCTTGGTTCAAGCTGAACATTTTATAACACAAACACACTTAAAGTACATTTTAGGACATTGTTGCATCAACAGTGGGATTATCATTGCACACCAGAGTAATGTTCAAACTGCTCGACCCGTTTTTCAATCTCAGTAGGGTTGAGCTGGTCTTTATCGTTTCGAGGTAGATAAAGTGTCACTGAGATGCAGTAAAATATTTTTTATTTATATGCCATGTATACGTTCCGTTTCTGTTTTGCTTTACATAAGTGGTCTTGTCAAATCACCATGGTCGCTGTATCAGGTGCTGAGGTGCCCATTGTATTTGCATGAATAGTTTGGGAAAGGACATATTTCACACCACACTACACCCTGTAGGGCTAAAAGATTGTATAATAATCTCACAGATGAGAGAGGTGATTGGTACTGCCCATAAGGTGGCCTCCTGATCACATATCTCTGCTCACACTCTCCTCCTCCTTACCTTTGACATCTGAGTAGAGTGTGCTGGAGATTAAAGAAGCATCCCAAGATATTCTGCACCGAAGCGTTGGGTGCTCGAGGCTGCCTGGCTCAGTGCCCAGTAAACAGGCGAGATGGCGGTATGTCCACCTCTTGTGAGCAGAGAGACTTGATGTAGTGAAAGTGGCGAGGCCCCAGTATGTAGATATGTAGATGACAGAACCTTTCTCTGATCATTTTTTCTTTTTTTATCAATGCTTTTCTTTATACTTTGCAGCAAAATATCAACAAATACAAATTCCTAATAGCTTAACACTTCTTTGTGAATATATGTACGTTTCTCATAAAATGGTATGTTCGTAACGTGTGTTTGTGAATATTGTGAATACAAGAGCTTTGCGTGCTCCTGCCATCTGTGTTTGGCTAAGATTTTTACAGGTTGTTTTTCTTCAAAGAAGCTTTTGGAGTCACAGGATGCACTATGACTGCTCCCGCCCCTTTAGTGAGTAATGCACATAGGTATAACATACATGTTAGATTGAGTTTTCCCCTCATCTGGTTGGGACATACACTGAGAGGTTTTAGAGTCTTGATGTGATGCACTACACAATTTTTTCCGGGTAGAAACAGTTAGAATTTGACACAACAGTGGAGAAGAATCAGTCCACTTTTGATGACTCCCATTGCGTTCCTCGATAGACATCTTCCAAAGACCAACGCTCAAGTTTCACTCCTCCTCACAACTGTGAAGTGAACTTCAAGCCTTGACCCCGGAGAAAGTAGATCGCAATGGGGCGATGGAATGGACGCCATTCCAAAACTGCCCCTTTGTGCCACCACAAGTACCTGTGGTTAGACCATCATTATGTCTGCAATTTGTGCCTTTCTCTGGACCATGAGAAAGGATGAGGTCTTGGGCACAATTCAAAATGAGGTAGCCACGTCCTGCGAGATCCCTTTTTTTATTGTGAACAGGATTCCTTCAGCTCAGATGAAGAAAACAGGGGTCAGCTCCTCGAATTCCCCCAGCCAACATCACTCCAAGTCTAGAGTCAGTCTCCTCCAGTGCCTCAGAACAAGAAGAAGAAGAGAACGTCGGACTGGCACTGAAGACCATCGTCTTTGAACCATGACTGCTCTCATACACCCAGGGTCATAAGTACTTTACATGTGTCTGACACTTCTTCAAAGCCTCACAAGAGACTGCCTCCTCCAGGGCCTCGGCCGCCTTCAGGCTCTGGTCAACTCCAAGAGAAGCCTTTGGAACCAAAGAAGGATCTGTCCACGGGCATTGACCCCCACCAGCCTTACATGACTCGAGGGTGCCGAGCAGCCTCACCCGCATGCATAGCTGTGCCAAAGACACCATTGCAGCCAGCACTGAAGTTCAAAATGCCATCAATGTTGAAGATCCAGTCAATGCTGAAAGTACAGTTGATAATTTGGTCCAAGAATCTGAGCTATCTATCCCGTCGAGGCCCCAAGAAGAGCTTGATGGCAGGCAGAAGCACTTCTTCAATCATCCCATCACTGAGAAAATCTCACGAAAACCACTTCTGCCGTAGCAAGCAGAGACTTTAGCTTCCAATAGGAGTCTTTCCTTCAAGGAGGAACCTGCTCCAGACCCCCCTCCCCAAACCGTGACCGAAGATGTATAGAGATAGGGGCACCAGCCCTTCCCCTTTTCTGCCTTCTCCACCACCACCTCCAACCCACACATATACATACCACCCTCTCTGAATTCGCTAAAGTCACTTGTGGGGTTCCCCAACACATTTTCAGGTCCAGATAGTCAATTTGATCCTGTTGAACCCTATGACCAGCTCTTAGAGCCAGGGCCCACTCATGACCCCAAGGATGACTACAATATCGACCGCTCTGGGTGGCCCAGATCTGAACCATTAACCCAACTGTGTCAGGGCTACCACAAGATCATCTAACTGACCGCTGCTTTCCACAAGACTGTCATGCATGTCCTCCATGGGGGATAGGACTTTCTTGTAGAGATTCTCTCAAAGATGGCGCGAAAAGCGCAGTTTTTAGCAATTCTGAAGGGCATGCTTAAATCTGCCCCTGAGATCTTTAACGAGCTTGTAGAGACAAGTATAGTAAAAACCAGGGTTGGAAAAAGTACAAGCACTCACTCAGTGACCCTGTCTATATCAAGGGCCATATCCCCATATCTATCTGGTGGTCTGTACCATCATCAAAAGAGCTTCCGCTCAGGATAGAGGTGATGTTCCACCGCCTGACAAGGAGAGAAAGAAAATAGATGCAGTGGGCAAGAGGGTGTCCATTGGGACATTTACCCACTGGCGTAGCCAAATCTGTTGGGCTCTTCTCTCCCGCTATGACACGTCCCAGTGTGAAGAGATACATGAACTTGTTAAGCACCTCCTGGAGCAGGTTACGGAGTGGGAGGAGCAAATGGTGTTTGAGGACAAGGTTATATCTAAGGACAACATTCATTGTGCCTTTGATGCCACAGACAGCCTCTTGAGGCATTAACTAGTGTCCATCTCAGATGCTATGCAGGGCTCTGCATCTCGGGGTTTAAACTGGAGGTCCACTAGCATATTTTAACCCCCCCCCTTTTGATGGGGTACACCCGTTTTGGCCACAGCTTAGTTCGATGCTGCAAATAAATCATGTACCCTGAGATAGTAAAATCTTTGGGTGCCTTCCAAACTACAGCCACCAAGGGCTTTTAGAAACATCCTCAGATGCGAAGCCAAGGCCACTTCCCCCAAACATCTGCAGCCTTACCAAAGACAGCAGGAGTACTTACACCAGAAGGAAGGAAGGGGGCATGCACGGGTTGCGTACAGAGGTAACAACAACAGTGGCAGGGACAGAGAAGACTGTCGGAGGAAGACTACAAGAGTTCTCCTGCCACGGAGAGGAATTCACATCAGAACAGTGGGTTTGAGCCGTGGTTCACCATTACCATTGCATAGAACTTCTCACAACCCCTGAAATTTCCACCCCCACAAAATCCACAGCTGGATTTGCCTCTTAGAGGAAGAAATACAAATGCTTCTTCGTAAATGGGCAATAGAGAGAGTGCCGCAATAACACCAGTGCAAGGAAGAACCCGCCCCAGAACAGCCCCTATTTTTTTCCTCATTTACAAGAAGGATGGCTTCCCGTGACCAATCCTGGACCTCAGGCCTCTCAAGATATGCAACCCGTCAGAACACTTTCATATGACAATCCTGTAGGACGTCATATATCCGCTCCGATTAAGTGACTACATGAGGGCATTAGACCTCAAAGATGCCAACTTTCATATACCCCGCCCACCAACTGTCCCTTTGCTTTGTGGTAAGGGGAAAACAGTACCAATTCAAAATCTCTCCCTTCAGGGTTACCTCCACCCTAAAGGTGTTGAAGAAGTCCCTACCGGTGGTGGGCACTTATCCATTGAGAGGTGGTACTCATGTCTTTCCTTACCTTGAAGATTGGCTGATCAAGAGTGTAAGTAGTATTGCGTAGCCCACACACAAGATGCAATCTCCTTGCTACACACCCTTGGATCCACTATAAATAATAGAGTCCCATCTTCAACCCCTACAGGTTCAGCCCTTCCTAGGTTTCATCCTAAACTGTCACAGGGATCTCTTACCCCAATAAACAAAGGGTGCTGGCATTTTAGCAGCTCCTGCCTCTTTTTTAGCCCAGTCACCAACTTACAGTCAGGACTGTGATGTTCCTCCTAGGTATGATAGCCTCCTGCCTGTATCACCATTGTACCTCACATCAGGCTCCACTTTCCACCATCACAAGAATGTCTCTTGGTATGGTGTTCCCAAGCTGGGTGTGACATATAACAGACACCTCTCATTCCACTCTGCTGTGGTGGAACTGTAACAACCTGTTGCAAGGCAGGCCTTTCGCAGACTCTTTGCTACAGGAGACCATTACCACAGACACCTCCCTCAGAGGCTGGTAGGCGCATCTCGACAATGTGACTGTCCAAGGACTTTGGCCACTCAAGATTAGCAGTCCTACTTCAATTACCTCAAGCTGTTGGCCTTATGTCTAGCTCTCAAAGCCTTCTTTCAGGTCTTTCGAGCAAAGTAATTCTCATCAATACAGGCATGATGGCCGTGTATTACCTCTAGAAATAAGGCAGCACTCACTCTCGCTCACTGCGAGCACGTGCACTGACCGAGATCTGCCACTGTATAACCTCCTAGCCGAGTTCCCTCCGGTGGGGAACTACTACTTTGCAGACCTGCTCAGCAGGATGAATTAACAAGTCCATGAGTGGTAACTCCACCACAAGTCCTACACAGCTACTTCTAGTTCCACCCAGGTCGGAGAGAGAGTTCATGCTACATGCCTACACTCGCAGCATTCTGGAAGGCTGTGGCGGTGAAAGGAGACGGGTCTGGGTCATCTATCCTTTTTCAGTATGTTTTATGTTTATGCGTTGATTCCTGGAGTGCAGTGCATGATGTATGGAGAGTATAGGAGTGGTTGGATGCTCAATTTAAAGCATTTATGCTGGTCCATTTTCCTATGGCCCTTTCTACGAGACTCATTAGGTCTCGGGCTTCGAGACCTATTGTCATGGAGTTCAGTCTCAACGGAGCCAGAGCGGTGAACGAGCGCCGATTGCATCTCGTGGACGCGCACGCCGAGCCTCCTGGAGCCGTGCACATCTCTTGCTCCACATTCACACTCACGGAAGCACACACTCACGCACGCACACACACGCACACACACACACACACACACACACACACCCTCCCTCTCTGCCCACTCCCTCTCTGCCGCCCCCCCTCGACCCCCACTCACCTGGCTCTTTCCCTCGCAGTGGGTCAGTCATGGCAGCAGGCAGACTCGGTGTCTTCTCCAGGGATCTTGAGCTGATGTGCACGCCCACGCTGCGTCTCGTGCGCGCCCGCCACGCTGTTTCGCGCCTGTTGATCCTCAGCTTGTTGCTTACAGCCAGTGGGTTGAACTTGAATGTACTCGACAAAATATCCTTATATAACTAAAAAGTGAGCATCATCTTCATCTCACGTTTGTAAAGGTAACCATGAACACCAATTGTGTTAAAATATATTGAATACGATAGATCACCTTCCACTCGCCCATACATATACTTTAAATTCCTTATTCATATTATTAGAACAAAGCAACGCAGAAGATAATTTTTGGTTGTCTGTGGGTGGGGAGATGGGGTTAGCACTCTCTGCCCTCTTTTCCTATCATTGACTCTTTGGCGCCTATAGGAAAAACCCAAGCTGCTTATACTTTAGAGGAATTCTGCATAAGGATTATTATAGTGTGAGTGCAGAGTGCGCACAGTTCAGAGTGCGCAGAGTGCAGAGTGTGAAGTAGTGAGTGCAGAGTGAGTGAGCAGAGTGTGAGTGCAGAGTGAGTGTGCAGAGTGTGAATGCAGCGTGCAGAGTAGTGAGTGCAGAGTAGTGAGTGCAGAGTAGTGAGTGCAGAGTAGTGAGTGCAGAGTAGTGAGTGCAGAGTAGTGAGTGCAGAGTAGTGAGTGCAGAGTAGTGAGTGCAGAGTAGTGAGTGCAGAGTGTGAGTACAGAGTAGTGAGTGCAGAGTGCAGAGTAGTGAGTGCAGAGTAGTGAGTGCAGAGTAGTGAGTGCAGAGTAGTGAGTAGTGAGTAGCGAGTGGTGAGTAGCGAGTGCAGAGTAGCGAGTGCAGAGTAGTGAGTGCAGAGTAGCGAGTGCAGAGTAGCGAGTGCAGAGTAGTGAGTGCAGAGTAGTGAGTGCAGAGTAGTGAGTGCAGAGTAGTGAGTAGTGAGTGCAGAGTAGTGAGTGCAGAGTAGTGAGTGCAGAGTAGTAAGTGCAGAGTAGTGAGTGCAGAGTAGTGAGTAATGAGTGCAGAGTAGTGAGTAATGAGTGCAGAGTAGTGAGTAGTGAGTTCAGAGTAGTGAGTGCAGAGTAGTGAGTAGTGAGTGCAGAGTAGTGAGTGCAGAGTAGAGTAGTGAGTGCAGAGTAGAGTAGTGAGTGCAGAGTAGAGTAGTGAGTGCAGAGTAGAGTAGTGAGTGCAGAGTAGAGTAGTGAGTGCAGAGTAGTGAGTAGTGAGTGCAGAGTAGTGAGTGCAGAGTAGTGAGTGCAGAGTAGAGTAGTGAGTGCAGAGTAGAGTAGTGAGTGCAGAGTAGAGTAGTGAGTGCAGAGTAGAGTAGTGAGTGCAGAGTAGAGTAGTGAGTGCAGAGTAGTGAGTGCAGAGTAGTGAGTGCAGAGTAGTGAGTGCAGAGTAGTGAGTGCAGAGTAGTGAGTAGTGAGTAGCGAGTGGTGAGTAGCGAGTGCAGAGTAGCGAGTGCAGAGTAGTGAGTGCAGAGTAGCGAGTGCAGAGTAGCGAGTGCAGAGTAGCGAGTGCAGAGTAGTGAGTGCAGAGTAGTGAGTGCAGAGTAGTGAGTAGTGAGTGCAGAGTAGTGAGTGCAGAGTAGTGAGTGCAGAGTAGTAAGTGCAGAGTAGTGAGTGCAGAGTAGTGAGTAATGAGTGCAGAGTAGTGAGTAATGAGTGCAGAGTAGTGAGTAGTGAGTTCAGAGTAGTGAGTGCAGAGTAGTGAGTAGTGAGTGCAGAGTAGTGAGTGCAGAGTAGAGTAGTGAGTGCAGAGTAGAGTAGTGAGTGCAGAGTAGAGTAGTGAGTGCAGAGTAGAGTAGTGAGTGCAGAGTAGAGTAGTGAGTGCAGAGTAGAGTAGTGAGTGCAGAGTAGTGAGTAGTGAGTGCAGAGTAGTGAGTGCAGAGTAGTGAGTGCAGAGTAGAGTAGTGAGTGCAGAGTAGAGTAGTGAGTGCAGAGTAGAGTAGTGAGTGCAGAGTAGAGTAGTGAGTGCAGAGTAGAGTAGTGAGTGCAGAGTAGTGAGTGCAGAGTAGTGAGTGCAGAGTAGTGAGTGCAGAGTAGTGAGTGCAGAGTAGTGAGTGCAGAGTAGTGAGTAATGAGTGCAGAGTAGTGAGTAATGAGTGCAGAGTAGTGAGTAGTGAGTTCAGAGTAGTGAGTGCAGAGTAGTGAGTAGTGAGTGCAGAGTAGTGAGTGCAGAGTAGAGTAGTGAGTGCAGAGTAGAGTAGTGAGTGCAGAGTAGAGTAGTGAGTGCAGAGTAGAGTAGTGAGTGCAGAGTAGAGTAGTGAGTGCAGAGTAGTGAGTAGTGAGTGCAGAGTAGAGTAGTGAGTGCAGAGTAGTGAGTGCAGAGTAGTGAGTGCAGAGTAGTGAGTGCAGAGTAGTGAGTGCAGAGTAGTGAGTAATGAGTGCAGAGTAGTGAGTGCAGAGTAGTGAGTTCAGAGTAGTGAGTGCAGAGTAGAGTAGTGAGTGCAGAGTAGTGAGTTCAGAGTAGTGAGTGCAGAGTAGAGTAGTGAGTGCAGAGTAGAGTAGTGAGTGCAGAGTAGTGAGTAGTGAGTGCAGAGTAGTGAGTAGTGAGTGCAGAGTAGTGAGTGCAGAGTAGTGAGTGCAGAGTAGTGAGTGCAGAGTAGAGTAGTGAGTGCAGAGTAGAGTAGTGAGTGCAGAGTAGTGAGTAGTGAGTGCAGAGTAGTGAGTAGTGAGTGCAGAGTAGTGAGTGCAGAGTAGTGAGTGCAGAGTAGTGAGTGCAGAGTAGTGAGTGCAGAGTAGTGAGTGCAGAGTAGTGAGTGCAGAGTAGTGAGTAGTGAGTGCAGAGTGGTGAGTAGTGAGTGCAGAGTGGTGAGTAGTGAGTGCAGAGTGGTGAGTAGTGAGTGCAGAGTAGTGAATAGTGAGTGCAGAGTAGTGAGTAGTGAGTGCAGAGTAGTGAGTAGTGAGTGCAGATTGCAGAGTAGTGAGTGCAGAGTAGTGAGTGCAGAGTAGTGAGTGCAGAGTAGTGAGTGCAGAGTAGTGAGTGCAGAGTAGTGAGTGCAGAGTAGTGAGTGCAGAGTAGAGTAGTGAGTGCAGAGTAGTGAGTGCAGAGTAGTGAGTGCAGAGTAGTGAGTGCAGAGTAGTGAGTGCAGAGTAGTGAGTAGTGAGTGCAGAGTAGTGAGTAGTGAGTGCAGAGTAGTGAGTAGTGAGTGCAGAGTAGTGAGTAGTGAGTGCAGAGTAGTGAGTGCAGAGTAGTGAGTAGTGAGTGCAGAGTAGTGAGTAGTGAGTAGCGAGTGGTGAGTAGTGAGTAGCGAGTGGTGAGTAGTGAGTGCAGAGTAGTGAGTGCAGAGTAGTGAGTAGTGAGTAGTGAGTAGCGAGTGGTGAGTAGTGAGTAGCGAGTGGTGAGTAGTGAGTGCAGAGTAGTGAGTGCAGAGTAGTGAGTGCAGAGTAGTGAGTGCAGAGTAGTGAGTGCAGAGTAGTGAGTAGTGAGTGCAGAGTAGTGAGTAGTGAGTGCAGAGTAGTGAGTGCAGAGTAGTGAGTGCAGAGTAGTGAGTGCAGAGTAGTGAGTAATGAGTGCAGAGTAGTGAGTAGTGAGTTCAGAGTAGTGAGTAATGAGTAGTGAGTGCAGAGTAGAGTAGTGAGTGCAGAGTAGAGTAGTGAGTGCAGAGTAGAGTAGTGAGTGCAGAGTAGAGTAGTGAGTGCAGAGTAGAGTAGTGAGTGCAGAGTAGTGAGTAGTGAGTTCAGAGTAGTGAGTGCAGAGTAGTGAGTGCAGAGTAGTGAGTGCAGAGTAGTGAGTGCAGAGTAGAGTAGTGAGTGCAGAGTAGAGTAGTGAGTGCAGAGTAGTGAGTGCAGAGTAGTGAGTGCAGAGTAGTGAGTGCAGAGTAGTGAGTGCAGAGTAGTGAGTAGTGAGTGCAGAGTAGTGAGTGCAGAGTAGTGAGTGCAGAGTAGTGAGTGCAGAGTAGTGAGTAGTGAGTGCAGAGTAGTGAGTGCAGAGTAGTGAGTAGTGAGTGCAGAGTAGTGAGTAGTGAGTGCAGAGTAGTGAGTAGTGAGTGCAGAGTAGTGAGTGCAGAGTAGTGAGTGCAGAGTAGTGAGTGCAGAGTAGTGAGTAGTGAGTAGCGAGTGGTGAGTAGTGAGTGCAGAGTAGTGAGTGCAGAGTAGTGAGTGCAGAGTAGTGAGTGCAGAGTAGTGAGTGCAGAGTAGTGAGTAGTGAGTGCAGAGTAGTGAGTGCAGAGTAGTGAGTGCAGAGTAGTGAGTAGTGAGTGCAGAGTAGTGAGTGCAGAGTAGTGAGTAGTGAGTGCAGAGTAGTGAGTAGTGAGTGCAGAGTAGTGAGTGCAGAGTAGTGAGTGCAGAGTAGTGAGTAGTGAGTAGTGAGTAGCGAGTGGTGAGTAGTGAGTGCAGAGTAGTGAGTGCTGAGTAGTGAGTGCTGAGTAGTGAGTGCAGAGTAGTGAGTGCAGAGTAGTGAGTGCAGAGTAGTGAGTGCAGAGTAGTGAGTAGTGAGTAGTGAGTGCAGAGTAGTGAGTGCAGAGTAGTGAGTAGTGAGTGCAGAGTAGTGAGTAGTGAGTGCAGAGTAGTGAGTAGTGAGTGCAGAGTAGTGAGTAGTGAGTGCAGAGCAGTGAGTAGTGAGTGCAGAGCAGTGAGTGCAGAGTAGTGAGTGCAGAGTAGTGAGTGCAGAGTAGTGAGTGCAGAGTAGTGAGTGCAGAGTAGTGAGTGCAGAGTAGTGAGTGCAGAGTAGTGAGTAGTGAGTAGTGAGTGCAGAGTAGTGAGTAGTGAGTGCAGAGTAGTGAGTAGTGAGTGCAGAGTAGTGAGTAGTGAGTGCAGAGTAGTGAGTAGTGAGTGCAGAGTAGTGAGTAGTGAGTGCAGAGTAGTGAGTAGTGAGTAGCGAGTGGTGAGTAGTGAGTAGTGAGTGCAGAGTAGTGAGTGCAGAGTAGTGAGTGCAGAGTAGTGAGTGCAGAGTAGTGAGTGCAGAGTAGTGAGTGCAGAGTAGTGAGTAGTGAGTGCAGAGTAGTGAGTAGTGAGTGCAGAGTAGTGAGTGCAGAGTAGTGAGTAGTGAGTGCAGAGTAGTGAGTGCAGAGTAGTGAGTAGTGAGTGCAGCGTAGATTAGTGAGTGCAGAGTAGTGAGTAGTGAGTGCAGAGTAGTGAGTGCAGAGTAGAGTAGTGAGTGCAGAGTAGTGAGTGCAGAGTAGTGAGTGCAGAGTAGTGAGTGCAGAGTAGTGAGTGCAGAGTAGTGAGTGCAGAGTAGTGAGTGCAGAGTAGTGAGTGCAGAGTAGTGAGTGCAGAGTAGTGAGAAGTGAGTGCAGAGTAGTGAGAAGTGAGTGCAGAGTAGTGAGAAGTGAGTGCAGAGTAGTGAGAAGTGAGTGCAGAGTAGTGAGAAGTGAGTGCAGAGTAGTGAGAAGTGAGTGCAGAGTAGTGAGTGCAGAGTAGTGAGTGCAGAGTAGTGAGTGCAGAGTAGTGAGTGCAGAGTAGTGAGTAGTGAGTGCAGAGTAGTGAGTAGTGAGTGCAGAGTAGTGAGTGCAGAGTAGTGAGTGCAGAGTAGTGAGTGCAGAGTAGTGAGTGCAGAGTAGTGAGTGCAGAGTAGTGAGTGCTGAGTGCAGAGTAGTGAGTAGTGAGTGCAGAGTAGTGAGTAGTGAGTGCAGAGTAGTGAGTAGTGAGTGCAGAGTAGTGAGTAGTGAGTAGCGAGTGGTGAGTAGTGAGTAGCGAGTGGTGAGTAGTGAGTGCAGAGTAGTGAGTGCAGAGTAGTGAGTGCAGAGTAGTGAGTGCAGAGTAGTGAGTGCAGAGTAGTGAGTGCAGAGTAGTGAGTGCAGAGTAGTGAGTAGTGAGTGCAGAGTAGTGAGTAGTGAGTGCAGAGTAGTGAGTAGCGAGTGGTGAGTAGTGAGTAGCGAGTGGTGAGTAGTGAGTAGCGAGTGGTGAGTAGTGAGTGCAGAGTAGTGAGTAGTGAGTGCAGAGTAGTGAGTAGTGAGTGCAGAGTAGTGAGTAGCGAGTGGTGAGTAGTGAGTAGCGAGTGGTGAGTAGTGAGTAGCGAGTGGTGAGTAGTGAGTAGCGAGTGGTGAGTAGTGAGTGCAGAGTAGTGAGTGCAGAGTAGTGAGTGCAGAGTAGTGAGTAGTGAGTAGTGACTGCAGAGTAGTGAGTAGTGAGTGCAGAGTAGAGTAGTGAGTGCAGAGTAGTGAGTGCAGAGTAGTGAGTGCAGAGTAGTGAGTAGTGAGTGCAGAGTAGTGAGTAGTGAGTTCAGAGTAGTGAGTGCAGAGTAGTGAGTGCAGAGTAGTGAGTGCAGAGTAGTGAGTGCAGAGTAGTGAGTGCAGAGTAGTGAGTAGTGAGTAGTGACTGCAGAGTAGTGAGTAGTGAGTGCAGAGTAGAGTAGTGAGTGCAGAGTAGTGAGTGCAGAGTAGTGAGTGCAGAGTAGTGAGTAGTGAGTGCAGAGTAGTGAGTAGTGAGTTCAGAGTAGTGAGTGCAGAGTAGTGAGTGCAGAGTAGTGAGTGCAGAGTAGTGAGTGCAGAGTAGTGAGTGCAGAGTAGTGAGTGCAGAGGAGTAGTGAGTGCAGAGGAGTAGTGAGTGCAGAGGAGTAGTGAGTGCAGAGGAGTAGTGAGTGCAGAGGAGTAGTGAGTGCAGAGGAGTAGTGAGTGCAGAGGAGTAGTGAGTGCAGAGTAGTGAGTGCAGAGTAGTGAGTGCAGAGTAGTGAGTGCAGAGTAGTGAGTAGTGAGTGCAGAGTAGTGAGTAGTGAGTGCAGAGTAGTGAGTGCAGAGTAGTGAGTGCAGAGTAGTGAGTAGTGAGTAGTGACTGCAGAGTAGTGAGTAGTGAGTGCAGAGTAGTGAGTAGTGAGTAGTGAGTAGCGAGTGGTGAGTAGTGAGTAGCGAGTGGTGAGTAGTGAGTAGCGAGTGGTGAGTAGTGAGTAGCGAGTGGTGAGTAGTGAGTAGCGAGTGGTGAGTAGTGAGTGCAGAGTAGTGAGTGCAGAGTAGTGAGTGCAGAGTAGTGAGTAGTGAGTGCAGAGTAGTGAGTAGTGAGTGCAGAGTAGTGAGTAGTGAGTGCAGAGTAGTGAGTAGTGAGTAGCGAGTGGTGAGTAGTGAGTAGCGAGTGGTGAGTAGTGAGTAGCGAGTGGTGAGTAGTGAGTGCAGAGTAGTGAGTGCAGAGTAGTGAGTGCAGAGTAGTGAGTAGTGAGTGCAGAGTAGTGAGTAGTGAGTGCAGAGCAGTGAGTAGTGAGTGCAGAGTAGTGAGTGCAGAGTAGTGAGTGCAGAGTAGTGAGTGCAGAGTAGTGAGTGCAGAGTAGTGAGTGCAGAGTAGTGAGAAGTGAGTGCAGAGTAGTGAGTGCAGAGTAGTGAGTGCAGAGTAGTGAGTGCAGAGTAGTGAGTGCAGAGTAGTGAGTGCAGAGTAGTGAGTGCAGAGTAGTGAGTGCAGAGTAGTGAGTGCAGAGTAGTGAGTGCAGAGTAGTGAGTGCAGAGTAGTGAGTGCAGAGTAGTGAGTGCAGAGTAGTGAGTAGTGAGTGCAGAGTAGTGAGTGCAGAGTAGTGAGTGCAGAGTAGTGAGTAGTGAGTGCAGAGTAGTGAGTGCAGAGTAGTGAGTAGTGAGTGCAGCGTAGAGTAGTGAGTGCAGAGTAGTGAGTAGTGAGTGCAGAGTAGTGAGTGCAGAGTAGAGTAGTGAGTGCAGAGTAGTGAGTGCAGAGTAGAGTAGTGAGTGCAGAGTAGAGTAGTGAGTGCAGAGTAGAGTAGTGAGTGCAGAGTAGAGTAGTGAGTGCAGAGTAGTGAGTGCAGAGTAGTGAGTGCAGAGTAGTGAGTGCAGAGTAGTGAGTGCAGAGTAGTGAGTGCAGAGTAGTGAGTGCAGAGTAGTGAGTGCAGAGTAGAGTAGTGAGTGCAGAGTAGTGAGTGCAGAGTAGTGAGTGCAGAGTAGTGAGTGCAGAGTAGTGAGTGCAGAGTAGTGAGTGCAGAGTAGTGAGAAGTGAGTGCAGAGTAGTGAGTGCAGAGTAGTGAGAAGTGAGTGCAGAGTAGTGAGTGCAGAGTAGTGAGTAGTGAGTGCAGAGTAGTGAGTAGTGAGTGCAGAGTAGTGAGTAGTGAGTGCAGAGTAGTGAGTAGTGAGTGCAGAGTAGTGAGTAGTGAGTGCAGAGTAGTGAGTAGTGAGTGCAGAGTAGTGAGTGCAGAGGAGTAGTGAGTGCAGAGGAGTAGTGAGTGCAGAGGAGTAGTGAGTGCAGAGGAGTAGTGAGTGCAGAGGAGTAGTGAGTGCAGAGGAGTAGTGAGTGCAGAGTAGTGAGTGCAGAGTAGTGAGTGCAGAGTAGTGAGTGCAGAGTAGTGAGTGCAGAGTAGTGAGTGCAGAGTAGTGAGTGCAGAGTAGTGAGTAGTGAGTGCAGAGTAGTGAGTAGTGAGTGCAGAGTAGTGAGTGCAGAGTAGTGAGTGCAGAGTAGTGAGTGCAGAGTAGTGAGTAGTGAGTGCAGAGTAGTGAGTGCAGAGTAGTGAGTGCAGAGTAGTGAGTGCAGAGTAGTGAGTGCAGAGTAGTGAGTGCAGAGTAGTGAGTGCAGAGTAGTGAGTGCAGAGTAGTGAGTGCAGAGTAGTGAGTGCAGAGTAGAGTAGTGAGTGCAGAGTAGAGTAGTGAGTGCAGAGTAGAGTAGTGAGTGCAGAGTAGAGTAGTGAGTGCAGAGTAGAGTAGTGAGTGCAGAGTAGAGTAGTGAGTGCAGAGTAGAGTAGTGAGTGCAGAGTAGTGAGTGCAGAGTAGTGAGTGCAGAGTAGTGAGAAGTGAGTGCAGAGTAGTGAGTGCAGAGTAGTGAGTGCAGAGTAGTGAGTGCAGAGTAGTGAGTGCAGAGTAGTGAGTGCAGAGTAGTGAGTGCAGAGTAGTGAGTGCAGAGTAGTGAGTAGTGAGTGCAGAGTAGTGAGTGCAGAGTAGTGAGTGCAGAGTAGTGAGTAGTGAGTGCAGAGTAGTGAGTGCAGAGTAGTGAGTAGTGAGTGCAGCGTAGAGTAGTGAGTGCAGAGTAGTGAGTAGTGAGTGCAGAGTAGTGAGTGCAGAGTAGTGAATAGTGAGTGCAGAGTAGTGAGTGCAGAGTAGTGAGTAGTGAGTGCAGCGTAGAGTAGTGAGTGCAGAGTAGTGAGTAGTGAGTGCAGAGTAGTGAGTGCAGAGTAGAGTAGTGAGTGCAGAGTAGAGTAGTGAGTGCAGAGTAGAGTAGTGAGTGCAGAGTAGTGAGTGCAGAGTAGTGAGTGCAGAGTAGTGAGTGCAGAGTAGTGAGTGCAGAGTAGTGAGTGCAGAGTAGTGAGTGCAGAGTAGTGAGTGCAGAGTAGAGTAGTGAGTGCAGAGTAGAGTAGTGAGTGCAGAGTAGAGTAGTGAGTGCAGAGTAGTGAGTGCAGAGTAGTGAGTGCAGAGTAGTGAGTGCAGAGTAGTGAGTGCAGAGTAGTGAGTGCAGAGTAGTGAGTGCAGAGTAGTGAGTGCAGAGTAGTGAGTGCAGAGTAGTGAGTGCAGAGTAGTGAGAAGTGAGTGCAGAGTAGTGAGAAGTGAGTGCAGAGTAGTGAGTGCAGAGTAGTGAGTAGTGAGTGCAGAGTAGTGAGTAGTGAGTGCAGAGTAGTGAGTAGTGAGTGCAGAGTAGTGAGTACTGAGTGCAGAGTAGTGAGTAGTGAGTGCAGAGTAGTGAGTAGTGAGTGCAGAGTAGTGAGTAGTGAGTGCAGAGTAGTGAGTGCAGAGTAGTGAGTGCAGAGTAGTGAGTGCAGAGTAGTGAGTGCAGAGTAGTGAGTGCAGAGGAGTAGTGAGTGCAGAGGAGTAGTGAGTGCAGAGGAGTAGTGAGTGCAGAGGAGTAGTGAGTGCAGAGGAGTAGTGAGTGCAGAGGAGTAGTGAGTGCAGAGTAGTGAGTGCAGAGTAGTGAGTGCAGAGTAGTGAGTGCAGAGTAGTGAGTGCAGAGTAGTGAGTGCAGAGTAGTGAGTAGTGAGTGCAGAGTAGTGAGTGCAGAGTAGTGAGTGCAGAGTAGTGAGTGCAGAGTAGTGAGTGCAGAGTAGTGAGTGCAGAGTAGAGTAGTGAGTGCAGAGTAGTGAGTGCAGAGTAGTGAGTGCAGAGTAGTGAGTGCAGAGTAGTGAGTGCAGAGTAGTGAGTGCAGAGTAGTGAGTGCAGAGTAGAGTAGTGAGTGCAGAGTAGAGTAGTGAGTGCAGAGTAGAGTAGTGAGTGCAGAGTAGAGTAGTGAGTGCAGAATAGTGAGTGCAGAGTAGTGAGTGCAGAGTAGTGAGTGCAGAGTAGTGAGTAGTGAGTGCAGAGTAGTGAGTAGTGAGTGCAGAGTAGTGAGTAGTGAGTGCAGAGTAGTGAGTAGTGAGTGCAGAGTAGTGAGTAGTGAGTGCAGAGTAGTGAGTGCAGAGTAGTGAGTGCAGAGTAGTGAGTGCAGAGTAGTGAGTGCAGAGTATTGAGTGCAGAGTAGTGAGTAGTGAGTGCAGAGTAGTGAGTAGTGAGTGCAGAGTAGTGAGTGCAGAGTAGTGAGTGCAGAGTAGTGAGTGCAGAGTAGTGAGTGCAGAGTAGTGAGTGCAGAGTAGTGAGTGCAGAGTAGTGAGTGCAGAGTAGTGCGTAGTGAGTGCAGAGTAGTGCGTAGTGAGTGCAGAGTAGTGAGTAGTGAGTGCAGAGTAGTGAGTAGTGAGTGCAAAGTAGTGAGTAGTGAGTGCAGAGTAGTGAGTAGTGAGTGCAGAGTAGTGAGTGCAGAGTAGTGAGTAGTGAGTGCAGAGTAGTGAGTGCAGAGTAGTGAGTAGTGAGTGCAGAGTAGTGAGTGCAGAGTAGTGAGTAGTGAGTGCAGAGTAGTGAGTGCAGAGTAGTGAGTAGTGAGTGCAGAGTAGTGAGTAGTGAGTGCAGAGTAGTGAGTAGTGAGTGCAGAGTAGTGAGTAGTGAGTGCAGAGTAGTGAGTGCAGAGTAGTGAGTGCAGAGTAGTGAGTAGTGAGTGCAGAGTAGTGAGTGCAGAGTAGTGAGTGCAGAGGAGTAGTGAGTGCAGAGGAGTAGTGAGTGCAGAGGAGTAGTGAGTGCAGAGGAGTAGTGAGTGCAGAGTAGTGAGTGCAGAGTAGTGAGTGCAGAGTAGTGAGTGCAGAGTAGTGAGTGCAGAGTAGTGAGTGCAGAGTAGTGAGTGCTGAGTGCAGAGTAGTGAGTGGTGAGTAGTGAGTGCAGAGTAGTGAGTAGTGAGTGCAGAGTAGTGAGTAGTGAGTGCAGAGTAGTGAGTAGTGAGTGCAGAGTAGTGAGTGCAGAGTAGTGAGTAGTGAGTGCAGAGTAGTGAGTAGTGAGTGCAGAGTAGTGAGTAGTGAGTGCAAAGTAGTGAGTAGTGAGTTCAGAGTAGTGAGTGCAGAGTAGTGAGTGCAGAGTAGTGAGTAGTGAGTGCAGAGTAGTGAGTAGTGAGTGCAGAGTAGTGAGTGCAGAGTAGTGAGTAGTGAGTGCAGAGTAGTGAGTAGTGAGTGCAGAGTAGTGAGTAGTGAGTGCAGAGTAGTGAGTAGTGAGTGCAGAGTAGTGAGTAGTGAGTGCAAAGTAGTGAGTAGTGAGTTCAGAGTAGTGAGTGCAGAGTAGTGAGTGCAGAGTAGTGAGTGCAGAGTAGTGAGTGCAGAGTAGTGAGTGCAGAGTAGTGAGTGCAGAGTAGTGAGTAGTGAGTGCAGAGTAGTGAGTAGTGAGTGCAGAGTAGTGAGTAGTGAGTGCAGGGTAGTGAGTAGTGAGTGCAGAGTAGTGAGTAGTGAGTGCAGAGTAGTGAGTAGTGAGTGCAGAGTAGTGAGTAGTGAGTGCAGAGTAGTGAGTAGTGAGTGCAGAGTAGTGAGTAGTGAGTGCAGAGTAGTGAGTAGTGAGTGCAGAGTAGTGAGTAGTGAGTGCAGAGTAGTGAGTAGTGAGTGCAGAGTAGTGAGTAGTGAGTGCAGAGCAGTGAGTAGTGAGTGCAGAGCAGTGAGTGCAGAGCAGTGAGTGCAGAGCAGTGAGTGCAGAGTAGTGAGTGCAGAGTAGTGAGTGCAGAGTAGTGAGTGCAGAGTAGTGAGTGCAGAGTAGTGAGTGCAGAGTAGCGAGTGCAGAGTAGCGAGTGCAGAGTAGCGAGTGCAGAGTAGCGAGTGCAGAGTAGCGAGTGCAGAGTAGTGAGTGCAGAGTAGTGAGTAGTGAGTAGTGAAGTGAGTAGTGAGTAGTGAAGTGAGTAGTGAGTAGTGAGTGCAGAGTAGTGAGTAGTGAGTGCAGAGTAGTGAGTGCAAAGTAGTGAGTGCAAAGTAGTGAGTGCAAAGTAGTGAGTGCAAAGTAGTGAGTGCAAAGTAGTGAGTGCAGAGTAGTGAGTGCAGAGTAGTGAGTGCAGAGTAGTGAGTGCAGAGTAGTGAGTGCAGAGTAGTGAGTAGTGAGTGCAGAGTAGTGAGTAGTGAGTGCAGAGTAGTGAGTAGTGAGTGCAGAGTAGTGAGTGCAGAGTAGTGAGTAGTGAGTGCAGAGTAGTGAGTAGTGAGTGCAGAGTAGTGAGTGCAGAGTAGTGAGTGCAGAGTAGTGAGTGCAGAGTAGTGAGTGCAGAGTAGTGAGTGCAGAGTAGTGAGTAGTGAGTGCAGAGTAGTGAGTAGTGAGTGCAGAGTAGTGAGTAGTGAGTGCAGAGTAGTGAGTAGTGAGTGCAGAGTAGTGAGTGCAGAGTAGTGAGTGCAGAGTAGTGAGTGCAGAGTAGTGAGTGCAGAGTAGTGAGTGCAGAGTAGTGAGTGCAGAGTAGTGAGTAGTGAGTGCAGAGTGGTGAGTAGTGAGTGCAGAGTGGTGAGTAGTGAGTGCAGAGTGGTGAGTAGTGAGTGCAGAGTAGTGAATAGTGAGTGCAGAGTAGTGAGTAGTGAGTGCAGATTGCAGAGTAGTGAGTGCAGAGTAGTGAGTGCAGAGTAGTGAGTGCAGAGTAGTGAGTAGTGAGTGCAGAGTAGTGAGTAGTGAGTGCGGAATGCAGAGTAGTGAGTAGTGAGTGCGGAATGCAGAGTAGTGAGTAGTGAGTGCGGAATGCAGAGTAGTGAGTAGTGAGTGCGGAATGCAGAGTAGTGAGTGCGGAATGCAGAGTAGTGAGTGCAGAGTGAGTGTGCAGAGCAGTGAGTGCAGGTGCAGAGTGGTGTGTGCTGTTGAGTGCAGAGTGGTGTGTGCTGTTGAGTGCAGAGTGGTGTGTGCTGTTGAGTGCAGAGTGGTGTGTGCTGTTGAGTGCAAAGTGCTGTGTATTGGCAATGTAAATGACAATGCCATCTATTTATGATTTAAAGAAAAAAAAGAAATGTCATGAGCAATGCCAATAGCTCCACCTTTAATGATGCCGAGACCATTGCATTGTAAATGCTTGTTTATTAAGGATTTAAATGGTGGTAGTGACTTGGACCCAATGCCCGGCAGAGGGAAATCTATTCAATTCTGGGATTTCAGCACATAGTGTTCCAGTAGTTGGATGGTAGGCTATGTGTGGACTTAGAGTTATGCACGTTTGGAAATGATGTGGCATAATGTAAGGCTACCAATTTGAGAATAAAGAGAGGTATGTAAGTTTGGCGGTTTAGTTCTGCTGAAGAGGCATGTGCAATTATTTGTCAGATGTGGTCATTGATGGGAATCTGTAAATGTTACTCACACAGATGGTTGTGCTGAATAGCTGCCACCTCAAACACCCCTTCACAATCCCCTCTCCCCATGAAACTTAAGCTGTAGGCCTGAGTTGCCTCAATGACAAGTCATGCTTTCTGGTGTACTTTGAGAGTCTGCTGCCTCTTGGCGAAGAAACATTTCTTTTGTAGCCTGTATTGAATGTTTAGATGAATGTAGGCTGCATGAGATATATAATATCGACTAATGTCCAACATAAACATCTGCAGTGTCCATGCACCCACATGGTAAACATCTGACAATATTCATGTTCAGACCCACACTAATAAGAATAACATGATATTTTTATGTAGAGCTTTTGGCAACAAACGTATGAGCTTCCTCGCACTGTAAGTTATCAGTGGTAATAGAGATCTTCCAGGGAAAAAAGTGAATTCTGAAGAAGTCAAAGTGGCTCTTTTAAATTCAGAAATCATGGTAGGTTGAGGTTCAGGCAATAGACCACTCCTATTGATAGTTTGTATCCAAACTTCTGGCGGGAACTCATCATTCACTTATATTATTCTGCAGGTGTGATATAGTTCATTGGCAGGTAATTACCAAGGTCAATTGTTACCCTGATTGGAGTCAGGTGATCTCCACCCAATCAGGAGTGGTTGCCGCCTTCAGACAGCCCACCTCTTTGTGCGGGTGTGCAGCTTCGGCCAGCAGTTGCAATTTTCATGCCTAAGATTTACACAAAGTGTCCTTCCGGATGCAGTTTGTGATTTCGAATCAGACTCGTATTCTTTGAGTAAGGGACTTCCACTTTCTGCAGGGACGGAGGAAAGGAAATCAGAATAGGGACAGGGAAGATAATGGAAGGCAGCAGCTTTGGTTACCCCTGTAACTTATGGAACACTCTCCAAATTTAGGGCTCACCTACAAACTGTGGGACCTTAACTGTGGGTACCCCACCACTCATATTTCTAAGCACTTTTCAAAGCATGCAGCTTAAACTTGGGTAAATCAGGCTGTCCAGTCAGGACTGACTACCCAACTTTGATCGGGGAGAGCCAGTAGGCAGTCTCGCCACTGTGCTGCTGCAAGTAAATAAAGCTTTTAATGCACAACTATTGATCAGCTGCCAATGGTAGTCATTATATGGCCTGGCCTTGGAGGCAGAAGGCAACCATAGTAAAAGGAATACAACTTTGTATGCTCCCCTTTTACCCAACTGAGTTTAGCCTTTGTTGGTAGAATCCACAATCTGTAAAGCATTCCTGGGCTGGTTCAAGAGTCCCAATACTGAGAATACATACTGGGTTGTTCGGAATAAGAAAATGAGTATCAGTATGTCATATGATACTGCTGTATGGACTTTCACTTCTACACTCTGCTCGTTTCCTTGACCACAAATTCCTTGAGTACAAACCCTGTGCATGTCCTCCTGAGTACAAACACTGCTCGTGATCCAGACGGAGTCTGTATCTGCCACAAGGATCACAAATATTGTGCATGGCTTTCCGAACCTTTAACACAAGTCCCTTTGAATAAGAATATTTTGCATGTCTGCCGAAGGAGACCCCTGTCTTCTGATCAGCACTTGCAGTTTTGAACACAAATGCTATTCATACCTTCCTGATCCTGGAACACAAACACTTTGAATGGTCCCTAAGAGCACAGCCTCTACTTATCATCTTGTGGGAGTCATGCAACCTTCAACATACATACTGGGCATGACCTGTGTGTAAACATTGCTCTTGTCCTTATGAGCATGACAGTAAACATGAGTCCTGAGAGAGAAGCCTAGCCTGTAGTCTCCACTTGCAACCTTGAACACACACACTGTGCATACCTTCTCGGTCCTTGAATACAAATCATGTGGATGTCCCCTCAATCGCATACTATCATAAACACCAGCACACACCATGACATGTTAAACACGAACACTGTGCATGCCTTCTTATGCACCAACTCTGACCTTTACATCTTGAGCTCAAACACCGTGTATATTCCCCTGAGCGCTAATATAACCAAGTTAATGGCAAACAGTGGCCACCAAATGTCCAGGATGTTCTGTTTACTTGCCTACTATAACAGCTTAGCCATTAGTAAGTCCCTAGCTTTGTCTTTGCCGCAGAGGTCTTCACTCCAGTGAATGGCCCTGAAACTGTTTGGATGTTCTCTTATCCTAAAAAAACTCCAAATAGCTTCTTGCAGGGGTGCAAACACACAGTTCTGCTCCCAAGTTTGCTATCCCCGGGCTCAGTAGGATTCAGAGGGACAAAAATGGGGTTCGGCTCTTGACAAGGGATATACATGTTCATGATGGAGATTTGAGGGAATTAGAGCGTTTTGGAAAAATACTAAAAAACAAAGGTCTCATTCACTGTGATATCCCGGTCATACATCCCCGGTGAGAGACATCTAGCTCCCGGCAATGGAAACCTTAGGATTAGTGATCATATGAAAAACATTTGGTTGTGCTTTAAGTATATTTAGTCATGTCTTCAAAAGGATAGGTTGCTGCACGAGGGAGACTGGAGTGAATTACCGTGTTATAGAAAACAAAATTGTTAAAAATCTGAAAAAAACATAATGTTCAACATTTTCAATTGGAACATGCTACCATCAACAAGCCCTTATCACCATACCCATGTAGGTCATAGATGCATTGTTTAATATAGCAGCATGTTATGGAAGGCCAGAATGAAATTGCAAACGCAACCGGTCCCCAAGTGATCTTCACACTACTTGGAGTCCTTATAGGTTATTGGAACCTGGCTGCTCTAAAACTAAAGCCATGCATTTGTAAAGGTGCACTTTTGCACTCCCAAAGAGAAAGTCAAAGTTTTAAAGCTCACCCTGGTGGTGCCCTTATGACTTTTGGTTTAAGGAGCCATACAGTACTCGTTGCTCTTTCTCATCCCTCCAAAGAGAAGAGAATCCATTGGGAGGACCCTAAGACAGCCTTCATCTTTTACATCCATCACACCAAAGACCATTGAGTGTACAATCAGCTTCTAAGGGTAGTATGAAGTCACTGTAGATCCATAAGGTGCCACCCACCAGCAAAAACCCCTGGATCCAGTCTGGCACCTGGGTGTATTCTGAAAAGGAGGAATCTTCCTTTAGATACAGTACCCATCAGAAAGAGCATTACTGAAAAGTAAGTAACTTGTTCACCAGGTACTACTTTGTTTTTTGTTCAAAACTTCTGTGAAAGTGTATGTGTTTTAAAGATGTCTCCCTAGTGTACTTCTCTTCCCCCGTCCGCTCTCTGTGTTGCATTCTCTCTCTCTCGCTCCTGTGCTTCTCGTCCATTCCCATTGCTGTTTCACCCATTTACTTCTCGCCCCCCCACGCTCTATATTGCTTTCTCTCCCTGTTAGTTTGCTTCCCTCCCCACATCCTCCTGTTGCTTCACCCTGATTTCGCCCCTGCCCTCCATATTGCTTTCGCGTCCCGCGCTCCACGTTGCAATCTCTCATCCATGCTTCTCCCTTCACACTTGACTCACAGAGAATCTGAGGATATTTGGATCTGTTTTGCCAGGGTGATGACCAGTGTTGCTTTTGGAACAACTTTGCCTCTGGGCAATTTCTGCTGCACCACAACTAAAGGCCAGCTCTGGAACCAAGAGCCCCCGGATCGACATTCACATCCAGGCGTGTCACAGAGGATGATGTCAGGCCCTCTGCTTTCCCTCACTGAAGGGCTTGACTCCATTCTCCGTCATGAAACACCATCTGTGCTCCTGCTGTCCCAGAGACACTGCAGAGTGAGGGCCAAAGAGGAGCAAAGCGCTTGCTCCTTTTTATGCTCCAAACGTTTTTTACTTGACTCCAAGAACAACATCAACATCAACATCATACGTGGTCTTCGAAGGTTTTCTAACTTTATCCCATTAGAAGCAAAGAAGACAGTTGCAGTGGCATTAATTTCATCACGCTTGGACTACTGCAATAGCATATATGCAGGAGTGAATAGATCTACCCTACATAGGCTGCAGGTTGTCCAAAATGCTGCTGCACGCCTGGTGCTTAATCTTCCAAGGAGATCTTCTGCTTCTGCTGCCTTAAAACAGTTACACTGGCTCCCCATACATAAGCAAGTGCTCTTTAAGGTACTGGTAATTACTTTTAGAGCATACCACAAAAAAGGGCCTAAATATCTGCTCCCACGGTTCAAGCCATACATACCAGGTCGGAACCTGAGGTCATCAGACATGTGTCTTCTAACAGTCCCCAGATTTAGATTAGCCACCAAAGGAGGAAGATCTCTTGCCGTCCTTGGTACTAAAGCCTGGAATAAACTCCCACAAAGCCTACGGCAAATCCCCACTGAAATCGAATTCAGGAAAGCCCTGAAAACCTGGATTTTTAATTTACCAGACACGGTTAGCAAACAGCTAGTCTAGGCTCTAAATATCCCTCAGGTACTATGAAATTGATGTGAGTAGTGTTTCCGGCCCACCATTCTAGGCTACGGACTACAGCGCCAAGATGCTCCTTGGAGCGATAGTATGCGCTCTATAAAAACTATCTTACAATTACAATTACAATTACATCATAATCTTTAGGTTTTACCATGAGACGGCTTTTAGCTCTCACTTAGCAAAAGGTAGGGAGTGCCTCTAAAAAGTGTGTGGCCGAAGTAATTAAGTTCAGGGCTTAAAATATGTGAACAACAATCCTGTGCTTTACAAAGCATGCTGCCTGACCAGCATTTAGGTGCATCTTTGTGAGTTTTTGGTATTGCATCGAGACTTTTCACATAACAAATATATGCCTAAAACAAGCCAGACTTACTGGCTTTGTAAATGCTTTTTATCAGTTTGATATAAATGAGTAACAAGAAAGATTTGGTGGCATATAATAAAATTTGGCATTTGCAAATTGTACACATGTGACCATTACTATTTGCACACTGGAGACAGGCCAAGGTTTGGAAGAGCATGTAATCTGAACAAACTAACACTGCCGCCAGCCTGGGCTCCAGAGCTGTCAATCATGCCCTATGGCACCCTCACACAACCAGAACTCACCCAGACACCTAACGGTGATCCAGCTCATACAAGCATTGGAAGACCCAATAGCTCAGCCTTTTGGAGCCAAGATCTCTTTGCTCTGCCACTTCTTAGTAACTTCCAATTATAAAACACACTTGCACTAGAGCAAAGAAAGTTTACAAATGTTAACAACTTCAAAGTATTTGCTTGTGTGAAATAAGTAATGTATATACAGTAAAAGACTGCAAACATCATTATTAAAGCCAAAAGGTCCCAAAGTCGAGACCTGTTGGCTTTGTCAATCCTTGTTTCACTTGACTTGCAAATATCCTAGCCACTCTGTAACAGATAAAAGTATGTTGATGGTTTACGGTCAAGATGAGCAAGTCCGGTGATGTCATCACCAGGCAATAGTTGCTTAATTGTCACTTCAATCTCCTCTGGTATTTGATGAACTTTTTCACCATAAGTCTGTGCCTTTGTAGAAAGGAGCTGGAGTCCAGGGGTGTGGTAGAATGATGCCAAAAGGCTGCTTGCATGCGCCGAATGAGAATCTCTCCTTATTAGCAGATGCTTCTGATAGACATGCAGAGCTAAGAGAGGCTCGAGCATAGCTTAGTCGCGCTTGATGTGTGACTGACTCTGCCTCTGCCCTGTTCTTCTTTGAGAAACACTTGCCTGATGACACATCTTTCCATCTCCTCATAGGGGAGGCATTTTCTGAACACTTTATTGAGCTGGGATAGTTTTCTGCTGCCTAACAAGCCCTCTAGGGCCCAGCGGAAGGTGGCAGAGCGCATAGCACTGGCCACTGCCAGCCATGCTCTCTCTACATGAAGATACTTGTTACCTGCGCAGGCTGCATGCAGCGGCATTGTCTCATTTCAGTTCACTGCGGGGTTCAGGCCAAACGCCAAGATGTGAGGGCGGCTCCCCGGGGCTTGGGTTGTCTCCCAGTTAATCGGTGACTGGCTTCATTGCTAGCTGCTCACGATGCTGGGCGACCCGGGCAAGGCGTCCTCGGTCTCTCCTGCATTTCACACAGGGTTATATCATGGAAAAGATGAAGACTGCTTTTGCCCCAAAAGTGTGTGCGTGTGTGAGAGAGAGAGAGACTCGCGTGCCCGCTTCTCGCATGCATTACGTGTGCTCTCTGTGTGAGGGTACTGGCGCTGCTTCTGTCCCAATCGTGTTCTAGTTTGTTCAGCTGTGATGCTGTACTTGTTCTCCGTGTGTGAGGGTCAAGGACTCCTGCTAAGGATACCGTGTGAGGGAGCGAGGGTGACAGTTTGTGTGTAGGCATTCGCTGCTGTTGCTCTCACTGAACCTGTTCTCTGTGTTTACTGTGCTGCTTGCCAGCCTGCGCCTGTCCTGTCTGCTGTCAGGGAAGCTTTGCCTGGGCTGTACCTCTCCACTGCCTCCAGGGCTCTGCCTGAGCTGTACCTTCCACTGCCTCCTGAGCTGTACCTCTCCACTGCTTCCGTGGCTCTGCCTGAGCTGTACCTCTCCACTGCCTCCAGGGCTCTGCCTGAGCTGTACCTTCCACTGCCTCCTGAGCTGTACCTCTCCACTGCTTCCGTGGCTCTGCCTGAGCTGTACCTCTCCACTGCCTCTGTGGCTCTGCCTGAGCTGTACCTTCCACTGCCTCCTGAGCTGTACCTCTCCACTGCTTCCGTGGCTCTGCCTGAGCTGTACCTCTCCACTGCCTCCAGGCCTCTGCATAAGCTGTACCTTCCACTGCCTCCTGAGCTGTACCTCTCCACTGCTTCCGTGGCTCTGCCTGAGCTGTACCTCTCCACTGCCTCCGTGGCTCTGCCTGAGCTGTACCTCTCCATTGCCTCCAGGCCTCTGCATGAGCTGTACCTCTTCACTGCCTCTGCTCTGCTTGAGCTGTACCTCTTCACTGCCTTTGGTCTGCCTGTGCTGTTCCTCTTCACTGCCTCTTGGCTCTGCCTGAGCTGTACCTCTTCATTGCCTCTGCTCTGCCTGAGCTGTACCTCTTCACTGCCTCCTGGGCTCTGCCTGAACTGTACCTCTTCACTGCCTCCAGGGCTCTGCCTGAGCTGTACCTCTTCACTGCCTCCTGGGCTTTGCCTGAGCTGTACCTCTTCATTGCCTCTGCTCTGCTGTACCCCTCCACTGCCTCCAGGGCTCTGCCTGAGCTGTACCTCTTCACTGCCTCGGGTCTGCCTGTGCTGTACCTCTTCACTGCCTCCTTGGCTCTGCCTGAGCTGTACCTCTTCACTGCCTCCCCGGCTCTGCCTGAGCTGCACCTCTTCACTGCCTCCGTGGCTCTGCCTGAGCTGTACTTCTTCACTGCCTCCTGGCCTTTGCCTGAGCTGTACCTCTTCATTGCCTCTGCTCTGCTTGAGCTGTACCTCTTCACTGCCTCCTGGTCTTTGCCTGAGCTGTACCTCTTCACTGCCTCGAGTCTGTCTGTGCTGTACCTCTTCACTGCCTCTGCTCTGCTTGAGCTGTACCTCTTGACTGCCTCCGTGGCTCTTCCTGAGCTGCACCTCTTCACTGCCTTCTGGCCTTTGCCTGTGCTGTACCTCTTCATTGCCTCTGCTCTGCCTGAGCTGTACCTCTTCACTGCCTCCTGGTCTTTGCCTGAGCTGTACATCTTCACTGCCTCGGGTCTGCCTGTGCTGTACCTCTTCACTGCCTCCTGGCCTTTGCCTGGGCTGTACCTCTTCATTGCCTCTGCTCTGCCTGAGCTGTACCTCTTCACTGCCTCCTGGCCTTTGCCTGGGCTGTACCTCTTCATTGCCTCTGCTCTGCTTGAGCTGTACCTCTTCACTGCCTCCTGGTCTTTGCCTGAGCTGTACATCTTCACTGCCTCGGGTCTGCCTGTGCTGTACCTCTTCACTGCCTCCTGGCCTTTGCCTGGGCTGTACCTCTTCATTGCCTCTGCTCTGCCTGAGCTGTACCTCTTCACTGCCTCCTGGCCTTTGCCTGGGCTGTACCTCTTCATTGCCTCTGCTCTGCTTGAGCTGTACCTCTTCACTGCCTCCTGGTCTTTGCCTGAGCTGTACATCTTCACTGCCTCGGGTCTGCCTGTGCTGTACCTCTTCACTGCCTCCTGGCCTTTGCCTGGGCTGTACCTCTTCATTGCCTCTGCTCTGCCTGAGCTGTACCTCTTCACTGCTTCCTGACCTTTGCCTGAGCTGTACCTCTTCACTGCCTCGGGTCTGCCTGTGCTGTACCTCTTGACTGCCTCCGTGGCTCTGCCTGAGCTGTACCTCTTCACAGCCTCCGTGGCTCTTCCTGAGCTGCACCTCTTCACTGCCTCCTGGCCTTTGCCTGGGCTGTACCTCTTCATTGCCTCTGCTCTGCCTGAGCTGTACCTCTTCACTGCCTCCTGACCTTTGCCTGAGCTGTACCTCTTCACTGCCTCGGGTCTGCCTGTGCTGTACCTCTTGACTGCCTCCGTGGCTCTGCCTGAGCTGTACCTCTTCACAGCCTCCGTGGCTCTTCCTGAGCTGCACCTCTTCACTGCCTTCTGGCCTTTGCCTGAGCTGTACCTCTTCATTGCCTCCTTGGCTCTGCCTGTGCTGTACCTCTTCACTGCCTCCGTGGCTCTGCCTGTGCTGTACCTCTTTACTGGCACTTCTTGAGCCCTGCTTATTCTGAGACAGGAATACTTTACCTGCAACAGTTAAAGTTCACGTCGTACGTCGTACATTGCCTCGTGTGAGGGACGCTTCGACGGCCGTGGCGTAGAGTGGGGCGCGCGCGTGCCCGCTGTGGCCTGCTCCTGGCGGTGCTGCACTCGCTCTGCCTCTGTGGAATGCTTCGACTCTTTGTACGTCAGAGGAGGCTGCCCTGCTGTCTCCGCTGTAGTAACCAGTGTGAAGAAAGCATGCCCTTTAGTAGGCTTGTAGTTAACGTTTTCGATGTGGTTATTCAAATAGTTTGCTTTGCCAATGTTTGTTAGTGTCGCTGAGGTGGGTGGCTGCTCCTTCAAACATTTTCATGGTCAGATTAAAAGACCTAGAAGGCCTCCGTTTCCCACAACAGGAAGTACTGAAAAGCAACAGTTCACATAAAAGGAAGTGCATGGCTTTTTCACTACTTCCTGGCTCGTCATGTCTGTCTGCAGTAGCACTGATTGCAGTGAACGTGCCTGTGTTTCTGCTTGTGTTGTGTCTAGTGTGAGTCTGAGCGACTGACTACTATAAAGCATATGGAATGAATAGCGCACTGATGAGTCTGCGTGTGACGTGTCCCAGTGTTCTGAGAGCTGTTCTGTAAAATAAAACGTAAATGACATTCATATAACTAAATAATTAAGAAACACAACCAATACAATGTGGACAGACCGTGTTACTTCCCTTAACAACCTTAAAGTCTGGCCAGACTCCGAAAGCACTAAGGGATCATACCATTGACAGTACATGTTACCCAAATGCACATAGCATGTTAGTCAAAGTGTGGGCAACATTAATACATGCTAATAACGAAAAGATCATTACATTATGGGCTTTTCAGTTTGTACTAAAAAGATGTACACATAAAAATGAACCTCGTGGGAAATGTTGTGCCCCCCAGTGGACACCTTTACTGGGCCTGCCGGACCTCGGTTTGCTGCGCAGGGGCAGGTCGCGCTGCAGCGACAATGACGAGGTAGACACTGGAGTACGTGTAGGAAGTGACGTGCCCGAGCGCGCGTCCTTCATTTATTGACCCCGCAGGCCACACCTGGCCTGCGGATGTATGTGTGCGTGCGTGCGTAGGGCAACTAGACCGTTGCCAGTATTACATCCCTATCCAACTATATAAACTTTTCGCAACAACTGAAAACTCAATTCTGTCCTAGAAAGCAGTCTATAACAAATGCCCAAGTACTTGCGTGTCTATTGCTGACAGCTTCAGGATTTCAGCGTGCAAGCATAGTCCTTCAATCTCTGACTCGGTGGAGGATTGGGCCGCAAGTTGTATCTCCGGGCGTTGGCCATGTCTCCGTCGGCGTCGGGGCGCACGTCTCTGATGGAGGTCAGTTGGGCTTGGGACCCCGACGCAGATTCAGATCCGTCTGCCTGGCTCTCTTGGGGTACCTGGTTTTCTCCCCGGGACGTCGCTGGTGCAGATAGCTCAGTGTTCGTTTCTCCAGCCCCCACGCATTGTCTGGATTCTGGTGGTAGGGCCTTGAACCACGAGGTGTTTCGGGATATCTCCTCTTCTCCCTTTTGGGCAGTGACCATGGTGCCATTGGTAGATGTTACTGTCCAAGTACCCGGCTCATACCGAGTTTGGAATTTTCCACCAGGTCGTCTGTTTCGTACAATTACTCGGGTCCCCTGGCTCAGGTTCCTTGGAGCTGCTCTTCAGCTTCGGCTGGCCCTCTGGTTTCCTTGCCGCCTCCGTTCTTGTGTCTCTTCCACTCCCACTGGGGGCGGTGTCCAGTCCGGGGCAGTGGGGAGGAGATCCCTCCTTGGCCCTTGGAACATGAGGGTCCATGGGCTTCTTTGCGTGGTGCAGTGGGGGGTGCCTCTATACTCCCGTAAGAATTCATGCAGTCGTTGTTCGGGGTCAGCCTGTTCCACCAGCGCTATCCGGAATACTTTATTGAGGGTCCTCATGAATCTCTCAACGTCCCCGTTTGCCTGGGGCCACTGAGGTGTGATGCGACGGTGGTGAATTCCCCTTGTCCTGAGGAAATTGGCAAATTCGGTCCCTTGGAAGGGTGGCCCATTGTCGCTCCGTATTTCAGAGGGGTAGCCGAACATGGAGAATATTCTTTCTAGTGCTGGTCCTACGTGGGAGAATGCCATGGAGACTACCTTCTCTACCAGCGGATACTTCGAGTAGGAGTCGATGGCTACCAGCGTGTGTCCTTCACCTGGGAAACTCCCAAAGTCTATGCTGATCTTGGTCCATGGAGACGTGCAGGCTTCTTCCGTGATCACCGGTTCGGGTCTTTCAGGGTCACTGGTCAACTGGCAGGCCATGCAGTTCCTCACATATTCCTCCACCATGGTTTCCATCTCCGGGAACCATACTTTCTCCCTCATGCGCGCCTTCATCTTGGTCGTGCATTGGTGGCCTCCGTGGGCGAACTGTACGGCCCGGTGTCTCAGGCTCTGGGGAATGACCAGCCGCGAGCCCCTTAACAGCACCCCATCTTCTGTGGCACTTAGTTTGTGGCGGACTCGCCAGATTTTTGTGAGTGCCTCCTTATCCTCCGCGGGCCAGGAATTAGATGGGCGTAGGTAGTCGGCCCACGAACCTTCTTGAACAGCCTGACGCGACCGCAGGTAGACATTGTCGGTAGCCGCCGCTTCCTTTATGTCCTCTATTGTCATGCTTTGCGGGCATGAGGCGAGTGCCACCCACTGTGCGTATTCCTCACAGTCGTCGTCCACTGATTCTGGCTCCAGTTGGGATGGATGCCGTGACAGGTAGTCTGCGGGATTCTTGGCTCCGGGGCGATATATGACGTCCATCTCGTATGACTGTAACTGGATTACCCATCGTTCAATGCGAGGTGGTGGGTGCGGTGCGGTTCCCTTGAAGAGGGGCACCAACGGTTGGTGGTCGGTGACCATGACAAAGGAGTGTCCTTGTAAGTACAGGTGAAAATGGCCACAAGCCCATTTGATGGCGAGAGCCTCCCTCTCGATTTGTGCATACCTGGTTTCGGTCGGGGTTAGGGCTTTGCTGGCAAACGCTAATGCTGTCCACTGGCCGGGTTCATGTTCTTGGGTTAGTACAGCACCGAGGCCCACCGGGCTGGCATCAACGATCACCTCTGTGGGTTTCGTGGGGTCGAAGTATGAAAGCGTGGCCTTCTCCAAGAGGGCATCCTTGATTCCCTGGAAAGCCTCATCTTCGTTCGGGCCCCATTGCCATATGGCATCCGCCTTGGTCAGGGCTCGTAGCGGCTCACTCCGAGTGGCCAGGCCCGGTATGAACCGGCCACAGTAGGTGGCCATGCCGAGGAAACTCCTTACCTCGGTCGGGGATTTTGGTGCCAAAGCGTCCTTGATGGCCTTGGACTTCCTCGGATGTATCTGGATGCCATCCTGGTTAAAGACGTATCCGAAGAACTCTATGGAAGGCTGAAAGAACTGACATTTTTCTTTGTGGAGTGTCGCTCCGTCGGTACTCAGTCTCTTTAGGACATCCCGCAGCTGTTTGTGGTGTTCTGACGCGGTGGCGGAGTGTATTAGAATGTCATCACTGACATTTATTACGCCCGGCAGCCCAGACAGGAGTTCCCTAATGGTGTTTTGGAACACCTCTGCTGCCGATGAAATACCAAAGTTTAAACGCTTGTAGCGTCGGAGGCCCAGATGGGTGCTGAAGGTGGTAATAAAACGACTTTCCTCTGCTAGTGGTAGCTGATGGTATCCAGCGTTTAAGTCTATTTTCGAGAACCACCTCGATCCGTTCACGTCAGCCACGATGTCGTCCATAGTGGGGGTCAGGTGTCGCTCCCTCCGGATCGCTGCATTTGTGAGTCGCATGTCGATACATAAGCGGATCTCGCCTGGTTGCTTTGGCTTTTCTACAATAACCATTGGTGACACCCACGGAGTGGGTCCCGTGACCTTCTCTATGACTCCCAAGCTCTCTAGTTTCTCCAGTTCTTTTTCCACCAGCAGGCGTAGGTGGAATGGTATCCGGCGGTGGCGCAAGGCGGTGGGAGCAACAGACTTATCAATATGCAGTTTGATTGGTTCGCATTTTATGCAGCCCAGGCCTCGGAATAGTTCAGGGAATCGTCCCAACAGCTCCTCCACTTGATATCCACTTGATACGGTTGGCGAAGGCTATGAGTTTCAAGTCTTCGGTGGTGTGGCTACTTAGCAGAGTGTCGGCCTCTCGGTTAATGATGTGGACTGTTGCCATGACTTCGGATTCGTCGGCCTGAATTGGTATGGTGATCTTTCCTTTGAGAGGCAATGGGGTGTCCGCTCCGTAGGCAAATATCCTTGTTTTGGATGGCACCACTAGAGGCCGCGGGCGTAGTTTGTTGAACTGCTGCAGGCCCATCACGTTGACGGTGGCGCCAGTGTCGAGACGGCCTTGACTTCATTTCCTGCCATTTGCACGACGCACGTTGGTTGTGGCCGCCGTCGTCGCTTGAGTTCTCTTGCAAACGAGACAATGAAGGCTTCATCATCTTCCGACTCTGAGTCGTCATACACCGTAGGTAGGTGTCTCTCGGCTTTTGCTGGCGGTGGATCGGCCAACGACAGTTGACGAACGGCTCTGGTGGGCGTCCGTGGCTTCTTGAAAGTCTTTGAAGTGTTCCTTCTGCGGCACACAGATGCAAAATGGTTTGGGATCCCGCAATTCGCACAAGTTTTCCCCTGAGCTGGGCAGTCCTTGGCTGCGTGAGGCTCGTGCCCACAATACCCACACCGGGCTCGGGCGAGTCTCTCCAATGATCTGGGTCCCGTCGGAACTCTTTCTGTGGTGCTCCCCGCGGCTGAGGCCGCACTGCGTCGGCCCTCTCAATCTTGATGGTTTCCGTCTTGATCTGGGGTTTGTGTAGCGCCTGTTCCATGGCGGTGGCCCGGACGTTTGAGAGCTCATGAGATCTGGCCAGTATGAGGATGTCTTCCAAGGAGATCCCTGGTTTGCGTAGGATCGACCCTCTCAGTGCCTTGTCTCGACATCCCTGAATGATCTGCCTCCTTATGGCTTTCGGTTGGTCTTCGTCGGTGGAGCTGGCCAACTCCCTGACGCGAGCATGGAATTGGTCCATCGTCTCACCTTCCCTCTGGCGTGCCTGTCCCAGTTTGAACACTTCAAAGTCTACATTTAGTTGGGGGTCAAAATGGCCGTTGAGGGCGGCGACCGCCGCATCGTAATTATCCGCCGTCCCCGTGTTAGGCAGGTGTTTGAATAGTCAGAATATTTCATCCCCTGCGTAGTGGAGTAGGAGCGATCTTTTAACTGCCTTGTCCTTCTCCCTCGTGACTATGAAGTAGTTTTCTAGTCTCTCGAGCCATACCTTCCACCTCGGTGAGGCTGTGGATGGGTCTTCCGCTTCACTAAACGGTGGCAGCACCCCTGAAGCAGCGTATTGAAAAGGGATATTAATGGTGGCGGCTGGAGCGTCTTCGTCCCCCATGGCGGTAGTACGTCTGGGTGAGGTAGGCTGTGTGTCCCTCTCTGCTCAATTCCCTTTTGTTGCGCCCATTCCGCGACGCAGTATGGCAGTTGCGCGGCTCACCTCAGCTCCGTCGCGGTTGCAGTAGGTCTCCGGTGGCCTCTAAGAGTTGGGGCCTCGCCAGGGGCCTCACATGGCCCAGGAACGTCGTCAATCTCCCTCCAGGGCACAGAAGAGCACACCCCTGGTCGTTTCCACCACTCACGCCCAATGCGTGAGCATTAGCAGGGTGAATACCGCGCCTCACGCGCGATGCGGGAGCATTGGCAGGCGACGGGCCGGTCCGCGATACACGCGAGATGCGTGAGGAAGTGAAGGAGGTCGCGTGTGCGGGCCGGTACCGCTGATTCCTCTTGCCGCGTCCCCCGGATGGCAGTGGGGACGGGTCCAGGGTCCAGGCAAGGACATAGGGGCAGATGGAAGGCCACAGGGAAGGCCGCTGGCACTGCAGGCCGGAACGCGGGCGGCACCGCGGAAGGGAGCAGGTTGCTCCGGACAGGCTGACGGTGTACGGGCGAGGGTTGGGCCCCCTCCGCTCGTCGCCAATGTTGTGCCCCCCAGTGGACACCTTTACTGGGCCTGCCGGACCTCGGTTTGCTGCGCAGGGGCAGGTCGCGCTGCAGCGACAATGACGAGGCAGACACTGGAGTACGTGTAGGAAGTGACGTGCCCGAGCGCGCGTCCTTCATTTATTGACCCCGCAGGCCACGCCTGGCCTGCGGATGTATGTGTGCGTGCGTGCGTAGGGCAACTAGACCGTTGCCAGTATTACATCAAACAAGACTGAGGTTGCATTTCTTGTGTAATCTAGTTGCATGATCTCATATATGTGCAAGCCTTGACTGACACCTCTCGTGCTTTCCTTGAGTAAATAAAAAGTACTTTTCTTTGGAGTTCTGTACCGTTATTTCGTCAACAGTGCAGCAGCAGACTGCTCCCAGCCTTCTTTTGTCCATTGTCTTCTTGTTTGCAAAGCCTGACCTTTGTTTTTTTCCACTCCTGCTTGTTTCAGAATCCATTTTGTTGGCTTTAAGCAGAGCTAGTGCTGCATTAAGGTCACCGTAGGCAACCTCCTATGGCAGTTCCGCAAGACAGCACACAAGGCCACAGAGGGCTTGAAAATGGCCTTTTTGCAGGGCGAGCATCTAAGCGGAGAAATGGCCTTTTGTCAAAAATCCTTTCAACTGAGTCTCTCTGATCGGTTCCTGCTATCAGTTTAATGCAGACAGCAACCGCACGACGACTAATGTTAAAACTGTTCCTGAGAAAATAGTCCATATTATTATTTTTAAAATATATATTTTTATTTTTTCCTGCACATATAGACATAAACAAAACACATATACATGAAACATATAGCTTTCACAGGCTATCTTTTTGATACAAGGCCCCAGCCTCTGTTAGGTGGCTGCTTGAGGGTGCAGTACATATTATACATTACGTTACATTTACTTCCTTGTTTCCATCTGTTGTAACATATAACACTAAACAAATAGGGTGTGGTGGTCATTATTTAAGTTGTCTTATCTTCTTTTATCCTGAAAAATGAAATAATCTTCTTAATTTACAGGAATGTCTCTGGTGCATGATTCCAGAGTTTTTGAACCCGTCTCGAAATTGAGGATTCCCAAGTCTGCAATAATTCAAGTTCACCCAATAAGTATCCAATACCATGAAAAGATTTAGCTTCAAGCACTCTGTGTCTTGCATGTTTATTCCTAACAGTGGTCTCACGCGTATGATAAAATGGCGGAACCAACAGTGACTCGTTTTCAGCAAAACACCACTTTTTTTACTATCTTGCCTTGTTTATTGTAATGGCTTCAACTCTCTTGAATGGTCCATATAATTGACAGTTTATCCCATGAGAATAATAAACTTCTCGGAAACCTGGCTTTTTGGTTCAATACTATTCATTATGTGTTGTTTTATCTGGTCTTTAGGCATGTCTTCACAGCACATCTGTCTGCCTGGTGTCCTGTTGGGTTTTGGCTTCACCAGGATATATGCATGTGGTATTATTATAGTGCCAACCTAGCCAAGAAGCAGCGGAGCTCTGTACAGTGTCAAAGACAAGCAAAAAGTCAACAAATGATGGGAGAGGTCGCTGGATTGTGGACTTTTGTTAATGAATTGAGATGTGTTGTTCTTTACATAAGTTCAACTTTAACTCTTTCGTAAATTGGTACAGCCTTTGGCATTCCTGATGGATGCAGATGTTTTGGATCCTGGGTGCATAGATGTAAAAGGTCTGCTGTGTTGTTTTTTTCTTCTTTTTTATGCATCTTAGTCTGCAGTCTGATGCATCCTATTGGCAAGTGTGCCAAGAGTGCCGAAAGTTGTTGGGTATGTCTGCAGGATAAGCAGGGGTGCTGGCCATGACGGCTTTGTAAATGGGGCAGCTGGTTTTGAAGCTGATGTGAGCCTGGAATAGGTGGCCAATGAAGTTCCATCAGGATGGGGTAATATAATCATATTTCTTCAGGCCATGGGTGAGATGTGCTGTGGCGCGAGAATGCCCTGAAAGTGTGCAACAGCGGACTGTAGGAAGCCAAGCAGCAGAGCATTGCCGTCACCAGTTGCAAAAGTGCAAGATCTTCTGAAGCCACTTTCACCTCATGCTATCGGCTAATTGGTGCATCATTTCTCCTTCTGGGAAGTGCTTCCTTTGGAATGCATGAGCATTGAATACATCTGAAAAGTGCAATCAATTATCCTGCTGTTTGACACATTCAATTCACATTCTCCTTATTCTTTAAAGAAAACAATACTCTTTTGTTCTTTCTTCCCCGGCACTGGCAATGCAGGGCGGGCTTTAATGTGGTATGCAGCATTTCTGCATGCAACATGTGCTTTATGAATGCCTTTGTTTACATATGTTGGCAAATTCAAGCCAGCCCTTTTGGCATTGCCAGTGCTCGTTTCAGATGCTCAACACCACTATGGAGCAATGACTGTATAGTATAAGACTTGACTTGCTGGAAGTATTTGTACAGCACTGCCACGAGAGCACAGTTCCTTCCAGGCACTGGTGTTCATCCACTCCCTCAAAAAGAATAGAACCTGTAGGACCGTCTGTGACTGCTACAGCATTATAAAGATCCCTGCCATGGGAAATTATGCGCGAGCTGAGAGCTCCTCAGTTAACTGTACAGGATCACATCAGTACATTTTACAACCCATTAAAGTACTGAAACAAGTTTCCATGTTTGTTAGAGGTGCTTGCGTAATGTAGCCTTTCGCGGCCAGGTGGTGCATTATAAAAGTAGCCACCATTGTGCGGCTTCCAATCTGTGTTTGTTTCTCAGTATTGACTTTAAAGCAGAGTATGAGCCAAGCGACCGCTCCCCTTCCTGGTTTTGAGCTGTGTTCCTGTGGTCTGCGGAATAATCAGGCGTGGTAGGCCATCGCAGGCGCATACCATGTACGGCTCCCTCTGGGAGGCGAAGTAACCTGTGTGCAAGGTACCTCATGCAGACTGAATCCCGTTCCCTGCCACGCTTGTCGAGGCAGATTCTTTAAGTGGTGGTGATTTTTGGGCTCTCTGCCCTTAGTTTTTCTTCAGTACCCTGCACCTCACTCCTAAATGTGTGACCCCCCGCATATGCTTCATCTTCCCCCTCCACATATCTAAGCGTGCCCTGCTCTGTCTGCGCTTTTACTTTCTCTGAGTGTTGTCTCGTACGTCCTTTAAGTATGGTCACTCCACCCCAGGTAAGCCCTCACCTGCCACAGTTGTTCTGTTGTCCTAACCCAGGTGTCCTCGGGTCATCCCCGCATCCTGCTCCAGTGTACTGTTATCTTACCTGTGTCAAGTGTGCTCCCACCTCACACTAGTGTCCTTTCACCCACTTCTTGTGCTTTTGCCCCTCCCACCAGTGTTGTTGTCCTCAGCGCCCAGTGCTGTTGTCTCCCTTGTCGCCCATAACATCCGAGTTGGTTGCCACAGTTTTTGTTTTTGTATGGCCCATCGAGGTAGGTATACAACTACTCTGGTGGCTGTCATTTAAACGGTTACAAGTTTCAAAATGATCTTCTTTTGGGTTTCCTTTCAAGAGTTTGTTACACTAGTTGATTCTGGAGACAGTAATGATGTGAGCGACAGTAACCTGGTATGTGTATCTGATTAAAAAAAGAGTTGAATTCGTCTTAGTAGTTTCGTGAGAAGATGACACAAAGTCATAACTTTTGCCCATCTTCATGGTGGAGTTGGGTATTATCCCAAGGTTCTTTACATTCTCAGAAAGGGATTTTCTGGATCTGCCTTCTAGCAAGTTTTGTTAGCACAGCTGTCTCTCTTCACCTTTGCTGTGCTACTAAATACCCATGTGCATACCTGACTCTGTCATCTTCCACTAAAAGACGGGTGTCAGCTTTGTTTAGCTGACATGTATTTCACATGAATGTATATCACTGGTCTCTGGTATATTAACATGTGAGAGACTGTCATAAGATGTATCCTTCCTATATAGCACCTGCACAAGAGCCCATTTCCCCCCAGCTTTCAATAGTTCTGATGGGACCGGTACACTGAAAGGTCAGAACTACTTTTCTCAGGCTGTGGGACAGCAGGGCTGACCATGAGATCACTCCGGCTTTGGTGATGGGCAGCATTGTACGTACTGCTGCATCAGGGCGACCAGTCGGGCTTAAAGACCCAGAACCCCTTTTTTGCAAACTATGACAGGCACCAGCGACTGCCTTTAAGTAAAGAGAGGACTTATTTTTGATTGTGGGAGTTGTTTTTATCGCTCAGAGTTCTATAGAATGGTGGTTAATAAACACTAATTCAGGGCAAAACATTAAACGCTGTTGTCTTAGTTGCACTTTCGGGGACAAGTGACTCCCCACAACATTTACCACCACTCTCATCACCCTCCCACAATGATAAATGCCACATCTCCATTTCCAGCCCAAACAGTTTAGAGAAGAAGATGGTAATTAGGCACGCTTGTGCCCCTTTCCTTCCAAGTGCTCAGGAGATCTTTCATAATCAATTATAATTAAAAACCTTGGTTTTCAGTTTAAATAGAAGGATACACAGGATGTCTGGCGTTTGTTTCAACATGTTTGAAGAAATCCTGATTCAAAGCAGTCATGGGCTTGGTCTGCCTGTTCCTGGCGCTGACGGGGCCGGATTCCCAGCACAGTATTTGCGCATTGACACCTGATATCTGGCTTGGTAGCTGTCTGATGGCACAAAATAGCTGACAAAGGAAATGATGGTGCCCTTGATGCCCAATAACTTTATCATATGTCCTGAATACTGAAACATAATTGGCAGACAGAGGTCCTCCTTTATTATTATTATTATTATTATTATGTTTCTTATATAGCGCCAGAATCGACCCCCGAAGGGGTATCTCCGCGCTTGCCTTGGGAACCCGTCCTGGCTTTTCCCTGTGAGATAGCCCCTACAGGGCATCCCCAAGGTGAAAGCCAGGCATCCCACCGCGGGGGGGGCCGTTGTGGAGATTAAGCAAGCTTAATGCCCAGAGTTGCAGAGTGTGAACCCATGATTAGGTCAGGCACCGAAGCGAGAATTATCTAGTCCAGGGACATTTGAGCTCAAGACCCTGCCGCGTCGGGAATTGAACCCTGGTCCCGGGTCTGACCTCTGCTTCAGGGTCTGCCTGCTCTAACCAGTGAGCCACACTTCTCCATTAGTCGTGATAATTGTCCGATGGGACTCAGTCTCTATCACATTTACTATGTTGGGCTTGAATACATCAATTGTGATGGATGCATAACAAGTGCCTAAAGAGTAGGCCTGGGTGGAGTTCACTGAAAAACTCTGCCTCACTACGCAGAGTTACGCAAGCGGGAGAGTGCGTTAGGTCGCGCTGTCCATGCTGATTTTTAGTGCCGAGTCTTTGTCTCGCTTTGGAAAATCAGTGTGAACGGCACCATGCACAGAGCAAGAGGGCGCTGCTTCTTTCTGCCGCTCGAGTAGGTGTTCTACTCGAGAAGCAGCTTCCTCAACGCGAATGGAAGGTTTCTCAGCATCAGCGGTTGCCATCATCTGCGACAAAATGCGTTGAGGAATCTCGCTGGGAGGTGGTCTAGCATTGAATTTTTCACGCTCGCTTATTTAACCGCATCGCTGCGGCGGTTATTTTTCCGCTGTGTGGCTTTTTTCAAAAAGCTGCGTTAGATGACGAGCTGAGCTCGTCATCCGCACACGACCACCGTGGCTGATGACGAGCTGAGCTCGTCATCAGCAGCGAAGGGGTTAATGTTGGCGAGTGAGGAAAAACGTACTCTGCAGAGTGCGTAAAACTCTGTGAATGAAGCAGCGTTCACTGCCCAGGCCTACCAAAGGGGTCGTAATCAGTGACGTAATGAACCTCCTGACTCGATCAGAAGCTCTCCGGCCAGGTTACTGTGCTGTGGGGACCCCCTGAAGCTTAGATGTCCCCCGTACCGCAGGGGCTGCGGGGGCCTGTGTTATGCCACTGGTTGTAATACTAGCAGATGACTTGTCTCATGGGTCTTCACATTGTTACAATAATTGTTGACGGGTGTAGAATTTTGGCACAATAAATGTCTGGTGATGTCTGATTTTTGGCACAGTAGCTGTTACATATGACCTGATTGCCAACACTGTAACAATCCAGAGGGATACTGATTGTGGCACAATAATTTTAACAAGGATTGGAAAGTGGGCAAGAACTGTCTGATGAGGTGTGAATACTTGCCAATAATTGTCTATGGGGTTGGAGATCTAGAGCATTGCAGGTCAGATGAGACACAAATGCTGTCATCATTTCTTTTGCTTCGTATTGAGTACTGGCACCATAGCTAGTTCATGCGGCATAAGAACTGCCATTGTAGCTATCCAGCCGTCTGTGGAGATCTAGTTTATTAGGAGCAGGAAATGCAATTGTTGCCTTTCTTTGTGTTTGAATGAAAGGTTTTGATGCCTGCGCTTAATGTGAGGTGTATTGTTAAAGTGCATTAGGGCACTTGACAACCCTGAAAGGCACTTACTATGTCTGGTGGAAGAGTCAGATTTTGATGACCTTGTAGAAATGGAGTGATCTGGCTTTGATACAGAAAGGGCCATCACACTCTCAAGTGGCATCAGAAATGTGTGTAGTTCAGAATCTAATAAACTCTTTAAATATAACTTAAAAAAAACCTTTCTAGAGAAATTATGTCTGTACAGAAAAGACCTGGTGGCCTGAATATAGTTTCTGTAATGTGCCACTTCACTTGGTGGTGCAACTTTTGAAAGGATCTCAACGAATGTGGGGACTAGGTGAAAATCTGTCCCTAAATGTAGGAATTGGCAAATTGCTTTTCTGGGTTGTTCAAAGCCTCTTAAGCTGCATCGATTGTTGATGGTCGGTGCATGGAGGGCATCTGTAGCCAGGCCTTGCAGCCTTAATCTAAGGAGGAGTCTTGCTTCTTCTGCAATATTAGGAACAGTAACTGCCTGATGGCTGGTGAGGCTTGCACACTGCTGGAATAACTGCTGCAGTTGGTGGCCTGTTGGAACATTCAAGGTTTTTAGGTACTTCTTGTCCATCACCTTTCCACAGAGTGAGAATATGTCAAAAAGATGTATTCCATAAATGTAACAGCCCATTCTGTTAGCCCCGCTGAAAGTGGTAATTGATTTCAGTAGGTCAACAGATGTCACCATGAAAGTATTCAGACATGTGATTCTGAGGTTTGTACAGATTCTGCATCTGATATATTAATCAACAGTCCTCGCAGCTGTAGATATCCTCTGTAACTTCATAATGGGTTCTGCATCCTGTCAAAGAAAAGAAAATACAATGATATACCTTTCCAGAGGAAGTATATTGTATATTGATTTGAAGGTACCCTATCTTTACCCCTGGGGGTAGCATACACGCTGAAGGGGGCATTGCATATTAACAGTGGAATAACTTATACTAACAAGTGAGGTGGTACCAGATCCAGTGCTTTAAATGGAAAAAAATAAGTGCAGGTACTCACCAGCTTTAACAGAAGGGGCGGGGATGGGGCGTGGCTAAGGGCATGGTTGGGAGACAAACATTTAGGATTTTCTTGGTGTGCAATTGTGAACAGTAAATCAGTAACTGTTCTGCCATCTGTAGAGCATTCTTTGTGTCTCTGCTTGTACAAAAGGGTAATTTTAACGGTAACTTTCAAATTTTCTGTGTGCAATTTGACTCTGCGCTTATGGTTAATGAAAGCTATTTGTATTGTCACATTATGCACTATTATGGATACTGTGGACAATTTGTGAAAGAAACATGCACAATAATAAACCATGATCCCTTTCTAGTTAGGAGATTGACACATTTTGAGAGCAAAAGAGAAGTTGCCTCATTGCAAGTTTGGATAAGGGGTGATAGTTCAGAAGAGAGAAAGAAGCATTGCATATGGGGTGGTAGGTTGGGGAACGTTTTTGAGTCCACTCTTCAATAAGATTCTGACTGAGGTCAAGTGATTTGCCCACATGGGGCACGCAAAACAGGCCCTGTGAGACTCTGGGGTTCTGAACTGTTGAAGGATGTACAATAGATGCATCTTTCCTTGATTAAAGATTTGGCTGAGGCCTCAAGTCGAAGCCCTACTCTCTTGCCCAGTTATGCACACAGTCAAGAGCATGGGGATAGAGGTGCATCCCGACAGGTAGGCATGTGTATACTGAAGGGACAAGGATATCTTCCATTCAAAGAATCATAGTACAGGGTCAGCTGTTTTGAAGGTTGAAGCTGTGGGACAGATATTGATGAGAATACAACTCTCTAAAAAAAGTATGTTTTCCATTTGAAGCTGATTTTGTAATTACATCTATATCCTTTATATTTGTTCATAGATCAGCATTTAAATGGGAGCTGCAAAGTGTATGAGGTGTATACATTAGACTAGATTGCCCACACCCCTACAGAGTTCTTGCAGGCCTCTAATTCGAACACTGAACAACTTAAAGGTTATGTTAGAGGTGCCAGATAACCAAGCAAAGAACAAAAAGAGCCTTTCGAGTTTCCCTTGGTGATGCGTTGCTACATGGTGTCCACAAGCATTTTCCCCTTTCTTTCTTCCTGATGTCTCTCCTCCTCCTACCCATGAAACACCTATTTTCCATGGCCACTCATTCATCCCCACCTCTTGACTTTTGTCTGTCTCACATGCCTACACCTTTTGCATGCTAGTTTCTACTTTCTGTCCCTCATGTCTTGCACATGTTTTTTCCTTCCTTGTATTCGTCTATCCACACTTCTCTTTTCTCTCCTCTGCCTTGTCTGTCTTACTCTTCCTTGCCCAATCTCTCGCTCTCATATGTTTCTCTCTTCCTTCACTCAGTTGCCTTACTTCATTCTCTTTCTCTTGTCTTTCTAGAGCTTTGCATCTCTTTTCCCTGTCTTTCCCAATCACTCTGTCCTCTTTCTGCATCACTCTATCTCCCTACCCCTCTTCCCTTTTCGCTCTCTAATCCAAGCGGTTGTGGAGTAGCGCAGGCCCACCTATTTCCCCTCTGTGCATCGTGACAGGCGAGATGAAGCTCAATGCTGTGTTGGTCAGAGCCGCAACCAGAATACCTGTGTCTGCTAAAGTGCGCCAGGAGGCCGGGCACACAATCGGCCCGCTCCAAAGCGCCCCAGAACAGGCTAGGACGGGCAGACCGATTGTGCATACATCAGCCTGCACAACAAGACTCATCTTAACATAATCGGGCAATGTGAATGGGTGGTTGTGTGCAAGATGGCGATGCAAGACACGATGAATGCGCACACGTTGTCCATTCATTCAAGCAGGGGAAGATGCTGCCCTCTGCTGATTGCAGCGCAAGCTCTGCTGCCTGATCACGTGCCACAGCCAGCCAATCAGGTGCTCTGTGATTCACGGACAGCCTGGGAATAGCTAAGAACTGCGTGCCGCTAAACTCCTGTGAGTACCGATACTCTCCTTCTCTAATGAAAAGTGCCGGTACTCCGTACGGGTGAGTACCGGCCCATTTAAAGCACTGACCACATCTTTCCAATGGGTTATCATATAATTACAATGCAGTAACATATAGCCACAATATGGGTCTCATGTCTTTACTATAAGGGTACCAGAGCTTTACAGTGGGTACAGGCCTTTACATAGACTAACATTTGCCAATATTCATATCTTTACATTGTGGGAGTTCCTTGTTGTAACTATACAGCTACCAATGTTGTATAATGGGATGCAGATAAAGACAATATTCAGTCAAAGTGTAGAGCTGCCAGAAATATCGGCTGTAGTGGGGGCGAGGGACTGCCTAATTACTCGTAAACATGGATGAAAACTGTTGGAGAAAAAACATGATTCTTGGAGAGCAATTTACGAGCCATAACATCATCACTCACTCACTTCTCATGTGTTTTGGAGCCTTGTAATCCACCGAGGCCACTAACAGGGCGGGTCATTAGCCCAGCAGCCATGCTGATTAGAACATTGCAACAACACTTGCGAAATCCATCAAAATAGTGTAGATTCCCTTCCAGCAGAGAGCATCCAAAATGTGAGCGAATAACACGATACATGGAAGGCTCCGTGAGAGACTCCCTTAACGAATCACCTTCTAACATGTTTGGCTGCTGAAAGCTCCCAGTAAAGCCAACACCAGCAGTGCAGTGAAGAACTCTACCAATCTGGGCGTTAATCTCATCCTTTGACACTTTAATTGAGGGACCCTTGTGCAATACCCCTGTTTACGCCAACATATAGTGGGGACTCACAAAGCATTTTTCTGAGAGCAGTTGTGTTTTACTTCTCACTTAGGTGGTACTCATTCATAAATTTTCAGTAGTAAGTCAGACTTGCAGGTAAAAACATTGTGGATCAGTCTCGCTTTGCAGAGATCGTCTGGCTGTCACATTATGGCCAGGACAAGCAGCTGACCTACTGGACCACCTCAATAGGATGTGCTGTGCTAGAATACTGTCTCCAAACGAGCATGGGCAAAGCCAGTAGGTTTCACCTTTGTGAGCTGCTGGCTTTGCCAATGTTGTTTAGCCATGCTGTACAGCAGGCATGCTTATAAAATGACATAGGCGACAATTTCTTTTTTTTTACCGGTTCTAGATAGATTAGTAAATTTGAAAAATTGGAATAGTTGTAGCGCAAAAGTGCTTTTATGGTGGACGGCCGAGTAGAAATTTGCTGCATGGCCTCGCTCAAAAAATCAAGAAATTTAAAACAAAGACCTCAAGTGTTCAGAAAGGGCAGCAATTGGAAGCTGGAGGGAGGGGGTAAGCAGCAACAGAGGGTGGGAGGAAGAAGAGCAGATGGGTGGGAGATGGAAGTAGCACTCTAGAGAGTAGCACATGAGTAAGAAAGCAACACAGGGGAAAGGAACACCCAAAGGAAAGCATAACATGGAGGCAAAAAGAGGAAAAGCTCACAATCAACAGAGAACAACACAGAGAGCAGCAGAGGAGGGAAGAGAAGCACATAAAAATTACATCAGGAAGACTGCTGGAAAACATGTGCACTGTTATAGAATGCTTAACAAAAAGGAAAAATATAGTGTCTGAAAAGTGAGCAACGGAAAGGACACAAGTAATGATGATATGCTCCAGGGGAGGGACAAGCACAGTAACAGGAAGTCCACACAAGCTAACAAAAAAAGCAAACAAATAAGAGTGATAATAAAGTCAACCAATTGTGAACAATGGGCGGACTCTAAGCCTACTGTAAGCTGATAATAAGTCTTTTTACAATCAGACAGCTTGTACTGCAATGTTTTCCTGGTGCTCTAAAATCATTGGTAAGGATTGCTGGAGGCCTATAGCAGCCTACAGTGGGAATGGGATAGGGTACTATACTGCTTGCACTGTGGAGGTTTTTAATTGCGTTCCTTGTCGACGTTCTGATAAACGTTTCTAAAAGAGTCTACTGTTTCATTCCCTCAACATCCTCATTGTGGGTTGTAGTGATTTGTGCTGACAGAAGATTCCATTGCCATCGGTTAGTGGTCAACTGCTGGTCACTTACACTGTGTTTGTACAGGTTATGCTGTCAATTACTAAAACACTCCACTGAACTACATTTGAAAGGGGGGGTCTTGATGCATTGAATTTGATTGCAGCATTGACTTTTGGGGAAAGTAAGGAGAATGTAATATGCAGTTTGTACTTCATAAGCCCTAGACTAATTCAATAGGAAGAGAGCTGGTGGTGTTCCACTGTATTATCTTGTTAGGACAGTATATGTAGGTAAGTATAGATTGTATCATCTTGGCTCCAAATCAAAATATATATATTTTTTTTGTTACAGAAAAAGTCATCAGTGATGTCATTTGAGATGTCATCAGTGATGTCATCAGTGATTTCACTGATCATGTCATGAATGATTTAATATGTGACGTCATCAGCAGGGCATTGCGTTGGCGTGAGTTATAGTTAGCCCAGCTAACTATAACTGCAGAGTTTCGCAGGTTTTGTACGTGTGAAATGTCAGCCTAACTATAACGTTCCTGTAACCTGTGGTTTTTTTCTGTGAATTTCTACGTTTTTTTTAAATGCTAATTCCTAACTATAATGTCTCTGTAACCTTTGTTTTTTATGTGAATTTCTATGTTTTGTTTTAGTAGTAGTTGCATTTGCAGAGTGGTGGCGAAAGGGGGCTGGGCCTCCGACCAGCTCACAGGAATTCTGTTGCGTAGGATTTACAGGAGGTACCAGGAGGGCTTCTTGGCCCCCAGTATCCCTCTGGAGTAAACTAGACTTATCCCTCAACCAGTTGTGCGCCAGGAGGCGCGTTTGCTGATTGGTGCAGAAAGGGTCTCTGAATACCTCTTAGCAATCCCACTCTGTAGGACTTAATGGAGGTAACAAGAGAAGTAGTTGGCCCGAAGGACGACCTTGTGGGCCAACTACCCCTCCTGTTACCTCCAGTAAGTCCCACATAGCAGAATTGATGAGTTCTGATAGCAGGCCATGCCTCCTTTCTCCACCAGTCTGCAAATGTGCCTCCTGGCGGGCTCTTGGTTGGGGTATGAAGTCCCCTTCAATGCTGGAGCTTCCTCGGGGCCAACTAGCCTACCTCTTCCCTCCAGTAAGCACCACACAATGGGATTGCTGAGAGGTGGTCGCAGGCCACGACCCCTTTCTCCACCATAGCATTTACAAAACCTTAGAAATTCATGGAAAAAAACACAGGCTACAGGAACGTTATAGTTAGGCTGACATTTCACTCATACAAAGCTAACTATAACTCATGCCACCACAATGCACTTTTGATGACGTCACATATTACATCATTCATGACATGATCAGTGTTTTTATTTTCCTTTTCAAAGTGGAGGGACGTGCAGCCCCTCTCCTCAGGCCAATTTCTGGTCATTTTTTTTTTTTTTAAGGAACGGGAGGCTGCGTGGCCCCCCCTTCCCTGAGCCAGTTTTGGTCCCAGGGATCCCATCCCCCGGGGCCTGCCCTGTATTTTTTAAAAACATTTTTGGAGGAGGGCCACGTGGACCCCATCCTGAAGCCAATCTCAGCCTTATGTTTTATTTAAAAAAAAAAAAAAAAAATGGCCCTCTACCTGGGCCGATATTGCCCCAGGAACTCCACCCCTAGGGGCATGGCCACATCAAGGCCCCCGCGGACGCTGCCAGCATTGCTTTTGTGCAGAGAGTGCTGCAAACATGCAAAACATTAATTTTTTATGTTTATTTATTTTTTGCAAATATGTATCAAAAATGTAAAAATAAAGAAAGAAACAAAGCGTGCTGCCACCTAAACATGGTGGTGATGTGCGTGCAATAAAAGAAAATTGTAAAATAATTTAACTATAGCATGTATTTTTAGTAGACAATTATCGTTGATTTTTTAGTATGCAAGTGTACTCAAGACATTTATGAAAACTCTTTTTTTACATTTTTGCTTTCTTAACATACTTCCTGTTGGTGCAAAAAAATACTTTTGTTTTGAATTACTGTAATCTGAAGACTAGTTTAAACACATTAGGATGACAAACATAAAAAAAAGAAAGAAAAAAAGCATCTTCGAAGTTTATATGCATGTTTTTATTTTGTTTATGAATATGTTTTACATGAGGCTTGAGACGCATAAACTGTCTCTAGTCCAGACATAAAAATATGTGAAACCAAGATGAATAAACTACATCCCGGTATTTCAGGTCTCTGGCTGCTGCACATGTTGCCTCCCTGCCCACAAACTATGATGTACCATGTTTTCTCAACTATCCACATAGCGAGCAGTGTTTGAGCTTTATTTTGTGAAAAGTTTGGGGTCCATATAGCGCTACTCGATTAATCGAAATTCAAAACTGTGACTGTTCAACAAACCAATACATTTAAATAACATGAAACACATTAGTCTCCCCCCGAAAGACTAAGAGTGATGACGTTTTAAAACCATTAATGTGTATTAAAGGTTAAATGTATACTGAAGGCAAAATCATCAAGTTAGTATTAATCACTATGAGTGCATTAATTAATATGGAGTTCAAATCAATTAACCCCTTGCCTGCTTATGACGGAACCACGCCGTCATGAGCCACGGGCGGTGTGTACTCATGACGGGGTGGTTCCCTCATGCGGCTGCCGCTCCGCCCACGCGGCATGAATTCCCCGCCTGTGCGGGCGAATTAATGAGCGGGCGGGGCTGTGACGGAACCACGCCATCATGAGCACAAGCCGCCCATGACTCATGACAGCGTGGTTCTGGCACGAGCATGGCAGCGCCACCCTCACCCCCGCGCCGCGGCAAAATTTGCGCCGCGGCCAAGGGGTTAAAGTCATAAAAGAGGACAAACTGTCATAGTCACCTCAAAGGTAAGGTGTACATAGTCAGTTCTCCCAGAGTGTCCTGCATGTCCTAGTCTGCTCCAAGCTGCATCGAAAAACGAACAGTCTGATAATCTACTCTTCACTAACTTAAATGACATAATTCTAACATTTGCTACACCTACACAAAGTTTTAGTGGACCATCCTGTCAGGCTTAGGTGAAATGATAAACTCTTGTCCTTATTAACTTCTCAGGATCGACCACAATACACCCTTTCTCAGCATCCCTCAAACTCAAATTATCACCAACAAAATGACATACAGGGACCAGCCTGTAGTCTATAGGTGTCTTTGTAACTATACAACTAATTATGACATTACATGGCTATCACAGTGAAACGCAAAAACAAGAAAGGAGTACCATCAGAGATAGCTTAGATAAAGCAGTCTGGATGGAATGTGATGAGAAAAAAGAAGAGAGTCCTTCCTTTTAAGAAACCCCTCACTCACCGACCTAGTCGGTGACATGCTTCATCATCGGGGTCCACCCTGACAGCCGAGTGCCATCAGGGTGTGCTGCGACACCTGAACTACAGTGGAGCGGGTATTTTGTGTGTGAAGTGAAAAAAATGTTAAAAATTGTCCTGGTATACCTGTGTGAAAATTTATTCTCAAGGAACTGGACAATATTAAAAGTAAGTGTGTGGATACGTTTAGGTGTTATGACCGTGTGTATCACTTATGTGTGTGGTCTACATGTTTCAACCCGTAGGATGGAAGGTACCGGGTTTTCGTCAGGACCAAAAAGGAAAATGGGTGGTCAGGACACACTAACGCCCTGCCGGTCCCTAAGTTCCTGTGCACAACTGACAAATGGTCAGAGTGAAAATAGCTCCAAAACAACAATGGTTGAGCTAAAAGTAAAAGACAAAAGACCTGTAGGGGAGAAAACCTAAAAGGTCACAAGTATAACTAATACAAGCCTGTTACGAAGTGTCATGCTGGTTCTCACGTGTCTTCTGTTGTGTCGTACATTCCATTCAGAGATTTACTGTGATCGGTAGTGACTGGCTATCACTAAAGCTGGCACACTCTAGTCAAAGTGATGTGCTCGGTGATCACTAGGAACTTCATATTGGCTTTCAATCAGACATTGCACTTTTCACTACCCTGTGCCATTCCTATAATTCCATTATCTATGGTTTCCTGATTAACCCTTGTAAATTCGCCCTTTTGAAATGTAGTATATCCTTTTCTTCCTTTTTTGTTCAAATTGCCTTATTAAGGCGATCTCATAACTCTTTTCCTACCCAGTAAGTGTATATACGAGCGTTGCCATCACTCTGATGTAAACAACAATGATCCTCTCCTCTAGCGATACATCTCTTAGCAACGCGCAACCACCATTTACACGCGAATGCATCATCACGCATTTACGTGACCAAGCCCTACCCGGAAATACGGCTACCGCTATATCAACTCCAGCGGCACATGTATCAGTCACGGGGAGGCACGGAGAGGCGAGTAGGTACTCCGCAATCTGTACCCAACTGATCTGTAAGTAATTAGACTGCTCTGAGCCCTAATCTGGCAACTTAAAATTCCCCTAAGCTTAACCCACGATGGCTACCTCCTGATCACTATTCTCTCCCCCTGCAGAATATGGCAGCTTGGGTGTTTTACCTTCCCTCCACCCCGTGAAGCCAAAAAGATCCTAATTAGGAGTAAGCCCCTTTTCTATCCAATTTGTGAGTCTATGTATGTGTGTTTATGTGTTTGCACAGTGTGAGTGTATGTTTGATGGGATAAACATGTTGCGCCGTTCACTGCTCACTTTAACTTTTAAACGTGAGCATTTGTGTCTGGCACCACTGAATGCGATCGAGTGTTTACAACTTAATAATCACTCGACCACCGAGCACACCGATATCACTTGAGTGTGCTAGCCTGAGTCAAAGATAAAACACAAAAAAATCCACATCGTTGTTTTACCACGCTAATGGCATTGCGAGCATTTTTTCACGCACGATCAAGTGCAATGTCTGATTGAAAGCCAATATGAAGTTCCTAGTGATCACCGAGCACATCACTTTGACTAGAGTGTGCCAGCTTTAGTGATAGCCAGTCACTACCGATCACAGTAAATCTCTGAATGGAATGTACGACACAACAGAAGACACTTGAGAACCAGCATGACACTTCGTAACAGGCTTGTATTAGTTATACTTGTGACCTTTTAGGTTTTCTCCCCTACAGGTCTTTTGTCTTTTACTTTTAGCTCAACCATTGTTGTTTTGGAGCTATTTTCACTCTGACCATTTGTCAGTTGTGCACAGGAACTTAGGGACCGGCAGGGCGTTAGTGTGTCCTGACCACCCATTTTCCTTTTTGGTCCTGACGAAAACCCGGTACCTTCCATCCTACGGGTTGAAACATGTAGACCACACACATAAGTGATACACACGGTCATAACACCTAAACGTATCCACACACTTACTTTTAATATTGTCCAGTTCCTTGAGAATAAATTTTCACACAGGTATACCAGGACAATTTTTAACATTTTTTTCACTTCACACACAAAATACCCGCTCCACTGTAGTTCAGGTGTCGCAGCACACCCTGATGGCACTCGGCTGTCAGGGTGGACCCCGATGATGAAGCATGTCACCGACTAGGTCGGTGAGTGAGGGGTTTCTTAAAAGGAAGGACTCTCTTCTTTTTTCTCATCACATTCCATCCAGACTGCTTTATCTAAGCTATCTCTGATGGTACTCCTTTCTTGTTTTTGCATTACTGATACCCAGGGGAACAGGAGTACTCTCCGTTCACTTTTGTGAATTTATTCCCTCACTCTCTCCTTTGTTTAATTGTATCACAGTGAAACGACAACATTTCACAAGGGAAAATGAAGTGTAAGAACATTGCATTCGATAGTTAGGCCACCAGCATCTTCTAGACATAACATGTTAACGTGTCACAAAGCAAGATGGCAACTAACATTAGCCATTTTAAAATGGAGGCCTACATTAGCTATCATCAGTCTAAAAGTGAATAAACACAAATTCTCTATTTCAATTAACATTCCGTCTCTTTGTGTTAATATTGATTTAATGCAAAACAGTTAAGATGAAACCCCCCCTTCAGCTGTTTTGCCTCTTGGCCTCCATGCCTCTGTTTTTGGTCATGCATCTCCAAGGGCATCAATCACTGGAATTCAGTCTGTCCCTCTGGGCCTCCAGTTAGTTTGTTTGACCTCCCAATATTTTGGCTCCTTGCCTGGCTGCCTTGGTTTGGGTTTCAATTAAGCTGTTATTGAAACGGTTTATGGCCAGAAAAAACACTGTTCCCCCCCACCTGTAAAAGCAGAGGCGTGAACCATCAAAAGTTCTTAAAACAGCTGAGTCTTCTTTCTAACCAGAAAATGTATACTGCATTTCTCTCGAATCTCATAAAATGTAAAAACATTATGCAGCCTTTTACAACGAATAAATGCTACAATACATTTAACAATGTCCCTTTGCGTTTTATATTGCATAATTCCCATTGAATTTACATGGTTCTCCGTAGAATTTAATAGTGTCTTCCTTGGCATAGTGTATGGTGACGTGGCTTTTACACTAGGTTTGAGTCTCTCACTGAGAGCCCTCCTCTTTCTGACGTTTTAGGTTTGGGATGAAGGATTTGCAGGATATGAGGAGCTCTCGCCTTCTTAGGGTTCCGAACATTCAGCTCTTGACTCGCCTCCATGTGAATTCTTTGAGCTTCTCTCTGAGTCCTCATCATTGTGAGGGCTCTGAGTAGAAAACTCAGGAATGACAGCTATCGGATGCATTGGGATCAGGGCAGCAGTCCACGTATGGGGCTGCCACAGTGGCCTCACCCCTTAAAGGGCTCAGACTTTCATTGCTCTGAGGTCTTTTAGCACTCAGCAGAGACTCTACTCATCCCTTTTTGGGAATAAAAGGCGTACATGCACAGATCTGAGGGTGTATATCCCACTGAAGGCTTTCTACAAAGAAAGTAAGGTCAACTGCATCTAGGAACTCTGCCTGTGAGCACCACCTGAAGGTACAAAGCAAAAGCTAAGAGACTCCTTCTCTCTGATGTCTGCAAGCACAGAGATCAGAGAGCCCATACATCCCTGAGAGCCCTGGGCACAGCTGTAAATCCGCACGTTCCTCAGAGGGCTTTAGCCACTCAGTGCAGGGAGTCCTTCTTCTCAGGGCCCTGCTCGCAGAGTTCGGAGAGCCTAGTTTCCTCCGCGGGCCCAGAGCACCACATACGTTCCTCTGAGGGCTGTAAGCCCAGAGATCAGAGGGGGAACATCCTTTACAACGCAACTTTTACCACGCAGTGCTGTTACAACGCAGGTTTTACTACGCATACCATTACAAAGCATTACACTGGGGGGCGCTCTAGGATAAGGGATAAGTTTAATTTACTATCAAACACCTTCCCTAGTGTCCATGGGGACTAGAGTTGGAATAGAGTTGGAATAGTAAATTAAACTATTCACTATCCAGCACCCCAAAGTGTAATGCGTTGTAATGGTATGCGTAGTAAAACCTGCGTTGTAACAGCATGCGTGGTAAAAGCATGCGTTGTAACGTCATACATCGGATCAGAGAGTTGATACCATCTGCAGGCCTTTGGCTGAGGCTCCAAAGACTCACATCTCTCTGAGGACCGTGTGCTCAGAGATCCCGGTGCACCCCCAACGTATGAACAATATGTCCTGGTGCCTACTGGATTGACTTCTCTCAGACACAGTCCTGCCACCAAGGAATGACCGTATATTCTGTTCATTGCATGGTCCTCCACCCACTTTTGTTTATTATGAAGATGGTGGACCCCGTCTCAGAGCCTGCGAGAAACTGTGGCATGGATGATCCACTGGAATAGTGTTTGCTTGAGGGGATTAGGCTCGAAGGAGACTAGCACTTATCCCCAAAAGTTAGTGTTTCACACTTAAAATTAGCGAGTCTAACATTTTTGAGATCTCAAAAAAGTCATTTTTACAAAGGATAGAAAATAAACATGTTTTACTTAATTAAATCTATTATCTCCTGCAAACACAACATCCAAAGTTAATTATTGTTGAATGCAATTAATTTATTGAAGTTTCTTTGACTAAAGAGATCCAACTCTGTTTGTTACTATTGAGTCCAGAGTAATTCATAGCCAAAAACATCCATAGTTATAATCATTCGTTGGTCTGAATTACAAATCAAAGCTAACACGTGTTTCACGGCTATTGTAGTTACATATGTCGCTTCTTCAGGGCTTCAGTTTCAAAAAATTACTGATGAGTAATTCTTAATTCAAGCAATCTAGTTAACATCTCCCACAGGCGTTAGACTTGCAGTGGGACACTGTCAAATTCCGCTAGCTGGGGATTTAGGCGGCAAACTGCCCAGTAGCCCAATATAACACCATCGTGGGGCAGTTGCTGGAGGGTGTGGAATGGTTGGTGGTGTTCTGAAACACACTGTCCGTTTTCATCGTGGGACAAATAACTCTGGCTAAAATAGTATTCTTGCTACGGTGCCTGTACGTACCTCAAAATGTGATGTTTCCGACACCTCTTAGCTAATTTTTCCAGCTGGACAAATTGTTGAGCGCACAGGGCTGGTGTGGGCTGGGAAGAGAAGTCGAGTAAAGCCGGAAATCCTGGAGGGGGAGGGCTGGGTCTCCAAGACCTCTTTCTGTATTATGTGGCTACCCAGCTCTAGCATGCTGTGAACTGGGCAGATGATGGCAGTAACTGGGAGAAGACTCTCCTGGCAGGAGCGCATGATCCATACTCCCTCCCAGAGCTACTCATGATGGGGAAGGGAGTCCCTAAGGATCTCCCATGTTTTATGCTTAACTGCGGAGGTGTATTATACAATGGTTTGCAAGATACTCCCATCAGGCCCCCTCTGTTGAAGACCTGCCCCTTTGGGTGCTGACCAGGAGTTGCTGGCATCAGGTTAGTACATGCATTATGCAAGACTGGCTCAGGTTGTGCAGGAGATCAGGCCCTCCTTCCCTGACAGGCCACAGGAACACGCCATGGCGAAGCAGCTGCTGGAGTCGGCTGGATGTTGGCGATTAATGCAACATTTGAAGGCAGCATTGGTGCTGGATAGGGGGAGATACATGGACTTGGCGAGGGAACGATGGATTGACAATTGCCTTGAGGCGATAACCGAGACGGAGTGGAGGAGAATTTGTGAGCTGGCCCGGCAGGTTTCTCCTAATGCCTGTTTCGAATTAATACAGTTTCACTACTCACATAGATACGACCTACATGATGGCAACTAAGCTGACACATGTCTTGACAGCCCTGCTGTTTGTAGCAGATGTGGGCTCCCTCAGTTGGCTTCCTACATATGACATGGTCCTGTCCTCTGCTGTTCCAATACTGGCAAGTTATCCTGGCTGCACTGGCGCAGATAGTGGGAGTGGAGTGCTCCATAAAGCTGTGCTTGATGGGTGTGCGCCTCGTCGGGCACAATTCAAGATGCGCATGAGAATGGTGGCACTTGGGGTGGTGCTGGCAAGGCCCCTACAGTAGAGGATTGGTGGGTGGACTTACTGGAGTGGGTGCTAGCTGATGAGCAGCCTATGAAACGTACCCAGAGAGATAAGATGGGGGAAAGGACCTGGTGATCTGGGATGAACTGCTTGGGAGGGTCATGGACTCCCGTTTGGAGGGAACATAATGGGGGGAATGCTGATTTAGTTATCATGTTCACCAGACAGACCTGCGAAGGTTGTAGGGGAATGCTGGGGGCTGGAGTGTATGTTGATTGGATCCTGATGCTATGTATGACAACCTTATCTCTTGTACACAATCCTATTAAAGATACAGCGGTGTACTTGTTACTGTCTGAAACTCAATTAAATACAACTTCCCCTAAAAAATGCGGAATATACTAAACATAATAGAATGCAAGTTTTAGGTGGAACCCATGGTGATAAGAAGAGGTTCTCCATTTACAGCTCCGACAACAAGGATTTTGTGGATTGTGTTTTCAGCCTAAAAAGAAGAGTAATTCATAAATCCTCTTCTAATGCAAATAAGATAAATCAGATTCTGACTATCCACAAATGGGAGAGGAATGCCGTCCTGTCCGAGGTCACATTCAGACAAACTGAGAGAAATGCGAAAGGTCAGTGGGTGATGAACATCATTCAGATTGGATATTTCAAAGAGTTCACCTTCCAGACTCGGGAAGCAGCCTCACTCCTATTCCAAAGACCAGGGCGAAAACGCCGCATTAATGGAAGGAACTTCATCATTTTTAGAAAGAAAGCCATTGTTCCAGTGCTGTTGGAGGAAAGGGGGTGGGGGTTATTACATCCTCTTTCTTGTGGTAAAGCTGTCTGGAAGATTACGACTGGTTCTGGCTTTGTGGTCAGTTAGTGGATACAAAAACATTCCTTTCAAATCTGAGAGTCTTAAAAGGGGGATGCAAATGCCCATGGCAGAAGATTTCCTGATTGCCATAGATCTGAAAGACACTTATCCACACATCCCCAATTTTTCAAGGACATCAAAAGTATCAGTTTGCAGGTGTCCCGTTTGCACTAAAATCAGCACCACGAGCCAGGAGGTCATATATGGAGGCTCACTTTAAGATTGAGAAACTTCGCAATGGTTGAGTGCCTCCGCGTGGAGACAGGCCTTTGGTGCAGTAGGTCACCAGTGATGCAAGAGCGGTATGCGCTCCCACTGGGTCACTGTTGATCTTGAGTTAAGGGAAGAGCAGAGGTTTTGAGAATGACATTAAAATAAATTACTAGGTAATTTGTGCAAAATGACAGAGTGAATTTGGATTTGATGATACGGAAACGTAATTGGAAACATCTAACTTCCATTTTATGGTGTCATTAGGACCTTAACGACAGGATGGTGTTTTCCCTGTTTATCAAGAAATCTATAAAAAAATGTTGCTTTTATGTCCCGTGTTAAATTCAATTGTACCAGAGGAAATTTTGCAACCCGAGTATCAAGCTCAAATGTTTGCAACCCCACATTGGTGCAAACAACGATATGTACAGTAAAGGGATCCTTGGGGGGAGAATAAAACATCCAGAGAGAAATTATGGCTTGTGTTTTGAGGAATGTCAACCCTCTCAAAAAATGTTGAAACTGACATAGAGTCATGGGAAGAAGACTCAATGTGTTTTTATGTGAGCTCACTCTGTTCTGATGTATTTAATGCAATGGCTTTTAGATCAAGATGTGCCAAATAATTAGTCTTTGTTTATGTATATAATGTAAATGAATGCAACAAATCCTTATTTTCAGTTATAGATCAGTCTACACTGCAAATAAACTAAAATGTTATAATTGAACTTTGTGACTCAGTATCATAGATATATAGGAAGAGGAGCTAATTACATCACACAACACAAGATAGAGCAGTTCCTCGATTTAGTCCTTTTTACCATGTCATTGTCACTGCCACCAAATAGGCTATTGGCATGTAAAGTGCCCAAATGCAGTTACAGCCAAGATGGAATTAAATACCTTTCTAGACAATATTGTTAAACTTTATGAAGTTGAGAGTCGGGGAGTATAAAAGCAGCAATGGTTCCCTTTGCCAAGGTTGATGGATGGTTGACCTTACCGTTCGTTTATGTCTACAAATAGCAGTCTGCCCTGGATTCTCTCTGTTTCCACATACTAACGATAGAAAGAGTGCAAGTGTAGAGGACATGTTGGATGTGGTACAATTGAACCAACGTTAGATATGTTAGACAGTAAATATTCAAAGCAGTATACAAATATTCTTGGTAATAATTGCAGAATTCGTTTATTTAAAGATGTATGTATTTAGTTGAGTCGAAAGAGAGAGGTGAGGGTCATGTTACTCAGGTTCAGGTCACACACATTTTTCCTTGTCTTCTTTAAACCATACTTGACCAATGCGTGTTTCATGATTAAATCACTTCTTCCGGGCCACATAATGTCATGTTCCACAGTCTGTAACAAGCAGATTGATATCAAAGGAGCGTGTCTATAATTTAATAAAAGCAACTTTGCTTGTCATGATCATATAGTTGTTTAGAATTACCTAAACACATATCAGTATATTAGATGTCTTTATTTTATGGTTACAAGTTTGTGCATTAGCCACAATAGCTATGTTTACCATTGCCATAGGTGACGAGTCAGGGTTGGAGCATCCTTTTATGTCTTCTAACTTTAGTGCTTCCTGCAAAGTCTTTGAGGTGTGTGCTATTTGGCATATATTTCGCAACAATAGAAAGAGTACTAGTATGGAGGAGCATACTGGGGATGTTGCAGACATGGATTTCAGCCTTGATATTTGTTTGAGTACTCATTTTTAATATTTGCTATAAAAACATTTAGGAAAATGTCCAATGTATTTATAAAAAACATTATTTTTGATAAATGAGTTTGCAAAAGGCAAATGATCTTAAACAAACCTGAAATTGTTTAGTAGGTGCTTTGATTATGAACAGAAAGGAGCTGCAAAGTAGCAGAGAAGGCAGTTGACAAGAAGGATGGTGCGATGAGAGGGGTATAGGCCATAACGTCCTTCACTCACTGCATGAGAAGCTTGGTTCAGTAGCCAGCACATAATAAGCATTGACTGCTTCAGGATATGGAAAGAAAAGTGATGGTGGAGATTGAAATTTACCCATATTGCACAATTGAGACCCTCAAAAAAGCAATTATAGGAATCCTATTTCCACATAAAAAGTGAATTAATGTTTTACTTGCCAGTGTGGAACTGAAGATAAGCACTAAACTTTTTTTGTATCAAGACAATGGAATCTGGTGCCAATGGCCTCTGCAGAAATGAAAGATTCTGAGGTATTGGTGACTCGAATAGCACTTGAAGTTCTTTTTTTTTAATTTCTGTAATTTTTTATTGTATATAAAAAAATATATATTTACATGGAGCATACATGAGTGGCGGAAAGAAAGAGGAGAAAAAGAAAAAAGAAAAAGAAGGCGCCGGGGGGGGGGGGGGGGGGGTATAGCAATATTGTCCTGCAAGAGTTCGTTCCTTGCCATGGTGCGTGGGGTCGGATAGTTCGACTAGTCCAAAGAAAAGAAGAAGTCCGTTTTCCGAGTCTTGCTTGGCGTTGTCTTCTTTCCCCCCTTTGCGCTGCCTGGTGGGTATAACGCCCCGGACGATAGAGAGGATAGAGAGGGATAGAGGTAGGAATGGAGATAGGAGAGTTCTATAGCGGGTGGGAAAGGAATAGGCAAGCTGGAAAATAGAACATTTTGGTTTTACACAGTTAAGCATAAGACAGCCAAGAGTCATATATTGGTGGACAGTGTTCAGCAGTTAGAGGTTCAGTGTAAAGCTGAGGAGTTTGGCAACGATATGATAAAGTTATTTGTGTGTTATCAACATAGAGGTATTAAATGGTGAAGGAGCCGTGAGATAAATAGTGTAAAGTGAGAAAAGAAAAATGACCAGGACGGAGCATTGTAGGATACCCACAGAAAGAAAGGTGGAGGATGGATTTGGCCAAGCATCAGCCGGCGACTAGAAGCATTTACGAGGAAAGCTATTTAAAGGGGCCATCCAGTGAATCATGTCATTCCATTTCGATCAAAAATTTCCTCTTGCTATTTAATGTTTACCCGGTCCCTCTAGCTCCCTTATTCAATCTTTTAGTTTCTCTTTTCATCTATACTGGTGATAACACAAATCACGTTTAGTATTGTAGGTGACATTAACCTATGTGCTGACACTCTACACAGATGCTTCTAGCACATTAAAGAATGGATCAGTTCCAATCAGTTGAAACTAAATGGTGGGAAAACTAGATATTACTTCCTTTCTGAGCCAGTCAGATGTAGGGCCGTTTTTCTGGCCTTGTCTGGCTGACAACCCCACTTCGGTTACTTGTGTCAATAACCTGGGTGTGACGTTAGAGGTCTACCACACTCTCTATGATCAGATAATGCAGTGACGAAATCCTGCCTTTTTCCGCTTTTAATATCGAAAGATATTCTTTATATGTCTTCCTTGTCCCATAATATTTTAATATAAAATTATTTTAGATCTGCCAGAATGGACTACTGCATTGCATCATACCTGGATAGTTCTGAAAAATCAATAATAATATGTATTTGCTAAAAAAAATAGCAGTTACACCTGCTCTTCATTTTCAAAAGACTGAGTTTTTTTCTTCTGGGCAAGCTACACCTCACTGATGTCCAGTAAAGCAACTGGTTATTTTTAAATCACTCATTTGACTTTAAAATGTCAGGATATGAGCCCAGGTAGATGTGATTGATACATATTGTTAGTGTTGTGTTCCCTAACTTCAAACATAGAACTATTGGCAGAAGTGCTACCTCCGTAGTTGATGCAAAACCCTGGAGTAGGCTACGAGCAGAGCTAAGAAGTGTTACTAAAATTCCTAGTTTGGGGAAAATGTTCAAAACCTGGTTATTTCCAGGTAAAACCTAGGGCAGTTTCTTCAACACTGGTGTATATGTTTTTGCCTGTTCGGTCACCTAAATATTGACCAGTTGGTGAAAGTTTTGCTTTAGAATACCTATATTAAGTAAATAAATGTTTACATCTCAGATCCCCAGGTGGAATCATCAAACAGACAAACACTTCTAGAATTCTTGTTGGTGGTGATTGTGTGAGATGCCGAACTGGTTATAGAGAACTGGTTTTCCTACATGCGGTAGCCACTTAAAGGTTCATGAAAGCAATACTTCAAGTTGTCAGAGGGTTGATTACAATAGCTTGGTCGATGGTACATAGATCAAGGTCGATAAAAAATGATGGGAGGTAGTTGTCCAAATGTCTAAAAGTTAGTGACGTAATATGGTCCAAATGTCTAGAAGTTAGTGACGTAATATGCATTTGCATCTGCAGGATTAAGGTCTTGAATCCTAGAATTAAGGGAGCTGCGTTAATTTTGAGAGTAGACGTATTCAGTAGGATAGTTGGATATCAAAACCTGTAGAGTTGAAGAGCAGGGCAGCAGAGCATCAGTGCAATCAATGGTTGGATGCAGATGATGACTCTGCTGGGGTTTTAAAATAAAATAATTAAGCACTGGCAGAAAAATATACGCCTTGAAAAATAGGGTTCATTCACAACTTTGCAGGAAACGATTAAATAATTTAGAGAGAGGCGAAGACATGGAAGGGGAGATCCACAGATTTGATCATTCAAAGCAGTTGGCAGTTCTAACATTAGGAAGAAACTTGTTTGTAGGTGTAATCATGAGTAACTGGCTCAAATCTGGCATGCAACAAGTTTCACAAATTGTACTTAACACTCAGGGCTCCATCCTACGCTTCAATGTAAAGCCCATCCAACCCTAGACAGATGTGTCTATGGTCAGATGTGGAGTACATAAGTCCAGCATTAAAGCACTCTTTCTGAGTTTATTCTGTGGGATCAGTTGCTTGCGGAACGTATGCACAATCTAGGCAGGAGGAAAAGTAAAAGAAGAATGGCAGCACATGCAGGCGTCAGTGCACAAAAACGGATGTCCTCGTTATTCCTCATTCCCAGGTGTGAAACTTGTAATGGTGCAGCAAGGCTGCTGTAGGCTGTGTCTGAGGTACCTGGTGCAGTGTAACAGGGCTACATTTAGTGGGTTCAGCACCCACTGTAAACATCTCCGTGTAACCTGTGTGCCACAGTCCTCGAAACCAGTAGGGGTGACTGAGCTCTTCATCCTTAGGAGGCAGATAAAGTGCAGTGATTTTGATTAGTAAGGGGCAAATCAGTACTCAAATACTCAAATACTTTGCCAGCCACACACACTACAAAGTGTAGTGTAGTATCTATCCAAAAATGTGTTTCGGCGAACCACATAAGCGCTATATGAACATTACATTACAATACTGAAATCTGTTGGTTAACTGTGTATTTGGTCGCCAAGTGACCACGTGGCCCTACTATGCGAACATTTATCCTCTAATTTAGTTTTACAGCCTTTTATGTTCTGACATTTTATTTCCAATACTTCATTTGAAGTGAACCAAAACTCTAGCTGCTATGAGGTCACGCTCTCGAGCAGGGCTGTTCTTTTCAACATCACCTGCAGGTGGATAAATTGCCAGGGCACTGGGAAGTAAAAAATCACTTTCCTCAAGATGCATCAGATTCGTTCCTGTACTCCCAGAATGCACTGGGTCGTTAAATGATAAACCAGGAGAGAAAACATGGCACCCCTTGTGAAATGGAATGAAGTAAGCAAACACGCGCTCACTGTCCGTCCCATAACTTTTCAGTGACATCACGAGGCGCGCGCAGAGGCCGAGGAGTGAAATGTGCCCGCACCCCCAGGGAAGGGTGATTTGTCGTCTCCGTGCCCAGCCAGCTGGAGAGCAGCTCAATGAGCAACGAAATACCCCCAGTCCCTCGGGTTCGAAAAGACAAACAGATTTGTTGCCAGGAAAACCACAGGCCGGGCTTTTAAGGTGAGTTCATCCCTCGAGCTGCCCGTGCGTGTTTTGTGGTCTAGCGGCCGACGAGGAGGAAATTCAGAGAGAATTAAAAAATCGTCGAAGAAGCAAGACACGTTGTGGTTGTTATTCTTCAAATTTAGCCATCTGTGCTGGGAAGGTGCGAGGTTAATCTAGCAAAATAGCTCAGTGGGCAGTGCACGAGCTAGCGATACTCTTGTGCAGGGCCTATGGAATTATACGGCGGGGAGGAACAAATTATGCGGCAAGAAAAGGCCAATTATATGGCGTAATGCGCCATATAATTGGCCTTTGCATATTGCATTATGAACTATTTTTTTTCCAAATGTTAGCACTGGGCAAAAGTTCCACCTCATTAGTAACAGTTCAACGCACAAATACAGCAGTAGGCAAATGAAAGGTGACCAGTAACTGTTAGTGAAGGGCCTTCCACTGCGCAACATGTCGATGAGTTTTCTGGTAATTTATGATCCGTTTGAGATAGGAACATTTCTTAGTAAAATTTGCAAATCATGCAGCAGATTTATTTATTTAAAAGTTTTATATAGCGCTAGCTTGACCCAAGGTATCGGAGCGCTTTACAAAATCGTGAACAGGAAAAAGTAAATCAGGCACACAAACACAAGAAGAGCGTTGTGGTATTATGTAGCAAATGCAGAAAATCCATTACCATGCTGAAAATGCTGCAGCAGTTCCAGTTGCCATGACCTTGTGCAATCCACGGATCACACGTATGGATCGAAGTGATCCTCATTCCAACCAGGGCTGGATTTGGAGCTAAAAGAGGCCTTGACAATGTGTTCTTTACAGCCCCTAGGTATGAGTGAGTTGTTCTGCTGTATGAGCATTTTTGGGGAGAGGAGGGGGTTATATTGTATCTACAAGACAATTGTGTCTTCCTCAGAGCTGGTCGCCAGGCTGGCTAGATGGTGAATTCTGTCCTGAAAGCTGCTGCCAGGGGATTCCCTGTCTCCTTCAGCCAGTGCAGGGTCATTTACATGCCTAGAGAGGGTTTTATGCACGGTGGACTCTGTAGGAAATCTAGTACACACCTACTCCCATTGGGTGATAATAGAAAAGAGTATCTTCCAACAGCAACAATCGAAGGTGGGTGTGGCCAGATGTTCTCTGCAAAAAATATTTTACCCTTTGAAGCAGTGGGAGGGCTATCAGGGAGTTAGTTGGGCTTCCGGCAGTTCTCATTTGTCGGCTCAAGTAGAGAACAAGGCGTGCCTTGGAAGGGTGGCTGATGTGAGCTCTGTTAAGTTACAAATACTTAACTGTCAGAGGGCACTCCAGACGGTTTAGATTAAAAGTTACATTTTACTCAGCAATTTATATATTTTTAAATCTGAATGTTGGGAATCTTGCTCTGTTATGCTAGACAGAGGTGAGAGGAAGATGGCTGAAAAGCACAAATTAGAGACTGTTGCCTTGGTGAAGGACATTTCAAGAAACAGCAGTAAAAGAAAAAAGATATAGTTATGTGACTGGAAATGTTTCAGGTTTGGCAATAACCTTCCGACCGAGCATCAGATAAAAAATAGCATGCGTCCAAAGACAGTTCAGCGTTGAAACCTCTCCGGGTGCATGTAAGCAGGATCCAACAAAAGCAATCATTCAACTTTCAGGCTCCGCTCGCAATTCTTTGTTTTCTTTCGTGGTTTACCAAGTTTGAATCCTGACCGCCTCCCACTGTGGCTGCTGAGTATTTGGTCTCGGTCACGGGGCGGGCAGTCTGACCGGGCGATGCTCCGGAAACCTTCAGGATGATCCAGTTGGCTGTAACTGTTGATGTGCTTCCACCAAGGCCATCATTGAAACACTTCAGAAATGCTGGTGATTGGTAAGAAGGTTCAGTAAGGGTTCCATTTTGGCTGCCAATTAACAGCGCAGTAAAGATGCCGAAGCTACCAGTGGTAACCTTGCCACTGTGGGATATTCTCCATCTTTACTGACAAAGCCCTGAATACTGTGGTAATGCCTTTACAGAAGGAGGGCATTTCTTTGGAGTTTTGCCAATAGCTAAATGACTGCTTTAGCCTGCTTTACAAGAGTGATGTTCCAAGGCCTTTTGTGGCCATCTGAGAGGAAATGCAACCTCTGGGTGGCCTCTGAAATTAGGGACCAGAGTGTGCCTAGTCCATGATAATTCATCAGTGCCCTGATCCTCTGTCCAGGAGCAGATGACCCATTTGGCTCCACCGATATCTGGAACCAGAGATCAAGGGTCTTCTGCTGCACGGCCTTCAGTCTGCTGGCAGCGTCTGTACCGCTGCAAGGCCCGGAGATGTCTGTAGCTTCTTGCTGGCATGGTTAAGGAGTCAGACCGCCTTAGCTTTGTTGGTTATTTGCATGAAGCAGCAATCACGACTGTGGGGTTCACGTTAGTTCCAATTCTACTCCTTTATAGGACTGGAATTGAGATCTTTTATCAACACTAAGCACTGAGACAAATAATAATTTGAGGACCTAGTCATTCAACAGAAAAGTAACCCCATGTTGAATCCTTCAGATTGGATTCCTTTTTGAGACCAGTAAGAAACTCTGGGCAGGCATTGGAGTCCCATCAAGCAGTGCCAAGGAATCTATCCACATGGTTCCTTGAGAAGGAGCAGCGTTCATGCATGTGAATAGAGTGGGAGAGCCTCAGAAATGGATGATCCCAGTGAGGAACACGGAAGTGACTACTTCTCATAGTCGAATTCTACACACAAGTACACCCACTGCTACTCAGCTCGCAGCCCCTGTCACTCACTCAGCCATCTAACTCAGCCCAGCAGACTGTAAGATCCGAATGCGACCAACTGGTGGCCCTGAAAGCTCAACCTCTGTGCCACAGGAAGGAGAGAGGCTGCCAAGAGTGGATCATATGCTTCTGTAAATGTCTGCAATATCTTAAGATGCCACCAGCCCTGAGCGTAGAACTGAATGTATGCATACCGGCTCGCAGAGAGCCTGTGTAAAGCAATACAGGGGTCCTTCTTTCTACAATGGAGTAGCTCCAATTGATTTAAAATGCAGCTAAAATGGTGTAGACATATGGATTCAGGTCTCTAGCAAAAACCTATATTCATGGCTTTACCTAACAGTGCAGCTGTCGCCAGACAATAATGTGAGCATCACTAGAGCGAGTCTTTAACTCCACCCTAATGCTAGCAGTCGGGAGTACATGTTTTGATTGGGCAGAAGCTGCGTACCTCCTCAAAAAAGCAATATCCCTTCACATACCTGTGGCCATTTTGTTTATTTATCCTGCTGCCTGAGCTTGAACTTTCAGGGGCACCCAAATGACATTGTAATGCTACTAAAGTGTCTTAACCACATGGATGCTGGTCATTTTCCCCCCCTGTGCTGGAAAATGCCATTTTAGTGGCACCATGACGAGCTCAGCTCGTCATCAGCACACGACACCCGTGGGTGATGACGAGCTGAGCTCGTCATCAGCATTGAAAGGGTTAAATAACTAGATAATTTACGGTGTTTTTTTCTGGCAGCATCACAGATGGGAGGTCGGCAGTCATTAACTTGCATGGATTTTTAGGTCTGGTTGACAGTGCAACTGTCACCTGGCCGTTTTACCTACAATAATAATATTCTAGAGTTCTTTACTTCCCCCACGCATACATATCCATTCCCCTACTACTTCATTCCTTTAAAGCCAGCCCTATTGGCATTGCGATTGCTTATTTAAACCTGAAACCATTCATTTAGTGATGCGATCTCCATAGATGGTCTGTGACCATTACAGCGTTTTGCCTCTGGTTTCAAGTAGCCTTCTGCGATCACAGACACTATCGTCCTTATGTCTCTAATTTGCGCCTACCTTCCTAGATCTTATATTAAGTCCTCACTGATCAAACAGTGCTTCTCTGGCTCTTGTGTGGAGGGAGTTCATCTGAATTATGCATGAAGCTTGCTGTAAAGTCAAACATAACACTCCCTGTTCATGTCTTTCCAGACGGTGGAAACACTCACTTCTTGGTTAGGGAATTAACTGTGAATGCCCGTATCTAAATGTATGTGTCCTCCTGAGGTAATGATAAAAACGTTCCACTTGAAGTGTAAATATTTCAAATTTTGTTTCAGTCAGTACTTAGTTTTCATTGGTGAAAACCTTCATTAAAAGTCACCTCTCATTTTAACTCATAGATTGTTGTTCTCTGAGACGGTAAAGTAAACGCTCCCCATTCACAGTTTTCTCTCCATTGTCAAACCTTTCCCAGTGCCAGGCCAGTTTAAATGTTGTTTCCTTCATGTTCCTTGAAACTTAGTGGATTCACCTGCATTACTTCAACCTAAGATCTCTCATCCAACTCAAGACAGCTCCTGGACCACTCGGCCTCTCTTTCTAGATCTCTGTGGGCGCAGATCCATGCACACACATAACACATGCACACATACGCCTACCCCACTCTTCTCAAATCCATCTCTCTTCCTCCTCCTGCTCTTTCACGTGATCTTTCTCCTCTCTCTCTCTCACCTGGTCCCCATGTCTCCCCCTCTTACTCGCTCTGACTCTCTGTCCATTTTCTTGAGGCAAGTCCCTCAAAGGGCCAACTAAAATACTTACCTAGTAAAGGCAACATACATGATTTACCACAAGTTCGAACAAACTTACTAAAGCGACATCTATTGAAGCCCTGTTTATGAGGCGTATTAGGCAGGGAACCCTGTTCATGAACGGGACCCACCCATGATAGTCTGCAATGTACAAAAAGCTCTCATAAATATAGATTGGGTTATGTTCAAGGAGGAGTGCATGTTGGCTTTTAACTAATGTTGAATCCAACACACACCAATTTCAGACTTTTGCTGTGTACCATCTTTTTCCAGGCAAGGCATTCAGTATTGGCCATTAATGCTGCGTTAACCCTTATTAATGCACGGTCCATTTTCTTTGATTCACTAACCGTGCTTTAAACAACATGTATCTAAATCTCCCCTGAAACTACATTTGCAAAAGTGCTTTGGGAAGTTAACTCCAGCTTTCAATCTCATCTCCCCCAAGCTACCCCTGGTCCCTTCAAAGCTGCCTTGCCTTTTGTGGTGTGCTGATCAGGGGTTTATGGATGTTTGGGCATAATTCCCAGGTGCTGCCGAGTCCAGCTCCAGTGGTTACCATTTCCAGGAGTCACAACGTTAAGTGCTTGCTGTTTGGTGCACACTCCAGCTGTGGGCATCTTTCTTATCAGAGTGGCAAGCTTGGAATATCCGAGGTCATTGTATTTAGTAGAGTTTGCAGTCCCACCAACAAGAATCTGATATGCATGGTCAAGCTTACACCTCCGGAGTGCTCAGGTGTTAAGGCCGACCACCTCCTGGCGGATATTCAGTAAGCATGTGAAGTTCCTGCTTCTAAGAGCTTTCCTTAGGGGTTGAGTTTTTGAGGCAAAGTCGCTGTATTTCATTTTCTGTTGCCATGCTCCTTGAGGTTTGTGTTTTGGGACTGTCTACTCTTGTGGATAACATTGATGCAATTTATTCGTGTTATTGCAGGGCTTTGCAACCTGTTACATTTTATTTGCATACCTGACTTGTGGCTCAGTAGATAACCTGACTGGCACATGAATTACATATTGACAAGTGACCAGCTGTGCTGGAGTCAGATTCACGCAATAAGAAGCATCTTCTTAAAATACATGACTATTAAGAATGCTTTCAGCCTTTAAAACTACGAGCACTGCAGTTGCGCTCCGGTGTGGTTCCCATCCTTCGCTATTCATGTTTGATATTTCTTCTATCATGGTTCTAATTCACTGTCATTGTGTTTCCCCTCCTTAATTGCAGTTCTAATTGTATGGTCTCTGGAACGGTGCCAGACCTTTCCACCCCCACTGCAAACCTCCCATGTCCTACATGTTACCGCCACCTTCTCCTGAGCCCCATAAGGCCATTAAGTGTCTGAGCCTGCCAGCTCTATCCCACAAGGCATCATTGGCGTTTCTGCCTTCCTAATGCACAGATGTGATTGCTCGTTAATGGCTCACTGCCTCTCATTGGGTGGGCGCACTCTAAATTTGTTCTTTTTCATTTCTCCATGCAGGCCAGAAGCTTTGCCGTCTGCGTGTTCTCAGCCACGGATTGGGTCGGCGACTGCTTGAGGTAGGTGGACATTTTGAAAGACATACCACGTGAAATCATAATATTTTCTAGGTAGCTTGGCGTTCTTCTGTGCTGGTTTTCAGAAACTGTTTTAGATGGAGTTGTTACTTGCCTTTATTCCAAACAGATCCATTGCTCTTAGGCACTTGATTTTGATCCTTGGGGCTGAGAAACACGAAGAGGGAATATTGGAGAGGGTCGAAATGAGCAGTGTCATTGTGGGTTGCGTTATGTCTGAACCAGGCTCAGCCTGGGATTTTTCGGAACCCACTCTTTGTCAGCACTGGTGATCGCTTGCACCAATGACCAGCTGTCTGTTGATCATTGTGGTAAGGTTAGCTGCAGGCACCTCACGGAGACCGGAAAGCATGCTGGAAAGCCCCCATGTTTCTTGCTTGAGGTGGTTGGTTGGTGGACTTTGAGAGATGGCCACTGCGGGGTCTGTCTAGTACGGCTCACAGTGAGAACCTGCCAAAGGTATGAGTAATATGTAAGTCTTTCTAGTAAGACTCACTGTGAACAGGATAATGCTAGAGTTCCAGGAACTTTTGACTTACTTTAAACTCTTGCATGCCGCTGCATCAGTAGGTCTGTCTAGTAAGTTGGAACTGCCCAATGATAAGGATAATGTGTAGGTCTCCCTAGGAATGTCTGCAGTGATAACTACTCCTAGATAAGGGTTGCAGGTAGATTTGCCTTACTTTAATTTCTGGTTTGGTGTGATCCCTATTTAGCTTCAAATCCCCTTGACTCGTACCAGCCCCACAGACGAGAAAACCAAGCACTACCGACTTTCTCCAATTGTTCATGCTAGGGATTGTCCTCTGAGTGGCAAGAACACTTGCACCACCCCATCCTTTGAAGGAAGGAGCGCCCACTACATCGGGACAGTGTAAGTTGTTGAGCTAGCCAAATGGGACTATTTGTTGCGAATCAAGGTACAATACGAGACTGAATGCGTTGTATGCCATGTTAGCACGTGCACTACATTCATTTTGATCCATGCAAACACAAGCTATGTTTGATTTGTGCCATGTGAAGGCATACTCCTCTTTCATTGACTATCATTCCCATGTGCTATGTCCAGTGCCCCAACATGTAAGGCATTTGTTTTGTGGCGTTCAGTAGCGTGAATGACCTAGGTCACGCGCCATTTAAGGTTAAGCATTCATTTAATGTAGTGAGTGTGAGATCATGCGTTGCAGTCACTGCAAGAATATAAACAACACTTGTTATGTGCCATGGAAGGACATGCATTGCATTCGCTTTAACGCATTCATTGTATGCCAGTTGAGGTCATTTTGTTGTTCTAGGCTATGTTGTGCGTGATTTGTGATTTTGTGTTGCAGCCATTTGTAAAGTGTGCTTCCACCGACCGTATAGCACCATACACTTTGAAATCTGGTGCTCTGTCGTCAATTTTGTTTGGCTACTAAAGATTGCATTGTCTGGTGTATTTTTAGTAATGGTTCATATTAGGTAATATGAAAAAGAGGATGAGTCTGATTCCATAAAGGATGTACATTGTGCACTGTGGGTATAGATGTGCGTGCCAAAGGGCTTTCATTCCACTGGGCCGGTAAGGATTTTGCATTGCTCGTCTGGGTCAGTCGTCTCCAGAATTACAGTGCTAGAAGAAGCATTCATTGTTGTGGGAATGTGGTTGTGGTGTGTTTAAGCTGGCTTGTTCTGAATCGTTTGAGGTGTATGTTTGAGTGGTGAGCATCATGAGTTGATCGATTGGGAGCACTTTGATATCTTGTACTTCTTTGGTGCTGTATTTTACTCATGCAGGTGTTTGGCAGTCTGTGTAACGTGTTCTGCTGGGGGATAGTTATTTATAATTAAATATGGGCAGGCTTGAATGATATGCATTGTCAATGGTCAAGTGCTACTTTTGTAAATTAGATTATACCAACTAAATAGTATATATGAAGCCAAATGAATGTGTGTGCAAAGGTAGTAGTCTCTAGTGTAATTTTTGCTTTTAGGTGCGGTGTGTATCATCATCATAGCATTTATTGTACACTACGTGAAGACATAAGCCACATGCATTGAATAGATTGCATTCATTGTGTGATACAAGCTGCAACCCATCTATGGTGTATACAAATATTGCCCCTGAGTCTGACTAATGTGTGTTGAGAACAGGATTGCTTTTGGCATGAGTGGAAGCTTTCTTATCGTCCGGCAAAAGCGGGAAATGGTCAGAAGTTCTGTACAGATTACTGCTTCCATTTGGAAAGCCCAGTGTTTAATTCTTTGACTAAACATCATTGATGACAGAGAAGTCAACAAAATATAGAGCCCGGGAAGCTGCGTTAGGCCTGTTAATGACATTTTAAGAAGAAAAACCCATGAACCCTTGATGTGACTATGCAATACATAAATACACAATTGGCAGCACATTTCTACATTGAAAGCATCTACTAGAGATATTTGCTGGTTGTTAGTATACCGTAAACCGATGGAAGTAGCTTGCATGAACATTAGAAACACATATAAATCTGAAGCCTGTTACTGGTTTGTATTCAGAACTTAAGTTAGTAGGATAAACCATATTTCCCACTTTTAAATACATTGTGCTGTGTATATTTAAGCTATAACCCCCGTGATGTTGTTCTTAGTAGATGGGTAGGAGGGCAAAACAAAACACACTTTGGCTGGGGGTTTCAGCCATGAAATAAAACTTAAGAAGTTAAATTCACTTATCCTTCAAGAAAAACTGGTAGAGAGAGGGTGGACCTATCACAGTCCAAATGTTGAATTGAACATTGTTGAGGAAAACAAATGATTGAGGGAAGGAAGGACTCATGCAAGTGGGTTTCAAAATTGGAAAAAAGCATTTGGATTGCTTAATGGTGAGAAACATGCAATATGCAACATTTTATATCCTGAATTACCTTTCCCTGTGCACCACATGTAGGATTTCAAGGCTAAAGGTTAACAGAAATAAAGCAGTTTGTGTGGGACCTACTGTGCACGGATGACAAGGGGTGCAGCACTGTTCTCCAACCTGACACCAACCACAAGTAAACAAATCTTATAGGCACTTACAGATTTGTCCATTGTAATGTAGTAGCCACAACGCAGTTGTTTCATACGTGGCAGAGTCAAGGCAGGGAATGGAAGCCAGGAAAAAAAATCATTAACAAATATTTATGAACAGATATCTCCCACCAGTTGATATCACGCCCCACTCTAGAGACAATCTTGCAGTGTCTCTCGTGGTGATATTTACTTAATCAAAAAAATTGTCCAGCATGAATGGCCTTGAAGATGAACCTTTTCTAGAGATGCTTGACTCTCCGACTGTGGGATTTAATTCAGAGGTGGAGCTGGTGCATTTCTTCATAAGGTTAACTGAGGACTGCATGTTATATGGGGATCCACTTAACATTTCTGGGCTTTCCCTTAACATATTGCATCCAAGTAGTTGGATTCCAGGTTCATATAAATTAAGGAATTTGGACAAAGACATATGAAATCGAAGATTTGAAGAGGGAAAGCCTTGAAGGGAACATGGTGAGCATGATCATGTCGTCATCTAGACACCTCATTGCACAGTGAATTTTGATTCTTGTACTACAGTTATATTTCTATGCAAGACATACTTATTCTGATGGATAGGTCTAACCATAGATTCCTCACCTTTAGAATATCCCTAGGCACTACACTGGATATGGATTATTTTCAGCATAGCACCCCCCACTGCACTCTAGAAGTGACAGCTGGAGCCACATTTAGGTGCTAACCAAGCACATTTTAGAGACTAGTGTAAAAAATGTCTGTGACAGATCCCCGCATAGGGAATCTGGTGTACCATGACTCCGAGTCATAGGATGAGTGTGTCCTGATGAACCTGAAGGCGATCCAGGAATGCAAAGCCAAGCTTTACATCACCAAGCACTGCAGGAAGTCACGTAAGGGCAGCTCCTGCTTAAAGTCATGGACACAGACCTGTTCCTGCACTTTGGGTTGGTCCCACAACAGGTCATCATTACGATCCAAGACTTTCAGTAAGTCCAAATTTTAAAAAGAAGCACAAGAGGTTTAAGCAGGCCTCGTCCCAACTTTGCCACTCTCAATCTGAAAAGTCACAAGCTACCATGTGGTCTTGCTCCTGGTCACTTACCTAGCAGCCAATTCAGCAGCTGATCCCAATGTACCCCAAGTTCCCGGGTCCGATGGTGATGCCACAATAGATTGAGACATTTAAGAAGGCCATGCGCTGCATCGTTTGCACCATTGTGGCTCCCTGAGGCATGTCTTGGGTCCATGTGGATATCCAGTATTCGGGTTCAGCTCTAACTTCAGAGTCGACTCCACACCCGGCACCACTCCAGCACCAATGCTGCAGGTGGAGGATGTTGATCTTACTCTCATGCCTGACTCTGAACTGAATTTGGCTTGACCTCTATCAAAGCCACATTCTGACACAGTCCGAATGCACCCAGGTCCCATGCACTCTGACTCTAAGACCGTGCCTTTGCCTAGAGCCAGCCAGGTTTTGGTGAGGATGGTGATGGTAATAGTTAGGATGAATTTCCCTGCAGTATAATGATGCCATATTATACTGGACCTACAAGAGCCCACTTGGCTGGACACTTCCTGACACAGGGCTGGTTTCTCACCCTGGCCATTCCACAGAAGAGTCTGTTTCATTTGCCATGGTCATTAGAAGGTTTCCAGTTGCCATTCCTAAAGGTAAAAATCAACATCCTCATGGAAGTGTTACAAACCAGATGGTCCTCATTTGAAACCTTACTGCCACTCAACAAAACCCCGACTGACCCCCTCATGGACCCTTGGGCTAAACCCTGTTCCTGCCCACCTGTAAACAGACTGCCTTCATGACACAGCATGCTACTCCTGAGAGTCTGGTAGTAAACACCTCACTCAGGAGCCCCCATGGACCCCTGCCCCCCGCACATCTTCCACAGAGCCTCCTCGGCCATCGCTCCCGAGTTAGCCCGCACCAACAACTCCTTCCTGACCTCTGGCCCCTGCCCCATGGACTGGAAACGTGCGGATGTGAAGCCCCTCCTCAAAAAACCATCAGCCGACCCGACTGACCTCAAGAACTACTGACCCATCTCCCTCCTCCCCTTCACGGCCAAAGTCACAAAAAGGCTCGTGAACACCCAGCTGACAACATTCATCGAAGAACACTGCATCCTTGACCCCTCCCAATCCGGCTTCCGTAGCAACCACAGCACCGAGACAGCCCTGATCGCCGCCACCGACGACATCCGTATGTTGCTCGACCAGGGCCACACCGCAGCCCTCATCCTTCTGGACCTCTCTGCAGCTTTCGACACCGTCTCACATCGCACACTAACCACCAGGCTCCACGACGCAGGAATTCAGGGAGACGCGCTCAACTGGATATGCTCCTTCCTCTCCGATAGAACACAGAGGGTGAGGCTCCCCCCCCTTCCTCTCCGAACCCACCGACATCATCCGCGGAGTTCCCCAAGGATCTTCTCTGAGCCCGACTCTATTCAACATCTACATGGCCCCTATCGTCAGTCAGCACGGGCTCAGCCTCGTGTCCTACACTGATGACCCCAGCTCCTCGTCTCCCTCACCAGCAACCCGGAAGACACTAGACTCAGTTTCCAAGAAGGAATGAGAAACAGGCCACCTGGATGAAGGACAGATGCCTCAAACTCAACTCCGAAAAGACCAAGGTTCTCATCTTCGGACCCCGCACCTCCGCCTGAAGCGACTCCTGGTGGCCTCCCGCCCTCGGACCACACCCACCTCGACGGACCACTCTCGGAACCTCAGCATAATCCACGACTCCTCCCTCTCCATGAACCGCCAAATCAACACTATCTCCTCCGCCAGTTTCAACTACCTCCTGATCCTACATAAGACCATCAAGTAGATCCCCCAGACTGCAGAAAGACCGTCACCCACGCACTCATCACCAGCAGGCTCAACTACGGCAACGCCCTCTACGCCAGAATCAACAAATCCCTACTACGCAAACTCCAAACCATCCAAAACGCAGCCGCCAGGCTCATCCTAGGGACACCACGCCACGAACACATGACTCCACACCTGCGAGAACTCCACTGGCTCCCCGTTGAGAAGAGGGTCACCTACAAACTACTCACCCACGCCTACAAATCCCTCAACATCGGACCCAAATACCTCAACGATCGAATGAGCTTCCACGCACCCGAGGAACCTCCGTTCAGCCGACCTCGCCCTAGCAGAGGTCCCACGCATCCACTGAAGCAGAGCTGGAGGAAGAGCCTTCTCCTACACCGCAGCCACAGCATGGAACACTCTCCTATTAGAAATAAGACGCTCGACAACCCTACACACCTTCAGACGAGCTCTCAAGACCTGGCTTTTCGACTGACCGGAGCAGCCCTACTTTCCCTCCCCCAGCGCCTTGAGACCCTCACGGGTGAGTAGCGCGCTTTACCAACCCCTGACTGATTGATTGAAAGATCTCCACTAGTAGGATCATTCTTCCTATGTTCTTTACCGACCTCACCCTCCTAAACAGGAGAAGGCACTCCATCGTCTGGACCCTAGAAGGCCACTTAGCTTCTACACTGATGTAGAAAAGACCATCGGAAGTACCATCAGCTCTTCGTGGGGTTTTCTGGGGCAAAGAAAAGAAAGGTAGGCCCTTATATAGGTGGATAGTCCACTGCTCCAAGGTCTAAGTGTAAGCCCAGAAGCAGCATCAGGAAGGATTGAGGGCTCACTCCACTAAGTCCAAGGCTGCTATCATCACACTATCACGTGGAGTGCCCGCCTTGGATATTGGTCAGGCTGCTACATGGGCATCAGTGCACATTTTCACAAAGCATTATTATCTTGACAGCCTGGTCTGATGGGAAGGGAATTTTGGCCATTCGGTCCTAAAGGACATTTTGGAATAAGTCATTTCACAGACCCACCACCAGGGGGATGTACTGTTTGGGAGCTATTCTACATATGAGAAATCTGCAGTTAGAAGTATCCATCCGAAGAAGAAGTTACTTACCTTCTGTAGCGTTGTTTCTGGAGGACGCTCCTTTGGACTGCTGGCGCCGCAGCTGTGGAACACCTTGCCGCTGGCACTCCGGGGAGCTACCAGTCTACTCGCATTCAGGAAAGGCCTAAAAACCTGGCTGTTTGCTCTCTATGCTTTTTTCTTTTCTTCTCTCCCCTCTGTTCTATGCTTTCCAGGGTGTTTTTATTTCTGTGTTGTGTTATCTTGCGGTAGGTCTCACTATTAAAAGCGCCTGGACACTCTTTTTGAGTAGCCGTGCGCTATATAAAAACAAGTATAACATAACATAACATAACATAACCACACATTAATCACTACCCTCCCACCTCCCTCTTCTGTGGATTGGACTCGTTTTCATCCTAGGAGGTCCCAAAATTAGAGATTTGCACACTGGAACAAACAATTGGTTTTTGGGCTCTATGTCTGAGGGTGTGGACGGTATCCACACAGAAACGGACCCCAATGCATTTGGGCTGTGCTGTTGACGGCACCCACTATCACTTCTGGAGTGGAGCGGAGTCTGCATGGAGCCACACAATGTCCCCTTTAGGCATGCCAGGGCTGTGCTGAAAATCTTCTGGATCAAGTTTGGCAGCTAGGGATACTCTAGAGGTGAGGAAGCTGGTGAGAGTATCCACCATAAAGAGCCTTAATGAAGGTACGTAACTTGTTCTTTACTGCGGTGCCTTTGGTAGTTTGCTCCGACAGCTTTTAATGTACATCCTTATGTTTCTAACACACTTTTTCCTTGGATGCATTTCTTTCCTGACCCACTGGGTTCAGCACTTCACTTCCCAATCCTCTTACCTCCTGGTAGCTGTCAAATGATGCTCCATTTCAATAACATCCATTTCTCATTTCTTTGGTTGCCAGTGCCATAAACGGGTGTAGCCCTGGGTTTAGCTAAAATCACGGAAAGGGTCTGTCTTAGCCATGAATGTAAATGAACTATGCCTCCTCGTACTTCTTTTTTCATCCAAATATGTGTGTACATATCATCATCATCTTTATTCAATTAAAATTCATAATCATTAAAGTACACCAATTAACTGAATTGATTAGTAAATACATCATAAATAGTAAACATTGAGCAAATGCGCTTTACAAAAAATATAAATTTACAATAATTAAAAATAACATGAAACAATCTTAAAATAGAAATCTTTGTGTAGCCACTTTTGATTAACATTTCACAATGCAGTACATACATTTATCTATCATATATATATATATATATAACACCAACACACTGTTTCATCTCCAGTTAGGTAGTACTAGCTTAAGGCTTAAAAAAACATACAGCGGCTCTCCTGCATGTAAGCGTTATTTATTTAATTGCATAAAGTGCAGCAGCGGTTCCCCAACCGCGAAGCTCATCATAATTAAGAGGCTCGGGATACAGCGGCAAGGAGTAGTTGGAATATATATGGTCATGTGATCAAGGACGGGATCGCCCGAAACGCGTAATGGGCAAAATGAAATAATATTGTACAAGATACCTGGGTTCACGCTAGTTTTTCCTGGAGGCAAAGAGCGAGTTGAGGAATATATATATACATATATATATATGCGAGAGCAAATGCGAAAGCGCTTTGGGAGGGCTCAACCACAGCGGCCCGAACCTCCGGCTTCTTCGTGGCACCCGTTACAAAGTTGCAACTTTGTAACGGGTGCCACGAAGAAGCCGGAGGTTCGGGCCGCTGTGGTTGAGCCCTCCCAAAGCGCTTGCGCATTTGCTCTCATATACATATATATATATATATATATATATATATATATATATATATATATATCACACTGCCACATGCATGCAGCTTTAAAGCACTGTAAATACAACATAAGGTATGTAAACAAAAGAGACAGATTGAGATCTAGGATAGGATAGGCCTCTGAGCACTGCCTTGACTCGTCTTAGCAGATCATGTGCCATTTCGTCCTGAGAGGATTTTCTACATGTGTGGAATTGCATAATTGTACTGCCTTTTTCCTAACCAAAGCCCACTTTCAAAGAGCTGAAAAAAAAAATGAATTGATATGGTTGAGCCAGCGCTTCATGTAACCACTCGCAATTGCTTTGGGCACAATTTTATGCCATTGGTTTTACATTTCTGCATATAGGGGTGCATGCGTAAGATGGCACACCATACTAAAGTGATGTTAAGAGGTGCCTTCACGATCATAGAAGTGAGTATGAGACCAGTATTAAGCTTTACACTAAAAAAAATTAGCACAGCTAAATGTTATTTGATTGCTGTGCATTGTGCTTAGTGCCTAATGCTGTTAGCAAGGCTCATTGATCATAGCTAAATAAATAGATGCTTTCAGTGGACTTAAGCTAAGTATTGGCATCATGGAGAGTAGCTCTCCTAGCCTTATTTCAGTGAGAATTATACGGCATTCCTCCTGTGCCTAGTGATTCTGAGGCCAGGAGTTGTGCTGCGGACAGTGACCGGGGTAATCAAGTCATACAGACTGTGTAATAACAGAGGATATGACCCTCTGTGACTGTTGGGGATCTCTTGCCAGGCTTGGGGCCAGGCTTCCTATTATAACAGAACCTCGTCTGCCCATCACAATTTGTCTGTGTGATGGCCTTTTCCTACAGCAAGTGGCAGGAGCTCGGCCATGTTCAAATTTCCTAATTTGTAGCTTCCTTATGTGGGGAAAGACGGTCAAATTAGAAATCTTAAAGCGAGTAAGGTGTGAGGAGAGACATATTCAGTTTTGCAGTGCGACAATTGTTTTACTACAGGAAAATATGAAAAAGATATAAAATAAAATATAAGTCCTGCCAGTTATCCCTTCCCCTGCCCCAACTCTAGAATGTGCCTTATTCCTCTACCCCCCCCCCCCCCCCCCTCCTACTAACACTGGCCCTTCCTGGTTTATGTGAGAGAAAAGCATGACAGGCTGTTTCCATGTTCTATTGGTCAACCTATGAGAAAGAAGCTTGCAGTGCTTTTAGCTATGGTGTAGATGTCATATGCAATTACTTCTTGTACATTTACTGGTATTTCTATGAGGGGGATGTGAAGCCTGCAAGGTGCTGTCCATCTCATGCCTCATGAATCCAGCACTATTGAACTTGGTTTGTTTTAAGGAAAGATTGCATAGCTTCTGCCCATGTCTTATCCGTTCAAACCTATTGTTGCTGTCAGAGCCAGGCCTGATTGCATTGTATCCTGCAGATGCAATTTGCACTTGAATGATCTATGCTGTCTTTGCTCAATGTGAAATGAGGGGACACTTGCTGCTGCCTGTGTAATTCTACATTTTTTGTGATTCTCTATGTAAAATGTGTATGTCCCTGTAACCTCTGTTTTTTAACCTTTTGAGAGTAATTGTGTGAGTCAGTGCATGAGTGCATGAGTGTCTTGGTGTCTTGGTGTGTCTTGGTGTGTGTGAGTGTCTGAGTGTCTCAGTGGGTGTGTGAGTATGTGTATAGGTCTGGCAGTGGCTGCATAAGTGTCTCCCTGGGTGTGTGAGTGAATCTGTAAATGGTTGTGCTAGTCTCTGAGTGGATCTGTGAGTGGTTGTGTGAGTCTGAGTGGGTCTGTGAGCGGATGTATGGGCCAGTGAATAGGTGCATGAGTGGGTCTGTGGGTGTGTGTGTATGTGTGTGAGTGGGTCTATCAGTGGGTGTGTGAATACATGTGTGTGTGAGTGGGTATCTAAGTGTCTGGATGGGTGTGTCAGTAGTTCTCTGAGTGACTCTGCCACAAAGGAACAGCACCTGCCCTTCTATCCACAGTTTTGCACAAACTATCTACTCAAGTGGAGTACTTTATTCTGGCTAATTAGTAACTGCTACCTCGTTGGGTAAATGCCCAGTGCATATTCTACATTACAATCGTGTAATGGACCATGAGGAAATGTCTCCAGCGACCTTGTGTGTTCTGTCATATCGTTAATCTTCCCAATAAGAGGACAACATGACTACAAAGAGGTAAATCTCCACCAAACAACTGTCCTTCCTCTTATCTATGTGAAGTAAGTGCTTCTTTGTTTTGTTGAGATGTCCTCATATTTCTCGGCATCAAGAAAGCATAACCTAAATTGTCGGGAAGTGTGTTGGGAAACCTTTTGGTAAGCTGTTCATCATCCTTGCAAAATGCTGTAGGACCTTTGCATACAACTAAGGTCGGCAGGGAGACCTGCCCAATTATTAGAAGGGAAGGACAGCCACGCAGCCCCACTTCCTGTGCTGATTTCGGCCTAGTGGACCCCATCCCCCGGGGCCCATCCACATACAGTGGAGGAGCGGCCTCCCTCCCCATGCCTATTGCAGCCCCGGGGACCTCTTCTTGTAGAGCCTGGCCATGACTCCCTGGGAGCCCTGGATCCCACCCAGTGTACCCAGTGTGCTTTGGGACTGCGGGGTGCCTCAAGGCGCCCATGGTCCCCGTTGCTGCTGCATGAAGGGTGCTGCTGGAAATGTAGCTCCCTGCATGCAGGAGCAATAGTGGAATCTCTTTTCCTGCACGCATGTCTGCGGGCAGAGAAAGAGATTAAATCTCTGCTTCCATTAAGTTGGAGCTGTTTGACAGCTCCTCCTTGCTCGAAGTGGAGTGTTTGCTTTTGCTTAACAATACTTGATGACTGCAACCATCTTGGACCATTTTTTGTGGTATGGATATTGTGATGTGGGAGTGGGAGCAGTGGCATCATTTTGCTCACTGGCACAGTATTTTAAAACTCGTGTTATTTCCTTTGGCACAGGACAATACCAGATTAACTTTCGTGGAATAAGCATTTGCCAGTTGTGCTCAAAAGTGTATCTGCAGCAGCAGAGGTGTAATGCACTTGGGTAGCATATCAGGGAGTGAAGTATTGGGTTAAAATGATATGAAAGTTGCCTATTTTATTTGTATTTATTTCTATTTTGTTTATCAATCATATCATTTCTGCCACAGATGTTTTACAAGAGAAATAGCTCTATATAGAATGTGGAAATGGTGATTAACGTTATGCCAAAATTATCATACATGATAGGGATTAAATGTTCAATTTGTATGGAAATTGTTTTCATAGACAGCATGACTCATATCTAAATAAACATATATAACTAATAAGGCATTAAGGAATGAAATATACATCTATATAATGAAGTTGACAAGTGGCTATTCGTGTCTTTCTAGTTGTAGGAATGACCTTTCTGTGCTTCTTTGCATCCTTACGGGGATGGGGTTGCCTGAATGCTTTGTGTTAGACCGATCCAGTGAAGTGACCATACAAGGTGAAGGGATAGCAACTTCAATGTGGCTAATGGTGGCTTGGATGCTACTAGGAGATTCTGATTAGCAGATCTTAGCTTCTGGTTGGGTTGCAGCAGGACATTAATGTCTATTCGCTGCTTAGAATGGAAGTATCTGTATTGTTTACATGACTTTGTTGTTGGCCGAGAGCTAGCCGGCCTTGAGGCAATAGGATGAAGTAGGATTATGCTTCTGAAGATTATACAAGTCTCTGCTAGCGAACTATGGGACCTTGTTAAATGGGGTGAATGTATAGTGGGAAAGGCCCACTGGTATCCTGTTACAGGAGTCTATTATACAGAATACCAACAAATTGTTCTGTCTTTTCGTAGTGTTGAAAAGGGTGTCGCAGATCCTGCGAATGATCAGTATTTGGTACAGCGCATCGTAATGCTGTAATAACTATGAAGGATTTAATCTTCATAGATTGGCTGTAGAGAAGTACAAGTTTACTGGCAGAAGAGGGAACTTCAGAGCGATCAAGGGAAGTGGATACGTTAGAGAGAAAGATGCTGAGGAGGAGGGAAAGTACATGATCTCCCTTTAACAGGTTAACGTAATCACCCAATGGCAGTGAGAAAGTTAGAGAGCGTGACTCAAGGATTTGTGAAAAAGTGACACATAAAAAATAGATATGGGTCGGTGAAATAGGATGACGTTGATTGTGAATAAAATTGGCCTGGGATTTTGGGGGGGATGAATTTAGAATTGAACTTGAGGAGGTAAACTTGTCTATACTTTTTGGGCTGACATACTAGAATGTTTCGAAAGTGGATGACATTGGTCTGTGGCCATTTGCGGGTGAATCTAGGCTATTGTTTATTTGAGGGGGAAAAAATCGCTGTGATTGTTTGCGAGATGCAAAGGATAGTTGTAGTTATTTGCAGGGGGAAGTTAGGCTGTCAAAGTAGAAGGGGTGGCGGTCATAGTTGGGGTGGAAGATGTTGGCCCTGTGGTCCGTTAGAACATGAGGTCAAAAAGTGAAGTTTGAGAAATAAAATTGAGCAATGATTTAAAGGGGGTGATTTGTCTTTGAATATGTGGCTAAGTATTTGGGCTAGGATTGTTTTATAAAGGGGTAAGTATGGTAAAGCGATGAGGATTGCAGTTAAGTTGTGAATGTTGTGAATAAATATGGGTTATGTGGAGTAATTCGAGGGTATTGGTCTGTGTGGAGAGTATGTGAAGCTGTGTTTGTGTGGACATCTTAGGCTGTCATTATTTGGATTTTAAGTTGGGCTATTGTAAGAGGAGTCTGGAATGTGATGGTTTGGAGGTAAAGTTTGGTTGGGTTTGGTTGGGATCCGTTTGGCTTGGGGATGAGCCTTATGTTTTGGCTCAACTGTTTAGGGGTCTGAATGCGTGCTATTGTTTTTCTGGTCCGAGGGTACTATGTTTAGTTTTACTGCAGTCGTTAGTCTGTTTGGGTAAAAGGAGGCGACGTTTAATGTAATAATGCGATGAAATGTGCCTGTTATTGAGTTAGGTTCTGATTAATTGAGGTGGCATTTGACTATGATTATAGGGGAAGTTTCGTGTTTTGTTTGGGACCTAATTTTGTTTTGTAAATTTGAGGATAATGGGCTGTAACTGTTGACAGGGAAATTCTAATGCAGCGTTTCACCCCGAGATAAGAACAGCCACTTCCTATGAGCTATTCAAGAGAAAGCTAAAATTCTCTTTGCTAGTACATCACCTGCATCCTTTTTGCATCCGATCACCAGCGTCCGAAACCATGTACTACTCACCGTAATCTCCCTTAGGCTGTGTTTCATTTCGCTGCACATTAGTCCACCGACTGTTATTTGGTGGAACTACGTTCTCCCAGCCACCCATGTGCGCGGTATATAATGAACCCCTTGCGATTCTAATGAACCCCTCCACATGTGTGTTCACTTTTCATTTACTTTTAAATTATTTAAACTTTTGCAACAATAAAGCGCTCTGATACCAGAGTCTTGTCAAAGCTATACAAAGTATATCAATGAAATAAGGATATAATTCTCACGTGGGGGAATTCCTGGGTGGATTTCCTTGGGCAGTGATTGTCTGGGAAGGGGACTGGGTTGAGTCACACATGTGAGCAGTTCATGCGTGTGAAGCCAGCTCCTGCCCGAAGGAGTTTCTTGTGCTTGTTGCGACTGTTGACCATTTTTTGGAGGGCAGGTCCAGTAAAGAATTGTGTATTCTAGATCTGAGCGTGTTAGGGGGTGGTCATTGTAACATGCAGTTACATTTTTTTTGACTGCGCAGACATATCCTTTATGCTCATGTTTTTTTCAGCAGTACTGTATGTGGGATGAACTTGTAGTGAGTTTTGCTCCTTGTATTAAGCCTGGAGCAGCAGGGGATGTATCAGGAAAGGTCCTGTTGACTCTGACTCTCTTCCCCCCTCTTCTCTTTAGGTGCAGCATCCTTTAAACCACACTCCTTGACTTCCTCCCTTCGCTGCGGTTTCCTGACTCTTCTTAGCACCTTCCTCCTTGTTCCTGTCGCTCGCCTCCTTGTCGTTTATCCTAGCTCCTGCCTTCAGTACCTTCCCTCCTCCCCCGTTTCCCGTCTATGGTGCTAAATAGAGTTTATGTGACTCACTTTCTTACAATGATTTTGTTTAACAATAGACTTTTGTGCATCTGTGATATCAGCTAAGTGCTGCCAAAGGAGGGCACACCGTCTCCTCTGCTGCTGGAAGAGCTCCGAACGTGCACATAAAGAACCGCTGTAGGAAAAGACCGTATTTTTGCATTTTTTAATCATGTTTATTTATAGAAATGTGGTTCACGAGACCACTAGCACATTGGAGTGGATTACACGGGTACTTACATTTGGGATCTATCATGATTTGCTTTTAGTCTCCGTGAGGGAGAGGGGTGAATGTGATTTAGTGAATAGAGAGAATCCAAGGTCGAGTCCCAAGGGGCTCAAAAGAACTGAACCATGAGGGGGCGCAGAGTCCATCAGACGAAGGTTAGGAGAACTTGGTAGCATGGTAGAGTGTGGCCAGTGACTACTTTGGAAAGATCTGGAGTAATAACCAGTAGAGCTTTAAGTAACAGGATGAACATCTTCCCACCATTTTAGCCAAGAACTTACCAGGTTGGTGTTGTTGGAAGAAGCTAGGCGCTGTTCTGGGCAGGTTAAATATTGTTGAGGTGGTGACACTGATGCCCGTGTCATAGGATGGCAAGAATGGGATCCATCAGTTAACATGGTCTGGGTTGTTGTTTACTGATTGTCAGCAATCCCCATTTAAATGGCTGGTATTTACCATCTTCATCCCAGTGGCAGTGGATACTACCAAGGATTCCAGTTGTATGTTCGATTGTTCTAGTACTCTTAGCTTCCTGGCTTGGGAGAGGGTGTTAAGATGTCCTGTGAACGGAGACAGAAGAGAGGTGAAGGTTGCTGAAGTAGTGCTGTCATTGATTTGTGCCTTGAAGGAGTTTGTGGTTGGTGTTTGGAAAGCCATCATATTGTTGCTTGGCTCTTAGACCCTGCAGAATGTTTAGAGAAGGAGCCAAAGCAAAGGGAAGGAAAACATTTGGGTGCCCAGGATGGCCACAGATTTAAAACCATTTTGTATTGGATGACCACAGTTAAGTACAGAAAGATTTGTAGGAAAAGAAGTTTGGTTATCAGCCCCGAGGAAGTGGGTGGTAGATGGGCTGGGTGGAAGGTAAGAAGGCTGCAGAGTGAGTTTATGGCAGGCGATATTTTGTATTAAAATTAGAAATCCAAGTAAGGGAGTTCATTATCTAGAATAGTTTCGGGGTGAGCGGCTGATGTGCATAAACCAGTTATGATAACTGTGATCCTCAGACTAATTGGGGCATAGCTAAAAATAGCAAAATATTCTCTATTTTGTTGACCTTCAGCTCCAGATAGCTGCATATAACATGGAATGCATGAACATTAAATAAAAAATATTTGGAAGTGAAATAATCCATGGGAAAAGCTTTGTGCTGACAGGAAAGCTCAGTTGGTTAATGCAAACACTTGAGATGCCTGTGTGTGTAGCTGAAGGGACATTGGTCTGAATACTTGTTGGTGGACTGTAGAATAATGGTGTGTATTTATAGCGTCATGAGGTTCTGGTCCCTGACATAAAGCACTGTCAATATGTAATTCATTTGTTAAAGCATATATTAGGCTGCCACAGTTTGAACATGTACTACACAGGGTGTAAGGTAGAGTGCAGACAGTATAGGACGTGCTGTTACAAAATATGCAAAAGAGTCAGTTTAAATGCTTGCAGTGATTTCATAAGTTATTTTGTTAGCAATAAGCAATCAAACTGTACCTAGTACAATGTTTTCTATAGGTTTCCATTTAAAGGCCTCAGTCCAGAACTGATAGCCTCCAAGTACCTCCCAAAAGGAAGAACTATGCCACCTTGAAGCTCCAAGTGGTTCTATCCATTAAAACCCACATCAACTCTGTTGCAGATTTTGGATTTGATGATTAACTAATTGCCCACCTTTACATTTCTTTCAGGAGGACAGCACTTTGGAGCGAAGGCTTGTTTCGTCTTTTGCTGCCGGTCCTTTCTCTCACGTCACAGCATGGGAACCCTTTGCTTCACTTTCAGCTTGAGACAATTCAGGGTGGCATTAACAACCATGCAGGAAGTTTTTTTTAATTTTATTTTTTTAACCAAAGTATGGGAATCATTTAGGTGCAATCAAAAAAGCTTGGGAATGTCGTTCCTAGTAGAAATCACCCACTTCGACCTCAGGGGTTGACAGAGGAGACACCACTAAGGTAGTACACTGAAAGCCATCAGAGTCGTGATGCTCCCTGATGCAGGAATTTAGCCATCTGTATTCTTTTGTGCACATTTGTGTCTTGAGGGCAATGGATTGTAGTTTGGTGCTGTAGGTGAGAGCCAGATGGGATAGTGAAAGGTGAAAGCTGCTTTTGAAGAGATAGTACATTATTTTGCTGGTGTGTGGGGTAAATTGTTCCTGAATTTGCTGATAGGACTACAGATTGAGCCAGCTGGACTGTTACTATTGGAGGAAGGGATTGCAGAGGTGGAAGATATATGAAATAGTGTGGAATAGGGAGTGGTCAGAGGGAGACAGCGTGGAGTGAATTGGAGAGTAGGATGAGAGTAGGTAGACTGTTGTCAGATAGAGCACAGAGCATATGCATTAAATAATGAATGGTGACATAATAAAATAAAATTCTGATCAGATTACTCAGGACCAACAAGAGAATAAGATGTTGAAGCTAATCTAGTATGGAGTCAAAGTACTTGCAAAAGGGATTGCTGGTGTTTGGCAGTAGTAGAATGTGAAGCTGGAAAGTTGCACTAATGTGATGGATTACATCTGCTGGTGGGGAGTGTGTGGGTCTGGTTGCTCAGTGGACTAGTGCGTCCACTGCAGGGGCCTATGCGACGTCATGGTCACAGGTTGGAATCCCGGCTGAGTGCCTTTCATCATCATTCTGAGGTCTAAAAAATGAGTACCATTGAGTTGGGTAACAAGAAACATATGTTATTTAGCTCCAAGATGCCGATAACTGAACGTGCCCTTTAGAAATATACATTATGTTATGTTTAAGACGATCCCAACAACTCAGATGTTCTTCGTATGTAGTGTGGCCAGTTTGTAGGACAGCTGTGCAGCTTTGTTCTTTTGATTGACCTATGCTTCAATGATAGCAATAGAGAGAACAAGAGGAAAGAGGGAGCACAAGTCATAAAAAAGTATGAGGTTTCTATGCATGTTGTACCACTGATCCACAGGCAGCATGACACACTGAGATGGATATGCTGAGTCGTAGTATGCTATACTATTCTTCTATGCATTGTAATGAGATTCATTAACACCACTGTGGTACTCTATGCATTGCTGTGGGTTGCAGTGCAACTACATTGGTGTAAAATACCTTGCAATGGATGCAGTAAAACTACAGTAGGTTTTTATACCTATATTTTAATTGACTTTCAGTATAAATTACATGCGGACCATAGCTTGGATTTTGGGAATTTGACACACATACATAACAGCTCAGATTAAAAGGCCTCTGACTCAGATATATTTATACATTACCAATTTCATATACCATGTGCCCAGAGGCGTCTTCCAAAAAGGAAATAAAACATCAACCATAGCAGTTGGTCATGACCATAAAATGGAAAATTGTTGACATGGATAAGGGGCCGCTTTTTTGTTGCATTTGTAAATCTCCAAGCAGCATTCGATCTTGTCCCCAGGTCAAAACACTGGGAGGTCCTTGGGAAAATTGGGTTCCGACTATTACATTGTCACTTATCCAGCAAACTGGATACAGGCAATTTTGCTACCGTTAGATGCGGCCCGAGGGTCGAAACCATAGGAGATATTCTTAGCAGGCGAGGTTTCCACCTGGGATGTGTTGTGGTATCTACACTATTTCTATGGTTCATTAATGGATGCATCACTTATCTACAGGACTGTGTGAATGACTCCCCTAGAATCGCAGGTTCTACAGTGGCTGGCCTGCTATTTGCAGATGAAACACTTCTCCTTTCAAAAACTTCTCAGAGTTTAAATACCCTTTTGGGGAAGTTCAGCCTATTCTCCAAAGACCACGGCCTAGAAATTAGTAATAGCAAAACTAAATATTTGGTATTTAGCCTTCGGAAAAAGGTTTGGGGGAATGTGGTTTTGGAGGGAGCTAACCTAGACAAGGTCTCCAAATTTGATTATCTAGGGGTGCAACTCAATGACTCCCAACGGGGGGTCCCCCCCAAATTGAAAAAAACACTATGATTCTTAAACACAGAGTTGGGTCTAATGTCAGGTTCACTTACAGGGCTTCTTCTTACCCCATTTCACCTGCACTGGAGATATATAAAGCCCAAGCATGCGCAGCAAACCTGTAGGCAGTGGATCTGTGGGGTCATTGCAATCTCAACCAACTTGACAGAAGTGAAAACTCTTGCATTAAATTCCTATTGAGGCTACCAGAAAGTGCCTCCTTAGTCCCAATAAGGTGTGATTTAAATGCTAAACAAATATCGGATATAACTTGTCTTAATCCTATCTTATATTGTCAGGTCCGGGATAACAGAGGAACTAGCCCCAATAAAGATTGCTTCATGGAGATAGTGGCTAATCACTGTGCACATGTACCTGGTTGATGCAGGCGAGGATTATCTGAATATTGGCTGCATCCCACTTCAATACCAAAATAATGCTAGAGAAAATGTGAAAATATGTTATTGAAATGTTGTCTTTTGTACCAAAATCTCAACTCCACAATTTGAAGAATTTGTGGACCAAATAAATGTCCTATTTCCAAGATCCCTTTTTATTAAATTTAGGTTATGGATTTTGCCTATTGAATCCTTTATGTGCTCATCGAATAAAAATAACATCTCAACTAACTTGTGACCCGGGGGCGCATGCTGTTGATAATAAAGAACATTTACAATTTTTTTGCTGCACATATGCAAAACAGCGTATACATTGGATTATTGCTCTTTGTAGGCTTCTAGGCTCAAAGATCGACATTATGCCCTTGGAGTCTTCAAGTCAGATATGAGGAGCAGTATAGCATACTCAGTCTCTAACTACTTGTGTTCAATCTGGCACATTAGATCAAGAGAAATTGTGAAAAGAATTTTATCTTAAGAGCATGTTTTGCTATTTTTAGTCTTTTATAAATGTTCCCTTTATTCTCTTGAATGACTCATTGCACTGTTCACTTTGAGTCCATCTGTGACAGCCAGTGAATTTGAGCTACCCTTTACTGGCTATTGTACTATTGAATAGCACTACATAAAATACCATTCCAGAGAAAAACACGACCTTAACTTAGCTAAATACAAGTATAAGTGAATTGTGAGGCGTTCCAGACACCAAATAACTTATAAGAATTTATAAATTGTACTCTACTAAATCTATAAATTTTGCTGTCTGTAGGTTTTTGTTTTCAGCCTGGAATATTTGGGCAGGTATATTACAATGGCCTAATGAGTTAATGCTCCCTGTTGTGGTTTTTATCACTATCTCCTTTAGTTGTGAATGTACATTATGTTTTAGGATAATACATGTGGAAAATACATAGGTTTTTTACCAGAGCATATTTTTTGCGGACTCTTAGGGCCTCATTACAATGTCGGTCATATCGCAACCGACATTCTGTCGGTTGTGGTCCGACTGGAATCTAGTGCCGCTGTCTGACCGCCGTATTATGATGCGGGCAGTTGGAGGCTGCGGGCAGAGGGACTGACCAAAACTTCAGTCAGACCGCCGGTCGGGGCTTAAAACGCCACAATAGGGGCTGTGCCTGCTCAGGCACTGCCATGAGATTACAATGTCCCTTTCAGACAGCCTTTCAAGGGTGGTCCGACCGCCATAGAAAGACTGTTGTAAACTGACTTTGGAGGCCCTTAGCAGGGCCCCTGTCCCCCAGCGGCCTCTGCTATGAGACATGGGGGGCACCTGTGGATGGGTGTTTGAAAACATACATTTTTCCAATATGGTTTTTGCTGCAACCCTTTTCTGGCCGCAACCCAAGCCACAATGGAAAAATGGATGGAACCGCCAACTACTAGCCGGGCGGTTTCCATTACGAAACGATGTCGATTGGACACGCGTCCGACCGTCATCGTAATAAGGCCCTAAATGTCTTTTTAGTTAACATTTCATATTATAACTCCTTGATCTGTCCTTGAAAGGCTTCCTGAACAAACAAATGGTTACACTTCAATCAGGAATTGTGTATTTGGTCCAATATTAGTCCAAAGTAGATTTTGATTATGGGCTCAGGTTAATTTGCAATTCCATTGTATGCACTTGTACATATTGATGGTATTTTTACATTTTATGGTACTTTTACTTTTTTCCTCTTTATGTTTTAAACATTCATATTTTTATTCTTGTGCAAGATTTATAAATTATTTTAAATAAAGTTTGTCTTGATGTAATTATTCTAAATACAAGTGTAAGTGCACTAATATGAAACATAACCCTAACTCTAACCCCACATCTAATCTGATGCTTAATCTTTTTTGTTAATACTATACACGACCTTAATTCTTACCCTAATCCTACACAGGATAAGACTGTCCTTTACCCAGAACCTAATCCAACTCTTAACCCGTCCATAAGCCTAACACTATCCCTTACCGTAACCTTACAATTAAACTGTTTCTCCTACCCTTAACCCATGTCTAATACAAAGCCAAACACTACCTCTTACCCTAAAAGTAACATTACACTTACCATATCCTTAAACATAACAATACCCTGTACTGCAGAACTTTCATGTATGCATACACTTTACTACTTCTTTCACTGAATTGTCAGTAGCGTTGACGGCAGTAATTTTGATCTAACAACATCCTGTGATTCTGGGCAAATCACATAATCTCCCCGTGCTTAACAAAAAAAACACACAAAAAATGAATGTGTCCGTCTCTAATGCAACTGGTGCTTATGTAAAGAGCTCTGATACCTACGGCTCTAGTTTGTGCTATCTAAAACTCCCCCCAAAAAACCCAGTAAAGTAGAACCGTGTACCTTGCAGCAATATATAGTTGTAGTTTACTTCTTCCAGGGAGGTGTAGTAAACCAATGGTAGCTTCAAACACTTGGCAGTGAGATGTAGTAAACCTTTCCTTTAGTGTTAGGTCTTGAAATGAGGTAGTAACACATGAGTAGTGTTCTCTACCTTGCAGTATGACATAGTAAACCTGGGGTAGTGGTTTACACCTTTCAGTATGCTGTAGTAAAACAATGGAAGCATTTAGCTCTCCTCAAGGCGAAGGAGTAAATTGTTGGCAAAGTGTTATTTCTTTAAGCGAAATAACCCAAATACTATGGCAGATTTTGATTAGGTGGCGTGCAAATCTGTGATATTATTCGGAAATAAATGTACTATTATTTAAATAGCATTATTGACGGCTGATATCCATGCAGCGGAGAAAAAAACATTGAGGTGTTTTTTTAAATATGCACAATGTCACTGAGCTTATTTTATCTGTAGCTTGTCATATACAAGGCACTCACAGACTAATTATCACTTGATGTCATAATGGAAAATGAGCTGTTAATGTCCAGTCCTTTGCAGCGTTTTCCGTTTGTAGTATAGATCCTAAAACCTACTTGCTTTCATCTTTTCAGTTTTACCACCACCCCCATCCATTAGGCAGACTTCATTGTCCCTAGAGCAAAGGGAAACGCAATTTGGAATTTGTCCAAATGCTTCCTCCAATTATGTTGCTTGAAACAAAATGTGGCAGACAGATGGGGTGTTTTCTCACAGAACACGATATTGGACAGGCCTGAGAATGTAGGCACCACATGTGTCTGGCAGATGACAACCAGTCCTATAAGATAAGAATACATACTCCAGCTGACCGGAAGTAATTATCCTCGCCATTTGGAAATATGTTTTTTTCTATGAGGCAAAAAGCTCAACTCTATAAGAATTTCTGCGTGAACACCTGATGCTCAAAAATGTGGTGCCTCGGATCAGGCCCGAATAATAAAATTCAGCATCCACCCAGTTGCCAGCTAAGCACCATGCCAAGCATGGAGTGTAGGTAGCCAGAACCACAGGAGACTCCATTTTAAAAAGTGAAATAAAATACAGGAATTCATGTCCAGAAACACATAATGTTAATTAACTTTACGGGAATGATTTGAAGAAAGAACACATCCAAGGTTTCTATTCCTGCTACCCTGAAAGATATAGAAAATATCTTGAGGAGTCCGCAAAGATGAACTGTGCTTATCTATATAAATAAAAATGTAAATGTTCGTTTGTTCAAAATCGTAGATCTCAGAAAGTTCTTCACCGATGGCTTTGAAATGTTGACACAACGTTGGATTGGAATACACACGTGTTTTTATATACACAATGTTGGATTCGAATACGGGCGTCGAATACGCGCATGTTTTTAATCGGAAGCCCGAACAGACACATAAAAATGTCAATGTTTGTTTGTGTAAAATCTTTAATCTGCAAAAGTTCTTCACCGATTGCTTTGAAATTTTGACGCAACGTTGAATTCGATTAAGTGCGTTTATATATACACAACGTTGGATTTGAATACGCGCGTGTCCAATACGCGCGTGTTTTTAATCGAAAGGCCGAACAGACCCTATCGATTTGGTTGCTGCGCAACAACTACAAGGGACGCATATAGACAATAGTCTACATATATTAGGATAGACAGTTGGTGTCAGTATGGTAGACCGGGAAGTGGGTGGAGGGAGGGGGGAGGAGTTGGTTTACTTTGCAACATTAAGAAAGGACACATCGAGACAATAGTCTACATATATTAGGATGGACAGTTGGTGTCAGGATGGCAGACTGGGAAGTGGGTGGAAGGAGGGGGGAGGAGTTGGTTCACTTTGCAACATTAGCGCGTGTTTATATATACATACACAACGTTGGATTCGAATACGCGCGTGTCCAATACGCTTGTGTTTTTAATCGAAAGGCCGAACAGACCCTATCAATTTGGTTGCTGCACAACAAATACAAGGGACGCATGGAGACAATAGTCTACACATATTAGAATGGACAGTTGGTGTCAGAATGGCAGACCGGGAAGTGGGTGGAGGGAGGGGGGAGGAGTTGGTTCACTTTGCAACAATAAGAAAGGACGCATAGAGACAATAGTCTACATATATTAGGATGGACAGTTGGTGTCAGGATGGGAGACCGGGAAGTGGGTGGAGGGAAGTGGGGGAGTTGGTTCACTTTGCAACATTAGCGCGTGTTTATATATACACAACGTTGGATTTGAATACGCGCGTGTACAATACGTGCGTGTTTTTAATCGAAAGGCCGAACAGACCCTATCGATTTGCTTGCTGCGCAACAACTACAAGGGATGCATACAGACAATAGTCACAAAAACATATTGTATACCCACAAGCATTGTGAAATTAAACATATTAGAAATGTGCGCTTACTCTTTTCTTTCTCTTCCATTTAACCAGACTGATCCACAGCAAAGCGTGGCCGGGTACAGCTAGTAATAAATTAAAAGCAAATATACAGAATTCGAATCTTACGTACATACATGTAATCTCGTTAATTTCAATTTATTTAGGAGTTCTATAAACCACTGGTTCACATTTTTTCATAACTTTGAACTACTGTTATGAATAACATAGCGATACAATACTTTATTGTTGTGGTTCACACAAAAATCTCTATCCAGAGCCAAGGAAATAGCAGACAAATTGGATGGATTTCTTGCTCCGTTAGTTTTCATAACAACACAGCCACAGCTCGACTGATTTAGAAGCCAAATATTCAGGACAGAAAGCAAATGTAACAATCCGGGCCCAGATGTAGGAATCCATTTCGCTATCGCAAACCCTGCACATTTAAGTACTACTGCATCTCTTTTCATGGGAAATGGAGCCATGGGTGGCTAGGAGGATACACTTGTCATATGATGTTTCCCATCCTTACAAAAAAGCAAACACAAAATTACATTTGGAAGCATCTAAATGATGGATGTTCATTGGTGTTCCTTTATGTCACTTGGAATTGATTTTGTACACAGTCTGCCATTAGTAAGGCAGGGCAGTGCTTTTGTTAGTCTGGCACTAAAGGGGACCTGTTCACATTTCTCAGTCCTCCATTTTGCTTGTTGTGCTTAGTGTCATATATTACGCAGTGTATTTGTACTAAGCCTCTTAGTATCGCATCCGCTTTATAGGTTTTAAACAGTTATTAGTTCATCCCAAAAACACAATAGAGGGGGTGTTTGTGAAGGTCTAAAGAATAAGTCGACTTTAATGTGACGTTTTTCCTCTGTTTTGAATATGTTCGATATTGTATGGCAAGGATGGGGTAGTAGCGAGGTTGATTAATTTTGTGAAAGTGTTCCATGTGAAGGGTTTGCTGTGGAGCGCCGCGGCTTTGGATACATAGGAGGTCATATGAGATGTGAATGAATGCCCAAGACCATCTCTTTCTCTTCCGACTCCTCACACAAGGTGCCCTCCCCAGCATCTCCATATCTTCTCAAGGCGATGCCCTATGGGCTTAAATTTAGCCCCCCAGCCGCCACTCATAAATACCTTCAGTGTCTTGTCGCTGCCTCTGCCTTCATGGGACCTCTGATCATGGGCAGCAAGAGCGGTGCAAGAGAGCCAGAGAGGAAGGTAATGATAGGAGCTGCTACTCCTGGCTTCCCCTCTTTGATGTTCCTGCCTATTCTGACACCAATGTATTTGGACATCTTAAGTGACCCAAAGATCTCCCTTTTCAGCTGGGAACTTCCTTGCTCTTTAGTGCGAGGTTGTGCAACCCCTTCCCCCTTGCTTCCCTGCCCCATTTGGATATTTTCACATTCATGAAACAACTGGAAAGAAAAAAGATGCACATCTGCTCTGCCTCTTTAAGGCCTGGAAACCAGCAGAGCCAGCAAAGCACACAGCACCCAGCTGCCAAGAGGCTGAGGAGGGGGTCGACTTTAATCACAGCCTTTTCTTGAGCACTAGAGCCATTCCTGCCACAGGGGCTCCTCATGGCTGAGGGGGTTGAGTGGGATGCCGAAGATTTTCTTGCCCTGCTCCAGTCACCAGTGGAATTGCCTTGTAATAAGCTCCTTTAGGAATTTGCTTGGCCTGGTGTCAGCACTTCTGGGCCCCCAGCCAAGCATGCCGTGCATCTGGAGTGGAGAAATTTCCGGAAAGAAATTGGGAGTTTGTGTAGCATTGGCAAGAGGGACTGGGCGGGAGCGGAGCTGGGTGAAGTTGCTTCTCGAGAAGTGAAGTTTTTCTTAACTCTTTCCTGCTCTTTGCTGTAGTCTTGCCCTTTAGTTCAAAATAGGTGTTCTGGGCGCCTACGTAGAACAGAGAATTAGGCCTATCATCTGCAGCTGGGCACCATGAATCCTACCATGAAGGCAAATGACTGAGGGTTCCATTGAGGACACCCCAGCTTCTCTACCAGGTCATTTTATTGGCAACAGACACACGTGTGTGCTTCTGCACCAGAGCAGAACCACCACAGAACTAAGCCTTGGCGAAATTTAAATGGCACTGCTGAAATTTATGGAATTTCTCATTGTGCATGAACGGCAAAATATCTCGAAATCTCACATTATGCAGTTTTTACCTAATTCTCGTCTGAGGGCTACTGATTCGAGTGGGAGACAATCATTATCTGTTCGAAGTAGTATCCTGCTGACATACCCTGTGACTTTTTTTACGTGAGAAATATTGTTGTGTGGGAAAAACGTCAAACAACATACTGCCAAATCACATCTGGCTCTATTTTCATGAAATTTTGTGGAATTTCACCTCAAAAAGTATGCAAATTCTCACACTCCTGAGCAGAACCCTCCTTGGAGCCCGGTTGCTCTCTCAATCGACAAATGTACGTACCAACTTCCATTGGCTCTCCTCATGCGCAGCTCCATTCTTTTAAGTCCTGCTTTCCAATTGAGAGACCTCAGTATGCTGTCCTCGGGCCGGAGTTACTCTGTGCACATTCTCAACATTGTCGTGTTGGGGCTCCCGAGGGCATACATATGTCTGTGGTTGCTAAATTTTTTCCATCCCGCTTTACGTAATGGTATGTTTATGAGTTCTTTAATTTCCTCATAAGGAACTTGTTTACCTCTAATGAACCAAAGGGGAGTTGTTTGTATACTGGCCAAGTGATTTTCCTTGAATAACTCGGTTACTAGATTTTATGAGGCCATTTTTTACGACTGAGAAGTATCTTATTTTTATTATGCTGGGACTCGTCACGCTTTGAAAAGTTAACTGAGAAATCCACACTTGTAAATCCTACACAAGGGATGGAAATGTGACATTCAAAAGGCATGGTGTGCCTTGAAAGTTTGGGAATATCCACAAACATTGACGTTTATTGACATTAAACTCTGATCCGACTCCTTCCCACCCTTAAATCGATCGGTACTTTACTTTGAGGATAAGTTCCTCCAACTGGTGGAGTAACAAGTCCCCTTCCTGGATGGGAACGGGAATAGATCGCCCCCAGATTTTCTGGGTGTGTTGTGGAAGGGATTTTTCCACAGGCATAATTGTTTCCTTGTGGACCAAAAAGTGAGTGTTTGCACAGAGGACTCCATTCGCCCATGCAATCTACTTCCCTATGGAGAACGCAGCACAGACAGAAGAGGACCCCACAGAAAGAGTAACCTGGCAATCCAAGTAGAGCTCCCGGTGCAACTTTTAAGGCATTTTTTAGGGATATTGATGCTACCAAAAACCGTAAATTCACACTCCCATATACGCATCCATTTATGGGTGCAGATTTACTCGTTTTCACATGAATCTGGCATATGGCACCAGTTACAGAAATATCACCCATTGACTTTAATAATAAAAAGTCTGCATCAAGTTAGACAAAGTATTCGTAGATGATATTTAGGGCCTGATGTTTATGTCAGACAATGTTTTTGTCAATGATATTCTGAAGTTAAACATTATGAAGATAACACCAAACATTAAGCTACCCAATACAGTTGAATTAATAGGGATATCAAAGTGGTTTAGCTTAATGGTACACCTTTCATTAGTCTTGGTCAGAAACAAGGCTCAGTTAGTCTTATTGAGTTCAACCCTCTAACTGGCAAGGTGAAATGACCTTGAAACACTATTTTTAAAGAGTCTAACTAAGGTTGTTGAGCTTCTTACATACTATGTACTTCTAGACATCCATGAGGAGTAATTGTTTGATGTTTGTGCAAATATTTAATTGAGGGGGGCCCAAAGACCCCTAAATGCTGTACCCCTTCATATGCTAGAGTAGTCCAGCATCCAAAAGTTCAATGTGTTAATGTGTGTTATATCTTAGGAAGTAATGTTTGTCAAGCGCTCTCATCCTGACGTCGCCCTCTGCTTCGGTTGCTTTGGACATGTGGCGCGTTAGAACACCTAAGCAGAAACTAATGGAGTGCGTATTTTAAGAAATGGACTACTCGGAAGGCAATATCTTTTGAATTCATCACAAATTCCTTTCATACAATTGTGTGCCCTTCCATTTTTTAAAAAGAGAAGTGGCAGTCGAGTGTTTATTCTTTTCATTTGAGGTAAATTGATCCACGACATTCGTGTTGCTGTTTAGCTGGCGTGCCCTCACTGCTGGATCAGGAAGTGCAGGAATTGATTGATGTGGACAGAGTTATTGTAATGCATTTTGTTGGAGCTGCATTTGTGTAACATCTCATACACCTGACGAGGCACTGAAAGCCATTTTGTGTAATGGGTTACATTCATCATTGTTTGTTGTGCTCAGCTGGAATAGTGTGGTTATGATATATATATATATATATGTATGTATATATATACATACATACATACATACATACATACATACATACATATATACATACATACACATCAGGCTCTCCATCGGCGCTCGGACTCTCCTCCAAACCACGGACCACAAAATGAATTCTTAACCGCCATTACGTGTTTCAACTCTCAAAGAATCTTGATCTCATGACATTGTTGCAGTGATTTTTTCTTTTTTTAAAGTGACATGGTGCTTACGTGTGCAGAGCAGAAGTGAAAACTGATATAACAAGCGAAGAAATACTTAATTTGCAGTTTATATGGTAAATTCATATACACTTGGCTAAAATCAATCACAATTTTACTTGTTACCTAATATCAATTTACGTCAACGATTGCAATAAGTGAGTAAAGATAAATACATAAATAAATAAATTCATAAATGTTTAAATAAACTATTTTCCGTAATGTCACTAAAATCTGTTGACTTAAAATCAAGTTGCCATATAACACATGTATACATTTCGTTTTCTGGTTATTGGCCTCAACATGATAATTTGTGGATACCTTATTTAAAATACTGATGTGCAAAACTAGGCAATGTGCAAAATGTTTGTGTGCAATGGTTGATTGGCTCTACAGTCCCTATTGTAATAACAAAATTAAGGTGTTATTGGTGCAAGTGAGTATAAGTGCTAAGTGCTGTGCTGATAATTAAAAAAACCAAGTGAATAGATATTATCTCTCTTGTAATACAATACGCCTATTAATTGTGTCTGCTCATATTATCAAAGTCATAATATGTTATTGACTTATGTCTCAATTGGATTTTGGGTTGATTAACCATTCTTGTTGCCATAAGCCTTGGTTTGAATACCATAGGATCCCTTTTCCAATGTTTCTCGTTACACAGATAGCATTGTTTGCCTTGATGAAACCTCGTATCTCTGAATAATATTTTTCTGCACAAATACAGTGGAGTATATTGTAAGCAGCTGTTCTGAATAAGCAATAAAAACGTCACATGTGTATACATATTAAATTATAAATATATAAATAGCATAAAACATCCAATATAAAACTTAAAACCCTGTTGCATTAGTGATTACGGGTGCTAGTTGTTACAAAGAACTTACTAGAGGCAGGTGTATAAATCTTCAGTAATGCTAAGCCCCCCTGGATGTTTTGAATCCATTTCCAGGATATATCTAGTTTCTAACTTGCGTAGCTTTGCTTCCCTGCTGCCCCCTCTTCTGCTTGTAGGAACAGAGTCTATAAGGAAGTATTTTAATTCCTGACTCCTTGATTTGTAGTGTTCCTTAAAGTGTCTGGCCACAGGGTATGTGTTGTCCTGGTTGTTGATAGCTTTAATGTGTTGCAATACTCGCTTGTGAGATTGGAGTTTTGTACTGCCAACATTGTAAGCTGCAAGGACAATCTAGGACAGAAATCACATATTCGGTTTTGCAAGTTAGAAGTTTTAGATCTCATATTTTTTGGGGCTGAAAGGGGTTGTGTATGTTGTTGTGTTAATCCCCTTTGACAAGCTTTACACGTTTTGCATTTAAAAACCCCATTTGGGGTTTTAGCCAGCTGCAGCTTTCAATTACCTCTGGGCTTGGTTATAGACATGCTTCGGCTTGGTGGTTCCAATTACTGGGTCGTCTGTGTGTGATGAAATTGCGTGTTTCCTTATCTTGCTCTCCTAAATTCCATGAATATTCTAAACTCTTGTTGTTTGGATGTTTTAGAGGTATCGCATTGTTCTTGCTTGTTTGCTGTTTTTTTGTATTTATCTTCAATCCGCTCTAGTCTATTGGAAATCATGGATTTTGCTATGGCCCCCTCAATAGTCCAAACTAAGTAACCCCTCTTTCGGAACCTAGCATTGCTCTCTTCTTGTGCCTGTTTGAGAGGTATTTGGTCACTATTAACTCTTCTAAGTCTTAGCATTTCCCTATAAGGGATGCTATTTATCAGGTGTCTCGGTTGGGTGCTGCTGGCATGTAGGGTTGCATTGCCCACTGCCTTTTTTTCGGTAAAGCTTAGTTTCTATCTCATTGTTTTGAATGTACACCTGCATGTCTAGGAAATTGACTGTGTCTGCGCTAATTGTAGCCGTGAAGTGTAGATTTAACGTGTTCTGCTTAGCTGAATATAGGAACTCTTGAGCTTCTTGGTGTGTGCCCTTCCATATTACAAAGTGGTCGTCAATATAACAAAGCCATACTTTGATATTGTTTCGCATGTAGTCTGTGTGTTTGACGTTGAGTACCAGCTCCTCCTACCAGCCCATGTGTAAGCCCGCATAGCTGGGGGAGAAGCTGGCCCCCATGGCTACTCCTGTAGTCTGTTTGAACAGCATCTTATTAAACATAAAGACATTGTTGTCTAGACAGTATGTAACCATTTCAATTAGCATTTGACTGTGCTGTGTTAGATGCTCTGCTCTTTTAGACAAGTAGTGTTTTAGTGCATTTATGCCGTCACTATACTTAATACTTGTACATAGCGCTGTAACCTCTAGCGCAATCAATAGATAGTCCCTTTGCCAGATACAGTCTTTTAATTTGTTTAAAAAGTCACTGGTATCACGAACATATGAAGGTAAAACTTTGACATGTCCTTGTCTACATATTGTGATGTATGTTCTAAAAGTCCATCACGCGTGGATATAATTGGCCTCCCTGGTGGTTTACGAGAGTCCTTATGGATTTTTGGATGAAGTAGATTGAGGGAGTTACTGGATGATCGTTCTTCAGAAATTTATATTTGTCACTGGTTATCAGTTCTTTAGCTTTCCAAGATGTAAGATTGGTATAGTATGTTTTGTAGATTTGCTTCAGATCTGACCCATTACTTTTTATGAAGCATGAGTGGTCATTCAGTTGTGATAACGCCTCTTTAGTGTCGTCCTCTTTAGCCCAAATTACAATATTGCCACCTTTGTCAACATTTCTAATGACAATAGATGTGTCGCTTTCGAGTCTATTCATTGGCATATGGTATGTAATATTATGTTGGTTGTGTTTTCTCTTGGTTTTTAGGACTTTTTGATTTAACTGTTTGATCTGAGCAATAATCTGTTCGTTAAAGATGTTGATGGCGTCTTGTGCCCTAATTGGATTGAATGTAGATTTTGCTTTAATTGATGTTGGTACCTTTGGTTCTCTGGACGTGGTTGTATCTAGGATCCCCATTATAGATTGCTCTGACTTATTTCCTTGTGTGCTGGATATATTTTCCCATACTCGCCATAAATGTGTGGTAAATGCATGTGTGATAAAGGCTTATACATGGTAAAAACGTGTGTGGTAATAAAGGCGTGGTAAAGGCACTGCAATGTAAAAATCCCATAATAAAGATGGCTTCCCGTGCAGCACCAGCTTCATAGTCATACTGGACTATTGCAGCGTTGGATGCTTGCTAAGTATGTCGCCCTCTCTCCAACTCTGTGTCTTGTTCTGTCTCCTGTGCTGTTCTCCTGGTCCCCATGTTTGCCATTGCCTCTGCCATCTGCAGAATCCTGTGTGGATTTAGGTTCAGCCCTATAGCAGCTCACTGAAGGTCGTTCCTTCATGCCAGATCTGTTGTGCGGGAGTCTTGACCTGTTGACCTTGAATACTTGTTAAACAGATTGTTTTAAATACCATTTTCTTTTACTTTATTTTTAATGTGGGTGATGTGTGAGAGATGATTACAGACATTTGCAGAGAAATGTTGTGTTTGTTTCATGCAACAGCCATAAAGAAGTTTATTTTAGATAAAAACAGGACCTCACATATGAGAAATGGGAGGGTATCACAAAGATTATTTGCAGTAATATGGGTGAGCTGCTTCTGTGTTACAATAATAAAAAGACACATTTAGAATTTCAACCAGTCTACCTGTGCACGGTCAGTGAACCGGCCAAAGAGGGCATGAAAGAGCTGAATTTGGATCATAAATTCATAGCTGTTCAGAACAGAGCCACCCAAAAAAGTTTTACCCAGGGCCCCCAAAATCCTTAAGATGTCCCTGAGAGTCTGCAGTCTGAAACCCCAAAACAGAGGCACAAACAGGTGTGAGCTTTCTACACTTATCTGTGATCAGCCCAATCGAATGTGTGATCAAGAAAGATAAAAAGTTGAACCGCTCATAAATTGCCCCACCACCTTGCACAACAGAATCTGTAGTCACATCCTTCACCCTTACCATCTACAAAAGGGCAGTGCTGCAAGAAGTCGAATCAGCAGCCCCTTGCTAACAAAATCTTCAGTGAGTTTCTAAAGGGAGATCTGTGACCACTTCACTCCATTGCCTGGATCATCACCCCTCCAGACACAAGAATACAGGTAATGCACTTCCATTGTTAGGGAAAGTTCTCCTCACCCTCCATCTTGTGCAGTGTCAAACCAGAGGCATCAAATACATCCTACGTTGCTTGTAATTAAGGAGCCAGACTTGAAGATGAACATCTGAAGGCTTCCATTCCAGCATTGGCAGAACCTCTTTTTTAGATGGTTGCATTAGTTACCCTTCTATTTACTCTGATTTCTATGATCCCGGTGCTACTGCTTCTGTTGAGCGCTACATAACGCTCTTCCGATTCCCTGGGCCATGAACTCCGTTCCGCTGGCGGAGTTTGCGGATTTTTGCATTCTCCGCATTCCGCGGAGAATGCGAAGTTCCTGCAAAACTTCAGACTCCGCAGCGAAGCGGAGATAAGCCCCGGAGCCTCCCGCCTCCCACCACCAAAAAGTAAATATGAATCAAATAAAAATGACAATTAGAGTAAATAAAAGCGCGCTTAACTTTATTGCGGCGTCTCTGGACTGCCCTCCTCTTCCTCGCCGTAATCCCCTACGTCAGACGTACGTCATGGTAGGACTGCAGGACATTTAAATGCACACAATGGGCGCGTTTGCCTAGCAGAAGTACCTAATACAGCACTAGCTTCACGTGCAAATGTGGCTACTTCTTTTTACGGTCTTGCATCCTTAAATTGCATTCTATTTAAAAAAGAATCCTATATATTTCCAAAATCGAGAAGGAAAACTGACCTATACTCAAAACTTCTTACTCTCACATTTCTATTTTCTTTCAGATGGCCCTCTCCTTTCCTCCTGTCCTTGCCAAGCCTTCTTCTCAGGGCAAGTCCTTCTAAGAGCTAAATCTTTATTAACATATTTTGGCAAATTGACCACAGCTCATTTCAAATACCGCAACCTCTCCTTCCTTGAAAGTCATGCACCTGCAACCTACAATAAGTTCTGCATTTATTAACCCCCTACCCCCCCCACCCCACCCATCAGCTCCCAGCACCACTGGTCAACTAATGATCAGAGCTTCTTTAAATGTAATCTACTACAAAGAAACTGTAGTGCATGCATGGAATGGTTTGCTACAGCGCAGAGAACTAAACCCTGTGGCCATCAATAACCAATGACACTGAATTAACCACTAACCTTGAGTTCCGGAGCAGTGTGCTACCCAACGTAAAGCGCTTCAATGCCTCATCATGACTAATAAGCACTATAGAAATGCAACTACAGTGAAATACAATTCTGTGCTGCAGGATCCTGAGAGGAGAGTATACAGTTCTTTAGATGGGCATGCTTCATTTGACATCCACTTGGAGTGATGGAGTCTTCAAATTCTTTATTTATGATTTGTGCATCCTGTTGTGCCCTTTCAGAAGTGGAAATTTATTGATGTTCAGTTTAATGAACTAGCATTGGAAGGCACCAAGTTACAATTTTAGCTTACTTGTCCTTTCAGTGACCCAAAGGGTCCCTTTGTAGGTCGAGCCTTGACCCAGCATGCGTGCGCTCCTCCGCAAGACTTATTGTAGAGTAGGTGAATAGAAGCTCCACCCACTCTCCACTCATATTGGCTTGTGTCATTATCTGTCCTAAATGCTGGCATCTGATTCATCGATAGGCTTGTTAGTCCCTCCTTAGTACCGCCTCCTCTTCATTCGTCACCTCCCATGGCAACTGGCCCCTTTACTTTGGTTGTTACATGGTACGTGTTATTTAGTGAGCACTATTTTCTTTAATGGGGTTCTCCTACTGCAGGCAAGACATGCTTTGGTGCCTTCTTTACCCCCCCCCACCCCCTTTCTCATTGTCGTCCCTTCTTCCCCTGCCCTCCTGTTGTCTGTGCCTCCCCCCACCCTCCCTTCCGTTATCGTAGTGGCATTGCTAGAACATTGGTATAATTATGTTTAGAATATTCTGTGGCGCAAATATGGTCCTTCTTGACCCTCATGAAGAGAAGAATGCAGGCAGCGTTCATCCCCCAATGACTTACATAAGGCCCGCCCTGCTGATCAAGTGTTCGCTCTGCTCAGATAGGAATTCCAAATAGACATTATAGTTCTGCTGTTTACAGAGATGGCTAATAGGGTGGATGGCTCTTTCATCTGAGCCGCTTCTGGGAGTCTAATCTGAGAGATAGCTCTGCTTGCTAGCTCTGTCATTTGTTGTTGACAGCCAAGTAACCCGGACGGCTTTAGGGCAGTGCGACCGGTGCGGCAGCACTGGGCGCTGACTTTTGGAGGGGGGCGTTGATCTCAGAGGGGGGCTGTGTATAGTAATAGTTTATGACTGGCGAGATGAGGGGCAATTTTAGCTTGGTGGTAGTGATGGAATCCGAAGAGGCGATCATGGTGTGTGTGGTTGCCAAAAATTATTGTCGCACTGGGCGCCACCAGTGCTAAAGCCGGCCCTGTGTCTCCTTGCTGTCCAGTTTGTTATTAAGTGTGATGTACCCAGAGGGATAACACTGCTGCCTGAGACCTAACAACATTTGTGCAAGCTGTTGTTAACTCACACATGAAAACTGAAAGACGTATCAGAGCCGTAATCGAAGCAAAAAGAGTACTTCTCTTCAAATAGCAGATACCAAATTAAACCAATGGGCTATTTAAATCCCAGAGACCACTGACCCCAGCTCCTTCAGTCAACAAACATTTGCCATGCAATAGGTCTTGCGTTTACGAAACTCTTCTAAATGCGAGACCTATTGCATTGCAAATGCTTGTTTTCCTTCTGGCAAATAGATCTCTTTTTTGTGCATTTCGTCTTCCAAGCTCCATCATAACTCCCCTGCTCCTAAACGTCAGCTAGTCCAGTTCACCTCCTTTGTGTCCCACTAGTGCAGTCGCCTCTTTCCCACTACAGCATCTGCTTTTATTTCTCATTCCTGCCCACTGCTTTCTCACTGTGTCCATCGTGCGCTGTTTTTCTTTTTCTTTCTTTCTTATCCTCTTCAATGCCATCCTTCTTGCACCCCCCTGTCACCCCCGCCTCATTCCCTGTCAAAGCCCTGCTTTCTCACACTTCCAGCTGAGTGTTGGGACTTTTTAACAGGCGGTGTGGTGGATTGTTTTCTCTGCTCCCCAAGTGGTTATAACATGATTTCCTTCTGACGCCCAGCTGGTAATAGTTAGGAAATGATCCATGTAGGCCTATACAACACGAGTTAATGCGTTCCTGCTCCTTCCAGGATCTGCTGTATGGTCCCACTGCTTCTAGTGGGAGCTTCATGGCAGATGCTCCCATGACACCCATCACAAAGCAATGCTGCTTGAAGCCAGGATCCATGGGAAAGCCGCGGAGGCCTTTAGTATAGGGCCAAGGGCGGTAATTGGAGTAATGAAGATTACTATTAAATAGCTGGCGCAGTGCTTCCCTGCTGGGCTGTGGGTGATCATCTGCTTCCAGCCAAGCTTTCCCAATGATGCGCCTAGAGCACACTACACTCTATGTTCTCAGTACTTCTGATGCTGATGTTTCTGGACCAATGGGAAACCTTGCAATTTTGCAAGATGTCTGAGAATCAAGGATTTCGCAATAATGTGTTTATTTGTATTTCCATATCAATCACTAACAAAATGGCTCCTCAAAGATAATTCTGCTCAGAAAACTGTTATGAGAGAGAGAATGTAAGCAAGACCGCGGCAGACAAAACTCTGCAAACACTTTACATTGTGAACAGATAAGCTCACAGTAGGTGAATAAACAAAGATCTGTATATTTTCCAACTTGTCTGGTTAGATTAGAGTCAGAATTGTCTTCTAATGCAGTGCAGATTATCTCACTATGGACAGAAAAATTTAGCACAGGTGTATGTATGCTAGGAAACTGCAAGCTTGGAAAAAGTTGAGAATTAGGGCCAAAATCTATAGATTTGTCCTGGCCCGTTATTACTACTCAGGCTCCTCAACTCACACACCCGTCTACTGCTTTCCTCTCCTCTCCTCTCCCCTCAAGGCTTGTAGTCATGTCTACTATTACCACTCGAGCTCCTCAGCTCACACACCCATGTACTGCTCGCCTCGCCTCTCAAGGTTTGTAGTCACGCCCACTATTACCACTCGAGCTCCTCAGCTCACACACCCATGTACTGCTCACCTCTCCCCTCAAGTCTTGTAGCCACACCCACTATTACCACTCAAGGTCCCCAGCTCACACACCCATGCACTGCTCGCTTCGCCTCTCATGGCTTGTAGCCACACCCACTATTACCACTCAAGGTAGCCAGCTCACACACCCATGCACTGCTCGCTTCGCCTCTCATGGCTTGTAGCCACACCCACTATTACCACTCAAGGTCCCCAGCTCACACACCCATGCACTGCTCGCTTCGCCTCTCATGGCTTGTAGCCACACCCACTATTACCACTCTAGGTCCCCAGCTCACACACCCATGCACTGCTCGCTTTGCCTCTCATGGCTTGTAGCCACACCCACTATTACCACTCCAGGTCCGCAGCTCACACACCCATGCACTGCTTGCTTCGCCTCTCATGGCTTGTAGCCACACCCACTATTACCACTCCAGGTCCCCAGCTCACACACCCATGCACTGCTCGCTTCGCCTCTCATGGCTTGTAGCCACACCCACTATTACCACTCCAGGTCCGCAGCTCACACACCCATGCACTGCTCGCTTCGCCTCTCATGGCTTGTAGCCACACCCACTATTACCACTCAAGGTCCCCAGCTCACACACCCATGCACTGCTCGCTTCGCCTCTCATGGCTTGTAGCCACACCCACTATTACCACTCCAGGTCCGCAGCTCAGACACCCATGCACTGCTCGCTTCGCCTCTCATGGCTTGTAGCCACACCCACTATTACCACTCAAGGTCCCCAGCTCACACACCCATGCATTGCTCGCTTCGCCTCTCATGGCTTGTAGCCACACCCACTATTACCACTCCAGGTCCGCAGCTCACACACCCATGCACTGCTCGCTTCGCCTCTCATGGCTTGTAGCCACACCCACTATTACCACTCAAGGTCCCCAGCTCACACACCCATGCACTGCTCGCTTCGCCTCTCATGGCTTGTAGCCACACCCACTATTACCACTCCAGGTCCGCAGCTCAGACACCCATGCACTGCTCGCATCTCAAGGCTTGTAGCCACACCCACTATTACCACTCCAGGTCCGCATCTCAGACACCCATGCACTGCTCGCATCTCAAGGCTTGTAGCCACACCCACTATTACCATTCAAGGGCCCCAGCTCACACACCCATGTACAGCTCGCCTCTCAAGGCTTGTAGCCACACTCACTATTACCACTCCAGGTCCGCAGCTCACACACCCATGCACTGCTTGCTTCGCCTCTCAAGGCTTGTAGCCACACCCACTATTACCACTCCAGGTCCGCAGCTCAGACACCCATGCACTGCTTGCTTCGCCTCTCAAGGCTTGTAGCCACACCCACTATTACCACTCCAGGTCCGCAGCTCAGACACCCATGCACTGCTCGCATCTCAAGGCTTGTAGCCACACCCACTATTACCATTCAAGGGCCCCAGCTCACACACCCATGTACAGCTCGCCTCTCAAGGCTTGTAGCCACACCCACTATTACCACTCAAGGTCCACTCCTGACCCTCTCATGTACTGGTCCCCTCTCTTCTTCTTAATGGATGTCTCCTGGCCAACTGTTACCAGTCAAGAGCTCTAGCTTTCACTCCCATACGCTGCTCACATCCCAAGCCCTCCTTCACGTGCTCTGTTGAAAAGCTTCGAGTGCTCAGACCCCCTCTTTCCAGCCCAGTTCACTCCAGCACCCTGCAGCTGGCTTCATAGCTCACCCTGCCAGGCCTCACTGGCGCAGGATGCTCACGTAGCGTGGCACTGACACACTCTTTCCAGCCGGGCTTGCCTGCTCGCACTCCCAGGTCTTGGCCTGCCTGTGCTGTAATGCTGCCCTAGAGAGCTGCTCGACTATGTCATTCTGTGGGAAATGAACACCTGTAGCTCATCAGCTCAGCCTGTGGACTTGTGGGGCACAGTAAAACCCAACACACTGCATCAGGAATGTTTCCAGCGATGGATGTGTGCAGGCGGGAGCGATTCCTGTCTAGTGAAGCATGGCGGGCCAGAGAGGGGCAGTGGAGATGTGGAAGACTGCTGACCCTGATGAGGAGCAGCCTGCTTCTGCTCTGGCTATTCTACAATGTATTGTTCTTGTGCTCAGTCTGGGATTGTTTTAGCACCAAGAAGTCCTCTGGTATCTGTGAAGACTCTGCAAAAATCCTATTGTATTGTAATGTAACACCATTTGCATAGCGCTACATACTCCTGATGTTTGCCTAAAGTGATGGTGGGTGGACAAGTAGAAATTCATAGAATTGTACAGCTGCACAATCCCCAGTGCTAGAGGGCGATATGAGCACAGCCTTCAGTATGACCACCTTACAACAGTCTAGCAGAACCATACCAGTGGGATCTCTGGCCGCAGGGTGCCAACGTCCTATAGGGCCAAAAAGGGGGGCAGCACAGACCACAGACTAGCTTGTTGGTGTGAAAAAGGCTGCTTTATTGGAAACAGGTGCAGCTTACATACAAGTTCCTTTGGCCTGTGCCGTATAAAACTAAACCTCACTAAATATTGTCTTCCTAATTTACCCCAACCCCTTCCCCTAAACATGTTCCCCCCTGCAACAATTATAAACACAACTTGCGATTTCCTAACCTTTCTACAACTACCTAACTAGGTAAACTTCTTATGTTCTTTCATAACTGTAACTATACATCATTATACCACAACTGACCTAGGAAAAACGCCCCATAGAAACATAGCGCACCACACCAGCACCTGTACCAGCGATAACCCCAATACACAATTCCCCCCCTCGATGCATCTGCTCCCAAGAAAACTACCTAGCTGAAAAAGTAATGAGCTATCCAACAACGAACCCCGCAAAAACCAGCCGGAAGCTGTGTCACAAACACCAAAATGGTGGCTTGTGACACAAGATGGCCGGTTATAAACCCCCCCCCCCCCCCCAAACCGCCAGCGCAAAACTAGCCCAACAAGCCCAACGCCAGCCCAATGGAGCCCAGCCTGCCCAATAGGCTCTGGCTGCCAAGCCCAAAACTAGCCCAAGCCCAGAAAGACCAACGCCAGCCCAATGGGCTCTGGCTGCCCCCGGGCCAAAAACCCCAGGGGGGGAGGGGCAGGCCTCCTGCTGGATACCACCCCCAAGCCCTATTGTCTATTGCCAGGCAGGAGGTCTGGTAAATGGCTGGAACCCCGGCATAAGTGTTCCTACAGCATAGCGCCTGTGGAAATCTATGTGGCCCATGCCACTGTACTAGTGGCCATCAGCTCACTATAACTTACACTTCATCATCCAGCACACTGCTATGCGCTGCGTCTCGGAACGTGATAACTGCACCTCGGTGGTCATCACGCATGCATGGTTCCAAACACACAGCCTACAAGATGAATTGTACAACTCATGTAGGCAAGCGCTTCTGCCGCCCACATGAGGGGGGTAAGTGCTTTAAAAATGCTGCAATGCAATATACTTCTATCTGCCTATTGTTGCCAAGGAAACAGGGATAAGTGCCGGACATCTGGTTTTATTGTGGTTGGAACCAGGACTCCTTTGAGGGTACGACTGACTGTTACACATGGTAGATTAGTAGGTTTACGCTGCAGCATTCAGCTGCTTCATTTCAGTCTCCTCACTCACAAGGCGGACATGGAGAGCTTTAAAGTGGTATTTGAGTTGCAAAATCGTTTTTTAATAACCAACACCATTTTGGACTTGCGTTATCTTTTTGAAAAACCAGCTGTACAGTTGCCCCTGGACGTGTGTTGCAGGAGTCCCAACCACTGGTGCAGGATTCAGTTGGAGGAATTACTTGAATGGGAAACTCCACCACTAGGCCCCTGGTACTGGGATTCATTTTCTGAGTGGGGATTCCACAAAGATCTCTTGTGCCATCTGCCAGTACGTTCTGTCCCCCTGCTATATAGTTTGTTTGCTATGTGTGCCCAGAGGTCCTGGAATGGGCTTAAACGTGGAAATTAGGCCCTGCTCTAATATGCCATTATTGGCTTAAAAGGCATGGGGTTGGGCCTAGCTTTTGGGTGGGGGGAGAGTCACAAAGAGGCCCAAGATGTTGCAGGTAGTGTGGTTACAGTGTGAGACAGCTCCTGGAAGGCTTTCAGTAGGGCGTAGACAGACAACAACGCGGCTGGGAAGGACCGAGGGCTGAGAAGGTCTCTGAGTGAGCATCAGACTCCAAAAGGAGTCAGACACGGAGTCCAATAACTGTGGGGAAGATCTAGTCACACAGATATTCTAGATGCTAAGCAAAGCCCAAAAGACTAATTTAATTTTCCACTTGTCCAATCTGTAATATTTTCAATTTGGACTAATTCAAACGCAGTGTTAGCATATTCGGGGTGCAGGATGCGGCGAAAAACTGTGAAACCTTTGCCCTGGGACATCAGAGTACCTTGCAGCCATTTGCGGGTGCATTCGCTGGCACTGAGGGCACATACATTTTCAGAGCAGCAGTGCATCAGCCTCCCTTCATAGACTTCTGTGATGCTCAGGTGTGCCACCCATTGTTGGTTCACCTTGACTACCCAGTTGCTGCGACACACCACCTTCCCTGTCCTATCAGTACTGTTGTCCCTTGGATCTGATGGGCAGCCTTTTCACCGAACTCTTTTACCTGGTTAAATTCCATGCATTGTGTTTATCTGTAAGTTCTGGTGCTGGCCTGCTTCTCTTTCCACACTCCAAGCCACTGTTGATTTGTAGAGCATTTTGCAGGTTCTAATGCATGATGCTCGGCTACAAATTGCCATCCTGAGGACTCTGGAGTCTGGTTCTCGCTGACATGCAGAATAAATCACCCCTCTTGGCAATGATGCTCCCCCATTTGTTTGCAAACTCTATTTGCACTTGTATCAAGATTGCAGAATTTTTGCCAATTAGGCACTGACCGTGACGTTTTCCCCACACAAAATCCACCGGGTAAAAGCTGGCAACATTTTACAGGTTAAAGCCACAGCATTCTGAGTTATGTAGCTTGGAACCGGTCAAAACCCTCAATACCGCCGGATTATCCTCCATTTCGACCTGTTCATGATTTGCTAATTCTGCACCTGAGAAAAGCAAAACCCTACAGTATCAGTAATTCTCCATGCGGAATTACCACTTCCTTTTTCTGGCCCGATCACAGTGAGGGCCCAAGTGTCTTTTTGTGGACTCGCATCAACAGGTTATAGAGCGAATTCCATCTCTAGACCCGGCTCATGGCGAAGATTCTTGTACAACAACCGTACATTGATCTAATAATTCTATTTATTTACCGTTAACTGTTTTAATCCCCTGCTTACCAACTCCCTGCCACTGGAATTTTTCCAGGGTGTTTAATTTTCCTGGTTTTCTGTGAGATGATATTTCCATGAATTATATAGGTCACCTGAGCTCTAGTGGGTGAATAATAATAATAATTCCTATTTGTGAAGCGCGAACATATCACCCCCTGAAGGGGCCATCGGGGAGACTAAGTGACATAGTATCCAGAGTCACATAATGGTGAGCCACACCCTTGAGTCAGCGACTCTGGCCGCTGCGCCACACCTCTCTATTTTGAGTTGGTTGGGCAGCCTATGCGTTGTACCACTGAAGACACCAGTCTCCAGATAGCTGGGGAGCGTGTGAAATACCCCCTTTGCTCATTATGTAATGCTACTTATGCCATCTATGAAGCACGCTCACTAACCAGACGAGAGCTATCTCTCCAAGTCCCTGGAGTTTCTTGTAGTGATGTATTGTAAAGGAATGCTTGCATTGAGCAGAGTTCATGGCAATTGGAAACTCTTATGAAAAAGAAGATACATTTGTGTTTAATTAGAGGCCTTGTGGCCCAGATTACCTTTGATTGACTTTAAAAGCTTGCTTGCTACTAGTAGTGCCAAGAAGCCCACAGTCACTCATAGGGGTTATACATTGTCGGCTCTGCAGCCAACACTCTGAAGGCAAAATTAGAGGGCGTGCTATGACCGTCAGAAAAGAAGACTTCTCGGGGTAAGACCAAGAGCTCCAAGAAACAGTGTGAAATTAACACAAAGTAGGAAAACATGGCAGTGGGCATGACAAGGGACCAAACTCAAGACCAGGAAATCATGCAAAGAGACATGAGTTTTAAGTGGTGGGTCACGATGATGCACCTGCTGGGGGCAGGCATGGTGAGATGCCAAGTGCCACTGCCATGGATGCACATGACATACTTCCAGCAGTTTGTTGTTAGCTGCTTGTTGTGTTGTGAGTGCATGCTACCTCAAGTTGAACTCAATAACCGCTAGATTACTACAGGAATGCCCCGCAGGGAAAACTTAAATGAAACGCGGGGGCTGGGATCTGACAAGCTTGGAGCATTCATTTGTCATCTGTGATCTATTTTCTTCCAATAATCCATTTTGCTTCGGCCTTGAGCCAATCATGAGTTTTCTGTTTTTGTGAAGGGGAAAGAAAATATGTTTTCTAGAAATAAATAATATATTTCTCCCATCACAGCAAAGCAGCATTTATTCAGGCAAAGTTTCTAATAAAATGGGCTTCAACAAATACCCATCAAAGCTCTTAATTTGAAATTAGTATTAGGTTTATTCAGAGCAGTAGTGAATCCAAAGGGTTGTCGACAGACATGAGAATTTATGAACAAGCTTGCCCTCCTCGTTCTGCTGTGCCTTGAACCTTAATAATGGATACTCACAACAAAGGACGCTACCAAAGCAAGGCAAGGTGGAACTAAGCATCAGTCTCAAGTTTGCTGTTGATGTAAGGGGCATAGGGCCAGATGTACGCCATTGAATTTTGTGACTCATAAATTGTGAGTCGCAAAATTCAATGTGCAGCAGTGTTTCAGACACTGTTTGTGATTCTCACTGAGGTCGCAAATTGCATGCCTCATGAATATTAATGAGGCTGTCACAATTTGCGACCCCATTGGGAATGGCTGGCACTCCCAGGGATGGTGGCCTGCTGGAGCAGCAGACCACCATGTCTCGGACTGCTTTGTCAATAAAGCAGTTAAAAAACATTTTTTAAATACAGTCCATCTTCGTTAAAGGAAAACGGGATGCATTTAAAAAAGAAAAATTAAACTTTTCAGTTACATTATTTAAGGGCAGGCAGTGGTCCAACCACTGCCTGTCCTTAAAAAATATTTGCGCATCCATTCACAAAGGGGAAGGGGTCCCCTGGAAACCCCTTCACGTTTGCGAGTGGCTTAACACCCTTCTGAGAAGGGGGGTAAACTGCGAGTGTTGCAGTTGCAAAACAATCATACATTGGGTATGGACTCGCTATTAGGAAGGGACGCCCTGGCATACCCCTTCCTAATGGCGAGTCGCTAACCCTATTCTACGAGTCACTAATAGATTATCGACATGCAAAATAGGGTTAGTACATTGTGCATCCGTTTTTTGCAGTCGCAAACAAGCCAAATGCCCCTTTGCGACCGCAAAAAACGGTTGTACATCTGGCCCATAATCCAGTTTATGGCACGTGACACTCACTACACTGATAACTTTCCATGTTCCCAGTGGGGGAGCCTATTTCTTGGCCAGCTGCCGGTAGCACTGCCCCAGTAGCTGGCTGGTTATCTTCGCCAGACATTCTGCTACTACCAATGAAAGTGACCCTGATGGTTAGCTGATGTAAATGAAGTAATGAGGCTAATAAAAGAATATAAGGCATTTATTATGCACTACAGAGAATAACTGGTGATCCCATCAGAAAGCAGGGAGCTAACTGACTAGGCAGAACACAGTAGAAAATGACATCAAGAAAATGGAATGTCAGACTTAAAGGGATACAGCAAAACATAAGTGCAGAGAATACAACATATCCTCTTCCCTTCGTATGGAAGAAGCAAAAGAAAAAAAAAAAAATACAAGCACATGCTCTTCGTTACAGAGAGAGAGACCTTATTTGCAAACAAAATCATGTAAGTAACCTGGAGGTCTTCTCACTCTCTGAGCTCTACCAACATTAACTTCCTTAGAAGGAACATCACGGCCGCACTCAGCCTTTTTGTACAGTGCCACACGCCTCAAGTTCCAACTTTCACCGTTGAATAGAGTTATAAACCTTTTATGAACAGACCTGACTTTGAATGGTCCCCTGAACTTTGTCAACCCGACCCCAACTCGACCAGGCTTGACTTTCACCCAATCATTCACCGCAATCTTACAACTTCCATCCGGTTCACCCACAACGCCAGGATTGTCAGGACCAACATTTATCAACTCTTTCATCCAGGCAGCAACCAGCTTGGTGCCAGCTGAACGCCCCCTCATGATGCTAAAAGGAACCGTTCCAGTCACACCATTTTCAGTGGTTCTGTAGGCCCAAACCAGGTCATTTACCAATTCTCTCACATCTGTCCTGGACGAAATTGCCATCTGAATTGCACCTTTAACCATCCGGTTCGCCCTCTCGACTATTCCATTCCCCTGGGGATTGTAAAGTGAGGTCCTTGAATGTGCAATTCCGCACCTTCTCAAGAAATTAGCCATCTCCAGGGAAGTCAACTGTGTCCCATTATCGGTGATAATCCTAGTTGGAAAACCTTCCTCCCTAAAAATGTCACCCAACACAATAATAGTGTTGTTGGTAGTGATCTCCTTCATGAATTTAACCACTAACCACTTTGAGAAAATGTCAACTACCACCAACCCAAACCTCATATCTTGACTCAACTGGTAAAACGGGCCAATGAAATCAAGACATATTGTGTGCCATGGACACCCCGGGTCACCTATTGAGCCACAACCAGTATGACTACCAACTTTAAGCCTCTTCTCACTCTCCAAGCAGTCCGTACATTTTTCCACCCACTGAGAGATTTCTAAGTCCATACCGGGCCACCAAAAATTCTCCCTAACTCTCCTCTTGGTGAGGGACTGGCCCAGATGGCCTTCGTGGGCTAGCTTAAATAAAGTAAACCTCAAATCCTGTGGAGGAATAAACTTATCTTCCATTAAAATCAAGAAACCATCTTTGTCCAAGACAGATAGCTGTTCAAGGACTTTCAAATATGGGCGAAGTGCTGGGGATAGGCAACTCTCTCTCCTTGGACCCTTTACAATCAAGTCCTTGACTTCTCTCAACACCACATCCTTAGCCATGGAGGTATTCCACAGACTCTTGCTAATTGCCGCGGCACAGATATCCACTACCTCGTCCACAGCAGCCACAGACCCTTCGGAATTGGATGATTCAACTCCCAACTTGTCTACTATCTCCCAAGGTAGTGGTAGTCTAGAGAGTCCATCGGCTTGGCAATTCCTCCAACCTGGGATGTACTCAACGGTATACAGATACTCTTGAATCCTAGCAGCGAGTCTAGCTTACCTCGCAGAACCCTTGCAGGCTCCACCAGGTGACAGGATTTTAACTAAGGGTTTGTGGTCTGTCAACAGCGTAAACTTGAACCCCCACAAATACATCCTGTAATACTCACAACCCCACGCTGCGGCTAAAGCCTCCCGCTCGATTATAGAGTAATTCCTCTCAGCCGTTGTGAGCGTCCTTGAAGCAAAAGCCACAGTCTTGATCCCAGACTCATGTACTTGAGCCAATACCGCACCAACACCCACAGCACTGGCATCCACAGTCAAGACTGACCTACGGTTGGTATCAAATGGTGTCAAGATGCCCGCATCCCAAATTTCAACTTTGATTTTTTTGAAACACTCTTCTTGCTCCACACCCCACACAAACTTGCATCCTTTCCTCAACAACACCTTAATCTTTTCCGTCTTCTCTGCAAAATCTCTTACAAACTTAGCATAGTACTCAATGAGGCCGAGAAACAACCTCAACTGATCTTTGTCGCTCGGAGCTGGTGCATTCCTGATAGAGTCTAATAAATCTCGCTTGGGTTTCACACCATCGACAGATAGGGTATATCCAAGGTATTCAACTTCCTCCACTGCAAATTTACATTTCTCTTTTTTAAGAGTTAATCCAGCTTGTTCCATCCTTTCCAAAACAGTTTTTAAAATCAGATTGTGTTCTTCAACAGTCTCACCAAATATCAGAACGTCGTCTTGGAAATACACCACGTTGTTCACTCCCTTCAGTACAGCCCCCATCATTCTTTGAAACACCCCAGCTGCGGAGGCAAGTCCGAAAGGCATACGTGTGAATTGATAAATCCCCTCAGTTGTTATAAAAGCTGTCAACGCCTTGGAGTCCTGATGTAACTTTATTTGATGATAAGCGCTGCGGAGATCCAGCTTAGAGAAGTACTTCCCCCCTTTTAGTGACAGAACTAACTCGTTGATGTTTGGTAACGGGAAGTTATCTACTACGATGTTCTGGTTCAGGTGCGAAGGTCCACACAAAAACGAAATTTTCCATCAGATTTGGTTGTGATAACTACGGGAGAAATCCAGGGTGATGTTTCTATCTGTTCTATCACTCCCTGATCCAACATTTCCTTCAACATCTTCTTCACTTCCTCACGTGCAATAAATGGAACCTTCCTCACCCTGTGTTGCATAGGCATGGCATCGTCACGCAGTACAATCTTATGCACATAACCTCTCAACTCTCCAATGTGCTCATCAAACAAACCATTCATCCCTTCGACAATTGAATCCGTGGTTATGCTATCCACAACCATCACCTGTTGTGCTGCCCTGGGATTAATGATTATACCAAGGTCATACTGTTGCCCCCATCCCAAAATCGCTGGGCCTGATCTGGCTACATACACCTTCCCTTTAACGGAACGATCCTTAAATGATATCACACATACCATAAACCCAATTACATCTATACTCTCACCTTGGTAACCACAAGGACTAATATCGCTAGGCAATAATTGCACATCTTTCCAATTTTCTAAGTACATGTCCTTGGGGATGATAGTCCACAACGACCCTGGATCGACCATCAGCTGGGTCTCTATTTCATCAATAAGAAATTGAGCTTTGGGCCTGAACCTTCTACCGGGCTCACCTTCACTGACACCATCCTCACCCAAACACAATATTTTGTTGGCACCCTCAACACCAACAATGTCTCTCACTATTTCCCTGTTTTCCACAACAGCTACTTTATCTGCATTTCCTCCCCTACACATCTTGGAGAAATGTCCCTTTCTCCCACACTTTCTACAGACTTTATCAATAGCAAAGCATCTCCTAAAATCTGAATTATGAAAAGTGCTCCCGCACCTACTGCACATCCTTCCTTGAAATCTGTTCCTGTCACTTCCTGAAAACCCATTGTTGAATCTCTTCGGACCTCTCTCACTCAAATCTACACCTTTCCTGTTCACAGCAGCAACTTCATCTTGTTCAACACAAGAAACTCCATTCCCTTGTACATTTTCCTTTCCATTATCTCTCCTTTCCATCTCTCTCATACATGCATTCGATTCTTCAACTACTTTCGCTATATCAATGGCCATTTGTAAGGTAGGATTGTTTGCAGCCCACAGTTTTTCCTGCATCTTTTTATTGCGACATTGTACTATCAACTGGTCTCGTATCATTTCGTCTCTTATCTCTCCGAAACTACATTTAATGGACAGTTCTCGTAACCTAGCTACGAATTGGTCTACTGATTCCTCATTCCTTTGGGGTTGAGTGTAAAATTTATGTCTGGCCATAACAATATTTACTTCCTTTGCATACTGCTTCTTCATGCGAGCCTTTGCTTCAGTATATACATTGGTTATTGCTCTCCCATCTTGGTTCAATCCTACTGGAAGATATTTAAAGGAACGTTGGCCTTCTTTGCCTAGAACGCTTAACAAAAGGGCTTTTTTTCTAGTTGCGCTAAAATCCTTTCCATCAAGTGCTTCTATATAGTTCTCGAAAATGTCTATCCATTCATCCCACTCGATGGGTGGATCTCCAGTTGTTTGTAAGAACATGGGAGGTACGATAACATTAAGATTTTCCATCTTATTCACAAAAAAAAATAGTATAGCTTGTATGCACTGTCTCCTTGTATGTGGATACTCTTTTAAACAAGAACTAATTTATTGGAAAACTCTTCACAATGTCCTAATCTTTCACATCAAATAAATAGTATACTTCTTTGCAGTATAATACATTAAACAAATGATCAAAAGGTGAAAGTTCGTTGTCTAGCTGCACCAGGTACTTCTTACTATCGAATAGCACACAATAGTGCTTAGCGTGTTAGAAGCTTACCGTATCTGTCCTTTATTTAAAGAAATTGCTTGTGCAAAACTGCTCCTCCACAACTGTTCCTTTCACTTGCGCCTTTTTTTTTTTTAAAATTATTAAGTTAACACGCAACAAGGCAGTATTTCTTTCAATGCGCGGTATTCCTTTCAACGCGCAATGTTTCTTTCAACATGCGTTGTTATTTATATTGCCGGAGCGCGTTACTGGGGTTGCTTAGTAACGCGAGTAAAACTAAGATGGCGTTCACGTAACGTCATTACCTCATTTCCGCTGCCTCATGTCCGCCCGACGCTGCCTGACGCTCGCTCGCCTTTCTGTATGACATTGTTTACCTTTGAGTGTGACGAAGGGTGGTCGACTCCGTTCGGACAGAGATGGACGTTCTCGAGTGAGTCTTCTTCTATTCCCTTACACAGCTCGCGCAGAGTTTCGAAAGATGCGTGCCAATTATGAAAGATGCAGCAAGTTATTTAATCTTGACTTTCTTGAGTAAAAAGTGCGTGTTAAGCAAACGGAAGTCCAAAAACGATTTCCACAACACAATCAACTGGTTATTCCGAAGTGTGGATATAATCACCAAATAATCATTCACCCTCAGGTCTTTCAATTAAAGAAGGTATGAAAGGAAAAGTCTGTGAAACTCACCGCCTGTTTGGATAGGGTGATGATTTCATTTAGTTTTCTTTAGTTCAGTTGATCTACACCGGTTTGCTGTAATTCTTTGGTTCACGTTCTGAGGTGGGAGTTTCCAGCAGTTGCACTTTACTTGGGGTACTAGTAACTGTTCTTCTTCAGATTTTTATCTTGATAGTAGGTTTTCATGGTTGTTTCCTGGTGATTTTCTTCTCTTGTGAATTTCTTTAAGTAAAAGGTTTCTTCTTCAAGTAGACTTTTCTTTTAAATATATAATCCACAGAAAATTGTTCGCGTGGTTCTTTTCTCACCAGTAGAGTTTCACTCCCTCTGTAGTTGTTTAGCTCACTCTGCTCATCGTCGCCATGTGATGTAAATGAAGTAATGAGGCTAATAAAAGAATATAAGGCATTTATTATGCACTACAGAGAATAACTGGTGATCCCATCAGAAAGCAGGGAGCTAACTGACTAGGCAGAACACAGTAGAAAATGACATTAAGAAAATGGAATGTCAGACTTAAAGGGATACAGTAAAACATAAGTGCAGAGAATACAACATTAGCCCAACCCTATTGACACAAATAAACAATTATATTCTTGCTATACAAGACAACTTTAATTACATGAATGGGGCAGTTCTCAGAGTTGTCAATTCTTGGAAAACCGCTTAACCTATGGTGGTATTACTGTTACACACTTGTTTACATTTTCAACAGTACTCCAAATCCTTATCCAGTTCATTTAAAATGGCTGAACCCAACTTATAATGTAATATATCTGCTGAATTAGTGTTATTGGTTTAGTGTTGTGAATACATTCTTTGAAACGCTCCATAACCTGAGAGTACAGGAGGCAACTGTGCCCAAGTAGAAGAGTATCGCAAGTGGGGGTCTTACCTCTCCCGTGGATGCGACCCCTAGGCCTGCCTCAACTGCAGAATCCTGCTTTCTACTGTCAGGCAGCTAACCCATTGTAGCCATGTTTGCACTGAGAAGGTTTCCAACACACCTCTGACGTCATTTCAAATCAAACTACTCTGGCTTTTCTCGTTGATGCCCTGAACTCATGAGCCCCAAGAAAGATCTTACTTAGTGATCAGAATAACTTATGATCGAGAAGAACATTGAGTCCCAGATGACACCATGGAGACCTGCACACAATGTTCAAGCCAGTTTTGGTAGTGTGTCCATTGCTGGATGTCCCATGTCAGTGTTTTAAAGCCGTGGACAGCCCGTCCACTCTGTTGTGTAATGCCTTGTAGAGAAGGGTGATGAAATTCCACTGAAACAAAACATGCTTTTTACCCTCTACTGTCCATCACCTTACCAGAGGCAGACTCGACCTATGCCTTAGGGCGCCGGATGAAGGTCTGGGTAGGAAATACTGCCTTGAAACTACTCTCTTGATGTATGCTTGAAAGAATGACAAGCTGGAACATTGACCATTAAGTGAGCTTCTTTTATGCAGTACCATTGTGGGTTCTTGTGAGATTTTGGTGACCCCTGCACATAACTGCCCCTCGACAGGTTTTTAACAGCCTCACCAGTACTCAAAGCACTAGATTTTAGAAAGCCAGGTGTGGTTCATTACATTAATGACCCTCTTCCTTTAAGGCATCCACGGCAACTTAAAAACCCTCTTTCAGTGCAGAAAAATTAAATGACCTCACAATTTGGCTTCTTGGTGAGTGTTCTTTGTTGCACAACACTGTTTAATTAATATACTGTCCAGTGCGGACACAGAATAATTTGAGACATAGCTCCAGGTGCCTGAAATACCAATCCAAGAGACCTGTACATATAAACGAATTTCTCTACTGCCTGTGACAGATGCTGTAAAAATTGATATTTCAGGAGCTAGCTCTGCTGTTTAAAGTAAAATCTTGGAAATGTACGTCTGAGATGTTTAGGGCCACAAACGACAGTGACTATTGTGGCACAGATTGGATCAAACCACTCTAAAAGGTAATAAACACAACACAGACCAGTTTACATGACCCTACACTTCAATTTATCCCAAGCACTAAGGAATCAAAGACTTTCAGATGGAAAGGGTCACTCTCTAACATTCAAACTGCACATCACGTGATGGACAAGTGTAGGAACTACATAATTTGATTGATGGTTGAAATGTGAATAGGTTTCCATTCGGCTCTGTATTGTATCTCGTGTATAGCTCTTTTTATACTCCTAACATGGACTCAAAGCCTTTTTTACAAAGTCCTGTAAGCAGACATCCAGATTATTCTGCATAGTTGGTAGTTAAGATTATGTGGCACATATTTAGGTTTCATGTATGAGGTGCTGAGCCGTTTTCCAAATATATTGCAGCACTCATGCTAGCGTGAAGCACACAGACGTGTGAGAGAGTTCCATATGCTTACCATGCTTACCTTGCCCTACGTAATCTTTGTTTCTTCCGTTCACTTTGTGGGAAATTACCACTACAGTTGTGTTGCTGGGTAGGCGTGGGATTGTAGTCTAGTAAAAACAAAAAAAGTCTGCACTAATGCATCAGACAGATGGCATGCTATAACCCAGGAGTTCAAGAAACACTATTCATGTGTGGACACCACAGAGAGGCTATTACCCAGAAAATCAAGACACCATTCTTCACTTGAGGGTACAATGGGATCCCCGCAGACGCGGAAAACCTCTCCCTCAGAAAAATCAGTAAACACAATTCATGCATGAGTACATGGACTGCTCCCAGGAGCAGCATCTCCATGCCAGAGAAGAGCCACTAGACACAGTAAAGTCAATGGACACTATGAAAACATGGGTTGTACTCAGGAGGGGTCAATAAACTCTATTCAATACAAGAGTCACCAGATCCACCCAAGAGTGGAGATACAATGTGTCCAGGGATCAAGAGTCCTGAGAAGAAACCACAAAACTCCAAAAGTACAGCGATCTATTCTAGTTGTGTACAGTCTTGTGCACAGTTGGAACTGGGGGACGGAAGGAAAGATGTTTCCAGTGAAGAGTACATTTCTGTTCTTTCGTTGGTTACTCAGACTATAGAGTTTAGACTATTTGGATAAGATAGGGCAGTATCTACCGAACGAATAAGAACTGATCTATTTTACATGTTTCTGAAGCGAGTATCTTTGTGACGGCATCTACAGGTGACTAGGGTCACATCAGCTTAGAGCCTGTGGACAAAATAAAGGGTTTAGGGTTTTTGTTTGATTCCACCATGTTGCCTGCCAAACATGTAAAGGAAACTGTAGAGTCATATTCATATTATTTGAACATAATTTCAATATTTGTGCTTCGCTTGGGAACCCATAGCACTGTTGCTAGGGCCTTCATGATTCTGAAAGTGGCTAAAATTAGTTGGCTATCATAGTGCCAATCTACTCATAAGCACTTCCAAAAAGAACATTAAAAAACTGCAAGTATTCCAGATCTCTGCAGCAAGGGTTGTGATAAAGACATGAGTCAAACAACATTTTGCCATTCTTAAACTTTGCAATGTTTCCTTTTTTAACCTCAACTTCAGCTGTGGTAATGTTTTCTGTACAGTGCAAGATACTTTTCACCACATTGCAAGACCATTCTCAGTGTAACCTAGCAATGGCAAACGTATGCAGAAGGTCTCTCTGCAAGCTTACCTCTTGCAACAAATGGTGGGTGGTTGACTGCACATTTTTCTTAGAACGGTGCGAAGTTTGTGAGAATGCGAACTTTTAAAAACGTGGACCCCTAATCAAGGTACAAACATACCGCCCCTTTTTTCTGAAGCTTGCACCAAATCCAAGCAGATGTTGAATTTAAGGCTTTGGCCATTGTGCATAAAACAGCACATCAGTAATTCCCTATATTTCTAAAGATGAGACTTGTACTATTGAATACTACCTGGAATGTATGTTAGGGTAGATAATGCCAGGTTATTATCCCACGTATAAAAAAAAGTATTTGATCAATCATTCGATTTTCAAGCGGAAAAGTTGTAAGCCTTATTGTCTCTTCTTTTTGGAGACCAACAGCCTTCTTAAACCCAAATCTTTTTCTTCTGATGACTGTTCTGCTTGTGTATTCCAGTACAAGAGCTCTGCTGGGCAGCTGGCTTTGTTTAGTACCTTATAAGAAATCTGATGATGATTGAGTATTGGGGGATTCTGGGTAAGTTGTAAGTACGTTTAGAGGTTGAGGGATGCTAAAGGAATATCGTAGACCTGGCGTCTACCTCTGAGCACTTGGGGGTTGACATGGCGGATGGCCACCATCTGCTTTTCATTGTCTTTTTTTTTCTCACGAGATCTTTCCAAGAATTCTCCCTTTGAATGAAAAACCAACAACATGCAGGAAAGTGCATAAATAAGTGTACAGTGCGGTGGGGAGGGGGAGGGGGAGGAGGAATGGAGAACATGGAGGCAGAGACGTGCAGGAGCATTTTTGTTCCTCGATGTGGAAACGTGATTGTTGGCAGATGGCTCTCATGACGCATGGAATTTGCGAAAACACAATTTTTTTAATAGTAATTCCTGGATGGAAACATGGAGGAATATTGGTTAAGAGGCAATGGACTTGCAAAACCTACTTTTTTAAAGTACAACTTTGTGAGAGGTAAAACTCCCCAGTCTGACGTGACTCTGCCATCTAGAGTGGAGCATGGAGGATGGTACAACTGCATATCGACACCAACAATATTGTGGTATACTAATTATCGAGGGTAAAATTATCAAAAGGAGAATGCATATAGGGAAGTATAGATTTACTACCCCTAACTCCACATCTGCGGCGGAACTTGAAAAAAGTATGATCTGTGTAAACAAATATATGAGGAGTTAGGTGTAGAAAATCTACATTTATTTACCTGTCAATATTTTATTTTCGATATTCTGTCCCATTGATATTTTTGTATTCAATGTTCAGTGGACATAACAGCATGGAGCCCCCCTGCCCACAGGAAATGATTGTCATGCAGAGTTCGGCATAAAGGACTGGGCCAATAAGGCTGATCAGCCATGCTGTTTTCCTCAGGAATCCCTCTTTTCAGGGTCCACGTAGCTGCTGTTAAATGTATCTATCTACCTACCACAAACTCAGGCCAAGCCTGCTTTTGTGAAGCATATTCATAATGAGGAAGGTAACATCACCCACCACTAGATGGCGCCATATATTGGAACTGCCTCAAAAAGTGTCCCAGTCCCTTATTTTTCTTTCGGACAATGTGCTAAAGCACTAAAGAGAACTACACCTGTCGTTGGTGAACTGGGTCCCCTAGAGCCTTTGACAGATGCCACTTCATCAATCGCTAATTCTGCACTTGAAAGGGTGTGTATCTATCTATCTATCTATCTATCTATCTATCTATCTATCTATCTATCTATCTATCTATCTATCTATCTATCTATCTATCTATCTATCTATCTACCCTCTGAATGAGTAAGTAGGCAAGTAAAAATATGGCCTTTTTGGGCTGACGTAGTGAAGCATTACTAGGTCTAAGGCTGCTATCTTCTTAACTCCTGTAGAGTCATCCTGCTCGTCAGAAGTAAGAGAGGGAAAAATAAGTGTACTACAGTTGCGGTCGGATAACAGGACAATGTATTGGCTGTAATGCAACCCCTTTACCCACACCTGAATATTTTGATTGTGTAAAATACTTGCACAGGAGTCTGGACAGGATCAGTAGACTTCCAGAAAACCTAAATGGATTGGTATGGTTGAGGTGGTGCATCAGGACTGATGCAGTGGGACTGATTTGGTGGGGTGGTGGTGATGACAACTGAACTAGAGTGGAGGTGTGACAACTAAGTAATAGCCAGTGAGGCTAGTATTAAGAGGAAGGCCGGACATTATACATTCTACAAATTAATCGATGGGCTGGGTGGGGCAAGTAGGGTTTTAAGCGGAGTCGAAATTGGAGATGGGAGTCGAGTGACAAACACATTTGATACCAAAAATGGCCTTAAGCAGGGGCGTGCTTTGGCTCCTAGTCTGTTTAATGTATTCCTTGCAGATCTTGCAGGCGTCCTTCCACAGGATAACTGCCACCCACCAAGCCTGGCTCAAGAGAAATTAGGCTGTCTTCAATATGTGGACGATATCTTACTATTAAGCCAAACTCCAATAGGCCTGCAATGTAGTATGAATGCCCTAAAGGATATATGGACAAGCAAGAGCTAGAGCTAAACTTGAATAAAACAAAAGTAGTACATTTGGTTAATTGTGAATACAAATCACTTTCCTGGTTTATGGAAGGGCAAAAAGTTGGGGTAGTAGCCACTTATAAATATCTAGGATTTAATGTAGAACATCAAATGCTTTTAAAAGATAACTTAGCCACCATTCAAGCAGAATCTCAGTCTTTAAATTATGGTTTTAATTTATTAAAAAAGAATTTGAGTTGCCTGTCATTTAGTCACCTGCTCACATGTATGCATGCTCAGCTAATGCCAGCAGTGACCTATGGTATGGAAATTCTGCAGGGGCACAAAGCAGCTACTCTTATTAAGATCCAAACAAACTTTCACAGCCCAAAATCAGCCTCGCCAGCCCAGGTACGCCTGGAGTTTGGCTTGAAAAATCAAATATTTCAATGGAAGAGTTCCTATATTAAACTGTGCAGGAGACCGCGTCTCTGAGAGATGCTCCATTAATAACATATGCTGGCAGGAAATTGAGGAGCAAACACACAGCAATTTAAAAGGCTCCCTGGGGTTCGAACTAAATCAGAACATTAAGGATGTAGGTATGCAAGAAACCTGGGGTGCGAGTATGGAAAATCTGCATTTTATCTAGCAATAAACGCATCAGCTAAGTTTTTGTCTTATACAACAGATAAAAATGCTTTTGCACAAAGGCGACACACCTGGACAGTGATCAACCACTATAAAAAATTTCTGCGCACTTTTCACAGGATCTAAAGCATAAATTGATGTTATTTCGTTTTGCCATTATGGAGTCCAAAGTTCTAATCCCTCTTGGAAAGACCAGCCGCAAAATCAAGATTGTCGGTTCTGCAGATAAAAGCACGAAATCGCTAGTTTATATTTTGTGTGTGTGCCCGGAGCCCTTGCTGAATAGGAAAAAACATTTAAAAGCAATTTTTATAAATTTGAACAATCGCTCTTGTAGGCAAGCAGTAATCACTTGGATAAACGACACCTCAATTCCTCTGACATGTAAGGGGGTAACATTTTCTAAATCAATCTTTAAATAAATGGAAAAAGTGTAAGAAAAATTTGCCATCTGGGGGAAACAATTTAGTAAGGTTGTTTTATACTCGACAGCAGAATTTTACAAAGCATGTACACTTTACTTGTCATTAAGCTGTTAATTAATTTAATGACGAATAGCTACTCTCTAGGTTTGCACAAGGCTCCTGCACTTTAAAAGTGAGTAAGCACGGGTACATTTTCTCCTGCTAAAGGAAAAAATGAATTTGTAGGGTGAGATGAAGGGTTGTGCTTACTGGCTTATTCAAGTTTATATGTTTACAGGGGTAATAGAGGTCTATAGAGGACATACAAACTAAAAACAGTGCTTTTCCAGCAAGCATGGGGTGATTTGTAACTTTTTATGAACAGTTGTCCTCCACGGTACTTGATGTTTGGATCCTGATAAAAGCGCTAGAGGCCCCTGGGTTATAACGCGCTATATAAATTGAAATAATTAAATAAAATAAATAAATAAATACGGTATATTTGCTCTTATATTTACTTATACAAGACCCTAGGATTGCACAAGCACTTTAAAAGAGAGCAAGGGCGGGGGATCTCATCCGCTATTAAGGGGAGAATGGCTAAGTAAAGAGAGAGGATGGGTTTTTCCAGTGGTTTATTCAACATGGCATGCTTTCAGGAGTAATACCGGTCAACAATGCACATGGCTCTCTATATTTAATTCATAATGTACCTTTACTTACAAATCAATTTTAAAGGCATGACAAACTGCAAAATGTAAAACAAAAATCCTTTCCTGGTGTTAGAGAAAATGGTTTTTAGGATTGCAATCTTGTATTTTAAATAAATGTATCAGTATGGTTTTCACAGTATGTAATGGATTTTACTAATTATGTAAATAAACTTGACTTTGAGCAGAGTCGACAGATCTCAAGTAAATATTGTAACAATTTTTAAATGTTTACTTTTGGTATGCCAATGTTATTGTCGCTCTGATGATCTCAAATTAGAGTGAAACACTTATCGAGGATTGCATTGACAGAGACTGTTAAACACTGTAACCTCCAGTGCAGTATGCCTTAAATGGAAACAAAATTGAAAGGAAAGACCAACAACAGTATAACCATATGCCAGAAGAATATTTAAGGACTACAACGTCCATAATGCTGTGCATGATACAATAACTAGGCTACTTATGACTAGTCACACCAGACCATAAAAAATACTTTAAATTGTTGGGCTACCATGACCACTGGGCAGAACAAGCAAGGAGAATGTCTTGGCACCGTTAATCTGTGGGCAAACATTCCTAATTCTAAACCTAGATAGCATTCTCAGGAAAGGGACTACCCACGAAACAGATTAACCGACCAAGAGAAACTTTTCAACAAAAAGTCAAACTAAATAATGTCCATTGATTTGAAGCTTAGCAGCTGTGTAAGGCAGACGCCATCTTTGATTCCGAGCAGTCACGTGCTACACACACTGTGGCTGTCCTCACTTAAGGACATCTTAAGATCCTGTACATTCTACTGCACTTACTCCACCATCAGTTTTTTAGAGATCTAATTGCAGAACATGGGGCTCTCAGAAAAATGCATCGCATGGTTGGTATTCGGGATAAGTACAGGAACCCGAATGACCACATATATTTTGAATCCCACGGGCTCACACATTTAACACCACATTTCATCATCGCCAGCTCAGCGGCATCTTAGGCTCCCACGACCACTTCCTGTGGGTTAGCATGATTATAGCACCGATGTGAGGACTGTGATATGCTTTTTGTACTCTTACCTTTAAAGTTTGGACGACACCTCTTTTAAATTCATCAGCCATTTTAAGACGAGTCATTGGAGATCTGTGTAAGCCTTTTACATATATTATTCTTATTATTATTAAAGTTAGCCAATCAGAATTTCAGTTAGCAAATCAGAATTCGAGAATTAGTATGTTGTCTTTTGTGCAGCCCTTTAACTAGTCATGATAGGGTTTGCAAAGTTGATAGGGTCCTGTGTGGCGAGTGGTCTTCTGGGAAGTTGTGGAGATCACTGGGCGTGGTTCACTTGTGGTGTTCGCTGTATAATTAAGTCCATTAGCTGATTGGGAAACCCTGAGCAGAAGGACTGGATGACTCAAACTACCTTGTGGAATATCTTTATCAGCCCGACACAATGTCAGCATGATCTGAGCATAGGGTCCTGTGGGACCAGCATTTGATTATTTATTTTGTAACTTTTATAAACGTTTTGCTTCAACTTGCAGTGGAGTGCTTAATATTTCCCTAGTAAAGGGGATAGGAGTAAGACAGTACAAAAGATATACTGGAAAAGCAGCCTTGGATTTATTTTCTACATTTAACACATTCTTCCGAGACTCCAATTGGTACAAATTACAGCTGTGTGGCTGGTTCTTGGTATGCTCCGTCGATAACCTTGCTGCCAAGCTATGCCCAGTGCCCTTAAAAGTTGTCCAATCGACAATCCTTTGGCCTGTTGGAATGCTGTAATAAGCTAGCTGTTTCTTTCCTTGGACTCTTAATTTTGGACATCATTCTCCCGAGCAGTGCCTAGTGCCGAGCACTGGGATGCCTTCCGTGGTCTCTGTGTACCCTGTAAATGATTCTTATTCAGAACGTCATTGACCTGCCTGAACAGGTTGGGGTTTGCTGCCAGCTCACAGACACCTGAAGTCTTAGCTTCTGCACACCTTCAAAGTTCCCATGAGTAAAGACATACCAACAATAATCTTCTAAGCATTGCGGTGTTACACATGCATTACCCTGTTGCTGGTGAGTTTGTAGGCCTGCGAGTGCAAAAATTGGGAGCTGAGAAGGCCTGTTGCATTTCCTTCCTGATTGGCCAGAAGAAGTGTGGCTCCTCCCAGTAACCACAAAACCAGCCTCCGCACATTAGTGCATGCGAAAGGCACCCAGTGTCTCCCTAGGTAGGTCTCATTTGGGAGGCAAACCCCCAAAAAGAGTGAAACACCTCCTTGGCAATCTTCTAAGTCATGATTTAAGATGGAGATTTGTATTGAAGAAAATAGCAAGGGAGCATACTTTTCTTGACATCAGGAAGGGAGAAGAAACAGACAACATACCCAGAAGTAGAATCCAGTAGAAAGTTTCAACTACAAGAAGAAGATTGGGGTTATCTAAAGAAACATAAAGTGCATTGTGTGCAATGTCTTTCACCTCTACTGTACATGTATGATATACTTCTTGATTAGGCATTGGGGCAGTGCCCACGGGTAATGAGAGAAGAGTGCGGAGTTTATGCACCTTCAATGGGCAGGCAAGACTCCAAGCAGTTTGTTCAAGGCAGAATGTTCTAATTGTAGGAGGTGTATTCTAAAAAACGCGGAGTTTTGGACTGCTCTGCAAAAGAAATGGAAACCCCTGACATCCAGCCTCCTGACCATTAGAAGAGTTGGTGGTTGGCTGCTGGGGCCTGGGCTTAGCACCATGGAGCTGTCGGACACGTATCCTCGTAAACTAAGCTTTAAGTTGTGTTTACCCAATAGAACGTTTTCCTTTTGATGAGTGCACAAGGGCAATTGTTTGCTTTCTTGAGGAGTCCATAAAGACGATACATTGGTGTCAAAGGCTGTAAAACATTGGCTGCACTTTAAGACTCAGCTAAGACAACCACAATGTGAGTAAGGTCTGCCTTGTACTGCATTTACCATGATGCATTTCTTTGCAATGACTGCAACAGGCTTGTGACCTTTGTACTATGTCTCCGGACCAGAGATACATTAGATAAGTAGAATCATCTGCACTTGTCATAGAGAGCACTGATGCAGTTTGCATTTGTAGAACACATTGCTACAATCGGTGTGGCTTGGTATCACTGTTCAGACTTTGTGTGCCTTGCTCCTAGCTGGGGCCTGCCGACATGCTTAAAAAAATACATGTTTGGAAGGGTGCATGGCTGCTGGGTGTCTTATGTATGAAGTGTCTTTTGTTGTGGGAGAGGACCGGAGCAATGCTTCGTTCTTGTCGCCGCAGAAGCAGGCTTATATTTCCAAAGGCTGGTTTAGCTCTTTGAATACATACCTCCACCTGCTAAGTCCATGGGTAAAGTTTTTATTATCCTTGTTCTTTTTACCTGGTACAATTGTTCTGCCTAGTACTTGACATCGATGCAAGTATCTAGATGCTAGTAGTAGAGACATACGTTTCATAAGGAAAAGCCAGGACTTTATAGCTCTGCAGAATTTAGGGTGGAGAGAGTGAAATCGTATTCAGGTTGTAAGCGCTTTCAGAGCTTGCCAGTTTGAGCGGAGAAATGTGCACCCATATTCTATTCTGTTTGTACTATGAAAAATGGGCAAAGGTGGTGACTGTGCCATTGAAAGTAGTGTGGTAACTTCTCAGGTGCCATGATCTCACAACTACTCAACCATGGTATAAACTACATATTGCACTAGGCATCTACATCTATACTATATACGAATATTGTATTATTCTTCAGTGGTTAAAAGATAAATGGATTGTCGGTTTCTTTATGAAATGAAATGAAATGAAAATGTGATTTGTAGAGCGCTGCAGCTGCCCTGAGGCGTCCAGGCGCTGAAACAGAGAAAGCCCTCATGAGGTTACTTTATTAGGCATTAAACAGTAGGGTTTTTAGCTGTTTGCGAAAGCTAGTCAGGTTGGGGTTGTTTCTCAGCTGCAGAGGGAGGGTGTTCCAAAGTTTGGAGACATTATACAAAAAGGAGCGTCCTCCTGCTCTGGCTCTGTGGATTCTGGCAATCTTGGCCAGGAATGCTGTTGAGGAGCGGAGGGATTTAATGGGCCTGTAGGGAGAAATCAGGGAGCGGTTGATGTCTGGGCCCGTTTCCCAGAATGTCTGGTGGGCAATGCAAAGCGCTTTGAATTTTACTCTGTCCCTGACAGGTAACCAGTGTAAGGTCTTTAGGCCGGTTTTTATTGAAGTCCTCCAAGGGATTCCCAGCAGCGCTCTGGCAGCACAGTTCTGGGTGCGTTGGAGCTTTTGTAGGGTGTAGTCTGGTGCTCCCAGGTAGAGGGCGTTGTTAAAATCCAGACGAGATTGGATGAGGCCCTGTATGATTATCTGTTTGGCCTCGAAGCGGAGGAGGGGAAGGACTTTTTTGATCACCCTGAGGAGGCCAAAAAAGGTGGCTGACATCTTGGTGGCCTGTGTGTTAAGGCTCAGAGACTTATCGAGCGAGACGCCTAAGCTTTTGATGTTGTCTCTGGGGGGTGGGGCCACTCCCATGCTTGAAGGCCAGATCAGCTCTATGGAGGGAGGGGAGGCTGGGCCCAGGAGCATTAGCTCAGTTTTATCGTCATTGAGCTTTAGGCATGAGCTCATCATCCACCTCTTTACGTCCTCCAGGCAGGCCGCTAAGTCTGGTGGCGACTGGAGGCCGCTCTTCTGTGCAAGGGAGACCACCAGCTGGGTGTCGTCCGCATAGGAGATGATCTTGACACCATGGCATTTTGATTCCACCCAGTAGTGATTAAGGGTGGTGTATGTTGGTGACATTAAATGCTTTCATTCTTACCATGGCTCATAATAAATAATACCAGTGAGATTGGAGCTAGAAACTCTCTTATTTGCCAAACAAATTCTTCAGTGGATTTGTACTATATGATGCATCGCAGCATTTTGCACTCTACAAAAGCCATTATGTATATGAACCGGTCATGTTCTTTGTTTTGTTTAGAGTGAACAGAGTATGAAAGGTCCTCCAAGCTTTAAACATTATTATTGGTAGTAGAAACATTTAGCATTTCTATTAGTGAAGTTATTGTTCAATGCGTTGCAGCATAACTACAGAGCTAATCTCTAGACTGTTATTAGGGATTCGATTCGTATTTGTAAGACTGCGGTGAGGAGGCTGGGTTCTCTAAAAGATGAAACTGGCTTTTAATTGTGCATACCTGTTAGATTACAAGTGGAGGGCATTACAAATAAACTACCCTTATGTGGTACATTTCGCAATCGGGAGCTAAACATTAACGCGTCATTCCTGGAACAGCGGACAGAATGTATCTAAGCCATGTCGATGGCACAGACATAGTGTATCCTCAGCTCAACGGGTGTAAATCACATAATGTATCCTTATTGCTCCAGACACAGTGTATCCTGGTCTGAACAGATTTAGTAGCCACAGTGTATCCTTGCATCAACCACAATAGACCGTCTAGCCTCAGGTCACCAGATGTCATTGACACCAGGTATTGTTTCCTACCGTGTCTATCCCATACCATTGCTTCCTTGCTGTAGCCTTTTGAAGTAGAGCACTTAACCGAAAGAAATCCAACCGTAGAAGCTGTTTATGCAAACAATGAATGAAGAGAGTGCCCATAAAACTGAATTGTCTTCGGCTTTGACCGCAAATTTTGAACTACACCTGACATGTTCTTCTCAGTTGGTTGGCGTCTGCTGGAGTTTGCTGGTTGGGAAATGGTCCAGTTAGGGGCAGCTCCTCCACGAGGGCGGAGGAGCTTCGCCTCACCGCTTTCTCTCAGTGCCAGAAGCAGAAACATAAAATGGTAATAACTTGAAGTTATTACCATTTTAGGTTTGGTTGCGGGCAGGCGGGTGGGCGGGGCTGCTCTGTGGGCATGGGAGGAGTGGTGTGCCCGCCCACTCATGAGTGCTCAAAGACTTCTTGGTCGGCCCCCTGGGGCCGCCCAAACCCGTAATGCGCACTCTGCCCTTCTCCATGCATGCTGCATTGCAGCCTGCATGGAGAACATGGCCTCCTCATAAGCCCTTGGGTGGGCGGCGTCCTGACCAATCACAGCGCTGCTTGCAGTGTTGTGATTGGCTTAGGGGAGGGAGCCTGGCTACCTGCTTCTGCTTCCTGTTCCTGCCGGAGGAAAGATAAGTTTAATTATTTTTTTAATGATTATTAATATTAAATTAACCCCCCCCACCTGAACCCGCACGACCCCCCGCCTCCCCCCACCCGCGAGCTATGCCGGCCGCGACTGGTTCTGGTACAACTGTCTGATTTGCTGGAGTCTGCTAAGTCTGCTAGTTGGGAAATGTCCCACTACACCTGACTTGGTCTTCTCGGTTGGTTAGTGTCAGGGATTTGCTGGCGTCTGTTGGTTGGGCTTCTAAGAAAGGATGGGCTTACTGTCTTCCGAGGCCTCCAGTCTCTCCTTAGATGCCGCCCCTTTTCCCAAGTCAGTGTTGCGGGAATGTGTATGACCGAGAATTACTTGAGCAACTACTCATTCTCCAGCGGTAACTCACCACAATTATATTTGTTCTGTCGGTAAGACTAGAGGGTCGGTCCCAGCCTATCCGTTGAAGCAGTGCCTGGTTCCACTGGTACAGCAAGCTGTGGGAGCGAAGCTCAGGAATCAACAGAAAACCCCAGAGCCTTAATTAGTGGACGGATCTGAGGGGGCTCCTTGTTACTAAACCTGGGCCCAGACTGACACCTGCTGCTATGTTTAGTTTCAGTATTGCAAGCATATGCCTTTTGTGTTTAGATAACAGCATGTTTATTTTTTATTTTTGTACTTGTAGGCTTAATATTTCTTGCATATGTTTTTGAGTTTGTATTTCTTTTATTGCAGATGTGTCCGAGGTTAAATGTAAGAAAGAGTCAGGGGATGGATGGATGGTTGAATGGATGCACAAGTGCAAAGCTGAGAGACAGAGTTCATGTATGAAGATTTAGTGATTACCTTAACCAATCAGTGACACAAAAGGCACTACCATTTATAAGCCAGATCTATTTTCATTGCAAATGTTGTTTAAGGTATATGTGCTTGTTGTTCTGGGCTGTGTCTTGGTACAATAACAGAAAACTCACAGCAAAAACGAGATGTTCTCGCCAAGTGAAAATAAAAAACCGATTGGAAGACGAAGGTTACGATGGGAAAATGCAGTTTGCCTACCAGTGTAAACGCATTTCGTGAGAACGATAACTGCGAGCAGTTTGCTTCGCGCACTGATATCGCAGGGATGTACAGTTGTGGGAAATCAAGCCGTGATGATCGTAAACAAACTCAACGAGCGAGATGTCAGCAGTGACCTCAAGTGTGGATGTCATCAGAAAACGATGTTGATTTATATCATGTTAAGTGCCACAAATAACTTTTACAATTAGGGTGCGATATTATTTATTTAACGGTTGCATGCTGCCACCTAGTGGAACGGTACGTTACTTTCGGCATTAAAAATGTAATTTGGAAATTCGTTTTGTGCAGTCTTGGCCTTATATAAATATTTATTAATACAATGGACATATATGACTTTTGAAAGCCTCATCTCTTCAAGTTTATCGTACCTCTGTTTCAACTGTGCCGTAATCACAACTACATTGGGATTTCCTCTGTGACAAACGCAGCCGGATTTACGGACACCATGTGGCTTGGTGTACACGGAATGCAAAATTACTTGGGTTTAACAGGTATTCCCCCAAGAAAGGACCAGGATGTAATTTGTGCCAGAATTTTGGCTCGGGCGGCTGTGACCACGCCCAAAACGTATGCGCCCAATTTCCACTACTGATGCAGGCCCACTCTTCAAGTCCCTGTCCACTATAGGTGTCTTCTATTCTATACTCCCCTCTGTCTCTGGGTGATCCATGCTGCTCTGTCCCCTCACTTCATTACCTATATGTACATCTTCTTTTCTTGTGCTGCTTGCTCTGGCCTGCCGTTGTTTAATCACTTTTCTCCCTCCTTTAACACACACCTCCCTTGTTACATTTTTTCTTCCTTCACTTTTTCCATCTCTTCATTCCTTGATGCTTTACGATTTTCCTTCCTCCTCCTTTATGTTCATTCATTCTCTTTCTTTTCCTCTTTACGTTTTTCATTTTCTGTTTCTCCTTTTCACTTATTTATTCTGCTGCCCTCTTACCTGACTTCTCTTCTCCATGGTGAGGTCCACCAGGGATAAAAATCAACAAAGTGGAACCTAGCGAAAGTGTCCCCGGGAAAAAAAAGAAAGCGATGAGAAATAATTTTGTGAGTGTAAACTTTAACTCCCAGGGAATGTCATGAAGAACATCTTGCAAAACCTGTCCTTATCTTTGCAGTCAGCACATAATTAGGAAAGAACACCCAGTATTTTTTTTTGTAGGATTCATTTTGTCATTCGTGATGCACACGATTTGAAACAAATTCCATTTCAGAAATGTTTTCCTACTTTGGCACCTATGTTTTTCATTGGTACGGGAAAATATATAAAAATAAATAAAACAAGCTGTCTATCAGCTTCCTAACAAAAATGATTAAAACATCCAGGGATTGGTGGAGGATTGTTTGCTTGTTTGTTTGTTTTGGATGTGCCTGTATTGACCTCGCATTTTGGGATACTTTTCAGTTCCTTGACATTTTTATGTAGAAATGGCGGCATATTCCCCCGATCTGTTGGCCCTTCTAATATCGGTATGTGCCCTGTCTATGTTGTTCATCATTAAAAGCGCATTCACCGTTGTACCGCAGTGCAGTGGTCAAAGAGCTTTTCTTGGTGGATTCAGGCTGTGGATGGTCAGGCCTCTGGGCCCATGTGCTGCTGCAGGTGATGAGCTGAGGGAGGCTACCATGCTCTTGAAGACAGTAGCCATCAGGCGTGTCTGCCGGACCATACTGATGAAGGGGGTCAGCTTAGGGCTTTATCTAATTCATTCTAGTCTGGCTGTCTGTGCTTCTATGTCATGAAAGTCGGTGTCTTTAGGACAACTGCGCATGGATTCCAATTGGACCGGCTTGCAAGACTGTCAAAAAGTGGGGTGAGTTCAGGAAGCTTCCAGATGCCTTCTGTTGGCAGAGATTACTAATGGGTCTGGATGATCAAACCTACGCTTATAAAGCTGAAAGCGATTGAAATTTCTTGATAAATCCTGCTGGTTGGTTGGTGTGATCTATTATGTTGACGAAGGGGGCAAGCTTAGTGAATTTCCAGTGGGCTCTGGTTGGTGGCGACATGCTATTGTGGGTACATGACATCTCCTGGTTGATCTTGGTTGGTTGTGGTTTGGCCACTGTGCTCAGTTAGTCACACATTCACATCTCAGCCATTGTCCAGGTTGGTTTAGTTAATAAATTCCAGTTATTCCTGTATAAATATAAATCACATGGTTTCCCGCACTTTGCAGAAATCTTACTATAAAACGGACACACTATCAAGTCAGAATTTTTAAGTTGGGACAAATCTTATTATTTTTTAGGAGAGGTTTGCTACTAGCTTTGTCCACCAAACGTCTAGCATTAATTCCTATAATCAGAAAGGATCCTGTGCAATAAATACTTGACCAAAATAAATAAACCATGTCACACATTAACCTTCGATGCTCATGACGAGCCACAGCTCGTCATGAGGTACACCTCTCGTGTGCTCATGACGAGCTGAGCTCGTCATGAACAATGGGAATCAAGCACTTTCAGCACTGAAGAAGAATTCCAATAGCAGCGATGGTGTTAACTCATAATTTTTTCACTTACCATCTTGCTAGCAGATTTTGTACAATTCACAAAGTTGTTTTCAGATTCACGTTTCTTCATTGGTCCTCACATCATTCATGGAGGGAAACACAGTAGTGTGTCTAAATGACATTATCAGGAGTATGATTCCATAAAGAGATAAACACTTTATCCCTAAATGTTATGTAATAACCACATTGCTTCAGTTAATTTCATAGTTATGGAAGCCTTAGTGTGTCAATACGTTTCAGCCTTCGAGCATTGCATGGCTTCCTCATAACATACAAAGAACACTGCATCGGGTTCACAATACTTAGTCCATCAACATGTGTTGCTCTTTTTTTAACTAGTGACATGCTTCATAATTATAGAGCAACCTTTCCTAGGAGCTTGATAGGGTCTTACTTTATATATTGAGGCAGAATCTCCAAGATTATGTGAAGGGTTCATCTAATAAATTCAGTTGATACTCCTCTGTGAATAGTCCTCTTCCATCAGACTATAGTTGGCGAGTAAGTTTATGTCCTCTCGCTCCGCAGTCATAAATTGCTCCCAAAGCTCCTGTCCTTCAATGGTTTGGGTATGGATTGCTTCCTCATCATGTGTTATGTTATGGTTGAGTAAGAGAATACTTTCGCAGTTCAGACTTGACAAATCGTAATCCAGTGGATTGCTCTCTTTGCTCATTCCCAACTATGGGTGCGACAGGGATTGCTTCCTTTTGCACTTTCCAGATTTTGTTTCATGGGTTTCTCCCGTAGCGTGTATCCTTCTATAATTGATTCAGGGATTGTACCAGAGCTTCTACTCTTTGAAGGTCCGCCCTACAGATGGGACAGGGGGCCACTCTGTAGCTTGTACCCTACTACCTGCTTCCATAGCATGCACCCTTCTACATATGAGTCATGCATTGCTCCTGCAATTGGTATTCTTCTACGGGTTGGTCCTAGATTGCAGACAGAGCGTGTGGACTTCTAGAATCTGGTTGTTCCCCCTCCCACCTATGCTCCATCCAAAGTTATACAGTATTCACGTTAGGTTAGGAGATTGGTGTTCTCCTCTTATTGATAGTTTTGTTGTAAATGATATTCATGCTCTCTGATGTGTTACTGGCCGTCTCTCATTCAGGTTATTAACTATCTTATTCTGTTGTGCAAGACGTCCATCTGTACCGTGTGATTTGCAGCTTTCTTTTAATTAGTCACATTGAAAGTGACCACTATTTTTAATTATGATTTTACCTTACCAGTAAGAAATCCTCTTCAATTGTTTCTTCACCATCTACTGCCTTCAAATGCAAAAGGGATGTTCTTATGCAGAACCTGCTCTCCCAGCTGCAGCATTTTTGCTAGAGTTGTTCTTCTGCACCAACCAGCAGAAGCTTGACCCTCAGCCCAGCAGAGGCGCGCTGCAGCCAGGCTCTGAAGTAGATCTGATCTGTGATCTGGAGTTGGGTGGCGCCCTGTGGGCTGGTAGAATCGCTTTCAGTGTCTACTTGCCCCAGTATGTCGTACAAGAAGTCCCGCCTACAGAAAATGTTGCTGACCAGCTTTGCTAGCCACACTATTCATAACTGAATAAAGTGCTCACCTGGAGATGGTTCCTGAGAGGCACACAGCTTGGCCAAAGCATTGGCTGGTGGTGTGACTAAAACATTAATATTTGTGGTGGTTTTTGTGGTTCTGACATTAATGGTGATGCTAATGCCTTCAGGCTGCTGCATGTGTAACTTAAAATGCTTTATGTATGAATATTAGTGCCTGTCAAACCTTATTTTGGCTGGTGACATGTAAAATAAACCTGTTTGACAGACCTGACATTGGTATTGTTTTTCTCTTAGAAATGTAGATGTCTGGGTGGGACGTGGATTGCACTCGCCCTGAACTGACGGACCCTCGCCCGCTCTCGCCCGCGCACCATGTTTTTCGGCTGGCTGCTATTCGCGCTCCTACCTGGAAGATCGGCTGCGGAAGTCATCGCTGGTAAGGACAGCCTGACCATCCCTCCTCTGCTCCTTTGGCAGAAGGGGAATTAGCTTGTTTTTTAAGGTGTTGAGGGCCGACTATAGAAACATGTTGAGTAAGGAGAGAGAGTGGATTTTCTTCTTGGAGATTACCTCTTATGACCTCTTATGACCGTCCATGTTTGCAGACAGGCATGACCTCTTTGCATTTCTTGCAGCTACTACTTTGGTGGCACAAATCATTGCCACGAATAGTGCTGCCTTTTACCTGAGATTGCGAATTAGAGGAGGTACAGATTACAGCAGAGTGAGCAGAAACCATGTTAGTCTCACAATTGTCTCACAATTGTATAGTGGAGAAGTGTGGCTCACCGGTTAGAGGAGGCAGACCCGGACGCAGAGGTCAGACCCGGGACCAGGGTTCAATCCCCGACGCAGCAGGGTCTTGAGCTAAAAAATGTCCACTGACTCGATAATTCTCGCCTCGGTGCCTACTCGAATCATGGGTTCACACTCTGCAACTCTGGGCAATAGCTTGCTTAATCTCCACTACGGTCCCACCGCGATGGGATGCCTGGCTTTCGCCTTGGGGATGCCCAGTAGGGGTTATCTCGCAGGGAAAAGCCAGGACGGGTTCCCAAAGCAAGCGCCTTGAGACCTTACGGTGAAGGCCGATTTTACGATTTAATTGTAATGTGCCAGTAATGAAATTCAAAAATGTTAAATGACAGGACTTGAATCTGATGTCACTGCATAATTCTATTGAAACCAGTCATGTCCGTGAGGTCTAGCAGTAGGGATGTATGACGTTACTCCGCATACTTTTACTCCGCATACCGTTACAACGCGACTTTTACAACGCATCCCATTACAACGCATAGCGCTTTGAGGTGCTGGATAGTGGTAAGTATAATTTACTATTCTAACTCCAGTCCCCGTGGACCCTAGGGAAGGTGTTGGATAGTAAATTATACTTATTCCCTATCCTAGAGCGCCCCCCAGCGCAATGCGTTGTAATGGTATGCGGAGTAAAAGTCACGTTGTAATGGTAGTGCGGAGTAAAAGATGCGTTGTAAAGGGTGTATACCAGCAGTAGACTCCTTATGCGCCAGTGCTATGGAGACAAGGTCTAGTCAGGACAAGGTTACAGACTGTGCACCTCATCTGCTTTTCATCACCTTTAACACCTTAGCTGCGTGTAAACATTTCTCCCCAGTGCTGCGCTGTCCATTAGAACTAGTGCTGAATGGACGTTCAATGGTCGTGCGCAGCACTGGGGAGGTAGCGCTGCTGACGACCATTGGCCGTCAGCAGCACTTAAGGGGTTAAATAAGCCTCCAATGGGTGTTCTGCCGCTTTCTCATAATATGTTTAGTGACCGGGCTGCTCAAGGTCCATCCACCGTACAGAGTACATTCTTGCTGGTTGTGGTGGGTCTGTCAAATGCTCACAAAGTAGAACTTCAGCTGCTAATTTTTTAAAATATTGAGAAGTTGTAGGCAAGACTAGTTCAGGTGTTGGTGCAAGCATCAAAATACTATATGGACACAGAGTTGTGTCACAAACATGTAGGATCACTTGCAATCCACATTTAGCTGATCCCAGGTTAGCTTCCTTTCGGATTAACTAGCTCCTTTCTGCAAGTATATCTATCCTGTTGGTTAATTTATGTGTGTTCTGCCAGTTAGCCTGTTGTCTGGTATTATGTTTAGTTTTGTATTTGACATCACAGCTGTTTAGACAGACCTATTCTTTTCAATATACATTCCATACCTGCTGTTTTTCAGCCTATGTCGGTCACATCTCGGCTCCGCCAGAGGAGTAATTCCTTTTCACCAAATGCCATTCGCTTTTTGAGTGTATTCAGTGGTGTATATGCTTTGAATTTCAAGAGAGACTATTTTCCATTAATCTACTTCTCCCTCCATTGGCTCCTCGCTGCTTCTGTGGTCACAAATGCACATTTGTGTATGCCTTTCTGACCATGTTAAGACATTAAATCCAGACCTTTTAGATTTTCCAATGCCTGATTTATTTTCATGATCACGAATTTGTAAACACTGCTACCTTGCCCGGTCCTAATTCATGTATTAGAAAAATTATCATTTAGGCCTTCAACCTTACAGGTTTTCCCTGTTTCTGCACCATGTACATGTCCATCACCTACAGCTTCTAAAGGGATTCTGCTGTGGCATTGATTCTTGAGATACCTGTCCTAGTGTGGTATTACACACTACTGACCTTGTCCTTTTATCTCCGCTACAGCACAATGCAGGTACCCTCTGGGGATGCATGACCGTACCATCCGCGACGAGGACATCACTGCTTCCAGCCACTGGCATGAATCCACTGGACCTCAGTACGCCAGGTAATGTGTGGGTCAAGCTATCTTTGCACGTTCCTGAGGAAAGTCTGCAGGGTACAGCTGCCACAGTGCACGTCTAGAGCAGAGGTGTCCGTGGTGGCCCATGAGAGCCACATCCATGACCGGTTGGAGGAGAGCCAAATGAAACACTTTAACACAGAGTGAAAGGAAGGCGAATCACCGAGTCAGTTGTTCTTTGCATCTTTGCGGTGTGATTCTGAGAGCCCAGGGTTGGATGTTGATCAGCCTGGTCAAGTAGGATGTAGTATGCAGCATCCCTAGATGAATGGATGGCGCATCTCAAGATTGTACCTTCTCCTTGAATTTCTCATACCCAATTTTCGAAAGGATTGTATAAGTACCTGAAGCAATACCCTCTGTTCTATTGCATATTCTTATAAATGTAATTCGTATATGTGCAATAAAGTATACAAAAACGTGATGCTAACAGTAATGCCTATGCACACCTGAACAGAACTATTTCACAGTCGTGTACGGTATGTAACACAAAAAAGGGGAAAATACGACGTAATGAGACTTTGAGAAGGTTTAATGGCTCCACAACCAGCCGACACGTGTTTCGTCGCATGGGAACAATGTCTTCGCGACTCTTCAGGGCTGTCACTTTGGTAAAAATAGGTCAAAAGGTCGCTCCACCGGTGATATTTCCGACCCGGCAGGGCCCGTGACTATGTGGGTAAGTTTCCCCAGAGCGCGTGATTCTTGTCAGGGTAATTGAAACGTGCTGCAAGGGGTCTGGTCACACCCCTGTGCCCTAGTAAGTTCTTGCGTCTATTTGTGGCGAGTGAGCTCCGGTTAGTAGATAGAAAGGTTTGTATCCCGGGAGCGGATCTGGTTCATACACCACAGGCGCGGATAAGCACCTCGTGGTTCCGTTATTTGAATCGTGTTGAGCAGAGCGTCTAATTTCGAGCACTCCCTGGTCGCCGTGTTCCAAGTGAAGGAATGGATGGATGGAATGCTTGAATTAGGACTGGCTATATTAATATGGACACTATAATACACACAATTTCGCAACATAAAAAACCTAGACACAGACTAATATTAAAAAAAAAACATAACCCAGAAATAAAATCTCATGATGCTAGCGCAATTGAAAATATCAATTTAGTTGCAGCTGGGAAGAACTTTGTACACGCTGCCACCTAGTGGACACGAAATGGACAACATTTCAATTAAGTCCGTATGGATACCTCACAGCCCAAAACAATTGTTCGAAGATGACAAGGCGCTATAAACAACGCCAACTGAAGCAGACATGCAAATGTTACAGTTAATGTAAATACAAATTATTTTACTTTAAAAATGAGGAATTCATCCAAATTTTAATATAAGCTTTGAAACAGTAGAGTGAACCCGTGCCTTGTTTCAAAGAGATAGCCAATTTACCAAAAATCCATATACCAAAATCAATTATTTTTCAAACTTAATTCACCGAGGCGCAGCATGACAGTTAAAAAACGGATTACATTGTTTAGCATTTTTCTACTATTTTATGTTTTCGGTCCAAATGAGTAAACAGTGTTTTCTATTTAGAGGTGCTTAGATTGAAATGAGTGTTTGTGTTTTAGGCACTGTAGTTTTATCATTCCTCCCTGCATATACGTCTGCCAATACATTGTGGGAAACCTAGGTCTGCACTTCACCTAATCAGCTCAAGGTAGATGAGGTGTCTGTGTTGTGTTTCTGTTTGCGTATGTAAGTGCACGCATTTGTCAGGGTTCGTGTATGTATGCAAGCCGTATAATGGAAGTGTGGCTGAGCATCAACATTCCCAGAACCATCTCAGTACGCTTTTGTAACACCCAATAATACTTTTCTTGAACAGAACCTGGCAAGCAGCGTGAGCGCCACTTAAAAAAAGAAAAGTAGGTTCAGGTGCTCTTCACTGAGAAACTTTGGACAAATTGTGCAAAATAATTAATTTTCCAATATAGTTAAGGCAAATCCTTCACACGAGTCCTACAACTAATGCTTTAACTGTAAGTGGTACCTAGCAACCAAAATTACACAGCGCCTGGATACCCTCACTGGTGACAATAAGCGCGCTACAAATCCACCTTACATTACACCACAAAATTAGCAACAAGCTTCCACGACTTCAACAATTATCCCTTAATTATCAGCTTTAAGTATAAGTCAGTGGAGCAAAAATCTTGTCTGAAAATGAGCTTACTAGTGTCTGAAGATATACAGTGTGTAGATGTGTTGCAAAGTCAGTGGCCACACAGTGGTCCTTGGCAACACAGCATTGTGCAGGCAGAATAAGTTGTAGGTAGAACTTGACTTGATCAGCCTAATGGGGTCAGTCCTTGCCTGGGAAGAGGGTTAGGACGATGACTATGGCGCCACTTTCCTCCATCAAAGCCAGATCTACCAGCCTTTGCCGCTCACTGCCTCGTGATCATGGTCCTACCTGCCATGCGCATTCATGGCTCTCCTCCCAAATTGACTGCGCAGGGCAAGTCAAAGTAGAGAGGGAGTTGCTGCATGGGCTGACAACGCTCAATAGGACTGTCTTTCCTCAAGCTGGAAGAGCAGAAGGAAAAGAGGAAATGCTTGATCTAGACCTTTGCTAAACACTGAAATGCCACTGAGACACCCAGGAGAGGCAGCAGTGATATCATGGATGATTTAATCAGGTAAAAATGAAGGACACAGGAAGGCAAATATAATTGACTGAACATTTTAAGGACTTTAAAAGAGCTGAGGCTGACATGTAGGCTGCCATGTTGAACCAGTGGGCACGTGGCCTTATGGTGCTTAATCCAGTCTTCCTTGTCTTGCATCTAGGAGCCCTTTGTTATCTTATGTTATGTTAATTATTCGTGTATAGCAAACGTTCGCCACTGGTATCCGGACGCTTTACACAGACATCAATATAAAGGTATAGATTCAATTAGAGAGCAAGTTCTTAACATGATAGGCTTTCTTGAAACTCCATGTACTTTGATATTCTCTAAATAACCTAAGACGCGATTCCTGGAGAATATTGTCAGACAGAGAGTTGCAAATTGCCAGAGCTAATGCTGCAAAGTTGGTCTGCCAAGACCTGCCCTTTTGAATGTTTGGGCAAAAGACACGCAATTGATGGACGGGATGCAGAACAAATCAAAACATTCATCCCCAGTCAAGAGATCTGGGTAAAATCCATAGTGCTTTTGGTCACCATGACACCCCATCAATTGCGTGTCTTTTGGTTTTGAACCTGTGGAACATTGAGTCGGCTGGTATGTACAGATCTCATATTGCGTGATCGAGTGCACTTTCACACCTTCGGAGTCAGAAATAGGGGTGCTAATCCACTCAAGCTTTGACATACGACCTGTCGAGTTCTCTTTATTTAAGTCAAAAAGACCATAAAAGCAATGCAAATACAATCAACTGCATGATACATTAAAAACAAAGTACCTTGCGCAAAACAATAATTAATTAAAACCACTTTCACAAATAGAAACACGTAAGTCATATCAAAGAAACAAATAAAATGATGGAAGTTACACAAAAAATAGTGTGAAAACCACATTGAGTTGCGAAGTCCAATGGCAGATTTTAAAAATAGGGCCACTGTAAAACACACAGCAAGCTTCGAAATGAATATGTTGCTTCACTGGAACCAGTGAAGTTTTTGAAGTGGAGGAGTGGCATGCACACTTCTAGGCAGTTGTAATATTTGTTGTGCGACCTCATTTTGTATTATCTGCAGCCTATAAAGGATGGCATTAGACCTAAGTAAATAGAATTGGCATAATTGAGTCTGAAATAATGACGCTATCATTGTCCCTTTCTGTGCATCAATCTGGAGAACAGGAATGTGCATTTGGAAATCAGGGATGCAACTTGGGGTTTCAGAGTTAAATTACTGCGAACGATAACGCTGAAACCTTTGTTGATTGCATTGTTTTGGGTATTGCACCCCTTTCGGGTGGCCAATTATATTAAGTCCACAGATTTGTCCTGTTGTTCATTGTGACAATGTCCGTCTTATCTGTTTTATATGATGGGCAGTCGTCCAGTCAGCAAATAATCCCATCATATTGCTGAATTCCAGTTGTTGTCTCCTTTTTGCTCATGTCTCTAGTTTAGCCGCTATTAGACTTTCAGCCGACTGCTTCCCACAAGAACCTCTTGGGCGGGAATACCAGCTTCTCCTTCCTGGTGGTATGCATGACTACTTGGGCCGAATTAAAGGCTGGTGGTTGCCACATGCAACCTTCAGCACAAATTAAGAACTGCAGTACAATGCTTCAAACAGACGCCCTGGCATGCCCATGCACCTAAATACAACAGAATTCAGACCTCTGGGGCACTCGTGGAACTCACGCTTTCTGAATACATTACGTAGACCCCCATTGCTCCCTACACTAATAGAATGCATTAGGCAGTCCATCTATGGCCTTGGTGCACTCAGGATCAATATAATACATTTCAGAGTCCCCCTGATAACATCATGTACCCTGCACATTGACACAATATATTAAGTAAACTTCCTGGTGCTCCTAAACATCCTGCCAGAATAGAATTATAATAAACAGATTTCCTGGGACCACCCCATGCACCCTACAGCAATACAATCCATTAAGCAGATTTCCTGTGGTCAAGTACAGTACGCATACACAGTATATTAAATAGACTCCCTGGTGCCTAAATGAGTCCTGCCCCAATCGAATACTCTGAACAGACTTCCTGGGACCTAGATACACCGTACACGGATAACATGCTGTAAACTGCCAAGTATCGTTCTACACCCATAGAATACATCAAACAGACCCCTGGAGGCCTCATGCTCCATACAATAATTCAGTGCTGTAAACAGACTCCGTGGTGCCCTCAGGCACCTGACACCATTAGAATGCATTATCTAAACCCCATGGCACCCCCATTGATAGAACACAGCACCACAGCCTTGTAATTGTTGTAGCCTCTGCTCTAAATGCATACAAACCAAACCATTCCCAACAGCTTAAAAGCAGCACTCCCCCAAGTGCACACAGTCACAGTCTAGTCATTAGCTATGCCTCTCAATCACCACTTGTCACCGGCTAGGAAGTGAACAGCCATGAAACCCAGCAGAACAAAAGCAGTGGCAAATGTGCTCAGCACACACACGTCTAAACATACCATCTACTGCAAAGATCCTGATAGGATCGGACATGTTGCTGTTCTCATTAACCAGTACAAAACTTTATTATTTAACCTCATGCGCGCTAGCGGATTTCCGCTCGCACGCTGAGATTTTTGTAAATCGCATGTTACGTGACGAGCTGGGCTCGTCATCAGCGTGCGAGGAGGCTACGCCATGACGAGCCCAGCTCGTCATCAGCGTGGAAGGGGATAAACAGCGCACAGCTCTGTCTCCAGAAACCAAACTCAAAGGCACAAGGCAACAATCCTAGGAGTTTCAATGGCATCCGGACTCCAAAACCTGTGTGACAGCACAGAAGTGGAATAGGTGCACTGTAGAAGTGAAACCGATATTAAATAAACCCAGTGATACAGCATAGTACAAAATTCTAAATGCATACAAAACAAAAGTTAAGCATTCAACCAATCAGTGTCTAGTAAAGCGCGACTACTCCCCCCGTAAGGGTCCCACGGCACTGGACTGCTGACTTGTCAAAGGCGCTGTGGTTCAGTCGAAGATCTAGGTCTTGAGGTCCTTCCTGAATTGAGGCAGTGACGGTGGTTGCCTGAGGCGGAGGGGCAGGGCGTTCCAGGTCTTTGCTGTGAGGTAGGAGAAGGATCTTCCGCCGCCCGTGGTCTTGCGGATACGCGGGATGGTGGCCAAGGCCAGTTGGGTGGAGCGGAGGTTTCTGGCGGGTGCATTGAATTGTAGGGACTATACTGTGTCTACGGACTTTCTACTCTAATATGGCACCCACTTTACTTTTCTCTCCTTCTAGACTGCAGCGGGAGGATGGAGATGGGGCTTGGTGTCCACAAGGTTTGCTGTATCCAGAAGATGTCCAGTTTCTGCAGATTGACCTTCACAAGTTGCACTTCATCACACTCATCGGGACACAGGGTCGGCACGCCCGAGCCACCGGGAAGGAGTTTGCCCGCTTCTACAGGATCGACTACAGTAGGAACGGGGTTCGTTGGCTCACCTGGAAGGACCACCATGGCAAACAGGTATCTACTCAGATGTCTTCATTGTACAAACATCTAAAGTGAGCTAGATTGTGGAAAAGGCTAGAACGGCTCGGTGGATTCAGCAGCACATTGTGCATTGAGGACATTGTCCCCAATACCTACAAAAGGAATAAAAGGATAGTATCAAGCACAATTTTTTTTTTGTCTGAATCATTTTTCTTATCTCCCCACGTACCTGCAGGTGATTCAAGGTAACTCAGATGCTTATGATGTGGTACTGAAGGACCTGCGGCCCTCGATCATAGCCCGCTACATTCGTGTGATACCCGTCACGGAGCTGCCCATGACCGTCTGTATGAGGGTGGAGCTGTATGGCTGCATCTGGCTCGGTAAGCCAAGGAGTAATATTTCTACTTATCACGTTTCTGAAACTGGACTAGTGAGGCATAGCGCAAAGGTCAGCCCTTAAGTGAGCTGGGTCCTGTCAGAACGCAGCACAGGAAAACACAATCGCAGGCAGAGACAAGCAAGCAACACAAACTGCATTTGAGTTCTTTGTAAGTGATGCATGCATGGCAGTTGGAATCTAACTGAAAGAATAAAAATGCAACTTCAGGCCATAAGGAAAAGGAGCAGAGGAGAAGCAACATGGGTTAGAATGTTATGCTTCTAACAGGTTACAAAGGCAGATGCATAAGACAGTCCAGCGAGACTTGCATGCTACCATTGATTGATCACAAAATGATTAGCACATCCGAATAGTTTCACACTCCCTTTTCACGTCACTATTTAACTTCAATTGCTCCCTTCAAATAAAACAACTCTTTTAACATACTTCAATTCGGAGCTCTGCTGAGCAGTGGGGCAGAGAGGGATAGCCAGAGGTGACTAGAAGCAGAGAGTGTTGTTATATTCTCCTCTTGCTCTTTATCAACTATTCCTCTCAGCAAATAGACTTTCCAACCTTTCTAGGGACCTCTAAACACCCCAAGTGGAGGAGGACAAGCCACCTTGTTGACTGCACACCTCATGTGACTGTTCGTGTAATTCTTCAGCCTGTCTGGCCAGCTTAAACTGCGTTGCCATCCATCTAACGCCTAAACACCTCCAGTCACTCATCTAAAGGGGGCTCTTCCTTTCTAGGTCTTGGATTTCATATCCGTCTGTACTTGAAACATTGTTTAGTTGATCAGTTTAGTGAATTTTAGCACACTTAAAACCTTTTTTTAAGGCTTCTTATTGAACTGCTTGCAAGTTCCTTGTCAGAATTACCACTGTCGAAGCATCTAAGCTTGGAGAGGTCTAAGAAAAACAGTTTTTTGGTGTTCAGAATTTATAATTAGCATTGAGTCTGTGGTCTGGCTGAGTTCATCTGCACAGCTTCAAGGTTGGTCCCTTCTTCTTTGACGGCTTTCATTACACAACTTGGCGTTAGAGATATGGGACCAGTTAATTATGCCGCACAACACTATGTGGAGACCTCCCTCCCCCTGACTCCTATTCCCCAGTTTTCCACAGACAATTGATTACAGAGGCTCGACTCCTCGCCGTTCTGGGAGGTTGGCGCCATCTCTTAGGGGTCTGAGGTTTTTTAGGCTCTTAGTCCCATGATGCACAAGTGTGATTCATGGTCTTGTCTATAGCAGGACGTAAAAGAAGCCGGCTTCCTGGAAAGGCATAAGCTGACGATGCTTGGGGGCTTTTCCCTGACCACAGTAACTCAAGAGGTCAACTTTTTCCAAGGCTGGATTAGTCAGTCAGCCTGGCTTCTCATGCCTGTTGCTTGTCTTATGGTATGCTAACAAAAGTGAGAGCAAGGGATCGTGTTCACTGAAGGTGAACGGAGGGTACTCCTATTCCCCTGTGGAAGAACTAGATAAACAAATAGAGGAGTACCATCATGGGAAAGTCAAAATGAGATTCCTAATGTGGTGGCAGGTTGACAAAAGGAATTAATTTACCATTTTGTTAAAAACCCCTCACTCACCAGCCTAGTGGTGACATGCTTCATCATCGGGGTCCACCCTAGTGGCCTAGCGTCACTAGGGTGTGCTACGACACCTGGGTTACAGTGGAGCAGGTTGTGAATGTAAGTGCAGAAAAAATGTTAAAAATTGTCCTGGTTTAACTTAAATACATTTTATTAACAAGTAACTGGACAATGTTAAAAAAGGGTGAGGCGAGATACTGTGAGGGTATATTAAGACCGAGAGTATCTCTTATATGTGTGATGGTCTACATGTTTCAACCGTGATTGGGATGTACCAGGTTTTCATCAGGTCCGGATAGTCAGGGAACTGGGAGGTATGTGCCCCCTAAAAGGCACACCCTGCCCTCGTTCTCTGTGACCCAAAATAGCAAAAATCTGCTATCTGGCGTAAAAGAAGACTCTAACCACATGGGTGAGTCCACGTCAAACTGGTATCCCCACTACTTAACCGATTTAGTTACTTCATGGTGGAAATGCCGGTTACCTATGTTTGTCCTCCGCTGCCCTGCTACGTAGCAGGGCAGCGGAGGACAAACATAGGTAACCGGCATTTCCACCATGAAGTAACTAAATCGGTTAAGTAGTGCGGATACCCCCTCTCGCCCTCCGATGAGATAGGACTCCAAAACAGTAGTCTTTTTCATTGTTTTGGACTCACCCACTGTGGTTAGAGTCTTCTTTTACGCCAGATAGCAGATTTTTGCTAATTTGGGTCACAGAGGACAAGGGCAGGGTGTGCCTTTTAGGGGGCACATACCTCCCAGTTCCCTGACTATCCGGTCCTGATGAAAACCTGGTACATCCCAATCACGGTTGAAACACGTAGACCATCACACATATAAGAGATACTCTCGGTCTTAATATACCCTCACAGTATCTCGCCTCACCCTTTTTTAACATTGTCCAGTTACTTGTTAATAACATTTATTTAAGTTAAACCAGGACAATTTTTAACATTTTTTCTGCACTTACATTCACAACCTGCTCCACTGTAACCCAGGTGTCGTAGCACACCCTAGTGACGCTAGGCCACTAGGGTGGACCCCGATGATGAAGCATGTCACCACTAGGCTGGTGAGTGAGGGGTTTTTAACAAAAGGATAAATTCTTTCCTTTTGTCAACCTGCCACCACATTAGGAATCTCATTTTGACTTTCCCATGATGGCACTCCTCTATTTGTTTATCTAGCTTGTCTCATGGTGTCTTCTCTCTATTCTTGCAAAAAGGTATTTCCACGTTGAAAGTCTGAGGTGATTGAAAATACAAGTATTTAATAGGTGCACTTGATGACAAAGATTCTCAACCTTCTCAGAGTTGAATATTGTGGTTTGCCCACTTGAATGTAATGGATTTATTTATTAGCAGTTTGATATGGTGAGGGACAGACGGAGGAGTGACAGAGTGCTTCATATGGAGTGAGTTTCCAAGTTACAGTTCAGTGAGTGATTATTGCATTGAATATACTCAAAGAAAGAGGGGTAGTAAACCTTTGCACAAAATATACACTCTGTAGGTTACACAGGTGACCCTACATATAGTAAGGATAAATATGATGTTTCTAGTAATGTAACAAACTGAACATCAGTTAAGAACATAGAAGTAAATATCACTGTCATAAATGAAAATGCAGGTGAAAAACACAATGTACCCTTAGAGAAACAATATCAACAGTCTCCAGTGGAGTAGTTTTTATACCTTCCGACGGGATTCCTCAGTTGCGTAGACCTAGGTACTACTTTATCCTTTATTCTGAGAGATGGTGCTGGAACAAAATTGAAGGCATCAAAGGAAGAGTCTAGCCTGATGTTTAAATGGAAGGTGTTCCAGACCCTGTGGAATGATAAATACGCAGAACACTTTCCCTGTATGTTCATTAGAGTTCCTATAACCCATTAGTTTATTTGGAGGCTGATTCAGATCTGGCCACGAATGCACTTTCTTGGAATTTGGGATATTTCCTACACCAGGTGTAGGTTTCCATTTGTACTACTGAGAATTTGATATGGGGATTCCTATGGGTTCCTTCTGTCTTGTGCCGTCTTCCATACACTACCCAAGGGGAGGCAAGTAGGCGTTCCAAAGTGTGGTTGGCCCTGCAGAGAAATCTTCGGTGGTAAATACATTTACACCTGCCAGGAATCCCTTTGTCATTTGTTGACTTGGTTAAATTCAGTGTTTTTGGCTGTAAACCTCTGTTTACCACTGTAAATACCTGCTGAATCAGCCTATTAAGAATCCAGTCGGTGGGTTGCTTCTTCCTTCTGATGCTCTTCTACGGTGGTCCCTGGTTAACCCCTGGGCAAAATCATCCTTAAGAATGTCCCTTCTTAGCAGTTTCCTGAATTGGAGGTACTTGGGATTGGTTCTGATTTGGAGTCCAGAACATTCCAAAGTGTTGGCCTCTGAGCCCTTGGGGTGACTCTCTCGTCCTAAGTAGAAGTGCGAAGGGGTGCCCTTGATAAAATCCCTCATCCTCAGTATCTAGAATCTGTTTGGAGTGATATTATTTATTTATTTATTTTATTTTGAAAGTTTTATATAGCGCGAACAAGATCTTTGCAGATATCAGAGCGCTTTACAGACGAAAGTAATAAATAGCATGTGAGTACATAACAATTGGGGTGGGGAAGGTACATGTGGGAGCATAGTCAGACTCAACAGCATAGTCAGATCAGACAGATACATCAATAATGATACAAGTACAAATAAGTAATAGCGTAAACAATCAGGAAGGTCAATAATACGAGTCATACAAAAATGCAAAAAAAGAAAAAAAATCAGCAGAACTGAATGGTACAGCGACTGTAAATATCATACCCAGTAATAATTCAAGTGTATTTAGCCATGAGGATAGCTTTTACTTCTTTCTTAAAAAGTATGGTGGAGGAGATGAGCCTGGTTTCAGGGGGGAGTGAGTTCCAGATCCTAGGTGCCATTCCTGAGAAGGAGCGCTTATAGGTTTTTTCCTTGCGAAATCTTAGGGGCTTTAGCAAGAGATTGTTTGTCCCTCTAGTGTTTCTGGAGCCTCCAGAAATCGTCAGCTTCTGAGCGAGGTATCCAGGTGAGCTCAGGTGGACAGCCTTGTGCGTCATGCAGGCGATTTTCAGATGTATTCTGGCTTCAAAAAGCAGCCAGTTCAGGGATTTCAGATCAGGGGAAATGTGTGAATGTTTTTTTGATCCAGTGATGAGTCTACCTATAAGTATAGCTCCTTCAGAGTATGGCCCACCGTGCGGGTTTTGGTGCAGAAAGCAGGTTTGACTTACTGAGAGTACCGGAGGAATATTACCACGGGGAGGAGGGAACTTTACACACCCAATATTTACCAGGTGCACCGCACTTCTCAGGAACTCATGATTTCGGCCTCTGTGCTACATGTGGTTTGCTCAAGAATCAGATCTGACCACCCTGAAATCAGGGTCTAGGGGTGTCTTGTTGGCTCGCGAAGCTTGTTGGAATCAGGTGAAAGAATGCTGAATTATAACTGAATGTTTCATAAAATATAAAACATACTTTTTATTTTATGTGTCCTTGCAACGATCTAAGCTTGCAACATCCTTTTCTATATCAGATGTTGGTCTAATTTCCAAGTTAGGTATTCGTTCATATTTTCAGTTGATATTACACTGAGATATTCCTTTATATTTTTTCTTTGGCCAGGCATCATTTTTAGTTCCTCCTGTTATCAATGTGGTCTAACGCCGCTCTGCGTTTTCACTTTGTTCTGACATAAGTGAATTAATCACAATATCAGCTGTGCTTCTAAATTTCAATTGGCTCTGCCTTCACTATGAGATATTTTTGTAGTTTTTACTTTGGTATGGTTTTGACTTGGGGCTAGGTTTGTCTGTTTTCTCTTTAGCTTGTGAATATGGTGTGGGTTTTTTCTCTTTATTTGCTCTTTGCCCTGTCTTTACATTGAGTTTTCTCTGTGTGTTCAGTCTGGCCTGGGCGTAATGAGATGTTTTTCAGTACTGCTAACGTTTGTTTGATCACACAGTCAGTCAGTCTTTGTCGTTTTACTTTAGTTCCTAGTAGTGATGAATGTCTGTATTTTATTTTTACTCTGGTTTAATGTCACAGTGACATGTTTCTTTGTTTGGTGTGCCCTCATCTTTATGAATGACTAAAGATATAGCTGTATGCGTTCTGAGAACTAGCTATGCCATACTTTCATATGGTTTACGGCGGCATAATTTAAGCATCTCTTGGGCAGCCTGGTGCCCACATTGAAATATAACCCCATGTTATGTGGATAAGATGGTTCGCCGCCCTCACCCTAAACTGAGAAATAAAGGAATACTGGTAATACCATGTTTTACAGCATCCATCTCTTTATGATTTAAAGTAAGCTTGTCCCCGCCCCCCTTTAGCTCACAAAGTCCTGCGAAAATTCCACAAACACCAACTTACGTGCAACTTTCTTTGTTTTTCAGATGGCTTGGAATCATACAGTGTTCCTGAGGGAGGCATAATTGCGTCTCCCGGCTACCCTATTGCCTACCTGAATGATACTACTTATGATGGATACCATGAGCGCAGGTAAGCACAGGCCCTGCCACACGTGCCCTCCTTTATATGCACGAAATCTACAAATATAATTTTTGATATACTCCAAACCCATTTTTCATGTCAATCCTATTCAGGATTAATGGCAACCAAGTGAGTTTAGCCAGTAAGCTCTCTGGATTTCGTGTGCATTTTCTCTTGAGTCTGCTTAGGATCAAATTGTAACCAGAGCACCAGAAAGAAGGGATACACCAGAGTTTGGGTGGGACAGGTCTGACATAGCTTCTTTGAGCTTGGCTGAAGGATGTAAGTGTTCAGTTTGATTTAGTTCTTAATACTGGCAGGTAGCCTGCTTCTAATAGCGCTCTATATGTACCGCTAAGGTAAATGAGGCACAGTTATCGATCCTAAGCTGACCCTATTGGTCTCACTCCTATTCCCTCTTGAGTAAATCAGATGGAGGTTCCTCATACTCTCACTCAGGAGCGGCCATTCAGGTAATAGCGGTGGGGCCAGGTTGGGGGGGAATTCAACAGATGGCCATGAGGGAATATTAAATAAATAATTTTCCCTCATCGTCATCTGTCGACCCCCGCCTCCCCCCCTCTCCCGCCAGGCCCCACCGCCTCATAGCTCTTACCTACACAGGCCGCAGCTGCACTCACTCCTCTTCATACTCTTGATGATCTGACTAATAATCAGTCATTCAGATAATCACCACTGTTGATCAAGAAGTGATCTTGATTACTGGCTTTACTGAGCCCGGTAAGGAGCAAGATTTCTGATGTGGCCATAAGGCGACATGTACTGCTCGACACAAAAATAAAACAATCAAATACATAGCTACAAATGCAACAGTGATTAATGCATTGACAATAATACACTTATATTTGCTCTGCTCTCACAATCAAGAACGTAATTCTGCACTTTCTCTGATATATGTAGTATGCTTCACAGAACAGTTGGGACAGATGGAGCTCCCACTCTTATGACATTAATAATGATGCAATATCTCTGATATCTCGCATATGAGCGATTCTTAACCTGGGCCCACAGACCCCTGGAGGTCCATGAGGCCTACTAAGAGGGGGTCTTCAACTATGTAGAAAATTAAATACTACTAGCATATCAAGAAACGCTACGTATCCACATTAAAAATCTAAATTAAAAATGTATTTTTAAACACTTCGCAAATGTGAAGGAATATGAAATTCAGTTGGTTTCCTTTGTTTAACCGCATCGCTGCAGCGGTTATTTTCGCGCTACGCGGCTTTTTTCTAAAAGCCGCGTTAGATGACGAGCTCAGCTCGTCATCCGCACACGCCCCCGTGGCTGATGACGAGCTGAGCTCGTCATCAGCATCGAAGGGGTTAAGAACAGCGAAGTACAGTAAACAGATTCTAGTATGAATGGTTGGTAGCCTCAACTGAAGCACTGGTATCCGACAACAAAAACAGAGCATCCTAGGCTAGTCTAATTGAAGATATTACACAGAGTATATGTCACAATTCCACGCTTGGTCCGGATGGGGCTTTCGGACGACGATTTGTGCAGGCGAGGATGTGGGCAGGTGGGCACGTTCCTTCATATCATCTGGGAATGTTGCTATATGGTGGATTACTGGAGTGCAATACATGATGTTTTGCGAGAGGTGTTGGGGGTGCCGTTTTTACCAGAGGCGAGGAGATGTATCCATAATATTTGGGAACCCACAGACCTAAATATAGCACAGACCAAGTGGGCCACTCTGGGGGCAATGGTAGCGAAAAGAAATATGGCACAGAAGTGGGGCTCCGGAAGACCACCTATGCCCGAGTAAATGGAAAGAGAGCATGGACTGGTGTATGTTTCATGAGAAGACCGTATACCTGGCCAGAGGCTGACCCCGTAAGTGGGTGACTGGGGGTTGTGGAATCGATACAGAGGTGAGATTTGTGTACCACCAGTTGACCCTCCTTTGGATATACTTGCATCCCCGTGACCCTTGTCTGTAACGGTATGTCATCCACCCCCCTCATCCTCCTTTCCCTTCACATCCCCCCAAGTATACATGATCTGTTGTAAGGATATGTGGAAATGTCTTACCTTTGTTCTTTGCACTTATTGGATGCCTTGTATTAATACAAATAAATGTATTTAAAAAAAACAGAGCATCCAATAGGAGCAAGAAAGAGAAAGTAATCTGCTACAGTCTAGAATACTTCTTTTGTCTATTAAGAATACAATCAAATGTAGAAAAGGTCCACCTTCCAATTAAATTAAAATTAGATTGTTTGTATATTTTGTATTGTTTTGTGAATTAAATACAATGATTTATTGTGTATTTGTTTGATGTATTCTTGTTTATGTATTTTTGTGTTTTGTTTTATGATTTAAGTCATAAAAATAGGCAGGGGCCACTGGCTTCAGGCAATGAATCACAAAGGGTCCCCAGAATTCAAAAGGTTAAGAACTGTTGTCTTGAAGCAAAGCTCTTGCTTCAACGCAGAAAAAGAATCTTTATATTAAAATTGATACACCCAAATGGAGAAACTGACCCATACCACATGGGTTCGGGTATTCTTTACTTGAACTGGCATGGACATTCTATAAGCTTTCTACCAATAACAATATCCACATCTATGGCAATCCTCATGAGCTTGTTTAGCCAAATACTGCTTCGAATGTGGAAGTTTGCCCCCCTCCCCGATAGTTGGCGGTGGAAATGGTGCTCCAGATTAAAATACCTAAGCATCTTAATGTAATTGTGAGATGTGCAGATAAGCCAACAACAACAAACAAGCATTAGAAATGCAATAGGTCTCGCAGCATTAGAGTTAGTGCTTTTAGAATTGTTAATGGTTTTTTTTGTAAATCTTTAGCATGAGGGTGAGGGTGAGTGAGGGTGAGTGAGGGTGAGTGTGAGTGAGTGTGAGTGTGGGTGAGTGGGGTTGAGTGTGAGTGGGGGTGAGTGTGGGTGAGGGTGAGGGATTGAGGGTGAGGGGTTGAGGGCGAGTGAGGGTGAGGGGTTGAGGGTGAGTGAGGGTGAGGGGTTGAGGGTGAATGAGGGTGAGTGGGGGTGAGTGAGGGTGAGGGGTTGAAGGTGAGTGAGGGTGAAGGTGAGTGTGGGTGAGTGTGGGTGAGTGAGGGTGAGTGTGGGTGAGTGAGGGTGAGTGTGGGTGAGTGTGGGTGAGTGTGGGTGAGTGTGGGTGAGTGTGGGTGAGTGTGGGTGAGTGTGGGTGAGTGTGGGTGAGTGTGGGTGAATGAGGGTGAGTGGGGGTGAGTGAGGGTGAGGGGTTGAAGGTGAGTGAGGGTGAAGGTGAGTGTGGGTGAGTGTGGGTGAGGGATTGAGGGTGAGGGGTTGAGGGTGGAATTTCTTAACCATACATTTAAATAACAACGATTCTGATATACAATTAGACAGAACCTTACCACTTTACACTGCAATCAGGGACCTAGACAGTAAAACAGATAATCAGCAATTCGAAGTGCGTTTCTTCTAGATTTACAAAAAACGCCCGTCTTTTTTAGAAGCTAACAAATATATAAGTCACAAATTATCTCTAAGTGACTAAATATTTTAAGTGACTGTTAAACTGGGTTCTGCTTAACTATTTTCTGGTGGTCAAAATTCGCCTCATAATGCCGTGACAGTGATGTAATCATAGTGACTCACTGAGTAAAAGGTTCAAAACCTCGCTCAGAACGTGAAGTAGAAATAAGTTCACGGATCTATGTGGCTCAAACATGCAAACAGTACATCTGTTTGTCGCCGCAAAGATGGTGCAGGCCAGGCAGGCCAGGAGGTAAGGAAAACAAGACGGAGGGCATTGCTGTGGGGAGGGGGGGGGAGGAGAAGTGCGACACGGCCGCAGCAGGGGGCGGAGCGGGGAGAGAAATGTAATTGACACGGCCGGCCGGTCGTGAAACTGAAAGCATGGCCGGCCGGCCGTGAAAGCCTTTTTAAATAACAACGATTCTGATATACAATTAGACAGAACCTTACCACTTTACACTGCAATCAGGGACCTAGACAGTAAAACAGATAATCAGCAATTCGAAGTGCGTTTCTTCTAGATTTACAAAAAACGCCCGTCTTTTTTAGAAGCTAACAAATATATAAGTCACAAATTATCTCTAAGTGACTAAATATTTTAAGTGACTGTTAAACTGGGTTCTGCTTAACTATTTTCTGGTGGTCAAAATTCGCCTCATAATGCCGTGACAGTGATGTAATCATAGTGACTCACTGAGTAAAAGGTTCAAAACCTCGCTCAGAACGTGAAGTAGAAAAAAGAAATATAAATCACAGTGCGACTATACACATACCAAATAGATCGACGGGCAGGGGGGTGGGAGGGGATGGAGACGGCGCACGTAAGTGAGGGCGCAGAAGATGGCTGAAGCAGGGGGCTGGGTGAAACAACCGAGCAGGGAGATGGACATTAGAAATTGTGGTTTGTTGTCGTCCGGTAGCGGCAGGCAGGCAGGGGAGGAGAGGAGGAGGGGGGAGGAGAGTAGGGGAGGCACGGCGGGAGGAGAGGAGGAGGGGGGAGGAGAGTAGGGGTGGAACGGGGGCGGAGAGGGGAGAGGTGCGAGTAAAAAAAATGACTGTTAAACTGGGTTCTGCTTAACTATTTTCTGGTGGTCAAAATCCGCCTCATAATGCCGTGACAGTGATGTAATCATAGTGACTCACTGAGTAAAAGGTTCAAAACCTCGCTCAGAACGTGAAGTAGAAAAAAGAAATATAAATCACAGTGCGACTATACACATACCAAATAGATCGACGGGCAGGGGGGTGGGAGGGGATGGAGACGGCGCACGTAAGTGAGGGCGCAGAAGATGGCTGAAGCAGGGGGCTGGGTGAAACAACCGAGCAGGGAGATGGACATTAGAAATTGTGGTTTGTTGTCGTCCGGTAGCGGCAGGCAGGCAGGGGAGGAGAGGAGGAGGGGGGAGGAGAGTAGGGGAGGCACGGCGGGAGGAGAGGAGGAGGGGGGAGGAGAGTAGGGGTGGAACGGGGGCGGAGAGGGGAGAGGTGCGAGTAAAAAAAAAAAAAAAAGAAGCCGGAGGGAAGAGAGGGGAGGGGGGAGGAGAGCGAAAGGATCGGAGACACGGCGGGCAGGGGAGGGGGCGGAGAGGGGAGAGGAGAAATGCGACACGGAGGGAAGGGGAGGGGGCGGAGCGGGGAGGGGGCGGAGAGGGGAGAGAGAGAGTAGGCAAGGGTAAACAAACACGGACGTGCACGCGCCCATGACTTTTAAGGTCAATGCGCATGCGCATAAGCTTAATGCGCATGCGCATTGACCTTAAAAGTCACGGGCACTGCAAGGAATCGCCACGATTCCTTGCAGTTAGATAAAGAGTGGATGAGCCCCTATAGTCTCGCTTGCTCGATGCGCATGCGCATCGACAGGCGAGACCTAAAAAGTAAGTAAACAGGAGGCTCACTAATGAAAAGTGCTTAATACGATAACCAGTTGCAAAGTGCAAAGGAGTCTATGCCCAGCTCACGGTCCTAACTTTGGGGCCTATTAGGATGGCGGACGGACCTGCGTCCGTCCGCCACCCCAGAGGAGGAGGAACCGTCCGCAGGGGCAGCGGCGGTCCCTCCGTGCTAATTCGGATGTGACCGCCACCCTGGCGGTCACATCCTGTATTTTTAACATTGCGGCGGGTGCTGCTTGAAGCAGCACACACCGCAATGTTAAAAAAATGCATGTTTACCTTTGCATGCACGAAGCTGCAGGCACCGCGTGGTGCCTGCCGCTTCGAGCACGTAAAGGCGGGGGGGGGGTACCCCCTATGTGCACCCCCCACCCCCCCTTCACCCCTGGGGGCCCGCAACGGGCCCCAGAAGACAACACTGTATGCCTTTCCATAGCAGAAATGCCGCCGTGGAAAGGCATAGGAGCACCCCCATCCTAATATGGCTGGCGGTGTCTGATAGACACCGCCAGCCATGTTAGAGCTTTTCCGCTGCGGTCGGAAGGCGACCGCTGCGGAAAAGCAGCGGACTGAAAAAATAAAATATGCCCCAGCCATCCTAATCTGGCGGGGGGTCTTTTCTCAGTCCGCAGCGGATTATCCGCATGCTCCGGGCCGGCGGTGGCTTCGGCCCCAGAGGATGCGGATTATCCGCTATCATAATCGGCCCCTTGGTGCTGTTAGAAGTAGAAGAGTGTCCTGGGTTAAAGTGCCACTGCCAGTGATAACGTTGGGAAAGGATCATCGACGAAATAAACAATGTCCCCATGAAGATTATGAGACCCCGGAGTGCATGGGAGTGCACTGAGGGATAGAACCTGGTGTCTTGCCTTTTTTGGTAGCTAGAAACTTGATTGTTAAAGAATTGGGAAAAGGATTATGTATATTTCATTTTGAAGCTCTGAATGTAGATTTTATTATCTGCAAAATGTTCTTGAATGTGGACAGTATTAATCTGAGTCAAATAACTGGCTATCATTACTGTTGCTTGTTGTCTGTCCTCTGCCCTCTACCTCAACCCACAACCATTTCACTTATTTATTCTCAAACTGTTTTTAAAATTATGTTTAGGAATGGCCACTGCTCTTTAAAAATATAAGCTGAAATTGTGTCTCGGTTCACCTGCGCGTCCCATGCATTGCCTTAATTGTTATGGCCATTTGAGCATCTGTTCATTAATATTGAACCCACAAGAGATGCACACACAATTTCCTCTCTTCTCTCTTAGTGGCAGGTGAGTACAAAGAATTAGGCGTGGTCCCTTCAAATGATTCCAAGCCTTGTTGGTTTAAGTCGCTTCAAGTTTTAATCTTTCTGCAATGGGGCTGTAAACCTAACAATTTCACAGCGTGAAGTGTTGAGATACTCTTCCCAAGCTAGGAATAGTAAACCACAGAAGCTTTCTCTGCAGAGTACTCCTGCAACAGGCACTGCATTAACCAGTTGGATTGTCTCTCTTCTCTCCAGGCATCTTTTTGGGGGTCTGGGTCAGCTCACGGACAGCGTGATTGGCCAGGATGAGTTCACGCAGAGCCTCCAGTACAGGGTGTGGCCAGGCTATGACTACGTTGGCTGGAGGAATGAAAGCACTGGAAAAGGTTACATTGAGATGGAGTTCCAGTTCGACCGGGCAAGAAACTTCACCTCCATGAAGGTATTCTCAACAAAGGGGTGGAGATAGAAATGGGAGGAGGACAATAAGGGGAGTTGTCAGATGCTTAGCACTTGTAGGATATCACTGAGTTTTGCTTGTCCTCCTGGTTTCTTGTGTTCTTTACGTTTCTGAAAGGTATGTTTTTACTATCATATAATGTAGTTTTTATGTATTACAGTCAAACATGGAGTTTATGTAGAAAGAGATTTTTCTGTTAGGGACTTCTGTAAACACACCATAGGATCTCTCAATAAATGTACAGAAAGAGTAGTAGTTTGTGAACCAGGAAGAGAGAACCACCACACTATCTGCAGCTCTCCATTGCTTCAGAGTTAATAAATGTCCAAACCATTAGGAGTGCGCAGGACTTTAAATCACTCTTGTTCATGGCTGGGTGGAGCACCTGCACGTTGGGTCCTGAATGTAGAACTGCTTTCTCTACTGCAGTTCCAGCTGAGGAGAAAGCATCTTTTGGGCTAAGAAAATGCTTCTTGTGTTCTGTGCCCTTCCTCTCTCACATGCATTAGAGGAAGACTCCCTAAGACAAGCAGTGCAGGGATGCAGTGGTTGCGTTCAAATTTGAGTCAAATGGCACAGACTTTTTCTGCAAGATCTAACATGATCATCAAAGACAACCCACCGAATCATGAAGTAAAAGCAGATCATCTGAGAGATCGACCAAAGGGGGGTCACTGAACCATCTTTGGGATGGAAAACAAATGAATGCCTTTCTTTACCAGTAATTGTGGTCCAATGCAGCGTTGTAATTGGCTCCCCTAAACCAGCGCTGTGATTGGTCTGAGTGCCATGGTTAAGCGCTCAGACGGGGACTGGGGGCCGGGGCATGTTCTCCATGCAGGCTTCATGACTGGCTGCCCGAGAGGGCTGGTCAAAGCATCATGTACACTTTAGTGTGCCTCACCACTCCTCCCCTGCAGAGCAGCCCCGGCCTCCTGCTGCAGCAGCAGGGAAGAATACAATGATAATAACAATGCATCTGAATCATTTAATTTTTCCTTTCTTTTACTGCTGCACAACAGCAGAGGAGCGACTCTCCTCTGCCTTAGCGGAGGAGCCGCCACTGATAACCACGAGGCAGTACAGGCCCTTTTATTGTTTGTGTGCATTGGTGACCTCCTGTGTCTGGCTGTAGTGCTTTTGTCATATATGTAGACCCTAAGAAGCCCAATTTGGCTACCAAATCAAGTTTCATTGGTTTAAAAAAACCTCTCTACGGTCTGTCAGCCAAGCCCAAATGGCAAAGCCAGATCTAATTACAGGTCAGTCCAAGAAAGTTGTAGTGGGCATATGAACTAAGACCGAGCATGATTTAGTGGTGGAAAGGATGCATAACGTTCCAGAATGCAGTGCCAGGAATAACTGTCACAGCTCTAAACACTACACTACACTGCTGTCCTGTTCTTTTAGATGACTCTCTCTGTTTTCCTTACATGGTCTGCATTACTATGTGAACAGTATTTAGTAAATATGTAAGTGTTGCCATGCTACACAGCTGCTTTCCCTGAGTCTGTGTTTAGACTTCATTACATTTCACAGTTTCCCATGTTTTTGATTTTGCATTAAAATGTCTCAGAATCCCTATAAATTTCATTTTACTTGTAGCATATGATGCTATTTTTCCCTTTTTTATTCACTGTCCAAATTCGATGTGCCATGTGTTTGTTCCACTGAGAATGCTTTGATGAGAATGCTTAAGTGTTGCATAGCCAGCATTAAGAGACCTAAAGTTATTGGTATACTGACTATATAACCATGAAAGCCCTCCACTGCAGAATATATACTGACTGCTTAACAGTGACATTGCGCTAATATTGCATGCACTGGCTGTGTAATATTGAGAGTACTCCAGTGTTGGGTATACTGTGCTTCAGTGCTGCCTCTCCATGGTTGGATAGAAATGAACCTGGAAAAATTTGAACCCCACTTCTCACTTGATGCCAAGTAACCCTGCTTCATCCTGGACACTCATTTCGCCTTCATGGAACATATTGTTGCCAAATCCAAGACGGCGCTGGTACCAGCTCCTTCTGCTTAAGAAAGTGAAAGCATTCCTCCCAGAATGTGGCCTCTGAACTGCTGCTTAAGCCCTCATACTCTATCATTTGGAAGGTGGCAATGCCCTTCCTTATGGCCCCACAGACTCCGCACTAGTTCCCACTTAACCACGGCGCGAATTCCGCTGCGGTGCGGCGGATTGAAAGAGTGGGCGGGCCGCGTCGGCCAACAGTCGTGCACAGCACTAGCCAGGTAGTGCTTGCGGCGGCCGTTGGTCGATGGGAGCACTTAACAGGTTAAGAGCATCCTATCCTATATGCTGTAGCAGGTCTCATCCAAGGCCTGAAAAAATATAATCACATCACCCCCATCTTGAGAGAATCCATTGGCTTCTCTTGCTGCCCGCCCCATCTTCAAAACCAGTTGCATCATCAACAAATCTCTCTCATCCGTCTCCATGCTCAGTAGAGTTCCTACTGTTCTTTTCACTCAAATCATCCCTATGATTCCGCTAACAAAACTAAATGATAACCAGACTGTCCCTTCCTTACCCTCTGAGCCCCACTCTCACATCCATCAGCTATATCTCATTAGAAAAATATCTATCCTGTAGTATGCACTAGAAAAGGCGCATTACTGATTGGTATTTCCCTCTCACTCTGCCCACCTGCTAAACACATTTTATAGTTTCAACTAAGAGCTTTCCCTCTCCTGCTCTCTTTTTTTAATAATATTTTAAAGTATTTTAAAGTACTCATATGTTAACTGATTTCTCTTTTTGTGGAGAAGTGTTCTTGAAGAATCTTTGTAGTGACTACAAAGTCTTTAAAAAATAGTGTCATCCATTTTCCCTTGTTGGTTTTTGGAGCAGAGTACACATGCAAGTGTGTCATTTAGCATATATAATCGTGTCACTGACAGACAAATAAACAAAAAATTAGTTGTTTAAAGAAAAAATAGTTTTGCTCGCTTTTAAAATGAACTGTTATATAAAACCTATACCATTTTGCTGAGGTTCAGCTGGTTAACTGTCCTTCATCCCTTAAATTTGATAATCCTATGAATCTTCTGGCCTTACTACATTATTTTTCATTTACTTCAATAAATGAATAAATGAAAGTGCAGATTTTCTGGAGCACACATCTACTCTAAGGAATGTTGTGGTGCTATGAACTGCAGGTACGACCAAAAATAGAAGAATACCAGAAGACTAGATTAGCCAAAAGAAAAACTCCAGTTTTTAGTTACCATAGGAAAACAGATTCCAAATCCAAAGTTCGCAGTTCAAGCAGAGCTGGTTCAATGACTTAGCAGCCAAGTAGGAGAAGGCGCGCCCTTCCTTCCTCACACGCCTAATTCGCAGCACTACCAACAAAGCTGCCTACGCCGAGCACAATGCTCTTAATGGAGACAATAGGGTGAACATCGTTTAGCAAAGACTCGCAAGAAAGTGTGATGAGCCAACACAAAATATTATAAAAGAATCCACTTCTTGATGGACAGCCAATAGAGATATCTTAGGTGGGGAAGATTGGGGTATGCTTCGGAAGTCTCAAAATAAGGTGAGAGGCAAAGTTCTAAACAACCTGAAGTCGTCCTAGCAGGGCTTCCAACAGCCATAAATAAGGCGCATTGACATAGCAAGCCTATACATAATCAAGGTATGAATCACTGTCTTCATAGAATGAAGAGGTAGCAGAAACATGTTCAATGGCATGTGTGGCTGTAGATACGCATGCTCTTCTTACTCCTGCCATCTAGTGTTGGGTCCGGAGTTGTGCAAGTTGTTTTTCTTCGAAGAAGTCTTTTGAGTAACGAGGTCAAGTGACTCCCCATCTTGATAGTAATGCGCATGGCATCGACTCCATTGTTAGATTGTTTTTTTCTCTACTGTTGGGTTCGGACATGTGTGCCTCCACTCCATGTTTTGACATTTTGGTTCGATTCTCCGTTTCTTCTCTCTGTTTTCGGTGATATTGTTGTCACTCACATTTTTCCTTCTGTGACTCCCATTACAAATCCTGACAGTTCGCCTCTGTATGACTGAAGCCCCTTGAGGAATGTGCCCTTTGGGGCCTACCTTCTCCCTTGTTGCCAATCTTCACAAAAATGCTTCACCGGTAATGGAACGCAAGCCTTTTTGGTTCTGTCCACATTGCGACGTGGAGTACTCTCACACAGATCAACAGTTGTGTTCAACTTGTGCTTCTGCCCACAGTGAAGTGGTCAGCGATGCCTGCAAGTCCTTCTACTCCAGAAAGACTCATTGGGATTGGAGAGCTCATTGTCTCAAGATGTCTTACAGAGCCACTGACAACACCCCGACGTCTTTGATGGGGAGCATGCCCAGGAGCAGCCATCGATCGAAGAGGGGGGTCTTCTCTGTCGATGAAACATCCGGCGCAGAGCATAAAGAAGACTTTGAGGTAGAGAACATTCTTCCAGCTCAACAGTCTGTGAGTGCACCTCCCCTGTTCCTGTCCCTTGGCAAACAATCCTACCAAAAAACATTCAACACTGCGGGTCTCAAAATCTCAGGTTCCTGAGCCACCACTGCTATCTAGCCATGGCCGGCATCGAAAAACAGCTACAGAGCCTTTGGGCCCAGCACCGACCTGCATCGAGCCAGACTTCGGTATTGAGCCGAAAGCCTGCATCTTCTACCTCGGTGCAGAGTGCGCAGTCTGATTCCAAGCTGAAAGTTTCGGAGCCAAAAAAGTCCAAAAGCTTGGATCTGACACACAAGTGGGACCAATCTTGCACAAGTTACAGGACAAATTGGACATGCATCAGATGAGAATTCACATCCAGGCATATACTGGTTGTATACTGTGTACACCTTCCTCTCCTCAACCACCTAAGAGGAAGAATATTTTTGACGAACCTTTAGACAGGACAGTTTGTCAAAGAGGGAAGACTATGGACAAAGCTACCAGCCCTCCACCTCTTCCACCTCCCTTATCAACTCCACCACCTTCAGCCCCACCTCCACCACTGCCACACTCTCATGCGCTACCGTATCATCAAGTCGAGCCACTAGATGACTCGTCACAAGGGTCTCCATAGCAGTAACTGGTGAGTATGGGGAGCCACAGGGAGATTACCCCTGGGAAAATTATGACACAGATCCCCCTGCTGGCACGGATCCTGATATCTATCCGGCACACCAGTCTACTCCTGAAGATGCTACCTCACCAGGAGGTCATAGCAAGAGCTGCTGCTTTTCCATGTGGAGCTTCATACAGAGACTTTAGATGATGACTTCCTCTTAGACACACATTCCACCACACCTAGGGCTACTCTATACCTGCCCATGTTAAAAGGCATGCTTAGGCATACTGAGTACAAATTCAAAGACCCTGGTGGGGAAAGAGGCATCGCCCTTAGGGTAGATAAAAATATAAACCTGCACTATCTGACCCTATTTACATCAAAGGGCATTACCACCAGACTCCTTAGTTACCACAACAGCACATGTGCCAACTCTCAGGCCACTGGAGACACTCCGCCTCCTGAAAAAGAAAGTAAACAGATAGATGCTGTGGGAAAAACAGTTGCAGCTCAGGCTGCCAATCATTGGCGTATTGCCAACTCGCAAGCACTTCTAGCGCACTATGACTGTGTTTACTGTGATCTAATGACAGATCTACTTCAATATCTCCCAGAGGAGCACAAACACGTGGAGTTAGTGTCTGAAGAAAAATTATCACTAACACTTCCATACAGTGTGCATTAGATGCTGCAGACACGGCCGCCAGGGGAGTAAACACTAGCATTTTGCTTTCGCGACACGCTTGGCTTCAAATATCAGGGTGTAAGCCTGAGGCTCAACAAGCTGTTTGAAACATGCCTTTTGACAAAGAACATCTTTTTGGTCCTCAGGTGGATTCCACACTAGAAAAAAAGATGCTGAGACGGCCAAAGCTATGGGGGCACTTCAAACATCTTCGACCCGTGAGTTTTTACATTGCTCAGGATAACGTGGAACCTCCAAATCCATTTCTCCTGAGGCTTCCACCTCTCAACAAAAGCAGCAAGGTCAGAGATCATACTCTAAGGGCTACTATCGTGGCTCATATAGAGGAAAGAACACCAGAGGTAGAGGTAAGGGTGCCTCCCCACATGGAGCAACCTCCTCTCCCAAACAGTGACTACCCTAATCTTCCCCTCGACCACATAACACATCGGGGGCAGAATTCACAATTACCTACCTGCTTGGCAATCCATCACACCAGTAAAGTGGGTATTAGCCATTATATAGAATATCTGTTGTCTAGATCCCATTACCACATCACCCAACATTCCACCTGGTGTTCACATAATGTCACATGAGCATCAAACATTACTCAAACAAGAAGTTCAAGCTCTTCTCAAAGGTACAATAGAGCCCTTCCCAGTTCCACATTAGGGCTCAGGGGTATACTCTCTATACTTCCTAATCCCCAAAAAGGATGGGACTTTAAGGCCAATTCTAGATCTCAGGCCCTTAAACAAATACATCCTATCATAACATTTCCATATGGTTACCTTTCAAGATGTCATTGCACTTCTTCTACAGGTTGACTTTATGACAAGAATAGAGCAGTACACTCAAATGACAATAGATATTCTTCTCAAATTGGGGTTTTCCATCAACATCCCCAAATCTCACTTTCAAACATTACAAACTCAGCAGTATCTAGGACCAACCCTCAACACACAACCCTCAACACACAATCACAATTAGATTTCCCCAATCCTGCAAGAATTCAACATTTTCAAACAATACTCCCCCCACTTTCAGACCTACCAACAATTCCCAGTGACGGTGGTGATGTGCCTGCTAGGAATGATGTCTGAATGGGTAAAGTTGCCTCCAAAGGAGTTTATTAATGAACGTGAATTGGTGATTTGTAGCTAGTGAGTAGGTAACTTAATTAACCTGAATGAAATTAATTCGTTGACAATTGAGTAAGCAAGTGTAACACCAGGACTAACTAAACAAGACAAAACAAAACAAATAAAGTGAAAATAGATTTTATCAAAATTTAGTCATCAAGGGAAAGTACAATACAGAAAAAATATGTGCAACAGGAATACAGGAAAAAAATCAGAGATAAATCAAAATCACTGTAATGCCTGTAGAACACCTATCCAAACAGATGTAGATAATTTTTCTTTGGATAAGGTTGGGAGTCGACGTTTCGGTCTTTATGGGTGACTCGTTAAGACCATCATCAGGACAAGGGTAAATTAATATTGTAGCTCCCTTTAAGCGAAAAAACTCTTTTCTTGTGTTGGAAAAGTATAGTACAATAAGTCCAAAGAGATATTTATCTCTATTGCCTCTAGGGCACATACAAATAGAGAATTGTGTTGAATTTGAAATATCCCGCCTCACAAGGTTAAGGATGATTTGACGTCGTTGCAAATTGACGATCTGTTCGAATGTCAAGGGTGAAATGCGTCTAACTGGTTTGAATCTAGGGTAAATTCAGGGGGAATCTGTTTGAATCACAACGATTCACTGAACGCGGGAAATATCGGCGTGTGCCAAGCTTGCCTCTTGGGTTAGTTAAGGGAATGCTCGGAAAAGAACAATCTGTTTGAATCTCGATAGTTCTGGATGCGTAGGGTCTCAGCCGTCACTGCGCAAGGAATGATGGCATCTTGCATTTCAATAGTTTACATAACTTACATATGCACCCATTACCACAATGTCTAGCTCGTCAGGTAAATAACTTCTTCTTTTTGTCCGGAGAGCATAGCTAATGTATGCACAGACCTACAGTTGACATGAGCGCAGCCTCGTAGGACAATATTGGCTTATGACTAATGCTATAGAAAGTCTAGCACGTTGGAGCTATAAACAATGTTGGGTCATATGACATCCGCAGAAGCTGCTATTATCTTTTTGTTTTCTTTGTAGATACTGGTTTTAGCTATACTAATACACACAATGGTAAGAATGGGGATGGTAAGGGGAAGGGGACTCAATTTGGAGGTGTGGAACAACTTGATGTGCCTATGTGTGGAGAGAGACTGTTTCCTGGTTGGGCACTCAGGAATCCTGACTGGGATGATTGACTATTAATGTACTTTCCCGCAATGTGCTTGCTGTACTGCGTGTCTCACACTCTAATTACTGCTCTGTTTCTTGTTTATCTTAAAACTGAAAAATAAAAGTTGAAAAACCCCAATATTAATACACACTAAATTCAATTTTTCTCTTAAGAATAACGCATTGACTGTGCATGGAAGATTACATGGATCGTTCACTAACACCGGTAGACATGCTTCATCATATGAGTCACTGCTCACCTGCAAGAATTGATTATAGCTAGGCGGGCTCACCTAGAGATCTTTTTTTTTATTGATTTGTGTGTGGTTTATCCTAGCTGTTTATTGGTGGTTGGTTTGATACTGTGTATGTGCAATTTAAAATTAAATTAAGTGAGAAGAAGGTATTTTTTATTGCTTTTATATTAATCTAATTGCCCAACATTGAAATTATGTGAAGGGTTGTGGGTTATTGTTTAGGAAACCTCCCTTCCAATTGGTAAATCAGTCGCCATGTTTCTGCCCGTTGTTCTGTGGCCCATCGGTCACTGGGATATTAATCAGGTCATCAGATTACCCCTACTTCTATCCTATTTATGGTAGCCTATTGCTGTGCATTAAACTGTTGCAGAAAACAGGGAAAAGAAAATTCTGTAAGTTGATTATATACAGTGATCTCCTTTTGCTTGGATATTTTCCTGTAAATTTGAATCTGAGGTTCATCAATCACTAACACTGATTCAAGTTTTTCTTATGTGCACTCATAACCATATGCCATTGTAGTATGGCAGAGTTAATACTACTCCTGGTGCTAGATGCCAGGTGAATGACTATTAGTGATTTAATGATTCATTGTTGCAGGAGAGGAGCGACTCACATGACTATACCACCTAATATGGGGGCGGGGGGGGGGGGGGTCTGCATCCTTTTCTTTGAGTTTTCTTTAAAATAGAGGCGAGCCAAGACACATGCATACTTTTCTAAGTGCTTCACATGGCACCGTAGCTATCTTTGGCTAAACATATATTTGATATCATTTACTGTACCATGCAAATAAAAACCTCCAATTCCCCCACCTCCACCCAAGTATGTGTGTATGTATACCTGCCGCTGTGTTTTTGTGGTAAACAATATATATATATATATCTATATATATCTTCCTCATGATGAAGTTAAGTAACTATTTCGCTTCGTACAAGAGAAGATGCCCAACATCAAAAAGGATGTTGGGCATTATACTTTGAATTAAAAGTGGATGTAAAGGATGCAAGGCTGGTCCAGTCTAACAAAACCACCCTGCAAAAGTTGTCAGATGACCTACAAGTCCACAACATCCTAAATACCTGCAAAGAGAAGGTGTTGTGAATCTGACATAATCATACAGAAACCCTTTACAAAGAAAAGTCAGATACTTTGATTTTAGGTAAACGTTTTCAGGTCAAACTCTAATGGGAAATAACATTGAAAATAAGAAGACGCATCAATTTCTGCCGGACTGTGATCTTCCTGCTGCTTCCTCTTAATCAGTCTAGTCTAAAAGAGTTTTGCAGTCATGACGAAAAACCTGATAAATTCAAATTCACTTAATTTAGAAATATTGCTAAGAAAGCCTACAATTCAATGTTTCGCCAATGCTATAAATAGTTTGGTGGCATGTGGCGCATTGATAATCGCCAAAATAAATAAATAAATCAACACATAAAGGGCAAACCAATTACACCTCTGAAAACGGATGTTGGCAGCACAAGTGTTCCCCTGGCATAATCCGGATTTATGTGGAGCAGTTCACAGCGTCAGGAGTTGCTTTCCATCAGAGGAGCACAATGAGGACACATGCACTGCAGTTTTGTACTTTGAGAAGCTAAATGGGGTTATTTTAAGTGAACATGATTGCTGCTGAAGTTATTTATGTGCCATAATGCATTCTTTTCTTACCCTGTAAAAAATGACATGAATTATGCTGCATTATAGAAGGCATCAGGTAATAGATGCCAATGATGGTCTTCATTTAGTTGACAAATACTTAACATGCATGTAGGTCCGTGAAGTACAGGAGCACTTTAAAGGGACACATTTTGTTTGTGTGGATCAGAGAAAACAGGTTGTGATGCAGCAGGGTTTGGAACAAGTCATTGGAGGACACAAGGTTCATTGTATCTTCCCATTTATGTTACACAGCTTTGTAGTTAGATTTGTTAGGCATGTTACACAATGAGGGTTCTCCAGAATCACATGATTGTTCCAAGCCACAGCAATATTAGAACACAGGAGACAAAGGCAGCAACTTAGCAGCTTGACCACACAAGTAGTTGTGTTCACCACTGTTAAGAATTTCTACGAGCGTGCTGCTCTCCCTGCCTCGTCCTACCCTCCTTTCCCACCAGATTACCCTTTATCCTCTACTTGGCACCGCCAATAAACTTTGTAAGTGGGTTAAATTACATTGCTCAGTAGATAAGGTGTCTCTAGCTCAATGTATTTGTATAGTATGCCACTGTAAATACTAGTGAAATTTGAAATTATTTTGACCAAACATCAATTTGCTTTCACCGTAAAGGTGATAGTAAAATGGGGAAGAGTAACATACGGGTCATTGTAAGGTACAGGGGCTCCAAGGTCTCTCCACCAATATAAAAAAAAAATCGATGACCATTGTGCTCTCACAATGCAATCTTATTAGAGTCTGCCTCATCAGTATCAGGAACTGGTTGAATGCAAGAGGAAGAGCAAAGAGAGTAGGCACTAGGATCTAACATAGTGACAATAAAAGACCACAAAAGCAGTCTTTAAATTTAGATGCATACATCTGTTGCATACACTTCCATGAATTATTTACGTGCATAGGTTTAAGCAATACAAATATAAGACATATAACTACTTGTAAACTGCACCTTTGGACTACTGTGTTGGCCTTTCACTTCCTAGCTCTAGATTACCTCATTCATTAATAGCCTTACTCTTTGATGCTGTTTTATTGTTTATTAGTAGAACCAATGCAGTCTAAGAAATATTCCCAAACCGTGTCAGAGATCACACAAAGAATGTTTAGTGAACATATGCCTGCCCCAAGTTTATTCACATCATATCTTAGCATTATCTGTTTAATCAAAGGGTGTGGGTGTTTGTGTGGGTGTTTGTGTATATGTGAGAGGGGGAGATATCATAGTGTGTGGAGAGACCTTTTTTAGTAAGGGTGAGTGAAAATGCCTGCTTCTGTACCTTGTCTTGGGTGCCATCTTTTTCCCGGTGAACCAGTGTGTTAAAACCCCGGTGACCACTCCTCATATGCTCGCAATCTGTACTAATGGTGACAACTACTGCTGTGCAAAATTAGCTGCATTCACAATTTCTTAACTTTCTTAGTATGATGTCATAGATGTGCAAAAGTTCCTTCTCATCAAGTGGATGTTGACAACTTCAAAATGTGACTGGTTATTAGTTTTAAAACAAGCAGAGAACAGTGTTACTTAAAAACCTAATTCTCTTCAAAATCTCACAGAAGATGTTGCTGTATCATGTCTTTTCAGAGGGCTGACCTCTGCAATCAGGTACAGATCAATAGTCGCAAATCTTTTATGACTGACTGAGATGAAGAAATGGGGTTTGAGAGTCATAAACACGGATAGTTACTGATACTTTATAAATGTGTGTACTTTTCTATTGACTAGTGGAACACCTGCCTGTGGGTGTGATATTGAATCAAGCTTGTACTCATGGGTGTGCAGCGGGCAATTAGTTAATAGCTAGACGATTGATGTTCCCACTATGAAATCTAGAGGTGGCTGTGTTATCCTTTGATTTCTCTTTGAAATACTCTCAATTTGGAAACATTGTAATTGCTCAGAGTTTCTGTTCCACCACCGGTGACTGGTATGGTCTTGACTGTGATGGGGCATGTAGATGAAGGAGCAATGTTTATACAGAGGCATTTTCATTCCACCCATTGACAAAAGAAGGCAGAAGCCTTTAGGGGTGGGTTTAAATCTGGGAAGTAATGATATAAACAGCAGCAATCTGGCTGTGTCCACAGGATTGTTACTTTTTAGGTTGAGCTGCTCTGCTGCATGTTGTATTAGAGTATGAAATATAAGCCCCACCCACTCTCCGCCCATATTTGTCATTGGCTTGTATCATTGTCATTCGTAAAAGCTGGCTTCTTATTTGTTATTAGGCTTGTTAGCCCCTCCTTAAGTACTGCCTTGTCTTTATTTGTAACCTTCCATGAGGTCTGGCCCTTTTACTTCGGTTGTTACACAGTAGGTCTTTTTAGGTCTCTCCTGGCGTTAGCAGCACGAAGAGCGGCTCTCGCCATGTGAAGCCCTTTTGTAATCGATTCAAGATGTGAACGTGTACAAAGGGACAATAAAAAATGCACATGCATGTGGACAGCCCAACAGCATCTTTGTTTACTTTAATTAGCGTACGGGTGGACAAAATGTGCACTCGTATGGACAAAAGATGTGCACACGCACGCGCATGGCACCGTGCTTTCGCTTTTTCTTGTCTTGTCTTCACAGCTTTCTTTTGGAATGTATGTATGTTTTTTTCGCTTTGAAACTATTTCTTCATTTTTGAAATTGAGCCATGTTGGTTAATTGTTTCCGCATTACTTTTCTGTCTGCCAAATTGTAATAGTTATCTTTTTAAATTCATTGTGCTTCTGCTTTTAAAGTACGTATGCTTACTGTTAAATTGAATGTGCAGTGCAGCGCTACACACGAACCCTAAATCTTGCACACCCACGGCTGCGGACGTCACGACCCCTGCCTGCTCCCAGAGAATTGTGTGATAGGCACAACATTTTTTAAAGATCCCTGGACACCATGATCAGTTCCTAATTGATAAATGTTGCTTCTGCACACACTCGTGCTCATCCCCTGCACTTGGTAAACATATCTCCCTAATGGCCACCCGCCATTGTCTGTTTTAAATACCCTCCGTAATGCCTCCCACCCCGTACAATTAACTAAGCGGTCTGGCATGCCCAGCGCAACTGCTTGTTTTCAGCCCACGACGTTATGCATGTTGCCCTATCACGAGCACTGTTTCCTCCCACTGTCCCTCCAATCACCAGTCCTACCGAAACACAACTTTTCAAATCATCCACTGCACTCGGTAAACAGATCACCCAAATGGCCACCCACCATTGTCTGTGTTGAATACCCTCCGTGCTGCCTCCCACCCCATAAAAAAATGTACGTTGTCTGACATGCCTAGCTCGGGCTGCTTTTATCAGCCCACGCCACTTTTACCATGTTTCCCACCACAAGCTCTCTGTGTTTTCTCCCGGCATCCCTCCAATCATCAGTCACAACAAAAGCACAACTTTCAAACCGAAGGCATCCTACCTACCCATAAATATCTTTGAAAAAGCACGATAAGAGGCTTCTTACAAGTAGCGCTGTCCTCACGTGCAGAGCCATAAGTATCAGTAAATGTCGAAGCTTGCCCATGCTTGTTAAAGAAATTAGGGCGCGTGCAAGGAAATAATTATTTTAATATGGTACATTATATATGAAAGAATTTCTCAAAATCATTGGGATGTTTACAATCAAACCAAAATACTGACACACACCACTGCTGTGCAAGCAGACTGGCATTCATTTCTGTAATCTATTTTTTTAAATAACGTTCTTAATGTGCTTGCTCCCTTGTTTAAATTACATACATTATGCACAAAAGTGCCTTGGCAAATGTGTTCATGTGCCCACATATGCACATGTAAAACAAACACTAGGGCACGCAATGTAACAGCAAACAACGAGAATGAATCCATTCCTAATTATGAGCCTTTTGTAATTGATTCAAGATGTGCACGTGTACGGAGGGACAAAACAAGCATTAAAATTGCAATATGCCTCTCCTTTCATTAACTTAAAGATATTTGCTTTGCTATACAATACCATTAGCAAAGCAAATGGCTTTAACTTCATCAAAGACAAGACCTATTGCATTTTCAATGCCTGTTTCTCTCTCTCTCTCTGCTTTTGAAGCCTGGGATTTTTGGCAGAGCGAATTGCTGCCAGATTTCTGCCCTGGACATCTGGGAGAGAGGGGTTGCAGGCAGAAGGGAGACTGCTGGGTGAAAAAGTGCTTCTTTGCTAGACTTTCTAATCCAATTTTTAACGCCTGTCTGAGAAGGAGATTAGAATGTCGGGAGGGTGTTTGGTCACAACAAATGAGCCTCCAAACAGGTCTCATAGAAGCAAGTGAGGCGATAGAGCAGCTCCCAAAACTGCGAAAAACACAGCCGATTTAAAGGGATAGATGCAGTGTGGCACCAGCTTTTTGACAGAAGGGTTGCTTCACCCAGACCTGGTCTGAGCACCTATCAATTCCAGGCGATAAGCCGTATAGTCCATAGGCACAAGCCTAGATGGCTGGAGGTGACAATACTGACGTAGGGCAATGGGCAATGGCTATGTGCCCCTTTATTAATACAGGTGTGCTTCTAACACCTTGTCTGTGAAAAAGAAAATAGTTAAATGGGTTGATGCGCACGTTGCACAGATCTGTGTTCAATCTGCAGTTCACATGGATGAGAAATGGCCTCTGTCCTGAGCTGCCGACTTTGGAATTGAGGATCTACAACATCCTTTGACTCGGGACAGATCACTTAATCTCTCTGTGCGTAAAGAAAAAAAAGCATTGGCATAGCCAATAAGTCTTGCTTTTGGGACCTTATAAGTATTTAGTTATACAAGACAATATCCTTGGTGCAACAACAACTGTTGCATGGCTAAACCCATCTATTGGCGAGATCTATTGGCTATGACAATGCTTGTTTAGTCTGTAAGCACTATTTTCTTTAATGTGTTTCTCCTACTGGAGGCACGACATGCTTTCCTGCAACATTCAGCGCGCCATGCGCACTTTCACATTCAGTGGAGCCTGGGACAATGGCGGGTGCTTCTTTGAAAATGTCTCTCATATACAAGAGTTTGAGCGATTGGCATTGTAAATGACAATGCCTTTCATTTGTGTGTTAATTGTTAATTAGCAAAGCAGATAAATAAAAGGCATTATCATTTAAAATGCCAATAGCTTAAACTCTCACAAATGCGAGACCTATTGCATTGCAAAATCTTGTTATTGGAAGCTGAGAATCCAGAACAGGTAGAAACAGCCTTAGAATTTTTGAAAATGACTCTTACCTTTCTTGAAAGAGAGATTTTGGTCAAATGAAAGCAAATAGTTCAACAAATGTGGAAGATGATCTAGTTCGAGGGCATTTTCTTTGACTATGAACTTGCCTGAAAGAATTTCTCATGGTATTTTAAATTCCAGGCAATCGTATGCGTCAGTAACATCTCTACATCTCCTTCTTAACCCCTTGCATGCTGATGACGGCCCCCGTCCGTTATGCACTGCGGTGCTCGTGTGCTGATGACGACTGGGGGCCGTCATGAACCCACCCACTCGTGATTTTGCCGCACAGGGGCAGAATCGCGGCCGCATGCAAGGGGTTAAAGCAGATGGATGAGGGTTAAGACCCTGCTTTTATTCACAACAGTAATACTCACATCCACTGAATGTTTTGAACAATAAATCCAACAAGAGTTACAGTGACTAAACAGCCAAAGTCGTCTTCTGTGCTGTCTTTCACTGGCTACCTTTTCCACATCTCTCCTGCAGGTGCACTGTAACAACATGTTCTCCAGGGGAGTGAAGATATTCCAAAGGGTTGAGTGTCTGTTCAAACCCCGCCTCATGTCTGAGTGGGAGCCAGAGCCTGAGGGCATCGCCACTGTCCTGGATGACAAGAATCCTAGTGCCAGGTTTGTCACCATCCCTCTCAACAAACGCATCGGCAAAGCCATTCTCTGCAGATTCTACTTTGCCGACACCTGGATGATGTTCAGCGAGATCTCTTTCTTGTCAGGTGAGAATCACCAAAGATGACAGTACTGTACAATTTACTCTCAAATGTTATCAGTTGAGGAAATGTCAATATTTCACAGATTTGTGGTTTCTGTTTTTTGCTATATGTTAAGGCAATGCACTGATAACCTGAATAATTCATCAAAGTGCAATTTTGGTTACTTTTACAGTTTCAGTCTCCTCAAAAGGTTCATTAGTGACCAAAGTAAATATAGCTGTATTACGTCATCACTAATTATTGTCGTGCATTTTTGTTTAAATTCTGCATCATTCTAATTTTCTGAGTAGTTGTTTCAGTAGTAGTCTGAGACATACTCATTACTGGAGAAAGTTGTACTCCTTTAGAGGGCTTATACAACCATGCCTGGAAAAAGTATAAGCTATAATAATTCACCCATAATGTTGTCTGAATATAACACGAATGCCAGAATACATGTGTATGAGCAGGAAACATTGACATTGCTGACAGATTCAAGTTTCTCTTTGATTTTTTTTTTTATCCATAAACTGAAAGTCACCAAAAACTCCTGTAGCACCTTCTTCATGTGGTTGATCTTCACAAAGCTGTGGTCTTCCCATGGCTTGGCAATATTGCTTGTAAAGGACCAAAATGAAAGGCTAGCCTCCAGTTTATGTTCATGGAAACCTGTATGGTGTTTTAAGAACCTTTCCAACCTTTCGGGGTAAATACTATCTATTCAAAGGCTTCTTGCACACTTTTGACATTGCAGAAGGAAATTGCTAAACGAAGAGGTCAACCCACGATCAAGTTTTTGTAAATAATGTTTTTATTGATTTTCTTTGAAATACCAAATATTCATGGTTCTAAAGGGGAATGCACATCCTATCAAACCAAGTTTGCAGCTGCACATATTCAGGCTAATATGAAATTTAAACATCTCAGCAAGAAAGTTTTCTCCACCCCACCCTCCTTGAAGTTGCTCTAGTAAAGCAGAGTATCCGGCATCAGTCTTGTTTGGACGCCCTACTATTGCTGCTGGCTTTCTGTTGCAAATATATCTAACCTAACATAACATGTGTATTTGTAAAGCGCATATTAACTGCGAAGGGTATCTTGGCGCTGAACAATAGATGTTTATTGTTATACCTACTCAATTGTAATCATTTTATCAACCTTAGAAGAATGAAAAGCTGAGTGGACCCACTGGGATTTTTAGGTGTGACCATGAGGTCAAGCACAGGCCCCTACAGTGGACGCATTAGTCCTCTAAGCCACCAGACTGACTGCACTTAGAACCCTAGATACTAGTGAAAACAAGGTCAGGGGCTCAATCTAAAAGGGCATTCAGTGTCTGAGACCCTTCGACATGTAATCTGATAACGGTTCTCGCATTCCAACAGACTGAAAATGGGGTAATTGAATATTACTCATTAAGCATTACAAGGTTAGGGTAACCCAACGCCTCCAATTCAATTGCTGACATATTCAAAGGCAGCCTCTAATTTATTTCTACCCAACATTTCCACACCATGTGACAATCTGAGCCTTGCGTCTTTGTACCCCATGCGGCACAGTCCCAACACGTAAGTGTTCTGAACTAAATGGCAGGTGGTAACTCCCTCAGTGATTTGTAAAGCTTGTCATAAGGGGAACAGCTTAGGAGAATACAACCAAATATGTAACATTGACCCCACAGCCTCTGTAACATTGAAAATGACAATGCATGGGCATGTGATGCAGCTTTAATGAAGTGTGGTTTCACCTGTATAAAAACTGGTAATGGACCTTCCTGTTTCCCATGTAGATAGAGCTCATTTTTACATCCCTTTTTGACACATTCCATTCCTTTGGCACATCTGACCACTCTGCTCCTTTTCGAGTTTATTTATGTGGAAACACACCAGATCCTATTGTTTATGGAAAATCTTTGAGAACATGCTTTTCAGGTTCCCATGTAGATGAAAGGAACTTTTGTGAGATAGACTTTTTTTCTAATAGCTGCAGATCTTGTATAGAAAAAACTGCAGATCTTGTATATGGTTAGATAACCCAGAGCCTCACAACTGGGCACTGGGCATCCTCTCACATTCCCTTAACCAAAGGCCCAACTTCCACTGATCATAGGATTTAATCTCACCTCTATGAAACTGATCTCAAATCATTTAACAGCCTCCCTCTTTCCAACTATTTAACTATATCAGGCTATAGGCAAACAGGAAAGGAATGAGACCTCCCTTCACCACTCTCTTGAGGGAAGAGTTGTAACAAACGGGATCACAGTTCGGCATTTTGAAATCTGAAATTGTTCTTCCATCACACAATGTACCATAGTGGCCTCCCCACCTCTGTATAGTCCATATACCCACAGTTCGGGAGATTCATGTCATAATCAATCTTTCCATTCTAACATTAATACAGTTTTAAATGTGCTAACCCAGTACCTCCTTCCAACCTACTCCGAAGAGTCTCAGCAGGGTTTGTCCACATTAATTGGGAAACCGAATTGTCCTGTTCATCGTAAAAAGGTCTGCTCTGTCTTGACAAGCAGAGCATGAAACAGAAATACTACCTTGGGCAGCACATTCATCATGGATTTGTAATGAAATTCACTAGGTTTTGTTTTGCTTACTGTTTATGCAGTTGCTTCAATGCCATCAACAATGGTAATTTTTTCATTGTTCATCTCAGGTCTGTCTGTGACCTTCATGATGGCCTGTGCAGCTAAGGAGTTGGATATTGTTCTAGCAGTTCGAGTTTGGGTTTGTTTCCCATTGAGCGCATTCTCATCCTTCTAGTTCTGTTGTGTGCACTGTTCTCATAGATGTTTCGTGACATCGTGCCTCCACTTTGTTTGTGTCTCAAAGACATCTTTGAGTTAGTTGCTGATTCGATTTTCTTAGTCACCTCCTGTTTCTGCCTCTGAAAATGTAGGTGCACAAGACCCTGAAATGTAGAAGTCCAAATATATTGGTGCAGGTCTGTGACTGAAGATGTCGCGCTTCATGTAGAGCTTCATGCAGATACGAACTTGTTGTATTTTAAAGGCAAAGCTAGAGACGGACTAAGTTCCTTCCTTTATTTCTGCTGTTTGTCGAAGAACTCTGTTCTGTGGTCATTGTACATGGAATCTGCAAAAGCCAGATATATTTTGAAAGTCATCCACCATACTCATTGACACATGAAACAAAAATGAAAGATGTTGGTCCTTCAGGCAGAACAAGCTGAGCTTGTGTATTGTTTTATCTTCTGCAGACATGGAGGTTTCCAGTCCACCTATTATCACGCCGCCTCCTCTGATCTTATATGAGACGACGGAAGCCCACCCGCAGACCCAGAACACTACAGAGAGGAGCGCGGGTAAGAGGGGCCACGATCTGCAGATGTGGCAAGGTGGGAATCCTTATCCATTACCTTTTACAATTTCCCAGTGTGAGAAGAGTTTCTTGTTTTGCTGTGTCTTCGAAAGCATTGTCTGTGCACTCAGTGAGTGCGATCAGGCTTATTTCAGCAAAATGTTGGACTTGCCTTTGATTTAAAGAGTATACATTTTTACTTAATTTCAGGCACCAAGTCATAGACCTTTTAAAGCATAATGTGGGTAGTAGGTACTGATTTTCTATACAGATGCACCAGTCCTTTATTATCTTTGTACAGTCTTTGGATGAATGGGTAACAGAAAAGGTTATTTCCCTGATTGCCCAACTCCCCAGCAGTTCTGTATGGTAAAAGAGGATTGATCCCAAACAGCTCTTGTTTCATACAACTATAGAATGGTGTTTTGTTCCAGTGGTCTACAAGCTTGGAGTTCATAGATTACAGATTCCTTATTTGTAATTGAAAGCCATCGCCCCGGACATAGAAAATTGTGTGAAACATGCTGCCTTTTTTTTTGTCTTTACTATATCAGTTTCAAACATGGAATTATGCGGCCAAAAAGACAATCTAATTGAAGACCAATGAAAGGAGTGATTGATATAGAGTTCTCAGTGGTATTTGTGTACAGTAGTGTGGAATGAAAAAATAATATTTTCAGATTAAGGGCCTTACTTAGTGTGGCAAATGTAATACTCCAGCAACATGTGTCTGATATCTTTCCTCCCATTTTACAGGTGCCATATTATGCATTTGTAATGCAGCGGACAGGACATCTACCATGATTCTGAGAATTCTGTCTGGCAAACTCTAAATAAGGCTCTAAAAGTCCTTAATGTTGATGGTGGCTGATACCTCTTGTATACTTGAAAGTATGCTGCTTTTTAAGAGACGTTCTTGAGTTAGGACAGGAAATTGATCTAGACTGGTTGGGGTTTCCGTTCAGATGGGTATTTTATTACCATAGGGAATGACTACACCAAATAGTGTTTGGGAAATATGGTTTCATTCATAGTGTTTCTTCATCTCATTCTCTATTGTTGTTCCTCTTTTCACTTTAGAAGCAACTAATACAATTTAACTTAAATAAAGCAATTCCCTTAAACTTCTTATACCCAGTTCACAGCTTTCAACTGTCAGCTTTTGTACCTTGAAATTTGCATCTTTGGCTGCTTTCAAGGGACCAGCATACATCTGATATGTTGAGCACATTAGTGTCATCTAGCATTGGGTTCAGCAAAGTACACGTTGTTTTGACTTCAAGTGTATCACTCTAATGACGTTTGTGTTGGTCACCCTTAATCCCACAATGCTTCAGGCCACAAAATACACCTAAGATGACTTTTTATGCTATCTGCACAGTGGTGTAAACATATTCTCTGCTGGACCATGGAAAAAGCAAAACCTTCCAATACAAAGGCTGCGAAAAAATCAAAACGAGACCTAGGTGCAGATTGTAAATGAAGAAACATCAGAACTGTCTTACGAACAAGCATGCCCAAGGATCTGTGTAGTAAAAATGTCATGTGACTTGTGTGGCTCTCACCAGGTTGTTATCCAGAATCTCTTTCAAACCTCAACATTTGTATATAAAGAGAAACAAAACATTTACCTCACATTGCTGGGATGAAAGGTTCTGGAATCTGTGGAGAGGCACAAACTTCCACCCAGCATTCCCCGAAGTCTCCTTATAAAATTGTGTACCTCAGTTGTGTTCCAACAGAAAACAGCCCAGAACGCAACATGGACACATCACATTTGTCCACAGAAAACTGAAACTTATTTTGCAATGTGCCTAGCTGTGGATTTTGGGCTGTAGCTCAGCCGTCTCCTAGGAAACCTAGCGAACCTGTACATTTTTTTAAATGAGACACGCCGGGGATACCAGGAAGGGGTGATATGTGGCTCTCACAAAGTACTAATACCCAGAATCACTTGCAAACCTCAACATTTATCAAACAAAAAAATCCTTTACCCCACGTTTCTGAAATGGAAAATCCGGGAATGTGTATGGAACCACCAACTTCTACCAACCCAGCATTCCCCTAAGTCTCCCAATAAAAGTGGTACCTCACTTGTGTGGGTAGGCCTAGTGCCCATTGCGGGAAATGGCCCAAAACATAATGTGGAGACTTCAAAATGATCAATCACAAAGACTTTGAGTTGGAGTCACCCACTTTTATGGTCCCGGGCTTGGCTGCTATGTTGGGAAACCTACTGAAAACTAGACACTTGGAGGAGTCTGGGGAGGTGTGGATCCCCCATCATTATCTTACCCAGAATCCCCTGCAAACCTCAAATTTTTCTCCCAAAAAAAAATCACATTTCTGTGTGGGAAAGTTGTGGAATCGCCGGACTGACACAAATTTCCTACCACTCAACGTCCCCCCAGGTCTCCTGATAAAAACGGTACCTCACTTGTGTGGGTGGGTGCGTCAAGTCCTGCTACACGGGAGGGCCCAAGGAAAGCTCCCTGGTAGTTTAGGTTTGTGCACAGGGATTTTTGATGGGGTGGCTTTAGGTCTAGCTAATCTGTTAACATGCGCTGCGGTACAAAGATGAGGTGTACCCTGTGTTGGGTTGTTGTTATCCTGACGGGCAAGATTTTTCCTATACTCCTTCCTCCAGCTCTGTTTTCTGCTATTGTGTGCTCTCTAAAATGGCTGTGTGTGCCTTGTTCTCACCCACGGCCATCCAACTTCCATGACCGTTTATGAAGGGAGTTCTGTAATATATCCTCTTTCACAAATCAGACTCATCTCAAACCTCATTCTACTCCTCTTTCCAAAGCACTACCCTATTTCTCACCCTATACACCCACTCATCCCAAACCCCATACCATTGCTATGATCCCCAAACTAACCCTTTCTAGACTCCTCCCTCCTATACCCCTCCTTGCATCATCTCATACGTTTTACTATTCCGATCTCCCAAACAAGCCTTTTCAAAACGTTCCCTCTGACTCTTCCCCCTCCACCTCCCCATTACTCATCCGAAACCCCCTCCTGCTACTATGAACTCGCCCCAAAAAAAACCTCCCCAGACCCTCCCCTCTTCTATCCCCTCACCATTCCTTTTCAATCGAAATAACTGACTAACATGTCCAAGGCTCAAATCAATTTCATTTTTCCCCATACTAGTTCCCCACTAATCCTCTTTTGGTTCCGGAATAGTGTGCTACTCGCCTAAAAGTGCTTCAGCACCTCATCAGGATTAGAAAGCGCAGTATAAATCCAAGCCATTCGTCTTCCATCCCTCCACTATCCATTAAATCCAAATAACAGACTAACATGTCCGCTGCTCAAATTAATTTAATATTTTACTATACTAATTCACCACTAAACCTTTTGGGTCCTGGAGTAGCGTGCTACTCGCCTAAAAGTGCTTCAGCACCTCATCAGGATTAGTAAGCGCTGTATAAATCCAAGCTATTAGTCTTCCATCCCTCCACTATCCTTTCAATCCAAATAACAGACTAACATGTCCGCTGCTAAATTAATTTAATATTTTACTATACTAATTCACCACTAAACCTTTTGGGTCCTGGAGTAGCGTGCTACTTGCCAAAAAAGTGATTTTACCCTTGTCAGGGGTAATTAGCGCTATATAAATGCAATTTATTTGTTGAAACAATTTTTTTTAAGAACTGGTCTTTGATGCTTATTTAGTGCTCTGTGCTAGGATCAGGACATTCCCTCTTGATGCCCCTGTGTGTTCCAAAACTGTGGACTTTTGCCTTTGTGCCTTTACATTCACATGTTTAATGTTTAAGCCAGATTTGTGCGAGACAGGAAGGCTACAAGGGAACTGGCCACCAAGCCGTGTCACTAAGCATAAATGATCCAGGTTAGAAGAGAAAAGCGTGTATGCTCTTCTTGATCACAGCTATATTTGTAGCATGTGCTGTGCTTGCAATGTGCAGTCTGTACATTTAGCACCGGTAAACAGCTATGACTAAACCCAGTAGTAGAAAAAATAATTGTAAGTGAAGCCTGTGTGCATTATGCGTTTCAAGGGGATATGAGCATGAGTCATTCAATGAAAGATCATAACTAAGACTTTGAAGAAAAACAACTTTCTTTCTCTTCTCTGAGCTAACACCTGACGTTTTTAGTCTATGTATGTGTTGGTTAGCATCCAAAGCAGCACACCCAGGCCCCATCAGACCTCACTTTACATATGTTCCATGCCAGTCAGTGATTTTTTCCAGGAATGCATTCACAATGGCACAGAATAAGGTAAATAATTTCATAATAATGTGGACTGCTTATCAAATAGCAAACATTATCATGAGTAAAATAAATCTAATTAAAGAGTTTTAGAATGGTGACCTCAATCAGTGAGTCTCTGTGTACCGGTCTTACCCTCAAGATGTCCTTCAGTGTTCAATGTGTAGAGAATGTTGCAATGTTTATACTCTCCCGGCTTGTGAAGGTGTCACTCTAACACAGCGCTCTCAGCTCTTTTTTGAAAGAAAGTCATGGGTTGGGTAGAGTATTTAGGGTGGAGTGAGGTTAAAGGTGTGTCTTCATATGTGGCTGCCAGGAAATGTGAAAGCCCATAAGCTCCTTTTGACATGCAAACAATATATTGGCTCTAAGTTATCACTGTGAATGTGTTTGACCAAGACACTGTAAATCCTCAAACAAACAAGTAAAACCTATGGTGCTGCAAGATCTGGTTCTGCCACACTTTTAAATGACCAAATAGAAACAAAGTTCAGGGTTTTGTCTATTTGTTCTCTATTTGTGGTAATACTTGAACTTTGCCTTAGTGCTCAGAAAAGGGAATTTGTTCCAACATGACATACTTTTATCTCAAAACAATAGTCTTCCCATCATTTGGACTAATTCAGCGAGTGATAGCAAAGCAATTTCAAGCCACTCTTATTAATTTCATCTTGGACAAAAGCCATATTTCATTCTTAATATAAGTCTCCTTAGCATTTAACAATGTTGTGCAATTGTTAGTATTGTCTAGTCCAAATGACCTTGGTAACCAGGTGAAACTCTTAAAAAAAAAAAGAAAAAGCAATAATGAAACTAGCCCGAACCAGAAGTAAGCATAATTGTAAGTATATTGCAGTGAACATTGAGGTCTCCATCAAGACTACCAGAGCATCGGTGGTGCGGTAGAAACATACTCCACATGAGATTCCGCTGGTACGGGTAATTCTGGGAAGCGGTATACCATGGAGTTATAAATATTTCTACATTAGATCCCCTGTGGAATGGGAAAAACTTGTAGGCAGAAGGTCCCTTCATGTGCATGCAGAAGATCCGTCGACCACCCAAAAAATATGCTGGAGCCAACTACTCACTCCTTCCTGGGCTTTAAATCAAATGGACAGGGACTGTACCCATGGCAACAGGCATATCGTGAAAGCAGTTGGTGGAAGTATCAGCGAGAGTAGTGGGTTGTGGGGATTTCCCTGGCCTCAAGCGTTGCATTAACACAGAAAGGGGTGGAGCCACCACTGCCCACCCACTCACATGAATGGTACATTTCTAGTTGGGATGCAGAGATTGGTGGTTAAAGCAAGGGATAGGCGTGAAACCATAAACCTTTCGGCCAGAAAGTGTCATGATTTGAGAGTACTGATGCCCTGGTATTAACTTGTCTCCAGTCCCTCTCTTTTTCTCCCCCACTCTCTTTCAATTTGCAGTCTTTCTCTCCTTCTGAATCCACTCCACCCACTTCCAGACGCTATGTTCTTTTCACCCTTGTCTATGACTTCAACCTAAAGAGAGACCACGACGCCCTCAACCCTTGACCATAGCACCTGAGCCTCCTATTTGAAAAATAGAGTGTAACAATGCCCACTCTGGACAATTCATAAATAAAAATGCCCTGCACCTAATGCTGACACTCCTCAAGGTAAAATATGGGCATGCCACTAATAAGTATAAGTGACAGCTTGCCTTGAGGACCCTTGATAGCCCAAAATCCAGAACACTGACAGTATTTTAGAGAGTGGAGATGGATTTATTGTAGAGTATGGGGAATGATAGAAAAGTGAGCCCATAGCCAGGAGTAACTTATCAACACTACATCAGGTGCACCACCATCACTCGCCAAAACTCACTATCCAGGTCACCTATGAAGGCCATTGACCCAGGATGGATATCTAAGGACTCCAGAGAATGATTTTCTAATTTTTTTGTAAATCTGTCTCGAGGACACCCTGAGAAACAACAAGTGGGCAAGGCATACCATTGATCTTAACATGCAAGAGACAAAATAAATTGTCTCTACTACCCTTAATTGAGGCAAACCATGCATGCATAAACAACGGACACATCCCACTACCTGTTCCACAATCACTGCCAATTCTTCATATATAGTACCTCCATGTCATTGCCATTAAACCATGGCCTGTTCTGTACCTCTATGCAATCAGCCTGTTGGTATATCTTCATCTCAAATTATTTTACCTCATAGTTATGTTAGTGTTCATAGTGACATTTATTCTGGACATATGTTTGTGCCTTGTTGCAGATTTCAGCTTGTTTCCAGCTGTTTCCTGTTCTGCTAGCTTAGAACCGTTCCCAACCTACATATCTTGTTGCTTCCTCCCCTTAATTATTTGGTATCCCATTTTATGACCTGTTATTGGCTGTTCATCCATTGCTTTAGATACCCAGCATTCAGCTTCAAGCATTTACAGCTGTTATGATCTCTCCTCCAATTTTCATATCTCCATATTTTCCCTTTCACTCCTATTCATATTCATGTAATGTACCTGTTTCCTGGAATGGCAAGTATGCCCAATGCAATTTAAACCTAAGAATTCATCTACTCCAAGTGAGAAATGTGTGATTTATGCATTTGTGACAAAACTTACGTAGAGAGTTCACTTTTTCCAACCAATGAGGTTTTTATTGCTCTTAGAAATATTTAAAAATGTTTTTGAATTTGTTTTAGCTTTCATATAAAAAAAGGACATGGGGCTTATTTTCCTTTGGTGGACTCTACACAGAGATGTCATCAGCTTTATTGTGTGTCCATAGGTCAAAGTACATTTGTGATACTGCAGACAGAACATCTGCAATGGTTGTGACTGAGTATCTGGCCCGCCAATCTCTAAATAAGGCCTTTTGATTGCATTACATTTTGAGATTGTATACCTTGGGGGGCTCAGGTATGCATTTATGTGGCAAATTGATATCCCCACTGCTAAAGGGAAATGAAATGTAATGTTCGTAGCATGTGTAGAGTCTCTACTCTGCGTAGCCCTGCCTTTGATGATTCGGCTCATAAGTTGGCAACCTGATTTTATTTGAAAAAGTCTTTCGGGCCACAAGGTATAGTGACTCCTCCCTTAGTTGGTAATGCGCATGAGCACCATCGAGTTTGGACGTGTACCGAAGGGGCTCAGTGTTCTGCACCTAACAACTCGTACAGCTGGGCCAACTCCAACACTCGACTCCCGTGGTATGGAAGAACTCATCTGGATTCTCAATTTTGCTCCTTTACTTGATCGTGGAACACTGACGACCAGGCTTGTTTCTGTCGGGGCCTTGGCCCCCCTTATGTGGCCTTTCACCCATCGTCCCTGGAACTCAGCCGACAAGAATACTAGGTTAGTGGTGGAAGGGGCACTTTTCCAATACTACCCCTAGTGCCATTGAAGTTCCCCTGGATAGATCACCATCAATTGTCCAATCTCTGCTTCTCCCCGAGCACAACAACACTACGTGCCAGGCCTTCCTCACCTGCCGAATGAAGAAGACTCTTCTGTACCAATGCGAATGGAGGTGGGCCTACAGAGAATGCAAGAGCAAGAGTCCAGTGACACCTATTACATCTTCAGGGAACACAACATCGAGGCCTAGGAAAAAAGCCGGTCTGTGTTAAAGGGCAAGCTGATCTGTTCCAGCTTGGAGGTGAGATCCCCCTCCCAATCCGAAGGAGGAACAACAGCAAGAGCTCAAAGTTCCATAGTCATGGAAGACACCCACACACAGTTAGGTCAAGCAAGAAATCCCTTTGGGACACCTTTTTGTAGTGACACAACGTTCAACAAACAATAAATACAGGAACAAATAAATTAACACAATACTGTACTCATGAGGCAAAACACAAACGAAATTATAAAAAATCCTGAACAATTTATTACACAGTGCAATGTTAAAACATAATAATTCAACAATAATTAAAATGATGGGGAAGAGCATTAAAAGAAAGTAAACATTAAATTCCTATTAGTAAAAAAGGAGGTGTAGACAGAAAATTAAATTCAGCGAAAACGTCAGAACTATTTTCTAAGCAATATAGTACACAATCCTCCTTTTATCATGCGACGCGTTTCGGTCTAATTAACTCCGGCGCTGTTTAGGTTTATTAGCTCCTTATTCGTACCGTGTGTTACTGGAGAGCTTTAAACATTTCACTGATTAAGATTATCGGGTCTGAGAAGTTCTTTAACTCATCGGACAAGAGAAGGTGTTCTATTTACGTAGGAACCATTTACTATAAGCTGATATGGTTTAAAAGTTTCGAGAATTTTTGGGGAAGAAACTATGTATAAACCTGAGGAAGGTGGTCTGACTATATGATCCACCGAAACGCGTCGCATGATAAAAGGAGGATTGTGTACTATATTGCTTAGAAAATAATTCTGACGTTTTCGCTGAATTAAATTTTCTGTCTACATCTCCTTTTTTACTAATAGGTAAATCTTTTTTGCACCCATTGGAAGCCCACGCAGCACAGCAGAACGATTGCAAAGCCCACCTTCATTGCCTTGGCTGAGTACTCCCGTCGCCGTGCTTCATCCCAGCCGGCCGCCGAGAGGAGGACTCGGCTACCCAGACCACCCTGCGACGGCGCAGACCTTTGCAGTCATCATCGGCGCCTGGAGGCGCGATAAAGGACAGCGTCCCCCGGCCAGGCGGTGTAAATCTTTTTTGCACCCATTGGAAGCCCACGCAGCACAGCAGAACGATTGCAAAGCCCACCTTCATTGCCTTGGCTGAGTACTCCCGCCGCCGTGCTTCATCCCAGCCGGCCGCCGAGAGGAGGACTCGGCTACCCAGACCACCCTGCGGCGGCGCAGACCTTTGCAGTCATCATCGGCGCCTGGAGGCGCGATAAAGGACAGCGTCCCCCGGCCAGGCGGTGTAAATCTTTTTTGCACCCATTGGAAGCCCACGCAGCACAGCAGAACGATTGCAAAGCCCACCTTCATTGCCTTGGCTGAGTACTCCCGCCGCCGTGCTTCATCCCAGCCGGCCGCCGAGAGGAGGACTCGGCTACCCAGACCACCCTGCGGCGGCGCAGACCTTTGCAGTCATCATCGGCGCCTGGAGGCGCGATAAAGGACAGCGTCCCCCGCAACGCGGGACGCGAGCGGGACGCCGGGCGAAGCCCGGGCCAAGGGCGGGCCCGTTTAAGCCCGTTCAAGACTGAGCAGGACTGGACTGGGCCACGGTATTTACATTCACTTTTTCACCCCGTTACTTCTATCTGTGATCCCCCGTTTGATATTTGACATTGTATCTGACCTGCACTTATCACTAATCTTGTTGTACTTGGCGCAACAATGAATAAGAGCACCAGAAGTAAAAAGACCCCTAAAGTAACTGATATCACTGGCCCTATAGACTTATTCATTACTAAGACCCACGAGGTCATAGACAAAAGCATACACATCTTAGAACGTAGGGTATCTCATGAACTGGAGGTTGCAAGAAGATCGTCTATGGGGCCCCTGGCTTCTGCACAAACCCCTATCCAACAGGGTCCAATTATCCCATTGTTTAAGCAAGCGGACAACACTAACGTATTAATACACACGGTCCCAAATATTGTGGATCTATCCGCCACCCAACTCTCATTAGGGTCCAACTCCTGTGAGGACTTGGAAAAAACACCAGATTTACAACTTTCCCATAATCATGTGGATATCTTAGACCCCAATTCTACGGGCAAGCGGGAGGGTGCCATAGCTAAGAGGCAAAATACAGAGATGACCCCACACGAGACCATATTAGCTCTGCATAACATCACGACCTCCCTTAACCCAACTACTGATACAATTCTGTCAGATCAACCGATCCCTACCAACAGCAGTGCTGATTGTATATTGACCTCACAGGATGCTGGTCTCCGAGAGCTGACAGAGAACCAAGCCCTCGGGGGAGGCACACAGAAACCATGCACCGCATGTGTCACACTACATGATTTCATTATAAAAAGCATGGGGGTGTTGCTAAAACGCCATCTGCAACCCATGGAAAAGAGCATCAGGATTATTGAGAAGCAATTAGCTAAATTAAATACCCCAGCTTTCACGCAGAAATCATTAGGTACACCTGCCAAGGGGACTTCGAAAGACACAAATAACCCGGCTCAACCCCCGTCTTTACCAGTTACCCGACCCAAGCCTCTGCCGCTCGAAAGAGTCGCAAATACCGAAGCTTTAAAAAACGACAGGCAAAACAAACAAAATATTTCAAAACCCGCCCTAACAGAAGGGATTGGAAAACAAAAAGGCCCCATTGATAACCCCCAAAAAACTCCGGCTCCTGTGGAGTCAAACACCCAAGCAGTGAAGCAGAAGGACACCCCACAGACATCACAAAAAGCCCAACCATCCCAGCCACAGGCCAATGAGAGGAAAGGCCCCAGGTACAGGCGTCCGATACATCTGCCGCCTGAGGCGACCCCATACACTGTCATACTTACTGGGGTCACCGAGCTGGAAGATGGTACAGACGAACCCCCTTGGTCACTGCGTAACAAGGTATTGCAGTGGTTGAGCCAAAACAGACCTCTCCATCCATCTAATCATAGTAGAATTATTTCAATGAGAAGAGTGTTCTGGATAGGCGATACCCAAAAAAAGTTTGCAGGGCGATTGCATTGTACTCAATTGTGAGGACCCTGCTACAGCTGATTATATTGCCTCATGGCCAGCTTTGGAGAAAAGGGGGGGGGGGTCGACGTACAGCGTCTCTCCTTCTTTTATCCACCTCTAAATACTTTTAATTATGGCGACCCTAATAGCTGGGAGGAAGTCCAGGACTGGCCTTGGACACAGGTGGGGCACTACAACAGAAATAGAAATAGGAATAGCAATAACCACTGGAATAGAGGGTGGGATACTCGTCCCTGGCCACCGAGAAGAGAAAACTTAAATCCTGACTATTGGAGGGGGGCCCCCACAAGGAATAGGTACGACTGCTTAGACATGGTCGATTGACCAACAATGGTAATAAACTGGAAAGGAAATAATTTAGGCATCCCAGATGAGACCCCTAAAAATTATCACCAGACTCCCGACGCTAATATCCTGCCATTAGGGAACATACCCGATTCCCCAATAGGGGAAGCATTGCTATCACCTCAGCAATCATCAGACCAACTAATTAAGGTCTTAAAAGGGGAAGGTTCTGTAGCCCAAGAGAAATTCAATGTTGGGGCTATACCCACAATCCTCCGGGACATCACACAAACCCAAAGGGAGGTAGAATACAGTGTAGAGGGCGCTGAGAGGCTAACTCCTCAGACACTGGCACCGGAAGCCAGTCTACATAAATCCAACCTAAAAATAACTTCCTGGAATATCGCAGGGCTAAACAATAAATCAAGGGTCCAGTCATTCCTATCCTTTATGGAAAAACAGGACATAATATATTTACAGGAGTGTTGGGATCAGGAGGAGACCCACATTGAGGGCTTTAGTACTTTCTATATCCCGTCGATACAGGGTAATCGGGGTAGAGGGTCGGGGGGTTTGTGTATCTTCGCCTCCAATCTGTGTAACACAAAACTGTCCACATACGTGGCGAGTGGACCCAAAGTAGGTGCGGCTAGATCATTACCAGGACTTATGGTCAAAGCAAAGGGGCGGTCCCTTTTCCTGATTAACATATACATCAATGTGCCAAAAGTAGATCCTAAAGCTTTAATAGCTGAGCTCACTACAATGCTTAAGAGAGGTGGGCAGGACGCAGATTGTACCCTCATAGTAGGAGATTATAACTGTCATCTATGTCCTTACAGTGCCACAAAAAATTGTGGCATTTATAACTTAAGAGGGGACCCCACCACACATTTTGAACACTCTATTATGGGTAATATGTTAAACCAACTTATGCACGATTGGGACCTGGGGTTTGCTAATGAATTATGTGAGCCTTCTGTAGCTTTTCAGACAACCTTTTTTGGTCGAGGGTCAGGCACTGTAATTGTTTACATCCTAGTGTCAAATAGGAATCAGGGCTGTCTGGAGGAGTTTAACACGGAAGATCTGGCATTAAGTGATCACTTTCCGATTAGCACCACTATCTCTGTTGGGAAGTCCGAGAGCCCTGTAATAAGCATACCTAGTATTCTTCACGGTCACTCAGTGTCACTGGCAAGAAAGAATGGATACGCCATAAAATGGGCAAAAATTGATTCCACAAATTTCTTGAAGGATTTAGTCCAGAAAGAATTGAAACAATTCTCGACTTGCCTAGAATTTAATATTAATCCTCAGTTAATTATAGAGGCTTATGGAAGGATAACTGCCACTATAAATGATAAGTTAACCAAAAAACAAAAGATAGGGGTAGAAAAGAGAGTATACGGCTGGTTTAATTCCGCCTGTACCAAAGCCCATAAAGACCTGTTACAGGCATTAAAGACAGTCCCTAAAGACACTAGTTTAATTAAGGATGCCAGGCGAGTCTATAAACAGACCCTCCGCGATAGACAGGACGAACTGAAAAATCAGGCCTGGGAAGCCCTGTTAAAGGCAAGCGCCTTAAGGGATAACATTTCTTTCTGGAAAGAAATCAATGCCCCCTTCTTCTCCATGGACAGCAAGGCTGATTCTATGGAGGTAGCCATAACGGAAGATGTCTGGGTCGATTACTTTACCTCCCTATATAAAAAAGATTTAATAACAATGACCCCACAATATGATTTTAATAATAGCCAGGTGGAACAGGCAGTGATGCAAGATAGTTTCCCTCTAAATGTAGTTATCACCCCCCTAGAGGTTGAGCTAGCAATTTCCCAGAGTGCTAATTTAAAGGCCCCCGGCCCAGATGGAGTTCTCATTGATTTATTTAAAGAAAATGCAGATCTTTGGGCTCCTCTATTAGCAAATGTAATAAACGCGTATAGCAAAATGGGTTTTCCTGACACATGGCACGAAGCCATAGTAATCCCAATATTTAAAAAAGGGGATAGACAGGACCCAAAATGCTATCGCCCTATTTCCTTGCTAGATACCCTGATGAAAGTTGCAGGCAGAGTATTGCTAACTAAATTACAAACCTGGTCTAAGAGCAAAGGGATCCTTTCGAAATTACAGTATGGCTTTAAAACTGGCGTAGGCACTGTAGAGCAGGGTTTAAACCTGGCCTTAATAAAAAATAAATACATTGGAGGGAAAAAAGGGAATCTGTTCCTAACATTCGTCGACTTAACCTCGGCTTTTGATTGTTTAGACCATAGTGTGCTATGGAAAACCCTGGTTAAATTGGGGATAGATAAAAACATTCTATATTTTATACAGGAACTGTATAGAGACGCAGGTGCCACGGTCAGATACGGTAAAAATGGTGAGCGAACTAGAAAATTCCCTGTAGAAAAGGGTGTTCGACAGGGCTGCATCCTTGCGCCATTCCTTTTTAATTTATATATTAACGAGATAGCAGACTTTTTAAACGATCTTGAAGTGGATTACCCTAAAATAAATGGCATCTCAGTACCACTACTATTATACGCTGATGATGCTGTGATCATGGCTCGCACACAGCTGGGCCTTCAGAAAGCGCTAACAGGATTCTCAACTTTTATGAGCACGAGAGGTTTAAAAATAAATGAGGGAAAAACATTCACAATGTCATGCACATTGAGAAAAAATATACCAGATTGTAAAACTTTCGTTAACAACACTAAGATAGCTATGACCAAAACTTTTTCTTATCTAGGCATCACATTCAACAACAGGGACACATGGTCAACAGCAATAACCTCCCGGAACCTGGCCTTCTCTCGCACGATAGGTGCTCTTAAACAATTTGCTAAAAGACTGGGTAGGAAACCTGTAGACATATTACTTAAGATCTACGCAGCTAAATGTGTGTCTACTGCCATATATGGGGCTGGCATTTGGGGATTGGCAGATTGCACACAAATTCAAACAGTGGAAAATGCTTTCCTGAGGCACCTATTATCAGTCCCCCGTTCCACATCTACTACCATTTGCCACAGCGAACTGGATAGAGTCCACATCACCGATCTGATAAAGATAGCGCCAGTGATGCTGTGGTTTAAGATCTGGACATGTGATGACACAGGTTTCAACAGGGAAGTAATCCAAGACTGTTTAAATCATTCTGCTTCTAGTAAGCAGCCATGGTTAGCCTATGTGAAAAAGTTTTTGAACTCCATTGGTAAACCAGATCTTTACCTAAATCCCACATCATGCTCACAAATAGCAAAAAAAGCTCTAAAAGTGGCATGCCTTGACTTACTGGAGGAAAGGAGATGCTATTTAGACGGGCACAAGTCTACCATAGTAGCCCATCGTAACATTCTACATGGTACAGGCCTTCACGCATATCTAGCGCCAACCTATTCGTGTTATCACAGAATGCTTCTGACTCGAATGAGGACGGAGTCATTTTACAGGTTAATATCATTTCCTGCCCCGAATGATTGGTCTGCTAATTTGATAAAATGCCCGTGTGATGACCTATCCAAACAGTCAAACCTACATTGCATCCTCTTTTGCAAGTATTATCAGTGGGGGAGAAAAAGATACCTGTTACCCTTGTTAAAGACATGGGGTTTGAGAACCTGTAAAACTGCACTGGTCAGGCTGTACATGATGCAAGATGAACTCACCATAGTGACAGCGATAAAATTTTTGACCTTTACTGTAAAGTGTAGAGGGACCATGTGTAATGATTAGGACCTCATGGATAAAAAATTTTTTGTAAAATTGTATTATATTGTACCTTATCACATCAAATAATACGTAACACAGGAGACTGTATGAATTCCATGAGTTTTTTAATGAATTTTAGAACTCTTTTATGCATTTCAATGACTTCATCTGTTTTGTCTTTATGATGTGTATTTTTTGTAAGAAGTTTGTTAATGAGAAAAGCTATTTAGTCTGCCCACGTTTGTATTTTGTATCTATGTATGCTTTTATGGTTTTTTGTCAAAATACCGAATAAAGCTATTTTTGAATTGAATTGAAAAAACTAATAGGAATTTAATGTTTCCTTTCTTTTAATGCTCTTCCCCGTCATTTTAATTATTGTTGAATTATTATGTTTTAACATTGCACTGTGTAATAAATTGTTCAGGATTTTTCATAATTTCGTTTGTGTTTTGCCTCATGAGTACAGTATTGTGTTAATTTATTTGTTCCTGTATTTATTTTTTGTTGAACGTTGTGTCACTACAAAAAGGTGTTCAAAAGGGATTTCTTGCTTGACCTAACAGTCGACTTGGCACTAGGGGTGGGCGGAAAATCCGTTCCGCTCGCGGATTTTGCGGATTTTCGGGAAATCCGCAATCCGCGAGATTTGCGAATCTCCCGCAAAATCCGCAAATCCGCGAGCAGCGGATTTGGCTCGCACTGCTCGCACTGTTCGCGTGAGTTCGCGCCCCGCGAATAAGTGCGAATAAGTGCAAAATTGCAGAAATACGCTCTTAGCAAAACTGAAAGTAACTACTTACCAGGTTCAAAAGTTCAGGCTCATCATTAGTAGCCATTTTCTGTAGTGCTTCCTGAGGGGCCCCTCCAGAGTTCAGTTGCAGGTTGCAACTATTATGTGACCCTGCTCTGAACCTCAGAATAGTTACATATATGCCACAAAGGTCCTGAATTACAGCTAAGGGAGACAAGCAGGAGCCAGGCTGGAGGTTCAAATCCATTATTCAGCCCCTAATTCATTATTGTCAGTTGGGGCAGGGCAGGTGTTGTAACTAATTTTGCAACAATGAAAGCACTTAGCAAGTTCAAAAGATCACTAATCAGGAAGCACTAAGGAAGCAGGTGCCAGCTAAAAAAATATTCTGTGACACATTAATCAGCCCCAAATTAATTCAGGTCACTTGAGGCAGGGAAGGTGTGCTTGTTGCCACAATAATGTACACTGACTGGACAACCAGAGGGTGCTGTGATGAAACAGAGGGTGGCATGGGTGGGCCAGAGGGTGGCATGAGTAGTCAGAGAGTGGCAGTGGTGACAGAGAGTGGCAGTGATGAAGAAGAGTGTCCCAAACAGGCTGGACACGTAGAAACAACAAGTTCGCGAAACTTGCGACCCGACAGGTAAGTTCGCAATTTGCGACATTGTACAAAACCCTCGCGAACTGGCAGAAACCCGCGCAAACACAAAAAAAAAAAAAATCCGCAAATTCGCGGAAATTCGCGGATTTTGCGGATTGCGAATCCGCAAATCCGCAAAATTCGCGAACGCGAGATCCGCAAAATTCGCTCATGCTTACTTGGCACCCCATCCCTTTGGTTGTGGGGTCCCTCTCTCTTTTACTAGAGACACCCACACACAACCCGCAGCCACACCACAACCACGTGGAAAGCCAGAGCTCCGCCTCATTGGGGCTCAGTAGTCAAGCCCAGTTACTCAACAACAGCCTGCCAGTCCACTACTAACTTTGTGCCAAAGGTGGCACTGGTCAAAGCCTTCGGAACCGTGGACGCTCCCCTCTCTGGCCACAAAGGCCCCTACCTTCATAAGCTGTGCTCCTTTTCAGAGCCAATGGGACCCTCACCTCCAGCACCGAAGTGGACACTGGCACCATAGTTACCACTGGCACCAAAAACATAATTGGCACTCAAGGCCTCAATGCTGAAGACACTATAGATGCTGATGATCAACTGCGGTCCATGCACGTAAGAGCGGTGGGGCCAGGTAAGGGGGGATTTTGAGGGACAATGCTGAGGTAACAATAAATAATTAATTTTCACTCTGCATCATCCCTCGAAATCCCTCCTTACCTGGACCCACCGCCCCACTGCTGGTACCGGCACGGATTGCGGCTGCCGATGACGTATTCAGCAACAGAAGCTCAGTTGATGGCAAGCTCCGAAGATTCTGAGAAGTCCATTCCCCGACACCTGCGGGAGGAATTAGATGCTCTCCAAAAGTGTCCTGGATCCACCTGCAGAAAGGCAGATTCTCCACCAAGCTGCCACTGAAGTAACAGGAGTCTCTTTTATAAAAGCGTAAATTAACTTTTGAAGAGCAAATTGCTTTAGAACCTGCAGGACCTCCAAAGTACAAGACACATAAGGACAGGGTCGAAAGTTCCCTCCCTGCTCGACCTCCTCCTCCTTTTCTTCATCCTACTCCTCTGCCCAGCAGTGGCTGGCACAGGTAAGCGCTCTGTGGTTGGGCAGGGTGCCCGCGGGGTGGGGAAGGGCGGGTTTTGTGTCGACAGATGCCGAAATAGGTATTGTTTATTTATTTAATCACATCTATTCTGTCACCTGTTGACTTATCCTCCCCCTCAGGACCACCCCACCATGTTTACCTGTGCCGGCTGCCTCTGCCACATGCCCCACCAACTACATCTTGACCGAGGGGGTCACCACACTCTTTTTATGGAGAGAGCAGCTCACTTTATCCGGCTGACCGAAGTGATGTTCCGTATGATCCTAAGCTAAGGGATGATCCCTGGGATGACTATGATGTCAATATCCCAGGTAACACAGACCCTGATCTGTATCCTGCCAAAGTCTCCCTGCTGATGACACTACTACATAATATGAGGTTACACACAGTGCAGCCACGTATCATAAAGTTGATATGCTTGTTGTCCAGGAAGAACCAACACAGCCTTCAGTTTCAACCAAAGCTGAAAGGGATGCTCAAAACCGCCCGAGCCTTTCAAAGATCCAATTACGGCAAGGGTAATTACACCTACTTTACACCTAGGGTCGCCAACAAATATAAACCCTACTACACCATGGTCTTATATCTCTGGATTACTCGAAGTCCATACAGCTTGGGAACAGGCAAACATTCAGGTACAGGAGATACCTCACCTCCTGACAAGGAGAGTAACAATCTATACACAGTAGTAATTAGCGTGGCAGCACAAATAGCCACACATAGAAGGAGTGCCATCACGGTTGGCCTGCTCTCTCAATACACCTGGGCTCATTTCAATGAGCTGGAGGACCTTCTCAAACACATCCCAGAGTGGGCAAGAGCTGGTTACAGAGGAAAAGACCATATCGAACGCCTCTGTCTGCTGTGCCGGTCACTATCACCAGGGGAGTTAACACCAGCATCCTGGTCAGACAAAATGCCTGGCTCTGTGTCGCTGTATTTAAAGCTGAGGTACTGAAGCATCCGTTAAACCTGCCATTCGATGGCAAACATCTTTTCGGGCCGCAGGTAGACCACATACCTGAAAAGCTAAAATAAAAACACAGCCAAGGCCATAAGTGCTCTTCATATATACACTACTATTTCAGAGGCAGTAAGACAACTTCCCCAGAATCTCCCACCTCCTTTAAGAGGCAGCACAACCATACCATTGGTAGTTAACACAGGGTATTCTAGAGGGGCATACAGAGACAACAACACAAGGGGTAGGGGCAAAGTAGGCTCATCTAAAGGAGCCAACTCCACCAAGTAGGGATTTCCTATTACTCCACTTCAACCCCCAAACACACAAGACCTGTCTGGATAGAACACAAGAATTTCTTACTCTTTTGGAAAAGATCACCTCCGACCAATGGGTGCTTTCCTTCATAGAGCACAACTACTGACTGGAGCTCACCTCAGCCCTACCAAACATTCCACCAAGCAGATACACCTTATTTCCAGGACACTAACACATTTGTCAAGAGTTCAAAAGGAGTTCAGGCTCTCTTTCTCAAGAGAGCAATAAAAGCAGTGCTATACTGCAGCACCACAGCAAGGGGGTGTACTTTCTATACTTTATAATCCACAAAAAGACAGGTCTCTAAGGCCTGTACTCTGCCACAGGCACCTCAACAAGTTCATCCTCTCCAAACATGTCCACATTGTCACTCTGCAGAATGCCATCCCTTTGCTGCAGCAAGGCAACTTCATGACTGCACTCAATCTGAAGAATGCCTTCTTCCACATATCCATCAATCCCGCTCAAACCCGCTATTATTAGTTGAAAGTGTTACAGGGACATGTGTCACCACTGTCCCCGTAATGCTCACAAAATGCCTTGCTGTGGTAGCCACCCATCTCGGAAAGAGGAGACACGTACTACCCTACTTAAACAATTGGCTTATCAAGAGTTCAAGTAAACAACAGTGTCCCGCTCACATCCAAGCCACTATATAATTTCGGCTTCACCATAAATACTGTCAAGTTTCACCTCCAGCCTCTTCAGGTCCAACCAACTTGGGGACCGTACTCAACACAGTCACTAGCAAGGCTTGCCCCAGCCAGGCAAGAGTGCAAAACATTATTAAAGATACTGCCTCCAAATCATCATCTACCATTCAGAACAGTTATATGCCTTCTTGGAATGATGGACTCGTGCATAGCCATAGTTCCCCATTGCAGGATGCACATGTGTCCACTCCAACAATGCGTATCAGCGCAGTGGTCACAGGCAGATGGTCAATGGGACAATCTAGTGTTGATATGGGCCACCAGCTATCGCTCTCTGCAATGGTGAAAAAGTAACAGCGTGTTTTAGTGCCAGCTCTTCACGGACACTGTTCCGCAGATAACCATTACCACGGACGTCACACTCGCAGGGTGGGGAGCACATCTGCAACAGATGAATGTTGTAGAGGTGAAGAAACTTCACTCATCCGTTACCTCAAGCGTTTACCATCCTGTTAGCTCTCATTGCCTTTTGTCAGCACTAGTCCTGATAAGGGCAGGCAACAAGGCCACCATATATTATCTCCAAACTTAAGGCAGCACACACACACCACAGGAATCTGCATAGCAGAAATTATTTGGCATGGGCAGTTCACCATCACGTACATTCTGGTACAGTACCTTTGGGGAGTGGACAGTGGTTTTGCAGACCTGCTCTCCAGAAGGCAGAAACATGTCCATGAGTGGAAACTTCCCCCATAAGTCCAACTTCTGTATCTTTGCCGTTGGGGGTTCCCCAAGGTCGAACACTTTGCCAACGCCTAAAACGCTAAACTCAAACTTTCCCTCCAGGTTCCCACACACACAGTCCATTGGCAATGACCTACTGATGCAATGGTCTGGGTTCTTTGCCTACGCTTCTACTCCTGTCTCACTCCTTCCCTGTGTGGTCCGGAACTTCTGCAAATATCCCTCTCTCTCATCCTGGTGGCTCTCAAGTAGGACAGACATCCATGGTTCTCAATCCTCCTGGAGATATCAGTGAGCCCCTAAAAGAAGCTCCCGGGCAGGATGGACCTTCTTTCTTAGAACCAAAGCACCCCAGCCCCAGGCAGCTAAATCTAGCAATTTGATTCCTGAGGTCTTTGAATTCAGCTATCTCAATCTCTGCAAAAAGTCATGTGCATCCTCAAAGAAGTACGCAGGCCCACTATTTGACTTTGTTTGGTGGCAAAATGAAAACGTTTGTCCATTACTATATTTCCAAGCCCCTGAACCCCCTTAACGCTGTAGTTCAAGATGCCTGATATCTTCTCCACTTAAAAAAAATCAGGTCTGCCTTACACTTCCACACGCCTTCACATGGTTGCTTCAGCAGCCTACTCGCAGAACACTATTTATCATTCAAAATCCCTTTCATGAAAGGTTTCATGAAAGACTCAAATAGGTTATGCCACCCAGGGTATCTCCTGTCTGCTCCTCTCCTGGAAGGTTGCTCTTCTAGTCGCTATAGTATTTTTAAGGCGTGTTAGCGAGCTGCAGGCCCACACTTTAGAATAGTCTTTCTTTCAAGTTCATAACAACAGTATTGTCCTCAGAACTAACCATAAGTTTCTTCCCAAGCTGGTATCCTTCTTCTATCTCAATCAGACCATGAGCTCCCGTTTTCTTTCCCTCAGCAACACTTGGTGACAAAAAGACCACTTTGCACCTTTAATTTCAAATGTGCCCTCGTGTATTACATTGATAGAACAGCCTTTTCACAAAAAACTGCAGCGTCCCGAATACAGCCCAGAATTGTTGTGACAATTTCCTCTTCATTCCGGATTTAAGAACTTCAATCTGATCCAGTCCAGGTGACTCAACTGCACTTGAACTCTAGGGCTGTCATGCTCGTTACATCTGTCTTGAGAAAGACCCGCTGCGACCTCATTCATCTTGGCACGCGAAGGGTCGAAACGTCGACATTTCTTCCAATTGGCCCCAATACTCCAGAAACCCAATAGAATTGATAAAGCAACAAATGGGATTCTGTAAATCTGTATTAATGGATGGCCTCTTTTGAAAGTTGAACTTGTATATATGTGTATAAACTGTCTATATTGGAAATCATTTTTGTATATATTGTATGTGTCACATAAGCACTATTCACTATTGTCACATGTTGCACTTTTTTATTATGATATTGACAGTCACCAATGATTTATTTTGAACGCATCTTGAAAAATATAAAAAATACAACTAGTTCTATACAGGCTTTTCTTTTCATTTATTGTAAGAACCTGTTGCGAATTCCTGTCAGAGGGAGGTGGTAATATCAAACATAGATAGAATCTACAAATTAGTTGTTTCGCTACCCGACAGAACCAATTTTTCTTTTAATCATAATATACCCAGGTTCTGAGGGACACAGGGTTAACCCCAGTTTTTTCATGAAATTTTCACAAAACACAGCAGCTCTTTGTTGCTTTTACCAAATATTTCATGGGCAGTCTCTGTCAAGGGTGTGCATAGCCAGATGGATTGTCAGCTTTATCCAAACCATCTTCTACATAATCACACACCCAGGCTGCATTCCAATTGGAGAAAAAAGAGCCACTGTGGCTTCCCTTGGCAATATCCCCATAGCTGACATTTTGTAAAGCAGCCACATGGTGCACGCCACACACATTTACCAAGTACCACAGTGTCGATATTTTAGCACGCAAACAAGCTAGAATTGCTCATGCTGTTTTAAGAACTTTGTTTCAGTCGTCTGCAACATCCACCGGCTAACCACCGCTTCGGGGAGAGGGGGCGGTGGAGGAGGCATTGCTTTACAGTCTATCCAGAACATATGTATCTACACCCACACATTCTACGAATGGAATATATTGCTTACAATGTAAGCAGCTGTTTGTAGCTTGTAGTCTGTAGATCCACAAGTTCGCACCGGCCTCCATGGAAGCCCTCAGTTGTTACAGATGCACATTCCTGCATTTACCTACCTTAACTCTTTGTATATAATTTCTTGGGTGATTACCAAACTTTCTTGTCTAACTCTCCATCCTTATACTCACCTGCTGTGTGGAAAACAATCTAACAATGGAGCCGGTAGCCATGCATGTTGCTGACTGAGAGAGAAGTCGCTGCATCTCATTACTACACACAACACGTCTTTGAAGAAAAACAAGTTGCAAATGTCTGAGCCCAACACTAGATGGAGTATGTTGACCATGTGAATTTGCATCACTAAACACTACAAACAGATGCTTACAGGCTAAGTAACAAATTGCGTTTTGCTTAATAAGTGACTTCGGTGAAAGAATAAAATCTGCAGTACCATCTGGTATTGTGCAAAAAAGCAAGGTAACTGTGCCACTGAGTTGGATTTCGCCGTAGTGTGTGCAGTCATACTAGTGGGGGAAATGGGTCCTGCTTCTCTCCTTCATTTTGCTTCACTTAAGTACATAGATCACTTGTGTAGAACACTCCATGTGTAAATGCTTCTATACATTGAGGTGCCAGTTGCCTATAAATAAAGAAGAGTTACTCTGAGAGCAAGAATGCCTTGAGCAGAGAGTGAAAACCTTGGTGGGAGGGACTCACAGTAATGGGCAGCACACAGAAGATGTCCTTATGTGAAAAAGAAGGATCTCTGCAAAAAGGGCACTACAATTCACCTGCTCTTTGTAAAATACTGAAACTGAATACGAATGAGTGGAAGGGAGGAATACTTGTACTTGTGACCCAGCGGGCAGGGCCACTGTATTTCCAACATACCTCATTTTAAAACATCTTCTGGAAATTCGACCAGTCCTGTAGGATTCCATAATATTCTCTGTACAGTCCTTATCTGACAAATTGGGGCAGCTGTCCTCTTGCAAATGTCCATACAGCATCCTGTTGCATCACACTCAGTGGGGCCCAACATTCTTTAATTGTGGCAGGTTTGGGCTAACAAGAAAATCAAAGCTATTTCATTTCAGTATGATATAGAAAGAGGCACACTTTTTCCAGACGTTTGCCTAGAAAAATTTGTGTTCTCTTTTAGACTGTGTCTATGAGACAGGCAAGGCACAGATGCATCAGAGATTGGCAGGAACTCTGTCTCTAGGACGTTCTTGGGGAACCAAATTTGTCTCAGCGGTACATAGTTGAGAGGAATTTGGGCAGAGGCGGTGACTCTCTTTGATGAATTACCAGCCATCCTTTGGTAAGACAACAAGGGATTGATCTGATTTCTGATCCTTTTCCAAAGCTGTGAGCTTCAGCTACAAAGGATTGTTTTTGGATACTGAACCATTACCTTAGAAAAAGATAGAAGCCAGTAACATCTGAACAAACTGGGGTTCGTTAAATCATTCAATTTCTATTCCTGTGTTCCTTTCCTCACTGACCCCATCAAGTCTAGACCTCTCTCTCCCACAATTACATTATTTAATAAATAGATCTTTTAATTAATTTCATTTTAATTACCTGGAAGTACCATATTTTGAGTTGCATCAACTTTTGTGCCCACTCACCATTTTACATTTCACAGAGAGGCTGGTCGGGTTGATAATTTAATCTGTCCCCCAGTACCAGCGGAGGCGTAGCTAAACATTTCCTTGGGGCGTGATTTGGTGTGTTTCAGGCTGCTTCTTTGTGGCCCTAGGGCTTTCCCAGAGGGTAAAAGATAATATGGCTCCAAGTCACCAACTCTCAAGAGACCAAATCCACAACAAAAAGTGAGTCTTACTAAATAGTCCTTAGTTCTCTAGGATGAAATGTGTGATCGGTCAGAGGCATAATCCAAAAGAAGGCTATGGGATGAGTGTAGGTGCAGTGTAATAATGTCATCTTATTATAAAAAAAAAGCAGGAATGCCCACCCAAGTCTTGGCTGAACAACAATTTTTATCAATATAATTGTGTAGACAGATCGTATAAGAACAATATTAAATATAATAGAATACATTTAAAGTGTTACCGCGTCCAGACATCACCAAGTGCCAGGAGACCTGGCTTGTGGAGCTCAGATGGCCCTTTGAGTTTAACTTATTCTAAACAAGTCCTATGTGAGCTGAGCAAATATGGTTAGTTTAAAGCATGTTTTCCTGGTCATTAATCTTATCAACACTGATGTGAGGCTTGTATTCTTTCCTCCATCTCAGTTCTGACCTTCTCCATTTTTGTTTGAGAAACTTAAGATTTATTTATTTTATTATTTTTTATTTTTTTTATAAATCTTTTTATTGAGTGAAGATCAACAGCGGCCAACATGGTCACGCATAAGGCTACAGAGGCGTACAGTAGATCCCACAAGGCCGCAGTGTTACAGCAGTGTCATGACAATAGGACCATAGTGCATATAGACATTCAAATTTCTACCTCAAGTACCGCTCGTCTAGGCTGGGGGGGTTCACATATGCCGCCTCTGTAGTCGTTCCATTTGTCCCAGACCTACCCCCATTTCTTGGGGCACCCCCGGGCTAGATATACTGTCCTCTCTTGCAACATGCACCAGTCCATGTCTCGTTTCCATTCAGCGGGTCGTGGAGGCGTGATTGCCCCCCAGAGTCTTGCAATGTTGCGCTTAGCTAACCTCTGGCCGCGCGTGGCCCAGAGCCTGCCTTTAGCTGGTAAGTCCGTTGGCTACCAAATGTTCAGTATACATCGTTTTGCTTCTGGGCGCAGCTCCAACTCCCAAACATCTTGCATACATCGCACCACCTTCATCCAGTATGCCTGCAGCAGTGGGCACTCCCAGAGCATGTGAAAGAAGGAGCCTACCATTCCGCATTACTTAAGATTTCTTGAATACCATGGAGAGGCTCAACTCAATCTTTTGTTTTTCACTTTATGTATAGACAGTATCGTGTCTAACCCCATCATTATCCAATTGTCAAAACCGCCCACTGCCATTTCGATAATGTCCTGTAGAATAGGATGATTTTCCATAAGTCACATTGAAGTTTCTTTGCTTCACCTTGCCCCATATGCGAGAGAAGATCACCGGAACAGGAATAGCAGGCTTTATAGGCATTGAGGTCACATTACTAACGATGGCTATTGCTAAATGATCTCACCAAGTCAGCAGAAGGGGGTTCCTAACTCTAAGGAGTTATGGTTAGAAGTGATAGCATCCAGGGTATGGCCTGTGCTATCAGTAGGGAAATCCACAAATCTGTAGTTAGCAATTCGTATCTCCAAGGATATTAAGATTAGGCTTGTGAATTATCAGTTCCAGGAGTAAGCAAAGTATGGAACAAAATGAGTTCTTGGACCGGGGGGCGATGTATAAGAACTCCTTAAAAGGAATTCATATAATTAATCTTACAAAATAAATGGGATTACTTTGCAATTGGGAGATTCTAATGTACAATTGATCTTTTTATCTAAAAACTCACATCATAATATGGGAACACTTCAGCTTTTACATTCATTGGTTACAATCACTGAAGATACAGTGTCAGCTGATTTCCAAACCTGTATGAGAGAGGGAGGGAATTCAATGAACTCCAACGACCTCAAATTAAATGAGAGGAAACTGAGGTCTTGATATTTAGCAAGGACCAGACTGTGGTCCAGCTCCTGCTGGTCATCCAAACTTGGGGCTCTTCCTCGTCCTGCAAAATCTGGGAGTAATGATTGACAGAACATCTATCCTTTGGAATAGATGGGCTGGAAGATCCTTTTCCTATCTCACGGCGAAGCTGTGGAATTCTATGCAAGCGCAGATCAAATCCACAGACATTCACCTTTCCTTCTGACAATGTAGGCAGACCAGGCTCTTTTCCATTTAGAGGCCTTTGAGTCTCGACTCCCTACAAAGCTGGTGTTCTTTAGCCCCAAAACATCTCCAGATATAAGTGCACTTGGAGTTTTTTTTATTTCACTATAGTGTACCAGCAATCTCAAAATGAGAAGGGTGCTGCCATGCAGATTTACTGGGCTGCAGTTAAAGCAGAAGTAAACACAATGCAGTCTGAGCCAAGCCCCTCCGCCCCCCAACACTACAGAATGTTAGTGATCAGTTCTAATCTTTGCTAAGTGCCTACTGTTGGCGGCGCTTAGAATGGAACTAGGATGGAATAGACAGAGTGTTAAATGCAAGAAGTACTGACACAAAGCTGTGATGTTCACAAAGCTTTACTTATACAGGCAGTGCTGCGGAAAATGAAGGATCATACATTTACCACCGTCATTGAAATACTTGGTATCACTTCGGCTACTTATAAGATGTTTGAAATGCTAAATGTTTGTTAACAATTAATTGATGTAGTTTCAAAATACTATATTGACAGTGTCATTGGAACCTGAGAGGCAAATGTATAGTGTCTCTAAATGTATGCATGTACGTCAAGGTTCAATAGACGCACACCAATACACATCGGAGCAAAAGCCTTGGAGTGTACTATGTTCTCAGTGGCCTACAAAGACGTTGAGCTAGCGTGCTAGTAAATGAGATGCTGGACCTCTAAACATAGAAAGTCAAGGGGTGCCACAAAGAAATTTGTTAACATAATAAAAGTTGGTGAAAAGGAAGAGTGTGCTCACCGGGCTGAGTCACCACTGTGCCTCATGGTAAGTGGTTTGAGGGATTTTAATCAGGGGCGGTTTCTCCATTGGGGTATTACGCCCCTAATATTCTGGCCCCCCTATTACATGTAAACGTAACGCTGTCAACAACATTTAGCATATAGTGCATTTTTAAAGAAACTTGGCCCGCCCCCCATAGCAGTTAAGCTTCACCAGTGGCATCAGTGACTCAGAAGGGGGTGGGTCTTCAGTCATAGAGTGACAGCACATACAGGTGGTGGACTGGGTTGCAGCCAGTGCACAACACGAATTGTGCATGTTGGGTTGGACGGAGAATTTTTCGGGCCAGCCCGACATGCACACTAGAGATTTTGTTCCGGCTGCACATTAGGAGAACAAAGTTGATCAAAGCTGCAAGTCCCGGTCTCCTAATGAGTGGTGAGTTCGCCTGCTCAAGCCAATCCTGGTGCTTCTTTCATGCTGTGCTCCAGCAAGAGAGCAGCGTCTGGCTTGGGTGAGAGACGTGGTTTGCCAATGCTTGTGTTGTTTGATGATGTGTGCATGTGACACTATTGGTGAACTCCGTCCTCCTATAAAGCACTCCAAATCAGATGTGAGGATCATGTCGTCTCCCCTTCTTGCATGAGGAAGGAGGGATCTGTCAGGCCAGCCACTAGCCAGATGGCGGTGGGAGGAGACGGACAAACACTGCCGGTCAAGGGGTCTGTTTTTAGTTTCAGTAAATCTCGGGGGCTTTCCTCGTCTCCTCTTGGGGTCCATGCTCCTCTTTGGGCCCTGGGGCTGTTATGTATTCAGAGGGGCAGACCATGACCTGTTTGAACACACTAGGAGTGTTGGAGTCGGCCAAGACCGTCTTGGAATCGAGGGGTTTCTGCAGTCGTCCCTGAATGCTGGGGTGGTGGAGTGCAAACTAATGGTCCGGCTGCTCCCGCCTCAATAGACAAAGTTAGTGAATCACGCCTCCCTCTCATGCATCTGTGCAATGGAGCTAAATGTTATCTCGCTATACTGTGTGATTGTTTAAATCTGTGGCTGTGCTTTTCCCAACATCTGAGATGATCGGACTATAATTAATATACGTGCACCACTAGACTTTGAAAATGCACATTCAGTATAACTGAGCGAGTCGAGGGACTGCAGGGATGACTTGTGGCCTTTGACGGTTACCCTCTCCCCACTCAGCAGTTGGAATTTGTTACACTCCAAAAGAAGTCCATAGGTAGCCATGAAATAGGTTATAGGTAAGAGGGTTATTAAGCTTAGTTACAGGATGGTAAGTAGGATAATAAGAGCAGCCGTTCAGCCCCAAAAGGAGAAGCATCCTCGCTGCTCAGCCCACATATTCCAACTGTCTCTTTCTCAACCACATCAGGCACTCCAGTATTCCACTACCTCATCAAGCATTCCACCATTCCACCATACACAACATCCATACTGGCTGAGCCGCAGGGAACAGGTTGCTAAGGGAAAGGATGCAAACTACAATACACGTTACAACACATCTCCTTCCATTGGGGAAAACACTTATTAAACAATATCACAACAATGTACAATGGAAGTACACACTATTAGATATCATCAATCATCATGCTTAGAGCATTCGAATCAACCCCATCTTCCACCATGGCTCTCGCTATTGGTTTTGTTGTTGGATTCGTAAGTGGGTGAGAGGAGCGGCAGACGTTGTTATTGCAAATTTTTTGGTTTTTTCCACGAGGGGGCATTTTTCGTGCCCATCGCTGGACAGTGCCTACCGTGGGGTCTTGGTCTTCTGTATCTCTCATAGAGTCAACGGTTGTTGCTAATTTAGAGGTTCACGCTTGAATAATTACATAGGCCACGTCTCTTTTAGAAACCCTACTCTTTCTTCACCCCACTTAAAGCCCACAGTAAAATCATGAGACTTCTGAGCAGTGAAACTGATAATTTACAAAGCATGAAACAGAAAACCATTGGTAAGGAGCCCCACACATAGCACTTTGCATGCCCCTTAATGGTACAGAAAGGCTTATGGACAACATAGATTCTGGCAGGAGAGGAGTGTGATCAGCCTAGAGGGTTTCACAGGTGTTTCAATTCCACTCCTCACCTGCGAGTATTCTGCAGTGTTCAGAAAGACTTCTTTAAGAAACACAACTGACGTCGCAAAGGGGAATAGGGCTTTTAACTCTATGTACCTTTATCACGTGTTCCGCATATTATAGGCCTTACACCAGACATTCTCTGCTCAGCTGCTTTGGCGATGTCATAGGCGTTATAGCGGTGATAACAAGCAACACACTTGAGCACACGATGACATAGGTTAAGGGTGACTTGAAGTGCATATTTCTGTTTCGGTCACCAGTAAGCACGTGGGATGATGTGATCATATTTCTCATTCCCTGAATGAGACATACAGTGCCTTGTAGGGTGCCCTACTACCTTTTAATGTTTATTCTTTGATGTCTCATTGTATACAGTCCGGAAAATCACAAATCCTGTATTTCCTCAGTAGATTTCATTGGTAAAGGTATATCAATAAATAAATCTGTGTGGTACTCCGCATTGGTATGATTTTCTGAGGGTATACTGAACAAGCAGCTACCTACATCATTATCATATAAAATACTAAGTGTTGGGGGTCCAAGGGCTTCTTTAGAAGGTAGTTTGAGTATTCCATCCAGAACAGCCGAAACAAAGGTACCACAGGAAGAAGAAGCAATGGATGGGTTGTCCTCTCTGGATAACACACACCCTGTATCCTGCACAAAGTTATTATAACATTAAGGTAAATCTGCATCAACAGTTACAGGCAACCTTGTCTAACTAACTAGTTGCTTACAATAAAAAAATATATATATTCTGCAATGTCCTTAGAACCATTAATGTTCGAAATGCCCTTGATAATCATTTATTCCTGCTAATGTGTGCAATAGGTTATGCAAGGGATAGCTGTGCCTAATGTTTGTGAACACTATAATCAATCAAATACAGGCATGAAGGGGCTCCATCAACCCCAAGCCTTTGGACATCACTTTGAATGTAGAGTCTGGTAGGCAGCTCTCATGGATGCAACTAGGCACCCCGCGGAGCTGTCCTCTCAGGCCTAAAGGGGAACAGACCAATGGAATTTTCTCTTTCGGGGTTCACCCTAGGTGTAAGGAAGCTTCGTACACAATGTTGATGTAAATCCTTTATTAGTAGAAAGGATAAGTAGACACACACCAGAAATCCAGGAGCAGTCCGTCGCAGTAGGCAGCTGGGCAGAAACGGACAACGGTCATTCCAACTGTCATTGGAATCAGCTGGCATTCTAGAATGCCAGCTGATTACATCACAATGCCAGCGCAAGCAGGCAGCTGTCGCGAGGGAAGAGGGGGCGGGAACCTAAGGGGGAAAAGGGAAAGGCAAAGGTCAATATAAACACAACACAAGGCCTGACACTTGAGGACAACAATCTGCAAGATGGGGTTGTCTTCCAGGGGCTTAGAGGCCAAACAAACTGTTCTCAAAAGGCAAAAGGTTCAAGGGGAACTTTGGTGAGACACTACAACTACAGCTTTTTGATAGGGTTAACTGATACTGAAGCCTGCAGGAGCAATGGCTGCTAATCCGAAACTTTTGAACAGAGTGTGATCTGACGTTGGTAGTTAGAACATCATAGAGTTCTTTTTTACCAAAGGTGTAATGCGACTTTGCGCGCTTCAGGTGTTGTTCCTCCCTAATGTGGTTTGCAGGTACATACCTGTGAAACTGCTTGGTTTTGTTCTAACACCAAATAACACACACGCCACTCTTAGGGCCTGAGTTCGAGTTTGGTAGGCGCATTACCCTGTCACAAATGTGGATATCCTGTCCACTGTATGACAAGAGCATTATATCCAATGGCATTTGTAATATGTACATGGGAAATCCATAATATTTGTGATGGAGTAACCAGTCTGCCGAACTCTAAATCAGGCACTTGATCTGTTAATTGGGAGATGCACTTTATTGTTATTTATTATGCAATGTCTCAATTCTGGGCCTATTTTATCATGACAGAGAATTCATTTTGCTCTTGCAGAAACAACATCCCCTTTCACCATCAGCCGGCCAGTGGATAAACCCAATGAGTCCAACACATCGGTTCTGATTGGCTGCCTGGTGGCCATTATTCTGCTTCTGTTGGTTGTCATAGTAATAATCCTTTGGAAGCAGTATATACAGAAAAGACTAGAAAAGGTAAGAGTGAAGGAAGTAGCTGGAACATTATAGAAGGTATGGAATGGAATTCATTATATCTCTTGAAACTAACCCAAACGGAGACATGCATCCAATTTGCTCATAGAGAATGATCAAATTATTCATACAAGCGATTAAGGACTTTGTCCCTTCTTCATAACTTCTGGTTTTATGTCTGACACCAATATGGCTATATTTTTTATTGCTTCAGTGTTATGCTGAGGTTGTGCCCTCTGGTTCTGTGTTCCATGTATAAATGCCCTTCCACACTGCTGTTGATTAACTGATGACTAAAGCGTTTGGAAACGTCCACCAGATAGTTCCACAATTTCAGTTTCTCCTTCATTGTTTTCCTGTGGACAATACTGCTTGTTTCTCTCTACCCTCAATGAGGATGGTTGTCCTAAAACAATATTGTTCTTTACATACTATTTGGAAAAATGCAGCAGCGTCACTGGGCCTTGCCACTCTACCCAACCCCTTGTCGACCCTGCTTCTTGTGACAAGTGCTGTTTCCGTACTAGCTCGTCATGTATCCTACACAGCAATATGTTATGTTGTGTTAAGTTAAGGTACTCATAGAGCACAACATTCATGGCTCCTGTGGTATTTTGGATGCAAAGAAGCAGACTGGCGACATACAGAAAATTGAAACAGATTTGCTTTCACAGAACAATAGAATTGGATGTTATAGGTGCCTAAAATACACCTGTGAGCTGATTTTGTCTGGTCTGCACTAAATAGTTTCACAAATCCACCTCCTCTCTTTCCAACCATTTATCATTTAGGCCTATAAATTGTCTAGAACTTCACCACCAGTCTCATCATGTAAACAAGACTACCAAAGTGAGTGGAGGTGCAATGTAAAAAACAGTAGGTTATGTATAATTGTTGAGTCTGTTCTTAATAACAATATCATTTAAAAGCTTCAGCACGTCAGTTCATCTAGTTTTTCTCTCTAATTGAAAGAGCATGCCCCCAAAGTTCTGAATGACACAATAATACAGACATGGAGATTCTGGAGGCTTCTGTGTTAATCCTTCTCCTTGGCAACAAGTACATGTTGCCATACAGACTGCTTCCCTTCTTCTGTTGAAGCCTCACATACAGTTTTACTGCTAGTTCAGTTTGTCCAGGGTGAGCAGTGGGAACACACCGGGCTTCCAATCCTATTGCGCTGGCATCATCTCATTATGCACTTGTGAATAATCAACATATTTCAGGACTCAGAAGGGATTTCTTGTGTGAGGAGCTCCTCTTCTTTATGAAAAATGTTCTTACTTCTTACTCTTTCCATAGGCACCACGACGAATCCTGGAGGAAGATGCCACAATCCGCTTGTCCTTCTACAGCTACAGCATCACCAACAACCAGACTCAAATCCACCAATCTAATCCCACCTATGAGCGAGTCTTCCCTTTAGATCTGGACTACCAAGCACCAATTATGCCTCCTCGTAAACTTCCTGAACTCTCTCAGAGTGCTGAGGACTCCGGTAAGTACCAGCAGCCCACTGCACAGTTGAAGAGGGAAAGGCAGAGATTGACATGATGCTCATAGCACTACCTCATAAAGAGAGTTTGAGACATTTGCACCTTAATAGTGGAAATTTGTCATTTGATATGCTGGTACAGCATAGTTTAATATGGGCAGGCAGTATGACTAGCAGAACTGTCCTACATCTAGAGTTTTAGTCTTTAATACCTTACTCAGATAGACCATATTAGTTATTTGGCATCCTGGTACAGCGTAAACTACTGCTTCAAAAGAAAATAGTATGTGTAATCAAAGCAGACTTGATGGAACCATGGAAATGGTATTCCTAAGAACACAGGGCCACATGTACTAGGCCATTTTACAGTTGCAAATCCAGCAATTTGCAAAATTAGTAAATTTGTAAGCACAAAATGACTTTATGGTATTCACTAAACCCATTTTGCGACTCGGCAAAGGCTTACTGGATCGCAAAATCGGTTTAGAAATACAAATCAATTTGCAATTTTGAGGGGTATATTTAGTGCTTCCCTTCCAAATTGTGACCATAATTCCATTTGCAAACCATTGAAAAGTTAGCAATATTTTAAAGACAGTGGTAACTAATTCGCAAAAGTGTAAGGGTCCCTTTGGGACTTGCTCCCCTTAGTGTATGTTTACAAAACTCTACTTTCCTTTAATGCACCAGAAGAATTTCAAGAATTTTTAAAAAAGTAAAATTTGTGAGAATTTACAAAGAGAAGACTGCAGTAGGTTGGATCAATGAATGAAAAAGCACCTGGTGAAAGGCCTCACCATCAGCATTTTGTATGCTGACAAATGAGTTTGTAACCTTAAGTAACCTGTTCATGCAGCACAGGAGCCCCAGAGTGACAGGAAATTAAGAAAATATTGCATTAAAATTAAGTCATGTGATTAGTAACTGTGAGCTAGGTAACTGAAAGTTTGTCTCCACCAGGCCCTCAACACATTAACAGGCCTTCATGTGAGTATAGACTCACTGAGATTAAAAATATAAATACCGCCATGTTTCTGATGGGTACTTCTCCACTCCTTAGAACACTCCCTAGGTGCCTAACTGCATCCAGAAACATTTTCAAGCACTGCTCCTGGAGGCTGCTTGGTGCTATGCAGCTCCTTGCTGGCTCCATGCTGCTCTGGAAGTGACTCAGGGGAGCTTTATATAAGTGATACCCCTGCCAATGTCTTCCATTCCTTTCTTTCTGCATCTTCCAATGCAGATCTGGAGTTCTGCTCACAAATGTTGTCAGCCTGATGATGAATCATGGAAATCAAACAAAATCATGTGTGCTAGGGAACGGTGTTGTCTCCTAAAACTACAGGTTTCAAAGCATGCCGTGACTGTGGAAAGCAAAAGTCTGTCTCAGATCCGCACAAGGTGTGTCTGTTGCTTGTGCTCAGGACACAACTCTAAGTGGTGCAACATGTGCCCTCATGCATCCAAAAGCAATCTGGGACAGAGAAGCAGAGCTGTATGTTTCCAGAAGTTGTATGTGATTTAATACAAAAACTATTAAATTGAATACCATGACTGAGAAATCATTTCACATTGAAGACTGAAAGCCCTTTCTATTCCTACGCCCCACTCACCCCTGAATGGTAAAACCCCTCACTACCACTAAACTTCGCATATTCCTGAACCATAAAAACCCCTTTCTTTGCCTAAACCCAACCCTGTCCCCTTAAAACCCCCCGACATACCTAAACTTTGCCCATCACTGAACCAAACAAAACTGTCACTGCACTTACCACCCTTCCATGACCCCCTAAAAATCCTTCACCAACCTTAAACTCTACCCATCCCTGAACCCTAAAAACTTCTTCCTACATCTAAACTTCACCCATTATTGAATCCTCAAAACCCCTCACCACTTAAACTCCACCCAATCCTGATTCCTAAAAACTCTTCACCACCCCTAATCTCTACCCATCACTGAATCTTAAAAACCCTCACGTGCCATAAACTCCACCCATCCATGAATCCTAAAACCCCTCACACCCCTAAGCTCCGCTCATCCATGACCTCTAAAAACCCTAAATTCCACCCATTCCTTATAAATCCGAAACCCTTCACCACTCCTAAACTCCATCCATCACAGAACCCTAAAATCCCCTTTCTATGCCTGAAGTCCACCCATTCCTAAACCCTACAATACCCTGATCACCCATAAACATTACGCACCCCTGAATCCAAAACTCTTCACTAATCCTAAACTCCACCCAAGTTTAATGTAATTTTTATTTTTCCTTAAAATTATCTTTTCTTTAAATTGTTTCCTTTAATTTTCGATTAATTTATATTTTCTTAAAAGTGTCTTTCCTTAAAACTGTTTTTCCATGATTTGGTTTCCTCCAATGTGATTTCTTAGTTTGAATTTTTCCATTAATTCACATACATCATTACCGAATACATGAAGAAGTTATGAGTCCCACATAGATCACGCTCTCTTTCTAACTCAAGAGACATACTCGCTCCCACAAGAAGTACATTTCAAGGTTGAAACTCTCCGGTAATTCAAAATAAAAGTCCAAACGTAAGCACAATAAAGCAAAGCAGAACTCAACCCCATTTCACCCTTCTCCATTCAAAGAGAAGGCGCAATGGCCTCGCGATGTTAACCGATCGCCCTCCAGCTATCCGGTTGTGGAGCCAATTCCCCCATATGATCCTGTGTGCCCCAAATTGCCCTAGACATCGGCTATGTTGCAGCAAATTGACACTTTTAAGTAAGACATACTGCAGACATTTTGCATTCTTCTGGGTTACTCTGGTGCTCCTTTGTGCTTCAAAGATCCGCACGGGCTCCCAGTTGGGTTATTACTGGCGGATCCGTCCTTGGAGCCGTCTGAATCTTTTGAACTTGTTAAACGCCCCATACATTCAAATTTCTACCCCAGCTCCATTACCTATACTGGTCCCTTCCTTGTCAACGCAAATACTGACAGCAGAAGAGTATCCAATGTCGATCTTTGTTGTCTGACCCCTGTTTCAACTTCGGCCCATCCTGACAGATTATGCGCTATCCAATTATTTAACCATAACTGGTCACCGTACAGATTGACTCTTATCCAGTGTCTCTAACAGGGTCAATATAACATCAGAAGCAACATTCTCTTTTTGGCTCTGATTTTTACCAAAGTTTTCCCTTGTCATCATCCAGGATCTACACCTTCATTATGATGACAATTTTTACATTGACTTACAGGAAGCCAGTGAGCTTGACACAGGGTTAAATTCTCTATTTGGACCACCAGTAGAAGAGAGTGCATCATTTGCAGTAGTAATTGATGAGCAGCTGAGGTCTTGCACCTACAGGTGCACTCTATTGAGACTAAGACTGCTGTCCTCACGGAAATCTTACAGCCTTGACCTGCCATATCAGAGCCTTAGACATACAAGACTGGTGTCTGGAAAGTCTGATTTTATTTTGTAGCAACTTACTCCAGAATATCTGTTTGTTCTGTGTAGGAACTTGAGGGGTGGGGTTGGCAGAGGTGGGCACACCTTCTGGGCTGGCTAATTTTTCCCGCCTGTCTTCCCACCCAAAAGGAGTGGAGACCGGAATGGATCCTGCTCCTAATGGCAGGAGAGACTGGGGGTCGCATTACAAAAGCTGCAAGGCCTTTGAAGCTCCCCTGCCACAGATGGCTCTTCCCGGCCTGGGGGAGGTGTGATCACCTCCACCCAGGAAAGACTTTGTTTCAGGGCTCAGGGAGCGAAGGCTCCCACCCTAGGGGTCCAGAATCATGTCTCGTGGTGGCAGGCTGGTGAGTACCAGTCAGGGAACCCACCAGAGGCTGGTTGTTTTTCAAGGGGCATCTCTAAGATGCCCTCTGACTGCATTTTTCTTAAAATCCGACACTGACATCAGTGTGGGTTTAATGTGTGGATACCAAACTTCCTATTTTTCATTAAAGCCATTATGGTGCTGTGAAGTTTGTAATGACAAACTCCCAGCACCATATACTCTAAATGGCATTACTGCACTTACAATGTCTAGGAATGGGTCTAGACAGTGTCTGGGGTACAGGGCTCATACAGCTTTACACTCACCACTGGTATAGTGCACCCAGCTAGAGGGGTGGCTGACCTGTGCCATGGCAGTGGATTGTAGGCATGGCACACAGTTGACTCTTCACTTTGCTCTGCACCAAAACATGCAACCTGCACCAAAACACGCAGCCTGCAATGTGTGTGTGTGTGTGTGTGTGTGTGTGTGTGTGTGTTTTTTCTCCCCCCCCCCCCCCCTAAGGGTGGCACAAAAAGTGCTGCAGCCCTTAGAGGCTTTCTCTGGCTGCAGTGCCCTTGGTACCCATGGTACCTTTTATACGGGACTGCCATGTGGCCAGAGAGGTGCCAATTGGGGTGACAAGGTACAGGTTGGGGTAAGAACACAGGCCCTGGGAACCTGATTGGCAGGGACCCAGGGCACATCAAGTCAAACAGCATCAGTAGTCTGTCAAAAAGTGGGGTGGTTACTGCAACAGAAACGCAGCTTCCTACATTCAGACTTCAACCAGCAAAGTAAAACCCATTTCATACTCCATAACTCCTCAGCATAGATAGTCTAGGAAGATTGAGGTGTTTGGAAACAAATGTTCTCCTCAGCTAGCCTAGCATTGTGATCAGTCTACGCAGTGAGCTTTTTTGCTGGCAGTCCCTGAAGCCCATTAGGTTTTTGTGGCTCAAACAAGTAAAGGTGATCAAGATTAAGCCAAATATGTGATTCATGCTAGCCTTGGCACTACTGATTGTCTGAGATGGGCGATTGGTACCAGTGTGGCGATCCACTGCCATGTTTGGATGCGCTACACTATTTTCTGAAGATGTACAGGACACCTATGGATATGACTTTCAATGGTTCACTCCTGTTTGGCGTGTAAGCCAACTCTGCATTGGAATGTTTCAATGAAAGTAGAGCCACAGCATGCGCCCCTAGTGTTTATAACCCTGCTAAACCTTTTCATCACCGGTTTAGGAAATTATCTAGTGGGCTGCCATAAAGGCAGTGTCAGTCTTCCCAGCCACTGCTGCAATCAACCCATCTGGCAGGCAATGTGCAGGCCATCAAGGGCACCAGTCCTCCCAGTCTCCTTCCCCTGCAGGAAAATTCACTTAACTGCTGTAGCTTGCCAATAGTTGGTTGCACACAACCACCTTGAGGGAGGCAAGATACAGCACTTTCTCCTAGGGTGGAAATCTATCATATCCGACAGATGGGTCCTTCAAAGTGACTATGCCCCGCCTGTATTTCTCCTTTGTTAAATGTTCCCTGCACATTAGAGTGAATTTCAGAGAAGCATATTTCCATTCTGTTGCAAGACATGAGTGTGTTACTTTCCAAAGGAGCTATCGAGAGATTTCCTGACTCGGCTATATCCTTGTGCTGAAGAGGGATGGGAACCTTGAGGTCATTTTAGACCTTCCACCTCTGAATGCCTTCCTATGGAAGTAAAAGTTCAAAATGCTCACTTTGGCCCAGATCCTGTCTGGCGTCATCCTGAGCAACAGGGGGGGTGTACTTGGACCTGCAGGATGCATATTTTCATATTATTGTCCTGCATTCTCATAGACATTACCTGCAGATCAAGCTAGGCCCAGAGCATTTTCAGTTTTCTCTGCTTCCCTTTGACTTCACCAGTTCCCTTTTGGTGTTCAGGAGTGGCCCATCTTGGGTGACCAGGGATACAGGTTTTACCTACCTCAGTGAGTGGCTGTTGAAAATGGGCCTGCCACACCCAGTCATAGACCACCTCCAAACTATAGCGAACCTCATGACTTAATGGGGTTCATGATCAACAAGCCAAAGTCGCACCGGACTTGTCTGTTTTTTTTGGCAGAGGCTTCCTTTCATTGGAGATGTCCTGGATACGGTACAGTTCAGGGGCCTTTACTCTATTCCAATGAGCCCAGACATTTGGGCTATGATCTTGATATTTAAGCGCAGGTCCTGGATCTTGGAGAGAGCAGCGCTGAGACATCTTCTCCTTTTGGCATCCTGCATCTTTCATATCGACTGTACCAGGTGAAATATGCAGACTTTGTAATGGAATCTGATGTTTCAGTGGGCCTAGTACCATGGAATCCTGTTGGATATCATTCAAAGTTCGAGCGAGACTGCACACGTTCTGTAGTGGTGGCTACTTGACTTCAGTTAGGCCAGTGGCAGGCACCTCTGCTTTCCCCATTCAGCGCTGACGGTGGTGATGGACCCATCACTGCTAGGTTGAGGATGCCTTCTGGGGTGGTGTGGCTCAGAGGACTCAGGTCTCCCATGTAAGCCTGACTCCATATCAACTTGCTTTCATTATAGACAATGTGCTTGGCCTTGAAAAGCTTCCTACTGTCCGTCACAGGGAGGATGGTGCAGGTTCTCACGGATAACTCCACTGCCATGTATTATTTGAATACATAGGTTGGAGTGGGTTCCAGGGCCCTGTGCCAGGAGGCTCTGCACCTCTGGAGTTGTTTGAAGTATTAGGGCATCTTCCTGATTGTGAACCACCTGTGTGGGCCATAAATGCCAGATCGGATGAGCTCAGTAGACTGTGTGTTGCAAAACACAAATGGCGGCTAAATCATACCCCGACTCATACTCGACCTCCCACGCTGCACCCATATCGCACCGCACCTCATGAAGCTTCAGTGGCTCCCCATTCACAAGCGCAGCTAATGAAACTTCTCATGTACACATAGAAAACCCTACAGAACAAGAATACATGAACAGCCACATACATTTTCACCAAATGTAAATGTTGTAGTGCTTATATAGCTCACAATCGCCCCAAGGGGTATCACGGCGCTGTACACATAGCGCTCTGGAACCCCTCCTGGCCTTTCCATGTGAAGTGCCCACTCCTGGGCACCCCAAGGTGAGGCCAGGCATCCTGGCGCTGTTGGGGCCGTTGTGGAGATTAAGCAAGCCATTGCCCAGAGTTGCAGCGTGGGACCCATGATTAGAATAGGCACCGAGGCGAGAATTGTCAGGTCCGGGGAAATTTAGCCCAAGAACCGTCTGAGGCGGGTATTGAACCCTGACCCGGGCCAGACCTCTGCAGCAGGATCTGCCGCTCTAACCATTGAGCCACACTTCTCCACTAGATACCTACACTCTGCCTCGCTCTCGCTCGCACACACTCCCCACAGCCATAGAAGCAAAACTGGAAGTCACTCATTCTCCTACATGGTACTCTAGATGTGGAACAACCTCCCACAACACATCAGAGCCTCCTCTGCACTTCTTGTGCTTCTCAAGAAGCTGAAGACCTGGCTCTTAATATAAGCACCTTGAGATCACACACCTACATACTTGTCCAAGTGCTTAGATACCCTCTTGGGTGATCAGTGCACTATACAGATCAACATAACAACATATCATGGTACAGGGCATGTTCCGGCAGTGGGGAGAACCCTGGGATGATCTTTTTGCCACTGTCCAGAAAATACATTGTCAATGGTTTTGTGCATTGTAAGTTTTTGCAAGAACACTTACTAGGAGATGTGTTCCAACTGGAATGCAACTCGCAACTCCAGTAGGCATTCCCTCCTCTGCCTCTCCTACCTCAAGTTCTGAAAAAGATTAGGTATGACAGGGCCCAAGTCAATGTAGTTGCTCAGATTGGGCCAAGAGAGTGTGGTACCTCGAGCCTCTGAGCATGAGCACCTGTCCTCCCATCATGCTACCACTTCACGAGGACCTTATGTCTGAGCAACAGGGCAGTGTTCACCATCCGACTCTATGCAGTCTACACCTCCATGCATCAAGGCGGAGTGTTAACAGTTGACTGCTTTTGATCTGCCACCGAAAGAGGTGGATGTCATCTTTGCCGCCAGACGCTCTTCCATGAAGTCAATTTTCTGCTGATAGGGCAAGTTTGTGGCCTGGAAAGGTAACCACAAGATTGACCCTTTTCAATTCAAGCTGTTGATTAGTGTTTTGTCTTTGACCCACTAAGGCTTTGCAGTTGACAGACAATATTAAAAAAATGTATTCAGCCCCTTTGGCTTTTTTACATTTGCCGGATCAAACGTCCTTGTTTAAATCACCAGTCGTGATGAGATTTATAAATGGCTTGGCATACATGTTTACTTGTAAATCGTTTGTGATGCCACAGTGGGACCTTAATTTGATCTACACATTTCTCATGAGCATGCCCTTCAAGCAAATGTATAGCTGTCCATTGCTTCTCTTTGGTTTGAAGTTTATCTTGCTCATAACAATCATTTCTACTTATCGTGCGAGTAAGCTCCAGACACTGTTGGTGCATCCTCCCTATTCCACTGTTTTTTCAGACAAACTGACGTTGAGAACTTCGACGACCTTCTTGCCTAAAGTTGTGACTCTTTCTGCATTGAGCAACCTATCTCCCTGCCTACATTCTTTGCTCCTCCGCACCCTTCAAAAGAGTAGGAGATGCTGCATCGGCTGGACCCCAACTTCGTTTTAATATCAATCAAACCAAGGAACATTGTGTGGATGATCCGCTTTTTGTGAGGTTCTCTTGGGTGAGGAAAGGGAAGGCTATGCAGAAGACCCTGTCAAGGTGGATTGTCCTATGCATTAAGATCTGCTACACATTTGGTCAAGAAGCAGTCATCAGAAGGTATGAGAGCCCATTCCACTAGGGTTATGGCTGCTACCACGGTGTTGGCTCGCGGAACACCTGTCCTTGACATCTGACAGTCTGTAATGTAATCGTCAGTGCGTGCATTCACAAATCATTACTACCTTGACTGCCAGGTCCGGAAGAAAGGTCATTTCACCTGGTTGTTTCTGAAAGACTTTTTGGTCTTAGTCCACTCCACAGACCCTCCACCTGGAGAGGTACTTCTTTAGTGAGGAATCTGAAGTTCAAAGTGTCCATTAGACCGTGTCATTGGTATTGCTCTTTTTAGTGGATACTGTATCTACCTGCTGAATCCTCACTGCCCTCACACCTCCACGTTCAGTGGAGTGGCCTTTTTTTAACATCTAAAATTATGCCAAGTTAGTAATCTGCACACTGATACCAGCAAATTGGTGCCCCACGTCTGTGGAATGAAATAAGCTGGAAACTGATGTCAGAGCTTAGGATGACACTTATATTATGTGCCCCCACTCTGCCATTTCCAAAATGATCTGCACAGCTTTACATAGTCTTGCCCAGGAGCATTGCTGAAAAAAGTTTCCAGATCCAGTCTGGTGCCCATGGAATATTCTATGATGAAGAATCTGCGGTTAGATGGAATAGCCACCAGAAAGAGCATTACCGAAAGATATTTGCTTATTGGTTTGACCCATTCCTAAGCATTACTCTGGTGTTATTGGTCATGTCTCGTGAAAAGCAAGATCTTGTTCTATGCATGAAGGATGCTTTGCCTTGTCTTTATAACAATGGTGTGCTGGGTTATGCAATAACCTGCTGATCTGTTCTTTCTCGCTCATTCTCTTCTTATTCTTTTCATAGCTTGCAGCGGGGATTATGCTGAGCCTGACCTCACCCAGTCCACACCACATCAGGGTTTCCAGAACAACGTGCCGCACTATGCTGAGACTGACATTGTGAACCTACAGGGAGTCACTGGCAACAACATGTACTCCGTGCCTGCCCTCACTGTTGACTCACTCACCAAGAAGGACATAACAGTTGGAGAGTTCCCCCGGCAGCACCTGAGGCTGAAGGAGAAGCTGGGAGAAGGGCAGTTTGGAGAGGTAGGTGGCCACAAGACCAAATGTGTGCTCTGAAATGCACTAACAGGGAAAATGTTACTTTACTTTAAAAAACGAGTGAAACTAAACAAACCTAGATGTAATCGCATTGCCCTTGATATTTTACAAGTGCAGGGTTAACTAATGCTTTCCTGTTACTAAGTCATGGCCAGCAACAATTTTAAACTTTTACATAAACTTGTGTTTTCTAAATTCAACCTTGCATCATTGGGAAGCAAATCGTTTGGATGCTGGCTTCTAACATTTGGACTAACCTCCCTCTCTTGAGAAGATCAAAGAACTAATTCTTCAGAACCTGAAAACAAAATTAACAGCTAGATCAATCAGTCAGGTGCTTATTTCATGGTGTACCTCAGTTTAACTTCTTTCTTTCATCTGCAGTTGTGTACACAGGGGTTTTAACACTTCTCCCTATTTCAGCATGACATAACGTATCTCCTTATTCCTGGGATGCCAGCCATTTTAGAACCATGAGAGAATTTTCAAGGTGGGTCTATGACAATGGAGGCTAGTAGGACATTGCTGTAAATTCTCTGCTCTAAGTTTATTCCATAGCTTTTATTTCAATTAAACATTTGCTGAAGTCATCATGAACATAATGTAATTGCTATATTGCTTTTTAGATCACATTTTCAGCAGTCTCACGCACTCTCTGTCCTTCAATGTTAAAGACCGTAGGTGTACATTGACTTCCTTCCATCTTGACGAGTCCAAAACAATTGAAATCGGATGTGTCAGCCTTAACCCCTCACCCTACCCCACCTGGAGCTGATAGCGGTGACGCATGCATCTTTGTTGCTTTGGGTGGAGGGGTCAGGTGAAAGAGGTGGAGATCAGAGAACTCTAGTCTCCTGTGGAAACCGGACTCCACATCAATCTGTAGTTATGAGCCATTTGCCTGGCGTTAACAACTTCCTGCAATCCATTAAGTGCAGGTTGGTACAGGTTCTCACGAACACCACCACACCATGTGGTGTTACAACAAGCAGAGCAGAGTAAGGCTCTTTATTTATGGAGTTGGCTAGAGAATTAATGCATCTTACTGTTTGTGTACCACCTGGTGGGATATTTAAATTCCAGGGCGGGGGAGCTCAGCCAGCTGTGCCTGACTGATGATGAATAATTATTACACCTTGAGGTGGCACAGGACATCTTCCAATAGTGAGAAAGAATGTTACAGAAGGTTAGCAACTTGTTCTTCTGGGAGGTGAGAAATGTTGCATCTCGCATCAGAAGTGATGTTCTAGAAGCAAGCGTGGAAATTGAAGCAGGGCTTTTCTCACTTTAGAGAAAACTCTAACCTAGAATAGATTATGAGAATGCTGGTGCGGTTTCCACTTGTAAATCTCTAAATTCAGGCATTCATTCCCTATGCGTAAATTCACCAGGGCAAGCTGAATCCTCGGTTGTGGGTGTGGGAATGGCACACATAAATTTGGTTTGGTATCGCCGCACTTGCAGTTCTCAATGCCATAGTATGTGCAGCAGGTTCACAGTTATCCCGCCATTCTGATTTTTAGGTTTCTGATAGGAGACAAATGTTGAGTATTTTGCCATTAATGTGGTGCGCACAGTCGGATTGTGCAGTGTTTATTAAGAAAAATGCGCATGGATTTTCTTCTGCTGTAATTCTTGCGGGGAAAAACCCCATGGTGCGCAATTAGAGTGCCAGTTATATTCACTTTGGGCACAATCTGGAGTTTTCACCTGAATGTGGATTTGAATGAGACCCAAACTATCTTATTTGAGAGAATTGGCCTAAATGTTAGAAAATTCCTCCAAGGAGGGGACATATGATGAAAATGCCGGATTTCTTTATGATTTGTTGTAATATGCCGGTCCTGAAGCAGTAATGAGGAACATCTACTCCACCAAACACTGTAGGCATCCCTCCATTCCACTAGTACACCCCAAAATGCTGTGCATGTGCAGCTAATATTGTTAAAAAGATAACAAAAATGTCAGCTCCTCCAGGCTTCCATAGGAATGCCTATGTTACGGAAACCTTTAGTACTCTATTACCTTAAGAAATAGGGCTCCGATTAAACAGAGGAGTGAACAAGATATTTTAGGTACGTTTTTGCCTCATCTGGCTTTCCAGCTAGGTACCTTCATTTTGATTGTTATTTGATATATTGAAAGATATACTTGCTCTTTCAAAACCTTTGACCACAGAACTGCTTGTGGCCTTTTTATCACGAGGCAGCTTGTTGCATGACGATTCAGAACCTGAACCAATAGAAATGATGGTATATCATCCAGCCACCGCCACCAGGGCCAGATCCCCTATTCATTCCATGGGACATTTCTCCACGAGGCTGGAGCCCAGTTTTTTTATGGTTGACCGTCACTACCTCGGTCGCTAGGGTCTATGGCAGAAAGCACAGTATACTGAAAGAGAGTGATAACGAGAAAGACAGACAGATTGGAAAGAAAGATGAGAACAGAGGGGTATCTGGTTTTAAACTTTGTCAAGGCTGCATTTAACTCCACATCCAGCCCAAGTCCCCAATGCATCTAATGTAGGATTCGAGCTACGGTTGGGCTACTGTGTCCTCTTATAGACCAAACAAACTGCACTTATCTCTCACACCAGGTCCTTATCAATGCACAATTAAACATGCTCCAATTGAATGGCCTTTAATAGAGACTCCTTATGCTCAAATGCATCTGCATGTTAAATCATACGTGACCCAAGTCAGATGTTGATAACAGCAGAATTGGGAGGAATCTACTTTTCAGAAAAGTGTATGCAGTGTGAATTGTTAGCCGAAAGTTGACCTGGCGTGAGATGCTTGTACTAATATCTCTCACTGGCATGTATCCTCTTGTTCCAGGTGCACTTGTGTGAAGCCGAAGGTCTGCAGGAATTTCTGGAGCTTGCAGACAGCGAGTTTGCCCACCAGCCTGATTTGGTGGCAGTAAAAATGCTCAGATCAGATGTCACGAAAACAGCCAGGTAATGTCGCCGATTGTGAATGGAGTAGAGCTTAGCAGCCTTGTGCATTAAAAACGAGTACAGTGACCTGGCCCAGAGGCCTGAGTATTGATTGTTTATATTCATGCACTTTCATGGCACTCTCCGAGCATTGGCTAACTATGGTACATGAAGCTGTTTCATTGTGAATCCTGCTTCATTACTGAGCCCCAACTGGTCATAATACCACTCTGGCTCTTCCCCAGTAGGCTACAAACTAGGAAACTGCTCTCAGAAAAGGGTGATCTGACATGACCTAACTATGCCCACTTGACCCATTCTAGTCGCAATCTTCTGCAATTTGGGACTAGGTTTTGTAAGGGCGTATTTAGGTTTGCAGTCACAGAATAGAGCTGTGTGCCTGAGCTGCAGAGCCACGCTAGGCCCTGATGCCAAAGTTGTTGCAGATTAGGTCCCCTATCCGAAAACAAACGTTTGTCTATAGGTAAACTAAAGTGTAACGAAAAAAGTGTCTCTGTTAAAGAGGCTTTGAAAGATACTCTTTTCATGAAGTATTGTTGTTCTCCTTTCACATTTTCGTGGAAAGTAGACATGAGAGACGAAAAACCACTAGAGCACTTAGGTATTTACAAGCCCCTCATTGTGATGAAAAATAATTACACACATTAACATTTCTGCTTACCATTCAGTTGCCAATATCTCTGTTCAATGTAAGAGTGACTTATTTTATTCTGACATGAATTTGCCACAACGTTATTCTCAATATTAACATGCTGAATGTTCTTCTCAACTTGCAAATAGCGCAGTTTAATTTATTGAGAATTGGTACTTTGGGGGTCAACAAGAAAGCAACATATTTTATCAAATAGTAGACAGAAGCTGACAGCTCATTGGTTGCATTTAGGTTGTGCCCGACGAATGATATTTTGTATCCAGATTGTGCCCCAGTGTTTTTTGTCCCCATTTTTTGCTCCATCTACAGAGTTTGTGAATCAGTGTGTTCAGTCCAAGGTTCCGGTTTAATCAGTTTTTGGTTATACAACTTGGTTTACACATATGTAGACTGGTTTAACTCCGAAGTATTGAATCTGAGCCACGTTTCTCGTTCTCATATTTTACTTGCAGGAAAATAAAATGACATGTAATGATCAAGCTCCTCATATTGGGCGTCAGAATTGAAGGTTGGTGGCTCGGGGGCCCTTTCCTCCGTTCATTCTGAATAATAGAGGAAGGAGACTTATATCTTCTCTGCCATTATCCATGTTATGTTGCTGCGTTCCCTCTGTATTTTTGTTAGTGTACCAGTAGCATTGGAGGGGAGCTTACAGGAATCTACAGTACAGCACTTGGAATTGCTGAAGGACCCGCTGAATAACCCTATGTATAGCTGAATATGTTATGTACTGGGGCATGGTGGCAATGTCTGTTCAGAGTGCCTACTGGATTTTGTTTAAGGTTTGGCATGATGTCTAAGTCTGTAGCAGGTCATGTTTGTGGTGAAAGTTGCCTTTTAGGCAATCCATGCTCAGCGTCCTGCATTTCGCTGTGATTGGTTGCTCTTTTTCCTTAGTGATAAGAGTATGCCAAGTACATCATAAGCACACTCTTCCCTGCAGCATGCTCCTGGGGTTTGTGTGTACCTCCATGCCTGGGGTGAATTTTTGAGACTTTCTTTACTTCTCCCAGCAATGCAAACAGCAGTGTTTGTCCCTACTGCATTAATGAAGCCGCTTTGCTCCCAGCTACATTGAACTTTAAAAGGAGCCGTATTGTTGGGAAGAGTTTTAGTTTGCAGTTGGCTGGTTTCCTTCCACTCACTCACCAGAAAGAATTGTGCATAACAATTGGTCTCTGTGTTGCCTCTAGTGTGTTGATATGGCTTTCAGAGAGTAAATCTAGGTAACCAAACAGTAGTCTTAGGTCAATGGGGACAGCTAACCCTTTATTTTCTTACAGTCTACATTATCTTGCACTTTAGTCTGGAGATAAATGCATTGTGCTAGGATTCAAATGCAATTAATCTATGAGTGGATGTAAATTAAGACTTGAGGGGGCGGGCAGAAAAACGTGTTGGCTGTCCTTATGAGTAGCCTGTAAAAATCCCTGTAATTTCCCCAACCCGGCTTACTGGGGGTTCTGGTAATTCCAGAGGTGTGGAAATCACAGAGATTGTTTGGGGAATATCATGCAGAATTTGCCAAAATCTCCCGATGAGAAACCTAAACTTGCAATTCCAATAGTCCCGATAACTGGTAATGCCTGCATGACATTGTCTACTAGAAGCAATGGCTGATGCTAAGTTATCAAGAACATTGGATGCAATTTTGAACCACAAAATGTTGGAAGCAGCAATCTAGAGGGGCTTGCTTGTCCTCAGTTGAAGTGAAGCTCTAGGTTTGTGTGGATTAGAATCAAAAGCTTTCTGGAAGGTATCCAACCTGTGCTGACCAATGTTTGTCATTGTTCCCTCTTCTCAGGAATGATTTCCTAAAGGAAATCAAGATCATGTCCCGGCTCAAAGACCCAAACATCATCCGGCTCCTGGGGGTGTGCATCCAGGATGACCCTCTGTGCATGATCACCGAGTACATGGAGAACGGAGACCTCAATCAGTTCCTGTCTCAGCGTGAGATCCGGAGTAAATTCACAGCTGCTAACAACATCCCATCGGTCAGGTGAGTGGGGCTACTGAACGGATACTCTATATGTATCGAAGGAAGAGACCCATGTGGTTTCAACATGTACTAGCTAGAAATGTGCCCTCATATATCTTGGCTTAAGCAATGTAGTGGCCGATGGACAAATCCAAGGAACTCGGTACCAAAAGAGATCTGTTTGTCATTGCTTGCTCTCTAGGGTGCTTCTGCTGTCTGGGTGCTACAGTAAGACCAGAGTGCAAGTGCACTTTCCGATCGTTCTCTAACGAAACACCCACAACAGTGTCAAATCCAATAATGCTAGTGCCAACGCCTTGTAGAGAACCTGATTGAATACTGAATGCAGATCCTCTCTGGTCCTTTCTTCTTTTAGCTACCAGAACCTCTTGCACATGAGCACACAGATCGCATCAGGCATGAAGTATTTAGCGTCGCTGAACTTTGTACATCGAGATCTAGCCACAAGGAACTGCCTGGTGGGCAACAGCTACACAATCAAAATTGCCGATTTTGGAATGAGTCGGAACCTGTACAGTGGAGACTACTATCGGATACAGGGTAGGGCCGTGCTGCCCATCCGCTGGATGGCCTGGGAGAGCATCCTATTGGTGAGTTCTTACATTGACGTAAAGGAGATGCGTTCAGCTCTGTGCTTTGGGGAGCCAGGTTTTTACCGGCCTGATCTTAGAGTGTATATTTATTAATTGTATTCTCTGACTTTTTTTTATAGATCCCTTTGCTTGGCTCTTCTTTTGAAAGGCTAGTGTAGCCAATGAACATTCTTAAAAAATGTGTATTTATACAACCTTTATATAACTTGCTCATTGGTCAGAGTGTTTGTAATTAACAAATGAATAATGTTGACAGGAAACCAACATTGAAACATGACATCCAACAGTTTTGTTCGGCGTTACAGTAGACTTCTTTGGGTTGGCATTTCAGCTTATTTTCTTTTACATAAAAATATTTTTCTAGCAATGGTATTGTTGCATGTTCCTTTCAGATATGGCAGATAATGTAAAAAGAGAGCACGAGTAAAAAGAAAGCACGGCAGTAAAAGTCAAATGAAAATATTGAAACCTAAACCCCCTTGACGTTCTGAATGTTCAGTACAATGTGTGAGGCACTGAGTTTGGAATATTTTAATGGGGTTTTTTTTTTCACCATGCTGACTTGAATTGCAGTGTTTTATTGATGCATAACTGCCAGGCTCACGTACACAAGAAATCAACCAGGTAGAAGCCCAAATATCACCCTTTCTTCTACTTTTACCCAACATGAACTCCTTGAAAATAATTGCTATTTTCTCATCTTTATTAAAATGGTTGAACTCCCAAGGCTGTATCCTTTTCAGAAGAAAAAGATTCAATGACGTGTGATGTTGAGCAAAGACATTGTGCCTGAACATTAGACAGAGCCAGATTAGGACATTGTTGCAACCAAATTCGACTGTGATTCTGTTCAAACCTGTAGATTAGTTGATTTTGGACCTCTAGTTGTACAGTCCGTGAAGTGGATTTAATTAAAAATGTTGGTACTTGGCCTTGAATGTTTACTCGTACTATGACAGATCTTGCTTCCGCTCATTCACTGCCTAGTCATTCCTCCACGCTTATTCTGGGGTGACAGACACCGGCTTTAGCCAAACTGGACATTCCTATTGCCAGTTAATGGTGCATGGCTGGGTCAGGTCTCCAAACCAAGTCATAGATTTTTTCACTCTCAAAAAGAATGACGAGGGTCTATACAGGCTGAAGCAGAGTATGTTTCCTGTGCATGATGGTGATACCCTTTGTTTCTTTCAGAATGAAATATGCAAGCAGGGCCTTAGGCTTCAAGCAAATCATTTGGAAGGTACAGCAAAGTCTGGGTTCTTGACTCTGCTTTGAAACTGTGTCCTTGTTTCCCTGGCTGGTAGGGTGAGCTCTGCTGAAATATCTGTAATATTTCCCAATATGGAGATTCCACATTGCCCATTCTTTCCTTCATCACGGTGTGACACCTCTTTATGTTCCTGTCCCTTGCTGTTAATAGGCTGATTGGTTAGCAGTTTGTTTGACATATTGGTAAGTCTTTGAGGTCGCCTTTGCAGCAAGACAGTAAATGAAATTGGGAAGCAGTGAGCAACCTGGAAAAGGCTAAAGGTCCATCTACATCCTAGCAAAGGCTAAAGTTCCATCTACACCCTAGCATTTTGTCTTCCGGTTATGGTGCCAGTACCCAGATGCTTGATGCGGTTTCAAGGCTTAGAGGCGATACTTCATAGATTGGAATAGTTCAGAAGCAGAGAGTGCCTCAGTACATGCCTCTGGTCAGATGCTGCTGTCATTTTGAGTGGCCATGTGAAGGGATGTACACCCTGGTGGAGTTAGGTTACTTTCCTCTTACCTCAAATCATTTCTCGTTAGAAGAACACGAGAATCAACCCAAATAAAAATTCTGTACGGCTGAATTACCAGCTAATCGCCTGGAGTTCTTTTCCAAATGAGAGTGCATCTTGCTGGTCAACCAGCATAGTGTAACTGGTCAATAATGTAGTCACACGTTTTGCCTCTTTAATAATATATTTTTCCTGCAATGGCCTCCATTTGTTAAATGACTTTCCAGCAGGATAGAAGTTTTGGTACGCCTCTGAAGCTCTCTGGTTGCATGACTATCTGCGGCTTTGTGTCTCTTCTGTAATTAGTTTCTGGTATTCCTCCAGTGCAGAAGAGAATTTTTAGCTGGGATTGCAAGTTCTATTTAGGGGCTTCTTGGTTCAGGACAACGGATAGGCTTTCTTAGTCAAGCAATGGGGCAATGCAATGTTATCATTGTTCTTGTCTCCTAATGGTGCTTTCAACGCCCCATAACAGCTCCCATTGAAGGATTTGTATTTGGAATTGGGGGCTTGCCATTTCAGCAGGATGGCTTGTCACAGCTCCTTTCTTTCGGCATTGGAGCAGGTAAGTAAGTCGTTTTCTGCACAATAATGTTTGAATGTGTCGTTTAGAAAAAAGCATAAAAAATTCGAGTGTTTTATATAAGAAGGTCTTGTGGTGGAAGGTTTTAATAAGTTATTGATCTGACGATAGACTAATATTGACACAATGATTTGTGAGGGTGATATGTGCATTAACGAGGAATTCCTATTTGTTGCATCAACAATATTATCTGTCAAGTAAACCCTCTTCTGTCAATAAAAGTGCAACAAGATATATGCTGCCATACAATTCCAGTTCCTCCAGATGTTTGCTGATATTGATGCTCTTTATAAAGCCTGATATTATACGTAATGTCGGAGTTACCAGTCAGTTGTCTGTAGCCACTCATAGATTTCATTGACTGCTTTTAGGGGTTAGCCGGCCAACCCCGGGAGTTATGCTGGGCTGGGGTAATCTGCTGAGTTAAGTAAATTCTGCCATTGATCTGGCCTTTGATGCAATGAGTTAAGTTGAGGTGGGAGGAGGATGTCTCACTTGCGATAGCAGTGACCCACCGGTACGGTGGTCCACAGCAGTGGTAGCAAACTGGTTTGATATTAAAACTCTTACATATTGCTGTGACTGTAGAGAAGTATCTATTTGGAATTATGTAACATATTTATGTTTTATGCGTTATTTAATTCGAGATTGTGACGAAATATTAAAATAATGTATACAATAAACATAACTACTATTGTACAGAAGTGTCAGACCACCCCTATGAGTGTCCCATTGCCCCCGCATAAATGAAAAGACCTACACTGACAAAAAGAAACATAGTTCAACTCGAAGATGGTACGCTCACGATGCAATGCAGAAGAAGGTGTAGTCAAGCCTGTGTTTTTTGTGGTAATCAGTACTTCCTTGGAGGTAAGGAAGTTATTAATAAGATTTAGGTTATGGGAACTGGGGTTACAAGTCGTTGTAAGGAGATGTCGTTGTAAGGAGATGGACTGCGCTAGAATACCCAGCATCAAGATGTCCGGTTTAGTCGCCGGTAAAGGGCGATGTGAAGAAAATGGTTGAGACCCATGTGGCTAATATGAAGAATTCAGGTTATTGTGGTGGCAAATTACACGCTAGAAATGGCACGCGTACCAGAATCTTTTCTTCTTTATAGACTTTGACAACGAGATGAGTTTATATATTTTGGTGAATATATATTTTCTTTTCAGGGAAAGTTCACTACAGCAAGTGATGTCTGGGCTTTCGGAGTTACACTGTGGGAGATGTTCACACTTTGTAAAGAGCAACCCTACAGTCTTCTATCAGATGAGCAGGTCATTGAGAACACAGGCGAGTTCTTTCGGAACCAAGGACGGCAGGTAAAACACCTCTATGCCCACCTCCATTGACCCTAAATGTGTCTTCTTAAGGGCAGACTCTGGGTCCTCTGTTCATGTCTTGTTTGTCCTTCACATGGGTGTGTGTGTGGGTTATTCTGTTTTTCTAAACGATGACAGGGCGCGTGGTCTTACTCTTATTACATTTCAATGGCCTCTATTGACGGTGACTCATCAAGGAAATGTCAAGGCAATTCCCTCATTTGCCTTCTGTGCAGTTCTACAGTTTTGATAAGTGCTCTGGTATGGAAATGTGATTGTGTCAAGGACACATCGCACTAGATGTGCTGAGCGCTCTACGTATATGCTATGGAGTGCTTCTGTTGGCAGGGGATTTAACAGCTATTTTATTTCACTTCCATGATGTAAATGCTTTGCAGAAACCCATGAGGTTTACTTTCTGCCTGCGTGCATCTGCACTTTATTGTCAGGAGAAGTAACGTACAGTGTAATGAACATTGTTGATACTCCAGTGTGGCTCATACAAAGGCCGGGACACGTGGATGCGGAGGTGATTAAATTTGCATATTTCCATGCAGAATTAATTTGATAAACACCTTTTTAGGAGATCAGCTGAAATAAAAGTCTTAAGCAAACTCCTTGGTAGGAAACACATGACAGGTTGCAGCTTCTTGGGTTTTCAGTAAATACCTGTGACCTTTTCCTGATGTTCGAGGAAGGGTTGCCAATAAGGATGAGCCAACAGCATGCCAGAATCTGTAACTTCCAGTAAGGCATTTTCCACATTAGGAATTTAGTCCAGAAGACCAGAGAGGCCTTAAGTTGATTCTTCAGATATTCCTTCCCTCCTGTAAAGGATCTGCAGTGGACTTGTGATAGTAGCTGTAGCAGCAGCAGTAGCAGTAGTAGTAGTAGTAATAATGACAATAATAATACTACCTAATATCACAATAAAAATATATTTCAATTTTTTTAAAACGACACTCCTCACTTTTCAAATGGAATGCTCTAGCTGGGTTTGATGCAGCCCCACAGCAAGATGCTTTTACTTGACAGAGCATGGCAGATCGTCTTAATAGTCCAGAAGCCCTACTACTAAGACTTTAGACTCAGAATAAAGCTTTGATTGAGTGCATGCAGTAATGAATACCAGATGAAGGAAATAGGAGATATTAAAAAAAAAACTATAACTATTTTAGAGAAAACAATGGGAAGTCAAAAATGAATCTTTTTCTAGGGAGGTGTTGTAGACTGGTACCTAGCACCGTCTTGCAGCTGTAGTGTAATTGGCTCATGTAGTGCGATTGGGTACAAATTGCTGGTTTATCTTGGTCAAAAAGTTATGATTAGATCAATTATGTTAGTCAGCCATCTCTGTGTTTCTTTTAGGGAGGCTTGACTCCTATCCCTAGTCCCCCAATGTTTATTTTTCTCCAATTTCAGACTTACATAAAAACGTCTGCTATTTTCTTGGTTGGTGCCCAATGCTCATTAACCTTTCAGGAATAGTTTGTTGATGGTAGCTCAGTGAACTACTGTGTCCACTCCAGGGTCTTGTCTTTGGCCTATTTGTCATAGGTTCAGATTTCAGCAGGTGTACTCAGTCTTTCATGCATCTGAGATTATTAAAATGAGTATTGTTGTTTTGGGTAATAATGAACATTTGGTCTTCAGAGCCAAAATGTTCCAGGGTGAGAATGCCCTCTTTACAAATGCGTGTTATGTCCTTTGGCAACTTTATCAGTCCACAAGTAAGGTTGTACCAAGGCTGCCCACAAATCCAGTTCTCATCCACACCAAAATGTTCATTTACAACTGGATTCTAGGTCCACAGAGACTCTTTCACCCCCAGACACAAGATAGAAGATTCATCAGTGCAGGCTGGTAAAATGCCCATATCTTTGGCCAAGAGGTAATACATAGGTTTCTGGAGTGTATGCCTTCATTCGCTAAGCCACCAGAATCAGCATAGTTCCCAGAGCCCTTGGAGCACCTTTTAGCTGATGCTATTCCAGGTCCCCTTTAATTACGGAAAAGAAATATAGCAGTAGCTTGATTCCCTTTAGCATATTACACCACACACCTTACTCCCCTCAAACCACCCCATTTCTGACCTAGTTGCTCCAACCAGAGATCAAAGAAAATCTCTACTGCCTATGCCCCATTTGTCATTTCTTCCTTGCACCTTTCAGGCTATGAGCGGCTTAACCGTTCAGAGAAATGACCCCTGTTTCAATAGACCCTGCTGATGTCAGTTTCTTTTCACAGGACACAGGGTTTTGTGACCTTTGTGTCTTAATGAGATTCCATCCAATCCTGAATCCTTTGCAGCAGCTTGCCTTTGAAGCCAGCCAATACTACTCTTCAACCTTAGTGTATATTAGGTGGGAGAAGTGACAGGGATATGACCAGCAAAGCACCAACCTAGGATTTCCATCAGCAATAGTCCAACATTGGTTTGCATCATCAGTGATTCTAGAAGAAGATAGTTAAATAGATTGATGTATCTTGTATGAGCGCTGTGATTGTCTCATGAAACAATTGTTGCCATAAAACTTGTGAATGTGGTTGTAGCCTGAGATCCCCCAATACTTTTTAGTCAGAATTGTGCCCTAAGATCTAGAAGTAACATTCACTGACCTCAGTTTCTCTGACCTACACATTTTAGTATCCTTCTGAAGCACCCCTCTGACCACAGAGCATGAAGATCAGCACATCTCAACCGATGTACACCAAAAAGTCAGATTAGGCCAATCATGAGATGATGTTATGGGGAACAACCGTTGCAACGCAACTGTTACAACGCAGAGCCATTACAACGCAGCCATTACAACGCATTGCTCTGGGGGGCGCTCTAGGATAGGGAATAGGTTAATTTACTATCCAATAACCTTCCCTAGTGTCCACGGGGACTGGAGTTGGAATAGTAAATTAAACTATTCACTATCCAGCACCCAAAAGCATTATGCGTTGTAATGGACTGCGTTGTAAAAACTGCGTTGTAACAGCATGCGTTGTAATAGCATGCGTTGTAACGTCATACATCCGATGTTATTCACAGATGTCTTAGCAGCCTCTCATTAGCTTTTGAATGTAAACCTTGCCTTTGCTTTTCTTGCAGATACACCTATCGCAGCCGCCTCTCTGCCCCACCCCTGTCTTTGAGCTAATGCTGAAGTGCTGGAGCCGAGATATCAAAGATCGTCCAGCTTTTGAAACCATTCACCATTTTTTAGGAGAGCAAGAGGATGCCATTCAATGTTAGGCTTTGAAAAGCCTCGTTTCCATGGGACATGTAGGAGAGTATGGTCTCCTTTTCCATTTTAGGACCTTGCCCTCCTGGCTCCCAATTGGAAGATTTTGTTACTAAATGGACTGCCTGCTGTTGGAGCTGTCTCTGTATAGAAGTTCCTTGTAGCAGCTGAGTCATAGACTCTGTATTATATCTACATGGACCAAAATGGATCTCAAATTGCTGGTTGGCTAAATCTCATCATGGGTAGGTGACTTCCTGGAAATGCTTAGAAGCTGGATCTTGACCAACTTTTGCACTCGTCTCTGCTCAAGGCGCCCCGAGTTAAATTGACTGATGGCGCCAAGTAGAAGGAGAGACAACGTCAAAGACAGGAAGAAGAAAAGTGAAATTGAACCAGTACTGGATGCAAAAAAGGGATGTAAGAAATTGGACGAGTCCACTATAAATGTACCACTACGTTCAAGGATGGGGGTGTGAGTGTGTGTGAGTGGATGTTTAAGGTTTGTATTATTTTTCAGGCCAGGTTTAAAATAATACAGATTTTTAAAGTTTAACTTCAGTGCTTATATTAATTATTATAAGCACATTTCTAACTGTTTCCTTATGCAGAAGTAACTAAAGCAAGGCTACCCACCTTCTATTTGGCTTATGAATACAGAAGAAGGGGCACAATCAAAGCACTCCTCCGAACTTAACTTATGACATTAATAAATGATTCATCAGGCACAAAGGCAGCTCTTTTGTAAGTAGGAATAGACTTGCATTCAATACAGTATTCTTTTCGTCAATGCAAAATTGAAAACAGTTAAAGTTAACCAGCAGTCTTAAATATTAATTATTATTATGAGATAGTCTGTCCCACCACATTTAAGATGCTTTTTGCTGCTCATTATAAAAGGATTAATGTAGCAATAAATGAACATCACAAAATACAATCTTGAGGAAAGTTAATGTTAAGGAAAGTGTAAGTGAAAGAAGAGAGACTGAAAGAGGGTTAGAAAGCTTTGGGCACCAGAGGCATTTTATTTACTGCTGCCTGGGAGTTCCAGGTCTTTGTGACCTTAGAGAGACAACAAATGTCACTGAACCTGCGGATTGCAGTAAACATTACCCTGAAGGCTGGTCTGTAATTGTCCCAAATACACTGTGGATTGAGTCAGTAGTTTTTGCTCTTAGCGGATACTGCGCTGTCATTTGAAGGCCCAATTCTGCGCCTGTTGTATTTTAGTAATTCACAAGGGACTTAGGTGTGGAAGATATCCCGGCAGATTAGCTGAATCGTACCAATTTAGTGGACCAGTTATTCTGGGCCTCTTTATCAGCATGCAGTCCTGCACTGCTCAAATACTGCATGTTTTGCAACATGAATCTGCTATAAATATGAATGCTTTGCCTTAACCTTCCATCTGGTGGTATAATGTGGATCCCACTTGAACGTGTTGTTTAAATCATAAAACAGTCTAGGCTAGTGTTCACTGGCTTTATGGCGTGTCTGTAATCCCTAAACCTATATACATCATAGACCGACCTCATACAGTAGCCTTTGATTTGGCACCCTTTTCATTGTGGTCGCCCTGAATACAGACCAGATCTGGGCACTCATTCTTTTTGTATAGGAAACCAATGTGGCCAAGACATTAGTGGGAGCATCAGGGTCTCATTGCTTAGACAACATAAGCGTGGCCTTAGGTGTAATGTAAAACCTAATGTTTGCTGATTTGGAATTTCTTAATTATCGTTTTTTCTGCTGATTCAGATAATCCCAGACATTCTTTTTTCCAGGATACTACAACAACCTAGCGTGGACTGACAACCACTTACTCTGCAAAGCTGAATTGTAGTGGAGCACGACAAAACTCCCTGTGCACTTTATCTAAGCAGTACATTCTTCAGAGCTGAAAAATTGGGCCATAGAACTTTGCCGTTAAGTGGGAACAAAGTGAAAATTGTTTCGGAGGTCAAACCAGAGTCCTCCAGTGTCTGTTGGATGAAATTGAACCGTGACACAGCTCAGAAAATTGGTGTTACCTTTGTGATGCCTGCAAATGTGCAAGAATGGAATGCAACATCTTTTGAGAAGTTCTGCATTCTCCTCCGTCCTGTAAATGCTATAAATGTTTTTAGTCTAAATCAGAAAATTATTGCATATCACTGTTCCAAAATTAAAAGGGACTAATTCAGTGAATGACACAAACTTATTGAGTCAAGTTCTTCTTTTCCCGGGCAAGATATAAGCCAGTCATTTACTAAGGGCTCCAGTGCTTTCCCATTCTCAGTTCTCTAATTGAAACTTACTGAAAGAGCTGACTTTCAGGTGCCCCTCCGTGGCTTCCAAACGCGGTGCCCATCTCTAGCCGATTTATTCCAGGTGAGTTGCCTTTGTGAAAAAGACAAAGTATTCGGGGTGAGATTCCTATTTGTATCAAAAGTCTCACATTATCTTTCACATAGGTGCTCATTGGAACTGCCCTGTCCAATCTTAAAAGTTATTTTTGTGTATTCAGTTTAGGGAAAACCTAGAAAAACAAAAAGGCAACACAAATATCAAAGAAGTCTAATGGCTTGTTCTGATGTCTCGTTTAGGAAATATACCTGCAGTTGTGCTGACTTCCCCCAGGTCTGAACCTAACATCAGACATTCGATCACAACCTGTTTAGACTGTTTCATTGCTCGAATACGGATACTCCTGCGAACGTCTCTTTCACTGTAAGATGCCTTGGTGGATTGATGGTATGTCAACCACAGATACAACAATCAGATGAGTGCTTTTGATACCTTGCTGTCAAATGATTTGATGTTGATAACGCCCCTGGGCATTCGAGCGCTATATAAAACCTAAAATCATATAAACTCCGTCGTTGGTGAGACAAATGTGCCATCACTATCACAGCCAGAACGACTGCCAGTAACGGGTTAATGTAAGTTGTAGGCCAAATGTTTTCACCAGAGATCAGTTGAACTCTTATTATATTTGGGCAACGCCCAAATACTCCCCAGGCAGTAGAATTAAGATTGGGTGAAACCCTAGATTGACCAAGCAGAAGTCAGTCATGGATCTCCTCGAGGTATCTTTGATGCCTTTCTTCCAGTCCCTACTCCAAGTTGTATGACCATTGTGCCGTCATCCACCCGAAGGCGATCTGAGACCAGTAGTCAAAAAAGTTCTTCGCTGATCATAAGAAAAAGTTGTAGACATTTCACAGACCCCATTCCTGGTGGCAGCTGCTGCCTGGTCCAGAAGATGCTCCTGCGACCACTCCAACTCCCACTCAACATCTTTGGGTAAGTAGACGTCCCAGAGCCACAGGAGCTTCTAGTCTGGTTACGGCCAGCAGTTCCTCCACTGATGCCATCTGCCACCCTTGGAAGGCAATTCAGGGCAGGTACTGATGCCAGTGCAGTCGTCCATGCCGGCCCTGTAGGCCACACTGGTTTCACTCACAGCAGTACCGTTTCTGGCTCCAATCACTTCCCTGGTGCCGTAAACAATATCAATAACATTTTGTGATGATATTTCACAATACATGAACACTTCGAACGTCAATTCTGTAAGTCTGGGAACTCAGACATGGCTGTGATTTTAATTGCACTGTTGTTGGTTAGGAAGCCTTGGATTTCAAAACTCATGACAATGCCCTCTCTGTTCAAAAATGGAGATCTAAAAATGAAGGGAATGGTGGCTGGATAGACAAGAGCATTTTTCTTGCCTGTCCATCATATCGACCCTGGCACATGTCTGATTAACCAATGAATTTGCTGAGGAGGTCCACCACCACCTGAAACATTATGCAAGCCAGTGAAAATGCTATACTGGCATGGAAATGTTGGCAAGCAATTGTCACTATATTCACACAGTGAAATACTGAATGATTTGCCAAGAAATATCTGCTATAGCCTGCTATTAATTTTCTCTTTGCTAACCTCTCAGATCCGAATAAACAGGCTTGATGTAGATGCCAGTGAAAAGAGCCTTCTTGGGCCAATATAAGATCTGAATATAGTGTTGGCAAGATCGATGGGACCAACAAATAATTGTGCAATGGAGTTTTTGACATGACAGTTGACTTAAATCTTTATCTCATCAGAGAAATAGTCTAATACATAGAAAATGTGGCATGACCACTTTCCCCTTTTTGGAATGTTTTGCTTTTTTGGATAACTGGTCACTTATTTATTAACTGTTAGTAATGCTTGGTACATTGTAGTAGCCGTGCCATTGCCCTAATTTGCTTTTGTTGTCAGTTACATTGACATAACATTGCAATGTCTTCCTTACATACAAAGTGTTCATTGTTTGCATTTGCAGTTTTGGAAAATACATCTGCAAAGTAATTACCTCATCCACAAAGAAATGTGTTAGTACCTTTTGTCAAAAGCTTCGGATGCAGTCCTAACAAAAGGCTGATAATGTATTAGTTTCACTTTACTGTTACGAAATGTAATACATATTTGAATAACAGCAGAATCTCCAGCCCACTAACCTGCTGCAAGATATAAACAGAGCAGCATACTGGTGCTCAAAATATACGGTTAATAGCAAATTCTATTCCTTTTGATCCTATGTAATAGTGCAGGTGGGGCAAACTATTTTAAAAGGTTTTGAGAACATCCTACTAGTTTCCGCTAACCGTATTATTCAATAACACATCCTTGCTTACAAAAACCATTACTGCCATGCAAAAGTAAACTGACTGTTCAACATTCAGATGAACCACTCTTAGACAGAAAATGATTTCCCGAAACAATTTTTTTTTCTACAAAGTGCTTTAAAAGCAATATTATATGCACTAATGATCATTTGGGGTTTCACTTTTGCCAACACAGGTTCTTATCCAGTCTCCAGGTGGTAGGGTGATGCAAAGCATGTGAAGCGGTAACAGACATCAAGCTGCAAAACTGGTAAATAGAACTCCCACAAGTAGCAAAGTTTACTGTTCGCGATCTGTTGTTAGGGTAAGACTTCAGACAATTTACTATTCTAAGCAAAAACTGCCTTTTCACAAACATCCCCACGTATATCTGATGGAAGTTCTAAACACAGCGGATGTACGAGTCATGAATTCCATATTGGTCTTTAGTTCTTGAAGCAAGGAGTCCCCCAACGGATGCTGCCCCCTGCAGCCAATAGACTACTAGTGAGATGCTTCAACCCATGGTCGATGGGAACAAAAAAAACAGAAACGTCCCAAAAGACATCAGTGGAGATACCCATGTCCATGGGTCTAGTAATCTATCAATTTCCTAAACTCTAATTATTTTGGTCCTACGCCCTCAAAGCACTCCATTTTGCAAACTCCAGCTAGATGTTTGCAACTTTGGCATGTACCTTCCCAATGAGAGGAATTTGTAGGTCTCTATACCAATTAACAGGATGATAAATGTTCAAATTATAGATCTTTTAAGGAATCAGGGGGAACACTGTTATGGCCCATTTCACAAAGATACTTTACTTACATTGTAAAGTTATGAGTGCTGAGTCTCCACACTCATGGCAGTATCGCCGCACTCATGCGTAGATTCCACAGCGAATGCAGAGACTTCGCACTCACGACTATACGGAAGTACCTTAGTTGGGCGGTGGAAAGAGACAATGAATGAAATCCCTAATTAAGTCACAAATGCGCAAACTTCAAAGATACATGCACACACACAAACACTCACATCCATACATGCAACCAGTAATTTGGCAAGAATTGGTATGTTCTTGTTGATTATATATGTATATAATAAATATGTTTATAAAATAGACTCAGAGGTCATTTTTACCTTTGATGAAAAAGAGCTATATTTAGTTTTTAGCAATCCTTCCGTATTTCAAAATGCTGAGAGATGTGTGTCTGTACCTAATGCTGCAAAAGTAGACATTGAGGTCTCATGTGCTTTCTGTATCCTGTGGTCATTATTAAGCACTATGCTTTTGTTTTATATTTTGTAGTGTTATGTTTTAGTTTTGATTTGCTTTTATTCCCACACTGGATTTAAAAAAAACCTTGCTAGAGTTGAATGTCTTAGGTCATATATTGGTTATTGTAAAGTTTAAAATAGAGGGTTCTGCTATGACTTGTAAATGGTTGGTGGTGAGGGGTTGTACTGGATGGGGTGTTAGCTGTACTGTACTACTGTCACTCTGTGGATGAATAATCTCTGACATTGTAGCCAAAATGGACTGACGTGCAATGATGCCTGTATGGTAGCCCAATAAATATGAGATTTGGATAAATATGCTTGTTTAGACTCGGCTATGTGGCTGCTCTTGTCTTCTTTCTCAATTCTGCAGAGGGGCAATTCAAGATGATGTATGAATTCACGAGTGCATAAAAAATAAATGAGTCAATAGAATAGTTTACCAAGACTGGGTCTGGTACATTAAAGTGACATACGTTTTGTAAAAAAAAACTAAAAAAATGAAATATGGACATCTAGTCTTCATCTTCTGCCTTTTCAAGTTCAGAGAATGAGGTTCACTGCTTTTAAATGCGTATTCTATTATTAGTGTTTCTTCCACCATGTCTGCGAGCCATTGACCTTTTCTTGTCAATCTCAGTTTTCCATTATCGTTAAGTCTAGGTGTTCAATGATCTTTCTTCTCTCGTCCTCCTGTACCATTGTCGGTATCCCCTATATCTATGAGACTCTTTCACCTCCTAGGTTTCAGGGTTTCATTATCTATCATCTCTAGTTCCTGTTTTCTTCTGATTCCATGTCTCTGTGTTGTTATCCTCGACCTCTATGTGTTGGTGTTTAATCTTTGGATCTGTTTGGTTGTCCTCCTTGTATAGGACTCCCTGTTCCAGTCTACTCCACCCTTCTTTCAAGCCTATGCCAGTCTACCCCGCTCATTGGCTTCCCTGCCCTGGTGCTCACTATTATTCATAGCACGGTCTCATTCATTGATACAAACATTTAGGGGGTCACTTCACGTCAATACTTCTTTATTCAGTTTTGTATTAAAACCGAATGGCTAAACCAATCAATACATATTACAAAAGTACAGAGTAAAAGAATAAACGTACAGCTAGAACTCATAAAACATCTTATATGCATAGCACCATTAAGAAATTAACTTTTGTGGAACATGTGGAAACATTCAGAAGCATTTACAGATAGGTCAAAACAAGTCTGTATTGAGCAACAATATTTTTTATGGAGCAGTAACAAATATTGACTGTGGATCTCAGAATAGAAATGACAAAACCAAGATGTAAAATAGCCTTGCTGGAGGCATTATCACAATATGAACCCACTCCTTTCACATGTTCAATCTGAAACGTTCCTGCCAAAAATCTGTGGTTAGAATCAGGGATGAGAGTAAAATATAGCCAAGTCGTAGGAACAGATTTCAAAATTAAATACACTATGGGGTTGATTACGATGACGGTGTGCCTGCCACTGACAGCCCGTCATGGCGGTCCCACAGCCATCGTAACCATGTTCTCTGTCCGCCATATTACAATGAGCGGTGGAGGGTTGGTGGTCCGAAAGACCCGCCACGCATCCAGTAGACTCATTGAGCCCACCCGTGTGGTGAGGGGGTTGTATTCCCTACAATGGTGGCTGTGCCATAGGGATTACAATGTCCCTTTCCGCCCAACTTTTCATGGTGTTTAATTTGCCATGAAAAGGCTATGGGTTTTGGGGGGGCACCTATGGTGCCCCCTACATATCCCTGCTCCATGTGGCAGGCTCTGCATGGTGCCTGCCACATAGTGCAGGGAGATGCTAAGTGTCCCCTTTTTGCACTGTGGTGTGTGCTGCAGCCAGCAGCACCTGCCGCAATGCAAAACATAGACATTGCTACTGCCGTGGTTGCGGTTGCATCCTAATGCTTCTGGCAGGACCGCTGGCAGCCTGTCGGGCAGTCCCATTTGTGAAAGGGTGGCAGTCGGATGAAAGTCCATCTGCCATCTAATCAGCCCCTAACTTCTGATCTCTGTAACTCAGACACCTCTGTTTTACAGTGCTTATGGTTCACAAAGATCGATTAATTCTGAATGCACCATATTTTGTAATAGCAGGAGAGTTTGTAAAGAAATTCTCTCACGGCTAGAAAAAGTGCTTCATAAATATTTCAGCCAAGAGAGGTGCAAGGTCCCATCTAGAGACAGTGAGTCCTCTAGGTCTGTTCTGTTAAATACCATCTCTACTTAGTTTCACTCAGAAATACTCCGTATCAGCGGTCAGGGCTGAATTCTATCCTCAGATAACCTTCTCAATGCTCCTCATGACACTGCGAGAAACTCCCAGAAGTAATTAGAGGTTCTATTGTCCTCAATTTGTAAATAAGAACCATTTATATCCCCCTTCCCCAATCCCCTGCTCCCTAATGGGCTATGGATAAACATTTAGCTCTATAACTTCTCAGCATTGTTGATCAAGCCTCGATCCTAATTTGAATGAAAATCTAGAAACCGCTCTTAGTCGACTACACAAACTGTTGTCTTCTACTGGATAGAAGATTATGCCATTTATTTTGAATATGAAAAGTAATTCTCAAATATGAGAATGCATTAATCTTACTCATAAATTTCTCACTACTCTGTATGTTCTAATTTTAGTAGAATTCGGCCCACATACCATTGTAAACATTATCGTAAAATTGGTGGAACGTTCATGCAGGTCTTTAAAAGCAACAAAGCAGTTCTAGCTAAGATGTCTGCATCATCAGTGTAAAGCAACACTGGGATAGGGGGCAAACGTACTAAGAGCATACGCTTACCATGACTGGTGAAAAAAGATCTAGAAAATTGAGATATAAAAGAAAAGAAAAAGGTGCTAAAATGAAACCATGCCGCACTCTCCTGCTTAAATTAAAATGATTTGTGTACTCAATCCTGGGACCATATCTTACCCTGGGTGTAATATCCCTGTGTACCTGATGTAAAAATGTAACCATAAATTCATCTATGCCCATAAGTTTGATCTATTAACTCTGTCAAAAGCAGAGCTCATGTCCATAAACTCAAAATGAATGGACTCATGCTTAGCTGTAGTATATGTATTGACCAGTATATATAAGATAACACATTGGTCCATACTGCAAATCGGATATTGTGTTATTTTTATGAGCCCACTGAGACGGCTTCCTGATACTTTCAAAGTAGAGTCAATCAGTGTGACGCGTCTAAAAAACTCATTACCCTTTTTGTGGACAGGCACAATAATGAACTGGGAAACTGGGACCAGTATTGAGGAGGTTTAGAACATGAAGCTGCATTAAATATATTAGTAATGATTGGTGGCCATAATTCTGTGTTATGTTTGTATTAATCCAGAGCCACCCAGCCTCGCCCCCCCCCCATTCTTCATATTGCACGCTGTCCTACCACTAGGGCTATTAAGAACAGCATCTAAAACATCTTCATAAGCAAACAAAAGTGGAGCGATGTGTACTGTAAACTGTCAAAGGAAGGATGTAGTGGAAGGAGTGGGCCCATCAAAAATGCTGTTTGACACAGAATAAATGTTAATAAAACGAGTATCCCAATCCTGAGGAATAATAGACGACGGGCTTCTTCTCGCTCCCATGAACTAGTCAATTGATAACTCTCCGAGTGTCATTTTTGGAGTGCATGGGTGCAAGAAGCATCGAACCTGGAAGTCACTAACTTTTTAAAAGAAGCATTATTCATACTAAAATAATTTTGTTTCAAAATATGATCTAAGTCTGTGTTCGGACAACAAAAAATCTCACTATGATAGCTTGGAAGTAACTGTTTCCCATCTAATCTGGAGGCCATGATCTATTATCTACTATGCCGAGAGGTAAGGAGGGATGTCATTCACTTTACATTTAGGCCAGGCAAGGAATATACAGAGACGGTTATGGTCACTTAAAACACTGACAATAATAGTTAATTTGTTAACAATATACTTAACCCAGCACGAAAGGAGTCATTGAGACCCTGGCTAATGGCCTGAAGGTAAGGGAGGACTATTGGTCCTCTTTAGAAATGTTTGTATTAAGAGGAGAGGAGCAACTTTATCAATGTCTCTGTTCAGAGCAGTGCATATTTGCTTGGGGTGTCATGTTTTAAGCACTCACCCAGCAAACCTTTTTTGATTGAGAAAATAAACTCCTAAGGAGGTAGTCTGTTTTCTCAGTATAGAAACATATAGCCCTCTGGCGCTTTTGAATTTTCACTTTGTGCATGGGGTCATTCTGCATTTTCCCTACTTGTGTCCAGCTTGCTTTGCATTGCGGACAGTGGCAGTGAAAATTAGTGGTCACCCTACCCTCAATAAGGCAGGCAATTGTCATTGCGACTTGCTGTGTCTTCGGCATAGGAATGCCAGGCCAGAAGTTTACAGTGAAAGAGCCAGCAGAGCTCTGCCGGTGTAAAAAGAGCACTTTGACTGTAGCAGAGCTGAGGAACCACAAGTTTGGTGGGCGGGCGGAGCAATGATTTACAACAGTGATCCTGCTCTCTGGCAAACTTTAAATGAAGCCCTAAGTCCCAGAGATGTATTATTTTTCACTTAGAGGTATCTGTGTAATTATTCAAAAACTGAATCTACAGTATATTAAGCGTTTTATATATATTAATTTTCGATTTGCTATGAATTATGCTAAACGTTTTAAAACAAAAAGTCTGTGGTTATCAGTGTTCTGACTTGTTTGTGCCATTAAACATCCTGGGGACGGTGTTACTTCAGTCTTTACAGAGAATGCTTCTTTTATTACAATTTACTTTCTGCATGCTCCAGCATTTTCTTTGTATATGTGTATATTCTGTTTGTTGTGTTATAATTACAATACGTGTTCCGCATTCAGTTAAATGGCTTGCATGTCAAGTCAGAGACTAGGATACCGTGCCTTCTCCATTTTATGGCAGCAGTCTGAACTGTGCATACACCTTTCTATTGTGCATTATAGGAAAGGCTGCTAAGACTTCGAGGCAAGGCGCACTGCTGGAGCTCAAAGAAAGCGCGAGCTGCGCAAGTCCACAGCTGCCTGTACGTCACAGAAAGTGTCATCATATGTCTGCCCGACATATGACAGGATGTTCAACGCCCTAATTGAACTACTCAGCCATCTTCAGATGCACAGAGCCCGATCAACCAATCAACGAGATGTTGAAATCTTCATCAACAGCAAAAGACGATCATCATCATCATATAGGAAATGTATCACATCGCTGCTCACTGGAAATCATTTCTGCCTTATGGAAATATGGAAAGAGAAACCCAGAGGACAGCATCATTACAGTCAAAGTACTCAATTTTTCAGAGTTGGCTTGAATCCTGACATTCCAGGAGAACCTTCACCTTTTCCATTTGTCTCAGTCGGTACTAGTGATATCCTAGTCGGGTCTCACCTACAAACAGCTTTACTTTCTGGGGCCAAAGAACTTTTATCTACAATAGGAAAAGGAGGTCAATACGTCAATGTCTCTCTATATCAAAAAGTACTGATTGCTCCAGTTTGTGTTCCGTGCAGGTTACAGAAGTGGCATTACTAGCAGATGCTCTAAACCTCACACTCATCCTGGTCAAGAAGGCCAAGCCACCCTGTGGGAGGGATGGGCGGAAATAGAAACTAGGAGGCTTTAGTAGGTTATCAATTGTGGTGTTTATTTCAAAAGAACACTATCCAGGCTGGGAATGTCGCGGGTGATATGCAAAATCCTCGTTGTCTTCTTTGGAGGTGTGTCCTTCAACCCCCAGGATGCTCGAATAAAAAGAGCTGTCTCCGGATTGGTCGCGTATCTTGGATCCGCCTCCCACGTCCTGTAACGGAGACCCAGACCATGAATTACCCGGGTGTTTGAATGGTGCCTCTCTCTCTCCCAGGTGATTCCCTCGTTGTAAGGCGGTAGGTGTGTTGCTTTTGCCTCATGCTCGCTGGTTTCCTTCAGACACACCCTTATTCTGCTGGACCCAAGTGCAACATTTGATACCGTTTCTCACCAAAATATGCTTGAGTGTCTCACTCTCATTGGGCTCCGTAGAACAGCCCAGGCCCAGTTCCCATCGTTTCTTTCTGCTTGTCATCAAGCTATTCACCTTCTCTGTTTCTGATCTTCCTTCAAGCCCCGCTTGCGGTGGCTTTCCAAGGTACTCTGCTCTTAGCCCTACCCTTTTCAATATACATACGACTCCCCTGGCAACAGTCTTGACCTCTCTCTTCTTGTGCATAGACGACACTTACATTATTGTGGTGGTCAAAGAAACTTGGCTGTTCCCAACTCAATTTCTAGCTCTGTTTGTTCTGCAGTTGCCAAGGGGATGTAACTTAATTAGCTAAAACTTAAACAGCGGCAAAACAGTGGTGCTTATTATTGCGGGTCTCGTACCTTGTGGTGTATTTCCTGGTGGTAAAATGAGCTCTTCCCTTTATCCACACCAGCAACTGAAACCCTTACCCTTGGGGTCACTTTTGATGATTCTTTTCTGTTTTCTAACAAAGTCAACAAAGTTGCAGCCTCATGATTCTTCTACCTAAGAGTACTTCTAATAATTCTCCCTTATCTCACGGCTGGCTGGTGGAAAAATGTCCTGCAATGAAATATCCTATTGCTACTAGAATATTGCTTCTAGGCATTGTAGCATACCTTATCGACTGACTTCAAATAGTACAAAAATTCAGCAGTCCACCTAATTCTTGCTGTTTTGGCCTGCACATTTATCTCGCTCTCCAACAATCCCTTGCATTGGCGTCTGGTGGCCGAACAGACTATCATTAAAGGCACTCTGTGTCTTCGACCGAGCCTTCTTTGTATTTACGAACACTGGCAGCAGGTCTTTCAAAGTTCGGGTGCCTGATGGACAAAAGCACTAGATGCAGCCCAAAAGCATAGGATGCACATATGATGGAACGGACATTGCCACCCAGTATGCTCTGCAAGTGGGTATAACTCTACGCACAATACATTGGGACTAGAGACTGCATTGTTAGTGCTGAAAGCACATCAGACACAAATACCTGAGGGGATGGTACAGATGCAGGCTGACTGCAACATCAATGCACTATCTGAACAATCAAAGGAGTACAAAGTCACAAGTCCTACCACAATTTCGGAGGTAGGTCACCTAGAAGCCGTCTAAGAGGTACATATAATGGTGAAACGTGTGCCAGGAGATAAGCACAACATATGAGACACTCTTCAGTTGGGATATCCATTTCATTCAAGAATTAGATTAAGAAATTCAAGATCTGTTCTTGAAAAAATGAGTTATCTAACATCCGTTTTTTTCCTACCAGAGAAAACAAAAAAATTCCAGTTTCCGCATCCTAGGCATGGGATTTTTTGTATGTTTTCCCCCCAAAACACTGTTTCCATAGGAGTCAGAAATTGCAAGCAGTTACACATGACAATGATACTTATCGCACCAATGTGGATGAGACCGTTGTTGTTCTCAGGTTATAGGACCATATCTTGTAGCACTAACTTAGAACTTGCTCACATGGCACAATTCACTTGTGATGAAGGAGGACCAAGTGTGTTACCCAAACTCCAAGATATCAAATTTGACAGCATAGCGTCAGAGGTCTTAGAATTTAGATTTTTAAATCTACATCAGCAATATAATTGGGTTCTTAGCGAGACCAGGGCCTCGACAATGGGAAAATGCTGTGTAGCAGAGCGGAAAAAATGTATTCCCTGTTGTATATGAGCACATGGAACACTCTGTAGCGCTATAGTCCAGGATGTTTTGAAATATTAGTTGTATGTTCGAGGCATATGGGCTGCAGATGGTACATTATGAATAGATCGCCATCTGGTGTTGGGCTCGGATGATTGCACTTGTTTTTCTCTTGGAGAGTCTTTTGTATCTTGGCGACTCCTCCTTTGGTTGCTAGTGCGCATGGGCATCGGCTCCATCCTTAGATTGTTTTTTTCCGCCATCGGGTTCGGATGAGGATTGAAGCGCTCCAGATCGACTTCGGAAAGAAGTGACTTTTCGGCGCGTATTACCTTTCCAATTCGACGGTATTGTTATCAAACGCGACTTCATTTCCATTCCGACGCGTTTCGACTCCAACATCGAAGAAAAACTTTGATCTACGTCGACGAACAGGAGGCCTTTCTCGACGTGGTCAAGCCCGGAGTCCATGGAAAGGACTCCATTTAAGAAATGTCCAACGTGTGGTGCTAAGTTCCCACACAAGGACCTACACGAGGTGTGCAACCTCTGCCTATCGCCTGAACACGAATCCAGGGACTGCGAAGCCTGCGCAGCATTCTCCTCCAAGTCGACGATTAGAAACCGTCGAGCTCGAAGACACGAGGTTTCCAGAATGCAGTCGGAGGCGATCCCGGAGCTGTTCGAAGACCAGCACCTCGATGAAGAAGAGGATCATGAAGATCAGTCGGAGTCGGAAGGGGACGAGTTGGATGTCGAGGAACTCGACGTGCAACAAACCGTGAGTGATGACGTCCCCTTACCAAAAAACCGACCCCGTGTGGTAATGACCCCGCCTTCGAGCCCGGTCAAACCGCAGAAAAAAGTTTCCGACCCCCCCGCCTTCGGGCCCGGCAACGAAACAGAAACTGAAACCGAAACTCTCGATCTCACACCATGTCAGATCCGAGAAGCGGTCGACATCGACTTCGACGCCGAAGCTTCATGCAAGGGAAAGCTCGGCATCGAAACATTCCATGGCGAAACCGAAACATGACTCACTCGACACCGAAAAAATCGGAATCGAGCAAACACTCGGTGCCGAAAACACCGAACATTGACGATCGAAAACAAAGGCACCTTTCGAAACCAAAGGCTTCGGTACCGACACAGGAGCAGCAAACAGATCCCAAACAAAAGATTTTGTTTATCGATCCACAGACTGGCAAAGTAGTGACAAAGAAGAGGAAGAATGAACAGCTAGAAGACAAACCTCTTCCTTCTCAAAAGAGAACACTGGGGACAAATATAACTCCTCCTACTTCTCCTCGACCTAAAGTCACACCCTCTTCTCCTATTCCTCACACTTTGCCAGATATTCCTCCACCTTCTACACCAAGACCATCTACACCTCAGTCAGATGTAGACAGTGATACAGGGGAGGGAGAACCTCAAGGGGATGATGACACTATCCCAGATGAGGATGATCCATGGGAAAATTATGACGCAGGGTCAGATGATGACAACGACCCAGAGTTATATCCCTCAAAGCCTTCACCACCTGATGATAACACAGGGTTTGTACAGCTCATTAATAGGGCAGCAAAATATCATAAGGTAGATCTACATACAGAACCTCAGGTAGAGGATTTCCTATTAGAGACACTACCTACTGCACAAAGAACTTCAGGTACTCTACCTATGCTGAAGGGTCTTCTCAGTCACACAGCAGACATATTCAAAGACCCAGTGAGGGCTAGGGTGTTAAACCCAAGAATTGATAAAAAATATAAGGCGGCTCCAAAGGATCCAATATTTATCAAAGGGCAGGTACCTCTGGACTCGCTTGTAGTTTCAAACGCTCGCAAAAGAGCGAACTCATTATCTACAGGAGAGGCCCCTCCACCTGATAAAGAGTCAAAATTAATAGATGCATCAGGCAAAAGAGTGGCATCACAAGCGGCAAATAGCTGGCGTATAGCCAATACACAAGCGCTACTTGCACGTTATGACAGGGCAAATTATGATGAGTTAGAAAAACTCATCACACATCTCCCCAAAGAACATCAGAAGAGAGCAGATCAGCTAATACAGGAAGGAAAGGTAATAACTAACACTTCCATTAAGTGCGCCCTAGACGCGGCAGACACTGCAGCAAGATCCATCAACACCAGTGTCATGTTAAGGAGACCTGCATGGCTTAGAGTCTCAGGGTTCAAACAAGAAGTACAAACATCTTTATTGAACCAACCCTTTGATCAAAAGACACTTTTCGGCTCAAGCACAGATGAGACCTTAGAAAAGATGAAAAAGGACACAGAAACGGCTAAGTCAATGGGAGCATTACAACAGCCAACACAAAGGGGTTCCTTTCGTAGATCCACCTATAGAGGGGGCTCAAAAAGTACAGGAACAAGTCAGCAATCCACCTCTTTTACGCCAACGTCACCCAGAGGTAATTCAAGAGGTAGTTACAGAGGTAACAACAACAAGGGTAGGGGTCATGGAAATAATAACAACCGCAACTCCCCAACCCCAAAACAGTGACTTAATGCAACTTCCCCCAGACCACATAACACCGGTCGGGGGACGTCTAGCACAGTTCCTACCTGTCTGGGAAAACATCACATCAGACAAGTGGGTGAGACAAATTATCCAACATGGTTATTGCCTAGAACTCACTGCTACCCCACCAAACATCCCCCCCAAACAGCGTCCAATGAGTCAAGACCATCTGACATTGTTAAAGGAAGAAGTACTATCACTACTACAAAAGCATGCCATAGAGAAGGTTCCAAAACACCAACAAGGGACAGGAGTATACTCTCTATACTTCCTAATCCCCAAAAAAGACGGGTCCCTAAGACCAATCTTGGACCTCAGACCTCTCAATGCATACATAAATTCAGAACATTTCCACATGGTCACGCTCCAACAAGTACTTCCTTTACTGAAGAAAGGGGACTTTCTTTCTACACTGGATCTAAAAGACGCTTACTTTCACATCCCAATTCACAAAGCCCACAGAAAATACCTAAGGTTTGTAGTGGAAGGACAACATTATCAATTCAAAGTCCTTCCGTTCGGTGCCACAACAGTACCAAGAGTGTTCACAAAATGCCTAGCTGTGGTGGCAGCACACCTAAGAAGACAACAAATACATGTCTTCCCTTACTTGGACGATTGGTTAATAAAGGCCAAGTCACAAGAAGAATGCCTTCACAACACACAAAAGACAATTCAATTGCTGCACCACCTAGGGTTTACGGTGAACTACAAAAAATCACACCTACAACCAAACAAAATTCAACAATACCTGGGGGCTACTATAGACACAGAAAGAGGCAAAGCATACCCCAATCCAATCAGGATACAGACAATGGTCAAGTTAATACAAAGATTTCAACCACAACACTCACTACCAGCACGAGTGTTTATGCAGCTGTTAGGCATGATGTCCTCCTGCATACTACTAATACCACATGCCAGACTACAAATGCGTCCACTACAGGAGTGTCTAGCGACACAGTGGAATCAGGCTCAAGGTCAGATTACAGATCTGGTGTTGGTAGACGACCGTACGCATCGCTCTCTGAAGTGGTGGAACACAACAAACATTTCCAAGGGACGGTCGTTCCTAGAACCGATTCCACAAGCAATACTGACAGCGGACGCATCGCTCTCCGGATGGGGAGCGCACATGGACAAATACACAGTGCAGGGGAAATGGAGTGTGCAGCAAAAGAAACTGCACATCAACTACTTGGAACTACTAGCAGTATTTCTAGCACTAAAAGCTTTCCAGATGCAAATAACAAACAAGGCAGTCCTGATCAGAACAGACAACATGACTGCAATGTATTATATTCAAAAACAGGGGGGACACACTCTCTCCAACTATCCAGACTAGCATAGGACATTTGGAGATGGGCCATTCCTCAAAAGATCTATCTGTTAGCAGAACACCTACCAGGAGTTCAAAATCAGATAGCAGACATCCTAAGCAGAGAGTCAGAACAAGTACACGAATGGGAGCTGCACAACCAAATACTGCAGCCATTCTTCCAAAGATGGGGACAACCAGAGATAGATCTGTTTGCCAATCATCAGAACGCAAAATGCCAAAACTTCGCATCCAGGTACCCACACCACAGGTCCCAGGGCAATGCACTATGGATAAATTGGTCCAACAAATCTGCTTACGCTTTTCCCCCTCTCCCACTAATTCCGTTAGTGGTTCGGAAACTGCAACAGCACTCAATGACAATGATACTAGTAGCACCCACGTCGGCAAGACAGCCGTTGTTCACCACGCTACTGCAACTCTCACAGGTGCCACATCAAAAGCTAAGATTATTACCCATGCACCTTACACAGAACCATGGAGAAATAATGCACCCAGATCCCAAACAATTGAACCTAGCGATCTGGCTCCTGAGGTCATAGAGTTTGGATACTTAGATTTACCTCCAGAATGTATGGAAATCATTAACCAAGCAAGACTTCCTACCACCAGAGCATGCTATGCAGCAAACTGGAAAAGGTTTGCTGTACACTGTAACAGTAACATAAAGCTAAGGCTACTAATTTGTTATGGATTTTAGATTTGTTTTTGTGTCCTTTATGGATTTTTTTCAAACACCTTCATGTATTACCTATGAACTGTACAAAAGATGATTCGCTGATTAAGTATAAAATTTATTTATATTCACATAAAGATAAAATAGAATAAGAAAATAAAAATATATATTTTTTGAATAAACTTTACTTGTATTTCTTATGTTCTGTCACTAATTTTGTTGATTAATTAGAGATGTACACACTTTACTGATTGATACGGCCATTGCAGGAACATCCTTCTAGCTTTATGTTTTCTCCTCCCCTCGGTTCCTGGGCCATAAAGTACTTGCTTGAGGGGGTCCCATTATTCATGTTAAACACTGTAACAGTAACCACATCAACCCTCTGGACGCATCTACTAAACAGATTATTTGCTATTTACTACACTTGCAGCAATGCAATTTAGCATATACCTCGATCAGAGTGCATCTCGCAGCTATAGCAGCGTACCTACAAAACAGGCAACATCTTTCCCTGTTTAAAGTACCAGCAATTAAAGCTTTCATGGAAGGACTCAGAAGAGTCATTCCACCAAGACTGCCACCTTCCCCAGTCTGTAATCTCAACATAGTACTTACTAGACTAATGGGACCACCCTTTGAACCTATGCATAGGTGTGAAATACAATTCCTCACATGGAAAGTGGCCTTCCTAATAGCTATCACTTCACTCAGAAGAGTAAGTGAGTTACAAGCGTTTACAATTCAAGAACCATTCATGCAGTTACACCAAAACAAGGTGGTTCTTAGAACAAATCCAAAATTATTGCCTAAAGTAATTTCAGCATTCCACATCAATCAGTCAGTGGAACTACCGGTCTTCTTTCCAAAACCACAGACGGTAGCGGAAAGGGCCCTACACACATTAGATGTCAGAAGGGCAATATTGTATTATATAGAAAGAACACAAACTTTCAGAAAGACAAAACAGCTATTTGTAGCGTTTTCTCCTACACATAAGGGCAATCCCATCTCTAAAGCAGGCATTGCCAGATGGATTGTAAAATGTATACAAATATGCTACTTAAAGGCAAAGAGGACATTAACTGTTCCTCCTAGAGCTCACTCTACACGTAAACTAGGGGCATCTATGGCATTTTTGGGAAACATTCCACTAGATGACATATGCAAAGCAGCTACCTGGGTTACACCGCATACCTTCACAAAGCACTATTGTGTAGATGTGCACACAACACAACAAGCTAGAGTGGGACAAGCTGTACTAAAGACTTTATTTCAGACTGTTGCAACACAGGCGACCACCACTAGGGAGAGAACTGCTGTATAGTCTATTCATAATGTACCATCTGCAGCCCATATGCCTCGAACGGAATATGCTACTTACCAGTATGCATCTGTTCTTGGCATAGAGGGCTGCAGAGTGGTACATGCCCTCCCAGCCTCCCCGGAAACCTGTGTCTGTTCCAACAATATCTTATTTAGATACACTTACATGGGCATTTCTATCTGTATTCTATCATACTACTCCATCTAACCCTACTATGGCAAAACAACCTAAGGATGGAGCCGATGCCCATGCGCACTAGCAACCAAAGGAGGAGTCGCCAAGATACAAAAGACTCTCCAAGAGAAAAACAAGTGCAATCATCCGAGCCCAACACCAGATGGCGATCTATTCATAATGTACCACTCTGCAGCCCTCTATGCCAAGAACAGATGCATACTGGTAAGTAGCATATTCCTTATTACGCACTAAGCTAAATCACCTATCAGTCAAATTACATCTAGCTACCCTAACTGTTTATGCAAAGAATCAAGAACGGCCTTTGTTATTTAGGATATCAGAGATAAATACTTTTTTGAGAGTGACAAAAACATGATAAGTCCATACACAACACTATCTACTGCATGAGATCTGAGTATTGTGCTGATTGAACGCTGACCACCATTACAACCTTTGTAGTCAAGTCAAGATACGCTTTATTCGATTTAAAAATGTCAAATCATAAAAGCAGAACACATAGCAATAAGCATAAGATAATTAATTCATGTAATTAAATTTGACAGACATATATTAAAATATCATCATTAGAAATTAAGAAAAATATATTTAAAGGTGAGCAGCTATCTACAGTTTACGCGAGGCAAAGACTAAAACCAGATTTCAGTATGACCTTAACATAGATAAGAAACCAAGGTCAATTAAACAGAAAGTGGGCCTTGAATAGATTTCCTTGTTCTTATCACCCCTATTAAATATTTTACAATGTGATCATTAAGAATTTCGTCATCTAGGAATTGCAGCTTAAGAACAGCGGGTCGACATTGTCTCAGACCTTGCGGTTTCAAATGAGGATGGATCCATCTTTTCCTAAGTAAAATAAAAACCTTTGTACACATATATACTGAAGCAGTTAACACCCAAGCAGCATTCTTCATTGCTGCCATTTTACCTAGTAAAGTATAAATAGTAAGGATTCTGGGATGGGTTTTGTTGAGGTATGCGTGCTCGTTCTTGCTGACTTAGTAATTTACAAGCATTAATTCTCAAAGAACCATTCTTACAAGGACAGGATTGTGTGAGTAACCCATTACACATTTACCAAAGGTTATGTCTATTCTCCATATAAATCAAACTGCAGAAAAAGAGCTGAAAATTTGCCTTGACCACCAGATTTTAGATGAACGTTGGTGTTCTACTCTCCGCATCTTTGGCTCTGTCGCACAGGTGTGAAACTACTGATTTAAGTGCTTTAATATGTTACTGAATCTCTACCATTGAGAAGCACATCCCAACTAGGGTCGATTTGTTCGCCTCCACCCTGTCTCTGATCTTGGATTGGTCGGCTCGTATAGCCTCACATCAACGACCAGAACATCTGACTTAGGTTCCTAGGTGATTTTCACTTCCTTAATGGCATTTAGGAGTTCATCAAAGTGTTCTTCATGCTTCTGTGTGGTAGATGGGGAGGCATCTCTCCCCCGGTTTCCTGTGGTGAGGTAGGCAAGGGCCACCCCCCCTCCACCCTGCTACTCCTAGGAGGAGGTCACTGTTTCACCATCTTTGCAAAGCTACAAGCAAGCGTCGGTGTGCAGTCGAAAGAAAACATCACCATGGCTCCCAGAGCCCAATCGTGCCTTCGGAGTGCTGCGGGCCTTGGCACTCCACTAGTTCTCCACATTTGGCAAAAGAAGGTGTCCCTTTTATGCCAGCAAATGGCGTGATGCTGAATAAAGGTCTATCTGTGGACTGCCCAAGGGTCATCCCCCAAACAGCCAAACAGTGCACCTTGCAGGAAGCGGGCCCACATCGGTCTTGACGTTGGCCCTCACACCGCCTGTATCTAGAATGCGGCCACTGGATCCCTCCAATGTGACACAACAAACACAATGTCCTCTTTTTCGGTGTCCTTGGTCTAGGATGGATTCTTGACTGTCCCAATCAGAGGGTTGAAGCCAATGTCTGGGGCCGGGGAATGGGGCCCCCACACCTTTGGATACGTAGCCAAGCTAGTTGGGGCTCCATCGAGGCACTGTGAGACCAGGCGCCGCCGCAGTAAAACCATAGGTCTCCGCTGGCCAGGCGGCCTGCCCCGTGTCCCCTCGCTCTAACAATTGTCCATGGAGAGGAGGGGTAGGCACAAGTCTAAGCCTTCAGAGCACCAGCGCGCGGAGGGTAGGCTACACTCCTATTGGCCTTCAGATAAGGGCTCCACCTGCGGGCGGCGTGGCACAATTTCACATGGGACGAGGTCCCCGGTCCTTCGATTTGAGCACCACTCCACTGCAGGCCAAGTATGCCCCCGAGGTGCAGCCAGCAGTGTGCGCCGCCGACATTGATCCCGTTAGTCATCATCATCAAATATCCTTATTTCGCTTAGTTTCTGAAGCATTATAGAGCACATATAAAAACAGTCATAAATAGATGTTTAAAACAACAAAAACATTAACAACAATTCATAGATGTTACAACATTTTAAGAACCAATTAGCCTATGCAACCAGTATGTACCTAAAATGATACTGTTCATTAAAAACAATTAACACTTTACTTAATAAAATCATACAATTCATCCTTTCAATGTGTCAGCTGGTGTCTAAGTTTCAGATATTGCCAAAGGTAAAGTGCAACCACCTGGCACAGCAGTGGGCCATCCAGCTTTTGAATAAAACATAGGGCTGGTTTATACTGCCTAAAATTATACCTACGCATGAGTGGAACAATACATTTCTGCCTCAGGGAATGATAGAAAGTACACAAGAACAGAAGGTGCAGGTTGGACTGAGTTGACACACCGTCACATGGGCACGAACCGAGCTCCTTAAGTGACTAACAGGTTACAGGAAAGCCCAGCATTAACAGGAGATGATTCATACGAAATCTAATGAGTATTAAACAATGCTGAAAATTCTGAATTACCACCTAACAAGGCTGCAAACCGGGGCGAGAGGGAAGAGCATTATAGTGGGTAACAGCATATATATGATTATTAGCCTCCCTTCTTTTAAGAGAAGCCTTAGCTAATAATGCCTCCTTCAATCTCACCTTAATTACTGACAAACAGGTGGCACGAGTCTTAAACAAATCGGACAGTCCCAAATCCTACAAAGTGCACTTTACATATAAAAACCAGCGAATCGCTAAGGCATACTCTAAGTTCAAGCAGTGCTCCACAATATGCTGGTTTTCCTCTTCCAAATCAAGTGCTGGTGCAATTCCGGTGCCAACATAATTATTATATCTCATATGTAAGGCACTCCCATCCCGCTCTGGCATATTATGTCAGAAATGGAACGGGGTAAGGCTTGAAGCTGTTTAATAAATGTTTTGTGAACTCGCTGGATCTCATCAACATCCACCATGCCCCAAAAGGCCTCCTTGTAGCTGGCTGTTGTGACCAATTTTGCTGCATGAATATAGTCTTATAGCCCGCCGTAGAGGGCTATACCGGCTATTAAAGGCCCTCTCCAGCGTTAAAGGCCCCGAGCAAAAGGCGAGGGCCTTTAACAAGGGAGAGGGACTTTAATAGAGGTATAGCCCTCTACGGCGGGCTATAAGGCTATTAGAACATTCTGTCACTAGAGGACAGAATGTTCTAACAAAAAAAACAAAGCCTTTTGGGAGCGTGAGGGGATTGGAATCCTCTCAGGTTCCCTGAAGCCTTTGTTCACAGCCAGAGCTGTGAACAAAGAAACATTGGAATGTTGGAGCTCCAGGCTGATACCAGCCATTATAAGCCCAGAGCACTCCATTGTATTCAATGGAGCTCCCAACATACCAATGTTCTACTACTTAATATCTCGGGAATAGGCTTCGACCCTAGCTTCTTTGTGGAGTTGAACAGGGCTAATATTTTTTTCCAATGGCAAAGTCCTGTTTACAAACATATTTTTCTGCAAATGCTTGGAGTCGAACAAAGTACCCCGCTACGAAAATTACTCAGCCTCTTCCACCCTACAATTTTTAATGTGGAAAACAGGACGTGGTTTGGGCCGTTTCCCACAAACAAGTAAGACAGATTTACTTTCATTCTCCTGAAGGTCCAACACCCTCATTACAATTGTGTAATTCTCTTTGAGACCCTTCGGTGCTCGACCGGTTCATGCTATGAGCACCGCGTAGTCTGCATAGAGGAGTATGATGAGTGGGCGTGATCGAGTGTGAGGAACGTCCCTGGGCCTCTCCGCCAAACCCGTGTCCAATCTATTGGTAAAAAGGGAAAGCAGTAAAGGTGCCAGGACTCAGCTCTATCTTACACCCCTATCAATCTTAAAGTGCTTAGTACATTCATCTTCTTGGCCAAAGTGCACACAGGCAGAGGCCCTCCAATACATCTCTCTTACAAAAGTATTAATGGGGCCTTGAATACCCATCTTAGCCATAATGAACCACAGCTTACAGTGAGAAACGTAATCGAAAGTGGCTGTTAGGTCCATAAATGCTAAATAAATGGCACTTTTCTTCGCCACCACATACTTGCCTACACACTTGGTGTGTTCCTGGCCATAATCTGACTCCCATTGCAAGGACAACCTGCTGCCTGCATACAACGCAGACCTTTCGCGACACCCGCTTCGCGGGTGCCGCTCATCACCTGCCTGCCTCCGTTCTCCCTGGTGTGAGCGCCCACAGTCGGTGGTAAGCCATCTTCGCTCCCAGGTTGAGTACAGCGGAGGTCAAGAGAGCGGCAAGCCTACCGGGGGACTGCGAGTACCAGCAGCCTTAGCTCACCACAGCTGCTGCCTCTTCCCCCGGCGGCCACGCCCCCAGCCTTCGGCCTCTTGAAGCGCTGAGCTGCGCACACAGAGTGGTGTGTTCCTGGCCATAATCTGACTCCCATTGCAAGGACAACCTGCTGCCTGCATACAACGCTGACCTTTCGCGACACCCGCTTCGCGGGTGCCGCTCATCACCTGCCTGCCTCCGTTCTCCCTGGTGTGAGCGCCCACAGTCGGTGGTAAGCCATCTTCGCTCCCAGGTTGAGTACAGCGGAGGTCAAGAGAGCGGCAAGCCTACCGGGGGACTGCGAGTACCAGCAGCCTTAGCTCACCACAGCTGCTGCCTCTTCCCCCGGCGGCCACGCCCCCAGCCTTCTAGCGTAAAGGAAGAGGGGCCCATCCCGCAACGCGGGACGCACGCGGGACGCAGGCCGGGGCGAAGACCGGGCAAAGGGCGGGCCGTTTGAGGCCGTTCGAGATCGTGAGAGTCCGGTCCGGCCCCTATCCCTAAGCACTACACACTGGTCATCCTGACACAGATAACCATCATCTCTTTGACCTCTACAATACCCCTGTCAGACAGCTTAGAAAGATCTCCTAGCAACATATCACGGAAAAATGAATACGAGATCTAGCAAGCAGAAAAAATCTAAAAAGAACGGGATAGGAGAAAAACTGTTAGGTCCAATGGATGACTTTCTAGCTAAAGCAAATTCCTTCATAGACCAAAGCATAAGTCTAATGGAGGGAAGAGTTTCATCCGAACTTGCAATAGCACGCCGCTCCTCAATGGGGCTACTAGCAACCGCAAGAACCCCAGAACTACAGTCAGCGCCAAACCAAACCTCGGCGACTGCAAATAGACTCAGCCTTCCAAATAATGTAAACCTTTCAGCTTCTCAACTATCCATAACTTTTACAGAGAGCGACTTAGAGAAAACCCCTGACATCTTCCCTGACCCAACCCCAGAAGAAATAAGGCAAAAGAGAGGGAAGCGGGAGGGCGCCATAAAGAAAAGGAAAACTAGGAAAACTCCAGAGCACACTGAAAATCTCAAACCGTCCGAACACATAGTTTTGGTCGGTGATACAAACCCGGCAACTTTATCCCACCCCACGGTTCCCCCAAACAATAATATTGTAACAATCCATCATGTACCACAAGATTTCCAAGACACCTTAACACCAGAAGCCCTTATACCACACCAATCAGGTAGAGACAGGGAATCAGCGAGGCTAATTAAGGAGATAGCCTCCCTCCTAAATTCCTACATTCGCCCTTTAGAAACCAGACTCAGCAATATTGAGAGCCAATTAATAAAAATCTCTGGCTCCCTCAAACCTATACTCCCACAACCCCAGCCTAAACCAGCCCCAAATCCCACGACCACACTTCCCGTACATAAGAAACCCGCAACTTTACCTCCACCACAGACCAAAAAACAAATTGCAGTAAAAGTTCCCACAGTAACAAACCCTCCCACTGCACAAAAAACAATCCCAAAGCCTCTGACCATTCCCTCACAAACCAATTCCCACCCGACACCAACAGTAAATACCCCAACAATAAATACAACTGTTCCTAAAACTCCCGCTACAACAAATGCAAATGCTCCAAAAACAAAAGGTCAACAGGGGGGGATTACTGACCACAGACCTATTTTAAACTTGCCCCCTGAGGCATCCCCATTTGTGGTAGTTATGACGGGGGTCCCCGAACTTACAGGTGAGGGGACAGAACCTAACTGGTCGTTAAAGAACAAAGTCCAGTATTGGTTGAATACAAATCGCCCCGTCCCGCCACCATGGAAAAGCAAAATAGCATCAGTATCCCGTACCTCGTGGGTAGGTCACAGGAAAAAAAACATCCGGGGGGATTGCATAGTTATCACGTTTGAGGACCCCAACATAGCCGATTATATCTGCTCCTGGGAATACAATAACTCCTCAGGAGGGATTGCAACAAGATCTCTGTCGTATTTTTATCCAAAAAGGTTTAACAATAACAACTACCTACGTGATAATGATAACATCTGGCGGAAACCAATCCCACAGCCATGGGAGCTAGACTTTACTGGTCCCAAACTACCACCACAACTTAATGACCCGAATAACTCCTGGTGGCCAGTAAATCAGAACCATCAGCAGAGAGAGGCCCCATGGCAGCTCATCGGCCCACAAAATAGATTCAGAAACTGGGAACAATGGGAGAGACCACCCCACCAACCTTATGGACCCAGTTACAGAGATAACATCTACGGACAAAATTGGATGGGCATACCAACCTCGAACAGGTTTAGCGGCCTGGAAATGGTCGATTGACCAACAATTATACCCCCGGAGCCCCCACAAACAACTGTGACCTCCCCCGTCCTTATCACAGTCCCCCCACAAATGGAAAAAACAGCTTCAGAAAATATGTCCACCCAGCTTTCTGTGATCTTCTGGAACGTGGCCGGCCTCCGAAACAAGATCGAGGATGGTACGGCCGCTGGCTTCCTAAAGGACACTCAAATCATTTGCCTACAAGAAACCTGGGCAACGGCGTCCCTCCACCTTGTAGGGTACAGGACTTTTACATCCCCCGGCCTTCCCAGCATTTCAGGCAGACCAAAAGGGGGTCTGGTAATCTACCTGGCAAATACAATCCCAGATATGAAGATTCTCAAGGTAGACTTACTATTCAACTTCCAGATCCTCACTGTCATGCTGGGGAAAAAACTCTCTATTTCTATAATCAACATATACAATAATTTGGAGGACGAAAACTTTTTGCGTATTCTTTCTATAATTCAGGAAAAAATAACCGAACACTGTCACTCTAAACAGAAAATGGAAAATGCCCACATATTATGGGGAGGAGATTTTAACCTACATCCTTGCCCCAACAACGATACCTGTGGTCTGGTGGACGAGCACGACAACCCCTTAGTCCACTTTATCCACTCAGGAGCAGGGACAGCGATGAATAAAATACTGTCTGATTTGGATTTGCAAATTTTAAATCCTATCCATCAACCAAATAACACACTGGAACCAACGTACAGAGGAAGGGGCCATAAGACTACCGTGGACTATGTAATAGGCACAGAAGCTTTGAAAGCCCAAACTAACAATTTCAAAATGTTGGAAAACAACCTCAGCGACCATTCCGCCATAAGCCTAAATCTAGAAATAAACCAACCAATAACATTGATGACAACCATGGCATCCGCACTAACCCAGAATCGGCTTGAATTGGGCAAAAGGAACGGATTTACCATAAGATGGGAAAAAGTGGACCCTAACATCTTGACAAAGCAATTAATAACATCTGCATATGATAACATAATGATCTGTCTTGATCCCTGTGTGGAACCAAAACAAATATTGGAAACTTCAACATTATAATAGAACAAATTAAAAACTTTTTAACTAAAACATCTAACCGAAATAGTTCCGCAGGATGGTTTAACCGAGACTGTACCAAAGCGCATACTAATCTGAGGAAAGCTCTCGGAAAACCAAACAGAGACAAGTTAAATATCCAATCACTTCGACGGGAGTATAACTCCGTCAGAAAAACAAGGAAAAAAGAGCTTAAACAATCCTTGTGGAATGCTTTGCACCGGAGTGCACTCACGAAAGACAGCCAGGCATTCTGGAAAATAGTTAAAACCCCATTCCTAACCGATTCCAACGGCCCAAAAATCGACGTGGCTATTGATGAGGACACGTGGGTGAATTATTTCTCGAAAATCTTCAACTAGACATCTAGCACTGAAGAATCCCAGTATACCACCACTGTAGTAACCTATCCTATACCACTGGAAGTGGATTTGCAGGACTTTGAACTGGCGCTATCCCTAAGCAAGACCAAGAAAGCCCCCGGCCCTGATGGGGTCCCAGTCGATTTATTCAAACATCTTCCTGACCTCTGGGTACCAATCATTACAAGAGTTTGCATGGCAACAACCAAACTTGGTCTGTTAGATTCATGGTCCTCCTCTACCATGATACCAATTTTTAAGAAGGGGGACCGACAAGATCCTAAATGCTATCGACCAATATCGCTTCTTGACTCTTTGGGCAAAGTCGTGGGCCGAGTCCTCCTTGAAAAACTACAAGACTGGGCAGAAGATAAAAAGATCCTCTCGGACCTGCAGTTCGGGTTCAGAGAGGGTTTTGGAACCATCGAACAGGCCTTAAATCTAAGCTTGTTAACATCAAAGTACACCCACGCCAAACCTGGTGCCATCTACATGGTTTATGTAGATTTGTCCTCCGCATTCGACTGTGTCTCGCATGCTAAGCTTTGGTCACTGCTGAGCGAAATGGGGGTAGATCCCCCTCTTCTGGACTTTTTAAGAGAGCTGTACAGTGAAGCCACGGCGAAAGTGAGGTTTGGGACAAGAGGCGAACTAACGAGGCCATTCAAAATAGAGCGGGGAGTGAGGCAAGGCTGTGTTTTGGCCCCCTTCCTCTTCTCCTTGTACACCAATGGATTAGAAGAGACCATGTTGAGAGGAGGAAGGGACCTCCCTAGAGCAAAAGACCGCCTGATCCCCGCCCTATTATACGCGGACGACGCTGTCATACTAGCGCGTACCCCCATTGAACTGCAGAAGTCCTTATCTAAATATGCAGATTTCATGGGTGCTCTGGACTTGCACATCAACATTAAAAAAACTTTTGTCATGGTGGTCGGTGGACCAAGAAAAGCTCCTAAATCCATTTACTTAAAAAAACAAAAAATAGAAAAGACCTCACAATATCCCTATCTAGGGGTTATGATGGATGACGCCCTAAATTGGAAAGCGGCGGTTGAGGCTAGGAGACATTTATTTAAACGTGCAATTATGGCATTAATGAAATTCTCAAACAAACTTGGGAAAAAACCCCAGGTAGAACTACTACAGATCTATGCTGCGAAATGCCAATCCATCGCATTATACGGCGCAGGGATCTGGGGTCATACTCCTACTGGCTCTATTCAAAAAGAGGAAAACATTTTCATAAGATTCCTTCTATCAACACCACGAGGCACCTCCACCTATGCCTCACACATAGAACTGGGAATATCATACATTGAGGATTTAATTAAAATCCAACCTCTTTTACTTTGGAGGCGAGTCTGGCTGTCGGAAAAGAATACTCTGACCAAAAACATCGTACAGGACATTATGGAGTTGGACCACGCCCACAAAATAGCTTGGCTCTCCTATGTAAGACACTTCTTTTCCGACATGGGTCTACAACAATATTATCATAAACCAGAAGACCTAAAAGACATATCCAAAAAAGAACTGAAACAGACTGCATTGAGCCATTTGGAATCTTTGAGACTGTCTTCATTGATCTCAAAAAAATCTACCATGCATGCGATTTTAACACAGCAGTCTCCAAAAATCCAGCTCTATTTGACTTTAGAGATCACCGCATACGAAAAAATGCTTTTAACAAGGTTCAGAATGAACCTCTTCTTCAGACTTGTGACATTTCCGGAAAAAAATAACTGGAAAACTCAGCTGGACCTGTGTCCTTGCGATGATCTTTCTCAACAGTCCACCATGCATACAATATTGTTTTGCAAGTTCTTCCACACCCACCGAAAAATATGGCTTATCCCCTTACTAAAAAAATGGGGTTATAGACAATGTCATCCAGCTATGCTAGCACTTCAATCTCTGGACTCTGAAACCATTGTGTATCATGTGTTGAACTTTTTAAAGTGCATTATGAGACACAGAAACAATCTTTAAACTAAAAAGATAATTCTATATGTCACGTAAATTCTAGGCACTTTCTCTTCTTTTAAATGTATATTCAACTGCAAATTTTTACTGTGAATGTTTGAATGTCATCTTTTATGGTTTTGCAAATGCTAAAAAACCGAATAAAGATTATTATTATTATTATTACTTGCCTATCAATATACTCAAATTTAGGCACTGGCCTACTGTACCCCCACCCTTCATCTGGCCATTCCTCCAACCTGTGTTGTAATAGGTGCCCCAGTAGTTTTGCAGTGGAATCAACCAATGAGATTGGCCCATAATTTTTCGTACTGGACTTATCTCCCTTTTTATATATCCAGAGAATTACCGATTGGTTCCAAGATGCCAATGGGCCAACCTATTCTATGGCATTAAGCACAACCACCAAAAGCAGTGACCCCAGATCCTGGTGCTCCAAGAAAACATCCACTGGTACCCGTCGGGGCCAGGGGCCTTAAGGCTACTACATTCCTCAAAGCCATTTTTACTTCCTCTAAGTCAAAAACCAAGGGGGATCACCTTCACCAGGGACGGGTTGGTTTGCAGCCACTATGGAGCCAGTCCCACATGGATATATATGCGTAAAATGGTCTATCCAACCCACGTCCCCAACATGAACCTATAAAAAAGGACCTTTAGAGTCCTTAAAATAAGGGCCGTTCACCACCTTCCAGAATCTAAAGCTATCTCTAACTGGACTTGCTTCCCGAAGATCCTCCCAGGCTGTTCCTTCAAGGCCTTTTGCCTAACACTTCTAGCCTCTTTATATGCTATGCGCAACCTCCTCACCAGCACCCTATCACTTGGTTCCTCCCGAAGCGCCACATGCAGATTGGACAAAGCCCCTGAATATGACAAGTCAAACCAGCCTGGTGTTGATTTCTTTGTACGGCAACAAATCATGTGTCAATTGTTGTTTTATGTACGACAGGATATCCATAAAAGCAGAAATAACCTGTCCTGAGGAGAGTCCTGATTCAGGCAAGCAGACACCACTGATTGTTTACAATAGAGAAGTCCTGGGAAAAAAGATGGTTTGTCCACTTTGTCCTACCCCAAAGAAAAGTTGTTTTTACTAGCTAACACTGGCCTAGGGAACACAGTTCTGCTGATGTTCGCTAAACCCTCCACAGGGTGCAGGACAACAAGCGTGGTCACTATCCTGAGAAAAGCACCTTGGTCTCAGTAAGCCATATACAAAAAAATTCCAATGCAATAATATAATCGGTCGTGGTGCCACCATCTGGTTTTCCACAGGTACTAACCATACATGCTCTCTGGATAGTCACCTTATTCTTATTACCAGGTTAATTTTTACCATGAGCCAATTCAAAGATTCCCCATATGCATTGTGTACAAAATGAACCAATCACTCACCTTCATTATCCGTTAGCCCGCAAGCACAATTTTTCGAACCTTCGACAATAATACTCATTGAAATCGACCATCCAAATTACATTCAAAACTTTAGGGTAATGGGATTAGATGGACCTCAACTCAGACTCTTGTGAGCACGCTACGTAGGCCATATTTCCAGTAAAATAGTTATTGTAAAAGTTAAACATTAACAGGTCCAAATCTCTTCACATTTCACAGACCAAACAATCGAAAAAACTGGGCTCTGCCGCCCATGTTTCCTGAAAACATATCACATCATGCCTATCAATTTCCCTCACCCATTCAGAATTTTCCAATTTCCTCCTGAAACCCGCTATATTCCAAGATACAAATTTAAAAGTCCTGTCCGAGCCTACAAACCTGCCCTCAGGTTGACCTATCTATGTTCACTCCTACCCTCCATTGTCAGCAACAAACGTACACTACTTATCACAAGGGAGATTAGAAACTGACCATGTGATATTTGAGGGAAAATAATGTTGATTTTACCTCCCAAATAATTTGATGTAACACTGGATTGTAGTAAGCGATGGGTTAGGCCAGTAAATTTACGGCTGATATTAACACAATCCCCGTTAAGTTGTTTTCTAGCAGGTTCCTACCCAACCAACCCGCCTGACAAACCGAATGTTATTAAATTCGGTCAGCTTGAAGTCGGAGTTACAAGACAGCCAGTGACAAACTTTGTTCTTAAGTTCAAATGTGTGTTCCTCCCTAGCAGATTGCAAATACGGTGCGCCAGTTAAGAAGGCTACATATGGGCAACATTCAGGTGGAAGATTGAAGCAGGACTTACTAGGAAAAGTATTAATACCCAGAGCTCCTCGTCCTGGTTGAAAATCAGCCCACGCCTCAGATTGTCATTCGGGCCCACACTGGTAGTGCCTACAGGCTGACCTCCCACCTCATTCGCCAGAGAGGCCTGGGCATTTTTAGCAGATGAAGGATCTCGCATGGTGGTATGGCCTGGGGTAGAAGTGATGCTCAAAGACGATGGCCCAGCTAAATCCCTTACAGGTATCAGGACAGACAGAACTCGTTTGAGCGAAGAACTTTGTCTGGGACCTGGATGGCTGAGCAATAGTGTCCTCCAAGTTCTGTAGCCAGACCATTAAAGGGGAAATAAAATTGTCCACTGCAGCTATTATAATATTCAACAACTCAGTTCAATCTATGTTGACCACAGCAGTACAAGTTTTAAAAGTCCCATTTGAACAAGTTGCAACACCTGCAGTGAAAGACCCATTTGAGCAATCTGGAAAAAAATGGTGTAATTGACTCAAGTTACTTGGAAAGGCCCCTCTGTCATCTATCAAGTTTAGTTGAAGATTTAGTTGAGGCTCCCTGTTTGATATCGCAATTCCTTTTTCCTAGGGGGCCACTAAAAGGGGAGCCATTAACGCCATTACTTGGTGGGACAGAATTGGACGATAAAGCAGACCCCTGGCCTGCTGTTTCGTGAATCGACGTATTACCCAGTTGATCTCATATCACAGGCTCAGAACTGACCTCCCATTCTGCTACCATTCGATGATCCAGCTGATCATCAGTCGGGCATGGGAGGGGCTAAAAGACTCTCCCAGGTTAAGGGGAAGATCTCACTCGGCTAGATCACTTTCCTTTGCAAGAACTGCCCTTGTTAGAAAGGAATCAAGAGTTGTGACAGTTCCGCCCGCTTGCTTGGATTTCACGTCCAACTGCTATCGGTCCCCAGGAAGCTTTCTCTTTACCATGACTCAACTAGTAGACACAATAGTGCGCAAATATGGTGTAATGATAACTCTAAATGTACTTTACTGAACAACAGAACTCACTGTACAGCAAGATGGGAAAACCAAGAGGGGTGGCCCAGCCTCCTCCAGTCTCTGACAGGCGCAGGATGGGCCTGCCCCTGGCCAGGGCTTGACCTGGGTGCACCCCCATGCGCCCTCAATGGGGGACTGCACAGCGTCCTAATAACGCAAGGGATCGGCTGCAGGTGAGATAGCCACAGGGGATTATGAGGCTTGTAGTCCAAAAGCGGCGGCGGTTGGGCCTATGGTGACTCACCCCAAGCACTGGGATTGTGACAGTTCCTCGTCCACAGCACGGTCACCATGTTCAAGATTGCAGAATCCTTCTGTCACACCTATGAACACTTCATAGAATGTGGGACTGTGCAGCGTCTTAAAAGCGCAACCGATTGGCTACAGGTGAGATAGCCACAGGGGATTATGAGGCTTGAGATTTTCCACTGGCGTTTGGAGGATTGTTGGTGGAGCTACTATTTCCAGTTAGCGCAAGACGTCTATGCGGGTAAGCTGTAGATCTTAGCGGTTTACCACCGCATTCATCTACTACTATTGGAACAGACAGGATTCTGGGTTATACCGGCATTATCATTATTATTATTTTTCCTCAGATTTTGGCCTTCCTATTGACTCCCTTATCTCCTGTCGTACCGGCAGGTAAGATATGACCCATAGTCTTTGTTGAGTTGTGGTATACTTCGTGCATATAGCAGTATTTGATATGCCAGTCTTGTGTATTCTTATATACAGGACAACACCCTTTTTCAACTACCAAGGGACTCCTTTTAACACCAATGGTAAGCGCCATAGCATTTTTTCGTCTAGCACGCCATTATTGTTCTAGAGGCACTTAGTAACAAGGAGCCTTTTACTTTTTAGAACCTTCGCTATATATTGCTACTTGGATTTTTGAAACGTTGAGCGGCAGGTAGTGCACTGGTCAAATTTTAATTTGGTGTCTTTGTTTCACCTTTTTTCATCACTTGTAGTTACAACAAGGGTTTGAACCACATTGCACGTTTATTTTGTGATTATGTGTCACACTTTCCATAGACGCTACTTTATATTTACTATTGGATCAATTTGATTCCCTTTTGTTAATATTCTTGGATTTGTTCACATTTAGCGTGGTGCATGATACAAGCACTGCTCGAGTTTTACTAATCTATGAGCACTTTGGCACCAGCATGATGAGTCATAATGCATTACTCCACTATTCGGACATGGTTTTTGACACATATGTATTACCACTATAGCACGTGTCTATTTTAGATATTGAGATACCCTCCATTGTATATAGAACATATATCAGAGTGATGTTTATTCATTTGTCCCCAGATGTTCCCCTGAAGGAGGGACCATAGGGTCCCGAAATGCATTGGGCTGATTTCCTACATATCTGCGCATCATAATATTTATGTCTGTAAAGACTATTGTTAATTTGGGATTGTCAATTTGAATTTGTTTTTGAACATTGTGTTAATTAAGGTGGAAACGATATCCACACACATCCTGTATTTATCATGTTTGCATTTGTATTTTCAAATACATGCATAATAAGAGTATTGAAAGTGTACATTGTGTATATTAATCTATATGCATTGATGAATGTTTGATTTATCTTGGCAACTGACACAGGTATAGTGCTACCCACTCTGGGATCAGTTCCAGGTTTCTTTCAGTATACTTTTTTTCTGTAAGGTCGATACAGGTAGTGGGTATGCACCCTTTATTCTAAACACTTAACAGAGATTAGATTGATTACTCAGATTAATCAGCAGTGCTTCTCCTGACCCCCTATTTTCTTTAGTCAGTCAACCAACATCGCCATTGACCCTCTTGCACTTCGAGAGACCACATTTTGCCTAAACACATGTGCCCATTCGCCAAAAAAAGAAGCATTTCAGGACAGAGCTGTTGGGCCAATATTTCAGTTCACCAACCTTTTTTTCATTCCATTCTTTAGCCCTTTTGCATCCTTTTTTTTAACCAAATGTTCTTGTGATATACATTAAAATTAAAAAAGCGTTTGTTTGGATTGCTGCACTACTTAGCGCCACATGTACAAGCAGTTGCCGCTCTGCTAGACGCCACTAAAGCGTTCGATTCTTTGGAATGGAAATTCCTCTTTGCACTATTGACCAGGATGGGATTTAGTCCTATCTTTATTAGGCAAATCCAAATAATCTATACTAAACCAATGGCGAGGGTGAAGGTGAATGGTCAGATTACGGACCCGTTTAACATAACTAGAGGGACGAGACAGGGTTGCCCTTTATCGCCTCTACTTTTTGCGATTGCTACCGAACCTCTGGCGGCGAGGCTTCGTGAACATCACACACAACAGAGTATTAGCTTCCCTTCTAGAGGGTTACTAATTTCTATGTATGCAGATGATATGACAATATATTTAGTGAACCCCAAAGATAATTTTGATGTAGTAATGAGAGAACTGATTAGATATGGGGGGTTGATGGGGATAGAGATCAACTGGAAGAAATCGGTGCTGCTTCCCCTTACAGATAACACCATTCAATGTGACACTGAGCTTCCTATCCAGTGGGCGTCGGGCGAAACAAGATATCTGGGCATATGGGTAAGCAGGTCCATGCAGGAACTATGGCTAGCCAATTACGGTAAAGTGATGGACTTGTTAGAAACTAAGGTACAGAAGTGGAAGGGCTTACCACTTTCCTTAACCGGGCGAATTGCAATTAAGAAAATGATCATACTCCCGAAGCTGCTATACCTGTTCCTAATATGGGCAGGTAAACAACCCAGAGTGTCTTGGAAGGTTTTGACGCACCCACTGTTTCAGGGAGGCCTGGGAGCCCACGACTTTGAGCTATATGCTTATATTGCACAAACACAGTATTTGCATTTTTGGCACCATCCTACTCCGTACCAGCCTCATGTGGAGATTGAGATAGATATGGTCGGACCCACTCCTCTAAACACAGCAGTGTATCATCCATATAGGCGTTCTCACTCAGACATAAACACAGTGGAAACTATGAGATGGGCGTGGAAAAGCATAGTGAAGAGGGCAGGGCACAAAGAACTTTACTCTCCATCTATGCCACTGGGGGGCAATCCGCTGCTGGGCCCGTTAATGGACAAAGCAATAACTGAGCCTGCCAGCCGCCGAGGATTGCGGGTGGGGCGGATTTGCACCCGGAGGATGTATTCTTATCCCTCCAGTGTGAACCAGATACACCCTTGGCTTCTGATTCGCTGTTATATTAACAGATCAGGGCGGTTTGCAGGGCAGATACATAGAGTTTCCAAGGGCGCCGGCACCGCTAGCAGCTTTGGAAAATGTCCTAGCCAATCCTTCCCTGCGGAAGTTGATCACAGAATTTATAGCATAACTCAGGCGTCTTCTCCTATTATTTTAATTACATCAAAAGTAGAATGGGAGAGGGAAGCGGACATTACCATTACAGACAAACAGTGTCAATTCTGCTGTGCTCAATTAGAACAGCTCTCGCCTAACTATAGATTACGTCTTATATATTTTAATTATCTGCATAGACTCTACCGTACACCTCTTCAACTTCATCGGATGGGGTACAACAAGATACAAGATGTTGGAGATGTGGGGCACAGGATGCAACGTTTCTCCATTTAGCATGGTTCTGCAACCCCATAGCACAATTCTGGACAGATGTGATTAGACATATTGGTAACATTGTGAATGTAACAATGCAGATCACGCAGCTAGTGGCACTACTGGGCTTTGTATTGGATGTTCCTAAGGGCCCCCGTAAACTGACATCTATGCTGCCCCTGCTCGCTAAACGCCAGGTGGCAATACATTGGAAAAAATCGCATCCGCCTACAGTGGCGGAATGGATAAATGCGGTAGTTTACTGTAAAGATCAGTTGTCGACCTACTGGGAGTTGATGCCTAGCAGGTCAAGGCCCCTGGATATCTGGGAGCCATTCGTAACGTGGCTGGAGCAGGGGGGTTACAACCTCCGGACAACCCTATAGCCTGGGGCATGATGTACTCACCTGATGGTGTTATTTTGGTTCAGTGAAGTCCCACTGTCGTTACTAAATCTGGCCCCCCTGTGACGTGAGGTAGGTAAGTGTGTGTAGTGGGTCTCTGGATAATTGGTTGTGGATACCTGCCGGGTGTACATATTTATTGACATGGTAAGGGGAGTTGGGGGGGGTTGTTCGGTTACATTATTGTACACATAATGCTCAACTATACGCTTTTTGACTTCACTAGTTGCATATATTGATTCGAGCACCTGTAATAATTCCTGAACCGCTGCCGGTCCCTCGGGGTGTCAGCGTAAAGGCTGTGTTAAATGAGACCAAATTGTCTATAATGTGTTGCCGGCCTCAGGGTTGTGGACAAACAGCTGTGTAACTTGTGAAGATTGCAATAAAGGTTTTGTAAATTAAAAAAAAATAATAATAATAAACGTTTTCTCCACATGTTCTAAGTATGCCTGCCTGCTAGAAAACACTTGTACTGTTCTACTAAAATGAAATGCAATTATCTTTTTTGCAAGTGTATGGCTGTCATGTTTATGCTGCAGCTTGTCTTTTATTTAGGACGAGCGTAGCGAAGGACCTATTGTCGGCGGTTTTGGGGGAATCTGAGACAGCGTTCGTGCACGCGCCTCTGCTGTCTCAGATTCCTCCTCTAGGGCGCACACGGCGCCGTGCACATCCCCTGCCTGCCATTCACATGCTCTCTCAATCACACACACTCACCCCCCTCCCCCCCAGGCATACACACACACACAGGCAGGCAGGCACGCACGCACACACACACACACACACACACACACGCACCCCCCTCCCCCACCACTCACGGGCTCACGCGCACACACACGCACACATACACACACACGCACATTGCCCCCCCGCCCCACTCCCCACTCACCGCATCGGCGCCGCCACTTCTGCAGCCATCGCAGGGCTCTCCCTTTGGCATGGGAGCCCCGCGTCAGTACTGCTTCTCTGCCAATCACTCCGTGAGCGAGGGCTTCCCATGGAAAACGGAAGTCCCGCCCCACGAGAGTCGTAACGCACCCTAACTTCCGGCTGCACATCCCGACATCACTAGTACACTGCATACACCAACAATTAAAGACTGTTAAGCCTGTGCTGTGTGGTTTGTTGGGAGAACAACCAAGCAGAGAGAAAGAAATATGGTAGTTGAAATCGATTTTCTGAGCAGAATGGGAGCGGATACTACACAGAACAAAGGAAGCGGAAACGGTTTACTAGTGCCTGTGCATAGCTCGCAGCATGACTCAGGACGTGACTCACACTGTTGCTTTCCTAGCCCGAGAGAAGCAGCAGCAGGGGAAGGGCGTCCACCGGAACCAGGAGGTCACACAGGGTAAGTGCCTACCGATGCCACGCACTAGATAATGTCCTCATGTGCCTACCGATGCCAAGTGCTGTCTCTAGATAGAGTTCCCGTATGCCCACTGATGCACTGTCTCTGGATTGTGTTCCCTTGTGCCCACCGCTGCCAGCCTCTAGATAGTATTCCTTTGTGCCTACTAATGCAAAGCACTAGCGTTACCTTGTGTCTTCTACCGATACCAAGCCCCCTCTCTCTCTTCAGTGGACCTCGTGTGCCCGGCACTTTCTTTGCACTGACTCTCCCTATGCTCCTGGTGCATTCGCCAGTTCCTCGTGTGTTCACTGCGACTTACACAGAGTTACACACTTGTTATTTTTGCTGTCGCATAATTACTCTTTTAAAGATGCTGTCAAATATCCTTCATCTACCAACCTCCGCCCCACTGTTGCTATTGTGTTCAGCTATTGGCCGCAAATCATTTGGTACCTCGTATTTTTTGTTTTTGATAAATGCACAATTGTCACTATTGCCTCCTGTAACGTAACTTTTAGTTTTTGTTACAAGCTCACTTGTAATTTCATGCTCATGTATCATTACTGTTCCTATTGTGAAGCGCTGTAACGCCTTCGGTTAAAGTCCGCGTTATATGGAAACACATTGAAAATTAAATGTATTTAAACAGTATGGTCACTCTCTTATACTAATAACACATTTTTGCGCATTTCCCTCTGCAATACAACCGAGGATGCAGCCAACTAATTTCTTTCTTTTCCTAATACTTGTTTTACATGCATTCTCCGCCGATTGATCTGTAGGCCAGTTACCCGAGACACATTTTCTGCTGAAGTAATTTAAAAGAAGTTAAAATTCTTCTGCAAGACATTTTGTTGATTAGAAGTACGTTTTTCATCAAGACCCTTAGTATAAAAACTCTAGCTAATTGAAATTAAATGCTTCCAAAATATATGAATGTATTATAAGAGTTGAGTTGTAATCAGAATGAATAACTGGAGGACCCTGTCCCCACTGCCTGGTTTCTGCATTCTGTGTCAGTCTGGTCGGTTTCACGCTGCATTTTTTCACCTTTATGTTTCTTGCGCAGCATGGGGCAGGCCTGGGGGCGCTATTTGTTGGCTCGGAGCCTGGCACTGACTGCTTCTGCCTCATCTCTACCAGCAGTTTAAAAAATGTGCCAGCTGCCAAGTCTTCTTACTTGCCCTGTATCTCTATTTGATTGTTGGGCATCCAGGTGGTGTGTGAGCATTCCACCACGTGTCTATCGTAGATCCTTAAAAGCATCTCAGGGAAGGAGGCTTTATCTGTCCATGTGAGACAAAAATAAACAATAGAACTGACGAGAATAGCAACCTGAAATTTATAGACCAAAGTATTGCATTTACAGAAACTACAAATTGTGTGTTGAGGGCACCATTATTGTAGGCATCGAAAACAGCTGAGTTGATATTGAAACAAGCCCCAGAGCCCATTTCGAGGGTAAGAGAGTGGGATTGGTTGCTCTTCTCGCTTGGTGTAATCCCGGGCATCGAAGTAAGACCTGGCAAGAGTAGGAGGGCTTCCCTGTCTTGTGTTGCCACTGGAAAAAATGCATTTTAATTTGTGTTGGGATGAGAATGAGAGTTATTTTCAATTTAAAAGGGCCTCATTATTTGAACACATAATGAGTGATGAAGGTTTGCGTAGTGTAACATAAAAGGTTGTTCATCACATCCTTTCACCTGAGGCAAAATGCAAAAAAAACTAAATAATAGGGGCACAGTCTATCCAAAATTTGGAAAAGAGGGAGAATCATACAACCTTTTAAGGAGTTTGCACTGCCATCTCAGCTAGGATGTAATACCAGTATAAGAAGCAAAAACAGTGGTTCTATATATTGCAGAGTATTTCGAAATAGTATAACGCCAGGGACATTTCTCTGATATTGAAATTAGGATAATTCTGTGGAAGGCGTCATCTGGACAAAGGCCAGGCTGCTAGGCAGTCTGGTGTGCATGTGTCTTGCAGTAAATTTGGTGGGCCCTTACAAATGGTTTGCAACTGCAACTCTTGAATAGAAGGGGAACTCTCTTTTTATGCTCACTCCTATGTGTAATTCATAATAGGTTGGAAAAGCAGTTTTGAGACTCACAAATAATAATAATAATAATAATACCGATATTTATATAGCGCGAACAGCTACCTCACAAGGAGGTGTCCCGGCGCTGAGTGATCATTTTTCCAGGTAGGAATGGGCGGAGAAAGGGGAGAGAGTGTTTAGTTATTCTGGGAAAAGAGCCAGGTCTTTAGCTGCCTCTTAAAACTGGCTTCCGTTGGAGCCAGTTGGATGTTGACCGGTAGGGCGTTCCAGAGTGTCGCCGTGCAGGCGGAGAAAGATCTGCCTCCGAGTCTGGCTCTCTTGGCGCGGGGGATGGAGAGCTGGTTTCGTGAATTAGAGCGCAAGCATCTCTCCTGATAGTATCTGGGGAGTCTAAGCTTTAGATAGGAGGGGCAGGTCCCCTTTTGGGCTCTAAACGCCAGAGTTAGAGCTTTAAACTTGATTCTGCAGGCTACAGGGAGCCAATGCAGATCGCGCAAGTACGGAGAGACATGCTGTTTAAAAGGGATGTTTTTTAGCAGTCTCGCAGCCGCGTTCTGCACGATCTGCAGTCGTTGCACCAGATATTTGGGTAGGCCAAGGTAGAGGCCATTTGCGTAGTCCAGTCTGGAAGTGACTGTAGCATGGACCACCGTCTTGCGACAGTCTTCAGGCAGAAGGGACAGAAATTTGCGAAGGTTTCTTAGTTTATGGAGACAGCACGCAGAGACCTGCTGTATATGTGAAGAAAAGGAGAGACTCTCATCCCATCTTACTCCCAGATTTTTCGCGTTGGTGCTGGGTAGAGGAGGGATACCCATTTCGGAGGGCCACCACAGGCTTGGGGGGGGCCGAGTATGTTTGCCAAAGAAGATGACCTCCGTCTTGCTCGCATTCAATTTAAGTTTGTTTGCATTCATCCATTTGGCAACATCTCGCAGACATCCCTTCATATTGCTGAAGGCTGCCTCTGAGACGTCCGAGAAGGGGAAGATTAGTTGTGTGTCGTCGGCGTATGAAATCGCCTTGACACCCCAATTAGCAATAAGGGAAAAGAGAGGAGCCAGATAAATATTAAAAAGTAGTGGACTGAGGGCCGAGCCCTGAGGGACACCACACCAGAGGGGTTTAGGTTTTGAGGAAAGGGGGCCCAAGGCTACTTTCTGGGTACGATCCGTGAGATAGGACTGTAGCCAGCCCAGAGCCTTATCTTCCAGGCCTGTGTTTTTTAGCCTTGACAGTAGCCTCACATGATCCACAGTATCAAAAGCGGCAGATAGATCCAGGAGCACCAACATAGCCGATGCTCCTGAATCTAAAGACCACCTGATCGACTCAGCCACTTCTATCAGAGCGGTCTCAGTGCTAAAGCCCGCCCTGAAACCCGACTGGGTTTCATGTAGTGTGTCTCTTTCTTCTATGAACCTGTTCAGTTGGCGCTGTATCAGTTTTTCAAACATTTTGCCAGGGACTGCTAACAGGGAGATTGGCCGGAGATTGCTCAGATCATCCGGGGCACCGTTTGGTTTCTTTTTTACAAAGAATGTCCTATCTCACAAAAGAATGTCCCATCTCAAAAAAGGTGTTTTGTGCTCACAAATGTTGTGATTTTGCGGACCACAGGCTTTCAACTGCAAAATCCCACGGTACATCATGCCCTTGTTCCCTACAACTGTTGTAAACCAAATATGGAAACATCACTAAAATATTGTTACATATTTAACATTCCATCAATATTTGGATTTCAATGTTCGATGAAGACCTCTGCTCACAAATACTAGGTGGGACGTACATCGAAGAGTAGGTGAGAGCAAGAGATTTTGACCACTAAAATGCCATTGAAAACAAATCTGAAATATTGATTTAACTTTTCTCTTTTTTCGATAATCGTAGACTTTATGCATTTAATTAGACTGACTTGAATATGTGTGCATACCCCTAAATGACCGTGATGACAAAATAAAAATATTCTCAGAAAAGAATGTGTTATATTGCTTCCATTCTGTGCATCTAGATTCATTTAAGGATCTCTATATACGTGCTGTAATTACGTTTTAATCTTTCTAATGGCTACACAATTTAATATTGCTATGGTTTTAGGTCTCGCTGAAGCAATGCACAAGCATTGTTCGGCGAGATTATAGTAAGAAGCTTTCAAAAGTCTACCCACTGCGGATTAGGTGCAGTTCATGTGGTTCAGGCGCGTGCACATCACCAGCCACATCGCACACCATACACTATTTGTCTGAGCCTCGGCATCAGACTTTAAAGGAAGCCGCTCCCAAGCCGCTCCCCTGCCCCCCCATCAGACCTCAAAGGAATGCCCTCCCCTGCCCCAGCAATGCCGAGAGCTTCTTTTCTTTGTAATTTAATGGCATACTTGACAGCATTTCAGCGAGGCGCATCAGGTAGAAATTATCCCGATCGCAACTGTATAATGTTCTGTATTGGGGTGCTTCCTCTCTTTACAGTACCTCTCATGTCTCGTATCTTGGAAGCAGGTTTCTATCTAAAGTTACGATTTCCTCTGAGTCATAATTGTTACTTGTGAACCATCTCCAGCTTGTGCTTCTTTTTTCATTTTATTTTTTAGTCACTCATTAGCCTCTTCCAGGTTTTATTCGCGCTTTCTTGCACTTATCTTTAAAGGAGAACTGGGAGCTCGCAAGATTTGTACTCTTCTTTTAGCTGTCCGTCTTTTATTTTTAGTTACCTCTGAACAGCCATCGCAGCCCATACCGCTTGTGAATACATATGTCTTTAAGTCTTTATAGTATTATGTCACCCTCATCTGTTACCCATTACGATCTTTTGCGCAAGGCTCGTATTTTTAGTGAACGTTATTCTGCTATTATTTACATCTTCTATACACCCAATATGGCATTGGACCTGTTCCAGGTATAATAGGAAGGAAGAGCTTTATACGCTCACGAGTCAGAGACCCCTACAGGTGTTCTCTATTCAGCTCCTTATTTATTACCGGGTTTTTGTTGGCATTCTGTGGACCCTCTGGACACGGATAGACCCCTGGATGCATATTCACCAGAAAAACTTAACAGGTATGCTTTCTGTTTTCGAGAATTCAACCCTTAAATCTACAGGTTTTTTCCATCTATACTTACCTTTGGTCTCTCTTCTTTTTTCTTCCTAGCCTTTAAATGTATTTACATGAGGTGCCTCTGATCTAAACAGCCCGTGTTTCACTCTCGTGCACACACACAACCCCACCACACACAACCTCACCACACACACCCACACCCCCAAACACGCCCCCTCCCACACACAACCCCCCACACACAACCCCACACACACAACGCCCCACACACAACCCCACGTACACACATAACCCCATAAACACACAACCCCGCACACACACACAACCCCCCCACACACACACAACCCCCCACACACACACAACCCCCACACACACAACCACCCACACACACAACCACCCCAAACCCACCCGCACAGGCACAAACCCCACACACACACCCCCTACACACCCTCCACACACACAACCACCCCAAACACACCCACACAGGCACAAACCCCCCACACACACCCCCTACACACACAACCCCCCACACACAACCCCCCCATACACAACCCCCCACACATACAACCCCCACACACACACAAACCCCACACACACAACCCCACACACACACACAACCCCCCCACACACAACCATCTATCTATCGCCCCCACTCTGTCTATCTATCTATCGCCCTCACTTTTATCTATCGCCCTCACTCTATCTATCGCCCTCACTCTATCTATCGCCCCCTCACTCTATCTATCGCCCTCACTCTATCGCCCTCTCTATCTATCGCCCTCACTCTATCTATCGCACTCACTCTATCTATCGCACTCACTCTATCTATCGCACTCACTCTATCTATCGCACTCACTCTATCTATCTATCATCCTCACTCTATTTATCTATCTATCTATCTATCACCCTTCCCTCTATCTATCTATCGCCCTCCCTCTATAAATCTATCACACCACCACAGCATCACTCAGGGGCACCACAGCATTACTCAGGGTCACCACAACATCGCTATGCGCTACCACAGCATCACTGAACGCCACAGCATCACTTGTCGCCATCACAACATCACTCAGGGCCACGACAGCATCAATGTGTGCAACCATTCAACAACTGGTTCAAATATGTTCTCTCCATGTTTTAAGCTTTATTACAAATGTCACAAAAAGATGTTAATATTTCATTTCTGTTCTTGGATTTTCGTCACAATAAAATACACTGAACATAATCTTCTCAAAATTTATTTACAAAAGTTCAAGCTATTGCCATTATAAATTACAATAACTTTTATTTAAGTATTAATTATTTAAAAAAAGTAAAAGCCATTGTTATTTGTAATACAATACATCTAAGTCACGTAAATACAAAACATGTTGCATTACAAATGCTATAGGTGTCACATTTACAAACGTTAAAAGTAATGGCATTGTAAATGACAAAGCTATTAATTTCGCTATTTTCAAAACCAACACATAAATAAAAAAATTGTCATTTACAAGACCAATAGCTCAAACTTTCCTAATGCGAGACCTATTGCATTGCAAATGCTTGTCTTAAAATGTTTGTGGCATAAGTTTGCAGTAGGAACATATCTAACTAAGGCACTAGCTTGGCATGGCTACAGTTAGTGGCTTTGCCGATACTTCTTTCTCTAATTACCTAGATTTCACATTCTTTGCATCTAACGAACTGATTATGAGTATGGTGGAATTCTATACTGAGAATCCCAGTGGCTGGAATTACTATTAACAGACAATTTCTCCATATGCAATTCCATCTATTATAAATTAGACCTCTTGGAATTGGGAATAACTGTGTGGGCATGGAATTGTCATGGAGACATCTGCACGGTTGTTCCCTATTCTGAGAGGTTTAATGCTCCCGTGTTCTACTTACTATTAGCAGGTGGTAAATGGGAGCAATGACATCCTTGCAGGGTCAGAGCAGTAAAGTAGAAAAACTTTTTTGGCAAGGGGAAAAACTGCATGCTCCCCCTTTGCCAAACAAAAGCTTCGTCAGTGATCTGGGGATGCAATTTTATTGTGTGCTATTACCAACTAGTGAAATTAAAGTTCAGTGTTCCCGCACCTAGAAAAACCAGGTGGTGGAACACCGGACCATTCGTGATCAGTTAGTATGGAATTCCATGAAAAAATTTCCTCCGCCTGACTACTAATCATTGCCTTGGTCTCACTCCATCAGTTTATTATTATTATTATTTTTAGATCAAAGCTCGGAAAATGTCGGAAAATCTGCAAAGGTTGGTATATTTCTCCTTTGAACTGTAAGATTAACATCACAAATACAAGAACTTAAGTATTTTAGAGCTGTTTTATCTATTCCTGATTATTATAGCAAACAGTGGCACAATTGCAATGGTACAAAAGAATATAAGGAATTTTCTTGGGTGGACTGTGAGCAAACAGATTATTGTTCAAATTCCACCTCTAAGCTCTTCTAAGGTCTTACAATATGAACAAGTAGGCAGTGGTTTTGTCTGAGAAAGGTGATAGTCCTTGTTTCAGCTTATTCCTCCATCTTATTTTCTTTCCTCTTCTCCCCTCAGGTTGCGGTGCATCAAAAAAAAATGTGTTCTCGCTTGACTCCTCAGCTGTCTGCTCACCAGTGGTTCCGAATTCTTTCAAATATACAGAGTGGGCTGATCTCCATGGACAGAAGTATTTCCGTCTCGCTTAATGCTATTGGCTCTTTGGTGTATCATTTCTCACACTTTGGATTGTGTGCATTATATGAGAGTCTATTTTACTATCTTAATGTAACTGAAACATAGTGCTTTCAATTATTTATCTTATAGATATATATATATTTTTTTATTGTTTTTGTTTTGTTTTTCATTGCAACAAGCTTTTTAATAATATTTCCGCCTGGGCTAAATATGCAAGTCAGACCTTTTGACATTGTCAATGCTTGTTTATTTTAAGTGTTGCATCTCACTGGCTTTTTTTCTACTTTTCAATGTTGCAGAGCTTTTTATCCCCGAGTCGCAGTGTTTTAGTGCCTTTTTTCTCAAGTATGTATGGATTAGTCTTTCTCCCCTCCAGCTTGGGTGGACTGTGAGGAAAATCAATGAATACATTTGCGATGGCTGCATCTGTTTAGCGGTCAATATGAAAGTAATGTGTAACCTCAGTTTATAGTTAATAGTTGGTAGGTGGCCCGAGAATGAACTGATGTAGTGGCCTCTTACATACACATTTGCTTGTAGTGCATCCCTATGGGTTGCGTTTAGGGTCCTCCCAGACCTATGCACAATATAAACCAACATATAAAATGTGTACCGCAGCAAATGGCCATGGGCCACAAAAAAAGCAAGGAAAATAGGTCACATCCCCAGGTTTGGAAGTAAAAAAAATACGGGTCTAGGTGCATTGAACCTCTTAGAATCCTGGCACCACTGCACCTGCTAAATTAATGAAAGCCACGACCCTACACATAATAGACACCCATCTTTCTAATTGGCTTCTTTTACTATCCTTTGTAAATGGCTGATTTTCATTAGTTAAAATGGTCACTAGTCCCTCCTTTTTAGGTCGAGCCTGAGCAGTGCATACGTTGCTCTGCGAGCCATGCTGTATTGGAGTATGTACTTGAAGCCCCGCCCACTCTCTGCCCATATTTGTTATTGGCTTGTGACATTGTCCTTCTTAAATGCTAGCTTCTGATTTGTTATTAGGCTTTTTAGTCCCTTCTTAGTACAGCTTTGTCTTCATTTGTAACCTCCCATGAAGACTGGCTTTTACTTCGGTTGTTACACAGTACGTCTTCTTTAGTCTGTAAGCACTATTTTCTCTTATGAGTTTTTGTTATGCAGGAGGGCAGGACCGTCTCTCATGCACAGTTGGACCATTGGCTTATTTACTTAACTCATAGCAAATGGGGAGCTCTTCAGGGGCCATGGGAGACAGAAGGGGGCAACTCAGTGATGCCTTCAAGCCTTTGGAATGCCGCTGCCCGCGTCCCACGCAGGGGGACATTGGCAGGGCAGCCACCTTAGTGGCCACTAGTCGTAGCCCCCCCCCCACCTGTCCAGGGCTTCAAAGGAGGCGGGCCAAGCTCTGTCTGCTCCTCCATGACGCGCGGACAGGGGAGGGCTTACCAGTGGGGGCGGGCCAGGTACTTAAGCTCCGGCCGCCCCTAGCTCTGCCTCTGTCCTGCTTCTGTTCCTGTTCGCCCGCCTGAGCGCTGCACGTTCTCGTTCGTTTAGGGATCATTGTCTTCTAGGTGAGTGCCACGCTCTCTCCTCCCCCCCCCCCCACCCCCCCGCCCCATCCCTGGGTCAAGCCCAGGTTGCACAGGGGCCTGTGGTTGGATGCCACGGTGGGGAGACGTGGCCAAATTGTGGTCTCGACAGCATGGGCAGGCGGGCGGTTGAGCACTTCGAGTTGCTCCTCGTTTTAGAGCGTTTTAATCGCCTCCAGATTGAGCAATGAGCAGGAACATTGTTTCTGTGAATGTGCGTCAGAGCCTTATGTGGCCTCCTGCACACTTCCCTTTACCGGGAGCACATGCAAGCCGGGGTCGGTGCTCTCGGCCCCTGTTGTGCAGTGCACCCCGCGTGGCCCAGCGTCAGTAGCTTTCACTTCCACTTGGGTCCACGCACGTCGGCTATGGCCCGCATGGGACCCCATTTAGTGGCTTGCCCTCGGGTCAGGGGAAGCTGCCACCCACCACTGAGATAGTGTGGTTGGGATTCGCAGCAGGCACCACTGTAAGCAACGTGGTCCTCTTAGGTACAACAAGCGGCAATCTATTGAGTATTGTAATGGAGCATTAACTAAGGTGCGCAGTGTCGCGAAAGATTACACAAGGTGATAAGATGGTCTTTTACGAATCAGGTTGTCAGGTACGGCTGCGGGCCTACTCTTCAACAGCTCTCATGAGGGGACCCCCTCCAATGTCCTGGTTACCCAGGCAGGTGGCAAGGACTTAGTAACCATGGGGAGGAGGGCACTTCTACAAGGCCATGCAAAAGTGATATAGCGGACTATCAGCAATAATTGGCGCCATGCGAGCTAGTGTAGTCAGGGATTGTTCCATGTAGGGAAAAGCGGGGTGCCAGGTCCATAGCTACGGTAGAGCATTGGCAATATTGCAGGTGAGAGTGGAATGCTATTATTAGAAGAATGGCGTGCACTTGTCCAAGTAGCTGAGTCTGGTGGCTCAGTGGACTAATGTGCCTAGTTTAAGAGCCTGTGTTTGACCTTATGGTAACAGGTTCAAATCCTGGTGGGCCCACTCGGTATTTCATCCTTCTGAGGTCGATAAAATAAGTACCATTGAGTTGGGTAACAATAAAAATCTGTTTTGGGGATGGATATGTTTCCCCTTCATATACGAATGCTCGGGAAGCTGCGAGGTGGAAGTAGGGAGCTCGGAGGTGGGGGGCTCTGTCTTCGACGGTAGCCTCCTGCAGAGCTGTGGTGGAGTTACAGGGCGATCTGGAGGCAGACGGGTACAGTAAGGGTACCTCTGCGGCAGACTGGTACAGTAAGGGTACCTCTGCCTGGCACAGTAAGAGTGCCTGAGCCAAGGACCTAGAGCCGCAGGAGGTTCCGGGAAACCGCGACGGCGCCCCGTTAGTCCTTCGGGTGGTCGGGGGGCCTGAACCGAACGGGGGTCTGCCATACCACTCTGCCCTGAAAGGGGGGGCGGGAGTATAAGATAAGGATCGACAAGGTGCTTCACTGTCCGAGCGTCGACTCACCGTGCTGGCTGGCTCATTAGGCAGGCGGGACAGCGATGGCCTGCCTACCTTGGATCGCCCGTAAGATAACCCATCAAACGTCATACTCTTGTTGTATGAAAATAAACCTGCAGCAGTTCTCACCCAGAAACAATGTGTCCAGTGTAATCATTATATGGGCAAAATGTGTATGATGTTGGGGGGGGAGCGGATGACTGTGTGGGCACTTTGCAATAGGTCTCACATTTGAGAGTTCAAGAAATTGGCATTGTAAATGACTATGCCTTTTATTTATGTTTTAAAAACCAAAACATAAATAAAAAGCATTGTCATTTACAATGCCAATAGCTCAACTCACGTAAATGCGAGACCTATTGCATTTCAGATGCTTGTTTTGTTTGTAACCTCCCATGGAGACTGCCCCTCTTACATGTGGTGTTATTCGTCATGTTTTTTCTTACTATCTGAGCACTCTTTTTTTTCGTTTAGGCTTTTTTAGTCTCAGGAACTCACTCATGCCCATGCTTACTCCCTCTCCTCATTATTATGAACAGCTGCTCTTTATATTTACTAACGCTGGCTCCCCCTCCTTGTTAAATATAGTGGCTTTGCCGTTTTTATTTTACAATTTAAAGACAGAAAGTTTTTATTAGGTCGAGCTGGAGATGCATCCGAAGGATGCTCCAGTTCGACAACTTTAGTCGTCAGTCTCGGGGGGATTAGGGACAGGAGGGTGCCAACCGCTTCTGGTGCTGGATTTGCCTGCGTGAACGCGCACGCCGGCTCCGTCCACGCGTGCGCACACAGCCAGCCACCACACACACTGAAACACAAGCGCGCTGGTTACTTTCACTTTCCATCCCCCCACCAGTCATCGGCTCTTTTTACACACTCACGCATGCATGCATGCATACATACACACACACAGACACACGCGCACACACAGGCACACACGCGCACAAACACACACACAGACACAGACACACTCGCGCACACACACATGCGCGCGCGCGCGCACACACACCCCCACCCCACTCACTGAGTTCTTTTCGTGTGTCCCTCTCTCCCTCGGCAGGCAGCGGGTCATCCTCAGCAGCAGGCGGGGCTCTCCACGAGCACGGGAGCCCCGCTAGCTGACACGCAAATCTTCCGGCTGACGGGCACAGGAGCGCTTCAGCACAGGAGCGCGGGGTAGGCTCCCGTCTGCTTCCTGTCTTTTTGCGGCCCCGCCCCCATCCCAACACAGGTTGTCTGGCTTCCTGTTCAAGTCGGGCTGCGGTGAATTTGCGAGATTAAAACTTTATAAAAATACGACCGTCTATAGCGGCAAAATTAGACACATTTTAGTGGTGCTCTACCCACAGTAAGCAGGGTTTCAAGACACGGGACAACACTTGCGTAAAAAAAGCGCTTAATTCACTGCACAAAATAAACTATTGTTTTTGTAACTAATATTTCATTTAAGGTGTACGTAGCACTCTGGTAGAAGTAACTCGACCAAAGTGTATATTTTAAATAAAGGCAAAAATAATATCCGGTGTGGCAACGTCTCTTAAGAACTCATTCCAACTTTGCACGTGATACAAAAAATTAAATTCTGATAACATGTGATCAATTATCAATGTGAGGAAGACCTGAGCTCGGGCTAGATATATATTTTTAAATAGTGTTCTTTTTTTCAAATCTATACGTCCCTGAAACCTGCCAGCTCCAAAATAGGAGAGCCGTTCCTTACTTTACTGGGCAGAGTTGTTATTCCCCAACTTTTCAGGTTCACCCTCGGAAAATCTCTTACTGCAAGTTAAGAAGCAAATAATATGTTTGTTTTCTGTCGGAAAAACTTCATTTAGGTGATCCCAGAAGTTTGCTGACAGAAGTCAAATGTTAGCATTTGAAAAAAAGCTTAGAAAGGACGTCACGGCTCAAAATTGACGATTTAGCATGATTAAGACACAACGCATATTCTGATTGCATACAAAGAATTGACTGAATGGGCCATTAGTGCTGTTTGGTAAGAGCGCTCCATACTTATTTTGTTCATTTGGCGTGCGATATTGGTTTGAGGTGTTACATAATTATAAGCGAAAAAATACAGTTGTAGGCTTATACACCCCAGGGTATGATGATAAATGGTTTAATATTACATAGAAAGTAGTGTAGCACATCGTGCACCACTGGGCTACTTACTTAAAGAGGGACATGGAAGGGGGTATATCGTACAACAGCTTGGATAAGAAAGTTGTCTTGAACTTTTTTTTCCTGAATTTCATGTTGTTCCACTGTGCTGTGCCCGGTACAGTGCAGTGATAATTCTCCATACTCGGCAACGTGACACGCCACCCTCTGCCTTATCAGTTGGGTCACTCATAATACCAATCTTGATGAAGGCACGGTAGGCAACTATCGTTTTGCTCCGGCATTAGCTTATTTTAAGTGCCAGGCAGGTCTATCCATCATGTCCTTTACCGTACACAATGCTCGCATATATTTATTTTTTCAGTCTTTGCATTTTGTATGTGGTCGACCACTGGAGGACATTTAAGCCCCATAGAAAATGAAATAGAAAGATTTTATGAGAAACGCTTCCCCTCCAGAGCTTTGTTTAAATCTAAACAAGTATTATGGGTGCATGTGTATTTACATGGTGGGGTATTGTACTGTAACTGCTCTCCAGTGACACTGTGCTATAACTCAGTATTCATTTAAAAATCAATGTTTTGTTGGACCAGCACTTTCTGGTTTGCATCTGCCACCCCATGCTTCCTTTGTGCACCCTGTATAATCTTGTCTTCGCATTCACTGCCCTGCTCTGGGCTGTCGGACCCCCATTGCCTACTGTGTTCAGGGCTAGTGATTGCTGCCTTTGTGAGCTGGCGAGTGAGGCTGTAGGGCCATGCTTGCTGAAGCGTTGGTATCTGTTTTGCATTGTGGGAGGCGCGGTGTCACATTTGCGAAAGTTATAATATTGGCATTGTAAATGACAAAGCTATTAATTTCGCTATTTTCAAAACCAACACAGAAATAAAAACTTTGCCATTTACAATACCAATAGCTCAAACTTTCCTAATGCGAGACCTATTGCATTGCAAATGCTTGTTTTTTTTAAAGCGCTCCCTATCGCACTTTCATTTAAACAATGGCGGCTGGGTGCCTTTCTTTATACGCAGCTTGCTCTAGTCGTGTTAGTTTCTTTTTTTTAAGTGTCCCATGCCGCGCTTTCACTTTAACAATGGTGGCTGCATGCCTTTCTATATGGCCGCCTTGCCGTATTCACATAAACAAACGTAAAGTCTTTGTTTTTGGAAGCATCCCATGCCGCACTTTCACTTAAACAATGGCGGTCATGCGCCTTTCTTTATACATTGCTCGCAGAATTCACATTGGAAAACATACAAATCACTAGGTTTGTCCATTGTATTTGTCTGGTGGTGTGCAGTGTTGTGTTTAATTTTCTGTTTCCCTCACACTCACTGTGCTTTCGGACTCTCTTGTCTTCCGGTTCTTTCTCAGTCTCCGGCACAACAGCACCAGCCATCGTGGCTTTCCATGGCAAGGCCCAAAGGAGCAGAGAGTGACGTCACCCAAGGTCAGATTTTTGCTTTTTAGGTACAAGAATTTTAAGTAAGTTGCCCAGAATCACACAACGTTGGAGCCGACGTCAGAACCTGAACTGTGTTCCTTAGTAAGCAGCTCTGGTCGATACGTCACGTTCTGCCTCATCACTTGTGTGATACATTGAGGCAAAAACAAATAGGCACCCACAAAAAGTAGTTTACAAAATATCACTTGTGTATGTATACTTTTTTTCTCAAATTAAGGCCTATTCTTTGCCACGCACCAGCATTTAATTAATGCCTGTTAACTTAGCTCGTGGTCCTAAATATTGTGCGACCACACGAAGTCCCAAGTTCCCTTTTTTTGCGGTGATTACGCAGATTTCATGCCACTTTTTAAAGATGTGAATTGTCAGCACAAAGTCACACTGGCTTTTCCTCATCCTCTACCCGTCATTGCAGCGTAAAGTATGAGGCCAGAAACATGCAGGATGTATTTTCTAGAGCGGTATACTTTAGCTCCGGTTATTCTGGGTTACTTTGTCACTTTTCCAATAAGCAGACTTGTGAACTTTTACAGCATTTTAAAGTTGCACTTGGGAGAAGCTGGTGTCAGCAGTGTGAGTCAGCAAACAGTATCTATCAATTGAAAGAGGCTGTATGTGAGGAAGGCATTCCTAAACCCCAACAAGGAGTCTTCTACCTTTCTATCGGTGGCTCTTTTCTTTTATTGATTTTTAGTTGCTGCTTGTCTCTTCATACAGATTCCCCTCTCTTAATCTTTCTCTCCTCCATTATCAATATTTTCCCTTTCTTCGTTTCTCCATGTCTCGTCCTTGTTTTCACTTTTCCTCTACTGCTTTCTTCCCATTCCTTCCTCCTCTCCCACTTCGTTCTGTTAGGACTTTTATCCCCCTTATTCTCACCTTCCCATTCTCTACCTTTCTCACCATTGCTGTCTTTAATCCAGTTCACTTGTTCTTTTTTCACTGGCTCTTCTGTTCTGACTTTTCTGAGGTCCCCTTTGTCCTTCCTCATGGCTCACCTACCTACCTTCCTTCATTCCTTCCTTCCCCCCTTTCTTCTTTCTTTTTCTCTCTTTCCAACAGTTTGCGGAGTGTTCTTACTACCTTTTAATATGCAATATTTTATTATTTCATAAGACAAATATATCCAGATACATTATTTGCATCAGAATGTTTGTGTTAAAAAAGATAACATCAAATGGATGGAATTGCATATTTTGAGCGGGCCATAATGAAAAATACAGATTCAGAATTGAAAAATATACCCTTACCCTTTGGCCACCATTGCTCCAACGTGTTCCCAGATCAGATCCTAAGTCAGTCTGTAACACTCTGCCTTTCTCGTCCCTGCTAAGGGGTTGTTCCTTAACTCCAAGCTTATTGTAAGTCTCCTTGTGCCCACACTCCACCCTCTCCTGCATATTCAACTAAAAAGGCCCTGTGCTAGGAGGTTACATTATGTTCGGCATGGCATCAAATCAATGGTCTATCATTGGCTGCCAGATTCAATCCACTTTGGTTGTTTCATCTTCAATATTACTATTGAATCTCTCCATGGCTGGAATGTGCCATATATTGGAACCAGGCTCAAAGATTGTGCGTCTTTGCTCTTCAGTTGCTTTGCACAATTTAAGATCTGTTGTTATATTGTCAATCGATCAATCAGGATGTATAAAACACGGCTAATCACCTGATAAGGTATCCAGGAACTGGCAGGTCCTAGAGGCGTATTCGAACAGCCAGGTCTTGGGGGCCATTTGGAATTCTGGAAGTGAGGTGATGGTCCGGAGTTGCCTGGGGAGGTCTTTCCTACGATGTGGGAGAAGAAGTGTCCTCCCCTTCTGCTTTGGTAGATACGGGGAGTATGATCAAGTGAGAGGGAGGTGGAGCGTAGTCTTCATGGTGGTTGGTAGTAGTTGAGTTGGTGGATAATGCAGGCGGGTCCTAGGCTGTGTATAGCCTTGTGGGTGTGGGTCAGCAGTTTGAATTGCCATCTCTTCTGTTCGGGGAGCTAGTGGAGTTGCTTGAGTCTGGCTGTGGCGTTCTGTATGGTTTGCAGTTTCTGTTGGAGGTTGGTGTTTTTGCTCAGGTGGTGTCTGTGGTGTGTTTGGGTTGGGCTGGTCGGTGGGCTGGTGTGTGTGATGTGGCAGGTGAATTGGCAATGGGTGCAGGTGAAAGGTCCTACCATGGAGCGTGGGTCAGCGTGGTGGCAGTGTTTGTAGAAATATAGCATGTTACATCGCATGCAATTACATTGCAATCCTTTACAACGCGGTTGTTACTATGACCGCGTTGTTAGAACGCGATACCTTTACAACGCAAGTCATTAGATCGACATGCTGTAGGGGTGCGCTGGATTTAGGAATAGTATAATTTACTATTCCGACTCCAGCCTGCGCAACAGTAGGGGAGGTGTTGAAATGGTAAATCATACTATTCCTTATGTTCGAGCGCCCCCTACAGCAAGGTAATCTAATTATTATTATTAATTAGCACTTCTTAAGCACATGGCTACCCTGAGGCATCCCAGCGCTAGCGGCAGAAAGACCAGGCGAAGGCAAGTGGCTACCAGTTGAAGTTTTGGAATAGCCAGGTTTTGAGACCCTTCTGGAAGGTGAGGTGGGAAGTCTCAGATTGTATGCAGGGAAAGTGTATTCCACAGCTTATCCGTTTTGTATGAAAATGAACGCCCCCCACTTTGAATCCTTTGGATTTTGGGGGTGGTGGCTAGATTAAGGCTTGCAGAACGGAGGGGTTTCCTCGAACGATATGCGGAGATAAGGGCCCGGTTGATGCAGGGGCCTTTCCCCATGAGGGCCTTCTGGGCAATACATAAGGCCTTAAATGTAATCCTCTCCTCTATGGGCAGCCAGTGTAAGGTCGTTAGACTGGGCAAGGCTGACTGTGTTTTGAGCAGACCTGCCAGTAGTCGGGTGGCACAGTTTTGTGCCACCTGTAGCTTCTTTAAGGTGAATTTAGGTGCTCCTAGGTACAGTGAGTTACAGTAGTCCTGGACCATAATTCTCCTTGTCCTTATAGGAAGAAGGGGGAGGACTTTACGCAGCATTCTGATGAATGCATTGCATTGTAAAGGCTTCGCGTTCTAACTTTGCGGTTGTTGTTACGACCGGGTTGTAAAGGAACTGCGATGTAATGACTGCATTGTAAACGATGTCTCCCATTTGTACAGTGTTGTGGGTGTGGAATTTGGCGATGGTGTGTCTTTGGGGGAAGGGCTAGGGTCCATGCACTGGGAGTGGTCCAGGTTCCGATGGGCAAAGATAGGCTTGCCTTTGGTGCACCTGCCGCGTGTGTCCACTGCACAAGTCGGCTGCGCGGACATGCTGTAGTCTGCATTAAGTAGGTCCTGGGGTGGGCAGGACTTTTGTTGGCGGAAAGAATAGTGAGTGGGAAAACTCTGGCAGAAAAACCTGTGCAGCAGAGGTGTCACTGGATCAGTCTGGAACAAGCAGAAACTGGCGGCCACAGGCAAGTGACAGGCTAGGTGTTCAGGTACCTATTGATGTAGTTGTGCTGAGGCCTGCATTAATTAGGTCCTGGGGCGGGCAGGGCTTCGGTTGGCGGGAAGAGCGGTGAGTGTGAATGTCCCGGGGGGGAAACCTGTGCAGCAGCGGTGTCACTGAATCAGTCTGGAACAAGCAGGAACTGAGAGCCCTAGGCAAGTAGCAGGCGAGGTGTCCAGGTGCCTACTCGGACATGTCTAGAATCTTTCCCAGGAAACCAATAGCTCCAGCACAATATTTTGACAAAATCATGAAGTTCCTTTCATGCATTTTCTGGGTTTTTGTGCTCATTTGGATTTGAAGGTGAGCTTGATGTGATACCCTTTGACTAGCCGTTCCCTCTCTTTCAATGTCCTGTAGCAAGCATTCTGCTTTTATGTGACTCCAGACTTTCTTCTCCAAAGCCTTACACTAACCTTTCTGCATTGGCACCACCACGCTGGGTAGGAAAGCGCAGTCTGAGGATTTGTGATGTAGTGGGTCCTAGTTTCAAATATGGTGCACTCGATCAGTCTGTCCTCCTGGGAGTGCCACTGTATTAAATTGGGTTACTAGTTGAGGGGGTGACACCCTACTGAAGCAGCAGCGACAATTTCTGTTAGGGTGAAGTCCCAAGCAAACTCGAAATTAACCTGTGCTTAACCCTCTGGTAGCTTGGCTCAAAAGCGGTCAGGCTTAACTTAGAGGCAGTGTGTAAAGTACTCATGTAGCACTCAAACAGTAATAAAGTGAAAACACGACACAGGAAAAATACCTCACCAATTTAGAAAAGTAGCATACCTTGTAATAAATCATTTGACATCAAACCAACAAATCATTTGACATCAAACCAACAAAAATCCAATCAGTAGAACTGGAGGTATGTGATTTTATATATTTAAGGTAAGTATTGTAGGAGAGTAGGATCTGCTTACTATGGTTACCCTCACTTTTTGCTGGTGTTTCACTGTTTTTCGACTTTAGTCTGGCTGGGACCCTGCTATTCAGGACCCCAGCCTAGCTGCTTCCTCTCTAATTTGATTGCTTGTTCTTTAGGTACACTCCAGATTGGTTGCTGGGTTACCCTGGTGAGTCCATAGTAAATGGTACCTTAGGCATAGGTACCCCAGAGGCCTACCAGGGGCTGAAGCATGTATTATGCCACCCCTGGGAAGCCTTTCAACATGGCACCACAGGTCTGCTACTGCAGCCTGGGTAAGGTGGTGCATGCACCATTTACGAAGATATAGGTTACCTATATCTACCTTTAATCACTGACACATATAAACCTATAAGTCACTCCTATGCCAGGCCTTATCAGTCCTAAAGGCAGAGTGCTTGGTTTTGTGTGAGAGGGTGCCCATGCATGAGCAGGACCCCTCTGCAGCTTTCGGAATCTATTCTCTAAGGCTGTTCTGTGATGCAGCCAGACCATTTACTCTTAAGTACTTTATAGCCTAGCGGTAAATGCTAACTTTGGAATGGCTGCACGGAAACATGACGTGTTTGGTGTCAAACACTTTGGAATCCTACCCCCCGCCAGTCCTGGTGGCGAGGGTAGAATTCCACCCTTCTAGAGGGAGAAGACATGTACATACTTACTTGATTGATTGAAAAACTTTATTCAATTTCATTGCATGTGAAATCATAAAAGTACAAAAGCATAAAAAACTTGGATAAAAACATGTACACAAAAGGACAAATACAGAATATATGGCTGGGGGGAGGGAAAATCTCATACGATTACACGAAAAACATTTCATTGCAGGGATCAGAATTCATTCATAGTGTAGCCCAGTCTATTCTTTAAAAGACATTATCTAAAATGTAAAAGGATATACTATAACAATTGATGCAAGGTTTTTAACAAGAAATGTTAAAAAAATAGTTAAAACGTTAAAAAGACATTACATTGTTCCTCGAGACCTAATAATCGACTTTAAATACGTAGTTACAGCCAGGATAGTTGCTGGAGTTTCTAACAGCTGTAATCTTAGGAAAGCAGCCCTACAGTATCTAATATTCCAGTCTCTAAGAATCGGTCTCAAATATTTCTTTCTAGAGACCGTAAAATATTTACAAAACAATGCAAAGTTGATTGTAATGAAACATCATCACAAAGACAGGTAAGTGTTTCCGCGGACCAGACATTTGCCACTGGAAATAAAACCATTCTAAAAAAATGAACCAAGACGAAAACGGGCCAAGATCATACGGTTAAAGCATTCTATACCGTCAATAGGTATTGTTGAGTGCCCTCACAACTCATGATCAGTTGGTTTGCCATTGCGGTATGTTTTACTCTCTCTTTACGCCATCTATCCTCCTCAAAATATTCCAAACAGCGAGCTTTCAGATCTTTTCTGGATATATCTTCTAGACTACTAGGATCCAAGAAATATTCGGGATGACCAATGGCGTTAGTTGCCTTTTTTATGTAGTTAAACCATACCATATTTTTAGCCCCGTCTAACTTAAGGCAATCCCTGATTATATCCCTATTAAAGCCTGTTTCATCCGTTACCCAGACCTTATGCCACAATAACAACGGGGCTATCTTGATGGTATTTGATATATAAGATATGCCCAGTTCCTGGTGGCAGCTGTAAGTAGCGGAAGAATTAGGGACGCCCAGGAGAAAACGGATAAAGCCATTTTCACACACTTGTAATATGTCTGATCCTTCGATACCCCATAAACCTGCCCCGTAAGACCCTTTAGGAATGCATTTCATCTTATAAACTTCCAGCAGCTCTTTTACCGGTCTATCCCCTACCTTTTTAGCAAAATTTAAAACTGCTCCCACAGCTCTAGTAAAGGTTAAATTTCTTGCCTTAATCGCTGATTTCCAGGTGCCTTTCTTGTCAAAGGTAATACCTAGATAGCAAAAAGTGTCAGTGGTCGCTACCTTATTATTATCAATAAAGATGTTACATGTTGTATCTCTAATCTTGCCACAACCCATGATACATGTCTTAGTTGTATTCACTCTTAGGCCACTATCTTTCATGTAAATGACAAAACTATTCACTGCCCTTTGAAGGCCCCGTTGGGTCCTTGACATAACCACCGTATCGTCGGCATATAATAAAAGAGGAACAGGCGCCCCCTATAGATGGGTAGTCATTTTGTTCTCTACTGAGGTGTTGGCCAAGACTTTTTATATAAAGGTTAAAAAGAAAAGGGGCCAATATACACCCCTGTCTGACACCCTTTTCAATAGAGAATTTAGCAGAACACTCTCCACTTTTCCCATAGCGTACCCTCGCCCCTGCGTTCTTATACAGTTCCTTTATAAACAATTATAAGACCGGGTCCATCTTAAGCTCTTCTAATATGTTCCATAACAAGCCATGGTCCACACAATCAAACATACTTACTTAACCGGTAATAGTTTAAAAGAGTCCCAGCATCACAAAATGGATGGTGCAGCCACAGACACGAGTCTGACCTCCTACTGCTGGACGAAACTCCCGCAGGGGAGGTCTGGACAATAGGTTTCCTGTCACATGGAGGTGTAACCACCTCCCAGACAGGCTTTAGTGCATTGGGGCTGGGTGGGAGCAGATGCAAAAAAATTCCTAGGACGTCTAGGTATGTAAGTGTACAGATAAGTCAGGCCAGTTATCAAGAAGGAGCAGTAGGAAAGGATTGGCAAAGTTATATAAAAAGTATATTTTTATTCAGTATATTTAAAAATCATATTAGAAATGACCAAAAGTCAAAACAATATGATGAGTATTAAAATATTTTGTCAAAATTACATACAATAATCATAAAGGATTAACATAAAATACACCAAATAAAGGAATATATTGACAAAAGCATACAGGTAATCACAACAATAATAAAACAAGCATAAGAACTCGACGCGCGTTTCGGCAGGGGACCGCCTTCTTCAGGAGACACAATTTAATTCCTGAAACACAGTTATAAAAGAATATCTATGTTATCTGAGCATTCATAGAATTTGTAACAACAACCTATTCATTTATTATTACTAACATATTTAAAAACCTCATTCCTAACTTAAAGACTGACCATGACTATTGTTATGTACACTCAAGGCCTTTGATAAGCCACATAATGTCTGACGATTGTACAGTATCTGACTCAACTAAGACTAACGCACCTTGGTTTATGAGGGCACCCTCTTACAATGAAGAGGAATACACTCAGGTTTCTTTTTGTAGACTGAAGTAGAATCACTTCTAAATTCATAAATTTCAGACTGAGTCTTTGGAGTTGTTAGCACACAATAAGGATACATAGGTATGCCTAGGTTACAGATTGTTTTTAAAAAACTGTTTGTAAGAAAAATCGCATAGCAGACCTTTAACAACAGTGCTCAATTGACAAGGGTATACTCACAACGGTAGAAATCTATCCATGCAGCAAAAACACAAAAGGGGAATCTTCATACAATAGTGATGCGTTTACGGAATAGTTTTTGATTGAGGGAATCCTATAGATAAAATTAGCATTATTAACGGGTGATCATACCAAATTATTCATCTGTGTTAAAACACATTGGCTCAACAATTTGCTCTTGACATGTGGATGGCACTGCAGAGGTTATAGTTTTAGAAGGATGGAACACGAAATATACATGCTCATACAGGATGTAGCCACTAAATGACTATGTCCTATGATACTGATCATATCACACGTGTATGGTAGCGTTAAGACCCTCAGGGATCTCCACTGATTTCTAAAAACTTCCAGATAAGGTCCACTGACTATTAGGCAGATGAGAACAATGGAAGACCGACAAGGAAGGGGGGATAGGTGCTGACTATACAACACAATTAACTGATATAGTATACCACAAAACAAGGAATTAATAGTGCCAACCCTGTACCTTATAATTCCACATACGATGTGTGAATGTTGCTGACGGGTTTATTCTTTATATAGGCATATGATGACCATATTGAAGATGTTCCATATCAATGGGTACAGTAAATACACTATGGATAAAAACGAAAACAGAATAGGCTTATTCATCATGGGCTATGACCAATGTCACAGCGTGGGTCTGAAACTTAAATGATTCTTGAAGGAAGGTAAATATAGTAATTACCTTTTTCGAGAGGCTACATTAGCTGGTAGGCTTGACGCTTGAAGCAAGGTCGCTATTGATGGCACCTTATCTCGTGAATCAAAACTAATATAATGGGCTCTGAAAAGGGAAATCATAATGGCAAATTACTCTTAAATAGTCTCGATGTTGGTTGCATTTTGAGACAGTTTTACAAATCTGGGCTGTTTAGATATAATAACATGCCCCAAACAGTCCCTAGTTAAGGTTACCTTGGTATTAAATGAAGTGGCGCCTGTGTTAGACACACATCAGAATGGTGGACTCGGAATAGCGCCTTGTGGTGTTGAATTAAAAGGTACACTCTGAAAAAATAAAGTCAGAGTACTCAGTTAGTTAGGTTTAATTATAATTACAATGTTGCAAAATTGCAACACAACAAAAACCCTGTAACGATCTAAGCGTGCTCCCAATCTACACCATGGCGAGGTTCTTACCGAAAAAACGAATGATTACTAGCAGACAGCAAGATGTAGCTGCTCCGTCTTCCGGCGTGTGGGGACTCGTCCTCCTCGAAGATACAAAGTGTCCAACGTTGGAAAACTTCCGTATTTAAAGGGAGTGATTAACGCGGGAAAAAAGTCGCGGAGGTGACGGTAGTATGATCGAAGTAGGACTACAATCACACAAACCGATCCTGTTTCAAAATGGCGCTCAAAAAGTGCGCAAACAAGGTTAATAGCAGGAGGATCCCCGCGTATCTTGTTGTCAGTATCACGTGTGATGTAACCATCATCGCATATTGGGGCTGGGTGGGTGCATTCATAGAATGATTTTCAGACAGTGCTGGGGGCACACTTGGTGTCCCTGTGCATACCCCAGTTCAAACTGGTTGCAGGGGCACTCAGCCCCTGCTCTGGTGCAAAACTGTTTAAGGGAAAGGGGTGTAACCACCCCCTCCCTGGGTCCTCCCATCGGTGGGACCCTAGAGTAAGTCCAACCCCTAAATTTAGTATAAATATAGGAACCCAGTCCTTAGGACTTTAGATTACACCTGGGCGAAACTCTTCAACATATATGCTGGAACTTCGACATTCTATTTCGACTAGAAGATGGAAGGATCTCCCTTGGGGTCAAGGAGTGACTCCCCTGCTCAAGCAGGCACCAAAGAAGCATATTGCGTGTCTGCATTTTCAAGGCTCCCACTGGATCCCAATGGATATGCGACACAGGACATGGACTTCCAAACTTCTCCAAGGCCGACACGAGATCCCAGCAAAGCTGAGACCCACAGCCCTCATGAGTGACGTGGAACTGGAACCCCTGGACACCGTGCATTGGCTTCCCGAGCTTTCCCGAAGTTGTACATTGGGCTACTGGTAGTCCAAGCTCCGAGCACCTTCTGCACTGAAGATTCAGGGCCTACACTCCACGAGTGTTCCGTGAGCCGGCTTCTAGCATTTATGCTTGAGGTCCCTTCGCGATCCCTGGTCCATCGACTGGTGGGTCCCCACAAAGGTAACTCTTCTGTTTCTTGGGCTTCCCTGGTTGCTACAGATGTGCCCTGACTCCCCTCCAAAGGGCGAGTCCCTCAGATCTTACTGGTCTGCACCAAACCCAATCTTTGCTTTCTACGTGGGTTGCTGTTTCCAAGGCTTGTTGGGTACCATCCGGAAACTGACACCGCAGCACTCGACATCCTTTGTGGGACAGCTCGAATCCAGCTTCTGGTTGTCGTAGACACCTCCTGGTCCTTGTGGCTGAAGAGTCAAGCTTTGCCTTCTTCACCTGAAATCACCCAACATCGGTGGGCACCTTCTCGTCGCCTTCCTGGTCACTGGCAAGTGACCCAGACTCTGTCCCCTCTGCTTTCCGGTTCTTCAGATCTCCGATCCACCCTCGGATCCATCTGGACACTTTCCACTTGGTCTCCTGCAGCATTTTTTAGCATATATGTCAGAGATATCTGGTTATTTGATATTGGGTGAATGTCACAAGTTAAGGTGGACCGCAATGGAGAGTGGACAAAATACAAGGGCCAGCTAAGTCCTGCTGAAAAGTTACCTTCTATAGTCCAGTGTGAATAGTTCCATTTGTGATGGAGGAGGCTGTGAGGAGCAGAGAGAATGTTGCATTTGGTCAACTCTAGCACACAGAGCAGGCCTGGCGTCACAGACGGTCATCGCGGTAGCATGAAGATCCTGTTGGGCGTTGTGAATAGTCATTGCTGGGCCTTTGCTTGGTGCTTACTGCAGGTTGTTGATGTTGTAGTGTGAAGTGCAGATCTCGGATTGCCAATTGTCACTAGCGATCAGTTTAGTGCAAAGAGTCCGGCACACTAGAGTTTCACATTGGCTGGAGGCACGGGCGGCAACATCTTGGCTTGAATGGGTCAATTTGCGGTCGCCAAGAGCCCAACACTTCAGGGTTTCCCCTTTTCTTCAAGAAGGAGCTCAGTTTTTTTACTGATGCCCCAGCAAGGGTCCAGGACCACTGATCAGGAACTCACACCAGCAAAGGCTAGAGAGGCTCAGGCAGGTCCAGCTGCAGTTCAAGGCAGCCTTAATGTCACTTCAGCCTTTGATTAAGGGCACTTGTCTAAGCTTCATTCTTGGAAAAAGCTGGGAAGGCCTCAAGCAGAAGAGTAGACCTCTGGGAGCATGGCCATCCTTCTGTAGTATCAACAGATCTAGGGCTGATCTGAAGGGTAGCCCACTATACCTGTTGCCCACTTTGAAGTGAAAGCAACTAATGGAGTCTTCACCCTACAGAAGTGTCTGGAATTTACTGACTCACTGTCCTGGTCCTAGTCTGCCTTCAGGTACAATAGGCTAGTATGTGTGGGAGCTGAGGCAGTATATTTGAAGTGCAAGTGTTTCAGGTGACAGCTCTGCTGTCTCATCAAGTCAGGATGGCGCGTGTTGCCAACACTAAGATGCTCTATTGTGTGGCTGTCTGGGAGGAATAGATAAAGAACAACATCTAGTCATGTGACCCAGGAAACAGGCTGCAGTAACCAAAGGGCTAGGACTAGGCTGGGCGGACAGCTACGCTACGCTAGCAAAGTTTGCGTAGTTTGTGCTACTTCGCGCTACGTGAATTGCACGTAGCACAATGCATAATCGCGTAGCGTAGGTACCATTTTTTGCTCACTCGCGGTCCTCAATGTCAATTTGGAGACCGCGAGCGAGTAAAATGACATCTTGGTGAGACTTTTTCGTCACTCGCTATCACGAACGAGAAAAATTAACCTCCCGGCGAGATTCTCAACGCGGGGATGTCAGGTTTCTCATTGCGAGTGGTCGCGTATGCTCGCGACCGCTTGCGATGAGAAACTACCAGTCCGCGTTCAGAAAGCTGCCGCTTGAGTAAAAATCTACTTGAGCGGCAGAAAACGACAGCTCGCACTGTGCGAGATGCTATTTTCAATGATTGCACAGTGCGGACAAGCATCCGGCACTGTGCAATCATCCCCGAACAGCGTAATACGCAGTTCACGTAGTGCTACGCGTATCTCGCGTAGTGCTAAGTGCACTTCACGTAGCTACGCGTAGCGCTACTATGCAAACTACACCCAGGGTTAGTTAGGACAAGAAAATGCCAAATTTATGAAAGTGTAATTTTCAGAAGTGTGACTTATAATCCAAATTTACCATTAAAGAGGGTTTGAAATTACATTTCCTAAGACACCAATCATGAAATTCAGACCTACTCACAAAGAAAAGTTATCCCTTATTAAATGTAGTGAGGTAACCCTATGGCTATTCCTGAGACATGTTTTAAAGGGTTGCTTAAGTGAATGGCACAATAAGTGCTGCAGGCCTACTAATACCATTTAATTACCAGCCCTGTGTATAGGGGATACCACTTTGTTAGGAATTATAAGTAAATTAAATACGCCAATTGGGTGTAGGTCAATTTTACCATGTTTAGAGAGAGCACTTTAACGCTGGTTAGCAGTGAAAAAAGTGTTTAGAGTCCTAAAGCTAACAAAATCAAATTCAGTAAACAGGCAACAATTTTGGGGGTGACCCTACAGAGAGAGCCAGGTGCAGCAGAAACCCATTTGCTGAGGCTCCAAAATACTATGTGTTTCTACAAAAGAAGATAGTTGAGAGTTTAGGAATGATTCAGTCACTTTTGCTATTAGAGGAAGACATGAGACTGACCAATAGCTAACGAAGATCAGTTGATCAGTGTTTCTACTTCATGTATCAGGGGTTTCCATTCACCCAGAACAGTGCAGGAAGACCGAAGCCTGTTAAACAGATCATTGAGGGATTCACTGATATAATGAGATTTTAATCTGAGGAATTTTACAGGGCAGTGTCTAAAGGGGAAGGAGAGAAGCTAGGTGGAGTCTCACCTACCTGTGTGATTGAGTGGAATATTCTTCTGGCTCTCCAAAAGGGAGTAGGCATCTGACATGCCACCTTCCTCGGAACCCCTGGAGCCAATAAAAGTAAATCAAGTAGCTATGGGGATTTGGAAAGGGCTGCGTCAAGTTCAAATGCAAACCAACATCACTAAGCATACAGTCATCGCACATGCTCTTCAATAACACCCCACTCCCTTAAATATGTTACATCGACCTCCCAAAACGAATCTTCAAAAAAAATGATACATTCCATCCCTGAATTAGACTTTGGAACTGTGCAGGCTCTTGTACTTTCTCAACCCAGTATGCAATGCAGCAATTCCATACTGACTGGCCCATGTGGTACCAACATGTCAAATCATTGTATCTTATTGAGTCTTAAGTATCATATACTAAACTATTGCTGAGTTCCAGAGGTTGAGGTTCCAATTTTCTACTTCTAGCCTTTTCATCTCACCCTTTCCTAAATCAGTGATGAGTTGGGGAAGAGTGGTGGTAAAGGCTGTTTACCGCATGTAGCCCCCAGGGACTGCAGGGCTGAAGACACTAGTGCCCGGCGCTACTAATAGCAGTGATGCTACAGACGTCCCTAATAGGGATGCCTGGAAGGCCCCTAACTGTGTGCCTTTGGCTGGTAAACGGTGCTCAGAAATCAGACCGGTCACCCCCATTCTGAGAGATATCTGATGGCTCTCCTTGTTAGCAATGAATACTCTTCTTTAAAATAGACAGTATTTGCTATGTAGCCCTTAATCTTGGCCTTCATGTCTAAAGGATAATGTGTGTATCTCAAGAAGGATGAGAGGCACTGAGAGCAAATCTCGCTGACTCCTTGAAATCCCAAATGGAAAAAGATGAGCTTGAATTCTTGAGGCCGTGGTGAGCCAGAAAGCAAATCCTCCCTGCCTCCTCTTCAGCTCATGTGTCTTGCTTGCTCTGTCTGTCATTTTCCATTTCGTTGAATGCTGCACAAGCGGATATGAATCATCATGCAGCGGATCCATGCAGAGTGGGCTATGCATGACTGGGAAGAGGGAATCAACCCTTTTCTGACCCCTCTTCTGCAGAGCACTTGGAATGAGAACCACCCACCACTTCCATGGACATGCAAAATGGAGGGAGGCACTTGCTTGTCTCAGGGGCCCTGACCAGACACATTTTGGGGGTTTCAGTTCAGAACAGCTTTAAATACATAGTCCAATTTCTGCTCTTTCATGCCCTCTTTGGCCAGGTCACTCACACTGCACAGGCACACTCGCCCAAATTCTAAACGTGTTCGACTTCAATATTGTAACTCAACAGCAGCTCACTATTATTACTGCAAATAATCTTTGTCGCACCGTCTCATTTCTCATATGTAAAATCCTGTTTTATAAAAATAAAATAAAAAGAAATGATAGATCTTGTTTGAAACCTTAACACAACTCTTCTCGGTGAAATGTCTGTAATAGACTCTCACATATCATCCACGTTAAAAATAAATTAAAGGAAAGCGTATTTAAACCAATCGGTTTAAGATTTATTTAAGGTAATCAGGGTAAGACTCTCTGCAGAACAGAGCTGGGTCTATCGCGGGGCCCTGAAAGGCTGGGGTCCTGGGCCAGAACCAACTTTACCTATGCCTTAAAACGCCTCTGCACACAAAGGGGAAAACTTAGCATTAGTGTGCATAAAAAAACTATGGGGCAGATTTATGTTAACTGGCGCATCCCGAGGGATGCGCCAGTTAACATGCGCCACAGTACGCCACAGCTACGCCACCCATGGTGCGCCACATTTATGATGCGGCGCACCATGGGGCAAAAACGGCACAGATGCGTGACACATCTGTGCCGGAAATGTGGCGCATTGCTAGAGTTGCGTCGCAAGCGCGACGCAGCTCCAGCAATGCTCTGGGGGGGCCTATTCTTTCAATGCTGCCTCAAGCCTTACGCCTGCTTCAAGCAGGCGCAGGGTTTTGACGCAGCATTGCCCTGAAAGTGACTGATTTCACTCAGCCACTTTCAGGAGGCGTTCCTGCGCAGGAACGCCCCCTCTGCGCAGGAACGCCTCCTCATGGCGCAGTGCTGTACAACGTGACGCATCTCCTAGATGCGTCACGTTGTAAATAGGGCGCAGGGATGCGCCACGTTTCCGTGCTGTTGCGTCACGCAACGGCGGTGTAAACGTGGCGCAAACCCTTCATAAATCTGCCCCTTTGATTTCCGAGCCTGGGGAGAGGGGAGAGAGGACCGGAAGATTCCAGCGAAGGAAGCAGGAGGTGGGAGTTAACTAACATCTGTGTCAACCTGTTTCGGCCACGGGTAACTGCACCAAGGGCCCCTCGCTACTCAGAACAAAGACAGGTGGTCCCTGGCAACAGCGGGCATTGCCTTCCATTAAATACGGGCTCACAGGAAACTCAATGGAGTCAATCAGATGCCCAGCGAAATGACTTCATCTTGGTACCTGGCACGATATCGATCTAATGAACACAAACCCTTCTTGCTCAGTCGTATTGTAGGAATCCATAGTCTGCCAAGCGGGAGTGGTCCAGTTGTGAAACCTGGCCTCTATGTAGAAAGTAGAAACCAATGACATTCCTAGGCTTTCTTTTTCTGACCTCTATAATGTCTACCAGTGACGTAGCTGGTAGGCACTGTTAACTCTCAGAGGGAAGAAGGGGGGAGTTCCAGGTGTTCACCCTCAGCTCGGTGAGCTGGTGCGGTCCCGCGGGTACGTGGGCTGCAATACAAGGATGCTCGGCCAGTAGGGGTAGCCGTAGCCGGGTACACGTCACCACTGTGTCTGTGTCCTCAGGTACCCCAGGCCTGCCGACGCCCATTCCGTGCGTATGTACCTAGCACCTTGCAGGTTCTCAGGCAAATACAGACAAATGGCCACTGGCAAAACCAGGAAGCACACGACACCTTGTGAAAACAACGCCGGACCAAAAATAAAAGCAAGGCAAATAAAGCCGTGGGTAGGGCCTGCTCGTTACAGCGCCTGAACACAGCCTCTCACCTACTAGAGGATTCTGCAGCCAGAGAAATTAAATAACTTGTTGACAGGGTTGTCCTTCATTGCTGGAGGAAAACAAGCGTTATTACATTTCGGATATCCCATTGTAGGAGAGGGCGCTTACTGTGCAATAATGACCGTGGCAGGACCAATGAATGTTAAAAAAAGGGCCGCTGTGTACATTATTAATATCAAAGACTGTCTCTTCATGGGAGGGTCCGGAGAGTGTCCCACTCCCCTAATAAATCCTAAATCGGTTCTCAAGTTAGCAGGCAGTTGAGGTAAGGTATCCCCTTTCGGCTCTAGCAATATCTGTGTCGTAACACAGCCGACGTACTCACTAAATGTTAACCCTTTAAATACTTCCCGCTCAGCTTTTCATTTTGCTGCGGTTGTTTTCACTCGTTTATCTTTCGAAGGTGGAGCAGGTTTCCCAGGCACACAGGGGATCTGAAAGGTGAGAAGAGGAGAAGCATCAGCTCCTGCGTCAATGGCAGCTCTTCTGTTTATTGGCAGGGAGGAGGGGGGGGGGAGGGGTTGAATATCAAGAAGAAGGTAGACAAAGCCCCCTCTACTCCTTGTATGTTTATATTTTATGCGTGAAGCAGGAAAGGTGTTTGAGCCCTCCGTTTATCTGTTCATACTTCCCACTGGTCCCTCTGAAGCAAGACAATCCTGACTATCACACGTATATTTACCAAACATGTATTTCACTTCTTTTTTTGTTGTTGTTCTAATCCTCTCTGTCAAATGATGAAATACACCTTTTCCTATTGCTGGAGGGTTGAGGCATAGAACCAGGCATAGAACCAGTGGCGTAGCAAGGTCAGGTGGTACTCGGTGCGAAAAATTTCTTATCACCCTCGCTTGACAAAATGGCAAAAATATGGGGCAGATTTACAAGCCCCCTGCGTCACTTTTCCGTCATTTTTAACATGGGAAATATGACTCTAAAGTGGCGCAAGGGTCTTATAATTCTGCCCCTATGTGTTTTAAAAAACATATTTTTGCCACTTTGTCACCCCCCTCAGTGATGACACCCAGGGTGAGGTTGTAGGGAAAGGGAAATCCTGTAAAGAGAGTAATTTCCCCTGGATTTCCCTACTCTTTTTCAAAACTCAGGAGCAGCAACATTGTTGTGGTGTCACCAGGGCTGTAAGTGGAAGTTTTAAAATATAGTATACGAGCCATATTTGCTGCTTATTTATCTTATGCAACTAACAACCATTGACAAAGCCAATAGTCTTGACTTGTCTAGGTATAATGTTACTTGTTGTATCATATATCTGGATGTAATGACAGTAAGAGCAAAATACAAGTCAGGCGGCACACTATGCTAAGCGCAGATTTTAAGCTTACATGGTTTTAAGCCACACCCATATTTACATTAGCCATGCCTTTTTGAGAGACCCCCGTGTGGCCCCCCTCCTGGAGCCTTGTCATGGCCCTGGGGACCGCCACCCCACCAGGGCCGGCTCCTGCAGTGTACCAGAGTGCCCACCCCCGGAACACTCTAGTTTGCAATGACAGGGCAGGAGCCACGCGGCTCCCACCCTGTCATTGCAAACTGCTTTGCTTCATTGAAGCGAGAGCAGGGAAACCTGCTCTCGCTTCAATGAAGCAAAGCAGATTGCTTTTCCATATGGGGAACAGCATGTTAGCTTCTCCCCATGTGGAAAAGCAATGCCGGCTCCCGAAGGATGCGGGGAGCCGGCTGAGACCGTGGGGGGATTGGAGACCCCCCCCCAGGGTCCCCAAAGGAGAAGGCCAGCCCCAGGGGATGTGGTTCCCAGGGCTACAAGTGTCCCGGGAGGGGGGCCACGCGGCCCCCCTCCCCAAAAGTAAAAAAAAATAAAAATAGAAAGGCCAGCCCCGGGGGATGTGGTCCCCGGGGCCATAAGTGGCCCGGGAGGGGCCCACGCGGCCCCCCTCCCCAACAGTTTAAAACATAAAAAAAGAGGAAAAGGCCATGTCCCGGGGGATGGGGTCCCCGGGGCCGATTAAGGCCTCGGGAGGGGGACCACGCGGGCCCCTCCCAAATTTTTAAATACAAAATGATAAAAGGGGGTAGGCCCTGGGGGATGGGGTCCCCAGGGCCAAAAAAATAGAAAAAGAAGGGGGCTATACATCACTCCTTCTTAAAAATATACATAAAAAAAAGACCTGCATTGCGCCGGAGGGCACACCCCCTTCTTTCATCACTCTGAAAACGCGCAAGGCGTATTTGCAGAGGGGAACAAATTCCCCTTGAATACTGGGGGTCCCTGGGGGCCAACTAGCCCGCCAGGAACCTCCAGGATGCGCCAGGGGGCTGCGTTGCAGAGAGGTGTTCTGAGGCCACACCCCTTTTTCACCTTTCTGCAACGCAGTTCTGTGGAGCTTACTGGAGGTAGCTGGTGGGCTAGTTGCACCCCAGAGACCCTCTGTATTCAAGGGGAGTTATTCCCCCAACTTAAATACGCCACGGGGTGCGTTTGCACAGTGATGAAGGGAGAGGGCGGGGCCTGAGTTTACATGTGTGCAAACATACCCTGTGGCGCGGTTTAGGCATAGGCATAGGCATTTTTTTTATATAGCGCACTACTTACCCGTAGGGTCCCAAGGCGCTTCGACCGCTGCGAAACCCTTTCTGGCTTCCCTGAGAGATGGTCCCTTAATGGGTATCTCCAGGGTGAGACCAGGCATCCCCGGCGGTCTGGTGGGGCCATTAGTGAAGATGAGGCAAGCTAATGCCCAGAGTTGCCGAGTGTGATCGCTGATCAGAGTGGGCACCGAGGCGAGAGAATTATCGAGTCCGCTGACCCTGGTCCAGAAACCTGCCGCGCCGGGAATCGAACCCTGGTCCCGGGCCGTCCTCTGCTCTCGGGTCTGCCGCCTCTAACCAGTGAGCCACACTACTAAGTTGGGGAATTAATTCCTTGTCAATCCTGAGGGTCCCTGGGGACCAGCTAACCCACCAGGTACCTTCAGTAAGAGCCACGGAGCTGCGTTGCAGAGTGTTGTAAAAAGGGGCGTGGCCTCTGAACACCTCTCTGCAACGCAGCCCCCTGGCGCATACTGGAAGTACTTGGTGGGCTAATTGGCCCCCAGGGACCCACAGGATTGAGGAGGAATTAATTCTCTAACTTAAAACGTGCCAGAGGGCGTGTTTGCAGACATGTCACCTCAGGCCACGCCCCCTTCCTTCACCACTGTGCAAACGCGCCCTTAGCGCTTTTAAGTTGGAGAAATAATTCTCTTTGAATACTGAGGGTCCCTGAGGGCCAACTAGCCCAACAGGTATCTGTAGTATGTGCCAGGGAGCTGCGTTGCAGACAGGTGTTCAGAGACCACGCCCCTTTTTACACCTCTCTGGAATGCAGCTCTGTTGTGCTTACTGGAGGTACCTAGTGGGCTAGTTTGACCCTAGGGACCCTTAGGATTCAAGGGGACTTAATCTCTCAACTTAGAACAGCCACAGGGCGCTTTTACACAGTGGGGAAGGGAGGGGACGGGGCCTAAGGTGATGTGTGCAAACATGCTCTGTGGTGCGTTTTAAGTTGGGGAAATAATTCCCCTTCAATCCTGAGAGCCCCAGGGGGCTAACTAGCCCACCAGGTGCTTCCAGTAAGCACCACTGTGCCTTTGTTGCAGAGAGGTGATCCAGGCCGTGCCACTTTTTACACCTCTCTGCAACGCAGCTCTGTGGCGCTTACTGGAGGAACCTAGTGGGCTAGTTCAGGATTCAAATGAACTTAATGTCCTAAATTAAAAAGGCCACAGGGCGTGTTCATACAGTGGTGAATGGAGGTGACGGGGCTGAGGTGATGTGTGCATACACGCCCTGTGGCGCATTTTAAGTTGGCGACAAAATTCCCCTTCAATCATGAAGGCTCCGGGGGGCCAACCAGCCCACCAGGTTCTTCCAGTAAGCACCACTGGGCTGCTTTGCAGAGAGGTGGTCTAGGCCGTGCCCCTCTTTACACGTCTCTGAAATGAGGCTCTGTGGCGCTTACTGGAGGTACCTACTGGGCTAGTTGGACCCTAGGGGCCCTCAGGATTCAAGGGGACTTAATCAGACAACTTAAAACTGCCGCAGGGAGCGTTTACACAGTGGTGAAGGGAGGAGACGGGGCCTGAGGTGACGTGTGCAAACACGCCCTGTGGTGCGTTTTAAGTTAGGGAATTAATTCCCCTTCAATCCTGAGGGACCCTGGGGGCCAACTAGTCCACCAGGTGCTTCCAGTAAGCGCCACTGAGCTGTGTTGCAGAGAGGTGGTCTAGGCTGTGCCCTTTTTTACATCTCTCTGCTACGCAGCTCTGTGGCGCTTGCTGGATGTACCTAGTGGGCAAACTTAAAACGCAGCACACGGCTTGTTTGCACAGTGGTGAAGGGAGGGGATGGTGTAGGAAAGGGGCTCTAAATATACTGGACCGAAGTAAAATCAGCTGAACTACCAATTCCAATTTACTCACTTGTTATCAGGAGAGACCTCAGTGCTGCATCTTTGAGCCCAGTACAGATCCTGAAAAGTAATTCTAACCATACTTACTAGTAACTTGAATTTCCTTCCATAGGCTAACATTGACTGGTTTCACTTGGAAATTCTTCTAAGTGTGGAGTTTTGGAACTTACAAATATTCCTCTAAAATCAGCCGAACTACGAATTCCGATTTACTCACCTGTTATCAGGAGAGACCTCAGTGCTGCATTTTTGAGCCCAGTACTGATCCTGAAAAGTAATTCAAACCGTACTTACCAGTAACTTGTATTTCCTTCCATAGGAATCCATTGTCTGGTTTTCACTAGAAAAGTTTCTAAGTGTCGATTTTCACAAACTACAAATTTTCCTTAAAAATCGCCTGTATGACTTAAACGCATTCTTTCAACTGTTTACAGGAGATGCACCAGTGCTGGATCCATTATCCACCACTGAGTAAGAAAAAGTAACAATAACACTACTTACCTGCTAAGTGAATTGCCTCCCGTAGGATAACATTGGTGATTCTATGTGAAAAAGTTTCTAAGTGTCAACTTTGAAAATACAATAATATTCCTTAAAAATCACTCCTGTAACCAAAACGCTTTTACTCAACTGTTTACAGGAGATGCCCCAGGACTGAATCTAGGATCCAGTCCTGCGGTTAGAAAAGTAATCCATAAAGTAACTTAATTGCATTTAACTAGAAATTCCCATAGAGCTCAATGTTGCATTGTGTTTGAAATTGCGTTGCCCATTGCAACAACTGTAACTACTGTTCTTAAAAGTCTATTGCCTATTTGCAAAGTATTTAAACTAAAGTAATTCATTCTGAGAAAGTATATTTTGTAATGTAATGTATAATGTAATTATAATGTAATTTAAAAAATAAAATATCTAAAAATAAATAGTTAAAAAAATTTAGTAAATCAGTATTAAAAAATAAATATAACAATTAATACATTTAAAATTGTCATTTACAAAACCTTTGAAATTCACTGAAAAAAACCATAGGTTTCAGACATGTTATAGTTAGGAATTAGCATTTAAAAAACCTTCAAAATTCACTGAAAAACCCATTGGTTTCAGACATATAATAGTTAGGAGTTAGCATTTAAAATACCTAAGAAATTCACTGAGCAAACCATAGGTTTTAGGGGTGTTATAGTTAGCTGGTCATTTCACTCGTACAAAACCATTGAAATTCCAACGTTATAGTTAGGTGTACTAACTATAACTCGCCTGCCAGCAATCCACTGCTGATGATGTCACATATTACATCAATCATGACAATGGTCAGTAACATCACTGATGACATCACTGATGACATCACTGATGACATCATTCACGTGACAACTGATACATCTCATCATACACTAGTATAATCTTTCAACACTCATTATAAAATATGGAGTACTATATTTGAAGCCATTGACACACCAATACAAGTTTATAAAAACCCACTCAGTGATGCCTACATCTACACACACATTTAAACACTTACCTATAGATTCACTCATACATGCTAACAAAGATCAATAGAACACTATTAAATATACTTATACACCTACATCCACATTACACACCAGCACACATCCTATTCACTTATGCAGTCATCCTACTCACTTATGCAAACAATTGATCATACTTACATTTACTAAGCTACACACTTATGCACACATCACTTTATTTATTCATATAGATAGTAACTCATAATTAGTGTGTTATAAAATTACTATTACAAGTATACAGTTTTCGATGCAGTCACTCATACAATCACTGAGTTTTATGTATACTTATTTATATACAACAACTATCACATACACTGCCTTTTATATTTCTACTTTGTTGGACATTTATCATTGAGAGATATATTTACTCATCACCACACCCATAAAGAGATTCACTCACCCAAACAACTCTTTCCACATACAGTCTCAACTTCATATACCTACTAAATCAACTATTTACATATCTGTGGACAGGCACACACCTCTCACCCTACCACACACACATTCCCTATCCCATACAAATACTCACTTAACTAATTAATAACTAATATAGACTTTCATATAGCTTGTAACCAACTTATGTACTTGTTTACACAACAAGAGAGAGAGAGAGTGATACAGATATTCACACAGTTTAATCACTATGCATATATTTAGTGAGACACTTTAAATTAGTCACTTAGAGAGTTAATCACAGTGCTATTCAATCCTCCATCAAGGCACTTATACATCCACTCAGTCTTCAATGCAGATTGCTATATAAATAATACTTATTTAAATATCGAACCAAACCACATTCACTGGATGATGTTATCAGTGATGTCATTTGAGATGTCATCGGTTATGTCACTGACCATTCGATGAATGATGTAATATGTGACATCATCAGCAGTGGATTGCGGGCGCGCGAGTTATAGTTAGTACAACTAACTATAACAGAGGAATTTCAATGGTTTTGTACAAGTGAAATGTCCAGCTATAACACCCCTAAAACCTATGTTTTTTTCAGTGAATATATGAAAGTATTTTTTCTTTGTCCATGTGGACCTGTGAAGCACTTGCACTTTAAAAGGGCTGAGCATATTGCATTGTAATGTGACCAAGGCCGAAGGGACGGTCGAAACGCCTCATGACTAACTGTTTATTGGGGAAATAAACTGTATGCTGCAACAAAGTTTGTTCATGCCTTGTATTTCACCTGAGTGGTGGAGCGCTGCGAGGTATTGCAGATATATATATATATGTATACACAAAAACAAGAGTTGCCCCTCAGTGGAATGGCACTCACAGGTAGGTAAAAAGCTCTTGGAAGTAAGCTGCTGCCACAGACATATCACCCCACTGCTTTTCGCTTGTCCGACGCGTTTTGGGCTACGCCCTTCATCATGGACAGCCTTGGTAGAATCACAGCAAGCAAAGCCATACAGCCAGCATATCCCCTCTTTTATTTCAACCAGGAAGCTCATGTGAGCACTCATGATGCATTTTGGGCCTGGAAGTACACAAAGTATTTCCCAAGTGGGTCGCATGCTATGAGACCACTTAAAAAAAAGTTTCTATAGGGAATCAACAATGTCTTGTTTAATTGCTTTCATGTTCAATCAAAGCACCTCCTCCATGGCCGGGCTAGCCACATTGATGCACAAAAACAAGAGTTGCCCCCTCAGTGGAATGGCACTCACAGGTAGGTAAACAGCTCTTGGAAGAAAGCGCTGGCACAGACATATTATCCCACTGCTTTTCGCTTGTCCGACGCGTTTCGCGCCAAGGCCCTTCATCATGGACAGTCTCTGCAGAATCGCAGCAAAGAAAGCCATACAGCCAGTATATCTCCTCTTTTTTTTCAACCAGGAAGCTCATACACATACACTCATATACATACATATATTTATAGTAATGACCTAGTTTCCATAGCAAAACCATTTTTTGTTTTTCTAATAACTTAGGTGCCTTCATGAACTAGTTTGCCACTCACTTCAGTTGCGGTCTGTAAGATTAGGGGTGATTAGTCAAGTGGGGGCCTAGGATCCTCCACGGATCTAACAGATCTCATGCTGAGATCTGATTGGCTACCAACACTTCAACCAAGAAGTGTTGGCAGCCATTTTAGGACTTTAACTCAGTCGAGTCCCAAACAAAAGAGAAGGCGAACAGGCTACGAATACCCTGACACCCTAGGACTGGTGGGAGAGTTCCCCATGGACACCACCAGGGCCTAAAAGCATTTTTTGTAAATATTTTCTGCAATAATTGCGGCAGATCCACGAATCTTAGGAAAAAAACAAAAAAAGTGCTATCTCCTGTGCTTGTTCATAGTTCAGCCCCCAGGTAGGCCAGGTCTAGGGGGCATATATAAATAAATCTTTTGAGGAGGGGGGCTCACGCGGCCCGCTCCCCATGGCTGATATTGGCCCCGGGGACCACCACCTTCCCGGGGCCAGGCCAAAGCTAAATGTATAGGAGAGGGGCAGCGCGTCCCCCCTCCTTAGACCAGTTATGGCCCCAGGGACAGTCATTTCCCTGGGGCAAGACCAATAAAATTAAAATCAGGTGGGGCACACAGGCCCCCCTCCAGGACCCTTCACGACCTCGGGGGCCGCCACGTACCAGGGGTAGACCAATCGGAAAAAGCGAGTGGGGGGCTGCATGGTCACCCCTCCCAGACTATTAACAGCCCGGGGACCACCACCTCCCCAAAACTTGGCCAAAATTCCAAAGGGAAAGGGGACCACGCAGGCCTTCCCCTTTGGCTGCCGTTTTCAGCCATGGGGACCACAACCTCCCTGGGGCAGGTCGTATAGTAACAAAGGAGGGAGGGTATGCACCCCTCCTGTAGCCATTAATGGCTTTGGCACTCCCAGGGCTGGCTCCCCATGTAACGGGTGCCCACCTTGGGGCATAGCTGTTTGCTCTTGCTTGGTGGGAGCTTTGGCAGCTCCTGCCGAGTGAGAGCAAACAGTAAGTCGGCCCACAGCAGGTGGGAGCAGGAAAACTGCTCCCGCCTCATCATCTGTTTTCCTGCCCGCTGTCATGCAGGCAGAAAAATAGATGAAAAAATTGCTCCGACATGCAGTGAGCAGCATTTTTAGCTGCTCCATTCATAAGGAAGAAATGTCGGCTCCTGATGGATGTATTGGGGCTCCCCCGCAGTCCCTAATAGTGCACACTGGGTGCCCTGGGTGGGGCCAAGGCACCCGTCAACAAGTGGTAGAGCCTGGGGGATGGGATCCTGAGGGCCAAACCCTGCCCAGGGAGTAGGGCCCCATGGCCAACCTACCCTACCAGTAATTGGCTGGGTCACGGGTCATGAGGTCCCATGTCCAAAATCGGCCTGGATAGGGGGGCCATATGGCTCCCTTTAATTCTTGGCAAGGCTCCGGGGTTGGGTCTCTTAGGCCAAAATCAGCCTGGGGAGGGGGGCCACCAGGCCACCTCCGCTTTTGTAAAGGACAAATGATCCAAACTTCCTAGGCTTGGCAAAGCAAGTGTGTTTTCTCAACAATTCCACATTAAAAATGATCTGAAACCCTTCCTGGAGGTGAAGGCATCATTGATCTATCAGAGCGCAATCTATAGTTATTGTGACAAGTGGGTTCATTCTTATTCCCTGCTGGTGAGATCAGAGTCCATGGTTCTCCCTTTAAATTACTACAATTATGCAAATTTGCAAAATCACCTGGAAGCTCCACCCATTTGGCCGCACCCCATCCACCTTAGTAGTATACAAAGCTCTTCTTGCCTTTTGCCAGGATGATGGACAGCTTACGAAAAGGCCCCCCAGCGTGTGTTTCCCTAATTAAGTTTACATGTTCTTGAAGCAGAAGAATATGAGGACATCTCCACCAAACAAAGAAGCACTTACATTATATAGTTAAGAGAAAGTACCCTTGTTTGGTGGAGATTCACCTTTTTGTACTCTTGTCATCTTCTCCGTAGAAGAGTTCATGTTATCATAGATGTCTGGAATAGGTACTAGCACATTGCCAAAATTAAACGCACAGAATGTTACTGGAGACATTTCCTTCTGGTCCATTATGCAGCTGTAGTGTAGACATTTATCCAATGACTTAGTACTTATTAATTAATCAGGAGAAAGTACTCCAGTTAGGTAGACATTTTGTGTAAAACTGTGGGACCTTGATAAAGGGGCAGGTGGGGTTCTGTTCAGGCCAGTGACTCACACAGCTACTGACACACCCACACAGCTACTCAGATGTCCACTCATACACCCATTCTGCCCCTCTCACATCCACTCACAGACCCACACAGTCATTCACACACGCATACAGGCACTCACACATCCACAAAACCACTCACTCACTCACTCACCCACTTACAGACTCATACAGACACTCACACACCCACTTACAGATCCATACAGCCACTCACACACCCACTCACAGACCTATCCAGACACTCACAAACCTAGTCACAGAGCCATGCAGAAACTCACACACCTACTCACAGACCCAAACAGCCACTCACACACATAATCACTGACTCACAAATCCACTCACACACCCTCAAAACTACTCACATGGCAACTCATGCACCCTATAGACACTCACAAACCCACTCCCAGACCCACACAGGTACTCACACCCAATCACTGACCCATACAGCCACTCACACACCTACTTACAGACCCATACAGCCACTCACACACCCACACAAACCACTCACACACCCACTCACAGATTCATGCAGCCACTCACACACCCACTCACAGATCCATACAGCCACTCACACACTCACTTACTGACCTATACAGCTACTCACACACCCACCATCAAAGGTTACTGGTTACAGTTAGGAAATACAATTAGAAAACCTTTCAAATTAAAATTTAAAAACCAAATGTTACAAGGAGATTATAGTTAGGAAATAAAAATAAATTAATTTACTGAAAAAAACAAAAGGTTACACAGACATTATAGTTAGAATAAATAATTAGAAAGACCTTAAAAATTCAACAAAAAATCAAAGGTTACAGGGATGTTACAGTTAGGCTCAGATTTCTCATGCACAAAACCATAAAAATTCAGCAGTTATAGTTGCCTGAGCTATCTATAACTTACACCCCTACAATGCACTGCGTATGGCCTCACATATTACACCACTCATGACATGGTCAGTGATATCACTCTTGACAACCCAAATAACATCAGTCAAGACATCACTGATGACATCATCCACAGAACCACTCGCACAACCACCCATGCACACCTACAACCAATCACACACCCACACAACCACTCACACACTCACTCACATATCCATATAACTACACACACATCCAGTCACATAGCCATACAACCAGGTGCACGCCCATTTACAGATCCATACAAACACTCACACAGCCACAAAACCACTTGCACACCCACATACCCACACAACCACCACACACACACAACGACCCACACACCCATATAACCACTCCCACACAGCTACTCAAACACCTATTCACATACCCATATAACTACATACACAGTCATACAATCACTCACACACAATGACTCCCACACATACTCACAAACCCATAAAACTCCCATACTCATTTAACCACTCACTTGCCCACTCACCCACCCACACAAACACTCACACAGCTACTCACACACCCAGAAAACCACTCAAAAAACCTATTCAGAGACCCATACAGCCACTCACATACCCATTGACAGACCTCTACAGCCAATCACATACCAACTGACAGATTCCTACAGCCACTTACACGCCCATACAACCATTCAGACACCAGCTCACAAACTGATACAGACAGTCACACAGCCACTCAGATTACATATGGTAGAAATAGTATCACTCATTGGGACAGAAGGAATAGTAATTTAACATATGTAGTAGTTTTGTATATATCTTTAGGTCTCAAAATGTTGTCATGAGTGAGGTCATTTGAAATGTCATGAGTGATGTCACTGAACATGTCATGAGTGATGTAATATGTGAGGTCATAATCAGTGCATTGCCAGGGAATATGTTATAGTTAATTCAGGTAACTATAACTGCTGAATTTCTATGGCTTTGTGTATGTGAAATCTGAGCATGACTATGATATCCCTGTAACCTTTGTTTTTTTTCAGTGGAAAAAAAAATATATATATGGTTTTAGTTACTTTAAATATACTTACCATGCATGATAAAGGTTTCTGCGTGGTAAAGGCATGCATGGTAAAGGCATGCATTGTAATACCATATATCCACCCTAAAAGAAAAATTACCATTGCACTATACAGGCAAAACAGTATGATCGTCAATGGCACAGAGAGTAAGTCACCTCCTATTCCAATACCGTGACTGTGTTTGCAACCGGCAACAAGGAATGGGAATTAAAGTTGATACATTTCGAACTATAACAACTGCAACTGTAGAGGTTGGTGAGGGTGTGGCCAGGACAATTTTCATGATATCACTATTGGCTGCCATTCGTCTGTGTGTCGGAATGGTAGGCCATACATCCAACTTGATGCACCATCGTTTTTAGGTGGGTACCCTTCTGCACTTGTAAAATCTCAGTTTCTCATGCTCTACATCTCAGTGGCTAAGATACGCCTTTGCGTGGGCTCGACTCCAAGCCACAAACAATAAAAGTCGGTGCCGTAGTCAAATTCTCTTCCTACCGGTGTGTCAGATGAATGAATTGAGGTAGGACCGACTGATCTTTTCTGCCATCAAAAGACAATAAAAATACTCAACTTGATTTGGGCAAATTTACTCCGTGTAAATTGTAGATCTATATTTAACAAATTGCAATTATCTTTATTGTTACTAGGTTACAGCCACCTATTTATATTGATTTGAATAATTTACTTCTAACTGAGACAAAATAAACAACATCTTTCCTGGGTAACCCACTTCCTGTAGTGGATGGGGGAGTGGCGGCTATTATTTATTTCACTGGAATACTCATCATGTGTTCTTGACCAGTGCAACCAGTTCAGCAGGGCCAGGCTGAGAACCAAAATCTCTCTCATTTCCCTCTCTGACCGCCTTCTCTCTGCCTTCGCCTCCCTCCCTCTCTTTCTCTCTTTCTTGAAGCCTTCCTCTGCCTGCAGCAGTTAACCTCGGAAAGCTGGTGAAATCTTAATGTTGCATTGTTTTCTTATTACAGCTGCTACTCCCTTAACTAAGCTTAGCTTATTCTTGCACATAGCATTTAGTACCCATTTTCCTTACCAAACATCAAATTGCATTCCAAACTTAAGTGGATTTCTTGAAAAACTATTACATGTGCACCACACTGCCTTAGATAATGCAGCAGCTAAATGTGCAGTTCTTTGTGATGCTAACTCGCACTCTCCAATCAATGGCTTTCCCACAAGTGTCTTAGTTGGCTGCCAAGTTGGGAAGCTGATTAATATTCCGATCCTGTCCATGTTATGGCACTCAGTGCTCTGGGCAAAGGCCCTTTCTTCCAGGCTTGTTTCCTTTGTTGCAGCCCTGCACTCTCCCTGACTTCAGACCGCGCCTACTCTCAAAAGGCCTGTTCACATGAGTCCAAGTGTACCACCCCCCTGTCTTTGATATGGCACCACCCTTAGCAGGCCACCATCTGATTTGTATTCCTCCAGTACTTCCTGCGTGGTTAACTCAAGGAGGAAACACTTGTATAGCTTAGAGTTCTGATTACTAAATGTGTTTTATGTGTGTACATTTGTAGCATGCTCATTACAAACTTCGAGGCATATTTACAAGGAGGTAGCGCCGCAGCATCATTTTTTTTGTCATTGCTCAACATTGCTCCATATTCACAAACTGACACATTGAACCCAATGCTTCAGTTAGTAGAGGCTTGCGTCACATTATACCTGCCCAGGCATAATGTAGGCAGGGTAGGCATTCCCACCTTAAAAGCCGCATAGAACTGAGGCAGTGAAATGTACAACTTTTCTACTCCGTCACTGTACGACTTGACTATGTCAAAATACCAACGCCTTCTAAAACCAGGTGTAAGGATTGACACAGGGTTTTAACATGGGACTCGCCTCTGTGTTCTGATGCGTTGCTGGAGTTATGTCAGTCTTACGACCAACTCCAGCAATTCACACATCTGACAGATCCGCGAATCCTTGCGCCGTGCAGCACTGTATTGTAAATACAGCGCATCCATGATGTTGTTAGGGAGTTTGCGGCAGGCGAAATAAATCTGATGGATCGATGCTGTTGCGTCAGTTCTTGTAAATATGCCCCTTAGTCATTGCAATGCCGTAAATGCATAGCCAGAACTTTGCAAGAATGAACGAGCCCTGCTATCAGCACCATGTCTTGGTAGCCAGTTAGCTGCAGACCCTGCAATAAGCATATGATCGCCAGTTGAAAAAGTGTCCTGAGAGGAACCCACATGTCACAGTATAGTCCACGTTGCATGGAAGTAGGGCTGATTCCAGGACAAGCTGCCAACAGTGGGACACAAGTTTGCCCCTGCAGGCATCCAATGGGGCTTCTGTGTCAAAGTGGAGAGGGAAGCTATTTATATTTGAAAGTGGCGGGTTACAATAAGGGTGCCAAACTAGTGAGCTCATCTTTCACGAGGTCGAACCTCCCTTGCCCCCCCAAATAAAATAGACAAATTGGCTCAAACAATCAATTTTTCTGTAAAAATGTCAAATATATTTTCTCAAGTGGCTCTCCTACAATGATACTACTTTATGGTCTACTAAGCAACCAAGGTACATTTGTAGAGTTCCTACCCAATAAACAGTATGGTAATTATTATTTTTCTTAAATTTGACCTAACAATTGGTAGAAATGCAATATGTTTCGCCATTTTCAAAAATTCTTCTTCTCTTCTGCTTCCTTTCCTTTTCCATCCTGCCCTTTCAATGTATTTGCACACTTAATCAATGTAGATGATTAAATACTTTCACATGAGTCATGAAACAACAGACAGAGCAACAAGTGCGTGGCTTAAAAACACCATAGCTAAAAATCTGTGCTTAGCATAGTGTGCTGCTCGTCTGGCATTTTGCTGTTTCTATCATTGCATCCAGATATATAATACAGCAAGTGGCATTACACCCAAAACAAGCCAGAACTAATGACTTTGCCAATGGTTGTTAGCTGCATAAGATAAATAAGCAACAACTATGACTTAGTTGTATATATAATATTGGAAAAGCTTCCATTTTGAAAAGATGAGTCTGTGAAAGAACTATAACGAGTCTCTTTGATGTTACCTCAAAGACAGTGAAGGGTAGTACCACCCTTCAGAGTTAAGATTTATCTGTTCACCTAGGGTGAGGGCAAAAATGGAGAGCCCGAAAGGGACCCGTCTCGGCACCTGGTTTTTAGAACTGCTGGTGCGGAGCACCGGCAAGACCCGGCCCACTTAAAGCCCTGCATGGACTACTGCATATTTGGACAGGCTCACATGCCTACGTACCTAAATCACGTCGGTAAAAGCCAACAAGTGCCAGGGACAGGGACCAGATGTGAGAAAATGGCCATCCTATAACTGAGATGCCCACCAGAAGCCAAAGAATGTTAGTTTGCCACTATTATGCTAGAAACAACATTGTGTTCACAAACATGCCAAGAACAAAGATCTTCAAAACATGCCAAGAATTGTCACTTTATTAGAGGATCACTATTAAGTGACGGATAACCACCACCACACCTGGACTGCCACCTTAACACAGATGTGCACACAATGCCAGATTATAATGTATGCTAGAGCTAGCCACTAATATGCCAGGGATACTGTATACTGCCCCTGAAATGGTCACCACTATGCCCTTAGCTGGCCACCATAAGGATACTTGATAACCACAGCTATGCCTGCCATGGCATCAGTCGCGGCTCGCATGACTTATGGGCGGAGGGGGGAGGGTGGGTTGACACGCAAGGGTTCGTGTGGGGGGGTGTTAATTTCTTTTTTTTTAAACTTACCTTACCGGGTCCTGCGCCACCTCCGCTCCTCGCCTGGTCCCAACTACTGCGTTTCCTGGAACAGGAAGCATCAAGCATGCATCCTCCCTCCCCTCCTTAAACCAATCACAATGCTGCAATGGTTGTAATTGGTGCGGACAGCGCCCTCTCGGGCACCTGTTAGGAGGTCATTTTCTCTATGTAGGCTGCGTGCAGCCTACATAGAGAAAATGTAGAGTGCGCATGACTAGTTTGGTCGGCAGTCAGGGCCTACAACAGTGGTCAAGCCATTCCCCCCAACCCGCCTACCCACCCGCCCCCAACCAGGCACACCCTCCCGCCAGGACCCTGCCTTCTGCTTTCTCGCAGCGCAAGAAGCAGAAACATAAAATGGTATTTAAAATACCATTTTATGTTTCTGCTTCTCGCACTGCGAGAAAGCAGTGGGGCAACGCTCTTTTGCCCTAACGGAGGAGCCGCCCCTGCATGGCACCCATAATGCCAAAGATGCCAAGGCTACCAGAATGTTAGAAGTGGCCAACAACCCAAATGGAAACAACAAATGACAGAAATGCGCACAATGTGCTAATGCAACCACTATACCAACTAGGGGGAATACAATGTTAAAGAATTACAGGATATCTAGTAGCGCTGTCATTCTCCAACATTAGCACAACAATCTTTCAATGATGCCCACCGTATGCCAGGGCCTCATTAAGAAGGGCAGGCCGCCATAATAACAAGGTCATGGCATAGTATAAAAAGATAGACACAAAATGTCATGTCCAACATTATGCCAGTGAAGCCGGCCGCCACCAAAGAGGGAGACGAGCAAACACGCACGCACGCACAATGTCTCTCTCTCTCTCTCTCTCTCTCTCTCTCTCACGCACACACACACCACCTAGCGGGTATGTGTTCGAGTAAAATCAAACCCGAGAGGATGTTAAAGAGAGAAGCAGGGCTATGTTTTTTCCGCATGGAGAAAGAGAAAGCTAAATTAGACTGGAAAAGCTCTTCACTTTAAATGGAGCTGTGTTTCATTGTCATTGTAATGAGATGTTAATGAGTAGCAGACAGGGCGTCAGAGGAGGGGGCTTTTTAGATCTGAGAATGTCTGCTATGATGTGGAGGCATGTGAGGCCCCATGGGGAATGGGGCAAAGTGAACAGGGGGCAGTGCAAGAAGAGCTTAAGAGAGAGTTTAGGATAGAGCGAGAGAGAGAGCGAGCAAGTGAGCGATAGCACCGAAAGAGAAAGAGGAGTGTGCTGAAGGAAGTGAGGGAGGGGTACAGATGAACTGCTTATACTTAAGTGAAAATGCAAAACCACAAATACCAGAATGCAAAGCAGAAGCCACAGCTGGGAGACGTTTTTACAAAGGGCTGTGAGCAAGTTCACGTCGTTACTCCCTTCCTCACACCATTCCCATACCTCTCTCTTGCTTGCCTCATCTGAGTCTTAGGGGCAGATGTATCAACAATATGATTTGCGAGTCCTTAATTGCGATTTTTTGCGAATCGCAATCGTAAAATGGGATGTATGTACATTTTTGCGATAAATTAGCGATTTCTTAAAAATCGCAGAATTGTTTGCGATTTTTCTGCAATTTCTTAATTAGCGAATTTCGTAAAAACGGGAATCTGAAATGCAGGAACAGGCTTGTGACATCACAACCAGGAAGTTTCAGTGATTGCTTGCACCTGCTTGCCTGAGCCACACCCAGTGGCAGTTGGAAGAGTGTTGTGAGGCAGAGCAGACCTGTTTGGAGAGCAATGGAGTCCCAAAGCACACAGGAGGAATTGTCTGCAGAAAAGAGGAAAAGGAAGCAAAAATTCTCTGAAAAAGAACAAGAAATCCTCATTGAAGAAATGGTTTGTAACTATGAGGTTCTTTTTGGCAAGAAAGCACTTAAAGTTCCTGGAAATCCTGGACAAAGTAAATTTAGTTGGAGTTACCACTCGCTCCATAGATGAAATAAAGAAGAGATGGTATGACATGCGACTAAGATCCAAAGATCCAAAGAGAGGCTTGCAGAAAGGATTAAAGAGGCGAATAAAACTGGTGGTGGTACATCATCTGCAGACCAACCTACACCCCATGAGGAATTAATAGAATCAACCCTGCTTCCAGAGAGTGTGAGTGGAGTGGCTAACATTGATAGCTCAGACCCTACACCAACTACACAAGGTAAGATGCATGCAAAGAAGTCCATAGAATGTGTGTAATTAATGTGTGTGTGTCCTGTGCATATACTCAGTTTGATAAAGGGGGAAGTCTAGTGACACTGTTAAACCTGTAGAAAGCAATGCATCATGGGAGTTGTAGTGCAATAATGATTGTCACACATATCATCATAGAAATTCATGAGTTGTCTGCAATTGATAATGAAGGTAGAAAAACAGTGTAGTCCAAGGATTTGTCATAAATGAAAATACTTTATTTGTAAGAAACACAAACTCATTTATCACACTCTATATCCACAGAACAATCAAGGGAATCCAGGGAAGAAAGTGACTTGGATAATTCCCCTCTACATGTTACAACTGATACAGAAGAAGGAGGTACTGAGGCCACTGCCTTGTAAATTGTAAATTGTTACTTGTATAGCGCACTACTCACCCACAAGGGTCTCAAGGCGCTTGTACGAATACCGCTGTGGAACCCATCTTGGCTTTCCCTGTGAGGCGTCCACTCCTGGGCACCCCCAAGGTGGAGGCCAGGCATCCTTAGCGTTGTGGGGGTCGTTGTGGAGATTAAGCAAGCTATTGCCCAGAGTTGCAGAGTGGGACTCCATGATTGGAATGGGCACCGAGGCGAGAATGATCAGGTCCGTGGAATTTTTTAGCCCAAGACCCGCCGAGGCGGGGAATTGAACCCTGGTCCCAGGCTAGACCTCTGCATCAGGGTCTGCCGCTCTAACCATTGAGCCACACTTCAGTCCAAATATGCAAACAAAGCGCAGACATGTTGCCCCTCTACCAGCAATGGAAGATGATGATAATGCAGATGGAGGTACAGTGGCCAGTGAGACTGACACAGTGTTCCCTCAAGACTCACAAGACCAACCACAAATACCAAGGAGGCCATGGTCATTCAGGTTGGAGACATGTAGGAGCAGCAGTGGGCAAATTGAAGGTGGCACTGTTTTTGTTGGCCTTGAGCAGGATATACTTCATGTTCAGCGCCTGCACACAAGACACTCAGGTCAATCAATAGGCAGCTTTTGAAATTAAATAACAAACAAGAAGGCATGGCTGCATCAATAGAAAAACTCTGCCTGACCCTTGAACGCACAGAAAGAGCTCGCAACTGGGCTGCACAGACAGCACATGTGAGGATGCAAGGTTACACAAAGGCAATTAACAGGCTTTGTTCTGTCACTAGCAATTTCACCAGGCGCAGCATTAACTGCAGCGTGAAATGAGCGACTGCACACGTGACATGGCTAAAAGTTTGGACAAAATGACCTCTGTGCTAGAAATAATGCAAACATCCAACTCTGGCGCAAGCGCTCTCCTTGGCTCAGCTGATAGTGAGGACACCTCCAGTAGGAGCAGTAGGAACCCCACTCCAACAGCTCAATTGACCCAGCGCAGGAGTGGAAGGCGTGCTAGTACAGTACCTGAACAAGAAGGCATGCAATCACAGGAACAACCTGCTTCCAGCCGCCTGCGCAAAAAATAATTTTTTGAATGGCAATTTATTCATCATTACTGCATTGTGGAAGCTGTCTTTTGTTCTACTTATGAACATTTTCGTTTCCTTCATTTTTAATTTAACATTTCTGCACAATGCACTATGGTTTGTCTGTTGTGGATTAAAACAACAATTGTAAACATGAGTCTGTAGTTTGGATTTTCTTACCTAAAAATAATTTCGTGTAATCTCTGTCCTTCTTTGTCGGCCTGCCATTACACCAGCTCCTGCAACAGCCATTCTAGGTGGAGGTATGTCATTATCATCAGATGAGTCAGACTCACTCACTTCAATGTCTGGGCCTTTGCGCATGGCCATGTTGTGCAGCATTGCACATGTTGTAACAATTTTACAACCGGTTTCAGGACTATATTGCAATGCTCCTCCACTTTTGTGTATGCATTTGAAACAGCTTTTTAAAATTCCAAATGTACGTTCAATGACCCCACGTGTAGACCGGTGTGCCCTGTTGTACCGTCTTTCACTTGCATTTGCAGGATTCAAGTATGGTGTTAGGATGAAATCACGCACTGCATAGGCACTATCACCTGCATGTGAAAAAAATATAGTAACTGTATGTTCCATTTTCAAATGATGGATGGATGGAGGTTTGCATGAGTGTTACTCACCTAGCAGGTATCCGTCTCCAAACTGACCATCACTCAGACGTCTATGAATTGCGCTATGTCTGAAGATAAAGGAGTCATGTGTACTCCATGGATACTTGGCCACAATGTCACTGATAATGTATTTGGCATTGCATATGATCTGGATGTTGAGAGAGTGGTAGCTTTTTCTATTATGAAATACATATTCAGTGGCTGCAGGTGGAGTGATTGCAATATGAGTTCCGTCAATGCATCCAATCACATGTGGAAAGCGTGCTATTTGATAGTAATCCAACTTTGTTTCCTGTATGGCTTGTTGTGTATTTGAGAAATATATATGATGTTGGCGTCTCCTCAGCATTGCATCCAGGAACACATGAAAGAAGCGTGATAGGGCACTTTGTGACACTCCACCAACCTCTGCAATGACACTTTGAAAAGACCCTGAAGCCAAAAGGTGCAGTAAGCACAATACCTGCACATGTGTTGGAATTGATTGTGTCCTGGCTGTAGGATGTTCCAAAAAAGGTTTCAATTCATTAATGAGGTCCAAAATGGTGTGTGGATGAAGTCTGTATTTGTCATATATCTCCTCTTGAGTCTGCTGGAACAGCGTAATGCGTATTCTGAAGATTCTCTCCTGCCTCTCTGGGCAAGAGCTTGAATGCGCAGCCTCCAAGCAATCCGGTATAGTTCAGCCATTTTGGAATTGAAAATAATGCATTGTGGGTGCCTTTTTATACTTTTTTTCTTTTACCACCTGCTTGTATTTGGTGTTAATTGCGATTTCTTATTTTGCGATTTTCAGAAATTCGCTAATTGCGATTTTTAGATACATCCTGTTGCAATTTCTTAAGCTGCGATTTCTTGTTTGGGATTTTCGCAAAACTCAAAACATGCAAAATAAGGAATCGGTAAAAAATTCTCAGAAAAACACTTCTCGCACACTAAGAAATCGCAACTGTTGCGACTTCCTAAAACTGCGATGCGATTTCTTCATACATGCCAGTTCCACTTTATTTTGTCGCAAACGCTGGGAAATTGCGATTCACAGCGTTTGCGACATAAAAAATCCTTGATACATCTGCCCCATAATCTCCTAGGGATAAAATACCATTCTCCTCCTTCTCTTTTCCTCTCTCGCTCTCTTCATTTCTCCATTCCCATGGGTGCATGCATTGGTCTCTATACTTTGCTCTGCCTCTACTACAGAACCGCAAATTAGTCTTTGGGTTAGGATGAATAATGAAGACACTTCTATTTTTTTATTGACTTTTCAGTTTGGAGACCTGCAAAAATGAAGAAACAGCCAGCACAGGTTGGGGAGAGTATCATCCAGTGGGATTAGACGTCTGTGGTTCTGATCTTCCTAGGGGATCACTAGGTGAACCAAACTAAAAGAAGCATTGGCAAAGTTAATACCTCTGGCATTGGCAAATGTTCAATATGAAAAACATGGCAAACATAGAGAAAAAATACAAATTAAGGAGTGGCCCAGCATCCGAGAAGCACCCGCACTTACACTGAAGTGCACATTATTCAAGTAACAGCACAAGTGATCTGGTTAAATTCCACCTCTCACACTGCAAAACAACCAATGGATGTGGAGAGCAGACTTATGCTGTGGTAAGGAAGAGTTATATGAATTACACTGGAATAAAGTAGTGGATCAAGGCAAGAGTGTTGGCCTAAAACACGTCTGCATGTTTGTATGTACGTATTTTATTGTTTTGGAAAACATGAGGCTGTTGAAAAAGCTAAACCTGTCTCTAGGCCAGACCTAAAAAATGTTGCAACAAGTTGGGGCTGTGTGGAATGGTGAGTGGTGAGTGAAATTGAGAGGATGTCTGTGGCAGAGATCATTGCACTGACCACTAATCATTGTTTACAATACTAGTAAGATGTTTTGGTGGGTGCTGCACCTGCAGCACAATTGTTTGTGCACACACGCATGCGTGAACCAAGATTAGAAGGGGCAGTGCATTTTAGAACGATCATTATCACATCAACTGGAATATCTGAACTTGAGGTTCTATACCTAAAACCAGAGCCAGGCTGAGAGCACAAACTAGCCCTGGCAATTTTATCAGTCTCAAATGAAATTTACAGACAATGTCCTTCGCAGTTCTCCTCCTACCTTTCCAACCAACGCCAGTTTGTTCACATGGGCCCCTCCAGGTCCCAAAAGATCCCTATTTACTGTAGAGTCCCCAAGGTTCCACTTTGTCCCCTGTTATCTTCAGCCTATACGTGGAGCCTCCTGATCCCCTTCTCACAGATAACAGCATCATGATTCACCAATATGCTGATAATACACAGTTTCACTTGAAAGTCTCTAAGGCTTCAGACATCCAAAGCTTCAAACTCTGCCTACACCAGGGGTCTCCAACCTTTTCTGTAGTGAGAGCTACTTCTGATTAGTGACAATCCTGATGAGCTACTGAAGGCCAAGCAGCTAATAGTGCATTGTTCCCAGAGACCCCCTACGCCCAGGTTCATTGATTAGTTAAGTGTTCAACACCCACCACAGGTTTCAAATGTTACTACTGCAAACAGCGCTGTGTAATGTAGCATTGTAGTGTAGTTCCCATTTTCCCTATAGGCCCTGCGCATTGGAATAACATAAACAGCAGTGTAGACGTAGGACTCCGGTCTTCTAGTTCTCTACTGACTATGTTAGACTTAATTTAGGTTTGCGCCAGCTAGCTCAGAGGTCACTGGAAACTTTCTTGACTGAATAGGAAGTGATCAGCTTCCTTGGCTCAGACAAAAAGGGATTCTGCTTTCGACAACCGCATAAACATGACAACTTTGCTCCTCAGAATAAGAGTCAATCTCTAGAGTCGTGTGAAACAATAGACAGTTATTTTACTCAGTCAGTTGTGCAGATTTACTTTCACCAGGATGCAGAGAACCCTACACCTTATCATCACCTGGATGTCCAGCAACTGCTTAAAAAAATCCAGTTATTTGCTAAGAACAACAAACAAGAAACAGCACAAATTTGGTTCATTGACACGAACCTTGAGGGCAACGAACCCCAATTTTCACCCAATATCAAGTCACTTAGATTAATCCTGGACACCATTCATACATTCATGGAATGTAGCGCCAAAGAACAAAGGTTGATTGGTGGTGATACCATCCTGCATGCCATACCAGACTCCACACTGGCACTCCTTGAGGGCATCCTACATGTTGCAGCATGACTCATAATGGTCCTGAAGAAATATGATCCATCTCCCTCAGCCTGATTGAACCCAATTGGCTGCCCTAGCTGGCTCACATTACCTTCAAAAGCTTTACATTACTTTCAAAGCAATCACGACTAGCAACCCTGCTTATCTTGCAGTGAAGCACACCATCTCTAGTGGTTCTAGGCACACCCACAGCTAGGACACCATCAGATGGCCGAGTAAGGAGCGTAACAACAGAAAGAAACAAGACAGCAGGCCTTTTCCATCTATGCATCCAGGATTTGGATCAACACCCCTGTACTCATCAGGACCACTCCAATGCTGCTCTAATTTACGAAAAAGTTGAAGATGCACTTCTTCAAAGAACACTACAAGACAATAAAGTAACCGTCCACAAACCAGCTACCGCTCCTATCAATCGCTGGCTTCATGGTAGTCTTTGACTCTCGGCAGCACTAGGCTACCATTCCCCTAGGCTGACCTCTAGAAGTACTACATTGTAAATAAATACATACATCCTATTCATCACTACACAATGCAGAGCGGCACAAGTGGTAGAAGCAACTAAGTTTTGTGCACAGAATGTGTTTTGCACCAAACGTTGATGCAAGCACAGAACTAACTGGTTATGGGTTGTGTTGCATAAAACGCCTAATAAATCATGCACAATTATTGTAACAGTGATGGGACAGTGCAAACACTCACAGAAATAAAGTTTTCACAAAATGGCACAAAATCACTTTGCAGAGAATCTAATACCAAAGAAAACAGATACAAGCAATCGGTTAAAGGTAAATGGTGTGATTTTCACTTATGTAATACATGTAATTTCCACAAAATTACATGGTCTATGAAAGACATATGATCATGTATCGCACTGTACATATTTGTAGTCTAACTCGTTTGCGGGAGGTGACACAATACAGCATTGCAGACGTCTGAAAATCCCTGTGTTGTAAAATACTTGAAAAATCTTGGTAGCAGTTTACTATGAGAAGCATAGACTGCTGAGTAGTTAGTTCTGCATGTCTTGTTTTTTTCCCCCACAGAGATTCAGTTAAAATTTGGAAATTTTATAAGATGTGGAATTTAATGCAATTTTCTTGGAATTCCAAATAATTCTACGTTTGATATTTTGGAATAAGTGGCCACCTTTAAGTAGGTGAGGTTTCAGGTAGAATCTGTCAACTTTCTATTATTCAACTCTGAGAACAAAATGTAAGTTACATTATGTTAGACATATTTATGTAGCACCCATTCTGCCTTGTAGCACTATCTGGTCTGGTATCTTCTCAACTTGATTTTGGATACCCGACATGTACTTGAGCTTTGGATATCTTTATGAGCTGTAATATCAATGATGTATTTGTGGTTCATTTTTTGTATAGGATGTACGTTTTAACCTTTTGGTTGTTCTATTGATATTTTTATACAACATGAAAGGGAGTCTCAATATGTGCTTATACATACATTAATGAGCCAAAGGAGCCCCTCGAATGCCACCAATTATATTTTTAATTTAATGTTTTGTCTCCCTGATGGTGACCAACTCCCCATGAGGAGGTGCAGGTAAGGAGTTTGCTGGTGCCCTTTCTGGACACTGGCAATCATCTGACTGTTGTGGCCCAGAGCTCTCTTCTAGTCCACCTCATTAATAAGCATCAGGCATCAGGAGTGATGTCACACACATATCAGAGGGACTTGGGGAGATTTCCTAGTCCCTCCCAGGTACATTCGGATGTATGACGTTACCACGTGGTACATCACAACGCGGTACATCACAACGCAGCTTTTACAACGCAAGTCGTTACCATGACTTTCGCTGTAGGGTGCTGGACTTAGGAATAGTATGATTTACTATTCCAACTCCAGCCTACGTACAGTAGGGAAGGTTTTGGAATAGTAAATCACACTATTCCTTAGTCTAGAGCACCCTCCAGTGCAAGTCGTGGTAACGACTTGCGTTGTAAAATCTGCGTTGTGATGGTACTGCGGTGTTTTGACCGCATAGTAAAGGTTGTTTCCCGGTACATTCAAAGAGTTGGGCTGCTCCAGCTGCTTCTCAGCCATGCTTGACCCACTTCTTTCCAGAGGTGGGGAGGGAGGCAGGTAGGAGAGATGTTGGGAAAGGCAGCTCATCTCTAGACAATTGTTCCTATCCCACCAACAGTAGAAACGAACCAGGAGGTGGAGAGTGGAAGGCTTGGGACTAGGATTGTTCCTACTCCAGCCCCTTCCAATTTAGACTTCCTGGTTCATTCCACACAGCTCCTTCACCTCAGAATGCTTCTCTTTCCATCAGTCTAAGAGGAAGGAACTGTGAGTCTGTGCAACAGAAAGAAGCCAGCTGCTGTGTCATTTGTTTTGAGTCACAGAAAAATTCTAACCAGCATCTGGCTCCTTGCTGGGCACAGACACACAGTTCCTTCTTTCACAATGATCCTCTCCCCATGAGGTGCTTTGTGAGGGAAGCAGATGTGTGTGGGTCCCCCAGCAAAGAGCCAGAGGGAGAATGGATTTTGTCATAGCCATTTGTGTTTAAATGTAAAAAGAGTAATTCCCCATAACATCTTTTGGTTGCAGATATGTAAAATGCTTGTAGTTAGTTAAAACACGCATGAGACTAAGATCCAATAATTTGAGCCGTAGTCTATATACTGCTTTTCATTGGGCACTGGCCATGGCTCACTTAATAATGAAAATCGTAACACATATGAATTGATGGTGAATAACAAATATCTATTTTTCAGGAGTCTCTGGCAATCTGAATTTAGTGATAGGGCATCATTTGTACCACACAGAATTCTGGATTATCCATTATGGTAGGCTATTTAGAGGATGTTTTTCGAAAGAGTGTTTGTGGACACCGGCCCAAGAACTTGACCATAGAAATCGCAAGAATGAAGATTGGAAATTGATTCTTGACGTGTGGGTAGTTGAAGTTCTTGGCTCAGGGTTGGCCAGCACTTAGGTAAACCTACAGATAGAGCAAGATTGTTGAGTCATAGGGGCATATGTAGGTAATCTCCATTTTGCGATTCTGAAATAGTGATTTTTAAGGAATCGCTATTAGAGAATCGCAAAATGGAATGTAGGTAATAATTTGCATTTTTTTTGTGATTACCTAATATTCCTTATGTTTTTTCCTGCCAAGTTTAAGGTTGTGGATGGTGTGAAGTCCTGGTTCTTCATGAGACCCGAGGAGGCTGAATGAGGGCCCTTCCCGGGTTAAATGCCAGCGAGACGAGGTGGGTTGGAGGGACGTCGGTCATCGTTCCTTGGAATCCTCAAACAGGCATGGAGAGAGAGTACACTCTGTGTCCAGATCCAGAAGCTCCCGGTCTGCAAGTCCCGTCAGTGATGCAGAGCATCCTGGAAAGTGAAAGACTTGATATACTTTGCTGGTCTATTGTTATCTTACTGCCATAACTCAAGGTATAGTTTTTTCTTGCTGTCATAATGTATGTGATCCTCTCTGATGATTAATATAACGGACTGGACTAGGGCCGTGTGGACTATGGACGTACTCGTTTTAAAATAAACCCTCAATTGTGGTAGGGCAGAGTTGCGGGCTTGGAGGGAGGATGCTGCTGGGTGGTGGTGCCAGGCAACCCTACATTTGTCATTCAGTTATTGGGATGACAGGCACTCTGCTGTTGGGGATGTGGGTAATTTTAGACCTACAAGGCAGTGTTGCAGGGTGGGGGGAATGTTATTGGTGTTTTTGTGCTGTTTCCTGTTTTTTTGGGTTGTGGTTGCTTCAGAACAATTGCTGCGCCCTAGAATGAATGAGATTTGTGGTTTTATGTTTGCTCTGACTATCCGTAGGAGAGGGGATTGGGCCGAGGGTGGGGGTGGAGGGGATCACATAGGACATGTAATAAATGGTTAGTGGAGGGTCTGAGGGGAGGAATATATTTAAAGACCAGGGAGACAGACTAAACCCCCATTCACAATATGACAAAACAATGAAGACTGTCACTGGTCTATAAAAATAATATGGGCGAAGAAAATGCAAAACGCTCTGTGTGTACCTGTAGGGTGTATACTACAAAAAGGAAATGAATCCCATCAGCCCACCCAAATGGCAGAGCATCATCATCTGGGATAACTCGCAAGATGGTCCGGCTAAGGAGCCACACACCTGTTGGTATTGTGTGCTTCTCCAAACCAAAGGAACCACCAGTGATGGATCATACCAAAAGAAAAAATATGTTCATAATGGTGAGGGAGAAAAATATGTGAAAAGAAATCAAAAGTGCAATGTAAAATTGGCTACCATGACATAAGGGGAAATTTTATTGGGGAGATATCATGGTGTCAATATTAAAAATGAGTGTATGACAGTTTGAAATTATAACTGTCTGCTATGGATGGTACTTGGTCAACATGTTTCAGCCATTGTATGAAGAAATAACCTACCCGGCTATCATCAGGACCTCTGGAACACTACTGCAATAAGGCAAATAAAAAGCTACTGTGAAAAAATGAAAATAGCACATAGCAATGATACCAAACATCCTACCGTACGCTGAGTTTTCCAAATCGGGGATGTCTGTTTTACAACTAATAAAGGATTCTTTCCTGAAAAAGGGAGATACACAGATACATAAAGACAACAAATAGGTAGAACACAGCCACATTTTTATAAACATTGCGCCACATATTTCTTTTTGCCTAAAGGTCATTCTTCAAAGCGATAGGTTTTATTTATTTGTCATTTTTTTACTCACCCAAATAGGCTTGGGAGAAAGCCTCGCCTCTCCTGGCCACTGGTCAGGGATGGAGGCCCGCTCTATTTATGAAATAAAAATAATAATGGATGCCTAATTAGGTCAAACCCATAGTGTCATTTCACTGGCATACCAGCTAAAAACCTAGGCCCTCATTTATGAAAAGTGACGCATCGCTGCGTGAAAACAGCGATGCGTCACTTTTCACTGCGCACTCCTTACGACATTCCTGATGCATCATATTTAATGTATGACGAATCATGTCGCAAGGAGTTACAGATACGTCAGTATTTCTGACGCATCTGTTAGCGCAAAAGTGACGCATTGCTGGAGTGTGTCACAAAAGTGACGCAACTCCAGCAATGCGTCCTTTCACATGGGGAAAGCCCCATGTGAAAGGGCTTGCGTCAGTCTTACGTCTGCTGTGAGGCAGGCGCAAGATTTTGACGCAACAGAGTCCTAAAAGTGACGAAGTGAAATCTCATAGATTTCACTGCGTAACTATTACGAGGCTTTTTTGGGGGGAACGCCCCCTCTGCATACATTATACCTGACGCAGGTATAATGTGGCGCAGGGGTTTAAAAAGTGACGCATCTACCTAGATGCGTCACTTTTTAAATATGGCGCAAGGAGGCGCATTTTATACACCGCAGGTGCGTCACAAAAAGTGACGCACCGGCGGAGCAAAACTGACGCAAGGCCTTCATAAATAAGGCCCTTAGGCATTGGATCTGAGCATATAAGAGGCAGCAGAGTCGACTGAAGCTTTGCTGCTTATTGGTTAGTGCAGCATATATTAACTTCCTCCCTGATCCTGGTCAGTACCTCCCCCTCGGCTCAGGATCAGTCCAGGGGTACCGACGGACAGGTGAGGAAGCACTTTCAGCGAAGCTCCTTCTCCACCACAGCACTTTCAGCGAAGCTCCTTCTCTACCACAGATTCAGCGAAGCTCTTTTCCACTTTCTTCTTGGACCACGTTTTAGATGCTGAGCCTAATATGATGCTGCTCTTTACTTATCCACTAAATTATCATGGAGTTTTACAACCTGTTCTGAAGAGTCTCTTTTAGTGCACACTAAGTAATTTACTGTTAGAATTGGAGAACATTATCACTCCTGTCTTACAGGTAGATTCATGAAGCCAAAATCGGCTCGCAAAGGGCCAGATTCTGAGAATCTGGCCCTTTGAGAGCGCTATTTTTGCATTTGGGATTCATCATCCCGAATGCAAAAATCACAATTATAGAAATCGCTAAATTGCGAAGAATCGCATTTAAGGAATCTCAATTAGAGATTCCTTAAATGCTATTCATGAACCTTTTTAAAATTGTGAATTCGCAATATGGGGCCGCTATTTATCGCGAAGTGTAACTTCGTGGTAAATAGCAAAAACTTAGAAATATGCACTTTAGTACATTTTCCTAAGTTGTATATTACACACTCACATGTCCTTTGGACATATGTGTGCGAAACACCAGTGTACATTTGCATTTCAGGGGTGCTACAGGGTGTCCTTTAGACACCCTGGCACCCTTGAAATTGCGTCCTTATTTGCGAACCGCTAATTGCTAATCGCAAATAAAGAATGACTCCCCGTTCATTCCTATGGGCCTTGAGGCCCATAGGAATGAATGGGAAAGCAATTTCTTATTTGCGATTAGCAATTAGCGATTCACAAATAAGGATCATTAGAAATCGCTAAATAAATTGCGATTTCTACATGCATCCTGTTTTGCGAGTCTTTAATAGTGATTCCTTAATAATCGCTATTAAGGACTCGCAAAAGAGGACTTTGATTAATCTGGGGGTTAGTCTCATGGCGGCCATGTTGGGTGCTGCCTCTTATTTGCTCAGAACCAATGCCTAGGTTTTTAGCTGGTATGCCAGTGAAATGACGCAATTTTTATAAAAATGTGGCTGTGTTCTACCTATTTGTTGTCTTTATGTATCTGTGTATCTCCCTTTTTCAGGAAAGAATCCATTGTTATTTGTGAAACAGACATCCCCGGTATGGAAAACTCAGCGTACGGTAGGATGTTTGGTATCATTGCTATGTGCTATTTTCTTTTTTCACAGTAGCTTATTATTTGCCTTATTGCAGTAGTGTTCCAGAGGTCCTGATGAAAGCCGGGTAGGTCATTTCTTCCTACATTGGCTGAAACATGTTGACAAATTACCATCCTTAGCAGACAGTTATAATTTCAAACTGTCATACACTCATTTTTAATATTGACACCATGATATCTCCCCAATAAAATTTCCCCTTATGTCATGGTAGCCAATTTTACATTGCACTTTTGATTTCTTTTCACATATTTTTCTCACTGCAATTGATATCCCTCACCATTATGAACATATTTTTTCTTTTGGTATGATCCATCACTGGTTGTTCCTTTGGTTTGGAGAAGCACACAATACCAACAGGTGTGTGGCTCCTTAGCCGGACCATCTTTGGAGTTATCCCAGATGATGATGCTCTGCCATTTGGGTGGGCTGATGGGATTCATTTCCTTTTTGTTGTATACACCCTACAGGTAGACACAGAGCGTTTTGCATTTTCTTCGCCCATATTATTTTTATAGACCAGTGACAGTCTTTGATCACATAGGAAACCCTGCATGGCGACACAACATACGAGGAGCTTAACAATTCTCTCCTGGAACGTAAACGCCTTGGGCGATAAGATAAAATGCACCATGGTGCTCCAGTACCTGCGGTGACACTCCCCGGATTTGGTACTCCACCAGGAGACCCACCTCAAAGGCACCCATTATTTGGCTCTGAATCAATATGGTTACACACTTAGGGAACACGCCGGATTTACGACTGGCTCAGGAGGCACTGCTGAACTCACAAAAAATTCACTTCCCCTCATTATCAAATGGACGTGGTGCAACCTGCTGGGTCACTATGTAGCCCTCTCGGGGACGTGGAATTGACAGACACTCAATGTTTACTCGGTCTATATTCCTCCAAGGTTACATGACACTACATTTCCTGAGCTTAGTAGCCTACTCCTTGACTTGCCACAAGGGACCTTGATCCTTGGGGGGGACATGAGTATGTCTGCGGATGTCGACAGGGAGACACATTCGTCCAGGGCTAGGGACTCCTGGTCGCCGTCCTTGTTTGCACATGCACTGGGTCTGACGGACCTCTGGAGGAGTCATAATCCTGACCTGAGACAATACACACATATATCTGTGGCTCAAGGGGGCAGCTAGCACATAGAATACATTTTCACACTTTCAACATCGGTGGGACTCTTCCGGGGAGGATGCCACAGGGCGTGCAGTATCTCTGACCCTTCACCGGTGGAGGTTCAGATGTGTGGGCCTTGGCGAGAGGGCTCGCTCCCGCTGAGACTGGACCGCACCCTGTTTAGGGATCAGGACTTTAAGGATCAATTTGAGGAGAGCACGGACCAATATTTTGCTGTGAATCAGTACAGTAAGACTGCATACTTTGGGAGGCATACAAGGTTGTGTCTTGGGACTTTGTGCAGGTGACCAGTGGTGTCAGATGCAAAGAAAAGCAAGCACAATGTGATGCCCTCAAGCAGGAGATCCTAACTCTTCAGGTCCTGCGAACACTGCCGAACGCTCACACCAACTCAAACTCAAACAGAAAGAGCTAAGGGGCCTGGAGGAGAACGCTGCTTGCGAGCACTCGCTGGCAACGCAGAGGAAAGTTTATGATCTGGGGACAAGGCAACAAGCTTATTGCGTGGCTTGAATGGCGAGATAGGAGCCGCAACTTTGTCTACGAAATTAGAACTGGGGAGGGTGTGCGCAGCAGCTCTAGAGCCAACTTGGCGGAAGTGTTTGCAGATTATTACGAAACTGTCTATCACTCGCAGACCACGCAGGAGGAGGGAGAATCCTCAGATTTTTTTAAAGATTTACACATTTTTTTTTTTTTTTTTTAACATCATTTTTATTGCATCACCAATATAAAAGTACAGACAAGATATTCAGCAAATGATTATGACTTGGACCAGTTCAGTTGAATACATTCGTTGTTCGTCCGGGGAGCTCTCCCCTCTTGCGATGCGGGCAGCTTCATCTCCGTCTTGGTCTCATACGTCTTACATTGTCTGACCGCTTCATTGTGCACATAACCCTGGAATGCTTTTGTGATTTACGCCCCTCCCCCTCCCCAAATTTCGGTACCCCAACATCCCTCCAAACCAGCTTCCTATCCGCCCTCCCCCGTGGTCGCGCTGCGCTTGAGTAACCATGTATCAGTGCCTGGTGTGTTGCAGGAGGAAGCAAACAATCGCTAAGGTGTGTTCTCCTGTATAGTGTTAGGGTCTGCTCCGGCTAGTTCGCTCTCGCCTTCCTGCCCCTCATCGTCCACATCCCTGAGCGCCTGCACCATCACCTCCCATGCAGTCGCCCTTTCCAGTGCTTTCTCATCATTCGACCTCCAGGCCATCTGGTATCGTAGGGTACTATCACACGCGGCCCATCTCAGACACTCCCCATACCATCTTTTATACGTGGGCCCCACTCTGGACTTCCAATTTCGTGTGATCTCCCGCTTGGCCAGGATAAGCCCTAAATCTATAAATTTACTTGACACCGTATTTCTAGGTGTGTGTGGGAACCAGTGAAGGATGCCAACTGCCTTAGTGTATTGGATATCCCTGTCCGTCGCCCCGTTAAGGGCCCGTCCAACTTCCTGCCAGTAGTCGCCTAAAGAGGGGCAATCCCACAGCATATGACAGAAATCCGCCCCCGCTGTATTACATCTGGGGCAAGCAGCGTCGGTCGCCCCAAAGTACTGTTAGATTTTCCCGGGCGTAAGGTATGCCCTGTGGATAACATAGAAGTGGATTAATTGGAACCTGGCATTCCTCGAGCTCTTCCGCGCCCTCCTCAGCAGTTGGCCCCAGGTCGTGTCTGGTATCTCCACCTGGAGGTCCAGCTCCCACTTGGCCTTCAGGGCTGCCAGAGGTTGCAAGGCCTCCCGCTGCATCCGCGAGTACAGGCATGTGACGGCCTTAAAGGTTCCCGCCGCCATCATGGCGTACTGGCAGGCCATTGAGGTACCTGGTTCCTGCAGCCCTTCTCCCCAGTGGGCTCGCATGGCGCCTGTGACTGCCGCGTGCAGCAGATAGTCACCCCTCGGTAGGTCAAATCTCTCTTGCAGGTCCCGAAACGGCAGCAACACCCCATCTTCGTAGAGGTCACCCAGCACGTGTACTCCCGCCTCCTCCCACCCGAGCAAGCGTGACCAGTCACCTCCATGTGGGAGGGCAGTGACCATTCCCAACGGTATTTCGGGGGCGTACATAAGGCGGACACCCGCCCGCTTACGGGCCCGGTCCCAACATAGACGGAAAGTCTGCTCCTCGACCGTCAGGTCTCCCACTCGGAGTTTCTGGTGCAGCGTGATATAAGCCAGAACGTGTCGCGGGGTGCCTTCGACTCTCGCGTCCTCGGGACCTCTATAAACTCTTGCCACCTCCTGAGTAAAAGTCTGCAGCTGGGCAGCGAGGTAATATCCTTCGAAGTCCGGCACTGCCATACCTCCCTCATCTTTGGGGCGTAGCAGCGTGTCGAGCGCTATGCGTCTCCTACCCGTGCCCCACAGGAACGCTATAATCAGTGACCTCAGGCGTTTGAAAACCGAACTCGGGATCCATACCGGCAGTGTCCTAAAATAGTACAAAAGCCTGGGCAGGGCTATCATTTTAAGCAGGGAAATTCTACCAGCCAGAGAGAGCGGTAGAGTCGCCCAGAAGTCCATAGATCCACGCAGGGCGTTAATACAGCGAGTGACGTTGCCATCCAGCAGGTCGGACGGGGTGTGGTAAACATAAACCCCTAGATAATGTAGGCAGCGCGGCTCCCACCGGAGTTCCTGAGCAGTGAGTGGGCACGGCTCTCCCGGCCTCAGGGGAAACAGACAGGATTTAGGCCAGTTGACCCTCAGGCCCGATAACCTACCGAACTGCTCCAGTAGCCTCCGCGCCCCCTGAAGTTCGGCGCCGGCATTGGCCAAAAACATCAACAAGTCATCCGCGTAAAGGGAGATGAGGTGCGGCCTCCCCCTAAAAGGCAGACCTGCGTAGTGGCGGCCCAGTCTGGCTACCGCAGCGAAGGGTTCCATTGCTAACGCAAACAGTAGCGGGGACAGGGAACAACCCTGTCTAGTGCCACGCCTGATCGGGTATTGTCTCGAGATCAGCGCACCCACCCGGACCCTCGCCACCGCCTCAGTATAGAGGACCTTGGTCCACTGTATATATCCGTCTCCCAACCCGAAGCGGCGCATCACCTCATACAGGTATCCCCATTCGAGGCTGTCAAATGCCTTCTCAATGTCGATGGACAGGACAAAAGGGGAGACGGTGTCTGGCCAGTCCACACCCATCAGTCTCGTGAGTCTGCGGATGTTATGAGTGGTGTTGCGTGTCGGTATGAAACCGCACTGGTCACCATGAACCAGGCTCGTCATGTGCACCAGCAATCTGTTGGCCAGAATTTTACTGAGGATTTTGTAATCCGTCGTCAACATAGATAACGGACGGTACGAGGACAGCGCCGCACCCTCTCTGCCCGGCTTCAAGAGTGGGATCATAAGGGCCTCGCACATAGAGCCCGGGAGTCGGCCCTTCTCCTGCGCCTCATTGTATACCTCGCGCAGCCGTGGAGCAAGATGCTCTAGGTATTTGCCATAAAATTCGATCGGTAGACCGTCAAGGCCCGGGGTCTTGTTTCTAGCCATCTGCTTTACAGCGCAACCTATTTCTCCGAGGGAGATTGGCCGCCCTAACTCTTCTGCCTCCGAGTCCTCCACTCGCGGCAACTCTAGCCCGTCCAAGAACTCCTCAAGCTCCTCCGTCCCTCCCGTATCACCACTCAGATAGAGCCCCTCATAATAAGCTCGGAACTTGTTCAGGATCCCGGGTTGGGTGTGGCAAGGCTCCTCCCCTGGCTCCTGAATCCTCATGATCGGCCCTCCCCCCCGGATAGGGTTAGCAAGCCAAGCCAACATCGCCCCCGCCTTATCACCTTCCGCATGCGCCCTCGTCACGTATGCCTTGTGGTCGAAGCTACGCAGCCGCTCTAGCTCTACCGCCAGCCCCTCCCGCGCCCCGCTAAGCCCCTCCTGCAGTTCTGGGTGATTCGGGCGCCTCTTCTCAAGATCCCTCAGCCGTGTCTCAGCCTTGTCTAAGTCATCCAACAAAGTCTTCCGTGCCCCTGCCGTGTGCCCAATACAGTGTCCCCGCACCACCACCTTGAAAGCATCCCATTCAACCGCCCTCGTGGAAGCCGAACCACTGTTCTCCTCAAAATACCTCTCGATACGGTCACTCAGGGCCTCCCTGAACAACAAGTCGTCCAGGGTGTCAGGTTGCAGGCGCCATGTTGGCACGCAGTTAACAGTCACCATCCATTCCAGAGACATCAACAAGGGGTTGTGGTCCGATATCGTCCTTGCCAAGTATTCCGCCCCTCCCACCGCAGGGAGCACACATTCCGAACAAAGAAACGCATCCAGCCTCACATGTAAATCATGCAGGTGCGAGTGAAAGGAGTAATCCCTAGTGGTGGGGTGCAACGCCCTCCATGCATCCGTGAGGGCCCAGCTCTCCTGCCATTCTAATCTACGCTTGCCGATCCTATGTGCTGGGGACGCGCGTAGCGGGGGATGGGACCTATCTAGTAGCACATCCTCAACCAAGTTGAAGTCCCCCCCCAGGAGGACCGGCCCCGCCAAGTAACCCGCCAATTTGCCCGAGACGTTAGACAAGAAAGCGGGCAGGTCTACATTAGGAGCATACACATTGCAGAGCGATATCATCCTGCCTCTCAGCCTTCCTTCCACCGCCACATATCTGCCCTCTGGGTCTATCGATGACTTCGAGACTTGGAAGGGGACCCCCGCCCGTATCCAAATCAATGTCCCCCTCGCAAATGCTGAAAATGACGTGTAGAAGAACTGCCCCCTCCAGCGCCTTTGTAGAGCCGCCCCTTCCTGCTTATTTAGGTGCGTCTCCTGCAGGAACGCTATGTGAACCCCCCTACGCTTGAGGTACGCCTGAACCTTATGTCTGCGCGTCATGGACTGCATGCCCCGCACATTCCAGGTCACACATTTCAACGCTCCAGTACTAGCCATTCCCCCCTACACAACCGGACCATACAACAAAGAACAGTGTTCGCCCAATTCCCGCGACCACGGGCCCTCCCTCCCACCCTCTCCAAACAGGAAGCCAAACCCCTCCAACAACTACAACCCCTTGAGCAACCCCAACTGCTCGCAACTCCCACCCCCCCAGGACAGGCCCCCCCGCAACTGGAAGTACCCCCATCCAAACCAACACTCCCGATCACCCCTCAAGGAAAGGTGGTAATATTCGCAGTCCCCACTGCGGTGACCTTAGGGGCCAGTAAGGCGCGGCTCAATGCTATAGAACCTCCAACAGATCAGCCCCGCGCGCTCCACCCCACAATCCCCACATTACAGATCCCCAAAACCTCAATCAATGTCTTTCCACTGCTGCGGGTCCATCGCCCCGGTGTCCAACCAACGAGTCCATTCCGCCAAACCAGTTCAACACGCCTCCAGTATCTCTCCCGAGGTCTGCGGCGTCACAATAGGGCCCCGGGCTCCACCAAATTCCGACTGTCCTGTCTCCTAGCCCGTTCCCGGGGCCTCCGAATCCGTGCCCTTCCCAGACTGAGTCCTGGCGGCTCTAGATAAGTCCACCACCGCCTGTAGGGCCGCCTGCCTCTCCGCCTCCGTCTGCGACATCGAGGGTTTCCCGGTCCTCTTGCGATTCTTTCTGATCCGTTGGGACTGTCTGATCGGCTTTTCCATCTTGGCCTCTTCCTCCCTGGCCTTAGCACCGTCCGTTCCTGCCTTATAAGTATCCCACCAGTCCCATGCATCCGCAGAAGTCGTAAAGAATAAAGACTTTTCGTCCACCACCACTCTTAGCTTGGCTGGAAACAACAGGGAGTACTTGATGCCTTCCTGGCGGAGCTCGCGCTTGAGGGACAAGAAGTTTGCCCGAAGTCGCTGAGTCTCAAACGTGTAGTCCGGGAACATGGTGACTCTGTTGTTTTCCACTTGAAAGGGCCCTGCCTCTCTCGCCCTCTGTAAAAGCCAGTCTCTGTCCCGGTAATGGAGCAACTTGAACACCACCGGGCGAGGAGGAAGGCCCAAGGCTGGCGGACGCGCCGGAACTCTATGTGCCCGCTCCAGGGAGAAGAAGGGGGACAGGCCTTCAGGTGCCACCTCCGGCCGCAGCCAGTTATCCAAGTAGCCCACCATGTCGTCGCCTTCAATTTTCTCCGGCAGGCCCACTAGGCGTACGTTGTTGCGCCTGTTCCTGTTTTCTGCATCCTCGGCCCTCCTTTCCAGTACCTTCAGACGGTCCATCACGTCGGCCATCTGGGCCTTCACCGTTGCCTGGGACGGGGCTAAGTCCTTAACCGTGGTCTCCACGGATTTCACCCTGTCCTTAAGTTTGTCGTGGTCGGCCTTCAGGAGGCCCAAGCCCGTTGCCACCTGAGCTATATCCTGCTGTAGGGCATCCTTTGTGGTGGCGATGGCTTCCAGGATGCGATCCTGCATCCGCTGTAACGCCGCCTGGTCTCTCTCTGCTCCTTCCGCCGCCTCAGTGTCGGTCGCGCCATCCCCCTTCCCCTTCGGTTTCCCCATCTGGGCCGGGATGGGCGGTGGTCCTCAAATATGTTCTTGGTCGCCCTCCGAGCGTCGCCGGGCACCGTCCTCCGGCCGGGTTCTCAGGTCCAGAAATGTCACCAAGAGGCAGGAAGCACCGAGCGGTCGTGTCTCGGCCAGCGCCAGTTGCGCCTGAGATCCGGGGTTCTCGTCTCCGAGTCACTGTCGCACCGTTGTCGCCCCAATCAGGAGACGGTCCTCAACCACCGCCCAAGGGCGCGCCCAAAGTTCTACCAACACCTGGGGAGAGGCGCGACACGGCCGCCAGCACCCCTAGCGTGTCCGGGAGCGGTCTTCAGTGGGTCTCCGGGCAGATGTCTCAGTCACAAGCGATCTCATGCCATCGCCGCCATTTTGGGGTCCGCGACTTCTCGGCCGAGTTCAGCCTTCGAAGTTAAGTTACTGCTGCGGGAAGGCTCGGTGTCGTCTTCCGCGGGTCCCGGACCCTCCGCAGTACCGTCCAGTACCGGATAATGTCCTTTATCTCGGGGTTCGAATGAATTTTCAGGATATTTTCCGGGATCGGGCACGGAGCTCCGAGCTCACGCTGCCTACCTCCTCGGCATCCAAGCCACGCCCCTTAAAGATTTACACATGCGGGTAATTGGGGATGACGATAGAGTAATGCTAGCCTCAGACGTGACGGTAGAGGAAGTCGAAAATGCCATGTGCTATTTACAATCCGGTAAGGCACCAGGCCCCAAAGTATTCCCGGCAGAAATCTTCAAATGTGTAGCAAGTAAACTTGCCCCGCACATGCTTGCTATGTTTCAGGGAGCGAGAGATGAAGGTGTGCTCCGGGAGATTTACGCATGGGAACCATAGTGGTCATTCTTACAAAAGGGAAACCCCACGATCTCTGCAGTTCCTACAGGCCCATCTCCCCTTTTTTTAACTTTGAGGCCAAAGTCTTAGCTAAAGTCATAGCTAACCGTCTAATCTCGGTCATTCAATCCCCAATACATCCAGATCAATCTGGGTTCATGCCGCACAGAAGCACTAGGCTCAATCTGCGCCGCCTATATGGAGTGATGCAGATGACTCAGAAACTCACAGACACACCGGCTGCACTTCTGTCTCTGGACGTGAAGATGGCGTTCAACAGTATTGAATGGGCATACCTCTTTGCAGTCCTGGAGAAGATTGGTCTTGGCCCTAATATTCAACAATGGATACGACTCTTGTATACCGACCTGATGGCGCGAGTTAGTGTTAATGGCAATATTTCTAGATTCTTCATGCTTCACTGGGGCACTCGGCAGGGGTGTCCTCTATCACCGATGCTGTTTGCCCTGGCACTGTAACCATTGGCTGTTTGGGTACGGGGGGACCCAGCAGTAAGGGGTCTAGATCTAGGAGGCGGCTGGGAAGAACGTATTTCTTTATACACAGACAACATCTTGCTGTATGCTCACAACCCAAGACAAACGTTTCATCGCTCATCCATATAATACAGTCCTTTGGTACCTACTCAGGATATTGCGTTAACTGGGATAAAGCCCTGGTGTTCTCTTTGGCGGGAGTGCTGCCGCCCTTAATGTTGGCATGTTCGGGGTTGGTTCCTAGGGAAACATTTAAGTACTTGGGGCTCTGGATTACCAAGAGTCAGGAAGACTTTATGCGGCTCAATGTACAGGCACAATAGGTGTGCTTGAGGGAGGATGTCGAGCATTGGAGCGGGCTCCCAGTCTCCTTGATGGATAGGGCGGTCCTCTTTAAAATGATGACCCTCCCTCGCCTACTATACGTAGTCCAGAATACTCCCTACCAGATCCCGGAGTCGTTTTTTCAATCCATTGAGTCCGAGCTGCGTCTATTGCTTTGAAGGGGAGGTAACCCCTGGATTGCACTAAAGAAACTCATGAAAGGTGTGTATGACGGGGGCCTAGCTGTTTCTGATATTAGGAAATACTACTGGGCATCTCAGCCGTGAACGTTAATGGGTGGGCTTTTTCCCCATTAGAGGAACCGGCGTATAGGGCAGATCATTTGGCCTTCGGCATCAGCAGTTACCTCACTGAACTATACCGGAAGGGGAGAGGAAACCCGCTCCTCCAGGTGCATACCCGAACGGTTACTGATGTCTGGCATAGAGCAACCAAAATGACCGGGTGGGCAAACAAACTTACAGCACAAACTCCTTTCTGGGAGGGTGGCCAATTGGAAGCGTTGACGCGGCTCACGGGCTACCGGAAATGGAGCCTTATAGGCATTGACCACTTGAAGGATGTCTGGAAGAATGGGAAAATATTTGACTTTGACACACTGCAGAGACAGTTCCAAATGGGAAGGAGGGAGTATCTGTGATACCGACAGATGCGTTATGCGCTTCATTGTCATTTGCAAGAGGGGTCCCCTCTACCAGAATACTCGCCACTCAAGGACCGCCTGCTCTTGGATCCCATGATCGATAAGGCCATCTCTCTGACTTATCGGAAATTGATTAACAACACTCCAGACTTTTTGGGCCCGCTGAGGGAGGCTTAGGAGTTGGATGAGGGCCTCTTAGAGAAGAATGACTGGGCTGAAGCACTGCAGACACACCGAGAAATAGCCATAAGAGCACGGTTTTGACTGATTCAGCTTAGTATCCTTCATAGATCCTATGCTTCCAGAATAGCGTACGTTCGAATGGGCACCTGTGAGACTGATGAATGCATACAGGGGGTGTGGCGAGGCAGGGTCCTTCTTCCACATACTTTGGTCATGCCCCAGGATTCAATCGTACTGGGCTGGTATAACATGTCTGATGGCACAGGTGGTGGGTGAGAGTGTCCTGCATGACCCAAGATGGCTCATCCTGGGGGTGACTGGAGAAACGGCGTGGTCACAATGGGCCACCCTTGCGGGTGGGGTGGGCAAGAGAAACATTGCCCGAGCATAGGGAGCAGGGGCAGCCCCTACACTTACAGCCTGGAAGAAAGACCTAGACTGGTGCTATGGGGTGGAGCGGGTTATATACTCGAGCCAGGCTGACCTTTGATGCGAGCCCTGTGAAATGGTATGTGCTGATATGGGAGCCATGATGTTATGGTTTGCAGCGAGGGAACGTGGGTGTCTCATGGTGGGAATTGCCGACGGGATACATTTAAGAACTGTGAAATTTGTCTCGGCTGTCTCTCCTCAAACGTCATTTGTATTTGGGTATTGAACTGAAGCTTGTTTCATGTTTAATAAAAAGACTTAAAAAGACAAATATATATACATGGGTGGCTCTCATTAAAGCAAAATGAATGGCGACTTATTACTAAATGATTAATCAAATGCACACAAATTAATACAGTTAAATATATGTTGAGTATATAAGTTGCATTCAGAGGGGCGGGCACTAAATTACACTGCTCCACTCCCCAAACCAGATATTTCTGAACACTATACTCCAGCATGAGTGCTGGGTGGTGAGGCTTATTTGGATGCACCACTTTTACTTGCGCAGAATATTCTACAAATGTCAAACTTTGATTTAGGAAACTGAAATTTCGAGGAACAACAAAATTCCAACAATTTACTGTTCCCCTATTTCTACCTTTCTTTCTACATTTTCAATATTTAACAGCACTTCGTGTGTGTGGTTGGGTCTATCATAATGGATAACAACAGGCCAAAACTGTAACAGTGTGTAGTCATTGTACTGTCAATGTGGCCTATTCCTGTCCCATGCAGTAGGTCCACCCAAGCATGTGGGGTACCGCATGTGGGGTACTGCTTATTATCAGGAGAAGTGCAGAAATGTTGGTTGGCAAAACTTTTTCCATTTCCCAAAAGTTCTAGTCCTTTGCGTTACAGCAAATGCGATTTTTAACCGTATGTTGACATTGGTAGGGCATTCTGTGCTGTCAAATGTGCTGGGATTCATACAAGCCACATCACCCTTGTTTACCGCGAATCTCTGCATTTAAAAAAATGTCAGGATCTGGTATGTTTCTCCAGGTGGCAGCTGACCACAGACTCAAATATGTCCCTTATGGAAGCTTTCTCATCAAAAACATTCCCTGGTGCGATCACTCAGCCAGTCAATCAGGGTGAGCAAGGGTTGCCACACAATAAAAGAAACCTTGGGAAGGGTAGATGTCAAAAATAAATGATTGTGGTATGCTTGTATAAAACCCAGTGAAAAGATCTGTGACCAAATGACAGACACTATAAACCACTTTGCTTTCAGTTGCTCGCCAAATTTCTTAAACACACTGTACCCTGTTGATCACTTGTCGGCACTCTGAATCCATGGAATTGCTATTTATGTCTGGTACCTCCACATTCAGGAGACACAAAGGAACAAAGTTTGGGGTGAAACCTAAGTAGAGATAGGTTCCTGTGTGAGGAAGAGAGGAGGTAATTACAACTGTTTAACAAAATACTAAAATCTGACTAACATTATGTTCAGCTCGCTCATCAGGGTGGGGCGATGTTGAACACAGCAAGAGAAACCTTAGGATCTGAGATGTTGAAAAACATGGTTGCAACGTGTTTCCATAGAGCACTGGAGTGATACACATGGTCATATGCATCCAGAACCAATAGAAAACCCATATTTGTCTTATACCCCCACACTTAAGAGACCCAGAAGAACCTATATGGTGGCCAAGCATTGGCAGGGATATGTGAGTGAAAATTAAAGGAATTTCTATATTTTGGAGAAAATGTGACTAACGTTGTGTTCAGCATATTCTACCGGCCAGACAGACAGGGCAAGATAGGTCTGGTTGCAACAATGGATTTGTTATGTTATGTTACCAGGTTTTTATAGACTGCATATCCACCAAAAGTTCTCTTGGCACTAGAGCTACAGAAGCAATATTGAAGAGCTGAGTCTTCAAATGTTCACTACATTTGGAATAACAAGAGACAGACCTGATATCAGAATGTAGTGTATTCCAGATACGTGGGGCAAGTGTTGAGAAACTGGAGCCACCCAACATCTTCTTCTTAAAAGTAGGAATGGACAAAAGATTCAAGTGGAAAGATCTTAGATTCTGACCAGACATATATTTGTGAATGCGGGTTGAAACGAAGGCTGAGCTGCAAACCTGTAAAGATTTTAAAATAATGCAGCAGGCCTTGAAGAAGGAGTGTTGCTCAACTGGTAACCAATGCACATAATGTGACACCTCCTGAGTAATTGGCATAAAAGCCTATCAGCCTGCTTTTGAACTAGGTGGGCCTGCCAACTAGGCATTTAGGGATGTCTAAATAGAGAGATATGTATGCCATACAGAATTCAAATCTGAAGTTTATCAGTCAACGAATGAATAGGGCTCCATAAACAGTGGGTCTGATACAATTTAGTGATCCACGCTAATATTACAAAATTGATTGTGTAGATGACATTCCCTCAGAAAACCCAAATATATATGGTAATGCTGCACTCCAGATATTCAGGTCACCCTTTCTGTGGTTAGCATTCCTGGATTTTTATTTGACCATTTGCGAAATGCAATAGAATATTGAGCAAATTTATTAAAATAATAAAAGTAGTTCCAAAGTTTTCCTTGTATCTTCAGGCTGCATGAAATCCTGATGTTGCGTTTTCACCTATATGTAGCCTTGAATATTGCAAATAAAGCACAAGAGGCTCTACTCAAATGTAAATTGGGTCATAAATAGAAGCTAATGATCAAATGTACTTTTTTATATACCTTCCAGAGTTTTAAAAGGGGTTCCCAACTGGCATAATGAAGTCCATGTACGTGTACAGTGCTGTATGCATCCATAAATCCTATTCAAGGTGTGAGAAATTGGAATTTCGATGGCATGGTTAAACATGGAAGTTTGTGAACACCTACAAACATAGACATTTGTCATCATTCAAAAACTCCTTTCATTCACCTTTTCACACTATAATGAGTTCTATTTTTAGGTTAAGCATAGAGCAGCACGCATGCGCTGCTCTACGAGATGACCTTTAGAAATCGGTCAGCTCTTTTCAAGCACTGGTACTTGTGGTGGCATCCACCTTGCGGGAGCGAGCAGCGGTGTGCAGGGGCCATCTGTTTCCAATTAGCGTGGCCGCGCACGCTTTACTCTCGTTCCCCTGCCTGTCTGTTTATCTTATCTTGTCTGTTTATCTGTCTGTTTATCTTTTAGCATTTCCCCTCTTTGCACAGGCGGTTCGGCAAACAATGGGTTAAGTTTGCATGTAGTGTGTATTTTGAAAATTGCAATAAGCCATTACTAGCCATTCTGATTCGCTGATCCTGGCCTTCAGTTGTGATGGGCATCGTTTTGAGTTAGTGAACGTTAAGGAATTTCTCTTAATTGAAGGTTTGACAGCTGAGATGTAGGGTATTAAAGTGATTGCATGGCCTCTGTGAAGTGCGTTCCTTCACGCTCATTACTCCCCTCTTTAGCACCTTCCTAAAGTAATTTTTTTTTTTTAAAAGCTAGCTTTTCAGTTGCTTTACGTTTGGCAGCAGTGTCTTGTTTACACATCCAGCAGCACATGTGATATCAGTATACAATTTTTTGAAAAAGCCTCCATGCTCTGTTTTGCTCATTTTGCAACGAGCCATGAGTCTAGGATGAGTTAGATTTTAATGGCTAGCTGGCAGTGTATTGTGGGTAGAGAGGACCGTGGGCAGAGCTGCAAGTCAGCCCGCCCCAAAGCTTTATGGACATGGCTTGAAGAGGCGTAGGAAGTTCATTGTAAGCTTTTCAATCTCAGAGAGTGCCTGTTTATTTTAGTTCTTGAGAGGTTGGGTATTTTCAATTTTTACACACTGCCATTGTTTGCAAGTCGAGCTTCTGCACATGGAAAGAAGGGACACTTTTTTCTGTTGATGGGCTTGTCGCTAAAGGCCACACCACGGCTACACCTCTAGCTGCTATTGTGGAGGTGCAAAGTGCACGCTTTGGAGTAACTATACACCCCATTCCTCTGGCCTAACAAGACAATTGCATTGTTTTTAAATAACAGTTTCATTATTTATTCAGATATTTTGTGAAGCTCTTGTTATCTTGTGATAACATGGAAGAGCAGAGTGCCAAGCTCTATATATTCAGGGTTCTGTTTTGGTACTAAAATGCTTAATACCTGTTGCTGCCTGCTGTGGAACCAGGTTTGGTATGCGCCCCCATATCTTTTGACCTCTTAAAATGGGTTGTCCCCTGACCTAGTCACTTCTCCGATTCTGATCATAAAAGAAGGGTGCTCAAAATTAATCTATTTGGTCATACTTCTTTTAAATGCTAGAACTTAGTATTTAAGACTAGTCTCCATCTTGTAAAAATAGTTTGAAACCCTGCCTTAGATTGTTCTTTCATGGCCACCACCAGTGAATATACTGCCTCCTGCATGACCTTTGCACATCGCTAAACCTCTATTATTTTGAAGATGAAGTGGGAGGGAAGTAATGTGATCTGTTTTATGGAAATATATACATACCTCCTTACGGTCACCCTTCATTGAAAAGCTTGTACCATATACTGCTCAGCCAACGGGAGAAAGCTGACATGCTTCCGTCTCTTCTAAAGTCACATCCTTTGACCTACATTGTTCTCCTAACTCCACGCCACCACCACAGTAAAGCATAACGGTAAGAATAAACAATTATTTAGCATCTGCTTTACTGGCAGTATCATAACATTTTCAAGCTCATGAGCAAGTAATACATGTATAGTGTTAATAAAGTAGAGCAATTAGAAAGCACTGAGAGTTAGAGTTCAGAGAAACAAAAAAGCCTGCATTTGTTAAGAACAGAGGGGCATATTATCAAGGACAGCAATACATTATAGCCGCTTTTATCTGCAGGAAACTGCCGATAAAGCGGCGATAATGGCCTTGATAATGTGCTCTATGAATTCCAATCGAAGCCCATGTTAGATGTGAACACATCTAACATGGGCTTCGATTGGAATTCATAGAGCATATTATCAAGGCCATTATCGCCGCTTTATCGGCAGTTTCCTGCCGATAAAAGCGGTGATAATGTATCGCCTGCCCTTGATAATATGCCCCAGAATGTGCATTTTGGAAGGTGATTAGAACAATCTCCAGTTTTCAGGCAATGGTTTAGATACATAGAGCAATGGCCCCTGAGCTTTGTGACGATATCAGAAGAGCTGGATTGTTTTTTTAAAGATGATAAATCTACTTTCTGGCAATAGGAAGAGCCAGACTGGCCAAGAAGTGCTTACAGAGTTGTTAGTGAAGACATCACACTTGGATGCTGGGGCAGTGTGTGCAGTGCAGGCAGAGGAAGTAGTTAAAGGCAAAAGGCGTGGCTACCCTGCAGCTGTGAGGAGTGATGCACACCATCGAGTTTTTTTTTGTGTGTAAAAATGTGCAGTTTATGCAGAAAATTATGGATTATGTGGCAACATTCATAATCATGTGGAAAGTGCAACAGAATAAGAGACATTTCACTGTTTGTGCTCTATAATGTAGCTTAAAAATATTGGCAAAGCCAATAGCTCTAGCTAAACACTTACAAGGTTCCAAAGGTGAGACCTATTTTCTATGCGAATGCTTGTTACACCTGTCAGCGCCTCGAATAAATCCCTTTGCGGGGTGGGAAGGATCACCTCCAGATTTGGTGGTGCAGTAAAGAATGGGGTTTCTCCACTAACAAATGTATTTACCTCTGGAAGAAACATAAATAAATACATAAACAAACATAAATAAATACATGAATGTGTGTTCCTATCTACCATGGGCAGAGTTTTCCGCTATGGAGAACTCCTTACAGAAGGAATAGAAATCTTTTCCAGTAGTACACCTGGAAACCTGAACTGGTTCAGCTTTCCAGTTGTACAACCTGGAGTGTTGGAAAATAGCAAAAAGTAGTAAATCTGCACCTGCACAAGGGCATCAATATACAGCTGTAGTTGTACTATATTTTATAACTCAGTCTCACTCAATCTCATTCGTTCTCACTCACCCCTCATTCTCTCTCAGTCTCATTCATTTTCATTAAGTCCCACTCAATCACATTCAATCTCATTCATTCTCACTCCAGCCCCACTCACTCACTCTGATTCTCTCTCAGAGTACAACTCACTTTCATTCTCCCTCACAGTTATGCTCATAGTCTTTCACTCTCACAGTTACACTCACTGTCATTTTTCCTCAGTTACACTCACTGTCATTTTTCCTCAGTTACACTCACTGTCATTCTCATCACAGTAATACTCACTGTCATTCTCCTTCACTCACTATCTTTCATTCTCACACATACTCACTTTTCTTCTCATTCATGGTCATTCCCTGACTCCTTCCACTGATTCTCTCATTTTCAATCACCACCACATGCTCTCTCTCACAGGCACAATCTTACCCACACACACATGCTTACCCCTATGCTGAGTGCAGAGCATTCAAAAGATTGGAAGCCTTTTTTTAACTTATGTTGATTTGCATAGCAGACTAAGCACCAGAGTGTGTATACAGGGACTGGGGCAGGTGTGTTGTCCCCAAGGTGCTCATTCAAACCAGGTGTTCATCTTCTTGCAGACCTCAAGAAGTGAGGAGCAGGCGTTGATGTGTTGAGGGAGGTCATTCCATGTTTTGGGTGCAGTGTAAGGGAATGTGTGCGAGTGAGGCAGAGCTTAGCTGTCTGGTGGATTGGTGAAAGTGTATGCAGCTGTTGTGTAGGGCTTTGCATGTGTGATTGAGAAGTTTGAATTGGCTGCACTTGAGAATGGGGAGCCAGTGAAGCTTCCTGAGGTATACTGTGATGTTGGTGCAGCATGGGAGGTCGCATATAAATCATGCAGCCGTGCGCTGGATGGTCTGGAGTCTGAATTGGTGTTGAAGATTCTGGCGAGGAGAGTGTTTCCGTACAGCCTATTGGTGATGAGTTGCTTGTGTGACAGTCCGTCTGGTGTTCTGAGGGAACCATTTGAAGATCTTTCATAGCATGCATAGGACGTGGAAGCAGGATGTGTACACTACATTGGCTTGAGCCATCATACCATGCTGCAGGTCTTGTTTGGACTCTTTCTCCTTTCAGCTTCCGGTGCTGGGGCATTAAAATTGAAACCTCAAACCTGTCCAATTGAAGTTTTGAAGTTTTAGTCTATGTTCTTTCACCCCACCCTTCCCCAACTTGGTGGGAAAGGGTGGGGTGAAAGATTGATTGGCATGTAGCCACGCGCACTGCAGGCTTTACGTCTGCAGCATCCATGCCTAATGTTAGCTGTGATTCTTAGTACAACCCAAATGGTGGGGGCACAGAGGCATGCCAGGGTGCAAGGCCAGGGATGTGCTTTCTCCATCCCTGGTGATCTCTCTCTGAAGGCTTCTGGTGGCGCCTTTGTGCGCCTGCACCAGGCATCAGACAGAGACTGTTCCGGGACCCAAAGGAAGTCAGCATTTTTATTATACCACAAATGAATAATAGATTATTATTCACTCTTGTATAATAAAAACAAATGGGCCAGAAAACAAGCGGGCCGTAGCCCCTGAGCCCATTAAGAAGAGCTGGCACTATTGATGATGTACGGAGTCAACGATTTTAGCAAAGCATTTGCATCCTATGTTATTCGGCTTCCCCTCTGCCTGGCATATTGTTATGTCAGTGCATTAACTATATTTAGTAGCAGTTTAGGAGAGCTATGTCAATCATTTGCCTGCTTTCCTACGCTGCCTGAGTGGGTGTGAGAAATTCTGTTTAACATGCCTTGTAAGTTTGGAAATTCTTAATCACACGCATACATATGTTCACATACCTTTTAATGTGCAACCACATAAAACAGGAAATTTAAAGTGATAACTCATACTTGTACATAAGGTTAGGGTGAACGGGTTCAGGGATCAGTTGAGCCCCACACTTTTTAACCTATATGTAGCGCCACTAGGCCTGATTATAAAAGAGGCAGGTTTCTCCGTAGCTTCATAAGCTGATGACAGGCAAGTGTGGTGTCCCTAACAAATGGATAAAAGAACCCCGGAGAGGCTTTTAGTGCATGTATGAAGAAAGTGAGTGAGTGGATGGATGGAAACTGTCTGAAGTTGAATGCATAAAAACAGAGGTTATTATCTTTGGTAATAAACCCTCTCTCTGGACGTCCAACTGGTGGCCACCAGTATTGGATACATTGCCCACACCCTCTACCAAAACATCACTATAGATAAGGAACTCAAATTCAAAGAACAAATTAGCAAAATCACTTCTGTTTCCTTTTGTGACATAAGACTAATCAATGCAATTAAGAAATGCATACCAGGGGAACCCTTGAAAACAGTGAGCTGGCAATGGTCTTCTCATGTATAGACTATTGCAATAGCCTTTATCTTACCCTCAACTCGGGGCTGGTCAACAGGTTCCAGATCGTACAAAATGCAGCAGCCCCCTTCATTTTTAAGATCCCTAAACAATTTTCAGCAAGAGAAGCTATAGAAAAGCTGCCCTGGCTGGTGGTTAGGCAGATATGTAAATTTAAAGCCCTCTGTCTGGCATTAAAATGTTTGCACAGTCAGGGACCAGTACAGTGTAGGAATAAATTAAAGTGGCATGTCCCCAACAGAAAATTACGATCAGGACTGGCTAGGAAAATGGTAGTTACTCCTTTCAAGAAGGCTACCTGGGGAGGCAGGAGCCTCTTCCGATTAACAGCAATGCTTTGAAACAAATTTCCTATTACCCTAAAAACAGCTTCATCCCTGCTGAGTTTCAGGAAAAGCTTAAAAACGTGGCTATTTACACAGACTGCATGAGTTCAGTCATATAGCTTTTATTCGGTTTCCATCATTTTTTAGGAACCATAAAAAGTACATTAAAACAAACAATATATAAAAATTGGACGGCGGAAAGGGTTTACCAAAATACAAAGTTTTCATAAATAAAAGATACATTTAAGGTTAAAATCATACGGGGTTATTATACAGACTGTTGGTAAAGTGCGAGTGCATTAAAAGACAATTTAGTCATATTTACACCGATATTTTATACATGTTTTAAGAAAACCAGCTATGCATTTGGCAATAAATTCAGAGTCTAGGTATTGTAGAGCAAGAAAAGCGGCACGACAGGATCTCAAACCCATAGATGACAATAGAGGGATAATCCAAAGCTTTCGAGGTAATTCATAAAATCTGCAAAATAGCGTAACATGGATTGTGGATTGATCCGAAATATCATCACATGGGCACTTAGTAATAGATTTTGACCAATCTTTTTCGGAAAGGAAACAATACGAAATAAAATATTAAAACGAAACCGGGTCAAATGAGTTAAATAATCTATTATTTTGCCTGTTCCCAGCACTAATGTCCCTTCTGACCTTAGTCTTTATAGCGCCAAGGAGCCTTTGGGCAGTAGCTGCGCTTTATAAATCCGATTTACAATTACAATCAATGTGAGCGCGCATGATTTCGGGCCCCATTGAGCTACTTGTCAGATGCAAGAAGAAAACACATTTTAAAACATATGTAAAGGTGTGTTGTATTTTTGTCTGGACTGTTCATTGATTACTCACATTTAGTCTGTTCTATAAGGGTCTTATTCTACATATGTGCATCCACAACAATAATATTTATTTTAACCTTCTTTTAATAATTGTGAAGGCAACTTCAATTAAATGTTCAATTAGCAGTATCATATCTTGAGGGCAGGAAGTTAATGGAGGGGTTTTTCATGGGAAAACATTGTCTTGATAGTTAGCTTGTCTTAGTTTTAGGGCTTTGACATCCTTGCTTCTAATTTTAGAAGTTTCAGGGGTGTACTCAAAAATATCCAAAAGGTAGTATCAGGAATCATTGAAAGAGATGCTTCAGAAAAGTAGGATTGGCGTACATTTTGACCTCCTTGGATTTATGAGTCAGTAAAAGAAAGCAGCATGAGAGGTGGAGTGAATGGAGATTGTGGAAGGCAGGACAGATCAGCCTGGAATCAGATCAGAAGGAAGGCATATGCTTCCGAGGACACATAAGTAATTAAGAAACAGGGCCTGCCTTTTACAATACCTAGAGACTGGGGCATCTGCTGGACATACAATAGCTCCATATAATTGGAAATGTGTTCATCTCTTTTATAATCAAGACTTTCAACAAGCAAGATGGCCCCTGTGTTGGATGCAGGCTTGCGTCGCTCCCGTCCGTGAATCTCCCCAACGCGGAAAAAGAAGGAGAGCCCTGCCGGAGTATGCTGTCCAGTCTTTACCTCTATGAACAGCTCAGGCGTGGTGTACCTGGGGCCGTGTTGTGGATCAAGTGGAGGCTTCAGGCACGGCTGGCCTCACATTCAATGCTACGTGGCTATTTACTCGGCTCCGACTCTCTCTGTTTCGGTTCTGCATCAAAGCCGCTAAACAACGAAGAATGCACGACCGCGGGAACCGAAAAACTGGCACAGCTGCTGGTTCATCACACGGACACCCTCCCTCCTCAATGGACTGTGGTAAGGGGTTGAGGGGAGGGGAATCAAGAAGGGGCTAAGGATAAGGGAAGCCCCAAGCTCAGCGTTTTGGAGAACGGAGCTAGGACTCGACTTGGGAAAGCTAGTGCATCTGGAGCTATAAAAGGATCCCAACCCCTAATTTCTATTTTATTGTTTGGCAATAGGAAGGCCCTTCCTATGGACCAGAGACTAAGTAAGGGGCCAGGGGTAAATTCAGCTGGCTTGCAGGCTGACGGAAAAGCGGATACCCCTCCCTGGGCAACAGAATTACATAGTGGTATTGAATAACCCCAATCCACCTCAGAGCGAGACACCACCCCAAAATGATGAGCCCCAATTCACTTCCGTAACTGGTGAAGGGACATTAGCGGATGTATCATTTACCCCGGTTACTCAAGAAGGTACCATCGGAGACGGCCCCAACAATGAGGGTCAGGGATATAACTGGGGAAAACAGGTGCAACCGTGTGACTGTTGTGTGGTAGTTCAAAGTATGAGTCAGGTCGCAACAGCTGCTCAACAAGAGACCCTCACTAATGACATCGTCCGGTCTGCCCCGGAGGTGGTACGGGATCTGGGGAGGGCTACAAACGTGTTGCTTTCAACGGGCACAGTTAAATCTCCTCGTACAGGGGATACATTTTTTCTCATTAACGGTGAGTCCGATCTCTCTAATCTGGAGGAGTCACCATCATCTTCCCTAACTGATGAGCCAGTCTCAGATTCTTCCTGCAGTGATGCCTCAGAAAATACCACTTGCCCAACCCAATGTAAACTTTCTGGGAAAGGCTCACAGGGGAAGAAAAAGAGAAATAAGAAAAGGGGAGCTGGCAGTGAAGCTGCTAAAGCCAGCAGCGAGGATTTCTCTATGGGTAATCTTCATTAGGTCTATTCAGCAACACGGTTGGTCTTCTCTGGAGCGGAACTCGAATGATTTTCAAAAGAACACAATGCTGGAACATCTGCCACGCACCTGCAACCCTCTACCATGGAGGGATCTCTGGCGACAATTCTTCAAACGATAAAGCAGGTCTAGGAAGAAGCTAGGAGCTTGAGTTGTTGGGTGAGGCTTGCTATGAAAAAACAGCATGGGGCTATCAAAAGAAACAATAAAACCTGCTCAGAAATCACTGGTAGAATGACAATGGTGGAGGAACGGATTAGGCACCTGGAATCCGAAGTCAATGCTTTAAAATAGCAGGAATCTTCACAGGCAGCAACAATGGCAGATGTCCTCTGGAAGCTAGAAGACTATGAGAATAGGCAGAGTCTCAACAACTTGAGAGTCCTAGCAATACCTGAGGGAGCTGAAGGCTCTGATACAAGAGCCTACATCATATCTCTATTCAAGAGGGCCTTCCCAGAGAAAGCCAATTGGGACTGGGGTACAGAAATCCAACATGCCCATAGGTTTTCCTTAATGCTAAAGAAATCCAGATCCAACGAAGTAGAAAGACCTAGGGCGTTCTACTTCGGGAATTTCCTGCCGCTACAAGACATTTTCGATCAAGCTCGTTCCAACGCGAAAAAGGACTTTGGGGGTATTTCGTTTTTGTAAGACCAGATTTTGCCCATGCCACAGTAGAGAGGCAATGGCAGATGCAGCAGCTTTTCAACCCTTTCCAGCAACGTGGGGCGGAAGTTTATCTCCAAAACCTTGCCAGGCTGAAAGTGATCTACAAAGGACAAACATTTAGTTTTACTTCTGAGATTGTAGCTGAGGAATATCTGAAAGAAATGATTCGGGGGCAAGCAGGTAAAGTGTAGAGTATATAATGCTTAGCGGTAGCTGCCCCCTTTCACCTGACAAAACATTAGGTTATAGACTCTTAGCCAGTTGGAAATATTATTGGAACTTAAAGGCTAGATTAGTCCTAATCCACATTGTTTAGCATGAGATGCTAGGTTTGAGGGTTTTTTCGGGGGGAGTCACGGGCTGGGAGCAACTGGGGATGCACACTTCCACAGGCACCATCATTCAGGTTTCTCGCCTGATTGCTCCTTTGTTGGGAGTAAGCATGGGCGAATTTTGCGAATCTCGCGTTCGCGAATTTTGCGGATTTGCGAACTCGCAATCCGCAAAATCCGCGAATTCTCGCGAATTTTTTTTTTGTGTTTGCGCGGATTTCTGCCAGTTCGCGAGGGTTTTGTACAATGTCGCAAATTGCGAACTTACCTGTCGGGTCGCAAGTTTCGCGAACTTGTTGTTTCTACGTGTCCAGCCTGTTTGGGACACTCTTCTTCATCACTGCCACTCTCTGTCACCACTGCCACTCTCTGACTACTCATGCCACCCTCTGGCCCACCCATGCCACCCTCTGTTTCATCACAGCACCCTCTGGTTGTCCAGTCAGTGTACATTATTGTGGCAACGCAAGCACACCTTCCCTGCCTCAAGTGACCTGAATTAATTTGGGGCTGATTAATGTGTCACAGAATATTTTTTTAGCTGGCACCTGCTTCCTTAGTGCTTCCTGATTAGTGATCTTTTGCACTTGCTAAGTGCTTTCATTGTTGCAAAATTAGTTACAACACCTGCCCTGCCCCAACTGACAATAATGAATTAGGGGCTGATTAATGGATTTGAACTTCCAGCCTGGCTCCTGCTTGTCTCCCTTAGCTGTAATTCAGGACCTTTGTGGCATATGTGTAACTATTCTGAGGTTCAGAGCAGGGTCACATAATAGTTGCAACTGGCAACTGAACTCTGGAGGGGCCCCTCAGGAAGCACTACAGGAAATGGCTACTAATGATGAGCCTGAACTTTTGAACCTGGTAAGTAGTTTCAGTTTTGCTCGTATTTCTGCAATTTTGCACTTATTCGCGGGGCGCGAAGTTGTACTGGGAAACCGCGAACTCACGCGAACAGTGCGAGCAAAATCCGCTGCTCGCGGATTTGCGGATTTTGCGGGAGATTCGCGAATCTCGCGGATTGCGAATTTACCGAAAATCCGCAAAATCCGCGAGCGAAACGGATTTTCCGCCCATGCTTAGTTGGGAGGAAGGAGGGAAGGGTTAATGGGAGGGGGGTCATAGGTGGTTGGATTGGGAGGGTGCTACACAAGAAGACAAATGGGTACAGAAACTTGTAAGGGGATGAGGTTGATCTAAGGAGAGGAGGATTTTAGTGGGTGGCCAGTGTCAAGATGTTAAACCCAGGATATTCAGAAGGAAATCTAGAAATATAAGGCGATGAGTAAATTAAGAATTGCCTCTGTAAACATCTGTGGCCTTAATGATAAGAAAAAGAGAGCTAAAGTAACATTGGAAGTGCAAGCCTTGGAGACGGATATACTATGTCTCCAGGAGACCCATATAGAGGGAGCACAAGTGTCCTTATTGGACACTCTGGGCTTTAAATTGGTTGCTGGTATGCACCAAAGCACTCGGACAAGTGGGGTTGCAGTCTTGGCTAAAAGGAATTTGATCTTTACACATGTTTGTACCAATAGACTGGGGAGATGGGTTATATTAGAAGTTCGGTCAAATGCCTATACCTTTACATTGTACTCAGTAGAAGGACCAATTATAGATAATGCAGGTTTGTATGATTGGCTAACTAATGAACTGGTGTCTTGGCCGTCTCCTATTGTTTTATGCAGAGACTTAAACATAAATGTATCCAATAGCTGATCCTGTGAGGAGCAGTATAAATACTGTGGTAGGAAACCAAGGGTATTCCAAGTCTTCAAAGTCTCTTCAACCTGATGGGTGTGTGGCAGATTAGGAGGCCAACCGAACACGGCTTCACCTTCTTTTCCTCCCCTCACCGGTCACACGCCAGATTCGATTTTTCTTTGTCTCACACTCTATAATTCAAGAGTGTGATATTGAAATTTTCCCCCGGGTCATGTCTGTCCATAACCCTTTAGTGTTAGTAATTTAAAAGGGTGGGCCTCGCAAAAAGGACAGCAAATGGCGTTTCGAGTGGGCAATACTGGTTAACAACGAATACCTTACCCACATGAGGATCTGGATAGCAATATTCCTTAGACAACATTTAGGTAGCACTTCCCTGGAAATCGTCTGGAATATATTGAAAGCGGGGATTCTGGGAGAAACCCTACAGTTTACGCTATCCAGGACGAGGAAGGAAAAACAGGAAATGCTGGAGCTCTATGCCACACTAGCCCTGGAAGAAAAGAAAACATTAACTACTGCACAACAGGTGTGTGATAGTCAAGAGGCATAGATGGGGGTTATGATTGCTAAATCAGCTACAAACGACATCACAATAGCAAAGAAAGCAGCTCAATTTTTAGTTTATAGAGAACAAGCCTATGAATATGGAGAACATGTTGGTCGTACACTTGTTATAAAGACTAGACAAAGAGTGGTCAGAATGAAGTGAGGTAGATAAGGGATCCAGTACAGGGTATGATCTCTGATCCAGTAGGAATAAGATCAGCGTTTAAAAGATTCTATCAGACACTATCTGGAAACCGTGAAGGGAAAGACTTCTACAACGATCTGGATCTGACTATACTCCCTAGATTTGATGAAGAAGAGCAGGCAGGTCTAGAAGGGGCCCCCATGGGAAGAGATCTTAACCTCTATCCTGTCTTTGGTGACAGGGAAGGCCGCCAGTGAAGACAGCATTCCTGTTGAATTTTACAGAGCATTTCCACTGGAACAGGGACTGCGTAATGGGATTGTTCACACATTTATTTGAAGTAAATAAACCTCCTCCTTCATGGTTGCAAGCAAAGATCGTGGTTTTCCCTAAAAAAGAACAAACCCGAAAGGTAACTTGGGTCCTACAGACCGATTGCACTAATCAATGGGGACTCTCAAATATATTCTAAAATTCTAGCTTCCTGTTTGTACCGAATCATCAGCAAGGTAGTAACTGGGCGGCAACATGAGTTTATACCTGAGAGAGACACCACTGATCATATTAGATGGGTAATCATATTGTTTGACGCTGCCCAGGTAGCAGGTGATCCTATGCCTTTGATTCTGCTTGATGCTGAGAAATCTTTTGATAGGGTCTCCTGGGACTACCTGTGGAATGTGCTTAAAAAGGTAAATATAGGGCCCGAGTTCCAGCAAGCACTCATGGCGCTCTATCTTAAGCCAGAGGCTAGGGTGTTTGTCGCAGGTGAACTCTCAGAGTCATTTGCGATCTCAAGAGGGACTAGGCAGGGTTGCCCTTGCTCTCCACTTTTGTTTTCCCCTGATATAGATTATTTTATTCGTAGGCTTGCGTCTAATGTGAAGATCCCCCCTATGGTGTATAACGGTTGGGATACCAAAACACTCACCTACAATCATGACATCGCCTTATTTACTATAGCAATTGTTGAAATCGAAAAAGAAGCGGCGGAATTCAGACGTATCTCAGGCTATTTCTAAATGGGGGAAGACTGTTATTCTGGTAAATAATCGGATATCCCTGCAGGATTCACGGGTAGCCATGAGTGCAACATATTTGGGAGTTGCTTTCATCCCCGACCTGGATTGTCTCATTAAGGATAATCTCGAGCATTTGCTTGAAAAATCCAAGAAGGATCTACAAAGCCTGAATAATTTGCGCTTATCCTTGGTGGGTCGATGCAATGTTATCAAAATGATTTTATTCCCCAAAATTCTTTATTTTTTTCGTACTATCCCTTTAGAAATCGGAAATCTATGGTTTAAAAAACTATCTCTCGATTTGTGTGGTCCTACGCAAAACCAAGGCGAGCCTTAAAATGTCTTATACTCCCTAAAGACCGAGGAGGTTGGGGGCTCCCACATTTAAAATTGTATTACTGGGTTACTGTTCTACAGAATCTGGGGCCCCTACTACAAGAAAAAACATCTCAGCAATTCGGAGTTGATTACTTCCCTTCCCCTTATGAAATATTGGTAGGTGAAGCGGCGTGGGGGAACCTATGGAGGCAAATTGAGCTAAACTACTTCAAGCGAGTTCGCTTTAAGACCTTATTGGACACCTTCATAATCTGGTCAATAGTCCATAAATTAATGGGTCTGGGTCGGCTTAATTTTTATACCCCCCTAAATGATAAAAGTATCGCCTAGGAATTTTTTGGACCATAATATTCTACGCTGGGTCAAAACTGGCTTAACCCTTTCCATGCTCATGACAAGCTCAGCTCGTCATGAGGCACGGTGCTCGTGTGCTCATGACGAGATGACCTTGTCATGAACAATGGAATTCAAGCATTTTCAGCACAGGAGGGGAATATGCTCCGCAGCCAAGGTGTTAAACATGGTGGGCTTTTTTTTCCACCATGGTTTTAAAATCATTCCAAGAGATCAGGGGTGAATTTGACCTTAGTCATAAGGATTTCACTAAGTTTCTTCAAGTCAGGGATTTTCATTATCGCAAGGCCGGAGGGCCGATTGGATTCCAAAAGTGTAATCTGGTTGATGCCCTGTCAGCTGGAAGCAAACCCTCAATTGGTTTCATCTATTCCCTCCTTAACAAACGTATGAAGGATGACATGGACAAACATTCCTCGAAATAGCAAGAACAACTGGCCATCTCAGATGCCAATTTCTGGCAATCCTTCTCTTTGGAAATGTCGCCGTTCATTTCTTCCAAATTACATGTACATTATTACAAAACGTGTTTTAATTTATACTACACTCCTAGTAGGATTATTAAATGGGGGATGGTAAAGGCTCCTGATGCCTCAGATGGCAAATTAGGGGGGTAGATATAGTACATATATTTGCCAATTGCCTGTCTCTAACTCTCATCAAGACCCAGATCACACATTTCTTTAATAATAAATTAAATATTCAGGTATCCCTATCTTCCGCTGTGATTCTCCTGGGAGTATCTGAAATTGAGAGACTGGCAAGAGGTAGAGGGCTGGTCTTTATCACCATGAACATCTATCGTTTATGTATCGCCTCAGAATGGCTTGACAATAATCCACCAGTGTTCAAACAATGGTTAGCTAGGGTGCTGGCAACATGTAATCTAGAAAATGCAATTTTCCTAAGGAATGGGACTCATAGTAAAATGAAAGGCCTTAGGAGATGGGTCCATTATTGGGCTGGTTAGAATCAAGGAGTTGTTGATGTTAGGTATGACACACGTTAATCTGGTGTATATAAGGACCCATGTATATGTTTGCCCTTAGGGGCTCGTTTACATTGTCTTCTTTTTGTTGCCCATTCTTCCCTCTTCCTTTGCTGTATTAACCTTTATGGACTTGAATGAATTTGCCATGAAATAAGTGTTGTACCAATGATAAAATGTTGCTTTCTAAATGTATATCTGGGGTGGGTTGGTTTGCATGGGGTGTGTTTTTTATTGAGGTAAAATTATGGTCTTTTCTTTATATTATATATTTTGCATTTGTAAATGCCAATAAAATATATTTTTTAAAAGGAAATTTGTTCTTTTAGATGTTTCAAAAAAATCAATAGATGAGTATTTTTAAAGTTCCAAAAATAATTCATGAAGCAGAGAGACACATAAACAAGTATCCCACATTTTTACTGTTATACAAAATCTTTTCAGTGCTTGTGAATGTTCATACACTGATAAATGACTAACAAATAATGCAGTGGGACACTAATAAAATGAGCAAAGGAACCCAAGGGGTAGTTAATCGAAGGTCCTTACTGTCCATTCAATTATCTGTCCATGAACAGATACAATCATATAGGTTCCATTCGATGTTTCGACCCTAGCCTTGTTATGGGTCATCATCAGGACTGTTAAAATTCATAAGGAGCAGCAAACTATGTATGAATACAGCAATCTGAATCTTAAAGGAAAGGTTCCCTCAATAGGAAATCAGCAAAAACAGGATTAAGAATTAATCACTCAAGGTACTTAAATCCACAAGAAAGATCATCATTCATGAATTAGCCCGCTGTGTGGCGGATGAACTTTCTGCCAGACCGTTGCACAGGGGAACATCTGCAACAGTCAGTGACCTGATGAGGAAGAAGATATTAGGGACACATAAGCGTTGTTAGTTGAGGTTGCCAGTTTACTCACAGCTGCTCAGTTGAATGGTCCCTTGAATACAGTTTTGCCCACTATGATCTTTTTTTATGTTTTCCTTCATTCTCCCATTTCTTCCCTATCTACAGTGACCACTGTGTTCATGCTCACCTATGTATCTTGAATAAAGCTCGTTTTTCATAGAATAGTTCCTGTTGACTGTATTCTTCTTTGCACTACATAGTCATCATTCTCCTGCTTTAAAGTACCTTCTCCTCTCCCCTTCAGTGGCCTAATAAGTCCAGATCTGGCATATCCAGTAAGAGTGGCCAATGTCAGGGTCTGACTAAGGGCACCAAAGGAAATGTGCCCCGCATTAGTGAATCAGGTAGTAAGAAAGTGGCCCATATTTGCAAATTGGGGTAGTTTTGAACTTGTAAAGACATGTATAGCTGTTGTGTAAGGTAGCATAGACTGCAGGGATGTGTGCTTGCTGCCAGCAATATTTGTGCCAATATCAAGGAAATCAACTAAAAAATCAGTCCAACAGACCATAAAACAGGTCAAAAAGCAGCCAAAATCTGTCCCACGCACTATCTTGTCAGACCAGCCCATCAGGCAATGCCTGTTAGACCTATAGGCCAGTCCGACACTGGTCACTGTTATTTGCTTGTTCTAATAATTCTCATTTACTCTTTCAATCAATTAACCAGTCACCAGTCTTTGATTGGTTTCATTGAAAAAAACATAAAATAACACACATAAAGTACAGGTGAAAACATTCTCAGATAAAATAAAGGTTAATACAATAGGTACTATCCTCTAAAACAAGATTTACACTTTGTGATCTAAATGTGTGAATCCTTGCCTGACAAGACTTAGTTGTTAACCTACACCTGCCTGAGATACCTTAGTCAACCCATAGAGTAGCTGCACTCTTTCTCTGTCTCTCTCGCTCAATCCATAACCCCACTTTCCCCAAAGTCTATCGCACACTAATGGTCATATATCTGTTTTTCTATGTAGACTTGGGGATTAGCACAAGGATGCTGCCTCTACTTGCAAGAAACATGCAGAGCCCTCAGAAGTAGAATAAGCGAAATACTACCCTCGAGTTCTTGCAGGAAAATTCTTGTGGAGCTTGGGGCCAGATGTAGGAGAGACCAAATACCGGTCGGTAACGGACGATTTCGGCCCTTACCGACCGGTATTTGGGTTTTGTAATGTAGGGGGCCTTTGATTTACAGAATCGGTAAATATACTGATTCGGTAAATTTACAGAATCTGTAAAATACCGAATCTGTAAATTTACAGATTCTGTAAATCAATATGTAGGTGGCACAGTAAACAGTGCCACAGGCCCTTAAGAATTCGTTATTTACCACCCAATACTATTGGGTGGTAAATAACAAATTCCTGTGTACATTCACATCTGTGCATGTACACCTGTGCACACACACCTGCCCCAAGGGCATGTATGTGTGTCACATGGCACACAAGCCAGAAACAGGGGTGCAACAGGGTGTCAAAGTGACACCTTGTCCCCCTTGGCAATTCGGTATTTTTACCGAATTGGTAATTACCGAATCGGTATTTGCCATTGATTCCTATGGGCTCCAAAGCCCAGATGTAGGTCAAATAGATTTACCGATTTCTATTTACCGAATTCTACCGATTCGGTAATTAAAAATCGGTAAATCTAAGGGGTGGATATGTAGGAACATCCAGATGTTCCTTTTACCGAATCGGTAAATATCTGTATTTACCGATTCAGTAAATACCGACCGGTAATGCCCCATTCATTCCTATGGGCTTTGAAGCCCATAGGAATGAATGGGGCATTACCGGTCGGTATTTACCGAATCGGTAAATACCAATTTTGACAAGGGTGCAGGGGGTGTCACTATGACACCCTCTAGCACCCCCAAAAAAGATTCGGGGGCCATGTGGCAGGCATACCTGCCCTAAGGGCAGGTCTGCCTGTCATATGGCACAGGTGTGCATGCACACATGTGCATGCACACCGGAATCGGTATTTTACCATGAAGTTGGATTTCATGGTAAAATACCGATTCTGTAAGGCTTGTGGGACTCAGAAGAGTCCCACCTACATCTCATTGTTACCGAATCGGTAAATTTACCGATCGGTAAATTTACCGAATCTGTAAAATATGTGGCCCTACATACCATTTTGTGAATCTCGGTCGGTAACGGCCGAAAATACCGATTTTCGGTCGTTACCGACCGACCTACATCCGGCCCCTAGGCCCATAGGAATCAATGGCAAATACCGATTCAGTAATTACGGATTCGGTAAATACCGAATTCTACCGAATCGGAATTTGTTACCGAATAATTACCTACATCAGATTTACCGATTCATGAATACGGAATCGGTAAAATTCAGTATTTATGAATCGGTAAATCTGATTTACCTACATCTAGCCCTTGGTTTCTACTAGGCATGACTGAGATCGGTACTGAGATGGAAAGAGCTTTTTAATTTTCTTGAGCTGTCTGCAGACTGCACTGTGAAGGCACTGTCTGCTCCATAGTCAACCAGTTTCTTTCAGCCATTGACTTGAGACTGTATTAATCACTTCTAGGTTCAACCCAGTGGAGTATTAATTTCTCAACTAGTTCTATTGGCTGTTTTGGTCCTGTCCTTCAACCTCCACTCAAGCACTTGCATTTAACGACAGGAGAGACTGTGGTAAAACTGTGGCTCTCTCTGGCCATATCTATTAGTTCCCTGACAATGTCTACCATTAATGGGCTAATTCCACATGCTCACACTCATGGCTGCCCCAGCCCTTAGTATCTATGTATTTAAGTATGTGGTATTTATGGAGTGTGAACGTAGCACAAAGGCAGTGGCGTGTTTATTGGCAGTGGGGAAATACAATAGTGGCTGCTCGGAAGCCATGTCACCTATTTTCCACTTTCATGAACATCGATCTCAGCCATGGACAGACTTCTAGAAACTGGGAAAGAGTCAGTGGGGTGCTACGCTCGCGCCCCAGTGAGGCTCACAGGTCACTCAAAGTAAAATTCAGGATCCACAGTTTTCCAATTTTTAAAACTTTACCAGATTTGCAGTTCAAAGTTGTGAGGGACAAGACTTTGCCCACCCCTACTTTAAAACAACACAACTGCTGTTGAAATAAATAAACCTGTTTTTGGCATGCAACCTTGAGAAGGCAATTACGATTAAACAACCAACGAACGGAAATACGAAAAACTTTAATTATTTGTCTAATTTTAACCTGTAAAATCCTAGTCCTCATTGGATTTGAAACACATAATAAGTGCGTATGAGTTGAAAGGAGGAGGGATGCCAATGGAGGAGAGAGAAAAATGAGTCGGAAAGTTGTTTTGTCAATAAATAGAAAAATTATTTTGTGAGTCCTTACTATAACAGTGATCCAACTTTTTATGACTAGGGACTTAACGATGGACATACTCATGTTAAAAGGGTTGTGACGACATATTAGTCTGATATTTAATATCTATTCTAGAATTTAGATGGTGTGGTCGCATTTGCTGCGAATTCGTCGATCCTCAGATTAGGGTTGCAAAAGCATTTCAGGAGGAAAGGGAAGGCAAGAGATGAAGAAGATGGGTTGCTTTGCATGAAGCATTTATATATATGTATATGTCTTTTGGGATATTGAGGAAGCCTGAAGTGAGATTACTGTGAAGCAGTTGAATATCTGAATATAAAGTGTCAATACATCAGTTAAAGCCCTCCACCATTGTCCCAAAGTGGCAGGTCTGCGCTCTAAACTTCTAAAGGATTAAAATGTTTACCTGTGCTGCAGTGTTTGCTTATTTATTATAATTTGTTGCCAAATGAGGAGAGTCACCAATAAATCTGTGAACAAAGATTCAAGATGGAGGCAGAACTACCATGAACTTGTCATTTCAGGTACTGTCTCTGACTTGAAGAAAAAAAGACAAAGTTCAGAATAAAAGAGTACAGTGAGGGGTTGGCATAATGATCAGAAACAAGAGGATTAAGGGAAAAGAACTCCACAAGTGTGCATGTCAATCCAGGCTTTTCAAAGTATCTAAGATATGGAACACAATCATACAGCCCTTTTGGGTCTGCTGCATGCCAAAAAGAATGGGCAGACATACCCAGAATCTTGAAAGTTTATATCACCGTCTGATACAAGCTTTACCCACATTGCCAACATTGCCTACTTAGGGGCAGATTTACAACTTCAGGCGCATCTCTGCTAATCAGCAGGGATGCGCCAGAACAGTTGCGACACGCCAAACCTCCCGTGCGCCACACTGACGCGCCACATTTACAATGCGGTGCACCGTGGTGCACGGATGGGCAGATGGTGTTGCACACCCCGGCGGAAAGGCGCCGCATTGCTGGAGTCGCGTCGCAAGTGCAACGCAGTTCCTGTAAGGCTCGGGGTGCCCCTATGCCTGCTTCAAGCAGACGCAGGGTTTTGACACAGCATGGCCGTAAAAGTGACTGAGTGAAATCTTGGTGATTTCACTCAGCCACTTCTCTGAGGCTTTCCTGCGCCGGAACGCCCCCCCGTGCCGGAACGCCCACATGTGGCGCAGGGCTTTACAACATGACGCATCTCCCAGATGGGTCATCTTGTAAATACCCCGCAGCATGGCGCTGGCTTTGTTCTGCCGCTGCCTCACAAAAGTGATGCAACGGCAGCGCAAATGTGGCGTACGGGGCTTGTATCAGCCTCTTAGTTTGGTCTCTGCTCCTTGGAAACCTTTTATCATTGTCTAGCGTAAATACCTCACTCTGGATAAATACAGACACTACTCACAAACTGCATTTTGTAGTACATATAGTAGTACTACAACAGTACTACTAAAGCACTACAAAATGCAATGCACAAACCTGTGAGTGTAAATCTCAACCTCCACCTCTCATTTTTTCCAAGGGGAGATTACGATGTCTGTCGGAGTTGCCTTCAACCGACATTGCTGCGGTCTCGGGACCAGAACCGCAATTACGATGTCACCGCACATGGTGGGGTTGCAAGAGTAAATGGAGTTTCTGTTAATCCACGCACCGCGAGTCAGACACCTCACGGTGCCTGCCACACAGTGCAGGTTAACAGGGTGCACCATAGGTGCCATCTTGGCCCACAACCAGAGGCCACAGGTGTAACGCAGGGGTGCACGGCATTCTTGTGAATACGGAGCATCCCAGCGGTTTTAAACTTTTGGAGAGAGGTGTTACCAATTTTGGCTAAGAACTGCGCGCCACTACGGGGGAGTAGATGGTGCACGAGTGGAATGGCCACCATGGAGTGAGGCTCCCGCAGACCGGCATATAAATCCGTTAATTATCTGGCTCATCGTCTACATTTATGAGTGAAAAAGTGTGAGGTGACAAACTGCAAACCCTGCGGTCCCTAAGGTGCTGAAATCTCGGCTGGTGGTTGTGTTCGGAGCGGCTGAGAGGCAGGAGCAGTGAGAGCCGGGAGTGGAGCCTGCTGCCTCTGGAACGCACAGGCGGCACTGCTGAGTAAGAGAGACCCTGGTCCCCAACGTGGCAGCTCGGCCAGCAGGAGAAAACACCGACCAGGCTTACGGTGCAGCAGGACGTTGGAAGAGCGTCCAACAGCACCTACTGAGCTGCGACCTGAGAGTGCGGTGAGACGGGAGGGATATACGCTGCATCGCACTAGCGGCAGGCTGGCCCCGGGTATTTAACGCGCAGGCGAGGCGCAGCTCATGGACATACAAGGCGGCCATCTTAGATGCGGGTGCTCCAGACCCTAACACTGCCTAACCACACGATCCTAGCATCAGCACAACGCAGCAGGTGCCAGTACATACCATCAGCACACACGATAATCTGCCTGGGAGACGGGTATGAACTGTTATGTTATGTTATGTTACGAGTTTGTTAGAGCGCGACAGCTGCCCCAGCAATGGGGCGTCCCGGCGCTGAGAAACCAGAGCATAACCTACTGAGAGGGGGGGGTAGGCCGAAGGCTTAGGTCAGTGGGAACAGATGGGTTTTAATTGCCTTACGGAAAGCGGACAGATTGTCAAGGCGACGGATGTTCGGGGGAAGGGAGTTCCAGAGTTTTGCTCCCAAGACTCTGAAGGAGCAACCCCCGACAAGGCAGAGTTTTGTGCGGGGAACTACTACCAGATGTTGACCTAGGGATGGCAGATTGCGCTGGGGGGTGTAGGGTACTAAAAGCGGACGGAGGAGTTCAGGGCTATCTGTTTTGAGGATTTTAAAAGCAGTGGTGAGGGCCTTAAATTGGTTTCTAGATTCCACCGGGACCCAGTGGAGTCTTTGTATGGTGGCTCTAGCAGAGCATCTTCTTGGAAGGCCCACTATGGCCCTAGCCGCAGAATTCTGAATTCGTTGAAGCCTTGTTGTCTCTACTTTGTTAGCGCCTATCAGCAGGACGCTGGCATAGTCCAATCAAGAAAGAATGATAGATTGGACTATGAGCTGACGTGTTTTGGGATCGAAGAAGCCAAGAATAGGGTAGAGGCTTCTCAACAGGCCCACACACGTAGCAGCCACTCTTTTGGTGTGGGTTTGGTAGCTTAGCGAGGAGTCTAACCAAACTCCCAGGTTTTTTTACCAAAGTCTTAGGGGGAGGGATGGGGCCCAGCAAGGAAGGCCACCAGTGGTCGCTCCAACAGCTGGGGTTCTTACCAAGGAGCAGCACCTCGGTTTTCCCTGCGTTCAACTGTAAGCAGTTAACCATCATCCAATGGGCGACTGCGGCCAGTCCATCCCTAAATCTCGTGGCAGAGGTTGAGGGGGCCTCAGTGAGGGTAATCACCAGCTGTGTGTCATCGGCGTACGACACCAGCGTGAGGTCCCATTCTCTGGCCACTGCCGCGAGGGGCTGCACATAAAGGTTAAAAAGGGATGGACTGAGAGCCGAGCCCTGCGGGACTCCTTGGCCGATAGAGTGAGACCGGGAGGTGAACGGGGGTGCTGAGACTCGGAAGGATCTGCCCGTCAAGAACGAGCGGAACCATTCGAGGGCTAGGTCACTAATCCCTATGTCTTCCAGGCGTTTCAGCAGGATGTTGTGGGAAACCGTGTCAAAGGCTGCGCTGAGATCGAGCAATATCAGCGCAGCACTTTGACTGGCATCTAATACCTTCCGGAGATGTTCGGTGGTGGATAGAAGGGCGGACTCCGTACTATGCCCTGGCCTGAACCTGTTCTGGGAAGGGTCTAAGATGTTATTTTGGGCCATATGGTCTGATAGTACGGTGTTAGCATGGGCTTCTGCCAGTTTAGACACCCAGTGGAGCAGTGAGATGGGCCTATAGTTCTCCAGCTTTGTGGGGTCCAGGGTCGGCTTTTTGATAACGGGGGTGACCCAAGCTTGTTCCCAGCAAGTTGGGACCATTGCCAAGCAGAAAGAAAGGTTGAGAAGCGTGGCCAAAGATGGAAGAAAGAAATCCAGCGCCTCTAGAAATTGAGCCGGTCTCATGGGATCTGAGGGGGCGCCGGATTTAACCTTTCTACAGAGTTTGGCCAGATCCCCATGGGAGATTTCAGGTAGGCAAGAAAGTCTGATGCCTTTAAAGGGAGAGTCGGAGGAACTAATGAAGTCAGAAGGGTTCTGTGAAAAGGTGTTGTAGATTTTCTTTACCTTTTCAATAAAAAAGGTGGCGAGGTCCTCACACTGCTGTGTGGAGGAGATACACGAGGCAGGGTTGCCACAGTTTTGCAGTTTTTGAACCATTTTAAAAATGCTTTTAGTAGGGTTGGAGCTGGAGTCAATTTCTTTAGCGTAGAAGGATGCGCGGGCCGCGCGTATGGCTTTATGGTATAATTTTAGTTTGGACAGGTAAAGAGCTTTGTCCCTGTCCTTATAATCCTTTCTCCAGTTACGTTCGGCTACTTTGCATTCCTTTCTTAAGAGTTTCAAATTTTCATTATACCATGGGTTAGAGGGGGTGCTGCATCCTCTAGTCCATTTGGCTGGTATGAGGGTGTCAAGTCCTGTAATGATCCAATCCTGAAAGGAGGCATAGGACGTATTAATGTCATTAGTGGTTTCGAGGTTAAGTTCTCCTAAGGTAGCAAAGAGAGCCTTATTTTGGAGTTTGTGCCAGGGCCGCTTATGACAGGAGGGAGGCGGGTCATTATTGGGCTGGATGTCGGCCGATATCACAAATTTAATGAGAAAGTGGTCGGTTCAACCCATGGGTTTGGGTGGATCAGCTCTGGCCTCCGGGATATTGGTAAAAACAGGATCGAGTAGGTGGCCCGCAGAGTGCGTGGTGGACTGGATAAGAACTCCTGCATGCTGTCCGACACTGCTGTGTGCCCAATTACTGAAGGCTGAAAAAGAGCGGGCTGAGGAGGTCGGCACGCTGCGGGTGGCGCCGCCAACTAACATCGCCGCCAACTAATGGCTATAGAGGAGGACTGAGCCGGGAGAAGGCATCATACAGTTAGTACTTGACCACTGCTTGCATCGACTGAGAAGTGCAGGTGTGGGTGCTCGGAATTGTCAATCAAGAGGGAGGCAGCGGGGAAGGCCTTGAGACAGGGTCTGCCGCTGCTGATATACAGAGAGCTAGAGGGGAGAGTTGACGACCTGAGGTGCTAATGGAGAGAGGAGAGTGGGGCAGCACTATACATAGACTTTCAAGTGCGAAGATACTGCGGTGCACTCTACCTGATGTAATTCTGGGATGATTATAGGGAGAGGCAGTGGACTGTGCTTGCCCCTGTGCTGAACTAACTGGTGGGAACAACTGATTCAGCTCGCAGACTTTGGGTGTGGGTTCTGCGCAGCGAGACAAGGGCTGCATGCCTTGAGGATTCGGGAAGACGGTGTGGAACATTTCGCTCCTTGTCAGTGACGTAGAGGTGAGGAACAACAGGGAGCGTACTACATTGAATTGACTGAGTGAAGTAACCTTGGAGTAAGGGGCGACTAGGCCTACACTAGCCATTATACGTTCGTGAGCTGCTTATGCCTTAGTGAAGCTCGGAGCTCCAGTCAGCCCTGTTGACACATAGCAATGGGTGAACTTTTAGATATTCCTGAGGGCTAGAGGGTTGTCTACAAAATCACGAGCTGCGGCTCGCGCCGGCGGGTGGCGGAGAATACCCTGAGCTAAGAGTCAGTGTTAAGATGGGGAGGTTAGACACCCGCCAGCCACGTCTCACATTTGAGACCAAAAAAACCTCTAACCAGCAACACGCGGAGGCAGAGACTGGAGCAGAAGCCCCTCAGCAAGAACCTCAGCAAGCGCCTAGCGACGATCTCAAATCGCTTCTTAATGAAGTCAGGTATGGTTTTGCGACCATGGCTGAGAAAATGGACACAGTCTCAATGCGGATGGACGCCATAGTTTGAACGATAGAAGGGTACGAGACTCGACTCAAGGAAGCGGAGCAGCGCGTCTCAGAGGTAGAGGACACTACGGCCAAACTAAAAAAGGCGGCAGCGCAAATGGATAAGCTACTCAGGGCCATAGCGGTGAAAAATGAGGACATTGAGGCACAACGCCGGAGGAATTATATACGGATTTTAGGTATACCATAGAGTACAAATACAGGGAAAGACAGTGGTGGGTACGGAACTGTTCTCTCCTCACTTCGTGGTCGAAAGGGCACATCGATCCCTAGAGCCGAGACCCTCCCCGGGCAAAACACCCCCAGGCCTATTATTGCTTGACTGTTGAACTACAGGGACGTCACCTTACGAGTCGCCAGGGAGAAACAGCAACTGACGCATGCTGGTATACCCTTCACTATGTACCCGGACTTCATGCTTCAAGTGCAGGAGGAACGTCGTACATTTTTGGGAGTCAAACAAAAACTCAGACAAGCTCAGATAGACTACGCATTGTTATATCCTGCTCGCCTGTGAGTTACCCACCAGGGGTCGCAAAAATTCTTCACTAATCCACAGCAGGTGGAAGATTACTTGAAACACATCAAGCGGCAGAATAGGTTGCAACAGGACCCGGAAGACACCCCCGGATCGCAATCACCGGAGCGAGAATGAACACTGCAACACATGGATTCATCATACTGTAGAGATGCACCTCATACTATTCAAATATGGCCGATGCGTTAATCCACAAGAGAAGCATGGGACAGGAAGCTAAGCGCGTGTGCATCAAGGCCCTTGCTTCACAGACAACAGGAGAGACGAGAGTGGGTAATGTACTGTCAGTCACCCTCGAGTCATACCTGGACACCGCTGTGTGCACATGGTGTGTGGTCTGATGAGAGGCATTCGTTTGCTACCTAGGTGTATTTCCCACTTGGGAGAACCCCATTGTTTGCTACTAAGATGTTGTTGTTTTTCGAGCATCTCCATACAGGTGTACGAGGAGATGATTCAGACCCAGTTGGTCTAAATGAAGAGATGGGAGTTGTAGGGGAGGGGTGTGGGCAGCTATCTACTGGCATGATTGGGATGCTTCAGTGGGAGGGGGAGGAGGGAAGGGGAGTTTGATAGTCACAGCGCGTTAAGTACACAGGTTTTTTCTTCCAGTTGGGCATGTTCATGCACACAAATGTTGGAATATACACCCTTACATTACATAGGTCAGGTGGGAAGGGATCAGTTTGATGACACAGGAGGATAGTAACACCCTCAGGGTCAAACCCTGGAATGTTCGAGGCCTTGGGGATTGGAGGAAGCGGAGACAAGTATTAGCATATTTGGACAGGCAGCGGTTTCAAGTGGCCCTCTTGCAGGAAAAACACACCAATGCGCCCCTTACAATTAAAGGGCGACCCTCTGGGCGCAGCTTGAAAAAGAAATCGCTGGGTGCGATATTAAATGTTTGTAGCAATAATCCAAGTTTGTTAGAAAATGTAATCCTCACGAATAATTTGTTGTATTACAACTTGTTTTTATTCATATCCTCCATTGTAAATTGTCATGTTGTATTTCACATTCAATTTAATTCATTATTCAATGGTCAACAGCTCCCAATGCATTTCGCGCCTCGCGGCACTTCATCAGGGGAATCTAGAATTCAAAAATTATTACTTTATGAGGACCCACACTCGTAAAATCAATATAACATCAAATAATAACACAGTATGTCTATCATGCGAATTCGAATCAATTTGAAATGTATGCGTGATTCAACAGAAAAAACATTATATCAGGGGTTGGCACATAAATCTGCATTCAACAAACTACCCTTCGGTTTTAAACCAAATCATATGATAAACACTAGTAAATGATATCTAAACTAACGATTACGCTACAGAGTCGATTAGTGCTAGTATTCAGCGACCTAACATCAGTCAATATTGGTCTACCTCTCTTGCGCGCTTTCAATAACCAAACATACTGGAAAATGCTGCAATCTATCGTCGTATGTCTAATAAAGAAAATTCAACAATATGCTCAGTGCCTGCTTACCGGATTGACAAATGGTCTGTAACGTGATACGAATTCACGAATTTCTTCATACACAGTGTAACGCCAGTGATCCGCCATTAATACAAGCATGGCTAGCGTGTGTGTAAAAACAAACGATGTCACATAAATAACATAGAAACCTCCGTATAAACGGCTGCCATCTTGGAATGTATATATGGTTCAATGCGTGCTGCCTATGGACAGTTGTTTGTAAACCCTAATTCTTTACGAAGTGTAGAATAATCTACACAACTACACAAAAATATATATTGCAGCTCAATAATGGTATATTATGAAAGTTTTAAAGTGCATGCTAGTTAAATAAAGAGAAATAAGGTTGAAATTGGTACCTGAATGACGGCTACATTAAACAGGTATACATTATTGTTAAGAAGCAAATGTACAGATGTGCAAAAAGACATATGAATATAATCAGAAAACAATAATAATGACCACTAATTAATATGTCACTCATAATACCAGAAAAGGAAAACAATAATGAGATATGTGAAAACAATCGCATATTCTTCCATAGTTATTGACCTATGATTAAGGTCCATTCACATACAAATTCATTCTTCTTTCATTATTTGTCTATCACAAGTAACACGAGAATTCCACATGGTCATTGAGCCCATGGGGCTTCAAAGCATCCAGTTTAAAAATCCATTCATTTTCTTTCTGTAGACGTTTGCGATTTGAATCCATGTATTCCATGTCGTCCAGTGTCTCTAACACCATAAATTTCAGTTGTGAAATGTTGTGTCTGCGTTCTTGCAGGAAATACATATTGCACCAAGTGCTACAAATGTCTTCGCTAGTCGCTGGGCGAGATGACGTGTTTTCTCATCCTACTCATTCTATGCCCGAGGTACGGCCATACTAATTAGTAAACATACAAAATTTGAGAAGATGGGAGTACTAGAGGATCCACAAGGGAGGTATACCATACTGTGGGGGCGGTTGGGCAGTGATACGGTTACAATAGCTAACTGTTATGGTCCCAATTTGGATTGCCCCGAATTCTTCACAAATTTATTGGGTAAAATTCTGGCGGCTGGCTCGACCCACATTATCTGGGGGGGCGATTTTAATGTTGCCCTTCAACCACACATAGACAGATCCAATACAGGTCTGCAACACTACACGAAAGCGCAGGAAGTTTTACAGGGAATCATAGCAGAAGGTAAACTGGTAGATAGTTGGAGATACATGCATTCCTCACAGCACGAAGGTATGCATTTTACGTCCTATAGAGGGACCTGTGCACGCATAGATTACTGCCTGCTAACAAGAGGACTTTGCCCGACCATTAGAAATGTCGTACACCTGGCTCGGACCTTTTTTGATCACTGCCCGTTTAAGGTCTCCCTATCTCCTTCGCGGTATGATAGGCCTCTGCCGAGCTGGCGGTTATAACCCACGGCTCTTTTGGATATGGTGTCCCGCACAAAACTAGAGGAAGAAATCAAAGACTTCTTTGTCCGAAATAAAGGTTCAGTTGACAATTTTGAAATGATATGGGAAGCATTCAAAGTCACGATTCGTGGGTACTATATTTCTAAGAGCTTTGGGGTTCTGGGGGATTTACAGAACACGATACGTAAACTGGATTTGAGATCTGAAGAAAATGGAGAGGCGCATGGGGCGGGCAGAGGTGGGACAAGTGTTGAAAGATTTCCATACAACTTTAACTGATACGATGATACTGCGCATAGGGAGGCGAAGTTCTGGGGGTAAGTACTGGACAGCGCGTAGATATGGGGAGGGGGAAAGGCCAGGGAAGGTGTTGGCAGCAGTGACACGAAACCCCCGATTTAGCGTGCACATCATAAAAATTCAGGAGCTCGGTGGTTCAGCACATCGAGACTCGCAAAGCATACTGGAGGCATTTACTACACATTACACTACACTATACACGTCTCAAAAGCAGGGGGTCATTGATTTTGAGGAATTCATGGGAGACGTGGCGCCCGGCTGGCTTGGAGATACCCAGCGAGAATTTTTAAGCATTCCATTTGAACTCGATGAGATCAGCAAGGATATTATGCAGCTTCAGAATAGGAAGGCGCCGGGGTCGGATGGCCTCCCGGACGAATTCTACAAGGCCTATATTGATGTTATGGTTTAATATGTTTTATCAGCACTTGCTACCTAGGGGATATTGGTGCAAAGTATCAGATCACCCGTCTTGCCTTTGTGATGATGTTTCTCACCCTGATTCTCTTCACATTCTCATGTTATATCCTAGATTTAACCACTTGCTTTTTAAATGTATCAGCCCACTCCTTTTGCCCTTGAATTGTAAACAAGTTAGGCATGCCTACCTTTTTTCAGATGTTAAATTCACCCACAATCTTTTGTTATCAGAGTCGTTTTTTACCTGAGGTTATCAATGGGAGATGATCTCCCGATCTTGTCCTCTTTTATTCATTAGGGGGCCTAGTCTTTTCTTTTTATCTGTTTTTAATGTTGTGACCATTTTAGATTGCCCTCTGATGCTTTGGTGTATTTATTAGCTTTTTATTATTTCTACTGGAGATTGGGCAGTGTGAAGGATTTATATGTTATGTATTGTCTGCATTTTCATATGTACACTTTTGTGATCTTCAAGAAAAATCAAATAAAGTTTTTACTACTACTACTACTACCACTACTACTACTACTACTACTACTACTACTACTACTACTACTACTACTACTACTACTACTACTACTACTACTACTACTACTACCACCATACACTTTTCACTGTTTTATTTAACTGGGCAGGTACCATATACTTTGCTGTGCACTTTATTTAGGCATGCTATGTACTTTAGTTGAGTGCACTGTTACAAGGTCTGTTTAAATAAATACAAATGCTTGGAAATTCTGTGGTGCTGATTAGTTAAAAGATTTTGTTTTCTGCTGAACTCAAGTTTGCCTAATGTGCTTTCTAATTCTGTATTTGTTCAACTGCCCTGCCATCTAATTAAAGGCCTCCATTCCACCCCCAGATTTGTTAAAAGCAGCAGACATCAAGAGGACCTCATATGCTTGCTTAGTGTTTATTTGTTAAACTGTCCTGTCCTCTAGTTAAAGACCTCCATTTTTCCTGCCCCAGTCTCCTGCCAGAGACAGCCTTCTAATTGACAGGAAAACACTCAGTAATCTCCAGGAAGGTTCCAGTGCCTAATTTGTTTGTTTACTCAACCTTCTATTTCCTGCCCCAGTTTCCTGCCAGATAACAGCTTTCTCATTTTTTTGTGTGTAAAGCTTTTTATTTCGACATATTAGTCATAAAGCCGTAAAAACATTTAAAATACATTCTCGTACATAATTACCAAAAACAAAGAATAACATGATTATCAGAAAGTGCAATGGTTACATATTTGGTGCTCCAAGACAACATCAGGGGATGTGTACAATTTGTATAAGGATACATTGCAATTCATAGTGTAAAGTATAACATACACGATACAATATGCTACCGGTTAAAGATCAATTACAAGACCGGTTTAAAAAAGAAGCCTATGTACAATATATAAATAATTAAAATGCCAGTAATTAAAAAAACTTGTTTTCACTTGTTAATAAGTTTCAAGAGTTCCTTATTGGGTTTAGTGCTATGTTTTAACCCCCAGTTTCTTTCTAATCAAGCAAACACTGAGGAGGTACCTACTGACACCAAAAGCTACCGTCTGAGAGGTTGTGGATTTAAGTATCCTCTCTGCCTCTTTGTAAGTTCTTAAGCCCAGATTATTACAAAGTGGTTTGATCCATTTCGTGCGTTGGTGTTTATACACCGGACAAAAGAAGAGGATATGAGCCTCATCTTCTTTATGCTTAAGATCACACAATTTACAGTTGTACAAATCATTCCCTGTGGTTTTTCCCCAGCGACCGGTATTAGCATTTATTTGCAAAACGCCGTACCTGTATTGCAAGTAAACAGTTTTAGCCAGAGGTGGCTCAATTTCATCCATAAACTGCTCAAACATGGGAATGTCCTTAAATTGCAGAAACCGCTGGGCTAGGGAGCCGGTGCCACGTTCATATAAATACACATTATTAGTAACGTGGGACCAGAAGGCAGCTTTTACCTGTTCTTTACAATTGGTTGGCAGTTCAAGTGGGTTAACCCAAAAGTGTGAAAGACCTATTTTTGTAAACCAAGTGGATATATGTCTCAGCCATTTGATTAAATTAAAAGTATCCAGTTCCATAATTTCCAATAGGCCATCATCTTACCCAGTATAGCAGAGGCCTTAACCAACATAAACATCAGCACGTTTTACATTAATATCCAAGTAGACAGGCACTAAGGGCGTTCTTACGGGTAATCTTAGTAATCGCCTAAAGAACGCATTCTCATCAGTGTCAAAGGTCTTGTTCGAGTATGGCCCCCAAATCTCAGCCCCATATAGGGCTGCAGATTGTGCTTTGGCTTTAAATACTTCCATAGCAGGAGTAATAGCTTTAGAAGCACTCCCACCATGAATCTTTAAGATAGGAAGTGAGCTGTGTTTAAATGTCAGCCTGCTCTTTTCTAGTTGTTTTTTCCAAGACAATTTACTATCAAGCCTGATACCCAGATAATCAAACAATTCCACTTACTCTAGTTTAGCATTGTTTAGGACCAAATTCTTCTTGAAGGTTTTTGGGGAATTAATGGCCATATACTTGGTTTTTGATGGATTAATTTCTAGCCCCTTTGCTTCACAATAACCATTAAATTGGTTTATTAAATTTTGTAGTCCTTTGGGGGTTTGCGATATTAGGATGGTGTCGTCGGCAAATAACAGTGCTGTAATTGCCTCATTGCATAGTTTCGGGGAATCGTGGTTGCATTGTGCCAGGTAAGGGGGGATATCATTCACAAATAAAGAGAAAAGGGTGGGGGCCAGCACGCACCCTTGTCGTACCCCCCTTTTTACCGGTATGGCCTGGGTAAGTTCACCATTTCTTCCCCACCTCACTATTGCAAAATTATCTGTGTGAAGCTTTATAAGATTTAATAATAATTCGCCTGGGACACCCATATTCCTCAAAGTATCCCAAAGTAGGGAACGTGGAACAAGATCAAACGCTGCACGTAGATCCATAAATGCTACGTAAAGGCTACCCTTCTTTATATGTACATATTTCCAGCAGATGCACAAGAACCTGTGCACCTGGTCCACAGTGATTGTCTTAGTTCTAAACCCTGCTTGATATTTGGAGAGGATTTTGGAATCCTCTATCCAATCTAAAAGTCGGTTTAAAATATGCCTGGCAAAATTTTTTTGTAAAGTATCAATTAAACTAATCGGTCTGTAATTGGCTGGATTGTAGCGATCCCCTTTTTTGTAAATGGTAACTATCTCCGCCCCCTTCCACGTTTCGGTTATTGGGGTCCCCGCCAATATTGAGTTACACAAAAAATTTATATAGGGGCACCAAACTTCGATATTGCGTGTAAATAAGTCCCCAGGCAATTTGTCAGGGCCTGGTGCCTTACCCGCCTTAATTGCCCTTATTGCACGTAGTGTCTCTTCGGCGCTAAATTGGGAAAAGTTAGTACACAAGGGCAAAACAGTTTCAGGATTGTTTGAGCGGGGGAACACATCTGCCGATTCATACAACTTTACAAAATGGTCATACCAGATTTTCTCGTCTAGGAAAAAGTCCCTATTGGAGCGACCCGTCTTATTGTTTTTTGATATCAAACTCCAAAAGGTACTTTGGTCGTGCTTCCTAGCAGCATTTAAAAGATCTTCCCAGATCAAATTATCCCATTCTCTTTTTGCACTAGAGAGAAGTCTTTTGTATTCGTATCTACACTCTCTTACCCTCATCTGGTCCTTAGATTTAACAGCAGTGATTAAGTTACTTTTCGCTAGGCGACACTGTTTATTGTACCATGGTGTCTCTAGTTCAAGCTGCCTGCTTATGTTACTTTTATCGTTGCTACATGTTTTGCTTAGTAAGGGAATTAGTAATTCTACCAAATGGTAGTGCATTTTGAGAACTTCCTGGGAACCCAAGCTCAAATTATTGTATAAAGGGATCGTGTCTGCGAAGGTATTATAAATGTCCACAAGTATTTCTTTTTTTGCTAGTATATGAGGCCACTTTATAGCTCTTCTGTTTTTAGAGACCTCAACTTCTTCCACCTCCCTGGTAAATTCTATTTCCCCTGGGGAAATGAAAAATGGATCGGAAAGTAACCCTAGTTGCAAAGGGAAGTGGTCGCTTTCAGGCCTGTTCACAACTTTAAAAGCCAACAATAAGTGCCACAAATTAGTAGTAATCAGCATAAAATCAATTAAAGATTTGGATATTCCCTTGCTGTATGTGTAATTCGCAGGTTTATCGTGGTCAAGACGACCATTACATGCCCTCAGATCATTGGACACAGTTAATTCAAAAATCTGCATAGCTGCGACTGAACTTTTAACTAATTTTACACTATCTAAGGAAGGAATGTCGCGAGCCCTGTCTTCATTTTGTAATACATTTTCTAGCCCCGACACAGGTTGGAATTGGCAGTTAAAGTCCCCGCCTATAATAACTTGGGAGTTTAGTTCTAAAGTGGCCAAGTACGAACTTAACTGTTCTACAATCTTAGATTCCTTATTGTGGGGGTTAGGCCTGTTGTAAATGTTTATTAGGTAGACATCCCCCATTTCCTTCGTGGTCACCTTTACCCCAAGCAAATCATTAGAACCAAAAAGCAATGGTGAGATAACAACATTCAGGGATATTCTTATCCAAAATATTAAGCCCCTGATGGTCTACCTCTTGTAGATGCAATTGCCCCACAGTGATATGCTTTATAACCAAGTCTATGAACCATGTTAATTGCCCAAGTTTCTTGTAAGAATATAATATCATGCTCTTCCATGAAGGAACTCCAAACCCTGTCACCGAGGTTTCTTTGTAACCCTGCAATATTCCATGACAAAATTTTTATCTCTCGTTTCGAATTGCATTGTATTAAACTACTCGGGTGCTCATTATTTATTTTGGGTGTTTCCCCCCCATTCAAATTGTTCCGAAACCCACTACTAAACACTAGATCTTGAACCTCCATGCATGCTGGTGATGGCATATTTTGATCCAGTGCAGTAGGATCATCCACAGGTGCCTTCTTTAAGTGTTCTCTAACAATACCAACAGTCGTGGTTTTGGCTGATTCAGTTACAGGGGACACTACACAAGATCTTGCACATATGTCCTGTGAGCGATCACTGGGTAGAGGGGAAGAGTATTCCCCAACTTCGGACTCTCCTTCTTGTCATCGACCCCACCATTTGTGTCCACTCCCATATTCTGTAGATGCATTCTGCCACCTGGTGTAGGGGGATCAAAGAACGAGTACCTCCTACTCATCATGCCCGCATTGGGTGGGCCTCTATTGCCTGATGTTAGTTGCTCTGGATAAAAGTAGCTAAGGTCACAGGTTCCAATCCCTAGGTGACTTCTTTGTTGGTTTTGTCCATACACAAGGTGGGCTACCAAAGGGTCTTTGAATTTCACCAAAATACAGTCCCCCCTTATGTCCTTAGGTCTGGTGCCCAGCCAATTCACTCTTCGGACGTGCATAACCTGACAGTTAATAGTGTATGGGAGAGGTCTATTTTCTCTTAGCCAATATAAGGTCTTGTTTTTAAGTTCATCATAAGACTCCCTCTTGTCAGGTTTCAGGGAAGGGACACCTGTAAGCACTACCACATACGGTTGGCATCCAGGTGGAAGGTCGGCATTTGGAGTTTGTTTTGGCACTAATTTGCCTATGTTGCGATCAGCTGCTGGGTCTTTAGTGTTAGGAGCACAATTTGTGGTACAATCTAAAAGTCGGTTTAAAATATGCCTGGCAAAATTTTTTTGTAAAGTATCAATTAAACTAATCGGTCTGTAATTGGCTGGATTGTAGCGATCCCCTTTTTTGTAAATGGTAACTATCTCCGCCCCCTTCCACGTTTCGGTTATTGGGGTCCCCGCCAATATTGAGTTACACAAAAAATTTATATAGGGGCACCAAACTTCGATATTGCGTGTAAATAAGTCCCCAGGCAATTTGTCAGGGCCTGGTGCCTTACCCGCCTTAATTGCCCTTATTGCACGTAGTGTCTCTTCGGCGCTAAATTGGGAAAAGTTAGTACACAAGGGCAAAACAGTTTCAGGATTGTTTGAGCGGGGGAACACATCTGCCGATTCATACAACTTTACAAAATGGTCATACCAGATTTTCTCGTCTAGGAAAAAGTCCCTATTGGAGCGACCCGTCTTATTGTTTTTTGATATCAAACTCCAAAAGGTACTTTGGTCGTGCTTCCTAGCAGCATTTAAAAGATCTTCCCAGATCAAATTATCCCATTCTCTTTTTGCACTAGAGAGAAGTCTTTTGTATTCGTATCTACACTCTCTTACCCTCATCTGGTCCTTAGATTTAACAGCAGTGATTAAGTTACTTTTCGCTAGGCGACACTGTTTATTGTACCATGGTGTCTCTAGTTCAAGCTGCCTGCTTATGTTACTTTTATCGTTGCTACATGTTTTGCTTAGTAAGGGAATTAGTAATTCTACCAAATGGTAGTGCATTTTGAGAACTTCCTGGGAACCCAAGCTCAAATTATTGTATAAAGGGATCGTGTCTGCGAAGGTATTATAAATGTCCACAAGTATTTCTTTTTTTGCTAGTATATGAGGCCACTTTATAGCTCTTCTGTTTTTAGAGACCTCAACTTCTTCCACCTCCCTGGTAAATTCTATTTCCCCTGGGGAAATGAAAAATGGATCGGAAAGTAACCCTAGTTGCAAAGGGAAGTGGTCGCTTTCAGGCCTGTTCACAACTTTAAAAGCCAACAATAAGTGCCACAAATTAGTAGTAATCAGCATAAAATCAATTAAAGATTTGGATATTCCCTTGCTGTATGTGTAATTCGCAGGTTTATCGTGGTCAAGACGACCATTACATGCCCTCAGATCATTGGACACAGTTAATTCAAAAATCTGCATAGCTGCGACTGAACTTTTAACTAATTTTACACTATCTAAGGAAGGAATGTCGCGAGCCCTGTCTTCATTTTGTAATACATTTTCTAGCCCCGACACAGGTTGGAATTGGCAGTTAAAGTCCCCGCCTATAATAACTTGGGAGTTTAGTTCTAAAGTGGCCAAGTACGAACTTAACTGTTCTACAATCTTAGATTCCTTATTGTGGGGGTTAGGCCTGTTGTAAATGTTTATTAGGTAGACATCCCCCATTTCCTTCGTGGTCACCTTTACCCCAAGCAAATCATTAGAACCAAAAAGCAATGGTGAGATAACAACATTCAGGGATATTCTTATCCAAAATATTAAGCCCCTGATGGTCTACCTCTTGTAGATGCAATTGCCCCACAGTGATATGCTTTATAACCAAGTCTATGAACCATGTTAATTGCCCAAGTTTCTTGTAAGAATATAATATCATGCTCTTCCATGAAGGAACTCCAAACCCTGTCACCGAGGTTTCTTTGTAACCCTGCAATATTCCATGACAAAATTTTTATCTCTCGTTTCGAATTGCATTGTATTAAACTACTCGGGTGCTCATTATTTATTTTGGGTGTTTCCCCCCCATTCAAATTGTTCCGAAACCCACTACTAAACACTAGATCTTGAACCTCCATGCATGCTGGTGATGGCATATTTTGATCCAGTGCAGTAGGATCATCCACAGGTGCCTTCTTTAAGTGTTCTCTAACAATACCAACAGTCGTGGTTTTGGCTGATTCAGTTACAGGGGACACTACACAAGATCTTGCACATATGTCCTGTGAGCGATCACTGGGTAGAGGGGAAGAGTATTCCCCAACTTCGGACTCTCCTTCTTGTCATCGACCCCACCATTTGTGTCCACTCCCATATTCTGTAGATGCATTCTGCCACCTGGTGTAGGGGGATCAAAGAACGAGTACCTCCTACTCATCATGCCCGCATTGGGTGGGCCTCTATTGCCTGATGTTAGTTGCTCTGGATAAAAGTAGCTAAGGTCACAGGTTCCAATCCCTAGGTGACTTCTTTGTTGGTTTTGTCCATACACAAGGTGGGCTACCAAAGGGTCTTTGAATTTCACCAAAATACAGTCCCCCCTTATGTCCTTAGGTCTGGTGCCCAGCCAATTCACTCTTCGGACGTGCATAACCTGACAGTTAATAGTGTATGGGAGAGGTCTATTTTCTCTTAGCCAATATAAGGTCTTGTTTTTAAGTTCATCATAAGACTCCCTCTTGTCAGGTTTCAGGGAAGGGACACCTGTAAGCACTACCACATACGGTTGGCATCCAGGTGGAAGGTCGGCATTTGGAGTTTGTTTTGGCACTAATTTGCCTATGTTGCGATCAGCTGCTGGGTCTTTAGTGTTAGGAGCACAATTTGTGGTACAAGAGGAGATTCCTATCCCTTCATCAATTATCAATGGCGCTGACGTTTGAGAAGTGACAGACACTGGTTTGGTTGTTGCTGTGACCTGCTTTCCTTTACGTGGCGCAGGTTTTGGGGGGACAGCAATAAGAATTCCTCCATTTTTTGACAGCACCCCAGAAGGAGCTGCTTGCGACCCCCCCGGTGTAGCATTGTCCTTTTTCTGATCCATCACCTTATCTTTTCTGGGTGGTCGAGTTTGTTCCGGTGGTTTGGGAATTGTCGGGCTCGATTCTCCCCTTGTTATGTCTGCTCCAATCTTTGAGTGTAGTTTGACCAATGATTTTAATGCAAAGAAATTATCAAATGAAGCTTGTTCGAATTTATCCAAACGCTCCCAAAGCCCTTTCAGTCTTTCAATCAAGGGGAGGGACACCTGTAAGCACTACCACATACGGTTGGCATCCAGGTGGAAGGTCGGCATTTGGAGTTTGTTTTGGCACTAATTTGCCTATATTGCGATCAGCTCCTGGGTCTTTAGTGTTAGGAGCACAATTTGTGGTACAAGAAGAGATTCCTATCCCTTCATCAATTATCAATGGCGCTGACGTTTGAGAAGTGACAGACACTGGTTTGGTTGTTGCTGTGACCTGCTTTCCTTTACGTGGCGCAGGTTTTGGGGGGACAGCAATAAGAATTCCTCCATTTTTTGACAGCACCCCAGAAGGAGCTGCTTGCGACCCTCCCGGTGTAGCATTGTCCTTTTTCTGATCCATCACCTTATCTTTTCTGGGTGGTCGGGTTTGTTCCGGTGGTTTGGGAATTGTCGGGCTCGATTCTCCCCTTGTTATGTCTGCTCCAATCTTTGAGTGTAGTTTGACCAATGATTTTAATGCAAAGAAATTATCAAATGAAGCTTGTTCGAATTTATCCAAACGCTCCGAAAGACCTTTCAGTCTTTCAATCACGGGTAAAAGCAAGGTTGACATTAAATGTTGGATCTGTTCCATCAAAGGATTGTCTGCAGATAAATCCTTTGGGCAGTTGTCCAATTCAATGACCGGTGGAGGGCTAAGTGGTACATTTGCAGAATTACCCTCATGCCGGTCACTTGCTTCTATCCCTGCGTTCATGGTCTCAAACCCCATAGATTTGCAAGGGACTCCCCCATTTACTTGATTTCTTCGTATTCTTTTGAGGGCCTTTAGTCTGTAGCCCTTGCGCGGGGTGACTATTCTCTTCCTTTTTAGTGCTACACAACTTGCCCTTGCCGGGGTAGCCAATGAATCTTGTCGTGTCGTTACTTCATGAATCATTATCACAGGGAGGTTGGATGAGTCTACAACTGTTGTGGCTGGATGGTTCGATGTTACAACAGTACTACTTGGACTCCTGTTTGTTATCTCTAGATCTGGGATAATGTCGAGAAGTCCATTATGTACCCCTGGATCAGCAATACAGGGCTGCTTAATACTTGGTGTTGTTGACAGCAGGGGTTCTGCTGGGATAGTGTTAGCTGGAGATGTTGCCTGTACCAGAGTTCCCAAAGAAGAGCGCTTATGTGTAAGATATTCCTGTGATAGTCTTCGCTCAGCTAAAATAATTTCCTTCTCCACAACAGAAACAGCGCGAGTTATAAAATTGTCCATAGTGCCTAATGTTGAATTTCCCCCTCTTCTTGAACATCTATCAGAGCGGGTAGCCATTAGGCTATAGGCAGACATAGGAAAGTCAATGTAAAATAGTCAGTATGCTATTTAATGCAATGCCAATATCAACGTTTACCTGGGTGAATCTTAGGGGGGTGGCCCGTCCCGGCCCCTGCTGGCCCAGGACGGCCACAGACAGCCCGCCCTTTGCCCGGGCTTCGCCCGGCGTCCCGCTTGCGTCCCGCAAGACGGGCCCTTGCTCGATTATGTAGCTGGAGGGCTGTTGTGGGCGGGGCACGCAGGGGGGCGCTGACCGGATGTTGCTTGGTCGAGCAGGGACTCCTGGGATAGTGAGTCCCTGCCGCGCTACTCCCCTGCAGCCTCTCTCAGCCCCACAGTTGGTCACACTCGCGGCAAACGCGGCAACCAGGCAGCAAACAGCGTTGGTGGGTCCTCCCACGAAGCGGCTCCCGCGAAGCGGGAGCGGTGAGCAGCTGACGGTAAGGCAGGGGGCAAAGCAGCAGAAATATCCCCACGGCGTCTGTATTTCCACAAAAGGGTCACGCTGGTCAGACGCTCCAAGCTCCTTTTGACTAATTTGCCGGTTGTGGGCGGGGCACGCAGGGGGGCGCTGACCGGATGTTGCTTGGTCGAGCAGGGACTCCTGGGATAGTGAGTCCCTGCCGCGCTACTCCCCTGCAGCCTCTCTCAGCCCCACAGTTGGTCACACTCGTGGCAAACGCGGCAACCAGGCAGCAAACAGTGTTGGTGGGTCCTCCGGGAGCGGCGAGCAGCTGACGGTAAGGCAGGGGGCAAAGCAGCAGAAATATCCCCACGGCGTCTGTATTTCCACAAAAGGGTCTCATTTACAGGAAATGCCTATTTATCTTCAAGAATGCTCCAGACTCACACTTGCATGACAGGCAAAAAATACTGCTTTCAAACTCAGTCCCCTACTTGGCTTTGTTGATCTGTCTTGAGGGAGAGCTGTGTCTCTCATTAGCACTGTTTTTGGAATCCGAGCCCAACCAACTATGACAAGAAAAATCTACATATCTTCACTTGGAAGCTAGGGGTCAGCAACCCTCTTGGCATTCCATCCCTTCAAGACAACTTCAAAATGTCTTGAGTCCTAGAACCTGGTTTATCCGATGGCACAGCCAATCCCCCCATCGCCTTGACTACGACCAGCTTTTTGCTGTTAAATGCTCCAGCTATTCCAGCTCACTACATAGACATCAGGGTGGTGCACAACTGGGCACTTCTAGTATAGTATCCCACTTTTTTTATGGACACCCTAGCAATTTGAGCTTGAGTAAGCAAGCCATGGATAAATGAAACGTACTACTTGTGTGAAATAACACAACGTTAAGGACAGATAAAGATTTTGAAATCATCTGAGCCAAGATTAAAGGATACACGCTAAGGATTTAGCAAAGGGAGTTAATGCTCAAGGGCCCTTCATATGGACTCGAATTTCTTATATTAATTCTTGTTTGATATGTTTCATTATGAACTCGCACCTCAGGCTGATTGTATGAATGGTTGTCTGAAATGATTGACTTCTTGTTACAGAGTACCTCACCTGACTGTCTTACCACTAGTACTTGAGGTGTCTGGCTCAGAAGGATTAACAACCCCCAGCCATCTTTGTCACAGGAGTTGTAGGTACACCAGAATACTCCCCCTCTCTCTCCCTCTCTCCTACTCCCCTACTTCCCTCCAGGGGTAGTCACCTGTTCAGTCATCTCTTCTGATTCTGAGGATTTACCTCAAGGGAAAGTGGTGGAAGATCTTTGCTTCCCCAGGAGTCCAGGGAATTCAAGCAAGTGTCCCTTGGTGTGACAACTGCTACCAGACAGTAGTTTTGTGGATTCCCATGGCCACCCTTTCAAAAAATTGGACAGGAAATACTTCCACTTCAAAATGAAGACATCTCTAATTTACCAACTATTAAGTGCCGGATGCATCCGATTTGAGCCACCTCTTTTTTAGAAAGTCCAAGTTAAGAAGGACCCCTTCTGGTAACTACTTTAATTGCCACATGTATACAGGACGTTGAACAATGGTTGTCCCATAAAAAAACAGTCAAGGAGGAAAAAACAATGGCACGCAAACATTCAAATTATCAATCGCAGCAGAACCATGGCCCACACCTGAAAGAACCACAGAAAGAACATTTAAAGTTCCAAACATGCAGGACCCAACAGATGAAGTTAAGCAGGACTTAAGTCGAAACCAACAGTTACAGGGAAAAGGGGAAAATGTTGAGGACAAAAAATAAATAGCAGCTGGCAAAGATAGCAAAGAAATGTGCTTCGAATGCATTGCAACACACTAGAGATTGATATGTGATCTTTAAGTAGTCCCATAAGTATTAAGGGAGCAGAACCAGGAGAAGACTCCCTCGCTTCTAATAGGCAATATCATCATGCTGAAGATAAAGCTTCAGGCTTCCCCGTCCATGGGTTTATCTCCATCAGTCTTCCATCTAGATTCTGGAAAGCCTCTGGCTGTATTGCAACAGGATAATATAAATATCTTCCCATCAACATAGACTCTCAGTAGAGTGAAGAACCTCAATGCTTCATACCTCAGACCCACAGGTTTCACCATGAAGCCGAGCAGCTCCTATCTCCCTACGAAGGGTGTGTGGCTCATACCAGGGAAGATATGCACCTTTGAGTCACCCTTCCTGAGGTCGCCCTTCTATACAGCTTGTTTAGTCACCTGCTCTCCGTGTGTATTATCGACCAGGTCAATTGGCACTGAGTCTGCACTAATATTCCTCCCAGATGGCCGCTTAGCGTGCAGATGTGTGGATCACCCAACTTTCTTTGGTGAATATGGGTCACAGTCTTCAAACACTTGGGATCTCTGAGCCCTGCCAATGGAGGTTTGCAGTTGAGGTGCATTTTTTGTAACTCTAATGTCAATGCACCTCATGTCATTCTCATTTTCAGTGATGCAGCTTCTCGAGACCTCTATTGCTCCTTTCAAAGAGGCCATTCTAGCCATTGTTCTTTTGGGGGACCTCTGCACCTCCTATAGGACTGACATCATCAAGCAGAACACCACCTCCATCTCCTGTAGCTTCCTTGAAGAGAATAACATTGGAGAAAAAATATTTTTCCCTTTACAGCCTTTAATGTATTCTGTTTGGGCAAAATATATGGGAGTCCGTCCATCTCCCATTTTGTGTCCCTCAGGGTCTAGCCTCTAGTTCTCTGCTGCATCTCAAAACTAGGTTCAATCTGACTGTGAAGTGTGGCCTTTTGCGCTTAGTTTATAGAATGCCACCTCCTCCTCTGTCAGATCCAGTATTTCCGCATCTCTCAGTCAGAAACAACTGTGTCACTTCCTCTCTGAATACTCCTTTGTACCATTTGAAAAGCACTTGGCTTTCAGAAACAAGATAGGTTGTATTGTCCTGAATAACCAGCTTTCCTTGGGTTTCACACTTACCAACACTTATATCTCTGCGCTATACCTCTGCAAGGAAACGTAACACACCTTAAAATGTCCCCTCGATTTTTTCTCTGCCATCTCACCAATATCTATCCCTCTACTATTATCCTTTCAACCCAAATAACAGTCACATGTCCACCTCTCAAATATATGACATATTTTACTATACTAATTCACCACTAATCCTTTTTGGGTTCTGGAGTAGCGTGCTACTCGCCGAAAAGCTATTCAATGCCTCGTCAGAGGTAGAAAGTGCTATATAAATGCAATTTACAATTACAATCGCAATAATCATTTGCCATCATGGCACCCCAGCAAGAAGCGTTCGTCCGCTCCACATTTTATCTGCCTCAGTCACTATCAACTTTAAAGAAGTTCTCTTGGAGCGCCTTTTCATAGTCAGTCTCCTTTTTTAGGGCTCGCCTGCTGTGCGCTTGCGCATAGCTGGTTAGGGCTCGCCTGCTGTGCGCTTGCGCATAGCTGGCGAGCTATATTGCAGCTTAAACAGAGTTAAACCCACTCGGCGATTTCTTTGAGTGCCCGAGAGCGCGTGCACATCAAAGCCACCAGCCTCCTCGGGCATCTCAAGCTTCCCTCAGCCGGCATTTCTCCTCCCCTAATTAGTCATGCACGGCCGGCCGGTCAGCACATCAAAGGCTGCTGCTCCCGGCCCCTATTCTTCCCTTCTTGCCTCTCCCCGCTCCCCTTCCCACCACAGCAATGCAGAGGGCTTGTTTATATTGCAGCCCCTAACCATCTCGCATGCTGCTCTTGAAACAATAACCATTGTTGGTCATGATATAATAAACGCTCTAATTATTTTATCAGGGCCACACAGAATTTTATAAAGTCTTTTGCTGGCATTTTCGTTTTATGCTGATTGCTATTAACGCTCTAATTATTTTATCAGGGCCACACAGAATTTTACCAAGTCTTTTGCTGGCATTTTCGTTTTATGCTGATTGCTATTTTACACCTTTCACATGCTGGTGATTTGCTTCAAAGATATACATTCATCCTGAATCCCGTTACTAGAGCTTTCTCCTCTTCTGCTATATATGGGTTTTAGTTGAATTTCATTGATCTCTTTTACTATTGATTTATAGAAAATGCCACCCACCACACAGCTCCACCTACACAGCTCCACCGATGCACCCACCACACAGCTCCACCGATGCACCCACCACACAGTTCCACCGATGCACTCACCTCACAGTTCCACAGATGCACCCACCACCCAGCTCCACAGATGCACCCACCACCCAGCTCCACAGATGCACCCACCACCCAGCTCCACAGATGCACCCACCACACAGCTCCACCGATGCACCCACCACACAGCTCCACCGATGCACCCACCACCCAGCTCCACCGATGCACCCACCACACAGCTCCACAGATGCACCCACCAAACAGCTCCACAGATGCACCCACCACACAGCTCCACTGATGCACCCACCTCCACCGATGCACCCACCACACAGCTCCACCGACACAGCTCCACCGATGCACCCACCACACAGCTCCACTGATGCAACCACCACACAGCTCCACCGACACAGCTCCACCGATGCACCCACCACAGAGCTCCACAGATGACCCCACCACACAGCTCCACTGATGCACCCAAGACACAGCTCCACCGAGGCACCCACCACACAGCTCGACTGAGGCACCCACCACACAGCTCCACCGATGCACCCACCACACAGCTCCACCTATGCACCCACCACACAGCTCCACCGAGGCACCCACCACACAGCTCCACAGAGCCACCCACCACACAGCTCCACCGATGCACCCACCACACAGCTCCACGAGGCACCCACCACACAGCTCCACCGATGCACCCACCACACAGCTCCACCGATGCACCCACCACACAGCTCCACCGATGCACCCACCACACAGCTCCACCGAGGCACCAACCACACAGCTCCACCGATGCACCCACCACACAGCTCCACCGAGGCACCCACCACACAGCTCCACCGATGCACCCACCACACAGCTCCACTGACACAGCTCCACCAATGCACCCACCACACAGCTCCACAGAGGCACCCACCACACAGCTCCACCGATGCACCCACCACACAGCTCCACCAAGGCACCCACCATACAGCTCCACCAAGGCACCCACCACACAGCTCCACCTACACAGCTCCACCGATGCACCCACCACACAGTTCCACCGAGGCACCCACCACACAGCTCCACCGAGGCACCCACCACACAGCTCCACCGAGGCACCCACCACACAGCTCCACCGAGGCACCCACCACACAGCTCCACCTATGCACCCACCACACAGCTCCACCGAGGCACCCACCACACAGCTCCACAGAGCCACCCACCACACAGCTCCACCGATGCACACACCACACAGCTCCACCGAAGCACCCACCACACAGCTCCACCGAGGCACCCACCACACAGCTCCACAGATGCACCCACCACACAGCTCCACAGATGCACCCACCACACAGCTCCACAGATGCACCCAGCACACAGCTCCACAGATGCACCCACCACACAGCTCCACCGAGGCACCCACCACACAGCTCTACCGAGGCACCCACCTCACAGCTCCACCGAGGCACCCACCACACAGCTCCACTGATGCACCCACCTCCACCGATGCACCCACCACACAGCTCCACCGACACAGCTCCACCGATGCACCCACCACACAGCTCCACTGATGCAACCACCACACAGCTCCACCGACACAGCTCCACCGATGCACCCACCACAGAGCTCCACAGATGACCCCACCGCACAGCTCCACTGATGCACCCAAGATACAGCTCCACCGAGGCACCCACCACACAGCTCCACTGAGGCACCCACCACACAGCTCCACTGATGCACCCACCACACAGCTCCACCTATGCACCCACCACACAGCTACACCAAGGCACCCACCACACAGCTCCACAGAGCCACCCACCACACAGCTCCACTGATGCACCCACCACACAGCTCCACCGAGGCACCCACCACACAGCTCCACCGATGCACCCACCACACAGCTCCACCGATGCACCCACCACACAGCTCCACCGATGCACCCACCACACAGCTCCACCGAGGCACCAACCACACAGCTCCACTGATGCACCCACCACACAGCTCCACCGAGGCACCCACCACACAGCTCCACCGATGCGCCCACCACACAGCTCCACTGACACAGCTCCACCAATGCACCCACCGCACAGCTCCACCGATGCACCCACCACCCAGCTCCACAGATGCACCCACCACCCAGCTCCACAGATGCACCCACCACCCAGCTCCACAGATGCACCCACCACACAGCTCCACAGATGCACCCACCACACAGCTCCACAGATGCACCCACCACACAGCTCCACAGATGCACCCACCACCCAGCTCCACTGATGCACCCACCACACAGCTCCACCGATGCACCCACCACACAGCTCCACAGATGCACCCACCACACAGCTCCACTGATGCACCCACCTCCACCGATGCACCCACCACACAGCTCCACCGACACAGCTCCACCGATGCACCCACCACACAGCTCCACTGATGCAACCGCTACACAGCTCCACCGACACAGCTCCACCGATGCACCCACCACAGAGCTCCACAGATGACCCCACCACACAGCTCCACTGATGCACCCAAGACACAGCTCCACCGAGGCACCCACCACACAGCTCGACCGAGGCACCCACCACACAGCTCCACCGATGCACCCACCACACAGCTTCACCTATGCACCCACCACACAGCTCCACGGAGGCACCCACCACACAGCTCCACAGAGCCACCCACCACACAGCTCCACTGATGCACCCACCACACAGCTCCACCGAGGCACCCACCACACAGCTCCACCGATGCACCCACCACACAGCTCCACCGACACAGCTCCACCGATGCACTCACCACAGAGCTCCACTGATCCAACCACCACACAGCGCCATCGATGCACCCACCACACAGCTTCACTGATGCAACCACCATACAGCTCCACCCACACAGCTCCACAGATGCCCCCACCACACAGCTCCACCGATGCCCTCACCACACAGCTCCACCGATGCCCCCACCACACAGCTCCACCGATGCACCCACCACACAGCTCCGCCGATGCACCCACCACACAGCTCCACCGATGAAGCCACCACACAGCTCCACCGATGCACCCACAACCACCGATGCACCCACCACACAGCTCCACTGACACAGCTCCACCGATGCACCCACCACACAGCTCCACCGATGCACCCACCACACAGCTCCACCGAGGCACCCACCATACAGCTCCACCGAGGCACCCACCACACAGCTCCACCGATGCACCCAGCACACAGCTACACCGAGGCACCGACCACACAGCTCCACCGAGGCACCCACCACACAGCTCCACAGATGCACCCACCACACAGCTCCACCGATGCACCCACCACACAGCTCCGCCGATGCACCCACCACACAGCTCTGCCGATGCACCCACCACACAGCTCCGCCGATGCACCCACCACACAGCTCTGCTGATGCACCCACCACACAGCTCCGCCGAGGCACCCAGCACACAGCTACACCGAGGCACCCACCACACAGCTCCACCGAGGCACCCACCACACAGCTCCACAGATGCACCCACCACACAGCTCCACCGATGCACCCACCACACAGCTCCGCTGATGCACCCACCACACAGCTCCACCGATGCACCCACCACACAGCTCCGCCGATGCACCCACCACACAGCTCCGCTGATGCACCCACCACACAGCTCCGCCGAGGCACCCACCACACAGCTCCACCGATGCACCCACCACACAGCTCCACTGATGCAACCACCATACAGCTCCACCGACACAGCTCCACCGATGCACCCACCACAGAGCTCCACAGATGCCCCCACCACAGAGCTCCACAGATGCCCCCACCACAGAGCTCCACAGATGCCCCCACCACACAGCTCCACCGATGCATCCACCACACAGCTTCACCGATGCACCCACCACACAGCTCCACCGATGCACCCACCACACAGCTCCACCGATGCAGCCACCACACAGCTCCACCGACACAGCTCCACCGATACACCCACCACCCAGCTCCACCGATGCACCCACCACACAGCTCCACCAATGCACCCACCACACAGCTCCACCGATGCAGCCACCACACAGCTCCACCGACACAGCTCCACCAATGCACCCACCACCCAGCTCCACCGATGCACCCACCACACAGCTCCACCGATGCACCCACCACACAGCTCCACCGAGGCACCCACCATACAGCTCCACCAAGGCACCCACCACACAGCTCCACCGAGGCACCAACCACACAGCTCCACCGAGGCACCCAGCACACAGCTCCACTGATGCACCCACCACACAGCTCCACCGATGCACCCACCACACAGCTCCACCAATGCACCCACCACACAGCTCCACCGATGCACCCACCACAGAGCTCCGCCGATGCACCCACCACACAGCTCCGCCGATGCACCCACCACACAGCTCCGCGGATGCACCCACCACATAGCTCCGCCGAGGCACCCACCACAGCCCCACCGATGCACCCACCACACAGCTCCACGGATGCTCCAACTAAGCTCCACCAATGCACCCCCCAAACAGCTCCACTGATGCACCCGCTAAGCTCCACCGATGCACACACCATTCAGCGTAACCACAGCATCTCTCAGCGCAACCACAGCATCACTCAGCGCAACCACAGCATCACTGGTTCAAATATGTTCTTTCAATGTTTCAAGCTGTTTTCAAGCTTTCACGCTTTATTACAAATCACAAAAAGATGTTAATATTTCACTTCTGTTCTTGAATTTTCGTCACAATAAAAAACACTGAACATAATCTTCACAAAAGTTATTTACAAAAGTTTAAGCTATTGCCATTACAAATTAAATAAATTATTTAAGTATTAATTATTTTTAAAAATTAAAAGCCATTGTTATTTGTAATATCAATACATCTAAGTCACGTAAATACAAAACATGTTGCATTACAAATGCTATAGGTGTCACATTTGCGAAAGTTATAACTATTGGCATTGTAAATGACAAAGCTATTAATTTAGCTATTTAAAAAAAAACACATAAATAAAAAAAAATTCATTTATAAGACCAATAGCTCAAACTTTCCTAATGCGAGCCCTATTGCATTTCCAATGCTTGTTTGCTCTTATGCGCCCTGACAGACATTTCCTTTGCCAAGGCTGATTGAACACAAGTTATAGGAAGCGACAGATCTATCTTTTGCATTGTTCATTATATACGCTTCTCATTTCATTCGTGTTTCATTCATCATGCATTTTTACATCCCCATTTGGCGTCTTTTGTAGCAAGATATGTGCAGTAAGTTGACTAAAAAATTGTAAGTTGCTATGGAAAAACAAAGATCTTTGTGCAGAGTTCTGTAGGTAGGAAATTGCATAATTTGTCATGTTCTCAAAATATTTCATATTTCATTCCGGAATTACCAGTCCATGTATGCACGCAAACTATGTGGGTGTACATAATGTAAAGACAAAAATAGCATATAGACCACATAGCAGTACAAGATAGAGAAGTCAAGTCGATTAATGCGTAGATGGGTCAAGATGGGCAGATGGGTTATGAAAGAAAAAGAACGAAATAGAATGTGAAATAAGGATTATAAAAAAAAAGAAATATGCAAGGTTTTATCGCTAAAGCAGGTTGTCAATTATGTCTAAGCATTGCATAGAACATATTCAGACAAATGCGTGGAATTTTTGATGTCCACAGAACAGTTATCTACTGTGGTGTTTGAGGAAAACTAAAAACAACTCTATAAAACCTGTTATTCTGCAAGAGTAGGCCATTTGTAGTAAAGTCGAGTAGACAGCCGTCTTTTCGTGGAGACTGGTGTGCCTCTAATGCCAGTGCTTGATTTGTAAAATATTAAATGCCAGGGCCCAAGGCACTCCATAGGAGTCCACTCCACCTGGCACCACCACCAGCCCTGCCGCTACTGCCACCGAATCCCAGTACCAGCATTACTTATGTGCTAGATTCATCAGTTTTAAATAAACACTGCACCAATAAATTCGGTAGAGGAATAGACGCCCGGCAGCATCATGTGGAGTAATCCCATGATAGGTGTCGGTGTCTAGAAATAAGTGCTGGTGCTGACCACTGGAAAACGCCTGCACAAATTAAGCACTTAGGGGCAGATTTATGTTGCCTGCCGCTTCTCTGCAAATCGGCAGAGATGTGCTAGGAAAGATATGGCACGCAAGTTCATCCTTGCGCCACCGATGATGTGCCGCATTTACAATGCAGCGCTCCATGGCCCAGAAATGAACAGATGCATGTTGCATCTAGGGGGTGAAGTTGGCGTAGTGCTGAAGTTGTGTTGTGTGCGGCACGCAACTCCAGCACTATTCCAACTTGCCCTATCTCTAAGTGAAATCTTGTAGATTTCACTGAGTCACTTTTCAGGGGCGTTCCTGCGATGGAACGCCCGCCCCCCCTGCGTGGAAACACCTACATGAAACCTGACGCAGGTTTCATGTGGCTCAGGGCCTTACACCGTGATGCATCTCCATATATGCGTCACAATGTAAGTATGTCGCAACGTGGCGCAGGGTTCACGCTGCTGCTGCGTCACGCAGTTGCGGCAGAAGTGACGCAACTGCGGCGCAAAAGTGCCGCAAGTCCGACATAAATCTGCCCCTTAATCCTCCAACCCTCTAACTCAAGGCTGACAGAGACAATTGAAGGTGTTGAGTATTCACCCAAGACACAGAGTGGGGGTATAGTGATCTTCAGGTCACTCTTTCCCGTGACCTGGACAAGAGTAAAGCCTGAGGTGTCTGTGAGATCAACAGACACCTGAGGTAGTTGACAGCCAATCCAAATCCGCCTTGAAGGTCCTGAACCAGGCAGGCATCATTGTGTACTGTAATTGCCAGGACATCCAGGAGGTGCTGGTGGCAAAGCACCACGTTTGCTGTAGTTGCACTCTTACCCCTTCATGAGTGAAATTATTTCTCTCTGCATCCAAGACAATAGCCCGCTCACTTGAGTGACTGGTGATCTGGCATCGCATGTACTTTCCCTGTTCATTGTGATTGGAGCACCTGCACATCAATTACTTCATGTGAGTGACTGGTGTTCCTGTACTCCTCGTGCACTGTAATTGTGTTTTCCATGTGTACCCCCCATCATTTGAGTGATTGCTACTCCTGCACCCCCATGAACTATTACTGCAATGAGCACCTGATAATGTGTGTCAACGAGGCGCCTGCATTGGGTTCATTGCTCTGTATCACTCTTTTTATCGGAGTGCCAATATACAATTTTTATCTTGTAATATTTAGCTCTTTAAAATACTTTGGCGCAAATAGGAAAAATTTGAAATATAAGAATTAGCAGATTGTGAGAAATGTAGATTGTAAACCACAAACCAGCTGTTGTACTTTTATAATTTTTACAATTCCAATCAATGATATTTCGAAATAACATTAGGTGGAATACTTAATTTACAGTTTTGCAATCATTAAAGGAATTGGATATTTACAAGGAAAACAAATAGGAATTTGGAACAAAACATATGTATTAATTATGAGGAACTAGAAGAGTTAGTTTTCCAATTTTAAAAAATAACAAAAGTGTAAGCATTGACTTTCAGACTTCATAAAAATGAATGTTAACTTATCAAAAATGAATGCATTTATATTGTAATGCAGAATCTAAAAAGCGAACAATTTTTCTCATTTACAATTTTTCTGTCCTCTTTAACTCACAACTACACAAAGCATTCCTCACGGGTGGGAGGGTTTACCTCTGGAATGGTAAGTGGAACACTGAGCTAGTTTCAGAAGTGGATTCTGCATCTTGCAGACTGCACTCTGAAGGGGGCCATATCATATGCTTCTCTGCATTTTTACACACATTTTCAGTACATGGATTCCAGCCATTTTTGTCAAATCCATGTCTAGGGCTCTTCTTTTTTTCCCCTTGTTGTCCATATCCCTCTCAGGGTTTGCCGTATATCAGTTTTTTTTCTTTTGTCCTCGTTTGCCTCATTGGAGAGAGTGCACTCTCTATCTCTTGCACTATTGCATGGGAGTAGCACAAACTCAATGTGCTGAGAGATCATGAGAGAAAGCTGCGGAGATTCCAACTATACCGCCCATGAAGTACTCATCTTTCGTAATCGGCCTCTGATCGTTTCTCATCCACAATCAACCGAGAGGAACATAGAGAAATACCAGTAGAGGCGTCATAATCATTGGACCCCAGAATCTTTTTTTTCCTTTTCTTATTAAACACTCATCTTTCACACCAATCAAGTATCAGGAGCCACAACTCATGATTGCTGACACCCAGCATGTCTAAGGAGGCTATATATTTAACTGAAAGAACCCAGTTTTCAAATCTTGGAGCAATTTCAGACACCCATAGCTTACAGATCTCCCTGCACGTCAATAGTATATTATAAAAGATCAGCCTTGCCTGGTCCCTTGTAGTCCTCACCAACGAATCAAGCTGCCCAAAAATAACAAGCATAACGCTTACATCGATGTTGATTGTCATACATTCAGAGAGAGCCTTACTCACGTCACTCCAAAAGACCTGGAGTTCTGGGCATGTCACAAACTTGTGGACGTCATTCTCTTTCATACTACCACATTTTGGACAAGCGACATCGCCTCCTCTCCCAAACTTAGATAGACAGTCTTTTGGGGGACCAATAAGCTCTGTGAATGGAAAAGAGGTGATTCCTTCTAAGGGATGCAGGCTTGACTATTTTAATTAACATGCTCATAGATACTTGCCATTGATGTTCTAAAGATGGCTCCGGCAAGTATCTTCCCCATAATTCTGTTGGCAGAGTAAAATCTCCTTCTTGCGAATGGACCAGCAGCCAGTAAATTACCGCCAACTCCTTCTTAGGTACGGTCTCTGATATTAGTTATTTTGTATTGTGTATGTTAACGTCACTTAGTTTTGCATATAGTAGTATGATTTGATGGGCACTGAGTAATTCTTCCCCAGAAAACCCATGAAACAAATTGTGATGTATGGTGCATTTTAGGGCACCATTTTTTCAAATAAATTAGCAAAAGATTAAAGGATTTATAGCTTGTTTTAAATTGGATTTTGCAAAAACGTTAATATTGCAAGGCCTCCACCAGCAGCAGCCTAACATATCGATTGTTCACAGCAGATATTAATTCCGCAAGCACATATGTCCAGTTTGCACCATGCCCCGCTTTCACTGCTTATAAATGTACTTAAGTTGTTCCTATTGCCAGTTTGCGTGCCACAGGCTCCCCGTTTTCTGTCATTGAATCCAGGCTCCTCACATTGTTTGCCCATGTAAAGATCTTTGTGTTACATGTTAAAGCACTTCAATGTCTGCTCATGTGTTCAAGCTCTTGTATACCTGCAAGTCAAAGGTTCTGGCGATGTCTTGCAAAATAGTCAAGCTCCTCACATATTTTATCTATGTTTTATATTTAAGTATTTGTGTGCCCTTGGTCCCTGTATTGTATTTAAATAAAGTCAAGCTCCTCCCATTGTTTGTCTAAATATACTGCCAACTCTTCACGTTGCTTAGCAGAGTTTGCTAAGCTCATGAAGCTGTATATCCCAATATCTAAGTCTCCTCATTCTCTAGGGAGACAAGGTCCTCACTGCATTATCAAGTGCCCAACTTAAAGCACCTTACACTCTACCACACTGCTTTAAATTCCTCAAGCTGCATGTTAAAATAATCAAGGACCTCACTTTTACTGTTCACGCACCACAAGTTCCTCACACTGTATGCATATGTTCCTACGTTATTCAACTTGAACGTCCATATATACGTCGCGTCATTGGATACATTCTCAATGTACTTACAGTCTGTTCAAGTTTCTTTCACTCCAGGCTTCTGTCCCTTTGCCTCAAGCTTCTCATGCTGCAAGCTCCAAGCTTTATACTCTATTTGACTGCAGTTTTTAAGTTTACACATTGCACATTACTTTGACCTTCAGCTGATAATGCTTGTCATATGCTCAGTGCCTCACCACACGGAGCTTCTCAAGCCTCTGTATTTGTTCATTTGTTCATTGGCTGTCTGCTGAGCTAAGATCCCCAACTCCTCTGTTTTTTGTGTCTCAAGCAATGCATGCTGTACGTCCAAGTGTTCTATTTCAGAAAAAGTCTGACCTTGAAATGCATCACTGTGCCAAACAAATATTTAACACTATGGTTATTTTTTCATTAATGTATTATTGTGCTTTATGTTTATTTTAATGTTTATGATTGTTTCTATTAAATTCTTAGCATGTTCGAGACACGGAGCTTGTATTATCTCAATTTCAATGAATATCATATTAATTTCATCACAGGTTTGATTGTATCCAACATGTATCACATTCATTTTAATGTATGTAAGGTCTGCTTCAGTGCATGTTATGTTAATTTCAGTGTGTCTTCATCATTTCCATGCATGTCATGTTCATTTTAACACGTCATATTCAATTCAACATGTGTCATAGCCAATTTAATATGTCCCTTATTCATTTTAACATGCTTCATATTCATTCAAACATGTTCTATATTCATAAGAAATTAGGAGATATTGATTTCTCACTTATTTTAATATGTGTCATATTCATTTCAAAACATGCATTATTGATTTAATTTACATGTCATATTCATTTCATTCTAGATCATACTTAACACTTGTTATGTGTATTTAAATGTGCTTTACATTCGTTTCAATATGTCATTCAATTAGACATGTCATAGTCATTGCAATTTATGTCATAATTCTTTTATTGCATCTCATATTCATTTTTGTGCATGTCATATTAATTTCAGCATTGGTCATATATATTTTAACACTGGTCACCCTCATTCTAACTTGTGTACCATTCACTTCAGCATATGCCATATTCACACTAGTATATTGCAGAAACTAGGTTACTGGTTGTTGGAGTGAAACCCTATTCAAGCAGCATTCCGGTCAGGAAGAAGTCACAAGCAACCCAAAATTAACCTGCGTTTACCCCTCTGGTTCCTCGCCACAAAGCAGTCAGGCTTAACTTCGATACACTGTGGAACATATTTATGCAGTATTCAAAGAGTAATCAAGTGAAAACACAACACTAGAAAAATCCCAGATCAATTTAGATAAATATAGCACAATTTAATAAATTAATGGAACCAAAATGACAACAATCCAACAAGTAGAACCGGGGATATGCAATTTTAAAGATTTATCTGAAGAGTGCTTAGAAGCACAAAGGGCCAACTGTGGTTATCTGGTCACGCCGGACAAGGACAAAGTTGCAAGTTCAGTCTGATCGTGATGGAGCAATCGTTGGATACATGGACCAGATGATGCCCACTGAACAAAGTACCTTAAGATCCTGGTTGTGGAGTGTTGCGGCATCCCGAGTTGAGGATTTATTGTGCAGAGGCAGTTCAGAGGAGCTGCGGGGAGGTGATGTGAGGTCCCGCGTCAGAGATTTGTACTGTAGCAGTGCTTCTAATGAGGCCGTCAACAGGGCTCGTCAGAAGAAGCCCTGCACCATTGTTGAGGATGTTGTTGATGGAGGCTTGTGGTGCATAGTCCTGCGGCAGCTTTGTGTTGCACAGCGACTGTTCCGCATTGCTGCAGGCAGCAATGCAAAGTCTTGCCTCAGGGATGCATTGTAGTATGTTCTAACGTGGAGCTGTGACGAGATGCACTGCACTGTGTCAGTTCTGCCTAAGAGATGACAGCTGGGCTTGCAGATCACCAACAGGCCATCTTCCAAGGTTCCTGGACTGGGATTGAACTCTTTGAGTGGGCAAGACTTAAAGCAGGCAGAATTTAGGTCCTAGGTTCAAGATGGTTGGAGCCTTTTCTGTCCCCATGGCTCTTATCTAGAGCCTAGCTAACTAGCCCTTGGAGTCACTCTGGTGGCCCTGGGTTCAAGAAACAGATCCAGACCTTTTCACTCAGGCAGCAGAGTAGCAGGGCAGAGACTAGCAGTCCTTCTTGCAGCATAGCAGTCCTTCTGAGTCTTCCATACGTCCAGCTGTGTACTGAAGAGTTGAGTCTGAGGGTCCAATATTTAAACTTTGTGCCAGCTTTAAAGTAGGAGAAGGTTCTGTAGGTTTCTACCCCCAGTGGTGGTTGGAACTTTCTTCCTCCCTATCCTGGCTCAAGACTAGTGTCAAACCCTTTGTGAGTAATCTGAGGCAGAGCCTTTGTGATGTAAAAGTGTGGCAGGTAACAGCTCCCGCCCCACCCCACCCCTCATCAACTCAGAGATGGCCCATACTACGAACAACTATTCCCCCTTTGTCTCACTGTCTGGGAGAAATGCACAAAGACCAACTACCAGCTACATCTAGTCATGCGACCCTGCATATAGGCAGCAAGCACCAATTGGTTGGGACAATTAAATGCCAACTTTGTAAAACTGCCATTTTTAGAATTCTGACTTAAAATCCGACTTTACCATTAAAGAGGGATTTACATTTAATTCTTTTTTTTAAACTAAATTCAACTTTCCTACCTGCTCCCTAATTAAAGTTATCACTTATTCAATATAATAAGGTAACCCAATGTTATCCTATGGGAGAAGCAGGCCTTGCAGTTGTTAAAAACACATGTGGGAGTTTTTTCACTAACAAGACATGTAAAACGTATACGTAGATGTCCAACCTTTTAAATACACAGCACTCTACTCTATATGCTTTTTAGGGCCTAGCCTAAGGGTTAGTTATGTGTATTGAAAAGGCATGTTTAGGCCTGTTTATATTGTCAGTTCGAAGTGGCAGTTAAAGCTGTACACACAGGCTGCAATATCAGTCCTGAGACATATTCTGAGGCCTACAGAGAGGCACAAGAGTGCAGCAGGCCCACTAGTAGCATTTAATTTACACGTCCTGGGTGCATGTAGTATCACTTTACAAGGGATTTACAAGTAAATTAAATATGCCAATTTGGGGTAAGCTGATGTGCCTGTGTTTTAGGAGTGAGCACACATACTTTAGCACTGGTTAGTAGTGGTAAAGGGCACAGAGTCCTAAGGCCAACAAAAATGAGATCAGCAATAATGGAGAAGCACAGCAAACCTTTTTGCGGAAGACCACCTTAAGGCTGACAGGTCTAACGTGCCCACCCAGCTGAAAGTGGGCATACTGGGAATACTCATCACTAAGACAGAAGAACTTGGAGAGACCATCAGCATTTGTGTGATGTGGACCAGGACGGTGAAAAGTCCATTCCTTGTAAGGAGATGGACAACCCCAACAGCTTGGTCTTCTCACTCCTCATTGCATGAACAAACTGTGAGGCCTGTGGTCTGTCTGAACCTGGATGTGAGTACCAAACAAGTATGGTCTCAGCTTCTTCAATGCCCGGACCCCAGCAAACGCCTCTCTCTCAAAAGCACTCCACCTCTGTTCCCTGGGGAAGTAGCCTCCTGCTAATGAAGGCTACCGGTTGGTCTAGGTCCTCCTCATTTAACTGTGCAAAGACAGTTGTGCAAACGTCCGTTTGCACAATGAACTTCTTGGAAAAGTCAGATGCCTTGAATACTGGTGCTTTACGGATGGAATCCTTGAGGGTGTCAAAGGCTTTCTTACAGGCCTCTGTCCAGATCACCCTTATGGACTGCTTCTCTATTGATTTAAAAGTGTGTCTTATCCATTTCAACATGCGTCTTACTCATTTCAGTGTGTATAATATTCATTTCAAGGTGTGTCACATTCTTTAAAATGTGTTTACAATTAGTCAGTATTCCATCCAATAAGTCTAATCGTGCATATATTTATTATTAAGTGCTTCATAAAGCGGACAGAAAATCAGCACTTCAGTGATGATGAGTGGGAGGCTGTCTTTAGATGACTTTAAAGTAGCCTATAGAGTTAGACAGGTGTACCATGTTGAATCTATTTTACATACTGTGCTCTCTCCTACAGAATGGACTTTGTCAACCCCTTCAGGATGCTCTGCTGAACATCACACATAGACATATCCCAGTTCAGACATAGAGAATACCCAGTTTTAGGCTACCCACTAAATATTTCCAATCAGGACACTACAAACAGTTCTTATAACGTTCACAAAAACCCCAGGTCCAATAATCTATAATAAGATTTTCATCTGATTGTCAAACATTACTCTCTACTCAAAACACTACTGTTCACCATCGTTCCAGACACTCCTTCAAATGGTCATCCTTAGACAGCACACACCACCATACCATTCACCATACAAATATTCAGATACATTTATCAAAAACACTTTCCCTTCATATCAATCCACGCAACCAATTTACACCAAACATTGACTATATTATTTTCTAATCTCACACAATCAAGCACCGTTTTACATAAGACACAATTGATCAACTTCAAAATTCCACGAACAAAATAGCGAATATAAAGAATACACCTTACTGTCGTGAACATTTTGCTGGCACTATGCACATGTTAACAACATAATTATACTTCTTATTCCTTTTAATGAATCATGTACGTTAATTTCAGTAGGGTTCTGTTAATTTCAATGTGTCAAATATTTTAGTGCGCATGTCGTATCCCTCGCTCTCGGTGCATGTCATACACTTCATTGAGTGTCATATCCCTTTCAGCATATGTCATATTCATTTTAGAACGGTGAAATTAAATTTAGTGTTGGTGATACTTATTTCAGTATGTCTTTTTCAGTTTTGAGTATATGTTAATCATATTAATTTCTCAGTAGCATAGTAATTCTAACATGTTATTGTTCAAATATGTTTTCAATTCATTCTGGATGTGTTCCATTAATTTAGGTGTTGCTTAACCTTGTGAGATGCCTTCATGTAACAAATACAAGTCTGAAGCTTCAGTACCTTTAGATTGTGCCATTTGGTGAATCGTTTTAATTGAAACCATTGAAGATAAAAAGAATAAATTCCTCTTTGAAAATCTACCTCCACCTTGGTGAGGGAGGGTAAACCTCCTTGATTAAGCAGAAGCGGTTTTGTGGAGTGAAATTATGACACATGTTCCATGCTTTTGCACTGCAGAACAAAGGAAGGCAGGCAGCAAGAGAGATACTGTAATAAGCTTCCTTTTAAACTCCTTTGAAGTCAGCTCAGAAGAGTGTCACAAGAGGCGCACAGGGTGACAGGCTGTTTCATATGCAAGATTTAAATTGTCTAAGCCCAGAGCCTCCCTACCTCTATTTTTTTTTTTTTTTTTATCATCATTTTTATTGCAACACCAATATAGTTGTACAGTCAAGATAAGCAGCAATATTAATTCACTGTGTACAAGATTAGTATTAACCAGTCTTTCAGTTATCCGGGAGGTCCACCCTTTCCTCCGGTGCGGGTGGCCTTATCCATGGATGCTTCTCGTATCATCTTACATTGTCTGTCAGTAGCAGTAGGCAAGTACTTCTGGGTTGCTTTTGTGATTTTCACCCCTCCCCCTCCCCCAATTTCGGTTCCCCAACAGCCCGCCAATTCCAGCTTCCTTCCCACCCTCCCCCGTGGTCGCTCTGCGCCGTATCAGCAGTATAAAAGTGCCTGGTGCGTTGTAGGAGGAACAGATATTCGCTAAGGTGTGTTCTCCTGTATAGTGACAGGGCCTGCCCCATCCAGCTCACCCTCGCCCTCCAGCTCCTCAGCGTCCATGTCACGGAGCGCCTGCACCATCATTTCCCATGCAGTTGCCCTCTCCAGAGCCTTTCTCGTCATTCATCCTCCAGGCCACCTGGTACCTCAGGGTGCTTTCACATGCGGCCCACCTCAGCCATTCCCCATACCATCTTTTATATGTGGGCCCCACTCTCGACTTCCAGTTCCTCGCAATCTCCCGCATGGCCAGAATAAGTCCCAAGTCTATAAATTTGCTAGTAGTCTTGTTTCTAGGCGTGTGCGGGAACCAATGGAGGATGCCAACCGCTTTAGTGTACTGGATATCTCTGTCCGTCGCGCTGTTAAGGGCCCGCCCAACTTCCTGCCAGTAGTCTCCCAGAGAGGGGCAATCCCACAACATGTGACCCAGGTCCGCCCCGACTGTATTACATCTGGGGCAAGCAGCGTTGTCTACCCCAAAATACTGTTGTATTTTCCCCGGTGTGAGGTATGCCCTGTGAATGACATAGAAGTGGATTAATTGAAACCTGGTGTTTCTCGAGCTCTTCCGTGCTCGCCTTAGTAACTGGCCCCAGGTCGTGTCAGGTATCTCCACTTGAAGGTCCAGCTCCCACTTGGCCTTCAGGGCCGTCAATGGTTGCAAGGCCTCCCGCTGCATCCTAGAGTACAAGCAAGTGACAGCCTTAAAGGTCCCCGCTGCCATCATCGTGTATTGACAGGCCATAGAGATGCCCGGCTCCTGCAACCCTTCCCCCCAGTGGGCTTGCATAGCGCCCGTTACCGCTGCATGCAACAAGTAGTCGCCCCTCGGCAGGTCGAAACGCTCCTGCAAGTCCTGAAACGGCAGCAACACCCCATCCTCATATAGATCACCCAACATTTGTATCCCCGCCTCCTCCCAACCTAGCAAGCGCGACCAGTCCCCTCCATGCGGGAGGGCCGTGACCATCCCCAACGGAATTTCAGGGGCATACATAAGGCGGACTCCCGCCCACTTACGGGCCCGGTCCCAGCAGAGTCGGAACGTCTGCTCCTCGACCGTCAAATCTCCCACCCGGAGCTTCTGGTGCAGCGTGATGTACGCCAGAACATGCCGCGGGGTACCATCTACTCTCGCGTCTTCAGGGCCTCTATACACTCTCGCAACCTCCTGAGTAAAAATCTGCAGCTGCGCAGCCAGGTAATACCCTTCAAAATCCGGCACCGCCATCCCTCCTTCATCCTTGGGGCGCAGCAGAGTGTCGAGCGCTATGCGCCTCCTTCCCGTGCCCCATAAGAACGCTATGACCAGAGATCTCAGGCGTTTAAAGATAGAGCTCGGGATCCACACCGGGAGTGTCCTAAAATATTACAAAAGCCTGGGCAGGGCCACCATTTTGAGCAGGGAGATCCTACCAGCCAGGGATAACGGCAGGGTCGACCAGAAGTCCATGGACCCCCGTAGGGCAATAATACAGCGGGTGATGTTACCTTCCAGTAAATCAGCCGGGGTATGATAAACATAGACCCCCAAATAATGCAGACAGCGCGGCTCCCATCTAAGTTCTTGCGCAGTGAGTGGGCATGGTTCTCCTGACCTCAGGGGGAACAGGCAGGATTTAGGCCAGTTGACCCTCAGGCCCGACAACCGGCCGAACCGCCCTAGTAGCCGCCGTGCCCCCTCGAGCTCGGGGCCCGCGTCGGCCAGAAACATCAACAGGTCATCTGCGTATAAAGAAATGAAGTGCGGCCTGCCCCTAAATGATAAACCGGCATAGTGGCGGCCCCGCCTGGCCTCCACAGCGAAGGGTTCCATCGCCAAAGCGAACAGGAGCGGAGATAGGGAACATCCTTGTCTGGTGCCACGCCTGACGTATTGCCTCGAGATCAGAGTACCCACTCGAACTCTCGCTACCGCGTCAGTGTACAGGACCTTAGTCCAGTTTATGTATCCGTCCCCCAGTCCGAAGCGTCGCATCACCTCATACAGGTATCCCCACTCAAGGCTGTCAAAGGCCTTCTCTATGTCAATGGAAAGGACAAATGGGGAAACGGCGCTCGGCCAGTCCGCACCCATCAGTCTCGTAAGTCTACGAATATTGTGGGTAGTGTTGCGTGTCGGAATAAAACCGCACTGGTCCTTATGAACAAGGCCCGTCATGTGCACCAGCAGTCTGTTGGCAAGAATTTTACTCAGGATCTTGTAGTCCGTCGTCAACATGGACAACGGACGGTACGAGGACAAAGCCGCACCCTCTCTGCCCGGTTTTAAGAGCGGGATCATGAGGGCCTCACTCATGGAGCTCGGGAGCCGACCCTTCGTTTGCGCTTCATTGTACACCACGCGCAGCCGCGGAGCAAGGTACTCTAGATATTTACTGTAGAATTCGATCGGGAGCCCGTCAAGTCCCGGGGTCTTGTTTCTGGCCATTTGCTTTACTGCACACCCTATCTCTCCAAGAGTGATGGGCCGACCCAGCTCTTCCGCCTCTGAGTCCTCCACCCTTGGCAGTTGTAAGCCGTCCAAGAACTCTCCTAGCTCATCCGCCCCTCCTGTTTCACCACTCTCATAGAGCCCCTCGTAATAAGTACGAAACTTATTCAGGATCCCGGGTTGAGTATGGCAGGGCTCCTCCCCCACCTCCTGGATCATCATGATCGGCATGCCCCTCCTGACTGGGTTAGCGAGCCATGCCAGCATAGACCCCGCCTTATCGCCCTCCGCATGTGCCCTCGTCATGTACGCCTTATGGTCAAAGCTGCGCAGCCGTTCCAGCTCCACAGCCAGCCCCTCCCGTGCCCCACTAAGCCCCTCCTGCAACTCAGGGTGATTCGGGCGACTCTTCTCCAGTTCCCTCAGCCGCGTTTCAGCCTTATCCAAATCGTCCAGCAAAGTCTTGCGAGCCCCAGCCGTGTGCCCAATACAGTGTCCCCGCACCACCACCTTAAACGCATCCCACTCTACCGCCCTCGTGGAGGCCGAGCCACTGTTCTCCTCAAAGTAACTCTCAATGCGTTCTCCCAGAGCCTCCCTAAACAGCAGATCATCCAGGGTGTCGCAGTTAGCAGTCACCATCCAGTTCAGAGATATCAACAATGGGTTGTGGTCCGATAGCGTCCTGGCCAAGTATTCCGCCCCACCCACCGCAGGGAGCACGCATGGCGAACAAAGAAACGCATCTAGCCTTACGTGCAGATCATGCAGGTGCGAGTGAAAAGAGTAGTCCCTAGTAGTGGGGTGCAACGCCCTCCATGCATCCGTGAGGGCCCAGCTCTCCTGCCATTCCAACCTGCGCTTGGCGACTCTATGCACTGGGGACGCGCGCAGTGGGGGATGGGACCTATCCAATAACACATCCTCGACCGAGTTGAAATCCCCCCCCAAGAGGACCGGCCCTGCTAAATAACCCGCCAGTTTGCCCGAGATTGTAGACAGAAATGCGGGCAGATCTACATTAGGGGCGTACACATTGCAGAGAGATATCACCCTGCCTCTCAGCCTCCCCTCCACCGCCACATACCTGCCCTCCGGGTCCACCAATGTTTTTGTCACCTGGAAGGGGACCCCCGCCCGTATCCAAATCAGTGTCCCCCTTGCAAAAGCTGAGAACGTCGTGTAAAACAGCTGCCCCCTCCAGCGTCTCTGCAGAGCAGCCCCCTCTTGCTTATTAAGATGTGTTTCTTGCAGGAACGCTATATGAACCCCTCTACGCATGAGGTATGCCTGAACTTTATGCCTGCGTGTCATGGACTGCATACCCCGCACATTCCAGGACACACATTTCAATGCCCCGGTACTAGCCATCCCCCCCCACACAACTGGACCAGACAATAAAGAACAATGTCCTCACATGTTCCGCGACCACGGGCCACCCCACCCACCCTCTCCAAACAGGAAGCCAAACCCCTCCAACAACAACTACCCCCTGAGCAACCCCAACTGCTCGCAACGCCCACCCCCCCAGGACAGGCCCCCCCCGCAACTGGAAGTACCCCCATCCAAACCAACACTCCCAACCACCCCTCAAAGAAAGGCAGTAATGGCCGCAGTCTCCACTGCGGTGACCTTAGGGGCCAGTAAGGCGTGGCTCGATGCGCTAGATCCTCAAAGCAAATCAACCCCGCGCACTCCACCCCTCAACCCCCACATTATAGCGCCCCAAGACCTCAAGTAACAGCGTTCCACTGCCACGGGCCCAGTGCCCCGGTGTCCAACCAGCGAGTCCACTCCACTAGTTCAGTTCAACACGCCTCAAGTATCTCCTCCGAAGTCTGCGGCGTCACAATAGGGCCCCGGGCTCCACCAAATTCCGATTGTCCCGTCTCCGAGCCCGTGCCCGAGTCCTCTGAGCCCGTACCCTTCCCGGACTGACTTCTGGTGGTCCTGGATAAGTCCGCTACCGCCTGTAGGGCCGCCTGCCTCTCCGCCTCAGTCTGCGACACCGAAGGTTTGCCGGTCCTCCTGCGGTTCCTCCTGATCCGTTGGGATTTCCTGACCGGTTGCGCCACCTTAGCCTCCTCCTCCCTGGCCTTAGCACCGTCCGTTCCCGCTTTATAAGTGTCCCACCAGGTCCAAGCGTCCGCAGAGGACGTGAAGAAGAGAGATTGTTCATCCACCACCACTCTCAGCTTGGCGGGGAACAACAGGGAGTACTTGATGCCTTCATCGCGGAGCTCCCGCTTAAGGGACAGAAAGTTCGCCCTGAGCCGCTGCGTCTCAAACGTATAATCCGGGAACATAGTAACCCTGCTGTTGTCCACTTGAAAGGGCCCTGCCTCTCTCGCCCTTTGCAAAAGCCAGTCCCTGTCCCGGTAATGGAGCAACTTGAACACCACTGGGCGAGAAGGGAGGCCTGAGGCCGGCGGGCGCGCCGGAACCCTATGCGCCCGTTCCAGGGAGAAGAAGGGGGACAGTCCCTCCGGTGCCACCTCCGTTCGCAACCAGTTATCGAGGTAGCCCACCATATCGTCGCCTTCAATTTTTTCCGGCAGGCCCACGAGGCGTACGTTGTTGCGCCTACTCCGGTTTTCCGCATCTTCGGCCCTCCGTTCCAGCACCTTCAAGCGGTCCATCACCTCCGACATCTGCGCCTTCACCGCTGCATGGCCCGGGGCTAATTCCTTAACCTTGATCTCCACGGATTTCACTCTGTCCTTAAGTTTATCATGGTCGGCCTTCAGGAGGCCCAATCCCGTCGCCACCTGAGCTATATCTTGTTGCAAAGCGTCCTTTGTGGTGGCGATGGCCTCCAGGATACGGTCCTGCATCCGCTGTAATGCCGATTGGTCTCGATCCGCTCCTTCCGCAGCCTCTGTATCGGTCGCACCGTCTCCCTTCCTATTTGGCTTCCCCATCTGGGCCGGCTCGAGCGGTGGCCTCCAACTCTGTCCTTGCTCTCTCTCCGCACGTCGCCGGGCTTTGCCCTCAGTAAGGGTCCCTGCAGCCGCAGCGGAAAAGCCTGTCCTTTTCGTGCCTGGGGCGCTGCTCAGGTCTCCGGATCCAAGGCTGTCTCTAGGGATCAAAGTCTCCGATCGACCGCTAGCCCGGATGGCGCCAGTCGTGCTCAGAGGCCCGGGGTCACCGCCACTGGGTCATAGCCACACTGTCGCCGCCACTACCAAGGGGCGGATCCTAACCGCCCGGGGTGCGCCCAAGGTCCACTCCAACACCCAGGGAGGGGTGCGATGCAACCGCTAGCACCTCCGAACTGTAGGGGTAGCAGCTCTTAGGGGGGCTCCGGCCCGGCGACTCCGTCGTCTCCGTGTCTCATGCCACCGCCGCCATTTTAGGTCGAGGACTTCGCGCCTGAGTCCAACTTTCAGAGTCGGATAACTGGCTTGGAATGGCCCGGTGTCGTCCTCCGTGGGCACCGGACCCTCCGTGGTACCTTCCAGTGTCGGATGATATCAATTACGTCGGGGTCCGATCAGATTTTCAGGATATTTTCCGGGATCGGGCGCGGAGCTTCGAGCTCACGCTGCCTACCTCCTCGGCATCCAAGCCACGCCCCCGCCTCCCTACCTCTATGCCACCTGTATTAGAGAAAAGGGTATTGTCGACATGGCAATCCAGGTGACATGCATATGCATGCACTTATATGTGTGTTCTGCAGACACAGGCTAAGATTGACTAAATATGCGTTGTGTCAAGGGTATATAATTGTCCAACATGCTGAATAAATTGTGCAAAAGTGCAAAACCCTATTTACAAAGACCGCAAATTTGCCACATTTTGGAGAAGTTAAGCATTCTACCATTGGGCAAGTCGAGAAGGTTGTGTGTTTCATGCGATCAGTATTTGAAAATCAATCTCCCGCACAAATATCTATGCACAGGCTCCCGCCCATGTGTAAATCGTGTCATACATGTAATATTGCAGAGAAATACGGGTTGCACCTGAAAATATTATTCAATATTCAGCTTGTCCATTGTTTGCACCCAGTTTAATTTGTTGTAAGGATATCATGCAAAGCCGGATCACGCTAGTTTGGTGGTTTTGGCTTTGTCTAAAATGTTAGACTTGAATGCGCTGTTCCCGCCCTGTAACACCCTCTTTCCATAGATCAACAGGAGTTGGCTTCCTGTAACGCTGTTTTCAGGGCTGTGCTCATCATCTTTCAGCACAGAGTATCGTTTACACTTGAGAGGTGGTTGACGCTTCAATTTTTGCAACTTTTCATCGTGTACCTCCAACTTTCTTCACAGAAATGTAGGTGTAAGTGTACAGTAAATCTGAGCCAGTGTGTGAGTGACAGACCATTCCTAATCTCACCGCACTACTGTAGCAGATGATTGGTTGATGCACAGCGTCTGTCAGCCCAGGGTATCAACTAGACCTGAACATTTGGGGAGGGAGCTAAGACTCGAGTTCTGGTGGCGGCACTTAAGTCTTGTTTGGCCCTCTCCTCCCCCATAACCTCCTTCTCCATGATTTCCCTCACTACCATTCCCCAATAGTACACCTCATCTCTCCATAGCTTCTCTCTGGCGTATATTTAATTTTTCTATAGTGCTAGTCATAGTTCACTTACACTCAGTTCTGTGATCTGCATGCTACATGTTCTTTGCAGCAGGCCTTCCGCTCCCCCCACGCTACTTTATGATAAGCCAAAACTGCCACTAGACAACATTTCAAATTCTAACCAATAGGAACATCAATCACCAGATTTATCTTGACATTTTTATTGTTGCATAAAATTGTCTGATGCACAAGGAAGTTCATGTGCTTTTGAACCAAAAATTATTTTAAAACACAGCGCCCTCCACCAAAGTCAAGGTCAGGTGCGGCTGCTCTAGTAGCACTGCCCTAAAGCCAATCCTGCTCCCAGAAATGGGGCAGGACGAGCAATTCCAGAAATGGGGTCAGAGCTAACCTTATAGCCAATATAGGAGTAAGAAGATGTGTGTAAGTGTTGGGGTGTGATACTTCCCTCAAATTCCAGCAAGCAAAACAAGTTAACAGATTTCTTGTAGACTATTTAAGGGAGAATAGACTTCTTCCCTGAATTTTTTTTGAAACTTTTGGGATCAAATTTGCTTAGACACTGCAGTCCCTTATAGGGCATTCATGAAAGATTCCACTACCTGTAGTAGATCTTGTTTTTTTCAAATGTCTTAAGTCAGAAATGACTTTTACTATACCAAGGTCATAATTTTTTCCTGGGTGAATACTTTAGGCCAAGGAGCACATTCAATATGACAGTACCAGAAATTTACCATGGATACTTTAGCCACAGTCATAGGTACCTTTAAACATTCCCTCCGGTATACAAGGGTCAGCATTTTGCCATTGATACCCCCTATAAAATGAGTACAGGAAATCTTATGCCACGAGTTTCCTCAAATATCAGTTCCAACATTTTGCTATGGATCCACTCCATATGCTAAGAATTAAGTTCATCATGTCAGGGCCTTCGCCCAGGTGTAGTGGCGTGTGTTCTGTTTTTCTGCCGCTGGGTATGACTGGGCTAGCAGATTTCTCAGTTAGACAGTTCGAGTACCCACAGCCAATGATGGCATCTTAATAGAAGCATGTCAGAGCCTATAGTTTGCCATAGGTAACATCTCCCATCCATATGCTATTAGTGCCTTTGTCCATAAGACAAGAATAACCTCTAGTATGCCAGCCAGCAGCACACTTGCACGCATAACATACATACACTCACACCCACACATTCTCTCCAACACACATTCTTACTATATCTCTTTCGTACATTTGTACTGTCACACACACAGAGACACACTACCACCCACACTTCCACTCGTCATCTGCTTTAATTGTGTTAGTAAATCTTGCCCTGCTGCTTCTGCTGTACCTGTCTTGCCTTTTAGTGAAGCTTAATAAAAACATATTGTCTGCATGCTATTTATAAAATAGTAATATATTGCCGTGTCAATGCTTGTTACAAGTATGATGTCAGTGGGAAGTGCACTTCCTTAAAATAGCTGTACGGGGCTTATATTCGGTTTCATGTGTGGATCAAGCAGTTACAGTATTGTAAATGAACTAATCCATGTTCTAACATGTAATATCACAGCATCCATTTGATCTTATGAAATGCTTGACTTCTTTGCCCACCGTGGATTTCACCCAGTATTACTTTGAATTTTGGGTTTTTGACCCCCACCGTACAATGTAAAAAAAAACATGTTTCAGAATGAAGCATTGTGGTGAATGGAAAGCCATGAATGGCTGAAGGTGTCACACAAACCTCAATCCAGCACCATACTTCAAAGCCTCAGCCCAAGTCTCCCTTGTGCCATCCCATATTCTCAGTCCACACTTCCCCGCTTGCACCAGCCCCATTGTTGTAGACAAATTTAAGTAGGCATCTAGTACTACGGAAAAATCAGGTATTCTGTGGGTGCTTTGTAGAAATATGTGCAAATTCATGAGAGTTGAATAACTTTTATATGCGCAGAGTAAGATGTGTGGGGTGATGGTATATAGTGTGAGTGAGTGCAGCATGAGTGATGCGAGTGTAAGATGAAAAATTTGCCGATGGGAGTGCTGGGTGAGCTACATGAATGTAATGCAAGAGGAGGGCCCATCTGAGCGTCGTGTGAGAGGACTACATGGAGAGTGAGAGGAGCGAGTGTAGGGTGATGTGAACGGTATAAATGCAGAGTGAGGGGTGCACCTGTGTATGGTGCAGGGTGAGCGGTGAGAGTGAAAGGTGATTTGTGAGAGTGACTGGTGAATGCATGGTGAGAGAAGCTAGTGCAGTGAGTGGGGTATCCCTATGTGTTCCGGCAGGCTATTGCCTCTGTGTGCAGAATAGAAGAACAGAGTACCTGTATGAATGCAGGCTGTGCGGTATGCCTATGTGAGTGCAATGTGAGAGGAGGAAGTGCAGGGTGAGTGCTGTGCTTGTCTGCATGGTGTGCGTGCAGAATGAGTGTTGTACCCATGTGAGTGAAGGGTGAGCAGTGTGAGTGACAGGAGTGCCTATGTGAGTTCACAGTGAACGATGTGACACTGTTAAAGTAGGGTGAGAGGAGTAACTGCAGGGTGAGTTATGTGACATATGAGTTTGGGTTCAGGTGAAAGTGCAGAGTGGGAGGAAATAATGCATGGTGAGCGATGTGCTTGTAGAGTGATCTATGAGAGTGACAGGTGAGTGAATTGTCACATAGGTGAGGGGTGAGTAGTGTGCTCGTGTCAGTGCAGGGTGAAACGTGTGAGTGCATGGTGAGGGTTTCAGTGCAGTGTGATCACTGTGAGTGAAAGGTGAGCGGTGTGCTCATGTGACTGCAGGGTAAGTGGAGGGAGAATGGCGTAAGTTCATGGCAAGGAACTTGAGCATATTGTGTTCGCTGTGAGTGCAGTGTGAGTGGTGTTCTTGTGTGAGTGCAGGGTAAGAGGAGGATGAACGGTGTGAGTGCAGGTTAACAGTGCGAATGCAGAGTGGTTACTGTGAGTGTAGGGTGAGTTGTGAAAGTGACAAGTGAGTGGAGTTCTATGTGTGTGCAGGGAGAGCGGTGTGCTCATGTGAGTGCAGGGTAGGAGAAGGGTAAACGATGTGAGTGCATGGTGAGCGCTGTGAGTGCATGGTGAGCGCTGTGAGTGCAGGGTGAGCGTGAAAGAGAACGGTGAGCAGTTAGAATGAGGAGTGAGTTGTTTTAGGGTTTCAGATGCAAGCTAAACTATTGCTATTATGACATCAATCAGGGATGAGGGATGGAGGAAATAAACAATGTGCTGATCCTGCAACAAACTTTCAGTCTCCTGATTAGGGCTGCCAATGGGCATTGTGCGCCTGAGTCAGCCTCAAGTTGGCAGGTCCTTTGTGTTTATATTTCTTTAGCAAGCAGTAATGTACATAAGAAGTGCAGCCTCTTCCCAGTGCTTAATTTGTCAAGCAATAAGTGCCAGGGCCCTGTCAGACAATGCCCCTACTAGAGCTGCCAATGATGGTAGCAACACAACTACTAACCATCACACTCCTACAAGTGTGACACTGCAGACTATTCCAGGACTCCCAAAGCTATACATAGGGAGTGTGCTGTAGGTATTCATTTTCAGTGTATATTGAATTAACAAATAACTGTGGCTGTGCTCATCTCACATTTGGACAAACAGCGCCACCATGTGGCAGACTGCCATATGTGCCTGTGTTGACAATTAAGTGCCGGTACCGAGCACTGGAAACCACTAGCTCAAATTAAGCACTGCCAGTCTCCCCTTACAAAATGAAAAAGGAGTACATCAATAAATCTGTAGGTTTCAGGCTGCTGAAAATGAGGCAGTATACATGTAAATCCATAAGGTTAGCAAGCATGACTGCAAATAACTAATTGCAGTGGTTTTGACAGGTCACCCACAGTGGGAGCAGTTTTTGTAATTGACGAAATCCGTTTTGGTAAACAGGTGGTCAAACAATAAAAAATAATGGTGCCACCTTCAGACTCATGAAGAAATGCTGTGCAAGGAATCAAAGTGAAAATGCATTAATGCATCACCTACTTACTGTACTTATTCAACAACGCCTACTGTGCATCCACTTTACACTTAGCAGCTCCAAAAAGGTAGACATGTCCCTGTGCCTGTTTGTTTAACAAACATATCAACCAGGGGTCTCCAACCTTTTCTGTATTGAGAGCTACTTCTGATCAGTAAAAATCATCGTAAGCTACTGAAGGTCAAGCAAGTCTTGCATTGACTCTATGCCTAATGTTCATAGAGCTAGATACTAAGGTTTGAATAAATAACTATGACTAGGACACTATGACAGGGCTGCCGTGTGTTTCAGTGAGAGTGTTGTCTTTGGGGGTGTATGAACGTGTGTGTATGAATGGGACACGTGTTTGGGTGACGACAGAGAGCCTATGCTGTACGTACTTGTCACAGGGGACATATTTTGTCATATGTGGCATAGTTACATGTTTAATTCAATTCAATTCAAGAATTCTTTATTTCGGCCAGTATGACCATAAAAGCACAAGTAAAAAGTATGTCACACTTCTTACATTTAAATTTCCAAAGACAAAGTGCATGTGCAATACAGTATCAATGAATTCCGAATACAAGTTTTAAAATTTAATAAATTTATAAAAATACACATTTGTGACATTTAAAATGTAAAAAGAGTGAGGATGGTACCAATTTGTAATCACAGAAATGGGTGAAATGATCGAATTAGGCAGAGCCTAATTTTAAAATGGATCAGCATACACACCACAAAGAGCATATATATTGAGAGACTGAATACACAATAGGCATACTAGTATCATATTTTAGTATCCTACAGGCCTCCGTAAAGTGATTTGTTCAGAGGTTTCTACATATCTGTAGTAACAATCGGTGTCTAGCCTTCTTGTATGCCGGGCAAAAAAATAGTACATGTTGGTCCGGCTCCGAAATGTTATTGCAAAACGGACAACCCTGAGTCAGAGTGCCCCCCCAGTTGTTTGCAAATATACAAAGCGACAGTACTCTATGCCTAAATTGTAGATAAAGCTTTTTTATAAGGGGAAGCTGGATGACATCGAGAGCAGGTTTTAGCCTGTATTGCTCTTTAACCTCTATGAAGGATGCAGTCAATATGCCAGTCGCAGGGTTCCTCTTTATCTGAGTTTAAATTCCCTAAAGATCTTTGACAGGATCTTTCTGGATATTGACATGCAGCTTCCGTCCGCGTTAGCCCATAGGTCGCTCATCCCCATAGCTTCTAAAGAGTTTTTTATATACGCCAGCCATGGGATTTTACTAGCTCCCTGTGAATTTAACACATCCTTCAACTCTTCTCTAAAAGCTATTAATTCTGGGGTACTCCATAGACGTTGCGAATATAGGAGGGGTATGAGGGCAACTTCCTCTGCAATTGTGCCGACCCCGAGATCCATTCGAAGTGGCATATGTTGTGTACTTGTGGGGAGACCTGAGAGTTGCCTGGCAAAGGAATTCTCGTTTTGAAAAGGGGATCGGATGGCCGATGGCCCCAATTTTCTGCCCCGTACAAGGTCGCGCCCCCCCCCTTATTTGGGCTTTATAAATTTCCATCACCAGTCCAACCATTTTATGGGTACACTTCCGGAGCATCTTTGCTAACCCCTCCGTTGCCTGGACAAACTTTAGGCTAGCCTTCTTTATTTGTGCGCTTCACTCCATTTTCTCAGTAAGTGTTAATACTAAATATTCAAAGACGGTCACTTTCTCTAGTGGTTTCCCGTCTAGCTGAGGGTTTAGTCGTGTAGTGTTTCTTACATTAACCCCTCCCATGCTCATGACGGAGCCGCTCCGTCATGAGCATCGGCTGAGCTGTGCTCATGACGGAGCGGTTCCGTCATGGCCCTGCCGCCGCTCCTGCGCGGCGCTGATTTCGCACCTGCGCGGCGCGTTCTATTGAGCGGGCGGGGCCATGACGGAACCGCTCCGTCACGAGCATGCGAGCGCCGCTCGGCCCCCCCGCCCCCCCTAGCGCTGCGGCGGAATTGCCGCCGCAGCGAAGGGGTTAAAAGCCATGTATTTCATTTTCTGTGAATTTATCTCTAAACCCCTACTCTTGCAGAATAAATGAAAGATATCTAGGGCCCTCTGCATTCCGATAGCGAACTTAGAGAGTAAGAGGGTATCGTCAAGGCGAGAACCTTGAGGTTCGCCAACCTAGAAGCATCTAATTTCCTCCCAGCGATCAGGGTCTCCACTAGGCCATTAATAAATAAACAGAAAAGGGTTAGGCCAACAGGCACCCTTGTCGTACCCCTCTATCTTTGGAAATGGGGTCAGGGAGCTCGCCATTTTTCCTGTACCTGATTTGGGAGTAATAACATTCATGGAGCCGTTTAATCTGATGGCAGAGATGGTGGGGGGGGGGGCTATTCTAGTAAAATGGACCACAGTTTGTCCCTGGGGACCAGGTCAAATGCCGATTTTAGGTCCACAAAGATCAAATAAAGGCTGCCACCCTCCAGAAGCACTGTCTTCCAGTACAATAGTTGCAGCCTAAGAATTTGATCTATTGTGGATATTCTGGCTCTAAAACCTGCCTGGTAGGGGCTGAGTATAGAATACTCCATCCAGCTCTCTAATCGACCCGTGTATACCACAAACATAAAACCATTTTTTTTAAAGAGGAGATATTTAAAGTGCAAAAAATTCCTACAAAAATGTTCATAATATGGAACATTTTTCTGCACTTTAAAGTTCTTCCACTTAAAATAAAGGCTTTATTTATCAGTTATAAATATGACGATGTGTCCACCAGCCACTGGGAGCAAGATGCCTGCTGTGTGTAAAGGCAACATTTTAATATTGGAGAAAATTAAACAGAAGAGTAACCTTTGTTCATATGAATGCCATAAAACTCATTTAAATTTTCTCCCATTTCAGAGTGTCACATTACAAACAGCAGGCATCTTGCTCCCAGAGGCCTGTAGCCACTATGCCATGTAAAATAATTGAAAAGTACAGCCATTTGGTTAAATGAGAGGAATTTAAAGTGAAAAAATTGCTTCATACAACATTAAGACATAAATGGCTTTATTGTAAGTGGAGAAAAACATTAAGACTTAATGTTGTATTGAAATATTTTTCTTCACTTTAAATTTCTCCCATTAAAAAAACCAAACTATTTTTCAGAGCAAGAGGCTTGTTGTTTATGAATGTGATTTATTGATACGGGAGAAAACCAGAACGAAGAGTTACCTTAATCATTAAAGTAGCGTTTCATTATAGTATTCTCCCATTTTGAAAAGCATTCAGAAACAAAATTTGTTCTCACCTCCAACATTAAGTTGACATGGACTTTTATTTAAGACAGAAATGCCTCAGTGCTTTATTTAGTTCTTTGCCACTGTGCAGCAATGAATGACCACATCTGGGACTATTGTTTTATTGTATGTGCCACAAGTATTTACTTTGGCAACAGCTGCTTGACGTGACCTGTCACTGATGCTCGATGAACGTGCCTTTATTTGTAAGAGGCCTAAGGTGAGGCGCGGCCGTGTGGAGTAATCAGCGGAGCCACAGCGCCTCGTATACAGCGCTGGGAAGCCCTTCCTCGATAGTGCGAAGGGAGGGGTTCCTTTGCAGCTTCCACCTCCCCTCCTTGAAGAGGCGGTCCCTCGTCGACTCAGCAGCAATGGAAACCCCGAGGCTGACTCGGCTTGTCCAGACTTCCTGTATCAATGAATAAAACGCTGCTCTGCAGCTCAGGAGCGCGCACAGAGCGAAGGTGGCAGCTCGCGCCGCCTCCACGTGAAGAGCGCAGGGGTGCACCGCTGGCAGGGGGGAGAGCTGGGGCGCTGTGGGGAGAGGGCATCCAGCGAGAGAGATTACTGGAAGGGGGGACGCAGATGAGAAGGAACACCCACGGTATGAAGGCTGCAGAGTGAGACATCCAGGAGGAAAGAGACCCACCCTGCACAACGTGAGAGTACCTGCTGAGTGAGACACCCAGGAGCACTCTTCTGCCAGGCTGGAGAGTGTCTGCTGCCCGCAGAGTGAAACAACGAGCTGAAGGGAGCGCGCTGCATGCAGAGAGGGGCGGAAGCCCTGCTGCCCGAGGAATTTGTGGTGAGCTTATTTTTAATTTCCTCCAACTTCATTGTACAGGTTCCCACGGTGTCAGGCTGAGAAACGCTGGGCTAATGATTGGTCTACTCCAGTGTATATAGACTGTGTTTGATGCAAAAACATAACTGTTCACTTGCTGGAGGATAATATCATCTGGGCGAGAAAAGGACATTGCATTCTGGGACTTGAAGTTCAATTTTCAATTTAAGTATGGGCTTACAAAATGCTTTTACGCGAGGATCTGTAGAAGCAAGGATTGGCTGAAGGTGTCACTGGTGTCATACGGCACCAGGCAGGTATGACTGCTGCTTCTACCTCAGTCACTGATGGTTTCAGTCATAATCTGCCACGCACTGCGAAGTCCCTCATTCTCTGCCAGCGCCCATACGGGCAAGCCATACCTGGGCCAGCCCATTAGAGGTCCAGTCACGCTCTCAGTTCCCAGGTATGTCCCTTCACTCTGTGCCAACCCCTAGCAGACCCAGTTACGCATTGCCACCTATTTAACTCAAACTCTTCATGCCACCTGGGGATTGGGTGCCACTGTGCCAGTCACCCTGGGACTCAGTCACACATCTCCGCCCCTCCAGTTCTGTCCCATTCCGGGGCACCACCCCGCCGCCTAACACTCCACGGGAGTTTATTTCCTACTTGTCCACCAGGGGTTAGGTCAGTCGCTTCCATCCCCCTGGCCTCCAGGGCTAGTCACCCTCTGCCAGCATTTGGGGTTTGGTCGCCTTGTGCCATCCTCTTGAGTTGTATTCCAATTGGGCCAGCACCCCAATGTTGGGTCACCATTTTCCAAACATCGAGCTTATTAAGGGGGGCTGTTTGGGGTGAAACAGTCCCTTAATAAATGTATATTAAGGTAAATTATTGGGTACAGGTGCTTTCAGTCAGGTATTGTGAGGTGTCTGTCAGATTTCACCAGAAATGTTTCCACGCACAATGACAAAAACCCACACAATCTCTTCTCTCTGTTTTGAAAGTCTTCAACAATGTTGATTATTTTACAAAATATTGTGTTGTTTTCCCTCTGTACCCCTACCAATCCGCATTCCTCTCCCTTTCCTCTGCCTCTTAAGCTCCTCTCGCGCGCCCTGCTTGTCCTGTATTGTATTTTAACTTGATATGCCGGCGTGATTGTTGGAAAACCTGCTGCTCACACCCCACCCTCCAGTCTTACTGACCAAGCTACGCCCCTGGAGCTCGTTCATATTCTCGTGGGGTATCAGCCACACCCTCCTGGGGGTGTTGTCTCACACTGCCAGTCATTTGCACCTGAGTCACACTCTTTCACACTTGTGTAGGTTTAGTCTTACTTGGCCAGTTCCCCCAGGACTCAACCACATCTTCCACCCACTGGGAGCACAGTTGTATGTTGCAACTTCCCTTATGATACTGCCATGGGTTGAGGCAATGCAGTCGTCCTCTCGTTGTCACAGTACTGCTTTTTCGAGCCTTTTCAGTTTGTCACTGTGCCAGCCAACTGTGGGTGATACACAGCACTCAAGAAATCCTGGCATCCAGACCTATGACACAGGGAGGCAGCACCTGTCACCTCTAGAACTGTGTGGCTCGAAGATACAGAACGTGTCCCATCTAAGACTGTGTGGCTCAGGGATACAGAGGATGTCACCGCTGGGAGTGTGTAGCTCATGGATACATAACCTGTCACCTGTAGGGCAATGTGGCTCAAGGATACAGAACCTGTCACATCTAGGACTCAGTGGCTCATGAGAATGACTCAGCGATACAAAGTCTGTCATCTCTAGAACTGTTTGGCTCATGGATACTGAACCTGTCACTTCTGGGACTGTGTGGCTCAGGGACAAAGAGCCTGAAACCTGTAGAACTGGGTGGGTCAGGGATACAGAACCTGTCACCTCTAGGACTGTGTAGCTCATGGATACAGAACCTGTCACACCTACGACAGTGTGGCTCAGGGATACAGAACCAGTCATGTTTAGGACTGTATGGCTGAGGGATACAAAGCCTGTCACCTGTAGGACACTGTGGCTCAAGCTTACAGAACCTGTCAACTCTATGACTGTGTGGCTCATGGATACAGAACCTGTCACCCCTAGGACAGTGTGGCTCAGGGATACAGAACCTGTCACCGCTAGGACTGTGTGGCTCAGGGATACAGAACCTGTCACCGCTAGGACTGTGTGGCTCAGGGATACAGAACCTGTCACCCCTAGGACAGTGTGGCTCAGGGATACAGAACCTGTCACCTGTAGGACAGTGTGATTCAGGGATACAGAACCTGTCACCTCTAGGACAGAGTAGCTCAGGGCTACAGAACCTGTCACATCTGGAACTGTGTGGCTCATGAGACTGACTCAAGGATACAAAGTCTGTCATTTCTAGGACTGGGTGGCTCAAGGATGTAGAACCTGTCACTTATAGGACTGTGTGGCTCAATGATACAGTACCTGACATCCTTAGAACTGTGTGGCACACAGAAACAAAAACGGTTACCTGTAGGACTTGCTGTCTCAGGGCTTCCACATCTGTCATCTCTAGGACTGGAAGGTTCAGGCATACAGAACCTGTCACCCCTTGGACTGTGTGGCTCAGGGACACAGAGGCTGTCACCTCTAAGACTGTTTGGCTCAGGGATACAGAAAATGTCACCCATAGGACAATGTGGCTCAATGATACAGAACCTTCCACCTCTAGGACCATATGGCTCAGGGCTACAGAACCTGTCACTTCTAGGACAGGGTGGCTCAAGAATACAGAACCTGTCACCTCTAGAACTATGTGGCTCAGGGATGCAGAACCTGTCACCCCTAGGACAGTGTGATTCAGGGATACAGAACCTGTCACCTGTAGGACAGAGTAGCTCAGGGCTACAGAACCTGTCACCTCTGGAACTGTGTGGCTCATGAGACTGACTCAAGGATACAAAGTCCGTCATCTGTAGAACTGTGTGGCTCTCGGGTACCGAATCTGTCATCTCTAGGACTGGGTGGCTCAAGGATACAGAACCTTTTACCTGTAGGACTGAGTGTCTCAGGGCTTCCAAATCTGTCATCTCTAGGACTGGATGGCTCCGGTATACAGAACCTGTCACCCCTAGGACTGTGTAGCTCAGGGATACAGGGTCTGTCACCCCAAGGACTGTGTAGCTCGGGGATACAAAACCTGTCACACCTCGGACAGTGTGGTCCAGGGATATAGAACCTGGCATCCCTTAGACTGTGTGCCTCAGGGATACAGCACCTGACACCCTTAACACTGTGTGGCTCACAGACACCGAAACTGTTACCTGTGGGTCTGGGTGGCTCGAGGATACAGAACCTGTCAACTCTAGGGTTGTGTCGCTTAGGGATACAAAACCTGTCAGTCACAGGGCTGTGTGGCTCGGGGATACAGGGCCTGTCCTCTCTACAACTGGGTGGCTCAAGGATTCTGAACCTTTCACCTCTAGGACTGTGTGGCTCAGGGATACAGAGGCTGTCGCCTCTAGGACTGTATAGCTCATGGATACAGATCCTGTCGCCCCTAGGGCAGTGTGGCCCAGGAACACACAACCTGTCACCTCTAGGACTGTGTGGCTCAGGTATACAGAACCAGTCATCTCCTGGACTGGGTGGCTCACGAGCCTGGCACAGGGACACAGAGCCTGTTGACTCCAGGTTTGAGTAGCTCATGAGACTGGCACGGGCATAGATAGATTCAATTCAAGGACTGATCGCTCATCAGAGTGGAACAGGATAACAAGAGGCTGTAGCCTTTAGGACTGGGTTTTTCATGAGACTGGAACATGGACGCAGAGCATGTCCACTCTAGCATTTGATAGCTCATGACACTGCCACAGCTACACAGAGGCGGACCGGTCATGAGACTGACTCTCTCTCCCCTAGGACTGGGTGACTCATGCACGGAGATAGCAAATGTATCACTTCTTGAACTCAAGGTTCATATGATTGGTGCAGGGAGACAGAGCTTGTAACTTCATAGGACTGGATTACTCAGAGCGCTGCAAGCATCTTTGGGAGTTAGTGGCTTGTGAGACTGGCACAGGGATAGCAATACCATCCCTTCTGGGAGTCTAACTAGAGCCACATTTTGGGGGGGCTGATAACAATTTCGGGGTGGGGCTGCCAGCAGTTGCTCTAAGAAGGGGTGAAAACAGACACACAACAGGGGGGGTGGGGTTGTGGGGGGCAGACAACTGGAGCCCTGTGAGCCCGATGAGTGTTAGTCGCCTGAGTCTAATTGCTGCCTTTTCCTCACTTACCTGTCCTGCAGCGCCAAGACGTCCCTTCGGGGATGAGCTGCGTGCTATACCAAGAATCAAAGTAACATAACCTAACATAGGAGTCAATGGGTTATATAAGATCGGTACAGATGGTTCACAATAATATTGGATGGGCGCAGAGCCTGTCACACTTAAGACTGCATGGCTCTTTAGATTGGCTCAGGACATAGAGGATGCAACCTCTAGGAGTGAATTTCTCATCAGATTATTACAGGAGTATAAAAGCTGTCGCCTTTAGAACTGGATGACTCGTGAGACTGGCATACATAGGTTGTCTCTTCCAGGAATGGATTGCCCTTGAGACGGGGACAGGATACCTAGTCTTTCTAGGACTGTTATCCTATTGTTATACTGATGTTTCTCTCTTTCTAAGATTTTCAAGAAAATATATGTGATGATGTCCTGATTCTTCCACCTTGACATATTAACAAAACATTTTTTAACAGGCACAGGGTCATATTGCCTGCCACCTATCGGACTAGATGGTGCAGAAGACTGACCTAGGCACTCCTGTTTTTAGGTCTCGTGACCTATCAATGCGCATGCGCATTGATAGAGAAGCGAGACTATAGGGCTTTAAACAAACTTTAACTGACTGGCGATTCGGTGCTGTGCCCGTGCGCTTTTAGGTCAATGCGCAAGCGCATTGACCTAAAATGCGCGTGCACAGCATCAAATTGCCAGCCATCTGTTGCCCAGCTTGGTGCCGCTCCACCCCCTGCCAGATCAAAGGCTTTCACGGCCGGCCGGCCGTGCTTTCAGTTTCACGGCCAGCCTGCCGTGTAAAGTGCACTTTTTATTTACGATGCCCACCATACAGCCTTCTTGAGCTGTTCTTTTGATGGATGAATGTGGTTGCTTTGATTTCAATTTTTAGTCACTGAACGTGCGCTGCAATGGATTTCTTTAGCTTAAAAGAATTGTTAAGTAAGTTATTGGTCTTTGTCAGTAATGCTCCGTTTCTTTTTGCACAATATATGCAGTTTGCAGAAGCACTATTTTTTGGGCAATGTGTTTTCTTTTTCACCAGCTTTCTTATTTGTCTTTTCATGCTCTTTATTTAGTTGTGTTGGTGACTTTTTATTAATCGGCTGTAGAATGTGCTGTATTCACACAGCTAAGTGGATAGTCTTATTTATTTCTAAATGATCATGGCTGGTTAAGGTTGCGAGTCAGCGCAAAATAAATCATTATTTTATATTGTATAATCTGCACTTGATGCATGCGGGTTCAATGTAATCCAACACCACATCCACATCCACCACCACATCCACCACCACATCCAACACATCCACTGCATCCACCATCACCACTGCATCCACCACCGCATCCATCACCACCAAATCCACCACCGAATCCACCACCACCACATCCACCACCACATCCACCAACACTTTAACCACACCCACCACCACCACATCCACCACACCCACCACCAATACCACCCCATCCACCACCACTGCATCCACCATCCCCACCGCATCCACCACCACCACATCCACCACCACATCCACCATCACCTGCTTATCCACCATGACATCCACCGCCACATCCACCACATCCACCGCATCCAGCACCACCGCATCCAGCACCACCGCATCCAGCACCACAGCATCCACCACCACAGCATCCACCACCACACCACCACATCCACCACCACCACATCCACCACCACCGCATCCACCACCACATCCACCACCACCCCCACATCCACCATCACCTGTTTATCCACCATGACATCCACCGCCACATCCACCGCCACATCCACCACATCCACATCCACCGCATCCACATCCACCGCATCCACATCCACCGCATCCAGCACCACCGCATCCAGCACCACCGCATCCAGCACCACAACATCCGCCACCACAGCATCCACCACCACAGCATCCACCACCACAGCATCCACCACCACCACATCCACCACCTCCACATCCACCATGACATCCACCTCCACATCCACCACCACATCCGCATCCACCACCACCACCACATCCACATCCACCGCATCCACCACCACATCCACCACCACATCCACCACCACATCCAACACTTCCACATCCACCACCACACCGACACCCACCACCACATCGACATCCACCACCACATCCACCGCATCCACCACCACCATCACCGCATCCACCACCACCACGCATCCACCAACACCACATCCACTGCATCCACCACTACCACCCCCACCACCACATCCACCATCACCTCCACATCCACCATCACCTCCACATCCACCATGACATCCACCACCACATCCACATCCACATCCACCACCACATCCACCACATCCACATCCTCCACCACCACATCCACCACCACCACATCCACCACCACCACATCCACCACCACATCCACCACCACCACATCCACCACCACATCCACCAACACTTTAACCACAGCCACCACCACCACATCCACCACACCCACCACCACTACCACCCCATCCACCACCACTGCATCCACCATCACCACCGCATCCACCACCACCACATCCACCACCACATCCACTACCACATCCACCATCACCTGCTTATCCACCATGACATCCACCGCCACATCCACTGCCACATCCACCGCATCCACCACCACATCCACCACCACCACCACATCCACCATCACCTGCTTATCCACCATGACATCCACCGCCACATCCACCGCCACATCCACCACATCCACATCCACCGCATCCACATCCACCGCATCCAGCACCACAGCATCCAGCACCACCGCATCCAGCACCACCGCATCCAGCACCACCGCATCCAGCACCACAGCATCCACCACCACAGCATCCACCACCACAGCATCCACCACCACAGCATCCACCACCACCACATCCACCACCACCACATCCACCGCATCCACCACCACATCCACCATCACATCCACCACCACATCCACTACCACATCCACCATCACCTGCTTATCCACCATGACATCCACCGCCACATCCACTGCCACATCCACCGCATCCACCACCACATCCACCACCACCACCACATCCACCATCACCTGCTTATCCACCATGACATCCACCGCCACATCCACCGCCACATCCACCACATCCACATCCACCGCATCCACATCCACCGCATCCAGCACCACAGCATCCAGCACCACCGCATCCAGCACCACCGCATCCAGCACCACCGCATCCAGCACCACAGCATCCACCACCACAGCATCCACCACCACAGCATCCACCACCACAGCATCCACCACCACCACATCCACCACCACCACATCCACCGCATCCACCACCACATCCACCATGACATCCACCTCCACATCCACCACCACATCCACATACACCGCATCCACCACCACCACATCCACCGCATCCACATCCACCGCATCCACCACCACCACATCCACCACCACATCTACCACCACATCCATCACTACATCCACCACCACATCCAACACTTCCACCACCACCACCACATCGACACCCACCACCGCATCCACCACCACCATCACCGCATCCACCACCACCACGCATCCATCAACACCACATCCACTGCATCCACCACCCCCACCACCACATCCACCATCACCTCCACATCCACCATGACATCCACCGCCACATCCACCACCACATCCACCACATCCACCACCACATCCACATCCACATCCTCCACCACATCCTCCTCCACCACCACCACATCCATCACCACATCCACCAACAATTTAACCACACCCACCACCACCACATCCACCACCACTACATCCACCACCACCCCATCCACCACCACTGCATCCACCACCACTGCATCCACCATCACCACCGCATCCACCACCACCACATCCACCACCACATCCACCATCACCTGCACATCTACCATGACATCCACCGCCACATCCACATCCACATCCACCACATCCACATCCACCGCATCCACCACATCCACCGCATCCACCACCACATCCACCATCACCACCACCTCCACATCCACCACCACATCCACCACCACCACATCCACCGCATCCACCACCACATCCACCACCACATCCACCATCACCACCACCACCACATCCACCATCACCACCACCACCACATCCACCACCACATCCACCACCACACCCACCACCACATCCACCACATCCACCACCACCACATCTAACACATCCACCACCACATCCAACACATCCACCACCACCGCATCCACCACCACCACCACCGCATCCACCACCGCTACCACCGCATCCACCACCGCTACCACCCCATCCACCACCACTGCATCCACAATCACCACCGCATCCACCACCACCACCACATCCACCACATCCACCACCACATCCACCACCACATCCACCATCACCTGCTTATCCACCATGACATCCACCGCCACATCCACCACATCCACATCCACATCCACCGCATCCACATCCAGCACCACCGCATCCAGCACCACCGCATCCAGCACCACCGCATCCACCACCACAGCATCCACCACCACAGCATCCACCACCACCGCATCCACCACCACCACATCCACCACATCTACCATCACCACCACCTCCACATCCACCATGACATCCACCACCACATCCGCATACACCGCATCCACCACCACATCCACCACATCCACATCATCCACCACCACCACATCCACCACCACATCCACCACTACATCCACCACCACATCCAACACTTCCACCACCACCGCATCCACCACCACCATCCCCGCATCCACCACCACCACGCATCCACCAACACCACATCCACTGCATCCACCACCACCACCCCCACCACCACCACCACATCCACCATCACCTCCACATCCACCATGACATCCACCGCCACATCCACCACCACATCCACCACATCCACCACCACATCCACCACATCCACATCCACCGCATCCACCACCACATCCACATCCACCACCACATCCACCACCACATCCACCACCACATCTAACATGTCCACCACCACATCTAACATGTCCACCACCACTTCCACCACCACCACATCCACCACCGCATCCACCAACACTACATCCGCCACCACATCCACCACCGCATCCACCACCGCATCCACCACCACCACATACACCTCCACACACACCACCACATCCACCACCACATCCACCAACACTTTAACCACACCCACCACCACCACATCCACCACACCCATCACCACTACATCCACCACCACCCCATCCACCACCACCCCATCCACCACCACCCCATCCACCACCACTGCATCCACCACCACTGCATCATCCACCACCACCACATCCACCATCACCTGCACATCTACCATGACATCCACATCCACCACCACATCCACCACATCCACATCCACCACATCCACATCCACCACATCCACATCCACCACCACCGCATCCACCACCACCCCATCCACCACCACTGCATCCACCACCACTGCATCCACCATCACCACCGCATCCACCACCACCACATCCACCACCACATCCACCATCACCTGCACATCTACCATGACATCCACCGCCACATCCACCACATCCACATCCACCGCATCCACCACCACCGCATCCCCCACCACCGCATCCACCACCACCGCATCCACCACCACCACATCCACCATCACCACCACCTCCACATCCACCATCACCACCACCTCCACATCCACCATGACATCCACCTCCACATCCACCACCACCACCGCATCCACCACCACCACCACATCCACACCCACCACCACACCCACCACCACATCCACCACCACATCCACCATCACATCCAACACCACATCCAACACTTCCACCACATCCACCACCACCACATCCACCACACCCACCACATCCACCACATCCACCACATCCACCACCACATCCAACACATCCACCACCACATCCAACACATCCACCACCACTTCCACCACCACCACATCCACCACCACCACATCCACCACACCCACCACTACATCCACCACCACCACCCCATCCACCACCACCACCCCATCCACCACCACCACCACTGCATCCACCACCACCACTGCATCCACCACCACCACTGCTTCCACCACCACCACATCCACTGCATCCACCGTCACCACATCCACCATCACCTCCACATCCACCATGACATCCACCGCCGCATCCACCACCACATCCACCACATCCACCACCACCACCACATCCACCATCACTTTCAACACATCCACCACCACCACATTCACCACCACATCTAACACGTCCACATCTAACACGTCCACCACCACTTCCACCACCACTACATCCACCACCGCATCCACCACCACCGCATCCACCACCACCACATCCACCAACACTTTAACCACACCCACCTCCTCCACATCCACCACACCCACCACCACTACATCCACCCCCCCATCCACCACCACCACCCCATCATCCTCCACCGCATCCACCACCACATCCACCACATCCACCACATCCACCACCACCTCCACATCCACCATGACATCCACCGCCACATCCACCGCATCCACCACCACCACATCCACCACCACCACCACATCTACCACCACTTTCACCACATCCACCACCACCACCACGTCCACCACCACATCCAACACATCCACCACCACCACATCCACCACCACATCCACCACCGTATCCACCACCACCACATCCACCACCGCATCCACCACCACCACATCCACCACCACCACATCCACCACCACATCCAACACATCCACCACCACTTCCACCACCACCGCATCCACCACCACCACCACCGCATCCACCACCACCGCATCCACCACCACCGCATCCACCACCACCGCATCCACCACCACCGCATCCACCACCACCGCATCCACCACCACCACATCCACCAACACCACATCCACCAACACCACATCCACCACCACATCCACCACCACATCCACCACCACCATATCCCCCAGATCCACCACCACCACATCTGTGTGTGTGTGTGTGTGTGTGTGTGTGTGTGTGTGTGTGTGTGTTTAGGTGCAAAAGCAATGTTCTTGGATTTTCATCACAATAAAATACATTGAACATAATCTTCACAAAAGTTATTTACAAACGTTTAAGGTATTGCCATTATAAATTACAATAACTTTTATTTAAGTATTAATTATTTACAAAATTAAAAGCCATTGTAATTTGTAATATCAATACATCTAAGTCACGTAAATACAACACACATTGCATTACAAATGCTATAGGTGTCACATTTGCGAAAGTTAAAACTATTGACATTGTAACTGACAAAGCTATTAATTTTGCTATTTTCAAAACCAACACATAAATAAAAAAAATGTCATTTACAATACCAGTCGCTCAAACGTTCCTAATACGAGACCTATTGCATTTCCAATGCTTGTTTTAGTTCTCTGCCTGTTGAAAAGCAGCGCATGCGCTGCTCTGCCATGCAGAGGACCTTTTGGAATCGATACGATTCCAGCATGCACGCGGGGAGACAAACAAGACAAAGATATGCACGCAGGTATTGGCCCCTTTACTGGCAGCGTGATACTCTGTGGACTTTTTTTGTTTTCACCCCCAGTAAAGGCAGTCCTGCGTACACATCTTCAGTCAGCCCTGTAAAGATCACGTCCCATGACGGGCCACGCTTGTTTTCATGGCAGGCTGCGACATTAATCAACCGTGCGAGTGACTGGAGAATACTGACGCACTTGGTGAAGTAAGTATTTGGGAAAAGTTTGTATGTTTCAAAAAATTGTACAAAGTGTTACTCATCGGGTGTGTTTGTTGATGGAGGAGGCCTGGACCTGTGCGTGCTTTGCCGATGCTGACACCCCCTCCCCACCCCCTGTTCTGTGATTTGGAGCAGGCCGTGCCTTCAGAGCTTGAGCACACATCTGTTACTGTGCAAAGCTGAGTGCTTTTTTGTATACACACACAACTGATTTCAAAGCACTTTACAAGTAGTGTGTTGCCCCTATTGAATTGTCATTTGTCGCTCAAAAAAGTCACTTTCTGATTTACAGGTTCCTATAATAGATACCTAACCCCATTGAGCTTCAGCTGTTTTCATAAATTATGATAAATTACTTTAAGAAGTTACTTCCCCTATTGGTTTCGGATCACCCCTATCTCTACTTTTAGCTGTATGGTCGTGTCCGAAGATTTTTCAACCGTCCCTTCTGAGAAGTGTCTGCCTGATTTCATTCGTTAAGCCAGAAGGAGGCACACTTTGACAAGTTGCAAACGCGCTTATAGTCCATAAATGCACAGTGCTTACTTTTAAGTCAGACTTTCAAGTGCTTTAGGAGGTAAACCATAAACTCAGATTGAAGGTTTTGGCAGACATTGCTTGATATGGTGTAAATACAGAAGCTAGGTTACTAGAGCAGAATTTGATGATGCGAGAGAACCAAGGCTGAGTCATAAGCGACCACTTTTGAATCCAAGCAGCTGGATGTGGGAGATGGACAATAGCGCAGTGTTATTGCTGTTTTGTGAAAGCCCGGCTCAGGTGATTAGTTATTTTCTGAAAGGGGATAATGTCAAGCCGGTAAGGTGGGTGTGGGAGGAGGCTGGCTATCTTTTGGTACAATATGAAATGCTTGCTTTGTGGATGCTCCACCATCTGTCTGGCCCATTGCCAAGTTCCTTTTCCAAAGAGATTGTTTGCTAAAATGCCCATACCGCCTTGAAAGAGCCTTATTCTTGGAGTATGTATCTTTTGTTTCCCAGTACGTTGAATAGGAACAGTGAATATACTGTATTGAGAACCTGGCACTTACACTCTGCGAAACCCATGCATAAGGACCAATTGCACAATAAGAGATTGCGACTGTATATGGTTGTTGCGCATAATTATATGTGAAGGGGAAGGGTCGCCTTTTTTGATGGGCACAGTGTGGTGATGATATTCTACTTAAATGTGGGGTATCCGATTGGATTGAAAATGGCAATCTGTCACCGATGCCTAAAGTGGTGGTCATGTTAGTGTCTAAATAAATAACATGTTAATTTGTGACCTCACAATAGTCTGCAGAAAACTTCTTGAGCGAAACACAAATGTTTAAAAACCTCTGCTTTGTATAAGGTAAACTGCTCTCTCCAAACCCTTTTACACAGACCAGATTGAAGATCCGGAAGCAGTTACTCAAATGAAGCTGCATGCAAAGTGGTCTGTGCACTGGTGGGACTGCTTCGGATCATGCCTCACCATCTTAAAGTAAAAAAACAAACGAAATCCATAACATATACAAATATAAAGCAGAAAGTACCCTGGCTCCAAATTGCACCGATTAACTGATCAGCAAAACTTTCCTGTGCGTAGGGTGAACTTATTTGAGAATTTCTATAAAATCCTACTCTGAGAATTACAGCTTTGAAACCTGGCACTTTTCAGATTTTGAGCGCCAGAACTCCTGTAACTAAAACTAAACTTAAACCCAACCCTTTGTCCTTAGATCTATTTAAAGCCTGTTATTCATTGTTATATTAGCCTATCTCTGCCCGTCCCACCCTTCTCCTTTAGGTGGCACGCCCATGCCCGACTTGAAGTGACCTTTCAGCTCCTGTCTTAACCCGTACCCTTTTAGATTAGGGGACTGTCCCTGCTCCACCTAGTTTGCACAGATGTGTTTGAGGTTTTTCTTTGTGCTCAAACCATATAGGTACTACAGTGATGAGTGACAGGGGAGGAGATGCGTGTTTGCTGGGTAGTGGAAGGGAATGCTGTGTGATGCACATGCAACTAATGCTATGATTGTTTTGCACACACATTTTCAAAGTTGAGTGTTCAGCTTTCAGTGTACCTCTTAATGGAGCAAATATGCTTGTTTCAACGGGCTGTCTGTATCAATAGACAAGGAATCTGAAGAAGATTGGAATGATTTTTGTCAGGATCACACACCTTGGCAAACTGGAATTAGAGCTGAGCTCCGATTCTTTGTTGAAACAGGGGACCTGTTTTGCAAGTGATCCAGGCAGTCCATGACATGTCAGTTCTGTAAAGAAATGCAGGTGCTGTTTTACGAGGATGGCATTTAGCTTATTTGTCACCAGCTGTGAGATTCTGAATAGATTGTATTCAGTCATCACCTTATTTGGGAAGCTGTGAGAGAACTCTGGTGTAGCCACCCACTGCTGAAGGCATACGGTCTTGAATTACACCATTACCACCCTTTGTTTAACATTCATTGTTCTTCTGGATCCTCTTGCCTGTAAATTGATACTTGTATAGCGCACTACTCACCCGCAAGGGTCTCAAGGCGCTTGTACGAATACCGCTGTGGAACCCATCCTGGCTTTCCATGTGAGGCGTCCACTCCTGGGCACCCCAAGGTGGAGGCCAGGCATCCTTAGCGTTGTGGGGGCCGTTGTGGAGATTAAGCAAGCTATTGCCCAGAGTTGCAGAGTGGGACCCATGGTTGGAATAGGCACCGAAGCGAGAATGATCAGGTCTGTGGAATTTTGAGCCCAAGACCCGCCGAGGCGGGAATTGAACCCTGGTCCCGGGCTAGACCTCAGCATCAGGGTCTGCTGCTCTAACCATTGAGCCACACTTCTCCACGTCAGTCAGTGCACTTTGCAGAATGGTTGTGATTATTAACTCTTGTGTTTCTGGTGTAGGACAAAACTAATCAGCTCTAGGGACAATCTAGTGATCGAGCAGCGAACAATTACATTGTATTTGGTGTATTTCTACAACATAAAACTCATTAACTTAAATCTTTTTGGCACAGCAAAATTATCATTCGAGGAGTAAAACAATGTAAACTCTTCTTATGCTTACAATTATTAAATCAGACCATCACATCTCATCCAATGTAAGCTCTGCAAAGGGTTTGTGAAGGAGCAGGAGAGTGGCGCTCAGGCAGGTTAATAGGTATAATGTACTAGGAGTATGAAGAACAAGCGCTTACGGTGCAACCAGGGCAGGGGAAGACCCTAAAGCCCCGTATGAGTTATGGGCAAAGCCCCTAACACTGCAAACATACAACAAGTCCTGGACACACGTATAAAGTATGCAGTTAGGTACAGTGATGTGATTCTATGAAAGTCAACACCGGTAGGTCAATGAAAGTTGTATCACCTACATAAAACAACTTTCATTGAACTGCCGGTGTCGACTTTCATAGAATGACATCACTGTACCTAACGGTATACTTTATTCGTGTGCCCAGAACTTGTTGTAGATCTCATTGAATCTCTGCTCCCAAGACACCAACTGACTAAACGAACATGTGCAAATCTGTAGCTTGATATGACACCACTGAGCATTGGGACTACAAACACAACATTGATGTGGTTTAGTCCATCTGAGTTCCTTTTCAAGGTTACCTCTTAATTTGTTTATATTGACAATCATTGTACTGCAGAATGAGAGGTACAGAATCTCCAATATGCGCTTCTTTGACATGGGTGTCGCCTGAGTAAAGATTATAATGGGGATGACATGAAGGTGCTGTATTGCTACAGACATCTTTCAGAAAGTTGACCTAGGAATGCATTCTGGCCGTTGCTTGCCATTGGCTTTGTGGTTTGTGACTGACAATTTCTGGGTTTCTATTTGCTGGCTTTATTTGCTTTATGCTGTCCAGCTCGAGGTCATCCCTCCCATTGCCCAAACCTTGTTTACTGTATTCTTCCTCAAACTCACTTTCTGTAACAGGCCTTCAAATCTTGTTCTTATCTTGTCACATTTGCCGTGCGTTCAAAAGGTCAAATGTCAGGCTCTGTCTTTGAGAGAGCATGGGGTTTACTTTTCTTACTTCAAAGTGAGAGGATTTATGTGACCATGTTGGCTACATGGGGTCTGATTGAGGTAGTCTGTACGATGTTATTTTTTTCTTGCACTCAACAAAATGTAAATGTCTGTAAATGAACTGTGCTGGTGATCACATCAATGCATTGGGTAATGCCATTTCCATACATTGTTTGTGTGATGTATACTTTTATCAGTAAAACTGTATGTGTGTGCAAATGGGATGGTAATTTCAATTGAAGATGTGTTATCTGTAATGGAAGTACGCTACTGTATCATGCATACTCTGTGTTACCCCACTCTGCAGCACTTCACGCCACTGCACTCTACTCTGCACCACTAAACATTAATCCACTCCACATCACTGCACTCTTATCTGCACAACTCCATTCCTCCCGACACTACACCACTCCATCCACTCCAGTGCACTCTACTGCTGCTACTTTACAATGCACCGCTGCACTCTACATTGCTCCACTCCACTCTATGCCTCTCTACTCTGCAACACTGCACTCTATGCCACTGCACTCCACACCAATGCACTCTACTCTGTACCATTTCACTGTACGTCAGTGCGTGCTATGCCAATACCCTCTATACCACTCTAATCTACTCTGCACCACTGCACTCTACTCTGAAACAATCTACTTTATGCCACTGCACTCAGCGATGCTCCACTGCACTCTATGACAAGGCACTCTACACCTATTTACTCAAAACCAATCCACTCTGCGCCAATCTACTCTGCACCACTGCACTCTACGCCACTATACTCTGCCCTTTGTGCTCTGTCACTGCACTCTATGCCACCCTATTCCACTCTGCATCACTGTACTCTATGCCACTGCTCTCTATGCCACTCTACCCTGTCCCACTTCATTCTTCACCAATACACTCCACACTAATAAACTCCACACTACTCTACTATACACCACTGCACTCTATACCATTAGCAAAGCAAATGACTTTAACTTAATTAAAGGCGAGACATATTGCATTTTCAATGCTTGTTTTGTAAGCCATTCAGGCTATGAAACGAGAAGACTTGCTCTTGATTTCGGCTGGTCCGTTGCCAAAATGTGAGAGTACAGCTCGCGGTCATTCTGTTCCTTGTCAGTAGGTCAAAATAGTTCATTATAATTTAATATAAACCATCTAAACCTTTGTGGATAAATAGATAAATAAAGCAATATTAGTCAACTAAGTGGTCTTCAAGATGGCGGTAACTTAGGAACAAGTATTTATCAATTAAAGCAATATAGAAATAATCAAATCAATTAATTATTTAAAGAATTTTAAAAAGTATGTGAAATGAATTGTGTAAAATATAAATAGTTTAAAAAAAAACTTATGTAAAGTTTAAATTAAAAAGACACATGTCTAGCGAATGTCACCAGTAGGATTGTTGTGTTAGCAGTAGAAAAAATTATATATGACCCCAGTTGAAAAAATGAAAATGGTATTTATATTTATTTTAAAAGGAGTTAAAGTGTGAGGCGTTGTAAGGATTACGAGTATCAGTGTTGAGGACGGCGTTCAAGGGTCATGGATTTGAGAGGGGTAGAGGTAATTCAGTGGCACGAGCAGTCTGGGTCTACGGTTGGGGCCGGCCTAGAGAGCTAACTAACGAGAAGGTGGTAGAAGTGTAAGGGTTGGGGAATAGAGTGTGGGACCAGGGGTCACTGGTCTGCATTTAAGAACTGTTAAGATGTGGTGATGGAAATAGTTTTGAGTATTTGAGGTTGAGATAGAGGTTATGAGCGATGAGCCAGTCGTTACAGGTAAGCAGTCTGGCAGTGATGCCTAGAGCATCTCTGAGGGCATTCCCGCCTGCCTTCAATAGAAAGCTTGAAATGTGCTTGACTGTTTCACATGCCGGGATTGATTGTGACCCTGCTAAGGGGGAATTGGCCTACTAGTTTGAGCTCAAGTGCACACATGTATGATACTGATTGTAATGGCAAATAAGCTAACAGCATTGGCAATGTCAATAGGTCTGGTTTAAAGGAATGGTATATGGTAATGTGAAGCACTACATGTAAATACCATGAAAATAAAAAATGCATTGGTGGAAACGTTAGTATCCGGCTTAAAGTGTAAAGAGTAAATTCAATATTTAAGAAAGTATTTTATTTGGTAATTGAACATCAGGATGCCATAAAGTTTTAGCACGATCATAACCGATGAGTAATCACACACTTTGTATGTTTATATAATATATCTAGGCCTGGGCAGAGTTCATGAAGTTTTCTCCGTGGAACTCTGTGAAGTGTCGGAAAAACTCTGCCATGCTCCACGGAGTTCTACCAGCGGCGTAGGCTATTACGTCGTGCAGCTTGCACTGACTTTTAGTACCAGGAGTTTGTCCCTTGCTGTAAAATCAGTGCGAACATCACTATGCATCGCACCAGACAGCGCTGCTGTTTCTGCCACTCGAGTAGACATTTTACTCGCGTGGCAGCTTCCTCAACATGAGCGGCTGCAACCTGCCGCGACCACTCGCATTGAGAAATCTCACTGGGAGGGGGTCTAGGGCGCGATTATCTTCTCATGAGCACTCCTCAACTGAACATTGGCAAGCCACTCGAGAGAAAAATCTCTGCTTTGCGTCATTTCGCAGAGTTCTACGGAATCCACGCGGAGGGTGGAGTGGGCAAAACTCCATGAAATCCGCTGGCAGAGTGGAATTCTTTGCCCACCCCTAAATATATCATAACAAACGATTCCATAAAATAGACCATAAATAAAATGCAGAGATCTTGCCCTTGCTATTGAATCATTATATGTGTTTGTCCTGGTTAATGAACTTGATTTTATAACACAGTTGTATATTATTAATTGAGCCTGAAAACTTGCTTCTCTGGCTTAGTTCCTCAAAGATCTAATGGACCTTCAGCATGGTCCGTGTGTATTTTTCATACATTCTGTTCACACATTTCTTCCGTAGAATGCTTTTTGACAGAGGACTTAGCTTTCCTAAATTGGATTTCCTTGATGGCACACTTTCCTTTCGGAAGGATGCTTCACAAGAATTGCTTCCGTCGGGCTGTGTTGGCATGACTAGGGGAAGGTTTGTCTTATGTTACTATATGAAGGCTGACCCAGTGAGGGTCACTGCTCCCTGGCTCAGCTATACTTATTGTGTTTGTGCTGTCACTCAGTTGGTCAGTATGCTCTGTGTCTTGGCTCTTTGTTTTCGGTTGCTTTTTGGACTGTTCAAGAAGTGCCAGAAAAGGCCTCTCTAGGAATGAAGGTGGCACCTGCTGGCCTACACTTTGCAAGTCCTGTCAGGTCGTCTCTGATCCTCAAGGTGGCTGGATGTGAATGTCCAGAGAGGTTATGTTATGTTATAACAATTTATTATGCGCACAGCGACTCCAGCAAAGGAGCGTCCCCGGCGCAAAGGAGGTCCAGCCTCATGCAGGACTTAGAAGCTATGGAGGAGGTATTTTTCAAATTAAAATGTCTTCAGCCAGTGGGGCACAAATGCTTTTCTTTGCTGGGTTTGCTGAAACTTTATACATTCTGGGCATCCACATCTAGAAGAAAATAAAACCGCTCCATTCATGGGCATTGTTGATTTTGCAGTGCCAATATTCATCTTTCAATAAAAGGGACCCTTTTAGCTTTTTCATTACCAAGCATGCTTAGTTCTTTGCTAAGGGATTGCATGGATTTTCTTTGGTAAATTGCAACCCTGGGGATACTTGGCTGGGTGGCAATCTAGGTTTAGGAATGAGTCTCATCCCGTTCCTTCTTCTGCCATTTGTGCCATCTGAGATTCAAATTTGACATCACACACTCATTGCACTCTTGCAGCAAACCTCTGCTGGAAAGAGCTAGATACTGTATGTCCGTATTTTATAATCATCAATAGCTAGACATACAGGAACCATTTAGACTTACTTGTATGTCTCACAAAACACCTCCTGTTACCTCCCCCCAAACCCCCCATCTTCAGGCAATTACATAGGTAGAAATGATACACATGTAACATTTTGAATTGGGTTGTTCTTGTTCAGTTTATTTCAGGATAGTACAGCTGTTAGACCACGAGTCACCACTGGGTTGAAAATGTATAAATCCACCAATCTAGCTAATACACTCTTCATGTGGGATTGATTCCAGTAACTTCACACTGTTTTCAGCAAGTTTGAGAGGATTCCAAATGATTACCGTGCAAATTTAGAATTTAATTAGCATTACGAACCCTGCCATCAAATGAGAAAATCACAGTACAAAGCTTACTGGGGGTGAACATGTTTGATGCTTACTGAGAGTGAACATGTTTGATGCTTACTGAGAGTGAACAAGTTTGATGCTTACTGAGAGTGAACAAGTTTGATGGTTACTGAGAGTGAACATGTTTGATGGTTACTGAGAGTGAAACATGTTTGATGCTTACTGAGAGTGAACATGTTTGATGCTTACTGAGAGTGAACAAGTTTGATGCTTACTGAGAGTGAACAAGTTTGATGGTTACTGAGAGTGAACATGTTTGATGGTTACTGAGAGTGAACATGTTTGATGCTTACTGAGAGTGAACATGTTTGATGCTTACTGAGAGTGAACATGTTTGATGCTTACTGAGAGTGAACATGTTTGATGCTTACTGAGAGTGAACATGTTTGATGCTTACTGAGAGTGAACTAGTTTGATGGTTTCTGAGAGTGAACATGTTTGATGGTTACTGAGAGTGAACAAGTTTGATGGTTACTGAGAATGAACATGTTTGATGGTTACTGAGAGTGAACATGTTTGATGGTTACTGAGAATGAACATGTTTGATGGTTACTGAGAGTGAACATGTTTGATGGTTACAGAGTGAACAAGTTTGATGGTTACTGAGAGTGAACATGTTTGATGGTTACTGAGAGTGAACATGTTTGATGGTTACTGAGAGTGAACATGTTTGATGGTTACTGAGAATGAACATGTTTGATGGTTACTGAGAGTGAACATGTTTGATGGTTACAGAGTGAACAAGTTTGATGGTTACTGAGAGTGAACATGTTTGATGGTTACTGAGAGTGAACATGTTTGATGGTTACTGAGAGTGAACATGTTTGATGGTTACTGAGAGTGAACATGTTTGATGGTTACTGAGAATGAACATGTTTAATGCTCCTTCCAGCTCATACTTTGCTGAGGCTAAAAAGGTCACATCGGTGCAAAGTGCTATGTTTGAAGGACCTTTTTACGGCTGTCCCAAAGAGGCCTATGTTCATGTATGGGGGAATTGTTCTATCACTCTCTTGTGAACCGACAATCTCAGTGGGCAGACTCTGCTTGCAGGGCAACTTGGCACCTGGACTTAAAATAGCAAGGCAGCTCAGGTCCCCAACATCAACAAAGTTAGCAGTATTACTTACTGCCCCTTGGTAAAAATCATGAAACCACGGATATCCTTCGGCCAGCGGGAGCACGGGTAGGTCATTGACATGTGGTAGAGCGATCAGCTGTGTCCATGTTACAAGCTTTGCAAGCCAGCTCGGCCCTAATGCAGGAGTTCAGTCACAATAACTATCAGTGCTGAATGTGCCTGCATATTTGCCCACCTAACCTTTACTGTAGAGTGTGCAACAGTAACTCTTGTGCATGTTCTATATATCCCAGCTTTACATAAGACTTGTCGGAACACATACTGCTCCTGGTATGCTTGGACCTCTGTGCACAATAGAGTTAGTTTTGAGTGCCTTACGAGGAACCACTGTACAATGGACTCTTTCTTCTCTCCCCTTTAAGTAATTCTCCCCCTCATGAGACAACAAGGGGCCTGTACTCTGTGCAGGTTTCTTAAAGAACAGGTCAGATTTGTCAAAAAATTCACAGATAGCAATTAAGCAACCTGTTGCTGGATGTTGCCACAACATTTCCTTCTTAACTTTTGTAAAAATCCAATATCATATTATCTTTTGTAGCCATGTTATCAACGTGCCTCATGGAGACCTTTGAATTGAGGCCCTACTGGAATTTGTCCCTGGTTTAGAAGATGATGTCTGATACAGGATAGGGTAATAACCTTTTAAATCAATTATGTGTTGACCACCAAGAAATATGTCGTAATGTGTAAGGCAAAAAAATTGAACAACAGTTGGTAAGATGGTTCGGTGAGTTAACTCAAATGCAACACAGGTCTCTCTGAGATTCGAATCCTTAAAAGGGCAATAAAATGAATCCATGCAGGTAATATTTCTTAAAGGATGAGAGGCTCCATTGTTTGGTTGCAATTGTAAAAACTATTACTTATGTTAATTATTAGAACTGCGAATAATGGCAGTATTGTTCCTAAAGTTAGCCATATTAAAGGACATATTTTTAATATTCGTGTCAAAACAAAAACGTTAATTACTCTATTAACTTTATTAAACAAGCATCGGCAAGGCCAAAAGTTCTGGTGTTGACTGCCAGCCTTTGGCTCTGTCCATGCTTGATTTATTTTGTGACCATTTTTGCTAAATGTTATTGTTGGGGGAAAAAACTAAGGCTAAAAGCAAACATATTTTTTTTGCTTCAAAAAGCACACATTGCCAGAGTAATCCCTGTGTCACTGAAGTAATCTACAATATGTATGGATGTGTTCCTTGTGAACAGGTAGAATGCCGTCACTCACAGTGAAGTTAGGTGATGACTAAAGTGGGCTATCACACTGCCACATGCTATATGCTTCAGTGGGTGGGTGAAAAGCGTGACTCGACAACAGACCACTGGATGAAGAGGGTAGACAGAAAGTTCCTATAAGCAAGTATAATATGCATATCATTTTAGTAAAATCAAAAACTCCTGCCCAATGCTCCATCTAAAGAGTGGTAGCGTTCAGAAACTAACACAAGGGAATCTTTGTGAAAATAAAGAATGCCAACACCATAACTACGACTCATTGTTTAGATACCATTACCAAGAGATTTTAAATTCACTGTGTGTAATCGAACTCATAATAAAGAACACCTTGACCATGTAAAAATGAACTTTGCTAACTTTTCTCTTTTGTTTGTTGGATACCTCTCAAATTTCTCTCTGCCTGCCAATCAACTTCCATTTCTTCTCCCTTTTTCTAATTTTACGACCCCTTTTAATCAGGAAAGCAACCTTTTTTAAGTGTTTGCTAATTTAATTTGCAATGTTTTTTCTACATTTTGTAAAATAAAAGTAGGGTACTAAACATATCTAATCCTACTTTTACGATTTATATATATATATACACATGTGATCAAGGCTTTGTGCCGAAACGTTATGGCGACAGCTGATTAAAAACCAACAGCATCTGAATTACCTGGTCCGTGTCTGCTTCTGAGGGCGTTATCGTGGGAGGACGATCGCACAAGGGAGACGGAGGTCATATATAATATATATACGTCCTAACCAGCACACAAGTTCTACCATATTTCCAAGGTTAAAATATGTTTCCACGTGCCTTGCTACTTTGAAAAATCAGGATTCTGGTTTTCCTTGTGTTTATTTGTTGCTTTTAGCATTTTGAAAAAGTGAGATTTTTTTACATAATACCGCGACAATGACATGCCCCCTCAATATGTATATATTTCCCATATTCTGTAGTTGAAGTAAAACACGACTCTCCAGCAGTGTATGAAGCTGAAGCTCTGTTGTCACTTGTTGCTTTGTAAACATTTTAGTGAGGAGGAGAGGGAGAGACAGAAAGGGAACAGGCAGTTCTATCTTGAGAACAACTCGCAATGTTGCCGCTGCAGAACGTGGTGAGAGGCACAGAGGAATGATTGTGTCTATGAGGAGTCACTTCATCCTTAGAAGCTTTTGGCAGGAGGCGAGAGTTGTAAAAGCAGAATAACACACATTAGGTAAGCTGCAGGGGAATGTGTGAGCTGTGCTAGTTTTGCACTCTTCCCCCCCCCCCAAGGCAAGCGTATTGGCATTGCCAATAAAGCGTCCTTTAGCCAGAAACCCAAGGTCCAGTGCAGATGTTTCTTTATCAGCATGCCATGGCATCAGGGCACCCTAAGCTGTCTGGAAGTGTGTGTGTGCGTGCCTGGTCCAGGGTTAGTTTGCAGGTTAAGTTGTCCACTGATGATTTGTTTTCTAGTATTATGTTCTGTTCAATCCCTGATGGCTTTGCGCCCACTTTGTGGGTGTGGTAGCCTTTGTGTTCCATTGTAGGGGGATATGAGTGGTTGTTGTAAATAGTTGGGTGCCAGTGTATTTTTCTTTGAGCTGTGTGTGTTTGATCCTTAGAGTGAGGTTGACTACTGGTGGAGATAGTGTAACTCTTTAAAGCTTCCAAGATGCTCGCATTCTGGTAGCTGTGCTGGGCACAAGTCTTTCTCTTCCAAGGAGCACTGAGGAGAATAAATGTAGGTCACCCATTACAGGTAAACATCAAGCGGTAGAACCTAACCGTGGATAGAAGTATTTTTAAAAAAGAAATATGATCTTCATGGATAGTCTTGTAAATGGGAAATGGAACAAGAAGTCCAGTTAAGAAGTAGGAATGGGATTGAAAAGGACTTTTTTGTACCACCAGATTAAGCATCAGACCTACTGCACTGGGACACAGCAACATATAACGATTAATATAAATGGCAAGACCTATAAAAACATTTTAATTGGTGAATGACTGTGATTAAGAAGCTGGTTAATCCTAATTTAAAGGACCAGGTGGTAGGTACCACGTTCATGAGCCCCCAAATAAATGTTTGAGTCTCGAAACAGGATGGTTTTCCTAACAGAAAATGACTAGTATTAGCAGAAAGTTGTTGCACATAATTTTAAACCGGCAAGATAGCAGCCTTGACACCTGTTTGACTGGTGCCTCATAATTCTTTTTAGGTGTGCTTCTACATTGTGATGTGCACTACAACCTTTGAGTGCCAATGCCTTCACAAGTCTTGCTGTTGGTTCTGGAAAGCGGTCTTGCAGTGTAGCATACGATAGCCATGTTGACAATGAGAGAACAGTAGAGGCCAGCATTTTTGCGGGTAGAGGGGCGGGGGGTTGCTTGGGAAGGGAGGGTGGGGGTATATTTAATAATTAATAAAAACGTACCTGTCCGCCGGAACGGGTCCTGCATTATCTTGGGTCCGGCTCCTGCTCTCCTGCCTCCGACAGGTACGGGAAGGAAGCAGCTTCCCTCCCCTACCCTAAACGAATCACAACTCTGCAATGGCAGCGTTGTGATTGGTTGGGACGCTGCCCAGCCAGGGGCATATATTAGAAGGCGATTTTCTCCATGTAGGCTGCTTTTCAGTCTGCATGGAGACAGGGCAGAGTGCGCATGACTGGATTGGACGGCCCCAGAGGGCAGACCAAACAGTCATTGTGCCCCCTGGAGTGGGCACACCACTCCTCCCCTGCCCAGACCTGCTCGCAGAGCAGCCCGCTCACCCTCAACCAAACCCTTCTGCTTTCCCGCAGTGTGAGAAGCAGAAACATAACATGATGTTTATTACCATTTGATGTTTCCGCTTCTCACACTACGAGAAACCAGTGGGGCTACGCTCCTCCGCCCTAGTGGAGGAGCTGCCCCAGGGAGATAAGTCACCTATCACTTAAAGAAATGCCCAAGCTCTCTCAGGCCATCTCTGATTGGGCCAGGCCTCCAGTTCCACCTTATTTGCATACAATAACTCATGGAAATCGGGGTCCCTCTCCTACTCCTAATTTTAGTCGAGAATTCGGAAAATTCTGCTACCACCTATTGAACTTTACAGGTTGTGAATGCACTGTGTTGCGCTGCACCTGTGCCAGCTTTCCCATCGCCTCCTGTGAGTTAGGTCTTGGCTGCACAACCATAGAAACCACGGGAGTCATGGACATTATGGTGTCCGGTTCACTCAATGCCGTTCTGGTTTCCCGAACCATAAGACAGCAGTGGAAGAGAGTGTCACCTTCAGGACTTCGAGGCTCTCTCTACAATGTACAGGATATGAAGCAAAGGTCTTACAATCTGCACATCACATACACTAGCAACATAGACGCATATTGTTGACTAGCTTCCAAAGAACCACATATCCTGGGTGACCCCTCATTAAGTTCTGACTTTTTAACCAACAGCACTTTGCATGCTGGGACTTTTAGGTCCATATTTTCTGAAGTGGAAAAACAAGCAGATCTGCTCTGCGAATCCCAGAATGCAAAGTTCTTCCGTCAAAAACAGATGTTGCATACTCCACTCGTCAGTTCTACATTGTTTTATCCAGGTTGCATGAGAGGAGGGACTCCCCACCCACCTAAATTGAACCTTGTATCTCATGTTTGAGTCGTTCAGGACTTTTATACCTCCCTTCCTTCTGGGATGGTACAACGAGGCCTTGGTGTGCCTCCCCTGCTTTGCCCTGGCACCCGAAGGCCCTTTCCTTCAAGAAGAGTTTACCATTGACTTCTCTCCTCTCATCAGTTGTGAATGTCTAAAATCCGAGAAGCCGAAGCCTGCTACATAACTTAAGACATCTACATCCTGAGCCGCCACTGTCTTGTTTGTGATCGGAGCTCGCGCCTTACCTGTTGAGCCCGAGGCTCCTCCGAACACCACGTCTGTCTCAGTGGTGTAATAACAGGATGTGGTAAAGTGAGATGACACAAGAAAACATGCTGTTTTCCATAGATCAGGCAGGGAGGGAGGAGGGACATATTTGCTAAATGGTTCTCAACATGAGACACTGAAATTGCCACAGATTTGCCCTGTGATTATGCATTCTACCCTGACAGGTATAAACCGCATTCCCTGAGAAATTCTTTAAATTACGGGGCTAGAAGCATGCATGAGCAGAGTTAAAGTGTCGCAATCTTACGAAATCGGCAATTTTTCATGTAACATTCTTGTCGGAGCAGTTTCGCCACAGTGTGCATTCATGTAATAATTTTGTTTGTGGTAGGCACTGTTAAAGTTTATTTCATTGCCAAAGTAAGGCCAGGGATGGACTACTGCACTGCCTTCGTAGACCACCTGGTCTCTGTTTATCTGACAAGGGACTGAAACAAATAAAACAGTTCCACCTGTGTTTAAAATAAAAATGTGAATTAATTTTATATTTGAGTGATTGCTAAGTACAATGTTGTAATAGTAAACGGATTGCCTGCAACGTTTATCCTTCTGAACCTTCTAGTGCCAGCTTCGCCGTGTGCATGCATGGCGTGTGCCTGTGTGGGGCATTTCTCTGCCTTCTCTGTTCTCTTGGAGGGAACAGACTCCTTGGAGGTGCAAGCCCTTTAGCTACCGGTTTTTCTTGAGATAATGACATGTCTGGTGTATTCACAGATTCCACTTCTCAAGTGACCGCCTTGGGTAGAGCCGGGAAACGGTCTATTTCCCCATCCTGAGATTTCCTGGTGTGCAGGTTGTGCCTCAGACGTAGGTGGGTGGGTGTGTTCCTGGCTGGCTGCTGAGAGAACCCAGATCAAAGGCGGAACGAATGTGCACACCACAGGTATGCGGTTATCTTGCTGTGTGCTACAGGCTTTTTCCAAGAGTTGAGAGGACCGCCCATCTCTCCCCTTTGGGTTTACAGAGCTGGTGAGGAGAATCAAAGTCAAACTAAAGGGAATTGCAGATATTTTGAGAAACAATATGAATGACCTTGAAAAGAGTGCATTGAGTATTCCATTCAGAACCAACCTCCTGTCGCTAATGCCAATCCTGAGCCTTTCCAGCTCTCCTCCAGAGACAATCTGGAATAACCTTTTTCCCTGAGTGTAGTATTTTTTCCAATCAGGCAAACTTCTGTCCTATGGAGGCTAACTTTCAGCCCTCCAGGGTTTAGTAGCCGCCTGATGGAGCCATCTTTAAATCCTGTAAATGTTATCATGTGTCAAGCGTCACTTTACAGCCTCTTTAGCGTCTTCATCTGCCTGGTGAGCATTTTGTTATTAACATCGCCACTTTATTAGAGGTGGTCAAGTCCAGGCCAGCTAAAGCTTGGTTCAATTCTCAAAAGCTCAAAGGATGGTGAGCAATGGGTTATCTGTGAGTGCCATCAATAGATCGGTGGGTCAATCCTTTTCTATGCCATCATGTTCACTGGGGGCATAGAAGAAGCGTTCCTTACAGAATGTCGTCTCCACATTTTCCGTAAATGTTGGAATACTCAGGAATACTCAAGCATATCAAGGTAACATTTAAAGATTTCCACGGCTGGGTTCTCTGCTCCCACATGTCTTTGCCTCCCTGCTGTTTCTGCCTGAATGTAGTTTTGTTATGTTGGCATGGGTTGACCGGAGTATAAGGGTGGAATTGTAGTGGGTACCAGTTGTTGAAGGTACATGAGGCCGATACACTTTTTCAGTGATACACAGACATATGATTCTTCATTTTATGAGGATTCACTACAATGACTTCAGTATGGGGAACACGTGGACTGTCAAGATGATTATGATCTACTATGATCATGTCAATCCCATGAACTGCCTTTATGTCCTGAAGCATGACTTTCTACCCTTTGGGCATGCTTTTCTACTCTGTGGGCTGCCTTTTTATCCTGTGTCCTGTTCTATTCAATGGACTCTTTCGCTGTCATATGAGCAGGTGTTCTGTCATATGGACATCTTTCTTATCCCATGAACTGTCTTTCTTATCCCATGAGCTACCTTCCTTATCCCATGGGCTGTCTTACTTATCCCATGGGCTGTCTTTCTTATCCCATGGGCTGTCTTTCTTATCCCATGGGCGGTCTTTCTTATCCCATGGGCGGTCTTTCTTATCCCATGGGCTGTCTTTCTTATCCCATGGGCATCTTTTCTTATCCCATGGGCGGTCTTTCTTATCCCATGGGCGGTCTTTCTTAACCCATGGGCGGTCTTTCTTATCCCATGGGCGGTCTTTCTTATCCCATGGGCGGTCTTTCTTATCCCATGGGCTGTCTTTCTTATCCCATGGGAATCTTTTCTTATCCCATGGGCGGTCTTTCTTATCCCATGGGCGGTCTTTCTTATCCCATGGGCGGTCTTTCTTATCCCATGGGCGGTCTTTCTTATCCCATGGGCGGTCTTTCTTATCCCATGGGCGGTCTTTCTTATCCCATGGGCTGTCTTTCTTATCCCATGGGCATCTTTTCTTATCCCATGGGCGGTCTTTCTTATCCCATGGGCTGTCTTTCTTATCCCATGGGCTGTCTTCGTTATCCCATGGGCTGTCTTTCTTATCCCATGAACTGTCTTTCTTATCCCATGGGCTGTCTTTCTTATCCCATGGGCTGTCTTTCTTATCCCACGGACTGTCTTTCTTATCCCACGGGCTGTCTTTCTTATCCCACGGGCTGTCTTTCTTATCCCATGGGCTGTCTTTCATATCCCAACAACTGTCTTTCTTATCCATGGGCGGTTTTTCTTATCCATGGGCTGTTTTTCTTATCCCACGGGCTGCCTTTCTTATCCCACGGGCTGCCTTTCTTATCCCACGGGCTGCCTTTCTTATCCCATGTGTTGTCTTTCTTATCCCACGGGCTGCCTTTCTTATCCCATGTGCTGTCTTTCTTATCCCATGTGCTGTCCTTCTTATCCCATGGGCTAACTTTCTTACCTCATGGAATGTCTTTCTTACCCCATGGAATGTCTTTCCTATCCCTTGGGCTGCCTTTCTTATCCCATGGGCTGCCTTTCTTATCCCATGGGCTGCCTTTCTTACCCCATGGGCTGCCTTTCTAACCCCAAGTCCTTCTTTCTAACCTAAAAGCCTTTCATTCCATCCCATGCTCTGTCAATCCATCTGATTCGGCTGTTATTTTTTGATTCCAAGGGCTGTCTTCCTATACAATGGTCTTTCTTTTTTTCCCATGGACTGTCTTTATAACCCAAGGGATGTTTTTCTGATCTTGTGGGATGTCTTCCAATCTAGAGGTTCACTTTCTATATTCGGGCTGTATTTCAGGCCTGAATTTATCTACTATTACTATGGAATGTCTAGGGAAGTAGCTATCATTACTGCAACAGGTTGAGAGGCACTGTGGGCAACTGGTCTGAGGGACCCTATGTATCCAAATTATTAGATTCCTGTGGTACGCAGGCAGCCCAGCCTGCATACAGCCCCCTATTTTCCTTGCTTGCATTACAGCTGCTCTTCTGGGGCTGCCTTTCTCTCCTCTAAATTGTCTTTTTACCCTAGGGGTAATGTTCTATCCTATTCACAACAAACACACTAGACATTAGGACCCCGGCCCTCGGTGTAGAGCGGTGATACTCAAAGAACGGCCCAGGAGCCGCTTGTGGCCCTCCCAACCTTTACGTGTGGCCTCCCTGGTGAACAGAAGCACAGGCTGCTGTTTAGTTGCTGACCACCAATATTCAAAAACAAATGTTAAAGAAACGGGCCGCCCCCGTGCGCATTGCCGCGTCTGGGGGAGATCGGATCCCTGCACAGTATGCCCCTTGCCCAAAGCTGCGCCGCACAAGGGAGAGCCGCGCTGTACGCTGAGTGCAGTTCGCCTTCGTCCCGCACTGCCGCCTGAAAGGGGGATCGGACCACTGCCCTGAACGCCAACGCCTCCTACGTGCAGCGTTGACTTCTGTGGTCCAATTGACCTCACCATACCACTTTTTAACCACACGTCCCTAGGCCTATTGGAAGCGGCCTTAACAAATGTCCGAGATATGATGAAGACCGAGGCCTGTGTGTGTGGGGGCTCTGTGTGTGTGTGTGTGTGGGGGGCTCTGTGTGTGTGTGGGGGGGGGCTCTGTGTGTGTGTGGGGGGGGGGCTGTGTGTGTGTGTGGGGGGGGGACTCTCTGTGTGGAGTGTGTGAGGGGCTCTCTGTGTGGTGTGTGTGAGGGGCTCTCTGTGTGTGTGCAAATGCAATAGGTCTCACATATGCAAGCGATTAAGCTATTGGCAATATAAATGACAATGCCATTTATTTATGATTTGAAAAGAAAAAAAAATGTCATGAGCAATGCCTTTAATAATGCCGAGACCATTGCATTGTAAATGCTTGTTAGTTCTGGTGTCAGGGAACTTCTGAATTGCAGCAGAGCTACAAGACATCTTATTGCAATCTTTTAAAGAGTGGCTTTGACTCCCCCTCAAGAAGAGTATTTGCACCTTCCAGAAAATGCTTCCATTGGAAAGCATGAGAACGTTCTTACATGAAAAGTACACTCCATTATCATGCTGTTTGTCACATTCAATTGTCTAACTCCTGCACGCATTATAGACAGATAGAATTCTATTTTTGCTATTGTTCCCTAACCGTGGCAAAGACAACAGGGGACGCTTTAAACTCGAGCAACATGGGGTTTGGCTCTTATCCAGCAGTGGGGAACCATTATACAAGTAATAAACGAAGTGTGCCGCCACTGATTATGCTTTCAACACAACTACAAAGACCATGCAACCACTTTCATAGTCTGTCTTGAATATATCTGAAATACCTTCATGACTTTTCACTGTTACATATTAACACTCAGTACATTGTAGATTCTGCTATTAATCCTTTCTTAGCATTTAGTAAACATCTCAAATATATTCTCACAGCATTTTTATTCATCAACACTATGAACCACCATATTGAGAAAAAAGAAGAGACATTTGTTGTGATACCTTTCACCAGTGAACGTGATCAAAGCCCATGAACACTATCTGATGGGTATGGTCAATGAGAGATTCAGTGGATTTGGACTCCACTCCAATCATTCAGGTAACAAGCAGAAATTAGGTTTAAATTCCGTCAAAGTTATAGTTTTTTGGATCCACTATAAATACTTTCAGGTCGATTATTATGGATCCTTCAGTCGGAAATAGTTTTCATCCCTGCGCATTGTATGTAGTTGAATGGCCATATGGAGATTAATTAGTCACATCTTTTAGGATCCTATTTTGCCTTGACAAGTTGTGTCTACCCCTAGTTATATAGGGGTCTCCTCTGGACAGGGGGTTGGTGTGCATCGTTTCCTGTTCCAGAATTGGACGTCTCTTGTACCTATGAATTTGTTTACGTTTCTTTTCCTGTTCCATAATTGGATGTTCCCTGAACCTATCTAGACGTCTGAAACATTTCGGACCACGAGTGGCTCTCTAAAAAATGGATTCATACAGACCTCAAACGTAATTACCGGGGAACAATGTCAGGAAACATTTCCAACTGGATTCTACTGAGCAGGGCCGTCTTTAGCAGTAGTGGCGTCTGGTGTGACAGTCTATTTTTGGTGCCCCTCCCCATGAGCTCCATCTCCATGAATTCCCTCACTACCACCCTCCCAACAGTGCCCCTTATTTCTCCATATCCCATTTCTGTAATGCATAAAAAAGAAATTCATAGGGCCACTCATAGTGCAGTCACGCGCAGTTCTGTGACCGGCTACACGTTCTTTACAGCAGGCACATTAACCCTCTGCGCTACTGTAAGATGAGTCAAAACTGCTACTAGACAATACTCCCATCTCTTTCCAGCAGGAACATTAGTCAGAAGAGTTATCACACCGGCCACACTGCCCTAAAGCCCGCCCTGCTAGTGAGCTTTAATCGCTTGTTGCAGTTGGGGGGACTTGCGGTGTCGGGGCATTGACCCGAAGCGGTCTGGTAAGATTCTTCAAGGAAATCGGAGGGTTGCTCCTGCTGCATCTCTCAACTTTACGTCATTTAAATGTGATAAACAGCATTTGTGAGTGTTTTTATATTCTTACATCGGAACATTGAAGTCAGACCTATTGGCTTTGCCAATGTTTGTTTTCTTTATCCTTCCTTTTGCACAGCCCTAGTCTTTTGTTGTTATCTTTACTCTTTATGAATACCCCACACACATATGGACGCGTAGTAGCGAACTTTCATTTCTCGTAAATGTAGACCATTGGAAGACTGGAAACAACAAAGATACTTTGAATTGGAAAATATTTCTGGAGGTATCTCGGAGCACACAATGTCCTGCCGGTTGTACCCGTGAAATGTGTTCCTCCCACTTTATTTCTAAACTTTGAAGCAAGCCTCAGCCGAAATGCTGCTGAATCGATGGTAGATGTGAAAGCCGCAGACACGATGTCTTCTTGCCTCTCCCCGGGTCCCTGCGCAGGCTTCCTGTCCTAACAGCGTGCAATATTGTCATGTCTGTGGTTTCCGGATCAAATGCAATTAACGTTCTGCAGAACCAGCTTCTAATCAATCAGGGAGAGGCCGATAACGTCGTTTCATGATCAGCAACAGAGAAGCAACGACATTCAATCAAAACTGAGATAAAACAGCCAGAGCAGGCATAGAGCTGTGAACCTCACCGTCTCGAGCCCTTCATAGATATTGAAGGTTGATGAGGACCCCAACGCTGTACGGGCTGTCCTTGGTTCTGCCTGCGACATAAGAGCAGTTTATAATCTGTTCACCAGCTCAAAATTAAAAAATATATATATACTCATATTTCACAGCGTTTATACGCTCAGCAGATTCATGGATAAGGAATACGAGGCACCCGCAACGAAGGCCGCAAGTGTAGCGTCAGAATCCACATTTTCCATCACTGGGAGAGAGACACTGGGAGTAGAATCTTCAAAGCTTTGCCGCCTGAACTCTAAAGACCACCTCTGAGCAACTCCGCGTGGAATGTGGGAATCCTCGCGGGAATTACAATCACTGAGTACAGGCGCCTTCTAGTAACCTAAAGCCTCTTGGCCAAGTAGGCCGGCCGAGTACCCAATTCATTCTACCACATCAGACAAAAGGCCTACTTATGCGGCAGGCGGAGCTGTCTTGCTGTTTGTAATTTCTCGCCACCTAAACATGAGTTGGCCATTGTTTCCGCATCCATGTTTCCAGGGTATTGAAACATTGGACACCATTTTTGCGGGGAGCAGTTCCGGCTAGTAAAATTACATGCCACTTTGATTGCAGCAGCAGTACCCCCAACAGACCCTGCTCAACTGGACTGCACTTATCACAGACGACACTTTCAAGACCATGAAGAGCATCCACTCCTAAGCCCCATCAGACCAATGCACGTACCACATCTTCCATAGAGCCGCCACCTCCATCGCACCAGTTTCACCGCATCATCAACTGCTACATCAAAACCGCCACCTACCCCAATGACTGGAAACATGCCGAGATCAACCCCTTGCTGAAGAATCCATCAGCTGACCCGACAGGCCTCAAGAGCTTCAGACCCATCTCCCTCCTCCCCAGCCAAGGTCATCGAGAACGCTATCAACGCCCAACTCTCCGAGTTCACCGAAGAGAACCCCGTCCTAGACATCTCTCAATCCGGCTTCTGAAGTAACCACAGCACTGAGACAACACTCCTCGCTGCCACCGATGACATCCTCTCCCTCCTCGACCATGGCGAAACCTCAGCCCTCCTCCTACTGCAGTCAGACTGGTCCTCAGCATCCCCCGCCGCAGCCACATGACACAACACCTCCGACAACCCTACTGGGTCCTATTCAACAAGAGAATCATCTTCAAGCTCCTCACACATGCCTACAAAGCTCTCCACGATGCAGGACCAGCATATCTGAACCACGCCTCTCATTCCACATACCCGCCAACAACTTTGCCCTGGACACCGTCCCACGGATTCAAAAGATCAGAACTGGAGGAAGATCCTTCTACTACCTCGCCGCCAAGACCTGGAACACCATGCCCCTCCACCTCAAGCAATCCCTGCCACCGATCCAATTCCGGAAGGATCTTTGACCGAACCTCCACATCCAGACGGATAAGTAGCCCCCCTCCCAAAGCACCTTGAGACCCTCACGGGTGAGTAGCCGCGCTTTATAAACTCTTGATTGATTGATTGATTTGAGACCGTGGTTTACCGTGCTCGGCAACAGCACTTAATTGCCAACACCGGCACTTATGACAGTCTGCCACAAGTTGGCTCTGGGTGTGTAATTTGTAAAGGAGCACAGCATATATTTATGAGTTCAATATAAATTTAAAATGACTAACGTCTGCCGTTGAAGCCATTTTTTGGAGGCCTGAAATAGTCTGAACTGTCACACTTGGAGGAGTGTGATGGATAGTAGTTGTGTAGGTACTGTTGTTGGCAGTGCTGGCAGAGGCAATGGGTGGTGCAACTTACACTGACCTGATGGGGACCTTGCCATTAATTATTTATTTTATTTTTTACAAGTTATGCACTGGTAATTGCATGGTGTTACTGCATAGTAATATATATTTTGCATGCATTTTACCCTCTCCCTGCCAGAACCATGCAACACATAATCGGGCTCAAAGTGTCTTAACCTTAATTCTTTAGCAGTGCTTAATTTGAGCCTGTGATTTCCGGTGCTCAGTACCAGCATTTATTTGTCAGCACCGGGGCCTGTGACAGTCTGCCACAAGATGGCACTGTCTGGCTAATTTAGAGTTGAGGACAGCAACTGTTAATTAGTAATTCAATCTACATTTAAAATGAATGTTACTTGACAACCAAGCTATTCTTATAGCTTTGGGGGCCTGAAATAGTCTGAATTGTCACACTTATAGGAGTGCGAATGTTTGTATTTGTGTTAGTACTGTAATTGGCAGGACTGCCAGTTGCAATGTGTGGTGCAAGCTGCAGCGGCCTCCTGACGAGAGCCGTGGTATTTTTTAGTATAGTGATCAAAGTAGGTTTTGCAGGCCTGGAGGTATGAGTTGGCACCAAACCGAATTGGGAGTTATATATGCTTCTGTTTTCTGAAGTTGCTGTATTCTGTGACACTCTAGATGAAAGTCATGGCAGCGGGCATGTCTTAGCTGAACGATGGCTTGGTCAGTAGCAATTCCCTGAATATATGGCAATGATAATGGCACAGATTTCAAGAGAGAGGGTACCCCACTTTCACCAGGGAACAGGGCACAATGACAACAAGTCAGAGGGAAATCCCTGGAGTGCGCTAATTGACTTAATATATCTATACCGTTACAGTTACATTTAAACATTTAGATAGCAGGCTACATTAATTCGCTGTGCTGTAGGGTGAAATTTAGTAATTTCCACAGAAAAATGAAATTCGTGAAGTCTATTTTTAATAAAAATTCATACACTGAACAATAAAAAAGCATAACAATTAAAATTTCAAAGAAATATTCCTTGAAAAGTAAAAATACACAGAATCAATATCTCATATGCACAATTAGACAATACAGCAATTAAAATTACAGGGCAAAGAAATACATGCATGACACATTTGCAATTCATAAACAGTTAAAAATACGGAACACACTACAAAGTAATAAACCCCTATTATGACTGTGGCTCCTGGATATTTTTGCCACTATTGATTTCTAGATCCAAAGGCCTAGGATTGCATTAACTATCGTAGACAGCTGTGACAAAAATACATGTACATCCAGTGTGTACTAGGCTTCACTTGGATTCTTAAATTAAGAAATGCGTCAACGCGTTTCGGTGCAATACATTTAATTCTGTGGCACCTTCCTCAGGACTTCTTGATAGGGGTTTCCTGTGTCAAGAAGATTTCGGATTTTACTTTCTCTGTTTAGGGAGAAACGTAATATGTCAATATCTGTTCTTTTGGATTGTGGCCTATTCACAGTTCAAAAGTTATCTATGTTGCTTAGGTCTCTCCTTCGCTAGGACTTTTCATATACCCATACCGTACAATAAAGGATATCAAAATACTGTCTATAATCTCATATTGACAAGTGTAATGTACATCACTGAGGTATATCAAATTTTTCTATGGGTATTTCAGCGCAGTATCATTCTGTACCAGTGTCACACTTAATCTGTTATTACAATACTCTCATTAAAACATTTATGTAGGCATTGAACCATATTCCCTCCGAGTCCATTTCAGTGTGGAAACCATTACTTTAAGGATTCCTGATCTAGAAAGGGAAATTTAAGTGACTAGAGCATAATTCTCACATTCTCAATGGCACACCTTGGCTTCAGCATTTACTCTTGCTCCAAGTAACAACATGTCATTAGTAATCCCTGGATTCTTGACCACCCGAGCGGAAGATTGAAGATAATCTACTTCCTAGAGCTGGAGGTCAGAGACCCCATGATGCTTTTCTTCCCAAGTGAAGAATTGTGCCTTGTTAGCTTTGATCCCGTTTTGCTGATATATCAGTATAGAGCCAATGAATGATTGCATCCATACTGATATATCAGCATGTATGTAGGTGGTGTCCACAGGAGGCATGGCGCCATCAAGTCACAAACCAGTTTGAGTATTGAACCACATATAAGTTACTGAAGGCTGATATTCTGGATCATTCCGGTTAGAGGGTGTTGTGTATTTTCGATATCTTGCATGCGCACATAAACTATGTTGTACTTAAGGCAGAGCCCTGTGACAAACCACCACAATAGCATCCAACCGAGGTTGACCAGCAAACCTGAGCCCAGTACAACTGATCCACCACTTACCAGCCACTCAGCGGCCATTGTCCATGAATGTAGCCATCTTTTGAGAACTACCATGTATATCCTGCACACTCCTAAATGAAACAGTAGACTCCCATCAAATCATGCGCTGGTGCTGCCTGTGATGACATTTCTTTGTATGTTACCGAAGCTTGCCTTGCTGTGTGTGCAGGAGTAAAAATTTGCTTTTGCTGCCTATACTTTTACTGTTCTGTGTGTGTTGGGGATGCTTGCACTGCGGCTGCACATGCAGTAGCTGTGCTTTGTGTGTATGAGGAAAGATGCATTTTTATCTGTACGGTGACTGAGGTGAGGGAAGCTTGCATTGATGCTACATATGCTGTTCACTTTCTGAATGTTACTGTAGCTTGGTAATAACTTTTTCTCATATAAAACTATAAAGAATATACGCTGTCAATGCTTTTAATTATCTTGTCATTAATCCTTTTGAAAGAGGATGATAGTAAACATTTATAGACAGAGGTGCTACTCCTAACCGAAACCTGGCTCCGCGAGGGCTCCTCATCTGATGTCATCCAAGCCCTTACACCCGACTACCTTATTAGGAGACACACAATAGCTAAAATGATACAATCAATGTTATGCTTATTTGTGACAGTCCTTAAATTGTGCTTTTGTAAATATTTTTAACCGACACTCGGGAGCATGAGAAACTCTGTGCCCACAAGATAAATAAGTAACCCGGAACTGGAAAAACGAACGAGACGGTATTTGAAGCGTACAATACTTAAACAGTTGGAGACGCTTTCAAAGGGAACCACAAGGGAGAATATAGTGGAGAAACAATGTAAAACAAATTCCCTCTACAACTGTATGAGGCCTAGCGCAAGACCCTAAAATCGCATGGACAAGGGCATGAAACATCTATAAACTATGAAGATAAGTACTGATGGGCAATCATAGAGGAACCCGTAGAGCTCTAGAACACGATTACAAAAAGGAGTAATTGGGAATCCCAATTAAAAGGACACTTACAATTCCAATACTAGCTAAGGAAGCTCAGAAATACAAATTAAATTCACAGACAGAGAAAAATATATTGTCTTGATAAAGGTGGTGTGAACCAATTGAAACCATCGAAAAAATCTTTAAACTGTTAAATTGGGATTTTGTGTACATTATATTGTATGTGCTTTTTAATATGAAATGTGAATGATTTTTAATGAGTATGCTATGTGAGTTTTGGTATAATTTTATATTGTGTATGAATTTAATGTGAACTTGCAATCTTTTTTAAGAATAAAAGAGAACTCTTTTGAAATATGGTATTGTATTTTAGATTAAATTAGTTGTTGTTTGTAAACAGTGTATCTCAAATCAATTGGGCCAAGGGAATCCTTCCTTATTCCCAGTTAGATGTACCTTATTTCCCTTGAGTAGTTCAAGGGGTCCCTCTCTTTGTTTGACCCTCAAAACTCTGGAACACCCTACCAATAGTTATGCCAAGTGGACCATAAACCTCTTTCCATAAGGCCTTGAAAACATGGCTCCCATGATTGTTATGATGAATACAGTATTGGTTTTAGAGCCGGGAGTCCCCCCGGGTGGCCATGTGCTATATAAGAACTACATAATAAAATAGGCAATCAAAAACAGAAACACAACTGTGTTCATGAAATATGTGCTACAAATCCACTCTGAAACAGACTACTGTCCCTCCACATTCCCTAAACCTGTGTTTTTCCAGGAATATTCAGCCTTATTCCTGGGAATGGAGGCGGGAGTTCTGGGACGACGCAACCCAGCAGTGGTCTTTGTGCTGTGCAGCAACAGACTGCAGCTCTTATGTATTGTTATTTATATAACTTGCGATCTGCCACTGGTTTGAATGAATAATGTTTTGTGGAGTTAACGAAGGGTGCGCAGGTATCGCATAAAATTGATATCTGTGGTCCTGGGCTGATTTTCCACTTATGTTGGAGGTTTCCACCACAGATCGAAATGCGGCCCATATTATGGAGACCCGGGACAGCTGCTCTTTTATAGGTGAACCAATTGCCCAAATTGTCATAAATCAATACATGCTTGCAAGAGCCAAGAGTATTCTTAGGCACCTGCTATTGGATGTTGGGATTGCTGAATACCAAAGTTTCCTCATCTTGATTCCACCTCATGCTTCTTTCTTCCACAACCCTACACTTTCTGTCTCTTTATCTCACTCTTGCAGGTTTATTTTCCCTTTGTCACTATTGTCCCATCTTTGTCTTCCTCCTCCTTTCTCCCCTTTTTGCCTTTCTCTCTCTTGTGCCGGGTCAAAGTCTTATAATAAAGATAGCCCCAGTCTGCAAAAATGTGTGACCCCAGCATAACTTAAGCACTGGTTGACACACCTGTCTCCATTTTAGGCAACCCACATTTTCCCCACGCTTAATTATGTTTCAGTCTGTTGCTGAATTTGAAGAACTTAGAAGTTCATGTGGTTGTTTAAAATAACAGAACATTGGACTATGCAGCTCTTTGGGAGGATTACATTATAGAGAACTGTTTAATTTATATTCATTTTATTGGTTTTGTTTATCCTGCACTGCATAACAGAATTGATTCTAGGCACTTGCAAGAAGTCTTGAAAGAAACATAACCGAGCCTACGGAGATTTTAGTACAGATACGTTTTTATTTTTGCCTTGAAATTAATGTCTTTGTGGGCGTTGCATATGTGTTGTGAAAGCTTGTTCCACATGGGAGTGCCAGCCTGTATAATCTCCTCTTTGCTTGGGTCTAGCAGTTGGTTCTTAGAATCCATAAAGAGATTGAGATCATTTTAGAAAAGGGCTCTAGCAGGGCTGAATGTAATGATTCTCTCCCATGGGTATGTTGGGGCAGATCCTTCTAAGAAACTGTGGGGAGGCAAGATATTTTGAATATGACCCTGTCTTTCACCGGTAGCCACTGGCTTATTTTTAATACTTAGTAATGCTGAGCATGTGAGGTCAACTGCAGCATTCTGCATTATAGGATATATAAATTAAAATGCCCTGTTTCAGTGGAATCAATTTTAATGCTGGGGTAGAAGGGTTGAGATGCCAATCTCCGCTCAGACGCACAACGGCATCTACAAGGGGGGTGTATCCAAGCTAGTGGACAAATTCAGGTCCAAGGACCTCTTCGTGCTTTTAGCCTCAAATGCTACCTCTTTTATCCGACCATTCCAAAGGTGGGGCCATGGCCCTTTTTAAATAAACCCAACAGTTACCATCCTCTTTGTTGGCCAATTTGGAGGTGTATCGTTCTCCAGATTCCTTGCCTTTACCCCACTCCCAGCTCTGTGCATTGTGTGAGCCAGTCTGCCCATGGAGACCAGGATGCAAATAGTTGATGCAGTCAAGAGTGCTTAAGTGCATGATTTAGTCCTTTGCACTTCCTTTATTTCAACATCTGGAATTAGATTTGCCCAGTCCCATGGTACATACAGCCTACTCAAACCTTATTTTAATAGTGTAATTCGCGTTAAACGTACCCAATTCAGTGATACTTACTTTATTTGTAAGGCTGAATAGGCCAGTCGAGTTATGAACTCTCCCCATCCACAAACCCATTGACCTATCCATGTTTGCTTGCCTTTGCAAATAGAGTATGTTTTGTCTCCTTTATGTGCCTTAGTTGGTTTCCCTTTAAAGGTCCATCTCAACATGGATGGAAAGTAACCGTATATACAACCTGGTTTATGGTTTGATATGTGGAGTAAAGGGAGACAGCGTGGTAGAAAACCTACGTCTGCCACCCTGCTTTTATTTCACCCACCAAATTTAGAGATGTTCGCCAGCCCCGTGGACATCTCTATATATTGGTAGGAACTGTCGTCATGGTGGTTTCTGTCAATGTCCATGTTTGATGAAAAGCTCCACAAAACATAATGGTTGGTGGTGGTCAAATGTTTGTGCTGGGAAACCCTTGTTGGGTAGTTGGGTAAATAAAATAACATAAGATCACATGTTTCCAATTTTTTTTTTCCACAAAAATAAACTCAAAAAGTGGGGATTGGTTATTGAAAAATAAAAAAAGCTAATGACTTGCCATGCCATAGAAGTTTTCTCCCACGGTGTGGTGGTAATTTATATTTATTTTTACTGCCCCTCACTGCCAGGATACACTTTGTGGTGACTGACATTAAAGAAAAAAAGCCATCTCACCTCCCACCCTAAATAGTGAAGTCGGTCGGGTGGCTTAACTCTGGACCCTCTCCCTCAGGCTGTTGGAGAAATGTTTACTCATGCAGAGTAAATTTTACTCCATTGGTTTAAACCTAGCTGTCTGCCAACCGACGGAGCACCCTCTCCGCAAACATTATATCACTCCCCAAGTTTTTACCAACCTTTCCCTTTTCACTATTTTTTTTAAATATTACTGAGATTTATTTTTCTTTCATTTAATTTTTGTGCTGATTCAAAATGAATTCTTTGTTTTTAAAGGCACTGTTACTCATTCCATTCATGTCCTCCGCCCCTCTGTTCTCACACTCCACATAGCTTTACCTAAACCCCACCACACCTACCACGCCCCTGTGGGAATTTTAGATAAATAGGTTTAGTTGAAAGAAAAGCGAGTTGGTTGGGATTTTAAAGCTCCATTTGCATGAAATCCTTCTAACAAAAAGAACCATTTGAGATCTTTGTGAAAAGCTCGGTTTATAGCTAAATATTCCACGCCCTCATGACTCTTTTCATGCACACACACACTTGCTCGGCTGTGTTTACTCTTTTTCTTCCAGTTCTGCTTGAAAACAATAGGAAAGGTAGTTTATAGCGGTAAACAAATGCAACAGGCGTCCATGCTCTGCTACATCAGGCTTAAGACAAATTGACAATCAGAATATAAGTGCTGTTGATTACTTTCTTGAGGGCCATAGGTCATTTAAGGTCTTTGATGGAAAAAGGTTTCAAATTCTATATCTTTTCATCTAATAAAAAAAAAGAACAGCCGCCAGTCTGTCTTCTAGATATTCCTGTGCCTGGGTTATAAAACTCTGTTGGAAGTATACCGTTTTGCATGTACTGCCTTCTGAATACAACTCCCAGATTTTAATTTTTTGTGATTTTTACAGATAAATGTGGACAAAACGTATATTTCAAAGACTGTATTTATGTTTAAATACAGAAAGACGTAAATGGATCTTCTAATTTTGAGGAATTCTCAAAGGTGCCAACCATAACTGCCAGGTGCATTGCAGGGTTATTGATCATTATTTCGTAGGTGTGTGCATCAGAAAGTCATTACATTGTAGCCAGTAGATCGAGGTTGAGGACATCGGGAGTACCTTTACATCGCAACTTGTATGTTTTTCTAAATGCACAAATGTCTTCATTTATTAATTTTGAGTATTTATGCATGTATGTATGTTGTATTTCTAAAGAATTGTAATCCTAGCCAAACGGCAACAGAGTTCTGTACAGGGTCAAGTAAATGTCTGTGTATAAATTTATTTACTAAATTACTTTTATATGTGATTTTCCATTTATTGTTTTAATTTTCCATTTTATTTCCGTTTTCTAAACTCCTATATTTCATTTAAATTGTAAGTGTGTATGTGTGATTTTATTTACTTTTTGGGGGTGGTGTAAACCCTCCAACCCCCTCTTTTGTTTTAATATTCACTGCCTTACTGATCAAGCCCACACAGCCTGAAACTGATCTGGGTTGCTTGTGTTCTCCTCTGGATGGGATCTTGCTTGGTGGTTTGGGCTGGACAGTACCTACTGGACGAGGTCCAAGACTGATTTGCACATAGCAAGTCTCTGTCTAAAGTGGCATAGTGGGTGAAAAATGATGGACTGGAATGTGTCCCTGAGTGATCACCAGTGGCTGAGATAAAGTCAAGCATTCTTCCCATCACCTCGTCGTTCATAGCGGTAGATGTGCTAAGTGCTGCGGGTATGCCCAGATGTGGGTCCCAGGCTCACTGTGCCACATGACTAAAGATGCTTCCTATGGATGAGGCCCAAATAGGATGAAACTGATCTAGGGTTGCTTGTATGCCTGCCTGGAGGGGACCTGGCTTGGCAGTTTGGGCTGGACTGTTCCTACAGGAGCAGTTCCAAGGGTGGTTTGCTTATGGCGGGTCTCTGTATAGAGTGGTATAATGAGTTAAAGGTGATTGACTGAAATGGTGCCCGAAGTAGGGTGACTAGACGTCCCGGGTTTTCCCTGGACGTTCCCGGTTTTTGGAGCAGTGTCCAGGTGTCCCAACACTTTGCTCCAAATTAAAGAAATGTCCGGGTTTTTGCGTAGTGCCCGAGTTTAACAGATAAATGTCCCGGTTTTTAAATAGTGTCTCAGTGCACCTGCTTTACTTCTCGCAGCCTTAGACTGGTCTCTATTGGGCTCTCCATTTTTGCAGCAGCAGTACCACCCTTCACTGCTTTCAAAGAGACCCGTTATACTTCTTTCACAGTCTCATCATTCCAGAACTGAGACATTTTCAATCTTATGTACAGCGAAGCCAAAGTTGTTGCTTATTTCTCTTACGTAGCTAACAACCATTGACAAAGCCAATAGCCCAGGCATATTCTAGGTGTGATGTTACTAGTTATATTATTTATCTGGATACAATGACAGAAGCAGCACATTTTTCGGGCGGGACGCTATGCTTAGTACAGATTTTTTTAGCTTATGTGTTTTAAGCCACGTCCTTAATTACATCGGCCACGGCCCTTGAGACACTCTTCCCCCCCCCCCCCGTTTTTACATCCCACTTAAAGCCATTGGTACTTCTGCCAGTCCTACTTCTATGTCTATGACACCTGTCCCTATTTTTTGATTTGAGAATCCGGTCACCCTAGCCCGAAGTGATTGCCAGCGATTGATATCAATTCAAGCATTCATTCCCTCACTTAGTTGTTTATTGGTTTATTGCAGTGGACACCATAAGTGTGACGAGTATGCCCAGACTTTGGTTGCGTGCGCACTGTGCCACAGGACTCAAGCTGCACCCCACTGATAAGGTCCAAATAGGCCGAAGCCAGTCTGGGGCTACGTGTGTTAGTATATGGAATTGAACTGGCCTTGTGGTTTAAACTGGAGTATTCCTATGGGAGAAGGACCAAGGCTGAATTGCAAATGGCAGGTCTCTGTCTATAGAGGCATAGTGGGTGACACACGATGGACTAGAATGAGGACCCAAGTGATCACCAGTGGCTGACATTAATTCAAGCATTCCTTCCATCCCCTTGTTGTTAATTGTGATTTAAAGGTGGCACAACAGTTGCAGTGCTAATTGATGGGTATAGGATGTATAAACGAGGTGATGTTTCCTAATGAAGCCAAGTTACATAAATCTATTTATAGTATTAAAACCCATAGGGAAACCAAGTTAAAGTATTCTTTTATTGGGTAAATAAATATAGAATTACCTTGTTGCAGCTTTTTATTCACAAAACATAAAATAAACATGCACAAATGCAGATAAAATGTGTAAAAATTAAATCTGGATAGATACGTACAGGAATGTCAGAGAAATAACTACTATCAAGCAGGGAGCCCTACTTATAACCCATATTTAATCTATACTAATATAATAAAGCGAGAGCCCAAACCTTTGAGGCGGGTAATCTCAGGAACCACAGCACCAATCACAACACCCAATACAGCGTTGCAAAGGGCAGTTGCAGCAGAAACACATAGGCTATGCAGACGCCCACCAGATACATTTAAAAGGTAAAAGAACCGTACCAGCAAAGTAGTCCCTTGTGGGCGTGTCTGTGTTCTGCTGTGGGCGTGTGCTGGGGGGCGTGACAAACGCTGGGGGCGTGTGGTACGTTCCACCCTCCATGCCATGTCTCATATCCTGTGCTGTGGGCGCGTGCTGTGGGCGTGTGCGGGGCGCGGGATTACGAAAAAAAAACCGAGCGTTGTGCCCAATATTTCATTGTTTTTTCTTCCTAGGTTCTGTACATTCCAGCTCCGGGTGTCCACCCTGCTCCCTTTAAATACCCCTGCACCCCATAATCATAACCCACCCTTACTCCTTAAAATACCCCAACACCCTAAAACACTAAGTCATGTTAACCCTATAAATATACCCTGTACCCCAAAACCCAAACCTATCCCTAAACCCTAAAAATACCCCTGTACCCCAAAACTCAAACCTAGCCCTGAACCCTATAAATACCACTGTACCTCAAAACCCAAACCTACCCCTGAACCCTAAAAATACCCCTGTACCCCAAAACACAAACCTAGCCCTGAACCCTAAAAATACCCTTGTACCCCAAAACCCAAACCTACCCCAGAACCCTAAAATACCCCTGTACTCCAAAACCCAAACCTAGCCCTGAACCCTAAAAATATCCCTACAACCCAAACATACCCCTGAACCTTAAAAATACCAGTGTACCCCAAAACCCAAACCTAGCCCTGAACCATAAAAATAACCCTCAACCCAAACCTACCCCTGAACCCTAAAATACCCCTGTACCCCAAAACCCAAACCTAGCCCTGAACCCTTAAAATACCCCTGTACCCCAAAACCTGCCCCTGAACCCTAAAAATACCCCTATACCCCAAAACCCAAACCTAGCCCTGAACCCTAAAAATACCCCTGTACCCCAAAACCCATACCTATCCCTAAACCCTAAAACTACCACTGTACCTCATAACCCCAAACTATATCTGAACCCTTAAAATACTAAAACACCCAAAACATATACCTTAGTACCCCAAAACATATACCCCTATACCCATACTTACCTTATCCAAACATAAAAAAAACATGCTTTTACCATTCATGCATTTACAACGAATTTCGTTGTAAATGTATGCGTGGTAAAAGCAAATAAAATGTAATGCCATGCGTTATAATGTCATTGCGGAGTCATGGTACTTTCGTAATGAAAGTATGCAGATTGATGGTATGCGGAAAGAAAGTTGCAGAATAATGGTTGTTTACCCTCCCCCGATAAGTACATTGGTGGCACGGCGGCCCACATCTCCAGCAACATACTCATATTTTTTCACCACTGATTTGAAAAATGCACAGGTCTCTCTCATTGATGACCAGCACCGACATACACTTTTAGACACACCTCCCGCCACAAGTTCTAGAATTGAGAACTTTGGAGCTGGGGAGCTACGTTCGAATCTCGGCATCCGCTCAACATCCTGTGATTCCAGGCAAATCGCTTTGTCTCCCCGTGCCTACCACAAATGAATCTGTTCTTCTGTAATGTAAATTGTGCTCATGCCATGGTGTCGAGTTCGCACTATATAATATTGCAAGGAAAAATAAAGTAGGGAAACTCGAGTTCACACACTACTGAATGCGCACTCTTAAGTGCATCAGCAGTGCACTGTGAATCGGAGCGTTTCACAGGCCTGTCACAGATAAGAAATGCTATCAAAACGAAATCCTACAAAACTATATACGACTGGCCGACAGCAATTCATACCCGGACAACGTCGGGACGGGCTCCTAGTTATTAAATAAAAACAGCCCTGAACAATCACCAAGTCAGTGTAAGAGAGGGATGCTCCTTCTTGGTTACATTGATCTAATTTCTAGCTGCTTCATTGATGAATCCCCTACAACTTATGCCAAAGTGAGTTAATGGTATCTAATATTTAGAAGCAGTTGCTTTTGCAAGTAAGACATACACAATAACCTAGACGGATACGGTAATACAATGTTAAGATGATAACATTAACAGAATTGGCCAATGCCGTTATAGAGTCTAAAATCACTCAAAGTTTTTCCCTTATTAGGAGGCTTCATATGTTTAGACTCCTTGTGGACCTTATGGTAGTGTTCTTTAATTTTCTTACGTTGGACTTGAGAAATAAATAAGAAGGAACTTTGTTCTGCTTCCGTTAGCACTTAAAAAGTAGGGTTTAATTATATTTATATGGACCGTAAGACTTTGCCAGTGAGCTGCTCCAGAATTGGGGTTTCCTGTGAGTTTTAACATTATATGTTTTTCATCTTCATAGTTTTGAATATTGACTCTTGTGGAGTAGATCACACAATTGGCTATCTGATTGCTGTAGATCACAGGAACCCATGTAGATTAACACTCCTAAACACACACCTTCGATTATCCACTAAAAGAAAGGAACTAAGGGCCTGATAGGAGTTCAGCGGATGAGTTATTCCATCACAAATGTGACTGATATCCCTTCTGCCGTATTACAAGTAATTTATATCCAATGTTACTTGTAATATGGTAAACAAGATATCCTTCACATTTGTGATGGAGTAACCCATCTGCTGACCTCTAAACCATATCCCTAATCATTAATTCGCCAATTTTTACACTACAGTCATCTCCTAATTCTAGCACGCAGACAGGCTGTTAAAGGATATCAAAAAAGAATGAAGGGTGTTGATATTGAAAGGAATCTTGTGGGGTCAGAGGTGGATTAAAGGGCTAGAAGTGGGAACTTGCCCTTTTAAGTGCCTCTTTGTACTAGAAATGGCAATCCCTTCAACACAATATTTTCTCAAGTCTTGTCCAATTTACCCGATATAGACACTCTCAAAAAATCCATGAATATGTAATACATAAGGAACTCCTTTTGTAAATCGAACCCTGAAGTTAGCCAGAAAGATCAGTAGTTGGGCAAATAGGAAAAAAATAAAGTTGGATACCAATGTAAATTTTTTTCAGACGGCGAGACAAGCTAATGTTGAGGAAGAACATGGGAATTTAAAGCAAATTGTTCACACTACACTCCTCCCTAAATTATTAGACGTATTTGGATATCCGGCATAAATAAACTCTTGCTGCTGAGTAATATGGTATATTTTCTAAGACCATTCAAATAAAATCTAGCTGGGGTAATAAGCGTATAATTGCTAACCCTTCCAAATGCCTCCGTGCTTCTCTTGCGCTCATGCATGTTCTTGTGTGTATATAATTATCACTTCTATTGAACATGAGTATCCCCATCACTAGCCCAGCAGGTTCAGCGGCAGCAGGGCCCCAGAGGTGCGAGGTGCCACTTGCATCCCAATTATGGCTGTATTTTACTACCCAAATGGAGTCAAAGAGTCCGCCTAATTCCGTACATCAGGGCATATAAAACGTTTGCTATTTCACTACCTGAGAAGTCACGCCAACTTTTTCTGGCTGCCTTCCCAGATCTGAAGTCCTGTGTCTTTTTATATTTGTATAAAAGTGTGATCCCGTGTGTATCTCTGTGATCCTGTTAGGTATGCGACGTTTTCAGTAACAAACCTGCTCTTCTGTGTTGTATTTCTGGGCGCATTGCTCTTTGTGGAAATGTGCATGCATGGGCTTGCATGTGCCCTTCGTATGTCCCTTCCTTTCTAAACACGTGAGCTGCAGGATCTGCTTGAATCCGTGTGTGCCTATGACTACGCATGCCTCTACAATTTCAACCAGAAGACGTAGCTCCTAGTGCCATATGAGTATACTGATGAGGAGGCACGGGCAACAAAATACCTCCGGTGGGTTTTCTTGCAGATGCAACCTCACTGAAGAAGACTATAGAAATGTAATTTATTGATACAGTTTTGGTTTTTCCATATCACAGTGAGAATATTATGATGAGGATTCTGCATACACACCCGTGTGGCCCTCTTTTGTTTTTTTCTCATTTTTCCCCTCTCACAGTTCCCCTTTTGATATTGGTAAGAGCATGCCATGAAATAAATTGCAGCAAGAAGAGCAATTTAGATTGGATGCAGAGCATCACTGGAGCCCCTGAAGGCGCTCGGTTGATCTGCTTCTTCTTCCTTTAGGGAAAACAGATTAATTGTTTTTCCTGCCTGTCTAAATAAACCATTCGTGGTTCTTCACTCCCCCGTCCTACTAGGAACCCGCTCTACATGGAAGTTTCCCTGACCAAGCATCGCCAGAAACTTTGAGCCACTATTAGTTTGGTGTTTTTGGGCAATTTTCTACCTTTCCTGAAACCACCCTAGACCTGCTGAATGAGGTTGGCAGGGCACAGTCCTGCCACATGTATATTTTGCCATTTCTTATTCTATGTACTCCAGAAGATGTGGCGCGCTGACCCCAAAATGGTGTACAAAGTTATAAAATGGGGATTGGATCAAGGTACACTGAAGAGTGCGGTTTCAATTGTACTGAAGTGATTTTCACCCACTAGCTTGGCACAGTCAGGATTCCAGTTTCCTGAAATCATATGGGTGCAAAAAGCACTGCACACACTGACCTGCCAACCAGCTAATACCTCCCACCAGAACAAAGTCCTCAATCTACACAATTCTATCAATCAATAAATCAGGGAATTGTAAGTGCCCTGAGGAGGGGCAAGGGGGTCCGTAGATCTGTCTAGCCGAAGAGCCATGTCTCGAGGGTCTTTCTGAAGGTGTTCAGGAAGGAGGCTCTTCTCATGTCTGGAATTTCTGCCAAGACCTGGAACGAGCTACCGGCAAAGTCACACAGCCCTACATAAGTTATCCTTCATGTCCACACTACACAACTGTGAGCATGACCTTCTCTTCTCCCAAATACTGTTTACTTGAGGGTCCAGACACTTTCAGCCCCCTCTGTACGGCACCCCTCAATCAAAATGAGTGACTACACAACCAAGAGAGTATTGAATGCGGTTCGATCCGTCCATCAGGCAAAGTCGCTGCATAAGGGTGTAGCAGCATGCTTGAATGCTCTAAAGCTGAGTCGGTCTTCCTGTCATTCCACCTTCTGCCTCTTCAGCTCCATGGTCCAGTCCAAGACCCGCAGAGAAGCAGAACGCTCAAGGACATTTAGGCAGTTCTAGTGTTTGTCAATGCTGGTGATACTGCAAGAAAATCTAGTTATTTGAAAACAATGCCTTCAAGAACACATCAAAGGCGAAGCCAGCAAAAGAAAAGAAGTTATGGGTTACTGTTCGATGACCATTCATATGGAGAGCCCCTGAAATAGAAGATGGCACTGGTGTGCAAGGGAGGTGGTGGGCCCAGACCACCACATTGACTCCTAGGACTGGTCTGTTGGCTCTCAAGAGTTGGCTGGGTTAGCACTTTTAGATGAAGATGTTTGGTTCCACATGCAGGCGAGGGTGATCGACCAATTCTTGGTTCTCACCCATGTTCACTTGGCCTCTAATAAATATGTTCTCCAGATGGCTACTTCCCTGTGAGTTGCCTGCTGCTCTTCAGGAGGCGGCTCCACAGACCTAGCAGCCCGGTCATGTTGATCTAGGAGTGACAATGGTATCTCCCTTTGCTGGGGGCTTAACTTGGACGGAAGTCTAGTGAGGGCCAACTTTTCATGCAGACATTGCTGAAAAGAGAGTAGGCATTATGTTTTGGAGTTTTGTTTAAGACCCTAAAAAGATGTGTACTATTTCTACAGGAGCGCTTATATTTGTAAATGTTTAGGAAATGCAAATACGTGAATACAGTCGATCAAACCGGAGTGTTTTTAAAGGGTCTATTCAAGGAAGAGGACATTTTTGCTGGCTATTACCCAGGCAAAGTCGGTAGAGCTTTCTTGTGTATACAGCAAAAACCTGTGACGGTGAAAAACGACTCCATTTTGAGGTCTGTGCTGACCTTTTGCTTGCTGTACATTGAGTGGGCTACGAGTCCACCTCTTCAATCTTTTTCAGTTACTGGCTTGAGACTGTCAGTCACATCTTGCTTCAGTCCAATGGAGTATTACTCTCTCATTTGATGTTATACGTCTGCTAGGGTGCATTTTCCAAATTCAATGGAGTGGTGTGTTTTTATGAGGGCTTTTTGTTTCATCTTCCTCTCCTGCTGGCTTTCTCTGTTGTGCCCAACTCTTCTTTTTCTACCTGCTAACCCTCTCATGTATCCCTCTTTCTTTCCTGTTCATTCTGTTCATCCCACTCTCCCATGCGCTCTTCTTCCCCCATCTCACCCACAATCCCATTCAGTTTTTGCCTCCCAAGTTATTTAGCTTCTGTGCTACTCATTAGACCCACCCACCTTTACCACTCAAAGGCTTCTTGTTAGTGCTAGCGCGACCGTTATTTTCTTGAAAAAAGGGTGCATATATTTAAGGTCCCATTACCTTTCAATAAGGTACTAGTGTTGTTTCTGTGACCAAAAGGTCTTGTGCCAACAAAACCTTTATAGAAGCCCTTTCTTTATTTTTATATATCGATAACCAGGATCGTGCCGGGTTCTAAAAAAAAAAAACTCACCAGTAGGCTGCAGACCATTCAGAAATCGGCAGCTAGAATCACTTTCAACCGCCCATGCCTCACTCGCATGGTACCACACCTGAAGTAGCTCCACTGGCTCCCCATTCACAAAAGAGCACAATTCAGACTCCTCACCCATACTTTCAAGACACATATGACACTGGCCCAGCATACCTCAACAATTACATCTGCTGTCGCAAACCTTCCAGACACCTCCACTCGTCCGGACTCCTACTTGAACAAATTTCACGCACACAGAAAACCAGCTCTGGCGGTCGGGCCTTTGCCTACAATGCGCCTAAAGCATCGAACGACCTGCCACTACTCATAAGAGCTTCCTCCTTCCATCTTGAATTTCGCCCTCGCTTTTCAAGTCGTCCCACTAGTCCAGAGGTGTGACAAGACTTACACCTGTTCAGTGGCAGCTACCCTCCCGGGTAATAGTACACTCTAGAAATCAACGTGACATAACATACTTCCTTACCATTCAGCCTTTATTTGACATAGAAATTAAGCCAGCACTATATTGAAGGTAGGGGGATTTCAACATATATATAATTTGGTTTTTTGTTCGATTTTGATGGGCTCCTGTGTTAGCACTTTAGACCAAGACCTATTGGCTTTTCCAGTACTTATTATATGCATTTTCAGTCCCAGCAGTGGCTCATGTAAAAGAATTGTGTCCAAACAATCCTGGTTTCCCACAGGTGAACTGCTACCACTGTCACTTTTTGCATAGGTAGAAATGGCGCTCATGCTACTGAAAAATGACTACACACTCAGAGGCTCATTCACCAAGGTAAATTTACACTTGTAGATTGACTTATATGTAAATCTACTTGTGCACCTAGGTGTAAATCTACACGTTTTTACTTTTCTCAATTCCCAAATGTAAATGTACTTTTAGGTGTAGGCTTGCATGTGTCCAGTGCCTCAAATCATGGGGTGGAGTCTCCTGTGACAGAATTTATGAGTTTAAAAGTAACTCTATACTCAGTGGCGGCTAGCTGAATATGCGATGTTACAATGCATGCGATACATCGCATGCCATTACAACATGGTTGTTACAACGAAAGTGTTGTTACATCGCATACCATTACAATGCAAGTCGTTACAATGACTGGCTGTAGCGGGCGCTGGATGTTGGAATAGTATAATTTACTATTCCAACTCCAGTCTGTGCAACAGTAGGGAAGGTGTTGGATTTTAAATCCAACACCTTCTGTCCCCTAAAGCAAGTTGTTGCAACGGTTTGTGATATAACAACATAGTTGTTGTAATGACCACTTTGTAATCGAACGCGTTGTACTGCATTTGTTGTAAACAATGTCTCCCAGCTAGCTCCATTAAAAAATGGTGGGTGCGAAAGTGCTACTCGCCATAAACGCGGAGCAGCATGACTAGTGCAACACTTCCGCTTTCAACAAGCAGGAACAGGAAGAACTTCCTTCCACCTTGTGGAACGGCACTCCGACCAATCCTGGAGCTGCTCTCATGCTGTTAAAGCAGCCCCAGGATTAGTGGGAGCAGGCTCAAACAGCGCTCATTTTGAGGCTGGGGGCCTGTGCCAGCAATCCCCAGGCTGTTACACAGCCTTTGGATTGCTGGCTCTACACTGCGCATGTCGGGCTGGCCGTTGCAAGACAGCCGGCCAATCCAACACTCGCACAGTAGACCAGTGCTGACATCCTGCATTTTCAGGATTTAACCCCGCCCCCACACTGTGCTGTAGACAGCGTGAGTCGGTGTGGTGGCAAATAAATAAAATGGTGTGAAAAGGCCAGAAGGGTATCTTGGCACTGAATAACAGATGCTTATTGTTACCCAACTCAATGGTACTCATTTTATCGACCTCAGAAGTATGAAAGGCTGAGTGTACCTGCATGGATTCGAACCTGTGACTGTGAGGTCAAAGACAGGCCCCAACAGGGGACGCATTAGTCCACTAAGCCACCATACCTGGCATTTATTATGATAATATTTTAAACAATAAAATATTACTATATTTCAATGCTACATATGTGTGTGTGCAATATTGTTGAAATAATTCCATTTATTTAACATTATTTTCTATGAGGTGTTATTTTAATTCCGTACATCCATTATCTTCTAGGCTGCAGCTGTGAGTGATGATGTGTATGTTGCTAGACTTTACTCCAAGGCTAGGCTGGAGTAAATTTACACCTGTTTGGACACCTTTAGCGATGTAGTAACTTTAAAAATGTAGTTTGTTCATTGGAATAGTTTTACCATTTCGTGGGTGTGTGTTTCTATTCTCATGCCTCTCTCTAAACCTCTCCTTGAAGTTCTGTAAACATCACCAATTGAGGAGTAAATATTTTCTGTTTTTCCACCACTCCCTCTGGCCCCTCCCACGTGTACAACTACAACATATAATCTGTAGTATGTAAAGTAGCATTTTAGTACAACTCGCAAACTACAAAATGCTATTCACAACCCTCTGCACATGTAAGTATATGTTTGTGAATAGTGATTTGTAGTTCCTTGCAGTTTGGGAATAGGCCTCTTACAGTGGTTGGCAGGTCAAGGCTTCTTCACTGTGAAATACATAGATGGAGGCCTTGGGAGCTCCAGGGGGGTCTAGCCCTGCCCCCACCCAAAACTGGGATCCCTTGCCACCAACTAGATTATCATCACTATATTAGTAAATCGAGGGACGGCCCTCCCACGATAGACATGATGCACTTGTGCTGCCCTTAGCCAGTGCCAGGTGACGACTCTGCTGCCACTCATTTAGAGTTGACCATCTGATTGACACATTCTGGGGTTTGTGCATACAGGGTGAAAAACAAATAGGGGGCTCCAGGGGACTAGCAAGAAAAGCACAGCACATGCAGCGTGGAGCTTTTGCGCTAGCTGTGTGGGTGTGCTGTGTGGGTACGGTTTCTGGTATGTGTGGGTGCTGTGTGTGAGTTTCTACACAAGAGGTGTTTGATTGAACAGGCTCCTTAAAGGCACAGCACGTTCACAAACGCTGGCAGCTGCCAAGAAATCACAGAGGTCCTTGTCTGTATTTCCCAGCACAAGTTCTCTCCGCTCTGACAAATCAAGCTCCATCAGACCCTCCTGTCAGAGGAGTGAAAAGACGAGTGCTGGGGAGTCAGACACGCAGAGACCCTGTGCAATCAGGCAAGCTCTGCGAAGAACACCGCGCCTTCACGTACAGAGGCTTTGATGAGTGTCACGAGGCTTGGAAGATTGCTTCCAATCCCTGCCCCCCAAACAGTAGGAATCCCGAGTAGGTCGATCAGCCAGGAAGGATATTTTAGGTGCATGGTGCAAAAACCTATTCAGGACCTGGGCACTCTCTCCAGCTCTGGGATTCTCATGGACAGAAGTCAAAGTGGTCTATTTATATTGCGTTTGAGTGTCTGCTCAATTATTTAGAGGCAATGAATGGATAGTGGACGACGAGATTAGCAGCAGGCTAAAGTGTTGTAAAGAAATGAATTATTGTGCCTAGTGGTTGCTTCGATCCTGTTATGGATCTTCATTGTACATTATGACTGTGGATGCGGGTGGAGAAGGATGTTGCTGCTTGTTTTCTTCTGCTTGAGCATGTGTGTTGGTCCAGCAATGTCACTCGCATAGTAAACATATGTGCATCCCTTGGCTGAGTAACCCTACTGCATGTGAAATTGGTATTTGGATTTTCTTTTGGCTCCAATACACACACAAGCCTGTGTACACATGGAGACCTAGGCCCAACATTGACTAAAAGACCCAATTTCTCTCTCTAAAGTTGGGAGTGGCACCAAAAGTGTACTCTTTCGCAGGTCATCAAGGGCTGAAGGTGTGAGGGTTGCTTATCTGCAGAGAGGGTTAAGATGCCAAGGAGCTAAACAGCCGGGCATAATATTCCTCCTGCTGTGCCTCTGAGTGGGTGGGGGGAGGGGGGACCTAATTACAGGACAAAACTGAGGAATGTGCCTTCTTGCAACTGGGACTGCCCCCCAGCCTGGTTACTCCTCGCTACACCATAGCAGTGAGACCAGGGGAAGGGCCCCCTAAGGTGGCGCACTTGCAAGAGGGCACCTTTCATGCTGAGCCTGAGGGTGTAGCATTGGTGCGAGGCCCCATGTTGGAGGGCTGACTGCGGGGCCCTGGGCAGCAGCCCACACTGCCCAATCCCAGCACCAGCCCTGCAAGCTGTAATGGCCTCCAGACACGGGCCCTGGCACTCATTCTTTACAAATTAAGCCGTGATCCTGAGGACCACAGACATGCACTCCAGACCGGAAGAAGCAATCCTCCAGCTGTGAGTGCCAGACCTGCTCAATCGGAGTGCCTTCACCCGTGTGACGGCAATTTGTATCACCCTGATGCAGAGAGAGAGCGCCGAGGCAGCCTGCAGGAGCCCCTAGAAGCCTGATTGCTCACACTGTGCGCTTGAAAACTTGTCGATTATGCATTGAGGCCATGGGTTGCTTCAGCTCAGTCACCGCAATCACCTGAAAAGGAAGTGACTGGGGATTTGGGTAAATGATTCCGGAAGGACTTTGTTGAGAATACTACAACCCTGTTAAGAGAACTGCCCATTGCAATCACACTGACAGACCTACAGAGCTCAACACTCAAGAACAAATATTGAGCCTGCATTTCGCATTAAATCTAATACTTCTGTTTGTCCATCGGTGAAATGCCTTCTCCATAGTCCTGCATATTTCCTATGCACCTTATTGGGTAATTGATTTTTCTTAAAAGAAAGGTACTAGGCTGAAAACTAAACCATTGTATGTATGGTTTGACTGCTTCAGTTCTGAGCCTCTACCATCCACAACACCTCCCTGGGATGCTTTGGGCTGCTCGTCCTTGCCTCTCTGAGACTCCAGTGCAGTAATAGTTTACATTGCCCAATTTGCACCTCCAAGATACAGGAAACCCTGTGACACCAGAGGCAAGAGACCCCAAACAAGATGTTGGTGGCCCAGTTTCCCTGTCTGCCCTGTGAACCCAAGCCAACGCTCACTTTATGGTTGTCTATTGGTCAGCTTTAGATGGCTTTTATGTTGTAAAGCACCTTTGCCCATGGCTTGATCACATTATATGAGAATGTGGGTATTGTAGGTTTCAGCTAAATTCTTCAGAATATTATGCAGTATGATGATAGGAAATAGTTGTGTCTCTGCCACTGACAGCCTAACAAGTGTCTTTTGGTGCAGAATGAGTTTTACTTCATCTGCTTATGACGTTGAGGTGGCACATGCTTAGCCAGCCAGTTGGCTTGGTGCTGTGCCGTGTGCATAATAGTGCCAGGGCCTGTGTCTAATATGAGTAGTTGTTGTTGGACAATGTGTGTGTGTAGCTTGATCTGGATGTGTAGAAGATGCACAGACCACTTAGCCAAATGTGTGCTCTGAAGCCATGTTGTGGACATGTCAGAGACATTTTTGCAGGATGCTCTACACTCTCCCATAACAGGGGTAATGTCTCAATCCTGGTACCCGCCCCGGTGATGATGAGCTACTGCTACACTTTGGTACTTTCTGTACCCCAATACAGTGAAATAATCACTGTGCGTGTATACCTTTTGAATTCTGTTTCACACCTCTACAGAAAAGTCAGAACAAAATCATGTACCCCTGAGCATAGAGTCTTGCGACTGTCCAGTATCCCTGGGTGGAGTACAGTCCTGCTCAGCTCTTGACCCCCTGAGATTACCACACTTCCTACTGCAGTCTCATAGTCTTAAGTTCAGCTCTTGATCCTTCTGCTAGCTGTCCTGTTTACTCAAGGTGACTCCTCTGCCCTAAAGTGACCACCTACTGTGGATCCACCTTAGGGTTGCAGCTGAGTGTGTCGGCTTGGAGCACATCTACATAGATTCAAAGGAGATGCTACATGTTTACCCTGCAGACCCAGATGCCCCCAAACAGTGACTCGTCTCTAGTTGTAGCTGGGGCAAGAACACAAAACCTAACTATAAGCGGCTTAGAGGTTCTTCCTGGATACACTATGATAAATGTTAGTGGGGTCAATAAATATTGGTTTGCAGTCTGATGTATTGAATGTCAGAAAAGTAAATCTCTTTTAAAAACATATTTGATAAATAAGGCAAATAATAACAGATTGTGAATAGAGGCAATTTTACCCATTTCGATGACGTGACCCAAAACAGTCCCGTACAAAGGAGGCATTTGCTGAGTTTGATCCTCAAGTGCACTGTTCACCATCATGGACTTTAAAGAGGCTGAGGTTGTTCAATGACTCAATGCTGGTCTGTGGCCCAGGGCTCCCTTCAAAGTGGTATACCATAGAGGAACATGGTGACCAGTTGTGTAAATATGCTTCCTGTAGGTATGCAAGGGTAACCACAATTGCAGTTTGGCTTTTCACTCCCCACCCTACATTTTTCCTTCACTCATAAACACAGGGTTAGAGAAGTAATGCAAATGTCTTTGAAATAATTTTTGGGGGATATTCGTTTGATTATTGTATATAAAGGTCACATTTTCTTGGTGTCCCAAATAGAGGAGAACACTTTTGGTTCCACTCGAGTCTTCCAGTGTGTTTTATTATTTTTTATTTTGTTTCAAACTTTTTTATTGCATTTTGTTGTTTACTTATGACACATAGTACCAACATATGAAACAGCTGCATTATGCTTGTGGTACATGGTTGTGTCAACAATTGACGAAAATCCATTACGCTGAAGATTCAGCGAGTTTTTTAAAAAAAAAATGTAGAACTGAAAAATATAGTAATACCAAAAGAAAGAACTAGAGGATATTTCGTCTCAAATGAGGAAGCAGCAAAAGAGTCTGAGCCTTTAGTAAACAGGAGGGAAGGTGTAGTATAAGATATATTACAGGGATATATTCAAAACAAAGGAGATAGTACCAGTTACCTTGGGGGGATACTGTCTGGTTTGGAGGGGGAAGGGGCGTCAGGCATTCTAGGCTAGGGTTCAGGGCTGGAGGGGGACTTCGTAGTTGGCAGAGCTGTGGGTGCCTCGGAAGATGTGTCTGTATGCACTATGGCCACTTGAAAGTCTGATCGGATAGCGTCCCAGGTAATTTTTAGCGAGTGATTGTAGAGGCCATGCGTATCTTCTCTGCGCAAGGTAACACCTTCTGCTCGGGCTCAGGTCTGCATGGAAAATTCCCAAGCGGGGACCGCGGTGGTGTCGGTGATCTCTACCTTGGGGTGACTAAGCGCTTGGCAAGGAGCCGCCCCAGGTCTATAAACCGTGTGGTGGTCGTGTGTGTCTTGACTCTGTGGGTAAAGCCCAACAAGACGGCCACCAAGGTATAAGGCACTGGCCTTTCCATGCAGTCTTTCAAAAGAGAGCCTGCCAGTGTGTTAATTCCAATTTGCACAACATGCGCAATGGTTTGTGACCACATTTGTGGTCACAAACCATTGAAAAGTGACCAGTTCCTCAAATGAGTTTGTAACCCATTTGCTAAGATGAGATTGTCTCTATGGATACCTTGCCCTTGTGACAACTGTTAAGAATGTAGAATACTTTCATAATACAGCGTCCCCACAAAAATACATTTGCTTATGTTTTGCTCCTAGCCCTACGATTTCTTCCTCTGAGTTTTATAATAGACCTTTCTATCCTTATGTCCACTATTTAGTAATATTTTTACATATAAATAATATTTTATATTAAGTATGCTTTAATGGTGGATCCGACCACAAGACGTTTTGGTTAAGATATACATGTGATCTTAATTGATAGTTCCCAGGTACATGAGGCACGAGGGAACGTTCTGCATGTTTATCCACAGTACCTAAAAGATATCAAGGTGTATCTTTGAGCACCGAAATGTTGTAGGTGTTTAGCAGTGCAAGAGATACGCGCCCCAAATCTATTTCTGACTCCCCTAGAGATGTGTCTAGAAGTGTCACTGACTCTTAAAGATAATGCCCAGACATGTCTGATCCTCCCTAAGGTTTGGTCCATCAGTGTGTAAGTGACCCCTAGCAATGTTGCATCTGTGGCCACATGTATTTGTGATCACTACAGATGTTTTCCGGTTTATCTGTATGCCCCAGATATCATGGTCATATACATCTAGGGGCCAATAGTTTTTGCCCAGATGTTGCTATGATCCCTTTCGAGGTTTCCATTTGTATTTGCGCCCCCTACAAATGGTGCACAGGTTTTAACTGCTGCCCCTAGATGCATTTTATATTTTTTATCTACAAAGATGATTCCAAGGTTTATCTTCAGCTGCCCTAGAGAGGTTTTCCTTGTTTATCTGCGATCATACAGATGTTGCCAAGGGACAGATGTTGCCAAGGTGCACCTGCAGCCTCTCATAATATTGTCTTGTGTGTCTATGATCCCTACAGATGAGGGCAAGGTGCAGCTGTAGCACCCAAGAGATCATTTGCCTGCACATCTGTGATCCTTACATATGTTGCAAAGGTGCGTCTCTAAGCCCAGAGATGGTTCCCTTCTGTATCCATGATTCATGCAGATGTTACCCAGCCTCCATAGATGGTTTCCTTGTGTATGTGTGATTCCTGCATATGTTGATAAGGTGCGTCTGTAAGCCCAATAGATGGTTTCCTTCTGTATCTGTGGCCCATAGAGATGTTGCTGATTTGCATCTGCAGCACCCATGGGTGGGTTCTTTGTGTATCTGTCTCCCACACAGGTCTTGCCAAGGTGTGTTTGAAGACTCCCCCACTGCCGAAAAAGGTATCCTTGTGTATCTGTGTTCCAGAAAGATGTTGCCAAAATGTGTCTGTAACCCCCAGAAGTAGTTGTTGATGTGTATCTCTGATTCATACAGATGTTGAAAATGTGTCTGTAGTCCCACAGCTGGAGTTCCTTGTGTATATCTGTCTTCCATATAAATATTGGTAGGAGGCATTTGTAGCACCCCCTGAGACGAGTTCCTTGTATATTCACCCCAGAGATGGTTTTCTTGTGTATGTGTGATCAAGACAGATGTTGCCAACGTGTGTTGTGACCCCTTGATATGGTTTCCTTGTCCATCAGTGATCTATATCAATATTGCCAAGGTGAGTCTGTAGCCCCTCAGAGATGGTTTCCTTGTGGATCTGTGATCCCAGCGATACTTGCCTGTTGGATTTGCAGGTTCAAGCAGATGTTTCCTAATGCATCCATGTGCCCCACAGATGTTGACTGTATGTATCTGTGAAGCCCTGGAGACTGTGTTCAGGACCCCAGTTGAGCTGTCTAGATTCTGTAGGTGGCTGCCTTTCCTACCCCGCCTCCTTTAGCACATTTAGTAAGTACATCATTTAGTAATAAAGGGAGATATTTGTGCAGGATTCTTTGGAAGTGGCAGAAACTGCACAGTCAGAATGAAACTATTTGCAGCGCCTGCAGGGTAATCCGTAAATTACATCACTCTGCATGGGCTGCATTTTCACTACTTGTCATGAAAAAAATAGCTCAGTCTTGGCACTGAGCCCACAGCCCGTCCCAGCCTGCAGCAGGATTAGCCAGCACTTAACGGGAGGAGAAAGTGAGGCCTGGGGCACGACGGATCCCTCAGCAGAGCTTAATCGCTGATGGGCCGCGTGTGTGTTAAATATTAATTAGTGGCTAAAGCCTCAGTATTCCAACAAATCCAGGCTGAGTAGAAGCTATTAATAGCCAAGATTCACTCGCCTTTCTGAAATATGAAACATTCAGACTCTGTGTCAAGTGTAGGAGGGCAGGAACTTCTTTACAACTATACAATGTTATAAGATTAGCGAACCCCGTGTTGTCAGGGACATCCTATCTGAGACCACTTTTTTATTTTACAACCAGTTGCAATATAGAACTTTTGTTCCATTGAAGTTCATGAGCAGCACAGCTCCCAAAGTGCACTGCGCTGGAGCATGGAGCCTCTACTAGCCTGAAGTCAAACTTTATCATGGGGTGGTCTTTAATTTGTAAAATAATAGTGGCAGGTGCCCAAACTGCTTTCAGAGCCCTTGGCCACCTTACCAAAATGTGGAGTTGCAAGGCTATGTATTTGCTTCCACCTCATTCTTCTTTCATCCATCACAATGCACTCCCTCCCACCACCTGTATCTAACTCATGCTTACTCTGTTTCAGCCCTGTGTTCTCTCTGTGTACTCTTTCTCAGTGATTGTCTTTCTTTCCCTCTTTTCTACCTCTATCTCTTGTTCAGGATCAATGGCTACTGATGGACAAAAATACGTCCTGGGCACAAAAAAGCTTGCTGGTGGGCCACACCTGCAACTACTTGCTCATAAGTAAGCCCTGGATGGGGCTGCCATGTTTCCAAGCAGAACAATGATATTTAGGGATGTGTCCTCTCTTACTTTGCTCTCAACGCTGGTGGCTTGCAAGCGCCACACAATTGTGGAGCATCTTCAACGTTTAGGGCCTGAGTCACAAACTAACTACAAAGAGCTATTCACAAACTACAAGTGGAGCGGGATGGGATAAGGGTGGAGAAAGAGGGTTTTAAAGATGTCCAGAAAGGGGTTTGGGGAGGGATGTCACCAACTCACGCAAGAGTAAGCCAATTTGCTATACTCCAGGGCTTGTGACATGCACCTTACATTAGTAAATTTACACTTCGAATTTGTGAATACCAAAAATTAGTAAACTTACTTCAAAGTGTAAATTGCTAAAAGTGTTCGTGACCTTTGTGAATTAGGCCCTCAATATTCCCCCGTAAAGAACAATCTTAACTTTTATGTCTCCCATCCTTCAACACTCGCCCTACCAAAACGTTCTTCCGACATTGGAACTCGCGCCTCCTTAAAATACTAGTCTCAGTGAAGTCGGAGCATAATGTGACGTCAGTCTCAGCCAGGTTTTCTGTCCTATGTTAACCTCAAATTCAGCAACAACAGACTTTTGCATCGAACAACATGCAGTCCTAGTTCATGCAATGGAGCCAGAGCTTCAGGCAACCTCAGTGGGCGGCACCTAAAATGGTTGTTTTGAGGCAAAACATCACTACAGGGCGGACACAAGGAATGTTCAGGGCACCTGAAGAGTGGAAATTGCTCAAGATGATGATAAACACATCCGTCATCATATAAAATGTGGGCTTAAATCGGTAGAACTCTCAGCTGTGTGGATGGAGAGTACTTTCAAAGCAGGAAAATGGAGCACAAGGCACGTGTGAGTTGCTTGCACGACCGTCAGCTGTACTGCGACTCAACTCCTGCATTACACTCTGGAGTATGTAAAAATCTGAGACACAATAGAAGTCTAGTCACATATTTATTCCAAACCCAATGAGCCATCTTGTAATTTCATAGATAGTGGTACACAAAGTGTGCAGAGCAGTGGTCGAAGTGGGGAAAAAAAAGTAGGGGAACTGTGGGTGGAGATTCAGGGGGCGGGAATAACCGAAGATTGGATCAGTGGGCGGAGTCAGGGGTGTGGCTAGAAATAGCAAAACATACCAATTTTTTGTACGTTTAGCATTTCACTCACCAGTTACAGCTTATAACGTTATTTAATTCAAACAATGGATAAACATGTTTATTTCAGGTTTAATTCAGAAAAAAGCAAACACTCATAGGGAATATAGGTTTATGTAAAGCGTGCAGGAACATGTTACCATAATGCTTTTACTCTCATTGTTCAGAAATCCATGAGTATTTTTTGTCTCAAACATTGAGGACATGAATACAAGGCTCCTCCTGTTCACATGTGTTAAGCAGGGCTCAGAAGAGAAAGGGACACTTCAGGAGAATCTAGACTCACTGAAACCCACAAAGACTCCTTGATATTCATGTCAGCCAGCTAGCTGCTCAATCATAATATAGCAAAAAGAATAACTGGGGGACAGAATGCAGAACAGTGTCATACATTCACCCAGTACAGAGATATGGGCCTAAATCCATTGTTTTTTTGCTCACCATGACATTCCAGTTTGGAGCCAGCCATATGCAAATCAGTATTGACCCTGCGACCAATGGGAACATTCCAACCTGAACTGCCAGGCCAGGGCCTTCCTGGACTGGAAACTAGCATCCTAGGACCGGTTTCGGGCTTTCACCCTCATCAGCCAGGATAGCTTGATTCCAGTGGCATGGAGAGCACGGGACCCACGTCTGGGCATACACGTCCCACTCGGGGTGACAAAAGCAAAAAGAACAACTGATGGGCAGAATGCAGAACAATGTCATACATTCGCCCCAGTACAGAGATCTTGCCCTAAATCCATATTTTTTTGTTCACCGCTCTTGTCCGTTCGCCGCTCCTGTCCGTTCACCGCTCCTGACTGTTCACTGCTCCTGTTGGTCCACCGCTCCTGCCCGGTTACTGCTCCTGCTCATGCCTAATCACTGCTTCTGCCCCCTCACCTCTCCTGCCCCATCACCTCTCCTGCCCCATCACCTCTCCTGCCCCGCCACCTCTCCTGCCCCGCCACCTCTCCTGCCCCGCCACCTCTCCTGCCCCGCCACTTCTCCTGCCTGGTCACTTCTCCTGCCCGGTCACCTCTCCTGCCCAGTCACCTCTCCTTTCCTGTTGCCTCTCCTGCCCCGTCACTGCTCTTGTCCCTGCCCCATCACTTTTCCTGCTCATCACTTTTCCTGCCCCATCACTGCTCCTGCCCGTTCACTGCTCCTGTCTGGTCAGCACTCCTGCCCGATCACCCCTCCTGTCCCATTAATTCTCCTGCCCCGTTCACTGCTCCTATCTGTTCACTACCCCTAGCCGTTCACTGCACCTGCCTGGTTACCGCTCCTGCTCATGCCTAATCACAGCACCTGCCCAGTCACTTCTCCTGCCCCGTCACTTCTCCTGCCCCGTCACTTCTCCTGCCCTGTCACTTCTCCTGCCCCGTCACCTCCCCTTTCCTGTTGCCTCTCCTGTCCCGTCACTTCTCCTGCCCCGTTACTTCTCCTGCCCCGTCACTTCTCCTGCCCCGTCACTTCTCCTGCCCCGTCACTTCTCCTGCCCCGTCACTTCTCCTGCCCCGTCACCTTTCCTTTCCTGTCGACTCTCCTGTCCCATCACTGCTCCTGCCCCGTAACCTCTCCTGCCCCGTTATCTCTCTGACCCTCTCACTTTTCCTGCCCCATCACATCTCCTGCTTGTTATTTCTCTTGCCCGGTCACCTCTCCAGCCTCATCACCTCTCCTTTCCTGTCGCCTCTCCTGCCCCGTCACTTCTCCTGCCCCGTCAGTTCTCCTGCCCCGTCACTACTCCTGCCCATTCAGTTCTCCTGCCCCGTCACTTCTCCTGCCCCGTCACTTCTCCTGCCCCGTCACTTCTCCTGCCCCGTCACTTCTCTTGCCCCGTCACTTCTCTTGCCCCGTCACTTCTCTTGCCCCGTCACTTCTCCTGCCTGGTCACCTCTCCAGCCCTATCACCTCTTTTCCTGTCGCCTCTTTTGCCCCGTCACTTCTCCTGCCCCATCACTTCTCCTGCCCTGTCACTTCTCATGCCCCGTCACCTCCCCTTTCCTGTTGCCTCTCCTGTCCCGTCACTTCTCCTGCCCCGTCACTTCTCCTGCCCCGTCACTTCTCCTGCCCCGTCACTTCTCCTGCCCCGTCACTTCTCCTGCCCCGTCACCTTTCCTTTCCTGTCGACTCTCCTGTCCCATCACTGCTCCTGTCCCGTAACCTCTCCTGCCCCGTTATCTCTCTGACCCTCTCACTTTTCCTGCCCCATCACATCTCCTGCTTGTTACTTCTCTTGCCCGGTCACCTCTCCAGCCTCATCACCTCTCCTTTCCTGTCGCCTCTCCTGCCCCGTCACTTCTCCTGCCCCGTCAGTTCTCCTGCCCCGTCACTACTCCTGCCCATTCAGTTCTCCTGCCCGTCACTTCTCCTGCCCCGTCACTTCTCCTGCCCCGTCACTTCTCCTGCCCCGTCACTTCTCCTGCCCCGTCACTTCTCTTGCCCCGTCACTTCTCTTGCCCCGTCACTTCTCCTGCCTGGTCACCTCTCCAGCCCTATCACCTCTTTTCCTGTCGCCTCTTTTGCCCCGTCACTTCTCCTGCCCCATCACTTCTCCTGCCCCGTCACTTCTCCTGCCCCGTCACTTCTCCTGCCCTGTCACTTCTCCTGCCCTGTCACTTCTCCTGCCCAGTCACTTCTCCTGCCCAGTCACTTCTCCTGCCCCGCCACTTCTCCTGCCCCGCCACTTCTCCTGCCCCGTCACTTCTCCTGCCCCATCACCTCTCCTACCCCATCACTTCTCCTTTCCTGTTGCCTCTTCTGCCCTGCCACTGCTCCTGTCCAGTTACTTCTCCTGCCCAGTCACTTCTCCGGCCCCTTCACCTCTCTTTTCCTATCGCCTCTCCTGCCCCGTCACTGCTCCTGCCCCATCACCTCTCCTGCCCTGTCACTTCTCCTGCCCGCTACTTCTCCTGCCCGGTCAACTCTCCTGCCCAGTCACCTCTCCTGCCCCATCACCTCCAATTTCCTGTCACCTCTTCTGTCCCATCACTGCTCCTGCCCTGTTCACTCTGTGTACAACATTGACAAATTACACAAGGGGGCAAGTTCCCCACAGTACTCTGTTTGGGGAAACCTCCTCTGTAATCACTAACTTAGATCTCACTGGCACATGACATGCTAAAGGCAGAGGGCGGGCGCATTGTCATTCGAAAGGCGGTAATCAGCCTTAATCTGAATGATAATTGGCAAGCCCACAGCCTTTGAGAGCTCAGGGAGGGGCGCAGTGCTGCAGCCTCTGGAGTTCAAGAGAAGTGCGAGCCGCCCCAGGAAGCTGAATGAAAAAGTTATCGTTTTAAAGTAGAACTATTCTTGCCGTCCCAGCATGCTTTTTTGAAAGACAGAAGTAGGGGAACGGACTCAAATATTTTTTTAAAGTAGGGGCACGCCGTGCCCTTCCGATCCCGCCCACTTCCACCACTGGTGCAGAGTTAAATTGGCTCTACTGAACATGTGGAAAGCGACAAAAGGCAAGGAGGCAGCAACTGCTATCAGGAGGCAAAGGGACCAATGGATCCCAGCCCAACCTGCTCTGAAATCGTTTCAGTGCCTTTAGTTAAGGCACTTAAACTATTTGCTGCTGCATAGAAAACAAGCACTGGCAAAGCCAATGGGTCGATTGTTGGGTTTCAGCCTTTTGCTTTGTAAATCACTGTTTTGGCTTGCCATGATTTTTGCTAAATTTTACTGTTGGGAAAGCTCATCAATCAAAAAAGTATTGGCTAAAATGGCTAAAATGTAAATACTTTTTGGTCTCAAAAAGAACACATTGTTTGTAGTTGTGCCTTGCATGTAGAGGAACTACTTTTGTGTGTGGGTATCCTCCATATGAAGGGGTAGAATGCAGTTACTCACAATGAAGTTCGCCAATGGCTGAAGTGAGCTGGCCCACTGCCCCCTACTGTATGCTTTGGTGAGGTGAAAAAAATGTGAATAAGAAAATAAAAGGCCTATAAATATATTATACCTAAAAATATTGTAAAATTAGGTGGTCTTGGCTAGCGCCAGACCTAACCAGCATTGGCAAAGCCAATAGGTGTCACTTAAGCGAGAGCTATTGGCCTTGCCAACGTCTTTTAGCCATTTTGTACAGCAGCGTAGAGTAGAGTACAGTGGAGTGGAGTGGCATATAATGGCGTAAAGTGGAGTGGCATAGAGTAGATTGGTATAGAGTTGCGTGTAGTGGTGTAGAGTGGAGTGATATAGACTAGAGTTGAGTGACGTAGTGTAGAGTGGATTGGCTTAGAGTGGATTGAAATAGAGTAGAGTGGCATGGAATGGGGTATACTAGAGTGGTGTATAGTGGAGTAGCATGGCATAGAGTGCTGTGAAGTAGAGTGGCTTGCAGTGGTATAGAGCTCAGTGGTGTGGAGTAGAGTGTGGTAGAGTAGAGTGGCATGAAATAGAGTGCCATAGAGTGGAGTGAGGTTGAGTGGTGCAGAGTGGCGTTGTGTGGAGTGGCATGGCATGGCGTAGAGTTGTGTAGAGTGGCATAAACTGGGGTGGCATAGAGGCAGGAGGGGTGGCATAGAGTGGACATAGAGTGCAGTGACATATAGTAGTGTAGAGTAGAGTTCTGTGGAGTAGAGTGGAGTATAGTGCACTTTGGTAGAATGGTGCAAAGTAGAATAGAGTGCAGTGGCGTAGAGTAAAGTGGTGAAAAGTAGAGTAGAGTGGCGTAGAGTGCAGTGGAATAGAGTGCAGTAGCATAGAGTACAGTGACGCAGAGTAAAGTTCAGTGGCGAAGAGCGTAGTAGTATAGAGTCAGCAGAATAGAATGCAGTGGCTTACAGCAGAGTAGAATAGAGTGCAGTAGTGTAAAGTAGAGTGGTGCAGAGTAGAGTGGTGTACAGTGTGGTGGCATAGAGTGGAGAGGCGTAGAGTGCAGTGGTGCAAAGTAGAGTGTTGAGTACAGTGGTGCAGAGTGCAGTGGCATAGAGTACAGTGGCATAGAGAGCTGTGGTGTAGAGTGTTATAGACTGCAGTGGCATGGATTGATGCGTAGTAAAATGGCGTAGAGTGGAGTAGCCTAGAGTAGAGTGCAGTGGCTTAAATTGACATAGAGTGATGCAGAGTGCAAAGATCAAGTATGTGCTGTCTAGGCAAAACCTAAAAATGATATTGGGTGCTTTGCCTGACCCTCAATATTTGTGATATTTTACTCGGTTTTCTTCCATTAAAAATGTGCAGCAACATGCAATAAAATACACTTCTTTCAATTTTAAACCCTGGAGGAAAAGGACTTGCTCAACCTCGGTAATGTGAAGCTAGTATTAAACTGTAGCTGGAAGTGCAGTGACATAGTCACATCTTTAGCTTTTATGGCATCTTTACGGTACCTATCGCCTCTGTCGCCTCTCCTGAGAACCTGCAATGCTCTGTTGACTGAAGGAGGCGGTTTCTGTTTGAATACAGACCTAGAGCGGGCAGCAGGAGGAGCAGTGGTGTTACACACACGGATGTGTCACGCGGACCGTTAGTAACAGCATTTTTGTGGTTCATGTGGAAGTATCCGGGGGAGGCGTCCTCCAACCCTCCTCTCTTCCGCATGTTCTCTACTCCCCATCTGACTGTGCCGCGCGCACTGTAGTAGCTTATGCACTGGCTTTTAATGGGAGCAAAGTCTCCCCTGATGTGAGTGAAACCCTTCCCAAGACTGCTCTACAGCTAAAGGTGGACACAAATGTATATCAAATTCATACTCATTACTGAAATGATACACTAGAAAAGTAGGTTAAGTATATCAATGTAGTCGGAATGGCAAATCATTTCAGGTGAGAGGCACAGATTAGCCCAGTTTACCTCAGAGCTCGACTCCAGCACTCTCAACATACCTGTGCCCTCAGATCTAACCACCTTTGCCTTGGCGACTCCTCGCTTCTGCCGTTCTAGAGTGAGTGGCAGAGCTTTTACAGTCATTACTGCCAAGATTTGGAATAGCCTGCCACTCGCTTTTCGTATGGCTGAGTCTGAAACTACTTTCCGACGTATTCTTAAGACCTGGCTGTTCTCCTGCCCTTAGTCCACTTCTGGTTTCTACTTTTGTCGGCTGACATACTGCCAGGATACCCCCGTTGGGCGTATCTGTGCGCTCTATAAACTTATAAATAATAATATAGCAGGGTGTGGAATCCCCAAAGGACCTAGAGTGGCCATTTGTGACGTAAGGGACCAGCTGTTTTAGGACTTGACCTCAGTGTCCCAGGCGCCTTCGGAGCAGACGTCTAAGCTGGTTGAGTATTCATTCAGCAAGCCAACAGTGTTAGGTTGTCCATTTTCCTGCTCCAAGGTGTCACACACGTTTCCCTCCTCCACGGTGCAAGTCGTGTTGCACCATGGAGCAGGGATAGTGATAAATGGTAATGTCGATGTATTGAATATCTGAGGACAAGCAGGTAACAGGATACCGCCATTTAGATTCAGTTACGAATATTATGCTAACCTTCAAGTTATCAGTGTGCAGCATTAATTCTTTTATATGAGTACTGAGTATCAATTCAGTCCAGATCTGAACCCATTGGTTTCATGTAGAAGAGGAGGCAGGTCATCTGGACGGAGGTCTCTGGGGATTGTCCACCCAGGCTGGTGATAGTTTAGGGCTGTGACTTTTTCTGGATGATCGTAAGAACGAATGGGGCTTGTATTCTGATAGAGCATTGAGAGTAATTATATGGAGGATATGGCCAGGGAGGCAAAAACTTGCATTACTTTTGGTAAAATGTCCTACCAAAATCATATCTTTATCCCTCTACCATTATCCCTCTCCATATCTCTTGTTTGCTTTCTCTCTTAATCTCTTTCACAGTCCCTCTTTCGCTTTTTCTGGATTTCTCACTTATCCTTTCCCTCAACCCCTCGCTTTGGCAGTGAAAGCCGGAGGGTGGAGTGGACATAATATCTCCTTCTAGCTTGGCTACAAACTTGGTATCATTAGAGTGTAGATGTGGCCAGGAGGGGTAACGGGAAGAAATAAGAATGCTCATCACCATAGGACCTTGCTGTGTTTTAGGAAACCTCACATGGGCTGCCCCAATATTTCGCCACGTTGATTAAAGCTTCACATCATTTTTTTTTTTTTTTTAACCTTTATTTATGTTGCATGTAGTTACAGGTATGGGCCTACAACCATCCCGGCCGGCCGCTAAACAGGAGTAAAGCAAGCATTATGCGTGGTTAAAGCAGTGTGGCCCCCAGGGGAAAGGATAACAGTGCGCAGCTTGTATTCATACACAACAGCTGAAAATCAGGTTTCGAGAGGTTCATTTTTCAAATAAGAAACTAAGAAGGTGTCGCACAATCGTATACAGTCCCGCAACAATGTGCAAATCAGGATATCGACAAACAGCAATGATATGAAGGAGTCATCGGGGGCAGGATACACAAAGCAGGAGAAAGGTGGGCACAGCCCCATCGGGTAACAAACCTAACCCCCGCCCCTCAACACCAAACATATCGCAAAGAGCATGCGCGACGACGACACTAAAAAGGGAAAGAAAGACTAAAGGGCCATAGAAACAAAGAACAAACAAACACCCATCCCACTACCCCCACCCTGCACACCCGCAGAAGGTCATGGCCTACCCCCCCAGCCGCGTGCCTGTTGCCCTAATGGAAACCCGAAATATAGAAAGAAAAGGAGAAAAGCGAAGAAAATAAGCGGAGGAGGGCCCTCATCGTGTCGCCCAGCCCCGCCCTTCACCCCTACACCACGGAAATCCCAGAATGGAAGCAATACTATACTGGAGAATAACCAACCACTAGTACAATATCATTTGAACATACCCACTGCACCGTCTAACAATAATAGCACCAATAGACATGACCCACATCATCCCTGACCCTGTCTAGCAGTAACACAGCCAGAAGTCCTCTCGTTAATCAATTTAGAGCACAATCCTAAAAGTCCGTACAGTACAAGTGGGTTCGGCTGGGACGCAACCATGGAAGAGTTCGATAATCCAAGCCCATTAAAGTGTAAACCGTCAAGAACAAATGATATCAACATCGGTCCCGGAAGATTTCCAAAGCTCACAGGTGACAACGCCAACCAGGAGAGGAGAGTCACACAATCCAGCCATCGCTGCGACACGACCATTCCATTCCAAAAAGAGAAACAGCACTCCATCTCCAGCCGCCGGCCTCCGGCCAGGCAAATGTCCCAAGGTGACATCCAAATAAGCAATAGAGTCGGCCCGCACAGGAGCACGGACCTCAGGCGGTCCCCAGTGCCTACGTGAAGCCGAAGTTTCCTCCAGTGGGTCAGCAGCAAATTCACCAGCAGTCCCGTGGAGTCGGGGCGTGGCCGCCAAGGACGGCGAAACCGCGATGGCGTCCATTCTTCCGCCCAAGTCTCGTGCATGGCAAAGCATAGTTTCGTGCAAAACAGCTAGAGCAGCTATCACGTCCCGGGAAATGAACTCCTTTGTATGATGCGAGCATCTCAGCCCCAACTGCAGATCAGCCATCCGATGCGAGAAGTGCATCCGCCGCCATCTTGATCCAGCCGGCCCCGTCCCTCTTCACCACACTCAGGGACTAGGCCTCACCATGAGGGCTCCAGGGAACGTGCCTCCAGGGCAAACAAACTGTGGGCCAGGCCCCAGAAAGGAGAGCCACCAAAAGGCTAAAGTCCCGGCCGGGAGCCGCCCGCCTATATCGGGGGTAGACCTTGGTTATGTCCGGGCAGCAAAATTTGGGGATGGGGGGGCAAGAGTCAAGCGCCCCCTCCGGTCCAATGTCTCCCCACTGCTCCTCAGGAGTCGCCAACAAGCGGACCGGGTCTTCACCGCCAGAAGCGGTCTTTCACGTCAACGGCACCCAACGGCAGGCTCCTCGTCGCCATGAACGGCCGTCGACACCACAGGCGTGGCCGGAGACCCCGCCGAGTCAACGCCCCGGTCTCGTAGCCGCTTAGGCCGCGGAGCAGACGGGGACTATTCAAAGGATCCGCTGCACACCGGAGCTCCGGGAACACACTGTAGGTGTTTGTAGGTCTTCTCCTATCAAAGTATGTTCTCTCAGATCAGGATAAACGCCAGGATAGTCGTGTGGGGTGAAAGGGCTCATGGAGCCGAGCGACTATGCGGCCATTTCGAATGCCTGCTTGGCTCCTCAAGCTTCACATCATTGAGGTGAAGTGCTTCGATCTTTCAAAAACACCCTGCTTGATGTGCCTGTCCATTTGCAATTATTTTGTTATTTAATTTGTATCTTGTTGTTGCTGCAAATCGGTCTCTGGTGAGAGACCTCTGGATATCTCCAAGGCAGCCTGGGTCATTTAATCTTAACCTACTTAGGCTGGTTCCAGTCTCCTCTTAGGTACCCTAAAGCAATCAAGGTGTGTCCTAAGTGAGAGATGTGCAGAGCCATGGCCTCTCCCCGGAAGTTACAATTCCAGGCTGGAGGGCAAAGCTCTAGCATCCCTGGAGCAACAATGGCTAGATAGTTGGTATAGGCCTTGCAGTGTGGCACTTCAAGAAGGTTTTGTTTCCTTCTGTTACTGCACTGCTGAAGGAGATCGAGCTGCCAATGCTAGAGTTGCAGCTTCCTGAAGTGTAGTCCGACCTTCTTCCTTGGAGTCTTATTCGGTTGCCCCTGGGTGTGAATGTTGTGAGGTGGTGTCTCTCTACTGCTGATAGCAGCATGTTGTTGTGCCTGCTGCTGCCTTTCTGATTGGGAAGCTCCATTCATTCTCCGTCCAGCACACATGGTTCCAATGCAGTCTCTGCAAACTCACAGGTGGGATATCTCAGTGTGTCTTGCATGCAAGAAAGTCTTGGTACTTGCCAATCGCGTGGTTAGGGTTCTGAGCCTCATAAATCCCCTATCTTGTTTTCTTTCTCTTTTGTGTTTGAAACTGCTGAGCCTGAGCACCGATCCCTACCATGATGGTTTTGTTCCATTTAATGTGAATGGCTTCTGTTTCGGGTCTTTGCATGGCTTTGATATGTGCCAGGATCACTGACCTCGCCACATACACCAAAGCAAATATCCACAATTAAACACCCAAACATCAAGGAGCAAGCACGTCATGTTATTTCTAGTACAGTTGCAGGTGTAGGCCAAGGAATCTACATGCGGCTCCAGTTCAGCTGCTGTTGTGGCTTTCTAGTCAACAAAATAGATGCCAGTACTGCCCAATAATTCAAAACCTTAATAGAAGAATGAGTAACTAATCGCTCATTTCTACAGACCACTCTTTCAGTCAAGGAATAAATCTCATGAAATCTTTTTATTTTGATTACACCATTGGTATTTTTTTCTTATTTGTTGTGTTACAAAAAGGATTAGAGATATTTGGCTTTTTCACTCAGTCCAAAATATCTTACATTAATACATAGGAGAGGGAGAAGAGCTCCTAATGCTAAAATTTCGAAGAGAATATTTAAGGTGTGAGAGAAGAAGGTTTTGAGGATAAAGGAAAGTAACGTGATATTATTCAAAAATTGTGGCTTTCTGGCACAAGCATGTTTAATAGAATTGTGTTGAAGCATTCTGTCTGCGCATCACTCTGTGGATGGTACGGCATGGATCTGATCGTCTTTAACCCAGTTTTACCCTTGATCACTGTGCTTTGAAATCCTTTGTCTTATCATAGATGTGCTGGTCCTACATGCGCTACAGTAGACTCGGGTTGGGGTAGGCCTTGATAAGCATAGGACCATGCCCTATGCGTACTGAAAGGATCAGAATGTTTTTAGGCCTAAACTCTGCTGTTTGAGGTGAGATTTGGGCTTATAATTTGCCTGTTTTCACAATCGCAAAAAATATATGATAGAATGTTCAAATGCAAAATGATGTTAAAAATACCGCATAGTAGAGTGTGTATTAATTTACAAAATAAAAGACAGTAGTAGCAAAGTAATTAGCACTTTTTTACAAAACGGACGCCAGTTGAACTAAAAGCCATAGTCAGCGGTTGGCAAAACAACGGAGCATTATCTATGATCTAAGCATTGTGCTCTATAAACAGATATCCTTTTCTTTAAATCAGCATAAGACAAATAGTGCAGGAAAATGTTAACAAGATTATCAGTATATGTCATGCAACAGATAAATAATATATTTCCATTCCATGTCTACAGGCAGCACCAGGAAGCATGACCGATAGCATCTTTTCAGTCATGCACTCACTCATTTAATAAAAGCAATGTGGTTGTTGGCTAAGGGGTAACGGAGGGAAAAAGGTAGCAGCATACCTACTTCTTAAATTTAAGAGTTTCCATTGCGAGAGGATTAACATACATCCAGTTCTAAATTCATATCTAGATTTTTGAAGGTTTTTGCTTCATAGCTAGAACTATACTCTGAGATAAGAAGAGCTGCTAACTTGTGAGTTTGGAAGACATAGTTCACAAATACATTCTTTAGCCAAAACAGTGATTCTGCTTTTTCTAATTAAAGGAAGAGTGGGATTTTATCCACCAAAGACTTCTTAACAAGTTCTAATATGGAAAATAGTTTCTACAAAAGATAAAAACACCATTTCATTTTGACTTTTTTCTGAAAATGGCTGCCCATACTGCATCCGATAAGCTACTTTGGGCACGCAAAACCCAATGATAACTAATGCATGCCTGATTTTCCACATTTCAGAGGCCTATGAAGAGATTGTATGGGTTGCCTTTTGGTACAGACTGACTTCAGCACCAGGGAGTCTGAGGGGAATTGCCATGTTCTGGAAAAATGAGCAGAACCAACCAATAAAAGCAGTGGCGGCTGGCATGGCTCGCGGGTGAGGGTTTGGGGGAGCCTCCACTGATAAAAGGTAAAACACAGATTATCCCTGAAACCTCTCTCTCTCTCTCTCTCTCTCTCTCTCTCTCTCTCTCTCTCTCTCTCTCTCTCTCTCTCTCTCTCTCGAGAGAGAGAGAGAGAGAGAGAGAGAGAGAGAGACACTGAATGGAGCCAAGATGTGGAGACACTTTCCCCACATGTCCCCCTTTGAGTGAGCTTGAGAACGCAGGCAGCATCTTTTGCGACGTAATGATTTTAAAAAAAAAATTGTTTTAAAAAACAAAATACCTATTTGCTATGAATTTGTGAGGCCAGATAAAGAGGAAAGCGCAGGCATGCCTATAATCCATATATTCCTTAGGAAATGCTGAACTTTTTGTAGATTTTCCACAGGTCTGAGGTTCTGTCCTGTAATAATAAGAGCTGCCACAATTTGCTAATACCCGCAATTACTACATAGTTGCCTTTACTGACCACAACTCCTATAAAAACCCACATTTATTTGGTGTGCTTGACTCCAAGGGAAAGATTTCCTAGGTTAAGAGTCAGGGATTTTTGCTTGCCCGTTTAAGAACTCAATGAGTTCTTAAGCAATTTTGTATAATGCAAAAACTTCACATTTTCTGTTGAATCTTCACTGCGCAATCGGTTACCGGCACAGGCCTTTCGCCAACCACTAGCTCTAAATGCAAGGAAAATGTAGAGTGCTCAAATGCACCACACGTTTAGCCGTTTGTACATCATGGTACCATAATTTAGCACATTTATTAACAAATTCAGTGGCTTGATAACTAAAAATTGACTACCCTACTCTGACAACCTGAGACTTCCTCCACCATGGTTTCTCTTTAATCTTTAATTGTGGAATCCCTCGAACTCTTGGCAGACAGAGTTGAAATCTAAAACTTGGAAAGCACACATCTCCAAAACTGCAGCAGTCAGAATAGCTTCTCTCTGTGCCAACTTCCTACTTTGACCTGCCATTTTACCCTTCGCCTTCTGACTGAAGGCATCCGTTCAGGAAATTGTGCCAACAGTGGCCGCCAATTACGACCGAGATTATTGCAAATAAAAAGCCTTTTTTAAAAGGGGCTAGCTCCTGTGATTCGTGGTGTGGCATACATTTGCTTGTCCCCTTTAGGAGTTTGGCTGGTAAATCTGGCAAGTTGGAGATTTACTGACCGCTCTTTATGATTAAGGCTCCTGGTTTTATGGTATTTATTTTTTAAACATTTCCGTCTGTATTTATCCATATTTATTTTTTGCCCTTCGTTTTGATACTTATCTGTATTTATTTCATGTTTTTTGAACAAACGAAGCTGTAACTCATATATTTCCACATTTATTTAACCAATAAATGTGCACTCCTACTTTGATGCTGGTCCGGTATCAGCACATTATGCAGCCAAATATAATAAAACAATAAACCTTCAGCAACATCTTTACATAATCGCACAAAGATATGTTGAGCTTTGGAGTTATTAAGGAAATGTCATGCCGTTTTGTTTTTTACCTCCATGCTCTTAATCTGCATGACTACTGGCTCGGAAGTTGTGAGCAACATAGAGAGTCACTGAAAAGATTCCCAATTCTCTGTATTTTTCCACTTTTAAAAATAAATACAGACAGGAAACACGTCTTTTTCTGTCTGTATTTATCTGTGAAAAACGAAAACTGGGAGCTTTATTTATGATCTATTTAGATCCTGGTGCGGTAATCTGGACTGACCAGGAAACATTTGTTCAGATGTCATTTCTATTAGCTTTCTATGGCAGGAGAAAGCAGCTGGTGAAAATCTCCAAAGATTTCCGTGCTGGCTTTCAGTATTACCCTGCACCTCTCACTAATAAAAATATTCAAATTGGATTAACCAATTACTAGGCATGTTTTCTGCTCTGTTCCTACCTTTAGCATAATCTTGACCACTGACTGCTGCACTCGAATGCTAGCATTTACTCTTATTAAATGCTAATTGTTATTTACCAAATAGACTAATTTAGTGGGTTTCTGGATCAGCCCAAAGCTGATGTGTAACACAGTGCACTTTCACTTCTGCAAAAAGTGTCAAATGGTTTCTCTAAATGAGTCAGAATGTAGGATTTGAAGCTGTCCTGCAGAGCTCTGAGAGCCTCTTCCGGAAATGCCACCCACCAGTGCTCTCCTTCCAGTAACAGGAAGTGATGTCAGGCATGGAAGTATTAGACCATCTGCAACGAGGCCTCGAGGGATACCCCCCCCCCCCCCATTTTATTCCTTCAAACTTTGGACGGGTTCTCTCTGCATTTGCAGTATGGCTGACTTCTACAACAGCACTTACCCAGAACAGACCAGCGTCCCACAACGTTGTTGAGTTAACAATAAATTAACACTATATGCACCTGCATGCATGGTATTCATAAATTGCAAACCTTGCAACAAAGCAAGAGAATTCTGTGTATGAGAGGGGTTTGCTACCAAGAGCTCATAATGGGGGTGTGAGTGACATGACTGGTACTTTCAGACGAGGAAAGGCAGAAAATTCAGTGTGGCAATTATTACTGCTGTCGAATTACTGAGAAAGGTCTGAAAATTGTATTTTTTATATTGAAAGGCCAGCAGTCCAGTGGGCAAAATTCTAATTTTCATGGATCATTTAAAATCTTGGGTGCAGGATGAATTAGGGTGAGCCAAGGACAAATGGGTAATGAGTCATTCCCAATTAGGCAAGGAGGGAGCGTTAAATTTGAGACAGGGTTGATGTTGCAAAAAAGTTAGGGCAATGTTCAGGTTTCAAAGTCCCTCAAGCTTCTTGAACTGCCATCCAATAGGTGCCCTTTGATTTTAGTTGTGGAGCATTGGCCTTAGTTGTTTGCATATGGCATGCCAACAAAAAGAGTATTTCACTTACTTAATAATATGCTTTCAGGTGCTTTAAGAAATATGTGTTGCCATTCTGCATGGTTTCATAGCAATATTTGCTTCATTCGTTTCAACAGAATTGCCACGTAAGTTGGCACTGTAAGATGCTCCATTGTAATTTCATGAAGAAAAATGGTGGCAAGTTGACCCCAATACTCTACAACCAGGATGCAGTGCAGAACCAGAATACCCCCAGCAGGTCCTGTAGGCCTATCTATGTTTAGATTTCTTGGTTTGTTCGGTGTCACTCACCCTCCAATCGGAATGTGCGAGATACCTGTGTTTATAACCATAGTAGCGCTGCAGCCACCATGGGAGTCTTATCCACAGGCCTGTGGGTGTGCCTGATAAGCTCAAGCAGCCATTATGCACTGCAGTGAGTAACTTGTAAATGATTCTAGAGCACACGCCTGTGTACTCAGGGAGGTGTGGGAAGAAGAACTATGCTCTGCCCTAAAGTGTCCACTAGTCCATAAAATGGGAAGTATGTGGACTTGAGTCACGTAAAAAACAAAGATTAACATTCCTACAAGTTTCCGTACATGTGGCTGAATTTACAGTATTTGTGTATGAAGGTGAAATGCTCCTAAAAGAAGTAAATCCAATACCAATGTACTTCAGCCCGAGCCTGTGTCCTCTCGGATTGACACACGCATAATTCAGGGGTGTAGGAGACACAAAATTCTGGGAGTGAGGGGGAAGGGTGATGGCCAGGGACAACCTGGTGGACTTTCCATGGAACCTATCTGAGAGCCGCATGCTCCAGTAAATGAATACAATTCCATAGTGTTGACATGAAATAGTGAGAAAGGCTGGCACGTAGTCACAGTTTGTGAATGTAAATCACAATAAAGTATACTTTCATATTGTTGGTGGCGATGGTGGGGAAACAGTGGGAGGATGAAGTGAGAAGGTCACAAATTATAAGAGTTCGGTCGATTTTTAAATGTACAATATGGAATGTAAAGATGCTTAACTCATTCTTGGAGCGCTACAGAGTGCAGACCGACCTACGTAGGCAGGGTACGCTGCTACAGGAGACTCACCTGTCAGACCTCGAAACTCAAAGGTTGCACAGGAAATAAAGGGGGCAGCTATTTTCCTCCACCTTCTCTACATATGCAAGAGGGGTGGCGATCTGGGTAGCCCCACGGGTCCTATTCCAAGTACATGGCTACTAAGCGGACATAGAGGGAAGGTATCTAGTGGTACATGATGTATTGGATGGCGTGGCGATTTGTCTGGTGAAAGCCTATGCCCCGAATGTGGATGGCGGTGAGTTTTTCCTTATAACTGGAGAAACTGTTATTCCCTTACATAGGGAAGCCATAAATATGGACAGGGGACTGTTCAGTGCAGTGGATGGATTATTTTGCTGTTGTCTGTATGTGAATTGACTCCACCATATCTTTATGTATGTTGATTATGGAAACATGATTCAGTCTTTTCTGATACATTGTTGATCTTAGCCAAGCTTACAGTCGGCAGAGACCACTGAATCTTCTCCCGGCCTCACAGGAGTATACTGGAATATCTAAAAGACTCTGTAAAAGCTTCTTAACCTATGTAAAGAAAGCTCTCTCTGTTGGAAGCATTTGTTTGAAGTATGCCTGCCAGTTCCATGCTGAAGAGTACTTGAACATACTTGATAGTATAGTTAATTGAGCTGAGAGCAGCAAAGGGTCATTAACTTGGTATTGAGCAATAGTGTCATTGCCGTTGCCTGTTCGTGTTTTTCATAGGTTTGGATGCCTTCCTGCTCAAACGCTTGGTAAGATAAAGAGAAACCGTATTTACAGGTTCAAAATACTGAGGTCGATAGAAGTCTCTGACCATTGCTGGATGAAAAGTTTCTGCTGCTAGATGCCCTATCCATTTAGGGATTCGCCGCTGTTTAGGCCCTGCAATGGAATTAAGACGGTGCTCAAGCATTTATGTGGGTATTGGAGTTGAGCAGCCTGTCAAACAAATTGTGACTGCAAAACTTTAGTATTGCACTGTTTGCTACATTCACAGCAGATAGCAGTCCTGCTATAGTTTACTGGTGTTCTTGCATGGAAATATTCAAACATTCCAGCAGTGGCGGCTAGTGAGATTTTAAAGTGGCGAGGTGTAACACTGTCCACGATTAGCCAGTAATGAGCAAGCGAACCCAAATCTTCCAGAGGGGCAATCACTGGAGGGATTCTCCCCCATAAATCTTTTAAAACAAGAGGACATTCTGCATGAAGACGAGGGCAGGTGGTAAATGGGGTGAGCAACAACCAGTGGCAGCCAGTGCAGGTAAGCGCAATGGGGCAGGGCAAGGTTGGGGGGAGTGGCAGATGACCGAATAGGCAAAATAAAATAAATAAAACCACTTATCTTGCGCTTGCTGCATCGCCTACTGGGTGATGTGAAGAGCGCAAGGTAAGTGGTTTTACTTATTTCTTTTATTTTGCCTATTCCGTCATCTGTCACCACTCCTCCCCCCCACCTACACCTGGCCTGCCCTGCCGCGCTTACCTGCAATGGCCACGACTGTCAACAATGGATAAGGGGCACATCTGGCAAGCAACAATGCAGGACAAGTGCAACGGAAGAGGGGGAGGATGGGGCAGTTCAGGCAACTGTACAAGAGATGTGAGGGAAGAGGGGGATGCACGTAAAAGGAATAGCATGTACCGCTGAAAGCGCCAAGCAGTGTAAGGACACTGGGCAATGAAAACAGAACCTGGACCATGCACCGGGATAGGGACCAATACACAAAGTGGATCTACAGCCAACACTTGCTGACCAAAGAAAAGCAAGAAAATGAGTGACGATGAAGCCAACCAGTGGTAACCAATGGGCGGTCTAGGGTCGGGGCGAACTGTCAAAGAGTCGAAGGCACCCCCGCTAAACATACTGAACAGCATAAAACAACTGACAGTGGGAACAAAACATTTGTGTCCTGTCTAGAGAGAATGTATGTGTTTTTATTTGTTTTAAATAACCTATTTTTATGTTATTTTAAAAAAGGGATTTTAAGGTTTAGAGTTTGGTACACTTAAAGGGAGGTGATTTGGGGTTTGGTTAGAGGTAAATGGAGGTGAGGGTGACGAGGGATAATGGGTGGGTAGAGGTAAAGGGAGGTGAGGTTGGCTTGTGGTAATCAAGGGTGACTTGATTGGATATTATAATATAGTACTACCTGTCATTGTACACTATAGTATGGTATGGTAGTATATGGCCTTTCATTTTATAGTATGTTATGCTATGGCCTGTTATTGTATAGTATGGTAAAACATGGTATGATATGGTATGGTTTGTCATTGTAATGTTTGGTATAGTATGGCCTGCTGTTGTATAGTATCATATTGTATGTTATGTTGTTGTATAATATGGTATAATATGTTGTATAATATGGTTGTCTGTTACTTTATAGTATTTTACTGTATGAGTATGTTAGGGGGTGTTATTGAAGCACCCAACCTATAAACTGCTAACAGCATGTATACACGTGCATTCATTCGAGTGCCAAGATAATCAGGTGGTACAACTTAAAAGTGTGTAACTTACATTGGCTTTCCCAAATATGAAAGGAAGGCGACATTTCACGGAATGTAATCAAATCGAAGACGAGGCATGAACAAACGTACTCATAGTGAATAATGCTACAACATGTAGCTTTATTCAAATGTAATAAATTATGTTGTTGTTTTGTTATGCGGCTCGATAAAAACTGGCTGGAGAAAAGCAGTTTATTGGTAAGTGAAGTATTGAAAAATCTGGAAAGCAGCAGGCTCAAGAAGAAAAAGCAAAAACTAAAAGGGCTAAATATAGCTAAACAATGAGTAAGAGCACCATAGGACAGTGTCAAAAGAAAATACAAGAAAAACACTCTTAAAAAAGGTAAAAAATCAGAGCGCAGGCAGTGTGGAAGAACACTAATTAACAAATCAATCAGTACTTGGTCCATGCACCAGGGAAGAAAACCAAATCACAGAGACAAAGTGAAACAGACATGCACATGCACAGACACTCATTCAACCAACCAATGGTATGTAATGGGTGGGCTAAATGTCTCTTTTTTGTGTTCAGAAGAAAAAAAAAGAAACAATAGATTGTTGCAAGCTACAGCGCATGCAGGCTGTCTCAGGTGAGACCTATAAATAGAACTACCTTTCCCACCCCCAGGCCTCTACAAGATGCTCTCCAGTAGTCCAAACTGAGGAGCCATATGGAGCGATTAGCCCCTTCGCTGCGGCGGCTATTCCGCCGCAGCGCTAAAGGGGCGGGGCGGCCGCGCGGCGGCCGCATGCTTGTGACGGAGCCGCTCCGTCACCAGCCGCGGTTGAGCTATGCTGGTGACGGAGCGGTTCCGTCATGACCCGCCCCGCTCATTAGAACGCCCGCGCAGGCGCGAAATCAGCGCCGCGCAGGCGCGGCAGCCGGGCCATGACGGAACCGCTCCGTCATCAGCACAGCTCAACTGTAGCTGATGACGGAGCGGTTCCGTCATCAGCATGGAAGGGGTTAATGGCAATGCCCAATATTTCCCTCGCTAATTATCTAGGGTCGTAACCTCGAACTGCCTCATCTAGTAGACCATTAGTGGGAGGGGTCCGTTTCAGCACAATCCCATGGAATTCTTTTGTACTGTTATATAGTTTGAACTCGACCTGACAGTACTGGAGTGCTTAATTGAGCACCAGTTACATAACACAACGTCGCTTTTTAAAAACAAGCATCTGGAATGCAATAGGTCTAGCATTTAGGCTAGTTTGAGCTATTGGCATTGCAATTGACAATGCCTTTTATGTATGTTTTGGTTTTTAAAACCTAAATAAAAGGCATTGTCATTTACAAGGCCAGTAGCTTAACCCCTTGCATGCTTGTGACGGCTCCACACCAACATATGCCATGGGCGGCGTGTGCTCATGACGGCGTGGAGCCATCATGCCGCCGCCACTACTCCCACGCAGCACTAATTCCCCGCCTGTGCGGGCGAATTAATGAGTGGGCGTGGTCATGAGGGAACCACGCCATCATGAGCACATGCCTCCCGTGACCAATGACAGCGTGGAGCTGTCATGAGCACCGTAGCGCCACGCTCACCCCCTAGCCCCACCGCTCCGAGACGGAATTCGCAGCACAGGGAAGGGGCTAAACTCTCTCAAATGTAAGACCTATTGTATTCCAAATTCTTGAAAGTATCGCTGAGTTGCCCCCTTCTGTCTCCTATGGGCCCTGAAGAGCTCCCAGTATACTACAAGTTAAATAAACAAGCCGGTGGTCACAATTGCGCATGAGAGGCCATACTGGCCTCCTGCAGTTATTGTAGAAAATAGTGCTTACAGACTAAAAAATATGTACTGTGTGACAAGCAAAGGAAAAGAGCCTGTCCTCATGTTAGGTTACACATGACGTCAAGGCGGTACTAAGGAGGGAGTAACAAGCCTAATAACCAATCAGAAGCCAGCATTTAAGAAGGATGATGACACAAGCCAATGACAAATAGGGCGGGGCTTTGAATTCATACTCCAATACAGCATGCTGCAAAGCAGTGCATATGCTGCCCAGGCTTGACCTAAAAAAAAAATATATAAAAAAGACAGGGAGATTAAGTGATCTGCCCAGAATCAAAAGATGTTGAGTAGCTGCTGGGACCTAAAACCCGATTCACCAGTTCCATAGTCGACTTCTTTTGCCATAATGCCACGTCCTCCAACCTCGGCAATAGAACCAAGCCGACCATATACTACATTTTAGCTTAAAAACAGAAAAGGCCTGGCTGGCATGGAGCGTTGTTGACACCAACATTAAAGAACTCTGTTCAAACTCGAGCCGCATCAAGGCCCGGCGCTGAGGGAAATATTACGAAAGTTCCGTTTCTACACATTTCTAACCTTTCAGAGCTTCAGTAGCTGTGGCAGTTTTATTTGTTTTCTGTCTCCATGCTTCTGTGTGTAAATCTTAGAGGCTGAGAAATGGGCCAGGTGGGCCACATTCAGATCTCTAGAAAACGGAGGTGGTTATGCGCTCGCCGCAGAGACCGCAGAAGTTCAACTTTTCATCACAGGGAAGAGTCCCTGCACGAGCTGCATCCGTGAAAGCCTCCCTAACTAACAGAGCATAGGAAGAGTGGGCCACATCCGTCACAGGCTGCGGTTTTCACAAAACAGGTGCAGCATCAGTACAAGATTAAAGACCGATCAAGTGCCTCACGCCCAGCATTAGTGCAAGCTTCCATTAAATAGAGAACAAGCACAGCAAGTGTTGCATTAGAGCACGCTTCCATTAAATAGAGAACAAGCACAGCAAGTGTTGCATTAGAGCAAGCTTCCATTAAATAGAGAACAAGCACAGCAAGTGTTGCATTAGAGCAAGCTTCCATTAAATAGAGAACAAGCACAGCAAGTGTTGCCTTAGAGCAAGCTTCCATTAAATAGAGAACAAGCACAGCAAGTGTTGCATTAGAGCAAGCTTCCATTAAATAGAGAACAAGCACAGCAAGTGTTGCCTTAGAGCAAGCTTCCATTAAATAGAGAACAAGCACAGCAAGTGTTGCATTAGAGCAAGCTTCCATTAAATAGAGAACAAGCACAGCAAGTGTTGCCTTAGAGCACGCTTCCATTAAATAGAGAACACGCACAGCAAGTGTTGCATTAGAGCATGCTTCCATTAAATAGAGAACAAGCACAGCAAGTGTTGCATTAGAGCAAGCTTCCATTAAATAGAGAACAAGCACAGCAAGTGTTGCCTTAGAGCACGCTTCCATTAAATAGAGAACACGCACAGCAAGTGTTGCATTAGAGCACGCTTCCATTAAATAGAGAACAAGCACAGCAAGTGTTGCATTAGAGCAAGCTTCCATTAAATAGAGAACAAGCACAGCAAGTGTTGCCTTAGAGCAGGCTTCCATTAAATAGAGAACAAGCACAGCAAGTGTTGCATTAGAGCAAGCTTCCATTAAATAGAGAACAAGCACAGCAAGTGTTGCAATAGAGCAAGCTTCCATTAAATAGAGAACAAGCACAGCAAGTGTTGCATTAGAGCAAGCTTCCATTAAATAGAGAACAAGCACAGCAAGTGTTGCATTAGAGCAAGCTTCCATTAAATAGAGAACAAGCACAGCAAGTGTTGCATTTGAGCAAGCTTCCATTAAATAGAGAACAAGCACAGCAAGTGTTGCCTTAGAGCACGCTTCCATTAAATAGAGAACAAGCACAGCAAGTGTTGCATTAGAGCAAGCTTCCATTAAATAGAGAACAAGCACAGCAAGTGTTGCCTTAGAGCACGCTTCCATTAAATAGAGAACAAGCACAGCAAGTGTTGCATTAGAGCAAGCTTCCATTAAATAGAGAACAAGCACAGCAAGTGTTGCATTAGAGCATGCTTCTATTAAATAGAGAACAAGCACAGCAAGTGTTGCATTAGAGCAAGCTTCCATTAAATAGAGAACAAGCACAGCAAGTGTTGCATTAGAGCAAGCTTCCATTAAATAGAGAACAAGCACAGCAAGTGTTGCATTAGAGCACGCTTCCAATAAATAGAGAACAAGCACAGCAAGTGTTGCATTAGAGCACGCTTCCAATAAATAGAGAACAAGCACAGCAAGTGTTGCATTAGAGCAAGCTTCCATTAAATGCAGAACAAGCACAGCAAGTGTTGCATTAGAGCACGCTTCCAATAAATAGAGAACAAGCACAGCAAGTGTTGCATTAGAGCATGCTTCTATTAAATGCAGAACAAGCACAGCAAGTGTTGCATTAGAGCAAGCTTCCATTAAATAGAGAACAAGCACAGCAAGTGTTGCCTTAGAGCACGCTTCCATTAAATAGAGAACAAGCACAGCAAGTGTTGCATTAGAGCAAGCTTCCATTAAATAGAGAACAAGCACAGCAAGTGTTGCATTAGAGCAAGCTTCCATTAAATAGAGAACAAGCACAGCAAGTGTTGCATTAGAGCAAGCTTCCATTAAATAGAGAACAAGCACAGCAAGTGTTGCATTAGAGCAAGCTTCCATTAAATAGAGAACAAGCACAGCAAGTCTTGCCTTAGAGCACGCTTCCATTAAATAGAGAACAAGCACAGCAAGTGTTGCATTAGAGCAAGCTTCCATTAAATAGAGAACAAGCACAGCAAGTGTTGCATTAGAGCACGCTTCCATTAAATAGAGAACAAGCACAGCAAGTGTTGCATTAGAGCAAGCTTCCATTAAATAGAGAACAAGTACAGCAAGTGTTGCATTAGAGCAAGCTTCCATTAAGTAGAGAACAAGCACAGCAAGTGTTGCATTAGAGCACGCTTCCAATAAATAGAGAACAAGCACAGCAAGTGTTGCATTAGAGCTAGCTTCCATTAAATAGAGAACAAGCACAGCAAGTGTTGCATTAGAGCACGCTCCCATTAAATACAGACCAAGCACCGCAAGTGTTGCATTAGAGCAAGCTTCCATTAAATAGAGAACAAGCAATGCAAATGTTGCATTAGTGCAAGGTACCATTAAATAGAGAACAAGCACAGCAAATGTTGCATTAGAGCAAGCTTCCATTAAATAGAGAACAAGCACAGCAAGTGTTGCATTAGAGAAAGCGTCCATTAAATACAGCACAAGCACCGCAAGTGTTGCATTAGAGAAAGCTCCCATTAAATTCAGAACAAGCCCAGCAACTGTTGGATTAGAGCAAGCTTCCCTTAAGTAAAGCACAAACCCAGCAGGTGTTGCTTTAGAGCTTCCATTAAATACAGAAAAAGCACGGAAAATGTTGCATTAAAGGAAGCTTCCATTAAATACAGAAAAAGCACAGAAAGTGTTGGATTAGAGCAAGCTTCCAATAAATAAAGCACAAACACAGCAGGTGTTGCATTAGAGCAAGTTTCCCTTAAATACACGAAAGCACATAAAGTGTTGGATTAGTGCAAGCTTCCATTAAATACAGAACAAGAGCAACATTTGAGCACATTTGGCCTCACGTTTGTATTCTAAATTGATTTCAGGTCATGTAGTGGGTGGCTGTTACTTATCGCTCTTATGTTCTGGGGTGAAGTTCACACTAGGTAAAACTGCTCAAAATAAAACACTCTAATCTAACACTTCTATAATTAGGCGCAAAACGTTAACAGTAGGCGTAGATAGAGAAACCCTTCAAGTGGCTGAATTGCGCAGTGAGAAAGGGTAAAATCTAGGATCAGTCTCTGCCTCCCTGCTTCACCAAATGGTGTGATCCTAGACAAATACTGTTCCTAGACAGAACATACTGACCTCTTGAGGCGGAAGCCGGGAGAGTCGCCCTAGCGATTTTTAAAACTTTTGGTGTAATTGATGTGATTTTAAAACTGATTTTACCTTTGTTGAGTGTATTTTTGTGACATAATACAATCCTACCTCGATCCCCTGTGCCACGTGATACTCCTGGTGTGGACGCCCTCCCCTGGGACACGCAGGCCACGCCCACCACCTGTCAGGCCACGCCCCTTTTGCCGAGCACTTAAATAGCGCGCCAATCTGAGCGCGAGGCAGAACCTACTGACCTCTTGAGGCGGAAGCCGGGAGAGTCGCCCTAGTGATTTTTAAAACTTTTGGTGTAATTGATGTGATTTTAAAACTGATTTTACCTTTGTTGAGTGTATTTTTGTGACATAATACAATCCTACCTCGATCCCCTGTGCCACGTGATACTCCTGGTGTGGACGCCCTCCCCTGGGACACGCAGGCCACGCCCACCACCTGTCAGGCCACGCCCCTTTCGCCGAGCACTTAAATAGCGCGCCAATCTGAGCGCGAGGCAGAACCTACTGACCTCTTGAGGCGGAAGCCGGGAGAGTCGCCCTAGCGATTTTTAAAACTTTTGGTGTAATTGATGTGATTTTAAAACTGATTTTACCTTTGTTGAGTGTATTTTTGTGACATAATACAATCCTACCTCGATCCCCTGTGCCACGTGATACTCCTGGGGTGGACGCCCTCCCCTGGGACACGCAGGCCACGCCCACCACGTGTCAGGCCACGCCCCTTTCGCCGAGCACTTAAATAGCGCGCCAATCTGAGCGCGAGGCAGAACCTACTGACCTCTTGAGGCGGAAGCCGGGAGAGTCGCCCTAGCGATTTTTAAAACTTTTGGTGTAATTGATGTGATTTTAAAACTGATTTTACCTTTGTTGAGTGTATTTTTGTGACATAATACAATCCTACCTCGATCCCCTGTGCCACGTGATACTCCTGGTGTGGACGCCCTCCCCTGGGACACGCAGGCCATGCCCACCACCTGTCAGGCCACGCCCCTTTCGCCGAGCACTTAAATAGCGCGCCAATCTGAGCGCGAGGCAGAACCTACTGACCTCTTGAGGCGGAAGCCGGGAGAGTCGCCCTAGCGATTTTTAAAACTTTTGGTGTAATTGATGTGATTTTAAAACTGATTTTACCTTTGTTGAGTGTATTTTTGTGACATAATACAATCCTACCTCGATCCCCTGTGCCACGTGATACTCCTGGGGTGGACGCCCTCCCCTGGGACACGCAGGCCACGCCCACCACCTGTCAGGCCACACCCCTTCCTCCACCTCTACTTATCATGTGTTGCCACCGGAAGCGCAGCGGACGAGCGCAGCGGGAGCGCCGTTTGCGCACCGAAGGCGCGCCTAAGGCAAGCCAGTCTGCGCCCGTCCACGACCAGACCGCGGCCGGGGCCAGACATGCTGCCGGCAGTGGAACACAAGGTGGAAGGATAGCGTGGTCAGGTGAGGACTTAAAGGCTCTCAATCCCCCATCTAAATGCTGCCCTCACTCTACAGATCCTCTGACCTTCGACCCCCCTCAGATCTGTAGTAACTGCGAGATAGCTTTTGGCAGTGAAGATTCTGTGAAACCCTCTAATCCCAATTCCCCACCTCAAATTTGCCTCAGAGCTGGCTTACTGAATTGCAGATCTATAGCCAAACATGCAGATGATGTCTGGCTTTTACTAGAAGAGCGGGAATGGGATATCCTGTTTTTAACTGAAACCTGGATCAAGGAGGACAACCTGACCTCCATTGCTATTGCAGTCCCTTTAGGATTTAAAATATGCCTCGCCAACCGCCCTGGGACAAAAAGAGGCGGTGGTGTAGCCATTATTTTTAAAGAACATTTAGTATTAACATCTTCAGCCCCCACTACTATTCAAGGAATCGAAGGCCTCCACTTCTGCTTTCAAGTGAGCCCTCAGATATCACTAGCAGGATTAGTGATATATCGCCCCCCGGTCGGGGCAGACCCCAACCTTATCACCCTACTAGATACGATTGTCCAGAGCTCGCTCCTCCACCCCTATTTTATTGTGGTAGGTGACTTCAACATCCACATGGATAAACCCGACTGTGCCATGGCAGAGCTGCTCAGAGCCACATTAAATACGGCCAGTCTTAGACTGATCAATGAGGGCCCTACACACACAGGGGGCCATACTACTGATCTCATCTTCTCTAACATCAAGAATGTCCTGCCTGAGACACCTCTTCCTCTGACATGGTCAGACCACTCACTTGTCCCATTTACACTGAACATGGTGCATGACATCCCTGCTGCTAGCAAATGCTACTTCCTGAAGAGGCAATGGAAAAAACTGACCCCTGATACTATGTGCCCTGTCTTGGCGCAAACCACCCCATCCTTGACAAACAATGCTAATATAGATGCTCAACTCCTCAATGAGTGGGTCGGAAAGATGGTCTCCTCCATTGCTCCAGCCTCCCGGGCTCTATCAAAAAGAGACTCTCCCTCAGCTCCCTGGTTCTCGCAGGAACTTAGGAATGAGAAAGCGGCCTGTAAAAAGCTAGAGAGACTCTGGAGAGCAAACTACGGCCTGGAAGAAAAAAACAGGTATAAGGAAGCTTCCAAAAAACTACGGAAAGCTATCAGAAAAAGTAAAAAACGTTTTTATGCGGATTCGATTCTACAGGCAGAACAATCTAGCAAACAGATCTTCAAAGTGGTACAGTCATTTTTTAAACCAAAATGCATTGAAAGAGAGGTTGTACCCACAGTTACGCTATGCGAGCAAATTTCCGAGTTCTTTGACCAAAAAATTAAAAAGGTGTACGACTCTTTTGGTCCAGTAACAAAAACAGTGAAGCAGGACCTCGCGAATAATGGTGAGCCAGGTGAGACCTTCACCCAGTTCATGTACATCCCCCTGAGTGAGGTAAGGCAAGAACTTATCCGATGCAAATCCGGGTCCCCTGACGACCCTTGCCCAGCTAAATTATGGAGCTCTATAGCGGACTCCGTAGCTCCCACACTTCAACATATCTGGAACTCCTCCATCGCTTCGGGCATATTCCCGGACGTCTGGAAGCATGCTACTCTCCTACCCCTAAAGAAAAAACCAAATGGGGATCCAGAAGACCTCACTAATCTCCGCCCAATATCTCTTTTAGCTGCCCCGGGAAAAATGTTGGAAAAAGTCATACAGCGCCAACTGAGCAAATTTGTAGAAGTAAACAATATCCTACACGAAACACAATCAGGCTTCCGACCCGGCTTTAGCACAGAAACAGCGCTGATTGAGGTAGCCGAGTCAGTAAGGTGGTCGATGGATGCAGGTAACTCAGCAATGCTGGTACTCCTGGATCTGTCGGCCGCCTTCGATACGGTGGACCACGCCAGACTACTCAGCCGGCTGGCTGAGATAGGTATTCAGGATAGGGCGCTGGGTTGGATACACTCCTACCTATCCCAGAGAACTCAAAAGGTGGCACTTGGGACGATCTCTTCTACACCCAAGACCCTCAGCTGCGGAGTTCCGCAAGGGTCGGCCCTCAGCCCCCTTTTGTTCAACATCTACCTGGCTCCTCTCTTTACGTTAATTGCCAACTGGGATGTCAAGGCAATCTCGTATGCCGACGACACCCAGTTGGTATTTCCGTACTCTGAGATGACGTAGGAGTCCTTTTCAAATTTCAAAGGCTGTCTCCAAGACATAGCACACTGGATGAACACAAACAAATTAAAACTAAATGCCAATAAGACCGAAGTCATCTTCTTTGGCAAGGGTCCCACCCCCGCCTCAGAACTCTGGTGGCCGAAGGAGATGGGCCCGGCTCCTTCACCCAGTCACACGGCAAAAAATCTTGGAGTGAGATGGGATGATAACATGTCCTTTACATCCCATATCCAACAAGTCGCCGGATGCTGTCTGAGCAAACTAAGAAATTTCCGAAAAATCCTGAGACTCCTTCCGGAGAGCTGCCGGAAAACGGTTATCCATGCGACTGTCACCTCACGGCTGGATTATGCCAACGGTCTTTACCTAGGCCTCCCAAAATACCTGACTCACAAGCTTCAGGTAGTTCAAAATGCGGCTGCGAGACTGTTACTGCGAATCCCTTTCAAGCAGTCAGTCTCTCCGCATCTTCGATCCCTGCACTGGCTGCCAGTTGCCAGCAGAATAAAATTTAAAGCTCTGACGCTCGCGTTCAGTTCTCTGCATGGCTCTTGTCCACAATACCTGAAAAGCCGCCTCCCAAGATACTCCCAAACCCGCGCACTACGGTCCAACTGCCGTGTTCAATTGGCCGTCCCGCGCACGAGAAAGGCCCGACTAGGCGGTCGGACTTTTTCGGCAAACGTCTCCGCTCTGTGGAACTCCTTACCACAAGAAATCCAACAGGCCCCTTCTGAACCCTGCTTCAAGAAACTGCTAAAAACTTGGCTTTTCACCCAGCCACGCTAGCCTTCCTATCTTTAGCCCCAGGTAATCTGTGTTCTACTAGCGCCGGGACACCTCCTAGCGAGGTAGCTGTTCGCGCTGTATAAAATCCAGTATTATTATTATTATTATTATTATTATTTCTTGAAGCTAATTTACGTTGGCAATGAAGCCTGATGGCGTCTTCAGATTTACCTCTGTGCCTTGAGGGCTCGTCTTCATGATAGTAGGGCTGAGGAGGGGCAGGATGCAGACAGCAATCACCAAAAAAAGGTTTCTCATCCTCTCTCTCTTTGACCTCACAAGTGCAGACAGCAGATTGTACATAGGACGGTGAGGTGTTCAAGAATTTCTGGATGACTGCAGCACAATCAAGACTGCATACATCGGGGTGGCCTCTGTGACATCACCTTCATTCCATTTCCTTTGGTCACAGGTAACTGGAGACAGGTCATTAGGCATGTGTTCGCACGCTAATGGCCCTGTGATTCACAGAGCTTAGAGGAAAAATTATTTTGTCCCTTTGTCTACCCCACCCTTGTCCCCCCCCATTCCGAAATCCCGCACCCCCACATACTTACTACGGCCATGATTCACCAATTGCAGTGATCTGTCCAACTCTCTACTTCTGCTTTATGTGAGAGTTATGCAAAGTGCAGCGTAAATTCTCAAGGTTGCTCTTGCATGGCCTATGCATCAATTCAACGTGGACCACATCAGGCTTTGTCAAGTCACTCCTTTGCTCCAACAGTATCACTGAAGGTGTTCACTGTCTTTTGCAGATATGGGTCATGTAACTTGTTGACAGTGAGTGCTACATTAGGTGGAAAGAGTTCAGAGTTGACCGGCAGGGCTTTGACCCTCATGAAAGACCATAGTTTGGACAGCGAGAAGGGTCCAATCTTTGTCCGGTGAGAAGGGTCCCATCTTTGTCGCTAGCAGTTGAAGGCCTTCTTGAATAAATCTTTAGCGCTTTCTTGTTCTGTTGGCGGTTCTCTTGGGACCTTCAGGATCAAGTAAGGTTCCTGCGTAGTGTGGCACCCGAACGCGGACTGTTCTTTTATCAGGCTCATTTCTTGTGAAGGTGTTTGGTCTAACCAGGTGTGGTTGGCAGGAGTACAGATCCCGTGTAGAGCTGTACTGGGTTGACAATTCTCAGATATTTCAGCCTTTTCCCCAAAAGGGCGTGTCGAGTTTAAACCGCCCTGAGGTTCATTATTATAGCAATCGGGGGCTTCCAGAGCAAGGGTGAGGTGCTTCAGTTCTATGAGATTTTAATTTGTTTTCTTTCTTTGTAGCATTTACATTTTCTTGATTTTGGATCTGGGGATCATTTTCCACACAAAACTGCAGTCTCCCCAAATGCTTCTACTGACGGAGACTAAACCTATTGCAGCTTTTACATTCACAAGTGCTCCCGTCTACTTCAGTCCTAAAGTGCAGCTCTTTCTGGACACACAGCTCTCGCAGTGCAGCTCATCCCACTCCCGGACTCACTCAGAAGTGCCGCTCTTGCGGTGTACACGTGTCCTGTCTGACCTCAGGCTCACCAGTTCTTGCGGTGTACACGTGTCCTGTCTGACCCCTGAGGCTCACAGATCTCGCAGTGCAGTGCAGCTCAGTCCACTCCTGAACTATCAGTCAGAAGTGCAGCTCTAGCTGTGTACATGTCTCCTGTCTGTCCTCTCTGCCGCATACAACTCTTACAGTGTACGTAGGCCCCGTCTCACCTCAGGGTCACACAGCTCTTACAGTGTACATAGGCCCCGTCTCGTCTCAGGCTCACACCACTCTTACAGTGTACGTAGGGCCATCTTGCCTCAGGCTCACACCGCTCTTACAGTGTACATAGGCCCCGTCTCACCTCGGGCTCACACTGCTCTTACGGTGTACGTACGCCCCGTCTCACCTCAGGCTCACACCACTCTTACAGTGTACGTAGGGCCATCTTGCCTCAGGCTCACACCGCTCTTACAGTGTATGTACGCCCCGTCTCTCCTCCGGCTCAGACTGCTCTTACAGTGTACGTAGGCCCCATCTTACCTCAGTCTCACACCACTCTTACGGTGTACACGTATCCTGTCTGACCTCTCAGGCTCACACTGTTCTTACAGTGTACGTAGCCCCGTCTCACCTCAGGCTCACACCGCTCTTACAGTGTACGTACGCCCTGTCTCACCTCAGGCTCACACCGCTCTTACAGTGTACGTAGGCCCCGTCTCACCTCAGGCTCCCACCGCTCTTACTGTGTACGTAGGGCCATCTTGCCTCAGGCTCACACCGCTCTTACAGTGTATGTACGCCCCGTCTCGCCTCAGGCTCACACCGCTCTTACAGTGTATGTACGCCCCGTCTCTCCTCAGGCTCAGACCGCTCTTACAGTGTACGTAGGCCCCATCTTACCTCAGGCTCACACCACTCTTACGGTGTACACGAATCCTGTCTGACCTCTCAGGCTCACACCGCTCTTACAGTGTACGTAGCCCCCATCTCGCCTCAGACTCACACCGTTCTTACAGTGTATGTAGGCCCCCGTCTCGCCTCAGGCTCACACCGCTCTTACAGTGTGCATAGGCCCCGTCTCGTCTCAGGCTCACACCACTCTTACAGTGTACGTAGGGCCATCTTGTCTCAGGCTCACACCGCTCTTACAGTGTGCATAGGCCCCATCTCTCCTCAGGCTCAGACCGCTCTTACAGTGTATACGTATCCTGTCGACCTCTCAGGCTCACACTGCTCTTACAGTGTACGTAGGCCCCGTCTCACCTCAGGCTCACATTGCTCTTACAGTGTACGTAGGGCCATCTTGCCTCAGGCTCACACCGCTCTTACAGTGTATGTACGCGCCATCTCTCCTCCGGCTCAGACTGCTCTTACAGTGTACGTAGGCCCCATCTTACCTCAGTCTCACACCATTTTTACGGTGTACACGTATCCTGTCGACCTCTCAGGCTCACACCGCTCTTACAGTGTACGTAGCCCCCATCTCGCCTCAGGCTCACACCGCTCTTACAGTGTACGTAGGCCCCGTCTCACCTCAGGCTCCCACCGCTCTTACTGTGTACGTAGGGCCATCTTGCCTCAGGCTCACACCGCTCTTACAGTGTATGTACGCCCCATCTCTCCTCAGGCTCAGACCGCTCTTACAGTGTACGTAGGCCCCATCTTACCTCAGGCTCCCACCGCTCTTACGGTGTACACGAATCCTGTCTGACCTCTCAGGCTCACACTGCTCTTACAGTGTACGTAGCCCCCATCTCGCCTCAGGCTCACACCACTCTTACAGGGTACGTAGGCCCCGTCTCACCTCAGGCTCACACCACTCTTACAGGGTACGTAGGCACTGTCTTCCATCAGGCTCACACCGCTCCTCCAGTGCATGCATGTCATATCGGACTTCTCAAGCTCACACAGCTCTTGTGGTGCAACTCCATCTATTCCTGCGTTACTGCTCATCTGCACAGCCTTTGCAGTGTGCACTAGTCCAGTCCGACCTTTGATGCCCTCACAGTGTAAACGAGTCCTGGCTGTTCTCTCAGACTCACACAGCTCTTGCAGTGTAACTCAGTCCACCCCTGCATTACTGCTCAGTTTTACAGCTCTTGCAGTGTGCACCAGTCCTGTCCGACCTCTCTAGCATACACAGACCATCAAGGGTGCACCAGTCCTGTCCGACATCTCTAGCATACACAGACCATCCAGGGTGCACCAGTCCTGTCCGACCTCTCTAGCATACACAGACCATCCAGTGTGCACCAGTCCTGTCCGACCTCTCTAGCATACACAGACCATCCAGTGTGCACCAGTCCTGTCTGACCTCTCTAGCATACACAGCCCTTGCAGTAATAATTGCTGCTTTTCTCTAGGGAGTGCAGTTGGGGCAGTTACTGATCGCCTGTTGGACTGTAAAGACCTCTCCCTTATCACCGACCAGCAGTGGCCTTCTAAATGGACACCTAAATGTTGACTTTGGAGCAACACAATACTATATATTTCCCTCACAGACCATTATACTTTCTCATTAGACATTGTTCATATATATTTCAATAAGCATCAAAAATACAACTGTGATCAGTATAATCATCTCATTATTATTTTATTTTATCAGAACATTTCTTTTCTTTTTTCATCTCATTATTTTATTTTATCAAAAAACGTCTTTTTTTAAAATTATTTTCCTCATGTTTTTCTGTAAAAACACATTTATATATCATTTTTTGGCTTGTAGAATCACAAATGCATTTCTTTTAGACAGTGATTATTCAAATTCGAACATGATACAAAACCAATTTTTAGAATGAAAACACACCAACAAAACACCCCTGGATTAAATTAGATATATACAATCATACCTCAGCCACACCAACTCATCCAATCTCACACCAACTACACTCATACAGTATCCGTACACAGTTGAGTGATCGGTGACATGAGAACCCCTGCCACCAACGAAATTTCAATGCAAGGCACGAGACGCGGCACAAGGTCGACGCGCGTTTCGGAGGGTTCAAGATGTAGGGACCACCTTCCTCAGGACCTTTCCAGATACCTAGCTTTCAGTTCCCAGGGGACATAAAGCCAGTAGGGCAGTATACGTTCAGCTTGATAATGTAGACCGAATCAACATGGATCCCACAACCGGAGTCTATCCAGATCTCCAGTTAAAAGTCTATCTGAGACTTTGGAGCAACACTCTGAAACCATCATTTTTCTCTGGGCGGAATCCCACCTAGCTTTTGGTTGGTCGATTTCTGTGTTTTAACAGTATTTTCGTGTGTTGTGACATTTCCAGAAGATGCTGAGCAGTCTGGTTTGGATTATCCTTGGCAAACAGGGCCAAAGAAAATCTAGGACAAAGAGCACAGAGATCCTAGACTCATTTTCTTTCTGCCTGCCACTATGGAACCACTGATTGAGGTGTGTGAAGTACCCCAGAGTATGGATTGAGGCTGAATGCTGTATGAGATAAGCGGATTATTGCCCAAACTACCCTCACGATAAATGTGCCCTTTGTGGCTCATGTTATTTTAAATGTAGTTTCTTACCGGATATGCTCTATAAAAGTGCTTCCGGACATAATTCTGCTACATAATGAATGCGTAATCCCTTGGTAGGCTTTAGGATCATATAACTTTATACGTATAGGTTCGAGATACAGCCTGGTTTGAACTTGGTTTATTTCATTGCAACTACTCTAATGCAGGTCACTGAGGTTTTCTCATGAAACCGTTATAAGTAACTTTGCCAAGGGGTCAAAAATGCGATTGATCTATTTAGTGTTGATGGTCATTTTGCTCCAATGCTCTAGCATGTAAACTTGGGTTTTTCACCTAAAAACATGCTTGCTTTGAAGTTACAATGTACACAATTACAGAAATTGATACATGCTTCTTTTACTTTTAGGTGTCCCCTGTTCCTCTTTTGCCCTGATGTTGACCCTGTCCTAAGAAGTTAAGTTAAGGGGTTGAAACGTCGACATTCACATATGTGAACTGACTTTAATATTTGATAGTGGTTTTTGATACTCACATCATGAGTGCCTTGCATAACAATATACCACCGAAGTTTTAAGGCAACTCAATGATCCAATCTGCTATCGCAAGATTGGAAAGGACCCAACAGTGGAACTGCAGAACCAACTATTCCCCCTAATTAAGGACGGATTCGAACAAGGTTTTTGGGGCCCTAAAGAATTGGAGTTCTTGCAAAATAAACACCCAAAGGTACCTTTGTTTTACATTTTGCCTAAGGTCCATAAAGATCAGATCAAGCCCCCAGGGAGACCCATCGTGGCAGGATGTAACTCCCTACTTGAACCAATTGCCAAATATGTTGATTGTTTTGTAAAACAATTCATGGCCCACGTATCTTCGTATCTACAGGACACAACGGATTTCATTAATAAACTGGAAATGGTGGAATTCAATCAAGGGAGCGACATACTGGTCACACTAGATGTTACCTCCCTATACACCCAAATACCCCAGGATGAAGCAGTGGCAGTGCTTACCCACTTCCTGGAGTTAAGACCAAGGCCTGTGCAAGTACCTACTAAATATTTGGTGGATTTAGCATCCTTCGCCTTGAAAAAGAACTACTTCTGTTTTGGGAAAGACTTTTATCTCCAAGTTAAAGGAGTAGCAATGGGGTGCACATTCGCCCCTGAACTGGCGGTATTATTTATGTCATTGTATGAAGACACGTATGTCCATAACAATAATCCATTTAAAAAGCACATTGGAACGTGGCTACGTTTCATAGATGATGTGTTTATGGTATGGACAGGAGGAGAAGAAAATCTCAGATTATTCTACAACTGGCTGAATGCGAGAACACCGGACATTAAGTTCAGCATGTCCCTCTCTGAGAAGACAATATCATTCTTGGATGTAGAAGTATTTCCATCTGAAGGCAAATTAGCTATATCACTATTTATAAAACCAACTGACCGCAATAAGGCCCTCCTCTTTTCTAGCAACCACCAGAGGAGCCTAAAAGAATATTTGCTGTATGGTCAATTTCTACACGTGCGTAGGAATTGCACATCGAATGAAGATTATAAGTTCCATGCCACAAATTTGGTGTCCAAACTGTGTGATCGTGGGTACCCAAGAAAACTGGTGCGGAACTCAATGAAACGGGTGAGATGGACCCCAAGAGAGACCCTCCTTGATCGACGGAATAAACCCCAGTTAAAACGCCAGGTATGTGTGACAACCTTTTGTCCAAATGCCAACAAATTGAAAAAAATTATTGGACAAAATTGGCATCTGGTCAAAAACTTAGGCAAAAGCCTGAATCAGCCTCCCCTTTTTGCATTCAAAAAGGAAAACAGCATCGCCAACCATGTAGTGAGAGCGACAACCGTGAGAGAAACACAACCTTCTATACGACAAATGATGGGTTTAACCCCCATCATTGGACACCACAAATGTGGCACGTGCATGTGTTGTGACACCACGATAGAAGGCGCCTTATTCCAACACAAAGGCATTTCGTGGAAACACGATACATTCAGTAACTGTAAGTCTAAGTATGTGATCTATGGGATCTTTTGCCCATGTGGACTCCTATATATTGGGAAGACCAACCAAGAGATCTGCCAGAGAATCTCCCAATATAAGTCAAGGATAAAAAACAAAGTAGAGACAGCACCATTGGTAAACCATTGGACTAGATTGAATCATCAGATTAGAGATTTGAAATGGACCATCATCTCAAAAGTGGAACGAGATCCACGCGGAGGAGATTGGGATTCAAAAGTATCTAAAAGGGAGGCACTCCTCCATTGTTAAGTTTGATACGGCCGCCACAGGTCTGAATGAATTGTCTGAAATTTATAAACTCTAAACTCCCCCTGTTTCATTTATCCCCAGCTTTCTTTTCTAGCATTCAAACATGAGTTGCTTGCTAATCTCTGCATTCTGGATTAATGCACTAGCATGAATGTACATCCCCCTTTTTTACATACATGGACCGTACTTTCTGGTTTCACACATGCTAAGGCACTTTATATTTCAACTCGCGCCCCAGCCGCTTATGGTCCAGACCCTGTCAATCACCTCCCCCAAGGGGCGTGTTCCCCTTGTCATTAGACTGTTAAAACGGCAGGTTCCCGCACTTCAGGAGCAGACATCGACTGCGCATGCTCGAGGGACCAGTGCTCCTCGAACGCCGACCGGTTACGCCAAGAGATTTCGTTCTACTCTGTTAAGCCTTTGAACATTGCTGATGTTTTCGTGTGTATCCGAGAAGCCCTAGCTGCTCTTGAAACACTTTATCCCTCTGATTCCAGCATTGGATCAGACCCCGTCAATCGCCTCCCCTTGACTTCAGACTGTTAAAACTGCAGTCCGGGAGCAGATATCGACTGCTCATGCCCGAGGGATCAGTGCTCCTCGAAACGCCGACCGGTTACGCCGAGGGACTTTGTCCGACTCTGGTAAGCCCCCGAACATGTCGTTGCTTTAATGTATACCTGAAAGGTCCTAGCTGCCCTTTAATTACTTTACCCCTCTCATTCCAGCAGTGCTAAAGGCCAACTGCTTCGCCTTTCAATAATTCACCATGTTATTATTCTCACAATTTGTGTTACATGTAATGGATTTTTGTATGTACTAAGCTATAAAAATAAGAAAAAAATTAATTTCAATACAAAAGTTGATACAAAAAACAATAAAATATTGGAATGTATCAATATATATTTTCAGTGTCAGTTTAGTCATTAGCGATTAGTTTTCCTTCTCTTTAGTTCAACAGGCACAAAACCCGGTGCAACTTTGTCCTCTTTCCTCACAAATAGATATTGCCTAGACAGACTAAATGTTCTATGCACACTGAACCCGATTTTCTTTTCCTGTTCATTTCTTTCTCCTAACTTTATAGGAGTCTTCTACACTGCACCAGTTTTTTCTTCCTACAACATATGAGGGTAAGCTGTGTGTATTCTTGGTGGATTAGTGCTCGTTAGTGTTCTTGCTTTCTTTAAACAGCCCACATATAGGTTTTTGTTTTCTTTCTGTTTTTCAGAACATTCTTGGCCCTGAGGAGAATCCTTCTTGACTCACAGGGATTCGAAACGCGTAGGCCTCTTTCTTGTGGTCTGCCCTTGTCATTCAAGTGTTGATTTGTACCGCACTTGTGTCTATTTCCAGTACACAAAACCTTTATAAAATGTCTTTGATAGAAATTACTGTCACGAATCAATCGGAGTGTACTGTTTTTTAGAATTTGTTGTGAATTTTTTGTTGAATAGAGAGCAGTCCCCTTTACTTCCCACACTGGTACACTGGTCCTTCCAGATTGTGCGGAGTATCTTTTATGAATGTGTGAATGTGAGCGGAATGACTGTGATATGTCTGACTAGTGAACGTGTGTTTGTGATTTTATCGTGCTGTGTCCAATTCTTCTACATGCATTCGCAATACTTTGATTGAAATGATGCACTAAGTATCATATGTTGCATTTTATTTTTCATATAGTTGAATAAATAGCTATTGATTAGCATTACCCAGCTTTGAATTGATTTTCTTCCCTGGATGTCATTTAGTGTATGAAATTATCATATCAGTTTTGGCATATCCTTTTGTTATGTTGTTGCATAACAATCAGTCACATGTATATATCTGTGTATATAGCACAAGTGCGCCGTTTTCACTCTATTCACTCTCACTGCACCGTGACTTGTTGGGAGCACCCTGTCTTTTGAGAAATGTATATTTTGTGTCATGTTAATATGATCCGTTTTTGGTATTACATGAGCGCAATTGACAAAATAAATGCACGTATTGCATAACCAAATAACTCGTATAGGAGTTTCTTTACAACAACATTGCCCTGGAAGTCCAAGGCTACACTTCCCCCATAGGGACCCCCTTTGTTGATAATAACAATGAACTACGACTTATCAGTTCCTGATTTTAGCTACCCTTTTCTTTCACATAAATGAAGGCATATTTTATTTTTTACCTTCTAGTGCAGGACATTGAATTTTTTATGTGTTATGAATGAGTTTTACTGAATCTGAATTCCAAACCTGCTGCTATCTCTTGCAGTAAACCTCCACTGCCTGACTGCTCTACGATTGGAGAGGCAGGTGTAGAAAGGGAGTACATTGGGTATTCAATGGGACTGCAATAGTAACTGGGGCCCTGGAACACTGGTGGTAAATTACGATACCCACTAACCTCCTATATATTACCAGTGAGTTTTCCGGAGCACAGAGGACAGGCCTCGCAGTGACTCAATCCGCATTAGAACTGCGATGTAAATGATGGATGGCCCATCACTCTGCTGGGGCTCCCTAATGTAAACCCAGATTTCTGATCTGCAAAATCTATGCGATTCCAGTCCTGGGCTCCTCAAAAAAGTCTTGAACCTCACTCCTGGCCGGCTGCAGCCACTCCTTGCTCCCTTAGCTCATCTACTGGACCTAAGCACTCGAGATGAGAACATTGAAGTGAGTTAGAAATGTTAAAATGTCAAGCAATTGTATATTTATATTACATTAAGTTTTTGCTTGTACAAACCAGCTCTTTTCTTCCTGACGTATACTGTTTCTGTTCTCCTGGACAACATATTTAAATTAATGCTGTTCATTGTGTACTTCATGATGTTTTATTGCATTAAGTATTGAGGTTTTAATATTTCTTCAATAAACTTACTTTTGAACTGGAGAAATGTTAAAATGCTGACTGAAACGTGATACGTCTGGCTGAAATTCGTTGTTTGTTTCGTGCAAACACTGATGTACTTAAACTGCTGGGGATAGAGATGGGATGAGTCTAGAATACGGGGCTTGGAAGGAGACGAGGCCATCAGCCCAGGAGGATGAGATGAGTACAAGAACATACCATAATATAGTTACAATTGATATACAGAACACTTCAGACTGAATGAGCCCTTCCTGCTTCAGTTTTGTGATCCACGTGAAAAAGGCTCCTTTCTGCAAAAGGATGAAAGGCTGTGTTTGAACAAGTGACCTCCTCCCTCATCCACGTTGCTTTAAAACTAGGCACTTGCCCCAGGCCTACATTTTTAGGTCAAGGAAGAAGTTCAATGAAATATCTGGAGATTGTCTAACGACTGTGAACTGCCAGGGAAAGGTCACACACAAAGAGCCATTTTGAGAACTGCTGCGATGTTTTGGCTGTGCTAGCCGACCTCACAACTCACGCCAATGCGTTTTTATAAAAGGGTAAATCCGCGGGCATAACTATTTAGCAATTATATTATTAGAGACTGTTTTTCGCGTCACCGGTAGCCCGATATAATGACTTTAGTGCGTGCCTCGCGCCGGCTCCTCGAGCTGCGTTTACAGTGGCGTTTGGCACGCGCCCCGATATGTGATCCCTCCTCGCACCTGCACATCAATAGCAACTAGGAAACCGCGCGCTTTTCTCCCGCAACGCTGTAATTGCCAATTTGTCGGTGTAGGGACTTGTGCGGGGCCGCGCCCGCGGGGGCGGGTGACATGCCGCCCCTGCCGCTGCGCTCACAAGCCGGGCTGCAGGTAGCCGCCGTGGCACGGTATCGAGCGCTGCGGCTCCCGGAGACGACGGAAGAGGATTGGTTATCGATCGTCGAGCCATCACATCGTGTCTGCGCGTGAGGGGGGGATGGATTCCTTCTGCTGACTCTGAGCGCGCTGCTGCGCCACGGCCCCTCGGCAGCCCTCCTCAGTGGGACCCAGCGCTGAGGACGGACCGGCCGCGTCCGAGCGATGGCTGCTGCGTGACTGCGGGTGCCTGGCTCGGCCACACTCCCCGGCTCCGAGCGGCGGGCCGTGTCTGACTGCAGGGGCCCGCTCTGCCTTCCTTCCGTCCCCGGCTCCCAGGGATGGAGAGCGCGTGACGACGGGTGTCTGCTCAGAGTCCCCACTCAGACACCGAGCGATGGATCGCGTCTGACAGCAGGTGCACGCCGACTCGGTCCTTTCGAGGAATCCACCTTCGCACTGGTATCTTCCACCGCACAAGGTCAGAGACGCCTCGAGGATGCGATGTGCAGGGTCCCATTTAGACCTATTTTACAGGTGTTGCAAGATTGAAAAATAAGGTGTGGGTGCGCTTGTTTTCCTGCTGCTAAACGGAATGTTTTTAAGGTGCTGGATAAGATAGCTCTGTGGGCTAATGAGCCTCCCGCGGACCAGCCGTGCAGTGCGTATTTTTTTATTGAGCTCCACGACCCCCTCTCGCTTATACACTCTTAAATGAAGAAGACTTGGAATATTGGCTAATATGTTGCCCCCTATAATTAAACACACCGCTGATGTTTTAGTTAAAATCTCTGCACTCGCAGGCAGTTTTCCACATTGCCTTTTACATGTAAGACGCATCTCTGTGGGCTCAGCACACGGCGAACACATTTCCTCCAACAGCAGCTATTTTTGTAACAAACAGGATGCCTGTGGAGTAGAACAAGCATAGAGAGGTCCCTGCAATGGTTTGTTAAATGCCATTTGTTTGGCTTAATATATATAAAACTAAAGGCAGTTTAGGGGGTCCAGCAATGTGCAAAAATTCCTTAACAGAAAGAGACCATCTCACACGCAAACCTTGTAGAGGCAGGGATTCAAGTGAGAGAGTTTATGTCCTGTGCAGTTATTGCACAGAATGTTTTCGTTGAAGAGAAATGCTCTGGTCTGGCTTTTCCTGTTAGGATTTGAGTTTCTTGCAGAGCTAGGGTAATTGCTTTGATTGAGTAGTTTAGCAATACGCAGGTGTGAAAAGTGGTGTGGAGGGCCACAGACCCCCTTCAGGGCGCCTCCTTTCAGCTCAAGGCCTATGAATATCTGTGTTAGTAGAGTCAGAGGGGTGTGTAGGGGTGGGTGGGACATCACTGCCTCCGCAGTCGTGGCGGGGTCATCATTTTGCTATACCCCACTAGCAAGAAAGGCTTCCTGGTGTTTCAGCCCTTAGATCTGTGTGTGCCCGTTTAGTCTATACCCATTGACATTTTATAGTGCCGTAGACCATAGTGTTAGTGTGTAGGGTTGCAGCATTTTAAAGGGGATTCTCTGCTCTCTGGTGAGTCCGTGTGGGTCTTTCAGAGCAGGCTCTGCAGTGCCACACGTCATAGTTACAAGATACATTGTCTCTCTCTTTTCCATACTAGAAGTGGAGATGGTGTGCTTTAAGAAAAGGTCAATCTCAGTGACACTACAGTAGTTCACTTATGTGGGGCTCGTTGTAGATTAGCTACTCCAGCATGATTGGGTATGGAAACCATATGTGACTGTGTTGACGTGTAGCAGGCAGTATAGGCCTGACTAGAGCAGCTCTCTCCGGTTGCAAACTTTTATTTTTTGCAATTGGTCCTCGGCCTAGTGTGGCCTAGTGTGTTTGTGAAATTTTAGTGGTGACAAGAGTAGTTCAATGTACCCAAGTGTGCACCTACAGTTCACCTCATTAAGAGATCGTTAATCCTGATTTGGGATTTATTTACTGGCCGGATTTGGATTACAAGACCTGCAGTAATTGCACTGATAGCCTGGGGACTCCATTTGCTAAAAGAAGGGAGAGTTTCCAGAAAAATACTGAGGAAAAAATCTAGATTTACCTGCTGAATAGGGACATCAGTTACTGATTCCCACAATGATTCCTCCCTTCTAAGGTGGACCTTGTGACTGCTTGTAATCTCCAGTGACACTGTGTATGCGTGTGCTATGTCTGTTGCACGAATCAGCCGAAAGACAGTGGCGCGCTGTATTGGGTCAAAGACTGTCATAAAGTCAACCAGTGACAGCACGTTGACGCTACCCAGTGGTATTGGTAACTCCTGGGGGGGAATTGCCATGCCTCACTCTGGCCACTTGTAATGGATCACTATTGAAGAGAACTCTGGTAACCTCCAGGCAGAGGAAGCTCTCCTGCAGCCATCTTAAGACATGTTGCAGACATTTTGCGATGATCCTTTTGACTTGAGGAAGCAACTGATGCTACTGTTCGAAGAGCCAGGTCTTGAGGAGTCTCCTGAAGGTTAGAAGGTCTTCGGTCTGCCGTAGGCGGATGTGCAGGGTGTTCCACGTCTTGGCGGCGAGGTGGGAGAATGATCTGCCGCTGGCGGTCATTCTTCGGATGCGGGAGACGGTGGCGAGGGCGTGGTCTGCGCTGTGGAGCGAAGCTGGCGGGCGGGGGTGTAGAGGCTGAGTCATCTGTTGAGGTACGCTGGTCCGGTGTTGTGGAGTGCCTTGTGTGGGTGGGTGAGGAGCTTGAAGGTTATCTTCTTGTTGATGGGGAGCCAGTGCAGGTCCTTTAGATGGGGTGTGATGTGGTTGCGGCGGGAGATGTTGAGGATCAGGCATGCTGAGGCATTCTGGATGCCCTGGAGTCGTTTCAGGAGTTTGGCCGGGGCTCCCGCGTAGAGTGTGTTGCCATAGTCCAGTCTGCTGCTGACGAGGGCCTGGGTGATCGTCCTTCTAGTTTCGGTGGGGATCCACTTGAAGATCCTGCGAAGCATGCAGAGGGTGTTGAAGCAGGAGGAGGAGACTGCATTCACCTGCTTTGTCATGGAGAGTGTGGAGTCGAGGATGACCCCTAGGTTTCGTGCGTGGTTGGTGGGTTTAGGGGTGCTCCTAGTGCCGTCGGCCTCCAGGAGTCATCCCAGGCCGAGGGGGTGGAGCCGAGGATGAGGACCTCTGTCTTTTCTGAATTCAGCTTCAGTCAGCTGTTCCTCATCCAGTCCGCGATAGCCTTCATTCCTTTGTGGAGGTTGGTTTTGGTGGTGTGGGGGTCCTTGGTGAGCGAGAGGATCAGCTGGGTATCTTCGACGTAGGAGATGATGTTTAGGTCGTGCTGTCGGGCGACGTGGGCTTCAACAAAAACAAGTCCCAATTTGGGAGACATTGGAGAGAGTCCTTGGGACCACAATTGAGGCCACTTACCATTGATTCAGTCCTCTTTCACGCCCCTCTTATTGACTATTTTAAGAAAGTTTCAAAACGCCCTTTGAGTCAGAAAGAGTATTCTGCCGTGTTAAATGCTTATGTAAATAGTTAAAAGGCATTCTGCAGTAACAAGCCCTGTGCGTTTGTGAATCGCAGGCTTTGCAATTGCAAAATATCTTTAACATCAGGCTCCACAATTCGAAATGATTTGAGAGAATGAATCGAGCAGCATGAAAAGAGAAGCATTACCTGTTGGCTCAAACTCACTTGAATTGTAGGCTCACCCGAGAAACCTATAATAAAGAACTAGACTGCTAACCTAACCAAAATAATGTGCCTGCATGAGCACCATGCTGCTGGGCGCACCGGTCTGCTAATCCTGCAGCATGCTGTATTTGTAGCTGAACTCAGTGTTTCTAATCTGCTACTGATTACAAAAGAACACAAAGCCCCTGTTCTATTTCACTCACTTCGGGAAAGTGTCTGGATGCGTGCTTCTGAGATTATTAGAGTCTTTATTGTATTCGAATAAAAAAGGCGCTTTCGTCTTCATATTTGTACTGGCATTGCTGTTTTACAACAAACGGGAACATTTAATGCTTTTGCTAAATATATCGATTATAAGCTTAATTACAAATTTTATCTGCTATCCTTATCAGATTGTGAAATGGTACTAAATACCTCAAAAAAGGTATTGTGCATTTGTTATGCATTGCTATATGCAATAAACAACGTGCAGTGAATGGTAAAATAAAACTAACTTAATTAACCCAAGCCACGTTTCTTTATTGTTTGTCCCAACCATGCAGCAAAGACCAGTCTATTTTAAAATGTCATATTTCATTACATTTGAACGCAGTTATTAACAAGGTGCACAAAGTGTCTATTTATAGATAGCACAGTTGTAAGACAGTGTTAATGTTGATTTCCACATACCAGTAAGTCACCGGTCCAAAGAACCTCTTTCTGGTTCTTTTTCTTTTACCCTTGTTCTCTCTTTCCCTCTTTATCTCTCCATCTCCCACTTTCTCTCTTTCCTTCCCCCATTCCACCTATCTGTAGGCTCCATAACTCTCATAACCTGGTCTTCTATCTACCCCCACTGTTTTTCTCTCGGGTTCCCTTTTCCCCACTACCCATTTCTCACCCAATTTCCCCATTGTTCCCGAAGTTAAAATAAAGGTGAAGAAAACACAACTTTATAAGGCTTCAAATTGACCATTCAGCCAGTGTATCAGTTTCCTCTACACTTACATATGCTGCTAAAAATGTGCCAATTCAAATCAATTACAAGTCAATTCGGGTGTCATTAGGCCGAGGACCAAACACCCATCTCACATTACCATAAGATGAACCTCTCTGATTATAACCCTTAGTCTAATGTTTTTAACCATGTTTCGAGCTAAGTGCCATAAGGCTTGCCTATCCCTAATACATTGCAGGGGCATCAGTTGTTCCGGAGTGAGTTTCAAGCCTTTAGAGAAGGTTGGTGTGATTGGCAATCTTATATGCCATATACTTTTGTAGTAAGACCAAGGATGTTTGTTTTGGTATTCCCAAAAGTTGTAGGGTGCATTTCTCTAAAATTGAGAGAAATTTGAGTTTTCACCACCACAGTCTGAAATCTGGTTGCCTAATTAATGACATCCTTATCACTTTCAACACATCAAAGTCCGACTGCATGTGATCCTTACTGACAACTATATTAACATACTTTAATGGCACAGTATTGCTCTGAGATGTCAACACCATCAATGTCTCTAGTACTGGTCTTGGTGCTGAACAGCCACAGGTCAATCAAAAGGTTGTTTCAACAGGGAAGTCCGAGCTTGAGTCCGTTTTTCAAGGCCTCCATATTTTTTTGTGTACTTTTTTTCGTACTCTGTAAAATAGCAAAAAGTAAAAATATTGACACCAAACAAATAGCCTTAAATTATCTTTAGTTCCCAATGGGTGCAGTCATAAAATAAAAAAATGTCCTGAGATACCAGGGTTACAGAGGACCTTGCAGATTTGGTTAAGGGGTCCTGAAGGCCTTCTGAAAATAATGTCTCTGGATCTACCAGTCATAGTTTAGAAATTCCAATGTTCTGGGAAATTGTTGGATCATTCTTGCTCACGAACATTACAACCAGAACTTCAATCTGCTACATATTTAGAGTCTTTGATCAAGGTCAGTATACTTTAGTGCCAATAGCTTTATCTGGGCCTATGTCAGGAGTCACTGAATCTTAAAAGTTACATTTGTTGAGGATCAACAGGTGACTTTCTGATTTTTTTCCCCCAGTGCCATCGTAGGAGGATAGCTCATTGGGTTTGTGGGGGTCAGGATCTTCCGTATAGACCAAGTCTGGAGTCTAAGGGGGAATGATTGCTAGATCTATTTGCAGACTGCCAAGGTCAGATGAAGTATAATAAAGGTATGCTCATGGACAATTTTCAAGTATCAATCTGAGTCAATGCACAGTATTTGGTCCTTCTGTGCACAGTATTTGGTCCTTCTGTGCAGTGCTAAGTGAGATAGGTTTCTATTTGAAGTGTCCCTTGAAAAAGGTTTCTACTTGAAGTGTCCCTTGAAAAAAGTTATCATTGGTGCTTGAGAATTTGCCCACTCTGGTGATTTATTAATCGGCACTTCTGGCTGTTGGTCCTCGTGTCCTGCCGAGGGCCCTCTTGCCAGTAACCGGAACCATGGGGTGTTTATGGAGGGGTCCGCTCATGCCCTCTTAGATTTGCCTGGTGTGCTTTAATCCTCAGACAAAAAGTCAAACACACTCTGCAGGTTAAAAATGGACTTCATTGAAAGGGAGGATGTTTGGTAAGCATTGCTTATTATCTGCAATACACTAGGAACAATCCTATGGCAACATTACTTTGAGTTAACCATACACTACATCATCTACACAATTATGTCACAATACATTCATGTGCTTGTCTCGATTTGTTTATACCATAAAGTGGATTTGAAAAAATCAAGGAGAAACTATTCATATAATCATTTTATACATTTACCCAATTTCCACAAATGGGGATGTCCTGGGGTAGTTTTTTTAAAGTCCCTTCTCACTCTTTTATTTAATGTAGGTAAGCACATAGTTTTGGGATAAATTAATTCAAGCCGTAAAAGTTTTTTGTCCCACCATACAAAAATATCCATAATTCAAATACACGTTCCTATAATGAGTTTGCTTCCAATTACGTTTTGACATGTTTCGGCCTAAAAATTCCTTAGAAGGAATCTTCAGGACAAACTGAGGAACCTGTGGTAGATGGCCAGTGGCGCCTGTTCCAGAACAGAGTCCAAGCCTCAGAATTGGGTCAAAGACCACTGCCTAGGTAGAATGATCAAAAGGAGAAAGTTCGTTCTGTGAAAGTGTACCCAAGCATGGTACATAAAAATCAAGCTAGTGGACTCCATCAAAATAGTTTCTGTCCCTGTGTGTGTTTGAGCCTGGAGACCACTCCTTTCACAAATAAAGTACAGTTCTGGAATTACAGCCTCACCAATGGCCGTAGCGGTGCTTGTTGGGGGGCGGGGGGGTACTTGGATCAGGGGCTTCTAATACACAGGTACTAGGGTATTTGTGTGATATCCTAGATTAGCGTGTTGAACCAAGAAGCCCTACCATCAATCTGCCCGCATCTGTGAGTTTTCTTGGAGTTGGGAGGATTTCTTACTAGATAAGTAACCATCTGGGAAAATGGGTAGGGAGCGAAAAACAAAGATTCCCTACGCATACCATGGCACTTGAACTAGCACTTCTGCAGCCCAGACACGTGTGTTAGTTGTTCTGCAGCAGAACAGTGGGAATTGACTTTTTGTTCAGCTTCGCCAATTCTCTGGGCTCACAGGGGATACCCCAAGCATAACTAGTCTAATCTTCAAAAAACACTCTGAGCAGTCAGGCACAGTCGCCATTTTTGCGATAAATCTCACCATGTTCAGTTCCAGTCTTGGTAGAACGCGTAATTTGCAGCATAACTTCCTAGATCTAACCGCACAGGTGCCTCATTCTTAGCAGACACTATACTATGCTAATGAAGAGTGTCAGTGAAGAGTTGAGGGGCATGTGTGTGTCTGTTGAAGGTGTCTAGTTTCAGATATGAGAAAAGAGTGAATCTTGAAAGCCTTGAGTCTAGTGAGGAAAGAAATAAGAGAATCTTAGGTAGGATATCAGTGAAGCGATGTGGACCTTTTGTTGGTTGAAGGATATCTAGCCCAAACAGGCAATAAATAACCAATTTTATTGCAAAGATATCCGTAAAAAAAAATGATTAACAAGTGAGACTCTATTAAAGTGTGTCAATATAGACCATCAGCAGTTAGATGTTACCCTTAAATAATATCATTCATGAGAGGTATGGAATACGTTACAGCCTCCTGATGAGTTCAACAAATAGGGATTGGAATGAGTAAAAAGACCAAATTCCATCAGCCCATAGAGATGAACAAGGAGGGATATATATTTAAAAAAGTCCTTTACGGACTAAGAATTTGTTACATTCTATTGATATTTGAGGTCAATGTAGCTGAGAATGCATATGGCTATCATTGCTTCTGTCTAGTTAGTCTGAAAATTAATTGGGCTTCAACAGCATCAGTTAGCACTGTGCTAGTAGTTATGTGTCACTGAGCTGCCCAGGATTGGACGGGCACTGAAAACAGGCCAAAGCACCAAAATAAAAAGGATCCACCTCATTAGTGATTAGAAAGCTAAATAAAAGTGGTCCATGTTTGCAAATTGAGGCAGTTTTCAACACCTAAAGGCACACTGTAGAAGTGTTTTACAAGTTACCGGAAGACTGCATGGATTTGAGGTTGCTGCAGGCCGTGTTTGTTTTTATATCGGGGAAATCAACAGTAAAATCCTGCCCAGCAGATGATAAAACAGGCACATGAACAGCCAAAACACTAGCCCACACAATGCCCTGTCAAACCTGACAGTCAGGCCTGATCACCCTTTAGGCCAATCCCATCCTGGACCTGCCCAAGGCAAAACAGATCAGTTGACTGGGGGTGAGTGTTTGATTTGCTCAAACGCTCCGTCCATCGTCCCCTTTTGAATCTCTTTGTTCGCCCTAAATTGGCAGGGTATGCTCAGACGTGAGTCCCTTGCTCACTTTGCCACTGGATTCAAGCTAGCCTGCCTGATGACGGCTGTAATTCCAGAAACCGGTCCCAGGATACTTGTTTCTGGTCCAGGGAAGACATGGCTTTAGCAGTTCGGGCTGGACTGTTCCCATGAGGCACAGGGTCAGACTGATTTGCATATGGCCATGTCTGAACTGAGGTGGCGGAGTGAGCTAAAGAATGGTGATGGATTAAACCCAGATCAGTTGACTGGGGGTGAGTGTTTGATTTGCTCAAACACTCCGTCCATCATCCCCTTTTGTATCGCAAGGCAAAACAGAAACAACACATCTTGGTTGCCTGTTATTTGAAGGAAGGTGCAATGCAGAGGACCAGAAGACCATCAGGAGTGACACATATAGATATGGTCCTAAAAACACTAAACTAGACTAAAATTATAATCCTATACAGACCGACATTTAGAACAAAATAAAAGCAGGACATAGGAGCAATGAGTATGGAAACCACTTCATTTGTGTTGGTGGTGGGGGGGGGGGGGGGTGCAAGAAAAGGGACCATTTCTTCTATTAGCAGCCTATGGTTTTGGCAGGTCACTAATGGTCCCAATGAGACACAAAATAGACCCGACAACAAAACAAAAGTGACTTACGTTTGTGAATTAGATAGCTAAAGAAAAGTGGCACTTTTGCAAATCGGATTCGCTTTTAACTTGCAACAACACCCTATCTGCAAGATAGATGGGTGACTCCGTGCATCTGCGCTTGCTGCAGGCAAATTTTTGCGCTTATAGGAGAGTACAACAGCAAAAACTTGCTCACAAAACCATAAAACAATCACCCAAGCAGCCTAAAAACTAGCCCACGCACTGACCTGTCAGACCAGTTTCTAGCTCAGCCAGATTTCGCTATCGGCCAGTCAGACTCTGGCCTGGGGCACGGATGTAGTAGCACTAGTTCTATGCAGAGGCAGGCGGTACCCAACAGGCACAGCAAACTGGAATTACCAGCCACAAGGCTTTTGAAGAACAAGGAAACAGGATTACAAGAAGGCTCACTAATGGTATCAATTATAGGTGGAAAGAAAATACACTAATAATAACGTGAGTGCTGGAACATCAAAAAAGATTTGTTTGTTCAGAAGCAGATCGGTCCAAGGGCTTTAGTAGGATTAATGACCTGTGATCAGTCCACCGAAATCAATGGTGGCTAGAAAGCTACCCCACAATTGTAAATGAGAAACCAGCACTGCTGAACATGGGTTGAAAATTATTTTGTTGCTACAGTAAACAATGGCCATAGTGGTGATTGGTGGCTATCGGATTGTAACATTTGGCTTTGTGGTTGCCAACCTGTTGGACTGTTGCTGCCTTCGCGAAGATGGATGGCTCGGGTTGGTGGTGTTGTGGATAAAAATGGATACAAGGATGTTGATTTGAGGGATAAGAAGTTCTGGGGGTGTTTGTTTGATGGATTCAGAGGGATATTGACCTTGTTTGGTGGATATACAGCTTTCTGGACTATAATTTGGTAGGTGCAGAAGACTCTGGGATATTCTAGTGATGGGCAGAGAAGGTGCTGGAATTGATAGATTCGTAGATATAAATGGATCTCTGGCAGAACGGGTATAGAGAGGTCTGGGATATTTGCCTTAACCCCTTCCATGCTCATGACGGCCCCCGGCCGTCATGAGTCACGGTGGGAGTGTGCACACGACGGCCGGGGGCCGTTCGAGCCACGTCCGCAATTGGAGTGTCCAGCACTGCGGTGGAATGCGCTCCGCAGCCAAGGTGTTAAGGAAAGTGCTGTGTACATAGGCTGGATGCGCACTTACATGTTTGGGCCTGTGACTTAGTGGATGAAGGTGTTCTGTGATGTTTTCCCTTTGGATTGAGAAAATACTTGCACATCACATTGGCAGATGTTGTAGGTTCTGCCACATTGGGTTGGTGGTTATATAAGTCTGGGACAAGAATGACTTGTTGTTGTTAATAAAAACGGCTCTGCCAGTTAGCAGGTATATACGCTTTGATGCACTGGTGTGTCATTGAGTTGGTGGATTCAGAGAGTTCTTGGGTCTTCATTTTTTAAATCTGTGCATTGGGTGCTATGGTAGTGGATTCAGAGGAATCTGAGAATACTGGTTTATTGATTATAAGGCCCTCCGCTGCAGTTTATTTGGTCTATATAGGGGGTCCAAAATGGGTTGTGTTCTGAGTGGGGGTGGGGGTCAGGCTTTCTGAATTAGAGGTCACAAGTGACTGCGAGATTGCATGCTTAGTATGACACAGCATTCTGAAATTAAGGCTCTGAGACATTGGCTTTGTCGATATTGCATGGTCTGCGATGTTCTGGGGTAGTTTTGCCGAATGTAGATAAATGACCGTGGGACATTGGTATAATGTATATGGGGTGGTCTGGGATATTTTGGCTTGGTGCATATTAAGTTCTCTGGGACATTGGTTTGGCTCAAAATAACCAATCATAGTCTGTTGGCCTAGTACATATAAAAGAGCACTGTGATTTAATGTTTTTTATGAACAGAGAGGCGTCCTGATTGCAGTCACGGCCGGCATGACTTGCGGGTGAAGGGGTTGGGGGAGGTCGTGCGGGGGTTATCACGGGGATGGGGAGTTAATTTAAAAATAAAATAAATGTACTGTCCCGGGTCCTGTGTCGTCTCTGTGCCTGACCTGCTCTCCTGCTTTCATGCCTCTGGCTATGGGGAGGGAGGCTGCCTGCTTCCTATTCCTGCCAATCACAACACTGCAGTGGCAGTACTGTGATTGGTGAGGACGCCGACCAGCCAGGCGCCTTTGGGGAGGACATTTTCTCCATGTAGGTAGCATTGTAGCCTACATGGAGAAAGGGCAGAGTGTGCATGACTGGTTTGGTCGGCTCCAAACAGTCAGCACCCTCAGGAGTGGGCAAGCCACTCCTCCCCAGCCTTGGAACAGACCCACCCACCCGCCCACTCCTAACCAAACACTTCTGCTTTCTCGCAGTTTTACCTTTTTATGTTTCTGCTTCTCGCACTGGGAGAAAGCAGCAGCGGTGCCCGCTCCTCCACCCTAGTGGAGGAGCCGCCCCTGCCTGATTGCTTAGCTTAGAAAATACTGTGAGACAAAGGGCTGCTTGAAGTTTCTTGTGGGTAACCGAGTGCTGCTATTATTTGGTGTAAACATTGTGCTCTCAATATTTAGTTGGTGGATGCGGTGGGTGCTGCAACATTTGTCAATGCAGTAGAGCCTGGCAGATTGGCTTTTGTGATACACAAGGCCCTGGTAGTGTTGGACATGTGAATAGTTTTTGTGGACACACAGGTATCTGTGACAATGGCTTTGAGAATGTAAGGGAAACTAAGCGTGAACATATCAGTAAGGGATGTATTAACGGGGGCCAAGGCCCCCAGGGGAAGCAAGTCTGCTGAGATGGAGTTTGCCACTTCAACTCGCTTATAAACCATTGCTTGAGTCCACTGACTCAGAATGATCACCTCTCATTTATTTATACAGATGGCACAACATGGCCTCATGGGGGTGGAGTGGGGGGAGGGGGTCTGTGTATGCGTTTGTATGCATGTGTGTATGCCTGTATGCTATTTAATGGCAGCGTGGCATACTACATTTCTTCCCAACTTAGATCAGAACTTGCTCTAATTGGTTCAACAGGCTTACAAGCAGAAAAGTTCTTGGAGTTATGTGTTCTTGGTCACTGTCTCCAGATCTCTTTTAGCAGAACTATGGTGCCTTTTGCAGGCAGCTATAGACTGTTCCACTGGCCTTTTTTCATATGGAGTAAGGAATTTCAGTCCTGGATGTCGATCCAAAATCAAGACCTTGTCTCCTTACTGGATTGAGAGGGGTGTGGCCTGTCTCATTTAACTGGTGCAAATCTTTGTGTGCCATCTCCTCCTTTGATATGCTTTGGCATCCAGAGTAGTGGTGGTTCCCTCGGGCAGTGTTGGGGAAGTGTTCTTGTGGCATCTCCCGAACTGCAAGATCGTCGGTGTGCATAGAATCATGCAGCGGAGGTATTGCGGTATACTCTGAGAAAGCTGTGTTTAGCTCATTCCAAGTTCTCTTGAAACTCTCCATTTCCAAGTTCACTTGAGACCAGTGGGGAGTGATCTTCTGGCGGAAGAGTTCCATATTCTGGAGTTAGCTTTCGAATAAGTCTTCATGATTTGGTATTCTGTTGTCTGTTTTGACATCGCTAGTGCACCGAATGCCTCAATCTGTTTCTCCAGCTAGAGCTTCTCTTGCTCACAGGCTGTTGAGGTGACGATCTTAGTTGCAGGGTACTTTATGCAGGAGTCAATCACGACTAGTAGCTCTCCCCCATTTGAGAGCACACAGAAATCTACGCTGACGTCACACAACGGCTGCTCACATTGGTCTTCCATAATGATTGGGGCCTGATGCACCCATGAGTTGGCACAGTTGCCATAGTTAAATTAGGGTCTTTACTAGGAGTTCAATGTTTGTGAACCAGTGTTCTTCCCTTACCCTTGTCCTTCACCTCTAGTAGCAATCCATCATGGTGCTCACTTGGACCTTGCTTGCCACAGGGTCTTAAGACAACATCAACAGCTTTGAGCATCTCGTGCTCTTAGGTTGGTTAGGAACATCTACCAAGATCCTCTCTGCAGAGTTTGTTGAGCATCTGTAGATATTTGACATTGTAGGTAGCCAGAGTGACGTTTTTGAGCGTCAGTGCTTTGGCGCATGCAGACTTGACTACAAGCTGCACACCTTCTTTGTTGCTGGCATGATTGCCAGTATATCATGGTCTGCAGGGTGTCAGGAGAGGTAGACATCTAGGGGTTGTCAGCCCCTGGCGGTAAGTAATTGTGAAGCAGTATTTTTGGAGTTGTATCACCCATTTTTTTCAGCGTGAGTGAGGGCTGTGGTGGCGATCCTGTGAACAGTTGCACAAGGGGATTGTGGGTGGTAATCCCCCTGAATTGGAGGCTTTACAAGTACTGGTGGAAGTGGGTACACAGCACTAAATTGCTAGCACTACACTTTTTATTTAGGAGCAGTGGATTCTAGTGTCTGTGAAAACTCTAGTAGCAAAGAAGATAGGTGCCTATTCACTTCATGGCTGTTCTTGGAGTAACACGGTCAACAACCCACTGGTCTAGCATCATTGTAGCGTTGTGCCGTTTTAATGTTGAGGAAAGTTTAGTTGTGCCTCTCTGGGCACCGTGAGAGTGAACAGTTCTACCAGGGTCACCAGATTAGGGATGAAACAATTCCAATAATTGGATACGCCAAGGACATTTCGGGCTTCAGATATGACTAATGGTGCTGTGGCCTTCTTGATGTCTTCCAGCTTCTTGGGGGTCAACATTGACTCTGACTTTTGAAGTAGCATATCTGAAAAATTAAATCAATCTTGTATTTGAAAAACTCATACTTGGCCTTGTGCAGAGTCCACAGTTGGATAGTTTACTCTGTGTGGAGTGTAATCTTGTATGGTACCTTACAGTTGTCTTAGCAAATATCAAGATGTCAACATTTATGTTGAGGACATGTTCAAGGCTTGATAGGGTTTCACGCTCTCACATTGATCAATGCCAAATGACGCAGAGGAGGCAGAGCCATGCACAGCTAAGGAGGTGACGGAGCAAACAGGTGGGAATGTTGTATCCATTTTGGCAGGCTAATAAATGTATTGCCTTTATAGTGTGCAAGCAAGGACTGCTGGATGCTTGCATATGGTGTCCGGCTTGTCTCTTAGGCCTGTCCTCGTCACCAGTGAAGTGGCCGCCGGCAAGGCCCCACAAGAAACTAATTGCTGCTGGGAGGCTCTCTGTATTAGAGGTACTCATTGCTTGCGCGTCAGAACTGACCCTGAGCAATCATCTCCGAATAATTTATACTTTTGCCCATGCCCGGCCTTGATTTGCATCAGGAGCTCATCACTCAGCTTTTTAAAGGCTGGTTGGCACACTGCAATGGTCTCCTGGTTCCAGTTTTCTGATTATATTCTTTAATCAGAGTTTCCTTTACCTCAACAATTCTTCCACACAGTAGTTAATTTGAGACATCGATTACAGGTGGTGCCCACCAGCACTCCGTTTTGGGGACCGACATTTATTTTTCCTCATGAGGGTTTGACCTAGAGAAAGAGTGAGAAAACCACAAAACGTGGAAAGGAGAAGGAAAATAAAGATAGAAAACCACTGACAAAGGTAGAAAAAGAACATGCAAGAATGAAATCAAGAGTAAGGGATAGTATGGTGTTGGAAGAAAGAGGCATGAGTGGGAATCAAGATTAGGAAGTCATAGTATTCGGCAGTCCAGACATTTGCCAGCACTGGCTGTGGGCCCCTGAGAAAAACTTTGGGCACTGACACCTACCATATCACAAATTAAGAACTGCTTCCTCAGCATTTATGCCTACATGGTCCTGTAATACATCAAATCACTTCCAGATTTCTTTATTCTAATTCACCACTAATCCTTAATGGGTTCCGCAGTAGCGAGCTACTCACCCAAAAAGCACTTCGACATGACGTCAGGGGTAGTAAGCGCGATATAAATGCAATTGCGATGCACTATAATATAATAGACCTACATGGTTGTCTCCGTTCCCTGCCCATGGTCATTGATGGGATTTGTTGTTCGACTACCTCATCTGTGAAGCTTTCCCTTCATTATAGGGCTTCACCCTTGGGTAGCCCCATTCACTTTGTGACATGCAATACAACCCTTGAGGTTCTTGTAGTTTACCGGTGTTCATTTGTGTATTACAGTGCTACGGTAAGCAAGCTCTCCCTGCCCATGTAACCAAGCTCACTCTGTCGCTGGGACCAAGCTCATCCCACTCCTGTGGCTGCCACTTTAACCCAGCTTTCCCTGCCACAGTATCACAGCTCTCTCTGCTCACATCACACTGCATCAGTAACAGAGTGCTCCCTGCCACAGTACCACAACTCTCTCTGCTACGGTAACATACCCCTCCCTGCCACAGGAACACATATCTTACTACCTCAGTAACACTACTCTCCTTGCAACAACACAGCTTTCCCTACCACATAAACACAGCACTTCCTGTCCTCATGACACAACTCTCCCTCACACAGTAATACAGCTCTCTTTGCCACAGCTCTCAATGCCTCTGTAACCCAGGTCTCCCTGCCACAGTAACACAGCTTTCCCTATCACATTAACATTGCAATCCCTGTCATAATGACACACCTCTCCTTCCCACAGTGATGCAGCTCACTTTGACACAGCTCTCCCTGCCACAGTAACATAGTGCGCCTTGCCACACTAACACAGTGCTTCCTGCCGCAGTAGCACCACTCCTCTTTTCACAGCTCTCCCATCCACAGTAACACAACTCTCCCAGCCACAGAAACACAACTCTCCCTGCCGCAGCTCTCCCAACCACAGTAACCTAGCTCACCTTTCAACAGGAATCTAGTTGTGCGTGCCATTGTAGGCTGACTCTGCCATAATAACCTGCATCCAGTCACTCCATTCTTTTGTACTGTTGGGCCCTTTCCCACCTCATAGGTGTCCTTGCAGAAGCTCTGCTTTCAAGAAGACCTTCCACAGTCATAAATCATAGTCTGTGGTGTAAGACCTTGCATAATTTACAAAAGCGTGTAATAGTTTTCAGCCTGCAACTAGTATGTATGTAACAGTCCATGGTAACCATCTATGGATTCCTAATGCCCAACACAGTATCTAACCTTTTTCAGTGTCTAGAAGCAAAACATTGCTCACCGGACACATTGAATTTCAGGCAGCAAAATAGAATATTGAATGGTCATGTCTGCCCATACTAGATGCCACTTCACAATACCTCATTCACTTCAGTGGCTATGCTTGGCTAAGGACAACAAGATAATTCTCCTTACTCACTGCCCATTTCGGATGTGTAGAGGAAAAAGCCAATATCTAACCGTAATCTCACTCCCTTTTAATGTGTGTAGTAGTTAATTTCCCCGTGAGGTCCAGAGCCACTGCCCTGTCCATTTTCTCCCATCTAAAAAAGCAAGATGCTCATCGGACTTATGACTGCGGCAACCGAAGCTGCTTGAGTTTCAGTTTTACCCGATCTCCTGGGATGCGCAGTAGTATAGTGCTTTGGTAGGAGAAGTGTGACTGTGACAATTCTTCCTTCTGCTTCTTCTCTATGACAATGATTAATTTCTTCACACTGTTTCCTGCCAATACAATAGCCTCCTCCTAATCATCCTTACTTGTGCATAAGTGAGGCTAAGCTTCTTGTCTTCTAGCTGATCATAGCCAGAAGAAAACTCCTTCCCATGTTGTAGGAAGTGTTCGCTGCAACTGGAGAGCACTGTTCCACTTCATCCAACCCCCATCAACTCTGTGTCCACCTATTGCTCTGGATCATAAAGAATAAAAATAAGACATTTTACAAAGACTTTAGAAACAGCTGACCAGATTGTGCTTCAAAAGGAGGAATTGTGATCACAATCAAATAAAAAATGCGCTTCACACCAAACAAGGCCTGATTATAACAAACTCTTAGAGTGCAGGCAATCTGCAGTCTTCCACCTAGTATCTGATATACCACAGGTGTACAAGGGACACAAACACAAAAGAGGTCCAATGGAATTCAGGGAACTGAGGTCTAAAATGTCAAAAGTCAAAATTCCCAAACACTGTAGAACACAATGAATTGACAAAGGAGGTTTTGACAAAGTTTTCATCCTGGGGTTACCAATATGATGCTGTATTTCGACAGATGCAACATAATCCTATGCTTTTTCAAATTACTATGGACGTTTTTAAGTCTCTTTCTACATCACCATTTAGCTGTCTATTGTCAAAGACCTAATGCTAACAATACCTATACTTCCATTGAGTTTTGGGTCATCACATTGCTCACCATTGATTCAGTTTCTTATCAATCTCACTTGCTTCTTATTCAAAGCTTTACCTTTCTTTTTAGGTCGAGCCTAAGCAGCATGCATACGCTGTCTTTGAGATATGCTTTATCTCCTTGGTGGGCTTTGAGCATGCCCACTCTTTTTAATTGTTTCTTTTGTGTGCTGTTCTGAAAAACTGGCTTTTCTATGGTGCGTTGGCTGCATTAGTCCCTCCTTTTGGTGTTTGGTTCCCTCCCATGGCTACTGGCCCTTTTTGATGTACCCGTTCCCTCCTGTCTATTTAGGTTAGTTGTGGTGCACTTTAAAAAAAATGTATTGCACATGTTTTTGTAGCAATGCGTTTGTTGCTTTTCGAGCAGAACGTGCTCAGCTGACCGCATTAACAGTTGTAGCGTTGTAGTGTAAATTTGTTTAATTATGTAATTTTTGAGCCCACCTACCGCTTATATTTTAGCAGCACTGGCGTCCGTTGACCATGCTTCAGGTTTCATATGCATACGTTTTAATTTTTTTCTTTAATGTTTGTAGCCCCTTCTTCTATTTCCTTAAAAGTGCATCCTTATATCATTCTTTGTTTGTTTCTTTTTCTTACGCTGTCCTTTTTCTATTTCTAGCTCCTGGCGGTGTGAAGCAGCTGACGCAGGACTGGTTTCAGGTACGCAAGTTCTTATTATTCTTTCCTTTCAGTCCACCTCTCTCTCTCTCACACCACTCCTTTTCATAATTTATAAACTCTATGTACAATTACATTCTGATGCTGTCGACTCCCAAGTCTGCCTATTGGGTGCAGCAATAAACATTCACCTCTGGTGGATGTAAGATTGCCGTCTCCAATGAAATTTTGGCAAAAATGATTTACTCCTTCTAGGAAACAACAGAAAAGGTATCCCAGCTTCAACCCTTCTGATCTTCATTTTTTTATTTTTTATTTTTTTTATAATAATACTTGCACCGCAATTCACAACCAAATACCTAACTTGAGCATAATTTTTGGTCCTGCCCTCAAGTTGCTGCCCCGGGATGCGGCAGTATGTCTCTGCCTTTTTTCAGTTGTACTTATTTAAACCTAATTTCCATCTCATCCCAGCTAATATGCGCCAGCTGGTAGTGGGGGTATTTGTTAATCTATATGCAGGGCAACCCATTGAATGTTACAGGAACTCATAAGTGCTAATCTATAGTTTTGTTGTTGAGCCCAAAAACTATACCACACATACAAGCGAACAGGTCATTTCACTGGTTGCCAGTAGCTGCTAAAGTGAAATTTTAGATATTGTGCCGCTTACATAGAGTACTTTGATACAGCACAAGACGTTTAGCCAAGTAGTAGTTACAAGAGGTTTTATTTCATGAAGAATATTCCAACAAAGAAAGGAGCAACAAGGACGTAGTGCGGCATCAAATGGTGTGCTTGGCCTCCTCCAGCTAGTTCTCAATCTGTCACCCACTCCATATCCAGTCCAGCATTATCCTGCTAACGGTTCATCACCATGTTCCATATGCAACACTCCAGCATTTCCCACAGTCTCACCCGCATCAAAGCTTACATTGCACACCTTCCTTTCCAACAACCCAAACTATAAATGAAAAGTCCTAATGACAAAATCTAAGTTTAAAAACATATTCCCTATACTTTGCTGGCAATACTTTGCCTCTCGTACTCCATCTCATCACTACCTTTCAGAGGCGTGGCACAAAAGATCATCAACCTCACCTGCAGCAACTTTTCTTGGCATAACACCCCCATCACTAGGAGAACTTAGTTCATTGACTGTAAATAAGCTCAAATTCAATCACTGTTTTGAACCAGGATCCTGCAAGTCAGGAAAGGCATTCCCTGCTGCTTTTCTTCCCACTGCTGTTCATGCGACCCACTGAAAATCAACACTCATTTCAAGTTCCACACACTTCCCACTTCTACTCTCACAGCACCATTGAACGTTTCTATTTCTTGACCGGGTCTAAACCAATTTGAGCCAGAACTTCACACTCTGTAGGTAACTTTTCAGTAAAAAGCTGTGCCAGGCTACAAGAAATACGTCCCCCTTTCTACTCCTTACATTGTCCTCTGCTTATATTCATACAATCGGTGACTTACCTCTTTACATATTGATTCTGTTGGTATTCCTAACCCAACAGAGCACCCAGACATCCCTTTTAACCATGAAGGGGCCAAATCTGTCTTTGTATTAGTTGCAGTAATGCAAGAGTGTAGGGTTGCCTGCAGAGCTCATCTCAAATTTAATTTCCTGCTGACTGCTATTGCATAGCTTCCTTGATGACATTGTTAAAGCGTTCTACCTGTCCATTAGCCCCAGGGCGACATACTGCAATTCTTCCTTGATGAGTGCAATACCTCGTGATAAGCTGGAAGCTTGGAACTCCTCAATTGAGAACTGTTAGCCTAAACCAAGAAATCACAGAGACCTTCCCCGCATAAAAAATCCTCCACAAAATGTATTCACCACATCTTTGTTCACGTTTCAACAACTTCACCTCCAGACACTTTGTGTAATTGCATTGTGTTTCATTCAATTTTCATTTCATTTCATAGATTTTAAGAGATCCACCTTTCAAGAGTAGTCCTTCATGAACTTCACGTGGAATTCTGTATGTCCCTGGAAGGATGTTAGTTGATGTTTGCACGTAGGTTCAGTGCTTCCAAGTTGACTTTGACATGGAAGTCTTTGGTTTTTGATTCAATCTTTAGAAATAGTATGACTCAAACCTGAATTGACATTTTTCAAGCTTTAAGGTCGGACCCTTGTTCAACAAAGCTTAGAGAACTCTTTCCGCTATCAAGTCATGCTGTTCCATGTCCCTGCCAAAAACAAGGATGTCTGTCAGGCGATTGCACCTTCGCCCCCTCTAGTGTCTCGTTCATAATTTTTTGCAAGACTGAGGCAGCCCTCATGAGACTGAAATGCATCTGCTGATGTTAGTGCATACCTTCTGTCACGAATCGCAGTTAACTGCCTGACCCCTCTTCAGAGACCACCTGAGGATAGGCTCTGGCAAGGTCCAGGGTTGAAAACACAGCTGCACATGCAAAGTAGAAACCATCTTATGCTTTCTAGGAATAGGGTAGTGATCGATCGAGGTTGCTTTGTTTAGACTGCAAAGATCTATACCTAGTTGGAGGTCTCTAGAACTTCTACGAGAAATATTTTCTCATAGAACCCAAGTGGACAATTCAGTTGGTTCAGTAACATCTTTGGAGCAAAACTCGTCCAGAATTCCTTTCAGCTTACTTCAGTAGACTAAATAAATCCAGTTACATAAACTATTGGGGTCAGCTCTTGATCTAGCTTAATTCATATCTCTGCTTGATGTGACTGGGCAAAGTAGTATCACTAATTTCTGCCATGTAGATCTTCCCCTGTGTCCTAAGCTCTTTGAAATGCACATCACCTGAGAAACAGGAACATATGTCCTGTTCACGTAATTCAACTCAACACCACAATTCCACAACACATCACATACATCCAATCCACAACACATTATTCCACATCATGCCGTAAATTTCTACAACGCACCACATAATTAAACTCCACTACATAACACTCCACAACACGAAATACCATTCCACATAATTACACTCCTTGACACAAAATCCAACTTCACATAATTCCACATAATTACTATCCACATAATTCCATTTCACACCAAGCCGCATAATTCCAATACACAAATCCACTCCATACCACATAATGTATGCCACACAATTCTACTGTTAACAATTCCAATCCAACTCCACACCACATACATCCACTCTAGAACACATGGGCACAATTAATTGTCATTTACAAAGCCAATAGCTCTAAATCGCGCAAAAGTAAGAATTATTGGCTTTGCCAATGCTTGTTAAATATTTCTCACTCTACTAGAGTATATTTTCTTTGCCATCCATTTGATTAGCTCATCTGTATCCTTCCACTGCTTGCATTCAGTGAATTACTTTTTTTTTACCATTCCATGCGAGTGAATGTGTTTTCCTGCTCCCTCCCGCCTGTCTCCACTCAAATCTCTGTGTTGCATGCACCCACGAGCTCCCAATCTCATCCATTGCTCCCCCACTCACCCCATCCTTCTAATTCTTTTTATTTTAGACCCCCATGTCTTCTGCTGCTTCCTCCCACGCTCCCATCACTCACCAGTGCTTACATCAACTGCTTCCCTTTGCACCCCTGCCTGTCTTTATTATTATTATTATTGTCTAATCTATATTGGAGAGCCAGAAATATGCAATTTGCTGCCAGGGTGCTCATTGCCCCAAAAATGTGCTTTGCCGCGCTTTTTATATTTATTTTAATTCACTGCACCAAGACAGGAATCAGTTCTCATGGAATAGTAAATTTAAACGAAAAATTAAATGGCTTTTGAATCATGACTCGAACAAGTGCATGCTCGATCACACAGGCAGGCGTATGTGTCATCACATTGTGTTTTTTGTGGTGGTGCTTCACTGCATCAAGAAAAAGTATTTTTTAGTTCTTTTTGCTGATGCTGTACCTAACTTAAATGAACTATGCATGTGAATATTTTGATTAATGTGCGGCTTTCAGATTAAAATGTGACTCCAAGGCAATTGAGAGCAAATGTCATTGTGGGCAGTCTGCAATGACCTCAAATCTTCGAGATTTTGTTATTTGGCTGTGATGGTTGACCTAGGTGGGCTGTCACGATGCTATGCAAGGGGTCAAGGGGGACGAGCAAGAACTCTTTTTGTAATCCTTGTAGGGGGGTGGTTGGTCCCCACAGAGCAGTTTATCCTCATTTTATAAAATATTTTGGGGAGCTGTATTCAGGGGACGCAGGTCCATGGAGGGCAGAACCCTCTGCATGCTGTAAGGAATGTTATTTTAGAGTCGTGGATGCTTTAAATATTTGAGTACCTGATGACTTGAGGGAGATGAATCTTGAATGACCCAAAATATCCGATGATTTGGAGCGCATAGCTTCGGGTCACTTAAGCGCATTGTGAAATACTGGCTAGAATGTCACTTGTTGTTCGAAAAAACCCATTCCGGAACTTAAAATAAAACTTATTACTATTTTTCTGAATAACTGAATCGAGCTGTTTCGACTGATCCTGAACTGAGGATCCCAGATGTCCAGTTTATTGAATGACTGTTCTCAACTGTGGAGCCGCTGTTGGTTCCGCCCACGCATAAACCCTGCGCATCAGGACCACTTTTTAAATTTGTTTTTTACAAATTACCACTTTGGGGATTTGTTTGAGAGCAACAAAAAAATAGAATGCAGAGCAGGCCAAAACAACATGATAACCTGCTCTGCATTCAACTGTGACCAGTTTTGTCACAGACATCTCCACAGTGAGTGGTCTTCCTCCTCTGACGGTGATGGCGAGTGCCTACATCAAACCTAGCTCAGTCACAGCTGAAAACTCCAAATCCCTTGGATTCAACTTGGACACAAACCTCACCTTCAATGAATACATTGCTAAGAAAACAGACAACCTGTTACCAGCTTTCTCTTTTACAGAAAGTGAAATTCTTCCTTCCAAAACCCACCTCAGAACTGCTGTTAAAGGCCTCACACTATTGCATCTGGATGGTGGTTTTGACCTGCTCCATAACCTCCAAGACTCCACAATGGCACATTGAGGGCATCATACACACCCCAGCTCCACTCTACCAGGCTTTAAATAAATATGAACAATTCACTTCCATCCTAATGGAACTCAAATGGCCCCTGTTGCGCCCTGCTGCTCTCGACACACCGCTACCAGAAAACTATCAACTGGACACAAAGAAATGTAAAGAAGTTAAAAAATCTAATAAAAAAAACACCAAGGCCACAAGACTTTTCCATCTATGCACTGAACATCTGAAACGCCACCTCTGTGTACAATTCAGGACCCCCCCAGCCCTGCTCCAAGTTAGGAAAGAGCTTAAGATGCATCTATTTAAAGAACACTATATCATAATGCAGTAAGAGTACACTTCTACTCGAAGAATCCAGCTTCCCCTTCAATCACTTTTTGCCTAGATATTTTCCTTTGGTCTTGTACTGTGTTCCACTGCCTTTTGGGTAGGTTTACACTACACCGATAGCACATGCATGCATATCTATGTACCTACATATTTACACCCACCTGGCAGGCCACCCATCTGGATATGTAATATTGCCACGTCGTTCTAATCTAACATGAACACAGCCTCCGTGTGGATTTTCGGTATTCATAGTTACCACTTTTGAGGCGCATGGTTCTGCTCCACGTTCTTCAGTGTTCTCTCTCTGGGTAACAGTGTAACAGAAAACCTCTTGTCCAATGAGATCCTCTCATCTCTGGCAGAGTTCTCTAATGGAAGATTTACTGGCAGCTCTTGAAGGTACTGTAAACACAGAAGGGGAAACTAGTTTCAGGAACGCCTTCTCCCCAACTGCTTTGATGCTTTGCTTCATCTGTCTTTGTCTGGACCTGGAAATGGTCTACTGCTTGGCATAAACCTTTCCCAAGAGGTTTGGTATCATAAGAAACCTTGATGCAAGAGAGCGCTGGAAATGTGGTCCTCCCAGTAATCCACTGGCTGGATTTACTCCATGATGGGAATAGTAATGTGGAATACATGAAGCCTGTAGGTTCTATTCCCTATGTAGCATTTCCTTTAGTGATTGAAGGTTTTTCACTTACTGCCAAACTCTAAAGCAGGCCCTTAGTCAATAATGCATTCCAATTACATTTATTTGATTTTAGCTGCATGTGTACAAACATTTTGGGTGCATGTGCAAGGCTTTTATTATATATGTTTTCGTGCTCAGTTGTGTTCATTGTAAGCCCGGGTGGAGCTGGCGTAGTGCCTCTACGCGGAGATCGACAGAGTTGGAAAAAAACTCAGTGGAACTCCGCTCCCTCCCCCTCCCTAATTAATTAGATTTTTTTTTCTAAAAAGGCACTTACCTGCTGTGGGAGTCTCCTCCTCGCCATGGCCACTCTCCTTCCTCGACCTCGCCTTCCTTGTCGACTGGAAACCCCTACGTGTGTGCAAGACGTACAACGTAGGGGTTTCCTATAGAAACTGACGGCTAGGACGAGGAAGGAGAGTAGCCATGGCTAGGGGGAGACAGCCAGAGCAGGTAAAGAAAATTATAATTAATTAGGGAGGGTATAGGGGCAGGCTAACTCTGCTCCGCCTCAGAGTTGGAGTTTTGCCTAAACTCTGCATTCGCAATAGAGCGTGGAGCAGGCAAAACTCTGTAAACTCCGCTGAGTTACCTGACCGGTGTTAGTACATTGTACATTTGTGGTACCAGGGTCTATTTAGACAACCAGGGTAGCATTCTAAATGAGTCTATACATGTAAAGTCCTTAGAGCACGATGTTATTCTTATTCGGCAGCTGTATGACACACTTTTGCTTTTGTCTCATAGCCTTATCTTGTTTGTCAAAAGTTACAATATGCTTTCACGGTTGACAGCACATGTGTGGGTGTACTGTGAGCATGTTGGAAGAGTTTGATGTTATGCAAGAGTTTATGAGCAGTTCTCATTATCATGTACATTGACACCTCACCTTTGTATGCACATGTTTACAAGGATAGGAAGGAGAGAAGGCCATTCACACATACTTTCCTCCAGTACTATATTAGAGACCTGCTTGGTAGGTGGGTTTGCTCTAGATAATTTGTGTTTCTGTGATGTATCTTGGAGTGCGTTGTTCATCGAGATGCCACTGCCTAAGCTAGGTAGTGCATTTTTCCTGACACAGATAGTGACAATGAAGCCTAAAATGCAGACAGACTGCAGGAGGCACATATAAACTATTGGGTTCCGATGTTAAGAGGTGTAGTACAACCTGGAGAGAGGCGAGATCTGAGGTGATGGTGTAATGTTTGCAGGCTTTGTGGCCAGAGTAGGTTTGCAGTATGAAGGAAGAAGGTCCTATGCTGTGGTGCTGCATTGCTTCAAATGTTTAATCTTGGACCAACCAGCATCTAGTGATTGAAAAAACACTTTTTTAGAGTATATAATTCATGAGTGGGTGTTTGACTATTCTGTGGGAGGAGATTGTGGTAAATGCTAAACCTATTGCACAATTTATAGTCTCTGGTCTTAAGTTGCATATAGACTGTTCTTTTCATTTTCCAGGGACCTTTTGTGGTTGAGTGACAGGGGTGGACGTTGGTTCTGAAGATCTGTAAGCCTGCGCTGGAAGGCAGGTCCATTGATTTAGTAGGTGTCAGAATGCAGGACCACTGGAATTATGCGGTCCTGCGCCCATGGTGTTTTACACATAATTATAGATCTGCTGCATTTGCCATAAAATCCATAATCTGCAGATTCTAACAACACATTTTGTTTCTATCTCAAAGGGATCACAAGTTACTAAAATCGCAGCAACCTATGTTGCAATGCAGTGGATGGTCCTATGCAAAGGTTGACTGGTCAACTTGCAATTGATTATTACTGTCTTTAAATGTTAAACTGGCAAAAATGAGGCGAAACTTTTGCTCACATATCAAGTAGTAATATCGCAAAATATGCAGCATTGGGTTGCATAAATTGCTTTTTCTTGCCACATAATTCAGTCTACCCTGCTGCATAATTTGATCATTCCATGATGTATAATTCTAGTGGTCCAGCTTGTGGGTTACTTAGTCCTGTATTAAGTTTGTGATGTGAGTAGACTAGTGGGATAAGTCCCCAGCAAGAAGGTTATTGCCAGTGGTTGAGCTTCATTACAGCATTATTTTCATCACCTTGTTTTTGCAGTAGACACCCCAAGTGCAACAGGTATGCCCAGGCCTTGGGTCTTATGCTCGCTGTGGTCCTAAATCCAAGCTATACCTCACTGACATGGCCACAACTGGTCTAGTGTTGCTTCTGTTCTTTCTTGTGGGGGATCTGGACCGAAAGTTTGGGTTGGACTGTTCTTATTGGAGTAGGACCAAAACTAATTTGCATATAGCAGGCCTCTCTCTGTAGTGGAAAAGTAGACAAAAAATGATGAACTGGAATATGGCTCCAAAGCATTGCCAATGGCTGAGATTATTTTCAAACATTCAATCCATCATCTTGTTGTTTGGCCCTGCCAGAAGGGCTCGGGGTGAAATGAAGAACTTGAAATCAAAGTCCAGTGGCGCTGATGTTAATTCAACCTTGCAGATGTGCACAAATCAAAGAAATGTACTGGGTTTAATCTGTACCTTGTCTGTTACAGAAGGCCCAATGAATATCTGGTATTCAGGTCCATGCTGCTGTGCTGTATCCATTGAAGTTGTCTGAGATGGGAGTCAGGTCATTGTACTGTCTGGAATGCCATACCTGTATTGGTGTTCATCTCTGTGATGATTTGCTAGGGGAGGTTCAAGATCGAGAGATAAATTGATCTTGGCAAGGTCTGGAATTACTTGTTTTCAGGGTAAAGGAAAAGTCCAGGTTGTAATGGCTCTGCTGAAAGCTGAAGTGTGAATGGCATTGCAAATGTACTCCAATACTGACTTCCACAATTGTGTGGATTGTAATGAGAACAAGGAGCCTACTAATATAGATTTGAAGTATTTAGCTGGATTGATTTTGAGCATGATTTTTAATCTGAGGGGTTGTCTAGGTCAGTAAACACAAACATTCATCTGTAGGATGAGAGAGCCTTGGTCAATGACAGCTCTGTGAATGGTGCAAACAACTTTTAAAGAAATACACATGCACATTGGTAGCCAGTGAAGACCTAGTAAGCCGAAGTGATGTGGCCCATGATTTCAGAGGCAGCAGCATCCATTAGAACATGCACAAAAAGAATTAGGCACTACAATATATAACCTATATAGGCATAGGTAACCCGGAGTGGCACAAAACACACAAACCCGTCGGGCACATTGTAGATGCTAGACCAAAAAAATATCAAAAGGGACTAAGAACCTGTTCTTTACCTAAAGAGATTGTTACCATTTGAAACACAATAGAATATATATCAAAAACTGATTAAAAACTGGTAAAAACATAATTGAGATGTCAATCTGTGAGTTTACAGAAACAAGTTAAACTTGTGATTTCAACTAGTAATTTAAGAGGTGAGCACCACGCACAAGTGCAGTGTTTGCCAGCATGTGTTATGGGAAACTAAGGTAGAGGCAGATCCTGCTATGGAGTCTCAGCTCCTGGAGGGAGAATTTGACTAATGGGTCAACCTTAATAGCCAAGGAGAGTTTGGTGTCTAGGATAATTCTGAGGCTTAACTCGCACAACAAGAGAGGTGGACGGAGGTCGGCTTGCCGTACATTCTCCACATTGAAAATATAAACCACAGCAAGTAAAATCATGTATTCCTACAATAGTTCTGGAATAGCAAGAAAGACTGTTTCAAGGAAAACAAGAACCAAAAAAGGGGAAATGATTTGTATGGAATGGCCTCACCCACTGGTTTGTGGCATGCTTTATCATTGGCCAGTCGCCCCACAATGTTAAGATAATTCCAACATCTTCTAAATATTGAGGATCCCTGCTTGGAGCAGTATTCCGTACCAGGCTGGATTATGCAACTTTTCTATAGTTGGGGATTACCAAAGATAAACTGGCACAGCTTCAAAAAAGGCAAAATATAGGGTTGTTCCAGCAGCGTGTTAAAGAAGAGAGGCTTCATCTGCAAGATAACTTCCCATGGTGGCACAAGTGATTCTTAAGTGCCTTTACATTCTGGTAAAACGTAAGGAACCTTCATCCACCCTTCATAAAACCCAAAAACAATACCCCGATCATGTTGTGTAAATGTTCTAAGTCAAATCAAATGCAAACTAACCACAGTGTGGGGACCTAAACTGGGGATATCTAGGGAATTGGGAAGCAGAATAATCCCCTCTACTCCCTCACACAGGAAACTCATTATTTTTACTTGTCCCAAATTTAAGAGGCAGCTTTTTTGCCCCCTCTGACAGGTATTAAATTACTGGCACACAGGAGAATTTGTTTGCAGTAAGCCCATAATAAATATTGATGTAAAAATAATTAGAACATTAGAATGTTGAGAGCTTCACTGAAGACAGTGGAGTGTTTCAGGGCCAATATTAGCTGGTATAGACCTTCTGCTCCAAGATTTCAATGTTTCTTTCTGGTTCCTCGTTTTAATCTAGCACATGCTACCCCTAATGAGGTTTAAATCCCTTGTGCCTAGGACTACGGTTGTTAAACACTCTCAGCTTCATTATAGACCCTTCCCTTCTGTTCAAGCCTATGACTTGTGTTTGGGGCCTTAACAACCATCATTGTCCACTACTGCAGGTTATAATGCTTTTATTGCTGTTGTTCTTATTCTTATTATTGTGGTCTCTCTGGAGGTAAGAGGGTTGGTGAACGTGGCATAGAGTGAGTCAATATGAAGGTTTGAGGGCAGGAATATTGGGATTAGTTCTGACTATGCCAATCTTAATGATTATTTCTAGGAGCACAGAATATGGGATTGAGCGGGACTGGGTTACCGTGTCTAAGCAGTTTTCCAAACCCTGTTTGAGTTCTTGGCGGTGGTTGTTGCCGAAAAAGAAGTCGGAGAACATTGAGAAATTACACGGACTGGGACCAAAGTCTTACTTGTTGATGCTGGATTCTGGCTTGTGTTTATCATAAATGAGTCTTTTTCTCCGTTGTTCCACTGACAAGTTGCCAACATTATCCTCATCTGTCCTGGTCTACTGGGCAGTTATTTAATGTAGCTGATGCGTAGCTTTATGCAGAAGAATGAACTTGTATGTGCTATTCAGATAAATATAGTCCGTAAACACTGGGTATTAGAAGGATGTGTGTATTTAACCCGGTAAACACTGTACCTCTGTTCATGTTGGGCTGATGTTTCAATTACGTGAGGAAAACACAAGATAGTTGCCAGTACCTCGAGTTGCATCATGGGATCCTAGTTTGGGTGTGATATTTACTTTCTGAGGTACCATTGGCTTTTCCACTGGAAATGTTGAGAATATAAAAACACATTCATCTGAGTACCAGGGGCTAAATGTGAGTTATGTAGTCACACCCTTGGTATGCACTAGATTAACGTGTTTTCTGTCCTTTAATTACTGGCCAATTTTTCTTGTGGTTCACGCAGTACAGATAGGCTGGGTGTTTCCTAAACAACTTGAAAAACGAACCTGATCAGCTACTTTGTTCTGTTTTGTGATATTGTTGAGGTCCAAGCTGGTCAGTGAAAGGACCCAAACCTTCTTTTGTTTAGTTCCAATTTTTCTTAAGGCCCCCACATTATGATGCAAGTTATCTTACTGGCCGACATAACAGGCTTGCGTTAGGAGACCTATCTTGATCTTCCTGGCTGCCATGGGTATTTCACGGTGGGTGGAGCAAGCCGAACATTTGCTCTCTCTTGGATTTTTCCAGAGAAGTGATGCCAGCCGAGACGTGCATCCTGTAGGGGGCAATGCTGATACCTCTCTTTCCCCAAACTCCTGTGTTCGTTTAGCCTGAACTTAAAGATGTCATGAGAAAGTTGAATGCTCACTGTATGTAGCTATTTATTCTTGACCAGCAGCATGAAGGCTGAAGAAGGCCAGTCTGGCTATACGAGGACCATTTGTCTCTGGGGCAGCATTGTCCCCTTCCTCCAACAAAAGTAATTTTTGATACTTATTCCAGGCACGTTGATTATACATTTAGAGATGGCATTGGCTAACTCTTCACTGGCCAAATGATCTTAAGGCTTTGAAGGGGCACAAAGACACAAAGAGAGGGCAAAGTGGCGGCTCTAATTCTGCCTAGTACCCTTCTCTAGAGGAGGTACCTTCTGGTTGGACCGCTACGTAACAATTTACTTTTCAACATTTTCTGCATGACTATTTATGGGACGGTTGTGGTATCTGAACCGTGTGTAATACAAAGGAAGTCAAAGCGGCCTCCACATTGGTTCACACTAGTGTTGCTCCTAATAGTACTTTCTAACAGAACGCAGCATGAATGCCAATCCACAGGGGATAATGCTGGTTTTGATAATGGTGGAGATAAAGGACGATGAAGTTGGCTACTAGAGGTGGGAGAGCTCATGACGACAGGCAGCGAGTTTGACAATTAGAAACTATGAGGTAAAAGAGGTGGTGAGATCATTCAGTGTTATAAACACTAAGGTTAGCGGGAATGAGTGTGGAGATTAGTGACAACAGGTGGGTAGTTTGGTTTTACTGGATTGTTGCTACCTCCAAGTGAAATGTTAGCACGATCATAATTGAAACCCTGAGATTTCCTGAGGCTCCATAAATAGGGCTAAAGTAAAAGGATTATTTGTAAGGGGCCAGAGGAAACCAGTTACTACCTTATTGTTGAACACTTTGCCTTAAAAAAAGAGAAACTCATCTTTAAAGGGTTTAAATTAGCTGACCAGACTTGCAGGCCCTGACTAGGTTTGCTGTTAGTTCCTTAAATCCTAAATTAGATCGATTTGCAACATGGTTCTAGTTTCTCAGAGTCGAATCTAAAATGTTATGTATTTATTTAAGTATTAATACCAACGTGCTGCTTTTTACCTACTTCGGGGTTCTTGAAGGAATTGTAAGCCGGCAAAGTCTAGGGCAAAGGTAAAGAGCTGTTTGCACCGACTGCCCCATCTCTCAATTTTCTTTTAATTTTTTCTCTAATTTTCCCATATATTGACTTGTCTGGCAGTCCCTAATGTACGAAAGATATCCCCCAAAGACTCACTCTAGTCTCTTCCAGCAGAACCTTCATCTAATGCTGGGAGAAGTGGGAAACTAAAATGGTGCCCTACAAATAGCCCACATGTATGCTGATAACTGAATGAAAGCCTGCTGGTTGGGGGCATTGATAGTTTTGGGAGGGATCTACAAACATGGCCTCATGTAAAATCCAGAACGTCGTCCTTCTCCTGTACCACCCACCTTGAGTGTGTGTGGTGAAAGTGTTCGCTCTATAAATGTTCCATTTAAACCACTTGCTATTTCTTTATCTCACTCTGTCCAGTTCCTTTTGTTCTATGCTTCAAATTTCTATTTTCTTGTGTCTGTCTCCTATCCCCCATATATGTCTTTCTAACTGTTGCCCCGGGTAAAAGTCTGATGGTGAATACATACGTCCTGGTCCCCAAAATATCTGTCAACTCCCCATCCTAAGACCACATGCACTATTTAAGCACTGTGCTCAGGAAACGCTCCTTTTCTGGAAAAAAAACCTTAAATCTTAGAAGAGAAAAAGAGAGATTCGTGAAACTCAGACAGTCCAAGTCGTTGGCTTTTATCCATCTGTTACTCTTACATAAAATGTTTCACAATTTATTCTCAACTTTTGCCTACATCTGCTTCACAGGGAAAGTCCCATTTCCATTCAGGGTTCATCCTGGTGCTTTTATTTTGTGGAAGACTTTGACTCTTGAGTCGCTGAAGTTCTTGCCAGCAGGGTTGGATTGGTATAAAAAATTGGCCTGGGCACACCAAAAAACAGTGACCCACATTTGTGTATTGCCTGTCTGCAAAACACCTCTTCAGTCAAGTTTTATGAAAAGAAAGGGGGTGGGGGGCATGTTTTATTAACTTTACTAAGATTTGTTTTAAAAATGCACAGATTGGTTCGCACAGCTATGCCACACATGAATGCAAGCGAGGCATGGTTCACACAGCTGTTCCACACATGAATGCAAGTGAGGCCACTTCTGCTCAGGCCCCCTACCATGGCTCAATCAGCATACAATAATGGGCTGGCCCAGTGAGAGAAAGGGAGTGACACCTCCGCCCATTTGCCTCTAGAATGGCCACTCAGGCACCCACTGGGCCGCTGGCGGCATCCTAACAGCACAGACAGCCCATGGTGCCCAAAACAGCAGCCCACAGCTAGAACTCAGCTACCGGCCCTACGGCCATTTCCCAAGTGCCCGCGTTACCAATCCTACCCTGCTTGCTAGGATTTTCCCTGTACATGGGACAGAATCGTGGGACAGAATCAGACGAGAACCTGTTGTAGGCGACTATTGCCCAGGTACACAAAGGGGTCAAAGGCTTTCTTTCAACATCCTATTCCCCTCCCTCCCTTACATAAACCTCTCTATGTCCCTAGAAGTACCAATCGTTTTTGATCCCACAAATACCCTCTCTTGCATAAAAGTAGATTTGATTTCTACCACACTTTATGACAAGGTGGTTTGTTAGCAATAAAAAGAAATTGAAAAATAGGGGGGAAAAGCCAGAAAAAGCATAGCGACAAACACAATATTTCATTACACAACCCATAGAAAGGTAAGGGGAGACTGGGACGAGGGATGCTGATGTCCAGTCAAAGAACTCTGAAGGTTGTCAGAGGTAAGGATTGGAGAAGAAGGGTGGTGAGGCAGTGATAGGTAACATCAGAAATTAACAGTGGAGACGGGGTGTTGATGACCTCTTTGAAAGAAAAAATGTAGGAGCATGTCTTTGTTTTGCATGATTAAGCAAAATTGGGGGTTGTGGGGCCTCACAGGTTCAGCCACTTTACCGCTTCATGATAGGTGAGTATTGATTGGAGTTAGTTCTAGAGTTGGTATTTTTCCATTATTCTTTTTCTATGTCAAGTTTGAAATAACTCACTTTAGGCCCAGTGTGTTTCATTGGGAAAGTGAATGTATCAAAATGCCCCTGCCTTTAAAAAAAAAAAAAGAATTTGTTGTTCTAGAAAGTGTTACATGAAAAATGATACAAACTCTTGCCATCCAGCGAGCATTTTTCGCTTCAGTTGCTTCAATACCGGTGCTAATAGTGTTTTAATTGATTTGGCATGCGTGGTGTTGTTCTGGAACATCTTTCATCTGCAGACAGTGGTCGTCCTCCCACCTCTTTGTTAACACCTTTCCTTGAGGCCAGGTGATGGCTGTGCCATATTCCTTCTGCAACAGTTTTCAGAGTAAGTGTTCTGCTCCTCCATACAGACTGATGCTCCTGGATTTGCTTATAACCCACCTTTACTACACAAAAGACACTATGACCTGCCTCTTGGAAGCATTAGTGATTTGTGGTGGGACTGAGGCACAGAGATATTGCTGTTTCCCTCGGTCACACATTGGGGTGGAGGAGGGAAGCGTGGTTTAAAACCCGGGTTCGTGGGTCCTCCGGCTGCCCCTTAACTAGTAAACCGCACCGTCTACTTAATATGAAGGTGTTTGGCTCTAAGCAAAGCCTGTAGGGGGGTGGATACTGCACATAGTCGGTTTACATCCGCACAGCATCCTGTTGTAAGAGGCCCCGGAGGAAAGCAAGCCTCGGAGGAAAGCCAGCCAGTGCTTCTGTGCGAACCGAGCCTTCTCCAGTAGGGGTTAACTGTGAGTAACTGCGGGCTAACTGCAGGCTGAGAAATTAGATTGTGTTGCCTAGAGACGGCAGCACTTTTTTTGATACCAGACTGGGAGGAAAAAGCAGGGAGAGAGAGAGGCAGACACATGCTGAAGGGTTGGGGGAGTGTGTGAGGGGTGTGAAAAGACAACCGAGCAGCAACCGGGTCAGACTGGGACACAAACAAGACCAGAGCACAAAAATGTGACCACAATTGCAAATCACATTTCTCAATACTCTCCTGGGTAGTATATGGGGCCGCAGGCATCATCTTTGGAAAGGCCTGCAGCAAGTGGTGCATTTTATAGCACCTTGGGCCAGTGGCGTTATATTAACTCTTCTACGCATCGTCAGGGATACTCGGCTCTAGATACATGCAATTTAACGCTGGTTAGGGTTCTCAGAGTATTTACACAAGGTTTTGTGGGTTCTCCCCCATGCAAAGTATAGTAAATGGTCTGGTAAATGGTGCATTTGTATGTACAGTAACAAGTGAGTTAGCTAAATCTAGATTGGTTTTGTCAACAATTTGACCATGGTGCAAGGGTGCCTGCATTGCAAGGTTTATTGTTTTTGTGCCGGAAGGGACAGGCCCCTGCCCCCTGCCCCCAAAAAGAACCATTGATGGCATTTTCCTCCTATGTGTGCTGCAAAAGGCAGCACAAATAGAGAAAAAAACGAGGAGAAATAAAGCTATTTCTATTCATTGCACCACTTTATCGCCTCCCCAGGGGAGGTGTTAGAATCTGACACATTCCCAGGTTTACAAAACCATGTAAGTCTGGGAATGTATCAGAATCCATGAGTGTTGTGTGGGAACACCCACAGCAGCGGCCATGGAACACTCCCTTCATGCAGAGTAATGCATGAAAGGGGCCATATTTACAAGGTAGTGAAAAGACACACAGGGTGCCCTTGGAAATATGGCCCAGCATTTTACGCCACCGAAGCATAAAAAAAGTGACACCCAGTTGGTGCAGGGGTCTTGTAAATATGTCCCTTAGGTTTCAGTGATACTTTCCCTGCTGATAATAGTACATCGTTGTACCATCCTGCACACAAAATATTAGCCATAGCTGTCTCCAAAGCTTTTGGGACAGGAATAGACCCTGCATGGTCTACGATCATGTACCCCTGCGCTGAGTGCTGACTTTGTGTGTGTGATTCTGGTACCCTGACTTTTATTTTAGCCCTGCCATCATGTTCATCTATCCTGTTCGCAGAAGCCTAAGCTTGTCCATGATAATACAAGGTTCAGGACTTGTCCAGTGATCTGGAGGGCCACAACAAGCTTGCCCTTATAGTAGGCAGATGCCTACATAAGCAGTGGTGGCCCTGTGCCATGATTTGTAGCGCAAACTGACCTTTTTCTCTGAGTCGCTGAGAAAGTTCTTCTTTTAAGTGTACCCCAGAACCTTGTGCAGGCATCATGTGTGTTTGTCGAGTGCATGTGATACATTTGTGGTAGTAGGAGAGTGTGTGTGTGTGTGTGTGTGAGAGAGAGAAATAAAGAAAGAAAGAAAACTGAAGCTACTGGGATCCATTTTGGATGCCCCTAGTTTCATATGCACAAGATGGAGGATGAGGATATGTTCCCCAGACAGTGGAAGTGTATTGCCTGCATTGCTTTGGCAGAAGGGTGGAGGTGCAACACTGGGGTGAGGAGGATGGAGAAAGGATCACCTGTAGAAATGTTATGGAGACTTTGTTAGCAAGGGGCTGCTGATTAGGATAGTAGAGGTGAAGGGTGGGACTTCAGTCCTTTAGTCACCTTTAGATATTTCATGGAGACTTTGTTAGTAAGGGGATGCTGATTAGTATAGATGGGGTGACGGTGGGACTACAGTTTCTTTTGTTAGAGGTAAGGATGTTTCTAAGTCAGACCTGCCCCTTTTGCCTAATATTGATTAGTGCTTCAGGAAGGTTGATGCCATCGAGGGGCAGTAACCTCCCAGTTCCTTATGCCTATGTTGACGATGCTTCTGCTTGGAAATAGCACTTATGCTACTTGCAGTGAGAAACATCACTTTACTGAAAATGTTTGCTTGGAGGGCCATATGCAAAGGATTGCTTCTAAAGTATGAGACTGTGGATGCATATCCCTTGTTTGGAAAAGGGTATAAAAGTGTGACCCAAACCACCCCACTTTGTTCCAGTTCCAAGATCTCCAAGGCTTGTGTATGCCTGATAGCCAGACTCTAAAAGGTGAGGGGACATCATCTGAAGCCTGCATTTTCTGCTGGAGGAGCTGAGAGTCTTGCTAGTGTCTAGCTGGAAGAGCTGAGGAACGTGCCTGCTGAGCGAGGGAAGGACCCTCTGCCTATCACTGCAGGAAAAGAGACCGTACAAGAGATCAGTGTGCTCCTGGCATGGGAATACCCATATAAAACAGACTGACTGTGTAAGCCAGGCATTGCCTGTGCTGCCAGTGGGTCCCCGGGCCCTCTCTCTGCTTTCGCATTGAGAACTGCACCCAAATAACTACTAAAGTACCACCATCCTTGTGCCTCATGCCAACCACAATTCAATGCTACTGTTACTACTGGAGTGGGAAGCTGTAATGCTGCTAAGAATGCACCGATTGGCTTTAGAGGCTGCAACTGGTGGGAGCACGTGCCTGTGGATGCATTGGCCCAGAAGAGTGTTGTAACTGCATTTTCAAAGGATCTGCTGGCGTCACCCCAGGAGAGGGGTACAAGCGCTACAGGTGCTCAGAATCCAAATGCCAACGCCTGCTGAGGTGCATTCAACCATTCCGCCGGGAGGCCTGCATCTGACCGGCTGCTCAGCCACCAAAGAAACTACAAGGGAGTACTTTATGTCTCTATCTGTGGTCAGGAAAGAGAAACTGAAAATGTTGACTTCCACTCGCAACAACAACTGGCGCAAGACCGAAGTGACTAATTGCGCATTTAAAGCTGTGGGGAACTTTATCTGCAGCTGCGCCTAATTCATTCTTCCGTCAAAGGCTGCTGCGGAATGGCAATGAATATGACCATATGTATGGTAATTGATCAATGGGTAGAGGAAGGAAGTAGTGTTCCTGGCAGGGAAAAAACATGAAATCGGAGTAATACCCTGTATTCACAAATTGGATTTTTTTGGTATATAGTTTTTCTGCCTGATTATGAATTCTCTTTCTTACAAAAAGTCAAGCACTGGGCTGGACATTGTTTATTGTGTCTGTTGATTGAATGCGAAGTTCTGAGCGCTTGAACCCCCACATTACCTTCGGGGTGAAGCCTGGGCCCGCTGGCCCCTGCTCTCCTGAGAGTGAAGTGTAGAAAGGGGTGCATTTGGCCTAGTTTGCAGAGCCATAGCAAGACTGACCTTGGACACCTGTGCCACAAGACCTGAGCGGAGTAGCCCTTCGAAAAAGGCCTAAGAAATAAACACTTAACCTGTTCCCCGCTCAGCACATGTAATGCTCGTCCTTCCTGATACCCTTCAGCATACATTACCAGTTCCCCAGTAGTTGTCTGGACCTCGGTGTGCAGGGGCTACAGATTGTATTTGTTGCTATCTTGAGTTATGACAGGGTCACCCTTGCGTGACATCCAAATGTGGGCACAGACTGACCCATGTCAGGCCAAGAGCCCAGTCTGGGCAGACTGGTCCTTCACGCAGAATGGTCTAGAAGAGGAGGCTGGAAACCTTAAACCTATATCTGCTGTGAACCTATATTTGCTGTGAGATTGAGCCTTGCAGAAATGTGGACCCGGTGTTCAATGCTGTGTCTTGGCAACAGTCGCGGCCATGTGTGCAGAAGGACTGGGTCCGCCTGGTATGCTTACTTTATTTAAACACTGGTAGGTGTGCATGCACCGAGCAAATTCCTGGAACCGCTTAATTAAATATGTTTTACTAATTTCCACAATGCAGAAGTGCTGTGCGCTTGACCAGTTTACATAATGCCAAAGAATGAAGCAGATTTTCCAGCAGTAAACATTGCTACAGAACTAACCATTTCAAACAGTTTCTTTATTTTCGTAGTAATTTAGATGCACACAGATAGACAGACAGGGTCCTAAAAAGGAATACAGCATCACAATTGGAAAACACATTCATTGAGACAGACACACAGAACCTACAAAAAAGCATGGACTCGGACTCGATAAAAGCACACATTCACCAGTGGAGCAGATGCTACACATTAGCTATGGGGCTTGCCTACTCGAAGTCCTGCCTCATACGCTGCTGCTGGTTGACAGAAGTTTACCTCTGACTAAATTTTTCAGGGCTCGGGAACTAGAAATATAGAAGAACAAGCAGTAGAACTTGGGTGACCAGATTTACAAACCTGAAACCAGACCATGTGGGAGGGACAACTAACTGGTCGACATAAAACTGAACTTAAATCTGATCTTCTACTTAGAAAAAAGACAGCAATTTTGCAACAAACATAGAAGATGGACTACAACATTCCAGTGATGTAGAGCTATAACTTGACTCTAAATATAGAGTATGATTTGCAGTTATGTAATAAGTGGCCAAGTACACAGTACCCATAACATAGAAATAAATCCAACAACATGGTTCCTGTAGCCTCTGTTCCGCAATGTGCCCCATAGTTTGCCTAATAGTGCTGCATCAGTCAAGCCTGCTATAACTGTACAATTCTAGTGGTAAACTGGTATCTCGGACGATTCTCGTTGGAACCCAGCTTAATTGTCCCTCATTTTTACATGGTAATTTGACCTCCTGTTTACTAAAGGTTTATCCAGCCAAGTTAGCATATTGGTAGAAAGTATGAGTTGGACCAGCATTACACCATCTGTGAGTACCTCTAAACTTCTAAAGCTGAAGAGTTAATGACTTTTGCACCAATTGTATATGGCCGTTGTAAACAGTATAAGCTATCCCTAGAAGAATGCTGAAAGCCATTCACAATTAAAAAGCCAAGACAGTTTTCCAATGTAAGTGGGGAGCCCACATCATTAACGTGGAAAGGACAACTTTACAAGTCCAATTTTGAGTAACACCTGGTTCATTAGTTTAGTTTATGGATGAACACTGTAAGAAATTGGTTTATTCTGTGGGGGTGCGGTGAGTACCCACCTCAAAAAATGATCACATTCCTTGTTAAGAGTGAATCACTAAACTAACTTGAGCTCAACCCCAGGTAGCTATGGCACAGGGCAGACAGGCTTAACTTAAAGCAATGTGTAAAATATTTATGCAGTAGTAAAATGGCAATAAAGCTGAAATGCAGAACAATAAAATAAGAGTAAAAAGTAATAAGCAAAATAACACCAAAGTGGCACCAAAATGGCAACAGTATAATAAGGGAAACCAGAGCTAGGAGTTTTTAAAGCTTTAGTAGATATAAAGCCAAGAAACACAAAGTGCCAATGATATTCAACAGCCGTAGTAGACCAGTACTTAGGCGCAATATGACACTGACTTCGATGAAGCACATGTTGGATGCACTAACCAGGTTCATTGTGGTCCAAGATTTTACCTTTTGACTTTAGACCTTAAGATCCTAATCCACCACAGGAGTACACTTCTAATGCTATCAGGACCGCAGGGGAGGTACTTAAAGACCCACAGGGTTGCAGGCAGAGGCCAATCGGAGGGTCCAGTTGTCACTGGTCAGTTATAGGAAAAAGGTCTCTTGTAGCTTGTTGTGTCCCTGTAGCTTTAACTACAGCCAACTGCAATGGTCACCCTTATTACCCTTGGAGTCCACTTCTTTGTCCTGAGTGCAAGAGGGAGAGCAGGCCCAGTCTTCTAGGCTTTTCTCAGGTCTCGGACAACAGGTTCAGTCCTCTTCTCATGTTTCTCAGGTCTAGGATTGTTCTGAAGTGGGTGCCTGGAGATGCTACACTAAACTTGGGCTCTGAGGGCTTTGTGTGTATGGAGGGGGATTTTATGGTATATCTAGTGCTTCCCACATTGAACACGAGAACCCTGTCTGAAGCAGGTATGGGACCCCACCCAGTGGCAGACGTCTGGTACAGCAAAAAGTTGGGTTTTCAGCAACCACACAGTGGATACACAAGAATTGTTTTGGTATCTTGCTAAACCCAGCAGACCGGTTAAGCAGCCTTTTACACTGTAATGTCAAAAAGAGAACCATTATGAATGGAGCCTGCCTGACTGAGAAGACAAAGGAAGGGCCCTGCCCTGAGGGCAGATAATGTTTGGCTGTGACAGGTGAGGCCTCTTTGAAGTGTGCCCCTCGTGTTGTATGAAAAATCATAGCAGACCTGTCAATGAGGCTTTGACACTGAGTAGAATTCAGCACTTTAATGTCAAAAAGGATGCTCACATTCACACTCTGAATATTCTGTCAGTTTCAGAGGGGTCATCTCTGCTCATTCAGAACAGCCTTCTGTTTGCTCCTGGGAGGTTTTTCACAACCATTCATACCTATGCAAATGCATATTACTTGCAGACATAAGTAGGAGAGCAAAAATGTAGATCAGTCTCCAAGAATTTCAGGCAGGGAAAATTTACCTTTCTAAAAGTTACTTTTCCTTAATATTTAATAATAATAAGACTACCATTTAAATGTATTTTTAATAACTATTAAAAATAGTTTAATGAACTTTCTAGCTAGTCCCATTCCCAAGATATATTATTAGTATTTAGTAGTGCATTCCAGTGTTTTCGTATGTAACAGCCAGTTTACTACATTGAAAATAGATTTTTGGGCCTTGTCAGTGTAAGGCCCTATGTAACTTACATTTTTATATGTCCTACTTTTAAATAGACTGCAAACAACGTTCAGGGCAAAAAGGTCTACTTAGAGGTAACTTATAAATATTTAAAAGGAAGGTTTAGGCCTGTCACAAGTAGTTATTTTGACAGTCCAGACTTGCAGTTTAAAACTGCACAGCCAAACTCCTGAGTGTAGGCCTGCTGTCATCTTTACACTGTAGTGGATGGGACAATGGGAGCTGCGTCGACTTGTGACATTTAATTTATTGGCTTTGTGTACACTCTGCATTATATAATAGGATCTTATAGTTAAAATAAACATGCCAATTAGCAATATCCCAATTTAACCATGTTGAAACGTGAAGCACAAGCACTTTACAACTGGTTAGCCTACGGTAAAGTGCACAGGGTTCTGCGGCTGGGAAAAATATTGGGTCCACAAAAAGGCAAAAAATCAGCAGTAACCCTGCAGAAAAGGCATAATTCCTACACACATGATGCTGTAACCACTGTTCTTTGGAGCAAAAGTAAATATAAGAGTAGATATGGTCATGTTATTGTAGTATTGCAGCTTATGTACTTGCGAATGATGTTCTTAAAACCAGGCCTCCCATGAACCTAATTTGAGATAACGAAAATATCACTTTATCTCACAGAGACTTGCGTTTTAACAGCCTGTTTGTTTGACACCCTATAAGTAAATAATTTCAGTGTATGTCATAAAAAACATACAGAAGGAAATCAATGCTAATATTGTAAGCAGTAGTTGACAATAGTGTAGATACGTATTGCCTCAGAGAACCTATGTGCTACTGAGAAGTGCTGGTATTCTCCCATTAAACGTATTGACCCCCCCACTCAGAAGTGCAGGTCCAAAAAGGTAAAAATGTAAAAAGTGCATCAAGCTGCCTGTGCTAATACCCCTTCAATGTGTAGGTTGGGGATGTACAGCTGACACCCAGACATCTACATCAGGTGCAAGGACCACCAGGGAGGTATTTATGTACAACAGCAAGTTTGTTTTGAACTGAGATGCTTGATATCATGCCTCGCAGCTCCAGGGCTCAGAAGCCATGGGTGTTCATGCTGATCAAACACACTCCAACTTTTGGACTCAAGACTTGCAGGTTACACAAACTTGTGCAGCCGGTGCACACACCACATGAGATGATTTCCCCTCCATGTTTGTATGCATCTGATTTATCTAGTACCTCATAAGTGCAAGGGTTAGTGGCAGTGGGCAGTTATATTGTTGTGGGTTCTGAGCACGAGTTAATAAAGTAATAATAATACCATCCCTACAGTGAAACCATGGCGTTAGCACCACTCTCTTCACTCCCACCCACCATTGATCTACTACAACACAGTGATACTGGTCAAAGAAAAATACAGTACACACTAATACAAATAATGTACTACCAGTGTCTCTGAAGCAGAGGAACAGGCGACTGCAGTAGGCAGCCAGACCCAATTGCAGCAGTGCTGCAGGGCGCTGGCAGTAGGGGGCGCCAGGCCGGGCTGCCTCTTGTGGAAACTGCAAGAAGGAGGAGGCTGCCACACGGTGCAGAGCTGCACAGTTACTGTTATGTATTATTTATTTATGTATATATTTTACTTGTAATCTGTTATTTTTATGTTTGTCATCCATATTGTTATTCTTGTTATATTTTATTTTGATGTTATTTGTTATCCATATGGTGCTTCTTCGCTTGTAAAGTTCTCTGATGCCATTGGGCCAAGTTCGCAGTATGGAAAATCGCAAAAATAATAATAAAATGAACTGTCCAATAGGTTATTGGCAGCAGGGGCCAGTCAGATTGGGTCGCCTCCCACCCGGACCATGAGTGCAAGGAGGAGGACAGGATTTGCGCTATATAAATTCCTGTACATTTACATTTACATTTACATTCACTCCTTGAAACTCTGTAACCCCTGCGGGGAGCACTCAGCGTGGGCTCTGTGGCTTCTTTGTTTTCTTAATTAGTTAATTGCTTTCATTGAGGTTTTGAGCCTTTTCTAAAATCCATGAATTTGTCAAGCAAGCCAGTAGAGTAAGGGAAGGCAGGTGATGCTATCTAATGTTACTACTGGCTGGACTGACTTGAGGAAAAACGAAGAATTTGAGGAGAGGTTCAACAGCTCAATGACCACAATTAAATAATTAGCGAAAAACAAAGAGGTGCAAGTGCCCAGAGAGTTAGCTCTAAGATGAGTTAAGTGTATTATTGAACTCCATATGCTAACATTAATTGAATGACCTAACATAAAGCACTGATTTTAGTAACAGGTGGAAGAGAGAAGGATGTAACCCTACAGCAGGGCCACTGGAATTATGTGGCGGGGAAACCCCAATTATGCAGCGAGGATAGCCAGAACATGCAACACATTTTGAAGCAGTATTATTTGACCATTTGGTCATTTTTACACACATTAACACAGCATGGGCAAATGATTCACCTCATTAGTATCAGTGCAACATTGAAATACATTAATCGGAAAACTAAAAGTACCCTGCCTCTACTGCACAAAAGTTCTGAGACTGCACCCCGACATGTGGTAACATTTTAGTAACTTTTGTTCTAGTTGTGCTAGAAACAGTTTTTGTTAAAATCTACAAAATATGCACAAGATGATGGATTATGTGCAAGGGCGGCAAATCCATAACTATGCGGAAAATGCCACTGCTGCAGAATCACATAATTCCATTGGCTCTTCCTTACAGTCCATGAACTGCACAAAATGCAATCCTGAGCGAACATCCCAGTTTCTCCACTTGACAAATTAACAGTGAAGTAAAGTGATGGGTCTTGAATCATATACTTTCCTTAACCATTCAGTTAGAGAGCACAGGAAGACATTTCAGTACAGGATCTGAGCTCTACAAAAACCTAACCTAGGTTAATATAAAATAACATTATAACGCGTATATAGAGAGAGAACAAGGCAAACCCGATACAATTGGTAACCTGTGGCGTCATCGTCTTGGCATGGGGGTATTCTTGAATGTTTCAAGTTTAAATATATTACTTTCAATAAATGTCACTCAATTCAATGAGGTAATCGTATGTATTTCATTGACGTTCTGAGAGACGTTGTATATTTATTTCCTTTTAAATTCTTTATCATATTTTTTTTTCATGATAGTTGTTGCCAAGTTACATCTTTTAATGGCTCAGCTTTGGCACTCAGAGCTAAGCCAGGCTACTGGCTTGGTTCTCCCCAAGGCTGTCCATGTCCCTTACAGAAGTTTAGTCTCCAACACCTGTGCCAAAACCCATATGTGATTAAGAGGTCTCTGGTATTAGTAGCTCATGACCTTGCAGCAGTCTTTGGGCTCTCCCCCAGCCAGAAAGACCACCATCTGTGAAGCATGTGGGCTGGGCAGGTATAAGAATGCCTCTTATGTCATGGGTCCCCATCACTGGGCCCTACCCAAGCCCATGATTTCTATTAATGTAGCTCCTTGGATAGCTTTGGTGCTGACTGTGGTTCCACGGTGTTCATACATTGGCCAGGCATTTCCATGATGCTAGCACAGCACCCTCCTTAAAATTGGGAGTGGGACAAGAGTGCATCCCAACTGAGTGTTTCAGGACTCTGGGGCACACTTTCAATAAACACTGGCAAAGTCAATAGGTCTCGCCTATGCAAAAGTTATTTGCTTTGCCAATGTGTTTTAGCCATGTTGTACACCAGCGTGGCTGCTATTCAGCATAGATAAAAGTTAGTGGCATAGAGGAGAGTGGCGTGCAGTGTGGTAGAGTGGAATGGTGAAACATGGAGTAATGTGGTAGAGTAGAGTGGCATAGAGGCGAGTTGCGTAGCGTGCCGCAAAGGGGAGTGGTGTTGAGTAGAGTGCATAGGCGTAGAGTGTTCCAGAGTAAAGTGGCATAGAGTGCTTCTGCTTAAAGTGCAGTATCATAGAATTCAGTGACTTACAAGGAATTGTCGTAGAATGCAGTGGCATAGATTGAAGTGTTGCATAGTGGAGTGCAGTGGTATAGAGTAGAGTACAGTGGTGTAGAGTAGAATGGCATGAGTGCAGTGGTACAGAATGGTACAGAATAGAGTGGCTTAGAGTGGTGCAAGCTAGTGTGCCAGGTATTGATGTCTTGTAAAGCGCATGAATCACCCCACATGGGGTATCTCCGCGCTGTAGACCGCTGGGGAACCCTTCCTGGCTTTCCCTGTGAGATGGTCCCTACTGGGTATCTCCAAGGTGAAACCAGGTATCCCCGGCGTATGTGTGGGGCCGTTGTGGAGATGAGGCAAGATAATGCCCAGAGTTGCCGAGTGTGATCCCTGGTTAGAGTAGGCACTGAGGCGAGAATTATCAAGTCCGCTGACCCTGGTCCACGACCCTGCCGCGTCGGGAATTGAACCCTGGTCCTGGGCCAACCTCTGCTTCCGGGTCTGCCGCCTCTAACCAGTGAGCCACACCACTCCACTAGCCATAGAGTGCAGTGGCATAGAAATCAGTTGCATAGAGTGCAGTATTTTAAAGTAGAGTTCAGTGGTGTAGAGTAGATTGTTACAAAGTAAAGTGAAGTGGTGTTGAGTAGAGTGGAGTGGTGCAGGGTAGAGTGAAGTGGCATAGAGTGGAGATGTGCAGGGTCGAGTGCAGTTGCGTGCAGTAGAGTGGTGAAGAGTAATGGTGTAAAGTTGTGTAGAGTGTAGTGGTGTAGAGTAGATTAGAGTGGTGTACAGTGGATTGTGAGAGTGCAGTGGTGTAGAGTGGAGCGGTACAGTGTAGAGTGCATTGGTGAACAGTGTATTGGCTTAGAGTGTGGCGGCGTAGAGTGCAGGGCTGCAGAGTGGCATAGGGTGGAATTGTGTGGAGTGGCCTGGACTGGAGTGATGTAGAGTGCAGTGGCAAAGAGTGCAGTGGCGTAGGGTAGAATGACGGAGAGTGGAGTGGAGTGGAGTGGAGTGGAGTGGAGTGGAGTGGAGTGGAGTGGAGTGGAGTGGAGTGGAGTGGAGTGGAGTGGAGTGGAGTGGAGTGGAGTGGAGTGGAGTGGAGTGGAGTGGAGTGGAGTGGAGTGGAGTGGAGTGATAGCACACTGCCATTACAGACAGCAAATTATCAATTGAAAAAAACTTTACATATGCACAGACACACAGTTTTACTAATAAAAATATAAATCGCACAAACCATAATGTGTGGAAACTGCACCGCACAGTATTAAAAATGTGCTTCATTTGTGCTTTGCTAAATCAGATATATTCTGAAATATTTGCACAGTTAATTTAAATGTTATGTGCTAGAAAAAAATATTTCCTCTACTCCCTGTATCCAGCAAATTTGTCACATAATTCCGCTCTCTTTGAAGTCAGAGAAAGTAAACTAAGCACCAAGCTCCCCCTGAAGAAAGAGGAAGATTTATATGACTGTTTACAGAAAGGACCATTCATGGAACAATACAAGGAGAGGTAGTGTGCAAAGGCTTTGTCCTCGGGAGGGAGACCTGAACTTGGACACCCTACAACAAATAAAACCAGCAAATAGAAAGCCAGAAAAATATGAGTTACATGCTATAAAGCCAATGGTAAACAACTGGCAGAATGCATTCCCAAGGAAGCGATCTGAATGTCCCCAATATGTCTTTAGTAAACCATACAGCTGTGCTGCCTGGTAGGCTTCAACCTAAAAATCAGTCCCGGTGATCTGGGACCTTTGTTCACCCTAGGCAGAATGGATTGCAAAATGGCACAATGGGCACGTCGAATCGCATTTTGAGAAACTGGCCCATATACAATTGAATTGTGTTGGCCAGTTCAGTGGGCCATTGTGCACACACTGCCTTCCTATTGGTGGCCCCTCTTCTTTGCGTACGCCATTTTGATTGTCAGTCCTGTGATTCTTGCAGCAATACACCACAGACCTATATAGGTCCTCTGAAACAACTAGCCAATCATGCCCAGTGGTTTGGACAGTGACTGATTACACAAGATGTCAATGCTCACTGAGGCAGCAGATAACATTATGTGGCGCATAAACCTGTGGAAGTGTCAAGATAGCAAGTAGAGTTTGAGCAACACTGGCAAGCAAGAGATTCCTAGAAAGGTGACCGTCAGGGTGAGAACCAAATGGGTACTTTAAAGGGTGCACACTATTTCTACACTAGTAAACTGTGTTGTTTCTTGTTTTTAATGTTTTAACTGCAGCCATTTTTGCCATTGTAAAAATAGAGGTGCGCGAGCCACTGAAAACTCGAGCCAGGTTCAAGTCTGATGCCCGGCTACTGCTCAGCTCAAAGTCCTGTTGAAACCTCGAGCCTATAACAAGCCAAGCTTTCATTGCGTTCTGCCTGCCTTCCATCCTCTACCCAGGATGTGGCATTACCGTCATAGCTGCAGACTTCCTAAATTTAGTAAAAACCCAATATCACATTTTCATTTTAGCCATGTTATAAAAGGAAACCTTTTGAAGTGAGGCCATGTTGGAGTGTGTACCTAGTTTAGAGGAAAATGTCTGGTGCAGGATAGGGTAATCTTAGAAATCAATTATGTGTTGACCACCAAGAAACATGCCATAATGTGGAAGGTAAAAAAACTGACCAACTGTTGGTAAGATGGTTCAGTGAGTTAAATCAAATGCAACAGAGGTCTCTCTATGATGTGAGATATCAGGTTCGAATACTTCAGAGGCAGCTAAAATGAGTCCTTGCAGGTGATATTTCTTAAAGGATGAGAGGCTCCATTGTTTGGATGCAATTGTGAAAACTATTACTTATGAAAATTATTAGAACTGCGAATAATGGTTGTGTTACTAAAGTTAGGCATGTTAAAGTACATCATTTTCATATTTGTGTCAAAACAAACTATAATTAACAGGGTAACTTTATTAAACAAGCATTGGCAAGACCAATAGGCCTGGTGTTGACTGCCAGCCTTTGGCTCTGTCCGTGCTGGTTTAATTTTGTGATCAGTTTTACTAAATGTTATTGTGGGGGGGAGGGGGGAACTAATGCTAAAAGCAAAGATATTTTTTGGGCTTCAAAAAACACACATTGCCATAGTAGTCCCTGTGTCACTGAAGGAAACTACAATATGTATGGATGGTTTAGTTGTGAAACGGTAGAATGCCGTCACTCACAGTGAAGTTAGGTAATGGCTAAAGTGGGCTATCACACTGCAGCATGCTATATGCTTCAGTGGGTGGGTGAAAAATGTCACACAACAACAGACCAATGACGAGGGTAGAAAAGTTCCTATAAGTAAGGAAGCCTGGTCTGGTGGCTTGTGGACTAATGCATCCACTGCCTGTGTTCGTTCTCATGGTCACAAGTTCAAATTCCATCGGGTCCACTCAGCCTTTCATCTATCTGAGGTCGATAAAATGAGTACCATTGAGTTGGGTAACAATAAACATCTGTTATTCAGCTCCTTGAGACCCTTGGGTGATAAGTGATTTACAAATACACATTTTATATGTTATGTTAAGTATAATATGCATATAATTTAGTAAAATCAAAAGCTCCTGTCCAATGCTCCATGGGAAGAGGATGTAGCCTTACGGCTAGAGCAATCGACGTCGAAGCTGGGGAACCAGGTTCAAGTCTCAGCAACAACGCTCAACATCCTATGATTCTCGGCAAATCACTTAATATCCCAGTGCCTAACAAAAATGAATGTGCCCTCATGTAACGAAACTGGTGCTATGTAAAGGACTCTGATACCAAATATCTTTGGGTGTAGTTCGCACTATATAAAACTCTTTAAAAAAAAATATATATATAGGGAAGCAGGTTTGAGTCTTGGTGTCGGCTTGACATCTTGTGATTCTGGGCACATCACCTAAATTCTATTTGCCCATTAACAATGCATGTGATGTTGTATGATGTAACTGGGAGTCCTGTAAAGCCTTCAGCCTTCTGGTTGATTTGGCTCTGTATTTAAAAATTACAGACCATGAACTAAGAGGTAAAATGAAAGCTTTAATATAAGGAAAGAAAAATAGAGACCCCTTTCCTGGTTGACTTGTACAAAGTGAAATCCGAAAACCTGGACAAATCGTGGCTTCCCTACTTAAATTGTGTGATCTTAAGCAAATACTTCATTTCACTAAATCTTTATTCTTTGTTTTCGCATATGAAAGCACTTTTCAAATATGTGAGTTCAGACTGCCAATTGTACAAAACTCTCACTTTTAAAGAGTGCTTCTCAGTTCAGTGCTATAAAATGCCTTATTAATGTTAAAGCTTGCACACGTTAAAGAAATGCACTTTTTGCGTTCTACAGAGACTTTACCATATTGTACATGAGCTTTATTGTATGATTTAAATTGCACATTTTTTCAGGGTTCGGCTCGCACTTGAGCTCTAAGATCTGAGCCAGAACTTTAGCTCGGCTCTGGGCTCCTCGTTAATTTATTGGCTCGCCCACCTCTATCTAAAACCCTCTCCGTGTTTTGACCTGTCTTGACAAGGCAGCTGGCTTCATGCCCTATTGTTACTAAACCTTTAAAATATACATCGAGTGGGTTTTGATTCCATGCAGAGGAGTGGTGCTTGCATTGTAAAGCACGAGGGGCTTGCATCTCGGATGTTCACGATTCAGAACACAGTACATTGCCTAATCTCATAGATGCGTTGTAACCTAAAATGTATTTTTTATTTTTTTATTGCACCAAATCTTTTTTTAATGTTTTAGTCAAGACTCAAAAATGTGAGCCAGACCTTCGAGCACTGTCAAACTCTTGCTCTTATTTTAACTTTGGGTGCTCATTTTCCCCACTTTCACCTCTTTTTTATGGGCTGCCTCCAACCTTTGCATCCGGAAAACAATGTCCGATTAATAACAGCCTCAACGTTGGAAAGTAAAGGGCCTACGGTTTCTTTTACTTTACAAAAGGTGGTATTTTCTTTTACCCTACACAAGGCTGCCTTTTCTTTTACCTTACACAACGCGTTTTTTTTACCTTACAGAGGCGTTTTTTTTTTACCTTTCACAAGCGTTAAAGTGCAACCTTTTCCCATCCTTTCACCTGTAATCTACATATTGCGCTTCCTGTCACCGCTGATGTACTTGACAGTTTTGTGACAGATGGAAATTAAATTGTGGCAATACTAACATTCTGACAAGTAGGCCAATACACTTTGTGTTGCGCAAGCAGGAGATCCAGGTATTGTGTACCTCCATGAAAGGCACTGTTGGTGGCAACCTCAACCTGAATAGAACCAGGGCCATGCGAACTGGCGGACAAATGACAAGAACAAAACCAAACAAAGGATGCACACCACCTGGATAACACCGAATCCGGTATCTAACCCCGTGCAAATGACACGAGAGGCTGGTACATGTTGTGGCTGCAAGGACCCCACGTCATGTGCCACTCTCGCAGTGCTGGCTTTCACGCCAACAGAAGAACAGAGCATCTCGATGTCTCTGGCTTGCATTTTGCTGTTACTGATCTGGACTTTCAAGTCACAGAATGCCAAGTACTGTTGTATGTCGAATGGTATGGAGTCAATCTGCAGTTAGGATGGGGGCAGGAAAACGTGTTGATTTCGGATCCCAGTCGGTGTTTGGCCTGCTTCAAAATAGAAACAGGAGTGCTCATTTGTCTATACTGCATTGGAGACCCTTTACATACACTGAAAGTTGTTCTTCTTATCTAGTCGATGTAAGCCCACCCTGGACACCGCCTTTCAAGATAACCCCACTTCAACCTAATGATTGAATTTTCGATTGAAACGGAGCAAACGTGTTTTTAAACTAATGTACATGCGTTGTTAAGGAATCTAACATTTTGTTTGCTTGAAAAGTAACTTTGTGGCGCACTAGTGTGGATTAGAGGTTTTGCCGTCTTTATTTATGCCAGTAAAATATTTCATAAGAATCTGCTCGCTAGAAATAACGTGAGTAGGCGGCACAAAGAAGGAATTCACTGCATGCCATGTCTCTGGGCCCATGGAGGCCCAGAAAGAAATGTCTCAACATGGTTTCTGCTGTAGTGGTCTGCTCTAAGGACACTTCTTGGATACATTTGTTGTGATGTTAACTCTTTTCCCTTCCCTGGTCATCACTCATGGACCAAGGCCTGTCCCTACAGGATTCCTACTTTCCACTTATCCATCAGCAACTTTCCAGGTTGTGTCTCTCCTCTGTGATGGCGGCTGGGCTGTGTGATTTCCATGGTGATGCGCTTCTTGGAGTGGAGTGCACAGTTTATGCAGTGCCTTTTGCTTTGTGCCAGGGTACATCCTGGGCACAGAGGTGTCATTGTACAAGGTATAAGTTGCACCAGGTGTAATCAGCTACTGCCCAAGTCATTGACCCCGGAGGTTGTGCAGCTTTGCTGTGCCTGGGAAGGAGGAATGTTCATACATCTACCGGGAAGGTATCCTGTTTACCCGTCACAGAGTGCCCTATGCCTGCAGATGTTTTTCTGCAGCCCTCTAGTTCCACAATGCCAGTTTCCATGCAAACCGCAGTCATAAACCGCAGTCATAAGTCACAGATGCGTAGCAGTGTTTCTTGGAAACCATTTGAGCGGAGAAATCGCTCTTGTGGAAGAGCTAGATCTATTATTATAATTGTTGTGTATCAGAATGGCATATCATAAAACATGTAACCGCGGGTTACATGTGGGGTGTCACATCTGTAGCACTTGCCTCTATTTTGGTTTAGGGTGTGGAAGAGTGAAAAAACATTTGGATCTCCTGAAGTTGGAATCCTTGATTACTTCAGAAGCCTCCAGGTCTGAAGCGGTATCAAGATGAGAACTGGGAAAATGTTGGAGGGATTCTAATGCCTATGAACAAGAGGTAATGGGGTTCAGACCCCTGGCTGTGGATACTCTGTCAAATTCTAGAGATGAGGGAGTTGGGTGTGGTAAATGCATAGTTGCTACACTGTATAATCTTACCCTGCCTTCCTGTAGATGTAGCAAATGCTGTGTTGCCAGTAGAGCCTGTGCATAGTGAATATTCCCTGTTGATGTACCCGAACTCCCATGATGAAGTGTTTGCCAAGGCGTTCTCTTGTCTGATGCTCAGACTAAATCCCATTGGTGTACATAGGGCCACCGTTCATCACTTAGAAAGGATGTCCCTAGAATGTCTGGCCCCTCCATTATAATGCAACTCACATGCTAGTCTGCTATCCTTCAGGCATACAGAGGATGGTATGGCCTTCCTCCGGGGGTTGGTCAATCTGTTCTTGTAACATCACTTTTTCTCGGTGATGTCAGTGCATGGCTGCTTCCAGGCCTGCATGTTTAGGAGAAAGAAGCCACTGACAGAGAGAGAGACTGACAGACAGAGAGACTGACTGACAGAGAGAACAGAAACTAAAGAGGGCCCATGGAGCTTTGTTTACTTTTCTGTTGTCTCCATTTCTTGCTCTTTCCAGAACACCTCAAGCAGTAAATAAGAGGCCGTCGAAAGTCCAAGGTTAGACACGCCTGTGATGTCACTGGGTGTGAAAGGGAGTGACATGTCGCTTTTGTCACCCATAACATTTTGGCGAATCGATGTCCATGAGGGTCCGGACCCCCTCTTCCGGGGCCCCCACCTACGCTCCCTGCACAGGGCCACCATGAGCCTAGAGCCGGCCCTGAAGAAGGCAAAGAAGAAACTTGACCTGCCCTCATTTATGCTTTCCATTAATGTATAGGATGAAAAGCAGTGTGCAAAGGTGTGCTTGCCTAAACGTATTCATTTAATAAGAATTGAAAAAGCTAGTAGGTCTGCATAGGGTGCCCGCCTTTTTGAATTTGCAATTTCTTGCTTTGTTGTGCCATGGTGTTTGCAAAATATTATTGTTGAGGAAGCTTCTGGACCCTTGCCAATCTAAAAAGAAACATTGGCTAAAAGCAAATATATGTTATAGTCTGAAAAAAAGCCCACACTGCCATCATAGTCCTGGAATTAAAGAAAACTATTTTGTGGGTGAGTATACTCCTTGTGAAGAGAAAAATGCGGGCACTTACAGTGAATTTAACCAATGACTCAAATGGGCTGACCCTTCTCCCCGTGCTTTAGTGCTCGAAAGACAATATGAACGATACAATGCTAGACCAATGGATGAAGAGGAAAGGCTAAAACCCCAATAAGGCAGTAAATTATATATATGTTTTTAATAAAATCAAATGCGCTTCACTAATGGGAGACCCAAAAATGATTGTATGTGGATGTATTAGTGAGCGATTCCCCACGACAAGGCTATATCTGGAAGGGGGTAGGCCGGTGGCAGAATCACAATACGTCCGACTCGATCAGAGTGCCTCCTTAACCCCTTGCGCGCTGGCCGAATTTTTGTGCTGTGCTCGTGAAATAAAGAGTGGCCGTCCTCCGCACACGCCCACCATGACGGCCGGGGGCTGTCCGCAGCACGCAAGAGGTTAACTAATGTGTCTAACTTTTTAGTTAGACGGGGCCAGTTAGGGCACTTGCCAAATTACTTCGCAGACCACTCCACCCCTAGGCTTGTGGAGAAGTGTGGCTCAGGGGTTAGAGGCAGCAGACCTGGAAGCTGAGATCGGCCCTGGACCAGGGTTCAATTCCCTGCCTCGGCAGGTCTTGGGCTAAAAATTCCACGGACGCGATAATTCTCGCTCCGGTGCCTTCTCGACTCACGGGTTCACACTCTGCGACTCTGGGCAATAGCTTGCTTAATCTCGACAATGGCCCCTCGCGGCGGGATGCCTGGCTTTCACCTTGTGGATACCGTGCCGGGGCTATCTCACAGGGGAATACCAGGACGGGTTCCCTAAGCAAGCGCCGGGACACCCACTGCGGGTAGCTGTGCGCTATATAAGCTCAAATACATTTACATTTACATTTGTGCAACTGCCAAGGAAGCTGTGCATTAAGTCTGACACGCAGGCACACGCACAGTGACACAGACACACATACACAGGCCCACTCTTCTATGTGGCAGCTATTGACTTTGCCAATGTCTTCTAACCATGTTGTAGAGCACCGTGACTGCTGAGCAGCATGGCTAAAACTATTTAAAAAGCTATGTGATGTGGTAACTGGAAGGTAAAAAAAAAAGCACTATTACCCCAACAGCCTTTTTAGGTTTCGCCTGGGGCACGGAGCTCCTAGCTCCGCCCCCAGGAGAAATCTTATGTCTCTACAGTGTACTGCTTAGTCCCGCCCTCTGTTCCATTGGCTAGCTCCATAAATGGAGGCTAGCCATTGGAACAGAGATCTGTCTGTCATGGCCGGACCAGATTCGTGGGCGTTCCTACATTTTTTTCCCTCTCCGCCCTTTTTGCATCGTCATCGGGCGGTGGGCGGAGTTTCGTTTTTTTTTTGGGTGTTTGTTTTCGTCATTATGCCGACCACGGCCGCCGAAAGAAGTCCAGGTGAATGCCCGATCCCGCCCCCCCTCCCGCTGACCGTGTGCTGTTCCCGCCCCCCCTGTCTGTGTCCGACCCCCCCTCCCGCTGTCCGTCCCCCCTCCCGCTGTCCGTCCCCCCTCCCGCTGTCCGTCCCCCCTCCCGCTGTCCGTGTGCCTGTAGGTGCTTGTTGGTATTCTCTGCAAGTCCTCTGTCTTCCACTGCAATCCCGTGGGACCGAGCATTTTCTACAGCATACAGCGGAGTGGCACGAGGCATCTGACTTTCTTCTGCTTGCTTAGATTAACAGGGCCACGTTTGAGCCCCTGAACATGGAGCGGCCGAGACGTCACATTCAAAGCAGATCCTCACGGGATCCCGTTTGCAAATGACTGCGATGAGGCGAATGACAAACACATAAATGGCTGAAACGTATTTAAATAGTTGAGGCAGAGTGCTTGGGAAGAGCGAAAATATGTAATATTTATTTGAAGAGAGTTTTAACGAAATGTCCATTTTCTAAACATCTCTCAATTTTTGAATCACATTTCAAACCTCTGCGCGCGCGCGCGCACGCACGCACGCAAGCACACACACACATCATTTCACCGCTCAAAGCAGTTTCTCGTATAGATGGCCACAATTCCCCTGAAAACAAATCAGCAGCTTTTGCCCCTAATCTCACTGCCTCCTAACTGGAACAAGCTGTGCTTGGAAGAAATCCTGCAACTACAATGTATGTGACAAGAATAACAAAAATGTAAATCATATGTCAAAGTAAAAGCCATCATTGGACACATTTTTCCTGCCACCATATGCTTTTGGGTTTCGATGTCCGTGTGCTTTCCTGCCCCCCCTCCCGCTGTCCGTGCCTTTCCTTGTTGTTTCTCTGGTGTGAAAGTCACCAATGACCAGGTGGGAAAGCGGAGAGGGAGTTACTGAGCTTCGAGGGTGATGCTGACACAGGGATGTAAGAAGGGTGTGGTAGTGAAGGGAAGTGAGGGGAATTTAGGGGATGACGTATTGATGAGCGGTGGAAGGAAGTGAAACAAGCGGGTGTCCAGAGGGTAACCATTTGATAGGCGAATACTTGGCCAAAGGGGGTTTAACTAATTTTTCTAATTCGCATTTTGTGAACCCCAAATATCTGGATGTCATTTGGATTTATTAATGTATTAGGCAGAAAGCCATGGAGTTCAATGTGCAATGTTTGTTTGTGCTAAGCTTTGCTTCCTGATTTGCTGGTTTGAGGAGTACAGGTGGTAAACTATTTTTCGTACATATTTTGTACTAACATTTTGTTCGCTGCCAACCTATAGCTTTTGATACATTTAAATCCAGATGAAAAATTGAGCGCCGTGTGCTCTTTATTCTCTGGAAGTGCACGTGTAAAAAGAATGCAGAAAATGTGGTTAGTTTCCTTGTACTTTAAATGAGTCGCTGGAGGGGGAGGTTGCAAGGAGTGAAAAGGCTGTTCTTTGACATGGTCTAAAGGTGTATTTTAGAACACGTCTGTCAATTTTTTTAAGGTGCGTAACAAATCGCCTTTGAGGAGTACATGTGGTAAACTATTTTTCGTACATATTTTGTACTAACATTTTGTTCGCTGCCAACCTATAGCTTTTGATACATTTAAATCCAGATGAAAAATTGAGCGCCGTGTGCTCTTTATTCTCTGGAAGTGCACGTGTAAAAAGAATGCAGAAAATGTGGTTAGTTTCCTTGTACTTTAAATGAGTCGCTGGAGTGTTTGTTTTTTATGTTCGACTGAGACATATAGTTGCAAAATCTTTCATATGAACATGTGGCGTCTCAAGAGGGAAGACCGTATCATGCTGCAGTTGTTATTTTAATCCAAATCACAAGCATTAGTAGAGGTGATAAACCCAGCCACAGTATTTATTGGCAGATTTGAGTAGTATATTTGCGCCCTGCTGCTTAGATTCGGCTGGTATTTTACTTTACATGTCACTTTAATATATTCTGGCCAATGTGTTCTTAATATGAAGTATTGACTGGTCTCTCTCTAACCAAAAAAACACTGCTAACTGGTGTTTTGATTTCACAGTGTGCACTTTAGAGAATCCAGGGGTTCAAATGTCCCTTTAACATCTTATTTTTAGTACGTAAGCATAAAATTACGTTTTAAGTCTCTGCACATTGTAAAGTTTTTTTTAAACTGACGGCGGAAATATAGGATCGTGTTATGCTTTTATCAGTAAAGCATTTGGATGAGACATTTTCCTTCCCTCTCATTAATTCTGCTTTCTTGTTATCTCTTACTTGCCTTCTTATCTCTTCACTGTCTTCAAGTCTCTCTCTCTCTCTCTCTCTCTCTCTCTCCCTCCCATGCAGGAATGACTTTCTAAATAGTTCCAGACCAAAGTCTGATTTGGCTTATCAGGATATGAAATTAGTAGTGGGAGTTGGTATGTTCCTGTTAGGAGAATATGCAAATGCGTTAATATTTTGTGAATTCAAATTAATCTTCTTTGAGGGTTGTGACCAGGGATCTGTACTGTATACGTGTGTGTTCCAGGATGGTAGGTGTGCCTATTGCCAAGCACAAAGTAAATGCTGGTGGTATGAAGTATTGTTGAATTTGACTATATCCAGTTGGGGCTGGTTGGATAGTGCATGGCGTGTCCTGTACAGTGCTGCTTAAAATAAACTCAGTAATTCACACCTATATGTCTTATCTGGACTGTGCTGGGTTTATGACCTGTGTTCCGGCTTGTGTGTCTTATGTATAGTTTGTAAACACAACAAGATGATGGGTGGAGTGCTGCAACTTTTCAACCTCTCCTCCCAAGGGCTGTGAGAGCTGTGTGGGCTGTGAGAGCTGTGTGGGCTGTGAGAGCTGTGAGAGCTGTGTGGGCTGCGAGAGCTGTGTGGGCTGCGAGAGCTGTGTGGGCTGCGAGAGCTGTGTGGGCTGCGAGAGCTGTGTGGGCTGCGAGAGCTGTGTGGGCTGCGAGAGCTGTGTGGGCTGCGAGAGCTGTGTGGGCTGCGAGAGCTGTGTGGGCTGCGAGAGGTGTGTGGGCTGTGAGAGCTGTGTGGGCTGTGAGAGTTGTGTGGGCTGAGAGAGCTGTTGGCAATGTAAATAACAATGCCATTTATTTATAAGTAAAAAAAAAAAGAAATGTCATGAACAATGCCAATAGCTCTAACTTTTCCAAAGGCGAAACCCTTGCATTGTAAATGCTTGTTTTTCCTATGCGGATGGGAGGGTAACACAGTCACAGACAGTGGGAGGGTGGGAGAGAAGAGGTGACCTGGACAACAGGAGGGGTAGGGAGGTGGAAGGAAGAGGCAGCACAGATAACTGGAGGTTGGGGGATACGAGGGAATAAGCAACACGGACAACGGGAAGGTGGGGAGGGAGGGGAAAAATACTGTGAACAATGGGTGGGTGTAGGGTGGGAGGGAAGAAACACAGACAATGGTGGGGGGGGGGGAAGAAGAAGTAACAGACACCAGAGGAGAGTGGGTAATAGGAGGGAAGAAGCATGTAGGATGACTGTGCTAGAAAGACGGAAAAATAGTACCCCAATCACATTGCCAGCAGAGGAAAGACCCTGATCTTGATGAAGCAATAAATACTTGGTCCATGCTCCAGATGATAGAAGAGGAAGTGAAGCTGGCACACGCTGATCACTTTGTAGGCAGCAAATGAGACCGACAGTGAAGCGAACTAATAGTAAGCAATGAACGAGCTCAAACTCAAAGCCCCATCTAGAAAACAATAGCGCTGTCACAGGGGAGACCCAAAAAGGAGTAAATCAACAAGATCAGTGCTTACTGCTTTATATTATATAAACGGTTATGGACTCAGACTATCTCACTAAAAGAAAACAATTTAGAACGAGCACCTGCACATTGTTGTTAGACTGCCAACTGAAGGCGGTCCCCATGGGAGTGATGCCTGGACCGCAGGGGGTGCCCCTAAATTTTTTTTTTTTACCTGCTTGGCCTGTATTTTTAAATACAGGCGTGTTACACTATTAAGAAAACCAGTAAAAGCCGGTATTTTTCACTTCTGAAATGTAAAACTAAAACAGCAAACACATGAAGAAATCAGCTAGTACGTCTCTGAGAGCTCTCTTAATCGTTTAAGATTGATCGAGTAGAGGAATAATTGTCCTGTTATAAAAGAATCGTGACAATTCCACGGGAATTATTTTTCACCTCCCAGCTTTTGGCTGTTCTGGAATAGGAACATGGAAACCGATAGCAGGTATGTGTTTGTCTAAGAAAGGTGGCGGCAGTGTGCCGAGCTGCGAGCGGCCTTGTTAGGGAAGGTGCTCGCCTTTCACCCACAGACAGTCCCTCCCTTCAGCAGGCCGGTTATTATCTTATCTGTTCAGAGCATCCTGCCGTGGGCAGAGGCCCCGTGTGTATTTTCAGTTTGTTTATCGACATCTGGCTTACCACTTGGCACACGTTGCTTTTTAGGCTGTCCAGAGAGGTCAGTGGACTAACTCACTGTAGTGATCTGTGTGTAATCCTAAAGTTGCAGACTTAATTCCTGCTGTGTTTTCTCAGCCAATCATCAATCTGAATTCGATTCATCAATTCCCATTCACGCCAGGGATTGTAACATCTCCAGTGCTTTAAGCCGTAGGTGCTAGAGTATTCAATCAGCCACCCTGAAAAAGTGAGCAGAGCTGTAGTGACAACCCTTTAAAACGACATGAAAGCAAGTGGATTTACAGCGCTCTCATCCATGGCAGAACTCAAAATGATGCCCCCCCCACCTGCATAACTAATTTATTTATTTATCGAGTTTTGTGTAGCATGAACTTGATACGAAGGTATCAGAGCGCTTCGCAGAGTTTGCATAGCAGCAATTACATGAGTTACATTTGGTGTAAATATATATACATAGTGAAAGCCTGTAAACTAAGTATACGGAAGATATCGGTATATGTTGATGGTGCAGTTTTAAGGAAGATACAGTATAAAAGTATATAGCACTGTATAGAGTTAGCAAGGCAGGAAGTGCACAAATTACATGTGCGGTAAATAAAAATACATAATATGTGAAGGAAATTTACGACGGACATTAGTGCACATGGGCAATGTTTGTGGTAGACGGCATGTGAGGTAGATGCAGTATATTTATATATAGCGTTTTACAGAGTTAGCACAGAAGCAAGTGCATGAGTTTCACGTGGAGTAAAAAAAAAACATAATGACAATATATATAAAAGTAGTTTTATAAAGAGAGGCTCCTGAACCTACCACATCTCACAGATATTCATTGGAGTTGTGCCGCATGCGGGCTCCTTGAGGTGTTGGGACCCCCTGAAGGGTTGGTACCCCTTCACACCACAGGGGCTGCAGAAGCCTGTGTTGCGCACCTGCACTCATCAGGCTAGGCTGTTCAGCACAAAAAAAGGACAAGTGGAATCAGCCATTGGAGGCATGACACCACTGCTGCACTTATTCCAGCATTGGAGATTGCCTTGTGGCTCAGGAGTGGCGCTTTACGACAGCACCTGACTGCCAGCCACGTTTGCGTGTGCAGACTGGACGGGTTTCAACCCTTGCATCGCATCACAGTTGGCCCCTATCCACCTGCACAGATGATGATTATTTACAGCGAGGAGGCTAGTTAAGTCTATTAGCCACGACATATGGATTTCACAAAAATTATAAGAATAATATACTTACTCATAAGGGCTTTCAGACAAAGCTCTTCATCTGTTGGTGTGTTGTCATTCATTTATGTCCTCCTTTCACCCGTTACAGCATACAGCATGGGCAATGGGTCAGCCGACTTCAGCCATTATTGCACTGTGAGTGACGACATTTTGCTGTTTCGTATGTAACACATCCACTGAAAGTACTTCAGTGCAAGGGATTACTACGGCAACGTGTGCTTTTTGAGATGAGATAGTTTTTTTACTGCTAGACACCTTATTTTATAATAGCGAGGGATCTGCACTTCTCCAAGAAATACAATTCTACCAAAAAAAGACAAAAAAAGCATTGACAAAGTCAAAAGGACCCCAGCGAACACCAGTCTTTTTGGCTTTGTCAATGCTTCTTTTCCCAGTGCCATTCCACCTGCCACAGTGACAGCTGTCCACACCACCTAATTGGCACCAAGAACAGAGCATACGCATGGCATGGCTGGGATTCATGACTGTAAAGTTTATAGAGAGTGAGTGACAAGTCTCAGCGCGACGTTCAGATGTGAACACGAGATGGATCTGAAATCTAGTGATGGTTGTAAAATGTGGGTTCCGTAGTAGTGTGCTACTTGCCGAAAAAGTGCTTCCACACCGCATCAGGGGTAGCAAGCACTATATAAATGCAAACCTTTTTCCCTTTTCTATCCCTCCACTATCCTTCTTAAGCCAAATAACTGACTAACATCCACCACTCAAAATTTTTCATATTTCACTATACTAATTCAACACTAATCCTTTATGGGATCCGGAGTAGCGTGCTACGTGTTGAAAAAGCACTTTGCTGCCTCGTCATTGGTAGTAAGCACTAAATAAACACAATTACAATACAATGACTAGATCACTGAAAACGACATCACACATGATATGGCCCGATATCTTGATAGGAAATCACGTTACATGGTAAGTGGACCTGGATCAGAGAGAAAATAGCGAATTGGCTTGGGGCCCTAGTCCCTCACTATAAATGAATGTAATTTGCACTGTGTCTTGTTTTAAGTTTTTTAAACATAGCTGACCGCTAACATGCCCTGCTTCCTGGAACCTGTTGGTAGTTCTCTTTTTTGCATGTGGCTCTAAATGTCACTTTTTATCAGGTTCAATCCACAGCTTTACCGAAAGCAGTAGGACCTACTGAGAATTCCATAGGGTGTACTTTGCTGAAAAGGCAGTAGTGTACATCCTAAATGAGCTAGGTTGGCATGACCATGAAGTATGCAGGCGCGAGGTGTGGGGTGTGCTGTGTGGAGCTCGAGGTTTGAAGCTGTAGGTGGGGGAGGTCACGTGTGTAGAGCTGGTAGAATGGAGGTGTGGACTGGGGAGCTATGAGCTGTGCAGAACGGGGGGTCTGATTTCTTTATTTCTTTTTAATGGAATGAAGACAGAGAGAAGGGAATGTGGGATGTGTTGAGCTATGAGCTATGGAACTTGGAGGTGTGGAAATGGGAGTTGTGGAGCTATGAGGTGTTGTCCTGAGAGATGTGGGGCTACAAGCATGGTGCTGGGTTTTATAGTGCTATGAGGCGTGTAGCTGGGAGGCGTGGTGCGGTCTGGTGTGGAGGAGGGAAGTGGGAGGTGTGGTGCTGGTAGTGTGCGGTCTTGTGAGGAGATGAGCTGAGAGGAGTGAAGTGTGGATCTTGGAGATGTGATGACTGGCTCTAGGAGGAGTGAGGTGTGTATCTGTGGGCCAGGCTGGACCAGGGTGGGAATAGTAAAATGTTCACCATGTAGCTACCAAGCGAATTTTCAAAAAATTAGTCCGTGTGGAAGTGGGACAGTTTCCGCTGCTGCTGGCCACTGAATTACTGCAGATGAGGCTTCCAGAAATGAAAACCATAGGAGCATGTGTCCATAAGAATGCCTGCATACTCCTTCTTGCTCTCGTTATGACTCAGTTTGATTTCCTATTCTTTAAAAGTTATTGCATTTGAATATCTAATGGAAAATATGTTGCAAAAAGTTCGCATTCCTGATCATCTGTGTAGGAAGGTGACAAAATTTGCCAGGGCCCCAACAGGGAGTGTTTCTTGGAATAGACCTTAATGAAAATCCATTCTTTATTTCAGTCGATGTTCCTTACTGGTGCACCCCCCCCCCCCTCACTGATAGGTCGGGACACTTTAATCAACTTGTCCAAATTAATTATTATGTATTTGATAACACCCCTCACTGGATAGGTGATGATTATAATCAGCGTGGTAATCCAAGTAGTTAAAATGAGGCAAACGAAGACTACATCAAGCAAAAAAAAAAACTGTGTAATTTCATAAGTAAAGGCTGAGGCAAAAATAAATTGGTATTCATCATACCTGGACTGATCTTAAAATACGAATGCCTGCAGATTAACTAGATTGTCGGCAAGTCAAGAGAGAGTCCACCATCAGAAAGCAGTCTGAGATTTCACTTTCACTCTTTTCAGCTAATGTGTTGGCCTAAAAACTCACTAAGCTTAGTGTGGCCGGCATTGCACTCACTGCATAGGTGTCAGTTAGCACCTATGATCTAAGGGGAGCAACTAATATGAATTTAGCCTTCAAGAAACAACGTCCCAGGACTCTGTTTCCTACTGATGAAGGGGCAGTGGTAACCTGAAATGCGCTGAAGATTCTGCAATCATTTTATGGGGAAGTAGGCCTGGGCAGTTAACACTGCTCCGCTTGCTGAGTTCGCAGAGATTTCCACACTGTGCACTCTGCGGAGTACGCGCAGTTCCAAAAAGCTCCGCTCAGCTGAGTTTTTTCCTCACTCACCAACGTGAGTGCGAGCGAGGAAAATCCAATGCTAGACCACCTTTCAGCGAAATTTCTGAAAGCGGGCAGTCCACGGATGGTTGCGACTGCTGGTGTTGAGAAACCATCCATTCGTGTTGAGGAAGCTGCCGCTCAAGTAGAAAATCTACCCCAGTAGCAGAAAGAAGCAGTGCCCTCTTGTGCTGGGTATAGTGCAGTTTGCGCAGATTTTCCAGTGCAGAGAAAGACCAGGCACTAAAAATGTGTGCGAACGGTGCAACCTAACACTGACACTTGCGGAACTACACATAGTGCAGTGCAGTTTTTTGGGAAACTTCGAGAAACTCTGCCCAGGCCTGAGGGAAAGTTGATTATATAAAAGTGGTCACATTCAGAGCAGTCAAAAGTGGGTGGTGGAGGGGAATTATTCTTGCCTCAGCCCATGCTTGACTATAGCCCTGCGTTTGTTCAGGAACTTATTTTGAAGCAACCTTGCACTGCTTATTAATTGTATAACATTGGATGGTGCCAGAGACTGGAGCTGCTGCGCATTCTTTCTACCGGGAGGATGATTTTTATGGCCTGACTTGACAGGGCAACAGTCCTAGACCATTATGTGCGCATCGCTAGAAAGAGGCATTGGCTCCACCCACATGTTGGGAGCCCAGGGTACATGTTTTGATTGGACCGAAGTTGTGTGCATCCACAAACAAAATGCTTGCCCTCCACACAGCTGTGATCATTTTGTTTATTTATCCTGCTGCCTGAGCTTGAGGTTGATTCTACTTTTCAAGAAATAAATGCTATTTTGCAACTTTCTGACTTGTAAAGAGATGGGGCACAAGAACATTCTGCACAATAGGTCCAGACCTGGTCTCAGCCATGCACTCTTTCCTAGTCATCATTTCATCAGGCAGGTGTTCAGCATCTTTACTTCGTGGCCATTGTTTTTCCGTTTCTCTGTGCAAGATACAGTGTTGTATATAATCGACAAATGAGAAAGAAAACGAAAGAAATGAGTAAGTTATTTTGGAAAGAAAGTAAATGGGTAACATTGTTCCAGAGATCTGTTGAAAGAGAGTTGATTCTGGAGCAGGTGTCTGAAAAATGTATTTATTTAATGCTAAGCATTACATTTAATCTGATTTAGTTAGTCAATAATATTTCTTCGATACAGCTGCACGGGAAATTGTAGACTGAGGTGTTTTTTAACTTGCTGTAGTACCTTGAATTTTCAAGGACGTAATTTCCTCATAACCTCCTCCTTACAAATGTATCCGTTTATGTTTTGTAAATCGAGGTCGTTTTAATAAGTTATAGGCAAAGTTAATAAACGAAACCACTCCTATCCTGACCGATTTTATTCGCCTTATTCTCAACACAACTGCATTTTCTAAACTCATATTTGTTTTAAAAGGGCTCTCCTTTGAAATAGTGCATCGCACCAAAACTTTAAAAGCTCTTCTCCTGAAGTTAGTTAGCTGTCCTGTTTACACGTTTCCGACATATGACTGCAAGTGGAGTGATGAACAAATGTCTGTGATCTGTTTGCAGTCTTAAGGTCGCTATATAAAACTTTATAAATAAATAAATACAATAAAATCGATTCGAATTTCCAAGAGCACACTTAGTTTTTCGTCCTTCTGAAGTCGATAAAATGAGTACCTCTTGATTAGCATCAGCTTCTGGTACTATAAATAGGAGACAGATGTGTGCATTCTATATGTACTTATTTCCACCCGTCTGTGCGCTCCAATGCACTCCAAAGAGATTCTAAAAGTCCCGGAGAATAATACAAATATTTTTCTCAGCAGTTACAGAAATGTTGATGACAGAATTACCAATTCCAATTCCAAAAATTCTTTATTTCGGCCACATAGGCCATAAAAGATGCAATAAAATACAATACATACATATATTACACAATAAAATACAGTATAAAAAATACACGATATTATATATAAAAAGTTTGGGGGACTGCATGGGGTAAGGACTGCACAGGTGTACCAGTTCAGGGGGACATTTTGTTCCTTATTACCCAAGCTGCCATTAGAAATTTTGAGACAGCAAAGACAATATGTCCCAGGGTATTGGTTTTCATGACCCTATAGGCTTGTTGATACTCCCGAAAGCCCAGGTTTCGGCACATCGGTGCTATCCATCGCTTCCTGGGGCTCTGGTACGCGTGGCAAACAAACATTATGTGCAAATCATCTTCATCCTTGGTTTTGCAGCAAGGACAGAGTTTGTCACCCCCTGTGGACCATTTGTGGGTGAATACTTTAGTGGGGAGTGTGCCAAACCTCCATTGCAGGAACAGTTTCCTCGCCAAAAGAGGAAAAATAAAATCCATAAAAGATTCAAAAAGGTAAGAATTTTTGGATTCAATAAAACGTCCCGTCAAGGTGCCACTGGTATGGGCATTATCCATGTCAGCCAGATTTTTGTTTCTGTAGAGCTGGGCAAGAGTTTTACGCGTGATCCTTTGGCAACCCTGAGCTGGATCATCCCAGAGGTCTGGCAAGTTCAAACTGAGCAATTCTGATTTGATATAAGCCAGCCAGGGGATATTGTTGCTGCCATTCAGCCTCAGAACATGGGTGAGGTCCTGCCTGTAGTGATACAGTTCCTCGGTAGACCATATCCGGTGCCAAAACTTCACGGGTTTCGATAGGAGATCTTCAGCAATGGAATGTATCCCCAAATCCAATCTTAGGGGGAGGAGTGGCGTGCCTTGCGGGAGAGCAAGTAGGCGTCTCAGAAAACTGTTTTCCACCGCTGCCAATGCCTTCCCTGCTTTGTGACCCCACAACTCGCTGCCATACATGGCTGCTGCCTTCGCTTGGGATCTGTATGTTTCAAGGGCCGGGCTTACAGGCTTGAAGGTGGACTTATTTACCACCTTCAGGAGTGCACCTGCTAGCTGGGATAGTTTCAGTCTTGATCTCGCTATCTGGCAGTCCCAAGCTAAGTTTTCTTGTAGCGTTACCCCCAGATATATAAAGGTCGAGACCCTCTCAAGACTAACTCCCCCCAGTTTTGGGTTGGGTCTGGTTCTGGCAGGGGGGTTGAAGATCATAAACTTGGTTTTATCTGTATTGACCTCCAACCCATGTTGACGACAGAAAAGGCCAAAACCATTCACAACCCTCTGGATCCCCATGGGGGATTTGGAAAGCAGGAGGGTATCGTCAGCAAACATAATTGCCGGAACCCTCCTGCCTGCCAAAACCGGGGCATCATTGTCCTCAACAGTGTCAAGATGTTGAATGACGCTGTTGATGAAAAGGCAGAACAGGGTCGGCGCCAAGACACAGCCCTGTCTGACTCCTCGGCGGACCGGAAATTTGCCCGAGAGCTTGCCATCCCTCCCACACCTCACTTGGGCATAGTTGTTTTCGTGCAGCCTGATGATAATGCTAAGGAGGTGGGGGGGCACTCCTAGCTTCTGCAGAACCTCCCAAAGTTTCCCTCTGGGAACTAGGTCAAAGGCTGACCTCAGATCCACGAAGACCATGTACAGTCTCCCTCCCTCTATAGTTACAGTCTTCCAGTATAGGAGAAGAAGGCGGAAGATCTGGTCCATGGTTGACGTGTTCTTTCTGAAGCCAGCCTGGAGGGGGCTCATAATGTCATTGTCCTCCACCCAGTCCAGGAGGTGATTAAGGATGAGGCGTGCAAAGAGCTTTTGGGGTACATCTATTAGGCTAATAGGCCTGTAGTTGGCGGGGAGCAGAGTAGATCCCTTCTTGTGGATCGGAACAATCTCTGCCCCCAGCCACGACCCAGGGATTGACATACCTCCTAGGATGGCATTAAAAAGAATAAGAAGGTATGGACCCCAGATGTCCATATGATGCCTAAACAGATCCCCAGGTAGCCTGTCCAGACCTGGCGCCTTCCCCGATGATAAGTGCTTCAGGGCTGCCTCCACTTCCCCCAGGGATAGTTCCATTTCACAATCCCGTGTGCCACAGGGCACAAACAGGGCTGTGACAGGGCAGAGGTTGGTGTCTTGATAGAGCTCCCCATAGTGGGCCTCCCAAACCTCGGGGGCAATATTGGGTTCCACTGCTTTTTTAAGTTCCCCTGTGCCATTATTGACAAGGGCCCAGAATTTGCGGGAGTCCCTGACTTTTAGGGCATCATGAAGATCATGCCAGTGATTCCAGTCCCACTCGGTCCTGGCAGTTGCTAACACAGCTTTGTAGTATTTCCTAAGGTCACGTACCTTGGCCTTGTTTGTCCCCTCTTCTATTGCAGCAATGAGCTCAGTCTTTGCTGCCCTACAAGAGGAGGTGTACCAGGTGGGAACATGGGTCTTTTTCTTTCTATTGGGCACCACCGGGTAGAATACCTCAGCCAAATCTCTTACAAGATCCTGATGGATATCGCCCAGTTTCTCATTGTATTCCGGGGTTCTTGGTGCATTTAGAAGTGCATCCACCTCCATGAACCTTGGGAGTGCCAACTCGTATAGCTTGCTAATGGTCTCTTCTGAGCTCACAAGCTTCCCCCACTTGACCCTGCGCCTATTGGTTGTAAGGACCAATTCCCCCGTGTCTCCCCCTGGATGAAATTTATTTAAAAAGTCAAAGAAAATTTGCAGATTTTTCGAGACCGTACTCTACGCATAAACCAGACACACAGAAATGGGAAATGTGTTCTAGAGTTTGCAAAGACAAAGAACGTGGGTTGGAGCCGAAGCGGCTGGAGGGGATAGAAGTAACATTAGAGCTGACCACAGAAGGAGTGCTAGGGTGGGGATACTGTGGGAGTAAAGACGGAGGGTTTAGAACGGTGATACACACAAAGACAATAAACAAGAAGTGGAATTGTTGGTGGATGGAGAAGAGGGGGAAACAAGGAAATTAAGCAGAGGTTCATATGAGCAGAGAAATAAGATTTTGTGAGAAACAAAGGGGAGAGAGAAGCAGTAGTCAACAGAGCAAATGTTAATAACGAATGACTGGTTTGACTGACAATTGATGGAGGAATGATTCGCTTGAAGGCTGTATTGTCAGGACCTAAAGTGTGTGAACAGATTAGACGTTGGAGAATAAGACTCACTGAAGAAACAGCAGTTGTTATGTGGTTGGAATAGTGATGCTGAAGAATGAAGCAGGGAAGTAAATGTACATGTTATTAGGCTTGTTAGGATTTCAGCGAAGTGAATGGCAAGATGTCTAATGACAAACAGCACTAAGACAGTCGGAGACAGTGTCCCGGAGAACAGAGGGGCGGGAAACAAAAGAGAGTTAGACTTTGCATGAATAGACATAGAAGAATTGACACACTGCAAGCTAATTGTAAGGGACGCAGGGCTGAGTCCTAGGGAATGGCTTAATAAAGAGAGAAGGAAAAGCTGGAGTGGTTTACTCAAGATACTTATTTATGCAACAAGATTAGTGCCGTGCTAGTACTAGAAAGTGAAAACAGACTGAAGAGAAGAATAGAAGATCTACAGTATAACTAGTTGCTGATGGATAGCAGAATAACAAAGTTTAGAGTGAAGAGAAGCGGTGAGGTCCTTACTGACTGACGGTGGAGCTGTCTCACTAGACTGAGCAGGCAGGAGCCAGACTGTAAGAATCGGAAAAGACCGAGTATTGCGAGTGGAAAAGATGCTCGACACATGGGAGAAATAGGAGAAGCGTGGCTTGAGAAGAAGTGTCGGGAGTTATCTTTTACAGAATAGGTATGATAACTACATGCTGAAGGGAGAAGGGACTATAAACAGATCAGAGGCATTACATACTGGATTCAAGCACAGCATTAGACTGGGATCAAGTAGAGAAGGATATGGTTCTGGAGTCTGGATTAGGGGTATGGAAAGTCAGTAATAGGGTGTGTTTGAGAAAGAAAGAAAGCTTAGTCTCAAAGAGGGAATCGGGTCTTCAACCTCTTGAGATATTTGTGTTCAATGAAAATCATCCCGTGATACTAATATGATCAGTGTTTTAATAATGACTACATCAGAAAAGATTACATTGGTGGCCACCTTATGGAAGATTATAAAAAATGACACCTCAGTGCAGCCTTGCCACCAGTACTCTGGCCGGAGAGCTCCTGATTGCGTCTGGAGGGCCCCCCTCCACTTGCTTGCAGAGCGCCCACCCCAAAGTTTTGTTACACCAGTTGCCTCTACATAGCTAATGCATAACAGATGTAGCTCAAATATCAGCTACAAATTTGGTTATGAAATTATGGGACTTGAAAATTTTCATATTTTCATCTCAAATAGTTAGTTTTCAATGTTGGTATACTTGTTTTAACTCAACCAGCCAACAGGAGGTGGGGGGGCACTCCTAGCTTCTGCAGAACCTCCCAAAGTTTCCCTCTGGGAACTAGGTCAAAGGCTGACCTCAGATCCACGAAGACCATGTACAGTCTCCCTCCCTCTATAGTTACAGTCTTCCAGTATAGGAGAAGAAGGCGGAAGATCTGGTCCATGGTTGACGTGTTCTTTCTGAAGCCAGCCTGGAGGGGGCTCATAATGTCATTGTCCTCCACCCAGTCCAGGAGGTGATTAAGGATGAGGCGTGCAAAGAGCTTTTGGGGTACATCTATTAGGCTAATAGGCCTGTAGTTGGCGGGGAGCAGAGTAGATCCCTTCTTGTGGATCGGAACAATCTCTGCCCCCAGCCACGACCCAGGGATTGACATACCTCCTAGGATGGCATTAAAAAGAATAAGAAGGTATGGACCCCAGATGTCCATATGATGCCTAAACAGATCCCCAGGTAGCCTGTCCAGACCTGGCGCCTTCCCCGATGATAAGTGCTTCAGGGCTGCCTCCACTTCCCCCAGGGATAGTTCCATTTCACAATCCCGTGTGCCACAGGGCACAAACAGGGCTGTGACAGGGCAGAGGTTGGTGTCTTGATAGAGCTCCCCATAGTGGGCCTCCCAAACCTCGGGGGCAATATTGGGTTCCACTGCTTTTTTAAGTTCCCCTGTGCCATTATTGACAAGGGCCCAGAATTTGCGGGAGTCCCTGACTTTTAGGGCATCATGAAGATCATGCCAGTGATTCCAGTCCCACTCGGTCCTGGCAGTTGCTAACACAGCTTTGTAGTATTTCCTAAGGTCACGTACCTTGGCCTTGTTTGTCCCCTCTTCTATTGCAGCAATGAGCTCAGTCTTTGCTGCCCTACAAGAGGAGGTGTACCAGGTGGGAACATGGGTCTTTTTCTTTCTATTGGGCACCACCGGGTAGAATACCTCAGCCAAATCTCTTACAAGATCCTGATGGATATCGCCCAGTTTCTCATTGTATTCCAGGGTTCTTGGTGCATTTAGAAGTGCATCCACCTCCATGAACCTTGGGAGTGCCAACTCGTATAGCTTGCTAATGGTCTCTTCTGAGCTCACAAGCTTCCCCCACTTGACCCTGCGCCTATTGGTTGTAAGGACCAATTCCCCCGTGTCTCCCCCTGGATGAAATTTATTTAAAAAGTCAAAGAAAATTTGCAGATTTTTCGAGACCGTACTCTACGCATAAACCAGACACACAGAAATGGGAAATGTGTTCTAGAGTTTGCAAAGACAAAGAACGTGGGTTGGAGCCGAAGCGGCTGGAGGGGATAGAAGTAACATTAGAGCTGACCACAGAAGGAGTGCTAGGGTGGGGATACTGTGGGAGTAAAGACGGAGGGTTTAGAACGGTGATACACACAAAGACAATAAACAAGAAGTGGAATTGTTGGTGGATGGAGAAGAGGGGGAAACAAGGAAATTAAGCAGAGGTTCATATGAGCAGAGAAATAAGATTTTGTGAGAAACAAAGGGGAGAGAGAAGCAGTAGTCAACAGAGCAAATGTTAATAACGAATGACTGGTTTGACTGACAATTGATGGAGGAATGATTCGCTTGAAGGCTGTATTGTCAGGACCTAAAGTGTGTGAACAGATTAGACGTTGGAGAATAAGACTCACTGAAGAAACAGCAGTTGTTATGTGGTTGGAATAGTGATGCTGAAGAATGAAGCAGGGAAGTAAATGTACATGTTATTAGGCTTGTTAGGATTTCAGCGAAGTGAATGGCAAGATGTCTAATGACAAACAGCACTAAGACAGTCGGAGACAGTGTCCCGGAGAACAGAGGGGCGGGAAACAAAAGAGAGTTAGACTTTGCATGAATAGACATAGAAGAATTGACACACTGCAAGCTAATTGTAAGGGACGCAGGGCTGAGTCCTAGGGAATGGCTTAATAAAGAGAGAAGGAAAAGCTGGAGTGGTTTACTCAAGATACTTATTTATGCAACAAGATTAGTGCCGTGCTAGTACTAGAAAGTGAAAACAGACTGAAGAGAAGAATAGAAGATCTACAGTATAACTAGTTGCTGATGGATAGCAGAATAACAAAGTTTAGAGTGAAGAGAAGCGGTGAGGTCCTTACTGACTGACGGTGGAGCTGTCTCACTAGACTGAGCAGGCAGGAGCCAGACTGTAAGAATCGGAAAAGACCGAGTATTGCGAGTGGAAAAGATGCTCGACACATGGGAGAAATAGGAGAAGCGTGGCTTGAGAAGAAGTGTCGGGAGTTATCTTTTACAGAATAGGTATGATAACTACATGCTGAAGGGAGAAGGGACTATAAACAGATCAGAGGCATTACATACTGGATTCAAGCACAGCATTAGACTGGGATCAAGTAGAGAAGGATATGGTTCTGGAGTCTGGATTAGGGGTATGGAAAGTCAGTAATAGGGTGTGTTTGAGAAAGAAAGAAAGCTTAGTCTCAAAGAGGGAATCGGGTCTTCAACCTCTTGAGATATTTGTGTTCAATGAAAATCATCCCGTGATACTAATATGATCAGTGTTTTAATAATGACTACATCAGAAAAGATTACATTGGTGGCCACCTTATGGAAGATTATAAAAAATGACACCTCAGTGCAGCCTTGCCACCAGTACTCTGGCCGGAGAGCTCCTGATTGCGTCTGGAGGGCCCCCCTCCACTTGCTTGCAGAGCGCCCACCCCAAAGTTTTGTTACACCAGTTGCCTCTACATAGCTAATGCATAACAGATGTAGCTCAAATATCAGCTACAAATTTGGTTATGAAATTATGGGACTTGAAAATTTTCATATTTTCATCTCAAATAGTTAGTTTTCAATGTTGGTATACTTGTTTTAACTCAACCAGCCAACAGCTGATTGTCCACATAGAGAAGGATCTCGCCGAAATGCTAAGTTCTCAAGGTGCATGATCAAGATTGCTGATTGGATGAAGAGGAATTTCTTACAACTGAACTACTTTAAAACAGAGATCCTCCTGTTTAGCAAGGCTGTGGACCGGTGGGCTCCTGACTGGTGGCCTTCGGAGTTGGGAGAGGGTCCCTCTCCAAAAAGCTGGGCGAAGAACTTGGGAATAAAGATCGACAATCCGCTTTCAATGGAGGAGCAGGTGAAGACGCTTGCAGGCTCCTGTTTCGGGACCATGCGGATGTTGAAAAAGATCTTCCCATGGATCCCGCTCAGTGCCAGGAAGACCCTGATTCAGGCGCTTTTAGTTAGTCGCCTTGATTTCGGCAATTCCCTATTGGTGGGAATTAGGGAAGACCTTTTATCTAAATTACAGGTTGTGCAGAACACCGCTGCATGTCTTGCCCTAGATAAACCAGCCCGAACCCCCTCCCTGCCCCTTCTTCGCCAATTACATTGGCTTCCAGTCAAGAAATGATGCTGTGTATGGTATTAAGGTCCCTGCACGGACTGGGGCCAGTCTATCTGACAAATAAACTTAAATGGTACCTTCCTGCACGTCAGCTCAGATCTAGCAACCGTAAGTTGCTCTGTTGCCAGAGAATTAGGAAGGCAAAAATGGGAGGTCGGGCCTTCTCATATCTGGCCCCCAAACTCTGGAACGACCTCCCTGAACACATTATGGAATGCCCAAACCTGTCCCTATTTAAAAAATGGATTAAGACCTGGCTTTTTCTAATCTGAACTTTACTTGACTGCTTGTCCTTCTCAGGTGCCGAGAGATCCCTTTGGGGAGGATTTGTGCGCATTACAAATGACTTATTATTATTATTATTATTATTATTATTATTATAACATCTTCACATTAAACTGTCTCTGCTTCACACAGGAGAGCTATCTATTGGTAACAGGAGAGCTACCAGTAGCTCACTAGCTACTCAGAAATGCCTAGGCAGGTGGAGTGATCTTGGAAAGAGGACGACCTTGGTGGACTAGTTTACCAGAAACTAGCAAATATTTGAGCTCATATATTGGCTGGAGTCAGTAGTTGGACAGTCATAGGTGTTGGAGGCTGAAAACTAGGGTTGATTAGCAGAGGTGAGCAGGGCCGGACTGGGAACCAGAACCGGCCCTGGCAAAGTGCTCGGACAGCCCCCCTCCGGGAGGAGAGGGGAGGGGGGAGAGGTGCGACCGCGCTCTTTGACAGGGCCGGTTTTCGGCCGTTTTTGTTACAGGGCCGTTTTTGCAGCATAACGGCCCTGTAACAAAAACGGCCCCAGGGGCCCAAAACCGGCCCCCAACCATGCGGCCCACCGGGGAATTGCCCGGTGCCCTCAACGGCCAGTCCGGGCCTGGAGGTGAGTATTAGTTTATTGGGAGTAGAGAGTTCTTGTAAGACTGTAAAAGAGGTATTCGTAAGAGGGACAGCAGGGTTCACCTAGAAGTGTTTCTGTTCCTGGCAGTGAAAGAGTCAGGTAATTCTAAGGAGCATGCAAATGATAATTAAGATTATATTCTATTGTATTTGTATTGTAATTGCATTTATTTATCACTCACAAGGCATCCATGCACTTCTTCAGCAAGTAGCATGCTACTCTGGAACCCACAAAGGATTAGTGGTAAATAAGTATAGTGAAATATGAAAGTAATTTGAGTGGTGGATATGTTAGTCTGACATTTGGATTGATAACGATAGTGGAGGGATTTATATAGCGCTTTCTTCCCCTGATGAGGTATTGAAGTGCATATTCGGCAAGTATGATGCTACTCCAGAACTCATAAAGGCTTACCGGTGAATTAGTATAGGGAAATAGGCAAATAATTTGAGTGGTGGACATGTTAGTCTGTTATATAGATTGAAAAGTTATAGTAGAGGGAAAAAGAGGGAAGGGTCTGACATTTTTTGGGGGGGAGTTTATAGTCGTAGGAGGGGGTGTGGGATGAGTAAAGGAGAGTTGGAGGGGAGTTGGTATAGGGAAATATTAAATTAATTTGATTGGTGGACATGTTAGTCTGTTATTTGGATTGAAAATAAATAGTGGAAGGATAGAAGAGGGAAGGATGGTTAGAAGAGGGAAGGGTCTAGAATATATATTTTTTCTTTTTTGTGGAATTCATAGCAGTAGGAGGGGGTTGGGATGAGAAAAGGGAGGTTGAGGAGAAAATCAGAGGCAAGGTCTTGTTTGGGAGATCTGAATAGTAAGAGATATGAGATGATGGAAGGGGGTAGTGGAGGGAATAGTCTAGAAAGGGTTATTTTGGAAATCCTAGTAGTGGTATGGGGTTTGGGATGAATGAGAGAGTGGACGTAGTGGATATATTGAGAGAGTTACAGGGTGGTAGCGCATTGGGAAGAGTAGTAGAATGAGGTTTGATTTGAGTCACAGTAGCTGAAGTCGAGGATATATTGAGAACGGTATAGGGTGAGAAATAGTATAGTACATTGGATATGTTGAATTAGAAGAAAAGCAATAAATATATAAATACAGAAGAACATGGAAGGTGTATATATATATATATATATCGTCCAGAACTCCTCCAAAGGAAGAAGAGAGGCCACACCAGGGGAAACAATGAAGGCTTCTTTATTCGACAAAACACCCACAGTGGCGAATGCATTTCGGCTCAAAGTTCGCCTTCCTCAGCGCCATGGTTATATGCACGGTTCAGGCACCTGCTTGACTTAAAATGTCTTTGCCTCCTCCTGCTGCTGGACACGTGACTCCGCCCCTTCAGGTGAGTACCAATCGCCTGACACTTCCTGCAGGCTGCTCGTAGTGCGGTGCCTACAGGACCCAGAATGCACCATACTTGGCCGTTTCCTGGTGTCTTGCGGGGGTAGGTCCTGTCACAGTCAATTGTAGTGCCCCCAGGGGGTTTGCCGAACACTAGCTGCCTTCTCCGCTCCCCAAATCGCAGCCACCTCCAAAATCCGGGAAACAATATCGGCGGGGGCAAAGTAGGAAGTCCTCCACGCCCACAGTGCAATCTAGCCGATTGCTACATCGCCCCATATCCTCCCAGGTTCGGTGGTGGGCCCCGGTCTTTCCCTTACCAGGGACAACAAGAATTCCGCAGAAGCGAAGACCAGCGTTGCCAGGGCCAACTAAGTGCTGCGCGGACCTCTCAAAGCGCGACATCTGGTACACGCGCTGAAATATCGTCCAGAACTCCTCCAAAGGAAGAAGAGAGGCCACACCAGGGGAAACAATGAAGGCTTCTTTATTCGACAAAACACCCACAGTGGCGAATGCATTTCGGCTCAAAGTTCGCCTTCCTCAGCGCCATGGGTATATGCACGGTTCAGGCACCTGCTTGACTTAAAATGTCTTTGCCTCCTCCTGCTGCTGGACACGTGACTCCGCCCCTTCAGGTGAGTACCAATCGCCATATATATGGATAAGGAAGGTAGTATATGTAGATTAAAGATGCATTTAATAAACTCCGGCTTTCAAGTGTTGTTGAACTTTAAATTAACTGATTTGTTTTTATTTTTCGTAATTCAATAGTGAAACAATTGTACATAAATAGTTATGGTAAAAGATTTACTTATTTATTCAGTCACCTGTATACATGGTAAAACATAGAATAATTTAACTATAAGTAATATGTACATTTGCTAAGGAGAACTAACAAATATCTATATTTTTAAAAGCCTAATTATTATACCTGTTTATAAAAAGCAATACACATATGTGGGTACATATCTATAGTTCAAATAAATGCTTATATACAGAGGGATATGCTGTATATTTCTGTATGCATATGGTGGTTATATGTGGAAGAGCCAATTCTTGAGTAGTTTTCTGAAGAGAAGTATTTATCTATGACTCTTATGTGGGGGGGGTAAAGAGTTCCATAGTTTGGCTGCTTAAACAGAGAAGGATGTGCCAACCATGGTTTTTTCTTGTACATAGCGATTTTGAGGTGAGGTGCCACTCTAGAGCGGATATACCTTTTTTGAATTATATTTGGTGATTTTATTCTTAATGAAGAACGGTCCTGTTCCATGTGTTCCTTTGTGGGAGATACAAAACAGCTTGAATATGGATCTTCTGGCAACCGGTAACCAATGCAGGGCTTTCAAGACAGGAGAGATGCGGGCTTGCGGCATCATATGGAAGAGTAGTCTGGCAGTCTGTTTTATAGTCGTTAAAGATGATCTGTGGTAGAGGCTATTGGTGTAATCAAGTTTATTCAGAACAAGAGAGATGGTAGCCTGGACTTTGTGTGGAAATCCCAGATTGGGGAAAATTTGTCGCAGAGTATTTATAGTAACAAAGTTTAGTCTTGCTAGTTTGTCCACTTGGGCATTCATTGATTGCTTGGAGTCCATTGTCATTCCTTCCTTCGATACTTTACGTGGTGTTCCCAGATAATCAGGCCGGGCGGTGAGTGGGTCATACTTTTTCCTAATGCCACACATGAGTATTTTCTTTCTTGGAAGCATTCAATTTGAGATGGTTCAACGTCATCCATTGATACATGGCTCTGAGACAACTGAAAATTGGTGAGTTTCCAGTGTCTTTGGGGCATTCCAGTTGAAGGAGTATTTGCATGTCATCTGCATAGTTATAGCATGTGAGGTAAAATTGATTGACCAGTGACAGTAAGGATAAGGATGTCATGTAGATGTTAAAAAGCATGGGTGATATGATAGAGCCTTGAGGAACCCCTGCTTTTGTTGAGTACGGTTTAGATGAGAAAGGGGGCGTATGGAGGACATTAGTTCTGTTGTAAAGGTAGGATATAATCCAGTTTAGAGCAGTCGGGTCTATGCTGACTTCGTAGAGTCTTTGTATTAGGGTGTCAGGGTCAACCATGTCAAAAGCAGCAGAAAGGTCCAGGAGAAGTAGCGCAGTAACCCAGTTGCAGTCAACTGTGTTCATAAGGTCATCCTAGATGGCAACGAGGGCAGATTCTGTGCCTCTTCCTGGACGGAATCCCATTTGGAAATCTGAAAGTATGGCATTATCTTCAATGAATTGTAACATCTGGGAGAATGCTGCTTTTTCTATCAGTTTGCCCAGGAAAGGTCCATTTGTAATTGGTCTGTAGTTGTCTGGGTTCAGTGTGTCTTGGTTTGTTTTCTTCAGTAAGGGGCGTATGTATGATTTTTTTTCAGCTCCTCTGAAAATATTCATGTAGTTAATGAATTGTTGATGATTCTTGTCATTGGTGTGGCAGCAGAGGTTGTTAGAAGAATTCTCTTGAAGGTTTGTGGTGGACAGGGGTTCGAAGGGCTGCCGGCAGGCCTCCTTGCTTTGACCAGGTTCAGAAATTCATCGTGTGAAATTTGCTGGAAAGAACAGAGAGGCTGGGGTAGAGTATTTTTGGATTGTTGTTTTGGAATAGGATTGACAGTGGTGCCTTGTCTTTGTTTTTTATTATAAGTCCAACTTGTCTGCTTTGGCTGTATAATGATTTGCCCGTTTGTCAGTGAATTCAAGAGTAGTCGGATGAGCTTCTTCTAGGCAATTTGGTTTACAAACTACATTGAGAATTTTATAGAATTCTTTATTTGCACATTTAACATTTTGAATTTTGTCTGAATAGTACCTTTTCTTAGCTTTTTGATAGCTGACTTGTATAGACTGCTAGGTTTCTGTAGGCAAAGTTTGTCTTAATTGGTGTTTGTTTTGAGCAAGACATGTTGCAGCTTTCTAATTTGTTGTTTTATCTCTGTATTCCTCCAACGTGCCTGTTTTATTTTCTTCTGTTGTGTCCTTTAGTGGGATTGGGATATCAAAAGTTTCTTGTAGCCACTCATATAGTTTTTTTAAACATAATTTAATGTGTCTAAATCTTCACTGGATGTTAGTTGTGTTTCTATGTGTTCCAAATTGAATTTGTTCCATGGTCGATTGGTGGATGCATGTAAGGTGGTGTTCAAGTGCATCGCTTTGCGTTGTTTTATGTTGTAAGCAAGCAAACTGTGGTCTGACCAAGTGACCAGAGTCCTTGTTTGAAGGGTAACTAGTTCTGTATTTGTAAAAATGACATCTAGAATGTGCCCAGCCATGTGTGTGGGTTTGTGGATGATCTGATGCAGGTTCAGTGCATCTAGACCAGCTATTATTGTTTTCGGATGGGGCATATTAGGTTTGTCAAACCAAATGTTGAGGTCACCCAGAATGCATGGGTTGGAGTGTAGAGTTATCAGGTTTGAAACCGCCTCTAGATGTGCCTGGGAATGTTCCATTGCTAGGTAGAGGTCTGTAAAGGAGCAGGAAGTTCCAGGAGGAAGATGGTGTGGGATTGCATCTGGTGAAAAGGGCCTCACAACCTTGTATGGAGACGTTGTCAGCTTTAGGGATATGTGATGTTTGCCTAGACACAACAGCTAAGCCACCTCCTCTTTTGCCTATATGATTTTGCATGATAGTTTGACGGTCTAGAGGAACGGGTTCATGCAGGACTGGAGCCATATCATCTTCCAACCACGATGCAGTTATGAAGAGTATGTAAGGTTTTGTGTCAGTAAGAAGGTCTTAAGTAGATAGTTTAGAGAACATGCTTTGGCGATAGTGTGACTTTGTAGAAGAGTGAGCAGTATTTTGTGGGCTTGTAGCAGGGCTGTCATTAGCACTGGTATTAGCTGTATGAGGATAGCAATTGTGTAGCTGTTCTGTATCATGTTCCTTTTCCAGCAGGCTAAGAAGGCATCTTGATGGGTATGCATGTGTAGATGGTGTAGACAGTGGTTTGTAGTGAGTTGGTGACCTGTGTTTTTTTTTGTAGTGTAACCTTTTTGTGCAGTAGAAATGGAGAAGCGAAGTTATGAGGAGTGGCATGTTTTTTATTTTGTTTCTGCCTGTTTTGGGCGGAAGGTGTATGAGTTAGGGGTGGTGGTGCAGCATGTGGGTCATGTAGGAAGGTTCTAAATTGTCCAATGGGTGAGAGGCTGTTAAAAGAGAGTTGCTGTATATGTGTTAGGTGTGGGGGAAGCGAGAAAACTTGGTATTGCAGTTTGTTCATTGTGTTTATCATTTTTGTAGTCTGAGAGTTGGGTGTATGTTTGTAGTTTGTGACGGGAAGTATTATGAGGTGTGCATGAGAGTTTTGTTGTGCTGGTGTGTGTTTTAAATTTTGTTTTTGACGAGTAGTGAAAGTAGCCTCTGATGTGTTTGTTTTCTGAGAAGGATTTGTTTGTAGACTATTGTTTGTGGGCTGAAGTTGTAAGGTAAACGGGTGGTGATGCGTTTGTGAATAGAGTGTATTTTGTGTGTAGAGGGGATGAACTAGAATTAAGAGGGTTTGTGTTAGATAAGATTGTTACAAGAGGTAATATGTCTGGTGGAGTGTAAGTGTTGTGTGGTTGTGTTATTCTGGTAGAAAGAAGAGGAGGGTGTTGGGAGAAATGATGGAAGGCTGGGTATAGGTTTGTTAGTGGCAATAATGGGTCTGTTAGGAGTACTTAGAGCAGGGAGTGTGTGTCTGGATGGGATATAGTTAAGTATGGTGTGGATTTGGGTTGTGTTAGTGATGAGAGGATTGGCTAGTGGTATAGGATAGAGTTGTGTATTATTTGTAAGTGATGATGCAAATGTCTGGTAGCTAGGATATAAGGGTGTATAGGTTTGATTTCTGGAGTTTTGTAGTGGGTGCTGAGTCATTGAGCTTTGTCTTAGGTTAGTTTGTAGTAAATGAATAGAGTACATGTGCCTTGAGTGTGTTACTCTGGTTGTGGGTGGGGTAGGGTGCGTGCTGGTGTACGTAAAATTGGTCAGCATTTTCGGCCCTAGTCTCGACCAGTCTCGAACAGGCTCAAACAGGCAGCTGCACTTGTTCTCTCCGCCCTTAACCTTGACGCCCGGACTGAGACGCCCTGAACCCTAGCCTTAAATAGCCCTAATAATCAGGTGATCCCCTTTTGCCAATGGGAACCCCAGACCTAACCAGTGACATTAGCCTATTATCCCCTTTGCCACGGAGCAAATTCTGCCGTGGTGCAAGAGGGGGGTGGGGCGGAGCGTGGAGCTCAGGAACTCATGACGGCTCCCAGCCGTCATGAGTCACAGTAGGCGTGTGCTCATGACGGCCGGGAGCCGTCCGAACTCCGCCCACTGATTAATTCTCCCGCACAGGCTGAGAATTAATCACGCGTGGGCGGAGCGGCAACGTTCGGACGGCTCCCGGCTGTCATGAGCACACGCCTACTGTGAGCCATGAGCATGGAAGGAGTTAAAGCCAACCACAGCCCTAGTCCCAGCAGCCAATCAGGCACGAAACCCTAAGCCCTACGTTCAAAAGTAAGCCTATCCTCAGCCCTAGTCCCAACTCTAGTCCCAACCCTAGTTCCAGCACCCAATCATGCAGGAATCACTAAGCCCTACGTCCAATAGAATCACCCTCAAATACTTAACCAATGAGAACACTGCTCGCTAATCTGTAGTACTGTACACCAATGCACTATTGACTTTGCCAATGCTGTTTTGTTGTTGTTGCTGGGAGGGATTTTTATAACTTAGCAGCCTTTAGAAGTAGTGCAGTCACCTATTTTCTAATTTAAGGGGCAATGATTGTTCACGCTGCTAGTTTGGAAAGTAAACTCCTAGACTTAAAGTATTTGGCTATTTTCATCTGGAGGAATTTAGGATCTTTACAGTTGTTTGCCTTCTTAGTGCTAAATCATAATTTAAATGAGGATCTTCTTGTGACTTGTAGCCAGTGGAGAGCCTTCTGGGCTGGGAGATGTGTGTTGGTATTTTCAGATGTAAAAGTAATCTTGGTGCCGAGCTTTGATTTCTGTGGGGTGATCTCATGGTTGAAACGAATCCTGATAGATCATTTGTATGATGACATGTTGCTGCTTGAACTTTTTATGGCTATCCAAGATGGGGAAAATACATCGAAGTGTCTTCCTAGTGGGGAAAGCTGACTTGTTTAGTTAGTCCACTTGAACATTCATTATGAGTGCAGAGTCCACGACTGCTCTAAGATTTAGCGCTTCTTTTTTATTTATTTTTATTTTTATGATGCATGGATGCTGTGCTGCAAATGCATTGGGACAAGGAGACCTCAACATTGTGTAAGAGAACATTCCGACACCATGTCACCCAATAAGCAGGGAACAGATCAGCAATAAAACTGGTACACGGGAACCCAGCGACCCTAGGTCAGGAAATATATAAAAGGGGGGACAGGGATTTGCTTCAGCTAGGATAGGAAATATGCACACATTGGGACAGGAAATACACAGGCTTTGTGGTAGACAGGGAATGCACTCCCACTGAAGCAAGGACCACACTTGCAATGGGGTAGGAGGATAGTCACACTGCGCCAGGGACTCGCCTGAGGTGGGAGTCACACTCTAGTCCACTTATTTATGGCTCAATCCTTCTCTGGTGATGCGACCAGAATCTGGAACTCGCTCCCTCCGAACCACCACCTCTTTCCGGACCTTCAAAATTGATCTTAAAACTCTCTTCCTCCAAAGGCACTTCATGGAATATTTCAACCCTTTTCTTGCCTGGTATTCACATGAGGTCAACTTTGTAAATATGTATTTTACTTCTGTTTTAACTTAACGCTGACACCTTTTTATTTTTTTACAATATAAATATGCAAATAATTAAAATTGGAACTGCATATATGTAACGTGTTACCGTGCTCAGTCTTTCTTGTGTACCTTTGTAACTGTATATATGTAACATGTTAGTGTGTTTAGTGTGTCTTGTGTACCTTATGTAACTTACCTGGTTCTCTTATAAAGCGCTCGGACACCTTTGGGGAAAGTTCGTGCTATATAAAACTTCAGTAAATAAAATGGAATACATAAATACAACTTACACTGTGACGTGAGTCACTCTCATTAGTCTGAGAATACGCACAGCAAAAGGGGTTACAAAGACCTGGACACAGTCTCGTGGCTCTGCGACAAGCTGGCACATATGGTGCGGTGGGAATGAGAGGCATGCCCACCGCGTGCGACAAAACTAACCCTGGACCAGTTAACACATTAACACAGAGATGCCCACCCTGAGAGAGGACATATGCAACTGGAAGCTTCAAAATACATGCATTACAAAGGGAAACAAGCAGACTCTGGAGAATGTAAACACTGGGTCAAAGATTTTGTGGGACAAGACGATCTACTGAGAGGGATGCCCTAGAATTTTAGGTTTATTAGTCACTTTTCCAATTGGTTAGAACTTTGTTGAAATATATTTTAGTAGCGTGTTAAATCAGGGAATCCCTTGTATTCGAAGTTAAGATTGGAAAGTCCAACTGAATTGAAACAGATACAACCGGCATGAAATGCATCTACCAGTGAATGACTAGAAAAATCCCTAACACTCGGTATCTGCTGAGCCCTTGAAATATTCTGCAAGCTACAGAGGTAGAAAACTGCAGCTCAAAGCACTTTTCAAAAAGTCATAAAATGCCCTGCTTGTATTTTATGGCCATATTATGTTTATAGACTTAATTTGTTCACATGATGTTTACAGACACATATAATATTCTTCGCCCTGGCTCCTTTACCAGTTCTAGTAGAACTCTAGTAAAATGAGAATAGCCTCATGTGATCTGCAGTTTTAAACTTGCTTTACTGTTATTGTTCCCTTCACTTTGTTTGGAGACAACACCAGGCATTCATTCCCAAATCCACGGGAGTTGCCAGAAAATTAAAATACTCCCCACTTCGAACTAAACCCCCGATGATAGAGAGTGAGTGAAGCAAATACGCCTGACCCTTCACACCTCTAGCTAACACTTTATACATTCATTCTTCCATCAATTCACCCCTCCATCCATCAATTGGCTCTTCCATGCATCCATATCACCTTTCACCCATCCATCCATTGATGATTCTTTTACATTTAGATCATCCGCCCATCTTCCTTTCACTTATCCCTCATTCAGCCTTTCACCCAGTGGGCCATCCTTTCACCCTTCCTTCCATTCATTCTTTCATCCTTCCATTCATTCTTCGACACCCTTTCCACCCATCCTTGAACTTTTAATTTGTTTGTTCTTTTCACTCTTCCTTTCACATTTCCTTCCTTCATGTTTCCTTCCTTCCTTCCTTCCTCACCTTATTATGTCATCGGATCCAGTGGCAACCTCCACTGTAGTTGCTAAAGCAGAGGTGTTTATTTGTGACGCCTCCAACCATTTTGTGAATACGCGATTACACCAGAGCCATTCTATTTATACTGGTTCTGGGAAGATGCTCCAGCTAAAAAAGGTTAATTTTTAAGAATAACTTTCTTCATAAAGTGCTTCATTCCACACTTCTGCTCTTTTGAAGCACTTTAAATGCTATAGAATTAACACTTCCTAATTTGAGATGTGGTGGTGGGGGGAGGGGGGGGGAGCTAATACATTTTCGATGAAGGGGGGCATACATTTTCCACCCAAGTATAAAATGATGGTTCGAAAGCAAGTGAGCTCGACCAGAGATGGGGGGCGGGGGGGGGGGGGAGGTGGGGGAGGATTGGCAGGAATGAGGGGGCACTTGGCACACACCCAGGTTTTATTTCCCCCCATATTTATGTAGGTCAAACTCGAGCTGAGTGAAGGTAATGGAGCGCTTTACATTAGCGCCAGTTACATTATTTAAGTCAATTTTATTTTGTAGGCACAGGCAATTTGCCTAGGATCAAGGGCTCTTGAGCTGAGACTCAGGTCTTGGTTCTCCTCTTCCAAACCCTGAAGCTCTGGTTGTAACACCATATCCTCTTCCCTAGATCTGACCTCAGTGCCTTGGAAACCTAACTACCCAGAACTATTCTCGGACGTCGCAGCTTCCTTAATGTGGAGGTAAGCTGGCACATGCCTTTTAGTTTACTAATAGAATTGTCATCGGGGCAGGGATATTTCTTAGTTCACCTTTAAAACTTGCACTTTTAATAAAAACGAATTCACATATGTAAACCAACGAACTAAGGTAACAGGCATCAGCAGGTTCAATAAATACAATGTTTTCATGCTCAAGTCAACATATACGGATCAATTCCAGCATCCCTGTTTGACCGAAATTTGTGATCCTAGGGAAATACTCTATTTCATCAGGCCTCCTTTTGGTTAACGCATGGGTGAAGCCAACAGCGCTGGTGAACAATCAGTCCAGTATTAGGCAATCTTATGACTGCCCCATCAACGCCAGCCTGACTACCTCCATGGTGTGAATGAAACATTATCTAAAAAAAACTGAAATGGAACTGCAGCCAAAAGAGCATTAAAGGCTGTTGAAACATAAGCAGTACCAGCCTCTCTCTGCATGCCCTTCCACCACCTCATCCTACTGTCCGGGCTCATCACTAAACATGTAAGATGACATCTATGTAAAGCCACCACACACAGACTTGCTGACTCTTCTGGGACAGATTCAAGTGGTTCCAACTTCCTTCTTCCATGTGAGCAGTGGGCACTGCAAACGCTCCTGGATCTTCCTTTTTTTTGCATTTCTATTTAGTGCAAAATTGCCTTGAAGGCATTGGCGCACTTTACGTGATCACCAGTTATATATCAAAAGGTCACATTCGCTTTGTAGGCATGAGGTGTGACTGCATGATTTTCCCAGAATCACAGGCTGTTGAGCTGATGCAGAGACTCAGAATGTGGTTCTCCAGTTCCAAACGGGGTGCTCTGGTCGCAACACGACATCCTCTCCCCAAGACCTAGCCTCGCTGTCTTGGACATGTAATTGCCTGGTAGCTACTCTAGGAGCTTCCTTAATGTGGAAGGGCCTGGCTCAAACCTTTTAGTATAGCAATAGAATTGTCATCCTGGTGGGGCAAGAATGTTTCAGTCAAATAACATTTTGTGCTCCATGTAAATATATCCTTTTTTTCAATAAAAAATTACAGAAATAAAAAAAAAAGAAACACTTACTTTTAATGAATATTTCTCAATTCACAGAATAATCTGCTATACTAAGGTGACAACTGCCACGTATTCGAGAAATACACTTTCTGGAATTGTTATATCCTCTTATCTGGAATCGCACAATGACTGTTAGGTCGGCCCTCTCGGGCCACCCATACCAGTCATGCACACTTTCACTATTCGCCATGCAGGTTGCATTACAGCCGTTGTAGATAACAAGCCCAGGCCCCCATTCTCTGGTTGAGATTCGAACCAGGACGCTCAAAACCAATCACAACGCTGCACTGCAGCGTTGTGATTGGTCAGGGGACCCTGGCTGTTCCTGACTTCCTGTCCCATGAGGAGAACATTAGCAAAGAGCAGAGACTTGTGACCCGGGCCGACTGCAAGGTAAGTGTGTAACATACTTATTATTTTCTTTTACATTGTTAAACCTCGAGCTTCCTCCCCCCACACGCTCCCGCCATGCCAGCCGCGAGTCACACCGGCCGCCACTGGATCTGACCTTGCCGGCTAGCTAATTTAATGTGGGATGAAGCCGCCGAATTTCTCCCTTAGGCCCACCCCTTCATGATTAAAAAAAAAACAGCATCAGTTGGGTGGCAGAAGTCCCCGTCTCAACCACTCCAACATTCTCCCCATCGGCCTGTCCATCCTCCGGCTCTTTCGCTTAATGTGCTCTATTAACCCTCCCATAGGCCATTAAAAATAATCCCCAAAACGGACCCATATACCTGCCAATTAATTGCATTGCGCCCACTAATGTGTCGTCACTGCCCAGGTAAATGCCTCGAGGGTGAGGGAGAACTTGCCCGACCAATACCAGTGCATTGCGCAGGAAGCCAACCTCCAGGCCTCAAGCAAACTGGCCCCAGGGAGGTGGGTGGGGGGGATTGGGTGGTAGCGGAAAGCTTTGTGCCGCTTTTGTCGCTGGGGGCCGATATGCTGCAAATCCGGCCCCGGTAACGAAAACGCCCCACCCCGGGGTCTAAAATCTGTCCCCACCCTTGGCAACGCACCAGGAAAATGCCCGGTACCTGCTACAGCCAGTCCGGCCCTGATTACAATATGTATGCAACGCTGGTAAAGTCATTGTCCACATTCTTTTATGCGCAAAATTATATCTATTTTTCAAAATGCTCTTCCAATGTTCCCATGCAAAAATTGTAGCATCTTTGATATATCACAAAGCACAGTGCTCCTCGCAACTGATTTACTTGGTAAGAGGCAAAACTTTCAAAGAAAATGTATATATCTGAATTTTTTTTTAAAGATGTGTTTATTTAAGTAAGTATAACAGGTTGACACACCTCATCTCATCATTGGTTTGAATAGGAAAATATCCAATAATTTGTAGTAAACACTGGTCATATTCCCTCCCTCTCCCATCTTTCCCCAAAAATTGAAAAAAAACAATGCAACTTTAATGGTTGGGTCTAGTCACACTCTCATACGGAAGGGAGGCACACAGGCCCGCGGTACTCATTCCATTTGATTTAACCCCCATTTTCCCCCATTTGTAAGAACAACCCCTGTTGTCATAGATCACTTTTACGGCCACCAGGCACCTGTCCATGTCTCTCTTCCAGTCCCTCAGACATAGTGCCATCTCAGCCCCTTAGTGATGCAAAATAGTACGTTTGGCTATTGCCAGACCCAGTGTCATCCAGGTCCAGTCCACGCGGTTCAGGTCTGTGGCTTCCTAGATATTAAGCAAGCACCCCTTAGCTGGGAGAGGTATTGCACCGCAACACAGAGTGCTCATACAGTTCATGACTGCTTCCCAATAGCGGTGCACATCAGCACATTCCCGTACTATATGGAAAAAGGTGTCTCTCTGACAACATTTTCGTCTGAAGCTCTCGTTTGCCGCTCTACACATCTTTACTAACAAGTTACAGGCAAAGTAGGACTAAGCATGGGCGGAAAATCCGTTTCGCTCGCGGATTTTGCTGATTTTCGGTAAATTCGCAATCCGCGAGATTCCCGAATATCCCGCAAAATCCGCAAATCCGCGAGCAGCGGATTTTATGGCTTGCTCGCACTGTTCGCGTGAGTTCGCGGCTTCCCAGTACAACTTCGCGCCCCGCGAATAAGCGCTAAATTGCAGAAATACGATCTTAGCAAAACTGAAACTACTTACCAGGTTCAAAAGTTCAGGCTCATCATTAGTAGCCATTTCCTGTAGTGCTTCCTGAGGGGCCCCTCCAGAGTTCAGTTGCCTACTTGCAACTATTATGTGACCCTGCTCTGAACCTCAGAATAGTTACACATATGCCACAAAGGTCCTGAATTACAGCTAAGGGAGACAAGCAGGAGCCAGGCTGGAAGTTCAAATCCATTAATCAGCCCCTAATTCATTATTGTCAGTTGGGGCAGGGCAGGTGTTGTAACTAATTTTGCAACAATGAAAGCACTTAGCATGTGCAAAAGATCACTAATCAGGAAGCACTAAGGAAGCAGGTGCCAGCTAAAAAAATATTCTGTGACACATTAATCAGCCCCAAATTAATTCAGGTCACTTGAGGCAGGGAAGGTGTGCTTTGCTTTGCCACAATAATGTACACTGACTGGACAACCAGAGGGTGCTGTGATGAAACAGAGGGTGGCATGGGTGGGCCAGAGGGTGGCATGAGTAGTCAGAGAGTGGCAGTGATGAAGAAGAGTGTCCCAAACAGGCTGGACACGTAGAAACAACAAGTTCGCAAAACTTGCGACCCGACAGGTAAGTTCGCGTTTGCGAAATTGTACAAAACCCTCGCGAACTGGCAGAAACCTGCGCGAACAAAAAAAAAAAAAATCCGCAAATTCGCCAGAATATGCGAATTGCGAGTTCGCAAATCCGCAAAATTCGCGAACGCGAGATTCGCAAAATTCGCCCATGCTTAAGTAGGACCTGTGCAGTATTTTGAGCTGCACCAAGTGAAACCCAGCTGTAATCGCCACTTCCTTCAATGAGGCCATGGTCTCATGCCACTCATCCTCTATTCCACCCAAATTCCAGGCCCATTCATCTTGCAACTGTACGAGAGAGTCTGGGGTGTTGTTGATCAGTTTGCGATATGTGAGAGATGTCGCCTAACGTATCATGTTGTCATCGAGTAGTCTATCCTCCTATGGGAGGAGTCAGGCAGTTCCTCGCCTCAGGGAAGCACTGTCCGAGGGCCTGCTGAACCTGTAGTCATCAGTGTGTTTCCATGGGGGCGAGTTGGTGGTCTCGCTGCAAGTCAGCGAAGAGGATAACTTTTTACTGGGATCAAAGATCCCCCACCATGGATAGCCCGATTAGGTCCCACTTGTCAAATCCTGGTAATGTTCCCAGGGTCCCCAATGCCTCAGATTCCCACAGGGGTGTAGCCTGGGTTAATCTGCCCTTCCATCTCAGCGCTGCTAGTGCGGTATGCCGGAGTGTGATGGTAACAGCAGTGGGAATCTGAAGATTATATATTTGAAGTTTGGAAAGTATGTTACCAATTTTAATTAATGCAAGTAGATAGAGGTGATATTTCAATATTTCATGATGTTACTTTATCACAAGCTTGAGACATACTGTAAGATTACTGATCATCCTCTAACAGATTGAGAGGGTTGGACACTCCACTATCTCTTGACAGCAAAACATTCTCTTATTCACCATGGCATAGCCTTGGTCATAGTGCTGAAAGCAAGATAACGCATTTAATAATAACGTTTAGAACAATAATGAACATACTTACAATATCCTTTCTAGAGAAATTTAGGAACATTACTGAAATTTTAAAATTGAAATCTTAAATATTTCGGGGGTGGGGTGGCGGAGGGGCTGTTATTGTTGGGCATTTTCTCCGAATGTAAAACGCTTGTACTCATAATGTATTGCATCTACCATGCTTGGGCCCGTCGGGGCTAGTATGTACTGTGTTGTTACAAGCTAAACAATAAAGAGTTTAAAAAAAAAAATCTTAAATATTTGCATATCTGAAACCACCATTATCGCTTGCCTCCATCAAATGTCAACATTCAACTGTGTATAGGGTGCACATTTTTCACAGCAACTCACAATGGCTTCACAGTGTCGGTTTCTGAAACAAACGTTGGCCCCAATTATGAATGACCCGATGTCGGATGTGATAATCAGTGCACCTAATAAAATCAGACACAGAGGTGTTATGAACTTATCGGATGCAATAAATGTCACCTAATTTGACTTATGCACAAAAAATGGGGCATAACACGCCACACTACAAGTTCCTCTCCGTGCAAAAATCTGCAAGTTGGGTGTATACTGGGCATTTTTCTTCCCAGTTAATTTCAGCATGTTTGACCTACCAAGACGTACCTTTTTGCAACAAAACTCTTAATTTGCACATGTGCTGTAAGAGAAGTTTAACACACATATTAGAATTAACTGGGGGACTCTGAATGAAGGCCACAATCTGGTTGAAAATAAAGCAACTTCCATTGGCCTCCTAATTATGTAATTTCCACACTGATCAGGGAGTGGTTTTTATTTTTTTTTCTTAACCGGTTTTGGATAGATTCCATCACCTTGTTGCATCTGAAGGCAGAAAAATTGGACAGTTTCCACAATCCATCTCATTATTGAAAGTGTTGAGTAAAATGATCCTGCAAGCTTCTGCAGGCGAACATTTCTATTCATTATCAAGATGTGGCTGTGATTTCACCCAAACAACAATTTGGAACCACACGCGGTCTAATTTATGATTGATTTCACTATAAAAAGCGACGCAATACCATATCAATATCAGTGTATGGTCAACAAAAAATGCAATACCAAACATAATGCAGTGCAACATAATAATGTAAAAACATCACATATTATAATCGCATAATATCATGGCATAATGTATTACATAACATGGCATACCATGAAATTACATTTATTGTAAGATTGTTGCAACTTCACAAATCTCTGTGCTTTCAATGTTCGTCTTTTGTCCATGTTGTTTTCTTGTTCTTTTAAACTGTGTGGCCCACATACAGGGATGCACAAGAGATATTTTGTGTCGATCAGTCACATTGGTTGCTTCCTACTATTGTTCAAAGATGTGTACATTGTTCATACAGCTGCAACTATTGTAACAGGCTAGGCTATCATGCCACTATACGAAAGGCCTACTGTGAAATCTGACGAAATTTATGTACATAGACAGCATTCATTTCCCTTCTTCTCCCACTCCTCTCCCTGTGGGCACCATGGATACTGTAAATTATTGACCGTATCACCCTGCCAGTAAGAACCCGTACCCCTATGCATATGTACAGCCATTCTAGGCACCATGGCCTTTTTACCCATTGGAATCCCCAGCTTCCCTCCTGCGCGTATCTTGCACCCCCCCCTCTCTCATGTATAGACCATGAAACCCTTTCCCTTTGCGCGATCCTGATGTGAAAGGTAACCCTCCTGCTTGACCCAGGCCTTCCCCATTTCCCTCTCGAAGAAGCATCCTTCGCCTCAGCTGACATAGCCCCCCCCCCCCAGTTGTATCTGACTGCCCCTGTTCTCTCATGTACAGGTCATAAGATCTCTCTCTCTCTCTCTCTCTCTCTCTCTGCGCGACTCTGGCCCTGCACGCACCCTGACCCCCCTCCTTCTCCTCATATGAGCAAGTCATAAACCCTCTTCTTCCGCAAGGCCCTGTCCTTGAGAGTCACGGCCGCGCCTGACCAGCACCTCCTTCCCTTCCATGAATGCCCCTCTATTGACAAGCCCTCCCTCCACGCTCGATTGTCCACGCAGGCATGAATACCACTCCTTTGATGACCCCTCCCCCCGAGTCCGGCTGACCACACATGTCCGAGGCCATCGCCTAAGCCAGGAGATACCATTTACTGCCCTTATTGTATGCCTAGCCACCCCACCCCCTGAGCCATGATCAGGCGTACACATCCTACGAAACACTCAGCTGCGTGATTGCCCTCCCCTCTTATCAGCAGGTCAAGGGTCCCCATTGTGAACGTATGTGGAGTAGGATCATCACGAGGATTATAGGGATGTCTTCCTTTTGCGTCATACTGTCCTGATTGTACCATCAAATGTTTTGCAAGGTATAAAAGCAAGAGTCTCAAGCTCACTTGTTAGAGCACCTCCCGAAAGACACTGTGTTTCGTGTCCGAAATGACTGGCTCTCCTCATGAGAAATAAACTCTGTTCTTGATTCCTGCCTCCAGCGCCCGTCTCTTTATTTGGTAACTATTCAGAATGGGAACTAAGAGGCGGTTTGCGCCAGCAGCCTGGGCATCGATAGAATTATGGGCTCACTTTCCACAATTGGCGCCCAACGTAGGGCCCATCAGTGACATAGGGTTCGGTAAGAGAGATCCAGACGAAGAAGTGAACGTCTAAAATGATCGGAGTATACCTGCCTTGAGAGGGCCCTAGTCCGGCTGCCGATCGACAGAACTTCACCAATTCTGAACGGACCTCTCTTGAGTGACCTATTGTCCTGACTGGAATCCCACAGGAATGCTACATGGAGTAAGAGAACGATCGGGCGCTGGAGGAGGGAGTCGAAGAACTGTCCGTATGGTCCGGTCCGGGTAAGATTAAGTAGGGTGTTTTTACGCCTGATTGGTAGGGTGGCTCTATCCACCTGATTGATTGATTGTTTGTATTGAAAGTCGGTATTTGTATACTGATATTGTTGGTATTGGTTCATTTAGCTTTGAAGGCTACTTGACATATTGGTTCTCTTTTGAGAACGAGACATTCTCTGTTTGCAAACAGCGGCGAATAGGAACGTCGTCCCTCTTTGCAGATAGAGAAGGGTAGGTAATGCAGACTTTTTGTCCCCCGTTGTAATTCGTCATGCCTACTTTTCTCCCCACTGAATTGTTTGAAGTCAATTAATAATCGATTGTTGCTTGAAGTCGATTAATGATTGATTGTTGTTTGAAGTCGATTAATAATCGATTGTTGCTCTTTGAGATCTTCCCTGTCCACAAACAGAGACGAATAGGAATATTCTGTTCCCTTTATGGATAGCGAAGGGCAGGTAATGCAGACATTTGTCCCCGTTGTAATCCGTCATGCCTGTTTTTTCTCCCCATTGGTTGGTTGGTTGCCTGGACATTGTTGTCCCAGGAATTGTTTCGTTTGAGGTATTTTCTATTTGCAAACAACGTGAAATAGAAATATTCTGTCTTTGCAAGTAGAAAAGGGTAGGTTATGCCCCTTTGTGAATTCGTCAGTCCTACCCACTCCCCACTGGTTGGTTATTGTGGGGTAGCTCGCATGGTCCGCCCAGGAGACTACCCTTATGGAGGACATATGCTTTCTACTCATGGGCCATTTAGTAGAAAATAGACCGACTGGTCCGTCCAGGAGGCTACCCTAGTAAGTGGAAGTACATCGCTCGGTCTGTCCAGGATGATACCCTAATGAAGGAATATATGTTCCCCTTTTGATCGATAATCTCGTTCCACCCCGGACCATTTATTGGAGGGGACTCGTCTGGTCCGTCCAGATGTACCCCCCTAGTGAAAAGGACACATAAAAATATGAAGTGATCACCGTTCCCTACTAACAGAAAGCTTTAGCTCGAAACACGCTAAGGAAGAGAAAGAAAAATAAAAAGAAATCAGGCTAAGTCAGTAACCCCCTGATGAGCTTTTGACTTCACCAAAAATAAGAAACATTAGAAATAGTTCGTAATAAGAAATGTAAGATGGCGAAAAGATTTGATAGCAGAACATAGCCACGAGGTAGCTAGGCTTCACCGCCTGTTCCTGCTCCCAACATGTCTGCCTCATTGCCCGCCCCGCCCAAATAACGGTCACATGAAATAGAAACAACTCAATAGGTACCTACCCCCATTCCGGAAGCTCCCGAAGTGCAACAGGTCCGCGGTTACGCCCATCCGGAAGGCGAGGCCTCGAGGCACGAGGGACTCGCCTGGCCACGGTCAGGAGGAGATGATGTTGGGCAGGCGGTCCAAAGGATGACAAGGACCTCTCCATCTTTTCTCTTCTGCCGCCCTGCAGGCCGCGGGGAGAGAGGGGGCTGTCTTGCCTCGGCCACCGACCACCCCTCTCTCTCACCCGATCCGGCTTTTGTCGAAGGCCGAAGCCAAGGCGAGGACGGCGGCAAATCAAGTAGTCCCGCCACATGCCAAATTCGCCGCATGCCATCGCCTGCATAGGTACAGGCAGTCCCGCCACATTTCAAGCTCCCTGGAGAGTTGGAGGTAGTCCCGCCACATGTCAAAAAGGGAGGGGGGGGGGGCTGTCTTGCCTCAGCCGCCGACCACCCCCCCCCCATCATCAATGGCTGGCACGGCCGATATCGAGACGACGGAGCCGAGGAACGGCGTGGGGTCGCTGGAAGGGGGAGGCGGCGCGAACGACCCTCCCCCACCTCCCTCCAGGTGGAGGCTTCCAGCGACACCCCAACACTCTTTGCTTAAAGAGGGTCAACATCAAAAAGCGGTCTTCTGCCCAGGACGGGCACTCGCTCCATATCGCCTCTCCTCGACCTTGAAGATTCTATAAGAGCCGGGGGGCCCCCGACCCCCTGCATGGGTGCCCCCGCCCCCTTCGCTGGGAACCACGACATCGGTGCTACTCCTGCCGGCACCAGACTCGGATCGGAAATGGCTAGAATGCCGTCACGGCACAGGCTTGTTCAGTTCCGGAGGAACACCAGAATGACCCGGTAGGAAAATTGTTGCCGCCCTTCCCATTCTTTGACTCGTGGTCCATATTGTTAGACTGTTAACCACATTGCACGAGACTTTCTGAACTGCCAATGGAAGGTTCTGGACCAACCATGCGAGACTAGAGACACCCTGACTGTGCTGGAACTTGCCTGACCCCACCCAAAATGGCGCCGACACAAAATGAGACGTTTTTAATGAACTTTGTTGCACCCTGATTGCGCAAGCTTTTTACCCCGAGATATATATAACGTTTGGATAATGAAAGTAGATATGAAGGATATTGAGTATGTGCTTGGACAATGAATTGACTTAGGGTGGGTACCGATTATGAGAAAAGCATAGTTGTAGCGGTTGCATTAATGAGTTTTGAATGTATTACTACTGTGAGCAACGAGAAAGTATGATGAAGGTTAAAGGTTAAAAAGGACCCGATATTCAGCAGCCACACTATGTGTCACAGGCAGCCGGAAAAGTGCTTTAGAAGACCTAAAAACGACACCACAGAAATGCCACCTGACCGCCACCCTTGTACCCGATCGAAAGGGGTTACGACCAAGTAACTCACGTAGATACGCAGATCGTCAATGATTATCTGTCTGACCTGTCTGGTCCATCTGGGCTTAAACGCCGTGATGGTAGGGTAATGCACTGTGTGGAGATAGGTCGAGTATGTGGTAGGTAAAAACATTTCCGGATTACTGCATGCTGATGAGGTTTGAATGTTGCCCCCCCCCCACCCCTTCTTTCTCCTCCCTTCTGCAGGTCACGTCGGAACACTGGCTGATGTATGGATGGACGACGACCGAACCGCCGATGAGAAGGGGAAGAAGGGAATATGAGCATGGTCCTTATGACAAGTAAAAGTTTTTAAAAGACGTAGACTTAAACATGACTGTTCCTCCTTAGAACATAGCAACTGGGAGGATGGACTGACATAGAAACTGGACACGTACTGAATGACGGAAAAAAAAAAAAGAAAAAATATTTTGACTAGAAACAACGCGTTAAATAATGTAACTGGACGTTTTGACTAGGTAGGGAGAGGACAAAGAAAAATATACGGGTAAGGGTTGCCACGGCACCACCCGCCTAGGGAGTTAGAAATGTTGCCGATGTTCAAAATGCACTGCCCCCTTTCTCACACTCTTACAGATATAGCCAAGCTGTCCGACTGTTTTCCCGATCAATATTTGCCGTTGCCTCAGCCTGGAGAACTTCCCACCACAGGAGGGAACAGAAAAAATGGGTTAAAGATCCAACCATGGGTAACTAGCGCAACCAGGCTAATTTCTGATCAACCAACCGAGGTGTGAGTATTGATAATTGGGAACGCTCGCAGGCATGACCAGCGAGAAGGGAATGGGGGGAAGGGCAGAAAGAGCTAAGCACGTAGATAAATAGGATAGTAAAGATACGTAGGATATATATAAAAACAGATCTTGTAGACTAACAATTGTTTCCTGTCTTGTCGTGAATGTCTTATATATGCGTAATATATGTGCCGTCTTCCCTGTCTGAGTTTGTGTGTATGTAACGTACGAATTTATGTCTCCCCTCTGTCTGTATCTACAGGTCACCTGACCTTTGCCGTTCTGTGTTGTGAGCGCACTAAATGACCTATTTTCGTACACGTCTCTCTCTCTCCACTCCTTTTTATCTCTCTCTCTCTCTCTCCTTACATGTCATACGTGTACCGAATGGCTTGTTTAGATTGCGGACGACTCTCACTCTCTATGAGAGTCTCCCTATTTTTCCTCCCTCTTTTTGGTAAAATTGTGCCCCACCGGCACCAGTCTGATTTGATACATATTTGAACGCGAAGGTGTTCAGCGAAATTGACCGAAACTAAAATGACTGTATCTCGCCATGTTACTGCCTCTCCTTTCTGCAAAATGAATGAACTTGAATTGGCTGAGAAGGAAAGGACAGGTAAGACGACTAAAGTCCCCCAAATCAGGCCATTTATAGGGGAACTGTATGTCAATGGCATCCTATGTCTGTTCTTCAGAGACGAACGCCAACGTCTAGATTGACACCCAATACCCAGATTGCCCCACCCCTTTGCACCCAAGCGCAAGCGCCCGAAGCATCCCCGCCCCATTTTTGATAGAACCACTTCTGCTGTCCCGGGTATAAACATAATGACCACGGGTAGCTGTTGACCCTTGAGGAAATCTTGTTTTGCCCGACTCTCGACGATAGCACCCCCGCCCTGTCTGAAAATATGATTGTTCCTGAAGGGAAATGCTCTGTAATGTTGAATATGATGTAACGCACAGTTGATGGAAATGTCATTTATCCTCACGTGAGTTATAAATAGGACAATGAATAAACCTGCCATAAACTCAGTAGGAATGCTGACACATGCACTGCTTGGTAATAGACCTCTGACTGTGACCGATGAGCATAAAATCTCAAATGCGGAAAATTGAGGGAGGAATTCATATGCGTAGATGTCTTCTTCTGCCATTTCTCTAAAACGTTGTCTTGTACCTATTCAAAGATTCACGATCACCGGAGGAGATGGGTCAGATGTGACGTTCAGCCTGACTGCAGACCTTGGGACACGTATGACATCGACCAGAGGTGAAGCTGCAGAGCAACAAGGCACGGGACGAGACCGCAATTTCAACGTGGAAAATGAAAAAAAAAAAACGACGGGCCGCCTCGAAGCCCTCCGACTGCTAACCCACGTGTGCCTGGAGTCTCCGTCTGCCTTCTTTGGGCCCGATTGATGGGCCTGCCTGCTTGTTATCCTTTGCTCCCTTGGTCCCTTTTTGTGTGTCCCAGGAACTCTGACCCAACTCCGCTCACTCTTTCTCCTATCGACTATTTGAACAACATCCACCCACCTTCCCACGTGACTTTTTGCCAAAGGAAAGAGCTGCAATTATATGGGAAGAGGGTGTTGCCACAGAACTATAGGTGCCGAGCATAAGGCGCCGCCAAACGGACTGTTTAGGGAACAGGACTGTGGTCTAACAGCAGAGGACTGACCGCACCCTGCAACGCGTAAGAATAGAACCGAGCTGGACCTATAGCTCCACCGCCGGTGCTCAACAGCGCCAACGAAAGTACCCAGATTAGAGCCTACCAGTGATGGCTCGCTGATAAAAGACACTGTGACGAAGAGATCTTGTGTATTGAACTGAATTCCGCTCTCAACTACCTGGTCAAAACTGTTCATTGGTCACATTTTTTTTTTAAGTCAGAAAGATTTATGCTATGTAGTGCGTTTTATTGCCAGGAACACAACGAAAAAGTAATTTCCTATGTACTGCATTCTTCCCATCACCTTAACTGTCTATGATTGTACACCACATGTTAGTATCGACAAAGTGCTAATTCGTTAACGATGCTTGTCTACCTGTAATGCCATCAGCTGCAAAAATGATTGCTGCTATGTAAAAAGGGGCGACTGTGAAATCTGACGAAATTTATGTACATAGACAGCATTCATTTCCCTTCTTCTCCCACTCCTCTCCCTGTGGGCACCATGGATACTGTAAATTATTGACCGTATCACCCTGCCAGTAAGAACCCGTACCCCTATGCATATGTACAGCCATTCTAGGCACCATGGCCTTTTTACCCATTGGAATCCCCAGCTTCCCTCCTGCGCGTATCTTGCACCCCCCCCTCTCTCATGTATAGACCATGAAACCCTTTCCCTTTGCGCGATCCTGATGTGAAAGGTAACCCTCCTGCTTGACCCAGGCCTTCCCCATTTCCCTCTCGAAGAAGCATCCTTCGCCTCAGCTGACATAGCCCCCCCCCCCCAGTTGTATCTGACTGCCCCTGTTCTCTCATGTACAGGTCATAAGATCTCTCTCTCTCTCTCTCTCTCTCTCTGCGCGACTCTGGCCCTGCACGCACCCTGACCCCCCTCCTTCTCCTCATTTGAGCAAGTCATAAACCCTCTTCTTCCGCAAGGCCCTGTCCTTGAGAGTCACGGCCGCGCCTGACCAGCACCTCCTTCCCTTCCATGAATGCCCCTCTATTGACAAGCCCTCCCTCCACGCTCGATTGTCCACGCAGGCATGAATACCACTCCTTTGATGACCCCTCCCCCCGAGTCCGGCTGACCACACATGTCCGAGGCCATCGCCTAAGCCAGGAGATACCATTTACTGCCCTTATTGTATGCCTAGCCACCCCACCCCCTGAGCCATGATCAGGCGTACACATCCTACGAAACACTCAGCTGCGTGATTGCCCTCCCCTCTTATCAGCAGGTCAAGGGTCCCCATTGTGAACGTATGTGGAGTAGGATCATCACGAGGATTATAGGGATGTCTTCCTTTTGCGTCATACTGTCCTGATTGTACCATCAAATGTTTTGCAAGGTATAAAAGCAAGAGTCTCAAGCTCACTTGTTAGAGCACCTCCCGAAAGACACTGTGTTTCGTGTCCGAAATGACTGGCTCTCCTCATGAGAAATAAACTCTGTTCTTGATTCCTGCCTCCAGCGCCCGTCTCTTTATTTGGTAACTATTCAGAATGGGAACTAAGAGGCGGTTTGCGCCAGCAGCCTGGGCATCGATAGAATTATGGGCTCACTTTCCACACTACCACGTCACATACCCAACAACAGGGCCCAGGGAGCATTCTACTTACCTCGTGGGATAGTGCAGCACTTATCCATCACAACAAAAAGTACCCACCCTCATTTCTGAGAGTCAGGTATCCCCTCTTTCTTTTCATGGACTAGCACAGCTTAACCCCTTCAGCGCGGCGCAAATTTTCGTGCTGTGATGAAGGTTCTAATGAGCCTATCGGCTCATGACGGAACGGTTCCGTCATGAGCGCAGCTCAACCGACGCTCATGACGGAACCGTTCCGTCATGAGCATGGAAGAGGTTTTAAAGTCCATGAACCTCTAGGTCTGCCAATATTTTGTGATCTGTCTGCACAAAAATATCTCCACGTTTTATTGAACAGCAAATTTAAAGATTTGCACAGCAACCTGTTACACTAAAAACTCTAGAAAACTGATCTCAGTGCTGTCCACTGCCTGGAACATCTCCATAGCTTCCAAACCCTCACTAAAATACTGTTGTACAGCCCTGCTATTCAACTGCAGCAGCATGACGTGGAATCACAGTAAACAACCATTTGCAATGCAAAAGGTTTCACATTTGCGAGAATTTAAGCTATTGGCTTTTAAATGACGACTTTTATTTATATGTTTAGATAATGAACACATAAATAAAATACATTGTTATGTACAATGCCAATAGCTCAAACTCTAGTAAATGCGAGACCTATTCAAAGATGCGGCTGCCATTGTCACAGGCTGCTTAGAGTGAAGGCACGCACTGAAATGTTGCAGGAAGGCATGTCGTGCCTGCAGCAGGAGAAACTATTTAAAGAAAATAGTGCTTACAGACTAAAAAAGACTTGCGATGTAACAACCAAAGTAAAAGGGCCAGACCTAATGGGAGGTTACGAATGGAGACCAGGCGGTAGGAAGGAGGGACTAACATGCCTATTGACGAATCAGAAGCCAGCATTTATGAAGGACAATGACATAAGCCAATGACAAATATGGGCGGGGCTTTTATTCCATACTGCAATACAGCATGGCTAGCAGAGCAGCACATGCGCTGCCCAGGCTAGACTCAAAAATTCCTAGAGCAGGAGAAGGAAGTGCAGACTATTCAGAACAGGCCGTAAATCAATACTGATGATGTACCCAGATATGGCCACATGCGGCATAGAAGCAAACAAGCTAGTGTGGATCATTGATTGGCCGAAGCTTTGTTTCAGGTGCCTCACTATGTCACGAAAAGCATATGCATTGTTATTGTGTGCTAAATAGTGACTCGATAACCACAGGATGGAAAAAGAGATCAGAACAACAAATTATTAAATATGCCAACCATGTGCCTTCGATGATGTCTTCTACATTGGCAAATAAACAGAAGCATTCGGAGAACATACTGCAAGTAAATGGAAGTCTTTGTTACTTCAACTAAAGAAAAATTCCATCTCATCCTTGGCAACCCACCAGAAATAGCAGAGAAGGCAGCCAAATATGGTATGCTACCAAAAGAGCCACATTGCAGAATAAAAAATTGACTTGGCCTTTAAACTGAATTGACTACTACTCAAGATTTTGTGTGTTTGGATTTACAGTGGCAATACTTGCCTTACTTTTCATGGCAATAAATCAAATTCTATATATCCAGTTCTTGAGCAGGACAGCCCTTCTCCCACAATTACAGACTTGCATCTCTCCTACTACTGGCAGATGTAAGCTTTCACGCTGACTTCATTGACTGGAAAGCATCCCCCGCTGTGATGTCTAGAACGGTACCACATCAGTAACCCCTCTTCTGGCCAGCCAAAGCATGCTTGCATCTCTACATCCTCCATGACTGGCTAGCATTCTCTCCCATCCATGACACTCCAGCAACAGCTTCCCTCCATGACAGGCCAGTGCTCTGTATGAAAGGCCAGTTTCCTCTCCAGTCCAAGCCAGCCGAACGTAGTGATCAGTAGTGTAGCAGGTAACATGCCACCATGGCCCAGAGGTGTGAGGGTCCCAGTGCTCCCCAAGTATAGATGTTGTTTACTGCTCAACTTAGATTTAGAAATAATTTGTTACTGCTTGCTATAGAGTTTAAGGCTAGTTGGCCGTACGGCTGAAACATGTCGACCTCACTTGTTGCCAAAAGATAGTAAATTTATTCCAAACTATCAGGCGGTTTTTATCCTATGGCATTAGGACAATCCCTAATAAATATATTTTTTGTCCTTCTAGTCATTTTTATCTTCACACACGTTTACCACTTGCACTGCACTCCATCTGTTCCCTCATACCTTGAACAATCACAGTGGCTGAGATCTTCTGAGAATATGAGGTTTAGTATCCATATATGTTAGCCTTGGAGTAACGCTGGCTACATCTGACCCTCTTCTCTTAGTTCTCCAGATGACGAAGTTCCGCCAAATGGGTGGGCTGATGGAGACTTTTCTCAAGCCGGGTATTGGGCAAGCTATGTAAGACTGGTGAACTGGGCATTCCTGAGCATTAGAGGTTTTCTATAACACCAATAGACTGATTTTCTCCCCGTAGTTAGATATGTTTGCAAAATGTCGAACACCTTGCTTCACAACCTGCTGCCACCCATTGCTTCATTGCATGTCTAAACACCCCACTGTCTCCATGACATTCTAGCATCCCTCACCCGATATCCTGCCATTCACCCAAAGAGACAATGGATCCTCTCCTCCGTGACTGGTTAGCATTATTTCACCCTAACAGTCTGGCTCTGCCCCTCCATTCACTCTTACAGACTCATTCACAACTCCGTGAATACAAACTGGTACAGAGTTTGCTAAGGAAGACCCGGAATCGTAGATGCAGACCTGAGGAGTAGCCATCTGTTGCTCCATACCCTAGAGCAAGCGCCTAGAGAAGGCTGCCTAGGATTTAGAGCTCGGCTAGCGACTCGTTCCACATTTACACTCCTTGAAGTGCACAAGACTGTCCTAGAAAAATCTACTCTGGCTGTCAGAAGCCCGCAGCATCTCATTCAAGGCGCTATGTATTACACATCAAAATGTACTTGTAATAAAGCTAAGATTCAGTAAGAACAAACTGTGCTGTCACGGCTTAGGTTCTTGATCGAGCTCATGTTTCAAAACCCTGTTAAATGGACCCCTATTTTAATACATATTGCCTTCATGATTTTTCTATCTACATATTAATGGTGAACTTTGCGATTCACTGTCAGAGCACGTTCAAATAAGAGGACTATCTCTCGTTCTGGATGGCTGAGAAGATGTGGGTGTCCCCTGCTGACATTGCAAAGGATGTTTGAGCGATAGCCTGATTGCTGCCTTTATCACCAGATACTGTTGAGTTCTCGTAAATTAGCTGTGTGGCTCTTGTCTGAGTCATCCCTTCCTGTCTAACCTCCGTGGCTCCGAAGCACATTTCTATGTCTTGGGTGCACAGCCTAACAGTAGTTTGCTGAGACATGAATGTAGCTAATCAATAACCAGAGGATCCCTTGAAATAATGTCATGGATGGAAGTTCCCTGATACAGGCCAGTCAAATGTAGACTCGAGTAAGCGTGAGCTTCTTGCCTTCTTCGTAGTACATCATTCTCACAAAGACTACAAGCAGGTGCCTAGCTGCCTTTAGGAGGTGGGCTTCATGAGGGACATACATGTAAACCAATTTTGCTTGAGCAAATCAATTCACAGCTTCACATTTTAGATTCCAAAAGGCAGTGCTAGTCAATGTCAGAGACCAGTACTTCCCTTTGTCAGTGTTGGCATGAGCAAAAAACATGGCGGAAGCTGGCTAGAGCAACACGAAGATAGGCAAGTGTGATTAACATATTCACACTCATGACTGGAAAACGTCTTTGACAGGGAATGCTTGGTTCACAATAAGTTATCCTAGGTTAATGGTATGAGAGCCAGGCATGACACAACATCAACATTGTATTTTGACCCAACTTGAGGATTGACGTAAATGTAAATGTAAATGTACATGTGTTTATATAGCGCAAATCGCCCACATCGCAGGCATCTATGCGCTTGCTTAGGGAACCCGTCCTGGTATTCCCCTGTGAGATACCCCGGCAGGGTATCCACAAGGTGAAAGCCAGGCATCCCGCCGCGAGGGGCCGTTGTGGAGATTAAGCAAGCTATTGCCCAGAGTCGCAGAGTGTGAACTCGTGAGCCGAGTAGGCACCGGAGTGAGAATTATCGAGTCCGTGGAATTATTGAGCCCAAACCCCGTCGGGGCGGGGAATTGAACCCTGGTCCAGGGCCGATCTCAGCTTCCGGGTCTGCCGCCTCTAACCCCTGAGCCACACTTCTCCACGCAGAACTCTTTACCCTGGGCGAGACCAGGACGACAAATGTGGTGCATATTGAGGTGCAAGTTACAGTCATTAAGATTGTTGTTTTAGAATGTTGCCAGAGATAAAATACAGCTGGAGAAAACTTCTGCTGGGAAATTAGAGAATTGAGGGACTATCGGCACCTCAAGAGATTCCTGGCATTGAAAGGTCCAAATCTGCCAGTTGCCTTACTTGGTTTTTTGTGTTGCATTCCCTGGGTGTTGTTGCAAATAGGTTAAAGGCTACATGGACAACACACTGATGAGCAGTGAGTCCAGAATTCTCTGGGGGATGGTTCTGAATAAAGTTTTTAGGTTTTATAGCTCATTTGCATCAGGGAACGAAGAGAAAGTAGAAAGATAGTGACCTAGGTGGACATAGGTGGAAAAATGCTTAACACCACTATCCCACATCGTGACACCGGGAAGACCTGCCATCCAGCTCTCCCAAATGTTTCACCTTTACTTTTTTGAGGGGTAAGCTCATGCAGAGAAAATGGGGATCTGGGGCATTTCAGGAGGTGCATAAATGCTGTGGATATTAAAAGGGAGGGCCTTGCCTACCATCCCTTTGAAAAATATAGATTGGGTACAAGATTAAATGGTGGATTCAGATGCAGATTCTGATATAATTTTATATAGGGACAGTAACGCAGAAGTCATTAAACTCAAGATGTGGTAATGAATGCTAAGAAAGGAAGTATAGAGAGGCAGGTTCTGGAGGACTTTGAAGGCAAATATTGATCATTTCATGTGGGGTGTAATGTGATGACGAAGTGATGTTATCAATAGGGCAGTACATGCAGGAAGGCCACTGTTCTTGCACTCCAACCTTTCACCAGTTTCCTTTGTCTGCACACCCACAAGGCATCATTCTAGCGCCACATGCTCATTTCATACCCATTTGAGTAGCAACCAACGCCTCATGCTCTGGGTTGCCGCCACCTCATCTTTCTCACTCTGTCACACATTGTGCAGCACATATGGCGGCTTATATGTAGAAGGGGACCTGCGAGCCCATAGCTGCCCATTCTCTAGCACTCTGCCAGCGGATCACTGAAATAATATCGAGGGACAAAATATCGACTTGCCAAAATATCGTGGACAAAATATCGACAGTCAAAATATCGAGTTTGTATCTACTGTTGGACAGGCCACATGACGGGCCGCTCTCCCCCGGCTCGACCAGGCCCGAGCCCAGTCACGCAAGCACCACACACCACCATTGCACGCCCTGCGTCCCCTCAGGGACCCCTGCCCTCGAACATGATAACCTCGTGGGTCCGATCCACTGCCGGCCCATGCACCCAGCCCGGGCCGCCATCTTGGACACCTCGCCACGAGGCCGCCTGGCCCCCGATCGACCTCAACCCTGGGCCTAGCCCAGCCTCAGACAATCCGGCACCACCCTCCACCCAGGAGGTGAGCGGGCTACTTGGCAAGTCAATGGGAGAAAGAGGTGCCGATGGCTCTCCCCCCGCCCAGTGCCGCTCGCCCATCGCCTCCCCGGGCGCTGGCTCCACCCCCCTGCTGGGTGTCTGGACTCCCTCATCCCGGACCTCCCGACCTCCAAGTGCGAGGGTCCGGACATCAAAGCACGCCAGCCCTATAACTGGGGCAGCTCCAGAGCAGGAAGTCAGTTGTATCTTGGAGTCGAGAGACGTAAGAGGAACTCATCCTGGACGGACTACTGGCGCTGCCGTAGCTCTGTCCTGTGCACCATCGTCCTGCCTGTTGGCGCTGCCACAGCCGTCGTAACCTTCATTCTTCACCGTCGTCCGGATCTGCTGGCGAGGCCGCGGACCGTTGTAACCATCATCTTCATCGGGACCTGCTTGGCTTCTCCACGGCCCGTCGACCATCCTTCATCCATCTCGGGACCTGCTTGGCTCCTCCACGGCCCGATCAGCAACCACGCCGAGCTCGAGGATTGAGAGCTATTTAACTCATTGGTAACTAAGACTGTCCCGCTACCCTTTCTCCTCAACCAGAGATCAGAACCGAGGGGACCCCTGAGTCCAGACCTCCTTGTATCATAACGACGTAACCTAAGAATTGCATATAAAGTCTCGTTAACCTTCAATCTTGTGTGGTGTCCGTCTGTGGGGGGGAAGTTACTTACCTGTACAGTCGTTGGAGACGGCTCTCCCTGGAGACCTCTCCCCGTAATCTCGGCCGACCCTCCCGGTCCGTCTAACATTGGTGGCAGCGGTGGGATCCGAATCACCGCATAACGTACAGAGAGTAGCTCACCCCACAACGAACAACAAATGTCGACTAAAGAGAGCGGATCAACTGAGAAGTTCCAAATGGAAAAACTAGAGGAATACAGCCATCGTGAACTAAAGCAGTTCTGCATCGAACTAGGTATCGCTACCACCGGACTAAGTACCAAGGACGATTTTAAGCATGCCCTAGAATCTTGGGCAGAGACCGGGGATGTCGAAGCCCCTGAGCAAAGCACCGCGAAAAATACCAACACGGCCCCTGAGGGGCAAAGAACCAGTCTCTCGCAAGACGAGATCCAAGAAAGAGAAAAAGCCCGACTACACGAACTCGAAATGGCCCGACTCAAGATGGACATAGAACTCAAATTGGCCGAGCAAAAAATAAACTTAGAGCACCTTCGCCTCCGAGAAGAAAGAGAGGAGAAACAGAGGCAAAGGGAGCTCGAGGAAAAAAGACTAACGTACGAGCACGAACGGAACCTAGCCGAGATCAACCTGCGCAAACAAAATAAAGAGTTAGGGGTGCCCGACAGACCGTCCACCCCAGGGACCGCGGAGAAAAAAGTGCACATCCCCAAGGATGTGGTCCGAGAATATTTTCGAGAAGACGACATCCAGCAATGGTTTAAGGCCTATGAAATCGCGATGACTGCGCACCGGATCGATAGAGCCGACTGGGGAGCCGGCCTATGGGGCAAATTCCTCAATGAGGGCCGCGATACTCTGTTACAGCTCCCAGACCACCAGATGACCTCCTACGACCATATGAAAGCGGCCCTCCTCACCCGCTATGGCCTCACGCCCGAGATGTACCGTCAGAGGTTCCGAGACTGCACACGCATTCCAGGTACAACTTGGGTGGACTATGTAACGTACTTTAGCCGAGCCTTCGAAGGCTGGATCAGAGGGAACAACGTCACGACCTACGAGCAGCTGTTCAATCTGATGGTATGGGAGCATCTGTCCAACAATTGCTTCATTGAACTACGCCAACACCTCCTCGACAGCAAGTTAACCGATCCCCGGCAGCTCGCAGCCGAAGCTGACCGGTGGGAGATCACCAGAGTGGGCCGGAATGGGTCCTACGAGCAGAACAGGAACAACAATGGTCACTACCGACCCAGAGGAGGAGGAGGGGGCCAAGGACGAGGAAGAGACAATACTCCGGCCGCCCCCGCTACCAGCACCACCCCCCCGGCCAACCGGGGCAGCACCCCGGCGCGACCGGGATACAGAGCCAATGTTACATGTCACCGATGCCAACGAGTCGGCCACTATGCAAACGACCCAAGCTGCCCGCAGTATCAGAGTCCAAGACCCCGCCAGGTGGCCGCCGCGGCACTAGGGGAAGAACAGATCTCCGAGGAACAAGAAACAGGCGAGCAAGAGTATCAAGAGTGGGAGCCAGCCGCCATGACTCTCGCGTGCTTAGGGGGAAGAGACATGGTCCCGCGGGTCCCCCTACCCGCTAACACCCAGAAGTACAGCCAATGGGTGAGCATCAATGGACAACGGGCCGAAGCCCTTCGAGACACCGGGGCCAGTGTGACAGCCGTCCGCTGTCATCTGGTGACCCCAGAACAATATCTACCGAACGTTCTCTGCCCTGTGCGATCAGCCGACAACTCGGAAAGTCTGTGTCGGATGGCCTGCGTCCCCTTTGAGTGGGGAGGGGTCTCCGGCATGTTGAAGGTAACGGTCCGAGACGACGCCCCCGTGGAATGCCTCCTCGGAAATGACCTGGAAAGCTCCCCGTGGGCAGCCGTGGAGCGAAAAGAACACTTGGGGATGTTGGGCGTCCCAGACTGGGCGTGCGTCACCACCCGGTCCATGGCCGCCCGTGCCAACCATCACCCGGAAGAACCCGAATGGCCGGCGCCACCGCCTCCGGTCGCCCCCGCCGAGACCCCCGACCATGGCATCCTCCTCGAACTTGCTCAACCTTCCGACCTCGCTAATCTTGATCAGTGGGCTCAAGAAGGGGGACCCACACAAGAACAATTTCGTCAGGAACAGAAGACCTGTCCCTCCCTTGAGGGACTCCGACAACAAGCGCTCGCCCAAAGCGCCGGGGATACCTCCGGAACTCATTGGGTCTACTGGGACAATGATCTATTGTACAGCGAGCAACGAATCGCCGAGCTGGGGGCCAACCGAGTACTAGTGGTGCCCCTCCGCTTTAGAGACTTCCTGCTAAACCTGGCCCACGATGCCCCCCTGGCAGGGCACCTGGGACAGGATAAAACCTACAGCCGCCTAGTGACCCACTTCTTCTGGCCCAAAATGAGAAACGATGTGCACCAGCATTGCCGATCTTGCCCCACGTGCCAAGCCAGTGGGAAGAGCGGCCGCAAATTAAAGGCTCCCCTGCAACCCTTTCCAGTAGTCACAACCCCATTTGAGAGGGTCGGGATAGACATTGTGGGACCCCTGGACCCGCGTACAAGACAAGGCCATCGCTTCATCCTGGTACTAGTGGACCACGCCACCCGCTACCCTGAGGCTATTCCTCTCCGGACCGTGACAGCCCCAGTGGTCGGCCGGGCCCTGATGGGGATCTTCTCCCGTGTGGGGTTCCCCCGGGAAGTCGTCAGTGACAGAGGCACGAACTTTATTTCTAAATATATGAAGTCCCTCTGGCAACAGTGTGGGGTCACCTACCGCTTCACGACCCCCTATCACCCCCAAGGAAACGGACTTGTTGAGCGGTTCAATCGCACGCTAAAAGGGATGATCGGGGGATTGGAAGAGCCCCTCCGTCGCCAGTGGGACGTGCTGCTGCCGTGCCTCCTCTTCGCCTACCGGGAGGTCCCACAGAAGTCCCTAGGCTTCAGCCCCTTCGAGCTGCTCTATGGGCACCCAGTACGGGGGCCACTCAGCCTGATCAAAGAAGGCTGGGAGATGCCTCCGGCCAAGAGTCCTCCAGATGTCTTCCGGTACCTCCTCACCCTCCGCAACCAGTCCCGGCGGTTCAGAGACCTAGCAAAAGCCAACCTAGAGGCCAGTCAAGAGGACATGAAGAAATGGTATGACCAGAACGCCTCATCCATTGAATTCGAGCCGGGGCAACAGGTCTGGGTAATGTCCCCCACAGAACCGTGCGCTCTCCAAGACAAATGGACGGGACCCTTCAAGGTAATCGAGCGCAAGGGTCCTGCCACCTATCTGATCGATATGGAGTCCGCCCGGAATCCGCTCCGAGTCCTCCACACCAACAGACTGAAACCCCACTTTGCACGAACAGAACTCAGCCTCTTGATGGCCACAGACAATGGGGTTGAAGACGACTCCGAGCCTCTCCCTGACCTCTTGCGGACCCAGGAGCAAGACGGCTCCGTGGATGGGGTCCGACTCTCGGAGACCCTCACCAGAGAACAACGGCAAGAGTGCCAAGCCCTCCTATCACGGTTCGCCAGTCTGTTCTCCCTCACCCCGGGTGTCACTTCCTGGTGTGTGCACGATGTGGACACCGGAGACAGCCCTCCTATCCGCCACCGGGCCTACCGCGTACCTGATCGGGTACGGGCCTGCATCCAGGCGGAAGTAGCTAAGATGCTCACGCTCGGGGTCATCGAGCCCTCAGACAGTCCATGGGCCAGCCCGGTCGTACTGGTCCCCAAAGCAGCCGCCCCCGGGACCACACCAGAACTCCGGTTCTGTGTCGACTACCGGGGCCTGAATGAAGTCACCAGAACGGACGCACACCCCATCCCCCGGGCAGATGAACTGGTCGACCGAATGGGCGCTGCCCGCTACCTCAGCATCTTCGACCTGACGGCAGGTTATTGGCAGATCGGCCTCACACCCCGAGCACAAGAACGCTCTGCCTTCTCCACCCCCGATGGCCACTATCACTTTACGGTCATGCCCTTCGGCATGAAGAATGCCCCAGCGACGTTCCAACGGCTCGTCAATCAGGTCCTGGCGGGGCTCGAAGAGTTCAGCGCCGCCTACCTGGACGACATCGCTGTGTACAGCCACCATTGGACCGAGCACCTCCACCACCTCCAAGCAGTGCTGCAAGCCCTTCAGCGAGCTGGCCTCACGATCAAGGCCAGCAAATGCCAAATTGGACAAGGGTCGGTGACCTACCTCGGACACCAGGTGGGAAGCGGCCTAGTGGCCCCCCTACAGCTGAAAATTGCCGCCATCCAGAACTGGCAACCCCCTATCACTCAAACTGAGGTGCGAGCCTTCCTGGGCCTCACGGGCTACTACCGAAGGTTCGTGAAAGACTATGGTACCATCGTGGGGCCTCTCACCGAACTCACGTCAAAAAATCAGCCCAAGAAGGTGAACTGGACCCCAGAGTGTCAAGCGGCGTTCGAACAGTTAAAGGCCGCCATGTGTTCCGCTCCTGTGCTCCAGGCCCCAGACTACAGCCGGGAGTTCGTCGTCCAGACGGACGCCTCCGACCAGGGCATTGGGGCGGTCCTGTCCCAAGTGAACACCGAAGGCCTCGATCAACCAGTGGCCTTCATCAGCCGGAGACTCCTACCCCGGGAACAACGCTGGAGCACCATAGAGAGGGAAGCCTTCGCTGTGGTATGGGCCCTCAAGAAGCTCCGGCCCTACCTTTTTGGCACCCACTTTCGGGTGCAGACTGACCACCGACCCCTGCAGTGGTTGATGCATATGCGGGGGGAAAACCCAAAATTGCTACGCTGGTCCATCTCCTTACAAGGTATGGACTTCACAGTCGAACACCGGCCTGGGTCCGACCACGCCAACGCCGATGGCCTGTCCCGGTTTTTCCGCCTCGACGAAGAGAGTCCCCAAGAGGATGGGTAACTCTCCCCGCCTTCAGCTGGGGGGGACGCATGTTGGACAGGCCACATGACGGGCCGCTCTCCCCCGGCTCGACCAGGCCCGAGCCCAGTCACGCAAGCACCACACACCACCATTGCACGCCCTGCGTCCCCTCAGGGACCCCTGCCCTCGAACATGATAACCTCGTGGGTCCGATCCACTGCCGGCCCATGCACCCAGCCCGGGCCGCCATCTTGGACACCTCGCCACGAGGCCGCCTGGCCCCCGATCGACCTCAACCCTGGGCCTAGCCCAGCCTCAGACAATCCGGCACCACCCTCCACCCAGGAGGTGAGCGGGCTACTTGGCAAGTCAATGGGAGAAAGAGGTGCCGATGGCTCTCCCCCCGCCCAGTGCCGCTCGCCCATCGCCTCCCCGGGCGCTGGCTCCACCCCCCTGCTGGGTGTCTGGACTCCCTCATCCCGGACCTCCCGACCTCCAAGTGCGAGGGTCCGGACATCAAAGCACGCCAGCCCTATAACTGGGGCAGCTCCAGAGCAGGAAGTCAGTTGTATCTTGGAGTCGAGAGACGTAAGAGGAACTCATCCTGGACGGACTACTGGCGCTGCCGTAGCTCTGTCCTGTGCACCATCGTCCTGCCTGTTGGCGCTGCCACAGCCGTCGTAACCTTCATTCTTCACCGTCGTCCGGATCTGCTGGCGAGGCCGCGGACCGTTGTAACCATCATCTTCATCGGGACCTGCTTGGCTTCTCCACGGCCCGTCGACCATCCTTCATCCATCTCGGGACCTGCTTGGCTCCTCCACGGCCCGATCAGCAACCACGCCGAGCTCGAGGATTGAGAGCTATTTAACTCATTGGTAACTAAGACTGTCCCGCTACCCTTTCTCCTCAACCAGAGATCAGAACCGAGGGGACCCCTGAGTCCAGACCTCCTTGTATCATAACGACGTAACCTAAGAATTGCATATAAAGTCTCGTTAACCTTCAATCTTGTGTGGTGTCCGTCTGTGGGGGGGAAGTTACTTACCTGTACAGTCGTTGGAGACGGCTCTCCCTGGAGACCTCTCCCCGTAATCTCGGCCGACCCTCCCGGTCCGTCTAACATCTACAAACAGGTAAGTACAAAAATATCGAGTACAAAATATCGTTAACAATAATATAGATGTAAAAAATATCGACTTTATCAAAAACAGTGTTAAATTAATATTAAATTTTAATTACTAAAATATACTTAAAAATACTTAAATTAAATTATAATAATTAAATAATAAATGAAAATAATAAAAATAATTTTTTACAATCTTATTTGTTGACCCTGAACCCTAAAAATACCCCTTTACCCAAAAACCCAAAACTGACCCTGAACCCTAAAAATACCCCTTTACCCAAAAACTGAAAACTGACCCTGAACCCTAAAAATGCCCCTTCACCCAAAAACTGAAAACTGACCCTGAACCCTAAAAATACCCCTTTACCCAAGAACTGAAAACTGACCCTGAACCCTAAAAATAGCCCTTTACCCATGAACTGAAAACTGACCCTGAACCCTAAAAATACCCCTTTACCCATGAACTGAAAACTGACCCTGAACCCTAAAAATACCCCTTTACCCTAAAACTGAAAACTGACCCTGAACCCTAAAAATGCCCCTTTACCCAAAAACTGAAAACTGACCCTGAACCCCAAAAATACCCCTTTACCCTAAAACAGAAAACTGACCCTGAACCCTAAAAATGCTCCTTTACCCAAAATTTATCAATATTATTTAATTACCAATTAATTATTAATTAACAATAACAATAAAGTAAATATATTAGCACATTAGCTGTAATTATTTTAATAATTAATATTATTTTTTCCCAATTAATTACTTAAAAATAACACAAAATTATATATATTAAAAATTTACTCTAATGTAATTAACAAATTACAATTAATTAATTACCAATTAATTACTAATACAAAATATGTTCAAAATTATATTAATTAATTAACTAATTAATATTAATTAATTATCAATTAATTATTAATTAAAAATATTAACAAACATATATTAATTAATTATTATTAAATTACTTCCCACCCTATTCCCCTATAAACCCACAACCCGCTACAGAATTACATTACGCAATTATTATAAAAACAAAATTCATTTAATAAAATATTTTATAACATTAAGACACACTTTTCACACATATTATTACATAAAAATACACTATAAAATATTATATATTATTAAAAATTCGATATTTTTGCTATCTATATTTTATACAGTCGATATTACTTCACTTACCTGAAAAACGATATTTTTGTAGTCGATATTATGTCCAGTCGATATTTTGTCCAGTCTATATTTAACCCCTTCCAGGCTCATGACGAGCTGGGCTCGTCATGGTGTAGCCTCCTCAAACACTGATGACGAGCCCAGCTCGTCATGAACAATGGGTTTTTTAAAATCTCAGCATAGCTCCAGAATAACGCTAGCGCGCATGTGGTTAAAACTCGATATTATGTCCAGTCGATATTTTGGAGTCGATATTTTGTCTGTACACCTCTGCCAGCATCTCTTCATAAAGCTGCATGCAGTGTACACATGCTTATCAATAGCCAAAATAGAAATGAGGGTCACACTGCAAGCTGTTGCGCTCCCGTCATTTTCTTCCACACCCTGGCCATCTATATAGTCTCAAAGGTGTTACTATGTGAAAAACCATGAAGACCCACATACTACTCTATTATGTGTATCAAGACAAATCTGGTCTAACTGTTTTGGTGTCACCATTGTGAGTGGTCTGCAGGGACTGGATTCAGGCAGGTGTCTCTCAGGACAAAGAACCTAAGTTCTGTAACTTTGGAGTGGGCTTCCTGATAATACCTCAGTGGAGGCTGGATCCCCGCAAAGACAAGATGGCCAATCCAGTGGTCTTTCCTCTGGGACCCAACACACATACAGCTTCACTGAAGTGCAGTGTGTGAACTCTTTTGGGGCTCAAGGGATCTTGGTTGGCAGCATGGGCTGGGTAAAGGGTAGGCCAGCCGTAGGGTTTCACAAAACATTCACAAGCAGCTGAGGGCATAATAGGCTGGTAGAGAATTTGTGTTCAGAAGTCAGGGTCTCAAAGTGGTCTGGATCTGCTACTTGAGTCCTAAAGCCAGCATGTTGTCCTGTCCAAAATTCATCACAAAAACACCTTCTAAGAGTATGGGTCCAACCTGACTATCGGGGGAATTCAAAACACTAGGTAGCAATCCCATACAATTTTAGGACTGTTGGGTAATGGAGCGAATCGACTGCCTCCCATGGCCTTATGAGCAGTGCTGCCCAGCCTCCATGTTGTGATTTTGTCTGACTGGTTCTTCTTGTGCCTACTAGACTAAATTTCAAGGGCACTGTATGGCGGTGATATAATTTTTTCTGTATTTGCTCCCTCTAGCAGAGTTTTAGGCTCTGTATAGTCTACCCACAGATTGCACACTAGTTGATGGTGGCTTCTGTACTTTTCCCAGGATTTTGGGAGAATGATAGCAGTCCGCAGTTGGTACCTGGATGCAGGAATCCAGTCATTTTTTCATGCACCCCTGAACAAGAGTCCTACTAGTTCTCATGGTAAAATCTAATGATCCCCTCATAACTGGTGCTTTTCTCCTCCTCCTGAATTTCACTTGATGTATGCAGTATATTTTGTGGCAACAAAATGGCTGGCGTCTTTATTGCAGGACAGGTGGTCTATAACCCAAAATTGAAGTCTCCCTGAGGCAAGTGAAGATTTCATAGCGTTGCACCTTCCTGCATCTATGGGGACTATGCTTTCCCTCTTTTGGTTACTAAAATATAGGCTTTCATTACAAGTAGCCAGTTCTTTTCCAAGGGGATCAGGTGTACAACTTTTGTGATGATTACTGCATCTCCACAATTTTACCCCTGGGAAGATGCCTGGTAATTGATGTGCAAAGCACCAAAATCCTCATGTATGGTCCATTTTTAAAAACACAACTTGCAAGAGGTAATAATGATCACACTTTTAAAATTCTGTTTCCTTAATACCTTCCTTGCTCTAAACATGGGCAGAGTGCAGCACATCTGCCCAGCTACAGGATTCTCAGCCACGGACTTTGAGTGTTGACCGCCATCTGAGATGGTGTAGTTCTCACTGTCTTGGGAAACCACAGGATGGTGCACTTAAACTGTTTAGACAGTTAACCGAATTTCAAACATCCTGACCACGTGAATGGGCTCTGGCGTTTCCTCTTCCACCCACATTTTTAGGTCTCGGCTAGAAGCGAGCGAAGCTCGCTCTCGCCAGAGACCTTATTGTTAGCGGCTCAGCTTCCCAGGAGGACAGCGTTGGCCGCGCGCGCCGATTTGTTAAGGCCACGCGCACGAGAACGCGCTCGCGGCCAGGTGCTGTCCTCCTCGAAAGCTGCCTCCCTTCCCCGTGCAGGGCGGGCCGCCGCGCTGCCTGCGGCGACCCGGAAGCATTGCCGGCCAAACCGGAAGTAGGTGCTGTCCTGCAGAGCATTGCTTTTCAACTCTGTGCTCCTCATTGCCGGAGACGGCTTTTCATTAAATACTCTTGTAGAACTACTTTCCACACTCCTAAACGCTTTTGTGAGTCGGCCCAATATAATTGCTTCTGCTTTGCTGCGTAATTGTTGTAAATCATTTATGTCAAAGAAGGTCTACTTGTAAAAGATTCGATACGAATCTAGAGGCCATTGTTTTATGCAGATTGAAGTATTTCCGGGTGACAAGAGTGAGCCCGCTAGTCTACTAACCATTAATTCCAAACATTGAGCTGACTTTCCCCTGGTTCTGTAATTTTTCTTCTGCCTTTTTTTTACATCCATGTTTCCAAGAACTCCTTTACTACTTTAGACCCGCAGACATCTGTTTACAAAAAAATAGGATGGGGCAAATTTGCGTAATACAGATGACCTGCTTGACGATTCATGGGCGACAGTTCGCCAAAATGCTAAATGTAGCGGAAATGACATAACACGCCCTTTTACCATCAATAATGTGACAGGACTAACCATTTGTTCCAGCTTTAGATCCTTAGTAGCATTCAATTTGGAGCCCAAACAGGAAGTAAACAGGGCTCTACAGCCTTCTCAGATCGGGCTTCAGTTGCGGCTGTTTGCCAAACCTATTATAGTTTTTCTAAAAGAGGGCTTCGGAGGAATATTTCTCTCTCACCACATTATTTACTGTTAGGTGTATTATTCCTCCAGCAGTGCTTCCATTGCAGTGCAAGAGGTATAGGCAGAAAATATGTTTCATCTCAAAATTAATATGAATCCACACACCTTTGTCAAATTTAATTAATCAGTGAGTGGTGAGTGCAGAGCGCAGAGTAGTGAGCGCAGAGTAGTGAGCGCAGAGTAGTGAGTGCAGAGTGGTGAGTGCAGAGTGGTGAGTGCAGAGTGGTGAGTGCAGAGTGGTGAGTGCAGAGTGGTGAGTGCAGAGTGGTGAGTGCAGAGTGGTGAGTGCAGAGTGGTGAGTGCAGAGTGGTGAGTGCAGAGTGGTGAGTGCAGAGTGGTGAGTGCAGAGTGGTGAGTGCAGAGTGGTGAGTGCAGAGTGGTGAGCGCAGAGTGGTGAGCGCAGAGTGGTGAGCGCAGAGTGGTGAGCGCAGAGTGGTGAGCGCAGAGTGGTGAGCGCAGAGTGGTGAGCGCAGAGTGGTGAGCGCAGAGTGGTGAGCGCAGAGTGGTGAGCGCAGAGTGGTGAGCGCAGAGTGGTGAGCGCAGAGTGGTGAGCGCAGAGTGGTGAGCGCAGAGTGGTGAGCGCAGAGTGGTGAGCGCAGAGTGGTGAGCGCAGAGTGGTGAGCGCAGAGTGGTGAGCGCAGAGTGGTGAGCGCAGAGTGGTGAGCGCAGAGTGGTGAGCGCAGAGTGGTGAGCGCAGAGTAGTGCGCGCAGAGTAGTGCGCGCAGAGTAGTGCGCGCAGAGTAGTGCGCGCAGAGTAGTGCGCGCAGAGTGCAGAGTAGTGCGCGCAGAGTGCAGAGTAGTGCGCGCAGAGTGCAGAGTAGTGAGTGCAGAGTGCAGAGTAGTGAGTGCAGAGTGCAGAGTAGTGAGTGCAGAGTGCAGAGTAGTGAGTGCAGAGTGCAGAGTAGTGAGTGCAGAGTGCAGAGTAGTGCGTGCAGAATGCAGAGTAGTGCGTGCAGAATGCAGAGTAGTGAGTGCAGAGTGAGTGTGCAGAATGCAGAGTAGTGAGTGCAGAGTGAGTGTGCAGAATGCAGAGTAGTGAGTGCAGAGTAGTGCGCGCAGAGTGCAGAGTAGTGAGTGCAGAGTGCAGAGTAGTGCGTGCAGAATGCAGAGTAGTGCGTGCAGAATGCAGAGTAGTGAGTGCAGAGTGAGTGTGCAGAATGCAGAGTAGTGAGTGCAGAGTGAGTGTGCAGAGTGCAGAGTAGTGAGTGCAGAGTGCAGAGTAGTGAGTGCAGAGTGCAGAGTAGTGAGTGCAGAGTGCAGAGTAGTGAGTGCAGAGTGCAGAGTAGTGAGTGCAGAGTGCAGAGTAGTGAGTGCAGAGTGCAGAGTAGTGCGTGCAGAATGCAGAGTAGTGCGTGCAGAATGCAGAGTAGTGAGTGCAGAGTGAGTGTGCAGAATGCAGAGTAGTGAGTGCAGAGTGAGTGTGCAGAATGCAGAGTAGTGAGTGCAGAGTAGTGCGCGCAGAGTGCAGAGTAGTGAGTGCAGAGTGCAGAGTAGTGAGTGCAGAGTGCAGAGTAGTGAGTGCAGAGTGCAGAGTAGTGAGTGCAGAGTGCAGAGTAGTGAGTGCAGAGTAGTGAGTGCAGAGTGCAGAGTAGTGAGTGCAGAGTAGTGAGTGCAGAGTAGTGAGTGCAGAGTAGTGAGTGCAGAGTAGTGAGTGCAGAGTAGTGAGTGCAGAGTGCAGAGTAGTGAGTGCAGAGTAGTGAGTGTGCAGAATGCAGAGTAGTGAGTGCAGAGTGAGTGTGCAGAATGCAGAGTAGTGAGTGCAGAGTGAGTGTGCAGAATGCAGAGTAGTGCGCGCAGAGTAGTGCGCGCAGAGTAGTGCGCGCAGAGTAGTGCGCGCAGAGTAGTGCGCGCAGAGTAGTGCGCGCAGAGTAGTGCGCGCAGAGTAGTGAGCGCAGAGTAGTGAGTGCAGAGTGCAGAGTAGTGAGTGCAGAGTGCAGAGTAGTGCGTGCAGAATGCAGAGTAGTGCGTGCAGAATGCAGAGTAGTGAGTGCAGAGTGAGTGTGCAGAATGCAGAGTAGTGAGTGCAGAGTGAGTGTGCAGAATGCAGAGTAGTGAGTGCAGAGTGCAGAGTAGTGAGTGCAGAGTGCAGAGTAGTGAGTGCAGAGTGCAGAGTAGTGAGTGCAGAGTGCAGAGTAGTGAGTGCAGAGTGCAGAGTAGTGAGTGCAGAGTAGTGAGTGCAGAGTAGTGAGTGCAGAGTAGTGAGTGCAGAGTAGTGAGTGCAGAGTAGTGAGTGCAGAGTAGTGAGTGCAGAGTAGTGAGTGCAGAGTAGTGAGTGCAGAGTAGTGAGTGCAGAGTGCAGAGTAGTGAGTGCAGAGTTAGTGTGCAGAATGCAGAGTAGTGAGTGCAGAGTGAGTGTGCAGAATGCAGAGTAGTGAGCGCAGAGTAGTGAGCGCAGAGTAGTGAGCGCAGAGTAGTGAGCGCAGAGTAGTGAGCGCAGAGTAGTGAGCGCAGAGTAGTGAGCGCAGAGTAGTGAGCGCAGAGTAGTGAGCGCAGAGTAGTGCGCGCAGAGTAGTGCGCGCAGAGTAGTGCGCGCAGAGTAGTGCGCGCAGAGTAGTGCGCGCAGAGTAGTGCGCGCAGAGTGCAGAGTAGTGCGTGCAGAGCGCAGAGTAGTGAGCGCAGAGTGGTGAGCGCAGAGTGGTGAGCGCAGAGTGGTGAGCGCAGAGTGGTGAGCGCAGGTGCAGAGTGGTGTGTGCAGAGTGCAGAGTAGTGCGTGCAGAATGCAGAGTAGTGCGTGCAGAATGCAGAGTAGTGAGTGCAGAGTGAGTGTGCAGAATGCAGAGTAGTGAGTGCAGAGTGAGTGTGCAGAATGCAGAGTAGTGAGTGCAGAGTGCAGAGTAGTGAGTGCAGAGTGCAGAGTAGTGAGTGCAGAGTGCAGAGTAGTGAGTGCAGAGTGCAGAGTAGTGAGTGCAGAGTGCAGAGTAGTGAGTGCAGAGTAGTGAGTGCAGAGTAGTGAGTGCAGAGTAGTGAGTGCAGAGTAGTGAGTGCAGAGTAGTGAGTGCAGAGTAGTGAGTGCAGAGTAGTGAGTGCAGAGTAGTGAGTGAAGAGTGCAGAGTAGTGAGTGCAGAGTTAGTGTGCAGAATGCAGAGTAGTGAGTGCAGAGTGAGTGTGCAGAATGCAGAGTAGTGAGCGCAGAGTAGTGAGCGCAGAGTAGTGAGCGCAGAGTAGTGAGCGCAGAGTAGTGAGCGCAGAGTAGTGAGCGCAGAGTAGTGAGCGCAGAGTAGTGAGCGCAGAGTAGTGCGCGCAGAGTAGTGCGCGCAGAGTAGTGCGCGCAGAGTAGTGCGCGCAGAGTAGTGCGCGCAGAGTAGTGCGCGCAGAGTAGTGCGCGCAGAGTGCAGAGTAGTGCGTGCAGAGCGCAGAGTAGTGAGCGCAGAGTGGTGAGCGCAGAGTGGTGAGCGCAGAGTGGTGAGCGCAGGTGCAGAGTGGTGTGTGCTGTTGAGTGCAGAGTGCTGTGTATTGGCAATGTAAATGACAATGCCATTTATTTATGATTTAAAGAAAAAAAAAGAAATGTCATGAGCAATGCCAATAGCTCTACCTTTAATGATGCCGAGACCATTGCATTGTAAATGCTTGTTGATATTATTCTGTCCTCCTGAGTAAGTACTTAAGTGCCTTTGACTTCTGAAGAAACTCTTTTCGCTTCCATTGAAGAAGGTGTGGACCATTGTAGAACTCTTTGTTGCTGTGACCTGCAGGGAGGGTCAGCACTATATATAAAAGTTTGCAACTACAACTGCTATGGCAGACTGCGGGGGAGACAAAAATAACTGCCTCTAGCGGAGAGGGCCAGCCCGGACATTGCAGACCAGACCTGACCAAGCTACCGAGTATGTATTACGTTACATCGCATTCCATTGTAACGCATGCCTTTACCATGCATGCGTTACAATGTGAATGTAATTACAACGCAAACCTTTACTACGCATTTTATTTCAATGAATATGCCTTTATCATGCATGCCTTTATCTATCATGTATGCCTTTACAACAAATCTAATTGTAAAAGCATGTATGTTGAAGGTGTATCTGTGGCATGTTTCCCTGACCCCTGCCCTAAACCCTAATTCTGGTCCCTGACACCCCCACCCGCCAGCCCTCAACCCTCCTAAAATAAAAAACCCTCCACATGCCCTAAAACCTAAAACCCTTCCCCCTGCTCGACCCCACCGAGCACAACTCATCCCCTTCCCTAAACCCTAATACCCTACCCCTACATGACCCCACCAGCCCTAAACCCTAAAACTCTACCCCTACGTGACCCCACCAGCCCTAAACCCTAAAACCGCACCCCAGACACCCATTCCCCAGCCCTTCTGTAAAGCAAACCGCTAAAATAGTAGCCTCCCAGGCCCAGTCCCCCGTACCTCTCTCCTCGTGCAGGCAGCTCATCCGAGAGGCGGTGCATGTCATTGTGAGGAAGTGGAAGAGTCTCTCTGTTTCTTCTAACAACGTGGATTGCTTACCAATTCGGCTGTTTCCATGCATATTCCCTTACTACTTCACAGATGCATTTACCATTCAAACCTTTAGAGCGAAATTCGTTCTAAAGGCATGCATAATGCATAGTGCAGGCTGCTCGTTGTTATGGAGCATGCGTTGTAACGCATGCGTTGTAAGGGCATGTGTTATGTTATGTTATAGTATGTTATTTTGATTATTAGCGCGCACCGATACATACGAGTGTTCCGGCGCGATGCCAAAAAAGGGTGAAGGTGTCTGTTTAAGCGAAAAGAGGTGTTTTGAATGTTTTCTTAAATACTGCTGGGTCCTGGATGTTGCATGTGTGGAAACAGCCACTTTGTAATGGTCGGTTCCCCCACCAGAGACTCATTGTAAGGACTGGCTCATGAAAAAGGAGCCTGCTTATGAACTAAGAATTGTCTGTAGAGCTGCACAGTGCAACCCGGAAACAAGAGCGCTAACATCAAGATAGATCCATACTTGGTGAATGTCTTACCTTGTCCTGCCAAGCTTGTCCACTGGCCTCGTGCAGCTTTGCATTTAGAAAGCTGAGTTTTAATCTTGGGAGTGTGTTGGCGCGGTGTACAGTATACAGGATTCTTTTCTACGCCCCTTCTCTCCCATCTCCAATGGGGAAGAATCCCTGACACTTGCAGTACCCTTAACCTACTATACTCTGACTTAAAGGAATGATAGTGTACCCTCTGCACCTGTCCCCCTAAAGTTGCCATCCACTGTGCTGGATCGTTCATACTGATTTAGTGATCATTGGTCTCACTTGTCTCGTCACAGTGATGCTGAGATCTTGCCCTGCCTGGTAAGTTTGACCGCTTATGGACTCCTCGTCCCAGTCTGGCACACACACTAGTTGGCTGCTGAAGGACCCAGAGCCAAAATACCCTGATCATGTTGACCCATTGAGAGATACAGAGCTCATGAATTTTCTGAACCATATAAATTACTTCTTTTATTGTAATTTGTAACATAAATTACTTTTATCTCACATAAGCTTAGCGAACTTGAAAAAAGAGGGGTCTTTTGATTCCTTTTTGGGACCGGTTTGTTGCTGGATAATGGGTGTCTTAGAAAACAAAATGCATGCAGCGCTGGCCCTGGTTGCGGATACACCCAGCTATCCTATGGGTGGGGCCACGTGGGGTCACTGTTTTAGTAATTCCTCCTTGAAGTCGCAGTTGCCAATAAATCTGGTCGCTCTTGCACTTGACTTGCATGGATTATAATGTCATACTGTTCATCAGCAATATACTACAGCTTATTAAAGAATATGCTAATATGTCACTTGTCCTTGGGACACTACTCGGAGATTTGTTTGCTGATGTTATTTGTCTGTAGTTAATGTGGCCCATAGAATCCATTGTAACAGCATTCGTAGACAAGGGCACCACCCTTTAAATCAGATAAAGTCACACCTTAATGAGTGATTTTTCCCAACGTGATAAATGTACACCTCTACAACAGTTATTGGGAAATATCACACCGCTCTATCCCTCCTATGTGTCAGTCTTCCCAATATAGAGTTGAAGGCTCATACAATATATACAATGGCGTAACAAAACTTGAGGGCCATCCTGCAAGGCACATGGAGGGGCTCTTGACTCCATCAGGAGCTCTCAGGCTACAGTACTGTGCTGAGGGGGCCCCCTGGAGGTCAGGGGGCCCTCCTCCATCTTGGGGCCGATGCCACGCCATTGAACTTATCTATTAGAGCCCTCTGGTCTAAATACACTTACACAGCTGATCAGAAATGCTAGCCCAAATATTTGGTCTCCTAACTTCTTGCAGTGCAGCCGACTGTGGGATGCTGCATGTCAACACATCTGGTCGCCACACGGTGGATACTGCACACATCAGAAACCCCAGTTTAGGCCAAAACTTGAGCAGCGATATGTGGCACATTCTCGCGTTTGGCTTCATTTGGAACAAACTGATGTGTTGATATGGGACATTAGAGGAATTATAGTATATTAGGCTCTGGGTGTGCCATATGGCTTTGTAGAGTCACTTTCCGTTATGCACTGATAATATAAAATGCATGAGAATAGACACACTATATAGATCTGCTGATCAGGTGTGTTAGAGCACTGCTAACATATTGAGATTTGGGTGCTTCACTTGGCTTTGTGAGGTGACTTCTTGTTATCCAATGAGTATCTCTAATAAATGTAAATGGAAACATCTAGAATTGCGAAAATATAAAATGAGTATGTTCAACATTTTAAGTGGATGCTGGATGCCAAAGCCATGATGACCAGTCCTTAAAAAGAAATCCAGATAGGAGTGCTTTGAGAATATTTATTTGAGATCTCAGAATTAAGTTGTGGAAAAAATTCAAAATATAGCCCTGAAGAAGCAGTAGATTGCGCACCACAAAACACATGTTGGCTGTTGGTGATCTAAAAAGACTCATTCTAATGTGCTTTTAATTTTTACGATATTGATCACTTAAGGACCGAAGAGTACACTAAATGTTGGATTTGTGATATACTTTTGTAAAAGATTATTAATGTTTTAATAATCATTTATTTTCGTTTAAAAAAACAAAAATTGATATGGAGTATGTTCTTTTGACTCCCCTCCAATAGTGATTCTCTAATGGGGTGTTACAGAGGAAATGTTGGTGCAATATAAGGCTGTTTTGGGGAAGCAGATTCAGGAGTGCTCGAGTAATCGCAGTGCGACGGGTGTATACTTGATACATACCCTGGAATCGCCACAAGAATCCCCAGCATAGTAATGTGTAATGGCAGTGCTACTGCAAACAAACTAAGCAGATGTGCTACACTAATAGATTCCAGATCCTGTACAATTCAAACTTCCACAGGTTCTACTACAGGTTCTACAACACACCTGGCTAACTGAAAACATTTGGTTATGAAGTAGAAGTAAGCTGTAGATGTAACAAATGTGCAAAAATGTAATGACAGATTGTATACACCTGGCGTGGATCGGTCCGGCTTCATACTTACTGGTTCAGGAGTATTTGTTGTTCTGTTGGAGATGGGAGGGAGTCTGACTGCCCCACTGTTGGCTCTACTAGGCAGTGTGAAGAACCGACTGTCCGGTTGTCGCAGGAGTATGACATTAGCCTTGATGTTGGCTAAACACAGAGTGGCAATAAGGTGGCGTAGGGGATGACACTGAGAACATAAAAACAGGACTTCTATTTTGTAATCCCCAAGAAGAAGGGGAATAGGATTGGGAGAATCAGCATAACCCTTGTGGAAGTTTAGATGTTGGCAGGTGATCGACCAATTGAACTAGAGACTGATGTTTCAATGTGAAGCTTGTTGCTTCACAAATTCAATCTACTTTGTGAAGAAAAACATGCATAAAGGTATTTTTTTAAGTCACACTCAGCCATCAGTATTTAAATAGGTTTCAATGAAATCAAAGTTTTTTGGCTCAGCAGCCCTCCTGCGAAGAGTCAACACTCTTGTATAAGTAAAGTAGAAGATGGAGATATTCTGACCCAAGTCTTGTGTTTTGTGCACGATTCTCCTCAGACCTCCCTTTGAATCTCTACTCCTCTATAGTCGCTAGAGCTCCATACAGAGCATCTCCTTCCACCAACCACTCAGACACCTCTGCTCGGCAGGACTCCTACTCGCACACATCTCCTGCATATACAGAACCCGACCAGGAGAATCACTTTTCTCTTTCATCACTCCTTGGCATTATTATTATTTCAGCAACACTTTCAGCTTTCCCTCCTCCGCAGACACAGTCAGTTTACATTTGCAAAGCGGCATGAAATGGAAAGCAATGGAAAAGCTTATTCCGACAGAAGGAGCAAGGTGTGGCACCCACTGACCGAGAGTTTTCCATTGCACATAAAGTTCTTGGCCTCATGAAAGTTACTCTCATGATTCTCCTGAGCTGTTTTCCGTGAACCAACCCTGTGCTGCTTTGGCCAGGAATTGTTGCCAACCGAACTCCTGAGAAAGTCATAAGGTCTCTTTGTAAACATCAGCAGACATGTTATGCACATTATTAGCTGTATAATAAGTATTGCTAAAAATATTTGTATGTACAATTAGTCCTGGTTACACAATCTTGGAGCCTGTTCTGCGCATGGCGCGCATTACCTGAGGGGAAGTTGCCCCTGACTATTTATACTGGCACCTGTTCTGACTGTTTTTGACACATTTGTATAATTTTTGTATTGTACTACAAAATTATACATTTCAATTGAATATAAAAACTTTTACAGCTTCATTTCATGAAATATCATTTGAAGTTCATTTTATAAATGGGACAAAATTGATGGCAATGAGGAGATCATGAATAGGTGCCCATGTCACTTCAGAGTCGTGTGGCAACCAGCCAAGCACAATCTTCAGAACGGGGAACTCTTCCTTCCTTTGTCACAGCCAACTAATATGGAATTATAGTTCAGTGAGGACAAATCCCTGAAATTCTACATTGTACCTTTATGCAGAGAGAGGATGGGGAATAGCATCTGCTTGTTAGGGTAGTTTCTAGGGCAAGACCACACTAAGTAGTCACCCATGGTGCCAGATTGTTCTTTCAAGAGTCCTCCTCTTCGTCATGTTGAAATGGGACTTCTTATAGGGTGTGAAACATTCTTTGCTGGATACTCAGGTCGTGTGGCACGGAACTAGACTTAGCAAGATCAGATCGAAGTCCAACGGCAAATCATGGGTCGGAAGGAGCTAATCAACAGCCAACACTTTTCTTATTAGCTTGTCGGCAGATGTCACTTTATGCAGTTTTGCGGTGGAACTTTCCTACAGGAGGGAAGCTACATTTGACAAAGAGCTCTGTACCAATTGATGGAACGCTTTTGACACTTTTGAGAGGAATGTTAAAAAACTGTGAGATATCCACCACTAAATGAGTCCCAATGTTCAAGTCATTAGGGACTTTGTTTTTGATGGGTGAGTTTCACTGGGAAGAATGATATGCAGCAATATATTTGTGTTTCTTAGACTGCGTTATAAATTGTGGTATTTCAACCAAAGCGATAATTGAGCTAAATCCCACATCTCACAGTGTAAAGTCTCTCTGGGGTGGAATTAAGTCTTCAAACTCCCGACCATCATTCCGTGCCAGGAGACTCCGGACTTGTTTGTACTGCTGCCGGGGCAGTAGCTAACTTCAGGGCTATGGGTGGCATCACAGCTCTGCGTTTGCCTGACCCCTGCAGCAGTATGGGAGATCAGACCATTCTTCCCCAGGACAGACACAAGCCTACCATTAATCCCTATGATTTCCCTTGAACCTTCCATTGTCTAAATGTGTGGTTCAATGTTTAACAATCTTGTAAAGTTCTTCTTTGTGTTAAGAGACGTGAAGATTACCCATGGCAAGGCAAATCTACCCCCATCTGCTATAATAGTTAACTGTTACCCCGGGTTAATATGCCTTTGATTCAGTGAGAATCGATCACAGAACTACCAATATATTGAACCAGAATCTAATAAATTAGAATTTTACTTAGCAGAATTAGAGTATAGCTAATGGTAACGTTCAGATTGTCAGTGGTGGGACGTGTCTGGCTGGCTGTGTCTTCTGCCGTCCATGAGAAGCAAAGGATTAGGCTGTAATACAACAAACTGTGTTGTGGTAAACCCTTAGAGCTAAGTACTGGCTGAATCGAGCTTCTCCAGAACAATGGCTGTGGTTCACTACCTGTGCCCACTTCTTTATGAGCCACATGTGTAGGACAGACAAGGCGCTTTGATTTTGGGATGCACCAGTGGCGATGGCCTCTAAAGAAGTTTATTCCCTTGAATTAAGGTCTCTTATTTATGCTCCTTGGTTCTCTGGGGCTAAACTTGCACCTCGACTGGTAATTGGTATTTTGTTGACATCTACTTTTTTTGCGTTCTGAGGTAGCTGAGTCCTGAGGGGGGATTGCCTTGGGTGTCTGCCAAACTTAACTAGTCCAGAGATTGCAAGAAGCCAGCCCAAGGGGGGTAACCTGATCATGTTTACAACGATGTACTAGTTTGTGTTAGAGAAAAGAAATTTGATGTAAGCAGCAAATACTGGCCATTCTAATGCCTCCCTGGGCACCACAAGTATTTCAGCCAGTACTTGGGGGGGAGTGGAATTTTGAGCATCTGTATTATTGTGCCTGACGTTTAAAGTTTGGAGTATCCTTACCTGTGTTAGCTTGACAGCCTTAGGATGGTCTTCCCTTCCAAATCGTTTGCCTGTTTGCCTCATGTTGTTGCTGGTTTCTTTTTGCTGGCCTTAGGACTCTGAGCATTTTACTACTACTACTAACCAGTGCTAAAGGGTGTGTGCTTTCTCTCCTAAACATGGTTTGTTTGATATAGCCACAACTGGCATACTTAATTTCCTTATAAGTCCCTAGTAAAGGTGCATTGTATGTGCCCAGGGCATGTAAAGTAAATGTGACCAGAAGTCTTGCAGCACTGCTTGTGCCACCCACTCAAGTAGCCTTTAAACATATCTCAGTCTTGCCATTTCAGAGCTTATGTGTTCAGTTTACACTGCCATGTCGACTTGCCATTTAAAACCCCTTGCCAAGCCTTATCCTCCCCTTTTATTACATATACGTCATCCCTACGGAATGCCCTAGGCAGCCCACAGGGCAGGGTGCTGTGAAATTAAAAGGTAGGCCATGTGCTTTTACGTTTTACATGTCCTGGTGGTGAAAAAGTCCCAAAGTTGTTTTTCAGTACAGTGAGGCCTAGCCCTCTCATAGAATAACATTGAGGATTCATTATTACACTTATTAAGCTGTAACTCCTGATTGAGTAGATCTGTCTTGTTTTATACCTATGGATTTGTAATGATAAATCCTCTTTAATGGAAAAGTCAAATTTATTATTACAACTTTGAATGTGGCACTTTTAGAAAATTGGCATTTTCCTGATCTTAGCCCTTTTGTGCCTGCAGGCTGTCTCTGATGAGTCTGGGGTGGGTGACAGCTGGTCTTTGTGTATTCCCTCTAGGCAGCCACACACAAGGTGTGACTTTGGTGGGTCTTACTGAGCGGATGGGAGGGAGGAGATGGGCACAGCTTCACACTTACATCTGAATAGGCTGTGTCCTGTCCATATACCCCCCCTGTTGTGAGTCTGGAGCCAGGACAGGAAGGGAGGATCTATGTGCACTTCAAAGGCCCTTCTTTGAAGCCTCCCCACATCAAAGGCACAACTGGGTATAAGAACTGGATCTCAGACACCACTGTGATAGTACAATTCTGGACCTGAACCCACTCTGCTAGGAAGAACTGCTGTGCTAAAAGACTGCCACTCTGCTGGACTGCTGCCCTGCTGTGTTGACTTGCTTGACTTCTGCACTCTCTGACTGGACTTATACTGGACCTCCATCACTTGAACCCAGAGTGACCCAAGGGCTAGGTGACTAGCCTCCGGATCTGAAGTCTCAGGGACATAAAAGACTTCCACCCCTGCTCCTAAACCTGGACCATTGGAAGCTGGCCCAAGATACTTACTCCAGTAAAACTGATGCATCCTCTGCTGTGAGAGCAGAATCAATGCATTGTCGTTGTTGCAGGAACAGCACTCTTAACTAGCCCATTTCCAATGGAACTGCCACTTCTGAATCAACACGTCACCACCTCTGCGTGGAGAATATGGACTCATCTCCCTTTACTGTGTGGAGAAACCTGGATCATTGTATTCAGAACTGTTGCATCATGGAGCCAGTGTATCGTCTTCGGAACCATCACATTGCGGAACCAGCCCATTGTCTTCAAACCAGTGCATCGCTAGCGTTGCATGGAGAAAACGGCGGGATTTACACCGTCACATTACTCGGCTGCACCCTGCTTCTTGACTGCAACCAGGCTCAATGTACTTTTGTGTAGTGGACCTTGTGGGGTCCCTGTATCCAGCCTGCGCTCCATTGTGGTCGACCTGATCTTTTGAGTTTGTCTAAATCCGGCACAATAAGAAATCCCAAATAGTCTCTTATTGCTTCTTAGCACTATTTTCACATTTGTTCTTTAAACTTTTATAACTCGCCAAGCTACTAGAGGATGAGCACAGGTTAATTTAAGGTGTGTTTGTGACTTACCCTGACCAGGATTGTGGTTACTGTCGGACCAGGGCTTTAACCCAGTCAACCAGGAACCCAATTTCTAACAGCTGTCCTAGCATAAAATGTAAAAAATGTAAATTGATACTTGTATAGCGCACCACTCACCTGCAAGGGTCTCAAGGCGCTTGTACGAATACCGCTGTGGAACCCATCCTGGCTTTCCCAGTGAGGCGTCCACTCCTGGGCACCCCCAAGGTGGAGGCCAGGCATCCTTAGCGTTGTGGGGGCCGTTGTGGAGATTAAGCAAGGTATTGCCCAGAGTTGCAGAGTGGGACTCCATGATTGGAATAGGCACTGAGGCGAGAATTATCAGGTCTGTGGAATTTTTAGCCCAAGACCCGCCGAGGCGGGGATTTGAACCCTGGTCCCGGGCCAGACCTCTGCATCAGGGTCTGCTGATTCCTCCTTCTTTGTTTGAATGTGAGCTTTTTTTCAACTGCGCATACCAGGAAAAAAAAGAAAAAATAATTTTCTTCCCTTACAAAACAGAGTCAGTTGATATACCGTTGATCAACTGTTGTGATGGTTGTGATGGTTCACTGCATCACAAACACCACTAATAATCCAGTAACGCACAGAACATATGTTGGCTGTGTTTCAGTATTTATATAAAATATTTTGTTCTGAAAAATTACTGCATATTAACTTTTAGTTTGATACGATGGGCACATACAGGATTTTATAGCTTGGAAGTATTATTGATTCTCATATCTGAAATAGCATCTGTGTAAGATGCCTCCCGGCCACAAATCAACATAAAAAAAATATGATGCAGGAGGGTGCATGAGTACTGTGGATTTAGCCCGACCTAATGCCCCCAATCATAATGAATGGAAAGTGTGGGACTCAATGTGTCCACTGGACCTGGGATGGAGTGTTCTAGAGGGCCTCTGGGTTTCAAATGGATAACAGCAGAGCCCTGTGTTCATTTTCATTGGAGACCTCCGGTTTTGGTTTAACCTCATAGATGCTTGTAAACATCCCTCCCCAGTGCTGCGCTGTCCATTGGAACTAGTGCTGAATGGACGTCCAATGGTCGTGCGCAGCACTGGGGAGGTAGTGCTGCCGTCGGCCAGCGCCCCGACGCAGCACTTAAGGGGTTAACCTGGGTGCCTTGAAGGCAGGCTTTCCTACCCTACGTCATGCCAGGCACTTTGGCGTTGCCCTAAACACCTCTACGCCTCTGCTTGTGGATGCTGACAGTTGCCCTCTCTCAGCTCAGTCAGTCAAATGTGAAGACTGTTGGAAAAGCCCTTCTCAAATGCGCAGACGTGCATGTGGCCACTGAACAGTAAGCTTGTTACTGCTACTCGAGGAGCTCCTGGTAAAGGGCTCCTAGATCGGATGTCACTCTGATATTATTGCTAAGCACCAAATTGTATTTTGTAACTTTTAAACTTTTAAAATTCACTCACTGCACTTCGTATTGCTCATGCTGGTCAAGTCATTGCTGGGTGCCCCCCTGTTCCACCGTGGATCGCTCCGTTTGTGTGGAGGGAGGGAACACCCACCGGAAGTAACTAAGAGTCCACTCCCGGCAGACTCGAGACTGCGGAGGTTAGCAGTGCAGCTGCCTCCATATAAACTCATGCAGGGCACGAAGCGCAGCAGAGGTATGCAGCTGACGCGCCAAAGGCGTGCCTAAGGCAAGCCCATCTGCGCCCGTCCGCGCCAGGCCGTCGCCAGGAGCCAGAACCCCTGCCGGTTTTCCATCAGAACAGGCAAATAAGGGTAACATCTCCCTTACATATTCCAGGCAAGAACTTACAAGAATCAGAGATAAGTAGAGTCCTCGCTCCTCAACAGAAAAAGATTGCACCGCACCAACATCCTTAGAAGGACCGTTCGCATGCAAATCATGCAGATTTCAATGCGCTATACCTGCACTGCCCCACATGAATGCAATCAATTACATACCGTTCAATCATGAGACTAGGCCACTCCTTGCCACTAGCATACAGGAAAAATCCCCGCACACCTTCCATCATAACAACAGAGACTGGAATTGCTTTCTGGGCAATATCAGATATCTACCCAAACATGCCACACATATATGGGACCTGCTATCTTCTACTCTCCCCCAAATTGGCTTTCTGACGGAAACCTGGACCAAGCCATGCTCTAATCCGGATATTGCTGTAGCACTCCCGAGGGATATCATATTCATAAACTGGACAGACCCCACAAGGTAGGAAGAGGATTAGCTATCATATATAAAGATCAGATTAAAATCTCCATTATTGACCACCAATGCAGCGAAACTACGGAGATCCTAGTCTTCAGCGCTGACCCACACCCTCAACTAAGCTGGAAAGGTGTTCTCGTATACCGACCCCCTGGACCCCTTTCCAAATTTTCCCTTCCATTATTGGAACTAATCTCTAGCCATTTTATCTCTACTAGAAACTTCCAACTACTTGGAGACTTCAACATACATGCTGAAAACCTTGGTAATAGAGAAACCGTTTCTCTATTAACAGATCTATCCACACTCAAATTAATTAAAATAAATAATGATCCCACTTATCAGGCAGGACACACACTAGGCTTAACTTACTAACTTCCCCTATATCACCTATAGAGCCTCCAGCCCACTGGCATGGTCTGATCACTCATTGATTGATTTTCAAATCACCGGCCCGAAAGACAACACAGCCCCCAAAAAACATCCCACTAGGAGATACAGGCAATGGCATAAACTTACACCCACAAAGTTTCATGAAATGTTCATACCCCCCAGAACTCCGACTCCGACAGTACTTAAGATCGCCTAACTTCCTTCAAAGCCAGTATGCTGTCCACCATTGACAGCCTAGCCCCACTGAAACTACAACCAGTCGCAGTCAAACGACATCAGACCCCATGGCATTCCCCCGATTTAAGATCTGAAAAAGTCGATGCAAAAAACTGGAATGGCAATGGTGCCTCTCCAAAGATCCACAAGATAAAGAAAGATTCAGGACGGCACTCGCAACATACCACACAAATCTAAAACTTGATCGGAAATCACACATATCCAGTTTTTTCAAGTTATAGTGTTAACTCCCCTCGCGCACCTTATTTCGGGTTCTAAATTCATTCATCAACTCTAGGGCATGCAACACCGTGGAAGCCCCTTCCCAAACTTTGTGTGACAACATAGCAAACCATCTCAAAAACTAGAATTCATCAATCAAAAGATTACTTCAAATTCCTATCCTCATTCAGGCCCAAGCATAGACCCTCCCCCAATCACACCAGATGCCCTAACCCTTGAAACCTTCCCAGCTCTAACCACAATCTAAGTAGAATCATTAAGAGTAGTCAAATCAGGGTTCCCACTTGACCCAATACCTGACAAGACCACTGCTTTACTATCCAGGACACTTGCAGCTCCCATCAGCTCAATACTCAATAGTTCTTTGGAGGAAGGCAGCCTGCCCGTGGAGTGGAAAGCAGCTCAGGTTATCTACATTAGGAAAAATCCTAAAGCCGCCCTCGAAGATGTCTCTAACTATCGCCCCATCTCCTAGCTCCCCTTACACAGCAAACTCTTAAAGAAGCACATAAATAAGCATTTGTCCGAGTTTGTGGAATCCTCAAATCGCCTTGACCACACAGTCAGGATTTTGACCTAAGCACAGCACTGAGTCAGCACTGGTGGAAGTAACTGATAACATCCAAATGCTGGCGGACAGGGGTAGGGCTGTACTCCTGGTACTGCTAGACCTGTCCGCAGCATTCAATGCCATCTCCCACCAGATCCTGCTCAAGCGGCTTTAGAATGTAGGCATCCAAGGAAAGGCCTTAAAATGGCTGAGCAATTTCCTCATGGACCGAACCCAAACCATCAATCCTCGCTCTTTTTGCTCACAGACCACCGTAGTCACCAAGGGATGACCGCAGAGCTCGTGTTTAAGCCCTACATTATTTAACCTCTACTTACCCCCTTGGCTGGCTTACTGAGGCAATTAGGCTTCATTCCTATCTCTTACGTCGATGACCCGCAACTGCTCCTCTCCTTTGACAAAACCAATATCAACATCCAATCCACCTTCTCAGAAGGTTTGAAAGGCATTGCGCACTGGATGCAAGAAAACCTCCTTCAGCTCAATGCTGAAAAATCTGAAATCATGCATGTCTTTTCTTGCTATTAGGGGAAGCCTGTGGGGCCACTCAAGGTTGGCACCCATAGAGAGCACTGCACTACTCCTCTCAGGGGTGGGAAAATACTATTGGGACCCACTGCCGAAGAAGCATATCTGTGCTTTGGGTATGTTGTTACATGGCATTCCTCTTGTGCTGCGATGAGAAATATGACTACTCGATATTCTCTCCTTAAGAGTCCCTCGTTGGGTGCTTTTTCCTGCATCTGTAATGGGGACCAGTATCAAATGTGTCCCTTCCCCATCATTAAGAATCCCCTGTGCATAGTACATGTCCCAATAGACAATCTAATAGGCTTCTCTATGACTCGAGTAAATGGGCTATTGGCACCTCACTGTAGCTCCACCTCACCCCCCAGGTGTAGAGATGGGGGCAGGGGCCAGCCACAGCTGGGAGGAGCTATGAAAGAAGTAAATAGCAGAGGTGCAGTTGTCTAATGTGCAAAGGGGAAGACATCTTCACAAGATATTTGATTGCAGACAGTGAACCACAGCGACAAAGGCTCTCTGCAGAAGCAAAGGGGTAGGTGATTCCTCGAGGCGTAGATCCCAGGGTGCTCACCAGGATGAAGGGAACAGAGACTCCTTTCAGTCAATACGTTTCATTCTGGGAGGCTAGGCAATCACTCGGCACCTTTAATTACTGTGCTTCGGTTCATTGGGTTCTGGTTTACTGCATTACTGTGTTTACTGTTAGTATTGTGTGTGTATTTAGGGTTGCTGAAATTAATTCTGTTTTTATAACGGGCTGTGCATTTTATTCTCCTGTTTGACATAGCAAATGTTGTTTTGAGTAGCAGGAGATGGAAGCTTTTCCCACGTACCTGAGCCGGTGCATACACAACTCATTCTATTGTGGCATTTAAGTGGTGGTTTGTACGGCTGACGAGGTCACCCAGTGCTCCGATATCAATCTGGCCCTGCCTCCCTTTCAGAGTGCATGGTTTACTGGGTGTTGTATGTAGTTTGGCCAATATGGGAGGTGCTGGGGAAGGTGATTGACGTTCAAAATGTGGTTCGAACAAGGTGTGGCGGACGTCACTGTGCATACGTATTCGAAGTTGTGAAAAGTGTGACAATAAACACAGCTCTGAATACCTGCATTTGTAGCAGAGTTCAATATCCAAAAGATGAGGCCATCATAGAGAGCACCGTGATGTGAATACAAAGGGTCTCCCAGATATAATGCTATCAAGAACACATCTGCTGATGCAGGGGTTTCCAAATTCTTCTGTAGCAAGAGCTACTTAAGTTCAATGGAAATCGTCCCGAGCTACTAATTGTATTAGTGTTGTAATAGGGACCACATCAGATAGGACATTAGTGGCCACAACAGCAGTCATCACCTCCGTTCATCAGACATGGTTGACAGTACTAATGCAGAAAAGCCTTTGCCAATGTTAAATGCCTCAATATGGGTAATACATAATAGCCCCAGCTGCAGTGCCCCTGTCACTAAGGTAATTTTGTTAGTTGTAATCCTCCCCAGTGCTGCATGATTTTTCACTCAAATATCAGCTTCAACCCCTCCCTTGCAGGGTTAATTCCCCCGCTGTGCTGGGGGGGCGGGAGCGCGTGCAGCGCCCCGGTGCTCATGACGAGCTCGGCTCATCATGCAGCACGGTGGCACTGTGCTCATGACGAGCTGAGCTCATCATGACCACATCCGTTCCAATGGAATGCCCAGCGCAGCAGGGCAATTATCCCCGCGTGGGCGAGGCGCAACGGTCATGACGAGCTGAGCTTGTCATGAGCACAGCGCGACCGTGCCTCATGACCAGCTGAGCTCGTCATGAGCAGGCAATGGGTTAAATATAATCTGCAAATTCAACAATTTAATTCCAAAGTTCAACGTATGAGTTCTGAAAATACACAAAGTTTCATCTTCAATACATACTTTTCAATTTTATATCACTTCAACCAAGCAAAAGCTTATATTTTTGTAGGCGGGTCTGCAGGCTGGAGAGCTACCTACAGGTTGCCTAGAGCCACCAGTAGTTCACGAGCTACTCATTGAAGAAGCCTGTGCTAATAACTCAACATGTAGAGGGGCTGTTAAACAACCAAAGGATATGCTCTAAGGGTCTACCTGTAAGAGATGGGGATCAGAGTATCAAATCAATGTTAAACATAAAGAGTTATATTTTGGGTAAGACCGTCAAGAAGCAACAGGGTCAAATTAGTGGAAGTACTGTCAAACCATCTCAAGGTATACGATACGCGAGGTCCACCCAGAAGCGGCAGGGCACAATGCACGGAAGCACTGTCCTGAAACCCGGCACAGTGCCATATGAGGTTCACCCAGGTGCAACAGTGGCACTAAATGTGGAGCCACCGTTAACCATGGATAAAGCCGTCCAAGGTCCACCCAGAAGGGACAGTGACACAATGTGTGGAGGTATGGTTATACCATATTGTGGCAGCTGATTCCCTTCGAAACTAAGGAGCACTCATTTTTATGAGTTTGTATCAACTGCATTTCCATCAGTCTTGAGCCTTATGTAATCTCATCTTACTATTAACTGTAAATAAGCTTTTATGCTCCATTAACTTAATAATCATTTAACTGCAGTCCGTTGACACTATTGCATTTAATGTACAGGTGCAGTTTTGTTCTTGTTAATGTAGCACTCCTGATCAAACGCAAATTAGATTTAAATTTAGATTTTTTTTCTTAAAGTTACTTATATGGGTAATACATATAATTTATATATGAATATGATCCTGCAGTAGCCTGCACATGTCCACCATACAGGGTCAGTGCAAGTACACGGTTGCAAGACCCGTTTACATGTCAAAAAGCCAGGCGATGAGAGCCTCAGAAAGACTTGCACACCACAAGTTCCAATTCCCACAGCAGATTTATTGCGGGAACGCGTTTCCCCCCCTCGGGGGCTTCATCATGGTCACAATACATTTTTACTGTGCCACATCACCTTTAGAGAAAGGGAAATCACGTGACACCATAGACCTAGTGAAATTGAAAATACATACAGGCAGAATGTCGATCATAACAAGAGTAGAAAATACTTCATATTGTCATTGTCTCAAAAAAAGGAAAAACAACATTGATTATATTACACATTATTACATTCCAAATGTATGTGCATTGTAATTATGTAAAGAAGGTGAGAAGCATGTGTGATAAGTTACAATCTGAGCCAAGACAGACATATTGCTAAATCAGGTGCTGGTCACATGGAGCTGCTTAAAACATGCCAATGGTTTTTGCCACACGGTGTTACGGAAAGAAAAAAACATAACACATATAAAAGTATTTTGTTGTATGTTAAAAAATCCTGTGCCCCCCTGTTTTTATATGTTGCCTAAAGTGCACAAAAACAAGCAGGAACCACCTGGCATACCAATCATTTCTGCGAATGGCAGTCTCAGAGCAAATATTCATTTATTTGGATTTTTCCTGCTGCCTTACTTCTTGGCTCTTCACTTATATTGTAGTGACAGCACAGACTTCATCAGCATGATCTCCAGTTTACCAGGCAACAATATTACACTTCGGTCACCTTGCATGTTGTATTACTTTACACTTGCATGATCACATTTTGGGTATTCAGGCTTGTCGACCCTTCTTTCGGGACAAACCTTTACACAAATTTGACCATTCTTTGATGCTACTTGAAATGTTAAGATTTTGCTTGGAAAATAACTTCTTTATATTCTATGGTATTGCCAGCTAGTTGGGACTGCCATGGGAAGTTGTGCTCCAAGTTATGCTTGCATCTTCATGGCATGGTGGGAGGAACAACATGCTTGGGTGGATACTAATGAAAGATGGACCAAACATATTGCATTTTGGACCAGACATATAGATGATTTGTTAATCCTTTGGGAAGGTCCAAAAGATAAATTACATCCGTTTCTGACACATATTTCCCAAAATGATCTGAATCTGCGATTTACACTTATGATACAGAAATGGATTGGGTGGGGATGGGGGTGGGGTTGCGAGCTTCTTTTTAAAATAAAAAAGAAATATTACTTACCGCTGGGTCCCACATCTTCTCTCCAGGTTGGAACAGGAATCAGATAGACATGCTCCCACCCCCTAGCCAATCACAACACTTCAATGCAATGTTGTGATTGGTCTGAGCGCTGTGACACGGCACTCAGCCAGGGGCTGGAGGGGTGGGCCTGTTCACTCAAAGAGAAACACCCTGTCTTAGATGTTTTAGGTACGATATCCTGCCATATGGACACAGAGAATTGAATACTTTAGGAAGTCTGTAAACCTATAGGCTCCCAAAATCAAATGAATTAAAACTAAAGCAGGGCAGTGCTAAGTAGACAAGTGGACAGAATAAAGAAACAAGATAATAACACCAAGTGAGAAGATATGTTAAAATATAAACAATAAAATTTATTACCTCCCGAACGGGTTACAATCTAAAAGAATGATTAAAAACCACTATAGGCAGTTCATAAAAACAATCATATACAAGCAAGTGAACACAGTCGACGCAGCGTTTCGGTGCTTAAAAGAATCTTCACACCTTCCTCAGGACGTTCACAATAATTTGATATCTAAAGCAATCAAAGAAAAGTTTTTACAGTCAGGTAAAAATTTAATTAATTAACAAAGCATTACGCCATTTGTCTACACTTAAGATTAATTCTAGCTCCTGCATTTTTCTTTTACTATTCAGATATCTTCTCCATTTCTACATGTATGATTACTAAAATATCTGAATTCAGAGCTCCTATGTGCCCTGATACTCTAATCTTGTGCCTCGTCAAAAATTCTTAGTAGAAATGCTCACAAGGCCACTCTTTTTTTACATATATATAGTAGTTATACATCCCTTCCTGCCCCGGGTATGTTGAGCCTTAATGTTCTTTATGGGGCTTGGCCGATTTTATACATATATATTTTGTGAGTACCTGTTGAGAATGTAGGATGAATGTGTCAATTCTTTTCATCCAAAAAGCAAGTTTTTATCTTCAGCGGATTTATTCTCGCTAAGGCTGTATAGTAAGGAGGCACAAAAAGTATTCAATAATTTTACTCCCTATTCTTGTGGCAATTTCATAAGAGGCTAAACATTCATAAATTACCTTCTATGAAGATGCACTTATTTTCAAGGTGCACGGAGGGGCCACAAGAATAGGGAGTAAAATTATTGAATACCCGCCCAATAGAACATGCCGCGCAGGCGCGGTGGCAGGGCCATGACGGAACTGCTCCGTCATGAGCACAGCTCAGCCGATGCTCATGACGGAGCAGCTCCGTCATGAGCATGGAAGGGGTTAAGTGGAACTAATTGGTGCACTTGACTGAGTGAGACTAACAAAACACCTCTACTCTATAATATATATGTAACCCTGGTCTGGTGTGGAATAAGGGTTTGTCCTGCTGTCTAAGCATTTTAAGTAATCAGAGAAATCGAAAACAAAATTTGCAAGTTTGCAGTGGCCAGAATGTCATGCTAAACTGCAAATCTATATTAAACCTGAAAGAAGTGAAATCCGACTGATGCTACAGAAATCCTACATTACCTTCTCCACGTGGTTTTGCTGGATGTAACATCACCAACCTGATCCTAACTTATTAAAATTTGGTTAGTGGAAAAATCACTTTGCAGATGGCGTTTTCAGCACAGGAATTTTCTACTAAAACGTTTTCACTAGATAATTCCATTTAATGAAAAGTGGGATTGTGCAGGGATTAGGAATATAGTTGTCTTGCATTGTTTTTTAATTTTCAAAAGTTGTGAATTTTACTAATGTTACATTTTGAGGGAAAAAAAAGTTTTCAGATTAGAAACTTTGCAGTTTTGCACCTTTATAACCTCAGAGCATAGCAAACTAGGATCACTTACGGAGTGGAGCAGAAAGGGTATTTTTCTGTTTTACTTGGACTAAATAATAAATATATCTATATATCTCTCTATCTATCTATTTATGTGTGTGCGCCTACTCAGCATCCCTCATAAAGCACCATGGTCTTTGCTGTAAGTGGTGCTAAACATACATGTGCTGTGCTGCTTTATTAGGTCGATTTGACTCTCCGCTTGAAAGGAATAGTCTCTTTATTATTATCCTCCACTCTGTTATTCCTGGTTCAAAATATAGCTTACTTTATTTGGGCATAGAGTGACCCGCTTCAAGTGCTTGCTTTGACACACCTGTGTAGAAGACGAGTGAGTGGAGACATGCATGTTGGACAATTCACTCACCACTACTGAGAACTGCATAGGGGAGTGGAAATTCACAGGTGGTTTGTCCTTGCTCTCTAATGCACTGCCCGGGTCACATACAATATATGAATACAGGGCTAGCCCTTCAACCTGCCACATCCAGGCGTTTGCTGGAGCAGCAACATCCTTTCATGGAAGAAAGACCATTAATGTCAGATTTGTTGTTTTATTGTCGGGGTGTCCTTTTGTGAGAACGTGTACGAGGCTGCTGTGCAACTTCTTGTATACTGACACCGAGACTCATGTCTGTATCCCAATACAGCCGTCAGCCTGCTGTCCCTAAATAAATAAAACCGGCCACTTGTGTTTTATTGGAAAGATAATGGGTTCTGATGCATCCCTCGATGTTAACACACAGAAACAATTACCACTAAAACAAGCATTTGCAATGCAATAGGTCTCGCATTGGGAAAGTGTGAGCTATTGGTATTGTAAATGACAATTTTTTAAATACGTGTTGGCTTTGAAAATATATAAATTAATAGCATTGCTATTCACAAAGCCAATAGCTTACACTTTCCTAATGCAAGTCCTATTGGCTATGGCAATGCGTATTGGTAGCAAGCAAGGACAGTGCTGTTGTGGTACTGAGTGATGATGTGGTTGGCTGAGTGATGTGGTGGTGTATTAGAGTGATGTGGTGGTGTATTAGAGTGATGTGGTGGTGTATTAGAGTGATGTGGTGGTGTCCCTGAGTGATGTGGTGGTGTATTAGAGTGATGTGGTGGTGTCCCCGAGTGATGTTGTGGTGTCCCTGAGTAATGTGGTGGTGTTCCTGAGTGATTTGGTGGTGTCCCCGAGTGATGTTGTGGTGTCCCTGAGTAATGTGGTGGTGTTCCTGAGTGATGTAGTGGTGTCCCTGAGTGATGTGGTGGTGTCCCTGAGTGATGTGGTGGTGTCCCTGAGTGATGTGGTGGTGTCCCCGAGTGATGTGGTGGTGTCCATGAGTGATGTGGTGGTGCCCCTGAGTGTTGTCCCAGAGTGATGTGGTGGTGTCCCTGAGTGATGTGGTGGTGTCCCTGAGTGATGTGGTGGTGTCCCTGAGTGATGCGGTGGTGTCCCTGAGTGATGCGGTGGTGTCCCTGAGTGATGTGGGGGTGTCCCTGAATGATGTGGTGCTGCCCCTGAGTGGTGTCCCTGAGTGATGCGGTGGTGTCCCTGAGTGATGCGGTGGTGTCCCTGAGTGATGCGGTGGTGTCCCTGAGTGATGCGGTGGTGTCCCTGAGTGATTTGGTGGTGTCCCTGAGTGATGTGGTGGTGTCCCTGAGTGATGTGGTGGTGTCCCTGAGTGATGTGGTGGTGTCCCTGAGTGATGTGGTGGTGTCCCTGAGTGATGTGGTGGTGCCCCTGAGTGGTGCCCCGGAGTGATGTGGTGGTGCCCCGGAGTGATGTGGTGGTGCCCCGGAGTGATGTGGTGGTGCCCCGGAGTGATGTGGTGGTGCCCCTGAGTGGTGCCCCGGAGTGATGTGGTGGTGCCCCGGAGTGATGTGGTGGTGCCCCGGAGTGATGCGGTGGTGTTCCGGAGTGATGCGGTGGTGTCCCTGAGTGATGCGGTGGTGTCCCTGAGCGATGCGGTGGTGTCCCTGAGCGATGCGGTGGTGTCCCTGAGTGATGCGGAGGTGTCCCTGAGTGATGCGGTGGTGTCCCTGAGTGATGCGGTGGTGTCCCTGAGTGATGTGGTGGTGTCCCTGAGTGATGTGGTGGTGTCCCTGAGTGATGTGGTGGTGTCCCTGAGTGATGTGGTGGTGTCCCTGAGTGATGTGGTGGTGCCCCTGAGTGGTGCCCCGGAGTGATGTGGTGGTGCCCCGGAGTGATGCGGTGGTGTTCCGGAGTGATGCGGTGGTGTCCCTGAGTGATGCGGTGGTGTCCCTGAGCGATGCGGTGGTGTCCCTGAGTGATGCGGAGGTGTCCCTGAGTGATGCGGAGGTGTCCCTGAGCGATGCGGTGGTGTCCCTGAGCGATGCGGTGGTGTCCCTGAGCGATGCGGTGGTGTCCCTGAGCGATGCGGTGGTGTCCCTGAGTGATGCGGTGGTGTCCCTGAGTGATGCGGTGGTGTCCCTGAGTGATGCGGTGGTGTCCCTGAGTGATGCGGTGGTGTCCCTGAGTGATGCGTGGTGCCCCTGAGTGATGCGGTGGTGCCCCTGAGTGATGCAGTGGTGCCCCTGAGTGATGCGGTGGTGCCCCTGAGTGATGCGGTGGTGCACCTGAGTGATGCGGTGGTGCCCCTGAGTGATGGGGTGGTGTCCCTGAGTGATGCGGTGGTGCCCCTGAGTGACGTGGTGGCGCCCCTGAGTGACGTGGTGGCGCCCCTGAGTGACGTGGTGGCGCCCCTGAGTGACGTGGTGGCGCCCCTGAGTGACGTGGTGGCGCCCCTGAGTGATGTGGTGGTGCCCCTGAGTGATGTGGTAGTGTCCCTGAGTGATGTGGTGCAGCAGCACAGAGACTGAAACTAAGAACATGCAGGGTTGAGTGCTACAAAGCGTGTTCAGTTTCAAAGCATAGAATGATGGAGCCGGGAAAAAGCAAGGGGAAACAGGAAAATGCAGGGAGAGTGTATAATGATAGAGGCAGCGAGGGCCGGGGTTGAGAAGGCACTGAATGGGAGAACACGGAAAACACCCAAGGCCAAGGAAGGAAGATGCAAGCACACAAGCAAAACCAGCACTCGGCATTGCTGTGGCAGGGGGGCGGGGGAGCAGGATCGCATTCATTTGAAGTCTGATGCGGGGGCGGGGGAGCGCCAGCCTTTGAAGTCTGATTGGGGGGGGGGGGAGCGGCAGCCGTTGAAGTTTGATGCGAGGCACAGACACATGGTGGTGTGTGACGTGGCTGGTTTGTGCACGCGCATAGATAACATGAACTGTGTCTAATCCGCCGTTTTGATAGACCGTTCTTTTCTCCTTACTGTAATCTCGCCGGAACAATGCGCAAGCGCATTGGCTCAGGCGAGACCTAATAATGATACAGAACGAAGAGGAGGGATCAAGGCACTGGTCTTCCGTTCCAAACACATAATTCCGTCGTGCTAATTTCATTCTTGGTGTGGGGAAGGCAGGGGACGGTGTAAGTAAGAGATTAGAAGGGAGTGGAAAGTAGGAAGCCTTGGAGGGCACCTACCGTAGATGAGCTAAAGAATGAAGGTGCACAACTTACCATGGTCCACTTTACTTTTCTCCTAGATGGTACGGAAAATTCGAAAGATTGCTCGTTTCCTGACCACTAAGGCTCTTACCTTGGTTTTGCTGGCTTTAGTCATCTCTAGGATAGACTACGCCAACTCCCTCTATGTTGGCATCCCGGCCTACCAACTGAAGAGGCTGCAACTTGTCCAGAATCAGGCCGCACGTCTTATCTACCATCAACCCAAGCACCAACACGTCCGTCCTTTGCTAAAATCCCTCCACTGGCTTCCTGTCTCTGAGCGCTGTAAGTTCAAATTAGGATGCACTATTTTTAAGTCCCTGGCCGGTATGGGCCTGTTCTTTATCTCTTCACTACTGCATTCATATGTCCCCTCCCGCAACCTCCATTCTTCCCACCTGGCCCTACTTAAGGTCCCGTTTTTTAAACGTAAGAAACAGGGAGGACTGAGATTCTCATTCCTTGCTCCTTCCCTCTGGAATACACTCCCTTTAGGCATAAGACTTGCTTCCCCCTACACCCGTTTCAGGTCCCTCCTTAAAACTCACTTGTTTTGTAATGCTTACAATTAACGCTCTTCGCCCTTCGTCTGTCTCCCCATGCTCGAGCGCCAAGAAACCGCCAGGTGTTAGTTGCGCTTTACAAATATGTTTTACATTACATTACATTACATTACATTATGGTACAATCTCCAGCCAGAGGAAAAATAGCCAACTCATGTACACAAGGTTCACAGACAGGAGGTCCAGCTGAAGATTGAGCCGGGACCCGGGTAGGTGCCATCCTTCCTACCACTGCTCTTTGTTTAATCCTGAAGACCACAATTGCTCTTTAGAGGGCCCTGTAGAGGACTGGCAACCAAGCAAAGTGACCTACAGATGCTCGCTCCACCAGTCTAGTAGCAGCAGATAATTGTTTGTTGGTGATGTCTGCTGGTGGCCCCCGTTGCCTGAAGAGATTGACCAGCCAGGGAATTCGAACAGAAACATGAAGTTTACACAAAAAACAGCACAAACCATATCCCAAGCACTAGAATGATCTGCCACACAGACACGACAAAAACACACTCAACCGCTATGACTCCGGTCAGTGACAAAACATAGAATCCTGTTAGGCACCCACACACCCCTACTGCCATGAGCACTACAAAACCGCTCTATGCAAATGCTGTTACTGTCAATTAAGAGACGCAAACACGGAGGTCCAAGTTTTATTTCAGTAGCTCTCTGGAGTAAAAAATAACGGAGATGACTATTGGGCTGCTTAATATTTTGGATACTAGAATTGCCTCATAACATTCCTTTAAAATAGTACTTTCTAGAAAAAATAATGCAAATGTATTATATTACAAAGATCAACACATTTATTATGCTGCATAAAATACTTTAAAAATACGTGTGTAACATCTCTGCCTTGTGCAAGAGTACTGCCCTTTTAAAGCTTAGTATCATTATATAGATAGATAGATATACAGCTAGATAGAGAAAGAGAGAGAGAGAGGGAGAGAGAAAAAGAGAGACAGAGCGATAAAGAGAGGGAGCGAGGGAGAGAGATCGAGAAAAAGAGAGAGCGAGAAGAAAAAAAAGAGAGAGAGAATTTTTCATACCCCATTTGAGGGCAATAGCGCTATACCCAGAAAGCACATAGCCGCCATACTTACTTCCGTTTTTTTTTAGAGCTGCAAGTAAGAGAGACTTTCATTCCTCTCCAAGATAGGCATAAGAGCGTTTTGTAGATTTGCTGCAGATCCTTGCAAAGAGGCCGCACACATAGTGCCTCGAATGTTTAGGAACACCCTTTTCAGGTGCTTATCACAGTCCTCAAAGTGACTGGCGCGCTCATTGCAGCACTTTCAGGTGCTTAAAAGATGGGTGTGGGGGCGACGTACACAGAGGACTTCGTTCAAGACGTGCATTGGATGCTCACAACAGCACTTTCTGTAAACACTGCACGAACAAGGGCGCATCTAACCAACACGCACTTTTGCTGCCATTTTTTGGGAGTGGGGAGAATTTACTGTGTATAATATAATCTGATTCACCTCGATGGTTGAGGATGTGAAGAACACCAAAATGTTTGTTATCTTCATACTGTCTGTCACAAGGCTGGCATGGTGAGGAAAAGAAACAAGTAAAAAAAAAAAAATCGCAGAGAGAGTTCAATAAATGGATAAAGTGTTGTGCTGCATGCATTCCAATACAAGTTCAATTGGAAATTGGTTCTGAATGAGATGGGTAAAAAGTTCTCACTGTAGAGCTGGTCAACCAGAGGGCGTGGCGGCCAAAAACAATGCCTTCAACAATGCCTTCAAAAATGCATAAAGAGTCTGCGAGATGGTTTCTGGGTTCAATAGTGCCTTTTCCGTGCAGGTGTTTGCAGGTACTGACATTTATTTTGCAGGCACTGACATTTATTTTTCGTCATTAGACTAGGACTCAGAGAAAGAAAGATAGAGCCAGAGAGGGAAGAAATATGGGAAACCCCTGACAAAAAGAAACAAGCTCTCGGCACTGCTGTGGCGGGGGAGCGGGGGAGCGCATTCCTTTGAAGTCTGATGCGGGGGCTGGGCGGCAGCGCATTCCTTTGAAGTCTGATGCGAGGCACAGACAAATGGTGGTTTGTGACGTGGCTGATTTGTGCACGCGCATAGATCACATGAACTGTGGGTAATCCGCCGTTTTGGCAGACTTTTCGAACCGCTTACTAGAATTCTTGACAAACATGCATTGCTAAAGCAATGCTTTAGGTCGAGACCTAAAAACAAAATACAAGCGGCACATTTTATGAGAATAAAAAAAGTGTCTTTGGTAAATGTGCCAACCTTTGTGAAGTGGAGTTAGTTATAAAATATGTTCATTGTGATTGAGTTCAAAGTTAACTTGTTCTTTTAGAAGTAAAGAGATAAGTGCGGTTTATATAATTAAAACAAATGGAAATGGCTCTGGATGTGTGTTGCGTGAGTGTGCGTACACAAATGCTGGAAGTCGCCGTGACGGGGTGTAGTTGGGCATTTGCACTTAAGACAGTAAAAACTCTAATCATCATCCCTGCCTGAATGCCTTGCATTAGATGCGCTGGCTGTGATGGGGCTTCCATGTTGGGGACCAGACCCCGGGCTGGCTGTGATGGGGTTTCCATGTTGGGTACCAGATCCCGGGCTGGCTGTGATGGGGCTTCCATGTTGGGGACCAGATCCCGGGCTGGCTGTGATGGGGCTTCCATGCTGGGTACCAGATCCCGGGCTGGCTGTGATGGGGCTTCCATGTTGGGTACCAGATCCCGGGCTGGCTGTGATGGGGCTTCCATGCTGGGTACCAGATCTTGGGCTGGCTGTGATGGGGCTTCCAGGTTGGTGTACCAGACCCTGGGCTGGCTGTGACTGGGTTTCCATGCTGGGTACCAGATCCCGGGCTGGCTGTGATGGGGCTTACATGTTGGGTACCAGATCCCGGGCTGGCTGTGATGGGGCTTCCATGCTGGGTACCAGAACCCGGGCTGGCTGTGATGGGGCTTCCATGCTGGGTACCAGATCTTGGGCTGGCTGTGATGGGGCTTCCAGGTTGGTGTACCAGACCCTGGGCTGGCTGTGACTGGGTTTCCATGCTGGGTACCAGATCCCGGGCTGGCTGTGATGGGGCTTACATGTTGGGTACCAGTTCCCGGGCTGGCTGTGATGGGGCTTCCATGCTGGGTACCAGAACCCGGGCTGGCTGTGATGGGGTTTCCATGCTGGGTACCAGATCCCGGGCCGGCTGTGATGGATGGAGCTTCCATGTTGGGTACCAGATCCCGGGCTGGCTGTGATGGGGCTTCCATGCTGGGGACCAGATCCCGGGCCGGCTGTGATGGATGGAGCTTCCATGTTGAGTACTAGATCTTTAGTCTAAATTCATCATGTGTCACTTGTTGCTCCAGTCAGGACTAAGACGACGTGGGAGCGTTTGTGGCATTTTGCCACCTGCCCGCTCTTTTCAGAGTCCTGTTTAGCTACTACAGAGTGCATTTATAAATCACCAAAGCAGGCTTAGCCTGCTTTTAGATTTTCCCGTTGAGGCAGGGAGTGTCAACGGATAGTAGGTGGTGGCGCATATGCTCGAGCTACCGTGAAACGTGTCGCAGAACCATATTTTTATTGTGCTCGAGGGTCCCCGCATGACATTGGTGACATTTGCCCCCGGCACCCCAAACCCTTCTGACAGTACTGGTCCATCCTCTTCAGGCGCAGGCAAGCTGGGCAGTAGTACTAGAGTCGAAAAAAGCGCCACGAAACCAGACTCTCTAAAAGTATAAGGACCCGAAGTCATCCCCACTGCCCTTGAAATAAACAAATATCCATGAATTTCATGAGGCAGCCAGGCGTTCCCAAACAGGCCGCCCTCGCATCGCCTCTGCCTCGGCAATTGTCTCTTTTCTTTGGCAAAGTCTCAGACACCGATGGGCCTTGCATGCGGAGAGCGTTTTTGGAGATTTGCATCAGCCCCGATGCCTCCCACGGGGGCAGGGAATAGATTAAACACCCTTCCAAGTGCACAGAGAAGTGCATTGATACTGGATAGGAAGCCTGTGCCCCGGCTGCGCCGCCGTCGCCCGGGTCACCCTGCCGTCCTCCTGTGCGAGCACCACAGCCCTGGCAGTTCCCATCCACGACGCTGCTTTCTGTACAAAGTCCTTTTTATGCTCACTCGCACACTTCCGGTGGCGCTGTCTTTGTTCTGAGAGCCAGTACTGATTATACCGAGCCTGCCCTGGAGGCCCCCTGCTAGCCTGGAGCGCAGCCAGGCTCGGCTCTTAGTGTACACTATGCAGAGTAGCGGGAGCGCGAGCCTATGAATGGAAACTGAAGGCTGCAATAACACGAAGAGGGCCGACACCAGGGGGCGCTCTCTCGCAACCAGCTCCACGGAGAGCATCTTCTGTGCGCCGGAATGTGACCCACGAGGAAATTGTAACAGTGGCACGCCATATATCACAGCGTGCCCAGAAGCGAGAGGGCGGTCCGAGCTGCGCAGTACTTGGGTTCAATCTCAGCACGTACACGACTGGACAATATCTCGATGTAGAGCAATGCAAGAAATTGTAAGTACGACATTTTCTTTACTAAAAGAAAACTGAAGTAAAAATTGAACAACCTGATTCTGACTTTCCTCCTCGAACCCAAAGCCTTCCACAGCCAACCTCTATCATCTACCACACGTGGATGTTTTTGTTTTCACATGGAGTCACATGTTCTAAATCTATTTTAGTGCAGTTCTCTGCTTGGTTTTTTATGGTTTTAACCTTTTTATTATTTTAGCAACAAGGTACAATCGTCCCACCACCATGCACTGGTCAGTCTGGCTCAACAAAACATGAGAGGGTAACCAATGGGGGAATGGGAAAGAGACATTTGGAAGGGCGGGAGTTGATGGGGAAAGGTAATGATGGGTCGACAACCTGAAAGAATTGGGGCACCAGAAACAAAGTAAAACAGGGTGGGGTGAGAGAAAGTGTGGACGGCAGGCAATTGCCAGGCTCAGATAGGGACATGATCAGGGTGTGTCAGGTGGAGGACACGCAGGTACGTTGGGCAAGTCAGTTCTCTAAATTTGTCTGAACGGTGCCGTATACACGAATGCAGTAACATGTTGGTCACTACTACTGTATGTATTGGCATTTATATAGCGCACTACTTACCCGTAGGGTCCCAAGGCGCTTCGACCGCTGCGAAACCCTTCCTGGCTTCCCTGAGAGATGGTCCCTTAATGGGTATCTCCAGGGTGAGACCAGGCATCCCCGGCGGTCTGGTGGGGCCGTTAGTGAAGATGAGGCAAGCTAATGCCCAGAGTTGCCGAGTGTGATCGCTGATCAGAGTGCACTTCTCCATTCCCAATAGCACCCACAGTTTATGCAGCCAGTCCACTCTCGCCCCAGTAACAAAGCATAAATTGCTTGGCTGCACTGAGCGCTAAGGTAATCGCACGCCCCTTTGCAGATTTTAAGGGATATGTCAGAGGGGGGAGGGTCAGAAGTCCCAGTAGGATGCAGCTAGGGAATCTGAGGAGTTCAGTGTCATATATTTTGTCCACAGCTGCTAACATATTTGTCAAAAAGGAGCTTAATTTGGGGCAATGTCAAAGATTATGCGTAATCGTGCCAGTCCGGCCGCAGTACTGCGAACAGGTACTGTCCCTGCCCACCTTCCACTGGGCGACCAGTGGCCTGTGTGAAGTACCAATAATGTGCGCTTTTGGAAGCATTTCTTTGCTGCAGCTACTGTGAGCAGAAGTGAGGGATCGGTGTAGAATATCACCTCATTTTCTTGTGGTAATGTGCGTTCGCATTTCCCCACTCACCGTCACCGAGCAAGTGTTTTCGAGGGTGTCTGCGCAGCGTTGAGGATTGTGTATATATCGGAGAGAAGTCGCTTATCTGTGGAGCGTGTAAGGACCCATTTTTCGAAGGGCGTGAGTTCTGCCTGCATGGGGGAAAATCAAGGGCTGTAAAACCCGATGGCGGTATATTGCCAGCATGCAGTGGATGGGAGACCATTAAACTTCTTTTAGGTCGAGCCTTGGCAGCGCATGCGCTGCTCTGCGAGGAATGCTGTATTGAGGTAGGGACTTGAAGCTCTGCCCACTCTCCACCCACATTTTTCATTGGCTTGTGTAATTGTTCACTGTGGCTGTTCATTGGTCAAAAGACTTAGTAGTCCCTCCTTAGTACCGCCCTATTTCATTTTGTAACCTCTCATGGCGACCCCTCCTGTTATGAGTCTTGTTACTCGGTAGGCTTCAGTTACAGCCGCCGAGCACTATTTTCTCAAATAGCTTTCTCCTTCCTGCAACTCTCCTTATGATTTTTAAAAAATTATAGCACACATTTGCAATGCAATAGGTCTCACATTTGCGATAGTTTAAGCTATTGGATTGTATATGACAATGCCTTTTATTTATCTGATTTAAAAACAACACATAAATAAAGGGCATTGTCATTACCATTGCTAATAGCTCAAACTCTCAAACATGCGAGACCTATTGCATTGCAAATGCTGCTTTGAATTTGTGTACAGTACCCATGATTTTAAAAAGTAGAAATATACATTCATACATTTAAAGATGCATTTTTACCTAGTGGATAATACTGTGCTTTTAATCACTCCCAATTTTGGTAGATCAAGGTACTGAAGCACTGTGAGATGAAGTGATGTTTTTGAGGGATAGGTTATTTCGTTTAGTGACGAACCTGGGATTTGAGCCCAGGCCTCCTGGCTTCACTTTGACAATTATATGTAGTAAAGGACGTTGCCAGAATTTAAGAAAAAGGATGCTCTCAGCGAATTCTTTACAACTACACCACAGATGGTGACACATAGTTTTAGAGAAAATTGTCACAAAGTAATTGGAAATCCACGATATTGTACAGCAGTTGGAAACGTTAGCAGAATATAATAATAGTAGTTCTTTGGAAAATATGCTGTACGCTTCAAAAGCCGCATTTCAAAAACATGGACTACAAAAAATGGATGAAAACATTTACACTTTTTTTGCTGCGTTTGCCAAAAGAGACAGAGCAAGGATTATTTGCATTAGAGCAAATGTGAACATTTAACTTACACTCATTTTGGTGCTTTTCCATCATGTGAAGCAAAGATAATCATCTCCATTTTTTAAAACCAAATGCGACTATGATTGTAAATCGCATTGTTCAATCTTTTACCATATAAATATAAACATGCAGCAAAATGGTAGTTCATGGACTAGGATCTATTTGTTAATGTCTAATACTAATTTTTCATGTGCTATACAGGTGTTACTTTTGATATCAAAATCTATTTCTCCATTTTTATTCGTTGCAAAACTCTTTTTGTAATCTGGACAGAAACAAATCTGTTTGCACCATTTTCTAGTGCACATGTAGTAACAATGGTGCACATTTGTGTGTTCATTTTTGCGCCTGTCAATCTTTCTCCAATGGGGACTAGTAGTACACTTAAATATTTAACAGATCTTGCATTAAAGTCGACCAGTTTGCATTTCCAAAAAGTGCACATTTTCATTTGGTGCTCTTGAACCCAAAATGTACACCATGTTCTGTATTTTTTTTTTGCAGACAGAGATACTTTGGCAAGCATTGGCAAACCAATATGATGTCTCACCTCTTGGCTTTGTCAGTGCACACCTATTGGCCTTTGCAATTCTCTTTGCTGATGCTGTTCAGCATTGGCAAAATAAAAAAATATGGTTATTGCAGATGTTGACTAGCACCAGCAACAGAAAAGCTGCGGGGTAGGGAAGCAACCTTGAGAGAAAGGGGGGTGTGCAGTTGCGAAGTAGCTCACAATTGAGAGAGTAAGAAACCACATTCACTCACATGGAGTGCTGGAAGAAAAAGAAAAGTAGTTCCCTCTTTGGAGCTGTTGAAGGGTAAAAGTCATCCAGTCAAAAAAGAGGATAAAAAACTATGGTTCAGGGGAGGGTTTTAGACAAGAGAAAAGTAAGAAAATGAGATTAACAAAAAGCCAACCAATGTTAAGCAATGTGCGGATCCTAAGCCAGGCCACTGATGTGATGCTGTAGAGTGCTTTGCATATCTATTGATTTTCCACATTTGCCAGATCAGCTGGCTTCTGCTGCATATTTTCCCGATTTTAACTAAAGAATATTTGTAGCTCAAATGGATCAAAAGATACTAAAAGTGCAACAACATGGGTTGCCACCCAGTGGACAGCCCTTCCCAAAGGTTGCCTCATCAACTTTTACTAGCTTATTGCTGTTTTTGAGTGTTAGTCACCCTCCTAAGGTGAAACCTATGCTAAGACCGTGTTAATATGGGTGAAAATGAGAACAAAATCAAGTAATATTGTCACAAAATGTGTCGCAATATGCTGCTTAATTTGCTTTTTCGTGCCACATAATTTTATCAACTCTGCCACACATTTTGGTTCTCCTGCCGCATAATTCCAGTAGTCCTGCCTAAGTTCACTATCAATATTAGTATTGTCCACAATAGGTCTCTGACAACAGAAAGCTAAAAGCTGAGACCTAAAAATTGGCACGGTCTAGAGTGGGCAAGAATCAGAAAAACATGCCAAAAACATCTATTGCAGTTTGAGGATACTGGCCAATTATAGGCCTATCTCACTTCTACCTGCTTTCTCTAAATGTCTGGAGAGGCATGTGCATTCTGCCTTATCTCTCTTTGTAGAGGAAAATGCCCTTCTTCACCCCACCCAATCAGGTTTCCGCACAGGGTTCTCTACGGAAACCCCTCTACTGGGTATCTCTGAAACAATCAGGAAACGCCTCGATGATGGTCAGACGGTTGCGCTTGTTCTACTCGACCTAAGCACAGCCTTCGATACCGTGTCACATACAAAACTAATCACCCGGCTGGAAAAAAATGGAATCGGTGGAATTGCTCTGGAATGGATCAGATCCTTTTTGAGCCAGCGGACATTCCAAATAGCCTCGGCGGATGCATGCTCAGGACATTTCAAATCCCCACATGGAGTACCACAGGGTTCCATCCTCAGTCCCCTCTTCTTCAATCTCTATCTTAGACCTTTGGCAGACCTTGTTGAAGAGGCAGGACTAACCTTTATGTCATATGCTGACGATTCTCAGATTGTCTTCTCACTATCTAAACCTCAGGCGGCATCTTCGTCTCCCTTAAGAGATGGCCTTCTGAAAGTCTTCAATTGGATGACAACTAACCAATTGAAACTAAATGGGGACAAAACGGAGATTCTCCTTCTGGGCAAACCGCCAGAGCTGTGGGGTACTCCACACTGGCCTGACCAGATGGGCAATCCTCCAACTCCAGTGACTCATGCTAGGAATTTGGGAGTAATACTGGACAATTCCTTGTCCATGAAGCACCAGGCCAACAAAGTAGTGGGCCTCTGCTTTACGATCATGAGGTGGCTCAGGAAGATCCTTTGGATGCTGCCTGTCCCCATGCAAAAAACAGTGGTCAACGCCTTAGTTACATCCCGGCTTGACTACGGGAACATCTTATATTTGGGTGCAAACAAGGCAGTCACAAAGAGGTTGCAGCTTGTGCAAAATGCGGCAGCCCGACTTCTCTGTGTTATACCCAAGAACAACAGCGTGTCTCCTTACCTACGTGAGCTGCACTGGCTAAGGGTTGAAAATCGTATCAGGTTCAAGGCGTTGAACTATATGTTCAAAATCAAAACTGGTACCGCACCCAAATACCTCCAAACACTCGCCTCTCCCTATATCCCAGAGAGAAATCTACGTTCAAAATCAGCTGAAAAATTTGGCGTACCTAGATTCAAACTGGCCAGGGTGGGAGGAAGATCATTTGCTTACCTAGGCCCATCTATCTGGAACACCCTCCCTATCCATATTCGAAAGGAGCAAAGTCTCACCAGGTTCCGGAAAGAGATAAAGACCTGGTTGTTTGACCAGTGTCTTTAAAATATCCACTGCTGTTTATCATCATTTTGTCTGTGTTCTTAGGCGCCGGGAAACCCTTTTTGGGTAGCTGTTTGCGCCATATAAGTTCAAAAAATAAATAAATAAATAAAATGAGGAGACTTCTGAATATAAAAAATCTGCCTAAACCATATATAGGCAAAGATCAAAATATTTCCATGTAATCAGATTCACATTTTCTAGAGATATCCTTAGGAATTCTGATGTCTCATTGGTGCCGTTTGTTAGCAACACATCATGGGGTATTCATCGAGTACACATAAATCTAGGGGACACGTCTCAGTTTGTTGGGTCCCTCGAATTTCATTCAACCTTGAAACTACTGGTCAAATTGGTGCATGTTCATACACACACCTAACTAAGTAATCGTAATTTAGAATAGTCTTTTGGGCTTCCATTTCTTTTAGCTTCATTTCAATGATGCAAATCAACAGGGAAGTATTGTTTGAATATAGCATACTGAGTTTAGCCTTCAAACCATCTCGAGTTTGAAATTCAAATCTTGAATATCTAAATCTGAGTTTCCTAAATCCAAATGATTACATTGCTCTTCTAGCCGCAGTTTAAGTGGCACTTTGGTAACCCTGCTGCATTATTTGCATTGTATTATAAGGCACTTATATTGCATCGGATGTATCCACCTAAGCACTACATTGCAAAGTAAATATATTTACTTATTATTGACGACTACAGTAGTCATCCAGGGTTATTGTTATTTAGACAAAGTGGAGGTAAAAATAGCTATAGCTTACCATGACGATGTAAAGATAGGCGGGATACTGTTTGCTATATATTTGCAGTACGATATTATTGACGTCAATTTAGGGTCCTGACTGCATGCCCTAGCAGCTCGCGCTTGAAATGCTTCACAGGCCTAGATCCTGCAGTTCCTATAAGCATGCGGGTGAGATCCTGCACATTAATAAACATTAAAGTTAATATCTGCTGACAGCGTTTTAATTACTGCGACGTTAGAGCTTGCATAATGTAATACTTTCTCTTATTCACCTTTGTTGAACAAGGGGTTTTAGTAGCAGGTCAGTAAATTGCGGTTCACTGGCGCCCCTCAGGTGATAAGCAAGAATATTTATTTGCCTATCACAAAGTCCTACTGTAGCATCAGTGAGATAGTCTGAGAAGACTGTTGATGTCTTCTGGCTATCGCGAGGAGGTGTAAGAAGTCTGTCTTCCATGTCATTTCCTCACTAAGAAACTGGAAGAACAAAGGGCTCCTGACCTCTGTGGTCAGGTGAGGTCTGTGCCATCATTCTATTCTCCATGTGTAGGAAATGGCCATAAAACAACACACCTGTAGTCCACTCTTTGAAAGAGTAGACCCCTCCCTATTATCTTTTTTTGAAAAGGTAAAACTCTAGCATCTTAAGAAAATGTACGAATTACAACCGTCTATCACCATTTTTGCTAGACAATCTCGTATCTCCCACCCTTTTAGGAAAATGACATGATTTAACGATAAATAGAAATATAACCTTTCTCAAAAATACAGTATCAAAGTGGCTGTCACTTTTTGACCCTTTCGCTCCAAGCACATCATTTATTTTCACTTATTTTCCCATTCGTCCAGCTTCTCTGCTACACAAAACGTGTTTATTATAGTTTTAGTTTTCTTCCATTGAATGAGTTTTGGGGCGGGGCCATCGTTGGCCTTATCACGAGGGGGAGTGGTGGATACTGCTTTCAGTGTGCATGTGGGTTTTGGTCGGCCAGGTCAAACCAACATGCGCACTGAAGCTGTCTCAAACCCAGCCGCATTGTGGGATTGGAGAAAGCCAGTAGAGGCTCCCAGCCTCCCTGGGAGCGCAAACCGTGTTTTCTTCCCCCCCACGCCCCCTCACCTCCTCCCCGGCCAGACAAGTCCCGTTATTCCGAGAGTGTCATCTAAACACAGAGTTTTCATGTGTTTGAGCCCAACGTTACTTAGCAGCCGCTGTCAGAAAGAAATTTAGTTAACATAAATTATACTTTGTGGACAGTAAAAGTGACATTTAATCCCCCTTTAGAGCCACATTGTCTGTATTTTCTATTTTGATGAGTGCTGTCAATTAGGTCATTCGGTTCCAGTCAAGGCAACATTTCAGAAACAGTCCCACTTGTTTCTGAAATGTCCGGGTTTTTGGTTTTTATAGTCTGGCCACTCTAAGACAAATGCACTTAAATTGGTATTAATTACATGGATGCCCACCTGAAATGCGTCCTTCTTTTTTCTCCTTTTTCTGTGTTTCTCCCTCTCAAGCTTTTGGCTAAAGTGTGATGGTGAAAAATACGTGTTGGTCCACCAAAACGACTGCCGGTGTCCACCACCTGTGTCCACTGCCACCAATGAATCACTGGATTCAAGTATTAAAACACCTATTGCTTTTTACTATTAACTACAAGTAAGCCTTTATGCAGTTTAATAAGAACCATTGCTCTAACTTAAAAAATGCAAGTGATGAGCCTTATAAAGTCGACAACACTAACACATCTGTAAGTCCCTAGAGTAGAGACATTTCTCTGCGGCATCTGAGCCAGCCGTCCTACCTGCGGCCTAGAGCATCAGGGCAAGGGTTACCTTAATTCACACATCTATCCTACATTTCAGCATTGCAAAGAGTTGGGAATTAAAGCATTTCGTTTTATACAGGCGTGCATTTAAAGCATTATTTTCATCCCATCTGCATACTGGACCACTTTACTAAAGCGGCCATCGGCACTTCTGTATAACAACACTGTTCTCAGAGTGCATGTTAGTGTGAAGAGCAGAACAGGAGTGTTTTTTTACTGCTCAAGAAAAATTTATCTTAAGCCTTCCTCTCAAATCAGATTATGATTTTTTAAAAATATTCTTAAAAATACCTTGATCTCATATAGAACTTCAACTGCACCTGTGGCATTTCTAAGCTCTGGAAAAAACAGGTGTTCCAATTATTCAGTTTAATGGACTCATTTTACTGACCCCAGAAGGACAGACGGCCGAGATGATCTTGCTGGCATTCCATCTCTTGGCCATCCGAGTGTCTCGTTTCTCAAGAGTATGGACCTCACATGCACCAGGGATCCAATGAAAAGTCTGATTTTGTAGTCCCAGCATGTTCAAATAGGCTAGGTATTGTGTGCTGCTGTCAAAATCTCAAGCCACATTTTGTTGTTAAAGAATTCTAAAAAGGATTTCCATAAATTTGCATAGTATGACCAGCGGCTGCCTGAGCTGCATCGAAGTATCTTGACAGGCCCGAGGGGTTTTGAAGTGTACCTCATGTGTCGGTCCCCTGAAGATCACAAATACATGTGCCACGACATTGTCCTTTTGTTGTGGTGAATGCATGACAGACCAGGGAGTGGGTGATATTGGAAAGGTTATTTAAACTCTGAGGAAGCTCAGGAAGTTGTTTTTCCCATGAGTATGGAGAGTGGGGATGAGTTATAGATGTCGAGACTTCTTCAGCACATGGGAATCTCCCATCACACCGTTGACATCTGTCCATCAGGGTCTGCAGAGGTTGAAGCAGGTTGACCTTCAGTACTTAATCAGCTGGTAGAGTGCTTAATTTGTAACAAAATAAATGCCAAGGACCTAATCAGGAGCCCACCTCCCCATATTCCACCCATTGTTACTGGCAGCACTGCCAATGACGGTACCTACACAACTTCTAACCATTACACACTACGAGTGTGACAATTCAGGCTGTTCGAGGCCCCCAAAGAAATAAGAATGGGTTGGGTGGCAGGTATTAGTTGTTTTTAATATATATTGAATTGATGAACAAGTGTTGTTCAGCACACCTCTAAATTACACAAACAGCGCCACCACGTGGCATAAGTCATATGGGCCGGTGTTCACAACTGTCATTGCCGAGCACAGGAAACTACCGGCTCAAATTGAGCACTGGGTTGGTATCGCTTTATTCTCAAACTTCTTATCTTTTTGAATATTGATAATGTGGACACTTTAAATCATAAATACACCATTGCTTCCATGCTTTTTTGATTTTTTAACTCATAAAGGGAACAGCCCATTAGCTTTGTACTACCTTGCTCACTAGCCAAGCCCCCAGAGCTGGTGTAAGATGATTTGCTACTATTGCTTACTCATTGAAGTAAATGTTTTGTTTACTCATTGAAGTACAACATGATCTATATGGATATCCTTTGGTGACTTTGCAAAAAACTTTATACAGCTGGATGAGTCTTACTATAAATATAGCGGCAGCACAATACACATTGAGGTGGATCTATTAAAGTTTGAAATACGAACTGAATGACATTTCTGGCCCACCAGTGTGGTATCACCAGATTTTATAGTATAATATCAATAGGAGGGAAATATTTCTTGATCTGAAGAAGGTGGCTTTTATCCTGTTCTACCTACCAAAACGCGTCGATGCCTAGTGTTTGTTAAAATTGGGAATACAGTACCACATACTTAAATAGAAAATTAACTCTATAATGTGTTACTTGTATTGTTCCTACCTACCTCGAGCCTGCAGGAAAGTGCTTCTCTATTCAATATTCAATTTACTTATATTGTTCCCCACAAATTTACAACGATTAAAGACAAATGTGAATGTCTTATGTGTTATCTCGCCTTTTTCTTTTTGTCTCTTTTTAAATATTAGCTTTTAGATTAATTTTTATATTTTGTATTTTATTGACTCATTGATGTGTGATTTTATCTACCATTAATTAAATATTGTCATTTGAAGTGGTTTCTTAACTTTTGGCTCTTTCAAGACTGGATGTATGAGAGTGACGCGAGTTAATTGTTTTTTGATTATGTTTGGTTGATTGGTGATCTCCAATTAGTATTATTTGAGACTGATAGTCTGTTGATAAAGGCCAAATTGCTATCTTCTCGTTAGCTTTGAGGGTACATCTGCCATCTATTTGTAGATGATGTAGAAGACAGTTAAGTCCCCACCTTGCCCGCCGCTAAAATCCCAGTGCAGCATTTACATTCAATTACTTTCATATCATAAAGCTACTAGACACAACACCCTTCACCTGAAGCTTTGGTTCCAGACATCCTTTCCTTAAGCACTCAAAAGCGATCCTGAAGAGCAACCTTGTGTGTCTTAAAAGGCTATCTCAGAGTCCTACCCTACTCCACTCTCGTCGACCAGTGCAGTCAATGCCATGTTTCAATTCTGAATTTTGTATGTTCAGAACTGCTTGAAATTTGGTATTTGTATACTATTCCTACATTTTACTGTTTTGCATTATTTAACACACAGGTCTTCTGAACTCAAAAACTGTAGCTGTTTGAGAAGTAAATGAATACCAACTAAAATCTTTCTACATAATGAGAATTTGCAAATACTTGCTTGTATATTAGGGTTCCTGTATATATGCATGTTTTAGGCGTAAACCAGAGGCAGTGGACTTCTCTACAGGGTCAAATGTAAGGATTCAGTTAACACGTGATTTGAGAGGTTGGTAGTTTGTGGACTGTTATAGCATCATGATGTAGTGTTCTTTGAACAGATGCATCTTGAACTCTTTCCTGAATTGAAGCATGTTTTGAGTAGCCCTGTTGGATACAGGGACGTTGTTGCAGATCCTACGTGCATTTATAAACCAGCATTGGCATAGCCAATAGGTCTCGCTTTTGGGACCTTATAAGTATTTAGTTATGCAGCACAATATCCTTGGTGCAACAACATCAACTGTTGCATGGCTAAACACTTATAAAGTCCCTAAGGCGAGACCTATTGGCTATGTCAATGCTTGTTGCTACATTTTTTTGTAACTTTTGGACCGGTTGAGCCAAAAATAAAACTTTTTTTGTTAAAATCTCAAGATTATGTGGCAGATGATGGATTATGTGGCAAATGCGGCAAATCTATAATTATACAAAAATTTGTTCCTTGAATATGAATTTACCTTGAAAAAGCTAAATCTGCATTCCTGAGGGATGGCGCACTTCAGTTTATTTATTTATAAGGAGTAATCAAAAAGTTGTACACACAGTTGCATTGAAGACATATGCCATGCAAGCCAGGGTAGACTTAACGCGGTTCCTGTTTATTTTGCGCTGCAGGTGTGACTCTGCATTAAGAGAAAGGGTCACACAACCAATGTCTAAGGGGCGGGTGGAACAAGTAACATACAGTGTTTTGGGGGAAAGGTGGTGCAAAGTACGGGCATTAAAAGGTGACCGCAGGTGTACTGGCTTCACGGTCCCGTCTTTGTACAAGGGGGAAGGAGGAATACATGCCAGTAGATATACTCAGGACAGGTGCCAAGTACATGAAGTTCAGGTTGCAAAATATGCCATTTTGCATGCACATGGCAGCCCCAAGATCATATGGCAAAACTTCTGCAAATTCCAAAGAAAGTACTAATACAAAGTGTCTGGCAGTACGGCGGGGATTACCTCTTCCTACAAGGTTCGGGAGTCTCCACATTCTGTGCTGGGACCAGCACTCCTTCGGTGCTTGTCACAAGACTATCAACCGGGATGTAAAAGAAACAGCGCTCATTGCGTAAGCCGCACAGCCATAGAGGGAAAGGGGCGGCTAGAGAGGTTTACAAAGCGGAAAGAGTGAGCAGCGCGTTTAGAGTTAGAGACTGGCTGACATCTGAGATGTAGACGCAAACAGAGGACTTGATCGAAAGATCGGGATAAATAGACGACCACATTGGATGCAGATTTGTAAATGTTTACTGTACCAATTATTCTAGGGTGAAACAAAACTTTTGACTCGGCTCCGTGTGAAGTGATGCATTGGAATTAAAGCTATTTCTAAACTAACCATTGCGAACCCGATGGTAGGTGTGAGAACGACAAAGGCTGTGTAGGGAGCACGAAGTTCTCTTTTACCAAGACGTGCGGCCGCGACCAGGAGTTGTGTGCGTACGCAAAAAGGGAAAAAAAGGAAATTTAAAAAAATGCAGGCTCGCGAGTGGTGTGCGCACACCATGACAAGAGAGGAAAGCCATATGGCTCCTCTGCTCGTCATTGTGCGCGCAACCGCACGCTCTAGGCCAGCCAGCTTTTGGTAGGACTTTTAAAAGCCTGTTTACTAAATGTCTCGCAGACAGCGCATGTGCTGGCTCAGGCGAGACCTGATTGTGGCTGTGCTGGGAGCCAGATAGGTGGTGTGGGTTGTGATGGCTTTTCAAATTATGCAGCTTGTTTTGAAGATGATACAGTTTGGCTATTGGATCCATTGGAGTTCAATCAGATGTGGGTGATTGTATTCTTTAGTGCAGAAAGGCTTGGTGGAAGACTATGGTTTTTGAAGGTCATTTAGATCTACCATTGTCCTTATGGAGTCTCAGTGCTTGGAACATTGTGCCCATGGCTTTGGGCCTTTTGTCCTCAGGTACAGCCTTTGTGGCTTATCCGAATGTTGATGGTTTGTTTTTCTCATTCCACCTTCTCAAGTTTAGCTCAAGTTTTGGGCAGGTATATAATGGCGTGTCTATCATTTTAAGGTGCATGGCATCGCTAATGCTCCAGGAAATGCTCCCAGGTGCACTGTTCAAATTTTAGGTGCTGAAATTATTCTGCCACGTATCTTAATGGTGAAAAAACATTTTGTGGCACCATTTCTGCTGGTGACATGGGGTGTTGCGTAGAATTGCCTTCATGTGGCCCTGGCTCTTTTTGAACTGCTAAAAATAGGTGAACGACTGAAGACTCGAGCCATATGCCTGACTCTGGCTCAACACAAGGTCAACTCAAGCCCAAAACAAGCCAAGCTTTCTTGTGGCTTCTTTCTGCCACTCTCACCCAAACCTCATGCACCAAGATTTAAAGATAAAGCATTCAAGTTTGATGTAAAACATGAGAGAGACAGAGATACCCATCTAGTAGCAGCATGGCACAATGTGGAATGTGAAAACCTGGTTTTAATTCTGGCTTCTCTGTTCTTTACTTGCGAAAATTGTATGATCCTAGTCAAGTAAATCCTTCACTGTGCCTCCATTTTTCATTATTGCATATGAGAAATTCTTGAAATATGAGAGTCTGGGGAGCGCAGTATACAAACACCTCTTTTGTTTGATTTAAGGACTACATTGTTATTTCACATATATTAAGAATGTAAGCTACATATTGGGGGCAGTCCTCAAATGACTTGCTTCTATGGTCATTAGGAGAATTCTTGTCAATCGACTGTGGGGTTTCTGAGTTCATGTTTAAAAACTATCACTATTAAAAGCATCTCAAATCATTGTTATGTAATCTGATATACTAAGGTCAAATAGCTTTGCTTGTTACATATTTCTATTTCATTTTGAAGGGAATTTAGTGTATTTTTACATAATGTTGGTTGCATGATTTACTTGCAAGACCCGTTCATGGCTCGTCTCGTGCACTGGCTCTTGGCAGGGCTCGAGTCGGGGTACCACGCGGGTGGACGGCGTCCCCCCACGTATTTTACCGGGAGCTCGATGACTGGAGCAAATGGTGCCACACATTCACTCTTTGGCTCACTTCGGCGAGATCGGAGCTCATTCAAACCGCTGCTCACGTGCTTGCTTCTCTGATGCAATTGCATCTAAGGGGTGAGCTAGGGGAGGCAAGGAGTCTGATGGAGCAAGCCACCTTTCGTGACGTCACTTCCTGTCATGACATCAGCATCCCCCCACTTCTTTTTTAATTCTTGTGCCCTGGTTCTTGGAACCAAACCAGGCCCCTGGCTCGACTCTCCCTGGTAATTTGTTGGCTGTCCCTCCCAGAGAATGACTATTAAACGGATGAACCCTGTTCAGCCTCCTTAGATCACAGTAGAAAGTCAACCCTGCCCCGCTCTTTGAACGCAGAGCATGCACGCACCGATTTCAACATAATAGACACCGGGGAGGCGCCTTGAGGGCACTGATCACCGATGCATATCTAAAATAAAATCTACAAATTCCCGAAAATAATACATCTCTCCAGCCCTGCAATTACCCCTGTCTGCGTCCTTTAAGAAATGTGTCTGCTTGTTGGCCTACATTTTGCATAAATCATGAGAGCGAGTCATGAAAATTTGAATAATGGATATATAAATAGAAAGCTGTTTTTTCAATATGGAAAATGCTTGTCATTTAGTGTAAATAAAGGCTGTGATGTAGGCTGCAGGACATCTCTTTTCATGCCTCGCATTAGCAGGCGTCATTTATAAGAAAATAGGTACAGTCACATGTTGGCTCTAAAATATGCGCATCGTGAGCAGATCCTGGCCTTAAGAAACATGCCTGAGACTGTACATATTTAAAAAATAATAATAATGTGAGCGGGTGCAAGCTTGTGCGACGCTGACGGATACGCGCTTCAACGCCTGGTCAGGAGCAGTAAGCGCTATATTAATGCAGTTAAGATCACATTTGAGCACTTTCATCGAGATGCAGACCACTAACGAGGCTCTGATTCATGCAGTACAATTAAATGCTTTGAAAACTCTATCAGAAATGGACCATCGCCCCCTCGTGGTGAACGATAATAATCACAATGTTGTCCATTTTTATTAACATATACCACAAATGCAGTCGAGTCTTTACGGATATTATGTTAAATAAGACACATAACACCTACACTCTGTGTGTGTGTGTGTGTGTGTGTGTGTGTGTGTCTGTCTGTATTAATAAACATATGAATGTGTGTGTGTGTGTGTGTGTATGTGTGTATATATATATAGATATTACCTACTGGCGGTCGCCAGTAGGAAGTTATAGTTAGGATTTTTTTCAATGCAAAATCTCAAAATTCTATTGTGAATAACTTTGGCGCCGGTTGACGAATCTGCCTGAAAATTTCCTCAAATTTGCCTCGCGGAGCACCGGTCCTTCCCCGAAAGTTTCGGGGGGATTCGTCAAGCGGGGGCCGAGATAAAAGGGGGGTCCCAAAACGTGTTTTCCCCATGTTAATTTCCATAGGGCGGTCAACCTCACTTTTAGCCCGAACGGCTGAATGGATTTTCACCAAACTTGGCAAAATTATAGGGACTGGTAGCCCGATGTGCCTTTGCTATGTCTCAAGATATGTGCTCCAGTGGTTTTTACGAAAATTAACTTTGAAAAAATATATATTGGGCTACATTGGGCTATATATATATGTTAGAGCCCAAATGTAGCCCAATGTAGCCCAAAGATGGCCACCACAGACAAAAAAAACAAATGTAGCCCAAATATCAGCCAGATGTAGCCCAACTATAGCCCAAAGACAGAATGTCCCAGAGTGTTCTAAAGAACAACTAGAGCGCTAACAGTCTTACTTATGACAAAAGTATGGCACACCTGAAGTCATCTTGATTGGAATAAAGTGTTAACACTTAAAACATTTAATTTGCGAGGAACAAAATGAGGGGGTTCATTTTGCCATAGAAATTATGATTAGTGCTGAAGAAAGAAAAATTAGGGCACATTTTGAGTGACTTCTCAAATCCTCTTATATTTCGTTAAAAAAATTCTGATATGCAGTCTCCCAAGATGGCCACCAGAGACAAAAGAGCCCAAATGTAGCCCAAATATCAGCCAGATGTAGCCCAACTATAGCCCAATGACAGAATGTCCCAGAGTGTTCTAAAGAACAACTAGAACGCTAACAGTCTTACTTATGACAAAAGTATGGCACACCTGAAGTCCTCTTGATTGGAATAAAGTGGTAACACTTAATACATTTAATTTGAAAAGGAACAAAATGAGGGGTTTCATTTTGCCATAGAAATATATATATATATATATATATATATATATATATATATATATATATATATATATATACATTCACTGAAAAAACCATAGCTTTCACACCAGTTATAGTTAGTTAGGAATTAGCATTTAAAAAACCTATTAAATTCACTGGAAAAACCATAGCTTTCACACCAGTTCTAGTTAGGTGGAAATTTTACTCGCATAAAACCATTGAAATTCCCACGTTATAGTTAGTTGGACTCACTATAACTTGCGCGTGCAATGCACTGCTGATGACGTCACATATTACATCACTCATGACATGGTCAGTGACATCACTCATGACATCATTAATGACATCTCAATTGACATCACTGATGACATCATCCAGTGAATGTGTATCTTTCTAAAAAATAAATATTTTTTATATATGTATATCTAAAGGTTGATGGAAGAATAAATGGGTAAATAAATGTCTAAATGGATGTTTTTTTGTGTAAAATTGATTGGTTAACTGACTTATTAAATGTATCTTAGTGAATACATATATTAGCGAGTAATGTTTAAATATTTAAATATCTGTATCTGTGTCTCACTTTGTGTATAAGTGGCTGCATGGGTTGGTGAGTAGCTACATGAGTGTGTATATGTGTTATTAGTTGTTTTTTGAGTATCAGTATCAGTATGGTTCGGTGGGGGGTATTACTTAGAGCACAGATGCATGAATGAGTGACTCACTATTTGTATGTATTTTGAAGACAGCATGTGTGCAAGACTGTATGGGTGGATGATTGTGTGTATGGGTGGGTTAGTGACTATGTGTTTTTATAATTGATTGTTTAAGAGAGTAAATATGTTTCCGTTTCTGTAGAAGTATGTGTAGTGGTGTGTATATAGCAGTATAATCAAGTAAATGGTTTTTTGATAGTTTATTTGCATGTGTGAATTTGTGTGTGAGTAACTATATGGATGAGTATTAGTGTGTAACAGGATGTATAGGTGTATGAGTACATATGATGAGTAAGTACATGCATGAGTGACTATATAGAACTGTTGGTGAATGAGTGGATGTGTATGTAGATGTTGAAATTACCTAATAAGTTGTTGTAATTGGTATTGGTTTCTCCTTTTTTAAGAAAATGTTAGTTTCTATTTTTGAATGTGTGTGTCAAAGGTTATTTTATGCTGATAGGAGGTCTGCCACTTTGTCACAAGGATGTTGTCATCAGTGATGTCATTTGAGATGTCATCAGTGATGTCATGAGTGATGTCACTGACCATGTCATGAGTGATGTAATATGCGACGTCATCAGCAGTGCATTGCACGCGCAAGTTATAGTGAGTCCAACTAACTATAACGTGGGAATTTCAATGGTTTTATGCGAGTAACATTTCCACCTAACTATAACTGGTGTGAAACCTATGGTTTTTCAGTGAATATATATATATATATATATATATATATATATATATATATATATATATATATATATATATATATATATATATATATATATATATATATATATATATATATATAGGAAACATATTAGGTGTGACTGTATTTTAGTTTAAGCGCTGTACATTTTGTGGTACGCCTTCCTCACCCATGTGCTATCACGCCAGAAATAACAACAGACCCGTGAATCTTACCGTGAATATGGCATTCTTTTCTCAGCCATATGGACACATTAGAAACGTGAGATTGTGAGAATTCTGGTGCCCAGGGATCTTTGAAAGAGGTGGTGTAAAACCTGCACTGAGCGATCGAAGCAGGTGAGTCTGCTTTTTGAAAAAAAGCATTGGCAAAGCCAATAGGTCTTGCCTATGTGAGAGCTATTGTCTTTGACAATGTGTTTTAGCCGTTTTGTACACAGTGTGGCCGCCGTTCAGCATGGCTAAAAGGTAGTGGCGTATAGTAGAGCGGTGTAGAGTAGAGCGGTGTGGTGTCAGTGTGGAGTTAAGTAGCATTGAGTGTCATAGAGTGAAATGGCGTAGAGTGTTATGGAGTAGAGTGGCATAGAGTGTTGTTGAGTGGAGCTGTGTAGAGTAAGTAGAGTGTATTGTCATGGAGTGACGTAGAGTGTAGTTATGTTGGGTGACAGAGTGGAGTGTCGTGGAGTGTTGGAAAGTAGAGTAGAGCATCATGGTGAGGCGTAGAGTGGCATATCGTGGCATAGAGTGGGGTAGAGTGGAGTAAAGTGGAGTGTCGTAGAATCTCATGGATTAGAGTGGAGTTGCATAGAATGTGGTGAAGCAGCGTCGAGTGGAGTGTCTTAGAGTGAAGTAGAGTGTCGTGGGTTAGAGTGTCAAAAAGTGGAGTAGAGCATCGTGGAGTAGAGTGGGGTAAAGTAGAGAGGAGTAAAGTAGAGTGGAGTAGCATAGAATGTCATGGAGTAGCATATAGTAGAGTGGCGTAGAGTGTTGTGGAGTGTCGTGCATTGACATTAGTGGATAAGGGTCTCATAGATTTGAGTGGTGTGGAGTGGCTCAGAGTGATGTGGAATAGAGTGGAGTGTTATAGAGTGGTGTGGAGTGTCATAGAAGGGAGTAGAGTGTTGTAGGGTGGAGTGGCATAGAGTTGAGTAGGTTGACAAAGTGGAGTGAAGGGGAGTATCGTAAAATGTAGTGGCGTGAGTAGGATGTTGTAAAGTGAAGAGGCATGGAGCATCATAGAATGGAATAGAGTGATGTGGAGTGGAGGAAAGTGGCATGGAGTAAAGTGGCATAGAGTGGCATTGCAGGCTTGATGAGAGTGTATGTGTACTCTTAAATAGGGTTGCCAGGAGTTACATGCAATACTGATGATGAGGGTAAGCAGAGATGCGCCAGACAAGAACCTACTTTGGTGCCTTACAACACCATATGTGGGTCTTGTACTCCTCCTCAAATGGTAACAAGGGTGTTAGATCAAAAATGCACTTTTCTTACATCCTATGTTGGATGCAAGGTCAGCTGGCAGCGTCACCTCTCTTTATCCTGAGCGGTGCTCCTCTCAAATCCACTTCAAGCCACGTAAAAGCATGTAAAGATGTTTTTTTGGGCGCATGCATTGAGTATATTTTTACTGTGTGAGATGGGATGGGGCTTTAAGTGTGGGGGGGGGGAGGTCTTTCAGTCCAGCACCACCTAAGCAACTGAGAAGGGGGCAGAGCTTAGATCCTGCTAGTGCCCCAGCTAACCCCCCTTGTAAACAAATAACACTTTCTTCTGAGGCTGCTGCATACCTTCTAGTGAGGTTGTAAACCGCACGATGAACTCCATCCACTCCGGATCACCGACCGACCCCTGCCCTCACCACGTCTTCAACAAGGCCGACGCTGTCATCGCACCCCACCTGCGAGACATCATCAACACATCCTTCGACACTGCCACCTTCCCTGAGAGCTGGAAACACGCCGAACTCAGCGCTCTACTCAAGAAACCAACAGCGGACCCCACCGAACTCAAGAACTACCGCCCCATCTCGCTCCTCCCGTTTCCAGCCAAAGTCATCGAGAAGACCGTCAACAAGCAGATGGCCGCCTTCCTCGAGACGAACGGATCCCTCGACCCCTCACAGTCCGGCTTCCGAGCCAATCACAGCACCGAGACCGCCCTCATCGCCGCCACCGATGACATCCGAGCCCTGATGGACAATGGAGAAACAGCGGCCCTCATCCTCCTAGACCTCTCCGCGGCATTCGACACGGTCTGCCACCGCACCCTAGTACAGCGCCTCAGCAACAACGGGATCCAGGACAAGGCGCTGGAATGGATCCTCTCCTTCCTCGACGGAAGAACACAGAGAGTCCGCCTACCACCGTACAAGTCCGAGGCCTCCGAAGTCATCTGCGGCGTCCCTCAAGGTTCATCGCTGAGCCCCACCCTCTTCAACGTCTACATGAGCCCCCTCGCGGCCATCGTACGCAAACACAACCTCAGCATAATCTCCTACGCCGACGACACCCAGCTGATCCTCTCCCTGACCAACGACCCCACCTCCGCCAGAGCCAACCTGCACGAAGGGATGAAAGAGGTAGCCGAGTGGATGACGACCAGCGGCCTGAAATTAAACTCTGACAAGACGGAGGTCCTCATCCTGGGCTCTTCACCCTCCGCCTGGGACGACTCCTGGTGGCCTCCCGCCCTGGGCACCGCACCCAAACCGACAGACCATGCACGCAACCTGGGCTTCATCCTGGACTCCTCCCTCTCCATGACCAGGCAAGTCAACAACGTCTCCTCGGCGTGCTTCAACATCTTACGCATGCTACGGAAGATCTTCTGGTGGATCCCCACCGAGACCAGGAAGACGGTCACCCAGGCCCTCGTCACAAGCCGACTGGACTACGGCAACGCCCTCTACGCCGGTACCACCGCCAAGCTCCAAAAGAGACTCCAGCGGATCCAGAACGCCTCAGCCAGACTCATCCTCGACATCCCACGAACCAGCCACATCACCGGACATCTGAGAGACCTCCACTGGCTCCCCGTCAACAAAAGAATCACCTTCCGCCTCCTCACCCACGCACACAAAGCCCTACACGACCAAGGCCCGAGCTACCTCAACAGCCGGATCAACTTCTACGCTCCCAAACGCCACCTCCGATCTGCCAACCACGCCCTCGCCGCCGTCCCCCGCATCCGAAGAGCGACTACAGGAGGAAGGTCCTTCTCCTACCTGGCCGCCAAGACCTGGAACTCCCTCCCGACTGACCTGCGCCTGACCCAAGACCACCTCTCCTTCAGGAAGAAGCTGAAGACCTGGCTGTTCGAGCAGTAGCGCCCCCCCCCCCCCCCAGCGCCTTGAGACCCTATGGGTAGGTAGCGCGCTATATAAGTGTCACTGATTGATTGATTGATTGACTAATGGATCTTGTCTGCCGAGAACCTACAAACATGAACTTGTGAAGCCAACAAAGCGCTCCATTCTCAAGCACTCAAAAGAGCAAGCGGCTTGTACAACTCACATACATACAAAATAAATGACTCTACAGGAAGTGCAGAGACTTCCACAAATGGAAATGAAGTGCCACAGAAGTATAAGGAAACAGTCATTAGAACGGACACGTTCTGCAAAGGCTCTGCATGGAGACACTGGGCTCTTTCAATGAGACCGAAGGAGACCGAGAACCCAAAAGACTTCTGTAGTTTCATATTTGAATTTATATTAAGGAGCTATAACTGCAGATAGGCGACATCTTGAAACAGTTGCAAGAGGACCATCTAAGCAGCCATAGTGCCGACACACTAGCTTCTGAAGCATTCCATGAGTGACAAAATTACGCAGGCCAACACCTTACGTGGTGGGGATTGCACCAAAGAACACTGTGCTCAGGAGCAACACGGAGCAGGGCTTGGAGAGAGAAGCAAACAAGGAAGACAACTTGTAAACACACACACTCTCGTTGATTGCTTCAGACAAAAGAATAAAGAGTTCCTGAAAAGCATACACTCATGGAAGAACAGAAGTAGTCGAGCAGAGAGATGGTAAAAAGGCTATGCTCCATGGCAGGGACGAAGACGTATGGATGGGCTAAAACAAAAAGAACCAACAAACTGAAAGCAAGCAACTGTGAGTGACAAAACACCTAGCCAATGTTAAGCAATGGACGGAATGTATTCCTAAGTCAGCTTTCAGCATGTCCCCGAGATGTCTTGTCTGGTAGTCTTCGACTTAAAAAAGGGAGCATTTATAGCACATAACTTTACTAAAAATTCATAGGCTGTGAAAGGGTACTCCTGAACTCTTCCAATACTTTCATGGTTTGCATTTTCTAAGTTGTAATTTCGAGAAAATAGTTACGAGATTGTGCATTTTCAACTCAGTTTCCCTAAAATGGTCTAAAATGCAGCCAGGATCAACAATGCAATGCCACATGGCCTCTGTATTTCACTTAGAGTGTATTTAAACTCCTGCATTTCACTTCCTGTCCCTTCTAAGTAGATCCGCAATCGTCTTTTGACTGAGAATTTCCTTTGAAGAGCCTAGGTGTAACACTTAAATACACATATCTTTGATTAGTCAGCCCCTGCAGGTTTATACTCCTGTAATGTTGCCCATGACTCAGAGACTTTACAGGTTCGAACAGCAGATTGACAATACCAATCTGTAGGATCAGTCTGTCAGACAGTGGTACTAGTTTTCATTCAAATATCGGCTTTAAATAAATATTTGCGAATGCAACAATTTTGTCCTTGAACATCAGCTTGTAATTTTATGAAAATATGCAAATCTTTTGCTTTTTCTGCATCATCAAAAAAAGATTTGCTTGACGATGCTGAACAACATCAGCAAAAACAAAAGCAAGCTGCTGCAGTGTGCTAACATATGTGTGCATGCACCACCACAGAACCGCCTGAATGCTTAATGATGCTGTGGCCTGATTTTTCTTCTTCAACTTCTAATTTACTGTTCCAAGACAGCTGAGCTACTCTTGGAGTGGTAAATAAAAAGATAATCACGAGAGCACATTAAATAATAAAAAGGTGCGATATGTGAGAAGACTGGAGCGGCCAAACCCACCAAAATTAAATCCCCGTGATATTTTTGTACAGAACGCTATTGTGAGGGATGGGCGAGCGATGGCGGAATGGGTTGAGGGTTGAAATCAACGCTTAAGCATGGGAGATACTAGGGAGTTACAGAGGAGTTTGGGGGGAGAGGGTTTTAATGAATAAAATTAAAAAGCCAGACTGGGAGGGATGTAGGAAGGAACAAACGAGCAAGGGAGTGGATATTTGAGGGGGAAGAAGCAGCGCACGCCGGAGAGAGCAAGAAACATATGCACTCACTTGGAGAGCTTAAATAAATAGAAGAGGTAGATTCCTGAATATAAGCAGAGGAAGGGTAAGAGTTATCCGGTCATACGGGTGGAAAGATGCTCTGCTCCAATGGAGGGACAAACACAGGAAGGGGAAGGAAGCCATTGAATAAGAAGCAAAGAAAGGAGGTTGACAAGAAAGTAAACCAAGGGTATGTAATGGGCTGACCCAAAGCACACAATTAGCCCTGCCAAGTACAATGCATCTCGGTTAGGGAAACACATCTTAAAGAATTGTGTGCATCACTGTGCAGTCTTAGATTTCTCACACATTTAGGTGATCAGGCCTTACAGTGCTTTTAGGGCCAACAGTGTATTTTCTTAAGAAATAAGTATTTCTGTAAGTTCGGCTTGTACTTTAAATTCTGCTCTTGCTGGCACTATCAACCAATCAGGCGAGTTGTTCGTCTCATTGCTCTGATGACAAAGTCAGGCCCCAGCTCTCTGCGTGTGACTCTGATCCCTGTCCAGGGGGCAACCTCCTGTGCTACCTCGTCAGATGCAGACTTCAGCAGCGGCACTCATGCTCCTCTTGCGACATCAAGAATCACCATGAGGTGTCACTGTCATGGCTGGCACACTGCAGACAAATGAACTGTCTACCGCTCAGCTTTGACTGGGCAGACTCGGCACCTTTGTAGCCACAGAGCTGGTGGTGCACCTAGATGCCCTCCCTGGTGCCTTGCCCCGGCCTGACCTCCTTAGATCATGGAAGGGCATTCCACAACCTGCCACTGAGGTCCATCCCCGGGTGCTCCAATGCCGCCCTCTGCCTGTGTGCTTGAGATCACAGCAAGACCCTCAATCTGACAAGTGCATGGTGTGTCCCCATTTTTTGTAGCCTGTGTTTTTCACAAATACTGGTAGTATGTGAATGAATGAATGAATGAATGAAAACAGATTTCTTATAGCGCTGCAGCTACTCAAGAGTGTCCTGGCGGTGTAGCTGTGTGAAGCCCAGTAAGCAGCGCTGTAGCTCTCCAAACAAGATGGAATTGATTTCAGCTGTGAACCCCATGGGAGAGCTCCTCTCCCTTCCAGTTGCTCCAGGGATTGTCCTCTTTGAGGCAGACCCTTGGCGTGGTGGCCGAGTCACTCTTTACCAAGAATGTTTAAAGAAAACAACATGTGAGGTTTACCACAAAGTGCTTGAGGGTACCGAAGAAGCTGACTGCGGATAAAGGGTGCATGGGAGAATATGAGAGGGATTGTCAGAGGTGGTGGCTGAAAAAGCCCAAGAGGAGAGAGTGAAGAAAAGTGCCTGAGGGGGTAGAATGTACTAAAGAGTGGATGGGGGATGCCTAAAGTGTATGGCTAAAGGGATGATGAGGGGGTAGAAGTCACCCTTTTGAGTGTGCTTGAGGGAAGGTCAATGCAAAAACACCTGTGGAGAATGGAGGAGAGATTACTGGAATATGGGGCTGCCAAAGACTCCCTGAGCAGGGATGGAGGATATGTTAGCTATGTGGAGATGAAGCAAAGAGTATGTGAGAACAATGCAGAAGACCCCATGAAGGATGGGCAACAGAAAGAAACAAGGTGGGGGTAGGGTAGAGTCTTTCTCAGAGAAATTAAGGAAAGTGCCTTAGGAGAGGTGGGTGCAGACACCTCTGGGAAGAATGACTCCTTGGAAGTAGAGCAAACCGAGATTAGTTTAACCTATGATGTTACTAGATGTCACAAGGAGCCCTGGCAGGGACAATGTGCCATGCAGTCACCTGTTGGTTGCCATGTAAATACTTGTTTGTATGTACGTCTTTATCATGAGAATAATAATCTTATGTTGGCTTGGACTCTCTTTGTTATCTACCACAAGGGGGTTGTAGTACAGAGAAATTCTCCACTGTGACTATTTTTCTGTACCACTATATTACCCGAGTCCAGTGGTCTATCGGATCTCCCCATTGATAGATAACTCACAAGGGGGTTGTAAATAGGAAATGTGTGTTTCAGCCACGGATAATTACTCGGGGAGCAGCCCAGACCATCGTTTGTAGGAGCAGGGCCGCGGCTGGTATGCATGCGGTTGAGTCCAATATGAGGTGGCATGGTGGGAAAAATAATGATGACTGGGATGCGGCCCGAGTAGTTACCAGGGGATGAGATTAATTCATGCATTCCACCCATCACTTTTTTGTTTGCTTCACCAGAGAGTCCATTGCCGAGTTACAATCTTCACTGCGTCTACATTTTATGAACTATTTGAAATCAAATGTCAACAATAATTTTATGGAAAATGTCTGTTCCTTACAATTATTTATTTTTCACTATACCATCAGGTCATATTTAGGGAGAAACACTCACTCATTATATAGTTTTACTGGAAAATAAGATTGAAACAGTTAGAAGTAGGTTTCCGATTCAAATGTTCATTAGGTCAGTTAAATAACTGTACCTCGCTAGCAGAAAACGACCTTATCAACTCTTTCACCAATCGCATCCCTTTTTAGAATTTTCGCTAGAACTTTCATTAACCAATCCATGCTATTTTTTTATTTTGATATCAATCGTCATTAATTTATTAAACATGCAGCAGCAATTTGTAAGGTATGTAAACCATTGGACTACCCGTATGTACTCCCTGACCGATGAGTGTGCAACCCTGTGTAATCTCTGAGCTCATGGCGATCATGGTGATGCAGGGGCAGTGAGCTAAGAGCAGCCATGACGTGCACTCCGAGACAGACCTTCAGGGTGAGGGTAAGCTGAAAGTGCGTCACTGTGCACTCGGTAATTATAGAGCATTAATTGCTGTGCATTGACAAGAATAGAATGAAAGTGAAATAAAAGAAAAAATATCGGGGGGAAGGGATGGTGAGGGAGGGCTAATTCTTCCAGCAATAGGCAGAGTGGAGATGCAGGGGCTCTAGGAAGGGGTGAAGAAACAACAAAGCTTCATTAACACGCAATTCACTGCGGCGGCTATTCCGCTGCAGTGTTAAGGGGGCGGGGCGGAAATGCGGCGAGCGCATTCTAGTGACGGAACCGCTCCGTCACCAGCGTCGGTTGCACTGTGCTTATGACGGAGCGGTTCCGTCATGGCCCCGCTCACTCAATAGAACACCCAGCGCAGGCGCGGAATCCGCGCCGCGCAGGCGCGTCGGGCGGGCCATGACGGAACTGCTCCGTCATCAGCACAGCACCACCGCGGCTGATGACGGAGCGGTTCCGTCATCAGCAGGGGAGGGGTTAAAGACCTGTGAAGTACTCTGGTGCGGCTGTGTGTGTGTCCGGGAAGCTTTCTCAACCCGGGCTGAAACACACGACTGGGGTGGGCTGAAGCCCTTTGAGCCCAATGGCCGTTGCGCGCCTGGTGTAAACTGATCTAGGGATGTGTACCATGCTGTACCTAAGGCCGTGGTTCATGATGTGCGCTTATTAAAGCGCTTGCGTGACTGTGTGCTCAGAGCAGTGCACTGCACATCATGAATCACTTCGTGATCTAAGAATGACCACCCTTGTGCGTGGAAGGTAACCTGGCATATGTCTGTTTTTGTCAGACCCTACTGGTTCGGACTGATAGTAGAGACTTTCAATATTACCTAATGGAATCCATTCTTTTGACCTCAGGAGGATGCTTGGCTAATAGGGTGACCAACTGGCATAGGTGCAAATTCAGGACAGTCAGTGTGAAAATTCAGGTCAAAGGGTCAAAATTCAGGACAAAAATTCAGGACAGAAGGTCAAAATACAGGACAAAATATTTGGACAAAAGGTACATTTTACAGACACATCAGAGGAGGGTGCTCAATATTACATTAGCAAATAGACCACAAGCACAAGCACAAGTCAAAATACGTTTATATTAGGTTGAGAGAACATTGCACTACATCTGTTGTGTGGCGGTGTGAAACTTAAATACTTGCGAATGCATATTGGCTGCACCTGGGTAACATGCGCCAAAATTAAACCTCCACCCCCCAGAGCTTGGCCCCTGGTGAGGTAACAGGAGCCCATAAACAAAAGCAGTTTTCCATGCCCTGGGCCCTGGCAGGAGGCAACCCAGCAAATGTGGTCACTGGCCCATTATCATTCTGTATGTGATAATTAGGCCGACATACAGAATGATCATGGGCGGATAGCAGCCTGTGCCAGTCGGGGAGGGGCTGCTGCAGGCCACTGATCACAGCAGGACCGCGAGCAGGCCCCTACAGTGAGAGTTACAGGCTTGCAGGGGGCAGCTCGCTCTAAAGTCCGAAATTACGGACAAAAGGCATCTGTTAAAGATTTCTTCACAGACAATGGACTAGAGGCCCAAATTACGGGCAGTCCAAGAAATTTCTGGACGGTTGGTCACCCTATTGGCTAATTTTCCTGTAGAGTCGGAACTGAACGGTACTGAGTACCGGTACTTTTTTATTTTGAGAGGGAGAGTACCTGCACTTCTCAAGTGTGAAGTAATATGTTTAATCGGAGAGTAGACACTACTCGGAAACAAGCAGGTACTCTTCACTTTTATTTTTCCATTTCAAGCGCTGGCTGACATGGGTAATTAAAAACCCCACAGTCTGTGGGTTAGTCCACCAATGAACTGTCAGACTGAAGTTCCATTCTTTATTGTTTCATTAAAAATCATTACAATATGTGTAAAAATCATTGAACAAACACTTGGTCGCAATCAAGGAGAATGTGACGATTGAGTGTTAAAATTTACAATTATATCAACATTTCGTTCTAAAAAAGAGACAACTGTCATTGTGTTAGAACAGGTGCAAAGTAGCGCTAAAGTGCTTTAGTACTCACAGTCCAATGCGAAATCAAAAAGCTAACATGGTACAATAGTTGGTGCATTATTATCATAAAGTTCATCAATGAGTACAGTCAATGGTAGGATAATAAGCTGTGGGTCGAGTTTAGATCATGCATAGTTATACACACAGTGACCCCAGGGCTTGGGTCTTACGTATATAAGAAAGTCCATATGCATCCCCAGAAATACTGTTCTCTGATAAAATCTTATCCGGGAATAATCATAATAATAATAATAATAATAATAATACCGACATTGGTAGAGCGCAAACAACTACCTACGTAGAGGTGTCCAGGCGCTAAGGCAATAGATGGCGCGCAGCCATGACCGCACACCGCATGAACCCTGCGAGCAAATTAAGCTGCCCTGAAGAGCCAGGTTTTTACAGCTTTCCTAAATAGTGGTTCTGACTCAATCAGATGTATGCTGTTCAGCAGGGAGTTCCATAACTTGGACGCCTCCACCGAAAAAGATCTGCCACCAAAGTGTGCTTTCCTAACTCGTGGAATACAAAGCAGATTTTGCGCATTGGACCTCAAAGCGCGATTCTGCTTGTAGATGCATAGCCGTTGTCCCAGATACCTGGTAAATTTCCCATGGAATGACCTGAATGCTACGGTTAGGGCCTTGAACTCAATTATTTTTGCCACCGGCAGCCAGTGGAGCTCTTTAATATGCGGAAGAAGTCTGCGATCATAGGAAACCTTGCTCCTGTAGTCCCCAAATGTAGAAGGGAGAGAGGGGCATGTCAGTCCTCCTTGTCACGGACAGCATTAAAATGGAACTTCATTCCTCTGTGGTGGAGGGAGATTAAAAGCAGTGTTGCATATGGCTGCCATGGGAAGCCTTTAAGGCGAATAACTGCATGAGAGTCTGGTTATTTCTGCTGTGACATTACAAGTGGTTAAGCGGAATGGTTAACCACTGTTGTGATGTCGCGGAGGTTGGCGCTTACACCCACTTTCTCTACCTCTCCTGCAGCTTCACAGATCTTGGGAAGGCTGGAGAACATATGGGTGGCGCGATGCATGCGTGGGTCTCTGCAGACTCAGCTGGGGAGGAAAATGAAGCTGTGCTGACAAGTCGCTCTCACACTGCCTCTGTAAGCACGGAACCAGCTCTCCACTCTGTTTGAGAACAGAGAGCTCTACTTTAGACCAGATTGGGTTTGTGCAGAGGGTGATGGGGAGTGGTGACAAGAAGCCATGTTGTTTTTTGTGTGCATATTTTTTTTTTCTCTGTGTGTTTTTTTTTTTGGGCAAGGGGGAGGGTTTGCAGAGGGTGGTGGGGTGGGTTTCAGGAGTTTAGGTATATCTTTTTGTAAAATATATTTGAAGAGAGACAGGAGAGGGGGTTGGATGGCGTGAGGCCGTTAATTTTTTTTTTTTTTTTAGTTCAGTCAAGGGGGTGGGTGTCTTGAGGGTGGTGGGGGTGAGCGGCAGGAGACAATATATACATATATATATATATTTTTATAACAGGCTATTTAGGGCTGCCCCAAGGTATATGTTGGAAGCCGGGGCAGATGTTTTTTTTGGGGGGTGGGGGGATGGCTTATACAAAATAAAGTTACCAATCAGTAAAATGTAAATTACAGAGATGTATTTCAACCTGGCGTTCTGGGTGACCTCACAGAAAACTCTACGATGGTATAGGGCAGAGGTTAACCCGCAGTATGAGTAGTATGTGTATATGGCAACCACTAGCACATTTTTATCAGTGTGACTCTCTGGCAATGGGCCATCGCTAATAACATAGAAATGGGCAGAAGAACCACAATGGTGGAGCATTAGACTAATGCTAGTAACCCTATAACTTAGATGGTCATAAGAGAGTCCCACAACATTCACAGAGGAGAAAAGTATGTTGGTTAATGATTATGTTAAATAACGATTTTGTTACATTATTATTTGATTTATAATTTTCACTAAAACTCACCATTTAATATCTCACTTCTCACTCATCCATAATTGACAGCACTCGAACATTAGACCTGCCACCCTTCAAACACTATCCCAGCTCATGTATGGACACCGATAGATTGTCTAATCAGAGGGAAGCCCATGATACCAAAGGGAGCTCCCCTATCATCAAGCACCTTTGAAATCCTAAATCCTGAATTCTAATCTTAATTCTGATTAGAAATAAATTAGACTTTGCTGTGATTAGGGGAGACACCTAATTGATAGGAGTCTCGAACCCCGGTTGCATCCTAACAACTGAACTACAAATTTAATGGGCCTGGCGATTCCGTAATCGGAGTCACGGCCCGCCCTAAACACACATGGAATAACTAAGGGAGCTCCCGAGTTATTGCACTATGAATTTCTTCTGTACCGGGGTGAAAAATACGAGATCTTAATTATGGTATTGAACCCCATTCTCAGCATAATAATAAAAAACTTCACTTCCCGGCAGGCTCAACCATTTGGTAGTCCTAAGCTACGGGAGTTCACGATTACACTCCATTTCCCGACTATCATAGCGATTGTGTAGTTCACGATCGCGGAGCTGAGGATATTGCCAGTCCACAATAACAATATCACCCTCCGTGTCCCGCCTACAAATCAGACACTAATATTTACATTTGCAGGAATAATATGCAATCATAGTGTTGATATATGTACATATACAGATTGTTTTTTTTAACAAAATGTATTGACTTGTATTGGAAGTATTTCCTTCATGTTTATGAATTAGGACATGGAAGATGGACTTATATATGTGTAAAATTCAAAATGGTGGCTACTTGAAAAAGGCTAACGCCGAAACGCGTCGTCCTTGTTCCACGAGTGCACAGTAAAGGGTTTGTGCAAAGTTCTCCTGGTGTGTCGTCTCTGTGTCCTCCTAGCCAGCGGGACTCGGAAGTTGTGGATATATTACCTACTGGCGGTCGCCAGTAGGTATATATAGTTAGGATTTTTTTGAATAGGGATTTCTGAAAATTCTATGTTGAATAACTTTGGCGTTGGTTGACGGAATTGGCTGAAATGTTCAGGAAAATGGCACATTTTGTTTCTGAGCGTCGCCTGAAAGTTTGGGGGGGTTTCCTCAAGCGGGGGCCGAGAAAAAAGGGGGGTCCCAAAACGTGTTTTTAACATTGAGTTTTCCATAGGGCGGTTGGACTCACTTTTAGCTCGAACGGCTGAATGGATTTCCACAAAACTTGGCAAAATTGTAGCGACTGGTAGCCCGATGTGCCTTTGCTATGTCTCAAGATATATGCTCCAGTGGTTTTTACAAAAATTAACTTTGAAAAATATATATTGGGCTATATATATGTTAGAGCCCAAATGTAGCCCAATGTTGCCCAAAGATGGCCACCAGAGACAAAAAAAACCAAATGTAGCCCAAATATCAGCCAGATGTAGCCCAACTATAGCCCAGTGACAGAATGTCCCAGAGTGTTCTAAAGAACAACTAGAGCGCTAACAGTCTAACTTCTGACAAAAGTATGGCACACCTGAAGTCATCTTGATTGGAATAAAGTGTTAACACTTAAAACATTTAATTTGCAAAGGAACAAAATGAGGGGGTTTCATTTTGCCATAGAAATTATGATTAGTGCTGAAGAAAGAAAAATTAGGGCACATTTTGAGTGACTTCTCAAATCCTCTTATATTTCATTAAAAAAATTCTGATATGCAATCTCCCAAGATGGCCACCAGAGACAAAAGAGCCCAAATGTAGCCCAAATATCAGCCAGATGTAGCCCAACTATAGCTCAATGACAGAATGTCCCAGAGTGTTCTAAAGAACAATTAGAACGCTAACAGTCTTACTTATGACAAAAGTATGGCACACCTGAAGTCATCTTGATTGGAATAAAGTGGTAACACTTAATACATTTAATTTGAAAAGGAACAAAATGAGGGGTTTCATTTTGCCATAGAAATGTTATATATATATATATATATATATATATATATATATATATATATATATATATATATATATATATATAACCTACTGGCGGTCGCCAGTAGGTATATATGGTTAGGCTTTTTTTGAATAGGGATTTCTGAAAATTCTATGTGGAATAACTTTGGCGTTGATGGACGGAATTGGCTGAAATTTTCAGGAAAATGGCACATTTTGTTTCTGAGCGTCCCCTGAAAGTTGGGGGGGGGGTTTCGTCAAGCGGGGGCCGAGAAAAAAGGGGGGTCCCAAAACGTGTTTTTAACATTGAGTTTTCCATAGGGCGGTTGGACTCACTTTTAGCTCGAACGGCTGAATGGATTTCTATGAAACTTGGCAAAATTGTAGAGACTGTTTGCGCAATGTGCCTTAGCTAGGTCTCAAGATATGTGCTCCACTGGATTTTGAGAAATTAACGTTCAAAAAAATATATATATCTGTGACAGCGTCCTGGTTAGTGCCCCAGTTCGCGTACCAGACACGTAACGGAACTTCGCGAGGAGAAGCGGATTGACTCTCCGGTGACTGTCAACATTCTAAACAGTCCGGAGCGGCCGCCATCTTGTCTCTCGGTAGGATCGAGAGACAAGAGGTGGAAATAAACGAAGGGGGAAATGAATGAAAGGGGGCAAGGTAGACCCCTCCTGACCCCTAGGATTGATGTGGGGGCTATTAAAGGGCCCCACGGGGCAAAAAAATAAAAAAATGTTTTGATTTTTCGCGGTGGAAGCGCTACCCGGTACGCGAACCGGGTAGCTCACCGGTAGCGTAACGGGAGTCCGCCATCTTGTGTTTCGGACGAATTTAGTCACAAGATGGAGGATAAACAATGTTGGGAATGGGTATAAGGGGGCACGGGAGACATATCCTGACCCCCTAGGGTTTCTGAGGGTGGCTGAGGAGGCCCATATATGTAAAAAAAAACCACTTTTTTTTTCAAATTTTCGCATGGTTAGCGCCCGGTCCGCGCACCGGGTAGCATTCCGGAAAGCGTAACAAGGGGAAAACCAAGGGAAATAGTAAAATAATATTTTAGAGTGCTTTGAGGTAGGGTAGCTCTGAATAGAGCTGTTGTGTTGTGTGGGTGATGTAAGTACCAACATGTAGGTACCCATGAAGAGTCTAAAATTCAATGTACACCGTCTCCTCTGTAGATATTTTGTATGTTCTAATATGGGTTATTTAAATGTAAATGTGTGGAAAAGCACTTCATGCTTTAAAGCAATTGTATTTTTGAACTGATTGTTCTTTCCTCTTAGTCCTCCTCTTTGTTTGTTTTTCCCCACACTCTTCTTCAGCATGATAGTTGATAAATTCATTCCCTCAAAAAATGTATATACATTAAAAAACTATATTAAATACATATAAAATATATTTTTCCTTTAAAAGAAGAATACATTTTACAGCTTTTGATATTTGCTATTAAAAAACCATTGAAATTCACTGAAAAAACCATAGGTTATAGACCATATATAGTTAGGAATTAGCATTTACATAACCTTGAAAATTCACTGAAAAAAACATAGGTTATAGACCATATATAGTTAGGAATTAGCATTTACAAAACCTTATTTTACTCACACAAAACCATTGAAATTCGCATTTATAGTTAGTTGCACTAACTATATATCGCGCACCCGCAATCCACTGCTGATCATGTCACATATTACATCATTCATGACATGGTCAGTGACATCACAGATGACATCACTGATGACATTACTGATGACAACATCCAGTGACTGTATGTTTCTGTAAAGTTAAAATATGTCTTACATATTGAAGAATGAGTGGATGTATAAGTGTCTGGATGAAGGATTTAGTAGGTGCATGACTGACTGTATGAGTGAGTGATTAAATGTGTCTCACTGAGTGCATGGGTTAGTGACTAAACTGTCTTAATTTGTGCATCATTATGTCTGTTGTTCTGTAAACTGCTGCATGTGTTGATCAGTAGCTATATGAGTAACTATATGGGTTATTGATTGGTTGCCCAAGTATTTGTATGGGAGACTGAGTGTGTGTGTGGGTGGCTGGGAGGTGTATGACTCTGTGCATAGATGTGTGAGCAGTTGATTCACTAGATGTATGGGTTCAAAAGTGCATGTGGAAACAGCTGTATGGGCGGTTGACTGTGTGCATGAGTGTATTGGTGAGTGAATGGATATCTCAGTGCTACGTGTCAAAGTAAGTACATATGTAAAACACAGTACATGTGAGAGTTGACATATATAAATAACTGTGCATAAGAGCCAGTGAATGTGTGAGTGGCTGTATGGATCATTGTGAACTTGTATCAGGGATTGTATAAGAGAGCAAATATGTGTTAGTATATGTTTGAATAAGTAAGGTGCGTATAACTGTATAGTTGAGGAAATGGAGGTGTGATTGATTCTTTGCATGACTGACTAGGTGTGTGAGTAACTCCATGGATGAGTGACAGTCTGTGAGTGTCTGTTTACATTGAGTGTATCTAAGGTTATATTAGAGTCTGAAGAGGTTCATCGTATAATCACATGAATGATGTCATCAGTGATGTGATCAGTAATGTCAAATGAGATGTCATCAGTGATGTCATCAGTGATGTCATCAGTGATGTCATCAGTGATGTCATTTGAGATGTCATCAGTGATGTCATCAGTGATGTCATTTGAGATGTCATCAGTGATGTCATCACTGATGTCATCAGTGATGTCTTTTGAGATGTCATCAGTGATGTCATCAGTGATGTCACTGACCATGTCATGAATGATGTAATATGTGACATGATCAGCAGTGGATTGCGGGTGCGCGATATATAGTTAGTGCAACTAACTATATATGCGAATTTCAATGGTTTTGTGTGAGTAAAATAAGGTTTTGTAAATGCTAATTCCTAACTATATATGGTCTATAACCTATGGTTTTTTCAGTGAATTTTCAAGGTTATGTAAATGCTAATTCCTAACTTTGGGGGCCATTATGATTGCGGTTTTTCCGCATTCTCGGGGCCGGCGGAAGCCACCGCCGGCCCCGAGGATGCGGAAAAACCGCAGCGGACTGACCAAAGACCCACCGCCACATTAGGATGGCTGGTGGGTCCTGGTTTCCGTCCGCAGCGTTTCCGCCGCGGTCGGATTACAACCGCGGCGGAAAAGCTCTAATATGGTGACGGTGTCTTCCAGACACCGTCCACCATATTAGGATGGCCAGTACATTATGCTTTTCCGCGGCGGGTTTCCCGCCGTGGAAAAGCATACGGAACTTCACTGCGGGGGCCCGTTGCGGGCCCCCTAGGTGAAGGGGGGGGTGGGGGGTGCACATGGGGGGTACCTATGGTACCCCCCTGCATTTGCATGCAGAAAGCGGCAGGCACCGCGCGGTGCCTGCCTCTTTCTGCATGCAAATGCAATGCGTGCATTTTTAACATTGCCGCGGGTGCAGCTTGAAGCTGCACCCGCCGCAATGTTAAAAATAGAGGATGTGACCGCCAGGGTGGCGGTCACATCCTAATTGCACAGGAGGGAACTCCGCATGCCATGCGGAGGTTCTCTCCTGCTCTGGGGTCGCGGACGGACGCAAGTCCGTCCGCGATCCTAATCGACCCCTATATATGGTCTATAACCTATGGTTTTTTCAGTGAATATATATATATATATATATATATATATATATATATATATATATATATATATATATATATATATATATATATATATTTTTTTTTTTTATAACAGGCTATTTAGGGCTGCCCCAAGGTATATGTTGGAAGCCGGGGCAGATGTTTTTTTTGGGGGGTGGGGGGGGGGGGGGCTTATACAAAATAAAGTTACCAATCAGTAAAATGTAAATTACAGAGATGTATTTCACCCTGGCGTTCTGAGTGACCTCACAGAAAACTCTAGTTACACTCTCGTTGTCTAGTGATTACACAGAACCCCCAGAAACAAAACATCTTGGGGATTTGCAGTTATTGACATATAATTCTATATTTTGTATTAAAGTGTAAACTGAAAACCTAACTTCTCAACAAGCTGATCTTTAAATGTTGTGATTTTTTTTGTCTCCCATTCCTGTCGTTTTAGTACTGACTAGTCACTTAACATTTAACCACTTCAGCGTTTTTTTATTAGCAACAAGTGGGCTTCTTGGTGGTGAATTATGCACTATACAAAAATAGGTAATATAACAGCTTGCATCATGGTGCGTTCGGAGATATCTGATTGTGTATCATGGTTTAATCAGGTGGCGAAAGGGAATCGTGCAAGAGTTTTTGGTGCTCTGTGCAAAATTGCAGCTGATAATGAGCTTCATTTACACTGATGTAAAAGGCAATTTTCGGACTATGTGTTGTAACTTGGAATCACCACTAGGTGGTGCTCTAAGTTTTACCTCCGCTTTTGGAACTGCCATCCCCGGCAGTAAGCTGAAAGTACATGAATGCACTCCAGGCGTGCCTGTTTTTTTTTTTTTTTCTTGCGACAGTCTTGTTGTTATATGGGTATTTCCTGAGAGGAAGTACATAGGTCTCTGTAAGTCTTTCTTCCTGCACAGAGCAGTAAACTCCCTATAAAGGTTTCTCCAGTAAACACCTCTCACTAACATTGTCTTGTGGCCTGCTCACTGCATTTGATTTCCTGCGCTGGAATCAACCCGTTTGTTCGCTCTGTCTGCCTGGGTCTGGTTTTAACTTTCCTTTTGTTTGCAGTGTAAGGTTTGTTTTCATCGGCAGAGCGAGGGTTGACCCAATTTCCTGGGGATGTGTTAGTTCGCTTTAAGTCTTTTCTGTTTTCTGCTTGTGGCTTTTGCACCTTCATCAGGTGCTAGGTTTCTTTGTTAGGCTGGGAACTGACACATTTCAAAGCTGTTAGGTTAATTTAACAGTCCAAGAATGAGGGCAGAGAGACCTTTTACCTAAGCTAATGCTTCATCAGGAACAACAGTTTGAGTCAAAGGCCGTGATGCCAACGGACCTCCCTCCCAACCCTGAGTAGAATTCACAACCACCCAAAAATATTATTATTATATTATTATATTGTTAATTTGTATTTGATTTAGAACCGTGTAATGGGAAGGACGCTGCCCACATTTGTGCGTTCGTGTTCTAAAGCACAAACAAAATGGAGTAGTTACGAGGTTGGCAAAGTGGAAGTGTTGGAAACAAAAGGTATAAAAAGGCATGAGGTTTAACATTTTAAAATATATTTTAATGTCACCAAACTCAGCAGCATAACTACACACACAGTCCTATCTCAAAGTAAGTTATCATATGCACCAAGTCAAAACAGGTATTTTTTAAATAGACTTTTATGCTACGTGGCTCACAGATAAGCCATTATTGTTTTCAGTTTTTTTTTCCAGGATCTCTGCTTGAGTAGTTTGTGGGGTAAAAAACTCTCTTGCAATTTCCCTGACACAATAGCAAACGTGAGGCGGTAGCACATAGAGCTCTTTGGAATCCCTTCTATGCACCCCAATAGTCAAGGTTCAGACACACCAGTCTGCACAGTTAAGTAGACTTTTATTCCTTATGAGATTCACAGAAGGGGGACACAATTACATGAAGCAGGATGACCAGAATCCTGCTTAACGGTGGCCATCTGGGTAAAATGGACCTTGTTGCTTCACCATAGGGTGGAATCTTCAATTTAGGGGCATGTTGGCTCTTTCATTCAAAACAAAATGTATTCCATTGATGAGCATCACTGTGTGATTGGCCCTTGGCCAATGCCTTTTATTTTTTAGACACCCGTGAGCCATCAGGTAGTGTGTAAGAATCACCTACTCTTCCAGTCTTCATTCAAAGGATGACATTTTAAGGCACCTTTTAGGGTGTAGTAATTCTGAGGGTCACCCACGTTTGACCCACCTTGCTACCGCTTCTGCCCCCACTCAAAACGTCTGCACCGTTCCTTACCATTCGGGGATGACTGTTTAGTGTGGGCTGTGTAAACCCCTAAAACGTTGAACATTTGCATGGGATTTGAGTACTTATAATTTTCTTCTGAATCTAATTTCCGTTCCTGCCAATGTCACTCTTGAAATGGATCCCAAAATAATCTCCCTCCTTGGGGTCACTGGATGTGACCTCCATAAATGGATACTCCAATGTCTGCTAGCCTATCCAAACATTGTGCCTTGTATTATTATTATCGAGCCATTTACCAAGGCTTTAGATCTTATCAAAGATGCTCAGGCGAGTAAAAGTGTACCTGCTCTAGAGGACATGAATGTTGGCTTCAAGATAACTGTTTACCTGACAATGACAACGTGCCCTTTACACCGAACAAATAAGGTTATTAAAATAACAATGCAAGAAGCAATACAGTAAAATACAAAATTCAGATAAAACAAGAAAGCTATAGAATGTTTTTTTCTGCGATCAAATAATTACAAATGTACAATAAAATTCGAACAACTCAGAGGTGTAATGCAGTGAAGATGGTGATATATAGTACATTAATTGCAAAGGTAAACTTGTAAAGTTGATGAGAAGTGGTTACAGGGAGGCAAAGATTAAAAGCAAGCTGTGCAAGTGACAATGATTCTAAGTACGTTGCGGAGAGAAAAATTGGATCATTCAGTAAGAAGTTCATCTTAGAATTAGGGACAACAAATCTCTCTTTCTCTCTCTCTCTCTCTCTCTCTCTCTCTCTCTCTCTCTCTCTCTCTCTCTCTCTCTCTCTCTCTCTCTCTCTCTCTCTCTCTCTCTCTATATATATATATATATATATATATATATATATATATATATATATGTGTGTATATATATATGTGTGTATATATATATATGTGTGTATATATATATATATATATATATGTGTATATGTATATATATATGTAATTATTTAATAACTTTGAAATTTTATTGAATTGCTGCAGCTTTTGTGTGTCACCTTCTAGAGCTGCACACTTGGAACAGGCATCCCTATCATTTGTGATTCCTTTACAGAGGAGACCTCTAGTTGGGCTTTGCTTCTAAAATTGAGACAGAGGGGTTGCTCTACTGTGAACCTAATCTCCAGTGTTACACACACTCACAACCCCGCCCTTAGGAGCACCAAGGGATGGTGGTCCTGTTTCTACTGAACAGAATAATTTGGAGAATGGCCACAAGGTGCATCCCTAAAAGTGCTACATCGATGAACTAGTCACTGCTCTTCTACTTAAAAGGGTATACATTTGACACAGGGATATTAGTGTCAACATCCGGACACTTCACTAGTCCTGTGTTTAAGCATCACTTTGCGTTTGGTCCTCAAGTTTCATGAAATATTCAGCTGCCTTCAGTTGCTAGGAGATTGGCTTCTCCTGCACTTTATGTCCCACTCAGATGATGGGACATTCTGAAATTGCTCTAAGGGCAGTCCAGCTGATGGTAGGGCAACACCCTCTTTCCATCGAACGTCAATCCACCAAGAAGGTTTTATTCAAATCTGGATGTAAAGACATTCCAGCATGTGTGCGTTCTAAATGCTCTGACCCTCTCCTTTAAATTCAATGTGTGGGTCACTCCATTGTTCGACCTTAAGTTTAACTCCTCTGGTAGTTCCTGGCATACTCATACCCAAAGGCCTTTCATGGCTGACCTGTGGATGTTCAGCACTGCTTATACAATGCACTGGAACTAGTGGAAGATGACTGTGGGGAGGAGATGTCAAGTCAAGTCATAAAATTTGTATAGCGCACTACATACCCAGAGGGTTCCAAGGCGCTAAGGAAGGGAAGGAGGATTACTTGTCAAATATCCACGTTTTAAGTTGTTTTCTGAATGCTAGGTGGTTCTGGGTAAGGCGAAGGTAAGCGGGGAGTGAGTTCCATGTTTTAGCAGCCAGGTATGAAAAGGATCTACCTCCCATGGTGGTCTTGTTGATGCGAGGTACAGTGGCGAGGGCTTGGCTGGAAGAACGTAGTTGGCGGGAGGGGGTGTAGAAGGATAGTCGTGAGTTGAGGCAATCTGGTCCGATGTCGTAGAGTGATTTGTGTGCGTGGGTAAGCAGTCGGAAAGTGATTCTCTTATTGACGGGTAGCCAGTGGAGGTCTTTCAGGTGACCAGAGATGTGTTCGTTGCGCGGGATGTCTAATATGATCCTGGCTGAGGCGTTTTGGATTCGTTGGAGTTTCTTCTGGAGTTTTGCGGTAGTACCTGCGTAGAGGGTGTTTCCGTAGTCCAGTCGGCTCGTGACCAGAGCGTGGGTGACTGTTTTCCTTGTTTCGGCGGGGATCCAGCGAAATGTTTTTCTGAGCATGCGAAGAATGTTGAAGCAGGAAGAGGATACGGCGCTGACTTGTCTGTTCATTGAGAGTGAAGAATCCAGGATGACGCCTAGGTTCCGTGCGTGGTCTGTCGGGATGGGTGCTTTTCCGAGGGCTTCCGGCCACCAGGAGTCCTCCCATGCAGAGGGGGAAGTACCTAAGATGAGGACTTCTGTTTTGTCTGAGTTCAGTTTCAGACGGCTTTGTTTCATCCATTCGGCAACTTCTTTCATTCCTTCGTGTAGGTTAGTTTTGGCGGTGCTGGGGTCATTGGTGAGAGAAAGGATCAGTTGAGTGTCGTCCGCGTAAGAGATGATGTTGAGGTTGTGTTGGCGTGCGATGGCCGCGAGGGGGCTAATGTATACGTTGAAGAGGGTGGGACTGAGTGAGGATCCTTGTGGTACGCCGCAGATGACTTCAGAGGCCTCTGACTTGAATGGTGGGAGGCGGTCTCTCTGGGTTCTTCCGGTGAGGAACGAGGTGATCCATTCAAGTGCTTTTCCTTGGATTCCGATGTTATTGAGGCGTTGTAAAAGGGTGCTGTGGCAGACTGTGTCGAATGCTGCAGAGAGGTCAAGGAGGATGAGGGCGACTGTGTCTCCATTGTCCAGTAGAGTTCTAATGTCGTCTGTTGCTGCGATGAGGGCGGTCTCCGTGCTGTGTTTTGCTCGGAATCCAGATTGTGAGGGGTCGAGGGATTTGTTGGCTTCGAGGAAGGCGGCGAGCTGGTTGTTGACAGCTTTCTCGATGACTTTGGCCGGGAATGGAAGAAGCGAGATGGGGCGGTAATTTTTGAGTTCGGTGGGGTCCGCTGTTGGTTTTTTCAGAAGGGCGGTGAGTTCAGCGTGTTTCCAGTCTTCCGGGAAGGTGGCGGAGTTGAAGGAGCTGTTGATGACGTCTCGGAGGTGCGGTGCTATGACGGAGTCTGCTTTGTTGAAGATGTGGTGGGGACATGGGTCTGTGGGGGATCCTGAGTGGATGGAATTCATCAGGCGGATGGTGTCCTCAGTGGAGATTGGGTTCCAGTCGTTAAGGGTGTTCACGGGGGGAAGATGATCAGCAAATGGTAGGGTGGGTTGGATTCCGGGTTGGTTGTCGAAGCTGTTGTGGATGTCTGCAATCTTGTTGTGGAAAAATGAGGCTAGGGAGTCGCAGAGGGTTTGAGAGGGGGTGATGTCGTTGGAGTTGGCTGAGGGATTGGAAAATTCTTTGACGATGTTGAAAAGTTCCTTGCTGTTGTGGGCGTTGTTGTCAAGTCGATCCTTGAATGCTGTTTTCTTGGCTTTTCGGATCAGTTGGTGGTGTATGCGGGTGGCAGTTTTGAAGGCGTCCTTGGTGCTAGTGGTGGGGGCTTTTTTCCAGGCTTTTTCAAGGGAGCGGCAGAGTTTCTTGGACTTCTTGAGATCATCGTTGAACCATGATGCCTTCTTGCTGCCAGGTTTGCTTTGACGTTTTTTCAGTGGTGCTAAGGTGTCGGCGGTGTTTGATAACCATAGGGTGAGGTTGGCGGCGGCTTCGTTAGCGTTAGAAGAGAGGGCTGGGGAGTTTCGGAGGAGCGATGCGGAGATTTGGTCCGTGGTGATTTTGTTCCAGTTTCTTTGCAGGGTAGGTTGGAGGTGGATGTTGGGTTTTGGTTTGTTGTAGGTGAAGTGAACGCAGCTGTGGTCAGTCCAGAGGAGATCCGTAGTGTGGCTGAATGAGACATGATTGCTGGATGTGAAGATGGGGTCGAGTGTGTGACCTGCGATGTGGGTGGGGGAAGTGACTAGTTGTTTAAGTCCGAGGTTGGCGAGGTTGTCCACGAGGGTGGCGGTGTTGCGGTCGTTGATCTTTTCAAGGTGAAAGTTGAGGTCTCCCAGAAGGATGTAGTCTTTGGAGGGGAGCGCGTGTGGAGTGATGAAGTCCGTGATGTCTTCACTGAATTTTCCGCGGGGTCCTGGTGGTCTGTAGAGGAGAGTGCCTCTTAGTGTGTTTTTGGGGTCGATGTGGATCTGGAAGTGAAGGTGTTCGGAGTTGGCGAGGTTGGCGTCAGAGCTGGTTGAGATGCGGATTGATTTCTTATGGACGATAGCGATTCCTCCTCCTGTGTGGCTGGTGCGGTCTTTGCGAGTGATCTTATAGTCTTCAGGGATGGCAATGGTGATGTCTGGGGCGGAGGAAGCGTTCATCCATGTTTCCGTTAGGAAGGCGACGTCTGGAGAGATGGTGTCTAGTAGATTCCATAGGTCAATGGCGTGCCTGTGGACCGATCGGGTGTTGAGAAGGATGCATTGTAGGTGGTTGGGGTTGGGAGTCAGTGGTGTGGTCGTAGCGGTGATGATGTCGGTGGCGCTGAATTTGCACGAGAAGCAGGAGAAAGGTCCATGGGTGTGTCCAGGAGCGGCTTGGACGCAGTTGGGGGCGCGACCGGGGTTAAGGGCTAGGAGGGTGGTGGCATCGTAGGTAACGCGGGGGGGCTGGGCAACGCGAGGGGCAGGGGGTCTGGCGCTGGGCGCGGTCCAGGCGCGGACGGGCGTAGACGGGCTTACCTTTGGCGCACCTTCGGCGTGGCCGAAGCGCGTGGACGCTGCGCGTGGGGGCATTGGCCATAAATGGAGAGTGGAGGGGGCGGAGCGTGGGAGGTGCAGCTGGGAGGCGGGATCTGGGAGGAGCCACGGGCTGCCGAGGGTAAACAGAGCTACAATGGAGCCCGGACCCTGAATCGAAACTGGGTTAGAGCCGGAGTGGGCAACACGTTTGTAAAGCACTTTAAAATGCACTCCACGCAAGCGTCTCTATCCTGATTAGTTGTCGCTAGTGCGCAGCAGGAGAACAATGTAATGCACCAAGCGGCAAGAACAATGATGGGATGCAAATAATTAAATAAATAAATACACTTGAAAACGATACCGAGCGCTGAGTGCGCTTAACCAGCAGGCAGGCAGGCAGGATCAAATACAGCCAAATGTGAATGCAGCGTCTGGGGGGGGGCAGAGGGCGAGGGGAGCAACCGCACAGGAGAGTGTCCACTCGGTCACCTGCAGACTCTACACCTGTAGAGATGTAACCTAGCAGCCATTAATGCTGACCTTGGAACGGGGAAAGCCAGGCTCGTACCTTGCTTTGGTCAACATCATGCGATTCTGGGCGAAGCACTTAATTTCCACATGCCCCAAAAAAGTTACATTTAATCTGGTGCTCATGTAAAGCGCTCTTCTACAGTCAAGCCAAGTTTGTGCTGGATAAAGCTGCAAAAAAAAATATATTAACAATTATGGGACACAAACTGTAATTCACTGATGAGGCCCAAAAAGACAAAAACCCATTTAGGGGTGTTTGTGTTCATAGGGTACCTGATTTGGCATTTTGGTTTGGGTCGTTTTTTATGGGTCACGCCCAGACTGATGTGGATACGGTTGGTCCCTGTCTGTAATGGCACAAAACAAAAATGGACTTGAATGCAGACTAGAGTTGTGACAAGTGACTGAGATTAATTCGACATTCCTCTCATCACATTTGGATTGTCTCCGCATTAGCAGCTAGGATGAAATCTTGATTCAGAAAATGTCCCTGTAATGTTACTCTTAACCTGTGTTTCATGTACTATTAGCCTGCATGTCATTTTGGCAAATCTTTTCACTGTTTTAATTTCCTATCACCTGCCTAGTGGCAAGTGTACAGTAATTCTCACCTTTTGATTTGGTTGTGTATCTCCAGGACAGCTCCGTTTTATAGCGCACGTAGTAGCAAAACCAACAACTTTCTCTTACTCATAAGGTAAACCTAAAACAGTGCTTTTGACCTGAAAAGGGGAAGCTAGGAAGATTACTGTGTTTTTTGCTTTGTCGTTACTAGGCACAAGGGGCCCGATGTAGGTAAAATTGATTTACCGATTTTTAATTACCGAATTTTACCGATTCGGTAATTGAAAATCGGTAAATCAATGTGGTGGACATGTAGGTATTTCCAGATGTGGAAATACCGATTCTGTAACATTCGGTATTTACCGATTCTGTAAATACAGAATCGGTATTTCCCATTGATTCCTATGGGCTTCAAAGCCCATAGGAATCAATGGGAAATACCGATTCTGTATTTACAGAATCGGTAAATACCGAATTTTGCAAGGGTGCAGGGGGTGTCACTTTGACACCCTCTGGCACCCCACAAATAGGCATGTGCGCCATGTGGCACACAGACATGCCCTAAGGGCATGTCTGTCTGTCACATGGCTAGGTGTGCATGCACACATGTGCATGCACACCTGAAATCGGTATTTTACCACACAATAGGATTGTGTGGTAAAATACCGATTTTGTAGGGCCTTTGGGACTCAGAAGAGTCCCACCTACATCTGAGATTTACCGAATCGGTAAAAATACCGATTCTGTATTTTACAGAATCGGTAACTTTACCGAATCGGTAAAGTTACCGATTCTGTAAAATTGTGCCCCTACATGCCAAATCATGTATACCGGTCGGTAACGGCCGAAAATACAGATTTTCGGCCGTTACCGACCGACCTATATCTGGCCCAAGATCTCTTCTGAGGTAGCAACCAAGGAGTTCATTTCTCCTCATATTAATGCTTTCTGAAGCATGCTTTTTAGTAAGAAGATAATCGCATCTTTTTTTTAGAACACTCAGCCATAAACTTTCCTGGCCTAGATCTGTGCTGCTCCAAACCACAACTCTTGAACCAGAAGCTCATTTCATTAGGCAAGCATTGGCAAAGTTGATCGGTCTGGCTTTCGTTTTGAGTCTGACTATAACATTGAAAAACATGTGCTGCAGTGAACAAATACTAACATTTCTTATATAAAGCTTCCATGAGAGAAAGATTTAATGTGCAATTATTCCGCATACTTTTCAGATGTAAAATAGTTCCTCAGACATTGCAATGCGATCATAAGTTGGTTTAATACACCAAGGAGGATGGGATAGAGGGTTGTACTCCACGGGGTGGATCCAAAGCCAGGGGCGGCCTTAGGCATGTGCAAGCTGTGCACCTGCACAGGGCCACCAAACCCCAGGGGCCACCACGCCAATATATATCCTTAATATAATAATCCTCTGAGGATGGATACATATTTGCTTGGCGGCCCCTGGCAGGGATTTGGTGGCCTTCGGCTCTGTTCCACTTCCAAACACCCTGACCCACCCACCCTCTTCACTGGCCTCCGCGCTCCGCCCGTACCTCCTCTACCGGGGCCCCCTACCTACGCTCCCTGCCCAGGGCCGCCATGAGCCTAGAGCCGCCCCTGCCAAAGCCTACTATCAAGCCAGACCTATAACACAAAGTATGTTCTAAGTGTAGCTAGGTTTTTATTTATATTTGACTATGAGCTCACATTTTTTTCCTCTGAATATAATGGTAATGTAAGCATTGGATTCTTTACCAAAAGATCACTCAAGATATTTAATAGCCGGTACATTTAACTTGTGTCCTGTTTGCCTGTAAGGTGACTGCCACGTCTAAGGTTCATGCAAGGTTCTCTGATCGGAATCTGTCTGTAGGATTTCAGAACGAATGCAGAGAGAATTCATCAGTTATAAATGTATAAAAAAAGCGAAGTCCTTGTTTTTTAAAACTTATTCTTGGTTCCAGCGCTTTAGCTTTATAACAAAGAAACACGTTTATTTTTTGCACAAATATTTTTATAGCATGGAGTTAGACATGTGTTCAACAGAGTGCCATATCAAACATCAAGTAATGACTTCCTTCTAACAAATGTATTTATTTATTTATTTAAGGAGTTTTATATAGCGCTGGCTAGACCCGGAGGTATCAGAGTGCTTTACATGAGAATCAATAGGGCAACAGAAAAAGTTCAACAATAAACAATAAATCCCAAAAAATAGGCAATACAATTAGGAGAGGAGAGGAAGGAGAGAGAAAAGTAGTGGAGGGGGCAGGGGAGGTGAGAAAGGGAGGATAAGGGAGGAGACAATACGGAGAGACGAAAAGAAGTCTGTCTAAAGACTGACTGGGTAGGTGACGATCAAGGAGGGAATCCACGGCCCATCTCCCCTATAGCTAAACCAGGTAGCTCCATCAGGCATCAGACAAAATAGTTCAGTCTCAATACATTGAGAGAGGGGAGAGAAGGAGAGACATAGATAGAGGAAGGATGCGTGAGGAGACGACAGGAGGGACGAAAGGAAGTGCAACAATGTGGTTCAACAATATACCAGAAAAAGATCAACAATTACACATTACATCAAACAATCAGGAATACATTAGGAGAGGAGAGAAAGGAGAGAGAAAAGAAGTGGGGGGTAGGGGAGGTGAGAAAGTGAGGATAAGGGAAGAGACAACCGTAGAGACGAAAGGAAGTCTGTCTAAAGACCGACTGGGTAGGTGACGACCAAGGAGGGAATCCACGGCCCATCTCCCCTATAGCTAAACCAGGTAACTCCATCGGGCATCAGACAAAATAGTTCAGTCTCAATGTTATCTACTGATGTCTTTAAGGAGTTGGTCTTATACTTATTTTTAATTTCAAGGAAAGTTCGTCACCTGCTGTGTGACGGTTTTAGCATGAATCTTGCATGATATTGTTGATTAGAGGTACCATAACTTCATTCTCCGTGCAAAGTAATTCTTAAGTCTTAAAGCCCAGTCAGGGTTTGAATTATTGACTTTCCTAGTAACATAGCTGAAATGTGCTGAAATTTGCCAAGTCTCTTTTAATCTTTGTGTTTAAATAGCCTGAATACCTTGATTGTCTTTTCAGTATCAACCTTACTTAGATTAGTATGTGGATACTTTATCATTTGTCCTCTTTCATTCCAGTAAAAAAAACTGTTATTAAAATACATTTTTAATTTGCCATTTTGTAATGGTCAGAAATGCTTTTGTGTTAAATTAAGAAAAACACCTGGGAATAGTGATGGCGGAGGAGGCAATAGGGCATCCAATCTAGGCATAGTGAATTTAAACTTTCTCAGCATGATATATTTTTTGAGCATAGGTCTCCATTCGCTAATTCGATGCTTTCGTGTGTCATTTCAGATGACTGGTGCATTGTTACTGCTTCTTTTGATGCCGCTTCCTCATGTCTCTACTGCATATCATACTTCAATGTTAACCTCTTACCTGGCGTGCAGGGCATCACGCTGTTTGGGTACTACAACTTGCACATTGGTCGCTCTGTGTACCAAATGTCAGACATATTGGGGTCAGGCGATACTCCAGGCAGGGTGAGAACCAATGTTGAGAAGGTAACATGGAGATGACAGACCGCATATCATATATTCCCCCACCCCTTCAAACATGCACACTTACCTGCCTTATGGCTGATCACGTCACAATTAGTGCACTCACAGTGTGCATGTCGCTGTTCAACATAAACCAATCTGAACCCTCCCTCATCTCCCTTCTCCGCCTTTCCTCCTTCCCCAAAGGAGAGAGACAGAGAGAGAGAGACAAACACGATTATGTACAAGATATTAACAAGATATAGCTACTTAAATCACGAAGTTCCACGAGGGAATAGAAATGGCAGTTACGTAGACAATGGATATGAGAATAAAGGCAGTAAGATAAGTCAAAACAGGGCCCAGACTGTACTGCATGTGTCTCTTGAACTGTACATGGAGCAAAGCAAATTTTAGCCAGGATTTATCATCCCAGTGAAAACAACTCCAGAACGCGTAGACCAGGCCAATTGTTTCTATATAGATCCCCTACGGGGGCAGGCACATAGTGGCAACAATTCATGCTCCCTCCCCCAAGGCTGCCTGAGAAAATAATGTAATAATGTAACATCCGTTTAATGCAAGCTTCTAATCTGCCTCGCACAGGGATACCAAATACACAACACCATTGCACGGCATAACTCTCCATCCCTGCCAGGGTACCTGTCACCAGGCGAAGCCCCCTTCAATAATCAACTCCAGGAAACTCAGGATAGAGCAGAAAGGTTCTGGATCACCAGCAGGTCACTCCCCCCCCCCCCCCCTCTCTAGCCAGCCCCGTGCCCACAAAGATCTACACAAAAACCAGCAAATCAGTCTAATTTTGGTCAGGTGGCCCCGTTCTCTTCTGCTTAAAGTTCTGCTTTTCTCTAGCTGAGGGTGGGTGTGTGTCCCTTCCAAAATGCTGCTCCTGCCGTAGGCTCTTTAATCTATGAGGAGTATGCATGTGCCTGGGTGAGGAAAGAGGCTCATCACAACCTCTGGCCACCTCCAAGTTTCTCCTTCACGTTGGACAACTAAAGTCAACAGACAACTATCTGCTACATTTAGGGTTTGCACAGCCATGTAGTGCACTGGAAGGAGTTATATCCCCACCTCTCACCCAAGACATTCTGGATGGGAACCGCACTTCACCAGAAGACCCAGGGAATGCAACACCTAAAGTCTGTGAGCAAATATCTGAGGTAGTAGAATCCATATCCTTTTATAGCATCACTCGGTAGCTGCAATTTTGTCAGTTGCTATTTAATGCAATGCATGCACAGTAAGCTCCAGGTGATTTGGGGTCGATGCCTGCCACTGGCTTGTGAAGGCATCCCTCTAGGGTATGTCATCTGTGGACCATACCTTAGCAATCCCATTCACATGGGTCTTGTAAATACCTATGGAGGGGTGTGTAGAAGAAGGCCTGATTAGTCTCTCACAGTCAAGGTCGGCGAAGGCGGAGTACGTCACGGCGCCCATCCTTATAGAATATATGTCCAAAGTAGATATGGCCAGCAAAAGACCTTGTGTTCATATTCGGAGTCTGCTTGACCCCAATCACATAGAACGAGGTAGACCGTGGAGGAGATGGAATGAGGGGCTGGTGGGATATGGGATACCTCCTTTCATGCCAAGCTTGCTTACGGTGTGCATGCACTGACTTTGCCTGGCATTATTGTTGTCATACATTGGAAAGCAATTGCAATTGTTTCAGACATGACCAGTCCAGTGTCATTAGAACCTCCTGCTCATTAGACAGAGATTTTAACTTCTTAAAATATTGTAGAATGGGTGTTTCTTGCAGGATGCCCCTCTAAAGAACAGTATTTCATGTCTCAAAAAGGAGCCACTACATTACTTTATAATTTTGTCAGTTGCTATTTAATGTATTAGGTTAAGAGGCTTGCATTTTGCGGGGTGAGAGTGATGATTTACCCCAACAATTCCTTAATAAGCAGTAAGGGGGAGTTTGTATGAGATGGGAGGAAGTTAGAGGAACAGTGGACAAGGTGATTGGTGAAATGTCATGGGATGGCAGAAGCTCTTTCATTTTTGGGCTGGACAAGACCCCTTGCAAGTAGTGAATGGACTGATGTGTTCCTGTGCACATGTAGAATCGTTTGAGTAATAAAAGAAACTCTATACTCAGTGAAGACAACTAGGGGACAGAGCTGTAAACATTAGCGATCTAGCGATCGGTCTCTTTCAAGGGCTAACAGTGTTTTAGATCGCTGGACAGTTTTGCAGGACATGAGAGAATCCTTCAAAGAACTACACCATTTGAGAGGTCTCTGAGATAAAATGAAATTAACACATAACGCATAGTATGTTAATGATAGTAAAAATTAAATACAATTAAAAAAATGTGAAGATTTATTTCTTGTGGCTCTAAGGCCCCTATTCCCTTTACATTTTAGTGGTGGTTGTGGACAAATTCTCTCTTTCAAGAAATGGTAGCCAATTTAAATCTCTTAAGTGCCTTCGGTGGAGAATATCTTGAATTTATATTTACATTTCCTTTTCTTTTAATAGTTTTAGTAAACGCATTTGATAAAATCCAAATTTGTTATCTTTGGGTGAAATTGATACTTCTAAAGATCCTGTGGAGGCTGCTGAGTGCACATATACTGCATTCAAACTTTTGTCTGTAGATCAAGCCAGATAGTGGTAATCTCTTGATTTATTAGTACAACAGTGGTCTCGGGCATAGGTGCACCTTTCAGATTTGATTTGTAGCTTACTTTCTAGGGGTTTGTCTAATCAGTTGATTACAGCTGTCCACTTCTTCGCAGAAGTAGATGTGTTAATGCTGTTCCTTTAATGTAGGAGACTATCCTGCGTTAATGTCGCAAGCACCAAATGGGCTTTTGAATGAACCGGGTCCGCTGGTTTTCTATTTCAGATTCAATGGTTTACAAATTAATATCATTAGATTAAAGTGTTGGTGTTTGGCATTTGCAGACAGTGCTGTGCCTGGAGTATGAACAAATGGCTAAGAATGGCTAACTATTATGTTATTAATTGTTTAAAAAAACAATAATTTATATGTTTATTTTTTTCATTCCTGAGCTTTTTGATATCCTCTAGATTTCCGTGTAATTTTCAGCAGAATCACAATGTATGCTTTGCCATGATTTCATCTACAGTTAGGAATTTTTCACATCCTGCCTTAAATTAAGGGCTACGAGGCAGGTGCTCCGTTCTACGTATGCATTCAAAATACTTATTGTGGAAGAAGGATTATGTTTAGGATGGATATTTGATTTCCTACTGTGTAACTCACTTGGAGCTTTCAGTGAGGAGTCGGACTTCAGGTTTTGAATGGACTTCCTGAAAACATTTTCTTATGCATGAAAAATCCTTATGAAATGTTGGTCTCCCCTCCACTCTTTTGTTTTTATGTCGAAGTGGAGTTGGGGAGAATTGTGAAATCTGTCTTAGGACATCTCTAAATGCTATTCCATACATTTCTGCTCCCCCCATTCCCATATCTTATACGTTTTCTTAATGTGGATGAGTAATTCATGAATTTGGGAGAAGAAGTTAAAGAAAACCTAGGGGCTTTACCTTCTTCCTAGCATTATCTTGAAACAGCACTTAAAGAGGAAGCTACTGTCTCTTTAGTGCTATTTCATGTGATACATTTGTTGAAGGATATTTTCAATTTGCATAAACTAAGTAACACTCCTTAAGATTTTGCACTGATTAAAATAGACATGACTGAGTAATAGCTCCTCAAAGTGTTCGTGCTTGGAGAGATATGTACACTCTTAACCGGATGTTGTCACTTAATCAGTGTAAAGACCTATGGTAGGTGAGGAGTGTCCCATGCAACTGGTGCTTCATTTGAGCTGATATCTGTGAGTGGTATATAATAGATTAGTGCATCCTATTTGCTTCCTAATATCTTTGTAAGCATTGAGTAACCCTCCGCCCATCCCAGGTGCCCACCTGCTAGCTTTTTCACAAAACCAAGCGGTATCAAGTTATACCCTCTCAAGTGTTAATGGCTCACCCAGAAGTTACTTTTTTCTTTGCATCATAGTCCTGTATTTATAAATGAAAACAAAAACAATAATTTATAGAACACTAGTACTGGCAAAGTGAATAGGTTTGGCTTGCATTTTCAATGTTCAATTATAAGATACTCCTGTTGGCTTACCCAAAGCCGCCTGTCTGCTGAATTTATTAGTCAGCAGTTGCTTGGTAGCAGCAGCAAAATGGGAGCTGCCAAGTGTGCTGAAGCTTATCAGCAGCCTGGCACCCGATTGTAGTTGAGAGGGAAGGCCAAGCATCACTTGCATTTGAGATAAAGAATCTAATGCGACAAAATATGTAATGGTTGAATGTACTTTCATATATTTAATGGTCCCCTATAGGAAGCATAATACTAGAAAATAGCATAACATGAACGATGTTAACTCACTGGGCTGATTTAAAATGCATTTGGGTTTGCTTCATGGCAGTGTTTAACCTCTTCCGTGCGGTGCTCATGATGGATCCCAGCCATATTGAGTCACGGTGGGCGTGTGCGCATGACGGCGGGGATCGGTCCGAGCCACCCCCAGGATTGGAATGTCCCAGCACAGCGGCTAAATTTGCGCCGCAGTGAAGCGGTTAAAGGTGACTGACCAAAGCAAGCCTATAATTACAAGGGGCTGCTCCAAAGCTTACTGTGTTTTGTAAACAATAACTTTTGCACATAGTTGCACTCTCAAGCCAGACCAAAAACAACTTCTAGATGAACTACTCACACCTGATAAGAGCAATTTGAGATCACTGCAAATAGGTGAGGACCTGAGACCACCCCCTTCTTGGACGTGCCTATGCTATCTGGTAGGACACAGACCTCATACGTCTTCACACCTCCGCTCTGGATATTAGACGTCGTCATGGAAAGTCCATGTGCACACTGGTGAAAGCTACTAAATTTGATCATTAGGATGAAAACGGGATCCCTCAGAGAGCTGCATTTTTCAGGTTTGTCTTCTGGCAGGCACCAACTTTCATCCTCTAAGTGTTGAGGTGAGCACCGTTGAGATGGGTAACAAATGAACATTTTGATATTTATTTAGTTCTTCATGTATACATGCAAGAACTGCTGATTTTGGCACTTTGGAGAATTGAAGCACAGGGATACAAATTCGGCTGCTTAGCAACTGGACCGCACATCTTTGCACCTATAAACAATTAAACTCATCTACGTTCAATTTATTGTATGCTTTCCACCATGTATTGTCATTTTTGATTGGATTACTGTGATTGTTAATACTGTTATGAGCAGCAAAGTTATTCCATAAATATCACTAGTGGCTTCCACTTTTAACCGAATCCAAGTAATTACATTTGTTTATTTCGGGAAGGAGCCCATAAAACATGACAAGCAATATGTAAAACATCACACAGAGATGAATTACTATAGAATTAATGTTTCTGCTTTAAAAAACAGCATTAAAATCAACATTTACAGCAATATATTAGAACTAAAAACAATTTATAAAAAGTAATAGCAGCAAAAAAATGGTTCCTAAGAATTAAAAGAAAAAAAAAGTGTACAGGTTACAGCACCCAACTCCCCAACTCTCCCCTACATTTGTACAAGTGAGTAGTAGCAAGAACATGAGCCATCGAAATGGTACATACAATATTCATTACATAGCGCCTAACCGTTTCCTGAATAACCACACTGCATATAAATATCAGCTAATACCTAATACAAAAGGCTGACTGGTGTCGGACCGTAAAATTCGATAAGCCTCCCTGTAATGTCTCACATCAGTGGAGATGCAGAGTGGCTTGATCCAGGACCGCCTCGGTCTGTAATGCCAGGTCAGAAAAATAGCAGGTTAAACGTCCTCAGTTTGGTGGTTGCAAAGTACACATGCTGATGATTCAGAGCAATGAGTTTTTCCAACTATTTGTAAATGTATTAACTTAACAGTGTACCCGTCCTAAATGTAATAAACAATGTGCGAGCCAGGGACAGTTGCATCATGTCTATATACAATTCCTTTGCTGGTGTTGGCCTATGGGGCAGGAAATTATCAGCCATATCCCCAGCTTTGGCCTTACGGTGGTATCCGATGATCTTACTATTCCAGAAAATGTTTTATGGAGGCCTTGGCACCAGAATTGATTGGAGAGGTATTATTTCAATTAACATTCAGGCCTAGCTCTTTGAGATGGAATTTTAAGCACACAAACCAAGGTGGGGGGCATTTTTTACCCAGGTTCAGATTTTCTCAACTGTAGCCTGTAGTGGTGGAGTTCAGGGGTAGACCACAGCCTAGCCCAGTATAAAAGAGGTTTCATAGCTGCCATATCACCAAGACTTTTTAGGCCAGTATCGAAGAATATGAAGGTGTTAGGGGTACCCTGTGGTAGACTGAACAAAGATTTCTAAGAAGCCGTTTTCCTTAAAGATTACACCTTTAATGTCTTCGAACCCCCAAATTTCTGCCCTATACAGTGCTGCAGCCTGAGCTTTTGCCCTGTAAACATCAATGGTCAGAGAAACAGATTTGGGGGTGCTCACCGTAAACCTCTTTGCAATTACTGATGTGGAATGTAACAGTGTTAATTCCCTTATGTTGATATGTGATTTCCATATTCTAGATTTATCGATCCAAATCCTCAAATAATCAAATTTCTCCACCACTTCGCAGATTAGACTCTTACTTTGAAAACTCACCCCCGCAAGATCTGTGGGGTCTGAATACCGTTATCTTAGTTTTTAGCTTATTCACCTCCAGGTCATGAATGTTGCAGAATTCTGTGAATTTATTCAGCAGATTTTTGGAGCCCAGATGATGTTCGTGAAAGCAGAAGGGTATCATCTGCGAAAAGCAGCGCAGGGATGGAACCCGCTATTAACTTTAAGGAATCATGAACACAGTCACATAAGTATTTAACCACATCATTAATGTACAGTGAAAACTGGTCTACTGATATACAGTCAGTCAGTTCACCACCCATCCCCCCCATCTGACTCGAGCGAAGCTATTATCATGTAGTCTGATGAGTATATCTAATAACGCATGGTCTATACTCATTGATGCTAAAGTGGACCACAGATGCTGCCTAGGGACAAAATCAAAGGCTGCCTGAGTTCCACGAAAGCCATGTATAGATGGCCCTTGGAGAGCATAAGGTATTTTGAAATGATAAGATCAAAGCGAAAGATTTCATCCATCATGGTCACCTTGGTTCGAAAACCTGCCTGTAATAGGGACAAAATGGAAGCCTTATCAATCCAACCCAGTACTCTATCAAAGAGTTGCTGACAAAAAAACCTTCTGGAGGTTATCAATGAGATTAATGGGCCAATAATTACAAAAAGCATTTCTGTCACTATTTTTATATAGTGGGATAATCTCATCGCCTCACCAGGAGTCGGGCCCTTGCCAACTGGCCAATATCCCATTAGACAGTGCATTTATGTAGGGTCCCCATATAGAGGGCCCAGAGCGAAACAAGTCACCAGGGACTTTGTCGGGGCCTGGTGCATAGCCTGGTGGATGGCCTGAAGTGTTGAAGGTAAAGCAATTTGGCTTATCAGTTGTGACATTGATATTTACCACTGTTGTGCTTGTAGTGCCAGTTCTAGGGAGCGATGAGATCTAGGAATGCCATGGGACAAAGTATGCCTGAATGTCTCGTAATCATTGTTTTTCATTACCACAACCATGGCTAACCAGTTGGAGTCTATCCAACTCTGTTTAGTGGATGCTGTAATTTGTATTCAGTTTGCACGGGCTACAGAAATTGCCTCCCTAGATCCCTTTTTAACAACTTCAATAAATTGCCCTTTTGCTTGACGACATTCCTTTTAGAACCAGGTCGGTGACTGCTGGAGGGACCCCCTTTTAACAACTTAGACCTCCGCTCTGTATATTATGTAAAGTCCATGTGCACACTGGTGAAAGGTAATACAATGGATCATTAGGCTGAAAGCTTGCTCCCTCAGAGAACTGCATGTTTCAGGGTTGTCTTCTGGCAGACACAGCCTTTCATCCTTTTAGGGTTGAGGTGATCACCATTGTGATAGACGGCAAATGAGCTTTATGCTATTTCTCTAGTTCTTCGTGCATACATGCAAGAACTACTAATGTTTGGCACATATAAGAATTGAGGCACAGGAATAAAAATGTGGTTTCTTAGCAACTAGACCGCACATCCTTGCACCTCTGAACAAATAAAATCATCTACAGTCAATTTATTGTGTACTCTCCACCATGTATTGTCCTTAATTGGATTACTGTCATTTGCTAATACTGTTATGAGTAGTAACATTACTCCATAAATATCACCAGTGGCTTCCATTTTACAGGGTCCTTGTACTTATTGAACTCTTCCTCACACAGACACTCACAGGGATCCCTCCCTCTGCCCCTCCAACACCACTATTATCCTGTTTTGGTATGAACAAATACTGGTTACAGCTCTGTGGATAGAACCCCTCTCTGCAATGCACCGTGGGTTGCCTTCACAAGTGGCATTTATCACCTGCTGCAAAGAGTGGGAGGTCAGCTGCCCACACACCGCCTTGTGTTCTTTTCTTTTATGTCGCATGGTTTTTGGGTCAGAAGTCTTGTTTACCGCTTTTTTCTTTTTTTTTGATGGCAGGTTTAACTGAAGTAAACAGCCATGGCCTTCAACAAGAGGTTTGCTGGGATGCACATCCGAGACCAAGGTAATTAATTTCACAGCGTGCACACAAATCTTTAGATCTACGTCCATGACGTTGTGCCGAGGTCAATGATATGATAACCGCGACATAGTAAAGATTTGCTAAAAAGAAGCAATCGCCTAATAAGAATGCTCTAACAGTCACAATGCGCTAACAGCAATTACATTATAATACAAAAGGATAGAGAGGTGCACTCAATGGAGTCAATAGCACAAAAAAGTTCATCGAATGTGTAAGTCTTCTGTTCTTTTCTTTAATGTATTCTTTATTTTCTTTTTAAAACACAACGGCACAGCCAACGCGTTTCATTCCCTTTAGTGCCTAGGGAATTTCGTCAGGGCATATAATAGATGATGTTTCAAATGCGATAGTCCTAGATATGTTCGCACCCGAGAAGTATCCCAGGTTGGCTACAGTGTTGGACTGAAGGAGTCAAATAGTCCAGGACAAATATACTATTTGACTCCTTCAGTCCAACACTGTAGCCAACCTGGGATACTCGAACAACTATTCCACTTGGAATTGTGCGCCAATTTTACTCAGGAATATTCTGGGGGTTTCTTGCGATCTTTCATCTACATCAGCTTCTCGGGTGCGAACATATCTAGGACTATCGCATTTGAAACATCATCTATTATATGCCCTGATGAAATTCCCTAGGCACTAAAGGGAATGAAACGCGTTGGCTGTGCCGTTGTATTTTAAAAAGAAAATAAAGAATACATTAAAGAAAAGAACAGAAGACTTACACATTCGATGAACTTTTTTGTGCTATTGACTCCATTGAGTGCACCTCTCTATCCTTTTGTATTATTGCTCTGACCGACATCCTTAGCAGCGGATGGTGAGAGTGGATGCACTACCAACTACTTAGAAACAGACAAAGTGGATGTGCGAAACCTTGGTCAGCTGCTGTGTGCTTTGGTTTATCGAGCAATTACATTATAGTGGGGACTCGCTGACAGTGCCCCTGCAGACATGCGATTCATGTTAGTGCATAGTCACTAAGTAGTGAGATGTGCTAACATCAATGACATGCCAACATTCACAACCCGCTAACTAGCAACACCAACAGTGATAAAGCAGCAACATAAAAGATGCACTAACAAGGCCACACAACGAGTGGTGGTGAGCTAACTCCAACAACATATTAATTGGACACACTAGGAATGAAAACAAGATGTTACCAATGGCACACAATAGGGATAACTCAGTAACTTAACACTAACAGTGCTGAAGCAATAACACCAATGATGCTGATGAGCTATCATCAAGACACACTGAGACACAATAGGTTTGTGAGAAGATGTGCTAACAGCAAGTATATGCCAACAGAAATACACCAAGAGTGGCAACCATCAATGTATAAGACTAATGATATTGTGCTGATTGTTTGTGCTAGAAATCTGATGTCCATAGGCCTATAGAAGAGCCCATGTTGTAGATCGACTCTTACATTTTCATTTACTGTATTTTATTTTATATTTAACGATCCTTTTGCAATGGCAGGAATTTTACCATCTTCGGATACTCTTGGTTTTTTACCTGGTCTGGTATGATGATCTGAATGGTCCATTGGATACTGCAGTCTGTTAAGCATCTCTAATGTTGAAAGCACTTAACCCCTTAAGTGCTGCTGTCGGCCAACGTTCGTTGCGAGCACTACCTTGCCAGTGCTGCGCACGACCGTTGGCCGGCGGGCCAGCATTCGTTCTTCGAACGTTCAGCACTGGGCACTGAACGTTCGACGCTCTTATGAGGTTAAGTACGTTATGAAAGTTTGGGTACTATTCCAGTGTAGCATATCACGCTTAAATTGAATTTAATCATGTTTTGCCTTTTGCACTTATCATACCCAAGGTAGCCTATTGTAGTAGTATGTGTTCATAATATGGTTTTACATTTTTGATACGATTTTATCAATCAGGCTATAAATGTTTACCGTACCTTACTAAGAGTGATGAAGCTATTACTATGGTGAGGCGTGGCTTGGGCGCCGATGGCGATGGTCGCCTGAGAGCTCGGCTCCGGGACTGAGCCCGGGATTATCCTGTAAATCGGAGGCTGCGGGGCACCCCAGACCCCGCATTCTGCTGAGCGGACCGACGAAGACCTGCCGGGGCCCCTGGTGGAGCTCGGATGAGGGTTGCTCCGGAGTAAAACCGAAGTTTGCGGAGTTGCGGAGTGCGACCCAACATGGCGCCCGGACTTCTTTGTCCCCCTGGTCGGACCCACTGACTTGAAGGAGCGTCGCGAGCAGCGACTTGCGCCCGGCTTTGTCACCCCCGGCTGCTCTGTGCACTGGATATCTATTGGATTGGACTTTTTACAACGAGTTTGCGCTCGGTTGGGTGACCGGGCGGATGCCCACATTATAGGGGACCCCGGGAGCGGACGCCCTGTGATCCAGGCGGTGGCCCAACTCACGACTCCGCACCTAGCTACGTCTTCCTGGTCAGTCCACTTCCATGGGAGGCGCAACACTTTGGCGCCACAAATCGTCCGACGGAGTTGGTGACCCTCACCCCGGGTCTCTAGCGGGTGAGCGGGCCTGCCCGACTCGGCGACGGTTGTCTCCGCCCCCTCATCAGTGCCCTCGGACGCCGTGGCGGTGGCGTGAGTCGAAGCGGAGAAGTCTCCACAGGCCCTGGAGAAGGAGGTCTCCCATACTCGATTTGAGGACCAGTAACCGGGAGGGTCGTGTTCGACATCTGCACCCGGAGACGCCCACTCCGGGACCTTCACGGAGTGCCCCCGGCGACATGGGGAAACCTAGAGGAGCCAAGGGGACTACCCCGACCGCCTCGGACTCGGAAGCCCAGGACAAAGAGGAGCATGGGGACCCAAAGAGTTCTGGTGGCGCGTCGATGCAACAACAGTTCGACCGCGTCCTAGAGGCGATAGCGACCACGAGATCGGCCCTCCAACAGGACATTGCCCAGGTGGCGACGAGCCTAGGCCTCCTCAGAGCGGACCACGGCAAACTTTCGGACCGGGTCAAGGAAGTGGAGAGCTCGGTGAAAACCTTGGAGCCGGCGCAGCGAACCTTGGCTGCGACGATGAAGGATGCCCTGTCCCGAATTGCAACCCTGGAACAGAGGGCGGAGGATGCGGAAGGCCGCAACAGGAGGAACAACATCCGTGTAGTGGGCCTACCGGAAAAGATCGAGGATGGCGACATGGTGACATACTTGGAGACCTGGCTCCGTGACACGGTGGCCCCGGAGGGGCTATCCTCCTTCTACACTCTGGAGCGTGCCCACAGAGTCCCGGCACGGCCATCGCAACAGGGACGCACCCCGAGGCCGGTGGTGGCGCGGTTATTGCACTTTCGGGACAGGGACCTAATCCTTAATGCCGCCAGACATAATGGTCCATTCAAAGTAGCAAACAGTCAGGTGAACATCTTTCCGGATTACACCTACGAGACTCAACGCAAGCGGTTCTCCTTCCTGGCGGTCAAGCGCGAGCTCAGGAGCGAGGGCATCCAGTACTCGCTCCTCTACCCTGCCAGGCTCCGCATCATTGTCGATGACAAAACTCAGTTCTTCGACACCCCGGAGGATGTCTGTGCCTGGCTCGAGCTTTATAGGACAGGGAAAGATGGCTTCGGCTCCTCGTCCCAACAGGCAGATGAGCCGGAACAGAGACGGCGATCCAGGAGGATCAGGAATCGCCGCACGGGAGGGCCCTCGACTGCAGAGACGTCGTCGGAGCGGAGGGGAGTGCTGGAAGTATTGTCGGAGTTGTCGGGTGCACGGGACGAAGCCATTGAGGAGGAAGAAAACCCGGGTGAAGTGGAGGCACCATCGGACTCGGAGGACTCAGTGACTGATAGTGCCCATACACCGGTGATCACACCGAAATCGGTGGAGGACCTTTTGGACGGACAAGGGTAACAGGGTGTGCTGCCTTATTTTGGGAGGGGGCCCGGCAGGGGGGAGGTGGTTGCCTTCCATTGTTGCTGACAAAGAGGGAGGGAGGGGTGGGGTGCCCCTGCTTCTGCCCCGGGAGGTTTTTGGCACTGTTTAGGGCTTGCTATAGTCCTGGTGGCCTGAGCGCCGAGGGCCCACTGCCTCCGCCCGGCCCGCACCTGGCCCTTAAGGCCTTCCTACGGTGGCGACCGTAGGATTAGTAGGGGTTATTGGGTTGATGGAAGACGAGGTTTGGATGGGATCTAGATGGTGCAGTTTGGGTCCTGTTCTGGGGTGGGTGGGTGTGGGTTTGGTTCGTTCTTGGGTTGTTTGGTTTTGGTTGGGGAAAATGGCCGCCATCAGTGCTGGGAGGAATGATGTCTTTTCTTTGTGGGGACCCGGATGGGGAGACTGTGCGAGAACAATATGGGACAATGGCTGATGTTGCTAACTTGAAATGTGTCACTTGGAACGTAAGGGGGCTTCATACTATGTCCAGGCGCCACAAGGTCCACGCTTATTTAGTGCGTAGGGGAGTGCAAATGGCGCTGCTGCAGGAAACTCATCTGAACAAGGCGGAAGGGGCGGCGCTGCAGCGTAGATGGCGGGGGCAGGTCTTTTCCACGTCGTACTCCGCTTATGCCAGAGGGGCGCTAATATGGATCAGAGCAGGGGTCCCCTTCCAAGTCACGAGAACAGTGATAGATCCAGAGGGGCGTTACGTGGCCATCTCGGGCACTCTAGGAGGGAGGGACTTAAACGTTTGCTGTGTGTACGCTCCTAATATGGACCAGACTGCCTTCCTTTCCAGGCTATCGGGCTCGTTGGCCCACTTCTTCTCCGGGCCCCTTCTGCTTGGGGGAGACTTCAATTCCGTAGTGGACGTAGACATTGACCGCTCGCATCCACCGCTTCCCGATTCTCCGGTTCGTCGCACGGCTAAGGGTCGTCGGGATTGGCAGACCCGCTGGGGTTTGACGGACATCTGGAGGGCGCATCACCCCGCATCTAGGGATTATTCATATTTCTCGAGCCTTCATGAGTTGCATGTCAGACTAGATGGCTTTCTTGGGTCGCCCGAACTGGTTTCAGCAGCGGTCCGATCTGAGTACTTGTCCAGGACCATTTCGGACCATAACCCCCTCCTGCTGGGCCTTCGCTGGTTCCCCGGGACGCCGGCGGTGCCCACCTGGAAGCTGCGACCCGAGATTCTTGAGGACAGTGTTTTCAGGGCGGACCTGGGGGATAAGATATTGGAATATTTTGCATCCAACGGCGGCTCCGCGAGTACTAGAGCGTTAGAGTGGGACGCTTTTAAGGTAGTGGTGAGGGGTTACTGTATTTCTAAGAAGGTGGGCATGAGGCGCGTTATCCTAGCTGACTTAGATGCAGCGGACCGGAAACTCCGCGAGCTTGAAATTCGCCGCCCCGGACACCCGGAATTGCAAATACGAACGGCGGAGGCGAGGGAAAAGGTAGCGGCAGAGGTCGAACGGCTCCGCTGTTTTGATTATAAGGCCTATACGGTCCGGTCCATCGCAGAGGGAGACAGATCGAGCGCGTTGTTGGCGTGGTTGGCCAACCCTACGCGCCAGTCCCAATTGACGACAAGTATGCGTGAGGCAGACGGAACCGAGGTACACACTCAACCGGAGATTCTTAGTTGCTTCCGGCATTATTATGAATGTTTGTACCGCAGTCGCTCCGCACGAGACCCTGACCGACTTGATGATTATCTACGTCCACTGGAGCTCCGCACAGTGGAGCAAGAAGTGGCGAAAGCCCTGGGATCTGACATTGAATTGGGGGAGATCCGCGGGGCCATTAAACGGATGGCGAGAAACAAGACCCCGGGCCTGGATGGCCTACCTGTGGAGTTTTATGCAGCTTACGCTGACCTCCTAGCCCCTCGATTACTGGTGGTCTACAGGGAGGCGAAGAGGCTGGGGCGACTCCCGAGCTCGATGTGTGAGGCGCTGGTGGTTCCTCTCCTCAAACCGGGCCGAGACTCATCCGACCCGGGGTCTTACCGTCCCCTATCGATGTTGACGGTGGACTATAAAATACTGAGCAGCATATTGGCCTCGAGGCTGCTGGGACACATGAGTTCCCTGGTGCATGAAGACCAAGCTGGTTTCATCCCACGGCGGAACACGACTATGAATATTCGCAGGTTGTTCCGCTTGCTAGGGGAACCATTCGTGGACGCCCCGTCCCCGGTCGTCTTGTCGGTGGACCTAGAGAAGGCTTTTGATAGCCTGGAGTGGGACTACCTCTGCACGGTGCTGCGGAGATTCGGCCTTGGGGAGGGCTTTATCAGGTGGACCACGGTTCTCTATGCCTCTGCTTCGGCCAGGGTCCGAGCGGGCCCACTGATTTCCTCGCGGTATCCAGTAGAACGAGGCACGCGGCAAGGGTGTTCATTGTCCCCACTTCTCTTTGCGCTGGCGGTGGAGCCACTCGCGCTGCACCTTCGATCGGGAGCCCACTATACGGGCTTGTGGACGCCTGCGGGCCCGCATTATGTTTCGCTGTATGCGGACGACCTGTTGCTCTTCCTGGAGGACCCGCTCGACGCTTTACGTGGAGCGGCGGTGGCGCTCACAGAGTTCGGGGAGGTCTCGGGCCTCTGAGTGAATTGGTCCAAGACCTGTCTTTTTCCGGTACGCAGAGGTACTCCCGCCCCTGCCCTAAGTAGGGAGATTAGATGGGAACCCGACTGCTTTAAGTTCCTTGGGGTGTTTGTTTATCACGACCAACCCGACCTCCTAGATGGGAACATTGCCCGCAGCATTCGATCACTCCGAGGCTGCATGGACTTTTGGGCCACGCTGCCGCTTTCGGTGGCGGGACGGATCGCCCTGCTTAAAATGGTGGCGCTTCCCCGGCTATTATATTACTTCCGGACTCTACCGATCTGGGTCCCACCGGCCACGTTTCGACTGTTACGCTCTATGGTGGTCGGATTCCTCTGGGGGACGGGCCGCCGGCGGGTGGCCCTCAAAACCCTGATGAGGCCGAAAGACGAGGGGGGGCTCGCGGTGCCGGACTTTGAAAAGTGTTATCTGGCGGCGCAGCTCCAGACCTTCACCCAGGAGATCGCCAGGGAATTCCGAGGCCCGGAAGACGGGAGGGGGACGGGCATGGCCAGGCATGTTCTCTCCTTTATAGCGCTGCAACAACGTTTGGCCCTGCGGGATTTGTCGATGGAGGAGCGGACTGTCCGCCTGTGTTGGAATCGGGCCCACGCCCGAGGCCAACTGAGAATACCTTATGCGCCTGAAATACCGTTGGGGATGCTGACGGCCCTCCCCCATGGAGGGGATTGGTCACGCTTGGCGGCCTGGGAGGATGCCGGCTTACAGCTGGTTGGGGATCTGTACGAGGACGGAGCGCTCTTGTCCTTCCAGGATCTTATTGACCGCTTCGAGATCCCCCGTGGTGACTTTCTGCTACACTCGGCCATTGTACGAGCGATCCAGGCACACTGGAAGAACGGGCAGGAGGAACCCCACTTATCTCAGGTGTGCCAGTACGTGATGATGTCGGCGGGCACGGTGAAGGCGGTCACTTGCCTCTACGGCAGGTTGATTAACGAAGGGTTGGCTCCTCTCACCACTCTAAGAAACCGCTGGGAGGAGGACATTGGTAGGGAGATCCCGGAGACGACCTGGTCCCAGTTGGTGAGACGAGCCTGGAAGGGCACACGCAACGCCTGTTTTCAGCTGGTCCACTATTACGTTCTCCATAGAGCGTACCTGACCCCGGTGAAAATCAGGCGATATTTTGCCACGAATTCGGCGGAATGCCCTAGGTGCCCAGCTCAGGAAGCGGACCTCCTACATATGTTATGGGCCTGTCCAGGACTGTCATCTTACTGGCAGGAAGTAGCGACGACCCTGGAGGAGGTGACGGGGAGATCCTTATCTTTGGATGCGGCGGTGGGGCTCCTGCACTGGTTCCCCCATACCCCCAGGAATAAAATTTCTAGTAAATTTATCGACCTAGGGCTCCTCCTTGCTAAACGAGAGGTGACCAGGAACTGGAAGGCACGAGTTGGTCCGACAGGCAGCAGATGGCACAGTGAGCTTTTAAAGTGGGCGGCGGGGGAGAGCACGCTGAGATATCAACTAGCTTGGAGGCAGCGTAATGAGAAGGCGCAGGAGGCCGCGTTGGAGTGGGAGATGTTGGTGCAGGCCCTCAGAGATTATTGTGCCCCCAGCGACTCTGAAGGTGAAGAAGCGACTCGCCCCGAGTCCCGGTAAACGTTTGTACTGATAGTCCTATTGCTTTCCCCGTGGGTCCCATGGCAGATCCTGTGTCGGTAGCTCCCTGGCGCTGGTGGTGGGGTTGGGTGGGTTTTCTTTTAGTTAGTAGTCTTTTGAGGGTGGGGGTCTTCTTTTGGGTTTATAGGCTTGTTTGGAAAAGCAGATGACGGACAGTGAATCATCCGGACCAGCTCAAGCATCCTACTGATCCCCCATTGCATTTCGCCGCCCGACCCCAGGGTTGTGGGCCGGATGGCTGTGTACGGAACTTACGGGGGGGCCAGAGGGTCTTATTCTGTTGATATTGCTTGTGATACAATGCTGGTCGATATTGTAACGATTTACTAATTCCTGCAATAAAAATATATTTAAAAAAAAAAAAAAAATGAAGCTATTACTATGGTGGTGTGGTAAAACTAACACTGTACCACACCAATAGGAACAAAATGACAATTGAAGGTGAGTTAACAACAATGAATAGGGCACATTAACAGTGAGAAACTGCTAACAGCGATTGAACAAAAATACTATTGCTGCACTAATATGTGCACAATCAGTGACATACAGCAAGCAGCAATGATGCCCCAACAGAGACCAGCTAATGGTGATGGTATCCTTCAACAGACATACCAACAGTGATGACAAGCTAATACCAAATGTATGGTGAGAGGGACAAGTCACCAGTGAGAGCGTGCTAATGCTGAAAACATGCTAGAGTTGCACTAATTACTACATGAATATAGATTGTGTTTGAAGAACATGACCATCTTTAAATCTCTTCGCTTGTTAGACTATGTACTGCAAGAATACCCTAATCCTTTAACATTGATCAGTTTACATGCCCATTTTTCTCTGGCTTGTAGTGTTTCTCCACAATAGTTTATAAAAAGAGTTCTGAAAAGAGATCCCAAGCCTCTTAATTCATTTTTAAAGGGCCCATTTGCGACTGCGGTACCTTTCACCCTATGAAGAAAAAACCGAGCCAAATAGGTGAACAGCAAAAATAAATTAAAAAGTTGTTGCACCTTTTTCTTTTTTTTTTTAAATAAATATTTCAACCTTTTTTATTCTCTGCAACTGTAATAAGCACCTTTGTCATTTATATTATTTTATGTGCATTTGTCACAGTTACTATTAGGATTTGATATTTTGGACACTCACTCCGTTGGATTTCTATGGAATTAAACGTGTTTTGCCTGTTGAGAGGAAACCCATTCTAGTTCATTGTTGCATCATGTTTCTTCTTGCCTTATGATCCTTGTTTATGTGCTTCAATAAACCATATGTATCAGACATGTAATATTAGAATCCATATTCTCCCTGTTTTTTTTTATATTTATTGGTTCAGCTGTGCAGAGTGGTCAAGAGGGTATGGGCCTCTCTTGTTACCACACCAATACTTTGTCTGCCGGGTCCTGAAAATAAAGACCAATATCAAATAACTTTTTGTGATTATAGGGTATTCTGAAATAGTAGTAAAAATTCGCACATTTACTTTTATAGAATTCATTGGTATTTTACAGACTAAACTATGTTCTAATAGGTCAGTTCACAAAATATCGACATGTAGTGGGTCGCAACTCAACCGACCTCATTAGTATTAATGACTTGTTTTTTTTTAATGAAGCTAATTTTCTGTTACGGAAAATGGGAGAATTTAACAAAAAAAATTCTGAAACTTGTTTTAAGGAGTAGGCAGTGGTCCCACACAGCACTGTCTACTCTTAAAAACACCTTTTTTAATCCTCACTCGCAAAGGGAAATGAGTCTTTTGAGGACCACCTTCCCGTTTGCCAATGGGTTACTACCTCCTTTGAAGTGTTGGTAAAATATGAATGTTTTGCAACCGGATTTGGTTGCAAAACATTAACACATAATATAAGTAATCTGTGCTTTACAATTTATTTATTTTTTGAATAAATTTGTTTATTGGTATTTTACAGCCTTACAAATCAAAGCATACACCATATTTAGATCAAGCAAGAGAGTGTTCGGGCCAAGGTAATCATTACAGAGCAACAATTTCTCCGCATCTCCAATTCCACCACAGGGGATACACATGGCTCACCTTGATATTTGTTACACATTAACCACTTTCGATCTCTTTTTCTGGGGCATCCCCTAGCCATAAACACCTCGGTTTCCGCCAACATGTTCCTGTCCATTTCCTTTGCCCACGCGGTAATGGGCGGCGCAGTAGATCCCCCCCAATCCCCTCGCTAGGTCCCGTTTAACCAATGTGTAGCCTAGTGTTGCAAACTGTTGTTCAATTTCAGTGAGATCAGTCGTCTCTCATATATTAAGCATTGGCAGATGTGATGTCAATACTACCTCTCTACACATTTTATGGAAAATCATCATACTGTGGCACAATTGAAATTTTTGGTCCTTGAGATTGTCGAAAAAAAGGAAGGAAGAGACAACAACAAGTTTCTACTACAAAGGGAAACTTCATGGATTTATCACTTACAATCATACAAACCTTTCGGTCTTAATGACCGTATTGAACTAAGCTGCTTTCTGTAAAATACCCGGCTGGGTATATAAGGACACATTCATATTGTGCGAGTTTTCTGAGATATTTATGTACTCATTATGTTTATTTTAATATCACCTGCTGTTAACAATGGTTTTGCCACTTATCAACAACCTCACACTTTTTCACCCCTTGATGATCCCACCCACTCACGTCACATCGTTCGTCACACTCATCTAACGTTCTTCCTAATTGCCCATTCCAACATGGCCCCCATTATCAACACAACTTGGTCCCTTGTTGATTTCCATGTCCGCCCATCCCACTCCGTGTTTATATTGTAGTCAATTTCACCCGTGAGCCGTTACTTCAACCCGGCGACTCTGAGTTGCAGTCAACCACCTGGAGACTTTACTAGTCCCCCCACGGAATCCCGTATCGGTAAGCCTATAAAGCTGTGCCCTGTTCAGTAAGCTTCCGCTTACATTTGCACTCTCTCTTCGAGCGCTCCTCTAACCGCTTGTCTTTTTATTCCGTTCCAGCACCGCATTACAGCTCCACTTACACGTGAGCGTTTATCACTTGTTTACCCTAGCATTTCTATCGTTCACCCGTTTCCTTTTCTGGGTGCGCCAATTATTTTCTGACACTACTGAACTATCCCGTTATGATCAACTACCTCAGCACTTTTGGTCACTTATATACCTTTCTGCACAAACTTTTTGTTTGCCTTTGAATTTACACTTTTGAATCCACACTTTGGGAAATGTTTGTTTTGAATATGTTATCATTTGGTAATGTAACCATGATACCAATATAGATCGTTCTCATTTTTCAGTGCTCCTTGAGAAAGTGTAATGGACCCGAAATGCATTGGAGCGATGATGATTTTGTGTAGAATTTAATGAATGGGATGCAAATAATCCACTGATGAAAAACCTTTGAAAAACAATCAACTCTTACTGAATAAATTCATAAAACCAAATGGAGTCTACCTATTTGTGAACCAGAGGGAGTGCCCAAATACTGGGATGTGCGCATGGTCAATGTTCACACACATTTAAATACTACCTCTTTGCTCAGGGCTTTTTGCATATGGTCCGAAGCTCCCTCCCAGAGCGTACGTATTCTTGGGCAGCTCCACAGAGTATGATAAAAAAGTGGCCTGCTGTCCACACCCCCTCAGACATAGGTCATCTGGCCTAGAACCAATTTTTGCCTGGGTCTGCCCCGTAATATAGGATTGGTGAAGTATCCTGAGCTGTATGAGCTTAAACTTAAGTGTGATGGCCGCTTCTCGGGGAGATATAAGAGCCACCTGCCAGTCTTCGTCACTCATTTGGCCCAGGTCATCTTGCCACCGCTCTCTAAGCTTTAGAAAGGTGTCCGGTAAGTTATTACAAATCTTTTTATATGTGAGAGATATCGCTTGGGAACTTAAGGGCCCATCCAACAACCGGTCTTCCAATGAAGACTAGTCAGATATGTCTGTAAAGGATGGGAAAGCCGCCCGGAGCGCGTGCTAATTTGCAAGTATCTGTACATTTCACCCTGGGCCAAATGATATTGGCTCGGAAGCTCCCCAAATGTCAGTAGCGCCCCTTTCTTAACCAGGTCCTTCACCCCGAGATCCCTATGAGGTCCCATTTATCAAACCCGGGTTGATAGCACAACATGCCCAGTTTCTGCGTGTGCCACAATGGCGCCATCTTAGAGAAGACGCCAGCCCATCCCAGACGGAAATTTACTATGCGCCAAGTGTCTAGCGTATGTTTGGTGGGCCCAAAGAATTTCTGCTTGTTGTTCCTATCAATAGTATAAAGGGCCCCTAGATATCCGGAGCGGTCAGTTTGGTAATGGTGGAGCGCAAACGCCGGGTCGTCAGGGGGGTGGTATAGCCAGTAATTAATGGTCACCAGTTGCGCAGCCCAGTAGTAGATTTGTAGGTCGGGCAACTCTATGCCCCCGTTGTACCACCCTTTCGTGAGTTTCTTTAACGCAACAATGGGGACTTCCAATCCCACAGCAGAGTGCGAAGTTCCCCCTCCACTGCCTTGAAATACGAGTCGGGGACTCTATGCGGGCAGTTCTGAAGAATGTAAAGGATGCAAAGGAGGACCGACATCTTAAAAAGTGCAGCTCGACCTACCAGCAAGAGAGGGAGGGACCTCCAATGCTTCACATCCGCATGCAGACGAGCTAATGGGGGGGGCTAAGTTAGAGCTATAGAAACGGATCACTGACAGAATATCGAAATCACAAATATCGACCTACAAGAATATCGAGTCAACAATATCGAAGGCAAAAATATCGACATCCTATCTACAACATGGTAAGTACAAAAATATCGAAAATTTAATATCGATGTAAAAAATATCGATGTTAAAAATATCGATATTTTTTTAAATATATATAAATGTAAAATTAAGTATATAACACTAATAAATAAATTATACATATTTAAAAGTATCTAAAAATGTTTAAAATTAAATAATTAATACATATATATTACTAATACATTAATTAAATATATACACTAAATATATAATATATAAATACAGAACAATAAATATTAATACTTATTTTACTAATTTATAAATTAATAAAATATATTCTAATTTACTAATTAACATTTACAAACATAAAACAATAACATAAATAAAATGTAAGTAATAAAAAATGAAAAAATTTTTTTTTACAATTAATTATATAAAACATTGGATAACATAAGGGTAAAAATTACTATTCCTACTCCAGAGAGTGCAACAGTAGTCAAAACTGACCCTGATCCCTAAAAATACCCCTTTACCCAAAAACTGAAAACTGACCCTGAAGCCTAAAAATACCTTTACCCAAAAACTGAAAACTGACCCTGAACCCTAAAAATACCCCTTTACCCAAAAACTGAAAACTGACCCTGAACCCTAAAAATACGCCTCTACCCAAAAACTGAAAACTGACCCTGAAGCCTAAAAATACCCCTTTACCCAAAAACTGAAAACTGACCCTGAAGCCTAAAAATACCCCTTTACCCAAAAACTGAAAACTGACCCTGAACCCTAAAAATACCCCTTTACCCAAAAACTGAAAACTGACCCTGAAGCCTAAAAATACGCCTTTACCCAAAAACTGAAAACTGACCCTGAACCCTAAAAATACCCCTTTACCCAAAAACTGAAAACTGACCCTGAAGCCTAAAAATACCCTTTTACCCAAAAACTGAAAACTGACCCTGAACCCTAAAAATACCCCTTTACCCAAAAACTGAAAACTGACCCTGAAACCTAAAAATACCCCTTTACCCAAAAACTGAAAACTGACCCTGAAACCTAAAAATACCCCTTTACCCAAAAACTGAAAACTGACCCTGAACCCTAAAAATACCCCTTTACCCAAAAACTGAAAACTGACCCTGAACCCTAAAAATACCCCTTTACCCAAAAACTGAAAACTGACCCTGAACCCTAAAAATACCCCTTTACCCAAAAACTGAAAACTGACCCTAACACTAAAAGTACTCCTTTACCCAAAATTAATTAATATTACAATTATATTACTTCCCACCCTATTCCCCTATAAACCCACAACCCGCTCCAGTAGTAAAACATATAATTTACTTAAAAATATACATAAATTATCAATTAATTAATCAATTAATCAATTAAAATAATTAATTGACAATTAATATTTAATTGTAAAATAATTAATCTTTTTAAAAAAATTATTTAATTAAAAATAAATTACTTCCCACCCTATTCCCCTATAAACCCACAACCCGCTCCAGTAGTAAAACATATAATTTACTTAAAAATATACATAAATTATCAATTAATTAATCAATTAATCAATTAAAATAATTCATTGGCAATTAATATTTAATTGAAAAATAAATTAATCATTAAAAAATAATTATTTAATTACAAATAAATTACTTCCCACCCTATTCCCCTAAAAACCCACAACCCGCTCTGGTAGTAAAACATATAATTTACTTTTATATTTCTTTAAGTTATAAAAACATATTAAACACATATTATAACAATTACTTTAAATACTTAACTAAAATTTCTAACACATATTAGTAAATCGAAATTACTTACATCGATATATATGCTATCGATATTAGTGATTTCGATATTACTTACATCGATATATATGCTATCGATATAAGTAATTTCGATATTACTTACCTTAGGGTCGATATTCTGGCCATCGATATTCTGGCCATCGATATTCTGTCCTATCGATATTTGCAACTCGATATTAGTGTGGTCGAAATTACTGTAATCGATATTTTGACTGTTTACCATAGAAACAAGCCGGATCCGGAGTGACGAAAATCCCCAAATATCGGAAGCCCTCCTCTGCCACCGCTATGGTATACCCAGCCGGAAGCCGGGGGACCGGGCCATGTAGCATGAACAAGACGGACTTGTGCCAGGTAATCGCATACCCGGAATATTTCCCGAAATTCGTGAAGAAGTCAAGTACGAAATTAATTGACATATATGGGGATGCCAAATACAACAGTATGTCATCTGCATATAGAGATGTGCGATCTTCCACTTCAGCTGCCTAGCGCATCCCCGCACCATCACATCACGGCGCACCCAGGCCGCGAGGGGCTCCAGCAAAAGGGAGAACAAAAGCGGGGATAGCGGGCATCCCTGCCTGGTGCCTCTGCGTAGTCCAAATGTCCGGGACGTGTAGCCATTGACCCTCACTTGCCCTAAACGTCTGTGTACAGCAGCTTCACCCAAGCTTTAAATTTGGGACCCAATTTCACTCTCTCTAGGGCTTCGAACACGTAAGGCCACTCTATGGAATTAAAGGCCATTGAGGCATCAAGAGACAACACAGCAGCATCCTCCTCCTCGATGTATTCCCTTCGAGCCATCACATTGTGTAAACGCCAGATGTTGAGGGCCATGTTTCTTCCTGGCATGAACCCAGACTGGTCCGGGTGAACCAATGATGTAATAACCGTCACTAACCTGTTAGCCAGAACCTTAGCCAAAACCTTCGCCTCTATATTTATCAACGAGATGGGTCTATAGGAACTACAGCTATCTGGTGCCTTACCTGGCTTATGGATCCCTACAATAGTATCCAACCGTTGGTCCACTGGTAGCCTTCCTGTCTTTAAACTTTCCAAATACATGGTCTTCAGGTGTGGCACAGTTAGAGAGGCAGTAGCTTTCAGAAACTCAATCGGGATGCCTTTAGGCCACATTGCTTTCCCGGTTCCAATCTGTCCTATGGCCTTGCTTATTTCCTCCTCCGAGAGGGCTGGTATGTTACTATCCTGGAGGAGCTGTCTCGAATCTTCAGCTGTATAGTTGGCAGAGGGGAATACACTCCCTCCAGGTGGGCAGGGAATGCCGCCGCAATTTCCTGTGGGTGTGTCACTGTGTCCCCCTCCGGCGTTTTTCATTTATGCACCCATCTCGTACCCTGTTCCCGCCTTTCCAGCCACGCCAATGTCTTACCTGCTCTGTCTCCCATCTCATATATCCTATGTTGGGTGTGTCGATACTTGGCCAGCATGTGCTCTCTAGTTTTTATCCGATACTCATCCTGCTTCAGCAGAAGCCTATTACTATTGTCCGGTGAGGGATCTTGTGCATGCTCTCGCTCTGCCACTAGGAGGTCATCCTCTGCCTGGACCGGAAGTTCACGCTTCTTGGCAATATACCCCATCTTCAAAGATGAAGCTTGCCCTTTCAGGACTACCTTATATGCTTCTCAAAGTGTGTGCATAGACTCAACTGAGCCCACATTCTCATTGAAATAGTTCTCTGAGTTCCTCCCTAATGTCCAGGATATGTAAGAGCCAGGGATTCATTAAAATAGTGGTATGCATCTGGCGCTCCCAATGTGTGTAGTCTACCCAGACTGGGGAGTGGTCTGATATGCCTCGCGGTAGGACTTGAGACTGGGCAAAGTTCCTTACGGTGGACATGTGTGTAAGAAAGTAGTCGATGCGCGACAAACTACCGTGGTCGCTTGAGAAATATGTGAATAAGTTCCCAGTAGGTTGAAGCGTCCGGCCTATATCAGCCAGCCCCATTGCCTTCACGAAGTCAGCTATTTGCCCATCAAATTTCGCTTTAGGTCTCGATCCATTGTATCAACAAGAGTCATATTGTAATCACCACCCATGATTAATGTGCCTTCTTTGAGTCCTGTCAGCCTACACCCAAGGTCTTATAGTGCTGTTTTACCCAGAGCTGGCAGCAGGTAAACTGAAAGTATATTTATATCCTTGCCATCCCACTGGGCCATGACCCCCGCAAATCTGCCTCCCGGATCGGCCCATGTCTTATGAACTATAAGGGGTGTAGTCTTTTTAACCAGGATTGCTGTCCCTCGCGAACCTGTGGTGTAGTCTGCATGCATCAAAAGTTTCTACCCCCATCTGGTAAGGGCCTTTGTCTTTTGTCCCATCAGGGTTGTTTCTTGCAGCAAAACCACATTAGGTGCTTGACGCTTCAAATACTGTTGCACTATCCCTCTCTTGATTTTGTCTCCCAGCCCGCTAACGTTCCAAGTCAATACAGACAGCACTCGGTCTCTATCCCCCCATAATCACCTGCAACTTCAGTTTCCAACCTACGGATCAATTCCAAAAGAGAAAGAATGTGCAGTACCCCACCCATCCAGAGTTGTCGTAGCTGCAGTAAGGCCACCTGTTGCAATACAATATCAAACCACATTTTACACCAATAAAGCAAAAAACATTTAAACTTTCCCTTACTCCCCCCGATCCCTACCCCCTCTTTGCCCCCCTGCCCGTGTATTTAGAACTACCCACTCCCAAACATGAGTGTGCCTCTCACCCTCCCTGTAATGCTGAAAATTTCACAGGTTTATTGAATTCTCGTCCCCTTATGTACACATCACAATCAACTTGAGTTTTAGCCATCCACTATTCACATTTTGTTAATCTCTATCAAATCACATCTCTTCATCCCATCAGTCTTGGTTTGCATATTGGGTCGACTCTAGCATTTCTCACACCAATGAGTATGTCACACCTCTTCCCCCCCCATACTTGCGCTCTCAACAAGGTCCCGTTTCGGCATAGCCTTCTCCATGGATCGTTACTCCTGCTCCTCCGTCCAAGAACCCTCCTCCGCCGGGCCATTGGTCGGTGCCTATGAGCTGGTTACCTCTTGGGTGACCAGACCCACCAGGGCGGTCTCTTCTATGACCTCCAACAGTGGTCCAACCTTCCATCCAATCCCAAACTGCATCTGGCGACTCAAAGAACCATTATTTGCCATCTTATTCCACTCTCAGCTTCGCAGGAAAGATCATCGCATATTTAACCTCTTGATCGCGCAGTTCCCTCTTCACTGCCTGAAAGCTGCATCGTTGGGCCTGAGCCTTGGCCGTGAAGTCAGGAGAGAAGGTAACCTCATAGTTATCTATCTTCAGCGGGGGACTTGATCTTGCTGTTTGAAGGATTATGTCCCTATCTTGATAGTTAAACACTCGGGCTATGAGGGGCCTTGGCGGTGCTCCCGGCCGCGGATGTCCTCCCGGCACTCTGTGGGCCCTTTCAATGGAGAAATAGCTGGACTGAGTCTTAGGCTTGAGGTGTTTGGTAATGAGATCTTCTACAAAGAGGTCTGCCACCATCCCCTCCGCTCTTTCCGGAACTCCTAGGATGCGAATATTATTACGGCGTGCCCGGCCTTCGTAATCATCCAACTGTTGCGACATAGACTCCTGCTTCTTTTGCATTTCAATCATCTGCATTTGTAGTTCTGAGGTATCTGTCTGTATGGCGTTTGTAACTATCTTAAGCTCCTTGACTTTGTCATCCATCTTCCGGAAGTCCGCCCTGATAAGGGAAACCTCTACCGTCACCGAATCCAGCAAAGCACGCACCCCATTAATGGCTGCCATAACATCATGTAAGGTTTGCTCCGATCCCTGCTTGGGGGCAGTGGCCCCCTGTCTTTTTCCATCTGCGGCATATCAGTTCTGTCTCCTGCCTTAGACCAGGCAAACTTGGCAAGCTGTTTTTGAGCGTTAGCCTTGGGACCCCTACCGCCCGATACCATCAGCACGGATAAACCGATAGCCCGTCAGGTACGCTCATCGGCCAACCCCAGGGGTATTTGCAACTTGTTAAGAGGAATATCCACTCTGCAATACAGCTCCTCTGAGCCGTCTCTCGTCCGTTCCTGCCCCAGTCACTGGTCATACAGGTTAGCTGCTGCCGCTAGGCGCAAGGTCCCTTGGGCCGTCGCAGCTTCTATCACCACCCAAGTCCGGCTACACCTTTGCGCTCTATTCGTACCTCTGTTTGTGAGCGCAACCTCCCGGATTCACACACCAGACACCTTCTTATATTCGCCTTTGGCCAGGTCAGTCACACCCTGTGAGCCCAGACGTTGCATCAGGTACAAAACAAAGTCAAGTTCACACTTTGCGTTCATCAAGCTACAGTGCCCTCTCCGATCTCAATGGGTGGACTGAAGGAAGGTGGCGCCTTGAACACTTGGGAGACTGTATTTCCTGCAGGGTTCTTTCAGCGTGGGTGTCAGAAGAGGGAATAGGTTTATCTCCTGACCGTCTCTGTTGCCCCTAATCTCAGCGTTACAGTAGAGCATCCTATCTCAATGCACATACCAGGTCCGCTCACCCCCAGCCGTTGGGGCACTCAATTGGGAGCCGTCCTTGAATATTATTATATGGTGTCTAGCAGGAAACTCAGGCCCCACGTGTATCCCTGCAGACCTGGCTCACTATATCACTTCAGGCCTCCAGAGCAGCAGACAAGTCTATTTGCACTGTTAGGCTATGTAGACGGATCCTGCCAAACATTAGTCAGTGCTTGTTTGTCCCTTCTGGGTGCCTCTTACCCAGTGTAAAAATCACCGCCCCCGCCGGCTGTGTGCTGTGTCCTGGCTCCCCGCAGCTAACCGATCTGCGGAAGGTCTCTTAGCCAGAGTGACAATTATTGCTTAGAGTTCCGCACGCTGGTTTTAAAAAGGTTCGGTCTTGGTATGTATCTTACCCGTATTGGGGAAGCCTTGCGGACACAGACCGGCAGAGACACTCGGTTGTGTGTAGGATTAATACGAAGGGATCGTCATCCTGTGTAAGGAAGAGAGGGGGATTGTAACCTCTATGTACAGGCATGTATGGCTAGTAATGGGCATTGACGATGGTAGATCTTACCCGTGATACGGGAGACTTGGAGTAGCGCGCCAGCGGATTGCTTGGTCGCGTTGGGGGAAGGTGAGCCTGAATGAAAACCGGAGGAAGCCGGGTCAGTATAACAAACCAATAATAGGGAGCTTACACGGACGGTGTTAGACCGCGGAGGAGGCTTACTGTGTCAATGGGCAGTAGTGTCTTCCCTGGCAGTTGCAGTGGCGTACTGCCGAGGGGGAGATTTAAGGAGACTCGTGGTTGGCTGGAAAGGAGCCATATGCGACGATGAATATAGGTGTAGGACATTGTGGCGGCCATATTGAGTGAGTGACAACATGCACCAAGAGTAACCAAATGAACAAGGTGAGAGGGGGAAAAAAATACATTAGTCAGTTCTTAATTCACAATCCGTTCAATGTTCACTTTTATATCGGCTATATTCGGCAGGCACGTCGATTTTAAGTTTCACTTTATAGATATTCTGCACTACGATTTAGAGGCTATGTCATCCTGGGTTGCGGCTACTTTGATCTTTGCGCAACCTCATTGCCAAGTAACTCTCGTGGTCGTACTGGTCTAATAATCTTTCTTCTGCACCCGCACTATTACAATTTTAACCTGTTCAAACTAAGTCACCATCACAACTTCTATGTGCTTTCTCCACTATTGTGAGATCTTCTAATGTGTGCTTTGTATGCATTTTTTCCCCCTTCTCCCCTCCGCTGTGGCTCTTACTATTTAGGCATTATTTTGTCCTGATGATCCCTCTGATTTTATAATGGGATCGAAACGCCGTCAACTTTTTTAAACACCATATACTGTGGATGTGTACCTCATGTGTTATGCTCGTAATGGTGTTAAATTGAATTTCCGTTATTGTTAAACTTACAGAAATCTGCAGCTTCTGCCTAAAAACCTTGTTCTATCTCTTGACTAAATCCTTCACCATGCCAATTTGTATACGTATGGGTACAGGCTTGTGCCCTACTTCGAATAATTGTTCAAGGTATCTTTGTGTGAATTCTTTTTACAGTAAAAATTGGACCTCTGTCCAGCTGGACAAGTCATAACTGAATATAGTTTCCATTGTGTCTATATTTACTTTTGCTCTTATATTTCCTATGCATGGGACCACTGTTGTTCTATAAAATTTGTTCCCCGAGGTCCTGTGCTGACTCGTATGGGTGCCCTTGTTGTTTTATATAAATGCATTCTAAGTTCAGCTGTAATATAAAGCAGGTATATACATAGAGTGGGACAGTCAGGATGGTTTGCTTGTTATACTGGCCTGGATGCCATCAGCAGTAAGGTACTAATAGGTTTATTTCTCAAATGTTAACAGTTGTTATCTGCCATACCTCTCATAATGCACCTGTAGCTTGTGCCTAATAGTATAGTATAAGAAATTGGATTATTATTTGGGGAGGGTGACTGCTCACTTCACTAAATAATCACCAACCTTGTCAGGGTGACCCTTCAAAGTCACTAAACTAAACTGAGCTCGGCACAGAGCAGACAAGCTTAACTTAAGGCAATGTGTAAAGTGTTAATATAGTGCTAAAACAGCAATAAAGCTAAAATGCTAAATAAAAAAAATAAAAAAATGTAGCCCAAACTAGGTTAGAAAAATAAAGTAATAAGCAAAATGACAAATATCCAATAATTGGAACTGGAGATATGATGTGATTTTCTTTTTCAAAGTAGAAATAGTCTCAAAAGCATAAAATACCAATGATAGTCAATGATTGTAGTAGACCAGGACCTGGGTGCTATTTGATGTTGACCACGATGGATCATGGGTCAGGTCCATTCTGGTCAATTTTACCTTCTGACTTTAGTCCCTTAAGTCTCAATCACCGTAGGAGTACTTTTCTAAAGCTCCCTGGGGCCTCTGGAGAGGAGGCACTGAGAGACTCCCAGGGTGTCACTCAAAGGCCAACAGATGGGTCCTGTCCAGGTCCATTTTCCACGGTTCATTTGGAGGAAAAGGCCTCTTTTAGCTTGTTGTGTCCATGTAGCTTAAACAGGAGGTCAGCCTTATGATCTGTGAAGCCCATTTCTTTGTCCTGGGCACAAGAGAGAGGTGTAATCCATAAATCAGGTAGCCGAAAAAGCAATAAAACAGGGCTATTAAATGGGCTTCTCACAAATGGGAATTTACATTGCAGGTTGGGTATTATGTGGAAAGCAGTTGAGCACCCCTAAACATAATTTTGAGTGATGTTCAAAACTGTTGTAAGATACTTTGCCATATTGAATACGGTTGGATATTTAAGCAGTCAATGGAATGTGTAAATCTGCATCCAGTTGCACTTCTGCAAAGTTTGTTTGATGCTTACAGAAATTCATTCTAAACTACCATTGGGGAACTGTTGCAGCTTCCTATGACCATACTTGGATTCCTTTATAAATTCCACAAATGTTGGCGATTTACCTACAATTTATGAGTATATTACAGGGTAAATGTTCATCGTTTTTTTTGTCTCACACCTTCTATTAAGGAATGGAAGGAATCATTAGGCAAACAGCTCCTCTGGGGATTCCAGTGAGAAGCATTTTTTTGCTGGACCTTGCATCCCAATAACAGCCTCTAGAAACCTTTGAACCTCCGAAGGCTCGCGTAAATGGAGCAGTGTATCTTGCATTGGCTCAGCCATAAGACTCCGATTTTCCGTGTTACAACAGCGACACCCGGAGGTGGGGTTGAGTATGCACAGAGCGGAAGAACAGCATTCTCCATCCTGCTTGTCTTTATCCTTCCTGTCCCCATTTCTATTGCAGGCACCTGATGATTTGCAGGGCATTGTTACGAATCTGAAGACGGAAATTCCAAATTTAGCCCATGCATGCTTATTAAAACAAAGGCCGGACATGTTTGCGAGAACAGTAGCAGCTTCAATGTTTGACGGGCCATGACGGCTCTTTGGACTGTCAGGACCTGCGTTCGATTTTGATATTGGGGAGGGGGTGGGGTAGGGGGGGTTGGGGGTGATGAGTGAGGCTGAACTCCTCGTTCGGTTGGCTGGTGTGGCCAGCTGTGCCGAGGGAGGGAGTACAGACCCATTCTGAGTACTGACAGCTGAAGGACGCGATAATGTGGATGAAACAATTTACCATGAATATCTTCTCCTGCTCCCGTCATCGGCACAGAATGGACTAATTCTGCTGTTGATGCCGGAGGCAGATAAAATATTCGCAATTAGTGCTGTGTTGAATTTTATCCGCCATCCTCCCCGGAAAGAAATGCGCGCGCAGTGAATACTGTTATTTCTGCACAATGAACGTGAACAGAAGGCCTTCTGCAGCTGCACTTTTCTTTTCAGCTATGTAGATATTTTTAAATATGCGCCAGAGCAGTGCCACTCAACGCAGCCTCGCAGTGATGTTTTTATACGAGGTTTATGATACCTCAATATGCCACGATATGAGGGTTATACAGTGCACAGATAAGATTAGTGTAGCAGACACGTGTCCTTGACAGCTCGCACTCTCCAATATCATTCAGAATGGTGCAGTGTAACCATGACTCATTACCAGGGCTTTAAGTGGGCCTGGTCCCACCGGGTCTTACAACCAACAGTAATCAACAAGCATTTGCAATGCAATAGGTCTCGCATTAGAAAAGTTTGAGTTATTGGTATTGTAAATGACAATTTTTTCATTTATGTGTTGGTTTTGAAAATAGCGAAATTAATAGCTTTGTCATTTACAATGCCAATAGTTATAACTTTCGCAAATGTGACACCTATTGCATTTGTAATGCAATATGTGTTGTATTTACGTGACTTAGATGTATTGATATTACAAATAACAATGGCTTAATTTTTTTAAATAATTAATACTTAAAAGTTATTGTAATTTATAATGGGTATAGCTTAAACTTTATTAAACAACTTTTGTGAATATGTGCAGTGTACTTTATTGTGACGAAAATCCAAGTACAGAAATGAAATATGAACATATTTTTGTGACATTTGAACATATTTGAACCAGTTGTTGAATCGTTGCACAAATTGATGCTGTAGTGCCCCTGAGTGCTGCTGTGGTGCCCCTGAGTGCTGCTGTGGTGCCCCTGAGTGCTGCTGTGGTGCCCCTGAGTGCTGCTGAGTGCTGCTGTGGTGCCCCTGAGTGATGCTGTGGTGCCCCTGAGTGCTGCTGTGGTGCCCCTGAGTGCTGCTGTGGTGCCCCTGAGTGCTGCTGAGTGCTGCTGTGGTGCCCCTGAGTGATGCTGTGGTGGTGCGCTAGATAGAGTGAGGGCGATAGAGTGAGGGCAATAGATGGATAGAATAATTATGTGCCGTGTAATTATGTGGCACTGAGTGGTATTTGGAGTGTATGTTACATTGAGTGCAGTGTAATTATGTGGCATGTAATTATGTGGCGTGTAATTATGTGGCACTGAGGGGTATTTGGAGTGTATGTTGCGTTGAGCGCAGTGTAATTATGTAGCATATAATTATGTGGCACTGAGGGGTAATATGAGGAGTGTATGTTGTATTCAGTAGAGTGTAATTATGTGGTGTGTAATTATGTGGCACAGAGTGGTATTTGGAGTGTATGTTGCATCGTAATTATGTAGCATATAATTATGTGGCACCGAGTGGTATTGTGTGGAGTGTGTGTAGCATTCAGTAGAGTGTAATTATGTGGTGTGTAATTTTGTGGCACCGAGTAGTAGTATTTGGAGTGTATGCTGCATTGAGTGCAGTGTAATTATGTGGCGTGTAACTATGTGGCACTGAGTGGTATTTGGAGTGTATGTTGCATTGAGTGCAGTGTAATTATGTGGCACTGAGTGTTATTTGGAGTGTATGTTGCATTGAGTGCAGTGTAATTATGTGGCACTGAGTGTTATTTGGAGTGTATGTTGCATTGAGGGTGCAGAGTGTTTGAGGGTGCAGAGTGTGTGAGGGTGCAGAGTGTGTGGCCTAAAGTAGTGTGTGGGCGCAGTGTGCGTGGCCTAAAGTAGTGTTTGTGGCCTAAAGTAGTGTGTGTGTGCAGTGTGCGTGGCCTAAAGTAGTGTGTGGGCGCAGTGTGTGTGGCCTGAAGTAGTGTGTGGGCGCAGTGTGTGGGCGCAGTGTGTGTGGCCTAAAGTAGTGTGTGGGCGCAGTGTCTGTGGCCTAAAGTAGTATGTGGGCGCAGTGTACTAAAGTAGTGTGTCACCTCATTTGTCAGCAGCGAGCGCAGATGTTCTTCGAGGGTGGTGGCGGAGACCTAAATTAAAATAGGGAAAGCATCTCCATGGACATCGATGTTTTACTTACAGATTGTATTCCCAGCCTAACATTTTTTTTAAACGTCGTTATGTCACTCCCATACATGAGTGCAAAATGCGAGCCCCAGCGCCTTGACAGCTGTTAGGTGGAATGGGCGCTACAAAAACATCTGATAACAAAGCAGTCAGATCTTAGCCTGAGGTTGAGCTACAAACAGCAGAAAAGAGAGGATGATGGAGAGATGAAAGAGAGCTAGAGACTGCCCGAACAGAGAGTCTGCGGGGGAGGGGCTTGGAGGAGAGAGGGAGATCAAGAAAGGGGGAAAGAAGAGTAAAGAATCATTGAGAAAGGAAAGGGGGGGTGAGGCACGGAGAATGACTTAGAGGAGGACAGAGATTTAGGAATGACAGGACAATAGACTAGAGAGGCATCCCCACTCCCCAGAGAGTTGGCAGGACAAAGTCGGGTGATAACGGGTTGGGCGTGAAACGGAGAGCTAGAGAGAATGGCGAGATAAAGAGAGGAAGAGAAACTGGGACCGATAGAGTGCGAGATACAGGGCTTTTGCAGAGGAATAGCAACGCGTGACTTGAGCAGAGAGTGACACACAGACGCGGACAGAGCAATCCAGGGAGGGACATGCAGAGAGATAACAATGGACTAAGCAGATTTTCAATGAGGCCGGGGGAGCGTGAGGGCAAAAACAGACATCAAGAGTGGCAAAAAGGAATGAGAGAAATGGGTCTTGGCAGTGAGAACACAATGCAAGAGAGACAGCTAGAGGGAGAGGGAAAGAGAGGAGGACAGCTGGAGTGATGGGGAGAAAAGAGCGGCAAAGAAGGGAAACAGCGAGAGAGAGGCGGTAAAAGAGAGTATGGATTCAGGGAAGGTTTGGGTACCACTGAGCAAGTCTTAAATCTGACTTTATTAACGGGCAAATACGTGAATGCTAAAGCTGGGAGAGTGCATATGGCTTTTGTAGACTTAACATCAGCCTTCGACTGCGTAAGCCACTCGAAAATGTGGGGCATTTTAATAGAAATGGGTATTGATCTCTCACTAGTTAATTTCCTACGTGAAATGTACTCCAATGCCACGGCCAGAGTGAGATTTGGAGAGGGAGGAGAGCTGACAGCGCCGTTTAGGGTTGAGCGGGGTGTCAGGCAGGGTTGTGTCCTGCTTCCCTACCTTTTTACCCTTTATACAAATGGCTTAGAAGAAGCCATGTTGGAGGGGTGCCAGGACCTACCTCTGCTCCAAACCGTCCGATACCTGCTCTCTTCTACGCGGACAACGCAGTGATTATTGCCCGTACGCCCCTGGAACGCTCACTCAACAGATATAACACCTTCGTGTCTAATCATGACATAAAAATTAACATAAAAAAACTTTTATAATGAATGTAGGGCCAAGGCATAAAAAAAGTAGAGACATCTTTATCAATAACTCCAGGGTGGAGAATACAAATACATACCCTTATCTTGGAATTTAAATAGATGACAAAGGCTCATGGAGAAAAGCTATAGAGGCCAGAAAGTTGTTGTTTTTAAGGTCAACCATGGCGTTAGTAAGTTTCACTCAGAGGCTAGGAAAAAGACCTCTGGTTGAGATGATCCGTATATATCTGTACTGTATGAGATTTTAAGCTATTTTTTTATTTTTGTACAAATATATTGTATTCGATTACATTTTGTACTATGTACAGTTTTAGATTACTTTTATGGTTTTATGCAAAAACTGAATAAAGTGTATTTGATTGATTGAAACACTGAAATGTAACCTACTTCTATAAGTAACCAAAAGTGTAGGTGCACTCCAATTCCCATATTAAAATTACCTGCCAGTGTTATTATCTAAACAGTAAAGAGGTGCTGAGTGGTCACTCCTCGACAATATAAAGTACAAACCACAGTGATGAAGAGCTGTGTAAATCACTTTTGCCTAGCCTTTATTGCCACCGTGCTCTCTCAGATGTCTGCAAGTCAATGTGGTCAATTTTACTAAACGTTTAATGCAATACATTAACCATCTGAGCATTAAACACTGTCTGTAAAGGCGAGTTCTACAAGAAGTATTTACCATGTGCAAATAAATAAGAAACGTGACATCAGTACTAGTAGCATTGCAATGAGGTCAAGAGAACCAGAAGCAGATGAGAAGCAGGGTTGGCAACGCTGAACAGCGAAAGAGCCCGAGCTGCAGAGGCCTCCAAAAATCCAACAACCCTAACTGATGACCACAGGATCCACGAACCCAGCACAATCTAAACAGAACAATAGTCCCTATATACAGAAAATCACAACAACACATCAAGACTAACAATAAGAAAAACTGAGGACCGATAAAAGCAAAACCCAGCACATAACAAGCCTTCCAAGTAGTTTATAGTGCAGAATACAAAAAGAGAAAATACACAATAATCGGGCATGTAATCATCCCCAGAAACAAATTTAAAAGAGCCTTAGTCAACAGCAACCAGGCCCGGGTTAAATACACAGCAACAAAACCGTCAAGGAGGTTCAATAATAACACGTCTGCTTCACTGCTTGCATAACACATAAATGTTACAAAACGAACTTCTCTGTGCACTGAAAACAATTCCCAAGGACTCATCTACAGTTTGGAGGGGTCTTAAAATACTTTCTGAAAGAAAATCTAAATGCGGAGTAGGTGCACCCGGAAGAATTTCCTCTTCAGCATGGATAGCCGGAAAATACAGCCGATCGTTGTACCCCGAATTTAAGTTGTGCTCCAGAACTTGGGGTAGTTCCCGCCAAACTCTAAATGAAGCCCATCGAGATGAGTAGTGCTCAATCAACCGTTAGCATTAGCGATAAATGTAACTAACGCAACACAGGCATGATCAGACTGACTGTGAAATCATGGTAATAACCTGTTTACCGGTAGACTCGGTGAAACCAGTCCAATCAGTAGCTTTACCCTGAACATTAATGTTTTAACTCATTTTCTTCTATCAAGACTTTCAGTGTAGTTTATGCATTTATAAACTTAGGAACACAGCGCATTTTGGGATTGACAAGTGCGAACTGCAAGTCCCAGAACTGAACGCAACACGTGGACTCCATATTCCTATCACATACTAACCTGGGGAACCTGAAAATGCAGTAAACACCTTGCCCACATTCCCGCGGCGCCCCGGCGGAGGGCGCGGGCAGCACTTCCGCACTCACTACCGTCGGCTCGGCACTTTCAACCAGCGCTCAATGCCGAGCAGACATTTTCAGCCTCACGAAAAAATACACTTGTAAACAAGTACCTGGAAATCGCTTGAGTTCCTGGCAAGCCACCGGCCCGAACTGGCGCGAAATCCGGAAGTCCGGCAGTGTTATGCTTGCTGTGGGGTGGGACTTCCGCCATAAGCTCATGCACGAAGTGACTCGCCGAGATGGAAGTGGTGACGCCGAGCTCTAATGCCGGAGGGGGAGCCCGGCGGTGGTGGCAGAAAAGTGGTGACTGAGGCTGTGGATACAAGTGAGGGGCTCCCATCAGTGAGGGAAGCCCCGTGTGTGCCACGTCAATGGAGGCGGAGGAGATGACACCCGGTGAGTGAGACTTGGTTCCTTGGGGGCTCGTGCACAGGCTCGCGCGGCCATGGCGGCTGGTGCGTGTGTGGGCAGCTGGTGTGAGTGTGCGTGGCTGGGGGTGGCTGGTGCGTGTGTGCGCGTCCATGGCGGCTGGTGCGTGTGTGGGCAGCTGGTGCGTGTGTGCGTGGCTGGGGGCGGCTGGTGCGTGTTTGAGCTGGTGCGTGTGTGCATGGCTGGGGGCAGCTGGTACTGTGTGCGCGTCTAGTGCATGTGGTGGCGACTGGTGCGTGTTCACAGTTTCTGAGAAGCACGTCTTAGAAGCGCGTGCACAGACCCGAATCTGCGCGTTCACTGACCAGAATCACGCTTGTGCCCCTGTCTGTGTCCCTTGACAAGCAACTCGGCAGCAATAGGTCGAGAGAGCTTGACCTAAAAATGGACATTGAAACTGGTCCCTTTCGCTCCCTGTATTAGTTTCCTGAACTTTACAGGCGATAACTCTGAGGGATTTCTAAATAATGAATGTGAAAATCATCACGGTATTCCAGTCAGCGATTTCACTCCTATTTATGTTTCAAATCTTTCCCTTAATCTTGCATTCCCTAAGCATGCTCGCTATTTCCTAGATGGTATATTTCCATATTTGTTTTATGCAGCATATTGCTCTTGTATAGTTTGAGCTGAGTCGCCACCAGGTGGTTTGAATGGCCCCCGATTGAGTGCTCTGGAGTTGGGGCTGAAGGTAGTGAAAGTTTCTCAGTAGTGCCTGTCAATGGGTCAGAAAACTGTTATACGGAATAGATTTTTATCCAATTTTTGGGTTCTCTGGGAGTGCATAATGCAATGAACATGCCTTCTAGTTGCAATTTTTATTCTATGCAAATGTATGTGAAGGTGGTCCACAGTTGTAAACATGTTGACAATGAGAAAGTAAAAGTGCTTACTGGGGAGTCGATCTGTTGAGTGTTTAGGGCAGTTGTGGATCGCACAGGTAAGCATGGTGGGGCGGTGAGGTGGGGTGGGGCGAGATTGGGGTAGTGGTATTTGACATACGACAGGATAGTCAAAAGTAAATAAATAAAACCACTTAACTTGCGCTCGGAGCACCGCCGACTTGGCTGGCGCAAGGTAAGTGGTTATATTTATTTATTTACTTCTCACTATTCCATGGTATGTCGCATTCCACTACCACCACCCTGCTCTACCTTACCACGTTTACCTGTGCGAGCCGCTACTGGTTTGGGGGCAGGTGAAGTGCAGGAGATGCGAGGCAGTAAAGTCAGGAGAGAGGTAAAAGAGTGTGATGAAGAGGAAAGAGCTGAGTTATTACTAGTGCTCCCGGTTGTATGGTATTTATTTTAATTGACATTTTTGTCTGTATGTATCCTATTTATTTGTTCCTAATATTATCTGTATGTATCAATATTTACTTTGGGTTTTTTGAATAAATAAAGTTGAAACTAGTATATTTCCACATTTATGTAACCAATAAATGTGCATTCATGCTTGAACGTATGAAAGCATGTACATTTTACTATCAAGGTTTTGGATATTTACTGTTGTCAAAGCATCTTTGCTACAATTCCATTCTTGTTTTAACCCCTTACCTGTCAATCTGCACAGCAATTGGCAGTAGTGGCTGCTACCGGACAAGGTGGTGGGGCAGGAAGTTTAGGGGAATAAAAAAATACAAAAACATACCTGGGTACGACCAGCCACTTCCTCTCCTCTTCATCTTCTTCCTGTATCGAGTCCCAGCCGCAGGGGCACCCGGGTTCCCAGGCTTCCCTAAGCCAATCACAAAGCTGCTGTCACCATGACAGCAGAGTTGTGATTGGGCTGAGCACCATGGTTCGACACTCAGGTGGGGACTGGGAGATTGCAAGTGTTCTCCACCCAGATTGTACAATACAGCTGGTGGAGGGCTTGCAAATTGTGCATGATGCTTTGCTGGCCCAAGATGGGTGGCCAAACTGTCATGCGCACTTAGAAAGTGCCACAACCCCTCCCCCTTGCTCTGCCAAGCCCCGCCCAATCAGAATGAAACGGAGCCACTGCAGTAGTAAAAATAAAAATGATATTGTTGTGTTATTATAAATTGCTTTTTCCTTTTGAGCTGCTCAGAGACAGTAGGGCGACGCTCCCCTGCCTTAGAGGAGGAGCTGCAGCTGGCTAGTGGTTTGACAGTCATGACTGAAAACATTCAGAATCTCTCAGGAAACAATCCAATTTCTGTTGTTATCGACATTTAAAAATAAATACAGTCAGGAAAGTAAATTGTTTTCTGCCTGTATTTATCTGTAAACATCAGTAAAAACGGAAAACAGGGTGCCTTAGATATAACATGGCATATGTATGTATGTATGTATTTGAGCTTATATAGCGCACAGCTACCCGCAGTGGGTGTCCCGGCGCTTGCTTAGGGAACCCGTCCTGGTATTCCCCTGTGAGATAACCCCGGCAGGGTATCCACAAGGTGAAAGCCAGGCATCCCGCCGCGAGGGGCCGTTGTGGAGATTAAGCAAGCTATTGCCCAGAGTCGCAGAGTGTGAGCCCGTGAGTCGAGAAGGCACCGGAGCGAGAATTATCGAGTCCGTGGAATTTTTAGCCCAAGACCCGCCGAGGCGGGGAATTGAACCCTGGTCCAGGGCCGATCTCAGCTTCCGGGTCTGCCGCCTCTAACCCCTGAGCCACACTTCTCCACATTCTTCTAACATTGAGTTAACACAACAGGTGTATTTGAGATACTCCGAAGACCACTATCCCTCCCAGAGGCCTCAGGAATGTTTACATCACAGACTCATAATTAAAACATTTTCATTATTAATTATTTACAATCAAATCTTCGACAAAGCCAATAGTCATGGCTGGTTTAGGTGTTTGCCATTTATTTTGATTTACATCTGGATGCAATTATATGAAAAATCAGAGGTTCTGAAATACTTGTCAACTATCACACCATGGAGATCAAAGAAATGTAGTATACATGTTTAAGTCACACTCTTAACATAGGCCATGCCCCTTTTAGTGACCCCCCACTTTTTCATCCCACTTAAGCCCTGCTTATACTCCTCTGTGACATCACAGAGGAAGCAAAATCACAGGTAAAGTTCCAAGACATGGCTAGGTCAAAAGACAGAGTGGGGGAAACCTAGAAGCAGCTTCCTCTGCCCTGCTCTCGTCTGTCCATATTTTGGTGAAATGGTATCCATCAGCGGGGAATGCTTTTGTAAAGCTTAACGCACAGGTGAGTTCATTAGTTGAAGCCGAAGGGGCTTATTTAAAGTTTACAGGAAGAGTACTCCATCAAAACCTTGACGGCTATCCCGTCCACCTTATGACAAATGTTATAGGACATAATGGATTTATAATAGGGCAAATAGGATGTCCATCATGTTGTGACAGAGGAACCAGTGGACCATACTCTAAATGCAGTGCTTAATTTGTAAAAGAGTGAGTGCCGGTGCTCAAAGCTCTGCACCGATGTTCGCAGCTGGTGTTATTAAGTGTCAGCTCGCCGAATACCAAGGCAGCATAATTTTATTCGACCTCATGCCTCTTTAGTTCACTTGCCGACACTCCCTGCTCCTTAATCTCACTCTTTCAGGACCCTGCTTTCTTCCTTTGTGACGATTTTTTTTCTCCTTCTTTCCACTTCATGTGTTTTTTTCTCTCTTGCTCTCAGTAAATGTTTGATGAGGAACAATCAGTGCTGGTCCTCACAAATGGTGCCAATGGGCACCACCAGCAATCACCGGCTCAAATTAAGCACTGTCTTTATCAGGCCCTGAGTGTTGTGCGTGTTGAAGCTGCGCTTGATATTTGCAGCACGAATGGGTAAATTAACAGGGCACATGGGGTGGTGGACATTCTGCTGGGATCTCCTCCTCTTGTCAGTCGCAGCTTTAAACTGAGACAAGTATGCACGTTTGTTTGCCATTTGGAATTGTCTGATATAAACAGCTTTGATCTTGGTGATGGAGATGAACTGCATAGAAGTGTAGGTAAGTGCTCCATAAACCATAGTGGTAGGAACGAATCCACCAGGCCAACCCCTTTATTGACCGAGGTTATTACACTGAATATCAAAGTAATATAGTATTTTGTTGCCTGAGTCGATAAATGGGAAAATTCTGTTCAAGATTTCTAAATGTACATCAACCAAAACATCATCAAAGCAACTAGAAGCAACTCCACTCCTTAAAATGCCTTAAAAATAGATCTATATGCACAGTAAATGAAGACCAAGGGAATCACTCTCTAACCATAAGCATGTGCCCCATATTAGACTGAATTTCCTTCATTCTCTCGTTGAGACCGAGTAACCCTTTCTGATGTTGTGAAATACGACAACTCTTTGCTATTTTTCTACACTTCAATTTTTGTACTCTACCGTGTTTGCAGTATGATTTTATTCCCTGCAGCACCCACAGTTTAGCGAATGAATCGTGATTGGAATTATCCATGTAATAGTTCTTCGGTCACATTTGACATTGTACACTAGTCCACTATGGTATTTTCTGAGGGTGATCAAACAGTTTCTGTAAACATTTTTCTTTTAATCATTTCCTTCGATGACCAGAAGTTGCCATACACTTTCTGCTGTCTCAGTCTACCGTGCCATTGTTGGCTTTTGGAATACTATTCAAAAGTGTAGTTCACTAAGATGTGGATATATTTCCATCAAAATCGAGGTACCATGCTTTCAAAGACTGCTGAAATGGATCCACGGTGCTTTGGTGTAGTAGTTTGTATAAACATATAGATTGTATTCTTTTGCAGAAGGTTGTTAAATTGGATAGAAGTCAACGTGGGGAAAAACATCCACAACTGATTTATTCCAAGAGAACAGCACACAGTGCCCCCTGGTAGCTGCCCTAGGCTCCAGCTGCCACATCTGGAGTCTGGAATGCCACACAAGAAGCACCAGAGATAGGTTTCTATGCTAGAACATTCAATAAAGAGAAACACTTCCCCAATACAAAACCAACCCATTACATAAGTGTATAATGTCAACACAGTGTTCAGATTAAGATAATCCCAAAGGCTAGAAAGGCAGAATTCATATGCAGATCTTCATTAACGAATTGGGTTTATCGGCCCTCCCTCAAGCATGTCTCCTATTTTAACCGCATCGCTGCAGCGGTTATTTTTCCGCTGTGCGGCTTTTTTCAAAAAGCAGCGTTAGATGACGAGCTCAGCTCGTCATCCGCACACGACCACCGTGGTGGATGACGAGCTGAGCTCGTCATCAGCAGCGAAGGGGTTAAGAATATCTCTGTTTATCCAATAGTCTAGGTAGCTTCCACCTCAGTGTTATGATACAGCTACATCAAATCACAAAGAATTTAGGGTTCTGAAGACTTTGAGTCAATACCTTTTAATCTACAAATTATTTTTCTTCTTTTTGGAAGAATTAGATATTCATTTGGAGTAGGTGGTAACATGTAAGCCAGTGAAAACTGACGATTACCCAGTCACCCTCCTCTCAGATCTCCTGCTTCATTTAGATTATGGGTGAACCTATGGATGTAGGACATTGGAGCCTCAGGTAGCTCCATGGGCCGAAACCCTTAGCTAGTGTTCTATCTTTGACAGGACTGCAAGCTTCTCAGTCTTCAGGCTCACTATGAAGGCAGACAGATCAATTCTGATTTTGTCCTGTTCACAACAACCATACAAACCATGGCAGCTACAAATAGGTATACAAAAGAATTGTCACTCTGGGCTGTTGCTCGTGAATTAAAAAAGGTAGACTGGGAGTCCACAACAAGGCAGCCCGGCTGGCATTGCATTTTCAGCTGAGTGTTGGCTGGAGAACTTTCTGTAGAAATTCTCTCATCAAGTGGGATGGTTGTCAGTGGGACAATGGAGGTAGGGTGACACCCCAAAGGCCTAGATCCCATTTGGACCCTCTGGGCCTAAATCTGGCCACTAATAGGGATACCAGACTTTTGATATCTTTCTGCAAGCAAGGGGCATCACACCTCCAGGGCAAAACCTCCTGCAATATTTGAGAAAGAGCCTCCAACACTACGTGCCAGCATGCTGCACAATAAATCTTTATAGAAATATTAAATGTTTGTTACCCCAGAGCGTTCGCTGGAGCTGATGTTCCCAGTGGACAAATGCCCACCTCATATAAAACCATCTTCACAAATGGAGTCCTTGCCCTTGAGTTTAGGCTGAGAGGCCTAACACATGATGGCATGGTGTCTGTACTATTTAAGAAGCGTGTTTAATGTGCTAGTGTCAGGAGCTGTTGCTGACTACGGTATGAGATGCTCTATGTGACTGGTAGCGCAAAAAGGATTGCGCAAGGACTGTTCCACACAGATTCTGAGAAAACTTCACTTTTTTGCGCTCTGTGAGTAGCTTTCTGTAGAAGCTAGTGTTAAAGAGAACTTAAAGCAGTGGTTTCCCACCAGGGCATAGAGGAGATGCATAGAGGAGATGTGCTGTGTATAATATAGGCGAATGCTATTCACCTGGGTTACTCAAGAGGCAAAGGCATAATGAGGGTTGAAGAGCGCTGAAGCTTGGAACCTCTCACTAAGTGTAGTTCTTCCCCATGGCTAGAACCCAGAGCAGTAGGCAAACATGCTTGTAGGGCGCAGGTATAGCTACTGTGCACCTTCATTAAAGTAGGAGGGGCTGAGCTGCTCTGACTCAGTGTTGTGAATGCACATAATAGCTGTCTTTTACTACACAGTTGAAGGGGGGGAGAATTGTCCTTGGTTTATTAAGGCCCACTGTGCCTTTGCTATGTTTCTTGCAAAGACATTCTGGGTTACAACCATATGTGCAATACCAGTCCTAGGCTAGACAGCCTCTTTGGGATGCCAGCGGGAAGCCACACGTTGGCCCTTGAAGTAGCAAGAGTGGCCATATTGCTGTGGAAGCAGCAGCAAGAATAACTGCACCAATGTGGAGACAGCATCTTTGACCTGGTCATTCTGATACCCTAATGGTTGCCTTCTTCACACCAGTTAGCTAATTCCTAATACTCTGCTCAGAGTGCACATACCAATGTAAACTTATGGAGCTGTGTCCATGGGGGCATCCAGTGGCTCGGAAGGCATCCATGATTCCCCCCAAGAAGCCCCCATGCCAACAATGAAAGGATATGTTGCTTCTCATCAAGAAGCAGAGTCTAATATACTGCAACATCCATCCTCTTTATTTAATTTGCATGTTAGTAAAAATGCTATGGAAAGTGTACAGTACTCCTAAAGAACTAGAACGCTAACAATCCATACATACAAAGGAACACAAGTGCAGTGTGCATGGGCGTCTGTTACTAGAATAGGAGATATGAATTTACAGCATTTTCTATGGAGCAATCTGTAAGAAATAAGCGAAACTGGAATTTTAATTCTATTGTATTTTGTTCGTGCATTTTGGACAACTTGGTTAAAAAATACAGGAACTGGGTATGGTGGTTAATTATGTACTTTTGAATGATTCAAATTAAATGGCAAGACATTTCTATCAGCATTTGCCCACTATCCTATCCTAGTAGGTATGGCCTACAAACAACTTTACTTTTGCTAACCGGGAGATAAAAAAAAATCACATAAACGTAGATTGAGCTTTTGGTCAGTCCTTTCCATCCAGTCCTTCACATTTTGGCATCTGCCCACCTCAGTATGCAGTATGATAAAATCAATACGACAATGGAAACCTTTAACACTTTCGAACTAAACAAAAAAGTCAATAAAATCCAAAAAGACATTAAGTACTACAAGGTTGAGAACACCTACCCCTACTTAAACGAAGAGTTTTTCAATACTCCACACAATCCCCCTAGGACACGCAACTAGGGAATTTTCTGCAACCATAAAAAGGATCACCTTTTCGGACTCCTCCAACACCTCAGCCGAAGAATCAGACGCCGGCTCCTCTTCCTCCACCCATAGACCTCAACCTCTCTTACCACCTGGTTTTTTAGCCCGCGGCCGCGGTCAACCACCACCACCGAACCGCCCAGCCAGGAACCGCCAATACCAACCGCAACTCCCAGGCGAACGCCAGACACGGAACCGCTACTACCAATGGGGCCAACCCCAATAACCACCTCCACTGAGACCACAGAGACTGATCTAACCATCCCTATCTTTAACTTGTCCAAACACACTCTGATGATTGAAGAAACCACCCTGCTCTCCAGAGGCCTGACCTTTGTGCCCACGGAACGAACTAATTTCCTCGAACTACAGTCTAACCTTTTGAAGTTCTTCAGGAGGATCCGTCTGAAACATTTCTTTGCAGACAGAGTCGAACCTGTCCACCTTCAAATTTCACCTTTCCGCCCGCCATCAACCTTCCATCCGCCTTCCCACCTGATGCCACCAGAGATTTTGGCTTTTGAATGACTAGTGATGAGAGACGTGTTGGACCTTAAAACCATGCCACGATTCATCCCTTACAACCTTCCCATGACCGAGAAAAATGCTCTCTACTCTCTCAAGAACAACAGCGAAATCATAATCAAACCCGCTGATAAGGGTGGAGGTATCGTCGTCCTGGATATCACCCAATATGACTTGGAGATCAAACGGCAACTCTCCAACGAGGACCACTATCGCCCACTCACCAAGGATCCATTGAACGACGTCAGAACCAAAATACTGCAGGTTACCAACAGGGCAAAGGACCTCGATATCATCACCAAGAAAGAGTATGAATATTTGAACAACCCCTATCCTAGGACCCCTGTCTTGTATTTCCTACCGAAGGTACACAAGGATGCGTCCAACCCCCCGGGATGCCCCATTGTATCCGGATGTGGTTCCATCCTTGAACCTTTGGGTAAATTTATCGATGCAATTATCAAAGATTTTGTCTCATTAATTGGCACCTATATACGGGACACTATGGACCTCATAACCACCATTGAGGACAAGGCCTTCAATATTTCCACACAACTGATAGTATGACATAGAATCCCTCTACACCAATATACCCCATCGCGAGGGCCTACAAGTGATCAATGACCTGCTACTCTCCAGGCCTCAACCAACCAAGTTTCCAACTGATTTCATCATGGACCTACAAAGCATTGCACTACAAAATAACTATTTCCTATACAGAGACATATACTACCTAGAGGTCAAGGGTGTCTCCATGGGCGCTTGTTTCGCCCCTAACTTTGTGATCCTCTTCGTCCATGACCTCGAAATCACTCATCCTCAACCCAGTCAATCCATACCTACAACACATTGATCTATGGCGACGCTATATCGATGATCTTCTCCTCATCTGGCATGGCACCATCAATAATCTATACCCTTTCATTGATTGGCTGAACAACACCCAAGAACACCTGAGGTTCACAAGTGAATGCAAGACTAACTATCTACCCTTTCTTGATGTAATAATTCATGCAGAAGATGGCTCTCTCGGCACAGTACTATATCGCAAGCCGACGGAATGAAATACATTGCTTCAATACTCTAGCCACCACCCTAGAGGCCTACGAGATGGATTGCCATACGGTCAATTTTTGCGCATCCGTCGCAACTGCAAATGGCGCCTGGATTATTTTCGTGAAGCCGACATCCTTATAAACAAGTTGATACATAGAGGCTATCCACGACATCTTGTCACCAGAGCTAAGAAACGCGCTTGGTACAACCACCGCGAACATCTTCTCATCCCTAACAATAAGAAAACACTGACCAGGATCCCATTTGTATCAACCTTCAGTCCTGACAGCAACAAAATAAGCAGTATAATCAAAAAGAATTGGCCCTTGTTACGCTCTCACAAACAGTTCCAAGATCCTCCGTTGTTCTCCTACCAAAGAGGGAATACCATAGCTTGTCATCTTGTTCATGCCATCACGTGGCCGAATAGACAAACACACCATAACAGCCGCTTGGGGTCTGGAACCAGTACTGGGCCATTATAAATGCCAGAGTTGCAGCATGTGTGACCTAACTTCTAACACCAAAGAATTCATCTACAATGGACGAACCCACAAACTGAACAGTCACACTAACTGCAAAACCCCAAATGTGATTTATGCCATCCGTTGCCCCTGTGACCTTTTATACATCGGCCAGACCACCCAAATGGTCAAACAGCGGATAATTCAGCATAAAAGCAGGATAAACTGTCAAGTCCTCTCGGCCCCTTTGGTGACTCATTTCATTGAACACAAACACCGGGACACAGACCTACGGTGGCAGGTTATTGAGCATCTCACACTACCGATTAGAGGAGGCAACATCACCAGCCTACCTAAATGAGCAGAATGTAAATGGATTTCTCTTGCAGATTCTGTTAATCATGGCCTGAACACTTTCGATGAGTGGAATAGTACTGTTGCTTCCTAAACCATTCTACACATCCGTACCATTCCTTTTCTCCTAGGCTCATCATGGCCGTACTTTCCTTAGTCCACCATGGTCTGCTACCACTGAATATGTGAGCCTGTATGCCAGACTGTTTTTATTCACGTCAATATATCCTTGCCAGTCCGACCCTGCTGTACATGTGAGCCCTGATGCAACAATGATTGTTTCTATGTCAATTCAACAATGATTGTTTTTATGCCAATACTATTTTGCCGTCTCTGCCCTTCCTGATCTGTGTGTACCCTTACCACACATCACCCGGGCGGATCCTTGTCTTGACTGCGGCACACATTTTGGTAGTTCCAACAACGTATACATTGTTCATTCATTTTATGCTTGCAATCGTATTTTAAATTGTCACTCTGTTCATCCTTGTCCTTCTCACTAATAGTTTTCATTCGGACTCGGGCAGCCACCATTCCGTCTTCGCTTTCTATGCCCTACCACCGGCTCGGCCCGCCCTCTCCTCACGTCACCCTCCCACCGCGCCCAATCCGTGTCTACTTAGCCCTAGCTGACTCTTCCGGGTTACTGATTGCCTCTTCGTTCAGTCAATTCGTACCCCTGCCCGTGATTTATGTCCAGCTAGCAGCCAGGATTCATTCAGGTATGCGCTTTTACGATAATTTCCCTCCAGTTACTACTGCCTTATTTCGGCATCCGGCGATAACTTACTCTGAGTTCCCCTTATAATTGCAGACGCTGCCTATGATTTATGTCCTGCTAGGAGCCCGGATTCATTCAGGTATGCGCCTTTACGATAATTTCCCTCCAGTTACTACTGCCTTAATTCGGCTTCCGCCGATAATTTACTGTGAGCCCCCTTTTTATTGCAGACGCTGCCTGTTCCTTCACCCTGCCACAGATGCCGCTCCGAGCGTCCTTTAAGGTAACTCCTTAAAGGAACGAGGCGCCCGATTTCGTGGGACACGATGTTGTCTCTTGGTATGGAACCAATGGTTATCGCTTATACTAGTTGTGGGTATTTATAGCCCTGGGGGAAGGCAAAATAAGGTATAATTTCACTACAACATAAACTCTCCGTATTTACATGAAGATCTACTGAATACCAATATTTGTTTGGAATAATTTTTAGGACAATTGTACGTATAAGGAGAATTGCACGTGTAAAGATTTCAAAAAGACCGGTCTAGGACATTGACATTGTTAAGGACTACAATGTATGTATTTAACCTGATACATTCACTTGATGAGTGCACATGTATGTAATAGAATCTTAAAATTAAAAGTATATCAGAAAACAACGTTTGGTCACAATATTAAATTTTATTACACATTACACATTACACAATATAAAAAACAATTTAAAAACATTTGTTCATAAATAAAATCATCACAATGTAAAAAATCAAAGGACCTTTTGATTCTTTGATTTTTTACATTGTGATGATTTTATTTATGAACAAATGTTTTTAAATTGTTTTTTATATTGTGTAATGTGTAATAAAATTTAATATTGTGACCAAACGTTGTTTTCTGATATACTTTTAATTTTAAGATTCTATTACATACATGTGCACTCATCAAGTGAATGTATCAGGTTAAATACATACATTGTAGTCCTTAACAATGTCAATGTCCTAGACCGGTCTTTTTGAAATCTTTACACGTGCAATTCTCCTTATACGTACAATTGTCCTAAAAATTATTCCAAACAAATATTGGTATTCAGTAGATCTTCATGTAAATACGGAGAGTTTATGTTGTAGTGAAATTATACCTTATTTTGCCTTCCCCCAGGGCTATAAATACCCACAACTAGTATAAGCGATAACCATTGGTTCCATACCAAGAGACAACATCGTGTCCCACGAAATCGGGCGCCTCGTTCCTTTAAAGACATTTTCCCCACCGTCCTTTAAAGATGTAGAGTGGGGTCCTCCTTATTGTTTTCATACTTTAAGGTAACTCCTTCATTCTCCCTTGCCCCCCCCCCCTTCGCTCGATAGCCCCACTTCCACGCGATTGGCGTCACACCCGTGTTCACACGGTCTCAGTCTATTCCTTAGATGTGTCACCCCTGACGACGAACTTAGCCCTCCGAGACACGCGTCCTTCATCATTATAAGTAAGTCCTTCCCCTTTCTCTCCGACCGACCTAATGATTGTCCTCAGTCCTCCCCTCGACTAACCATCCTGCTCTTCTCCACCAGCAAGTGCAGAACCCCCCACGTTTCGAGCTCCCTGGGGCTATTTCCCCCTCCACCGAGCCTCATCAGGTATGTCCGACCGCACGCTTATGCATCCTCCATCAGTCTACCCTCCCCCCTGATCCTCAATTGCGACACTACGACCCTCTAGATTAATCACGCGCCATGCAATGCATGTACCTATCACTCCATTCACATGGGTTTACCATCCGGCCCAATCCTCAAGCCATGGGACTATACCCGGCTTGCTCCCCTTGACTGATCATTCTGGCACACGCCGCGCGTCTAGTAGTCACCACACGGCTCACGCTTATGTACAGCGTTTCCATCTCCTCTCCTGTCCCTCACACCAATTCTTTCCCTCCGCAGCACACTACCAACTCGACAACCCTGTCCTGAAGAAGATCCCAATCAACCGTGGATCGAAACGCCGTCGACATCACAGCACAATTGTTTGGCGCACTCTAGCGTTTGGCTCATAACTATGATAACATGTGTTTTGACTGACTGATATGATTACTCACTGAGCCACCATTGTACATATATTGGTCACCTTGCGCCATTCACGCTGTTCACCTTTATCACTTGCGATGTCACTGTTCACTTGTATATATATCACTCCTTCACCAAGTGCCTTCGGGTTGTCACATGATTCTCTCTGTACAGTGCTGTCTTTAACTGTATTTCTATGTGCAACTTCTTCCACAAATTGGTGAAATACAAGCCATGTACTAATCACTTGAGTCTCCTTGTTTCCTTCAAATGTAATGCTGTATGCATGCATACCTAAACTGCCTTAAGATTGTTACCTGTTGGGACATTGTTTTTTCTGCACACCTCTATGCAGCATGGGTCAGTGCACTTCAGCCAGTGGCTCCCCGTGCTGTGAGTGAAAGCACTTTGACTGTTTGCTTGAACATATCTACCTAAAAAGAAATGCACATCAGTGCCAGGTCTTATGCATGAATGCTTTACTAGTCACTACTTATTTTTCCCATCCTTTGTCCTTTTGTGTTTTTTTTCGTCATGCTTGTGTATTTAAACTAGATCTTTTGTACCAGTAGTTCAAAGCACACAGTACCTTCTCTTGGCACCAGTATGAATAATAACCGTGATGTAATTGCTTTCTATATATGTTCAGAACATCTGCATGCTAAGAGGAACCAGTACTATTCTATTAAAGTTATGTGATGCTTCGATTTTTACTTGCAAGTCCATGGCCGCCACATTTAAACAGCAACCTGTATTTTTTTTCTTCATTTTTTTTTTGTGGTATATGCTTCCAACAAAACTAAAATTCACGGGGTCAGCTTAGCGGGGCCTTGACTATTGATTTTACTATTGTTTATTATTACGAGTATCAAAAGACTGTCCTTCTGATTTCTTGCTTCTTAACTCCTAGAATTTAGAACCTGAATGTAGGAACATTTTGGAATTATAAACTACCCATAGTGAGGACAAAGTAACATATAAAGGGGAAGGAGGATGTGTCAAGAGTACATGCGGTCTGATGACCTTCTAAAATTGACCTTCTAATATTGTAAGATCAGGATAGCGTTTGTTTACTAATCCAACGCAGAGAAGGCGTACATGGGCCCTTACCTATATTGATCAATTTTACTATTTTTTGTCTTTTATTGTTCAATTTTAGTATTTTTAGTGAAAGGTTTCAAATATTTGTGAGACTTTAGGCTGTAAAATGTAATGCTTTTGGGTTGAGAACATTTTAATGTTTATATAGTTGAAATTAGATAAACTGCAAGTAGTGGTGGTGGAAGTATACAACCATGAATTGTTTTAGTTTACTAAAATTGTCTTTTCTTATCTTTGCTCTATTTTGTATGAATGAGATGTGTGTAATATTTCTATAATAATATATTTCTTGGAAACAAAGTATTTCTAATTCTGATTCTGCATGCGCAATAACTACTGTGATTGTAAAGTGACGCCCTCCCAGAAGAATATGCAATGTTACATGGCATGTATTATGTTGTAATGACAGTCGAAATATTGAGGAGATTAAATTTGATTTCTTAGCAGCTTAAACCCACGAACAGCAGAGGACAGGAGCAGACGCAGCCGCCGGTAACAGCGCTCAACTCCCCGCATTCTAATTCCAAACAACATCCCAGAACATAACATATTTAAAAGAAAATAGAAACCCTTACCGCGTTGTTCTTGAGCGGAACTCGAGCCTAGTTCCAGCTAGCACGAGACACAACAGCATGCACCGCAATGCATGCAACTACAACGCGGTTGTTACAACAACCGCGTTGTAACAACACAAACCATTACATCGCAAGTCGTTTCTACGACTTGCTGTAGGGGCCACGCTGGACTTGGGAATAGTATAATTTACTATTCCAACTCCTGCGTGTGCAACAGTAGGGAAGGTGTTGGAATAGTAAACTATACTATTCCTCAGTTTAGCGGGCCCCCTACAGCAAGTTATAGAAACGACTTGCGATGTAATGGCTTGCGTTGTAACAACCCGGTCGTTTTAACGACTGCGTTGTAATCGCATGCGTTGTAGCGCATGCGATGTAAACGCTGTTTCCCCTCTCAGAATCGAGACGTCACTAGCATCATCAACTGAATGCTAACTAATTAAAAAGCTTTGAATGCAGCAGGTAAGATCTATGGTCTACAGTCTGTATTCAGTCGAAGTGTGGTGTAGGTATAAGAATCAGAATTGGGACAGTTGTGGTGCATTCTTGCGTTCGAGGGGTGAGTGTGGCACATCGATGCTGATGGTAGCACATGAAAATATAGACTGAGCAAAATGTTTGGAGAAACGTCTACTGCCATAATACCTACTATTCATGAATACCACTGTACACAAACCTTCACATGTATTAGTCGGTGAACCACTGGGAAGCACATATCTCCATATATGATGCATCTGCAGTCAAGATCGGACATAATTAGGTCTGCCATAGGTGGCAAATTATTCTGGCTGAATTGATGAATTTAAAACTGGTTGCATTTTGTGAATGGTGATCTTTTTAACAGTTGATAACTTTATTTTGACCAACTCGGACCATAAAAGTACATCATTACAGTCAATAAAACAGCAATGAGAAAGACAAAAAAATGGATAGCGGTAAACAGTACAATCATATATCTACATATGTTGCAGTTTAAAATATTGGCTAACCATTATACTAAAATCAAGTAAAAAACAATTCTAAAATGTATTTAAAACTGATGATTGTTAGTGTAAAGTAGATTAAAAAAAAATTGAGAAGTAGTGCAAATGTCCCCATTGTGTAAACCTGGACGAATTTGTTAAAGAAGGGCATGCATAAATCTCTCTGTACAGTCACTTCAAGAAGCCCCTGCACTTATGCCACATACCATTCAGGAAGCGTGAAAGAGTAAAAACGATAGGGGGATGGGTATTGTGTTTTAATATCTTATAGGCCTCTTGACAATGCCTAAACCATAGGTTTTTTCATATTGGGGCTATCCATCGTTTACGTGGTACGGTGTATGCAGGTCAGAGAAAAAGGACATGAATTTCAGACTCTACCCTATATTGACTCGCCGGGCATTCTTCCTTATTTTCTTTATCCCATTTGCTGGTAAGCGTCGTTAGTGAAAGGGTCTCCATTCTAAATTGGATACAGAGTTTCCTAGCCAAAGGGGAATAGATCACATCAAGGAACTGTTCTTTTCTATATTCAGCCTTTACTTGTAGAAACTCTGTCAGGCGACCACCAGTGGCCCTTTCTTGGAGAGTTATCAGATTATGGTGCCTGATAAGCTGCACAAGATCTACCCTGGCTATTTGGTGGCAAGCCAGCTCAGGCGTTTTCCACAGATCCTGTCTACCTATCTTGGTACAGAGATTCCTTATGTGGTTAAGCCATGGTATTTTCTTATTAGTTAGGCTAGATTGGACCTCCCTAAGTTCAGCTCTGTAGTAAGACCGCTCTGGTGTCACCCAAAGCCGACGCCAGAATGTGCTAGGCCTTATGGCGATCTCTTCATCAATGGGTTACAAACCCAAATCCATACGGAGGGGGACAAAGGGGGTGCTACGAGGGAGGCCCACTAATTGCCTCATGGAACTATATTCTCTTTTCATGAGGTTAGAGGGCCTACAGTTCCCCCACAGTTCAGCCCCATATAAGGTAGCCCCCCTGGCTTGAGTTTTGTATATTTCAGTAACAGGGGCAGCTGGCTTGAACGTAGCTGTTCCATGTATTTTCATGATTCCCCCCCCCCCCCCCCCCCACCCCCCCCCCCCAGTGTCTGTGTTAACTTCAGACTTGCCTTGGTCAGTTGGGTTTCCCACTCGAGAGGTTCTGATAGTGTAATACCCAGGTACTCAAATGTCCTCACTCTCTCCAGCGGTGTACCCTCTAGCGAGGGATTTGGGCGGGTAGTTTTAGGGGGATTGAAGATCATAAATTTGGTCTTGGTTAAATTGATCTCCATGCCCCTCAAGTTGCAAAATTCTGCAAACCCATCCAAAGTGTGTTGTATGCCTGTTGATGTTTTGGACAGCAACAAAGTGTCATCCGCAAACATCAACGCAGGCCCCTCCCCGTGGCTAGCCTTGTTGCATCGCTATCTTTGACAGTAATTAGATGTCCATTGAGCCCGTTGATGTAAAAACAGAATATGGTAGGGGCAAGCACGCACCCCTGTCGTACCCCCTTTTTGACAGGGAAACGTGCAGAGAGTTCCCCATATTTTCCACATCTTACTTGGGCATAGGTCCCCAAGTGTAGCCTCACTATCGCATCAAGGAGGTAAGGTGGAATCCCAAGGTCGTATAATACTTTCCACAGTTTTTCCCTGGGCACTAAGTCAAAGGCAGACTTCAGGTCGACGAATATGAGATAGAGGCTGCCACCCTCTACACTCACCGTCTTCCAGTAAAGCAGCTGAAGTCTAAATATCTGGTCGACGGTTGATATACTCAACCTGATGCCTGCCTGAAAAGGACTTAGTATCTCCATCTCCTCAATCCAACCCTGTATTTTATCCAGAATAACCCGTCCCATAAGTTTTTGGGTAGTATCTATTAGGCTCATAGGCTTATAATTCGAGGGTTGGAGCGGGCAACCTTTTTTGTGTATGGGGACTATCTCAGCCCCACGCCAGGTGTCCGGGGGATCCATGCCCTTCAAGATGGCATTAAACAGGGCACACAAATACGGGGCCCACATTTTCGGTTCAGTCCGAAAGAGATTCCCTGGTAACTTGTCTAGGCCCGGCGCTTTGTTAGGTTGTCATTTAGCGATGGCACTTTCTACTTCACCCAGGGTAATCTCCCACGCACCTTCCAATCGATACTCATGGAAGGGCTTCAGAGAGACAATTGGAGCACCCACTTCACTCTTGTCAGCGTATAGTGCCTCAAACTGTGCTTTCCAGACTTCGGGCGCTATGTTAGGATCTAGAGCAGGTGGCCCTCCCCTATCCCCAGAACTTATTATTGCCCAAAATGCTTTTAGATCTTTATCATTCTAGGGCAATCCTATTGGCTTCCCACTTCTCCGCTTCCCAATTTGCATTAAACCAAGGATACTAGGAGTCATTATTTTCCCTTGGCTTTCCCACCGGGTAAAATACATCTAGCAATTTTGCCGTTAGCTGCTCATGGATTTTTAGGGGCCTGTCTTGGATCCCTCTTTGGAGGTCTCCTCCTCCTACCACCCCCACTTCAATTAATAATGGTAATGCCTGCTGATATATATTAGCCAGTTTAGGTAGGTATTTGTAAATATGGCACCATTTCACTCTCCGCCTACTGTTGGACAATGTTAGTGCATTTTGCTCTCTATTAGGCGCTGGTAGGGGGTTAGACAGACCCATACTCCCTGATTTTAAGGGCATTACTAAAGCATTATGGTTGCTATCTTGCCTCTGCACTACGTAGAAGTCGAGGACCATATTCCACGTTCTAGTTTCAACCAGGATGTAATCAAGCAGCGAGTTCTGCCCCTCTCTATTAAACGTGAGTTGGCCAGGTCTATCAGAGTTGGTCCTCCCATTGCATGCCCTCAATGAGAGTGCCAGGGTAAGGGAGTTAAGTTGCAAGATCAGTGGCATCCAAGCTTTAACTGGAGGAATCTGTGGATCCGGTATCGACCAATACTGATCCTCCTCATCGGGCTCATCTAGAGTTGAATCAATAAGAGGCTCGAACTGGCAATTAAAATCTCCTCCTATAATCAGTAGGACTTCTGGGTCCAAAGTTGGTATAAGCTGGCCCAAATCCTCTATAGCACTTTATTCTTTCCCATTATGCACAGGTCTGGAATAAACATTAATTAGGGCTATTTGCACCCTTGAGGCAAGTGTTAGGAGAACACTTTGCACGTCGTCGGTATTAGATGGAATCTGCTCGGCTTGAACGCCAAGGTGTGTGCCCACCCAAATGGTTAAACCACCTGATGGTCTCCCCCTCCCCTTCATAATGGCCAAGATGTAAAAGGAAGCAAAACCTACTCTCTGGTATTCTTCCTGGGCCCACGTCTCCTGGAATAAGCAGACATCATACCTGTCTACAAAACATCACCGGGCAGGGCAAACTGTTCTTAATTCCAGCCAGATTCCACGACAGTATTCAAATACTATCTCCCTGTATTCTGGCTCTCCGCTGTACCTCACTGCCCCTATTACCCAGGCCCACGTATCGTCTGGATGCATTCCAAAGGGATTGCCATCTTCCCCACCAAATTCTCCAGTGGAGTCCCTGTGAGCTGCTAAAGATAATGCATCCAGGACACCACCTTCCTGTGTAGTCATAAATGGTGAACCAGAAGATGGAGTACCCTGTGCACAACTCCTCCGACTGAAGGGGGCCCACACAAATCCACTTTTGCCCTCTGTGTCTGGCACAGGATTTTTGAGTTTTCCCTATCCTGGTGCGCTCCTCCCAGGCAGTCCACCTCCTCCAGACATTCATAACTATTGTTCACCCTGATGTTGAATTGGGGGTACCTACTATATAGGTCCCATCTTCTCTCCTTTACGATCTCAGGGCCTGTTTTTTGCAATATCGGAGCTACACTATCAGTTAGTATTTTGTGTTGTTGAGGATAGAAGTAATCTAGGGATCGAAGACTAATACCCGTTGGGGCATTCTGCTGGTTAGTTGGAGTGTGGAGTATATTTCTAACAGAATTAGAACTTTTAAAGTTGATGATAATGCACTCCCCTGCTTCTAGTTTCCTGCGTGTTCCCACCCACCCTACTCTTCGCACCATAATTATTTCTCCTGCTCTGGCATGCTCAAAGTGTTTATATCTTGCAAGCCAAAACAGGCATTTGTTTCTAAGTTCGAGTGGGGTCTCTTTCACGTTGGGTGCAATTGGTGGAGTTCCTGTCAATATGACAACATATGGGGCATATGGGGGTGATTTATGTGGGGTAAATTAGATTCACCAGAAGTAGTCCCAGCAACTTGATGAGCCTGCTCTGACTGCCCCCTCTTGTTGTTGTCAGTGCTTATTGCTGGGAGGTTGGAACGAGTGCTGCATCTTGCAACGTGGGTGCTACACTCTATTCTCTGGACCTCACTGGGGTTGTCATTATTCTTCACCTGTCTATTTCTTCCTGCCCCACCGTCAGATATGATAGATGGGCCCTCCATATTACGTTCTCCCCCTGCTGCGTGTATTAATGGTAGAGTGACCCATCACTGCCACTTCCCATCCCTCCCCTTGTATTCTTTGCGGTAGAGTTAGGCTGTGCCGGGGGCCCCCCCCCCCCTCCCTTTGCCATCACTTTCTCAAGTTTATCTAATCTAGTGATTAGAGGGGCTAGTCCAGTTCTAAGTGTGTCCCTCACTTTGTCATGTAAAGCGACCATTAGGTTGCGTGCCCATGGTGGATAAAGAGTATCTCCACTGGCGGGTTGGTGTATAACCTCTTCAGGATCGTGCCCTGTGCTATCATCCTCCATAACCACATTCTCACCACAGGGTGTTTTTTCCTGGGGCCAGTCTCAGCGATGGACTTGCGTTTACCATTCTTGGGGCAGTTCTGCCTGATCTTCCCTTTCGCAAGACTTTTTTGGGGAAAGTATCCTGGGTGGTCGTCTTGATTTGTAAAACCTCGGACTGTTGTGGGGTAACTACTGGTTTGAGTGGATCCGGTGTTTGTATGAATATATCCGGAGTGAGTGACCACCTTCGCTCTGTTAATTCTATTTCTGAATTGACCACCCCAATCGCCCTCTGTAACATTTTGTCTATTGATGTTTGTGGCAATGGAGGAACAGGACCAGTTTGGTTTCTGATTGGGCCCACCCTTTTCCCTATTTTTCCACTCCGTAACTCTTAATTCGTAAAACCAGTTTAACCCAGAAGGTAGATAGAAGAATTGCACTACCCAATGTAACTTATAACTTTTTCCCCCCTGCTACCCGCGATACAGCAGGCCACAGTTTTTAGCGTGACGCCCCGCAGTCCAGAATTTTGTTTTATGGCCAAAATTTTAGTGTCACATAGCTAATAAAGTGTTAGGCCCTTTTGACCTTATAACACTGCGTTGGGCCCACTAGTTGCTGTCACTGAGTCTATAACTCCAAGTCTATTTGGGGGGTGGGGGGGCAGGAGGCTTAACCGCACGTTGGTGTCGACTGGCCAGGGGGGTGTCCCAGCCCAGCCTCTGACGGGCGCGGATGGGCCCGCCCTTGGCCTGGGCTTTACCCGGGCAGCGCCCGGGCCCGGCGCTGCAGGAGCCTACGAGCGTTTTTGAAGCGCCTCCTGGCGCTTTCGCTATGACATGGTGGTAGGCGTCAGTGAGGGACTGTGGGAGGTGTAGTCCCCTATCGATGGAATGGCGGCACAGCGTTGTGGAGGATTGCTCGTTGCAGTCCCCCCGGGACTGTTCTCTCAGGCAGGCAGGACAGTTGGCAAAAGGAGCTTCACGGGGTGATCTTTGACTATGATAGATTTGGCAGAAGATGTTTTTCCTGTCTTATTTATAAGGTTATATATTACATTGAGTCTCTGCTGCAAGGTCGATCGGAGTAGTTGTCATGAATACCATGGGGTCTGGGGAGCATCCTGCTCTCAAAAGGATTGTAGCTCAGATCTCCCATAACTCTGTGTTAATCGCGATTCCCTCTCTGATGAAGACCTTAACAGATGTTAATGCCCCACAAAGGAATCAAATGCTTCGTTAGGGGAAAAAACAACCCCTTTACAATGAGACTATGGCTTGCTCTGTGCAGTCTGCATGTCTGGCAGTGCTCAGGAAGACTACGCATCCTGCCTCTTGAAGAACTGAAGGACAAAACTCTCTAATGTCACTTCAGTTCCAAGGCTGCCAGCTTGCATTGCACGTTCAAGCTGGCTTGTCTCTCTGCCTCAGACTGAGAAGCCGAAATCCCTGGTCCTTTGTTTATTTTGTATGTTTACATGTAGTTCTTTTCTTCTTAATAGATTGCATACTATGCTGACGGTAACTGAATATAGTGTGTATGCATAACTACAAATTCAAGAGCGTGAGCCGGGTTCACCAGGTGCTTATACCTGGGAGGCAGCCCTTGGGGAGGGGGTCCTCTGGGGAGGGGGTCCCCTGCCCACCGTCGCCATGGTGACCATTGTCTGATGCTTGAGGCAGGCAGGGAGGCAGGCCAGATCTGGTACTTTAATTGCTGTATATTTTTAAACTAAGATCCCAGCTGGGACATGAGATCTCACGGATCCGAGGATCATGGCGAAGGGTGAATAGAAACTACTCTGTCTGATTCTGTGAGATGTTTGGAGCGAGGCGTGCGCGCGATCCCTGTTTTGCTTCCGGGTGGTCCATGATGTGCGTGTATTCTTAACCTCCCCCTTCTCCACTGACTCTCAACTAACACTGCCTGTGTTTTTTTCCTGCAGGAGGGGACGTGGCCCAGTTCGAGCGGGACTTCCTTGATGCTCACAATGCATACAGGAGTCGGCACAACGTGCCCCCTCTACAACTTAGCCGGGACCTGTGCCGCTCAGCCCAGGCGTGGGCCGACAAACTGCTGTCCATCCGCACCCTGGAGCACAGCGGGGGCGACCATGGCGAGAACCTCTTCTACAAGTTCAGCTCCAGCGCTCGCGAGATTCCAGGTAAGGAGACTTTTCCCTGTGTGTTGTGTGACTAGTACATTCGAAGCAGGGACTGCAATCGAGCAGGACACCAAGGGCTTCCTGTAATGCCACAGGTGCATGCTGGCCCTGCCCTGTGCTCCCACATGTGTTCCACACAACAGTACCACACATCTGCCACAGATGTTTAGAGCTGTGTGTCGACTTTATACCATAGTGGCACTTCCTTTTCTGGAGCTCGGGTTTTGTGATTTACAAATTTAAAAACGTTCTGAATTTTAATATGATGTTTACATTTTTTTCCTTATTTTTCTCACGTTTCTTTATTATGTTTGACACTGGGTTTTTTTTTTTTTAGAAGGGCGATTATAAACATCTGTGAACAAACCCAAGAAGGTACTGCCAGACACATTTCTTAAATGAGTAACAATATATTGAATCGTGTATCCTCACCTACACTTTAATACAACAGTGACATTTCCCCCAGGTATTTATTGATCGTGAAGTGGGCATCCCTCCGTAAGGGCTCCGAGGGCATGGGACCTCTGATGAAAGTCACTGCGTTCGCGCATTGCATGTTGGGGGTTCGTCATTTTGTCTCTTAGGTTGGAATGAGTGGCTCACTGATATTCAGTCCACCTTTTCATCTCAAACTTTCATTTTTCTTCGCACACTTTTCCAACTTAGCCTGCCACTTTGCTTCACCTGAGAGCAATGGAGGCTCGAGGAATCGAAAGATGTTGAAGATGTAGTGTGATTGGTGGGGCCCTTGGCTAGCGCAGCACGAGGAGAGCCGCCCGGATGTATATTCATTCATGTATTTTCATGGTTTAAGTCAAGACCCTGCACTGGTTCGTTGACAGAGTTTAGCCTTGTATTGAGGTCGGTGGGAGGACAGGTTGGAAAATCCTGCACCAAACTGGTGTATGTGTGGCAAAAGGCAGACAGAGGCATGCTTATGTTAAAGTAAATGTGAATGTGCACTGTACCCAGAAGTGGGGGACAGAAGGGACTCGAGTTAAAAATTGCGGTGTGGGATTGAACAACTAGGGCACACTGATGGTTAAGTAGGGGTCCTTGGGTGCTGCAGCCCAGACCAGAGTTGTGGATGGGGGAAGCGACCTAGTATTTATTTCTATGGAAGCAAGCGTATCCACATATTCCAGATTGTGTCAAAATGTGTGGGTGAGGCAGTATGGTGTTGCCTTTAAGTTTATACTTTATGAGATCATATTCCTTGGATATATCTGAACACCTGCATTTGTATGCTTTGGTCAGAGGACAGCAAAGCATATTGTGCTGTTCTGTTGCTTTAAAGCTAGGGTGGGCAAATGGCTGATATCCACCTTTGCTACGAGTTTGAAAGATTCAACATTTTACGTGTGTACTTTCTCATGTTTTTAGGTTTTATCAGTGTTTGAGGGTAATGGCTGTCTGTGCCTAGGCGTCAATATCAAATAATCCTACTGAGATTCTACTGTCTGCTAGAAACTTGATTGATGGCAGTGTGGCATCTGGTGATGGAGATTTATATTGTTGTGTGGTAGGTACAACCACTGCCAGGTGCGAAGGACCAACTAAGTGCATAATAGAGGTCAGGATGGCCTGTACCCACACTCATCAGCTGGACTCGGTGACTCACTAGGCATATTATGGTGCTCCTGGTGTTCATGTTCATTGTGCTCAGTTATCACCAGAGACCTTCACACGCTAAAGTCTGATTACATCTATCAGCGAGGATATCGCTTCTCACCAAGTGACCATCAAACTTCGGAGCTAGCTTCCTTCACCTAGATGTGCAGGCCATATCTCTTCACCTATGCAAAATGGCAAACTAGGACTTCACTTGTTATTCTCCTACGCCCCGTGCCCCTCTTCCTCTGGGTACTGCCACATAACAGGGTCTAAATTATTGAGCAAGATTTTCGGTGGCATTTGTCTGACCATCTACTGTGTACAGCCCCTTTCCAGATCTATCATTGCCATTACTATGGGCTATTTACTTAACAGTGGTGTCTCCAATGCCTCTTTCCTTAACCTTTTGCCCATAAAATATTCTCACTACAGCCAATATTCCTCCGTACCTCCCTCATGTCCTAACTGAAGCAGTATGAATCTGGGTTGAACCACTTTCTTGATGCTGCCCTGGCATTTACATCTGTAGTTGGCTGGCTTGGTATATGGTGCACACTTATTTAACTGACACACCTTGCACTAGTCCAGACAACCAACCCATATGGTGATTTCAGTAATTTGGATAGAGAAGGGTAGGTGGCGGGATTGAAGAGGGAAAGAGGTTTGTATTTATATAGCGCTTGCTACCCCTAATGGGATTTTGAAGTGCTTTTTTGGCGAGTAGCACGCTACTCTGGAACCCATAAGGATTTGTGTTGAATTAGTATGGTGAAACATGAAAGTAATTTAAGTGGTGGATATCTTAGTATTTGGATTGAGAAGGGTTGGGGAGGAGTACAAAAGAGAAAGGTTTGCATTTATATAGCGCTTGTAACTCTGAAGGGGTGTTGAAACGCTTAATTGGCGAGTAGCACGCTACTCTGAAACCCATAAAGGATTAGTGGTGAATTAGTATAGTGGAATACGGAATTTGAGAAGTGAACATATTAGTCTGTTATTTTGATTGAAAAGGATAGTGGAGGGGTAGACGAGTGAAGGATTTTTTGTTTTGGAGGTCATAGCAGTAAAAGGAGGCTTTTGGGTGAGTAAAAAGGGGTTTTGGAGGGGAAGAGTCGGAGGGAAGAGTTTAGAAAGGTATGTTTAGTGGAATCGGTATAGTAAAAAGAGGTGTCAGATGATGCAAGGAGTTGTAGAGTAGGGGGGAGTCTAGAAAGGGTTATTTTAGGGATCGTAGTAGTGGTATGGGCTTTGGGATAAATGGGAGAGTGGATGTAGAGGATATATTGATAGAGATAGAGATATAGATCCATAAGTACACTGAAAGTATATAGATGCATAAAGGCGGTAAGTATATATAAATAAAATATTTTGATACAGGTACAGGATGAGAATTAGGGTAGTCATGGGTAGGGTGGACATGCCTTTTTTAGGAGAAAATGAACAAACACACAGATCCAAGTACATGAAAGGTACATAGATGCACAATGGAAACAAGTACATGTAGACCAAAGTTGATTTTTTTTCCCCAACACAATTATTCTACAAGTTTATGCAAAGCAATACACAAAGATAGGTACATATCTATAGTGAAAATAACTGCTTATATACAGAAGGATATGCTGTAAATTTCTGTTTGCGTATACTGCTTATGTGGGGAAGAGTAGTTTTCTGAAGATAAGGTGGTTGTCGGTGGATCTTATGTTGGGAGGAAAAGAGTTCCATATGTTGGCTGCTTGAACAGAGAAGGATGTGCCACCCATGCTTTTTTTCTTGTATCTTGGGATTTTGAGGCTAGATGCCCCTCTAGAGCAGAGGTTCCTTTGTTGAGTGTGTTTGGTGATTTTATTACTTGTTAAGAACAGACCCATTCCATGTATTGCTTTGTGGGTGATACAAAGTAGTTAGGTACCCAGCAACCCCACGGAGCCTGTGTGCAGAGTGGGAACACAGCTGTGTGCCCAATGGCAGACAATGGATAAGTTGCAGTTGCAGTCTTGTAGAAAGACCCTTCCTGGAGGACCCCGAAGAAACCCCTTGGGCGATAGAAGGTTGGACATCCACCCCACCCGTAAATGCCCCAGGAACCAGGTTACCTGCACCAAGAAAGCTGGGTGCATAGGGGTGAAGTGACATTAGAACCTCACATAAACGACAATGTGAGACTTTGAAGAAGATGCCTCTGGAGAAGACTGTGAAGGAGTCCAGTGGAATCCAGGGTAGATTCTCGAAGTGAAGAACCTGCAAGCAGAGGGGACAGGGTCTATGTCACTCAGTGGTCACCAGAAGGCACAGAGACACAATGCCCACCAATATTGAGAGGTTCAGAAGAGACAGTGCTGACCTTGTCGCTACAGCTGTGAGGAACCGGCAGTGCTGAGGAAGACCAGGAGCTGTGCACGAGCTGTCCCATGTCAGATGTCGGTGTCTTGGTGGTCAGTGTCTGGCAGGAGCACCAACAAGCCTTGGTAACTGCAACTGGCTGGGTGAATGAAAAGGAGCAAACATTGGGACCAGCAAGGTCCAAGGGATTCACCAAGAACAGGAGAGTAGAAGCAGGTGCCAAGCAAGAAGGGGAGCCCACTAAACAAGGGAAGATCCTCAGGGGGACTCGCAGGCTGAAGGCACAGGAGTCGCAAGAGCACCTCAAATAGCTCACCAAAGTCAGAGACCCACGATGCAGGAGATACAAGGAGGACTCTGTTTGTCAGGAAGTGATGTGCTGGAAGCTGGAGCTTCTTGTAGCCCAAAGATCTCTGGAGTGCAGAGCCAACTAACCAGGCCAACTGCAAGTTGATGCATTGCACAGGGGTTTGGTCCCAGCAGCACCTACGAGGGACAGTATCCTCCAAATTGCAAAGAAGACTGTTCTGGCCTCTCGGGAGCCACAAAATACCCACCTGTGTTGCTGAGCCTCGGTATGTCCATGGGATGTCAGGAGCAGCAGACTGGTCAGCTTTGTTGTCTTGCCTGCAGATGCAGGTGAGGGACTCCTTCACTCCAAGGAAGTTTTCTTTGGGTGTCCTTTTCAGGGCTGGACTGTCCGTAGCGGGCACAGGGAAATCCCCTGGTGCACCGCACGGGTGCGGTGCCGGTTTTGCTGCATAAAATTCGGCCCTGTAGCAAAATCGGCCGAAAACCGGCCCTGACAAAGCGCTCTGCCGAGGGAGGGATGGGGAGGGATGGGGGGGGGGTTAATCGGTAGCCGCCCAGCACTTTGCCAGGGCCGGTTTTGGTTTTTGGTTCCCTGTCCGCCCCTGGTCCTTTTTGACCAGAGCTCCTTTGGAGAACCTGGAGAAAGCACAGACTCAGAAGACGCAAAGAAGATTTGAAGAACAGTGAGACCAGGATCAGAAGGAGTCTTACTTGAAGAAGTCTCGGTTCCAATCGAAGTCCAACAAAGTTTAAGTGTCCAGACGATTGAAGAGTGACTTAGTTTCAGGATTGAGACAGGTCCCATGACAAACCTGAGGACCCGCCCACAGGGGAGTCCTTAAGTACCCTAAGGAAAGGGTTGGGACGACACAGGGGTCCCTCCCAGAGGAAGCACTGGCAGAGGGGAGGATACTCCCCTGTCCTTTGTCCAGTTTTGTGCTAGAGTGGTAGCCAAAACTGTAGTATGCAAGGAGGGCACCAAATGTGCTCTTCAAAGCAGTCTGGGGGAACTGGCCACTAAGTGCTGCCTGGGAGTTGGTCACACCTCCCTGTGACAGGAAACCTATTGTTCTACCTTTTCCTGCTCGAGCTCCACTCAGCAGCAGGAGTGCATAATCATGTCTGTGGTGAGCAGCAACACTAGCTCACTGGCTCACTGGCAGATGCTGAAATGCTGTTACCGGGTGTACAGAGAGGTCCTCTAAGGAGCCCCCCAGTAGATGGATCCTACTTCCAGCATCAGAATCCGTGTTGGCGTATGACTTCAACATGTTTGATACAAAACATGACCGGGTTCAGTACAACCATTAAATATTTAGACATCACATAATAACTGATGTGCACTATATGTCTTAAAATGGCTGACCGCACTTACGAAGCCTGGAGAATTAACTTTGCGGTTTGTAGGGGTATCCTGCCTATGCAGGGTCACCCTGAAATTTGTAACCATGCACCTGCCATCAGGACTGAAGAACCTGCTATAGGGGTGACTTATAGGTTTTAAGTGCAATGACCTCAGACTTAAGGAAATTATATGTATTGTAAGTGATGCTAGCACCAACTCACACGGGCTGCAATGGTAGGCGTTTAGTCACATTTTAAGTAGACTCCCATGGGTGGCATAATATATGCTGCAGCCCAAAGGAGACCTCTGGTGTTCCTATGCTCTGGGTACCCTAGTGCCATATACTAGGGCCTTATAAGGGTAAACCAGTAGCCACTTTGGATATACCAAAGTACACTTCATGTCAATTATGGGGAGAAAGCACAGATGCTGGGGTTCTGATTAGAGGAATCCCAGCAAACTACGTCAAAACCACACAGATTCCAGGTAAAAAGTGGGGTTGACCATGAAAACAGATCCTACTTTGCTACAGCATCCACATCTCTGCATCACTGAAGCACTCTGAAAGCATCAATAGAGTGATATTGCATTTCAAATCTAATGTACTCATGATCACATAGATCACTTTTAACATTATCCTGCTTGTGGTTTTTGGTCATCGCACTTAGATTGCTTCAGAACAGCCTGGTTCAGTGGTGTCACAGCTTCTCCTTACCATTAAGCAACCTTGCACAGCCCACAAGAGGGCAGTGCTTTCATAGTGGGTAGGACAGTTTACAGAATAGAGTTTTTATAATTTTCTGTTGGCGAGTGTCTTTCTTTTGTTATGGTATTTTATGCAATCTTAAGAGCATTTGTATAACACATTCCCTCCACCGGTATAGTCCTGAAGTGCATTGGTAATCTGGGCCCCTCTACGGTTTTGGGATTGTCCTTCACTAGAGCCAGCGGTTTGCTTATAATGTAGTTGGTTGTGTTCGTTATTGTAGCCACCAAGCAGTAGTGGAGTGAGTTCGAGGCATTATGGGTAGCAGATGACAAGGCCAAATACAATCCTGGGCTGATTCTTGAACAGCAGAAGATGGCTTCCTGCAAACAGTGATCCTCTTGCACCAGGGCGGTTCATTGAGCACCGGACAGCAGCGCTAATTAGAAACCTTTACATGTGTTATGTTTGCTTTAAGCTATTTCTGTTTCAAATGCTTTATCAAACGGCACGGTGGCGTACGTCTTCATTTTGTGCTGGCATAAGTGTATTTATTTGCGTTGACACGGAGTAAGGGGCAGTCGTTGGAAGATGGGGTACAACCTTCATTGCCATGATATTGAGAAATAGCTATCAAGAGCCTCCTGTGTTTCTGCCACAATACCCCCTTTTTAGGTTTTCACCGTTGTGTGGAAGATCATCCTTGTTATCGAACTGTGGTTTGACATCCCTTAGGCGGTGTCTTGTTATCAGGTGCTATAGACACAAACATTGTGACGGATGGGCAGACACCACTGGACACCTCCACTCTGGATCGTTACCCTGAGGAGACGCGTTGCAAGATGTGTTCTCGACCAGTCCCAACTAGCGCCTGGTTAATGTCACCCCTGTCTGGACCTTCGACTGAACATGTGTTGAGACAGGACGCTTGCAGTGACTCAAGCTCGTTGAGACTGCAGCCAGTGCTATTGCAAAATCATTTCCTGAAGGATGTAGTTGATAGTGTATATTAATGCTCTATTTATTAATTATGAATCAATTCATCTGAGGAGATGTGCTGTTTAGGTATCTCCTACCTGAATGGAACATCTATGCTATAAAACCTATTATGTTGCTCGAGTTGTTTGGGTCTCTGGTCTTGGCCTTTTTTCAGCCTTACATCTCTCAGGTGGGCTTTATACTGTGTCAGATTGCTCCAGACTAAATAGCTAAAAATCACTGCCAACTTCAGAAAATTAAAACCTACCTAACAAACAACCGACCACAGTATTCCTTTGTTCTGAGTCATTCATTCATTCTTTCCCCATCCCTATAGTGCTTAGAGGCATCATACAAGCATGTCCAAGCACCCTTGCAGAGCAAATGAAGGGCAGTGCCATCTCTCACACCAGACAGTGGCAGAACTTGCCTGGGTGTGTCATTCAGAATGTCTAGTTCCTCTGCTGTTCATGATGAGATCCATAATATGCTTCCACAGGGCACGTCATGCCCCTCTCTACCAGTCACCAGAGTGCAGTTCAGGCAATCCTGTGGGTACCCAGCCATAAACCGGTCCAATAGGACAGTGCGACATCCAATGGAACTCAAATGGTGTTGGGGCTCTAGAAGGGAAGCTTACATAACATAACCTTGTATGTTTGTCTTTTTGTTTCCTAGGAAACGAAGCGGTGGATTCGTGGTACAGCGAGAACAAGAACTATAACTTCAAAAAGCCTGGATTTCGGGGAGATACAGGTATAGTCTCTGCATCTGACCATGCAAGAAATTAAAGTTGTTTTGAGTGACAGCTAGATTTTACTTTGAATTTATGTTCTGTACCTGGCAAGTGAATGGTCCCAGGCTTCAGTGACACGGGTACTGCCCGATCACTAGTAGGTGTGTGTTTCAAAAGTGCAGAATGCATGGGTTTTGGTGATACTGGTACTGTGTTGCCTTCCACTCTTGAATATGTGCTTGAAATGTTAACAGTTTATTTTTGTGTCACAAAGGTCCTAGCTTTTAAGATATCTAGAGGATTGATTTTCACAGGCTAAAAATAAAGGCTGTGTTTTTTCTTCAGTGTCCAGCCGGACCTAGAAGTATTTATTTCAAAAAATAGTAAGGATAGGTAGAATAAAGCGAAAACAATTCGCACATCAATAACTGGGCACAAGCCTGTACCAAGTCAAAGGAAAACAATACAAAGGAAAGACAAAGAATTCACAGGCAAACAAGGAGAACAGGGTGGCTTATAATACAATGCAAGAAATTCTTGAATAAGCACAAACCCACAGTAACTGCCGAGAAAGTTAAAAATCATACAACAAGCAGTACTGTAAAACAGTCGACGAACGTTTCGATCCCTATCTCCAATAATACAGTGGGATCATCTTCAGGACTAGAGTTTGACTTTGCCTGATTTGTCAAGTGAGCCTGTAGGGTATAAACAGGAAGAGAAAGAAAAAGAAAAGTTTCTGTACCAATTATTTACAGAATGAGTGCTAAAAAGGCTAAAGTGCTCGTCAACAACCAGTATTGTCATGCAAAATGCAACATGTGCACATGCAGTTGAATCCAAAGGGCACGGATCGCACTGTGCTCGTGTTTGGAGTGCGAGAAAAGGCTTACCGCGTTCATTTTGTGGCATTAGTGCTTAGTGGCGGGAATATAGTGTTGAGTGAGGATTTATCGTAGTGATTGATGCCTGGGGTGAATTAAGGGACCCAGTATGAATGGGTAATTACCACGAGCTGTGCTGGGTGGGCCAGTCGTGGTTGAACAAGGCTTCAATGTTAAACAGTTCCGGTTTATAGTTGATGCCTGTATGGAATTATTAAGGTCAATATTAGCGTATGGCACATAAGTGGCAATTAGAAGAATTCAAATTGAAAACCCATAATTACCGGGTGTCGATTCAGTGGAATGAAATGTTAACGGTGCAGCAACAGCACTACAATATCTAGCCCCATTTTTAGGTTTCCCCTGGCGTCCGCTGCGCAGCAGCGTTCACGCAGGCGAAAACTTTTGAGAAGAGTATGGTGCCTTTGTCACGCCTCTCACTTCCATTGGCTAGCTCCATAAATGGAGGCTAGCCATTGGAAGTGATATCTGTCCGTCATGGTCCGAGGCGATTCGTGGGCGTTCCGGCGAGGTTTTTCTCATCCTGCCCCTTTTCTCACGTCATGCGGCTGTGGGCATGTGTTTTATTTTTTTCTCCCGTGATGTTTCCGTCTTTTTTGGAAGTGCCTTTAGCCGGAGTGGTCGGCGAGATTTACGTTGCCAGGAAGTTGTTGTTATTTTCAATCAGGTAAGCAGCATTTTGTTTATAATTTGGCTCTGTGTTGTGAATGTTTGTGTTTGCACAGTATGCTTGTAACAGATATTTTTTTTATTTGAGATTTATTTTGGCTCGTCTTTTACTCGTCTCGTGTATCCCGTCTTATGTCGTCTCCCCTTTGTGTGTCTCGTTGCTGTGTTTGTGCGTGTATCCTGTCTCGTCTATCCCGTCTCATGTTGTCTGTTTGTTTGTTTTACGTTTTTAGGTTTCGCCTCAGTGTGCCTGTTAACCCGCCCCCCCTCCCGCTGTCCGTGAGCCCGTTCACCCGCCCCCTCCCGCTGTCCGTGGGCCCGTCCTACCCCAATGAAAAGGTAGCAAATGCGTCCACTTCGCATTGAAGCGGGAAGCAGGGAAGAAAGGGAGTTGTTTGACTTGGTGTCTGTTGTGGCAGCTGCTGGCTACCATCAGCCCCGCAGAGCTGCAGTTGCAAGCATCCATGTTGTCTGGTTGTTTGTTTTACGTTTTTAGGTTTCGCCTCAGTGTGCCTGTTAACCCGCCCCCCCTCCCGCTGTCCGTGAGCCCGTTCACCCGCCCCCTCCCGCTGTCCGTGGGCCCGTCCTACCCCAATGAAAAGGTAGCAAATGCGTCCACTTCGCATTGAAGCGGGAAGCAGGGAAGAAAGGGAGTTGTTTGACTTGGTGTCTGTTGTGGCAGCTGCTGGCTACCATCAGCCCCGCAGAGCTGCAGTTGCAAGCATCCATGTTGTCTGGTTGTTTGTTTTACGTTTTTAGGTTTCGCCTCCGTGTGCCTGTTAACCCGCCCCCCCGCTGTCCGTGAGCCCATTCACCCGCCCCCCTCCCGCTGTCCGTGGGCCCGTCCTACCCCAATAAAAAGGTAGCAAATGCGTCCACTTCGCATTGAAGCGGGAAGCAGGGAAGAAAGGGAGTTGTTTGACTTGGTGTCTGTTGTGGCAGCTGCTGGCTACCATCAGCCCCGCAGAGCTGCAGTTGCAAGCGTGACACCCGTTGACGAAGGGGCACTGGGCCTCTCTTCCGGTGGTGTTCGCTTGGTACAGTGATGGTGCTCACAAGACGCTCAGACGTAATAGCATCTCTCTGCCTGGCTGGTCTCCCTCCCTCGCCGAGCAGTGCCTAGATTCCGTTCGGCACGGCTGATTAGCTGACCACCAGCCAATACGAAGGGGCTCCTGCAAATAGTATCCAATAGCGCACGGTTCAGGAAGGGTGCACATCAGAGCAGCCAAGCACACCAGCAGGGGCTTATTTACGCCAGGACCCGTGGGCATGAGGGGTCAACTTCACCTCCATTAGTGCCATTGTTTTATTACAAATGTATGTGAGGGGGCCCATTTTCTTCCTTAAACTAGTGCCCATGAAGCTCTTTCTACATCACTGCCCTCACACCCTTGTTGACAGTCTGCCAGCCCTTCTTTCCATTTCATGGATTGCCTCTTCCGGAAGCCCCACTGTCCATGATGCCTTCATCAAGCCAGGGGCCCGGGTAGAACAGTGACCCTGCAGACAGAGGCTCCAGGTTCAAGTGCCGACTGACCACATGGCCCAGTCTCAATCCGTGTACACAGACCACCAGGATCGGACTGGCCCGATTGGCTGGTCTGACAGATCAGTATAAGGGCCGTTTTTTTTTTAGAAGTTTGTATGCCTATTATGGCGTGATGGGTACATTTTTAGCGATGATCCCCTGCTATTACAACACACATTGGCCGCAGACAACACAGATGCATGCATGGAGCCTCCCATACTTTTTTAAAGAACAGACCAATGTTGCTTTCCTTCAATTTATGATTTTGTGTACACACTTCTTATATTCTTTCCATGAGGCAGTCAAAAGCATTTAAAGTGATTTTCAGTCCGTAGAATAGACTGCACTTTTTTTGTAATGTTCAGGTTAGCACTGTTGTGATTCTGCTACAGTAGTTTGTAAAAAGAGCTTGTACATTTTGTATATTGCCTATTCCTTCTGCATTTTCATTTGTTATACTTTGTAGGTTTCGCCTGGCGTGTGGGGGGGGGCTCTGGGTGTGTGTGTGTGGCTCTGGGTGTGTGTGTGTGGCTCTGGGTGGGTGTGTGTGTGTGGGGCTCTGGGTGGGTGTGTGTGTGTTTGTGGGGCTCTGGGTGTGTGTGTGGCTCTAGGTGAGTGTGGGGCTCTGGGTGTGTGTGTGTGTGGGGTAAGCATGGGCGGAAAATCCGTTTCGCTCGCGGATTTTGCGGATTTTCTGTAAATTCGCAATCCGCGAGATTTGCGAATCTCCCGCAAAATCCGCGAGCAGCGGATTTTGCTCGCACTGTTCGCACTGTTCGCGTGAGTTCGCGCCCCGCGAATAAGTGCAAAATTGCAGAAATACGATCTTAGCAAAACTGAAACTACTTACCAGGTTCAAAAGTTCAGGCTCATCATTAGTAGCCATTTCCTGTAGTGCTTCCTGAGGGGCCCCTCCAGAGTTCAGTTGCCAGTTGAAACTATGATGTGACCCTGCTCTGAACCTCAGAATAGTTACACATATGCCACAAAGGTCCTGAATTACAGCTAAGGGAGACAAGCAGGAGCCAGGCTGGAAGTTCAAATCCATTAATCAGCCCCTAATTCATTATTGTCAGTTGGGGCAGGGCAGGTGTTGTAACTAATTTTGCAACAATGAAAGCACTTAGCAAGTGCAAAAGATCACTAATCAGGAAGCACTAAGGAAGCAGGTGCCAGCTAAAAAAATATTCTGTGACACATTAATCAGCCCCAAATTAATTCAGGTCACTTGAGGCAGGGAAGGTGTGCTTGCGTTGCCACAATAATGTACACTGACTGGACAACCAGAGGGTGCTGTGATGAAACAGAGGGTGGCATGGGTGGGCCAGAGGGTGGCATGAGTAGTCAGAGAGTGGCAGTGGTGACAGAGAGTGGCAGTGATGAAGAAGAGTGTCCCAAACAGGCTGGACACGTAGAAACAACAAGTTCGCGAAACTTGCGACCCGACAGGTAAGTTCGCAATTTGCGACATTGTACAAAACCCTCGCGAACTGGCAGAAACCCGTGCAAACACACAAAAAAAAATCCGCAAATTCGCGAGAATTCGCGGATTTTGCGGATTGCGAGTTTGCAAATCCGCAAAATTCGCGAACGCGAGATTCGCAAAATTCGCCAATGCTTAGTGTGGGGGGGCTCTGGGTGTGTGTGGGGCTCTGGGGGTGTGTGTGGTAGTAATTGCTGTCTGCTGAGCTCGTCCGTAGGGTACAATAGGTCTCACATTGCGAGAGATTAAGCTAATGGCAATATAAATGACAAAACCAACACATAAATTCAAATTTTGCCATTTACAATGCCAATAGCTCTAACTTTTCCAAAGGCGAAACCATTGCATTGTAAATGGTTGTTAGCACTGCAGTCCAGGGAAAGTAATTTAGGTGGGTCAAAACTGCCAAAACACACACCTGTTGCATCTCATCGCTTGCTTGCAATTGTGTCTCACTTAATTCATGAAAAAAGGGGAGAAAGGATGTTGCTGTAGATGAGCGTGGGTTCCCCGCACACTTGCTCAAACCTTGCACCCTAGAAAGTAGGGTCTTGTTAAGGCAAGTCAGATGATGGTTAAGATCTGATAACTGTGTTTTTTGGCAAGATTACAAACTTTTGCATAAACTTGTCCTGTATTTAGGTTTTAGGCCAGCTGTTGACGGTGCTAAACTGGGGATGTTACTTTCTCCTAATCCTCAACAGTGCTTAAATGACAAACAAAGGTTTATTTAGTAGCCCTCCACAGGCCTCACATAATGCAGGTTTGCCAAATACCAGGCCTTCCCACTTCTGATTCTGCCCCTGACTCTTTCTTCTACTACCCTGCACTTCCTTTCTCTTTATGTCACTCTTGCAGATTCTTTATTCATCCTTGTAATTCTGTACCTATTTCCACTTTTTTCTTAGGTCAAAATATAATGGTGAATGATAAGTACTGTCTCAAAAAATGAGTGCTGGTGCCCAGCACCTGCAACCACCGGCACACATTAAGTACTCACACTCTAATGTATTGTGAGGTTCCGATGTTCATCAGTAAAAATCTTCAAGCCATTAGTGCGATATTTTAACTTTCTCATGTAGCAGATTATAGGACTGTGTTTTGCAGGTCCAGAAATTGCCACCCCACCTTACAATTCACTTTGTCCTGAAAGCAGCAATTTCCAGTGTTTTGTAAAGACAGCAATTACAGCCCCTCTTCAAAGAATAGGCGAGCAGGCCTGAAGTACCAGCGATCAGTACGAAGAGGATGTAAGTGCTGGAAAAAGGGAACCATTTCTTTGAGACCGACTGAGGCCTGAAGAAACGGTCTGTCAGAGCAGCGTCAGCCAGGTGTTTGATTGTTCTACCTTTGACCCAAGAAACATTAAAGGTATTCGCAGAATAGGTTCAGAAAAACACAGCCCCGTGTGTCACCATGTGCGTGCTCCTGGGACCAGTGTGTAATCTGCAGGATGCAAGGAATCTCGACTTCATCTTTGCGAGTACAATATAAAGAGCATCCCTTGTGGGGCTAATAGAATTCCATTGTGCGTTATACAAATACATTTAGTGTTATTTACAGCTGTAGGGTTCACGAAAGAGGATGCTAACCAGTGTTCGGGCAGAAGGAATTCGAAGAAATGTCCTGTGTATACATCACTTCACTCTGAAGTGGTACAGAGCACAAACCGTGATGACGAAATAGGTAGGAAGGGTTGTTAATAACTTTCACTTAAATCCACAGGAGCAAACAAATAAGGGAAATAAATCGTAGGCTAATCTTGAGTGTATTCTGTAAAGGTGGGATCGCTCTTTCTCAGGACATGAGAATGAGGTAAACATAGAATTTAAATCCGGCGATGCATAGGTCTGTGTGGTTTCTGGCATGGAGGGTCATGTTCGTAGTAATTTCCCACACTGAAAAATAATTGAAGATGTCTGCTACGGAATTAATTGTAAGTTGCATTTATATAGCGTTTACTAGCCCTGGCGAGGCGTTGAAGCGCTTTTTCGGCGAATAGCACACTACTCCGGAACCCAAAAAGGATAAGTGGTGAATTGGTATGGGGAGACGTGAAATTAGTGGGGCTGCTGTCTATAGACCAGCAAGTTGGCAAGCCAACAGCTGCTCACTGCTCTTATAATTCAAATGTGCCCCCTCTGAATAATGTGATGCGGGGCTTAGAGTGTGAGTAAGAAAGGCCTCCTGGCCATCTGCGGAGGCATTTGGTTGAGCTGGGATGGGAGTGGGAGATCCCCAGTGACAGAGGTTTTCATTCCACACGTCCCTTTAGAGTGAGGCTGAAGATGGCCGGGTACCAGTCCGCTAGGGATGCTCAGGCCTACCGCTATGAACAACAACTCCGGGGAGATATTGAATCCACTACTGGAAAGAGCACACTGTGTGTCACAGTTTGCACAATGAGCTGTGACAGAGCCTTGTTGCTTCACCTGCACTCGAATGAGCTTCTTCCTTCCAAAATGTATTCTGCTAAATCAGACAGCACAATTGTGGATGTGTTTGTTCGTGGGAGAGGCTGTAAAATGTCTAAACTGAGCTGAAGTGTAAACCGGCAGCAGCGGAATTGTGGTGTAAATTACAAATCCAGGCATGAACATACGTCATTCTTTGCACACACTGCATACCACCGACCCTCATTAAGTGCAGAAGCACAGCAAGTACTAAAGAAGCAAGCACACACTCTAATGAAGCGTGGAAAAATAGGGATGAGCAAAGAGACTGTACCAATAGAATTCACTGGCTCTGTAAGGATCGAAGTTAAGTGTGATTCATAGGAGATGTTTGAAAGGTTGGAAGGAATCAAGAGTTGTGCACATGGCGGAACAACGAGGAGGCACCTATCACCTCCCAACTTTAGACCATTACATGAAAGCATGTTTGTCAGTGGCAGCCAATGAACTTTCAAAGTAGTGGGACTTTAGGGCTGAGGTAATCGTGAGTTTACCTTATTCTCAAAAAGGCCTAATATTAAATCTTTTGCTCATAATTTGGACAAAATATCCTGCAATGTTAAGAGTTTGGGGGATTTTATAATCCTTTTGGTGTACTGTCTTTTTTGTGTCTATTAAATTCTCTGTTTTATCTTTGTACATGTTATTACATCTTCTGTACGTTTCTATACAGATTGTGGAGTATAGAACATTGAAAACATATTTTAACTGCTCATTCAAGTGTGTGACTAAAATATAATAAATTGGAAACTTGACAATATGATGCACTCATGAGTTCTTTTTGAACGTTCCTAGGTCACTTCACTCAGATAGTGTGGAAGGACTCCAAGGAATGTGGTGTTGGCATCGCGTCTGATGGCAAAGGTCTCTTCTTTGTGGTTGGCCAGTACAGTCCAGCAGGAAATATCACCAACCCAGGCTACTTCGAGAAGAATGTCCAACCAGCAGTAGCATCTACCAGCAGCAAACCTACCCAAGATAATGATAAATCATCTAGTGGTAAGAAGAAATGACCTTGGTCCAATCTAGAAGAGGGCATTGCAAGCTAAAATCTTAGCCTATCTTTGGCAATTCTGCTGGTGTTAGTCAGACAGCCCAATAAGAGAATAACTGCAACAAGAGAAGAATTACAACAGCACAGTAGGAGAATAAATTGTTCGGTTCACATGTCGAAGCAGCTTATATTTTTTCTTGCTGGTGAATTTGTATAAAAAATTCTGTGTAAGAGAATGCAAAGTGCAGGCTGGGATATACTAGTTTGTGAGTTCTATTTGGGGCAAGATGTATGCTTTCTTCATGGAATGGGAACAACATGTTCAGGTGCATGTTCATATTTAGTGTCTGGTTAATGTTGTAACATTCTATACCTCAGGTAGTCCTTATCTACCCCTTCCCGTCTCCCAGATGGCGCTGAACATGCACTGTAACACATCTTGACAGTCTTCGCAAAAAAGCATTATATGCATTGACTATCCATGTAAGACATAATATATCTCCCCACAGCAGTCAATACTGCAGACCTGCAAATTATCCAAAAAGTGCAGCCCCCCTCTTCCTTGGTCTAAGCATCTGATTTCAGCACCCCAGCACTCCATTTGAGAAGTGAATTTACTTTAAATTTCTCCACTCAGTGAGTCTGGGTATTTTATGTACCTGAATTCTCTGTCGGTGAGTTCATACCAGAAGCCCTTTCCCATTCCCTGGTACTAGGCTGTACTACTCAATATCACGGATATGAATATCCTGATAAGAATATCGTGGACAAAATAATGAAGGCCAAAATATCTAAAGGTAAGTGCATTTAGAGGAAGTATAGATTCACTATTCATAACTCAACATCTACGTACCTTGAAGATATGCCTATCGTCAAGGTATTTCTATGTGAAGTACAGTATAGAAAATCTATACTTACCTTTCGATATTTTGGTATGAGTTTTTAGTTCTTGACATGTCCATACCTCGCTATTCTATCTTTGATATTCACGGGTTGCACCCTGGTACCTGCCTCCTGTATTCCTCTGTACCAGAATGTTCAAATGGTAAAACCAGGCACCTGTTGTTTCCCTACCACCTGTGGGCTCACTGTTATCACCTTATATATTTCACATCTTTGCACTCCCTTGGCTGAATATCATGAAGCACCATGAGTTGTCGCTCTTTTCCTACATGGATAATACTATGTTACAGTGAGAGTGACCGTAGCATGAATCATCACATCACTATAAGCTTCTGCTTTGTGTCGACAAGTTGATGGTGGACAGGTAGCTGCAGAGAAAAACATTTAAAACTACAATATATTATTTGTTACCACCCAATGCACGAGGAAGAAGAAACATTTTCTATCCCTGCTTTTCAGGTTTCACCTTAGAGGCAGTGCATAGCTGAATGGAGTATTAGGTTATTGTTTCACGGAAAAACAAACCACTGCTTATTGCGACGAAAGATGAAGTACTGTGTTGCTATGTACGTGTAGAAAAACAACTCCAATTTCTATAGCCAAGGAAAAAAAAATTATCCCTTCCATATTTTATAGCAACGGGAGAAATAAAGAACAAAATCATTCAGAAAAAATCCCTTTGCCTATGGGATGCTGCCAGGAGATTTATAGGTTTTCCCGCTGGCAGAACTGGAGGTTCTCCCGCTGTGAGGGATCTATGTCCCATTCCCTAGGCAGGACCCTGACCACTCGTGTCTCATGCATTCCGTGCCCAGCAGACCCACCCAGCTGGCAAACCTGCGTCCCCTAGACACCAGTCATACCCTTGTGAGGTGCTCCAGTTTGCCCCTTTCTTGGAATGCTGACGCGGGTCCACCAGGCCTGAAAAATGAGGGAATTGAGAGTGAAGCCTAGATCCCCTGAAGGAGTCAGGATGGCACTGGAATGCAAGTATGTTAAAAATAAATGTGTTCGTGCTGTGTGTGTATTTGTGAGTGTGTTTGATGTGTGTAAGCATATTAGATGTGTGTGGGAGTGTTGTACCTAATGCCCACCCTTGTATATTGCTGTTCTTGGCACAGTGGTGGTAACTCTAGCCAGATTGTGGGCACCCCTGGGATGATACCATTTGTCTGCCTTTTTAAAAAGGCTGGCATTATCCCAACGGTGGCTTTTCTTGACAATTCTGCCATCCGTAGTATGATGCAGTTTGCCCAGGCAGGTAAAATACTGGCTCTACACAACGGTGGTATTTCATGGCAACATGGTATCATCCATGACATGATGACATGAAACCAACCCCATGTAAAATACCGGGGACACTGTGCTTTCATGGTTTAGGAGCATGGGCATCTGTGGCATGGCTCCCATGCATGGTATAATGATGGCTGTGGCATATTTGTGGGCATTTATGCCACACCATGGGCATCCATAGTATGATTGTGCCTATCTTTTGCATAACGCTGATCCTGAGAACTGTGGGCTTTACTAATAATATACCCCTCAAACCCATGACACCATGGAGCGCACTCCTAGCATAATGGAGGTCCTGGCACTGTGGTGGCAATTGTTTGCATTTTGTGGTGATCCATTTTACACAATGGTTCCAAACCATTGCATATTCAAATGTTTACACTGTAGTAGCATAGAGTATTGCAGTTGCCGGGGACTCATGTTCAAAATCAGTTACAAACTTTCAAAGATATTTAGTTTTTTACATTTTTAGATTTTTTGATTTACATTTTTTTATATATAACCTATTGAACGATATATCAGAAAAAAAATAAGTAGCATGAATATCATTACATGCAAATATATATAATTATGCAATTCTATTACACTAACTATCACGAAAAGTACATCAAATAGTCTTCCTGTCTTCTTGTGCAATTGATCAGCCACAAATTAGCCATGCATTATAATTTAGAAAGCCTATTTCTGTACTGCTTTCACAGAATACCAGCCAGCAACTGGTAATGAAGTAGTTTAAACACACAGACGGCGGTGGGAGGAATGCATACACTCACTCGAGGTAGCAATTCAACTCATCATTTTTTTACCCACAATGCCACTTTGGACCCAGACATGCAAATCATTCTTCAACCTGCTTTAATAGGAACAGTCCAGCCACTCCCTGAACCAGAACACAAGCAACCAAAGACTAGTTTGCATAACCAAGATGTATTTTTTGCAGTGCGTAATTCACTGCTTCTGCAAATCTGTATGACAAAAACCACAAAAAATAGTGGACATAAAATTCTCTGAAATAGAAAATATATGTACATAGAAGAAAGCACAATAACTCATCATACAAAGAAGGAAACAAATCATATACCTGCAAATTGTCTTTCAACATGAATACAATAATTATTGAAACCAACATCGCAGAGTGCAGAGATACCCCTGCGGGGGTGATTCAGGCACTATATAAATAAACAAATAAATAAATAAACATCATAAGTTATCAATCTGAATTTGTGATGTTTCTGCCTTTTATCAATTGATGTAATTCATAATGTAAGAAGCTTTCATCATAGTTGGAACGATGATTGTAATTTCAGACATATTTTGGGTATTCATAGCACAATTATGGTACAAGCAGTGTGGTGGTATTTATTGTCATGATATTAGTATTCGTTGCATATCGGAGGAAATGCTTGTTGCAGTGTAGGTATTTAGGTCTACAACAACTGCAGGAATACTGGCCCCTGGCATTACCATGGTAATTCATTGCCTAAAATGGGCATGCACGACATGATGCATAGCTGACTGTGGACAAAGCATGGATAGTGCCAATGCTTGGAAGGGAACAATTTGAATATGTTCATGTTCAAGCCGGCCCAGGGAAGAGAGGAGCCAGTGTAAGTGTAGAAATTTACTAAGCAAGTCTAGTGTACTTGCTTAGCCAATCCTCTCGCCAAAGCCCAGGGCAGATAAGTCTTTGCCTGTGTCCAGGCCTTCAAGCTAGGGTTGGTCATTTGTAAGTGCTTGTTTCAACTAGGAAATGCCCTCCCAAACCACAAAGTCAAAACTTTATAGGTAAATCTTGACATTCTAATGACATGGGGCGTGTACTTTGATTCTGTTAAGTCCTTAAATAAATGAAGATGTTGGGGCATTGCAGTGATATGGGTCCTAAACCTCACAATGGCCTTCATTTAGGCAGCTAAATTGTGCACCATTTGTATCCTTTTCTTTAGAATCCAGAGTAGAGCACATATCCACAGTACAATTCAATTCTCCTAATTGCACTGACAATGATTCCTCATTCTTATTAATGTGATACATGAGACAATTCCAAGATTATTCCCGTTTTTTACACTTTCAACACAACTTGAAATTGGTGTTGGATCACAGTTTTGTACATTGAAACCCCCTACAGAGATATTGAAATTAGTTTGTGTATCATAATATTGTAAGTAAAAACTGCCAGATTTTGTTATCTTGTATGCTTAGTAATTCATAGAAATTAATTCCTTGAGGCTTCAACACCCGCTTCTGTATGCTTCTGAGAAATACTTTGAGTTAATTTGATGTCAACAGCTTGTTTTCTATTAGGTTTCACTATGTGATCTCTTGACGCTCTAATTAACTACTTAAGAGGGTTGATATGCATGATCAAGGCTTTCTACCTTGTGAGCCTTTGTAAGATTTAGTCCAAGGTTAAATAGTACAAACCTTCATGAAGTAGTATTCCAGTTTAAAATATTATGAGTTTGTTTAATATAATCATTACAGAATTCAAAAAACGTATTGGCTAATTTGCAAATAGCGTATTCAGAATAATCAAACTATAATTCTTGCAAGAGGTGTAACATAAGATCTGCCTTTAAAAGAAACTCAAAGAAAGACTTAGTACAAAACAGATAGACAGTTTGATAAAGTCTGTTCAATTCAAGTGTCAGGAAAGCTCAACATATGAATCAATAAACAGACTAGTGCAGAGTCTGCCTTCTAAGGAAACCCCGAAAGAACTGACTATTCCCCAATATAAAGCAGCTTTTATAATGCTTGAGTGCAGACACACACACATTTCTTGGTCGGATATAACATGACTGGGTTGAACCTGCAATGTTGGCAACACATAAAGCAATGCACATTCTAGTAAGCACAATATCTCTAGAGATACCTACTTCCCTAAAGTATCTTATTGGTTAGGCTATGCACAACTAAGAAAACCAATTGATATTTTATGCAACACAGCAATACAAAGGTTTGCTCAACTGATGGATGGCCTACACAGAGCATCATTACAAAACTTTGAAAAATAATAGAGACACATCCTGTACATTGCTTATTTTAAAGAGCACCTCAGTTTAGGCTTCATTTTTGATTATTTTGTTCTGAAATGGAAAAACACACAAGCATACAGAGAAAGAGAAAGGCATTGCTCAGGTAAAATACATGTGCAATATTATTCTGCAAATATGCTTTCAATTCAAACTGACTGAGGCCTAGGAACGCTAACTGAACCTCATCTAAATTAGGTGACATTTCTAATTTTTGAAATCTCGCCTACAGTTCCATGCCATCAACATAGTTGCTGTACTTCATACTCACTGACCTAATAGAATAGTATTACTGGCTATGTTGTCCCAATCGGGAAAAAGACGGGCAGCAGCTGGGCGTCCAGACCCACACAACCTATCTCTATTCACCCTGAAAATTCACAATAATCTAATAAGATATGCTCTTCCCAATATCCAGTGCCAGCGGGTTTGGAGCTACCACCATATATTCAAGAGAAATAAATATTCAAAGTAGAATGATAGTAATCATCATGTTCAGGCGTCCCTAATAAAGCTTATTATCAATGCTTTCAATGGACTCTAAATCTTACTTGCTCCTGCTCTAGTACGAACAGTCCTGCCTGAGCTTCCATGCCAGATCCTTCCAGAGAGCTACACAAACAACTTGTTTTTGCCTTCTTGAGTCTAATCAATGAGGTGAAATTTGTATCCAGTTCAGATCAACAGGCATACGTCTGGACACAGCTGTCCCTATGCCGAGAGCTTCCAGTGAAGGAACCACTGTATAATGCTTCGACATATTGAGTTGATGGATTTCAACCTGACCGTCCGCCTTTATTGAATACAAGAGTGTCCCACAGAATAGGTCTTTTTCACTGCAAATGTGATCCTTGAAACAAGCAGGAGATCTGCCGATCAAAGTTAATGAATTGGTACACAATTATTTAAGATGATGTTGAGAAACAAGACCAGCCTGGTGGGCTAAAAGAAAATCTTCAGATGCGCTCCTGTGAGATATCTATCGATCTATCTATCTATCGATCTATCGATCTATCGAGATGGGGAGGGATATAGATATATATCACAATTGCTCTTAAATGGGGTTTGTTCCAAAGAGTTAGAATCCAGCCACTCGTGGGCAGATAGAAGGCAGCTTGTGGATTTTGAAGCATCATAAACCCTGACTAGTTTTGTTTTACATTCTGTATCACCCCCGTAACTATCGAAAAACAGGCCAACATTTCTTATTAGGCCTGGAAAAGAAAGGGCATTTGCACTAAGAAACAAAGATGACACGCGTGAGCCTTATGACATTCTTCAGGTCACGCAAAAAGGTACCGATTGGAATTTCTGATGGAATCTGTCATCAAGAAAGGACTTACTGCAATTCAAGGTGGCCCCTTGAATTTCTTTTATAGGGAGACAGTACAGCAGTATGTTGTGACTGATGCTTGAGGCTTGGTCAGTGATATATAGGACGAACGTCCTAACTTTGTCTTCATTGGCAATGTCCCCTAAGCAACAAGGGCCTCAATGAGCATTAATTCTGTGCTCCAAGCGGGTGTAAAGCCTGCCTACTTTGGGTCCAGGATGTAGTGTAACTCTGCTTACATTGACAATTGAGTGACTTTGCTACAACTTAGCAGTATATTGGCTCTTTTTTTCAAGTAGGGTAAATTTGAATGTTCATAAAATAGTGGCCTCCTCTTCTAAAGCGAAGTTCGTACCAACGCAGATTTCCAGATGTCATCAGTTTTATTTTTGAGAGATCGGCCTTATCTACTATGAATGGAAGTGGCTTATCAAAAGTCCACAAACAGCTGGAAGTTTTAATTATCTTCCAGTTTGTTCAAGTTTAAATGCAACGTTTGGTAGTTTTTTTTCTAAAAGGTCCGAAGATGGAAAAGACTGAAAGAGTTTATTTCTATTGCTTATTTGTCAAAAGACATTTCAACGGGATTCCATTATTTATCATGGCAGAGACTTTCCTAAGTTTGACTAGGATGCTAAACAGTTCCCTCTATGATTTAAAAACATTTATTAGTTCTCCAGTACTCTACCTTTAGTATATTAAAATATCTATCCTATTCCCTCTTTTGTTCTGGCTTTGGTGTTAACTGCTTTTGAAATTTGTGTAATAGCGGAACTTTCCTATGAAGCCACTCCGCTTGTTTTTTTCTATTTGTTTCAATGAAGAATTTAACCAGTTTGAGAGTGACTTTCTTGAGGCTCATAACACCTACCGGAAGCAACATGGCGCACCTCCACTCCAACTTAGCCGGAAGCTCTGCCGTTCTGCACAAGAATGGGCCGATAAACTAAAAACCATCCGAGCACTTCAGCACAGTGGGACTGAGGATGGCGAGAACCTCTTCTACAAGTACAGCTCCAGTGCCAGGGAAATGCCAGGTAAGGACACCATCCCGCTCCTGACAATGTGTGTGGCAACCAAGTAATTTAGCAGAAAAATGGGATCAGAATGTAAAACCAGTAATGAGAAAGTGATCAACTGAATGGAGAGAAATAAAAATAAGTGAGGGAGGGGCAGTATAAAATGAGGAGGTGATACAGGGTAATGAGAAAGAGATACATGTGGCTAATAGCAGATCCAGGCTCCACTAGACAATTGGCTAAGATATCAACATCTAGGAGTTGTCACATTTGCATTGATTGTAATAAGATTTTTTCGATATATTGTACAGGAAGAGAGCCAGTGGATTCGTGGTACAGTGAAATCAAGAACTATGATTTTGGACGTCCGGGTTTCAAGAGTAACACAGGTGAGAAATTTGGGGAACTTCATGAATTCTGTCAAAAAAACACAGGTAATTGCACTGTCATGCTCTATGCCGTAACACATGAAATACGTGGCGGAGCAGGAAATGCTTCAGACCTGTGCTGTATTTAGCAAGTCTGGAACTATATTAGCCCCTTCGCTGCGGGGGTAATTGCGCCGCTCTGCTGGGGGGGAGGGGGGCGCGCTCAGCGCCCCCATGCTCATGACGAGCTCAGCTCGTGATGAGGCACGGCGCTACTGTGCTCATGACTAGCTGAGCTCATCACAGGTGCACCGGCTCCCGTGGAACGCTCAGCACAGCAGGGAATTCTCCCCGCACCTGAGCGTTCCATGGCCCATGACGAGCTGAGCTAGTCATGAGCACCGGAGCGGGGTTTTCAGAGTGAGACTGGAGACTCACCAAGCCTTACGTATATCCTTAAATATAGGAGACTTCCCAACTGTCTCTGAAAGTAGATGGAGTCAGATTTACTGGCTTCTTGAGAAACCTCCATGTTTCCTTCTACCTGTGGTTTAGTAATGGAGTATTTTTCAACATTACTGGGATTAGGGACTTACATCTGTTTCTACCTGTTAATTCATAGGTCACTTCACACAGGTAGTATGGAAGGACTCTAAGGAGGTTGGCGTTGGAATAGCAACCGATGGCAGAGGTCTCCATTTTGTGGTAGGACAGTACAGTCCTGCGGGCAACATCACCAATTCTGGCTACTTTGAGAAGAATGTTCTACCACCAGGGACGTCATCTTCTGCTGCTATCGGAAATGGCGGCAAATGGAATTCGCCAGGTCCTGCCCAAGAGTGCGATCAGTCCCGGCCCAGGATTGAACGAGTAAAATCCGCTGCTCCTGGTGGAGGACGGGGTAAGTGATGTTCTGTAAAACATTAATATCCTTTTTACGTCCTATGTTACATCTTGCCTACTATAAGGTCGAACTATTCCCTTCGAATCAACTACCCTTGCACCTTGGGAATACATTTTAACATCTATGTTGTTGATCTCTTATCTCTATAATCCTGTCTAAAATTTTGCTTTTCATTACTGAATTACAACATTTATTTTTGCGTATCTGTATGTAGTTATTTGATACCACTTAATTAATTCTTCACTGACTTTTTTTGTAGCTACACCTAGCTGACACATAGAAGTGGAGACTTTCTGCACTTCAACATCAGCAACAGCTCCCAAAATTGTGGCCTTCCTGTGCAAGTCAATTACTGGTCTGCTATGCAAATTCTGCCATTACATCCCTTCCCCAAAAATGAGCTTGGAGGGATCATTTGAGACCATAGACCTTCACTACATTCTAAATTTCCTCAGCAATTATTTCTTTTTATTTGAAAACTCAAAATCATGACATTTGCCATGATGTCCTTAAAAATTACTTAAATGGTAGGATCGAACTTGTAATTACAAGAATAGGATTATGCAAGTGGATTTTACTTAGCGGTAAAGCTTCCTAGTAAGTACGGAGTGCTGTTTAATGGAAGAGGCTTAATACTGTGGAGGAGGGACATAAGTACATATACCAATATTGCAAGAGGATTCTCTCAGATCATATTGATAACAGAGATGCAGTGGATGTTGTTGCCCATTAGAAAACCTGCATCCAATACAAAATACACAAGTAGAAACATCACACCTGTCACTCCACACATTTTCAGTGTACTTTTTACGGCTTTTGATAGATGATTTAATATGTATTTACATTGTTGTGTATTGGGCATGGCATGAATTCAACATGTAACACAGATACATAATTTTTTTTTTTTAAATCTGTTTTATTGAAACTCTTGGTACACAAGTACAGTTCGTTAGGTACATAATTCAAAGGGGAATCAACAGTCGGAGTGGTTCGTACAGTATCAAAGCAAATACAGTCGATGGTTGAAGGTCCAATAATTGCACATATATATAGAAATCACCACTTATCGCCTCACGGGTGGACACTGCATGCGTCTGACCATTAATTCCTTTGTCTTGTGTCGATGTGTCTCGCAGTGTCGTTCCCGTCAGGACATCCAATTTTGCCCACCCAGATGGGTAGCTTGGTGACCAGCCGTCCCCCCGGTGTTCGCAGCCTATTGGTCGGTAGGGAAGTGTGGTGACTCCCTACTGTATGAATAGTCATCCAGGCCCGACTCCGGGTGGCATGTACGAGTACTGTGGACGACCAGATTGGTCAAACACAGATACATAATATGCATGTGTTGGAAGTAGAGATGTACTGAAGACACAGGACACAGCTGAAGCAAGTACAACTCATTTATTGGTCATCCACTCTCCTCACTGGAGAACACCTCAACATTCTATAGTAAGCTTCACAGTGGGAGAATCCAACAAGGGTCAAGGAGAAGGGGTGGATGGAATGTACCAACCCAGGTTCTAACACATCTCCCTTCCTTACAAAGAGTTCCCACCTGGCATGCCAAAAGGTTACAGGTTCACATAAACAAAAACTAGTAGGCTTCTAGGGGGATAAAAGTAATTCCTGTAGGGAAAAGGTTATGGCAGTACTTTCACAATGTTGTCGCAACTCCACCATTGACCATTTTCAAACTGAACAACATTTTTTAACACTTTGACAATCTTGCTGGGAGAATAGAACTTGCTGATGTCAGTTCCCAATTTAGTGTTCCTTCTGGCTTGCGCCATGTCTCCCACTTCCCACCTTTGAAACTTCACACCATGTTTCTTGTCATACCATTGTTTGTATACAGTTTGGTGTTGTTTGACCTTCTCTCCTGCCTCCTCCCTGTCCACATTCCTGACTTCTCCCCCATTTAACCAACAGGGGTTAAACTTGGTACTAGGCTCCCTCCCGCGCAGGGACACAAAAGGAGAGACCCCAGTTACTCTATTGGGCGACGTGTGGTAGGCCCACAAGCATTCCCTCAAACAATCCTCAACATCATGTCCATTTATGGTGGCCAGCTGGATATTTTCTTTGATAACTCTATTCGCCCTTTCCACCATGCCATTGGCTTTGGGGCAATAAAGCGCTGTGGTCTCATGTCTGATGCCAGACATTTCCAGAAAATTCTGCATTTCTTTGGAGGTGAATTGTACCCCGTTGTCGGTAACTAAGGTGGAGGGGATGCCCTCTTCACAAAACACATCCTTTAGGAAATGGATCACTGCTCTGGTGTTGATGTTATGCACAAATTTTTTCTTCACCCAGTGGGAGGTATAATCTATCAGAACCAACATGAACCTCTTTTGCACCCCAAGGTTTTGCATGGGTCCAATAATGTCTAATTCTAACTTGTACAAGGCTACCCCCAATGAGAGGTAGACTCCCCAGTGCACTGCGTGAAACAAAGGTCTAAAGATTTAAAACGCACTTTATATGAAAGTTCAATCCACCAGGTTCACTGATTCTTTGTCTTTTAATGCATATACATTATACTCCATGTATAAGTCATCATGATCCAAACGTTGGTAATGTATAACATCAACAAAATTACAATCCGAAATTCATAGATCCCAATGCATTTCGGGCTGAAACATAGCCCTTCCTCAGGGGATAGCTCTACAAACAAAAGAAATACCATCATAAGGTCTGGTTCAAGTTTCAATTGTTGGTTACTCAAAAAGTAAAAATACTAAATCCATCAAGCATTCAGGGTAAAACGGTACATGAAACAACTGAACTTCCCATAGTGCGTGTGCCAGGTAGGAAAAACGTGAGGAAAATGATAAGGGGAAGAAAACTTACATCCAAGATTTATAGTGCTAATAATAGCCTCGTGACAACAGTGCAACAACGCGGTGAACCACCGCCAAAATCCCATACTCACAGCTAGCGGTGTAAACAAATGCATGTGGAAAGTGTTTAAGGACCCATTACGGTGAAAGAGAAACGGAACAACGGTGCACCCAGGCTAAGTGGCGCGCGGTTCAGACAAATGGACCGAAAATGTGTGCCCAATAAGATAAAACAGTCCCCACCACGAGGTACTTACAGCAAGCGCTGTCAACGCTATCACAAGTTCAACATCGAGGACCACGATACAAACGCGCCCAGTGTGGAGCCGGTATACACAGCATTAGTAAACATAAAAGATGGACTGTGGGACATTCAGGTGTAGGCGCCATCTTGGAATGGTAAACAACACACAACAACATTGAAAGTAAATCCTGGCAAGAGTATCCACAAAAATTAAAGACAGAATGAGGTGAAAAATAAAACGCAAGCTGGAAGCAATGTAAGACAAAAAGATAGACAGGAGAAAAAGCAACACAATGATAGATTGACAAACAGATTCGGAGTAACAAACAAGAACACGTCAAAATAATTCACAGATCACACAGAAATTCCATGCGATCATTGAGCCCGTGCGGCTGCATGGTCGCCATGTACCGGATCCAAAAGTTCTCCCTCTTCAGTAAAGTTTTTTTGTTGTCATGTGTCACTGGTACTTGTTCCAGAATGAGATATTTCAACTGTGCAACTGTGTGGTTCTGGTCTAGAAAGTGTGCAGCAACAGTAGATTTTACATTGCCTGTCCTTATGTTGCTCTTGTGTTCCAACAAGCGTGTCCTGATTTTCCGTTCAGTGTGTCCAACGTAACACTTGCCACAAGGACACTTCAGTAGATAGATGACATTCATGGAGTTGCACGTGGCATTCACACGCAGTTTTATTGGGTAACCCTTCATGGGGTGGCTGACAACATTCCCCAATATGCAATTGTGACAGTTACTGCAGTTATGACAAGGGCGAAGGCCCTTGTAGGTCACTGGTTGATGTTCAGATTTGGGTTTGCATAGCATTTCTTTCAGGTTTCTTCCCCTTGTATAAGCAAACATGGGTTGTTTTGCGAAGGCTCCCTGAAAATCAGGTTCCAAGCTCAGTAATGTCCTGTGTTTGGAGATGATATTTTTGAATTGTTTGCTCAAAACCGTGTACTTGGATACTACTACCATTCGGGTGTTTTCAGATCTAGTACGAACCTGTAGTAGTTCTTCACGAGTTATGTTCCCACACCGGGTGACAGCCTTTTGAAGAGTTTGTGGCGGGTAGCCACGAGCCTTGAACCTCTCAACCATGTTGTTCATTTCAGCTTGGCAGGTCTCATCAGATGTAACGATGCGTTTGACACGCATCAACTGGGACAAAGGTAAGTTCTGTTTCAACCCAAAATGATGAAAACTTTGGTAGTGTAACATTGAGTTACGATCCGTGGGTTTTCGGAAAATGGTGGTGGTCACTATGCCTGCATGTCTTTCCACCTTCACATCAAGAAAATGAATGCTTGATCTATCAAAGTTCCAAGTGAACTGTATGCGCTCATTGATTTGATTCCATGTATTCAAAAAATCCAAGAGAGCTTGTTCAGTGCCAGACCATAACAAAAAAATATCATCAATGAATCTTAAGTACAGTTTCCCACAATTGATCCAGGTAGTCTGATTCAATATGTGAGATTCCTCAAAAGATTTCATAAAGGTATTAGCGTACGACGGCGCCGTACAATTGCCCATGGCCGTCCCGCAAAGCTGATGGAACCATTTATCGGATACCGTGAAGTAACTATGGTACAAGGTGAAGACCAATAGTTCCATCAACAGTACCTGTAAATCAGAGTCAAGATTAGAATGGGAAAGTTCATGTTCAACAGCCATTAAACCCAAGTCGTGGGGTATAGAAGTGTATAGCGAACATACGTCCACCGTACATAATATCAGATCTTGATCTTCTAGCATGCCAACGGCTTGTTGTAACTTGATCAAAAAGTCTGTTGTGTCTTTGACATGAGATCTTGTATTCAACACGAACGGCTGGAGATATTTATCTAGAAACTTCCCAGTATTCTCATGGATGCTCCCTCTAGTTGAGACAATGGGTCTCATGGGTGGTCTGGAGGGGTGCTTGTGCACCTTGGGCAACGCTATATAAAACTTTCAAAATAAATAAATAAATAAATGTACAACACAGGTGGTTTAGGGTTAATCGGTGTGAGATAACGCCATGCTCTGTCATTGATGGTGCCGTTATCGAATGCCTGACCGATGATTTTCACCAAGATAGAAGCAAACTCGTTGGTCGGATCAGAAGGTAAAGGAGCATATGTGTTGAGGTCAGATGTGTGTATCTCAATTTGTTCCGCATAATACGTCGCATCCATGATCACCAGGGCGCCGCCCTTGTCAGCAGTTTGGCAAACTATTGAGGAGTTGTTAGCAATCTTCTGAATGATGTTTTTTTCAGCTTTAGTTAAGTTCTCACGTTTCACCTTGGATTGAAAAGGTAGTTTCGCAATTTCACATTTCACTAGATTTTCAAACGTGTCTATTATTTTGTGACTGACGGGAGCCATGAAGGTACTGTGGGGACGTAGTCCTCTCAACATGTCATCGTCTCGTGAAGGGGTAGTGATTACATTTTGAAAATAGTGTCTCAAACGTACATTGCGTAGAAGTTTAAAGATGCTCACTTCAAGTTCCAAAGTGTTAGTTCTAGTAGTGGGAACGAATGATTGCCCTTTTTGTAGTACACGAACTTCTTCCTCATTTAGCTGGGTGGAAGAAATGTTAATAACCAAATTCTCGAGATCACTCATTTGCGTCTGTTGCCCCTCTTTGTTTTGGCCTGTTCTTTCTGTTCTAACTTGTTCCATGGCTTGGTTGGGACCTCCACTGGAGACAAAGGTGACTTGTGTACTACTCTAGTTTTGTCGCTTTTAGCACATGCTCCACACTCTTTTACAGTTTCTTCCGTCATGTTGTCCATCTTAGGAAACCAAAAGTTCGTTCTTATTCTTCCTTTCGTAGCGCTTCGCCCAAGGTGACCTTAATGCGCCAGGTCTATCACTCTCTTCCGTAATCCCTTGGGTGGAATTACTCTGTTATTACGGTAGACCTTTCCTTCAATGACACTCAATTCATTCCGTACCTCCCAGAACCCTTCCAGTTCTGCTACAACATCTCTCTTGTTTTTAGGCCATCCTTTCTTTATCTGCTCCACTAGTACCTTAAGTTCACTGTCTTCTTTCATACTCTCTTCCCACTCCTTCTCTGTGATGGCAGGAAAATCCATCATCATTATGGGGCTGTCCAGTGCTTCCTCAGGACCCTCCTCTTCCGGTAACGGTGACCTCGACAAGAAATCAGCGATGATATTTTCCTTGCCCGGCACATGCTCAATTTTGAAACTATAATGTTCTAATCCCAAGATCCACCTGCTAGTGCGAGGGGTGCAGTTCTCCAAACCTTTCACAGAGAACACGTACATGAGGGGCTTGTGACCCGCCGGTATAGTGAACCTCACGCCCCATAGAAAAAACTTGAAATGCCTGACCGCCCAAAAACACGCCAGGGCTTCTCGTTCTATTACAGAGTAGTTTTTCTCTGGTGGGGAAAGGCTCCTGGACGCATAGGCAATCCCTTTTTCTTCACTTCCATCCTTCTGGACTAGGGTGGCCCCCAATCCGTAGTTCGATGCATCTGTTGCCAGGATGGTTCTCTTGGTTGGATCGAACGTACCTAGTGCAGGTGAGTTGATTAGATCTTCCTTCAAGGTGTTGGCAACAGCTTCCTGCTCCTCACTCCACACAAATTCTTTGTCCTTTTTTAACATTTCTCTCATGGGCTCACACTTAGTCGCAAAATTTTCCACGTACTTTGACATGTACTCCATGAGTCCCAAAAAGGATTTGAGTTCTTCTTTGTTGCGCGGACCAGGCGCTTCCTTCACTGCGCGGATCAAACTACCTTTAGGTCTGAACCCCTGTTCCGTGATGGAATGGCCCAGGTACTCGACTTGCTTCACTCTGCACTTTTCTTTTTTTACAGTTAGGCCTGCATCCATGAGTTTTTTGAAAACTTGCCTTAGTACCTTGCCGTGTTCTTCTGAGTCTTTACCGTACACCAAGATGTCATCTTGGAAGCACATGGTGTGTTCCACTCCCTCGAGGATCTTCTGCATGACTCTCTGAAAAATGGCTGCCGCAGACGCAAGGCCAAACAGCATTCTTTTGAACATAAAGGCTCCAAACGGCGTAATAAACGCTGTGAGGGGCCTCGAGTCTGGATGTAATTCGATCTGGTGGTACGCCATGGATAGATCTACTACACTAAAATATTTTGCAGGGCCCATCGTGCTTAACATCTCGTTTATGACTGGCAAAGGGTGTCTCTCCCCCCAGATGCAGTCATTTAAACTGCGCAAATCCACACAGAGGCGGATGCCATCACCACTGGATTTGGCCGCGAGAACAATTGGGGCCAACCACTCAGAGCATTTAACCGGTTGAATAATGTCCAAGTCGCACAACTTGCGCAGTTCATTTTCTAGAGGCTCCTTCAGTTTGAGGGGCACTGTGCGCAACCCGTGCACTACTGGTTTGGCATTTTGTTTTAGCTTGATCCTATGTTGGAAGTTGTGCAGGCACTCTAGTTCCTCTTTGAACAGCTGGTTGAATTCCTCGCAGATCTTATTACTCCCCAGGAACTTATCAGTAAGCAACACCTGTTCTGCACTATTGGGGTCCAGAATAATCCCCAACTCCTTTTGATGAACCCATCCCAAAAGGTTTGAACCAGACTTGACCACATATATAGTTCCATGTGTTTTCCTATCTTTAAATTGTAGCCGCACCTCCTTCATCCCCAGTAGGGGTATACTGCCGCTATTGTATCCTGAAGGTGAGATATCCGGGTTCTTTAGATCGCTAATCTTATTTTCCCCCATGGACACATAGTCATCTCTATTTATCAAGGTGAACGGAGAACAGGAATCAGCAAACATTTCAATGCGTTCATCGTCAATTAATACTTCACATTTAGGATATATGGAATTAACAGTGTCATCAACATCTTTCACCTGCAAAATAAGCTTTTCCATTTTTTGTTCAATGCATTTCACTTCCCTATTAGCACCTCTTTCAGTACCTCTTTCATTCTCTCTAGGGTGTAATTCCCCATCGCGGCACACCCTGGCAAAATGCCCCCTTCTGTTGCATTTCTTGCAGGTGACATATCTGGCTGGGCATTGGAAAAAAGTGGCAAAATGGTTGTGGGGGAGTAATTCTTAACAGGTTATCTACCTGGGCTAAAGAAAACAAAATCCTTTCACCCATACAATACGGGTTTAGACCAGATCACTCGACCATCACGCAGTGTCTGAACCTATACCTTATTCTAAGCAAGTACACATTGGCGAGACAAGGCACTGTCTATATGGCCTTCATGGACCTGTCGTCCGCTTTCGACTGCGTAGACAGAAGCCTATTATGGGCCACCTTGCTGAGAATGGGTGTAGAGAGGAATCTTGTCAATTTCCTCGCTGATCTGCATACAGACACAAGGGCGAACGTCCGTTACTCTCAAGACCTCAAGGTAACGGATGAATTTAAAATAAATCGGGGTGTCCGACAAGGTTGTATCTTGGCCCCTTTTTTATTTAACCTGTATATTAATGAACTGGAGGAATCTCTCTTACTTGTAGAAGCAGATTACCCCTTAGTCGAGCGCAAAGGGGTACCTGTCTTACTCTACACCGACGATGCTGTTCTTATTTCTAGAACAGCAATCGGCCTCCAGAAACTTTTAAACTCCTTCCACAAATTTATGGAGTCACGTGGTTTAAGTATAAATAACTCCAAGTCCTTCGTTATGAAGGCAGGTAAGGGCATTCTGAAACCTGGTCATTTCAGTATAAACGGGGAAAAAATTCCATCAACCAACTCCTTCTCTTACCTCGGGGTCCTGATAGATCACAAGTTATCATGGGGCCCAGCAGTCTCCAAAAAGAAGGGAGAAACTACAAGGGTCAATGCGGCCATCCTCGGCTTTGCAAAAAAAATCGGCAATTGCCCGTTGGCCGCATTGCTTAAATTGTACCAGGCAAAAAGCGTTGCTGTTGCCTGTTATGGGAGTGAGCTCTGGGGCTATCGCAAGGCTAAAGACCTAGAGGTCGCAGAAAATAACTTCCTAAAAAAGATCTTAAGACTGCCTAGGGGTATTGGGAATTACTCAGTACACGAGGAGCTGGGGGTCCCCTTCCTAGGTGACAGAATAGCAGTAAGCCCAGTCACATGTTGGCTGAAATGTTGGCTAAACAATGAAATTCCATTAACACATGCCCTACTGAAAGAAGCTCTACAGCTAGATGGGAGATTTAAGGTACCGTGGGTAAAGTACATAAAGGACAGCCTAACGGCAATTGGCCGACATGATTTGTTTTATGCCCCAAATACAATTAGAAAATCTGATGTGAACCTGGTCAAGAATGCCATAGTTTTGTTAAGATGTACCGACAGAGAAGAGGCTGAGATACAGAAGGTCAGTGTTAGGAAACATCTATTGTTAAAAACATGCTTGCAAATAGAACCTTACCTGACATGGCCTATGTCCAGCTATGAACGGTTTCTTCTAACAAGGTTCCGCTTTGACCTTTATCACCTTCTACTGGCATTCCCAAGTGGTGCACAGCGGGGCGAAGTGTTGCCAGCTTGTGGCTGCGACGGAAAGTCTCCTCAAGATCTGGCACACTTCCTTTTTATTTGCCCTTACTACTCCACCCCACGGAAATTATACCTTAAACCGTGTCTTAAAAAAATGAGCTTCACACAAATTAAACCTGCACTTTATCACTTACAATTACTGAATATTGACTGTACTTTGTTTATTTGTAATTTTTAAAAAAAAGCCATCTGCTTTAGGAAAAGCATGGACGGCTAACCATGCTGTAAAATTGTGCTGGTGATTTTTAAGTCTACAGTTATTTATATTTTTAACCATATACTGCCCATGCTTTATTGTCTGATATATTGTACTGTCTACTGTGTCATTAATTGCCTTTGAAAATGAATTGTGTGTAACCGTTTTTAATTGTGTGTTTTTAAAATGAACTTTTATGATTGTAAAATCTACAATCGAATAAAGATTATGAATTGGTTGTTACTGCCACACCGGTAACACTTCGGACCTTTCTCTCTGTGCTCTACCTTAGTACTGGCATTTTCCCTAAACTTCATCTTGTATACCTCGACTCTCTCCTCTGCATCATTTATGGTAGCTACTATCTCTCCCTCAGGTTTCATTTCCTTAACACATCTTGCTGTATGTTCCACTGACTTCGCTATATCAACAGCTTCCTTTAGCCCTGGATTCTTGGCTAACAATTTCTCCTAGATGCGTGGATTATTAGTACACCTTACCAATTGATCTCTTATTAAGGAGTCAGTGAGATCCCCAAATTCGCAAAGCTGAGTCAATCCCCACAATACTGCAATATAATTTAGTACAGACTCCTGTTTTCCCTGACATCTTTTAAAGAACTTATGACGCTCCAGGACCACATTTATTCTGTCCCCAAAATGCTTCTCTAATTTTTCCATGGTCTGCACAAACACATCCACCTCCCCCACTGCATTCTCATCACGCTCTGGTACAGGTAGGTTCTCATATACTTTACGCCCTTGCACACCCAAATTGTGTAACAGGATATGCTGTTTCCTTATAGAGTTAAACCTCTGTCCCCCAATCGCTATAAGATAGGACTCAAAAAGCTTCACCCATTCTTTCCAGGTTATCTCGGGTTCCCCTATGTCATTTAGGAAGGGTGGGGTTGGTTCATGCTTGCTGCTGCCATAGTGAACTGCGAAAATAGACAAAAATCCTTGCCACAACAGGGGAAAAGGCAGAGCAGAACACTAAGGAAATGTCATGCGTTTCCTTCCTCACACAGGATCACCACTCGAACAGAACACAGGAAAGCTGAACACAGTTTGACCCTCTGAAAGCAGGGCGGAAAGCTCAGTCAAAGCAAACGCAGACAGTGTAGATCACACTGAAATCCCTTTCCTCAGCCTTCTCCTGTGGAAATCTTGCAGGTTAAATTGGCAAGTCACAAAAAGTTACCTCAGTATGTACTGGCAGAAAATCACACAGGTGTGGGCGCCTCGCCACCTCGACTCTTTGAACCCGGCCCTCAATGCAGGGTGCACCGGTATGGCACACTCACGGACACTACCTCATAAAACGCTACCTGACAGGCAACGCTGCTGGGCCCCGATTGTTGTTCCGTCTTAAGACTTCTGACAAGAAAAGGCGGGCTGTTGTGCTCTGAGGCGTCGCTGACATGAAACACTGCTCACGATGCTTCCCGTTTCCTCAAACAAGACGCAGGCGCTGGAAGGAAACACTGCTGGGCCCCGGATGCACTTGATCACGGTGACTCACACAAGGTAGGCGGGCTAGTACCCTCTGAGGCGTCGCAAGGCTGAGACACTGCTCGCGGATACAAATCCCTCACACAGCGTCTGTCCGCACTCTGCCAAAGGAGTGAACGCTATCAAAGCGCCGCAATTGTCCAGATGTACACACCCTCACAGGCTCACGGTAAGGCTTAAAAACGCTAGATGGGGTGGGAAACACCTTGGTAGGGATCACCGCCTGGACACTGTAGTGGACCAATGGATTTATGTGCCACGCGGACAGCTGTTCACACAGCCCTCTTCAACACAGGTACGCCTTAAGACAGGGTGATATCAGGGCATACGCATGGACACCACACCTGCTCCTATAAAAGCTGTTCAGAGGGGGCCCCACCCTCGCGTTTTCTTCTAGCTCAAAACATACAGGAAACACAGGGAAAGTCAATTCCATCCGCAGCTTCTTCTCGATCCACTCCAGGGATAGACCGTTTCCTCGTTAGCCACAAGCCTTACTTCGATTTCTTCATTACTTCCGTGTGGAGAGAGCACACAAAGGGGAAATGACCACCACTGTCCCCTGCACAGTTTCCGTCGCCAGTGTTGGAAGTAGAGATGTACTGAAGACACAGGACACAGCTGAAGCAAGTACAACTCATTTATTGGTCATCCACTCTCCTCACTGGAGAACACCTCAACATTCTATAGTAAGCTTCACAGTGGGAGAATCCAACAAGGGTCAAGGAGAAGGGGTGGATGGAATGTACCAACCCAGGTTCTAACAGGATGGTACTCCTAGTCTCAAGATTAGGTTATGCAATATTAGCACATCTTTCTCCTGTGGTCTTTCTTACCTTCCCCCCTGAAGAATTTATAACGGTCTGTTTGGGTGGTGTATTCTTGGAACAAATAAGAGTTGTTTTGTGGCCTCTGTTGAAAATAAAGCAATGGCTGTTAAACAACTCATTCTGGGCTCCAATTGTTTCACTGGGCTCTATCCTTCAATTGCCCTGAGTCCTTTTGTTGCCCCATCTTAGTTACTCCGTGGCCTTGAAGATCGGATATTGAGAAGGAAATGGATGAGCTCTCATATCCAGTGACTACCGTGTTGGTTCCCTAAACAAGAGGGCTAACTTTAACCCTCTGTTCTTTGATAGGGACCTCTCCTACTCTTTTGTTGTATACTTGTTCTGACCACGAGCTGAGTGGCTAGAAGTCTGCCCAGATTCCTGGGTATCCAGTCATTGTGTTAGATGCTAAAGCATGGGGAAAAGTTGGGCTTTTGAATTCTTTGATGCATGTCAGGTAAGGTCTGGATATACCTAACAATTTTGTGAAACTGAGGAGATAACTCATAATGGCAAGTTTTGTTGAATTGGCTCCAACCATGCTTGCTCCATGGCCGTAAAGCAAAATTTATTTATTTTTAATATTTATAGAGCGCTGCATATACCCTTGGGCGTCTTGGCGCTGAATGGAGGTCTGGTTTCTTAAATCTCAGGTATGTGCCACTGTTCCCCATGCAGGAACCCAACTACAGTGGAGCATCTTAGTGACAACCAAATGCTCAGTGTGTTTTAATTGTGCTAGTGGCAGAGTAGTAAGCTGTTTACTGGCAGACACAGAAGAGGCCTCTGCCACCTTACTTTTATTTCAGTATCTGGGCCCCAGAGAATGTTGAGGGATCTGTTCCCTGACGAGGTTGGAGAGATGCTGCCTATATTTCTCATATGTTTGCTCTAATTGTGTCTGGAATGGGTTTGAAGTTCAGTGCCTTCAAAATGAGGAAGCCTTTGTGGGTGAAATAAGCTGGGGTGACATTTCTTTCCAGGGGTGACATATTAACTCTATTAGGATGGTGAGATCAGGAAATTTACCTCAACGGGTCTTGTAATACTTTCTACACCAACAATGAGAACTACCATTGCTTTCCAGTGCTAAATATTGATTCAACGTATGCCTGTGTGTGTAATACCTTCACCATACTAAATAATATATCTAGATTACTTGAAAAAGTGGAGTTTTAGTTATCTACTAAGCTCCCATATCACCATGCTATGTAAACCATACCAACTCCATATAAAGACATCAGTTGAAATTATGTTGTGACTTAAAACTAAAACCTAAACACTACTGAAATTTGCCAGTAGTGGTTAGGTATAGCGTGCACTGCTCAACGTCTCACACATAACATCTCTCAAAAACGACATTGATAATATTGGTGATATTAAGTATTACATCACAAAGACATGAACCACACTGTCAAAGCAACCTTTGCTCACTGATACCCCAAAATATTAAACTCTTGCAATATTTTTTTAAAGCCCTACTCTGTTGTAGCTCTCTTTTCAAACATGGGCTCTTTTCTGGAATTTATCTTGAACAGTTAAACATTGCAGGCGTTCGTCCTCTACTGTGGAGAAAGGGAGGGACTGCTAAACCCTCCTTCCCCTCTGACCACCAATTTGTATCACAACTCCCATGCTTTTCTAAATTCCTAAAATGGCTGTTGGTAAAACTCTGTAAACAATCTATAATCTGGATTTCACCTATTTCACTAACTGAAACAGTTCTCAACCCTTTCTCCCCTCTGCCCAGCACAGTCACCTTACTTCAGTTGTCATTGTCCTTGATCTATAAGCTTCGTTTGACATGGGTGGCCATCCTCAATTCAAGTGGTTGTCTCCCTTGCCATCATGAGCTGGGCAATGGAGTAGTTGTCTACCTAGTTATCTACCTGCTCTTTCCCTGTCACCTGGCAACCTTTTGTCTCAACACCTTTCACCCTCCCAGTAGATGTACCCGAAGGCTCAGCCCTGTATCCCATCCTACTTGGACTTCTACACTACCCCCTGCAGCGGCGTTCTATCCTGGTATCAATTCTCCTGTTATTAATATGTTGACCCTCAATGCTTGCCTTCTTTCGCTGGTGTCTCCCTTCTAATCCTACCTTGATTGCAAGTCAAGTTCGATCATGCAGGGAGGCGGTAAAGGCCTGTTTTGAAGACAGTAACATCTGCCTTGCTTGCAGCCTTGTCCAGTTTATGAGGGAAGCAAACACAAAGCTAAGCCTGCAAGGACCACAAGTTACTGGTCTTCAGGCCATGTCATCTGGTTTATGAGACAAGCACAACAACGCCGACCATTAGTACTTTGACCAGATCCATGCCTACTGCCATGGCCCCCAAGCTGTCAGCAGTGAGCTTGGGCCGGCTCCCAGTTCATCAACCTTAAAATTTTCCATAAACATTTCCTCACGGGGCGCAACTAACTACGAGAATAAACGTTTTGATGAACTGCCTCACCTATCTGTTTTTATTCCTCCGCTATTTTATAGGATCACTGCACATCCGCAATCTCTTTTAGCATTATTTAATGACGAAGCTGCTTTCTGTGAATACATGTTTTATCTGTTTGCGAAGGATTTAATTAATTATGCAATAAAGCGATTATTATTATTCATCCTACCTTGATCACAGACTGCAAGAAGACACTGTGTGCTACACCACTTTCTTTTGCTGTACTAAAATTAAAAAATCGATTACTTCCGAACCTGAGCTGTTTCTCTCTATCACCTTCACTAAAGAAATCCTAACACAATGTCTTAAAATTGGAAACCTAAGAGTAACCTCTCCAATATTTGGGTTCAAGTGTTTTATCTCAATCTGTGTCGCTCTGGTTTTACTTCAACTGCCAATTTGCCAATGCAAATGATTAAGATGCTGGTCAATCGACTGATGCGTTTGATGGATTGGTGTATGAGCATGCTGGTCAACAGTGTGGTTAATGATCACTCTCTCGTTACATATTAACATAACAAATTCTAAAGCGTTCACACCCAAACAGGTATATATTTATTTGTAAATTGCACAGCATAAAGTGTCTTTAAGGTACTAACACAATTACCAGTAATCTAAAATCTGCTGTACCATTATCAGTAGATCAGTCTAATACAGCCAATGAAAATAAATTCAGTTCTAATACTGACTAATTTCTTTAAAACATATTTTGTAAGTACTCTCCTGACACTGATCTGCATATTCGTGGTTTTTATGGCCCTTGGCAGGGATTTCCCTTCCCTGGGTCCTAGTAGATCAAATCTTGGATCCCATTTTCAAGATGAGGTCTTGGGGCATTAAGGAAGCATTGGTTGCGGTACCTCAGGTGTGTGAGTAAGAAGATATCCTCTGACGGTATACTGAGTCAGTTCTGTTAATATGTTTAGGTTCAAATATGTTTTTATTAACTTTTAACATCTGCATTGCCATCACTCTCAGGGCCAATCTTTTCAGACCTTGCTGATATGCACCATAAAACCTGCTGTATTGTGAATAAAACAATGCCCCCCCCCATTTTTTCATCCTCCATCCAGAACTCTCCTCTCCCTATACTATCTTCCCATGCCCATGGATTGTTGGCCCTTTTCTGAGCCTGTTAGAGCAACACTTCCCTCTTCAGCTGGTTGTTTGTAGTCCGGTTGTGCGGGTTTTGAGACAGGCAGATCACCAAATATTAATTATCCAGTTTGGAATCAGCCAGGATATTCAGTGCTCCTAAGTGCTTGGGAAAGATAGTTCTTTTTAAAGTCTTTGCTAAAGTAGGAGAGAATGGGCTTCATCGCTTAGTGAATTTCTGCTCTGTTCCGCGTAATATGGAGGCTAATATCTCCATGCCCAGGGTCCACCACAGTTTCTCTAGCCATTTCTGGCGTGAGGGTGGATCGCTTTGCCCCCAACAGTCTTACGATTGTCTGTTTACCTGCTAGTAAGAAATGGGAGATCAGTCAGCCCACCATCTGTACAGAGGGAATATATCAGAGGCCCACTTCCCCAACAATATCACCTCTGGGCAGAGGGACAAGTCCTAGTCAGTGATAGCCTCCACTTGTGTCAGGACTTCATCCAAAATTGGCTTAATGTGGGGCACAACTGCAAAATATTTATCCAATAAGTAACCCTTCTTACCACACCCCCTCTAACACTTCGATCTCCTCCCATCTCCCATTTTTGCTAAGCGCTGTGGGGTTTAGTGCATCGATAGCAGAAGAGATTCTAAGCTTTCTTTGTGCGATACACAATTATTTGCTTGTTCCATTATTTCTCCCCACTGGTCCTGATCTAAAGTTATGCCCAGACACTTTACCAGGCCCTATGGAAATGCAGTTTTGGGGGCTCCCCCCTCGGGTTCACTGTCAGGATATTCCATGACTGACCCCGTGCAATACAGTAGGTACTTTTCAATTTTGGTAAGGGGTCTAGTGGCCCTTAGTTTCATTCTAGGGTTTAGGAGCCAATGTTGTAGTTCAAGGTATTGGAAGTGCTCTGCCTCTGGAAATGGAAATTCAGTATTGAGTTGGCCAAAACATTTTATGGCCCTGCGCTCAAACATATCTCTAAGTGTCTTATACCCTCCACTTAACCACCTCTAGTAGGAGGTCCTGTCCAGACTCAGTGTGAACTCAGGGTTACCCCATGGAGGAATAAATGGGGAGGGGAAAAAGATGAGGCTCTCTTTACTACTTTCCTGTCTCCTATACCTAGCGTGGTCATCGGTAGAGAGTTGTGGTCTGATAAACCCTCGGTCGCCAGTGGATTTTCCACAATGGGCCCGTTGTCCTAGTATGATCTATTATGCACCACCCCTTGCTTGTTTCCCACCTTGTCCAGTGAATTAGATATCACAGGTGGTCTGCTGAAAATTAAATGGCGAGGTCTGGGACCCAAGACCCACTTATTGAAGGCACTGAGAGCATTGTTTTTGAGACAGGCACTCCCTCTTACCCACCCACAAGAGCATGTAGCATATGGCCTGCAGGTCTGTGATATAATCCTTGGGTATCAGAAGGGGCACGGTCTGGAAGAGGACTAGCATCTTGTGTAAGATGGCTGTTTTATGTTGCCCAACAAAGATGGTGTTTTATATTTCCAGCTGCTTAATTCAGCTTTTATGCCTCGCTTTAGTTGTTGGTGGTTATTGTCTCTCATTGTAGAAAAGGTGGGGGCCAGCGCCAATCCCAGGTAATATATATGAGAGGGGCTAAGTGTTTCAATTGTTCAATTTTGGGACTGGGGGTATAGATGTTTAGAATTTCTAATTTAGAAATGATCATTTTAAACCCAAATTATTCTGATAAGTCCTCAATTTGTCTAGGACTGCTGGTAGAGAGCCCTGGGGGTGCGTGATAGAAAGGAGAACTGTCATCTACAACATCATAAGTTTGATGTTCTGAGTGCCAAATTTGATGCCTGCTATTTTGGGGTTGGCCCTAATACATTGTGCTAGGTGTTCTAGTATGAGCGCAAAGAGCAAGGATGACAATTGACACTCCTGTCTTGTGCCCCGCTATATGTTAATCCAGTGGGAATGGAGTCTCTTGAGGTGTATTTTCTCCCTTAGTTCTTTATATCCTGCCTTAAGCCATGGCATAAATGTCTCACCATTTCCATCGCCCATAGTGTGTCTGCCAAAAACTCCCAGTCAACACTGTGAAATGTTTTTTCCACGTCCAGCATGACCATGAGTGATTTCTTTGTCTCTGTGGTGCCAAAGTCCTGGAAGTCGATGCCTGTTTTGGTATTATCCTCAGCTTGTCACTTAGGTATGAACCCCGATTTGTCTGGCTGGACCAGCTCCTCCACCAATGGCTGAAATCATAGAGCTGCTATCTTGGAGAAGATTTTCACATCTACATTGGGGAGAGATATAGGTTAGTATGAACCTCACTCCATTGGATCTCTGCCCAGTTTAGGGATGAGGAAAATGGTGGAATCAGTCATAGATGGGGTCATGTGGTCCTCAGCAGTCATTCCCTGGAATACTTTGTGTAAGAGTGGAAGGAGGGAGGCTGCATAGCAATGCTAGAAGGTGGCCATGAACCCATGAGGGCCTGGTGTCCTAGATATGCGTAGCTTAGATATGGCCTAAAGAATCTCTACCTTGGTAATGGGTTCATCTAATCTGTCCTTGCCCGACTGTCACAGTCTAGGCAGCGTGGCTTCTGCTAGGTATGTGGTTCAGGCTGGCACCTCTGTTAGCTCCCTTGCATACAATTTTGTATAGTATGCATGAAAGCACTTAGCTTATCTACGTCTCGTTTGTGTACCCTGCCATCTGGGGAACTAAATTCCACTATTAGGGTTTTGGTCCTATGGGAGCGGAGGAGGTTAGCTAGGATTCAGCCTGGTGTGTACCCACTTGTGTAATATTTACTGCCTAGCTGGGCGAGTAAGGGAGCTGATCTATCAAATTCAAGAGACCTAATTTGCTATTCAACCAGTAAGATTTTCCTCCATAGCTTTTCGAATCTGTTGCGTTTGTGATCCTGTTGTAATGTGCAGAGTTTGTGAGCTTTGTCTTTAAGGCATATCTTTTTATATGGCGGCATGAGTCCTCCGCAATGAAATTGCTGCACAGTATTGCATTGTGCCCATCCCATAGGGTTGCCGCCTTCATGATAGTGTCATTGTGGGTTATATAACCAGATATGCTTGCTCTGATGTTGGCAATCATCACCAAGCCATGCAGTAGGGCATCATGTAGCCGCCAAGAGTGGCCGCTCCCTCGGGGTGGGGAGCCCATACTAATGACCATTGTGCAAAGGACCGGTCCGTGATTGTAGAGTGTAAGAGGGTGCTGCACCACGTCCGGAAGCTCTGGTAACAGCCACTTATCAACCTGGATATAATCCAGTCTGGCATATGTCTCATGAGCCTCAGCGTAATGGGAATAGTCCTGACCTAACGGTTGCCAAGTTCTCCATAAATCTCTCAATCCAAGGTCCTTGAGGCGAACCCTGCGAGCTAGTGATAGAACTGTGAATCTCCCCTGACGGGAACTGTCTGCATCTGCTCCCACCTCGGAAAGTAAGTTAAAGTCACCCCTCACCCCCAGAGGCGCTGCGAACCAGGCCGTCAGCTGGTGAAGTGTGGCCATCTGGATTTGCTCTTGTCCCTGATGCGGGCAGAAGATCGAGATCAGATTCAGTGGGGCCCCTCATTTTCCCCATTATGGCCACCCATAGTTTCTCCCTGACTCTGCACATGTCCCAGTGACTATTAGGGGACAACATTTATGGATCAATAACCCCACCATGGCAGTCTTCTTCTCCCAGAGGTATGGTACTAATTAGGAAAGAAGTTTGGCGGCAGGTGTGGCTGATCCTCTTTAAAAAGATGTGTCTCCTGGAGGAACCCTAGATCAGTATCTAATTGGGTCCATTAATGAAGGATCTCCCTTTGAATAGGAGTAGGTTATTAAGGCCCCTAGAGGTATAGGCAGAGAAAGTCCATGTAGCTGCCATTCTGCAATACCCGGTGTGCCCACACTCCTGTCCCATGTGGGGCTCATGAAAGGGATCTTGTGTGTAATCATGGGAGATGGTTCTCTCCCCTCCCTTTCCCCCCCCCCCCCAGCATCCCCCATCAACAATCCTCCACTGTAAAATCTTCATTCTCAAAATACATGAGGCAATAACCTTTTCCCCAGCAACAGTTCCGGAAAAAACAGTGTGGTGCCTAGCCCATCCATTCACCTCATACCGGAAAAATACCTTAATGAGAGTGTGAGGTATAGTGTCTGTGGACTGGCAAGCTGGCAAGTTGACCGCCCTGGGTCACGGTCTTTATTTGGGGCCTGCAATGTAGTTACTACCCTCCCAGCTCTTCTGCCCAGTCCCAACAATTCTCCCCTATTCTGCTTCCCACAGGTCTTCCACAAGGGGTCATTAGAATTGTGAATCGTAAAGTCTGGGGCCTGTGCCCACTTAACTTTCTGTACAGGTTCCTGTGCTGCCCTATTTCTGGCTAGGACTTCCTCTTTCTGTGGAGCTCTCTCTACACGGTGTCACCTCACTGTTGTCCATATGGGACTCACTGGTTTTGGCAAATTGGCAGGGCTTTCAGACTTCTTCGTAGGAGGTGGTAGGCACCTTACCCGTTGGGCCTCCTCGACCAATTTGAGGGTATGCTTCCACCATTAGTCGTCCTTCAGAGCCGATCTCCACTCTCCTCCTCGGCAGCATCATTCACCAGCAGTGGGTTGGTGGCCTCCTCTGGTCCCCCTGACCCAGTTTCCGAGGGTGTGGGTGAGGTAAAGCCCTGGGGTCTCACTTTTACTGCAGCCCGGGACGCAGAACGAAGCTCTGTGCTCAAGCGTCCGGCACCATCTTGGGCTTGGCCATGCCCCATTAATATATTTAAATTTCAGGGATCATATTTTGAAAGTAATGCTTTTTGATAGTTGGAGGCAGTGAAGGACTAATCCTGCAGTTAAAATTGTGAGAAATAAAGCATCCCTTCATTACTTTTATTATTATTATTATTATTATTAAGGGAGATTTGTAGAGCGCATGGTTACGCTAAAAGTGTGTCCCCGCGCTAACTGAAGCACTCAGGAGTAGCAGTAGGGGATGGAGCCCAGCTATTTTGAAAATAGGTGTGTTTTCAATTTCCCCCTGAAACTGGATTCAGAAGGATCCAGACGGAGATTAAGAGGTAGAGCATTCCAGCTCTTAGCCACCAGGTAGCGGAAGGATCTTCCTCCCATGCGAGCCCTTCGTCACTGTCATATTTTTAATACATCTTCATATCTGACCAACAAAATCAAACTACTTCCGAATTGTTGCCCCACCAGAGCGACTGCAGCCATTGTGCTTGAGTTTACTAAGCATCATTTCTGCCCTCCAGCAGGACACACCCACCCTTTTCTTATATTGCAGACCTTTATAGCTATCCACCCAAACAGCCCCTAAAAACCCAATAGCATAAACCCCATACACTTTCACTCACTGTTAGCGACCCTGAACGTACAAGTAGGTATACTTTTCCACTCCCGCCAACTCTGTCCCCACCAATCACCTCAAAACGAATTTTGCCCATTCTTCCTTGTGCTTACTGATGAGCAGCTCACACGTCTTCTTTGTTCCTGCCTTGATGGCTAAATGTACAAAGGATTGGAGTGCTACCGCCACCCTCCTCCGCATTGTGTTAATTATCTTGCCCCTAAGACTCACTGTCTAAATTAATCAGGTATATACAGAAGTCTAATCATGCTGATAGTTATGGAGCTATGTTGATGTAATTGTGTAATTGATGTAACAGCCCTCCCAACAGCGAAATGCTGATATTGAATGTTAATAAAATTAACTTCGGTATCCATAAAAGTTGTATGTAGCTGTTTTGGGGGACACATTTTAAAGTCTGACCTAGAAACATAGTTAGCTGTTTCATAAGCCTCATGTTTTCCCCCCAAAAATCACAATAAAAGTACATATAAATGTACGTATGGGGCTTTTGGTCCGCTCCCTTCTTCCATTAGTCTGTTCAAGTGCCAAATATATTTTCCCTATGCACTCCACTGCATACCAGGATGAAGCTCGCTTTACCGACTAGGATCTTGCTTGCACTATGAGTAAAAGCATTTTTTTTCCTGATCACGTGTACATCCACCTCACCTAAAAACAAGTGCACAGCAAGACTGGTGTGAATGTGTATAGGGTCCTCTATTTTGCATGCATTTTGATGTTTTTGACATTTAATTTGTGCCTTTTTAGTGTGCTTGCAAAACAAATGCACAAATTGCCAATGCCAGACCTTTTGGATTTGCAAAGGCTTGTCTAATTTTTGTTGTAGCAGATATGAGAATTGCTATGTTGAAATATGCAAACTTCAGCCCTTGATAAAAAAAACACAACTTTTCTTTTCAACCAGGATATAATTAAGTAAAAAAGGTGAATGATAACTTGTTTTGTGTGTTCATATGCTCAATAACAAATGTTTTATTGTATAGCATAATTGCTACATTGTGCAACAGGGTCGTGTCGGTGGCACTTCTGACCTTAATCATGAACTGCAATGTGAATTCTGCTTACTCTATCTGTATCCGATCCCTTTTTAATTTTTTTCAATAATCTTATAGAGGCCGCAGCTTTCCAAAAAGGGGTTCCCCGTGCTGAGCCAAGTAAAAAAAGTAATCGAGAATAGCAGGTTAAAAAATACAGGTCTGCAGACGTTAGCGAAAAGTGCATGAAGAAGTGCAATTTCTCAAAGTCTCTGGAAGGGAGTTTCACAGTTTCAGACCCAAGACTGCACCCGCCCATTCGGGCCAAGCGAAACATTGTTGTAAGCCTGGTTAAAAGATCTTGGTGTAGGAGGGGGCTGGTAAGGCACTACCAGATCCTGAATGTAGTGTGGACCAACCCAGGCTCTGACCTTGAACATGTAGCTCAGAGCCTTGAATTGAATAGGCTTAGTAACTGTAAGCCATAACTGTAAGCCAATGAAGCTCTTGGAGAAGATGTGACACTGCATTGTGCTTCAGGAGACGAAACAGCAGTCTAGCCGCTGATTTCTGGACTATCTGTAGACAGGGAATGGAAGCCTGATCTATTCCCAAGTACAAGATGTTACCGTAGCCCAGTCTAGATAATGTTATAGCTTGGATCACTATCCTTTGGGCTGATTGGGTATCCAGATGATCTTTATCACCCACTTGAGTATAGTGAAACAAGTGGAGGTTGCCTTCACCACCCGAGGTTTCATTGAGAGGTTCTCGTCCCAAAAAAAAGCCCAATTTCTCAACCTTGGGAGACATTTCAGGAAAATTACCTTCAGACACCGGCCAATAATGAGGACCCCAGAGTTGGTGATTCTTACCCAGAATCATGACCTCTTTCTTATCATCCTTGAGCTTAAGAGAATTGTTGCTTGTCCAATTGGCGATTCGACTGAAGCCAAGGTAGAGATCGACAGTCCATGATCCTGTGCAGATGACAGAAAAAATTATTTGGGTATCATCTGCGTAAGAGAATAGAGTCAAACCACAACTTTCCCCTTTGTCTGCAAATGGGGATCATAGATATGGAATAACATTGGACTCAACATTGAGCCCTGAGGGACTCCAGAAGTTAAAGCCTGTGTCTCAGATCTGGCATTGCCCAAAAAAGCTTGAAACGACCAATCCTTTAGGAATGATGTTAACTAGGCTAAGACCCAACAATGCCAGTCTTTCGAGTAAGATGGAGTGGGACACAGTATCCCAATAACTAATGAACTAAGCACAGCAGTTCCCCCACCCCTATTCAAGAGTCATCTAAGATGATCTGTGACTCCTAGGAGGGTGGATTCAGTACTGTGCCCTGCCCTGAAACCCAACTGTGAAGGACCTAAAAGATTGTGGGTCTCCATATACGTTATAAGCCATGCATTCACATGTTTCTCCAAACTTATGGATAAACTAGGCAACAAAGTAATCGGTCGAAAATTCGACCAATTAGTCGAAGCAAGTTTTTTTTTTTTTAGACCGGAAGCACCATAGCATGCTTTCAGCTCAGAGGAGCACATCCCACATGTAGAGTGGAGTTAAGGAGATTGTTTTCCACCATTGAGGTGCTTGAGAAAATGAAGATGAAGATCTGCCAGCTTTTTGATGAAATAAAGGGCAGGCTCCTCGCACTGTGTCTGAGAAAGGAATGGTGCTGGAGACGATTTGCAAGGGTCGGAGAGTTCTTTGACCACAATGAAGAGCATCTCAGGACAGTTTTGAGCATTAAAGATCTTGTCTGAGTAAAACAATTTTGTTGGAATAAAAGAGTGCTTGTGCTGTTCTGCAGGGTCCATGATAGTGTTTTATCACTGGCCTATACTTTCTTTTGGGCTCTTCGTCATAAGACTTCATTCCTTGACAAAGAAATGTCTTGGATAAGTCTCTGAAAACGTCTAGCCACACAAGGGCATTAGAGCTTGCATTGTCTGCCTTAAAATGTTTAGTACCTTTCATAAGTAGACCAACAGAGGGCCATCATAGACATAGGCTCAAAGTAAGAGGTGACCATTGCTTACCAAGATATTCCTTTTTTTTTCAGCTTCTGAAAAGAGAGAGTTTGAACTGGAAGCCTTGGATGCTCACAACCTGTACCGCCAGCAGCATGGTGCCCCTTGCCTGAGGCTTAACCCTGAGCTGTGTGAGGCCAGCCAACGGTGGGCAGATCACCTGCTATCCATAAATGCACTCCAGCACAGCAACACCACCAACGGGGAGAACATCTGGTACAAGTGGAACGCCAGTGTCCGTGATGCTACTGGTAAGCACAAATGCAGCTTTCAGAAAAGTTCATGCCTTTTTGATGTGTACAATTTTGAAATGTTCGTCCAATCTAGTGCATCATACACAAAGTGACGCTCACTGCTGTAACACTAATATTCTTCTGAGGAGCTTGCTGCATCTCTTTCCTCCTACCTGGTGCCTCATTGGTTTTGCTGTGCCTGCTGCCCTGCTATCATTCTAGAGGCCAAGGATTACGCCTCCATCACAGTGTGCTGCCTGGTCTACATTCTTTACTGCCCCCTTACCCTAACCCACTCCCCTCCTGTTGGGTGTTTGATTTCAGGATTCCTTGTCCCAAAACTGTTCTAAAGTAATTTAGATAGCAAGTTTCTAAACGTTATGTTGGGTTTGAATGAGTGCCCTATTTTTGTCTCCCTTTCAGTACAGTTTCATAAGGTGATAACAGATATATCTAGCATTTTGTATAGTTTAAAAAGGCTTATCTGTAACCGCAGGCAGGCTCTGCATCCACCAAGGGTTTCTGAATGCATGCTTGGATCATCTGTTGGGCACTGTCACTTCCATAGGCAACACTTACTTTTTTGGAAACAATTTTCAGGGTAATGTACACAGTTCAGTTGCATTGAAGACCTGTTTATCAATATGTGCACCTTTGCTCTATATTATTCCTCAGAGTTGTTTATTAGGGGTGTCAACTTCAAATATCAAGGTTGAATACTCATTTGTCAGTTTGGAGGAACCCATGGGGGTGATGGCACACCTGTCCCCAGAGGGGCTTCATTTGGCAAAACAGTAATCACTTTTGGGGAAGATGGTATCATACGGCATTCAGAAAACTCTCAGAGTAAAGATGTACAGTTGAGATGAGGACTTTAGCCCGCAAAAGGGGTGTCCAGATCATTTGGGTAATACCATGGCTGCATACAGTTTGTTGTTGGAAATCCCAGTTGGTTAGGGGTGCTTCCAGATTTATGTTGCAGCTTTACCATGATTGTGATTGTTTCTACCATTTGGGTGGTGGTGCTCCAGCAGCCTATTGCCATTCCAAGCCAGTCAAGGGTGCACCCAGTTTGCTGTGGTCTAAAATTGAGTATGAATGTTTGTAGTAAGCTGTAGGTGTCCTTCGTTGACGAGTGTTTGCGTTTGACAAGGGATATTGCAGTTTCGTCATGTACTCTCCTGTTTGGTTGATGATGGGTATTTGCTCTTTGGTGCTCGCTGTTGAATGGCTACTGTCAGTTGTCATGAATGATTGTGATTGCTTGGAGCATCATGTGGGTCAGTACAAACATAGCCAAAGCTTAGTGTGCTCCCTTTGGTAATTTCACTGATACTCATGGCTAGTGTCTCATTAAGGTATTTCTAAGCAACAAAATATAGCTGCATGCCGCGAGGTTGGGAATATGCCAGTTTGCCTTCCTTAAAACCTTTTTCTTTAATTAGTCATTGCATTGTGACAAACAAACACAACGCTTATGTGTGCTGCTGGCCAGGGCCAGATTACATTTCTACTGGCTCAGGAATCCAGCATGCCACATTCCATGCTCCTGGGTCGACTGTCCTGCCTTCCCAAAGATGGAGATAGAATTCAGGCCATAATTGCAGTAACACAGTGCTTTGCTGAATTGCCCACGCTGCATTGGGAGAACTTCCATATGTCCTCCTGGCCAGAGATATATACCCTATGCCCAGACTCAACTGAAATGTGTACTCTCCCATTCAGGGTACTCATAAAAAGAGGATGGGAGGAATGGCAGGCCTAAACATCACACTAATTTGCTGCATGATATTGCCTGGGCTTCAGGCATGCTGCTTAAGTGAGATTTGTAGGGATTGGGGTTGCATCTGCCTGGACAAGCTGGCTTCCTCCAGCACTGACCTCTGTTTTACTTTCTCACTCCTTGCCTATACAGTTTCTCACTCTGTATGTGGAATTCTCAACCACCCACTAACCATGCGTGTTTGATGTTAAAGCTGACTTTTTAAAGGCCTAACCCTATTCTTGCTTAATTTTAGGACATACATTCTCCAGGATAGGTGCTTTCATAGGCTGACATGCTTGAATTATTCACAATCATTGTTATTATTTTTACAGGAAATTTCAATATTTCTATTTATGGTGAGCCCTAGTCATCACAAAGTCTCTTTGTACCTTCTTATTCGTCATCCTTAAAGATGACCCTTCAAAATGTCTTTTAAATTCATACTGACTGTCTTTCCGATGATTAATTTGTGGCTTCAGCATTAACATACAAACCAAGCATTACAACTTAATGTGGCTGGGTTGGAATTTGCGCATAACCATCACTGTAGCAAACTCATCAGAAGTATACACTAGCTGCTCAAGGGAACAAGAGGGAAATGGCTACCCACCTTTTCCAATGTTCTCCATGGACAGGGTTCACAGAAAGCAAATTGCTAAACTAAATCCTGCTCCCGAGCAAAGAGTGAGTTTCATTAGTCAAATAATAAGTCCACAAAGGAATATTAGTCCATAATCAGTGTTCTTCTTTATTTTCAAGTTGTCATCATATTCAGAAGACACAAGTGTTTCACAGGCGATTCATGTCATCATGTTGATGTAGCCAATGTAGCCAACACGTGTTTCATCTTGGGTTTATCGCCAATTGACTTCCTCAGGGCTACAGTAGCTATAATAGAAAAATATGCACTCAGAAATCATCCTGTGATATTTATCCAAAAGGATTTCTCACTAAAAGAGCGTGCATAAAAAAGGAGAGAAAATGATGAAAGGGGAGAAGACCACCAGAGTAGTGCACCAAGTGAGACATCATCTAATAGATCAAAAATACTAAAGGAGTAAGCAAAAGAAAACACGAGAGTGGGGTGAAGTGTACCATAACAATAACATAGCGGGGTATCAGAGAGAGTGTGCACTCAGTTCAGGAGCATAAAGGTGAATATATATTAAAGGAGGGAACACCCAAAGAGAAAAGTTCAAATAGTACACACAAGTTGCATGAAGGTGTCAGAAAAACCAGAGTGAACATGGTTGTGCCAAATCACAAGCATATCACTCAACAAATGTTAGCATGGAAACAGGTCCACCACTATCCAGGCAAACATGCAAAAATCCCAAACAGCATGGGTCTAAGAAGAAAAAGAATTATCTTTAAAAAACTTGTCATCGCTTGATATCACAGATTGGCCATCATGCCACCCAATCACAAACAGGGTTTATCTAAGAAAAACACAATCCGAAAAGCGGGCCCAGAATGCACCATTACTATTATTCGGGAGATTTAAACATCATTAAATCATAATAATAACCAGAGCATAAGTGTCAATCAGTGTGTTTGAATAGGGAACCCCTATGATACATAAAACACACAAGTTGGTAGGTGATACGTGTCCCAAAAACGTTGTGCCATGATTGAACCTAAACAGTTTAAACAACATAAACAATTTCCATATCCCCGAGTAAGGGATCACACACTTCCTTAACATTATCATGACTCCGTGATATCGTGAAGTATATAACAGAATTATCTTAATCTGTTTGTATACAAAAGTGGAGGGTAAGATAAAGACTTGTATCCAAAAGTAAAGTGGCATGTGTTAGTCTCCGCTAATATCCAGTTTGAGTGCGGCAATCATGTAATGTCATTATGTCGAACTATAAGTAGCGTATCACCCGCCCACTATCAATAGTTTCATTAGCGTAAGTATCAAAAACATCAGGGTGGTCTCGCGTTATCGAGCAGCCATAATCTGCATAAAACTACACCAAAAGACCACATGGTCTATCTTACTAAAATGTAAATATACCATTCCCTGGATATATAGGACAAAAGAGTGTAAAAGATACTCCTTTACTTATGGCAATTCGGATAACAATTCTGACAGGAAATATATCTGCATCTTCGCACTGGTAGCCAAGAATATTTTGCATGTGGAATTTTTGACACTCAATTTGGTGGGCGTCATGTAGCTGTGTAATCTAGGTTGTATTTTCTGCAACTAGTTTTGTATAGTAATCCAAGTTGCCTTGGATAATGATAATAATAGCAACAAAAGGTGTTAAAAACCTCAGATGAAAGCAACAAAAGTCTACTGAAAATTGCTTGTTATGAGTGATTAGTACTTAAATAGTAAATTTTTTTATTTCGTTATAGTGTGTTGTAGAAAATAGTCTACAACCCCCCTAATTCTATGAATTCAATTTACTTTCTACATTCGATTCCCTTTTCCTTCTAATGCTCATCTTTGTACATTGGTGGGCCTGGTTCTCATTGCTCACAGCTTGATAGGACCACTCAATTCGGTGCCAGACTTGAAAGTAGCTCTGCTCTTTTTTGTTCTTCCAATTTCTTTGCCCATTTTTTCCACAGCAAGTGTTGCTTTGTCTCCAATTTTTCCTAGGTATCTGCTCTGCTTGTGTGCTCTTTCTCTCTCTTTCTTGTTTACAGTCTCTGTATTTCACTTGGTGTGCTGGAACCAAGTGTATCTGGAACAACTTCACACATTCTTTACCCCTCTCATCAATGATGTTGGTTTTTTGTGATGCTCGGCGTGCCCATGATCTTTTTCAAGCATTGAACGCCCCTCTCTTTTTCAAGAAATGGTGCACATTTTGAATAATGCTGAAAAACAACATTTTATTCCTTTGAGTGCTTTATATTTGAAATCCTGTAGTCTACTTACAATCTTCCTTTCCCACAACCAGTTTGCGTATTTACATATCATTCTCTCTTCCATTGGATACACAGTTTGAAGGGTGCAAAGCTTACCCCTTCTTCTCCTGGCATCCAGAACATAACACTAACTATCTTTTACCCTAACGTACTGATTGTAGGTAGTCTAACGAGTTACACACTGGAAGATGAGCATCCTGTTATCGGTAGAGGATATGAAACTGCAAATCATTTTTCAAACCAAAGTAGCAAAGTGTTTGTCATTCTGTATTTGAACTAATGCTAGTTAACTTCAAAAGACTCTTTATTGAAATGGGAACACACAGTGCTATTTACCAAAATTTACATCACTTCGAGTTCCACCCGACGCTGTATCGACAGGATTTTAGCAAAAATTCTCGCCCGGCGACACTACCTCAAGATGGCGCCTGTGATGGAACAGACCCGCATTTAGCAATATCGGAGCAGAGACTGTATTATGGAGAGCCGACCATAGGAACCTATCCCTGATTGCAGTGTAACTGGGGGCTCCACATCCCGCCTCCCCGGTGGACATCCGTATCCATACTTTACCAGCTACACAGCAAGCATATACCCGTACTTTGGAACTACTCACAATTCGATCATGACGATCTGTCATCCACCCGTGTCCGCTGGTGTGGCCCGTCCGCTTCGTAGGATAAGCTACCCTCGGCCGCAGCGGACAGGCCTGATAGCTTGCTCAGAACCCAGAGACATTGGTAGTCTACAATCAAGGTGAGCGCCCCCCTCCCTCCTCCCTGCGTGAGGCAATATGGTGGCTCCCACTGCGCTTCCCACCGTAATGGGAGTTGTGTCCCAGTGCATGTACATGGTCTGTTCCACGCCTCGAGCACCTTGGGAAGCCGGGGAGTTTTAATGTGCTACTTAATTAACTAATGGAGACTGGCCCTTCCCTCCCTGCAAAGATCTTTCATTCTCGACACTCTCATGGAGTGGGTTAGGGTTCCAGGATGCCTGACCCCAGCATAGCTGACAGTGGTGACTATATTCCCCATACCAAACCTTTACTGTCTCAACCCTTCCAGGATGCCTGACCCCAACATGACCAACTGTGGTGACCCTTTTTCCCATTTACAGAACTTTTTATTACTCAACTCTTCTAGAACTGGGACTGACCTCAAGAGGACGTCTGATGCGTCTGACTTTTTGACATTTCCCAAGTACACACGACCTCTTTCCTGTCAGCGGAGTCCGAGCATTATGTCCGGAGCCCGGTGGAGCTGCTCTGTACAGCTAATGAGGAGATTAGCTTGGGTTCACCCCCTGACCGTCACCTGCCCAGCCGGACCTTGGGCACAGTTTATCCCCTTCTCCCTGTCTCGCCCACCCCTCACCTCATCTTATTTCCGCCGTTCTGCATTTCCCTTTTCTGCTTTCTATCCATCTTCTTGACTGATACCCGTTGGAGCCTCCTTGTGAGCTATTGGGGAGATTGGCTTGGGATTACCTCCCTGGCTGTCACCTACCCTTGCGGTCTTTGGGATGACTTTCCTCTCTCCCTCTAATTACTTCCTCCCCTCGTCCTCTTCTTCCTAACAACCACTCCCCCTTTCCTCTCTACTTTTCTCTCCTTTCTTTCACGTTAATGTTGTCTTATACATTTGATGTAAATTGTAATATTTTATTGTTGTTTCTTTGCTGACCTTATGTAGAGCACTCTGATACCTTCGGGTCTAGCCAGCGCTATATAAAACTGTTTAATTAAATAAACTGACGATTACCATTGTCAAAAACAGTCCAATAACTCAATGAAGCACAGTTTCACTCCACCTAACAGGCTTCCAATATCACTCCTGAAGCACAGAAAGGAGCTAAAGATTCATCCTCTGAGGGAGCCTCTCACCAGTCATGGATACGCCTTCCCAGTTCCTCATGCCGACAAAGAAAAACTATCCTCTCCTTTCCATTGATCACAATCCTTAATGTTTTCCTTTCTGTGTGCATTCTTAGAGTGTCACCTAGCTGACTGTATGTAGAGCACTTCATTGTCCCCTATGTAGTGTTTTATGCCTACATAATGTACCACTCTTTGTGCAGCAATGTCTAAATTGATTAAGTGGGCCCACCCAACTATTGTAGGATGTCTAATGAAGTTGATGAGCCTCACTCAGGGCAGATCACAGGACTTCGAGCTGTTAAAAACGTTCTTCTTTACAAGGAAATGCAGTCCTTGATTTTTAACTAAATACCATGATTCTTATTTCAGGGAAGGAAATTGTCGACACCTGGTATGGCGAGATTAAAGACTACAACTTCAGCAAACCTGGATTTCAAAGCAACACAGGTGAGCAGAAAAGCAGTTTTTACCTCCTCTGTAGAGTGCATGATGTGACTTGCATTTGCATGTCTAGATACAGACCTAGTTTGTGTGTGGAGTGCAATATTCCATTGATTGCTGCCAAACTACACACATTAAAGAAAAGTACATATAATTGCTGCTCTCTTAAATGCATTGCTTCAAGTGGGATGTGAAAAGACGCAGCAGAATGCTCACTATGAGTGACATGCCCTTGTGCCCCAAATGAATAGCTGCTCCTTCTGTAGAGTGATGATGAGTTTGCAGGTGATCAGTGTGCATTGTTCCCAAACTTTTTGTAGTGAGGGCATGTTGGCATGAGGACAAGCAGCCAGAATAAGGAAGTGGATATCATTTGTGTGTGGTAGAGGCTGACAAACTACAGAAGCAGTTAGGGAAATAAGGCACATTAGCAACAGAAAGCAATTCGGGTGATTGAGGCCTCCATGAAAGGTGCACATGCTCTCTAAATAGGCAGACTGGAAGACAAAGCCCACACATTAGGTGTTATGTGTTGAAGATGGCTTGGAGTAAGTGCATAAGGGTACACTTTCTGCTTGATAATACTATAGCACAAGATGATTTCGGATACATTGCCAAGTTGGCATCAGCTCAATCCAATTAAAATCCTGCAGGGCTAATACTCCTTGACTTGATAACATAACTCACTCATTCAAAGGAGTGTTGAGCCCTTAGCTATTCATGAGAGTGGCGAGCTATTTACATGCGATAAGTGTCCTCAGAGATGATCATTTGGAGTCCGAGAAGGGACTCTGTTGCTACTTGACCAACCAGGTGTCAACATGAGGACCAGTATTCAAACTGGAGATGGTGCTCAGCACACCACTTCCATGTGGAAAGGTGTACACCCCAGAAGAGTACACAGCTGGTGAGACAGAGAGAAGCTGCTCTTGAACTTGAGAGTTATTTAATTAGGCATGCAAATTAGTCACCTGGTGGATTTAAAGACATTCCATGAAGATGAAGAATGAATAATGTCCTCATATGTTCAAGTAAAGTGATAACCATTCAGATATAAGCATAATAAATTAGCATTGGCTCTTAGTTATGAAAGTGCATGTAATTAAATAATTAATCATATGAATAAGCACCATTGCTGCAACTTGTAAGCTGAGCTATCCCCGAGCGTACCATCTTACCTGGTGACACTCTGTGAACTCCATAGGTTTTGCCCGTGAAAACCTCAAGACGCCATGGCACAGCTGTATGATCATTACCATTAGTTTTGATTTCACTTCATCCAAGGGCCTCCTAACCCTTACACTAGGAAGAGTTATGCTAAACAAACAGTAGCTCATGCAACAGTATTACACTCTCTCTTAATGTCAGTGAGCGCAGGTGGGCTGCCTGGATATCCAGTCCCCCTAAAGTGTTAAAATATGGCATTGAAGGTCTTAGGTGGGTTACAGCTGTTATATTATAGCACGGTCCTAGCTCCAAAGAGGCTTTATAAGATTCTGTTTTCAGCAATAGTATCTCAAACAAGAGGTGCTGTATGTAGGAACTGGGGTCACCAGTTCCCCGGGGGTAGCCTGGCACAAGCAGATAGGCACCCGAAAGCTTAGGTGTTAAGTGACTACACAGCACACGCAACCACTGAGACAATAAAAGGCACGCAATGACTGATGCCACTCCAGTGTGTTTGATTAAAAATCAAACAACTTTTATATAAGATTCAGGTTCAGGAGTGGAAAATCACAGTATCATTTAGTCATTAAAGCCTTTCATAGGAGGGGAGAAAAGGGAGCAGTTCAATAGATTAGCATTTCATTACTTCACAATAAACTTTTCATTGCATTACAAATCAGCATGGCTTAAACCAGAATAGAACATTTCATGAGAGAATTAACATGGACAACCAGCTCATCAAGCAAGGATGAGCATATCCTGTAGCAAGAGTCCACAGGTCTTCAGGTAAGTAACCTGGTCAGTAGGCAAGTCAATTACTTTTCACCAAGCAAGGGTGAACATTTCCTAAAACTCCTTAGCGGGAATAATCATATCCTTCAGCAGGAATAAGCAGTGCATTAAATGATAAAACCTTTCATTAAATGTCAACCAGTTGATTAGCGGAGGTGAAACCTTTCAGTGGATATAAACCTCTCCTCGATCAGGACTACACATTCCCTTAAGCAGAGAGAACCAAGCATTTGGTGTAAATATGCATTTCTTTAAACATATGAAACTTGGCTAGTGCACAAGAACATTTCCTCGACTTTGCATTAGGCAGAGGGAATTCATGCAGCAACGAATAACCTAGGCATCAGGTAAGCTTACACATTAGGCATTAATAAGCCTTGGTATCAGGTAAACCAACATTTCTTTAGGTAAGATAGACAGGCCAGTGCAAATCAGGCCGGCATCAACATTTCCTTAGGCCAGAATAAACCTTTCATTTACCATTGCATTAGGCAGGGACATATAACACTTCGCCCTGCAGGAGTAAAACAGGTAATTGAAGGTATACCATTTCCTCAATCGGAGGGAACACCTCATTCGGCACAAGAACATTTCATGGGGCAATCACTATTTGAGTAGTTACACAAACATTCCCTCAACCAGGAGCCAACAGGGCATTAAGCTGACTTATTCAGCAAAGGCAGACATTCCATTCTGTAAGTAACCCTTTTAGTAAGCAAATCATATCATTAGGCATATGTAAACCATTGACCCCGCAGGGTTCTTCCCTCGTGGAACTCAGCTTCTGCTACGGGGCAATCTGGCTAAAACAATTCCACAGCTAGGGACTACTTCCTCCGCAGACCAGTCACTCAATGAGGAATCTAGGGTTCTACTCAGTCAATCAGGGCTACTGCCCGTTTCAGAGGGGGAGGCCTTCTGTAAGTAATTAGGGCCAACGGGGCCCAACAACAGTGTTCCCCAGGGGAGGGGCGAACTCGGGGCCTCCTGTGGCCTTCCACCCTCCTCCCCGGGAGTTACCTGGCTTCTTCGGGCCTACACGGCCCTTTGCGCAGATTCTCTGGTGAGGTGGGAGGGCTCTTGCTTTCCCCCGAGCCCTCCAGAATGTATGGGAGCCGGTCAGGGCCCTATCTGGGCTGTGACGCCGACAGGTGGGGCTCGTGCTGTCTCTAGGGTTCACTTTTGATCTTTGGCCCGCCCGGGCCTACACTGGCAGGGTGGGGGGGGGCTCGGACTCCCTCGGAGCCCTCCCCGATGTTGAGAAGCTGTTCCCGGGCCTTCCACAGCCTCCACGGCCCGGGAACCAATCAGGAGGCGTCACATGAGGGACTTGGCCTTAGCGGCCAATAGCAGAGCCGCTCCTGAGGGCGCTGCAACGGCAGCCAATGGCTGCGCGGCGATGGACGGGGCGTGGCTGGTGACGCGGCCAGCGCCCCCGTCACGTGGGGCTGGTGGTTGGCTTCGCCGGGCCTAGCGCGGCCCTCTCTGAAGTAGCGGTGGCCCTCTCCTGGTACCGGGGGCCGCCGAGGGGGTACTAAGGACGGCGCTTTGCCTGACTCTTCTTCCGGGCCGAGCCTGGCCCACGGCAAGACGGCGGCGGTGCAGCAATAGCGTGTGCCGGGCCCCAGAGCCAATCCGAGGCTCGCTTGACAGGGGCTCGGCCACGCAGCCAATCAATGCGCGGCAAAGGCTTTAGGGCCTGTTGGGCCTAGCGCGGCCTGAGAGGAATTTCGGCAGCCCTCTCCTCACACCGGGGGCCGCCTCGACAACGCTGAACAGGGCAGGAAGGCCCTCTACGGGGCTGCGGCGGTGATTACGGCCCCTGGGCACGCCGAAAAATGGCGTCTTCTCAGCCCACTCCTCCGGACGCAGCGGCGGCCCTCTCCTGGCACCAGGGGCCACCTGGGGGCAAAACACAGCGCTTCACAGGACGTGGCAGGTGAGCGCTTGAGGGGGCAACACAGCACGCTTCAGAGGGGCCTAGCACCGGGGGTTTCACGGCGTATCTCTGGGGGGGCGATTACCACAGCGATCGCGCTTCCATGGTACAGCAGATGAGCGCTTAGCAGTTCAGTCAGCAGGTCAGGTAGTTCAGGGTGCTAGCGCTAGGCAGGCAGTGCCCCAATTCAGGCAGTTCAGTCAGCAACTCGAACAGGACGGGCCACACAGCAGTGGCAGGTTAGCGCAGGGACCCAGGTCAGGACAAAGGGGGCGCAGGTGCAGCACAGTCCAGTACCTGGATGATTCTCCAGCAGTCCTGTAGCAGTTAGACTTCTTCTTCTTGGCGCTTGATGGATTTTGCGCTCTTGTAAATAGCTGCTGGTTTCTTGTTACTTGAAGGGGGGTTGAGTTGGGGACTGCAGGCAGGCTTCCTCTGCAGGTCACTGTAGATGGTCCCTGGGGTTCCCTACCTCTGGGCCAGATCAGGGGGCTAGTCTAGGACACCTCACCCAGTTTAAGAGGCAGCACCTAAATCCTATCACTCCCAGTAGCATAGGTTCCTAACTAGTCCCTCCCAACCTAAAACTCCTGCGTGGGTTCCCCAGGTCAGTGATGCCCCAACTGACTAGAAAGTTTCCCTCCCTTTCCTTATATAGCGTCAGTTGTCAGTTGGCAGTGGCAGTTGGTGTCACCTCCCCTGTTCTGGAAGGTTCCAGGAGCTTCTAGGAGGTTCTACCATTCTGGCTATGGGCAGGCTGGCAGGCTGGAATGGCAACATTGTTGGGAGTCCCTGCCAGCTTCTGGCAACTAGAATGCGCCTTAACAAGACCACACTGCAGTAGCAGGGGTCAGTGGCAGCCATGTTGAGGTTAGTCAAGCACCTGCATCTAGCATGGGTTTTAATAATACACAGGGCATTACAACCTCGCAGGGCCTATAGACTTACATTACAAAGGGGGGACATCCTGAATCAGGGGAGCAAAAAGCAAAAAAAATTCAGTGAAAAAGGGCCAAGTCCAACACTGTACATAAAAAGTTATTGTATTTTGGGGGTCTGGATAAAATCATATTCCAGAAACCATGATATGCAAAAGGACAGAGGAAGGGATGATGACTTGTAAACAAAAATGTACATCTTGTTCATATTTACATCACACATAATTAAAGGCACAACTCATCTGTCCTAATGCCTCGCCCAATAGCTCCCCCACTGGCCGGTTCTGGCCTTGTGTACACAATGCTGAATTGATTTCCTACTTTTATGCACATCACCCCATTGCTTCCCAAATAGGTTTGAAGAATGTGCACTTGGGATACATGGAAAACAACAAAACCACTTTACCAAATACCCACTGCCTATAACAATGTCCTTAATTGTTTTCATATTTGGACAGTATACCTATATCTCAAAATTGCCAGGTTCTTGGAAGGCTCTTTAACATTGAGTTACTTCAGGTTGTATTGCAACCCAGAGATCGCTCTGCTTGCTGGCATGGCTTCCCTGGTCTTTGTGCCTGTCTGTATAAATGCTTCCCAAAGTTGTCCCCTCTTTTCGTAAATATAAATGGAAATTAACTTATTTGCATCTATATTTAATGTATGTGCATTTTGGACCTTTAATCCTGTTGGTGGCTCTGGGTGTGATATTGGGTATTCGTGACTAGATATAGACATGGTCTGTAAATTTCTTCTTGCATGGGACCACACGTTTCTATGATTTGGGTTTTAAAACCTGCAAATGTGAATGCTCGGCTCCATATTCAGTGGTGCTGTGGCAATGAACTTCTGGAAACTTGCTCCTCATGGCAGCCAAGCCTAAACATGTTGACAATTCTAAAGCAGAGAACGCAGGTAGCAAAGAGGCTGAGTTTGCGCCTACTATCAAAATCTTTAAATCAGGCTTCATACTTAATGCCAGGAGCCATCAGTAGAGCCTCTGAAGAGTGAAGTTTTCTTTAACTCCATCAAATGGCTGGATTCAAAAATCTCAGACAACGGTATGTCAAAAAGGCTGGTATAAGATTCCTCTCTCAGAAGACTGGCTCCTCAAGTTAAATAAATAATCCGATCTGGCTCTGGTCTTGCATTGTTGGATTGAGCATCTAGAAATGCTACTTACCAATCAGGACAATACCCTTCCCTAAAATGTGAAGGGCACCCAGCTCAGCCTCAAAGTGTTTTCCACCACTGTCATTCATTGTCTAACACACTTCATGAATTCTATCCATTCAAGGATATCGTCAGTGGACCTAAAACTTAAAAACAACAAAAAGGAAAGTATGGTCCTTAAATGAGACTAACTACATTCAGAGATCGCAAGCTCAATGCATGTTCTTCCTCTGAGAATGTCAAATACTTAAATTTCAACTCTACAGATGCTGCCTCCTAAAATACAGTGAAAGCTGAGCCAAAGCATATAAATGCACATATAAAGGTTCTTCGTGTGATCATGAATTGTTGCAAACTATTTTCTAAGTACATGTATGTTATTATTCTACACAACCTTGATCTTAGTTTTCTGGACTACTTTAAAAGTATTATAAAGTGAGGTACACTTGCAATCTTGATTTCTGCAATCACTCTACCTGCATTGATCCCAGCTTTTTTAGTTTGTTTAATTTTCTACTAAGGATCTTTAAAAAAAATTAATTATTTGTGCATTTTACTTAAGAAGCCTTTGCTACCTTCACCAAACCAAAGGAATTTAAAATTTAAAGTCATAAAATGATTTACATTTTTCACCCTTCGACCATACACAAGAACCTCAAGGTGATGCGCTCAATGTTCAAAAAAACCCATTCTAGGTTGTATGCTCAGAAGATTCTGTCTGTCCCAATAGAGGGCTACTGCTCAAAGAGGGTTCAATAGATTCTACTTTTTGTTTTGACTTCGCTTTTGGGAGCTAGAGTTTCTCTAATGTGATCATCGTGTTTTGACCCCATTCCGGGACTGTGTGCCTCGCGAGGCCTGTTTCACAATGGAAGGAGCATTTGTCAAGTCTGTTGTTTGTGTATCTTGAATTTGCTTGTTTACATTAGCAAACTAAAGGCCTACCTCTGGGTTTGTTGTTTTACTTTGTATCTGTAAAATATAGTAACAATAACCTAATGGTTGTGAAACAGGATATAGATGAGGAGATATCAATGTATACTGTTTGAGTTATTACCTGAGGGTCTTGAATTAGGTTGGAATTACCCAACTTTGTCCAGATTGAATTCCGTTCTGGGACCTTTGTTTACGACCTCCAGAGAGTTATGCTGGGTGCAGCATGTGACATTGCTTGGTTGGTTCTCAAGTTGGAACAATACACTTGCCATCTCACAGGATGATGTAGTGTAGCTTGGTCACACTCCTTCATACTTTGAATTGGGAACTGGCTATCTGTATTGTGTAATCCAACTTCCTGCCCTCATCCTGGGTTTCACATTAATGTTGAGAAAAGCTCTTTCTGGTGGATAGTAATTTTTGGGACCAGCGCTTATATTTTTCCATCAAACTTTGACCCACAGCAAGAGAAAGAAAAAAATACCAAAGGGTAAAGAAGGAAGAACAGAAGTCCAGAAACATTGTGACAAACCCAGAAAGCAGGAACCTGCACAAAGGGATAAAGTGTAGAGTGTGTCTAATGTTGAAATAAAGACTACTTATTTTTGGAATGTGGAATGCTGAAATTCAGTAGCACCGGACAAGGGCTTCTAAGCAAAACTTTGGGACCCTGGACTTATTATTTTAAAAATGGAGGATTGGGAAACACCTACTCAATTAAACACTGAGAACTCACATTTCTGAATGCCGGGGCACTAGATTTAAGGACATTCTTGGAAGTTTGTTGAATTAACATTATGCAAATATAAATTAATTGCTTCATTTTTGTTGTAATGCAGCATGCTAATACCTTCAACATGGTGCATAACACAAAAAATTAAAGGTCTAGTATAATAATATTTCAACAAGAGAGACCCAAGGGTCACCGGGGACCTGGGGTAATCACTGTAACATAAAACACACTGGGCCCTACTAACAATACTTTAGATGGAAAGAACCAAATGGCATATAAAATGTATTCAAATGAGTTTATCAAAAACAATTTCAAGACACAGTAGCGCAGTAAATATTGGTGCAAAATATGCTCGGTACTCTTTAAAAGTGATAAATTGTGATCACAAGTGTATTAATGAACACAAAAACAGCACAGCCCTTTACAGCAACTTCTCCACAATCATATAGGGTCCATGCCTAAGAGTCAACAGATTTTTGATCCCAGTAAAAATGGTGGGATCATCTTCAGGACGCGGGGATAAAACGAGCCAAAGAAAGAGCTGAAACCATCGAGAAAGGTTGATCATAGTGAGAATAAAAAAAAGAAAAGGGAGCAAGTACAAGTCATAAGCTATACTCAGAGACCTTACTTATATTATGAAAGGTAATGCAGTTACTAAATAAGGGGGTCCCTAGTTACAAAATTCAGGAACAGGGTGGCTGGGAATTGCCTACATAAAAAGAAGTTCAAAGAGGCGCTGCTTAGAACCCTCAAAATGGGTTATCATGGTGAAGGTGAGTCTGTGCAGTAGTATGAGAGACACTGACCTGATGTAGAAATATGCTGGAAGCCCACAGTTGGAGGCACATATCTGGTATGGGTCTCAAGGTTGAGTGCCAGATTCCTTCACTGGACTTGAATCAGCCCAATTGGAAAATGGAGATTCACTGATAGCGCTGAATGGTGGTAGAATTAGTTCTCAAAGGTGATTGTGAGAGGGCAGCATGTTGGTTGATGTAGGCAAAAGAAAGAGAAGAAGGACCAAGAAAATGAAGAAACCAAAGACCGACTAGGTGCAGGGACACAAAAGGGTCGAGGAGTAATGGGCATCATTTTGAAATGGTTAAAAAGATATTGACAACCCTCAAAATGAAACCACATAAGTACTTTTATACCAAAATACACTTGACTGTGTGATCCAAGGCAATTCCTCCATGTTTAATAAAGATTCAACGCTGCTTCCTCTCTCAGGGTTGGAAATGGTGCTGCTCACTTGCCACCATAAGTCACCCACACAATGAACAAACTCTAGAAAATGTGACTCGAGAGGGGTAGTAAGGACGTTGTATCTAATGCAACGCTTATGCTGAAATATGGGAATCCTTATTTGTTTGTGTGGTTTGGCCAATGTACAGTGTTCTTTTTTCGATACTATGTGCACAAGTCTAAATTGTGAGGAAGATTGAACATCCTTGGTTTAAAATGAACTCGGCTCACACACAGTTTTCCCCGTGGCGAGACATGTTTAAAATAAAATTATATATTTTAAATGTCCGACAACCCGATAGACATTTATAAACTTGGCAGATGGGATCTCCACCATGGTGATGAAGTACAATACTCTGTCATACTGGCGGAGAATGGCCTGACCGCCAGTATATAAATTTGGCCTTGTTTGTTTCAGGTCATGGGAGTAGAATTTCTGAACAGTTCTTTAACTTTTTGTAAGTGGAGGTTAAATGTATCTGCTTGAAATTAACGCTGTTTAAGTTGGTCATTTAGCCAGTTAATCACCCATAGACTCTTTGAACTTAATGGTCATTGGTTGTACCCCTTATAGGGGCTTCGAATTAGTTTCATCCCTCCGAGGTTAATAACATGGTCTTCCAGTTTAATCTTGGTATTTGAAATAGAAAATAAATCCTGTCATTTAAACTAGGTGGAATTTAATATCCAGTTAATTGTGGTTAGGGAATTATGGGCCAGATGTATCATGGGTTTTACCGGTAGCATACAGCCCGATTTGCAGATCGGCCCATTTGTGAATGGTAAAAAGCCTTTTGCGATGTATCAACCCATAAGCCATTTGCAAAATAGGTAATCACAATTTTTGCGATTACCCATCTTGCGAATGCAGTTAGGGAATCGCAATTTGCAATTCCCTAAATGCAATGCAAGAAGCATCCTCAGAATGCGACTTTGCTTTAAGGAATCGCAAATTACCACAAACTTAAAGTTGATAGTAATTTGCAAATCCGTAGAAAAATGCACAAAATTGCATTTTTCTAAGTGCCATGTGGCGCAGACACATGCCCCAAGGGCATGTGTGTGCACCAAATGTGCACACTTAGCTTTTTTAGGGGTGCATCAGGGGAGGCCTTATGGCCCCCTGACATCCATGCAATTGCATTCTTTATTTGCGATTACCTATTTGGTAGTTGCAAATTGCGAAAGCCTTCCCATTCATTCCTATGGGCCATTAGGCCAATAGGTATCACAATTTGCAATCCTCAATTAAGGAATATGTGGGAATCGCTATTTTTATCGCGAAACCTACATACATTGCACTTTGCGATTCTAAAACAGCAAATCACAAAAATTCACTATTTTAGAATCGCCAAATGCAATGTTGATACATCTGGCCCTAAGTGCTTTTCATGTACCATGGCCATACTGTCACTGTAGTGTGTGCAAACTGCATGTTATTCTCAATCCTGATTTTGTCCTGCAGGTCACTTTAGTCAAGTCGTATGGAAAGACACCAAGGATATGGGCATTGCCAAAGCTGTGGACGGGAAAGGCATGGTTATTGCAGTTGCTCAATACAACCCGGCAGGCAACATTACCAACCCTGGCTACTTTCAAAGAAACGTCCAACCCCGGGGATCCGTAACTAATGAGCAAGATGGAGGCCGGGCATCATATCCTGTTTGCCCCAGAGCTATAACACCACCATCCACAGGTAATCAAGAGTAACCAGTTGAGATTGCTTTTCTAATGTTTATATTCGTTTATATTCTTAGGCTTCAGTGCAGTGCTATGTACCTCTCACTAGTGGGGCTGGTTGATTGTGAAGCCCTTAGTGCCCAAAGTAGGTATTTAGGTAGACCCAAATAAAGTCACTACCCTAGTCTAGATGGTTGCCAAAGCCAGGCTCTTACAACTATCATTTAGGAAACTTACTCATCCTATGTAGGTGAAAGAGAGCTTTGGCTGCACAAGCTCAGCTTTGAGGTACACCTGTAGAACATTTGTCAATTTGAACACCAAGATTTTGTTAATAATTTGACTTTAGAGGGTAGTCTCTCATACAACTAGAGGTCTGCCTGATCACCATCCACAACTCACTCAGTCTTCTGTGACTTGAACATGTGCCAATGATTGCCCACCCACTGCCAGATCCATGTCATGTATAGCTGGAATTACGTATCTCCTCCCACCCTAAAAATAGACTGGGTGCCATTGGCAAACATGTAGAAATCACTGCATTTGGATCAGATGAGCTTCGCCAAAGGCATAAATAGATGTTAAAAAGATTGTGTAAAAGCAGAGAATGAGATGCACCACATAGTCCAAATAGGAGGCAGAAGAATGTGACTGTATCTCTAATTGAGAAAGGTGAAACACTGTTGCCAGACTGAGAAGAATCTGGGTATCAGCCTAATCTTAACTTCATTCCTGCAGTTATCTGAAATCACAAAGAGTATTGACTCAGTGCCTTGTTCTGGGCAGAATCCCACTTGAACAACATCCATGGTAACAGAAAATTCCAAAAACATTAGATGTTCAGCTACGTGAGACCTCAAGTACTCTTGCCAGTCAACGCGACAAAGAAAATTAGGTAATATTTTCCAAAAACAGCGATGCTGGCCTGGGGTTTTCTCATTTAGGGATTACCTTTGCAATTTTATATTGATCCACTACCATACCCTGAGAGAGCAAAGTATTCAGGAAACATCTCAGATGTTGGACTTCCAATACAACAGAGGTGACTGGAGGGTTCGAATTAAGCTTAGATACAGCATCCAGGAATGAGTATTCTGACTGAGTGGAAAGGCAGTGAATGAAACACGGGGTAGATGAAAAACCAAGGCAGTATGTGGTGGTGGGAAATGACAATGTTTTATTAATATATCGACTAATTATGAAAATAAATTAAAGATTTATAAAGTTCAAAAATCCATTGTTTGTAGGTCTGAATGCACATTAAGATGTAAGAAAACTATGGGCCAGATGTAGCAAGGCCATTACCGGTCGGTAACGGCAGAAATCGGCCGTTACCGACCGGTAATAGACTTTTCCTATTTAGGAGGCACATTTACCGATTCGGTAAATAACGAATCGGTATTTACCGATTCGGTATTTACCGAATCAACATTTACCGATTCGGTATTTACCGAATCGGTAAATGAGATGTAGGAAGCACTTCAAAGAGGGCTTCTGGGCTTTAAGGATTCGTTATTTACCACCAACTATTAGTTGGTGGTAAATAACAAATTCCTATGTAAATGCAAATCTGTGCATTTACACCTGTGCCATGTGACAGACATACATGCCCTTAGGGCATGTATGTGTGACACATGTGCACAAAAGCACTAATCAGGGGTGCAACAGGGTGTCAAAGTGACACCCTGCAACCCCTGACTTTGTCCCAATTTTACCGAATCGGTAATTACCGATTCGGTATTTGCCATTGATTCCAATGGGGCCCGTTGGAATGAATGGCAAATACCGAATCAGTAACGATTCTGTATTTTTTACCGATTTTTTATTTTTATTTTTATTTTTTTTTTTTTTTTTACCCACATAGCATTTACGATTCGAAAATACCGAATCGGTAAAATTCGGTATTTTCGAATCGGTAAATTTAAATTACCTACATCTAGCACTAGATGATGAAAGACTGACCTATGTCAGATTCTGAGGACCCACCAGCCCCAGCCTGAGCCCTGAACAGGATGTATGACGTGACAACGCATACTGTTACCACGCATACCTTTACAACGCGGTATTTACAACGAATACCGTTACAACGCATAGCGCTTAGAGGTGCTGGATAGTGGTAAGTATAATTTTCTATTCCAACTCCAGTCCCCGTGGACACTAGGGAAGGTGTTGGATAGAAAATTATACTTATTCCCTATCCTAGAGCGCCCCCCAGCGCAATGCGTTGTAATGGTATGCGTGGTAATGCCTGCGTTCTAAAAATTCCGTTGTAAACGTTGCATACCCCCTGAACAACACAGTAGGTGAACCGAACAGGCAGGTGAACTCTTTGAGCATCCAGTCATGATCTCTACAACTTTAAAATCCAGATTGGTTATGATTGTTGTAGACCATAATTAACCTTAAAGATATGCATTGTACAACACTCCTGTGATACGTTTTTTAATACCGGTTGTTCGTTGTTTCTGTCGTAACAGAGTATCCTTCCCTCTATACCATTGGTCTGCCCGCCTCATTTAGAGACTGGCAGACCTCTAGTATTCTATTGACAGTGCCCCTGTTAACTCTGTTGATGGAGTACTTCCTCCAGTGACCCAAAGGAGAAGGGGGCTGTTGGAGGAATGACATTACACTGTCTGCCCTGTTTAGTGTAGATGGTGTAATGTCTTTTTTTCCTATCTGTCACTGCCAGGAAAATGTTGTCAGTGAGGGACAGGAAAAAGCGGAATCTACCCACACCCCAGTAGAAAAGTATGTAATGACTAACATGAAAAACAAAGAAAAAGTTATGTTTGGTGAACAGCTGTCCACAAAATCTTTACTACATTGAAAGAAACCATCTTGATGACATTTACTTTGAGTGCCAGAGATGACCAGCCTGGCAGTCATCTCTAAAGTTGGCAAACCGTAATCTATCAGTGTGATGGAGGTAATGTCTTTGCCACCCTGACAGACTACTGCGTTCTCCAAACATGAAATCATGCCCTTAATCTTTTAGAACATTAGTTCCAGACAATGGTCCATAGCACCTTTGGCCTAATGTAAGGGATCAGCAGAAACAGAAAGGAGGTCAGTTTGAGAGTCTTTGGTAGTTTGCATAAGTGGAAAAGTCCAGTAACAGTGGGAATCTTCCAACCACTTTACAAATAAATCCACTAATCTCTTGTGCTAAGGAAAGAGGGCCAAATGACTCGGGGGCTGATAAAGTAGCAGTGATTTTAATATAGCACAATTGTGAGGTAATTAAGAAGACTTTGCCACCCTTGCAAACTGGAAAAGGAACTCCTACTAAACTTTTCCAGGAAGATCACCACTTTACGTATTAGTCTTGTCTTGTTATAAAGGAATGATGGGGGACATTGAGCAATGCTGTGGATTAATATTCCCTGTGATGCACCTGGCACGCAGTGTCCGGTGCAGGTTTCTAAGCATACACCTGGGAATACCATGTGGTATCTTTCAATGGGTCCTTTTTCCTCTGGACAGAATACATCAAAACATAGAATTACACAAAAGGGAAACCAAGCTCTCATTATAAATGCACTTTTTTCTCTGCCATAGAACCAAATGTCTTGGATAAGTCCCTACACACCAAGCAAGTCTGGTATTGATTTGGTCTCCTTTATATCCCACAGGGGGGGTTACTCAAACTGTAGCCAGGAGTAAATCTCTGCATATTTACAGTGTTAGAGGAGATCAGGCAGATTATAAGAATGCCCACAAGTTATGTTTTTGAGCACTCTGAAATTTACATGGTAAACCACACTTTTAAAATTCCCACTTCCCACATCTTCAGTGGGATCTGTGACTGTGGCTTTCGCTGCACTCACGGTAGAGAGATCTGCAGTAGTAGATCTATTTACGTCTGCCAGGAATCAGTTTGTGAATTAGGCAGCCATAAATGGAGGTAATTTCAGCTATAAAACATATGTTTACTATCAAGAGTACCTTGGTAAATTGCCCCCTAAAGACCCAGATCACTGGCAAGGAGCCCATTTGAAAAGAATCCTGGTCAAAAGTCTAGATGAATGAGTTATGGCCAACAAATGGTGCAGCATCAGGTAGAGCATGTGGACTTGCTGACCTCCAGCACACCACTTCATTTGCAAACTGGCCCAAGTAGAATTTGGTTACAGTGGTGGCTGATGACATTTGAAAGTGGTGAAGCATAAAATTATTGTTGTACTGCACTGCGGCGAGCAAGTTTAGTGAGCGAGCCCGAACAACCTATGGGGGCTTGAGGGGGGTTCTCCCCCTGAGAAAACTTTGAAAAAAGAGTGGACAAATGGTGCATTTTCAAGCAAATTTGAGGCAGCAGGAAGGTTAATAAAGTAATAAGATTGAATTATTTATCATTTAAGAAATTGCAAATTTTTAGGTGCTTTAGGACAATCTTTGTGTATGCTGATGTTATCATTTGCCCACATACAGCAAAGCTTATGTACGTACCTAACTGAATTTTTTTTTAAGCTGCTGTTCTTCGAGTGGAAAACATTTCTACGCTAACAATCTTTGGCTGGCAGCTGGGCAAAGTGGTGGTATTTGCAAATGTGTAGGCAGGCATACAAAACATTTTTCGAATCGCAGGCTGGATTATTCTGGGTTTCATGCTCTTGACGGCCTGGTTCGACGTGCCTTTATGCCATCCTGGAACAGGCCGCCCTTTCGTCCCCAACTGCAACCCAATGTTTCATATAATCAAATTTGTATGTATCAGCGAACTATCCGTGTCTGTGAATTATTTTATTGTCTGGTTCTGTTGTGTGCTGTTTTGGCCAACAATGGCAACGTTGATTTTAGAATCCGAGAATTGGGTGTGCGGAACAAACTGTGAACAAAAAGCATCTCCTTTCAGCAGCGATGCACCGTGGTCTTATCTAAACAGGTACATCCTTGGTGAAAGCAAGGTGCGATGAAGTACAGAATACTGAATGAGGCGAGGGGTGCGTGTGTTCACTGCTTCCACGCATGCGTGTGTACACTGCTATGAAGAACAGAATACTGCACAAGTCTAGAGGCGAAGGGTGCGTGTGTTCACTGCTATGAAGGACGGTAAGCTGCATTCACCTAGAGGTGAAAGGTGCGTGTGTTCATTGCTTCTTCCACACTTACACTTGTACACTTTTATAAAGAACGGAACGCTAAAGGCGAAGGGTGCATGTGTTCACTGCTTCCTCACATGCGCCTGTACACTGCTGTGAAGTACGGAATACTGCATGATCCTAGAGGTGAGGGGTGTGCGTGTTCACTGCTTCCTTGGGTGTGTGCACTGCTATGTATGAAGGAGAGAATGCTGCATATGTGCGGAGAGGTAACTAGTGTATGTACTGCTTTGTCACATGTGAAAGGAGTGTGTGGCAGAACTCGATCCAAAGGTATTGGGACACAGCCAGGCCTACCTCAGAACTGATTGAAGGCAGGCTCATTAAAACTGCTTTGACTCTCGTTCACGCTACGGTACTGCTGGCATTACTAACGTTGTGAGAAGAGCTAGCATATAGCAGTAGGACTCCCTGCAGCCAGGACCGGACTGGAGCACTCACTAAGTGTGCTCACGGAAGAAGCGAGTATTCTTTCTTTTTGCGAGCATCTACTTTCTGCTGATTGGATGATAGGAAGGACTGGGGAGGAGTTGGTGAGTCATTCTCCTTCCTGGACTCCTCCCCAGCCCCTCACAAAGTCCAACCAACAGTGAGGAGAAAGGAAAGAATGTGGAGCTCATGACTTTCCTCCAAGCCTACATCACCCACTACTGCCTTGAATGTGCTTTTGTCCTGCCCCCAGCCATTGAAACCAATGGCACCGAGTTGGCCACACCCAGGGCCACAAACATATCACTAAAAGAGGCCACACAGGGGCGAGTGAAAATCATGCTTGGCACAGGCGCAGATGCATGCCCTGTAACAAAATAAAACACGCCTCTTGCGCCTGATGGAGCAGCCAGTCTTTTCACTGGACTGCTTGTGAGTTTTATTCTTCTGTTCTTTCTCTCCTCTTCCGTGCGGCAGGGCACCACCCCATTTTGCCCGCATGCACCAACCGCCCCTGTTTGGTTAGATGATTTAAGCCCACATGGACCTTTTGAGGCATGTGATGCTGAGCTACTCAAGTATAGTAGGCCTCCGATGGGCTTGAAGATGTGGACCTGCCATCCAACCATGCAGTCCCTTCTACCAGTTACCTCAAGGCAGCAAAAAGCAAATGATGGCCAAAAAAGACCAAGGAAATCCATGGTTATAAAATGTTAAAAGCTATCAACAGAACACTCCTAAAAAAAGGGCTCTCTGTGAAAAATCAAAAAATGAATCAAAAAATAGCAGCCAACCCTATGTAAATTAATGAACAGAAAATTAAAATTAACCCTACCATACAAAATAATTTGAAGAGGCATAAGGGCAGAAAATAGTTTTTGAGGGAGATTTAAACTGAGATCGAAATTAATTTGCTTAAATGTCCCTGGTGAGAGCAGTGTAACCGTCCTGAATGGCCAAATAGACTTGTAACAAGCCTGATTGGCCAAACGTGACTCTGCAGTCCTATGCAGGTCTTTTGAGGCCTATGGCGCAAAGTAGTGACACAGTGGTTGTACACTGCCTGGGAGATAATGTCCTACCAGCCACTCGTCCCTGCAGTTGCATCCAGCTAACAACCTCAGAGTTCATCTGCAACTGACCAGGAAGAATCCATTCATAGAAAGGGCTACAAGTCAAAAGAGCACTTTGAATGAGGCATGCCTCAAAAAGGCACACCTAGAGCTAGCATGTTAGTACATCTAAGTTCTCTAAAAAAAAAAACAAATAAATCACAAAATACCAAAAATGTCAGAAGTATCTATGAACATGAGAGTTTTATGAGGTAGGGATACCCTGGGTGAAAATTAAACAGTACAGTTCAACCTGTTTCAAAATGCCCCCCTTCATTGAGAACTTGCCCTGAATGTAAGGTAAAGCTGGTCAAATCTAGGCCTTAACATTTCTTTGTCTGTTTTCCATCTATAGCTTATTATTTTCCTGACCTATTTCTGGAAAACTCACATTTATGAAGTGTGTTCAAGTTCTGAAATTAATTTTAATGACTTCAAGTTATGAAATTGTGTTGAACTGAGTGGACCAGAAATCATGTCAGCTGTGTTTTGTTAATGTTAAAAAGGCTGATCATGTTTAATTAATTGCACCTGCTCACAAAGGCCTTTTTATTGACCAGGTGCAGGGAAGTGAATGTTCACTAAAGTTCTAACCCTGTCTCAGCCAGAGGGTTCTGGCAAAACATTGTCGCTGCCACTTGTTGATGCTATCTCCTTTTTAATTGAGAATAAACCTTTGCAATGTGGAGCCTTCTGTTTTACGATTGCCTGCTTCATGACCAGCTCACCAGTGCCATCTTCTCACATGCCCAGCAGTGCTAGCTCTACTCCTTTCCAAACTCCTACAATCATCAGTGCCAGCTCCTCAGACAAGCTGCCCACAAAGTTGCCCATAATTCCCAGCTTCTCACAATGCCACCATGGAAAGCTCCCTACACTGCCCCATTAGCAAAAGCTACTCCCCATATGACCCTGTGTTCTTTCCTCAGGCTGCCCACCATTGCCAATTATTGACGATACCATGAATGCATGACTTCTCACATTGACCACCAGTGTCTCCTGTTTTTAATTTTTTTACCCAAGTTCTCTTTATTGAATTGTACACCAGAGGGAGGAACAAAATTACAGTACAGGTGCCATTGTGAGGATAGGAGACATCAAATAAGCAGATACAGTACAGCAACAGAACAGATACATGACGGTGCTATGCTATTTAAAGAATAAAAAAGCATAGTAGAAGCCCTCTAGAGGCTTGGTCTGACCTGTGAAAACTTTGTGTTAGGTCTTAGCGACAGTTCAAGTGCATTTGACACCAAACAAAGGGAGGACTGTTCAAAGGTAAGGGGAATGAACCAGGCGTGGACCACAGGGAAGAAGGGCACTGGGGGGAGTGATTTGATTAGTAGTTTTTATAAAGCGCGCATATGCCCGTGGGCGTCTTAGCGCTAATCAGAGAACATGTGAACAGTGCTGAAGAAGCAGGAATTATTAAAGGTTAAAAAGCCAGGTTTTTGTCAGTTTTCTGAAGGACAGCAAGGAGGTACAACCTTTAATGATCTGGGGTAGTTGATTCCAATTCTTAGCAGCATGCAGTAAGAAGCTTCTGCCACCCCATCTCACTTGTTTGAAGCGGGGGACCTGAATTAGTTTGGCTTGGGATGAACACAATTCTCTTATTGGAATATACGGTTTCAAGTGTGTTCTGGGAAAGAGAGATCCAGAGCCTTGTAGCGCCTTATATGTTAGGCACAATGATTTAAATTTGACCCTTTTCGCTATGGGAAGCCAATGTAAAGATTTCAGATGATGGGATATGCGTTCAGATCTGGGGATGTTTAATAGCAGCCTAGATGCTGAGTTTTGCAAGCGTTGTAGTTTTGCTAAATGCTGGGTCTGCATACCGGCAAACAATGCATTCCCATAATCAAGCCTCGATAAGGCTAATGTGGTGACCACTGTTTTCCTGGAATCCAATGGGATGTAGGGTACTAGTTTTCTAATCATTTTCAGTGTACACCACATCGTTGCCGACAATTTGTTTACTTGGGCTTCGAAAGTCAGTTTATTGTCTATCAACATCCCCAGATTTTTAACTTTCTTGACTTGAGAGGGGCAGTTACTAAGGTTGGAGGGCCACCAATTCGGAGACCAAATTTCAGTGTTACTGCCTAGTATCATAACTTCACTTTTGTCTCCATTAAGTTTTAGACAGTTTCTTTCCATCCAGAGGCTAACCTGCTTCATACAGTTTCTGAACCTATCAGCCGTGCTTAAAGTGTCTTTAGAAATCGTGACCACGATTTGCGTGTCATCAGCGTATGATATTAGAAAGAAACCGCATTCCCTAATCACTTCAGCTAATGGTGAGACATATAGGTTAAATAATGTCGGGCTTAGTGAGGACCCCTGCGGAACCCCACACGGGGAGTTGAAAGATTTAGATTTAGCGTTCCCCGTCTCCACCGTGAAGGACCGGTTTCTAAGAAATGACGCCAACAAAGTTCTTGCCTCTTTATGGACCCCCACTGCTGTCAGCCGGTCTAGGAGTGTGTCATGGTTTACCGTGTCGAAGGCCGCCGAAAGATCCAACAGGATCAAGGCGGCCTTCCCTCCGGCATCCAGCACACTCCTAAGTTCTTCCACCGCAGTCAGCAGTGCGGTCTCGGTACCATGTCCCTCTCGGAACCCGTACTGAGATGGGTCCAGGATGTCTGCCTCCTTAACAAACTGCGTCAGTTGTTTGTTCAGCAGTTTTTCAAGAACTTTTGCTCCAAAGGGGATCCTGGCTATAGGTCTATAGCTTCCTGGATCTAGTGGATCTAAATTAGGTTTTTTTAATAATGGAAGAACCGAAGTAGATTTCCATGGGGTTGGGTAGACTCCAGAGGTAAATATATGCTCTGTGAGTTTAGTCAACTGCTCGCTGAGCAGCTCAGGAAAAAGATGTAGAATTTTTGGTGGACAGGGATCCCCGAGGGCCCCAGATTTTGTAGACAGAACTGCCTGAAAGACCTGTTCTAGTCCTGGGGGGTGGAACTTAAACCCTGATTTTGGTGATTCATCAGCAGGACATGTATTCCTAGGAGAAATATTCTCTGAGGCCACAAATTGGGAAGTGTTTGACGTGAATAATTCATATACAGATGTCACTTTGTCGGTAAAGAATTGACCAAGGGAATTACAGAAATCCGTACTACTGGGTATATTATTGTTTGTAGTTATCTTGGATAATTTTTTTACTGTCAAGAAGAGCTCTCTACTACAATTTTTCGACTCCTCTATTCTCGCGATAAAAAATTGGCTCTTAGCTGCAAAAATTAATTTTTTATAGGAATTTAGGGCTTTTTTGTATTCCTTTTTACTGTCAAGGTCATAGCTGATCCTCCACACTCTTTCAAGCTTCCTACAAATTCTCTTTGCCTCCCTAAGAGATTCGGAGAACCAAGGTTGTGACACCTGTTTTTTTTCTGAGGTTGGATCTTTTCCTCAGTGGTGCAGTGATTCTTATATCCCCTGCTATCCAATTACAGATCTGGCCAGTAGCCGTATTGCTGTCTGGCACTAACCTAGGTATCGTCAAAGCCAAATGATTTTTTAATTTTTCTGGGTCTAATCTAGACCAATCAACACAAGATGTAGAGGTGTCCACAGTATGAGATAGTGTAACCCCTTCAACATTATCTAATGTAATTGAAAAGATTACAACCTTATGATCTGACCAGGTAATAGTAAGGCAATCCAACATTTTAATGTGTTTGTTGGACGTAAAATGCCATCTAGTGTGTGCCCTGCTTTATGGGTGTCTGTAAGCACAATCTGTTCCATGGATAGGTTCATAAAGGTATCTATCAATACTGCCGCATCTGCCTTATCTCTTTTCTCCAGGTGGACATTAAAATCACCCAGAATGGTGAAGTCCGGATGTTTCACACTGGCCTCTAAGAAGGGATCAAGTGACAGCGTCAACAGGGTTTTTGCTTTTGGTGGTCTGTATAACAGAAGCCCATTGAAGGTGTAGTTATCGGTCAACTTAATGTTAAATGATAAGGTTTCACAATCAGGGGTGCTACCTAGACTACACCCCTTCAATTTTAGTTCGTTCCTGATGATAATGGCTAAACCCCCCCTTTTTTTCCTCTCCTATCTGTTCTGGTAATTCCATATCCCTCTGGGATTGCTAATAGTAGGTCAGTATCTGATGCTTCATCTGCCCAGGTTTCCGTGATGAAAATTAAATCCAATTTCTCTGAGTCTATAAGTTCTGCCATTTTGGTGTTGTGTTTGACTAAAGAACGTGCGTTCAAAAGGGCCGCCCTAAAAGATTTGATTGATCTTTTCTGTAACCGTGTGTTTGCTGTTACAGTGCTACTTTGAGAATAGGCAAATGTAAGCCCACAGTTCAAACAACGCTTAGTTTCTGCTAGTGGCGAATGAGGCTGGCAACAAGGGCTGGGTCTTAATGCTAATAAATCCTTGCTGGAGTAAATTAGATCTCTTAATTCACGGGCATTTTGAGCAAAGTTTTCTGCCCTAAGCCCGGTCCCGGCGCGGACGGGCGCAGACGGGCTTGCCTTCGGCGCGCCGCCGGCGCGCCCGCTGCACGGTCGGGGAGATGTCTTCATTTATATCCAGAGGCCACGTCAGCGAGGGTGTGTCTCTCTCTGCCCGGTCCGCCCTCCACAACAAACAGCCTCAGCTGTGGTGGACCGGGGTGGAGCGGGCGGCGACCGGCGAAGGAGTACAAAGTTTAAAATATTAAAATGCTATCGTTCTGTGCAAATGCGCAATTAAAATGCAGAATGCAATTCCTAACAACAGTGTAAGGGTACAGCCTCCCACGCGCTACTCACAAAAGATGGAGGGGAAGCTGCAGGTCCCTCAAGGCCCGTAGCCATGTAAGATAATGGATGTGGGGGCCATGCTTACAGAGCTATAATATGTTAAGCATGACCTACCGAGTCTGCTGGGTGGGGCCACTATACAGAGTCATCGAAGAGGTGTAGTGCCCGTGGTCTGGGGGGTTGGAAGTATAAGTATTCCAGGGGCAAGACATGTATTGGACAAGGGGGGGACCAGAGATATTGGAATTTCTGATCTGTGTGGGGCAGCTTGTGAGTCCGCTGCTCCAATGCAATGGTGTGCCAGAGTTCTGTGAAAAAGGATTTGGTAGAGGGGGCCGTCAGGGAGCGCCAGGCTGCGTAGCTGCACCAGTCATGTGACGCACTAGATACCAGTTTGTGTGGGTCATTGCGGCAAAAGACGAGGGGCAGATCACTAAAATAATCGGGTGATAATCATCTGGTATTGGGGATCCAAGCTTTCCCCTGATGTGGCTCAGCAACACCTTCCAAAACGTTTTCAGAGAGAGACAAGCCCACCATATGTGTTGGAAGTCACCCAGTGGAGCCCACAGCACTAACACTCAGTGGAGGGCGCTGGGTACATAGCATGAAGACGGGCTGGAGTGTAATGCCATTGAAAAATTACATTGTAGGCAGCATCGTGCTGGGCAATGCTTCTGTGTGTATATAATATTGGTGACAAGCAGATTCGGACAGGTGGAAGTCCCATTTGCATTACTCTAAATACTTGATTGTTGGGACTTGGAAAGATTCTGCAGAAGCCTGCATTCACCCGATATCCATTCCGGGAAGGACTCTCGGTAGAAGTCGGGGTTACATGTGATTGGGGTATTCGGCAAGGGGAGCATAGTCAGTCCACGACGTATAGCTAATCTATCCCAGATCTCCAGCACCGTGTATGTCAGGGTAGCAGCATAAGTGCTGTACAGCCGGGAGTCTTTGGGCAACCAAGCAAGGCCCCATAGTGGCCCAGTGAACTCTGTGTTTCTCCCTTTCCCACACCACCCACTCAGAGAAAAGTGTGTCGCCCAGTAATAGTCCTGGAGTTTGGGACATTCCAGGCCTCCACGATTACAGGGGAGTGCCGCAGATATACAGGGATGCTTACCCCTCCAAATGAAGGAGGTAAGGTCAGGCTGCAACCTAGAGATGTTCTCCGCTGGGATGGGAGTTGGCAGTGACTGAAATATGTAAAGAAGCTTGCAAAGAACAGTCATCTTCACTGCGTTAATGCGTACCAGCCAGGAGATGTGAAGCGGCTTCCACCTATGGAGATCTTCTAAGGTCGTTCCACTGAGGCATGGCCAGATTGCCTTCGTCCGTGAGGATAGGGGGGTTGTTAAGTTGAGACCTAAATATTGTATAGAGTATGTGGCCCACTGAAAGGGGGGGAAGTGCCTGGAGCTGCAGGAGGCAGTGTGGGCGAAGGGTGAGTTTGAGCGCCTGCGATTTCGCTAAGTTGATCTTGCACCCAGAGATACGCTCGTACGCTTTCAAAATGTGAACAACCGTCGGAAGGGAGGTATCTGGTTCTGTCAACGCTAGGAGGAGGTCTTCAGCGTATAGTAGGACCTTGTCCTCCTGGCCAGTGAAAGGGATGCCTCTGCAGTTGATAGCGAGGGGCTCCACCTTCTGGAAAAAAGTAAGGGGGGCAGAGGACAGCCCTACCGGGTGCCCTGGACCAGCAGGAAGTGTGGGGTGGTTTTTCCATTGATATGAATCGAGGAGGTAGGCACCAGGTAAGAAGCCATAATTTTATTGATCAAAACTGGACCTAGCCCTATTTTCTGCAGATGCACCCTCAGGAACGCCCAGCTCACCCAGTCAAAAGCCTTTTCCGTATCCAGGGAAGGGAGGAGAATGAGGATGGCGTGACACTGGGCCTTTTCGACCAAGTGAGCCAGATGGCTGAAGTTGTTCTGGCCATGTCTGTCCTTTTAAAACTCACCTGATACGGTTCTATCAGCCCAGGGAGAAGATTCTCTAGGCAGTTTTCAAATATTTCGGTTTTAAGCTTCGCATTGGTATTTAGGAAGGCTATCGGGCAGTATGACAAGCAGAGCGCAGGGTCTTTACCTGGTTTAGGGATTAGAATGATTTCAGAATTGGACATGGTGGGTGAAAGGCCTGTGATATGGGTGAAGGAGTTATATAATGTGAGTAGGGGGATTAGGAGTTGAGGCAGAAAGGCCATGTAAAAAGCCAGAGTGAGGCCATCGGAACAAGGGGTTTTCAATTTGGGGAGCTCCTGAAGCACTCTGCGAAGTTCAGCAGCCATGAAGGGCTCTTCCAGGTTGCAAATATAGCAGGGATCCAGAGGTGGCCAAGGACAGTTTTGGAGGTAGTTCGCAGTCTCAGCAGGATTTTCTCCCTCCAAGGCGTAAAGGGTTCGGTAGTAGTCCAGGAAAGCATCCTGTTTGTTCAACTCCCAGACCACCCAACCAGAGGCATCCCTCTGAAGCTTTGCGATGTGGGACCTTGCATGTTTATGTTGCAGCCTGCACGTGAGGAGGGCGCCTACTTTGTCACCCCTTCATAACATTTTTGTTTGAAGGCATTGAGCAAGTGCTTCGCTTTGTTTGCCCAGTGAGCCCAAATTGTCCTCTCAAGATGGCCAACTGACGCTTCGCTTGCAGCGTGGGGTGCTGTTTATCCGTGTGTTCCAGTGCAGCAATGTCATCCATGAGGTTGGCTTTGAGAAGGCGCACCTCTCAAGTCCTAGCTCTGGAGATGGAAGTCAGCACTCTGTATATGGTGGCTTTGAAGCCGTCCATAGAATGTGTGGGCAAGTGTCCGGTAGTAAATTAATCATGAAGTATTCTGTAATGACGTCCTGTACAGCCGCCTTGTTGACCGGGTCTCTTAAAAGTTGGGGCGAGAGGCTCCATTGCAGGGGTGCTTGGGGTCGGGCAATGCAAGGTGTCCATGTAAGCTCAATGTGGGCCTGGTCCAAAATGGAAATGTCGGATAGCTGTGCAGAGAAAAGTGCGGATAGCAGGGGAAGGAAAAAATAATCAATGTAGGAGTACGACAGATGCATGTGTGAGCAGAAGTAAAAGTCCATTGTGTCAGGGTGGAGGTACTGCCAGGCGTCAACCAGGTCTGCATCACAAAGTTCTTTTTTTAGTGTCCCTTACATCGCCCCTGTGCCCTAGGTATGTGGCGTGTTTCTATCAAGCGTGGGGTCCCAAACCAGATTGAAATGGCCCCCCCCCCATGATAATAACCCCCCACAGGGCCCAGCTGGTCCTCTAAATTGCTGCGTATGAATGTGTCTTGTGTTTGATTAGGCGTGTATAAGTTAAGGAATGCCAGGGTGTCTCTCTCCCTTTCAATCGCAAGAGTGAGATATCTTCCATCTGGATCCCTGGTTATTTTCAGTGTCTCCTTTTATAAGTGCCCACCAGTATTGCCCCTTCAAACTGTCCATCAGTTCTCACACTGACAACCACTGTCTGCTGCTTGCTCGGCCCACAAGTGTTGCCCCCACACACTGCCCACCATTGCCAACATCTCATAATGCCTCTGTGTGTCCGCTACATATAGAGTAGTCTTTACGCGCTGCCTCCTCAGTGTCCGCTCCTCCCACTATCCTTATAGCTGGCTTCACACCCTGCACTTGCATGCATCAAACCTTCAGTGGTATCTGATAGGGGATTCTAGGCACCATGATTAATCTGTTTTTGTCCTCTCTACGGAGGTGGCATGCAGTTCTTCTATTGAGATCTTCTAAGGGAAAGGCTACCTGTATGTCTGTTCTCACTTCGTCTCCATATCTGCTCAACCTTTCACTGTATCATTTTGCATTGCTTGCACTTTCTATGAACCCCCACCCCCCTTTTATCTTCTGCTCACCTCATTCTTTTCCTGACTTACTTCCTGCCTGAGTTTTTTCTGAGGTCTTTTCCCTCATTCCTTCATAACTCTTGCTCTCCTGCTCCTCTCTCCATCGCCTTCTCCCATTTGCTAAACATCTTGAACACTCTTCTGTCTTGCCCCTGCTTGCACCACCCATAGTATGGTCTATGATTAGGCTTTACTGTTTTCAGTTTCTATTTTTGGTAGGTTCTGATGGTTGTTTCCAGTGCTTTCAAGTGATTTCAATACTTTAAAAACAGTGGTTATCAGTGGTTACACATTTTCATGCCATTAACAACAGAAACAGTGTTTTTCCGGTGTTTATGGAACGTTTTGCTTTTATTATTACTTGCTTTCTGCACTTTTAGTGCATGGTATATAGACAGTGTACGCACAGTATATATGAGATCCAAATACATTTTTACAAATCATACTTATTGTAGTACACCATACAATACTTTTTCAGTGAGTCTTAGGTCATGCACGCTCGCTCTTTCCTTCCCATGCAAACTTTTAACTGTGAAAAAACACTCTCAACATTGGTACTTGAGGCAGGCAATGCCTAAACAACTGACATAGCTTTACATGCCAATACTGGTGCACTTGAAGTTTGTGATTCTCTGGGACAAGTTTTGCAACAAATGCTTTGAAGTGGGCGCATATGACCTCATAGTTATTGATGCGGTCCAAAATGAAGCTGCACTTTTCAAAGTCAGAAGAAAAATCCCATTTAAGGAATGGATCTAGAACTTGTGCACAGTACCACAGTGAGGCTTCATTGATTTCAAATGCAATGGTTGGTGAAGGGTCATTTCTATGCATCATTGCAAGCCATTTCTCATACATTGCTAAATAAAATTTCCTAAATTGCTCCTCAACATTTCTTTGCTTACCAGGTGACAAGTACTCTAACATGGAGCATGTTGCAGTGCCAAAGGTACTGAAAGTGTCACCCAGCCTACTCTCAAGGAGATGTTTCACATCTACACCCATTATGCTGAATTGGAAGAGTATGTGCAGAAAATCTTGGTGGAGCGGAGGCTCTGGGAGTGAAATTTGAGAGGGGTACCACTTGTTGGGTCATCCTATTGTTATATCGTCCTCCCTGGGCTGAACCAACCTTTCTGGATCACTTTCTGGAGGTTGTGCATGACCTCGGGTCCCGGTACGAGAACTTGATGATAATGGGAGATTTTAACTTCCATTGGGGCTTCCCCAAAGGTAGGGCAAGCTCTTGACCTTGAAGAGGCTCTAACGACCTTAGGTATGTGTCAAATAGTGACCGGCCCCACCCATGACAAAGGTCATACATTAGATCTGGTATGATCACAGATCCTTTGCCAGACCATATCACTACTGCACCGTGTGCCTGGTCGGATCACTATCTAATCACAGGTCAGAGGAAGATTAACCGGGTAGGGAACAGACAGAGAACTGTGTGGAAAACGGTAAGAAGATGGAATAACATCAATAAGGAAGAGTTGGTTGGACACCTATTAAACTCAGCCGAGTTAAATATAGCCAACGAGAATGTTGAGGCTGGCAGTCAAAAATATTTGATAAATTGAAGAATGCCATTGATGCTGTTGCTCCAGCAAAAAAGGTGAAATGGGTGGATAGAGGGATGGGGGCTCCCTGGTTTGACGAAACTCTAAGAGCTAAGAAACAGGCACTCCGAACGGTGGAGAGAGCCTGGAGGAGGGACTATAATATCAATACCCGGAATCTATATGTGCAGGAGCTTGCACACTACAAAAAGGCTTTATTAGCTCGCAAAGCAGAGTTCTTTGAGAACAGAATAGCGACAGCTCGGGTCCCGCAGAAAGAAATTTTCAAAGTACTCAAGGAACTGAGAAACATCAAAGAGCAGAAACCAGAGTTCTCCCAGGAAGACTGCCAGAACTTCCAGGATTTCTTTATAAGAAAAATTGAAGACCTCCAGGGTGAAATATCCCGGACGCCAATTTTTGATTGTCCATTACACATTACGCAGGACTCCCCAGAGGTACACCACTTTATAAACACATTACCCTTGATCACCAAGGAGATGCTGGCTAGTTTGGCAGAGAGAGTAAACTCTGGTTCTCAGGCAGATCCCTGCCCACCTAGTGTTTTTAAGCTTGCGATGTCAGGAGTTGAAGAGGATGTACTTACCCTCTTCAATAGATCCCTTGAGATGGGACAGGTTCCAACCTCTTTCAAAGAGGCTAGGTTGATCCCGCTTCTCAAGAAACCGGGGGCCGACGTTAAAAATCTAAAAAATTATAGGCCCATCTCTCAATTACCTTTCTTAGCCAAAATGATTGAGCAGCATGTTTTGACACACCTTTCAAAACATTTGGAGACCAATGCTCTGTTAGAGAGAAATCAGGCCAGCTTTCGAAAACATCATAGCACGGTATCCATTTTGTACGAACTAAGATGTAGAGCTGACAAAAAGATCCCCGGGGCCCTGGTGCTCTTAGATCTCTCAGCCGCGTTCGACACGGTGAGTCACAACCCACTGTTGAAACGCATGAGAGATCTGGGCATCGGGGGGACCGCGCTGGGCTGGTTAACTTCATTCCTGCAGGGAAGATCACAGAGGGTCCAGCTATCAGATTTGGTCGCTATAACACGTGAAGTGCTGCAGGGATCTGCCCTCTCACCGCTCCTTTGCAATATATACTTACAGCCACTGATCTCTGCTCTAAATCAGATGGAGTGTCAAATTTAAAACTATGCCGACGACACACAGATTATCATACATTACCATCTCGGGCAATCCCTGGAACGATCTCCTCTGGCCTCAGGAGTTGGGTAGGACCCCGACACCAGCGAGGGTGGTGAAAATCCTGGGCATCCACATTGATGGTAATCTATCTATGAAAAACCAAGTGTCGTCGGTGGTAGGCACATGCGTTGGCCTCCTAAGGCAACTCCGGAAAATCTCTCCAATGCTGTTTTTTTCTACGCTAAGGACGGTGGTGTCCGCAATGATCTTAGGACGTTTGGACTATGGGAATGCCCTCTATGTTGGGCTCCCCCAGCAACAACTTTCGAGACTGCAAACAGTGATGAATGATGCAGCTAGATTGATCTTTGGGAAATACAGAAGCACGCATGCCTCTCCTCTTTTATGCCAATTACATTGGCTTCCCATTAGGCAGAGGATTTTATTCAAAGGTCTGTGCATCGCACATAAGGCGGTCTATGGTAATGCGCCTAGCTACATTAAAGCCAGACTGGTGCAGTACATCCCCAGAAGGACCCTGCGCTCGTCTGAGAACACTCTTTTGGTCAGCCCGCGCTATCGCATGACCACCCTCGGTGGACGTGCTTTCTCAACTACCCTGCCGGCAGCTTGGAATAAGTTGCCATCAGGCGTAAGGAAGGAGCCAAATCTATTGCCTTTTAGGCGAATGCTAAAAACAGTGCTCTTTCGAGAAGCGTGGGGTTAGATATAACTCGGTTGCCTGTTTTCTGTAATGATCAGTTTCTCAAGTACAAGCGCTTAGAGACCAATCGGTCATAATGCGCTATACAAATGTAATAAATAAATAAATAAATAAACTTGGTAGACAATGGTGTTTTCAGACCGAATATTCTTTTATCATGACCACTACAGCAGTCCTGTTTTCCTGTTAAAATCTAAGAATGCAGTAGAGCATGGGTACTCACACGCATTTTCCCGGGGGGCACAAAGTTTGGTCTTTTGTGTTACCTAGGGCCGCACTGATGCCTGCTGGGAGGGGGTGTAAAGTGGGTATAGGGGAAGTGAAGCATGTGTACCTACTTGCTGAACTCAATTGCGCAATGTGAAACCAGAAAATCTGGGATCAGTCCCGGCTTCTCCACTTGACCAAATTGTATGACCCTGGGCAATTGTTTTATTTCCATTTTCCTCCTTTTTCTTCATTGTGACATATAAGAGGACCCTGTAATGCATGACTTCAGGATGTGTGCTGTTCCGAACCACCTCCTGTGCTTGGATGTAATCTCTAATGGCATTGTTGTCAGGGTGGGGGCATGTCAGGGGTGGGTGGGGGGGTAGCATGAACGTTTCTAAATTCATGTTTGAAAACCATCACTTAAAAAAATACTTCTGAATGCACTGCTATATTTGATTGACTATGGTGAAATGGTTCGACAAGTAAATAAAATACATGTTTTGAATTTTGAAAAGACTATCTTATTTTTGCATGTTTGCTGTCTTTTAAAATGAAGGTGTTCCTATAGTTAAGGGCCTAGTTACTTCCTTTTGTTTAACTGCAATTAATCTTTAAATAAGTGCTTGCTGCATATTTAATTTTTCAATGTTAGTGCTGAGTTGAGTAAACAGCAGCTCAGTGCTGCTGCTGCTCAGGGGGCTTGCGGCCCCCGGGCCGTACTGTATCACTGCAGTTGAGTGTACTTTTTCTCACATCACTATCAATATGCGACCGAAGATCCTCACATTGCTTGCCTTTGGTATCATCACTTAGCAAAAATTCTGTAAACGGTTGCCACATGGGTAATCTTGCATTCACGGCTGCTGGGGCTGAGAACCATCCGCTAAATGGCACTGATGGGATGACTTTGATGCCACACAGAGCACAAAAAGTGAATTATTTTCGTTTTAGTTCCAAAACAAAACAGTGCACTAGAATGGACTAAAATGCCAATAGCATTTTTCATTAACTCTGAAGATTTTAAAGATTCTTTCAGCATACCAACTAGAAAGTGGCAAGTATCTCTTACAAGGAAGCACATCAACTCATGTATCGATTTTGCCAGGGCATCACACAGCTTTTTCATATACGTAGCTGATTCACTGCAAATAGAAACAATATCACTCAAATATTGTTAAACTTGGTAAAAACCTTTTGTTGCAGCATTCCAAGTGACACTGCGTTCCACGTTTTCCTAAAATCTAGGGTCATGATTTCACCACTATCACAGATACTTGGTGACAGCACTATTTTCACATACCTGTCACTACACCTTGCATTGAATGTTTAAAACCTGGGGTGTTTGGCAATCCACCTACTATCAATACTGACTCTTTAGAAAAGGGAGCTGATGTATCAAGGCATTTTACCCATTCTCTGTGGGTAAATTTTATAATACATATTGGGAAACCAGCCATTTAACCTATGAGTGAAAAAAATCAAACGTAGCCAAAATATCAACAGTTTAGTAAATAATTAAACAAGACATAAAACATGCTTCTAAACTCTGCATCTTTAGACCAAAGACCACAACACTGAAAAAAGTTAAAGGAAAAGGAAACAATATTTAAGTTACATCCCTAAACAACAAAACCCAAGCAGAATAATGTTAGCCCAGTCTTTCTTACTGCTACTTTGTATAACAAAGTTGCCTTGGATTGGCCCTTTCAGGAAGAAATTAAAATAACTCTTTCACTCTCCTTTCCCTTTCTTTGAATGGCATTTAGTTTGTGGTTGTGCTGGTGTTTTTTTCAGTATTTATATGCTTACACTTGTAAAGGCCTTTTCCCTTTTGGTGGGGTTTTATCGGGTAAAGGTTCAAACCCAAAATAGGGTTGCCTACCTATGATTTAAGTGTGGTGGGCAAGTGGAATGGGCATCACAACTTTCTGAAATATTCAATAGAGCCTTCTGCACACGTGTATGTAAGAGTGAGTCTTAGCAGGAAAGTACACAGTAAAGACATAATATTCACTTAAGAACCCTTCTTGTAGGGTCTGACATATATAAATAATCACTTGCTTACTAAGGCTTTTGAGAGCTGGGCCAAAATATTTTAATGGAAAGGTGCAGTTGGACCAGCTTTTCATTCAAAAGATTGACAAGCTTAGCAGTTAATGCTTAGAAGACCCTGATGTCTGCAGGCAATATTTGAGACAGGGCTGAGAACCATCAGCTTAATGGCTCTGTTGGGATGACTCTTTGATGCCACACCGAGCACAAAATCTGAAATATTTGCGTTTTAGTTCCAGAACAAAACAGTGCACTAGAGTGGACTAAAATGTCAATGGCATTTTTCATTAACTCTGAAGATTATAAAGATGCTTTCAGCATACCATCTAGCAAGAGGCAATGATCTCTTACAAGGAAGCATATCAACTCCTGTATCGATTTTTGACAGGGCATCACAAATCTTTTACATATACGTAGCTGATTCACTGCAAATACAAACAATATCACTCAAATATTGTTAACCTTGGTAAGAACTTTTTGTAGCAGCATTCCAAGTGACACTGCGTTCCATGTTTTCCTAAAGTCTGGTTTCATGATTTTACCACTATCTCAGATGCTTGGTGACAGCACTCTATTCAAATCCCTGTCACTACACCTTGCATTGAATGTTTAAAACCTGGGGTTTTTAGCAATCCACCTACTATCAATAATGATTCTATAGAAAAGGGGGCTGATGTATCAAGGGGTTTTACTCTGTGGGTAAATGTTACAGTACATATTGGGAAAACAGCCATTTAACCTATCAGTGAAAAAAATCAAACGTAGTCAAAATATCTAATATTATTTGAATATTTCCTGATTCTCTACAGTTTAGTAAATAATTAAACAAGACCTAAAACATGTTTCTAAACCCTGCATCTGTAGACCAAAGACCACAAAACTGAAAAAAGTCAAAGGAAGAAGAAACAAAATTTAAGTGACATCCCTAAACAGCAAACTCCAAGCAGAATGTTAGCCCAATCTTTCTTACTGCTTCTTTGTATAGCAAAGTTACATTGTATTGGCCCTTTCAGTAAGAAATAAAAATTACTCACTCTCCTTTTCCTTTCTTTGAATGGTATTTAGTTTGTGGTTGTGCGGGTGATTTTTCAGTGTTTATATGCTTACACTGCTAAGGGCTATTTCCCATTTGGTGGGGGTTTATCAGTTATTATAGGGTTAAACCTAAAACAGGGTAGCCTACCTATGATCTAAGTGTGGTGGGCAAGTGGAATGGGCATCACAACTCTCTGGAGTATTCAATAGAGCCTTCTGCACATGTGTCTATGTAACAGTTAGTCTTGGGAGGAAAGTACACAGTAAAGGCATAACATTCACTTAAGAACCCTTCTTGTAGAGTCCGACCCCTTTTTACCTAACTTTTGACTTATATAAATAATCACTTGCTTGCTAAAACGTTTGATAGCTGGGCCAATGTATTAATGGAAAGGAGCAGTTGGACCAGCTTTTCATTCAAAGGATGGACAAGGTAGCAGTGAATGCTTAGAAGACCCTGATGTCTACAGGCAATATTTGAGACATTGCTTATGTAATGTCCAAAACATTTGACTACCCAAAAGTTTATTTCACATCATTTATGTCTCAGTTGCTAAAACTCTCATGACATGTCAGTGCTTATGATTTTTGTTTTCTAGTCTATGATGATTTTGTGTCTGATTTCCTGAATGCCACCAATGCCTATCGACTACGTCATGGGGCAAAGCCACTGAAGCTAAGTTCCAGCATAAGCCAAGAGGCTCAGAAATGGTCTGAGCACCTGCTTGCCTTGAAGACACTGAAGCACAGTGACACCGCTTATGGCGAGAATGTCTGGGCTAAAACTGGGGGACCATCGACCACTCTCACAGGTGAGTGAGTGTAAGGTTTAGCATGATCTAGCATAGAGGGCTACACCCATATTCCACTGGAAGGACTGGCTGTACGATAAATGTGCATGACTAAATGAGTTCATGCAGTAGGATACTTAAGGTTCACCCAACTCTTAAGAGCAAACTGGGAGAGGAATGGTTGGTAACAGTTGACGACAAGCTGTAAGTTGAAGGTTCTCAGATGGTTTTTGGACAGGGTTATGTTGGGGGTGCCTTTTAACTGTTTGCAAGGAATAGGAAACCTCATTTCTTCATTTTTATGTTAAAGCACTTAGTATTGATTTAGTTTTCTTTTAAGGTGATCGGGAAGGATGGTAAAATCCTATTTTAGCACATAGATGCATCTCTGTTTGCTATTTGTGCTCGGATGTGTATCAACAGTTCTCTTAGAGGTAGAGTATTAATGGTATTTTAGGTGCACTAACACATTGTTTTAAATAATATGCAACATATGTCAACTTTCATGACCTTTACGAAACTGTGATGTCAAGTATTTTAATCACATTTTTATGTATAGGGTGTGCATCAGGATAAGTACAAGTTAGGTCACGTTTTGGTTTAAAGGGCAACAAAGTTGTCCTAAATGCTGCTCTTAATTTGTTGAACAAAATTCCAGTGTATCTGAGATGGCCAGGATTTTCTTTGTAATGATCAAAATCTGATTGGTTGGCTGAGTTCTCCAACTCAACTATAGGGATACTGGGAGTTGTGTAACGATCATGGCATCACCCAGTCTCTTTTGTGCCTCAGGTGGCAGTGGCTGACTTTTTCAGGGGCAATACTGAAGTGGCTATTTGCATGTTTGGGTAGTACAATTTCACTCCTTTGCTCAGATTTAACCCCTTCAGCACGTGCTTTTCTTTATAATTACCATTCTGCAGCACTCTGTGCAGCACCATCTTTCGAAGAGATTGGTCTAGTAAAAGAAACCCTGGATTCTTTCTGTCATAAATACTTCAAAAAGAGACAGTTAACAAAATGTTCACTTAGAAGAATGGCATACAAATCACCCGGCCATAACAGTGGTCCTTAATGATGGGCATTAAACCAACCCTTAGAAAATAATGACTAGTTATGGTGATGGAGATATTTTGGTTTATGACCTCTCATAATTTCCTTACACTTACTGGACAGACATATGAAATCTAGAAAATGTACGTGACCCATAGGGCTAACTCGTGGAACCTGGGAGTGGGGCCTCTGAGTCAGGGGAAGGTATTGTCGCTGCAGCATACCAGCGCAAATGTAGGATATTGCCCTGGCTAAAGGATAAAGGTAACCCCATAGGCTAACCCCAGGGTGTGCACCCAACAAATAGGCTGTAGTCTTGGGAATCCCTCAGATACTCCCATGGCTAGGCAACGTGTACACTGCCAAAGGCTAATATATACGATTGCTCCAGTACTAAGGTTATGTGGCACACTTATCCCCTGCCTCCGGGAATGCCATATTTCCATCTGCAGCCCATGAGTGAGCCTATATTCCAAGGAGTAGAGGGCACAATAGAAGAAGACTTGCACCATTCCCCCTTCCATTCTTCTAATAATGGTGCCAGTTTCTTACATGGTAATATTCAAGTGACCATCTATGATGTAAAAGGATAGTCATTTTGTGGGAACTGGCACACGTTTTAGTCCCACCTGCCTCTAAATCACAAGCATGGTTAGGGAAGGAGGCATAGGTTTGATGGAGGAGTGTGCACCCTTTACTCCTAAAACTTAAAAGTTGTGACTGTTGCATCGGTTAAACATTCCCCGTTTGAAGCACTGGACAACGTGATAGATTTTCCATATTTTGATGGAGATCAAGCAATCTCACTGTATTTGAACATCCTTTAAGGGAAGGGTTTTAATATTTAAGAGTCAACAGTATTTGTCTGACCAGTTTGAAGCAGGATTTATTTTAAAACAGAATGGGGAGTTAACGTTCAGTAAAATGATTAGACATGAGCTAATGAACTAACAAAGGGTGGAAGCAAACTATTACCTTGATATCCTCATCGTAGCTTTGAGAGTCGTGTGAAGTCGTAAAGCCTTAAGCCAAAAATGATTCAAAGAATTAGCAAATGTCATGCTCCTCTCTACGTCTGTCATTTACATTGGATTTTAGTTAGCACAATCTTCACCTATCCAATATAAACAGTCTAATTTTCTAAGCATTTATGAAAGTGTGCTCTATTTCTCTGGGCCCTTTTCAGGTCAAGAAGTGGCGGATGCCTGGTACAAGGAAGAAAAGAACTATGACTTCTCCGAAGGTGGACACCAACCGGACACAGGTTAGCTCACCCAACAAGTTTGTCTTTGTCAAACCTTCAAGTAAGGCTCAATCTCTAAAGATTGAATCAGCTTCTCATGCAGTGCAAGCACACTGTCCATATTAGAAGCCCAAGGTACAATCCTGCATTCATTGAAATACAAAACAATCTCCTCAATTGACTAATGTCAAAATCATACATTTGGAAGATGGCATCCCAAGATAGAGGCTCACTTTTCCTGGCACAAGTGGGAAGAAAGTGGACGAAATGTAACTCTTTTGAGGCATATGTATATATATTTATAAAGCTCCTTAGCTTCTCTGTGATTTGATCAGCATTAGTTGATTTCACTCCATCTTTTAATTTGTAGAAAGTACAGTTTACCTGAGTATGGGCATTAATATGTGGGACCCCATTATTTGAGAAGATGCTAGATAGCCATGTAAATACAGATACACCAGGGTTCCGTATTTACTGACTGTGGTATTTTCCTCCTTTTGAGCTACACACAATTGAATGGGGAATAACGTGATAATACAGCATGTTCCTCCCCCGTTCCTGGCTGCAAAACACTGTTGAATTTGTTGAATGTCACCAGTGAAGTCACTCTCCTTTCTTTAATAGCATTTCTTGTTTTAATCTCTATGCAGTGATTAATGCCATGTTGTTTTGGCTTTGAAGGACATTTTACGCAGATGGTTTGGCGTAGCTCCAAGGAGGTTGGTGTAGGAATGGCAACTAGTGGAACGGGAATGTTCATTGTGGTAGCCCAGTATAACCCTACCGGCAACATCACCAATCCCGGGTACTATCAACGGAATGTCATGCCTGCAGGGACAAAGATCAGTGATGAAGATGAGGAAGACGTTCCTGGAAAATTAACTATGATGAATGCATCTTCTGCTGTACCAGGTACGATAACATTATTTATTTGAATGGATTGGAGTTTCAAATGGTCATTGCTGACGATGATTGTGCAGGATCAAATAGCTAAATGTCTGCAAACAGAATGCTTCTCTCTCTATGATAAGAGCTTTGTGTGTGCAGTATTGTGATGATCATATTAATCTAAAACTAGCATTTTGATGGATACTTCGAACAGCAGATTCATCACCTTTCAACTATTTCCTCGTGCCAGACTGTATCTGGAGACTTTTCACCAATCTTGGTGGCATCACATTGCTCCTGTAGTGAGGGAGAGAAGCTGCTTACAAGTGAGTGCCCCCCCCCAGTGCACTGACTCCAGTTCTTTTCTGTCTGCCCCTTTGGATGCCAGTCTGGAGTTCCACTCCCAAATTTGTTGGTATTCAAACAAATCCATAATTTCTTCACTTCAACAGAGTGCTTAGGGAAAATGTCCCTTCCAAAGACAACAGGTTTCAAACCATGCCAAGACTGCAGGAAGCAGATTTGGTCACTGACCAGATGATGTATGTTTCTGGAGCTTGGACTCCAGTCATAACTCTTAAGTCATTTGATAAATGCACTCTTATGTACCTGAAGGCAAACTATGAACGGTAGGTGAAGCTGTACATTGCCGAAAATAGGTCCTGCTCTCTGTCATGGTGCCCCTCACAGTAAAGGTCTTGAAGCCATTCCTGCAAGAAGTCCTTTTTACGTTTGAGTTCTTCCGATAAAGTGAAGACATGCCATAAGTGCAAGAAGGCCAAGTGGGACTCAACCCCATCCCAGCACTCGAAGTTTGTCAAGTAGGCACAATTGTCAAGCTAAAGATGTTACCCCTCCTTTGTCATCTGATTCCAACTTGGCTCTGAAACTGGCACTGGTACTGCCACAGTTCCCCAAGCTGCCATCAACTCCGTAGCAAATAGTGGCTTCCAAAGAAACGTATCTGTAAATGTATCTAGTGTTGCCAGCTCCCTTCTGCATGCCTTCAGGTCTTAAAGGGCCATGGGGGCTTCCACCTGAACCTCTTCTGGTGGACCCATTCCAACGCCAGTCCAGACTTCCATATTTGTGTCTAGGTCCCTCCATTCCCTTCCATGCCGACGCCTGCTATGGCTCTGCAGGCACTATTACCAAATAGATTCTGATGCCTGTATTTGACACCGAGCCAACCTGGTTCCACTCCAGGGCCATGCCATTCTATGAAATAACGAAGGCGCTACTAGTCATTATTCTACCAGACTCCAACCCTCGACCTCTGCTGTGGCACCAATACTGCCAGAGTCTAGAAGCCTTCTTTGTATGCAATTCTGATGCAATTCAAACAGACTTATTCTCCCTCAAGATACTGATATGAATAAAGAGGCGGATAACTTGCTCCCCTCTCATTACACAGATGATGGCTTATGCTTAGATGTACGAACTGCCAGTAGCCTACACACATCCCTTGAAATGATGCTAGACTAACCACTTGGGCCACCAATGGAAGAAGGACCTCTATCACAGTGGTGGTGTAAACGGCAGAAGAAGTGATAGACCTATAGTTTCCTACCATTAAAACCAAAGCAATTTTATTAACTCAAATTGTCCACTGGACTTCTAAGGCACATATTTTTATATCAGACACATAGGCAATAACTGTGGTCATGGTGGTGTTGGAATACTTTCAATTTGCCTTGCCTCCCTTTGAACTTATCCCTTTACAAAAGTGATGATGGTGGTCACTGCCCTCTTTGAAAGTCGTGTAAACACTTATTCCTGTACTACTGGCTTCCAAAGCAGGATCACCTGTCAGTTGTAAACCTCCTCTGGACATCTTTGGGTTTTTCAAAAAATGAGGCAAAGCATCACCTGAACCCCACTCGGAGGATTACCTTCATTGGGTCTCTTTTGAACACAGTGGTTGTCAGTGCCTTTCCTCCACTGCAGTAAGTCCAGGACATTCAGGATATAGACCTGGTGGTTGATGAGGATGGCTCTGTAGCTTCTTGGACTCCTCGACTTGTGCATCCTCCTCATGCCAAATGCCAGTTGGTATGTGTGGTCCCTAAAGTAGAACCTTCGATCCAAAGTGCCCACCATCAGGGCTTCCTCTCCGACTCCATTCAAATCTCGCAGGAGCTGGCTCAGGATCTTCAATTGGGCTGATAAACTCTAACCTATTCTCTGTTAGGCCACTCTCCCTTCCACACCTACCATTCATGTCATGGTGTGACAGATGCTTCAGTGCTTGCTGTGTTGTGGAGATCGCCTGGAAGCAAGGGCTAGAGGAAGCTGCTGCAAGCCCTTACATTCAACAAAACTGCAATATAGTACTGTAGGAAGCAGGATCAAGTGGATTCCTGGATCCTGCATCAGCAGGCCCATTGCCTTTGATGGTGGCTGGACTAACAGAAAATCTTTCTTGCTTCCCGGCATCTGGCAGTGTCCTGAATGCTAGATTAGACTAGATGAGCAGACAATGACTGGTGGACCATTCTACGGCAGTGTAGTGTGTATTTGGTCACTGGTGTGCACCCTTGCTAGATTTGTTTGCTGCCTTCAGAAACAAACAGTGTCAGATATTTTGTGCCCCTGACTAGTAGACACTCTTGCTGTCTGTGGTGAAACACAGGGTTCCTGCATGCGTATTCGTATTCAAAAACTTTATTCGAAACATAAAATGAATCATAAAAGTATTGAACTAACATACATGTAATTCATCTTTCCTTTAAAAGCTAAATTAAAACAAAGACTTATACAAGAATTTTGGAAAAAGACCTAAAAAATGACAATAGTAATAAAAGGAACATCTACATTCTCAAATTTTGTAAAATTTCAATACAGATTGTGCTACCCATAGATCTTCCTAATCTTTAGTGAGATTCTGATGAAGTTTAACATTGCACAACAGATTTCTACAGAAGTTAATGATAACAAAAATTCATAGCCTTCCCTATAGGTGCAAGGTTGCCTGCCCTTCAGAATTGGTTTAATAAACCGGAGTCTTGGCTCTTTATACAATGAACAAAAAAGAACCAAATGTAAGGTACCTTGTCTGTCCCTATTATTACAGGGACAAGGGGGCAGTCTCTCACCCCAACCCCCTTGTTTAGGAAAGGCAAATTGATAGTGTAGGGTCTCCAGTCTAAACCTTGTTAAAAGGAATCGCCATTGCGCATTATGGGTAAATATTAAATAATACTGGGGTTGGGGTTTACAGATGCGGATAGTATCATTATCAATTATGTTGTCCCTACGAAGCTGGTTCACAGACATCAAATACTTTGCCTTTATGTCCATTTTGTAATTTCCCTCGATTTTCCCGGGACTATAAAAATAGGAACCAAGATCGATTTTGTTCAACATGTTACAAACATAGGACAACCAGGGTATCTGCTTTGAGTTATCTAAAGCCATGCAATCAGTAACAATTTCTTTGGTTAATTGCAGGTCTTCTGACTGCCAGATTTTGCCCCATAACAGTAAAGGTGACAAGCAGATTGTATCAGAGACACTAACCATACCAAGTTCATTATGACAGAAAATGTTTGAGGTACTTTTTGGGACTGACAGGACTCTTTTTATAAAGTTGTTTTCCACCATCTGTATTGCGGCAGGCATTTCAGTCCCCCACACCCCTGCCCCGTAGGTAGCTACAGATAGGCATTTTGAAGTGTAGAGAGTTCTAAGATGCGTTATGTGTTTCTGCCCCAGTTTGCTACAGAAGCGGAAAATGCCCTCTATCGCCCTTGTCATACTCTGGGCTCGAACCTTTATTACCGGTGACCATCTTAGTTTACTATCAAACAGATTACCAAGATAGTTGAAATTATCCACTTTCCCAATTGTGCGGTTGTTTACCACGAACTTCCTAACAGACGACCCCTTGGGGCCACAGGACATTATAAAGGATTTTCCAAAGTTTACCTTTAGATCTAGATCAAGCATGAATTTATTAAATGCGTCTAAACACACTTGCATGCCGTTTCCTGTTAATGTCATTAGGACAGTATCGTCCGCATATGAAAGCATAGGGACGCTTTTACCATTAATTTTTGGGAAATCGCAGCCCTGATTTAGTAGGTACTGTTCAAGTCCGTTTGTATAAACTAAGAAGAGGAAAGGCGCCAAGATGCATCCTTGACGCACTCCTTCAGTAGAAGGAATTGGTTCCGTTATTTCCCCCCCAGTGCCAAACCTGATGGACACGTTGGTTGCTTCATGTAACCTGCGAAGCAAGGACACTAGAGGTTCTTCAAAGCCCATGTCAATCATCATCCTCCACAACTTGTTCCTGCATACAGTATCGAAAGCGCTTGTCAAGTCCATGAAGGCCAGATGAATAGAAGATTTTTTGGCCTTCACGTACTTTCCCATGATTAGTGCCAAATTAAGGCACTGCTCATTTGTCCCCTTTCCGTGTCTGAATCCATATTGAGAGTCAACTATCAATCCAACAGAATCTGCCCAACTTTCCAATCTCGCCAAGATTACTCTACCTAGGATTTTACATGCGGCGTCTATTAAAGAAATTGGGCGGTAACAACAAGGATCGGATCTGTTGCCTTTCTTAAAAATTGGCACTACCGTTGCCTCTTTCCATGTGCCAGGGATACGGCCAACCACTACAGCTTTAAAAACATTCAATAGAATAGGTGCCCACAAACTAACCTTGGATTTAAAAAGATCCAGAGGGACAGCATCTGGGCCTGGAGCTTTTAATGGTGCTCCTTTCCCTAGGGCCTCCTCAATCTCAGTCAAAGTGAATGAAGAGCTGAGGGTCAGGGCCGAGGGAGATGAAGACACCACATCCCCTGTCCCCTCATTGTCTAACATTATTGAATACGAATTAGGATTAAAAATCTTACTAAAATGTTGGACCCATTGTTCAGCGGTAACCTGGATGGCTATAGCTTCATTATTATTGCTCTTAAAAAGGGGACGATTAATTACCTCCCAAAATAGCCTATTATCTTTCAATTCTGCTGCCTTTTCGAGGTCATCCCAAGCCCTGGTTTTCAAATCCTCTTTTCTTTTTGTAATGGCGTCTCTATACGCCTTCCTACTGGTCCTGACAAGCTCTTTATTTCTAGGCTTTTCACACAATGCTAATTTCAGTGATCGGTGTGTGGCAGAACATACAGAATCAAACCATCTAAAGGCCTTTTGGCTTCCCTTTCGTGTAGGCTTTTTTAGGCACTGTCCTATATAGGAGCACAACTTCTCAAAGCTTTCAATAACATTTTGTGAATCGGAACCTGCTAAACACAATTCTAAATCATTTTTACAGTTTACAACAATATCCTCTTCCAGCTTGTGTACATTTATCTTCCCCCATTTCAGGGTTACACCCTTATTTTTGTTGTACTCAATGGGTTGTTCCCTTTTCCTTGGTGGCTCTTGTATAGGAACCCATATAGATAATAATAAAGGGTTGTGGTCACTAATGGGATTTGCCACCACCTCCAGCTTTTCCACATACTTAAGAAAGGTACTTGATACCAGAACAAAATCAATTGTACTCATTTCTCCCCTCAAGCCCTGGAAACTTGGTATATGCGGGGTATCTGGGGGGGACCAGGGGTCTACCACACATAAATCATTAGTTACGATGATATTATTCAAGGCATCCCCCTGCGGGGTGTGCCTAAAGTGGTTTAGGGGCTGGGCATTCAAATCCTCCAAACCGCATACATTTGAACCCCCATGACTACAGAGTGTACAATTGAAATCTCCAACCCATATAATCGGCGCGGAAGGGTGCCTACAGCGGATTTTACCTAATGCATACTCCAAGTCTTCAATTACCGAAGTGTCATATACATTGAAGATATTGTAGTACCAATTAATGAGTAACACTGCTTCAGGGAATAGGTGTTCCAATAACAATACTTGGTACCAATTTGTCTCTACCAGTGTCGTGGTGCGAAGGTTCTGTAGTGTTATTGACAATGCTGTCAATATACCACCTTTTGCCCTCCCCGATATAGATGGGACAGCCGAGACAGCAAATGATTGAAAGCCCTCTATATTGCAGGTAGTCCTAGACCAAGTCTCTTGAAGACACAAGATTCCATGGGTTTCCACAAAATCTAACCATATCTCATCATCTAATTTGTTCACTATTCCAGAAATATTCCAGGATAATAGAGATATTAGTGCTGATGACGATAATGATGAGGACCCTTGTAGTCCGTGACTATTTCCCAAAGCATCTGTTACGACAGTGGTATTAGGGTTGAGCAATGGTGACATATTCTGTTCGTGGCCATTATCTAAGGTGACCAATGGCATAGCAGCGGAGCCCGTCTGTAGGTATCCAGCGCTCATGTTATTACCCTCACATGTTACTTTCACAGGCTCAACATCATTAGTGCATATACCATGATCTTCTTTCGTTCCCCCACCTGGTATTGTAGATATTGTCCCTTTAATCCTAAGTGGTGGTCAATCGACCTCATCCAAGTTCGTAAAAGGGTCAAAGCGATTCCTCAATGGGATGTTATTGTTATAGTTGTTAATATTTGGAAACCAGCCAGGGTATTCTGGGCCCCTAAACCTAGATCGTCGTGGGTTGTAAGGAACTTGTGTAAAATCACCCATGATTGGCGGCCCCATAAAGGGAACTGTCTCTTGCCAAGGAGTATAATGGTGGAACGGGTCTTGATTCATATTTAAATTGCGTGTCCAACCCGTTTGGTATCCACCCTTTGTACGCTGTCCTTGATGAAAAGAGTTTTGCTCAGGATTAGACTGACAGAGTTTGGGATAAAAGTATTCGAGACCAATACACTGGATATCCCCCATCCTCCCAAACCTGGCCTTACTACAGATGATATCCTTAACCCAACTATCTCTAAAGTTTATCAGAATGCAATCACCCTCCAGGTCTTTTTTGCTTGGTCCAACCCAGGGAACCCTACGAACACTGAGGATCTTTGTGACAGTGTCCTCGGTCAATGGCCTATTTGTATTTAGCCAAAATTTTGTTTTATTTAAGAGGTCCTCATTTTTCTCATATTTATTCTCTCGGATGGGTTGAACACCTGTCAGGATGGCCATGTAAGGCGCGGACTCTGGGGGTATATTTATGTAGATCTCCCTACCCTGTAATGGGGTTTTACTGGGTGCCTGAGGTTTACTTGACGGTGTTTCTTTCACTTCCGTATTAATTTGGGCCGGTGCAGATGTACTGACTGGTGTAGTTACCATCAGAGGATTATTTGGCTTTTGGCCCGCTGTATTCACCTGTTTGATTTTTATTAATGGTGTTGGTACTAAGGAGGGGGTAGTGCTGGAAGTGGTACCGCTAGATAGAGGTTGCGATATCAAATTAGGCTTAAAGCCCTTTTTCCCTGAACTGGTGTTATCGCTAGTCTTACCAACAGTAGTGGGGGATTGTTTTTTACTTCCTACCAGACTTTCCAGTAAAGTGGTGTTCTTAGATGTTAAAAACTCCAATTGATCTAATTTTGAATTTATTATTTGAGTTTTCTCCATCAAGGGGTTCAGTAAACTTTTTATAAGTTTCTCAACACCAACCAATAAATTTTTGTCTTCCTTACCGGGGTGTTTCCCTGAATGTGAAAACTTTTTATCAATATTAGTAAGTTGGGATCCTATCTGCAATAGTCTGTCCTCGAAGGGGTTTAAAAGCTTTTTAAGAGTTTCCCATACTACGGTCAGAAATTCAACATCTCCCCCATTTATAACACATAGTGGTACTTCATTATTCTCCTTCACTATTGTCAATCTATCCCTGTCTTGGATTATCTCTAGCGGATCCACAACTGCCTCTACTGTGAGGTCAGCAGGTTGAGTATTAATTGCTGGAGACGGGGATGGCAACTTGGTGGATAGTTGTGACTTTGCAACCTTTACTTTCTTCCTAGCGTATGATGTTTGATTAGCGCGTTTCCTTTTGGTGTATGTCCCCTGCTGTTTATTTTCAGGAACTCCCACAACCTGGTTTACAGAAATTGATTTTAAGCCCACTACTGGTACATCTCTGTTACACTCATTTGTCTCCTCCTTTACCCCAAATTTAGAAGTTTGTAAAGGGTCATCGGATAATACTGAGGGTGATTGTAAAGTTTCTTTTGAGGTGTGTGTGATAGGCACCGTTTGATGATGGATGTCTACAGTTGTTTCAATTAATTTTAAAGGTTGGGCAATAGAACGGTCAGGGGTTTTGGCAAAGGCAAAAGCACCTAGGGAGGATTTTTTTGCCGCAGCTATCTCCTGGGACAGCCTCCTTGCAGCGTCCAGTTCGGATGAAACTCGACGCTGCATTTTGGCGATCTCATTGTCTATTGCAGAGTGTGTTTTAGTGATGAAGTCATCTAGGGTTCCGTTTTTTAATTTGGATTTGGCCGCCCTTTCCTTATACTCACGAGATGACATAGTTCCTTGTGATTGAAGGGAGGAGACCGTTTATGGGGGCTTAGAGGGCTGGCCCAGTCCAGTCCTCTCAGACCTCGAACGGCCTCAAACGGTCCCGCCCTTGTCCCGGGCTTCTCCCGGCGCCCTCCCGCGCGCTCCCGCGCAGCGGGGATGACACTACTCTTTTATAGATGGCTGGTTTGACTCTAGGGGCGGAGCCGGCAGGGAGAGCAGCCCAGGTGACCACGGGCGCGCGGGGGCTCCTGGAACTTGGAGTCCCCCGCTTCTGGCTCGCAGCCCTGCCGGTCAGGAAAGCAGCACCACACCTGAGTGCCTCTCTGTCACTCCTGGCCGCGAAGCGGGACCCGCGAAGCGGGTCCGGCGAGGAGCAGCGGCGGGAGCAGGCAACAGACGGGCAACACAGGCAGCAACAACCGCCCTCAGCTCCCTCCTTGGTCGCTGGTCCGAAGTCCGTAGTCCGTAGGTTTGAGGAAAAGAAATCCGCCGAGTGCAAGGTTAGCCGCCTCTTTGAGTGTCCTGGTGGGGGCGGGGCCGGCAGGGAGAGCAGCCCAGGTGACCACGGGCGCGCGGGGGCTCCTGGAACTTGGAGTCCCCCGCTTCTGGCTCGCAGCCCTGCCGGTCAGGAAAGCAGCACCACACCTGAGTGCCTCTCTGTCACTCCTGGCCGCGAAGCGGGACCCGCGAAGCGGGTCCGGCGAGGAGCAGCGGCGGGAGCAGGCAACAGACGGGCAACACAGGCAGCAACAACCGCCCTCAGCTCCCTCCTTGGTCGCTGGTCCGAAGTCCGTAGTCCGTAGGTTTGAGGAAAAGAAATCCGCCGAGTGCAAGGTTAGCCGCCTCTTTGAGTGTCCTGGTGGGGGCGGGGCCGGCAGGGAGAGCAGCCCAGGTGACCACGGGCGCGCGGGGGCTCCTGGAACTTGGAGTCCCCCGCTTCTGGCTCGCAGCCCTGCCGGTCAGGAAAGCAGCACCACACCTGAGTGCCTCTCTGTCACTCCTGGCCGCGAAGCGGGACCCGCGAAGCGGGTCCGGCGAGGAGCAGCGGCGGGAGCAGGCAACAGACGGGCAACACAGGCAGCAACAACCGCCCTCAGCTCCCTCCTTGGTCGCTGGTCCGAAGTCCGTAGTCCGTAGGTTTGAGGAAAAGAAATCCGCCGAGTGCAAGGTTAGCCGCCTCTTTGAGTGTCCTGGTGGGGGCGGGGCCGGCAGGGAGAGCAGCCCAGGTGACCACGGGCGCGCGGGGGCTCCTGGAACTTGGAGTCCCCCGCTTCTGGCTCGCAGCCCTGCCGGTCAGGAAAGCAGCACCACACCTGAGTGCCTCTCTGTCACTCCTGGCCGCGAAGCGGGACCCGCGAAGCGGGTCCGGCGAGGAGCAGCGGCGGGAGCAGGCAACAGACGGGCAACACAGGCAGCAACAACCGCCCTCAGCTCCCTCCTTGGTCGCTGGTCCGAAGTCCGTAGTCCGTAGGTTTGAGGAAAAGAAATCCGCCGAGTGCAAGGTTAGCCGCCTCTTTGAGTGTCCTGGTGGGGGCGGGGCCGGCAGGGAGAGCAGCCCAGGTGACCACGGGCGCGCGGGGGCTCCTGGAACTTGGAGTCCCCCGCTTCTGGCTCGCAGCCCTGCCGGTCAGGAAAGCAGCACCACACCTGAGTGCCTCTCTGTCACTCCTGGCCGCGAAGCGGGACCCGCGAAGCGGGTCCGGCGAGGAGCAGCGGCGGGAGCAGGCAACAGACGGGCAACACAGGCAGCAACAACCGCCCTCAGCTCCCTCCTTGGTCGCTGGTCCGAAGTCCGTAGTCCGTAGGTTTGAGGAAAAGAAATCCGCCGAGTGCAAGGTTAGCCGCCTCTTTGAGTGTCCTGGTGGGGGCGGGGCCGGCAGGGAGAGCAGCCCAGGTGACCACGGGCGCGCGGGGGCTCCTGGAACTTGGAGTCCCCCGCTTCTGGCTCGCAGCCCTGCCGGTCAGGAAAGCAGCACCACACCTGAGTGCCTCTCTGTCACTCCTGGCCGCGAAGCGGGACCCGCGAAGCGGGTCCGGCGAGGAGCAGCGGCGGGAGCAGGCAACAGACGGGCAACACAGGCAGCAACAACCGCCCTCAGCTCCCTCCTTGGTCGCTGGTCCGAAGTCCGTAGTCCGTAGGTTTGAGGAAAAGAAATCCTGCATGCATTTCCACCTCTACCTCTCCTGCCTCAAGTTTTGCGAAAAATCAGGATTGACGGGGCTAAAGTTATCTTAATTGCCCAGGATTGGGCAGGGAAAATATGGTACCCAGAGCTCCTGAGCGTTTGTCTCCCAATCAGGCTATGACATCCAAAGGTCTTCCTATCTTAGCTACAGGGAAGAGTCCTGCAATGAGATTGAGTTGCTGACATTACCAGTGTATGACTTGCCAGCCGAGGTGGTCTATGTCATCCTTGCAGTCAGACATCCTTTTGAAAAAAGTCCAATTTATAGTTGACACTGAGAGAAATGCATCACCTCATGTGGTGCTTAACACACTGACCCTTTGTATGGCAAACATTCAGAAGTGTTCCTCTTCATTTCATTTGCTCAGCAAGAGTAAGGGCTTTATATCAGCCCTACCAGCCTGTCTTTGTTTGCTTGACTTAACCTCTCTATTTAGCTGTGGTGTGTTTTATCAAAGGTTTGACTCGCATCTTTCTCCTGAAGTCATTAATCAAGCCACGACTGGACTTAAATGTTATTGTGACATTTCTCAAGTGCACAGCCTTTGGGATGGTACTCAACTATTCACTGCTACTCCTGATGCTCACAACTGTTTTTCTAAATGCCATCACCTTAATGTACCGTACAAGTGAGCTGCAGGGACTCTGGTGCAACTGCGTGACACTATCCTTTTCCTGATGAATTGGTGCTCAGAACCCCTGGGGCCTTCTTATGAAAAGTTATTGCACCTTTTCATGTCAGCCATTGCACCTTTTTGCAATGTTTTTCGCTACACCTTATCCTTCGACATGGAAGAGAAGCTCCATCAGCTCAACCCAAAAAGGACTTACAGCTTCTACAATTAGAGCACAGAAGATCATTGTGTGGATATCTAGCTCTTTGTAGGATTGTCTAGAGTGAAGGAAGGTAAGGTGGTGCAAAAGAGGACCCTGTCAAGTGGATAGCATCCTGCATCCAAATCCACAATGCGTTGACCAAGAAGCAACCTCACAAAGGTCTGCAGATCATTTTACCTGAGTTAAGAACACAACAATCGTTTTGGCAAGAGGGGTACTGATTCTAGACCAGCAGCAACATGGGCAGGGATGTCCATTTTAATGAAGCACTACTGCCTTCACAGTCTGCTACAATGGGAAGGCCACTTTGCCTGCTCAGTGCTGCAAGACTATTTGGTCTGAGTCCACTCCTGCAACCCTCTACCTTTAGGGTGGTACTGCTATGGAACTTTTGGTGAGGTGAGGAATCTGCAGTTAGAAGTATCCACCAGAATAACACATTAGTTTGGTAATGCTGTTTCTGGTAGATTCCTCTGTGCCCTCCCTCCTTATCTTTTTGTGGATTGGACTCCTGTACATCATAATAATTCAGCAAAATGTCACTTATGATTTTTTCAAAGTGGTCGACATCTTTGTATTCTACGGACCAATTGTGCCAATCGGCACGTTTGCGAACGCAAAAAATGCTTTTCAGATGCAGCAAACCCTATTTTGGGATTCGGTAACCTGTTACTGAATCGCAAAATGGGTTTGGGATTCGCTATTAGTAAGGGGCATGTTTAGGGCATTCCTTCCTAATACCGGATCGCATCGGTATGTAGGAATGTTTTTGACTGAAATGCGGTCACAAAACATTTGCATTTTACCACCTACTTTAAGTAGGTGGGAAACCATTCGCAAATGGGAAAATATCCCCAAGGAACCCCTTCCCCTTTGTGAATTTCTGTAAAGCATTTTTTAAGAGCAGGCAGTGGGCCCATCGAACCACTGCCTGCTCTTAAAAAATTAAAAGAAAACTTTTCTTTTTTTTGGTAAAGCATCCCGTTTTTCATTACGGAAAACGGGCTGCTTTACAAAAAAAAAAAAGATTGCTTTATTTGAAAGCAATCACGGTCATGGTGGTCCGCTGACGCCAGCAGGCCACCATCCCTGTGAAGTTTGCAGTACCTAGGGGGTCGCATATTGTGACCTACCTCATTAATATTCATGAGGTAGGTCAATTGCGATCCCCTGGGAATCACAGAAAGTGTTCAGAACACTTTCATGCGTGCCGTTTTGTGATTTCCTAGTTGCGAATCGCAAAGATTCACAATTAGTAAATCACAAAATGGGGCCTTCGTACATCTGGCCCCTATGTTCACTAACTTACAGGAAATTGGAGTTCGAGATATGCTTCAATTCTCACTTGTTACTGAAATAAATACAGATATATGGAGAGCTGGGTACACAAGACACCTGAATTTTCTATGTTGTTTCTAAATTAAATGTGACATGTTTGAGGAATATATTGATCAGATATATTCCCCTTTTAGCGAGAAATATGGTTGTTATATTTGCTATCAGTTATAAATTTGCTAAAACAGATCTATTCAGGGCATTAAGAGCCATCCTCATATTCCCGCTTCTACACACATTTTTATTTTGAATGGTCCTGTCCTCCCAGCTGCGCAGTTAAATGCCTCTAGGGTTGGGAGAAATTTCAATTATACATAATTACTCCTCATTTCAAAAATGTTGCTTTATGTTTATTAAGTGAAATTCCCAAAATCAAGCCTTTATGCCACGTCATAATATTAAGCAACACAATTATCACAGGAGTGAAGGATTATTAAATCCCTAAAAAAATTCTTTGACCTTCTACCAACGGAGGCTAGAAAGGCGGTAGCGGTTGCGCTAATCCTAGCGCGCCTTGACTACTGCAATGGTCTATTGGCAGGTGTGAAAAAAAACACACTCAAAAAACTGCAGAGCGTCCAGCATTCCGCCGCCAGACTGGTGCTTAAACTCCCCAGGAGGTCTTCGGCTTCTACCGCTCTGAAAACCCTCCACTGGTTGCCTCTGCACAAAAGGATCTTTTTTAAGATCCTAATCATCGCCTTCAGGGCATTTCACCACACTGGCCCCAAATACCTAATTAAACGCTACCCACACTACAACCCCCAGAGGACCCTGAGATCCTCCAACAACAACCTGCTAAAACTCGCCAAATTCAACTTAAAAACTAAAGGGGGTAAAACCCTGACCTATCTATCCTCCAGAGCATGGAACTCCATGCCTCACCATCTGAGGTCACAAACCAAAGAAACTCAGTTTAGAAAACAACTAAAAACATGGATCTTCAGTCTCCCAGATGAATATGTCATGGCCGCCATCTAATTCTGCCTCACTAACTACATCTGATCGCACACTTTCCAGCCAGCACCAGGATGCTCCTTCCGGAGCGCTAGTTGCGCTTTACAAATGCCCAAATACAAATACAAATACAAACACAAATTAACAAAACTTGAACAGCTGTCGTCCGGGGTACTTTTGCTTTTGGCACTGTATTTTAGCATGAAATGCGTCCTTGTATTCAAACTGTAGCTCTAAATGCTAGATATGTATAATTACATGTACTTTCACATCATTAAACAAAAAAAGATTATGTGAATTTCATACATCCCCATTATTTTCCCTTCTGTCCCATACATGCCAACACTTTCTACTTGGCTTCTCTATCCTTCCAACCTGGTCTTTACCTATTGCCACCACATGAAGGACAAGACACACACCTGGTCTCTTTTGGTTACCCACCACATTACGTTCACTTAGTAGTATTTACACACTGACACACATTACCAACTTTCCCAAAAGACTACTGGGGCTCTCAATTTTAGAACACACAGCATGTGTTGGAATTAAATTTCCACACATTTCACAGCATGTGCGTGCCACATGCTGGCCCGGACCGCAAGAGATAGGAAATTGAGCATAAGAACTCGCTCAGTGTATGTGACACTTTGGCCAGATGTGGAAGAGCAGTTGCAAAAATGTATTGAATCAAATAATATCCTAGATGACAAAAATCAGGATCCCATTCAAGCAGGGGAATAGAAAGCACAACAGTGAATGACAAAAAACCTGCTTTGCACTCTTGACTCTGACAAGCTCTAATTTCGAATCTTAATTGATTGATCTTTCACTTATAAGAACATGGACCACAGTCCTTATAGAATGCTTGATGAGCTGGACAAGAGTCACCAGTAAGTCTCTTCAGTTGTACAAATCATTCGTCTCACACCTAAATCTACACGTCAGTGTGTGTCCATGCTCTTTGTCAATTCATCCCATCGCTTTCGGCGTCCCTTAGTGATCACCACAATCTTCCTAGCTTTTCATCATCCACTAGAAACTTTTCACTCAGGGTATCTCCAAGTACTGTATCGAATCCTAGATATATGCTGATGATATTCAACTGCTCATCCCTGTTGGTATTCACATAGATTTCCAAAATATCATTAGACCATACTTCAAATATGTTTACTTGTGGATGAAAGCAAGTTACATTTTCCCTCATTGTCTGAAGACAAAAGTCCTCATAAGAAGGGGACTGCAGACAGAAGTATACCATTCAGATGTTTGAGAAAATTTGTCACCGCTCCAAGCCAAAAAATAGTATGGTTGTTGCTCACACAGGTCTTTATACATCAAGTTTCTGTTGTTGTAAAAACCACCAATTACCTGCGTATAATATTGTGATTTCCTATTAGGCTAAGATGCAGTCTTTAAATTGTCTGAGCTGTGTTTCTGTCAAGACTAGACTATTGTAATTTAATGTTTTCTGGAGCATCTAAGAAAGGCATCTAAAAACTCAGAAAAATGCAAAACCAGGCATCGAGGTTAGGCCTGAATCTGATAACAATGTTCCATTCTTACCCAGCTCTGAAAGAGCTCCAGTGGCTCCAAGTCGCAGAAAGAATAAGGATGAAATTACTTTGTTCGACTTTTAACATGTCCACAGTGCTAGACCCCAAAGGTACAAAAAAGTGACAGCAAATTGTGTATTTCTGCAGCCAGTAAAGATTTTTACGAACCAACCTATGTGCTAATAGTTCATAAAATTCCAAATTATAGTGGGTTGCAATCTGACTTATGTCATGAATATTAATGAGGTAGGTTGCATATTGCGAATCAGTATGATTGGAGGCCATCACAGGGATGGTTGCCTACTAGTGTCAACAGACCAAGTCTGCTATCACTTTTTTCTTTTAATGAAGTAACCTTTTTTTAATGCAGCCCATTTTCCTTGAAGGAAATGGGGCTGAGTTTAAAAAATGAAAGTTTATTTTTTTTAAAAGTTTGTTTGTGAGTTGCTAGTGGTCTTGATCACTGCCTACTCCTCAAAACATGCTTTTTTACAAAGGGGAAGTGATCCCAGTGGAGCTCCTTCCATTTTGCAGAATAATTATCACCCTAACTCAGGAGTCTGTCATTTTTCAATGTTTTGCGGCGCAAAACACTGATGCATCTCGCACTGATTTGATATTTGGAGGAGGTGCCTACAACATGCCCCTTCCGAATACCAATTTGGTATGGGGTCACGATTGTGATTTAGGAGTTGGTAAATATTTACTGACTTTCAAAACGGGATTAGTGCATTCCAAAAAGTTTTAATGGCCACAAACACCAAATTGGAGTGTTTGAAAAAATTCAATGCTTAGATTCGTCCCTAGGCCCACAATACATATGGAAGCTCACACTACACTGCATACTTTACTGAAACCTGAGATCAAACATAACAAAATTGATCACACAAACAAGATTAAGCCAAAAGGTATCCAGAGGCAAAAGGACTTGGGTCATGGGCCTATCACAGAGATCAGGGCCATGCTACTCAACACTTGCTCTTTAATTAGACATAACACGGAAATGGCGGAGATGATCGACAGCCTCAAGCTAGATCTAGTATTTGTTACGGAAACCTGGGCTAATGAGACCTCTGACCCGGACTTATTACAAGCGTTTCCCCCAGACTTTCAAATTACTAGAGTAGACCGAACCAATAAACGAGGGGGCGGTCTTGCAATTATCGCTAAAAACAAAATCTCAGTTAAGACATCCTCACTGGGCACCTCTCAGGACTGCGAACCTCTCGCGTTCCAGGTCCTACTCAACCACAATGACTCCTTGAATGGCCTTCTACTTTATCGCCCACCTAAAGTTCAGCAACCCCTGCTCGACATACTTACCCCATTCTTGGAAGCCAGCATAAACTACTCAAACTACACCATCCTTGGTGACTTTAATCATCACCTAGAGAATATCTCAGACGCTACTAACGCCGAACTTCTCGAGGTATTGGCGGTCTGAGCTTGGAACAATTGATCAAAGAGAGCACCCATGATGCCGGACACACCCTGGACGGTATTTTCACGTCCAACCCTATGATTAACATTGACAAGATACTCCCGGTAGTTTGGTCAGACCATTGAGCTATCATATTCACAATCAAAGCTACTTCCCAATAAAAAGCAGGGTCCGAACCGCCCACGACTCATTTCTATCGTAACTGGGCGAAAATCGACCTTAACCACTTTTACACACTACTCCAGGAGAACAAACCCAACTTGGGACTAGATACCAACCTGGCGGTCCACAACCTTACTGAATGGATTACTCAGGCAGCTAACATAGCTGCTCCTCTCCTAACTTCCTCTACGAGAAGGAAAAAAACATCTGAACCGTGGTTCTCAGACAAGCTAAGGTCTCAAAAACAGCTATGTAGAAGGACAGAAAAACAATGGAGATTAAATTATAATATGAAATTGAAAATGAAATATGCCCAGTCTCTGGCCATATACAAAAAGCTAATCAAGGAGGAAAAATGCATATACTATGCAGCCGAAACTGCAGCAACTAATAACTCAAGCAAAGAGCTCTTCAAGACTGTTGAAAAATTGGCCAAACTTCCTGACAAAGCCATTACAGACGACAACCCAGAATTTTGTAATACCCTGGGCCAAGCCTTTGTCAACAAGGTGCAAGCAGTCTGACACCTTTTTAAATACTCCTAATGAGCCTCCCCCAGCAAAAATTGTCTCCGACCAAAACCTTCCTAGTGTTTCCTTTTCCCATCCCAGCAGGGACCAAATTATACAGACTAATAAAGAAACAAAATCAGGGCCCCCCTCAGATCCATGTCCCCCTAAAATATTCCACCTCTGTCCAGAAGAGCTCAGCTCTCAACGAAACGATCTGTTCTCAGGATTCATACACCACTGGAAGTTCCCAGTGGCTTGGAAAACAGCTTCCGTGCTCCCCTTGCTAAAAAAACGCCACCTGAACCCCGATGATTCCCAATAGTTATCAGCCCATCTCCAGAATTCCTTTTTGCTCTAAGGTTCTGGAGAAAATACTCAATATCCAGCTCTCTACCTTCATCACCTCAAAAAATCTGCTAGACCACTCTCAGAATGGATTCAGAGAAGGCCACAGGACTGAATCTGCCCTAATCACTGCAAGTGAAGAGCTTAGGAAATCTCTTGATGGAAGCGGGAAGGCCGCCTTGATAATACTAGACTTATCGGCGGCCTTCGATACCGTTAACCATAATATACTAATATCGAGACTGACAGAGCTGGGTGTCCACATCTCGGCTTCAACGCTACTTTCATCTTATCTGTCTGAAAGATCTTTCAGAGTAGAAGCAGACGGAACAAACTCACAAACCTTCAATCTTCATTGTGGAGTGCCCCAAGGCTCTTCCTTGAGCCCCACGCTCTATAATGTTTACATGGCCCTCTGGCCGCATTGATCAGACAGTTTGGGTTCTCAGTAATCCGCTATGCAGATGACACACACATTGTAGTGTCAATTACCAACAATGAAGACGAGGTGGCAGAACGCTTCAACATCTGCATGTCCCACGTCAACAACTGGATGCAACCCAGCTGCCTAAAATTATTAAACAGCAGCAAAACAGAGGTCCTACTGCTAGGTACCAATCCCTTAGGTTGGTCTCCGAAATGGTGTCCCACTGAGTTGGGCGAATGCCCCCCTCCAGTTTCCAAGGTCAAAAATCGAGGGGTAATTTTCGACTGTCGGCTAACCATCGATAGCCAGATCAACTGCCTTACGGCAAGGTTCTGGGCTATATTAAACCTGATCAGAAAGATTCGTTCTTTTATCCCCCCAGAGGCCCTGAACACTGTGGTAACTGCCCTTTCAATCTCCTGGTTGGATTATGGTAATGCTCTTTACCTTGGGATCCAAAATCAACATCTGAGTAAGCTCCAACGCCTGCAGAATGCGGCAGCTAGACTGATCCTGAACATCCCAAGGCACGAATCAGTGTCCCAGCGGCTAGCAGCGCTTCACTGGCTGCCGGTACAGAAAAGAATAGTATTTAAGGCACTCTGCATTACGTTTAAGGCACTCCAAGGTAGAGGTCCCTCCTACCTGACTTCTAGAATAAAGTACTATGTCCCGTCCAGGAACCTCAGATCTGCACAACTGAAATTTCTCCAAGTACCTAGGTTGAAGCAGGTACATTGGGGAGGAAGGAGTTTTCTGCTAAGAGCGGCAAAACTCTGGAATCCCCTACCTCTTTCAATTAAAACCAGCCCGAATCTTACCTCATTCAGAAAATCACTAAAAACCTGGTTATTCCGAGCAGACCTCTAACTCGCCCGCACCCATCCTGACCCGACCTTTTAGTTCTCAGCGCCAAGACACCTCCACGCATTCATTGCGCTTTATAAATTTAAAAATCAAATCATGGGCACATGACTGTTGAGCCTGCTGTGCCCAGTAGTTCTCAGCGAACAACTAAATTGGCACCTCTTAAAACAGGTCTTCTTCTTGCTATAATTTGGGCAATCCTATTGCAGTCCATCCTCAACTGAGCCCAGGCTCTGACACAGATGTGCCCTCTCCCAACCCTCCTACATCCATCAACATGCCAGAAAAGGACTTGCGGGGTTGACTGTCAACATAACATGACTACAAATGTGGATCCTGGTCTGAAGCCATCTCTATAGATAAAATAAATTAATATGCCGCAATCCTTTTCTTCACCAGATACTGTGGACATTTGCCCATCTTTCTTTTAGGTAAAACCAGTCCAGTATTGTAGATTTATTATGTGAAAGACATCAAAGGCGATAAAGCACATGCGTTAGAGGTATTTTTACCATTTAAAGAAATAAGTATCCTGAGAAAAAAGGGATGGTAAGGAGAGTAACATGTTCCGCAAAGATCATCCCCAGTTATTGATGTAGTCCTGGTTTCCCTGCTCTGAGACACCCACTCACATACGTGCTATGTTTCTACGGGTCAGTCACGGCTGCCAGTAATAAAAAGTGGAGGGGAGGCAGGGCAGCAGCGGAAGTGGGAGGGGAATTTATAATTTTAAAAAATGTACCTGATGCTGCCTGCCGCCTCATGCCTCAGTGCTCCTCTGCTTCCAGCTCCCAGCAGTTCCTGGGACACCATTAGAGACTCCCCACCCATCCCCGTCCATCCCCGTGCTGCTCCCATGCTGCATGAGAGCAGCGCAGGGATTGACTGGACTGGGCTGGTTTGAAGCTCACTCAGGCACAGGGAGTCTCAGCCGGTTCTCCACCCGAATGTGGAATCCATCTGGGTTGGAGAAACCTAACTGAGCATGTCTGTTTGACCAGCCTAGGACAGCCGATCAAACTGGCATGCGCACTTATAAGTCCACATCTCTCCCTGCACACGCTTGGCTCAGCCAGCAGTTGAAAAATAAAACAATAATAAAATATCATTTTATTTTTCAGCTGCTGGCTCTCAGTCAGTGGGGTGACTTGCACCGCCACTGCGGAGGTGCCGCAGATGCTACTGGTGTACTTACAAATATGCACCCACATGCATCAAAGTCCCGTTTTGCGATTCCTAATTTGCGATTTTTACTGAATCGCAAATAAGGAATTGCAAAACGGGATGCATGATTGAAAGTGCATAAAATTTGCGATTCAGTAAAAATCGCAATTTTTACCGAATCGCAAATATTATGCGTATTCCAATTTGTGATTTCGCAATTCCCATTGATTCCTATGGGCCAAAGGCCCATAGGAATCAATGGGAATTGCGAATTTGCAAATTAGAATTCGCAAAATGTTGATGCATTCCATGGGGGCAGGGGGGGGTCCAAAGGACCCCCCCTGCACCCCTGAAATGTATTTTGAAGTGCATGTTTCAAACACACATGTCCTAAGGACATGTGTGTCTGTAACATGACAGTGTTTTGAAATGCAAATTAGAGCATTTTAACATATTTTCGCAAATTACCACGAGGTTCAACCTCGTGTTAATTTGCACCCCCTATTTGCGAAGTCGCAATTTTAAAATTAATAATGCATTGCTTTTAAGGAATCGCAAATTTGCGATTCCTTAAAAGCAATCACATTTTTGGAATTCGCTAAAAATAGCGATTTCACCAAAAAATGCTTGATGCATCCCAGAAACCTATTTAGGAATCTCAAACGGCCGAATTTTGCGATTCGCACCGTTTGCACTTCCTAAATAGGTTGATGCATGTGGGCCATGGTGCTCTATCCCGATTGGCAGCAGAGAGCACAGCATGTACTCCTAGGTCTCACTCCCCTGTGTACATGGCAGGCTTATCGTAGTTCAGGCCATACCAACATTCATACAAACTACACCACCACCTATTTAACTGGTCCTGGAGGCCAGCATATCTTCTAGTATTGTTCCCAGATTCACACTCTGAGGACTGGGTGCCATAGTCCTCCACTTCCCTTGTTACTGTGCTCAATTCACAGGGAATGTGAGAAATCCATTCCTGGGTTGAAGCTACAAGGTCCCGTGTACCATATGGTCTGAAATTGGCAGAATATGACAAGAATCTGCATGAGTGAGGTCTAACGTATTACCCAAATTAAGTGTGAAGTTATATACTTTTAATCTAGCAATCTAGGTTTCCAGTAGTGATGTAAATAGTTGGGGAGCAATAGCTCTTCTAGAGCGTATTAAAACAGCCCTGTATGCAACCAAATGCAACACGATGCAAGTTATTTGGCATTTTTGTTTTTGCTCAGTTTTCCGATTTCCACTCTGAAAGTTGACCAGGCTTCATCAGGACCATAGCAGGGAGGCGGAATACGCTGCCTGAATTTGCATAGAATTGGATTGGTCAAAGCTCAGGAAATTCATTTCAGCAGCGGGTACACTGGACTTTCATTCTGGAACTGGTATAATGGAATTTCATCCTGCCTTTAGAGCACAACTCTGTCAAAAGTGGCTTTGGCACAATGCACTGTCTTGCAAAATGATATATGGCACTTTCAGCCTCACAGTCCTGCATCACACTGTCATCCTGCAATTGCATCACCTCACTGTCACCATGATGTCTGTACACTGCACTCTTGTCCTGTTGTTGTTGCTCTTCACTGTCCCCCACCATCCATACACTCGATTTCTGTCCTGCCACTAACACACCACACAGCCATCATGATACTAGCACACTTCCACACCCAGCTTCTGTGCTGTCAATTGGCCACTCGCAGTGTCAATCATCCGCTGGCTCCCAACGCTGTCACTAAAATCCCAGTGTTGGCATCGAACTTAACACACTCTTTTGTGATTCCAGAAAAGGAGAGCAGTGCATTTGTGAAAGAGCTACTGAATGAACATAACAGGTTCCGGAGTCTACACAGGGCTGGACCACTGCAAGTCAGCACCGGGCTGTGCTTGGAAGCCCAGGCCTGGGCCAACCACCTGATGAGCATCCGAGCCCTGCAGAACAGCGACACCAAGTACGGGGAGAATCTCTGGTACCGCTGGGGCACCGACATCAGCATGCCCTCGGGTAGGTAGAGTTTCTATGGAGTCTGGTCTATGGTAATGTGTGGCCTTCTTGAAGACATGTTTCTCTCAGAGTACTCAATGAATGCAGCACAGGTTCACACACTTCAGATTGTCTTTTGCATTAAACACAGACTGGGGTGGAGAATGTGAACAGTAAGCAGACAATTAGGTGCCTGATTAAGTGTTTTGTGGATGGGTACTCTGTCACAAATGTGAAGAATATCCAGTCCGCCTCATTATAAGTTAATTATTTACTAATGCACTGATGAATAGATGGGCGGTATATCAGTCGGCGTATATGATGGGGCACCCCGTCTGCCAAACTCTAAAACAGGCCCATAGGACTTTCTGAAGAACTATGAGAATGTTTGTCAGCCAAAGAGTGTTCTTTAATTTCTTCCCACGGAAGCACGGTCCATGTCATCATCTCTACCCAACTCTGCAACAGTTGACTGTGGGGTTTCACCCCAAACTCGATAAATGTGCATGTGAAAATGCTCAACAAGACCCATAATCCAACAGGTATATTTTTAGATTGCACATTCATTTCAAGGAATCGCTCTGAGCGTTTGATATACATGAGATGCAAACGGATGCACATACACAGCACAAATAGATGCACACATGCAGCTTGACAACTAATATAGGTACATAGACAGAAGCTCTAAATTGGTTACACGTCTGATCTGCCAGCTTTGACCTTGGACAGACTATCTCCAGGACTCGCAACAAAAACTGGCATAGGTTCTAGGTAGTGGATCCCTCTAATGATCACATCACTCCCACCCTGATTGAACTCCTCTGGCTGACATTGCCAGGCCATACCATCTTCAACACCAGCTGCTTCATTTACAAAACCATCATAACCGGCACCCTACTCATCCTGCAGATAAGCTCAGCATCTCAGGTGGGTCCCAGCACACAGGCAGCCAGGACACCATCAGACTGCAGACTACAAAGTGTTAAAAACAAAACAAAGACAACAGGCCTTTTCCATCAATTTACCCAAGATCTGGATTAACATCCCTGTATCCATTCATGACTGCCCCATGCTGCTCTACTTTAGGAAACAGTTGTAGTCTCACCTCTTTACAGAACACTACATCACCTGCATTAACCATCCACAACTTAGGTTTGTCTCCTTTTACTCGCCAACTTTAAGCTTGCCTTTGACCATGTACAGTGCTGCACTGCCTTTAGGCTAGGGTTGCGCTGTAGATGCACCACATACGTTCATCCATTCTTTGACAATCCAGCTTGGTTAAGAGCTAAGTCCTAGAACAGCAAACCTGTCCTCAGTTAAGGCAGCTCTTGCAGAGTTATATTTCAGGTGGCCCAAACAAAGTTAGTGCCAGATGCAACTGAGTCAGCTGTCAAGCAGAGTTGAGTGAGTGGCGACTCAACATGTTGGTGGCTGGGTTATGGTTTAGAAGGCTAAATAGCGTTGCTAATTGCTGAATGGGTTAATATATACTGATGAAAATTGTTCTGAGTGAGAGTTATTGTAAATGACTGGTGGTGAATCAGTGGTGCATCTAGTTGGCTTTGTTATGAGTGGGTGCCTTTTGGACTTGGCCCTTTTTGCAGGGTCATCCCTGAACTTTTTGCCTTCCTCCTAGCCTTTTTTCTGACATGATGTTGGTGGTTGTAGGACTCTGGGCACTTTAGCACTGCTGTCCAGTGTAAAGTGTGTTTGCTCTCTGTGGTAAATATGGTAAGATTGGTCTACACCTGTTTGGCACATCTAATTTATCTGTCACTGTCAGTCCCTTGCAAAGTGGTATCTCAGATACCCAGGGCCAGTAAATTAAATGCTACTGGTGGGCCTGCAGCGCTGATTGTGCTACCCACCAAAGTAGCCTTTCAAACCTGTCTCAGGCCTCTGCCATTGAAGGGCCTGTGTGCTCAGTGTTACTGCCACTGTGACGGTGCACCTAAAATGTGTGCCATGTCTGTGACCTCCCTTTTACTACATGTCAGTCACCCGTAAGGTAGGCCCTAGCTAGCCCTATTGGCGGGTGTACTGTAGCTGGAAGGTAGGACATGTACCTTAAGTATGTGATATGTCCTGGTAGTGACAAACCACCATTTTGGTTTCTCACTGCCGTGAGGCTGCCCTCTCACAGGAATGCATTGGGGATTCCCTGATGTTTCAGTGGTAATTCCTGATATGAGAGGAGCAGCGTGCTCAAGTCTGGTATGGCTGGAGTAGTAATAATAAATGCTGCACAATAGTGTGTGCATATTTATTATCACTAGTTTAGAAATGACACTTTTAGAAGTTGGCATTTCTGTCTGCTATGTGTCTGCCTTCCTGGATTGCATGTCTGTATTTGGACTGAAAAGCGGCTGGTGAGGTGTGTGTGTGGCTCCAGGGAGGGCGAGGTGAGTCAGTGCTAGGCTGAATAGGGAATCTGCATTTGGAGTAGTGGGAGGAGTAGTCCACTAACCCTGATTAAGTCTGTGCCTGCCTGGGTGAATGCTGGCTCCACCCCCCCTGTGGTGTGTCTGATCACCGAGCCCCCACCTGACAAAGGGAAGAAGAGCCTTGTCAACAAAGCCCCCCAGAACCGGTTCAGGCTGGTTCCTCCAAACCCTGTGCCATGGCAGACAAAGCAAATGGTGTGGTGGGGATGTGACCCCATGAAGAGGGTGCTGTTCCTGTGCTTCCTGTGCTTACTGGGACGTGCTGCTGCTGGGCCCCAGGAGGAACCGCCACGAGGGACTGCCTCCCTGCTGGTGGGCCCTGTGTGCTGGTCTGCCTGGGCCGAGCTGTGCCCCTTGAACGTTTAAGGACTCTAGTGCCTCGTGAGCTCTAAACCTTTTAATTCCAGGAAGGAATCCTGGTGCTCTGCAGCGCTGCACTGCATTCCGTGGGAACCCCGGTGTGGGGATTCCTCCACTTTGATGCGTCGGATGCGGGAGCCCACATCGCATTGGGGACGTTTAGAGTTGGAGACTACTGCCTGGTTCGTGCTCCTGAGAACGGGAGCCTACCCCGCATTGATACTTCCTTAATAGCTGGAGCCTACCCCGCTTTTGTTGTTATTTACGGGCGGGTGCCCACCCCGCACTAAGGAGCCTCTGATAAAAGGAGCTGCTGCCGCAGTCAGCGGTAAAGCCGGAAGCCAGTAAAGCCTGACTGTGGGTGTGGCCGGATGAGGGGTGCGCTGGAGGCAGGAAACCCGGAGTCCCAAAAAGGAGCGGGAGACGGCAGAGCCTTGCAGGCTCCATTTGCGGCATTCTAGCCTTCCCCCGCCTGGCAGAAGGGAAGGAAGGCCCACAGAGATCTCTGGTGAAAGCAGGAGGACCAGGCGAAGTCAGGAGAGCCAGGCATGTTTCTTGGGGACCGTCGCTAATCAGGGGCCAAGCGAGGCAGATTGCTGGTGCCTGTGAGAAAGACCAGAGGAGTCTGCACAAAGCCCCAGTGAGTGGACTGAGGTCTTTGGAGCACCAAGAGAACGTGGTTTAGCGAGATACCGTCTACGTAACGGGGTGCCCCAGCCAGGATAACTTATAGGCAACTGATGCGAACATACATTTGCAAGCTTGTGTCTAGTCTAACTAGCACACCAGCTCGACCTACATTCAAGATTGTTCCCGCTACCACTTTGAAAAGAAAGGGCAATAAAATGTTCTGTGCTTTTTAGCAACTTACATTTCAGTCTCTTCTACCAAAACGAGAAAAACTTCTTCCAAGCATTTACAAGTGTCACTTATACTTGGGGGATGACGCTTGACATTGCAACCTTTTCCATTTTAATCCAACTCTCCAAAACGATTAGAGGATTGTGGATCCTAATCGTGTCTACTTAGTCCGAGTATGAGCCTTGAAAAAGTCATCTACACGATGAAAAACAATGTCAGCTGTCTGCATCTACGGAACTATTCTGTGTCAACAGTATCAAGAGCTTATCTGACACTTCTTTACTTTGACCTTTCTCTACTTGTTTTATTTGCATTTGTTGCTTTCCTGAATTTGCTTGTTGAAATTAAATCTGACTGACAACAGAGTCCGTTTTGAAAAAATAATTTTGCTGTGCTCTGTATTAATTGCATTGAGTTTATATATATATATATAGAGTCAGTTTTGAAAAAATAATTTTGCTGTGCTCTGTATTAATTGCATTGAGTTTATATATATATATATAGAGTCAGTTTTGAAAAAATACTTTTGCTGTGCTCTGTATTATATGTATTGAGTTTATGTATATAGGGAAAATTCTCGTTCCTTATACAGGGTAACACAGTGTCTTACATTGAGCACGTATATATATTAGGTATCTAAATACATTGCAAACGTTACGGAGGTGCTGATTGTTTCTTGTAAAACCACTGCCAGTGCCACTTGTTCTCAGTGTGACACAAGCAAAGTATGTCTTCTTTTGTAACTCAGTCATGCTGGAACCCCAGCAGCAGGGGCGGTGGGTGACATTTGAAAGTGGTGGGGCGCAAAGTGATTTGCATACAGCAACGTAGCGAGCGAGCGCAGCGAGCGAGCTCGAACCCCAAAAGGGGGGTTTGGGGGGATAACCCCCCCAAGAAAATTTTGAAAAAAAAGAAGAAAAATCGTGCATTTTCAAGCAAATTTGAGAAAGCAGGAAGGTTAATAAAGCAATTGTGAAAGTGCAGTTATTACATTAATAGATGGCATAACATAGGTAGCTGCTTATTCAGTATAACCACAGAGCTTCATACATTTCGTCCTATTACGCTCAGGTGCGGAATTCAGACTATAAGACTTTCATGAAAATCTCAGCTCTAAGAGTAGAAGAAGTTGCACAGCATTTGGGAAACAGCCTTCACAAAGCATTAGGAAAATGAGAGGCAATTACTTGAAAGCAAACTGAAAGCAATGCATCAAGTAGTAACTTAAAGCAATGCATCCAGCAAAACAGTGCATGCAGTCAACCATACAAAAGTAAACTAAAGCAAGTGTGAACCTGTGAACCTTCACTTTGAAAGCAGTGTGCTAGTCAACAGGCCAGTCACATACATTTAAACTGAAGAAGAGTACACTTCAGCATGCAGGCACCAACATAAAAGCACCAAGCAAGTCAAACAGTTTAATTAAAGAAAAATTAAAGCAATACATCCAGAAAACTAGACAGTGACTCAAAAAGTAAACTGAAGCAAGTGCACACTGAAAGGAATGCGCAGTCATAAGTCAGACATTCACATAAAAGCAACTTACCAAGACACCCAATCAATTACATGGGAAAAACTTGAGCCAATGCACCCAGAAAACCAGACCAGCACACCAAAGCATCCCACCCCTGATTGGATGGCAGCTGTGCTCTTAGGGTCACCGCTCAGTTTTTTGGCAGGGTTGAGCACCCCCCAGTTTTATGCCCTCTGCTCTGAAGGGGAGACAGGCAAAAGGGGTCATAATGGGACATCTGGCACAGCCACTTTGTAATCGCGGTCACCCACCCAGCTCAAAACTGAGTTACAGGCTGATCTTAAATCTTTAAACAACCACAAGGGTCTCCAGCTAGTCGGTTCTTGAGCCAAAAGAGTCCTCAGCTCACTGGGAGTCTTTACATCGCGCCTGAGATGACATGACAATGTCCCTTAATACGGAGCAACTGTGGGGACTGGTCTGGCTCTGGATCTGACTTGGTACGAGCAGGATACAAAAAGTAACGGGTAGGTGGTAACCCACTTCAAGTGAAAGAGCTGTAAGGAACCTAAGCGCACTGGTGTTGATACCGCTAACAGGGCAGCTCTGGCTTTCTCAGGGTGGGTATCAGCTGTGTGATGAAACCAGCATGTGAAGCAGTTACCTCAAACAAACTAAAACCAATGCACTCATCAAGACAAGAAGTTACATGAAATCAAATAGAAAAACACCATCAAGCCAGGTAGTCACCTAAAGGCAAATTGAAGTGACTGCACACTATGGGAAGTGCACTTCACCAGCCAGCCTATTACACTAAAGGAAAATAAAAGCAATGCTCCCAGTCTGCTAATTAGCTTCCGCAACCCATGGAAAATCTGTTCATGGCAAATGAAGGATCCTGTTACTTTATATCCCAGTAAATGAAGCTTTCACCCCAGCAATACCCAGGACAGGCTCCATTTCCTGCTAGTCCATATCTCATTTTCATGTTTTTTTTTTTATTTCCCAGTGGGTGGGGTTAGCGTAAAGTGCTTTTACTTCAACTATATCACTTCTGTAAATACAACACAATTTCCAGTAAAACCAATAGCATTAACATCACAACAATATGGAGAGGAACACAGATGATCAGTAACAGTAAACACATTTACTGATCAGGCAATGTGCCTTTACGGGCAGGGAATGAACCCTTGGTAATGTAATGTGTACCCTGTTTTCATGCTGGTTTTATACCCTTTCTGCTAGATACAGGAATCAGAGACTGGCTGATTGTATAGCAGTCGTGAACATGTAAATGACTACCATAACTCCACTGGATGGAAAACATGCTGATTTCTTAAATTGCTATTCCCTCGCTGTTGATTGCTAGACTAGTGTGTTACATCTTCTAATTTGTGTGTATGCATAGCAATGGACCAGAAAGGGATGACAGTTTGGAGCAATATGCACTTCAGTAAGAAGTTGAATATGAACAATATGAAAGTTATGTCAAGTATATCCTAAAAAACCATTGCAGAATGGATCTGTGAAGGTGTCTCTAAATTCCCCTTTATGTAGCCTTTGTCTTTTGACAATTAGATATGCGTTGTCAATCGCTGCACCATTCATACATCCAAAAGCATGTGGAGATCTAAATGCAAAGGTGAATTGCCAAAATTAAATAATAGGACACTTGCTGTCATAGCCATCATCTTTTGCCCAATCTCCATTGCTCCATCCTCAGCAAGACCAATATGTCACTAATCAATTATGTAGGAATCACAACCTGTAGTAAATACAACATCTAACATGACAAAATTGATATAAATGATAAAGCTGGCCGGTCTGTATGCCACATTGAAAGGTATGCTGTCATCAACTCACTTCATAAATCAAAGGCAGATACTGCCCTTAATATGCATCCCTGGGTATTCATGAAACCTGCAATACAGCAGTGCCTGTAGTGAGGGAAATGTTTGTGTTTCATCACTATTCTTAGCGTAATGAGCCTAGGTCGCGCTTTATGTAAATTGAAAAGCACGCATGTGAAATTGTAGATTTGTCTTTTAGGGAAAATTGACTCTTTGTTAACAGATCTTCCTCAGTTTTGGGAACTCAATACTCTTACCCCCTTTTCTGTGACAGTTTGGCCTCTTTAACCCCGCTCCTCTGTGTATGTGGCAGCCCTCGCTGCCAACCGGCCCCCACTTGTCCCCCCTTCTAGTGTGTGCGACATCTCGTGCTCCCTTGTTCTTCTTTTGCCAAAACATAGCTGCCAAGGTTCCCAGGCCCATGCGTGAAGCGCTGATCCGGCCCAGGTGTTTTCGTTGAATTCTGGGACTTGTAGTCCTGTTGCATTCACTCACCTCTCCCGGCCACAGCTTGCGCTCTCCCACCCGTGCCTGAACATAGTATGTGCTCAGCTTCTATTTCCCAGTATAGTATGTGTTCACCGCCCGCACCCCGGGCACTTCTGCTCTCCTGTCCCTGCATTTCTGCAAGTCTGGGCTCGGACACATGTCCGTGCTTGGTCCGCCTCTGCGTAGAATGCACATTTGAAAGTGGGCACTGTCAGTGCTTAATTTGTAAAATTAGAAGTGCAGGTGCTGATATGTTTTCGTAGGAGGCCACCACCCACTTTCCAGGCTCCACCCACATCCTCTATGGGCCCCACCCACTTCCTCTATTAGCTCCAATGATATGTTCCCCATGATGTGGCCTAGGTAATGACTGATGGAGCAACTTAGGCTACAAAGGCCAATAAGTCAAAGGCTAGTCAGGTTTGTGTGTGAAAATGAAAAAAAGGCTATTTACTCTGTGAAAGAAAGTATTTTCTTATGAACACACCATTTGATCAAGCAAGAAAGCCAGGATTGACCCCAGATTCTCCACGTTCACACTCTGCAGTACACCAATAATAATCATATTTAGATGTGTAATTCTTTCTGGCATCAATGTTTAACATTTTGTCCTTAATCCATGGGGCATAAGAATAGTTCTGGGGTGACTAGCAGAATTCACATTTTATTTTTTGCTGTTTTACATGGTGCAAACCCTGATGTGGACAGACAGAGGAGCGAGCATAAGGCAGACACAGACTATTGTACACTTTTTTCCCCCAACACATCCAGATTTGCCGGAATTCAAAGGGTGATGCCGAGCCCAGGGATTTGAACCTACTTCCCTATGTCTTTCTGTTGCCTTTGCCTCCCACACAAGCTCCTCAGACTTTCAGCAGCTCACCCACCTCCATCACAAGTACACACACACACATACACACTCACACATACAACAATAAGCAGCAAGGGCCCAGTACTGACAATGGTCTCTATATATGCCTAAAATCACACAATTTCGTTTAGTTGGAAAGCTGGGATTCATCCCCAGTATAATTCCCCTGTCTTGCACTGTGCAATTCAGTCATGATTAGATGGGCATACCTTTCTGACTTCAAGGGTTAGTGCTATGTCCTTAATTCATGGGGGATGAGATTTGAAATTTAAAAGTGTTTGACGTGTGCCATGTTGGAAATCCTGAATTGATGAGCTGATGACCTCTTTTTAAAAATATTTTGTGCCAGTGGTGTTTTCTTGCCTATAGTAATTCACGCAGACCTCAGCTCCGACCCTACGGCCCGCTACTATTGATCATTCTATACATTAGCACCAGCAGCACAAAAGAAGTCCACAAAGGGCCATATAAGGAGACACTGGAGCCTAAGCAGTGATTTTAACGATAATAGTGACCTACATTTTTTAGACTATGGCATAAACATATAACAATTTCGGATCCAGAGTGCAAAATTATCTATTATCAGGGGACAATCTTCTGGAATCATTTTATCAAGGTCTTTAGGTTCAATTAACTATATCTCCATTTTAAAAGTAAGCACTCTACATGGGAATTAGACGCTCGCACTCCACATAATAAAGCATGTAGAAGAGAGCACAGAAAATGTCCCGGATGCAGGAATAATTGGAGTAAATAATCCGTAAATGGAAGGGAAGAAGTTATGAAGGCAACCTAACCCACCGCAACAACCCACAGAGTTTTTGGCAACTCTTTTGCAACCTCGATTTAAGTAAACGTTATAGTTCAGATTTGAATTCAATTACTATCTCAGTTGCAGATCCAAATCCAGATGAAGACTTAGACTCACTTTCAGACGACACAGGCAGATATGATTCTAGCCTGACACAGTCCTTGCCATCAACAACTAAACTACTTTTGCTAAAATGACATACAAAACTTTATAAATAAATAATAAATAAGTAACACTAACTACTTTTACTAAAATTACATGCATAAGTAACACTAATTAAAATATCAGACACACTGATTGAACAATCTCTGTCATCAGTCAATCAGACAGTATTATTAAAAGAAATTTCTCTGAGCACGCAGATACTAAAAGAAAGCAGTAAAGAGTTTAGTTCCGTGTCTCTTGCACGCACATGGCAAAAAGCAGTAAGGGGCCAGTGCCGCCAATAGTCTCCCCTGCTTACCTGCTCCATGAGGGGTGATTAATTAATTTGTGCACACCAGACCGGTGTTCACATTATTACAAGCGGTGCTGATGCCTTGTGAACTTTTCTCAGCTGATCCACGTAATGTTGCAGCAGTAACGTAGCAATTAAGGTGCTGCCAGCGAAGTACACTCCAATATAAAGTGGTCCCATGGGTTGGTAGAGGGCAACGAACACACCAACAAAGGTGGAATTAAAGCCATTTTACAGCTATAGCCAGCCAGTGAAGCGGAAAAAAAGGTACATAGCACTTTCAGCTCGCACTTCATTTCCCACGCAGGCCGTACTGAACACTTCATCTTGCTCCTGCGCTGTCCCTGCCTGCCACGCCTTAGCTCAGGTCTTCGTGGGTGACAAAGTGTATTTGATTCAGAGCGCATTTCTTGCGAAAAATGCATATGCAAATTTTGCTCGGGGGTCGTCTGTTTGAAAATTATTTGCTAGATATGTCATCGGTACAAAAAAGCTGGCCAGATAATTCAATATACTCCCCATACTTTTACAGAAGATAGAGCAGAGAATACTTCTAGCCCTGCGCACACGGCTGCAGCAGTCACCTGCTTTTCAATTCTGCACAACAGGTTTTCTGCTCACGACTTCAATGAGGAAAAATACACAGACAGCGCAGGAGTAAGAAAAATGGAAATTATGCTAGATATATAATCACTAACGGTGGTGATTCATCCGGAGCCACCCAAAGGAAAGGTACATTTCTTTTTAAATAATTATCAGGTTCACTGCGGAGGGAGAAAAATGTTGTAGCTCCGGCCCTTTCAAATAAGTGCCGGTGCTGAGCAATGGAAAGCACCGGCACACATTTTATCAGACTGCCCAACAGTCGCATCCGGACTACACTCTGTGTAAACATTTTTTTTTTACAATCCAGACACCCACATGAACATATGTACAGCAAATGGCCAATAAATGTGTGCTCGCCTGAAACGGACATAAAAGCACACATTAAATAAATATGAAAAACTTAAGTTAAAGGACACTCGTGCAACCCCTCCCACCCCCGGAGAATGCGCCTTGTCTGCTGAAATTAGCTCTTGTGCAGGGCATTCATTTGTTGTGCAGATGCACAAAACGCACCAGGGTGTGGCTGTAGACAAAATACTTTTGCATATATTACAATGTCTGTTCAAGCAATAAATCAACATGACCAACAAGCATTCCGCATTTTTGTTTATTTGCCAAAATAATTGAGAATATTTTTCCAGGTGTCAGTTAATGCGTTTCGAGTATTTGCTGTTTGGCTTCGTGACAATAGTCGAAGTCGATGTCGTTTAAACCCTAAGTAATGCCACTCCGCGGAATGCCTTCTGACAGAGAGCTGGACGCTGCGCCTCAGCCTGACCCTAACTGTACCCCCTATTCAGCCCACGAATGTTGGAAGGGGCAGGACCGCCCGCCCCTGGGGAGAGGCAGTGAAATTTCATGGAGGAGAGAATAAAGCTGCAAGGGGAGAAAGTGCAGCCAGCCTACGCTCGCCCAATTCTCTCATGCCGCCGGTTGTTTTTTTAAATACGCCGCCTCAACTCACCTCCGTTTCTAGATCGGCGCAGCCTGCTTTTCTAATGAAGGTCTCCCGGTGCCACGTGCCTTGCCAAGGTCAGGTCTGGGCCTTTCTAAGTAAGCACACCTATCAAGGGATCATTAGCACATCATTGCTGCTAGACTGAGGCATTAACTTGTCACTCGCCTCCAAGCCTTCCCGCTCCGCCGCTCGTGCCAAGCTCTCGCGCGCTGTCACCCCCACGCACGGCATCCAATGGAATGCTGCGCCGGTGGACCAGCCGCGCCAGGATTGGCTAGGAGGGCCCATTTGCTGCTCGCCCTGTCGCCCTTTGGAAACACGGGCTGTGGCAGCAAACAAGCACCCCTGGGTCCCGCTGGGGAACTTACAGTGCGCATGCTTGGGAAAGTTTACAACTTTCCCAAGCATGCGCACTGTAAGTTCCCCAGCGGGACGGTCTGCTGCAGCCTGAGTGTGGACTGTCACTCAAGCTGCAGCAGGCCACCCCCTACGCAATTCCCGCCGGCGGCTGATTGTTGCAATGCTTTTAACCTGTTAAGAAGATACGGCGGCGATGCGGGTCCATGGTGGCTGGTGGGGCTACGCCCCTACGCCCCAATGGACGCGCCGCTGCTGCCCAGCAGTATGTTTTTTACCAGCCCACCTCTCTGCGTCTCTCTTTCAGAAGTCCATTTCTCCTAGTGCTCGGAGTTTGACCTGTTCCGAGACACTTTGCGATGAGGGAACAGTCTTGTTAAGTTGTATTGCGAGTCCATTATCTGTGCTTGAGCCCAGCCTCTCAATTCAGTAAGACTAACTGGAAAAAAAACAGTTAGTTACTCAGGATACACTACTGGAGGAGATGTCCGACACAGAGCAGGTCACAGGCAGGCACAGCAGCGCTTATACTTTCGGCATTCTTATGATTAATGGGGAAAAACATTATCTGTAGTTCGGTTTTAAAAGTCGGTATTGCAAAGTTCTAGACAACCTCATTGGCACAAACACAAAATCTGTCCGTTCCAGAAAGGGAAAGCCTCATCGGCAACAAGATGGATGAGCTTCCTTTGTAATAACTGGCGCTTCACCTTCGTGCAATTTAGGGGAAGGACTCATTAGAAGAACTCATTGGAGAGAGGTCCGAGGATGTGGTCTGAGGGTTAGAGCTGCCAACTTTGGAGCTGGGAAATCAAGTTCCGAACCTTGGGGTCGACTCCACATCTTGTGATTGTCGGCAAATCACTTAATCTGCCCGTGCCTACCAAAAGAATGAATGTGTCCTTGTGTAGCGTAACTGGTGCTCATGTAAAGCGCTCCGATACCTTCGGGTCGAGTTTGCGCTATATAAATCTGCAACAAAATAAAAACTAACACACCTGCTCCCCCAATAAACATGCCATCAAAATGCAAGAGCATGATATGATGCTTGGAGCTGGCACTGTACTTAACCAATCACTGCTGAATACTTGCTGACAGCAACCATTGGATGCCACGACCTGGCACATTTCCCCTCTATTTAATAATATGCTATGTATTAATTAGGTATTCTTTCCAACCGATATGGAGAGACGGTCTCAGCTGTTTCTTTAGTCTAGGCGTAAAATGGAAAGACAGTCCTAGTCTAGTGAAGTGGAAGTCAGCTAGGATCGGTTATTTAGTGTAACATACAGTATGGCCACAAGAGGGCAGCCAATCATAAATAATAACGTGATCCAAAGAGACCACGACTTCCTGCAGTGACAGCTGGAGTTTGAAACTCATCTTGCAGTTTTTGGGCAAATATTTCGGATTATTCTAAATCTTTAATGCTTATCATGCGCCCCTAAAAAAGGAAAAAGGCGTATTCCTTCCATTCAATAAGTATTTGTGTCAAGTGACTGAGCTAGGGTAACCAACTTTTATGGGTGAAAATCCAGGACAAAGTGTCAACATTCAGGACAAACATTCTGGACAAATGTAACGTTTTACTGACACATCAGAGGACGTCACGCAATAGTATGTAAGTAAATGCACAAATAGTCAATATAAGTACAATTCAAAGTAAGATTTTATTGGGGTGAGATTGAAAATCGTTCACCTCATGGTTTTTCATTATGTGTGCAGCTTTGAGCAACTGTTCAGGTCTTTTTGTGGTATTTCATAGGAGAATAATATATGTATATGGTTGCTGCACTGGGTGTCCAGTCTGATATTTTGTTTACAGTTCATGGTCCTGAGCAGACAGGCTTGGTGAGAGAAGTAGTGTGGAAGATCTGATGGGATGTCACTCGGATCTCATATCTGCATGCCATTGTGTGGTGTAAAGCAGCACGCATAGAATGTAGCTGTTTGGGAGCTGCAGTGCTGGACTAGAGTGCATTCCTCCGAGTGACCAGCTTTATGTGCCAGATCGCTTCAGGTATTCCATATCTATTCAGCTGGTGATGACTGGTTTAGGGGCTGGTACAGTACAGAGTGATGGATAAGACCCATTGTGGACAGGTCTTGTGGGAGGGTGAGAGCACTAAACAGGAACATGGAGTTATTAACCAGCTTGCATGACCTATAATTGGCTGAAAACTACTGAGTGTTATTGTATAATTGTGGGCCAGATAGTTAGATAAGAGTTAACATTACTATATAATGCCCTGGCTAGCCATATATCAGCCCTCCTTATTTTACATGTATATGGAAATAGTTTACTGTTTGGGCAGTTTCATTTCTGTGAGCTGTAAACTGCAGATTCCAATTGATAAACAGAAGTGTGCTACAGGCTAGAAACAGTATACGTTGTTGAGGCATTATTGTAACTCAGAAGGAGGCACCGTCTTTTACATACAGAACATTTTCCATTGAAATGGAAGCAAAATGCCAACATGCAGTTTTACTGATAAAACTGCATAGCGCACAAATAATGGGTGGAAATGTGGTTCCAGCAAATATGTATTATTTGAACATCACCAAGTAAGTGCCGTGATTGTTTTTACCCTGTTAAAACTTCTGAATTACAAACAAGTGGTCCATTTGTGGATTCCTAAATGCTGATATATTTTGAAACATTTGCATCGTTCATTTACAGGTATTTAAAATTGGTTGTGTGTTACAAAAAAACTGACAGCTTCCAGCCTTGGTTTTCACAAGGCCTTTACCACCACAACAAGACCGTTAATTAGTCCACTTTACTATTCTCTTTTTGACAGCAAACTTAGAGAATGTTTTAAACACCAATCCCCATGTTAAAGAAATAAAAGGAAATTTGTCCGATGTTACAGCCTGACATTTACCCTCTATTCTTGAACACATAGCACTTGTGACGAGCTGAAAACAACATTTAAAGGCATCTTTATTGCCCATTCACCTTCTCAACTCAAACCCATGATAAGGCTGGGAGTATGTGTGATAGTTTGCTAGACGTTGTGCACTTGGTCCGAGGTTAGTTGTTCAATGGTGTGAAGTTGGTACCTTTAGGGTGTTCTTATGGGTGGGTCTGAAGAGGAGATGCACAGTGATCTGTTGCTCATTGTCTCATTCATTCTGCTAAAAAGGAACATTTTGCCATTATCAGTACCCTTTTTTTTACATAGAATGGGTGAAGGCCAAAGGCAGCTTTATCAGGATTGATACACATATTCTACTTCGCGACATAGTGAATAAAGTACATGGTAGCAGAGGTGGGCCTACCAGATGAAAGCATCTGACCAAGTCTGTATGCCTCTGAAACGAAGTTAAATGATCTGGTGATTGCTTGGGGCTCGAGGGACATAGCAGGATTGGATGGCTTAGATATGTGGAGGTGGAACTAAATGCAATAGGTCAGGGAGAACTCTTTGGGGACCCCACATTATGAAGCAAGGTCTCTAAACGGAAAATAATTGATCTTTACATACAGAAGGCTAATCTTGACCACAGGGAAAAGAACAGGCATTCACAGGCGCTTGCAGTCTATGATCTAATCCCGCCAAGACTGGAGGAAGGCTATTCTTACTTTTCCTATGTTACCGTAGCTCAACACAGATTTATTCTGTTGCGCTTTTGCCTGAACCGAATTCCACTGATGTTCGGGTTCCCAGAGAAGAGGTGTAAGCATGCAGATTTGGGCCTCTGCCCGTGTGACAACTGTCCCCTCCAGTCTGACCTACACCTAATATTGTTTTGCAGGTTTTATCACATTGAAAGAGAGAGGTTTCTCCTCCCAATCTTAAGGCGACAACATTTTTCGCAATGCAAGGTGGCACTGTATTTTTAAAAGCTCTTCCTAATCCCCACTTCTGTTTTAGGGTAGCATCTTTCTTTTGGGCTTGCTGGAGAAATGGAAGTGTGATGGGCTTGTTGCTATGAATTTTTAGCATTCACGGATCAAAATGTACAGACAACCTCGTTTTAACTAACAAAAAGCTAAATAAGTTTATATTTTTTAAATGTATTTGGTTTTACATAATTTATTTCTTGTGACCTATCCGATGAAATTGTGCTTTCATGATCTGTTTGTACATAGATCGAATAAAGATTTGAATTGATTGATTGAAATTGATTTGGACTTGTCTCAAGTGGTCCTACAGGTGAATCGGAACTTTGGCATCCTGTGTTAAGGGATTTAGTCGCAACCGGCTAGAAAGTGAAGGGTGAATTTCTGATGTCACTCTTATGTCTAATCTCAACATTTGGGCACCTTATTTCCAAATTGTATAAAGTTCATCCTATTATACAATCATGTTGGAGTGGGGATTTAGAGTGGTTTAAACCTGGTGAGAATAGCACAAACACTGCAAGTTATATTGTTCTGAAACATGGTTAAGACATCAGTGCACTAGACTATGTTTTAAGATCACAATGAGTTTAAGAGGGCTTATATCAATGACATTTGCTGCATAATCCTACACCACTGAAGGTTGAACACCCTAAGATGGATGAGACAGTTAACTTCTTACACAACAGTACCGATTTGAAAAGTAATGACACATCCATGTGTATACACAAATTCCATTAAGTCCCACCTCAAGCAAGCCACTATATATTGCAGAACCCAAATTTTATTTTATTCCTGTCACACCAGCCAGAGTCTACTTACCTATAAACTGTTAATTCACATGCTCATTTATCAGACTCTCCGAAGCTCTGATGACTTAAAGACCTCCCTTCAGTATCTACCCAAAGGCTATCCTAGTGCAATTCATTTTAGCCTCAACTACCCTTTTCTAAGCCACTCTAGGCCAACTTAAATACTGCTTTGGCAAGTGCCCTCCATGTCAGTGCAAATATGCAACAAAAAACCTCCTAAATAGCCCCCAACCACTCTCTGAGCTATACAACGGGGACGTGACGGAACCGTTCCGTCACAAGCACAGCTCACCCAAGGTGTGTGACGAAGCGGTTCCGTCACCAGCGCGGCAGCACCACGCCCCTCTCCCCCCGCCCCTTAGCACTGAAAAGCTTAATGGATGAGGATGTCTAACACACATTATTGTGTCATGCTTCATCATCTCACCACCCTGGTAAGAAGGTACCACCATGGCGGACTCCACCTCTGCAAAGGCCTCTGCAAAGGCGTTTAGGCGGTAGGAGGGAGTTCTTCAATAAATCTTGCAGGATAGGACGGGATCCAGTTCATTTAAAAGTGTCTTCAGGTTCCTCTGTTATCGCCTTTATTAGTGAGGACCTGAGGTACGTTAAAGCCAAAATAAGTTGATGGACCCTATGGAGAACAATGTCTCTGATCCATCTATTCAACGGCCAACATGTTTCTGCCCACACTAAGAACCATTTAGATCTGGGGCATTCGTCAGGGCTGTCGGATCCCTACAATAATTCTAAAGTGGTGTCCCCTATGTCCTACTATCCCAGGGAAAGGGGGTCCACCTAAGGAGTGCTGAATAAGGCCTACCTGAAACGATGTTAAGTGTAGCTCATCATGTGCCTGTCAAAATGAGAGATAAGCAAAACAACAGTACTTTCAGTGATAGCTAGAAAACAAGGGATAGGCTGTAGAACACCATTAGTGATACATACGTTTGTTCGCCAAAGTTATTCTTAGATAGGAATACCTAACTCATATACAGCTGAGTAAAAATGCTTAAGTGGAGTGGGAGGAACAGTCGCATGGATTATAAAAGTCCCACTATGGAGAATCTTAGTGACAAACTAAGTGATATCCCAATCATTTAATCTATATAGAGAAATCACTCATGCTATGTTAAGAGCTCAAGCTCATGGAACGCTGAGTCCTACAAATCAGTCAGCTAGTACTATATCCTACTAGCAGTACAAATCCAAATGCAAAAAAAACAAAAAATCACATTTCTCTGAGCACTAGGGTGAGGAGGTAGACAATCAAGAAAGGAAATGGGCTTGCAAATTAGTTAGCGTACAAAAATAGAATACTATTAAGAAGCAGAATAAAACTTATATACCAATGGAAACAGGTGGTAGTGGCAAATATGGATGATAAACGTTTGATAGATGAATGTTAAATACTTGGTAAAGACATAAACTTAATAAATTAATGTTAAACATTCACTAAACAGAAGACATTGATGAACGTAGGGCGGCGAAAGGAAGGGGGAAGTTGTATTTGATAATAACTTAAACACCGGACACTTTGGTAACGGAGGAGGGCACAAAGGTTTTGGTAAATCTTTAGAATAAGTTGGGTAGAAACATGTTAATACATGAGTGATAGGCCTCCATCTCTCAGGATTTTAGAAACAGACACACTATTCCTTTTGCCTATGGGGGGTGTGACAACGTCCGGCTTTAACTGTGTCTGCTGAGGTGTTTATTTCCTCTTCTAAACAATTTCTCCTCCTTTGTTGCAGGGAAGGAAGTGGCGGAGTCCTGGTACAACGAGATCGTGAAGTATAACTTTAGCACGCCTGGGTTCCAAAATGGAGCTGGTGAGTGCGCAACGCAGTGTCATAAGAAGGGGCTGAGCGGGGTTTGGCTTGGGCAATGACGTGGGAGGAGACTCACTTTTCCACGCAGGAACACATTTTGCCTTTAAAGGGGTTTAGATCAGATCTGTAGCAAAATTATTTAAATCGGGGCATTTATGACGGGCAAAACCTTACAAGGTTAAATGATATAGCAAATAAATACTAAGCAATGCCATCGTGCAGAAGGGATGCCTCAAGCCTGCAGCTTGCACAGGTGCAAAGTTATCATGTATAATGCAGTCAATTACTGGGGTGACTGCTGCTCAAAGTCAGAGGCAGGCAATCTCTCAGCGTTGCTGTAGGAACAGCTGAATGACTGGAAGAGTAAGAGAGAGGAGGTAGGAATCTGAAACACTGATCAGTGAGGAGAGATAGGCTTTCTAAGTCATAGGAGAGAAGTCAAAATGCATGTAGTCACACCATAAAATCCCTAAAGTTGTGCAAAGTAGGGTGGAAGGGTTAAAAAGCCACTGAAGCTATTGGTCTTCTTCTAATGAGTTCAACGAGTGATGTCACAATAAAAGAGGGCTGCATAAATGTAAGACGAATAACCAGGTGTGTAGGGAGAGTTAAGACCAATGGAAATATTGCAGGATGCATAACATTATTCTTCACCCATGAGGCTGTTTCTGAGGTGCTGTGTCAGTGCCAATAAGCCACATCTGAAGCACTGGGTCCATTTTCAAATTTGTCGTGTGTGGTGTTGTGTTCAGTTGCAGAGATCACGTTCAGGTTATAGTTTTTCATTCTGGGGAAAATACTGGGGCTATTGTATCCTGTTCTGGAGAATCCATTTTGAATATTGTGTCCTGTTCTTGAGGCAATATCTAAAGTATTGTGCCTGGTTCTGAATGTCTCATCTGTAGTGCCATGTCCATTTTCAGAGAGGCACATCAGGAGTATTGTTGCCCATTTGTAAGTCTTTGATTGGAGTTTTAATGCTTATTGGGGGCTGGGAGGGGGTTGTTTGGAGTGTATCCAATGTAAGAGCCTTTATCTTGAGACCGCTAGGTGCAGACTGGAGACAGATTATCAAAATGATTAGTGCTTTAAAATAGTCTTAGAAAGAATGTCGTATGAATAGCAGCTCAAGTCTGTAAACATATATACATTGACATGAAGGAGGATCTGTAAAGGATGGACATTACAACTCTATTAGGGGCTAATTAGAATCTAAAGCTTTTGTTATCAGAAGACTACTTTAAAGTGGGTACCACTGCCTCCAACAGAAACGTTAGGGACAAAGATGATAAATTCATCCAGAAGAGATTGCAGGAGATGTAAGGAAACAAGAGTTCTGGATCACGTACGGTCTTGGGTGTCATGAGTAAGTAGGCTGAAAATTACACCCGATTTGCTTTTGCCACACTTTTTGTGTTTGTGTTTTCCTGTTCACACAGCTAAGAGACTGAAAGTGTCAAATTCCTTCTCAACGGAGCATCCAGTTGGCTGGTAAAGGTTTAGTGTTGGCATTTCGTTTAGCTCTTCAGAGAATGGTCAAAATAAGAATAGCGTGCTAGATTGTGCAAGCCTTTCACCTTCATCAGGTTATATTAAATGTAACCTCTATACATAGTAGACGTGCGTCCCCTAAATTTAACCTCATGAGAAATCCTTCCAGAGAATCTGGGCCAGGAGGTACGATAGTCTCGTATTAGTAAGGAGATTTGGAGTCAGTAGGAGCTTTCAGGGAATACGATAGTATCATCTCAAACCAATCGGGGCAAAGACCAGTTCTTCAAGTGGGCCCAGTGTTTTGAAATTAGTAATCTATACAAAGCGCCATAGAAATCCTGGTGGCAGCAATGGTGAGTTGCAGTCTTAGGACTGTCCCATCCTGATTATATGGAATCACACAGTATGGTTGTATGATCCTATATCGAGGCCAATAACATTGATCTAGAAAAGTACGACATCCACTGGATTGCCTCCCCTAAATGGTCTAAGTAAGTACATTTCTACTTACCTATACTTACTTTGCAGAGTGGAGGTTACGTTGTTATAGTGAAGGCAATAATTGGTTAATGCAAAACAATGCATGCAATATAGTGGTAGTATACCTACAGTAACGAAGATTGCAGAATTCGGATTTGTGCCCTTTCCTTGTTGTGCTTAGAACTAATTGGCAACAACACCTGTAAACTATGTTAAGCTGTGAATCTTTGCTGGTCAGTTGATATTTTGACTGCTCATTTTACACAAAACCAAATCCTATATAGACAGCATTGTTAAATATATTATTTATTTATTTTTAGGTCAATGACCTAGCTAACAACTACTTCAGAGAATAGTTTTATTGTAGCAAAAGCATCTGACACAGATGCTATGTGTGTGTGGGCGTATAGTCAAGACTAGGCAATATACCAGGATATGATGGGACAGGAAGGATGTGAACATGCAATTGTAATAATGATACACAGTATTTTGCAGTCTCATTTTTAATCTCATATTTACAGTACACAATTTCACACATTCACAGTTTTCCCCTTGTAACATTGTTTGCTTAGAATCTTGCACATTTTTGAGTCCATTCCAGACCAGGAGTCAAACCCTGGTCTGAATGTCGGCCACTAGGCAACATCTCCTCCCACTTCACATGTAAACACAAGTTAAATTGGGATTGAGATGGGATGGTTCTATATCTAATTTAAGGTAACGTACAGGTTTAGGTTATGCTACGTATAAGTCTTCCTCATCTATTTCATTTTAATTTTTAGTCCAGTAAAATGTCCATGTACTTGTATGTTTGCACCACTCACATATATGATTTCATTCTAGTAAAAATTGAGCACCATGTGATGATGTCCCTCTTATCACAGGTAACTTCACCCAGATGGTCTGGAAGTCCTCAGCACAGGCAGGATTCGGAGTGGGGACCGATGGCCGGGGAATGTACATAGTTGTCGGATTCTATGACCCTCCTGGAAACATATCGAACCAGGGTTATTTTGAAGACAATGTCCTTCCCAAAAGGAAGTAACCGAAGATGACAACAGATGAGAATAAGCAGCTGGAAGCAAAATGTTTCATTTCTGGGGAATCGAGTTCCATCTCGACTGTCGCAGAATGCTTTGTTCCTTTGGCAGCAGTCTTCTGAAGGCAAAGAGGCCTTTGTAATACTTCAGATTTATAAACTGCATTTTTTTTATTTTCAAGTTATTATTTCTTAAGAAGCCTCGTCTCTGTTCCACCGCTGTTCTTGCTGCTACCCTCGGAGCGTCCACGTTGGCCTAACATTCCAAACTAAGCAGCCAACCCTGCTCCGATTGGTCCATTTTGCTGTGTGACATTACAAGTTAAAATGTGACTATGGGATGGGCCTCTTGGCCCTATGTAGTTGGGTTGATGTCTTCTAGCTCCCTTCAACATAATTGCAGGTTTGATATTATGATGTGCGTGTGTCCAAAAAAGGTATTCTAATTTCTCAAATTGGAGAGCGGTATCTTGCATGATTGAGGTACAACCACAATGACTTATTTGGACTGTGGAGAAAGAGGAGGAACCAAGAGACATTGCAAAGATAGGAATATTATACAGTTTTTATGTTTTGGATTAAAGGGAAACCCATTGTGCGGAAATTGTTCCCATATTGGAAACAGTGGTGGTGGTCCCCTGGGATTAGTTTACGGCACCTATGCTACTACGTCAACATTCTGTTTGTTGAATGTGGGACTTGTCAATAGCCGAAAAGAAAACAAATGGCCTTCAGTTTTGTGGTTGCACCACTGCATGACCTTCTCCTGCTACCTGGAACACTCCATTCCACATGGACCACAACATGCTCCCAGGTAGACTCCATGCCACCTGAACCACTCCCAGTGACCGGGATCTCTATGAGCCTGCACAACCTTCTAAAGTATGCATGGGGGGTTTCTGTACTCTTGCACTTGCATTTTGAATGATATTTTGAATCAGACAGAGGTGCCATCCCAGTTGCAAGAAATGAGAAAGGGACTTGCTCAAAGCATGGATGCTTAGTATCTGAGACTAGGAGGTCATTTTCAAATAAAGCTTTCTGGCCTTTGCCACTCCCTGTATGCAAACATTGTGAATGTTGCAGGGAGAAGATGTTGTGCTACCACTTCCTCTTTCTTTGCTATTTCAACAAAGATAATTAATTAACCTTTTATTCTTAGCTTTCATAGTGGTTATTTACATTTTTTCAGATGATTTTAATGATGGGCTTATTTTGCATGAGCAGAGTATGGAGCTTGGGTGTCGGGTCGGCCATTGATACTGCCTGTCTGCAGACAATTGTGTATGTTGCCGGCAGGAGATGTTGAAATACCACAAGACTCTCCCATCATCCCTGGTCTTTGTGGTTTCCGTTGTTTAGACACTTGATGGGTTTATGTTGCAAGCTTCTTTCTCTCAGGTGGAGCTTGTGTCATTAGGATGATGTGAAGCACAAACCTTTTAACTACTACTGCTGTGCACTTATGGTGATGAGAAAGTGCAAATGTGTAGCATATCCAGATTTGTTAAGAGCAATGCGAATACCATCTAAGGCGGAGTGTCTCCAGGGCAAACTGTTAGGATCCTAGCCTTTCCCCAACCCTGAACATTAACACAACATAAATATGTATCTCAAACTCTCATCTTTTCACCTAGTTTTTATCTCGGAGGTTGATCAAGTGCTAACACCAGGAAGTGCTTTATTCAGCATGGTTTTCTTCATGACCTTTTATTTCTTTTTCAAAAGTATTCTCTGTGATGGTACCAACAAAAGACTACATTTCTCATGTGTCCTGTGGAAAGGAAACTGAATTAGTATATATCATCTTTTCTTATTAGCAGGTTATGTCTTGTACATAACCTCCTCCTTGTGATACCAGAGAATATTTTAATGATAGGTTTAGTTTGCCTGAGCAGAGTGTGGAGTGTTGGGGTCGGATACAGAAGTAGTGCTCTGAAGCACTGGCCCTCAATTTGGCTCTTTATGGGGAGCAATCTTCGAGCCTCCTCTTATCAGTCCCTGTCTTCTTCTGGCTCCTTGCGGAGACGTGAGTGAATGTGAGTTGGGAGAAAACCACAGAGACCTCCTTTTTTTCAGATGCACAAATCATTAGGAGATATAGGCACCTCCTTCACAAAGTGGAATTGCAAATGATAAATGGATATACACCCTGAAGAAGTACATATTGTATGACCACCTCAGATTGACCTAAAGACGCATACGTGGAAGCAGTAGCTGTTTCCCTTACATGAGATTTCTCCCTGCTGAATATAGAGAACCTGGAAGTTTACATATCTTCCATTCTGCTTTCTTCAGCACCTTAATTTTTCTCAAAACTCCAGTAGTATACAATACACAATGTTAACCATGTAAAGCTTAAATAAAAAAAGCACAACAAAGCATGAGCACATTAAACTGGAACTAACCAAACTTAACAGAATATGTCGCGTTATGCTAGATGGATCAGAATTTAAGTTTCTGCGTTTCTGCAATTCAGCTCTCATGTTCAGCTAATATCAGATGTGGTGCACTGGTGGACTTACTATTGAAATGCACAGCTAGATAGGCCAGTTGGCCAGTGGCGTCGCATACCGGTTAGCACCATAGTCCTGTCAGTAATGTTTGCCCCTGGTCAACCGTGTGAGCAAAGAATACTTTGCATATTCATTTAAGGCTGGCTCAAATATCTGCAAATTTGAATTCAAATAGCCTTTCAATTTTGTAATAGTTTAAAAAAACAATTGCCTCCTTCCATTATTTACTGTAAATATACATATATATGAATATTTATATATATATATAGTACATAACTCTGTGGTTTTGGAATATTTAGCTTTTTGCTGAAGACGGTGATTGTATCAGACCTCTACTCCAAGGCTGCTATGAGAGGCAGAGGATTCTTATGCCAACAGACCTGAAATTCACAGATTTTTGGGAATGTGCAAATAGGTGAGTATGACTATTTCCTCCCACATTAAACTTCTTAAGAGGGCAACTCTTGATTAGACACCTCTCTCGAAAGCCTGTATTTATAATGATGCATTACCTTAGAAAATAAAGGAGCTGACCTGTGTCGTTATGTACCACTTGTTCTGTTATTTTCCTTAAAGCATCAGTTCTTAACCTTTTGACTTCTGTGGACCCCAACTGAATGGTGACTGTAATGTGGGGACACCCACTGAGTCGCTATTGAAAGCCAGGGACCCCCCTCTCCCGGCATAAGCAATTTCTAGGATGTGCGCTGCAAAACAATACACAAAAATACAATCCCAAGTATACAACAAGCAAATGCTCAAATATTATGTGTAATTCACAATAAAATATAGAACGTTTTCAAACGTTAAGTGCTGCATTTAAGCTCAGAACTCCATGTGCCTTCTATATTGGTGTTACGGAATTGTGGCCGGATAGGGTGTGATAGAGGTTGGTTGAGTTTTTATGCAGTATGAGTGGGATCAGCTATGATGTGGGTTAAGTAAACCCTACAGCAGAATTCCTGGGATGGACTGTCATATGGGCTACATTAATGTCAGTGAACTATGTAAAGCGCGAGCTGTGATAGCACTGTGAAGCCCTATTAATAGCAGAATGCGGCCTACAGAAATATTTTTCAAATAACTATATATGTGCTAGATAGGGTTTAACACAGTGTGGATGATTTCAGCAGTGGCACATACTAGATTAGCCTAGCAGGGTGTGAAGGGCTGTGATATTGAGTAGACTGGGGTTTCCACAGTACAGAAGAGATGAGCTATGACCTGGGCATCGATTAGTGTTACTGCAGTATTGATAAGGTATGCTGTTATATGGGCTAGATTAGTGTTCCCCGAGTATGGATGAGGTAGACTGTGATTTAGCTTAATTAGTTACCGCAGTATGAATGAGGTGCTGTGAACCTGGCAGGATAGTGTGACTGCAAGATGAATGAGGTCTACCTTCACAGTGAGAGTATACTGTTGCAGTAGCACTGGACAAATTACATTGCTTGCCAGTGAACAATAGGACATATTTACAAGGGGATTGCGCCACCGGGATGTCACTTTTTATGACATTCTGTTGGCACAATGCCCTGCTTTTTTTATGCTGCCCCAGATTTACAAGAATCTGAAATCTGTGGCACCGCCAAAGACTAACAATATGCTACAGCAGGCGATAGATTGCTGCAGCGAGGAGAAGTACTTTTATTTTTCCTCGTTTAGGCTCTTTGTATGTGTGCTGCATCCTACAGCACACATAGAAAGAGCAAAACGCCTTCAATGATTGTTTATGTACAGGAAGGTGTCCCTTCCTGCAGCAACAAAAAATCAATAAATAATGGCAATTTGCTACTTCTATGTGTTTTGCCGAATTCAAAACACCTAGAAATAGCAAATCACAATTTTTGATAGTTTCGGTGCAGGAAGGGCCACCTTCCTGCACATAATCATTCCCTGCAATGCTGACACCCTTGCACTATGGGGCAAGTGTGTCTGTGTTGGCACTAGGCAGCTATTTTTAGTGCAAGGGAAAACACAGAGGTGCGTGTTTTAAATACAGCACATTCCCTGCACTTTTTTAAATGACGCAGCGTTTCGCTGCACTATTTCCTTGTAGATATGCCCCAATGTTTCCATTGTGTGTATGGTAAGAGACGTGGTATAGTTCCTTGACTTTAATGCCACTTATGGGACATATTAAGTCAAGACACAGGGTTCCCTTGTACTCCAATGCAGTTCAGGTGTAAATTCCAAGGCCAGAGTGTCCAATTCACTGGATGGGACTTGTCCTAACCTGGTAGTCTGTTACTAATATTTGTTAAGTATAGGGAGAGTGATCAATGGATCAACGGACACTAACTATCACTTAAGCAAGTGAAAGGTCCAGTCGCAGCGTGTGCCCATATAAGGTACTAGTAGTTCAAAGAAGGGGGTTGCTGCACTGTTCCTCAAAGGGGAGAAAGATTAGGAAAAGCTGACGTGACCTAAGGTGTGGGTAGTACACCTTTGGGCATCCATTTTGTTGGATGTATTTGCCTCACACACCCAAAAGGGTGTCATGCTTCATCATTGGCGGTTGCTCCTCGTCGGGGCGGTGCAATCCCCAATGGGCTCACCTCGAGGAGGGGCTCTTTAGCGGAGATCTTTTGTATCCAACAGCCCTATGGTGAAGTGAGGGTATGTGGGCAGAGTATCAGGTAGACTCGGTGTAGTGATTAAAATGCAGCAGGGGATGCCGGAAACAACTTTATTCTGGGGGTCCCCCTACTACAATTAAAACCAGTGGAGAAAGGCAACTCGCTAGGGGTAACCAAGTTAGGTAAAGTAATCCTAGAGAGGCCTTTAAAAAACAATGGGTCAACATGTTTCTCGCATTGGGTTAATCACCTGCGATTCATCAGGACCTTTAAAAGTGAAACGAAAAAAGGAAAAGAACTCTTAACATGCGAGTGTCATGTATGTGGTGTAGGTGTATTTTACCTTGGTGGAAAGTCCTATGCCTAAGGGTCAAGGTCTAAGAGCCACATGAATGCTCGGCGGGTCAGTTCTACGAGGGCAAGCCTTCAGGTGTGGCTTACTCGTCCCGTGACCGCGTGGGTGCACCTACCCATCTCCGCCGAGTTCGGATGGACTAATCCCATGGCTGCTTCTTTCCAAAGATGCATTTTAAGCATCAAAAGCACAGGCTTGCTCATACATATTACCCTATTATCAAGTTGACCATTTTTAAATTATAGAAATATTTACAAAACAAAGCAATGAACAGAGTTTATTTTTGCTTTGAATTATCTTTATGTTGGCATGGATTAAGCATGGTCTAGGAAAACAGTTTGATTAAATTGACATTGGGGAAATGACATATTCCACGTTATCTATGTGGGGCATACATAATGGAGTTCATGAAGAATTTAATTGAGCATGATTTGAGGTTGGTTGTTAGGTATTGTACATTTATAGAAAACCAGTTTGTTTAAGTGTTATTTGAACAACAAATGATGAATTTGTGTGGATTAAGGGGAAACGTGGTTCAAAACCGGTTTAGGCATGGGGACGGAGAGATGGGACGGAAGTCTAGACTGATTAAATATTTAATATGGATTTCATTCATTTTCTTTTTTTCAAGCAATGTTCTGCACATGTGTGTGACCTTTCAAGAGAGACTTCAATCGGGTGCTAAATCTTCATTTGAACAATTGTTTACAGACCACTTATTGCCCTGAATTATGTATTTGGAGATATTGAATTAACAAAACTACTTTTCTGTAGACCAAGGTGGTCTAGCGTGGCTTAAATGGGCTAGGTCCATGCCAGATTTTCAGGATAACCCCGGACATTGTGAATGAGTTCCACTTAGATTCTTTGTACACAAAATGTATCTTATGTGGATATCTTGCGGTCTTAAAAATCCTGCTGAAACCATCCAACCCTTTTTGTTGTATATTTTATTGCTTGTTTAAAACCTGTGCCATATATGCAATGCCTCTAACTTTTAATATCTTATTTTAAAGTATTGAAATTACTATATTTCTTCCTTAAAGTTTTCAGTGCTGCTAGCCAATCTGCTACCATTGCTTTCTATCCACATTCATCTTTTAGAAGTTATGACACTGGGAGTGGCCTGTTTTGATTGTAAAGCATCCATGGTCCAAGTAGAGTGTCTGCTCCATGATTATAACTAAGGTTGACAATAAATACTTTTTCCAGAGAGGATTTAGTTTCCGAGGTCATTATACGTGTTTGTGAAACAACTGTAAAATGTGTGCATGAAACTTGTTGGACTAATAATATGTTGTATACACTGGAAGGGGGTATTATTTTTTTACTTATATTTTGTTTAGAAAAAATAATTTAACATGTACAGACAAGCCCCTTGTTCTCTACCATGTGAATAGAAAAGACGACCAAATACCTGCATTTGCTATAGTGGACAGGTTGGTCACAGCATTGTCTTAGATGACAGTAGTTGGGCTCTAACCTCTTCATTTTTGCACAATATTGTGCCTTGGCCATACATGTCTGGGTTTCCTTTTCCATTTAATGAAAAAGATGCCTTTGCAGCATGTCCGTAAATCTTAATGGTATTCAGGAACATCGGAAATGAATCATCAGTGACATGGAAAGACTATAATTTGCATTTGGATTCACATTCATTTCCAATTAATACTATAGAAATATGTGCCATTGAACCACTGCTGGGGATGCTACATGCTGGATTATAGTAGTATTCTTTTTTTCTGTTGACTTTTGGTGAATAGTTGATGTGTGAAATTCCAATGGTACTACGATTGCTTTGGTGGAAACATGCTGTAACAATGCTGTGGATGTATAGGTCTGCAGAGTTATGGTATTTCTCTGACTATCATAAACTGTAATATTATATTCCTGTTATAATATTAAGCATGATGCATTCCAATGGTAGCACATCGAATGTACACACTTTAATGTGATATTCTTAGATAATGCCATGGATCTAGCCCACACCACAATAATTTAGCCTGAGCTGCTTAATTATCTTAAATGTAAATTCCAATCTGGTTTTCGGAATAATCGAAAGAGGTAAACACTTTACAGTGAAATGTATTGCATGTAAATTGTTATATACAAATTTCTTGTGGGTATTTTGAAAAGCGAATGTTACTGTTTGGTGAATCAGCAAGCCCAGCCCCAATGTCAGTGTGATATTCCCATGGTGACATTCCTATAGTAATCCTATGGATTTCATGCTATGATGTGATAGTCCCATGGTAATCCGATGGAATTCTACTATAATTTGGTATTCTCAATGGTACTCCTATGGATTGCGTACTATAATGTTATATTCTTATGGTAATCCTAAGGATTTAACACTATAATGTGCGATTACTATGATAATGCTATGGAATTCACTCTATAATGTGATAGCCCTATGGTAAACTCATGGATATCACACTATAATGTGATGTCAGACTGTAATGTATTCCTACAGTATGGATTACATATCGTAATGTTGGATTACATATCGTAATGTTATAGTCCTATAGTAATTCTATGTTTTTCATACTATAATATGACATCAATATGGTAATCCTATCCATATCACACTACAATGTGATATCCCAGTGTTAAAACTTCACATCATAATGTCATATTCTTTCAGTAATGCTCTGGCTTTCACTCCATAATGACACATTCAAATGATATGGCTTTCACACTTAAATGTGGGTTTTCATTCTTCCTAGTATGGATTTTAGTCCTACATTAATGCTATAGATTTCTCTTTATAATTTGATAAGCCTTTAGTAATGTTATGGGTTTTATGATGTAATTTGGTATTCCAGAGGTGATGCTATGGATTCCACTCTATAATGTGATATTCATTTGGTAATTCTTTGGATTTCACACAGTAATGTTATATTCTTAATTTCATGTTATGGATTTCAAATTATGTTGTCATTTTCTTACGTTATGCTGTTTATTTCACACTTTAACTTAAAATGTCAATGCATATTTTCTATAATGTAATAATCTTATGATGCTACAATAGATGTACCAAACTATATATGGCATTTTCATGGTAATGCTGTTTGTTCGCCTTTCTACAGTTTAGCATTGTTCCTATAAAGCAATGGGTTTTGCTAAGTGAAGTTTGCTAACCCATTATAATACTACAGATTTGGAATTTTATAATCTTATGAGGTGATAGCAACGCAAAGTATTTAATGCATGATATCACCATTTTATTGCATATATTCATTGAATTATACATGCTTGTAATTCAATGAAACGTTTTTGCATTTGACACATATATTGAGATATTCTATGAGTTAATTTGTTTTGCATACCATAATGTACATTCTTTGGGCTATGCCATGAATGTGCCAAATGTTAGTTTCCTGGTGTTAGTTTATATTTGTATACCATTCTGTGCCATTCATGGAGTATTATGTTACCATTGGAATTCCATAGCATTAACAAGATGATGAAGATGTTGAGTAGTAGCACTGGCTTTAGCAACAATGAGCATTGAAAGTTTAACACATGTACAAAATTACAACGTGACCTATTAAATAAACCCTGCTCAAAAAAGATCTTTAGTTTCTAGTAATTATTTTTCCTGCTAGAAGCTGTATCACTTATGTACTTTCATTGCTTTTTGCTAGATGTTCTCGGGGTTGTGTGATTGTGCTGCTAATCTGATTATGCCTGTATGTTATACTGATCATGTGTCTAAACTTTTGCCGGATGTTTCCGATGGACCCTGCCTCAGTTACGCCGAAATATATTGGTAGGGCTATGGCAGGAAAGTTCTGCCTAGTCAATAGCAGATCCAGATCCACTGAGCATGACCACCTCAAAGAGAACTCAGTGATCATGAGTCTTTGAGGATGTAGGATGCTTTAAATGACTGCACCTCCCTGCACTTTAGGGCTCCATTTCTTTCTGTTTCAGATGTGAAATTGTGGATTACATTTACACGACTGATGGAAATTGATCTAATGTTTTAGTGGCATAGAGTATCAAGTCAATTTTTCTTATTTCGCGGATAATAGCTGTGTCTACTCAGCCTTATCCTCAATTATTAATTTGCGACCATCAAGGCTTGTCCTCAATGTCAGTGACGGAATGAATGCCAGCTTTGTGCTCAACACTTACCACAATGATCAGGTATTACTACTAATCTAAGCATTAGTCACAATCATTCTCAATGGTGGAACTCAGTTTTGCACTCAGAATTGATCTGAGATGGTTGCTAACTCGACACTCCGGATTAACCGTAATAATGCTGTGATGGTTAACGCTGCATTAACCTCAATGGTCAGCTCGGAGACTGTCTCTGCTCAGCATTAATCTCAAATAACTAGTGCACTCTGCATTAATCTCATTGGTCTTGTGGTAGCCAACTATCATCAAAGCATTAATCTCATGGTATTAGCCGCCCCTCCCCTCTGCATTAACCAGCTCTGTATTCAGTCTTGATGATCAGTTGGGAACTGCCTTTTTTTAGCATTAATCTCAATTGATTGGGAATGGTCAGTTTTATGCTCTTTATTAACCACTGTGTTCCGATGTTGGCCAGCTGTGCACACCGCTTTGAGCATGGTGAACTGTAGGTACTTAGAACCACATTTTCCATGAAACATAATGAAGCAGTGACTGTGGCATAGGAAGGTGGGTGCGGTGGATGCGAGCCGCCCCGGGTGTCGTCACGGAAGGGGGTGACAAAATGGCAAAAAATTTGTTTTAAACACATATTTTGCGATTTTGATAAGCCAGTGGTGACAAATGTCATCACTGAGGGGGGTGATAAAATGTGACAAGAAATGTTCCGCACCGGGTACCACCTGACCTTGCTACGCCACTTACCGGTGATTACCAGCTCTTTGATTTGCATTATACTCTATGAGGTGGTCATCGCCAGTCCTGCAGTCCCCTGTGACCTCAATGATCAGCAGCAGACTATTTGTAGAAGACTAGGCCAGTGATCGGTGGTGGCCAACTCCATGCTTGACATTAATGGTGAGGTGTTCCTTGTCGTTATGCCCAAGAACTGCTTACCACCAGGAGTTTAACGATCATCTAAATATTCCTTTACATGAATGTATTTTTCTTCTGAGGTTTATGTAGCACACACATATTGCCCCGCAGCACTTCACAGTTCCGTTTGAGGTCCACTTGCATCCTTTGTGAGGTGTCGTTCCAATGGAGCAGTCAGTGGGTAGCTCGGGTTCGTATTGATCAGCACAACGGCAAGGCAGTTTTAGGTCACCCTGCCCCATCTGTGTAGGCGGGGCAGTACTGGTGGATAAATGTCTACCTGAAGTCATCAAAGGGATTGCTTCCAGGTTGACTGCAATCTGGTTGTTTGGCTTGTGCTTTAGTTTGGAGCTGTCCATGGTTCGTGGCTCAGAGTTCTTGGTTTCAAAGTGGTGTGTACCAGTAGGGACCGGACGTAATAATAATGTGTACGTAACATAGTGCTTCAAATGAAGCCTCTGTCCCTTTGTGTTCTAAACGAACAAGTGTTACAATTAACTCGTGGTGGCCGTTCTTTGACTTGATGCCCCAGAGCTTATGTCCGTTGCGATGATACAGGCGTCTTGATTCTCTCTCATTTTCATTGGTGGCTGAAAACTGGATTAACGGTGCGTGAGTTGGTGGCAATCTGCTTAGATCACCTGTATGGCTCTGTCGGTAGACGAAAGCAATATCACTGGTCCCACTATTTAAAAAATCAATTGTTTTTGTGTGACAAGACCATGGCTTTGGATTCTCCATCCTGTACTTAATTTGAGCTGGCATTTGCAGTTGGGTCAACCAGCACTGATTTGTGTGGACAGGCATGTATATTTCCCCAACAAACTTTGATCCAGAGCAAGATAGAGAACAATGCAAAGGGGAGGAATAAGGCGGAAGAGAAAGACGAAAAACAGTGACAAAGGCAGAAATCAGGGATGAAAAAGAACCAGCTGGAGTGTCATAAAGAGGCAGGCTTGGCCTGGTGGTGGATGGCCCAAGACATGTAGGTGGAATCAAGACTACACAGAATTGGTATTCGGCACCCTGACTATTGCACTGGCCGCGGTATTCTGAGCAAATCTTTGGGCCCCGGCACTTCTCCTTTTACAATTTAAGCACTGCCACTGACAACCATTGATGGAAAGGTGTGGTAATATCACTCAGTGAGTTCAATATGCAAAGAAGCAATTTTTTACGTGCAGTGGGTTGTCCGTCGCACTTGGCTCCTGAACTCTAGTAAAGAATCATGTGGAGTGGTGTGGCTCACTGGTTAGAGGTGGCAGACTCGGAAGCAGAGGACGGCCCGGGACCAGGGTTCAATTCCCGACGCGGCAGGGTTGTGAAACAGGGTCAGCGGACTCGATAATTCTCGCCTCGGTGCCTAATCCAACCAGGTATCACACTCGGCAACTCTGGGCATTAGTTTGCCTTATCTCCACAACGGCCCCCCACAGACGCCGGGGATGCCTGGTTTCACCTTGGAGACACCCAGAAGGGAACATCTCACAGGGAAAGCCAGGACGGGTTCCCCAGCGGTCTATAGCGCCAGGACGCCTACCGGTAGCAGTGCGCTTTACAAGACACACACATTTACATTTGATGGTATGAAAGGCCGTTGATAAATCTAGTGTTAGGAAGGCCAGGGCTCTGCCACTATCTGGCAAGAGCTGCAAATAAATGAACTGGAACCCATTCCATGCACATTCCAGGTCTAAAACCTAGGAGCAGTGTACCTGGCCTGGCGCCCTAATTCTAAAGCGTGTTAAGATCCAAACTTACGTTTAAAGAGCGTGAAACAGGAGTTTTACAAGAGATTGTATTATAGGATGTCCTGTGGCTTCTGTTGTTCAGTAACCTAGAATCACTTATATGTTTTTCAGGGAGATTATTGGATGCACAGGCAGTTTCCCAGGAGTGGTTCCCTTGTGCTATAATAAGTTTTTCTTTATTTTTTTAAAACACGAACGTTGATTGATGGACTAAGATGCCTGTGGTAGCTGAAGTGTCATCACACAATAGTTGACTCCCCTATTATGACGTCACAGGTTTAACCATTTGTCACACCGTTAGCAGCTCAGCATCATCTATGTTTCGTGCTGGGGGACTCCTGGAAAGCTGTAACCTGTGGCGCTATCCTCTTTGTTCTGCACCTGCCGCAGCCTTCATGACCGCTCTCGGACCTGGGGTTCCAAGGGATGAGCTGCTAAATTTAATTGGCGTCAATTTATTTGAGCATAACATGTCTAATATTTAAAAACCTAGATTTTGTAAGGAGGTTACATATGAAGTTATTCAATCGGAGAGTTTCTTTCCGGCAGCTTGTCTTCTAATAATGTCATTTAAAAAACGTGTCACTATCGCTTTAAGAGCCTTATTACAAGATTTCCTGTAATCAGTATTCGAATAAGTGAAGGTACCACCCTCATGGAATTACAACACCCACAGTAACTCCACAGATCTATGATCGTAATTGACAGCGTGAATTACAGGCTAAATTTTCACAAACATGCACTAAAACCGCATTCTAGAAGAAGGCTTGCGTGATGGCGGGCGGGGACCCGGCAGTGTCAGCTGGTGGCAGGCGACAGAAGTCCGGCCACCTCCTTAACAGGGACTATGGCAGCAAATAAACACAGTCACCAATTCGCACGATATTATTAGAGGCCAAGACTCCGGCCCTTATGTTTACAAACACGACAATGATTGTTGTCACATTTTCTGGAGGCCACGAGCGTCGCGCGCCCTGCCCGAGGCGAGAAGGCACTCCCGAGACTGACGCCTCTGAAGGGGGCTCCCTGTAAACGGAGCTTGCAATGGAACATGCTGTGGTGTTAAAATAGAGGAAAGAACCTGCGTCCGGCAACACACAGACCGGGTGCAACTTCAAGGGTCTGCTACAAAGGACCGCTGAGCCAAAATAAAAGGGCTTGTGAGGGGCGAGCTGCAATCCAGGTTAAAGGGTGATGCTAATTGTGTTTTCTGGAGTAATGAGGTTGGCTGTGTTCTCAAGAGCCCCTAAGCAGTATCTAAAAGCATATTTGTTCAGTTATATTAAATGCACTTGGTGGTAAATAGGGCAGTGGTTGACGTAAATGCCCTTTACAACTGAATCATCAGACTAGCACGTTAACAGTCCCACAAACTAACGAAAAACATCTACACAACACTTCAACATTAGAACACAAAAAATGCTAAACCGTGCCACAACACAGCAACAAATCAATAACAAGCAATAAAAAAATATACAACGTATAAAGACAATGGTAAAATAGAACAATACGCATAAATACCATAACAACAAAACACAACCCAACAGTAAAACATTCTATGTTGTGATTTTGTATTGTTATATTATTTTCAGTTTTGATTGGTTGTGTTGTTTTTGTGATCAGCTGTGCTGTGTTTCTGTGGTGTTTTTATTTTGTTGGATTGTGATGAAGCTCCAATATAACAACTTTTATGCATTGTAGGATTTTAGGGATGCTTCAATTACATTTTCATGGTTAGTCTGTCTCTGAATATCTCTCTCCCAGTGGCTGCTGGTGAATTATTGAAGTGGGGGCGGGAAACAAAACACTGTCTATCCAACAAGCTTGCCAACCCCCGGGCTAACTCAGTGGCGTAACGAAACTTGAGGGGGGCCTACCTTCATAGTTAATGGAGGAGGCCCCCATACTCCGGCCTCAATCAGGAGCTTTAAGGTCAGGGGCCCGCCACCCGTGCACAATACCGGAGGGGGCCCCCTGGAGCTCGGGCCCCCCTCACTGTTGTGGCTATAGAGGCTATTGGTATGCCACTGGCTAGACTTTCACATCGCACACCAGCAAACATGCATACACACACACACAGTTACAGGCATGCACACAGATACATTCACACATATATACACATGCACTCCTCTGCACACAAACACACACTTTGAAACACAAAAAACTTCACTGACCAGGCCATAATTTCCATCTACTGTCTGTCGGCAGGAACCAGAGGCACACTCATGAGCTTCCACCCAATCAGAAGTTGGAATGGGTTTGAAGGTGCTTTTCCTCTTTATTCCAGCCTCTGATTAGGCAACAGGGTGTGTGATTGACATCCCCTGAAACTCTATTAGCTGACAATCTGCACCACGTGATGCTAGTGCAGCACAACATGTGCACTCAATAAGCGGATTTTGGAACAAATACGGGCGGTAAAAAACAAAGATATGTCATACGCTACCGCCAAACACATGGCCAGCTGTCAGAACAGCGACTTGAGAGCAATGTCATACTACGCATCTTCATACTTGACGTGAATGAACAAGGAGGGAACAGGCTGCGGAAACTACGGCAAATTGAATCTAAACTCATCAGACTCAAAAACAAGGTACCGAGAGGGATGAACTTTGACGAGGAGCTTTATGTACATCTTGAATAGACAATATTTATTGGAAATGAGCTGAGCGGAATTGAACTGAATGATGCTGCAACTGAGAAGATAATCATGAATTTAAAATGGTACTATACCTTTAAACTGGGGACTACAACACTGTGATACCTTGGTGCAATGAGCTTTGGAGGCGCTATATTATTTGCTTTAGTGCTTTACATGTGTGTGGGGTACTATACCCAGCTACCACTCTAACAACTGTGTTTTATAAGCTCATAAATGATCAGCTCGAGTGATATTCACGTACTCGATATAATGCAGCGCGAGGCAAACAGCATTGACAATAATTTAATGTATCTGAAAAGTAATTTGTGAAATGGAAACATGTTACACAGTTAAAATCTGTTACATAGCTGATAAAATTATCAGTCTGCGTACCAATTGCATTACAAATTATGTTATATATAGCATGACAAACTACTATTCCCAGAAGGCTTCCTAAAGGCCACCTGGGATAAATAGTAGACATAGAAGTTAGCTCACTTACCGTGAACAAAGCCTATGCTAGGCTGAAACGCGTTGGTCCGAGCTAGGAGTGAATAAAGACCTGTTGTAAAACTGCCTTACCTGTGTGCCGCATCCTAGGATAAAAATAGTTTGAACGGGCCAGGATCCGGCCCCTTTGCAGAGCACCCACAGCTGAGCGCATTTTGCCGAAGGATCACTTTGGAAAAAAAAATATATATGTATATATATATATAAATTTATATATTACCTACTGGCGGTCGCCAGTAGGTAGTTATAGTTAGGACCTATTATCCATAGGAAATCCCCAACATTCTATTTGGAATAACTTTGGCACCGGTTGACGAATCTTCGCAACATTTTCAAAACTTATGGCCCGCTCCGGTCCTCTCCTATCCTTAAAGTCTCAGGGTGATTCATCAAGTGGTGGCCGAGAAAAAGGTGGTCCCAAAACATGTTTTGCCCATGCAATTTCCAGTAGGAACGTTTAGTCGCAGCTACAGCCCAAACTGCTGAACGAAATTACACCAAATTTGGCAGAAAGGTATACCTTAGTTCAGAGTCGTGCCTTTTTGTTAAATGGTGTAAACCCGTTCAGTAGTTCCTGAGAAAATCAAAATTAAATTCACATATATATCTATGGCTGTGCAGGATCTGCGCACCCTGCCGAGCACGAGCTGTATGCTAATTGGCTGTCAACACTCCACACCAGGAAGTGTTGGCAGCCATCTTGTGCCTTGGGAGAACTGAGGCACAAGAAAGCAGAACCCCCCCCCCCCCAAAATGCAATAAGGGGGCAGGGTAGAAACACCCTGACCCCCTAGGCCTGCTTAGATGGTCCGGCAGCCCCGGGGACCGCCACCTGCGGGACTTAATAGTTCAATGTTGGGGGGCCTATAAGGCCCCTCCGAGCCCCGGGGATCGCCAACCCCGGGGCTCGATTTAATTGACATTGCGGGGGGCACACTGCCCCCCGCAGCCCCAGGGACCGCCACTCCGGGGCTTTTATCTTAATTAAAAAATCCCCTGTGTGTGGGGGCTGAAGCCCCCCTACACATCCCTGGAACCGCCACCTCCCTGGGGCTCTAAATATTTAAATTGGGGGGTCCGTGATGGACCCCCAGCCACGGGGACCACCACCCCCCATGGCTTTGGAAAATGGTTGGAGGGGGGCCCATGGCCCCACCCCCTGGAGCTAATGATGAGCCTGGGGACCGCCACCCCCCAGGGCCGGCTCCTGCAGTGTCCCGGGGTGCCCACCCCCGGGACACTGTAGTGTGCTATGGCAGGGCGGGAGCCTCGCAGCTCCCGCGCTGCCATAGCAAATTTGGTTTGAATTTTGAAAGAGAGAGCAGGAAACCTGCTCTGTCTTTCAAAATTTAAACCAAATTGCTTTTCCACACAGGGAAGTTGCATGTTAGCAGCTCCCTATGTGGAAAAGCAATGCCGGCTCCCGAGGGATGCGATAAGCTGGCTGGCCTTGGGGGGATTGGGTACCCCCCCATGGTCCCCAACGTAGACGGCCAGCCCCGTGGGATGGGGTACACGGGGCTACAAGTGGCCCGGGAGGGGGGCCACGAGGCCCCCCTACCCAAAAATTACAAAAAAAATTATAAAATAGAAAGGCCAGCCCGGGGGATGGGGTCCCCGGAGCCATAAGTGGCCAGAGGAGAGGGGCAACACAGCCTCCCTAAAAAAAAAAACCTTAAAAAAAAGGCCATGCCCCTGGGGATGGGGTCCCCGGGCTGGTTTTAAGGCCTCGGAGGGGGGCCACACGGCCCCTTTCCAATTTTTTAGAAAGAAATTAGGGGGCAGGCCCTTGGGGATTGGATCCACAGGGCCCAAAAATGAGAAAAGGAAGGGGGGCTACGCTTCTAAAAAATGAATTTTAAAAAACGGCATCACGCCGGGGCCACGCCCTCTCCTTTCAGCACTCTGCAAACCCGTTTTCAGATGGGGAACAAATTCACCTTGAATACTGGGGGTCCCTAGGGGCCAACTAGCCCACCAGGAACCTCCAGTATGCTCCAGGGGGCTGCGTTGCAGAGAAGTGCTCTGAGGCCAGGCCCCTTTTTACCTCTCTCTGCAATGCAGATCTGTGGCGCTTAGCGAAGGTAGCTGGTGGGCTAGTTGCACCCCAGGGACCCTCAGGATTCAAGGGGAGTTAATCCCCCAACTTAAAATGATCCACGGGGCGCCTTTGCACAGTGGTGAAGGGAGGGGGCGGAGCCTGAGTTCACATGTGTGCAAACCCACCCTGTGGTGCGGTTTAAGTTGGGGAATTACTTCCTCATCAATCCTGTGGGGCCCTGGGGGCCAACTAACCCACCAGGTACCTCCAGTTAGCGCCATGGAGCTGCGTTGCAGAGTGTTGTAAAAAGTGGTGGTGTCTCTGACCACCTCTCTGCAACACAGCCCCCTGGCGCATACTGGAGGTACCTGGTGGGTTAGTTGGACCCCAGGGCCCCACAGGATTGAGGAAGAATTCATTTTCCAACTTAGAACGTGCCCCAGGGCGTGTTTGCAGACATGTCATCTCAGACCACGCCCCATTCCTTCACCACTGTGCAAACGCGTCCCGTGGCGCGTTTTAAGTTGGGGAATTAATTCTCTTTGAGGGCCAACTAGCCCAACAGGTATCTGCAGAAAGCGCCAGGGAGCTGCGTTGCAGACAGGTGTTCAGAGGCCACGCCCCTTTTTACACCTCTCTGGAACACAGCTCTGTGGCGCTTACTAGAGGTACCTAGTGGGCTAGTTTGACCATAGGGACCCTTAGGATTCAAGTGGACTTAATCTTTCAACTTAGAACGGCCACAGGGCGCTTTTACACAGTGGGGAAGGGAGGGGACGGGGCCTGAGGTGACATGTGCAAACACGCCCTGGGGCGCATTTTAAGTTGGGGAAATAATTCCCCTTCATTCCTGAAGGACCCCTGGGGCCAACTAGCCCACCAGGTGCTTCCAGGAAGCGCCACTGTGCTGCATTGCAGAGAGGTGGTGCAGGCCATGCCTCTTTTTACACCTCTCTGCAATGGGGCTTACTGGACGTACCAAGTGGGCTAATTTGCACCTAGGGGCCCTCAGGATTCAAGGGGAGTTATTCTCCCAACTTAAACTGGCCACAGGGCGTGTTTACACAGGAAGGAAGGGAGGAGACGGGGCCTGAGGTGACGTGTGCAAAAACGCCCTATGGCGCGTTTTAAGTTGGGGAAATAATTCCCCTTCAATCCTGAGGGCCCATGGGGGCCAACTAGTCCACCAGGTGCATTGCAGAGAGGTGGTGCAGGCGGTGCCCATTTTCTCTGCAATGCAGCTCTGTGGTGCTAACTTGAGATACCTGATGGGCTAGTTGTACACAAGGGACACTCCGGATTCAAGGGGACTTTATCCCCCAAATTAAAACGGCCACAGAGCGTGTTTGCACACATCAGCTCAGCCACCCCCCTCCCTTCACCAGTGTCCAAATGCACCATGCGGTGCGTTTTAAGAGGTAGTTTTAATCCTCCTGCCCTATTATATACTAGGGGCTTACAGAGGAGGTCATGCTAATAACAGGGGTACCCCAACGCATAGTGTTCCCTAGTGTATGTGGGTGTTTTAACTGTATTCTAAGTGTGTTTTAGCATAGCACTAGCTCTAGGACTGGTTAGTCAGTTACCACCAGTACCCATCTGAAAAAGTTGAGGGTAGAGGATGATTTTGCAACAAGGCCTCTTTGTGCTCCTCTGTTTGTTCTTTCTGAACCTCTTCCTTCTTCCTGCACTTTTCTTCGAAACACTGTCCCCTTTTTGTGTTTTTCGCATTTTTTTTTCTGCACAAGATGGCTACCAACACTTATTGATTTGGTGTGTTGACCGCCAATTAGCATACAGCTCATGATCGGGAGGGTGCGCGGATCCTCCGCGGCCTTAGATATATATGTGTGTTTACTTTTACATTTCTCAGCAACTACTGAACGGATTTACACCATTTAAAAAAGGCACCTTTCTGACCCAAGGGCAACCTCTTTGCCAAATTTGGTGTAATTCCATTCAGCAGTTTGGGCTGTAGCTGCGGCTAAAGTTTTCTATGGAAAAATTGCATGGGGAAAACATGTTTTGGGACCCCCATTTTTTATCAGCCCCTGCTTGACGAATCACCATGACACTTTCAGGATATGAGCGGACCGGAGCGCCCCATGAGTTATGCAAATTTTGCGAAGATTCGTCAATCGGTGCCAAAGTTATTGGGAATAGAATGTTGCGGATTTCCTATGGGAAATAGGTCCTAACTATAACTACCGACTGGCGACCGCCAGTAGGTAATATATAAAAAAAAAAAAAAATATATATATATATATATATATATATATATATATATATATATATATATATATAACCTACTGGCGGTCGCCAGTCGGTAGTTATAGTTAGGACCTATTTCCCATATATATATATATATATATATATATTACCTACTGGCGGTCGCCAGTCGGTAGTTATAGTTAGGACCTATTTCCCATAGGAAATCCGCAACATTCTATTCCCAATAACTTTGGCACCGATTGACGAATCTTCGCAAAATTTGCATAACTCATGGGGCGCTCCGGTCCGCTCATATCCTGAAAGTGTCGCCAGCGGTCGCGAGTCGGTAGTTATAGTTAGGATCTACTTTCCATAGGAAATCCGCAACATTCTATTGGGAATAACTTTGGCGCCGGTAGATGAATCTTCGTGAATTTCTCAAAGTTTGTGGCCCGCTCCGCTCCTTCCCTGAAAATGTGGGGGGGATTCGTCAAGCGGGGGCCGAGATAAAAGGGGGGTCCCAAAACGTGTTTTCTCCATATTAATTTCCATAGGGCGGTCGAACTCACTTTTAGCCCGAACGGCTGAATGGATTTCCACCAAACTTGGCAAAATTGTAGGGACTGGTAGCCCAATGTGCCTTTGCTATGTCTCAGGATATGTGCTACAGTGGATTTCGAGTAATTTAGGTTAAAAAAAATATATATATCTATGGCAGCGCCCCGGTCCGCGCACCGGGGAGCGCTCTGGGCACGCCACGTGAGGTGCGCACGGAAAGCTGATTGGCTCTTGGGTGTCTGTAAACATTCAAAACAGTCCGGACCGGCCGCCATCTTGTATCTCTGTAGGATAGAGACACAAGAGGTGGAAAAAAAAAGGGGTAAATGACCATAAGGGGGCAGGGTTGCTCCCCCCTGACCCCCATGGTTTGATGTGGGGGCTATAAAAGGGCCCCGCGGAGCAAAATATATATATATTTTTTTGATTTGCGCGAGGGAGCGCCCGGTACGTGCACCGGGGAGCGGACCGGGGAGCGTACCATGGGGAAAAAAGTGACAGTTTTTCAAAAATTTACCCTTTTTTATAAATTGGAGGTAGTTCTAAAAAGAACTTTTTTTCTTCTTTTTGTTGTTTTATATTTTTTTATTGTTTTTTTGAATTTTTTTACTTTTTTGGGGTTTTCTGAACAGTTTTATATATTTTTTGTATTTTTCATGGGGAGAAACGAAAAAACAGGGAATTGAAAATGTCTCAACTGGAGCCAAAAAAAAAAAGAAAAAATTAGGGTTTTTTGGGGCATTTGTGGTTGTCCCCAGCAAGGACTATGAGCTTTATTCTCAGTTCACCATAAGAGATGGTCTTCCCACAATGAATACAAGTAATTCAGAAATCCGCAAACCGTGGCTGAATGCAAGGGATTGTCTCCCTTGCCTCTGGTCCCGACGGAGTGGGTTGCTTTCTTTTGGAGGTGGTGCTTGTAGATTGGGGAGGGTTACTGGCCAGTTCCCTCATCTCTGCAGCAGAATAGTTCATCGGATGCTTGCGCTGCATGTGTCTAATCATGGTGTTGTTTCCGAATGAATATTTTTTATTCGGGTTCCCCCTAGAAAGTTCCATGCCACAGATTAGGCAAGTCTCCTTGGCCGCATTGACTTTTTTCTTCCCCTCTGGGATCGAAAAAAACTCCCATACAATGTGTGGTCTTGGCTGGTATGGGGTATTGTGTTCTTCAAGCCATCTTCTCCTCCCCTCCTCCTCCTCCTCCTCTTCCTCCTCTTGTTGACCACCAATGTAATCTTGTGGTGGTCCTCTTGGTGGTTGTGGTGGTGGTGGTGGTGCAGATGCTCCAGCTGCTGCTGCTACTGAAGCCATTTTATAGTTCAAAAAGGTACAGAGAGGTACAAACAGGTCTTCCTCAGTCAAAGGACCAAGTCAGAATAAGGAAAAAAGGTGGAGTCTTTCATCATTTGGAAAAAAAAGGCCTGAACCAATGAGAAGTGTTATTTTCAGGTCACAAGACCAGGGATTTCATCATTATGAAACTAAAACTGTTCTGCACCAATAAAAAGTGTTATTTTCAGGTCACATGACCAACGCGCTTACGCGACGCGCCCCCGGGCGCGCCCCGGGTCGCGTAAGCGCGTCGGATGTTTAGGTTGCGCGATCGTATTCGCTCGAGTGCTTCCAGGTGCGCTTACGCCGTGCGTATCACGCGGACGCGGCTACGCGATAGGTCTCGATCATGTTTTCGTTCGCGACATTGGCGCTTACGGGACGCTTCCCGGTTCGCGCACCGGGGCGGTTCAAAAGACTACGCTCTCTGGGGCGCTCACCGGGGCGCTCACCGGGGCGCGCCCCGGGAGCGCTCCAGGGTAAAAAAAAAAAATAATTAAAAAAAAATGTGTTTTAAATACAAATAAAGTATAGGATTCATTCATTTTAAAAAATATTACATTTCATAGCTATAGACATTTGCTATTAACAAAATTTTGAAATTCAAAGAAAAAAACATAGGTTTGGGACCGTATATATAGTTAGGAATTAGCATTTAAAAAACCTATGAAATTCACTGAAAAAACCATAGGTTTCACATCCGTTATAGTTAGGAATTAGCATTTAAAAAACCTACTAAATTCACTGAAAAATCATAGGTTTCACCAGTTAGAGTTAGGAATTAGCATTTAAAAAACCTAAGAAATTCACTGAAAAAAACATAGGTTTCACATCCGTTATAGTTAGGAATTAGCATTTAAAAAACCTATTAAATTCACTGAAAAAAACATAGGTTTCACACCAGTTATAGTTAACTGGAAATTTTACTGACATAAAACCATTGAAATTCCACGTTATAGTTAGTTGGACTCACTATAACTTGCGCGCCTGCAATGCACTGCTGATGACGTCACATATTACATCACTCATGACATGGTCAGTGACATCTCTCATGACATCACTGATGACACCATCCTTGTGACAGAGTGACAGACCTCCTTTCAGTGTAATGTAACCCATAAAACACATATTCGAAAATAGAAATTAACATTTTCAAAAAAATGGAGATATCCATACCAATTACAACAACCAATTCAGTAATTCCACCATCTATATACACATTCTCTCATTCACCAACAGTTCTATATAGTCACTCATACATATACTCACTCATCATATGTAGTGATACACCTATACATCCTGTTACACACCGACAGTCATCCAAAAGTTACTCATACACATACTCACACATGCAAATAAACTATTGAACATCCATTTATTTGCATATACAACTATACACACAATACCACCTTACTTCTAAGGAAACTTACACATACTTACTCTCTTAAACAATCACTTATAGAAACACATACTTATTTAAACAGGAACTCTTTCAATCTCACATATACTCACTTATATACATCAATACTCACATATACTAGATTAAAACATATGTTGTTACTGATAAAGACACTAGTGAGACAGTCATTCACTCACTAACACACACATATACACACACTCATCCACCTATACAGTCCTGCACATATGCTGTCTTCAAAACAGATACAAACAGTGAGTCAGTCATTGATGCATCTATGTGCTAAGTAATACCCCCACCAAACCATACAGACACTCATACTGATACTAAAAACAACATCTAATAACCCATATACACACACATGTAGCTACTCACCAACCCATGCAGCCACTTATACACAAAGTGAAACACTGATACATATATTTAAATATCTAAACATTACTCGATAATATATGTATTCACTAAGATACACTTAATAAGCCAGTTAACCAATCAATTTTTTTTTAAAAAAAACATTCATTAAAACACTTATTTAAACATTTATTCTTCCATCGACCTTTACATATACATATATAAAACATATTTATTTTTCAGAAAGACACACATTTACTGGATGATGTCATCAGTGATGTCATGAGTGATGTCACTGACCATGTCATGAGTGATGTCATATGTGACGTCATCAGCAGTGCATTGCAGGCGCGCAAGTTATAGTGAGTCCAACTAACTATAACGTGGGAATTTCAATGGTTTTATGTCAGTAAAATTTCCAGCTAACTATAACTGGTGTCAAACCTATGGTTTGTTCAGTGAATTTAATAGGTTTTTTAAATGCAAATTCCTAACTATAACTGGTGTGAAACCTATGGTTTTTTCAGTGAATTTCATAGGTTTTTTAAATGCTAATTCCTAACTATATATAGGGCCTCAAACCTATGTATTTTTCAGTGAATTTCAAAGTTTTTTTAATAGCAAATTTCTATTGCTATCAAATATAATATTTTGTATAATGAATCCTATATTGAATATTTATGTAATACTATTGTTTATATGTATATATATATATATATTTTTTTTTTTGCCCTTGAGCGCTCCCGGTAAGCGCAGTCTTGCGTTGCGTCCCGGTGCGCGTACCGGTGAGCGTCCCGTTAGCGATATTGCCGCGAACGAAAACATCATCGTGACGTATCGCGTAGCCGTGTCCGCGTGATACGCACGGCGTAAGCGCACCCGGAAGCCCTCGAGCGCGCTACTTAAGCGCCCCAGGGCGCGCCCCTGGTCACGTAGCGTAAGCGCGTAGGGTCATGTGTCCTAAAAATAACACTTTTCATTGGTTCAAGACAGTTTTAGTTTCCAAATGATGAAAATAGGTCAAAAAAGAGATTCCCTTTGGGCAAATGAACACAGAACAGCTAGTTCTTACGGACCAAACACATAAAAATACATCAATATATAACACATGGACAAATAGGAAGCAATGTAAACAGAATTAAAACCAAGTAGAAACACTCAAGTAAAATTAATCTAAACAATTTATTAGTATACACTATATTTGTTAAAAATGGGAAACAAACAAAAACGGAAAACGTATACAATCAATTAATGACACATTCCAGTAAACAAAGGAGGTACAGGTTGAGGACTAAATTCATACAATAATACTGAATTATCCTCTCTTTCTTGACCATGTATTACTCCTTTATGCATCGACGCGTTTCGGTGGTGAGTACAGAGTTAAACCACCTTCATCAGGACAGTAGAGATAGTTGTTTCCCAATAATTCTCAAAATTTAAAACAGAACCAGTCTTAGTTACAATCAATTATTTATGGCAACACACTAAGGTTCTTCTTAAAAAATATAGTGTAAACAAATATTGCTACCCTAACAGATAATCCTACAACAATGCTTCCATGAACAAGAGATAGACAAACATTACAAAAGACATCATGACTTAACATAGCATAATAATTAAAAATCAACACTATGTGTCAATGGCATTTCATCATTACATATTTCATAGATACTCACATTGAGGCATTTATACCTTATATTATAGAGTATACCTGAAGTATCACAATACACTGACAGTTCTCAATTCAAATTTTTCTCCCCATTCAAATATAGACAAGGGAGGTGGATGACATGATATTATTGATATATCACCTACCTCGATAAAAAACCAATAGGGTTAGAATAAGGGGTATTCAGCCTCCTTTCACACTGAGAAGATATTCGTCCTGCGAAATATTCTCCTGTTTACAATGTTTAAAAAGGTCCTATATGGGGAAACGAGCAGGAATTAGCAAAAGCTTTTAAGAATGAGCAGTCATCACCTTCTGATTTTAGAAAGGTAATACGGTCAAACAATACCAGTCGGACAGATGACTCCACCTGACAATACTATGGAGCAAGTGTGTTCAATTGATTAAAAGAATATGTAACCGTGACTTTAAGGCATCTCATATATCAACAGTGCATACAGATCAAGTAGCTGCCTATAAACATAAGGATTGGCCCCGGGAAGGCAAGAATGTACTTGATAGAAGAATATACCAATACCGGGTCCCTGATACACTTAGGACGCACAAGCCTAAGACATATATATTGTATATGCCATGCGCAAAAAAAGATTGAAGATGTTGAAAGCAACATGTATTCAGCACAATTTACAATGCGAGTAAAGAGTACATAAAAAACTGATTGGGAACATAGACTTAAGGGAGCCAGAGAGGTAATGGCTAATCATACACTAACATCCGGGTAATACTTACGTAGTCACTTAATGTCGTAATCTTGGCACGCGGTATGTGTGTCTCCTATATAGGGACAATACTATAAGAAGATAGGGAGAAGCAAAAACCGTGTCTTACTACTTATAGATATATACTGATACCGTAATGCAAGATATTCAAGTACAAACAAGAGTTGGTGGGGGCTCACTTACTTAATATTAGATAAACCCGACAGAAGGCAGTCTCCGTATTTTTAATTTTTAATTTCCTGGCTTTTTGTACGGGCAATGTGGGCGAAAGCCTGGTGGTTAAAAAATATACGATAACCATCGGTTACAACAAGAAGAAGCGTAGGCTGGTCTCAACTAAGAAACCTTTCTTAGATATCACTTACTTCAAGGCAAATGAAAATCGGAGCCTTCAAAGGTCGGAGCCCGCCGAAGTTCAATCGTGCGTCTCCTAAAGGGCAAATGTGCCGAAAATTAGCGAAATTTCGATACGTCTATAAATCACGGGAAAAATAGCGGGTTACCGAGTTACACTCTTACCTATTAGCGCTGCCGGATAAAGCGTCCCGCGTGTCTGTCACTGCTGATCCTCTGCAACAACACACCAGCGGTATTTGCCGGCTTAAGTACATCATTCCTTTCTACGATATCCGTGACGTCATGGTCACATGGGAAAATATCACAAAACTAAAGAAAGCACTAACGGACGATACTCGAGAAACGTGAAAACATTCCCTTATAATCCATGGCTCACTAGTGGTAACCGTCTCATATAATATGTTCTCGCAAGAACAATTTTATTTGTAGCTAAGATCTAAGAATTTTAATAGGATGGAGTAAAAATCAAGTAAAAATATAAATAAAAAATGGGATTTAATTAAAGAGAACCTTCCTCATACCTCATTGGCATTTCCGATATACGCTGTTATTCATTTATATTATTTGCACAATGACAAAAGAGGTGATAGGATGAACAATACCCACAGAGACAAGTCAGTACCTGAAACAAGTCAGTGCCTGAAGCATATGTAGGGTAATTGGACACTACTGTTTCCTAGGCATGGTAGACCCATACTTTGAAAGGCTACGCAAAATTAACTGCGTAAGATTCAATTGGTTATCGGATACACATGTGCGTATGTGAACAAACAGCAGCGCACGTGCACCGAAACATAAAACATGCAACCACAGTCCCCATGTAGCTATATTGAGGTTGGGCTAAGCAAAACTGGATAGTTATATAGCGCCAACAATGCGGTCCCATTCCTCTCTAGAGTTTAGACCTCTTCTAACGGTATCAAGATAAGGGATATACCATTGCTCTCTCTCTTTTCTTTTGGAGACCATGTCACCACCTCTCTTGCCTATCTTGATTTTCTCTAGAATGAACCAACTAAAGTCCGATTCTTTGTGTTCTTTTTCCAGATAGTGGGACACAATAGGTGCTGTAATCTTCTTAGTCTTAATAGCAGATCTGTGCTCTTGAAACCTCGTACGTGCCTCTCTGCCTGTTTCTCCCACATATGAGAGGCCGCACGGACACCTAAGTAGGTAAATAACATTTTTACTTCTACAGTTGTTGTGGGATCTGCTTTTAACAGTCTTGTTATTACATTCAATTTCTGTTCCTACAATGCATTGAGCACATACATTGCATGTACCACATCTAGTTGTCCCAATCACCTTTGTACCATCTATTGTTCTTTGAGTATTCAGAGGTTCATCCTTATATGTGTGTACTAGCAGGTCACGTAAGTTTTTATTTTTCTTAAAAGCGAACAGAGGTCGTTCTAGAGGCATTTCTTCTTCGTGATTCAGGATGTGCCAGTTTCTATTGACCACATTTTTGATCTGGTTGCTAATATTGGAGAATTTACTTACGAAGACAACCTTGTTTAGAGGGCCCTTTTCTTTCTTACTGGTCTGAATTAGTGCATCACGGTCATAGAACCTTGCTCGTTTCATAGACTGTGAGAGCAACTTCTTAGGGTAACCTCTCTCTCTGAATTTCGTTTTGAGCGTCTCCGCATGTTTGTAGTAATCCCCTATATCCGAGCAATTCCTCCGAAGACGGAGGAATTGACTGAAGGGGATACTCTCCCTTTGTGACTTGGGATGAAAGCTAGAAAAGTGTAATAACGTGTTTTTGGCCATAGGTTTCGTAAATAATTCTACAGTCAGAGTTCCACAACAGTTCTTAATTGATATGTCCAGGAAATCTACCTTAGTAGTGCTGTGTGTGGATGTAAACTTCAGATTCGGGTCTCCCAGATTGAGCCACTCAAGGAATTCATCTAAGAGTTCAATGGCACCCTCCCAAATGAAAAAAATGTCGTCAATGTAGCGGTACCAGCCCGCTACATTTTCGAAAAAGGGTGCCATTTCGTTATAAATGTGTTTGGCCTCAAAATTGCCAACATACAGACAGGCCAGACTAGGGGCACAGGTAGCCCCCATGCTGGTCCCTTTGAGTTGTTTGAAATATTCATTCTTGAATAGGAATATGTTATTTGTCAAGATGAGTCTAACACAGTTAACTATAAATTCCTTATTAGCACCTCCTAGATCTTGTTCTGATAAAAGTTCGTCAATGACCTCAATAGTATCCATCTGTGGGATGTTCGTGTAAAGAGACTCAATGTCCAGGGTGACCAGACACTGAGTCTCTTCACAGAACGGCAGGCCTTCGACCATAGATATAATGTGGGCCGAGTCTCGAACATAGGACTTTAGGTTGCACACCAGTGGTCTTAAGAAATGATCAACATACTTGCTGACTGGTTCCAACAGAGAGTCAATACTACTAACAATAGGTCGCATTGGAGGGTCTAATTTATTCTTATGAACTTTAGGTAAGCCATAAATGGCTGGTGTCTTTGGTTCAAGATTGTTAAGGAACCGAAATTCATCCTCACAGATATATCCTGCTTCCTTAGCCTCAGTCAGCAAGTCTAGACATTCCCTCGCCACTCTCTTCAGGCTGGATTCAGTTGTGCGGGCATAATGTTCTGTGTTCATTTGCCCAAAGGGAATCTCTTTTTTGACTTATAGTCGTCCACGGAACCCCGTCCCTTTGGTTTTGGGGTCCCTCTCTCTTTTACTAGAGGTTCCAAATGATGAAAGCCCGGGTCATGTGACCTGAAAATAACACTTTTCATTGGTTCAGGACAGTTTTGTTTTCCAAATGATGAAAGCCCCCACCTGTTTTCCTCTTTCTCACTTTGTTCTTTGACTGAGGAAGACCTGTTTGTGAGAAATGGCTACAGTAGCAGCAGCAGCAGGAGCATCTCAGCCACCACCACCACCACAAGGACCACCACAACACCACAGTGGTGGAGATGAAGAGGAGGAGGAGGAGGAGCAGAGGCAGTACCTGCCTGAAGATACTACCCCCTACAAGCCAAAGGAGCACATTGTCTGGGATTTCTTTAAAATCCCAAAGGGCCTCAAGAAAGTGAATGCGCCTTTGGTTACTTGTCTGATCTGTGGCACTGTACTTTCCAGGGGGAACCCTGCCAAAAAATATTCTTTTGGCAACAACACCATGATTCGCCACATGCAACACCGGCACCCTAACAACTATGATGCAGCAGAGGTCAGAGAAATGACCAGAAACCCTCCCCAATCTTCTCCCAGCACCTCCCAAAGTACCCAACCTACTCCATCGGGACCAGAGGCAAGGGAGATGATCCCAAACATCCAAACCCAGTTTGGAAATTTCAAAATAGTGTGCATATTTTGTGGGCGTACAATTTGCTATGGTGAGCAAAGTGTTAAACTCATCAACCGTGCTGGTGACAACCACAAGTGCCGAAAGAAACTGTAATTTTTTCCTGATTTTTTTTTTTGCTCCAGTTGAGCCGTTTACAGTTCCCTGTTTTTTGTTTGTCCCCATAAAAACTCCCAAAAATATATAAAATTGTTCATGAAAGCCAAAAAAAGTACAAAATGTACCAAAAAACAATAAAAAAATATAAAACAACAAAAAGAATAAAAAAAACAGTTCTTTTTAGAACTACCTCCAATTTATAAAAAAATGCTACATTTTTTTTAAAATCTGTCATTCTTTTTTCCGCATGGTACGCTCCCCGGTTCGCTCTCCGGTGCACGTACCGGGCGCACCCCCGCGCAAATCGAAAAAAATTCAGACTTTCTCATTTGTATGTCTGGACTTTACAGACACCTGGCACTAGTCTAGTGCCTTCTCTCACCCAGGAAGTGGGAGCTGAGTGAAACGCCTTAAGGATCCTACAGGGCCTGATATCCCTGCATCTCCTTGAACTGGGAGGATGCAGGTGCACACCTTCGATTCACAGAAGTGTGTGCATGTGTGCCTAATACTCCTGGTATTTCATTCAGTGATGGTGAGCATCCAGTTCTACTAGTCTTTTTCCTGGAGCGGTGATACTGAGGGAGAGTGCGGTTTCACTGATACTCCACGGTTCTCTCCAGTAATGTGACCCCAGTGGGATAATGGTGACCGTCCTAAACTGGGCACATTTCCACATCCTTCCAAGGTGAACTCTAAACAACGCACTTAAGAATGATGTATTACCTTCAATGACAACTTGCCACTCAATCCACAGGATGTAAGGGGGAAGAAATGTTAGTTCCGTCCTTCCTTGTGTGATGGGAAGTACAGCAGGATATATACATGATGAGGGCACAAGCTGGGGGTATGCGTGGGTAGACGGCGTCCAGCCAACTATTTTCACAGGGTGGACGCTGTTTACCATGGCAAGAAGTTGGGCACCACTGAAATGTGTTGGACTTGTTCCGGTACAATTTTCAGACACAGGAGTTCATTCAGCAGTGGTGAGGGGGCTTATCTTATTCCACTTGGATCCATAAAAGAGGCTTAATTTAATGGGCCATCAGGGCTCCTTTTGTTAGAGTATCATGGCGGGGAGTTATCTGGATCCTCACACCTAGATGCAAATGCAGATGAAGGGAAACAAAAGCACACAGCTTTTGTTAGTTCACACTTAAGATAGACATGGTTTCGACTTTGTTCAGTCCCTATAGGAGATATGCATGCACTGAAAGAATGGCAGAATTGGTCTTGCCCAGTATTTACACAAATACCAATTTAAATACTGCTATTTTGTTTTATAGTGTACTGATCCCAATGCAGCATGACAGAACACTTTACATCACAGATCCACATTATACATTGACAATAAATCATAAAAGTGTAAACCAATGTTCAGGATGTGTTACATAAGACAGGTTATATGGTGTAGAAGTTGCATATCGTCCTTCATAGTTCACTCTGCTATATTAGAAGGATTACAATTTATAACCTACAAGAAACCAACGGATCTCTGTGTTAAAAGCAGAAACCCACTTACCTGTCTACATAAAATAAAAATCTGTCATCTGCATGTTATAGGATGTGCTTTGCAGGAAACACATTAACCCTATATGCTACTTTGAGTCAAAACTGAGACTAGACAAAGCACAGATCTCTCCAGCAAACGTATTACCCACTAGAGTTTTCTTAGTATTATCATAATTCCCTGAGATTTACTGGGCACACAAGGATTTCTGCAGCAGCTACCGTAACTCCATAAGATATAAAATGCAGACTTTGCAATCAGTTAAGCAGAACAGATTTCCTTTCACATTCCTCCATGTGGCCAGCTTCTTTGTGGCAGAGTTTTAAAAAAAATTTATAAGCTAAGGCCCAGATTTTGCATTGGGTTGTGTCACTTTTTTGGCACTACCCTGATGCAAAATCTATTTTGAGATTTAAAGTGGCACACAAATCCCATTTGTGTGGCTTTCTTTAAAACAAATTAACTAAGTAACGCAAGGCAGCACATTGCGCTGCGTTCCTTTACCTTATGTCTGGTTAGTGTTACATGGGTGGTGAATGGGTGGTCCCATCCATCCACCCATGTATTCTTATACAAACCCAAATTCATAAACACTAATGGGCCTAGGTTTTCTCCCAACTAGTGTGCCTACCTGAGGCTGGCATAACAATGAGAAATATCTTTATTTCTCCTGTTAAGTTAGTCTTTGCATGCATGCTGAATTCTGCGCCACATATACAAAGAGTAAATAGCTTAATAGGGTAGTTTTTGCTTGGCATTGCTCAATAACTAGGCTGCGCTTTTCCCTGCCTTGTGTAATTGTGCATCACATAGGCATTATATGGGTGGTGTTTGTGCGTTCCCATGCATCCACCCTTGTATTTTGGGTACAAGTAATATATACTAAAGTTCCCTGGGTCAGTTCTCAAGTCCAACTTACATGTCTAAGGATCGTAGTTATTCCCCATTTACACAATGCAACATTCTAGGTATGCCCCGCTAGTGACGTCAAGTTTGAGGAGTTCCACGATGGCTTTGAGAAAGTCAAAGTGTCTCTGTGTTGTAGTGCATCAGTCAGACAGAGCAAGTTGCCCCCGAGGACCCGGGGCCTAGTATTGGGTCTTACCTGCTCTCGTTTGAGTGGTGGTTCGGAGTTCCCTGGCACTCATCTGTGGCCCAGCAGTGAGCAGAATTCTGGATATTACAGTAGAGGAGGGAGGCGTCCATGCGCTCCCGGGCTACGCGGTATGCCTCCCTGAATCCGGTGCCAAGACTTGGGTAATCCTGGATTGTTGGGTAGTTGAATCATTGATCTTCCTCTGTGGGTCATGGCTTGCATCTCCTTTACAGCTGCACGCTGCTCCAGGGCGATGGCCCTCTCACTTCACCACAGCCTTTTCCCGGCATACAGGGCCATAACTACGCACACAGGCCCTTCAACTCATAGCACTGCACAGGGTGATGGCCCTCTTCTTGATACGGCAATGCACGAGGGTGACAGCCCTCAATCTTCACCCTGGCACCCTCCTGGCACATGGTTGGGGTGCTCAGACGTGGGTAGGTCCCATACTTCAGAGGGCTCCACAAACCAGTCCATTCTCGCCATTTTGCAAGACTCCTGAAAGTCCCTGTTGGGGCCAATAGCGCCCCCCCCTTCTAGGTGATTCCAGAAGGTACCCATCTTAATTTTTGTTTATTTTCCCATCACGCAGGACTACCCAAAGAGTCCTCACTATAGGGAATGGTTCATGGCACATTGATCCACACCGTCCTCCCTCGAGTAGACGAGGAGCCTATGGTCCTGATAAAATGCCAAGATCCTTTGGATTATTAAAAGGCAAGAAACATGTTAACCCCCGCACTTTACACACACAATCTAGAGCTCGAGAGGGTGTAATCCCCCTCTCTAGCCATGACTCCATAGTCTTTTGTTTTTAGTATAGCATAGGAACCCAGCTAATACAATTCTTTTGTGGGACTCGGACAGCTATTTTTAATCCACACTCACTCTCTCTCATCTCTACTCTTGACACATATGCCCCACCAACACTTCACATCGGCAAAAAGAGAAGACCTCCAGCAAAGAGCCCCCTATCGGGACCAAGTGGGCATTGCAGCGCCGGCCCGAGGAACTGCCCAATGATGAAGCATGACACCCCTCACGGTGTGTGAGGGCCCTTGCTCCTAATTGATCAACTCCATGGTCACCATTTGTTCCGCGTTTGGACACCTGGCCTCCTTCCCTTCCTTTCTTTTCCTCCTGTCCCTTTAGGAACTGTATACTCATATTTTTACTACCATTACGAAACTGTCTTGGTATCACACGTCTTTCTCCACCAAGTTTCATAGATCTCATGGACCCTCCTCCTCTTTGGAATCCATTGCCATATGTTAACAGATGGATGACTGCTCATCACTATGTGTACAATATTCAGTCTAGGAAGATAGAGATCCTATTGGACATGACAACAAAAGATACCAGAAGCACAGGATTTTTAAAGTGATTTTGTTACCCACATGTTAAGGATTCAATTATGTAAAATGTCTGACTAATTACTCATTTTTTTTCAGCCTGTGGCAATATATCATGATACAGAATGTCTGAATTAATACATGAACAAAATATCCAGGTAAAACTATATATTTCATAGGGAAAATAGTTTGCCATGCTAGAAATACCAAATGCAATGTGAAACTCGCATTTTTTTGGATAATGGTTAAAGTGTGCTTAAATTTTCAGTAAATATTATGGTGGTGTGTTAAATAGGTTAATTCATTGTATTTTTTATTTTCAGAAATGCAGCTTCTAGTATTTGTAATGCAATGCATGAACTGTGCTTTGTTCTTGGTGCTATGTTTAGTATGCCTAGATTGTAGCACTGAGTGGCTTGTTTACTGTAGTTAAACACAGAACTTCATCCCCATTTGGGTTGCTAAATCCTTTAAGCAGGGTACTCAAGTCAAAGGCTTAAGTACTGATCAGCTTTGATATGATAGATCTCGTATTTCTCCCAAATCTATTCATAATAGACCTACTAAACATATGTGTGAGGTCTTAAGATCTGATGTCACTTCCTGTAAGGTCATAGGCTGTGATGCCACTTCCTGTGATACCACATTCAATGTCACACATGTGATGTAATGCGCCGAGATGTCTCTTACCTTCTGCCTACTTGGTTAGTCCCCTGCTTCTTTAGGACTTGTACCCGAACATGATGTGGAGATAATTGGTACTATATGCGGCTTATTGGATCACAGGAGCATAAAATCCCTCTGCCATCCACAGCTACATGGGATGTGCCTGGTGAAAACAAAGTTGTAATTACACAGTGGATTGATGTCTGTGCAGTAAAGAACAATTAAATAGTTATTATGCAGCCATCTGGAAAGCAAAATCCTTCTACATGGAGCAAGTGATTAACTGCCCCCATAACAAGACCAGTGACCTATTCCTGACACTCCCATCACTGCTGATTGCTCTGGGAGGTTCCACAAATATCTCTTACTTGAAATATGCCTGTGATCATGTTCACCTTTTCGATATGTGTAAAAAAAGCTGCCCCCTCATTCTCAAAATGAATATCTCGACTCACAAAACAGGGATTTATGTGTGAACGCACTAACCCAAGCCTGTTTCACTTTTATTGTGTGAGTTGGATCTGGAAAAGGGAGCAAACGAGGGGAATGGTGAATGACCAAGCAAAAAATATGAACTTTACAAAGATTTGCACCTGCAACAACAAAATTCTGCTGTATGTCTTTGCAGCGTTGGAGAGGAATCCCATCATCCCAAAAGGGTAAGGGATTGTGGGGAAGGTTTTTTTCTCCGTTTTTCCTCCGTTATGCAAATTATTTTTCCTATGAAGAGAAGCAAACAGAAAAGGGCAGAGTGCAAATACAATGTTTCGTGTAAATTAAACAACCTTAATTTTCATGGCTGGAAGTAAAATGTGCAAAAATAACCATTTTCATATATACACACGTTATTTCACAAAGTCAGAAGGCGCAGAGCATCTTTTTTTCCAATAGAGGGAAGCAAATCATTTCTGATTAATGAACCCGCTGCCTGCTGGTTTCTAAGAATTCATTAAAGGGATGATGCAGATGCTGCTATCTTGCGGAGCCTGGAACCCAGGATCTAATGGCAGCAGCAGGAGTTAGAAAATAGCTTTAAAAATTTTCTAAGTTGGTTTGGAAAAATATCTGGAGTCATTTGGAATATTTACATTTATAAGAAGCTATGGAAATATAGATTTCTATTGCAATTTTCGCGAATGTATCTATTCCGATGAACTGTTATCAAGTTATGATAATGTAAATTAATTGATCTTGCAAAATGAGTTTGTGAAAATAAAGCAAATGTTGAAACGTTTTTTATTATGTTGGTCACCAATGCTATATTTTTAATGGTGGAACTTCCTCCCACTCACAGAACACCCATCTCATCCCCTTCCAGTGCGAGGGGTTGAGATTTTGTGTGCATTTTCTATCACACACATGCGCACAGCCGCACAGTTTGTAGTGCACGTGTCAGTTACGTACGTTTTTGCACGAATACGTGTTTTAACTTTTGCGTGAGTACGGAGGTCTGACAGGTATTACGCTTGCAGAATTGTATGAAACGCGGGGCGCTCACATCTGCTTTCGCAACAAGGATGCTGTTGCCCTTAGTAACCGATCGGCGCACTTCGGCAACTAAACAACTGCGCGGGACGTAGGTGCATCATATAAGCAACTCGACAAATTCATGGCCCGGGGCCCCCAAGCCCAAACAATTCAGGGTGGGCTTCAGGGTGGGCCATCCAAATGATAAAATAAGCAGTTCCAAACCTGACTCCGTCGGCCTACCAAGTGTATGAGTTTATTTGGAACCAACATTTTTTAAATTTTTTTTATTTCAAAAGATTTTATTAGAAAATGTTGTATGTTCAGTAGAGATATAGTGAAGCCAATACTGGTGTCGTTATACACCATTGGGGTTACAGTAGGCGTATCGTTGACATGATTGGTCACGTGTACATTAGATAGGCAATCACGACCATGGCGTATGCTGCATTGGTGGTCTTGTGTATTACCCTCGAAGGTAGGAAATGGAAGCGGGAAAAGAAGAAAGGAAAAGAGGACAGGATGGGTATTAAATGAAACAAGCATTGGAAATGCAATAGGGCTCGCATTAGGAAAGTTTGAGCTATTGGTCTTATAAATGATTTTTTTTAATTTATGTGTTATTTTTTAAAATTGCTAAATTAATAGCTTTGTCATTTACAATAGCAATCGTTATAACTTTCGCAAATGTGACACCTATAGCATTTGTAATGCAAGATGTTTTGTATTTACGTGACTTAGATGTATTGATATTACAAATAACAATGGCTTTTAATTTTTTTAAATAATTGATACTTAAATAATTTATTTAATTTGTAATGGCAATAGCTTAAACTTTTGTAAATAACTTTTTTGAAGATTATGTTCAGTGTTTTTTATTGTGACGAAAATCCAAGAACAGAAGTAAAATATTAACATCTTTTTGTGATTTGTAATAAAGCGTGAAAGCTTGAAAACAGCTTGAAACATTGAAAGAACATATTTGAACAGGTGATGCTGTAGTTGCGCTGAGTGATGCTGTGGTTGCGCTGTGTGATGCTGTGGTTGCGCTGAGTGATGCTGTGGTGGTGCTGAGGGGAGCGGGACGAGAGGAGAGAGGTAAGAGGGTAGAGAGTAGATAGGAGAAGAGAGGTGAGAGAGAATAAGAGAGGGGAGAGAGGAGAGTAAGGAGAGGGGAGAGTGAGGAGAGAGTTGAGTGAGGAGAGGGTTGAGTGAGGAGAGGAGAGATGGAGAGGAGAGATGGAGAGGAGAGAGGGGAGTGAGGAGAGAGGGGAGTGAAGAGAGAGGGTAGTGAGGAGAGAGGGGAGTGGGGAGAGAGGGGAAAGAGGGAGGGGAGAGCGGGATTGGAGTGTGAGCAGAGGGGAGAGTGAGGGGAGAGAGAGGGGAGAGAGGGGAGAGAGGGGAGAGTGGTGAGAGAAGAGAGTGGGGATAGTGAGGAGAGGGGAGATTGAGGTGAGAGGGAGGTGAGAGAGGGAGGGGAGAGTGGTGAGAGTAAGGAGAGCGGAGAGATAAGAGGGGCCGCGAATCCCTCATTTCGGTTCTTCTGTTGTGGGCAGGGGAGTATCTTTACTCACTATTGTTTGGTGAGAATATTAGAAGCGTTTCTGCGCAGAAGATTTTACGCCTCCGGAGAAACTTCTACCCTTATACATGCGCCGATGTGGGGGTATTTCCTGCCCATTGCACCGGGAAAGGTGATTTAATTCAGCTTAGAACTTGCAGTACAACTCCATCCGAGTGGAAATGGGTGGTGTTTGTGAATAACCGGAAACAAGTTACTTTGGGTATGTCTACAAACGTTCATGGTATTCCTGTCCCGAAACGCTCACTCCCCGTCCATGGCAGTGGACTTACTCCCAAATAAGTACCCAATTCATAAAGCCATTTGAGCTCGTATTATACGTTTACATGCATAAAGAGCAGGATTTACGACTGCTAAGCCTTCACTAAAGGTCATCTAATGCTTGCAAATTCCGCTACCCTTACCTAGTATCATCTCACATTCAAAGCATTAAAATATGACGTTGAAGTTAATCACATGCACCTATGGGGAATGTGCGTTCAATTCCGCTCTGAGGAAATGCCAATACAAAACACAGAAAAACTGTAAATGTGAATTGAGCGTGAAGGAGCAAATAGCTTTGAGAATCACCCCCTTCCGCCACCACAGGTCGTTAGTCAGACGGAATGTTTATGTACAAGATTGGCGTGCATTCCCCTGCAAAACAGTACCATGCGGGCCCCCACTTGAGAATCACAGGGTGGTTTGCTGCAATAAAAGTTGGAAATATGTGTTCACCTTCACTTGCAATGGCAAATGATGCTTAAGAACAACGAGAAATAAATATATGTGAAGATCTACTGCTTAAGTAGCACACTAAACTACCATTTGGAGGGTGTGGGGTGGAGGGGCGGATTAGTGCGGGAAAGCCTTCGTCTGCCTTCTGCATATGCAGGGAACCGACGGCGTCTGTTTCATAGGCTGTTCGGGGAGTGTCTAATCAAAGGTGCTTTATCTCGGATCAGAAGAATGTGTCTGAGGCCCCCTGTGACGCTAAATACACTCACCGATGCACACGGAAACAAAGACCATTGAAAAGTAAAATGCCGTACAGATGCGTCTTTCTTTGAGATTAAAATGTTAATTCTGTATGTTCTTCCCCATAAATGCACATTAAAATCATTAAAATATGACGCTGAAGTTAATCACATACACCGATGGGGAATGTGCGTTCAATTCTGCTCTGAGGAAATGCCAATACAAAACACAGAAAAACTGTAATTGTGAATTCCCCGAGGTCATAGCATGACTAAATCACAACCATTGTAGGAAGAGAACAAGAGAATGCAGGGCGCTGTGCGAAAACAGGATGCATATAGAATTAAACAAACTGTGGTAGAGACCAGACGAAAAATAAAAGTGATAAAACAGGTCTCACGATTATTTGTAAAGCATAAAAGAATCAGAAATATAGCCTTTTGAGCCAGAAAAGGAAGGGAAAAAAAGATGCTATGTTAAAATAAACGCGAGACACGGCCTGGCGGCCATGTAAAGTGAAAGTATGGCCGGCTGGGCAGTGAAAGGAGAGGAGGGAGGAGAAATGCAAGTCACAACAGCAGCAGCCTTTGATGCGCCGGCCAGCCGTGCAGTTAATAATTAGGGGAGGAGAAATGCCAGCTGGGGGAAGCTTTAGATGCCTGAGGAGGCTGGTGGCTTTGATGTGCACGCGCTTTTTGCCAATGCGCTTGCGCATTGAGCTTGTTTTTCTCGGGCACTGCAACAAATCGCCGAGATGGTTAAGCTCTGTTTAAGCCACAATATAGCTCGCCAGCTATGCGCAAGCACATCAGCAGGCGAGCCCTAAAAAGGAACAGTAATTTTCGGAGTTAACACACAGCATCCTCTAAAAGTAAAAAATAATTAAAAATAATATATCGCCAGGCACTCCAAGGACAGAAGAGGCGGAGTCCTGTTCGTCACACACACTGGTTTTAAAGACAAATAGGTAACGTGAGTTCTGCTGCTGAAACTTCACCAGATAGATCCGCAGTGGACCAACACAGAAGAAAATACCAGGTAAGACAGTACGGACGAGGAGAGGACGCCGGCCTATCCTTAAGAAACCATACTGTACAAGAACGTTTACGTTTCTAAGCCATTGGGTTAAGAGACGCAACAACCTCAAAGAGAACTAAAATCAGTATAAGTACTGGCAAAGCCAAGAAGTCTCGCATTTTTGCAGCTGCTTTCTGCTGAGTCTGATATAAATAAAATGTTTGTTTACAATGCTGAAAAGCATCTAAAAAAAGCTCACGACGGTCAAAGGTGGGAATGCACTGTATACATGAGCATGAATTAACACAACTTCTCACAGAAAAATCTCTGTGACTTGGCCTCTCAATGATTTCAAAGGCTTTGTGAGGTGGAAATGAACCCTGCTTTAGGAGTGGGGGTGAGAGGGTAGTACTAGAAATCACACAGCCCTTGTGTGTCATATGCAGCTGTCTGGGAGGGTACACATCCTCACTTAGCATTAAGATGTATGTTTTTATTGATCACATCTCATTCTGCATATTGTATTGCATTGTAATTGCATTTATATACTGCTTACTACCCCTGGTGAGGCGTCAAAGTGCTTTTTTCACAGAGTAGCATGAACCCATAAAGGTTTAGTGGTGAATAATTATAGGTAAATATGAAATTAATTTGAGTGGTGGACTTAGTCTGTTATTTGGATTGAAAAGGATAGTGGAGGGATGGAAGAACGGATGGTTTGCATTTATATGGTGCTTGCTACCCCTGATGAGGTGTTGAAGCACTTTTTGGCAGGAAACACGCCACTCCAGAACCCAAACAGGATTAAGATGCAGTATTTTAGCAATGCTTGCAGCCACACCAACTGTAGCTGGGATTTCTGTTGCAAGATCGGGGCTGAGCTTATCCCCCTCCCCGTTCTTGTATTGTTTTCTTAGGGTGAATGTATATTCTTGTACAATTGTGATAAACGTTATCTTGCATAGAGTGTGGGGCAGGCTGGTACTTAATGTCTCTTTCAGTCTTCAATTCTAGAAAGTATACTTTGGGAATTTTGCGCTATTTATTTGACCTTATTTAAAATGTGTATTTTCTATTTATGCGGCACTGGATGGAAACCTGACTTCCTAGATGCGGACACCACCCCAACCCTCTCCCGCCATATCTCTAACTATTCCAGTGGTTAAATAAAACTTGTTCAGTTTTTAGTCTAAACAATTTAAAGGCTTAAAATAAAATGCTGTGTTTGAGCCGGTCAGTGAGGGGTCTATTTTATGACCACTTTCCGTACTGCTAGTGAAGTGTCCAATGTTTACAAAATAAGGGGCATATTCTTTGACTAACCCCACATGCTGGTAGCTCACAAGCCCCTGAATTCTTCGCTACCCAACTTTACTTTTGTGGGTGTTAGACGGACCGGGAGGGTCGGCCGAGATTACGGGGAGAGGTCTCCAGGGAGAGCCGTCTCCAACGACTGTACAGACAAGTAACTTCCCCCCCACAGACGGACACCACACAAGATTGAAGGTTAACGAGACTTTATATGCAATTCTTAGGTTACGTTGGTATGATACAAGGAGGTCTGGACTCAGGGGTCCCCTCGATTCGAGTCTTTGGTTGAGGAAAGGGGTAGCGGGACAGTCTTAGTTACCAGTGAGTTCAAAATAGCTCTCAATCCTCGAGCTCGGCGTTCTTGATGATCGGGCCGTGGAGGAGCCAAGCAGGTCCCGAGATGGATGAAGGAAGGACGACGGTCCGCGGCGGAGCCTGCAGGTCCCGGTGAAAGATGACGGTTACAACGGTCCGCGGCCACGCCAGCAGATCCCGACGACGATGAAGAATGAAGGTTACGACGGCTGTGGCAGCGCCAACAGGCAGGACGATGGTGCACAGGACAGAGCTATGGCAGCGCCAGTAGTCCGTCCAGGATGAGTTCCTCTTTGCGTCTCTCGACTCCAAGATACAACTGCCTTCCTGTTCTGGAGCTGCCCCAGTTATAGGGCTGGTGTGCTTTGATGTCCGGACCCTCGCACTTGGAGGTCGGGAGGTCCGGGATGAGGGAGTCCAGACACCCAGCAGGGGGGTGGAGCCAGCGCCCGGGGAGGCGATGGGCGAGCGGCACTTGGTGGGGGAGAGCCATCGACACCTCCTTCTCCCATTGACTTGCCAAGTAGCCCGCTCACCTCCTGGGTGGATGGTGGTGCCGGGATGTCTGAGGCCTGGCCAGGCCCAGGGTTGAGGTCGGCCGGGGGCCAGGCGGCCACGTGGTGAAGTGTCCAAGATGGCGGCCCGGGCTGGGCGCGTGGGCCGGCAGTGGATCGGGCCCACGAGGTCGACATGCTCGAGGGCAGGGGTCCCTGAGGGGACGGAGGACGTGCAATGGTGGTGTGTGGTGCTTGTGTGACCGGGCTCGGGCCTGGTCGAGCCGGGGGAGAGCGGCCCTTCATGTGGCCTGTCCAACATGCGTCCCCCCCAGCTGAAGGCGGGGAGAGTTACCCATCCTCTTGGGGACTCTCTTCGTCGAGGCGGAAAAACCGGGACAGGCCATCCGCGTTTGCGTGGTCGGACCCAGGCCGGTGTTCGACTGTGAAGTCCATACCCTGCAAGGATATGGACCAGCGTAGCAACTTGGGGTTTTCCCCCCGCATGTGCATCAGCCACTGCAGGGGTCGGTGGTCGGTCTGCACCCGAAAGTGGGTGCCGAAAAGGTAGGGCCGGAGCTTCTTGAGGGCCCATACCACAGCGAAGGCTTCCCTCTCTATGGTGCTCCAGCGTTGCTCCCGTGGTAGGAGTCTCCGGCTGATGAAGGCCACCGGTTGATCAAGGCCCTCGGCGTTCACTTGGGACAGGACCGCCCCAATGCCCTGGTCGGAGGCGTCCGTCTGGACGACGAACTCCCGGCTGTAGTCTGGGGCCTGGAGCACAGGAGCGGAACACATGGCGGCCTTCAACTGTTCGAATGCCGCTTGACACTCTGGGGTCCAGTTCACCTTCTTGGGCTGATTTTTTGACGTGAGTTCGGTGAGAGGCCCCACTATGGTACCATAGTCTTTCACGAACCTTCGGTAATAGCCCGTGAGGCCCAGGAAGGCTCGTACCTCGGTTTGGGTGATAGGGGGCTGCCAGTCCTGGATGGCGGCAATTTTCAGCTGTAGAGGGGCCACTAGGCCGCTTCCCACCTGGTGTCCGAGGTAGGTCACAGACCCTTGTCCAATTTGACACTTGCTAGCCTTGATCGTGAGGCCAGCTCGCTGAAGGGCTTGCAGCACTGCTCGGAGGTGGTGGAGGTGCTCGGTCCAATGGTGGCTGTACACAGCGATGTCGTCTAGGTAGGCGGCGCTGAACCCTTCGAGCCCCGCCAGGACCTGATTGACGAGCCGTTGGAAAGTCGCTGGGGCATTCTTCATGCCGAAGGGCATGACCGTAAAATGGTAATGGCCATCGGGGGTGGAGAAGGCAGAACGTTCTTGTGCTCGGGGTGTGAGGCCGATCTGCCAATAACCTGCTGTCAGGTCGAAGATGCTAAGGTAGCGGGCAGCTCCCATTCGGTCGACCAGTTCATCTGCCCGGGGGATGGGATGTGCGTCCGTTCTGGTGACTTCATTCAGGCCCCGGTAGTCGACGCAGAACCGGAGTTCTGGTGTGGTTCCGGGGGCGGCTGCTTTGGGGACCAGTACGACCGGGCTGGCCCATGGACTGTCTGAGGGCTCGATGACCCCGAGCGTGAGCATCTTAGCCACTTCCGCCTGGATGCAGGCCCGTACCCGATCAGGTACGCGGTAGGCCCGGTGGCGGATAGGAGGGCTGTCTCCGGTGTCCACATCGTGCACACACCAGGAAGTGACACCTGGGGTGAGGGAGAACAGACTGGCGAACCGTGACAGGAGGGCTTGGCACTCTTGGCGTTGTTCTCTGGTGAGGGTCTCCGAGAGTCGGACCCCATCCACGGAGCCGTCTTGCTCCTGGGTCCGCAGGAGGTCAGGGAGAGGCTCGGAGTCGTCTTCAACCCCATTGTCTGTGGCCATCAGTAGGCTGAGTTCTGTTCGTGCAAAGTGGGGTTTCAGTCTGTTGGTGTGGAGGACTCGGAGGGGGTTCCGGGAGGACTCCATATCGATCAGATAGGTGGCAGGACCCTTGCGCTCGATCACCTTGAAGGGTCCCGTCCATTTGTCTTGGAGAGCGCATGGCTCCGTGGGGGACATGACCCATACCTGTTGTCCCGGCTCGAATTCAATGGATGAGGCGTTCTGGTCATACCATTTTTTCATGTCCTCTTGACTGGCCTCTAGGTTGGCTTTTGCTAGGTCTCTGAACCGCCGGGACTGGTTGCGGAGGGTGAGGAGGTACCGGAAGACATCTGGAGGGTTCTTGGCCGGAGGCATCTCCCAGCCTTCTTTGATCAGGCTGAGCGGCCCCCGCACTGGGTGCCCATAGAGCAGTTCGAATGGGCTGAAGCCTAGGGATTTCTGTGGGACCTCTCGGTAGGCGAAGAGGAGGCACGGCAGCAGCACATCCCACTGGCGACGGAGGGGCTCTTCCAATCCCCCGATCATTCCTTTCGGCGTGCGGTTGAACCGCTCAACAAGTCCGTTCCCTTGGGGGTGATAGGGGGTCGTGAAGCGGTAGGTGACCCCACACTGTTGCCAGAGAGATTTCATGTATTTAGAGATAAAGTTCGTGCCTCTGTCGCTGACGACTTCTCGGGGGAACCCCACACGGGAGAAGATCCCCATCAGGGCCCGGCCGACCACTGGGGCTGTCACGGTCCGGAGAGGAACAGCCTCAGGGTAGCGGGTGGCGTGGTCCACTAGCACCAGAATGAAGCGATGGCCTTGTTTCGTACGTGGGTCCAGGGGTCCCACAATGTCTATTCCGACCCTCTCAAATGGGGTCGTGACTACTGGAAAAGGTTGCAAGGGGGCCTTTAGTTTGTGGCCGCTCTTCCCACTGGCTTGGCACGTGGGGCAAGATCGGCAATGCTGGTGCACATCGTTCCTCATTTTGGGCCAGAAGAAGTGGGTCACTAGGCGACTGTAGGTTTTATCTTGTCCGAGGTGCCCTGCCAGGGGGACATCGTGGGCCAGGTTTAACAGGAAGTCTCTAAAGCAGAGGGGCACTACTAGTACTCGGTTGGCCCCCAGCTCGGCGATTCGTTGCTCGCTGTACAACAGATCATTGTCCCAGTAGACCCAATGAGTTCCGGAGGTATCCCCTGCGCTTTGGGCGAGCGCTTGTTGGCGGAGTCCCTCAAGGGAGGGGCAGGTCTTCTGTTCCTGGCGAAATTGTTCTTGTGTGGGTCCCCCCTCTTGGGCCCACTGGTCAAGGTTAGCGAGGTCGGAAGGTTGAGCCGGTTCGAGGGGGGTGTCATGGTTGGGGGTTTCGGCTGGGGCGACCGGAGGCGGTGGCGCCGGCCATTCTGGTTCTTCCGGGTGATGGTTGGCACGGGCGGCCATGGACCGGGTGGTGACGCACGCCCAGTCCGGGACGCCCAACATCCCCAAGTGTTCTTTTCGCTCCACAGCGGCCCACGGGGAGCTCTCCAGGTCATTCCCGAGGAGGCAGTCCACGGGGGCGTCGTCTCGGACCGTCACCTTCAACATGCCGGAGACCCCTCCCCACTCAAAAGGGACGCAGGCCATCCGACACAGACTTTCCGAGTTGTCGGCTGATCGTACAGGGCAGAGAATGTTCGGTAGATATTGTTCTGGGGTCACCAGGTGACAGCGGACGGCTGTCACACTGGCCCCGGTGTCCCGAAGGGCTTCGGCCCGTTGTCCATTGATGCTCACCCATTGGCTGTACTTCTGGGTGTTAGCGGGTAGGGGGACCCGCGGGACCATGTCTCTTCCCCCTAAGCACGCGAGAGTCATGGCGGCTGGCTCCCACTCTTGATACTCTTGCTCGTCTGTTTCTTGTTCCTCGGAGATCTGTTCTTCCCCTAGTGCTGCGGCGGCCACATGGCGGGGTTTTGGACTCTGATACTGCGGGCAGCTTGGGTCGTTTGCATAGTGGCCGACTCGTTGGCATCGGTGACACGTGACATTTGCTCTGTACCCCGGTCGCGCCGGGGTGCTGCCCCGGTTGGCCGGGGGGGTGGTGCTGGTAACGGGGGCGGCCGGAGTGTTGTCTCTTCCTCGTCCTTGGCCTCCTCCTCCTCCTCTGGATCGGTGGTGACCATTGTTGTTCCTGTTTTGCTCGTAGGACCCATTCCGGCCCACTCTGGTGATCTCCCACCGGTCAGCTTCGGCTGCGAGCTGCCGGGGATCGGTTAACTTGCTGTCGAGGAGGTGTTGGCGTAGTTCAATGAAGCAATTGTTGGACAGATGCTCCCATACCATCAGATTGAACAGCTGCTCGTAGGTCGTGACGTTGTTCCCTTTGATCCAGCCTTCGAAAGCTCGGCTAAAGTACGTTACATAGTCCACCCAAGTTGTACCCGGGATGCGTGTGCAGTCTCGGAACCTCTGACGGTACATCTCGGGCGTGAGGCCATAGCGGGTGAGGAGGGCCGCTTTCATATGGTCGTAGGAGGTCATCTGGTGGTCTGGGAGCTGTAACAGGGTATCGCGGCCCTCATTGAGGAATCTGCCCCATAGGCCGGCTCCCCAATCGTTTCTATCGATCCGGTGCGCAGTCATAGCGATTTCATAGGCCTTAAACCATTGCTGGATGTCGTCCTCTCGAAAATATTCTCGGACAACATCCTTGGGGATGTGTACTTTTTTCTCCGTGGTCCCTGGGGTGTGTGGTCTCTCGGGCACCCCTAACTCTTTATTCTGCTTGCGCAGGTTGATCTCGGCTAGGTTCCGTTCGTGCTCGTACGCTAGTTTCTTTTCCTCGAGCTCCCTTTGTCTCTGTTTCTCCTCTCTTTCTTCTCGGAGACGTAGGTGCTCTAAGTTTATTTTTTGTTCGGCCAACTTGAGTTCTACGTCCATCTTGAGTCGGGCCATTTCTAGCTCGTGTAGTCGGGTTTTTTCTCTTTCTTGGATCTCGTCTGGCGAGAGACCGGTTCTTTGCCCTTCAGGGGCCGTGTTGCTTTTTTTCGCGGTGCTTTGCTCAGGGGCTTCGGTATCCCCGGTCTCTGCCCAAGATTCTAGGGCATGCTTAAAATCGTCCTTGGTGCTTAGTCCGGTGGTAGCGATACCTAGTTCGATGCAGAACTGCTTTAGTTCACGATGGCTGTACTCCTCTAGTTTTTCCATTTGGAACTTCTCAGTTGATCCGCTCTCTTTAGTTGTCATTGTGGTTCGTTGTGGGGTGAGCTACTCTCTGTACGTTATGCGGTGATTCGGATCGCGCCGCTGGCCACCAATGTTAGACGGACCGGGAGGGTCGGCCGAGATTACGGGGAGAGGTCTCCAGGGAGAGCCGTCTCCAACGACTGTACAGACAAGTAACTTCCCCCCCACAGACGGACACCACACAAGATTGAAGGTTAACGAGACTTTATATGCAATTCTTAGGTTACGTTGGTATGATACAAGGAGGTCTGGACTCAGGGGTCCCCTCGATTCGAGTCTTTGGTTGAGGAAAGGGGTAGCGGGACAGTCTTAGTTACCAGTGAGTTCAAAATAGCTCTCAATCCTCGAGCTCGGCGTTCTTGATGATCGGGCCGTGGAGGAGCCAAGCAGGTCCCGAGATGGATGAAGGAAGGACGACGGTCCGCGGCGGAGCCTGCAGGTCCCGGTGAAAGATGACGGTTACAACGGTCCGCGGCCACGCCAGCAGATCCCGACGACGATGAAGAATGAAGGTTACGACGGCTGTGGCAGCGCCAACAGGCAGGACGATGGTGCACAGGACAGAGCTATGGCAGCGCCAGTAGTCCGTCCAGGATGAGTTCCTCTTTGCGTCTCTCGACTCCAAGATACAACTGCCTTCCTGTTCTGGAGCTGCCCCAGTTATAGGGCTGGTGTGCTTTGATGTCCGGACCCTCGCACTTGGAGGTCGGGAGGTCCGGGATGAGGGAGTCCAGACACCCAGCAGGGGGGTGGAGCCAGCGCCCGGGGAGGCGATGGGCGAGCGGCACTTGGTGGGGGAGAGCCATCGACACCTCCTTCTCCCATTGACTTGCCAAGTAGCCCGCTCACCTCCTGGGTGGATGGTGGTGCCGGGATGTCTGAGGCCTGGCCAGGCCCAGGGTTGAGGTCGGCCGGGGGCCAGGCGGCCACGTGGTGAAGTGTCCAAGATGGCGGCCCGGGCTGGGCGCGTGGGCCGGCAGTGGATCGGGCCCACGAGGTCGACATGCTCGAGGGCAGGGGTCCCTGAGGGGACGGAGGACGTGCAATGGTGGTGTGTGGTGCTTGTGTGACCGGGCTCGGGCCTGGTCGAGCCGGGGGAGAGCGGCCCTTCATGTGGCCTGTCCAACAGTGGGATACTGACTATGGTCCTTAATTCACAAATGCAAAAAGAAAATGTGATGGACAGAATGCAGAACAATGTCATACATTCTCCCAAGTACCGTGATCTGGGTCTAAATCCATCATTTCTTTGCTCACCATGCCATTCCAGTTTGGACCCAGCCATATGCAAATCTGTCTTGACCCTGCACACAATGGGAACATTCCAGCCCGAACTGCCAGGCCAGGTCCTCCCTGGACTGGAAACAAGCATCCTAGGACCGGTTTTGGGCTTTCAGCCCTCATCAGCCAGGATAGCTTGACTCCAGTGGCATGGAGAGCACGGCAAAAGAACGATGGATTTAACCCAGATCTCTTGACTAGGGAAGAATGTTTGAATCATTCAGCATTCTGTCCATTATTTGTTGCAGTTACACTTTTAACCCTAAGTGGGATGGGTATGCCCAGACATGGGTCCCTTGCTCACTGTGCCACTGGATTCAAGCTAGCCTGGCTGATGAAGGGTGACATACTCCGAAGAAACCGGTCCCAGGATGCTTGTTTCCGGTCCAGGGAGGACCTGGCATAGCAGTTCAGTCTGGAGTGTGCCCATGAGGCACAGGGGCAAGACTGATTTGCATATGGTTGGGTCCAAACTGGGGTGGCATAGTGGGTGAAAGAACAATGGATTTAACCCAGATCTTCTGACTGGGGAAGAATGTTCGAATCATTCAGCATTCTGTCCATCATTTGTTTGCAGGTACACCTTAACACAAATCGCATGTTCTAGTATGTTAGTAGATCTACAATGCTATTACTAAAGTGCGATAAAATGTTATTCACAAACCTGCAAGCGTAATTCTCCACAGCCATGTCTCCTATCTTTCATATGGGGAGATCCTCACAAATGCAGTAAATGAGGGAGGGACTAGTGGGAGTGATTAGAAAATAGGGCGTACTTACTACAAAATAGGTGGTGTTTAAGGAGATGTAACAAGGTTGAAGGGAGAGTTAAGGAGGCGTTTAAGGTGGGGCGTGTACCCATCCACCAAAGGGTTATCCCATTCCCATTCACAAATCTAAATCCCATTGAAAGCTCCTGCAGCTAAAAATGTCCCAAAAAAGTAGTAAATGTGCACCATGGAGTAAGGCCATCACCATACATTGCCAACCAAGGTCAGTGCAACTTCCTCCCTGAGATATCAATAGCGGTAGGGACTTTACGCTTTAACCCGTGGTCCAGTTTAAATATTTGTTGAAGGATTGTATACAAGAATGTCTACCACAGAGCAATAATGCTGTCTGTAGGTATACCACAAAAAGAATAAGAACACAGTAAGTGAGTGAAGGATGAGTTAGTTTATGTCAACTTGCACAAACAAGGAACCAGTGATCTTGTGAATAGTAGAGCCAGAATGCAGGAGTAGATTAAGCTTAGTGAGTATTTATATATCAACATTCTAAATCCATCATTTCTCATACACAAGCACACTAAAGATGGAAGCAGTGTTTCTCCACAGAACTCCTTTACATTCAAGTCAGATGTAGCTCAAATGCAAAAACAACAGTTGATGGACAGAATGCAGACAATGTCATACATTCACCCCATTACAGTGATCTGGGCCTAAATCCATCGTTTTTTGCTCACCACACCACCCCAGTTCGGACATGGCCTAATGCAAATCGTCCTTGACCCTGTGCCTCATAGGAACAGTCCAGCCCGAACTGCCAAGCCATGTCTTCCCTGGACCGGAAACTAGCATCTTGGGACCGGTTTCTGGCTATCAGCCATCTTCAGCCAGGATAGCTTGACTCCAGTGGCGTGGAGAGCACAGGACTCACGTCTGAGCTACAGATGTAGCTCAAAGGCATACACAATTCTAGTGCAAGTATTTACCGACTCCCAGACAAAATTATATTCTGTTGTGTGGGTAGTTCCTGTCTTTGGTATGTTATGTGATGTTATGCTAGTACCACTTACATAGCGCCATATTACCATCTTTCTCTTAGTACTTGTCTATGGTTTAGCAGCCTAGCACCAGCTATTACATGTCCAAAACCATTCGATCAAAGTTTATCCTGTACAAAAGCCTGATTGAACAAAAAAGTTTTCATTCTCCTCTGAAAGGGAAGTAGGGTGTTTTCCCTTTGCAAACCTTCAGGTAGTCTGTTCCACAACTGAGGTATCAGGACTGAAAAAGCCCGACCGCTCATAGTCGATTTGGCAAAACGTGGGCAGATCAGCAAAGTTGCCTCGGATGAACGGAGACATTCTCCTGGTACATATCACCTTATAAGGCCCTTAATATAGACTGGTACCATCCCATACAGGGTCCTTTGTGTGATACATAAGCTCTTAAACATGGCCATCTGCTTTACTGGAAGCCAGTGCAATTGTTGCTGCATTGCCGCTGCATACGTTCGTCTTGGTAGCTTGTATGTTAATCTTGCGGCATCGCAGCAACTTGTCCGGGAGCCCAATTTATAGTGCATTTCCATAGTCCAGTTGCAGCACAAACAGTGCTGCCACCACAGTTCACACATCGTTGAGAAGGGTAAGAGGGGGACCAGTTTCCGAAGTTGCTTAAGTAAGCCCGTGCAGCTTCCTACCACTGTCGTCACCTGCACAGTCAGTGCCAACTTCTTATCCAACTTGATACCCAAACTCTTCATGATAGGCACAGGTGTCGGTGTGGTACCTAACTCCTGGGGCCAGAAACTATCTGTACAAGGGTTACCATAGGTGACAATTGCTCGTACCTCTGTCTTATCTGGGTACACTTTCAGCAAGTTAACCATCATCCAATTCATCGTAAACCTAAAGATGTTCTGTGCGTTTAACTGCACTTGCTTAGAATTATCAATCTGCAGGATCAACTGCGTGCCATCTGCGTAATTAAACAGTTGGCAGTCCATTTGTGCTAGTGCCGCCACCAAAGGCTGACGATAGATATAAATAGCAGTGGGGACAGAGCCGATCACGGGGGGATCTTTGCGTTCTAATCTGTCACTATTAAATACAGAGAATTCATATAAAGTGCTACTCTGTGAAAAATACGAGAGGGAACCCCAGTACAATTGTTAAATCCTTATGCTGTATTTTGGGAGACAACCTAGCAGCAGAGAGAATGTGTTGAAAAGTCCAAGAAGGCCAATAGCAAGAAAGCCATTTTCTCATCCCATTTATTGTCATCTGGTGCCCTCTTTTGGTCATTTGAGGTAGTTTTGTCAGGCTGATTTATTCCACTGTCTTACTGTTAGTTAATGGCAGGGAGCTATGATGAGAATGGTTTCTATCTGTCAGTGTGCTCACGCATGCAACATGTGCTCAAGAGTTAATGTTTTGTAAACACAAATATGACAATGGCAAAAAATACTGGAAGGACTCCAACTCCGGATTTATAAACCTTATGTGCCATTATTTGTTGGGGTTCGGTGTAAGAGGTTTCTCCACATGCAAATTATTTCCCCCATGGAGAAAAAAACACATTTAGCACACGTAGGAATTTAATCCTCAAGTTCAGTGGTACGCGATGTAGAAACTCACATGATGAAATTGAATTAACACATGTTTTCAGAAGTGCACTTGGAAGCCTGCACTCGGTGAAATCTGTGACTGCTGCAGGTGTGCGGGGTTAACCCAGAAAGCAAATAAGTAAATCTATGCCAAGGCGATGTTGTAAACCTACAGATACAGCTTCACTCAATGGTTTGTGAATCAGGACAGTTTACATTTTATCTGTCAAGTGACACATCCCAGTTGGCAATAACAGAATTCGTGTGAAGGCTATGGAAACAGTGCTCTAACCAGAGTGTCCATTACCATTGTATGTAAAGGGGCTTGGCAAAAAAGCATTTCTGATCCTGCTGTATATTTGCATTAAATGCGGTGCTCTGTATAGTTTGGTAATGTGACTATTTATTGTGATGACTGGTATTGTAGATGCACATGGATTTAGCCCTATTTTTCATTTTGTTTCCACTATTTAGAGACCTACTGTATTTCCTGTAAGCTCGATCCACCAGCATGCCGTTTCCGGCAGGTATCTTACACTACATGGTCCACTCCTCCTTGGACTTGTGAGTGGAGTGACAGTCCGGCACAATAAACATTTGGAAAGCACCCCTACATGCCATGGAATCATTCTGAACTATCATTATGTTCAAAGCCACCTCCTTCCCAAAATTAAGTAACCCAAATGTATTGCAGAGGAAGAGCAACTGCCTGCTAGGCCTGGTCAGAGTTTGCAGAGTTTCGCTATGTGGAACTCCGTGAAGTGACCAAAAGACTCCAAAGCGCTACGCAGTGATCCGCAAGTGGCAGAGTGCATTAGGTCACACCGTTCATGCTGATTTTTAGCACCAGATGTTGGTCTCGCATTGGAAAATCAGCACGAACAGCACTATGCGCAGTGCAAGAGGGCGCTGCTTCTTTCTGATGCTCAAGTAGATATTCTACAAGAGCAGCAGCTTCCTCAACACAAATTGATGGTTTCTCAATACGTACCATTGCAACCTTCCGTGACTGCCCAAGTTGAGAAATCTAGCTGGAAGGTGGTCTAGCTTTTGATCTGCCTCGCTTGCAGTCGGCAATTTAAGGTTTGGCGAGTGCGAGCAAAGTAAAAACTCCACTCTGTGAAGTGAGAACTCCACATGCTCCGCGGAGCGCAGAGTCCGGAAAAATCTGCAAACGGAGCAGAGTTCACCACGCAGGCCTATCGCTTGCAACATCTTTGGTCTGATTCATAGATTTCCATGAGAGGGCGGGTGTTGGCCAACATTTACTTATGCAGATGGCCCACCAGATTAACACAGAATAAAAATGTAAATTTACACACAATTTTTTTACTTCTGTTTTCCATGAAGAAAATATCTTCTGTTGGGGTGAACCCCATCTTTCACACACCAAGGAAAGTTTAGGATGGATCTGCCCACTCTCATCCTGCTAATACTGTACTCCAACCACTTTCATAAGCAGTTTTATGAGTTTCTTAGAGTAGTACTGGCTATGGAAAACTACAAAACATGGTTTTACACCAACGCTTATCCTTTCCCACCCCTGTCCTTGAGCCTATCGAACCCTGAGAAACTAGTGCTCAAAAACGAACACCATCTCACTATGTTAAAGGTACATTATATATATATATATATTTAGATGAAGGCAGCAAGATACGCCGAAATGCATTCGCCGATTCTGGGTGATGCTGGACTGTTACCTCCCTATGTGATGGAATAAAGTTGTCTCCAACGGTTCCCCTGCTGTGGACCTCTTCACTTTGTCTTCGGAAAAGGTGTGGAATTTGGATATTTTTGCGCGGGTTCCAGTAACGCGCAAAGAGGTCCCTGCTTTGTTCAAGTAGGCTCTGGACAATTGGTTTCTGCTTCGGTGGAGGATTGCATCCGGGGTACCGGAATTACCAGAGCTCCCTTGTCAGCCCGTTAAGAGGTACGGCGGTGTTGAGGCCATTCAGCTTCATACTGGGCGAGGTTTGAGTCTCAGCCTTGCCCCTGTCTAAAGCGACCCCGTGACTGCAAGGTAAAGTGGTTGGGGACTGAAGGAGACAACGTGTTTCATGAGCATGGGATAAGGAAGGTTCCCTATCTAGGCAGTGTGTACCCGCTCCACGCAGCACCTTCCAGACAGACACATGGACATTGCATGCTGGGACTGGAAGGCGTAGATCCATTAACGGCCTACCAGGGCTGTTTGTGTTTGGTATACACCTTTAAGGAACGTCACGCTGCACAACCTATCAGGAATAGCTAGATACTTTATCTGGGATACACGTCTCTTCCTGAAACATTTACACCCCTGGCGCTGATGAAGGCAGCAAGATACGCCGAAATGCATTCGCCGATTGTGGGTGATGCAGGACTGTTACTTGCCTGTGTGATGGAATAAAGTTGTCTCCAACGGTTCCCCTGCTGTGGCCTCTTCACTTTGTCTTCAGAAAAGGTGTGGAATTTGAAAATTTGGGCACGGGTTCCAGTAACGCGCAAAGAGGTCCCCGTTTTGTTCAAGTAGGCTCTGGACAACTGGTTTCTGCTTCGGTGGAGGATTGCATCCGGGGTACCGGAATTACCCGAGCTCCCTTGTCAGCCCGTGAAGAGGTGCGGCGGTGTTGAGGCCATTCAGCTTCATGCTGGGCGAGGTTTGAGTCTCAGCTTGCCCCCGTCTAAAGCGACCCCCGTGACTGCAAGGTAAAGTGGTTGGGGACTGGAGGAGACAACGTGTTTCATGAGCATGGGATAAGGAAGGCTCCCTATCTAGGCAGTGTGTACCCGCTCAACGCAGCACCTTCCAGACACACACATGGACATTGCATGCTGGGACTGGTAGGCGTAGATCCATTAACGACCTACCAGGGCTGTTTGTGTTTGGTATACACCTTTAAGGAACGTCACGCTGCACAACCTATCAGGAATAGCTAGATACTTTATCTGGGATACACGTCTCTTCCTGAAACATTTACACCCCTGGCGCTGATGAAGGCAGCAAGATACGCCGAAATGCATTCGCCGATTGTGGGTGATGCAGGACTGTTACTTGCCTGTGTGATGGAATAAAGTTGTCTCCAACGGTTCCCCTGCTGTGGCCTCTTCACTTTGTCTTCGGAAAAGGTGTGGAATTTGAATATTTTGGCACGGGTTCCAGTAATGCGCAAAGAGGTCCCCGTTTTGTTCAAGTAGGCTCTGGACAACTGGTTTCTGCTTCGGTGGAGGATTGCATCCGGGGTACTGGAAATACCAGAGCTCCCTTGTCAGCCCGGGAAGAGGTGCAGTGGTGTTGAGGCCATCCAGCTTCACGCTGGGCGAGGTTTGAGTCTCAGCCTTGCCCCCGTCTAAAGCGACCCCTGTGACTGCAAGGTAAAGCGGTTGGGGACTGGAGGAGACAACGTGTTTCATGAGCATGGAATAAGGAAGGTTCCCTATCTAGGCAGTGTGTACCCGCTCCACGCAGCACCATCCAGACACAAACATGGACATTGCATGCTGGGACTGGTAGGCGTAGATCCATTAACGACCTACCAGGGCTGTTTGCATTTTGTATACACCTTTAAGGAACGGCACGCTGCACAACCTATCAGGAATGGCTAGATACTTTATCTGGGATACACGTCTCTTCCTGAAACATTTACACCCCTGGCGCTGATGAAGGCAGCAAGATGCGCCGAAATGCATTCGCCGATTGTGGGTGATGCAGGACTGTTACTTGCCTGTGTGATGGAATAAAGTTGTCTCCAACGGTTCCCCTGCTGTGGCCTCTTCACTTTGTCTTCGGAAAAGGTGTGGAATTTGGATATTTTGGCGCTGGTTCCAGTAACGCGCAAAGAGGTCCCTGCTTTGTTCAAGTAGGCTCTGGACAACTGGTTTCTGCTTCGGTGGAGGATTGCATCCGGGGTACCGGAATTACCAGAGCTCCCTTGTCAGCCCCGGAAGAGGTGCGGCGGTGTTGAGGCCATTCAGCTTCACGCTGGGCGAGGTTTGAGTCTCAGTCTTGCCCCCGTCTAAAGCGACCCCCGTGACTGCAAGGTAAAGTGTTTGGGGACTGGAGGAGACAACGTGTTTCATGAGCATGGGATAAGGAAGGTTCCCTATCTAGGCAGTGTGTACCCGCTCCACGCAGCACCTTCCAGACACGAACATGGACATTGCATGCTGGGACTGGTAGGCATAGATCCATTAACGATCTACCAGGGCTGTTTGCGTTTGGTATACACCTTTAAGGAACGGCACGCTGCACAACCTATCAGGAATGGCTAGATACTTTATCTGGGATACACGTCTCTTCCTGAAACATTTACACCCCTGGCGCTGATGAAGGCAGCAAGATACTCCGAAATGCATTCGCCGATTGTGGGTGATGCAGAACTGTTGCCTGTGTGATGGAATAAAGTTGTCTCCAACGGTTCCCCTGCTGTGGCCGCGATGGGCACGTGCTTCGCCCCCAGCTACGCAAACCTTTTCGTGGGCTGGTGGGAGAAGCACGTGGCCTGGGCGGGGGACAATGACAGGTGGATGAGCAATATCATCCTGTGGACCCGCTACATCGATGACTTGTTCTTGGTGTGGCGGGGTCCACAGAGTGAGGCTGAGGAATACATTGCTGAACTAAACAGAAATAATTTGAACCTCAGCTTCACAAGCAACATCAGCAAGAGTGAGGTGTTCTACTTGGACCTTCGGGTCTATGTGGAAAATGATTCAATACAAACCACGGTTTATAGAAAACCAACCGCGGGCAATACTATATTGCACTCACGCAGCTATCATCCCCGCAGTGTCATAAATAACATTCCCCTGGGAGAGTTTTTGCGAATAAAACGCAACTGCTCAACTGTACAGGAGTTTGAAAAAGCAAAGGAACAGTCCAAAAGAAGATTCTCACAGAGAGGATATGGGAAAGGGATCTTGGATTGAGCGGAAATGAGAAGCATCCTAGTGGAGAGAAAAGACCTGCTAACTGACAAACCCAGATCCCGAGATTCAAAGATTAGATTGATCACTGATTACTCAGAGAAGTCACCAGAAATCTTTAACATAATGCGGAAAAATTGGAAAATCTTAAAATCAGACTCTGTAATCGGAAAATCTCTATCTGATTATCCTCTCATCACATATAGAAAGGGGAATTCCTTTAAAGATCATCTAGTGAACAGTCACTATGAGAAGAAGAAAAAGAACAAATCGACTGTTTCAGGCTTCTTTCCTTGCATGAAGTGCAAGGCCTGTAGAAACTCGAAAAAAGTCAAGGAATACCCAATTCCAGGAAAGAAAACAAAGAATAAGATAACAAAATTACTAAACTGTAACTCTGACTATACTGTGTACTGCTTGATATGTCCCTGTGGGAAGAAATACATAGGGAGCACAGTGAAACCGACCAAACTAAGGGTCCTTAAACATATGAGGGCAATCACCTCGAAGGATCCAAGCTATCCAGTAGCTCGTCATTTCGAGCAGGCACACAACAGTAACAGTAATCTGTTGACCTATTTCATTCTGGATCAACTAGTCAGAACAGAGAGAGGGGGCAACTGGGTAAAAAAACTGAGAACCCTAGAAACAAGATTCATCATCCAGTTACAGACCAAGACCCCGGGTGGGATGAACAATGAGGAAGAGATGTGGACTCACATCTAAAAAACTTCATCCGGGACCCAGGGGTGTTTTCTTAGAAACCTGGAAAAATAGACCAATATATAATTCTTTAAAAATCATTGATGACTGCCATACCACCCTATATTTGGGAAAAAAAATCATTTTTTGTTCATGGAAAATCACAGGGACAATTCCAAAAAAAGTTGTTTATCCGAATGTATAATATGAATAATGACATGCCCATTCAGGGCTTGATTGTATTTCATTCCTAAAATGTGGATCGTTCCATAATGTGCCATGAAACTGTGAACCTCTCGTGAGAGCTCATAAAGGAACCACAATGAGCCTCATGATTTAAAGGCACTACCCGCACAGGCGCCACAAAATGTAAATATGTAGCACAAGGTACCGTGAATTCTTAAAAGATGTAATTTTGAGAAAGGATTTCAATGTGATACACACTTAACCCACATTTTGAACTACATGATGGTATCGAATGTATTGCAAATGACGTTTATTATTTTCGTTCTAGCCATTATAAGATGGCCGCCGCAGGAGTAATGATGGAATTACAAGTTATGTGCCTTTCTTCTATGTTTATGTATATTCTTTTACAAACACGTGACACATGGTCACCATGGTTTTATTTAAATAATGGTAAAAACAAATGTCAGCTTACACTGACGAAGGCGGCAACGCCGAAACGCGTTTGTGAGTTTGACTTTACCTGCAGAAAGGTTCTGTAATAAAATACCTGGCGAACCCACGCTGTATTGGCTTTGAGTGCTCTTCTTTGGCTGAAATCCCGAGGACTGGGGGATTCTGCGTTGTTAATATATATTTATATATATATATATATATATATATATATATATATATATATATATATTTAACTTTCAACATTATCAATTAAACAAAAAGAGGATACAAAGATTTCCTATTACCTATAGTGCAAGAACATTAAAAGCAGCATTCTTCAAATGTTTCTAAACATTAGGTTTCATCCATACCAGGTCAAAAAAACTCATTAATTTATTAAAAACAATATATTAAACACTGCAACAAAGAAAGAATATTCATTTTTGTTGAATCAGCGTTTTAAAGAAAGGAAAGGTTTTAGGCTATGCATTTATATAATGTGTATAATTCAAGTTCTGGAATGGATATCATGTAAATGTGTATGTATTCTTTAAAGGAGCTGCAATAAAAGACTAATGCAGAATGCTGGCCTCCGATCTTGTAATGAAATCTGCTATTTGAATTTCATAAATGCAGTTTGATTCTGAAAATCCACATGTCCATACAGGGGCGGCTCCTCCACTAGGGCGGAGAAGCGTCGGCCCACTGCTTTCTCGCAGTGTGAGAAGCAGAAACATAAAATGGTGATAACTACCATTTTATGTTTCTGCTTCCCAAACTGAGAGAAAGCAGAAGCATTTTGTTGTGAGCGGGCGGGTGGTCTGGGTTGTCCTGCGAGCATGGCTGGGCAGGGGAGGAGTGGTGTCAGGTGCTCACCGCTGAGTGCGCATGACTGGTTCGGTCGGCCCTTTGGGAGGAGAAAATACTGCAGCAGGTAAAAATTAATCTCTTTGTATACAAAAACATCTGTGAATCAGACGTCTTGGTTTTGTCAAACTTGTGTTTTTTCCCTCTACAGTCACAGAATGTTCCAGTTCTCCAGCTCTAACATTACCTACTGGCCTTCTTAGAAATAATGTATTTTTTGGGGGGGATGGGAGCGGTGGGCTCTCTCCAAACACAGCAACCAAATAAAAAATAATTTCTGTGCATGTTACCCCACAACTCACTGTATATTCCAATTTATGACATATATCTGTTATCCAAGAGTCTCGAACATGTTCACAGTGTATTTAATGCAGAAAACGCTCTAGACTAATATTTGGGGAGGGGCAGTTTGGAGAGAGGGGGTGGGGGTGACTGAAGAAAAACCCAACCACTGTCTCGTTTATAAAGCCCTTTGGAAGAGGAATATACTGTTACTGCAAAATTTCATCCCCAGCCATTTGTCAAAACTAATTAAAATTGACCTGTCTGCATCAACAATAGTCCCAGGTGGTGCTGGAATTAGAGGTGCTGGGTGTGCTGCATCACCGACAAATATCCTTGATGGAGTTTTGAAGGAAAAATAAAAATAAAGATGTCTGTATTAATTATTCGTGGAACATTTACTCTGCTTTTAAATACAAACTGTCTCAAGTCATGCAAGTTTGTGTGAGAGAGTGCTCAAGAGAGCTGGGTTTGCTATTCCTTTCTCTGGCTTCATGTTTTATTGTTTTGTAATTTTAACTATGGCAGTCTACTGGGTACAGGTCAAAGAAAGAGACAATGGTATTCCAAATATTTTCTCATATATTTATATACTAATATCTAATAATCTAATATGCTGTTTTTGTAGCGCGCTCAATTACTACCGGAGTATCCTGGCGCGGAAGACCGCTGGGGAACCCGTCCTGGCTTTCCCTGTGAGATGGTCCCTTTCTGGGTATCTCCAAGGTGAAACCAGGCATCCCCGGCGTCTGTGGGGGGCCGTTGTAGAGATGAGGCAAGCTTAATGCCCAGAGTTGCCGAGTGTGATCCCTGGTTAGAGTAGGCACCGAGGTGAGAATTATCGAGTACGTTGACCTTGGTCCACGACCCTGCCGCGTCGGGAATTGAACCCTGGTCCCGGGCCGTTCTCTGCTTCCGGGTCTGCCGCCTCTAACCAGTGAGCCACACCACTCCACTATACTAGCAGCCCGTCCCGACGTTGTCCGGGTATGAGTTGCTGCCGGCCAGTAGTATATTGTTTTGTAGGATTTCGTTTTGATAGCATTTCTTATCTGTGACGGGCCTGTGAAACGCTCCGATTCACAGTGCACTGCTGATGCACTTATGAGTGCGCGCTCAGTAGTGTGTGAACTCGAGTTTCCCTACTTTATTTTTCCTTGCAATATTATATAACGCGAACTCGACAACATGGCATGAGCACAATTTACATTACAGAATAACACATTCATTTGTGGTAGGCACGGGGAGACAAAGCGATTTGCCTGGAATCACAGGATGTTGAGCTGATGCCGAGATTCGAACGTAGCTCCCCAGCTCTAAAGTTCGCAATTCTAGAACTTGTGGCGGGAGGTGTGTCTAAAAGTGTAGGTCGCGGTCCTGGCCATCAATGAGAGAGACCTGTGCATTTTTCAAATGGGTGGTGCAGAAATATGAGTATGTTGCTGGAGATGTGGGCCGCCGTGCCACCAATGTACTTACCTGGGGAGGGTAAACACCAATTATTCCGCAACTTTCTTTCCGCATACCATCACTCCGCATACTTTCATTACAAAAGTACCATGACTTCGCAATGCCATTATAACGCATGGCATTACATTTTATATGCTTTTACCACGCATACATTTACAACGAAATTCGTTGTAAATGCATGAATGGTAAAAGCATGTTTTTGTTTTAATGTTTGGATAAGGTAAGTATGGGTATAGGGGTATATGTTTTAGGGTACTGAGGTATATGTTTTGGGGTGTTTGGGTATTTTAAGGGTTTAGATATAGCTTTGGGTTATGGGGTACAGGGGTAGTTTTAGGGTTTAGGGATAGGTATGGGTTTTGGGGTACAGGGGTATTTTTAGGGTTCAGGCTAGGTTTAGGGTTTGGGGTATAGGGGTATTTTTAGGGTTTAGGGGTAGGTTTGGGGGTACAGGGGTATTTTTAGGGTTCAGGGCTAGGTTTGGGTTTTGGGGTACAGGGTTATTTTTATGGTTCAGGGCTAGGTTTGGGTTTTGGGGTACAGGGGTATTTTAGGGTTCAGGGTCGGTTTGGGTTTTGGGGTACAAGGTTATTTTTAGGGTTCAGGGCTAGGTTTGGGTTTTGGGGTACAGGGTAAATTTATAGGGTTAAAATGGGTTAGTGTTTAAAGGTGTTGGGGTATTTTAAGGAGTAAGGGTCGGTTATGATTATGGGGTGCAGGGGTATTTAAAGGGAGCAGGGTGAGATTAGCACACGATATGAGACATAGCATGAAGGACGGAACGTACCACACACCCCCAGCATTTATCACGCCCCCAGCACACGCCCACAGCACAACGCAGACACGCCCACAAGGGACTACTTTGCTGGCACGGTTCTTTTACCTTTTAAATGTATATGGTGGGCGTCTGCATAGCCTATGTCCTTCTGCTGCAACTGCCCTTTCCAACGCTGTATTGGGTGTTGTGATTGGAGCTGTGGTTCCAGAGATTACCCGCCTCAAATGTTTGGGCTCTCTCTTTATTATATTAGTATGGATTAAGATGTGCTTGCTTTACAAAGTAAAGAGAAAATATCTCAAATTATATATTGTCGGCTTGGAAAGTACAATCAGAGCTCTTACGTCTGGTGAGGTCAATGGCCTGCATCACGACTCTGGAAATGGTTTCAGGACCATTGAGAGTTCCCTTTTTTAGTAGCCTTCAAGGTTCAGGATTCGAGCAAAATTCCGCCATTGGCCACTTCAATGACTTTTACATGAGCAGGTAACCAGAGAGATACTTCGAGTCCAATGAACAGAGGGTCCGTTCTGGCCCCCCTATAGTTTATCAGCATCCCGAGTTGCTAAACTCATCCCTTGAAAGAAGTGGGTTTGGGAGTCCCCAGTAATCATTTCCTTCCTTCTGGGGATTGTGCGTGGAATTAACTCTTGTTGTTTTTGGTCCCCCATCTCCACCAGACCTGTCACCACATCATTTGCCTTTCCCGTGGAGCATTTGTGAGGCAAGCGGAAGTCTTGCATCACCATAATCCATGTCTCCTCAAGACCTCAATTCATCTCAGAATCTCCAGTGGGACCCAAAAACTACAAGATCTGAAGCTTTGTGATCCACGCCTCACTCTCCAAATGCTCCACGCTCATCTCAAGACAGCCACCCAATAGGTGGGCACAGGATTCAAATCTTTAGGACCTCTGGAAAGTCTCATTTTCACCTCGAATGTCTTCACTAAAAGCTGGTCTTTAAAATCCTCCAGTGTCCAGTCCCTCAGGGTGGACGTGATTAGAGCCTTATGTCTTGTGAGCCACTTTTCAGCGTCTGTATTTTAGTCACAATCCTCAGCATGGGGCTCGTGTTGGGCAGAAGACTTCCGAGTGAAAAAGCCCCCCTTGCTCTTTGAAGGACAGAGTTAGCTTTCTTTATGTGGCAATAACACTCTTCCAGCTTCTGTAACAGCCTGAATCAGATCATCAGTGGTTGGCAAAGATGTGCCATTTCCCTCCTCTGGTGGTCTCCCTTGCCTCCTCTTCTCGGGTCTTTAATTTCTGATCACCTCAGAGGTGCTACATGGCTCCATACCGAGGAGCTTCCATCCCAGTATCCGGTTGTACAGAGGGGTCTTTACCAGCTTCCAAAAACACTGACACAGTCCCACAGTTCAGTGGACTGGCTGATCCTGCTGAGACGGTGTACAGGCGCAACTCCACCTTACCTAGTTTGTGAGCAGCCATCATGCGCGCAACCGGACTCCAGTCCGGCCGGAAACACACCTCGACCCCAGAGCCGCACTCAGAGTAACACAGGGTGTCACACAGAGTCACGTCCACCCCACCGACAGTAAGCCCACCACTGATTCCTAAGCACAGTGAGTGGATCCATAGCAGGGACTTTACAGGATCTCACAGAGACGCGGTCACAGGTTACAAATGTAGTATTCACCTCATATTTATGCATACATTAACTACATGACAAATCAGGCCATTTAAATTGAGATTAGGCACAGCGCTTATCAGTGCTATATTATGTTTTGTTTTGCATTATGTTTATATAGTGCCTTATACCCACAGCTGATTAGCAGATATATAACATACATGGTTGGAAGCGACATTGCAGTGCAAACCATGGGCAAAGTGCTTTCGGTGTTGCAAGCCCACCATCTTTGAGGTGGGGTAGGTTGCAGTTCTTGGCTGTGTATGGTCCTGAGCCATTTGATGTCCATACCTTTCTTAAATGGGTGACTGTATGCAAGTTGCTTGTTATTGGAAGAGGTGTGGCGCCGCGGCCAGGGCGCCTGACTCCAGAATCTGGGGATCACGGTTCGATCCCCGGCACCGGTGGCAGATTAGCCCAGCACCATGCGACTCTGGGCAATAGCTTGCTTAATCTTCCCGAAGGCCCCCAGCGCCTAGAGACCCTAACGGGTGATTGTGCGCTTTACAAATGTGGGTTATTATTATTATTATAATTGGAATGTTAAGGTTGAAGGTCCTGTCAACCTTCCTCACTAGGGGCCAGATGTATCAAGGCTTTTGCGACTCGCAAAGGCCGAAATTCGCAGAATTTCGGCTTTTGCGACTCGCAAACGGCCGATTTGCGATTTTTCATATGTATCAAAAAAATCGCAATTTAAGGAATCGCAATTATTTGCGATTCCTTATTTTGCCATAACATTTAAGGAATCGCAATTTTTGCGATTCCTTAAATGATATGTATGACACATTTTTGGTTTGCGAATTTGTGTTAAGAAATCGCAATTTGCCACCAACTTGTAGTTGGTGGTAATTTGCGATTACTTTTGAAAATGCCCTAATTGGCATTTGTGAGGGTGGTATGTGACACACATACATAACCATAGGGCATGTATGTGTGCCACATGCACACACATGTAGATTTCAGGGGTGCAGCAGGGTGTCTTTGAGACACCCCTGCACCCTTGAAATAATTCTCAAATTGCGAGTAGCAAATTGCGAATTCGCAATTTGAGAATTATTGCACTATCATTCCTATGGGCCTCCTGGCCCATAGGAATGCATTGGAAATTATTCTTTATTTGCGAATTCGCAAATAAAGAATAATAAGAAATCGCAAAAAAATAGCGATTTTGTACATACATACCGTTTTGCAAATTCTAAATAGCGATTTGCAAAAAATCGCTATTTAGGATTCACAAAACGGTATCTTGATACATCTGGCCCTAGGTTTTTTAGAGAGCCCATAACTTTGGCTAGGAATGCACTTTTTTCTCTCTCGTTCCAGGCCACTTTATCTAATGCTGCTAACCCTTAAAATAAGCGATATTGTTTCCAAGATAGATAAAGCATCTTTAGGTGTCCTGCCTACTAGGAATTCTAAAAACCTATAACTTGAGCTAGGAAATTGCTTGGTGGCAGGAGTGTTAGTTGGATGATTGTGCTGGGGGTTGCAAATTATGTCTGCCCTGGGAGAAAGGAGCCATTTGCTCACCTTCTGCAATTGTATTGCATTGTATCATTTATATAGGCAATTCATAACCCAGATGAGGCCACTAAGCAGTGGCAGCTGGCACAGCTCACAGATGGCGGGGTGGGCGAGGGTGGGGTGTGGGGCGTGTTCATGCAGGCACAATAGTACATTTTATTATAAAATACACTTACCTTGACGCCGGTCCTGCCTCTCTGCTCCTGCCCTCCTCTGGACTCCAGGAAACACAGCCAGGCTCATCTGACAAATCACAACACTGCAATGCTGTGTTGTGATTGGTAAGCACCCAGGCTCCCATGACCAATCACACAGCTGCAATACAGCGTTGTGAATGGTCTGAGTGCCGTAGTTTGGCCCTGAGTCAGGGACTGGGGGCATGGGCATGTTCTCCCTACAATCTGTAATGCAGACTGCATGGAAAAGAGGGAAAGTGCGCATGACTGTTTCAAGCTGCCCGAGAGGGCTGACCAAACAGCTATTGCACACTTAGGAGTGTTCTACCACTCCTCCCCTGCTCTGTAGCCCCGCCCAACACGCAAAGCTGGAGGACAAAATAAAATTATATTAACATTACTTTATTATCATTTTATTTTTTCCTTTTTTCACTGCTTCAAAGCAGTGGGAGGACGTTCCTCTGCCTAGCGGAGGATCTGCCACTGCCACAAAGTGCTTCAATTTGCAATTTGCATCAGTTTCTGTTTTTCTTTTGGAATGCCTGGTAAATAGACTGTTTAATTAAGGTTAGGCTCTATGGGAGTTGTTGTTGAGGTGCATGAGGTTCCGAGGCATGATCTAAACATGGTGCAGCAAATGTCGCTGTGCATAAGAATGAGGTGTAGCGGAGTGTGTGAGAATATACGCCGTCATGCATACAAGCCTGCCAAGGAGTGGTCAATATCCTAAAATGGCAACAGTTATATAGTGCAGAACATATGGATAGGTCGAGTCTTCCGGAAAGAATGTCATGTGGAGTTCACCTGAAGCAACATGTGCACAACTCACGGAGGCATTTTAAAACAACAAGGAATATGCCCGGCCGGGAACACCGAGATGTGATCGAAGAGCATCCATTGGAGGCACTGCTAAGAAGCTAGGGTATGTGGGAATATAACGTTTCAGTAAATAGACTTAAGAGTACATTCCTAAGCATTGGCCATCCAAGAACTTTGGCCTTGGCATTTGGACTTCCTAGCATAATCAAATTGCCGGGCTGCTTTGAGGGTGTTTGCATTGTTTCAGGCTAACTCTTGATTCTGGCTGATTTGTTGGCATCTGCTGACCCTCACCATTGATCAGATATCAGCCTCAACATGTTTTACATCCTCATTTCAAGGTTGAATTCTGAACTTTGCTGACTGGTAACTATATATATATTTTTTTATTCATTTACTTGAGTTTTATATAGCGCTGACTAGACCCGGAGGTATCAGAGCGCTTTGCATGAGTAACCACAGCAGCACAATAAATTACATAAAGTTGCAAATTTAAAAAAAATTACACATTTAAAAAATGGGGGGTAGGGAAATGAAAATACTCGAGGAAGGCAAAAACGAAAGCGCTGGGTGAGGTAACGAAAAGCAGTGGGATAGTTGTAAAAGCGGCAGAGAGTAAGAGACCAGAAGAATCTAAGGGGCAGGGGTGGGAAAAGGGGGGAAAGAGAAAGGAGAAGTAAAACCGAGAAGGACAGGAAAGTGAGACAAAACGAGAGAGGGAAGCAGATAGTAACGAGTAAGAGGGGTGTGTCAGAGGCAACAGGAGAGACAATAGAAAGGTAGCTAGGACAGAGGGAGAGGTCAGAGATCGCTAAAATGGCAGATCAGGGGAAATGTAGAAGAAGAAGCAGTCATAAAAAGAAAATGGCGGGGAGCACAAAGGTCCAAGTCCGAAAGTCCAGGAAGAGGGCTGTCATGCCAGCAAGTCCGGAGGGGGAAAGGCAGTCTGCCCCAAAGTCACAGCCTCATCGTCCATGAGCAGCTGGGGCAGAGGAGTCCAATCCGGAGACCAGGGATCAGGGAAGAAAAACCACAGGCGCCAAGGCAGCTGTTCGCAAAACTGGAGGCAGCAAAGTCAAAAACGAAGTTAAAGGAAAGCAGGAGGGGTCGTCTCACCAGGAGTGATAGTAGAAAGATGGGCTCAAGCGTAGTCGCGGACTGCAGTGCAACTTCCAAACCTCCGCTGTGACTCAAATCGGCCCCGAAGTCTAGCAAGGAGGCGAAGCAGTAGCAAAGTTAAAAGAATCAGAGGTGGCGCATCTCCGATAAGGTTTAGGTATGAGGGGCTCAGAGCAGCCTCGGAGAGCGGCGCCGGCACCCTCTCACCTCTGCCATGTGTTTCCAAGTCCTGTAAAGGGGCAAAGCAGGTGGGCTGTCTGAAGAGAAAGGCAGCAGCAATCGGGCCCTGAGACAGGACGGGGAGTCTCCGCCTGGCTCTTCAGCAATCCTCCAGAGAGACCAGCGAGGCATCGGGCATCAGCTACGAGGCGAAGGGGTCCGTCCAGCTCTTCAAACCGGGAGATGAAGAGGATAAGGCGGGGGGAAGACAGACTAGCAGCGGAGTAAGGAGGAGAGCAATGCCCTATGCCCGGCTGGGTAGGTGTTGGCCGCCGGCGAGATACCTGGACCAGATACCCCCATAGCCGAGCAGAGCGGCTCCACCGGACATCGGCCATGCTGGCTCTGGAACTCCTTGGGAAAAAGCCTCAAGCTCCAACTCCGATGAGTATCTCGTGCTCACAAGCGCTGGAATGGAGCATCGAGGAGCATCAAGGACCCAGGGGAGTAGTTTTGTCCCCGGAGGTGGTGGGAAACCGGCGAATATAGCTAAGAAAGGCTGTGTCTGGCCAAGCAGACTGTGTGCTAGAGTCCCTTCTATCACATCTCTGAAGAACATCTGCACTATGATGTTTCTAACATGAAGTCATTGTCATAATTTAATGAGCCAATTGCTCCTGCTATCGCCAAAGAGTGTGCTGAGGCTTTCCTTCCTTACTTCTTGACTACCACTAATTGCTTTCTTCGAAATGGTGTTGTACTGGACTGTCTCAAGCTGAGCAAGTGAAACTTGTCTCTAAGAAACCTAACCTTGATGTTGGAAACTACCGCCCATCTTGGTCTTTCCTTTCTCACTTAGGATTCCAATTAATTACTCATATCCAGGCAAATGATCTTCTCGGTATGTTACACTCTGGTTACCAGGCCTAATCGCTAGGGAACCTGCACCATTAATGGTAATAAATATCCTCTACCTCGCCTTTCCATTCTAGTGAATTTGACAGTGACCATTGATGTGTTAGAAATCACATTCTCTTTTTCATGCTGGAAAACAGAATGGGCAGAAATGACCCATCCTCAAGGGGTTCCATTTCTTTCTTTCAGATTGGTCCCCCCAAGTAAAAATAAACAATGACATTTCTCATCTCCTTTTCTCTTATCATATGTGGTGTCCAACAGGGTTAGATTATTTTCTAATCTCTAATTTGACCCTGTGGGTGAATTATTTGTATATTTTGGCATGTAGTTTGATCGTTTGATCAGTACGCTTGAGTCTACCTTACATTGAGCTCTCTTAACTCCATCTCAAATAGCAAATCTTCCCTGCAATGCATCCATAAATGGAAGAAACCAAAACATTTTTATTGCAATGCCATAAATACGTATGGGCTTATTTACAAGCACCTTGCTTCACTTTCGCTTCACTTTTCCATTGTTAAAAGTGACGCAAAAGTGGTGCAAGGAGCTTGTAAATCTGCCCCTGACTTTCTTCTCCTTCCCCCAGATCGGTAACCCTGCCAACAGACAACATCGGCTTGAAACCATCCAGAACAATTAAATTACTTCGAAACTTGTCATTACCCCAAAATCATTGGTTTGCTTCTTGAAGAAAATCTTTTCATCAAGGGGCACATCCAAGTCATATCTAGGTTTTCAAAATTCTTTCTTTAGAAGGTCATACATTTAATGCATACAGGTTTCCAATAGTATCTGAAAGTAGCAGTTAAGGTCATGTAGACTTCGTGATTTGACCATAGATAAGCCCCCTTAAGCCAGCCTCCTTAAAATCAGACTTGCTCCAGTAACAATAAACAGCTCCCAATCGAGGCTTGATGAGCCACTGGAACTGTAAGCCGCCTGTGCAAAGCTTTAGACATCTCTACTCCAAGATATCGCTAGATATTCATGTAAATTATATTGCAAATGCAAAAGCTCTCTCTCTCCACTCCTCTTGTCAAGAAGAACACAACACTTCACAGCTTCTTTTTGGAATAACCATGTGGAATCTGGAGTGCTCAAGGTGGGAAAGCCCCTTGTTTGTAATCTACAAATCAAACCTAATGTACTTAAGCCTGAGGAACAGTTTCCTCTGGCTGCACGCCCTTGTGGTTTCTAATCTCTCTTTTATGCTTATATCCTTTCATATTACCAACCTCCATTTCTTGAAAATGGATTCCACACTATTGTACAAGTTTTGGTCAACCTTTGCTCAAGTTTTGTTTGTTTCTACTGACCTTTTTAAAAACAATCTTATAGGAAATTGGGTTACCGGTTGTCACTTCCAATACATCTAAAAGTTAAAATTGCATGTCCACATTTTTTAAAACACTGCGTTCTGCCCTTTTGGCTCATTTAGGGTCTACCCTAGGGTAGACATATGTGTTAAAAAGAAAGGTTTAGGCCTGGCAAAAGGTCTATTTTAGGAGTTTGTAATGGCAGGCCAAGGCATGTTTAAAGGGCTACTTAAGTGGGTGGCTTAATAAGTGCTGCAGACCGACCTAGTTTTTAATTTACAGACCCTGGGTACATGTAGCACCACATTACTAGGAACTTACAATTAAATTAAATGTGCCAATTGGATGAAAGCCAGTTTCACCATGTTTATAGGAGATAGCACAAGCACTAGGTTCAGAAAACAAGAGCGTGAAGGCAAACATTTTGAGGATGAACCTACAAAAAAGGCCATGTCCAACTAATCTTATGCATTTTTTATGCTGATTCTGTCTCCCTTGTCAATTCCTCCGAAAGCAGTGTTTGAACTGTCTATAGCAAGTTTTACTAAACTACAACTGCTAAGAATGTAGAAGTGAGTTCCTTTTTTCACAATAGTCATTCCTCTCTGTTTGGCTGACTATCCTTGCTATTGTTGGAATGACTACTTACCTCTTACCTCCTACCTTAATACCTACTTTTGCTCCCTAGCTTCCTCTGTGCTGCTCTCGGTTTCCCATGAAGACCCGGACCCACATTCTGCAGCCCCCAATCTGAATATATTCGCTCTCTTTATTCGACTGATTCTGTGTCAACGTGTGTGTCTTATTACTCCTTTAGCAGAGAATTGAAACTTTTCCATGTTCTTCATTAGTAGCCATTGCTTCTGTATTCCCCACCTCACATCATCTAACAGCTCATTATTTCTTTTGTTTATTTACTTGCCAGCTATGGCATCCACAAACGTGATCAAATAGTTAAATTTTTACATCTTGTAAAGCGCCTCGAGTGCAGTTTGTGCTTTATAAGACAATATAAATGAGCAAGAGGTAAAAGCTATGGAGACACCAACTGGGGGAGAAGCAAAGTTCAGTGAGCGAGTGGAAGCACTGGGCAGAGAGGAAGTGAGAGCAGAATTGGTCAGAGACAGTGAGTGAGTTAGAAGCCCTGCAGAGACAGTGAGTGAAAGAGAAGCACTGTGCAGAGGGTAAGTGTGATAACTGGCAGAGACACTACAGAAAATAAATGGGCAAGAAGCACTGCATAGTGAGTTAGCAATTAAGAACTAGGGAGACGGATGGAGAGTTAATGCGACTGTGTAAATGAGAGAGCATTGTGCAGACAGCAAGGGAGAGACTCACACTGTGCAAGAGGTGTGTGGTTATATGTAACCCTGGGCGAAGAACTACGCTCCGTTTGCGGAGTTTCGGCAACTCCGCGTTCCGCGGAGAACGCGTAGCTGTCGATTACTCCGCGATCCGGTGCGTAGCGTAGTTCTCACGCGCTGAATAACATTATCGCGTGCGCGGCAATGGCTTACCTTGGTTCTGCGTTCGCTTTTTCCCGGTCGCGTGTGCCACCATGTTTGTAAACCCTCCCGCACAATTCCGTGCGACTGTGCGAACGCGATAACATCATTTGGATGCGCGATAGCGTCATAAGGACGCGCGAGGATGCTTGTTGGTAAGATCGAGTTGCCGAACACGCAGAAACTGCAATCTTGCACAGAATAACTCGCGAGCATGTTAAAACCATAATAAATTACCATTTTGGTTAGCAAAAAAGTGAAAAACCCCTTAAAGTTGTACCTTTGGCTGTATTTTTTGGGGGGAAGGAGTCCTCTTTTTGTTTCTACTCTTTTTTTGAAGAGTAAGGCGGAAGGGCCCTTGAGTTTACAACTTCCTGTTCGTGTCCACCAGGCTCCTCCGAGTGCTTTGTCCATGTGGTGCTCACTTTCATTTGGATTTTGATCTGGAAGGATCACTTTCTGTGTGTGTTGGCTGCATTACTGCTTTTTCTTGGATTTATTGGGGACTTTTGGATTTGGAATTCTCTTTTTCAAGTAAGTTTTCAAGTAAGTTTGAGTAATGTATGAGTGAGTATGATGTAGACTTGTGTTTGTTTGATTTGAGATTTTTTTTAACTACAGTATTCAATCCTGGATTTAAATTATTGATGGGGGCCTGTACTTTTATGAGGTCCCAACTTGTATTTCTTTTTAAATTTCATCCAGGCTACATAGAGAGGTACCCATGGGTCCAATCATGTTTCTGTGGTCTGTGTTTAAATTTTTATACCAGTTTGTAAACAAACATCATGGATGGCATTGGATTATGGTCATTATGCAATAGCAATGTCTGTTGTGGAATTTCTGTTTGTGTAATTTAAATGTTTTTATTTTTTTTAAGCCAATAGCTGACCCTAGTACTCCATGTAGTTAGTGTGTAGGCATGCTTGAGTTCATTGTATTAACTTTCTGTGGTTGGCCTGGCCATGTGTTGGCGGCCATTTTATGTTTCCAGCCACTTTGCTCTTGCCATAGGCCTCCAACCTTGTGGCCTACTCTGCCAGTAGGCCAGAGGTACTACTCATAGGGTCATGAAAGTTAATCAACTGTTTTTGTGGCGTACCCTTAATTAGAAAATCATGGATGGCTTGGATTGATTTAGAAAATCTTATTTTTATGTGTGGGGTATTTCAGGTTTTGGGTGTGTTTAACTAATCTGTGAATTTCTGCCATTAGGTAACCCTACAGCTTGGGTAGTTTTGGTAACTTCGCACAGTGTGAGAACGTGACCTTACATTTTTTGTCTTGTTTGCGCGCTCAATGTTCGTGCTCGGGAACTCGATAACGACGTTTGTACAATTTGCGCTGCCGAACACGCCGAATTTGCAATCTCGCGAACAATATGTCCCGAGTTGCATAAAAGTTTCTCGAAAATGTTTAATGTGTTTCTTGTGCTACAAAAAGTCCTCATTTATGTGTCATTTGGTTGTAGTTTTCTCTTATTGGAGCATGGACCACTTCCAGTTTCTGTCCTCTATGTAATGATTTCTTGTTTATGGGTGGGGGTGACCAATTTGGGCGGTGGTGTGTCCATTTTGTGAAGCTAAGCATTGTCCCTTTGCCATAGGCATTTATTGTCTGTCTTCTCTTTCTTTTCAATTTGTTGTTGTGGGTGGCCAGGCCATGTGGTAGGGGTCATTTTGTGTGTACTTCCTTTGTGATGATTTTGCCATGTTGTTGTTGGTGGCCAGGCCATGTGGTGGCGGCCATTTTGTGTATGCTTCCTTTGTGATTTTGCCATGTTGTTGTGGGTGGCCAGGCCATGTGGTGGCGGCCATTTTGTGTGTACTTCCTTTGTGATGATTTTGCCATGTTGTTGTTGGTGGCCAGGCCATGTGGTGGCGGCCATTTTGTGTATGCTTCCTTTGTGACTGATTTTGCCATGTTGTTGTTGGTGGCCAGGCCATGTGGTGGAGGCCATTTTGTGTATACATCCTTTGTGATTTTTCCATGTTGTTGTTGGTGGCCAGGCCCTATGGTGGTGGCCATTTTGTGTGTCCTTCCTTTGTGCTTTTGCCATAGGCATCCAAGGTTTTTGACTATTCTGGCAGTAGGGCAGAGGTACTACTACTCATAGCCATAGGTGTATTAAAGTTAATCAACTCTTTTTGTGGTGTATCTTTAATTTGTACATCGTGTATGGCTTTGGATTGCTTCAAATTTTTTTTTATGTGGGTACTTTTCAGCTTTTGGGTGTGTGTAACTAATATGGCACTCCCTTCTAGTAGGTAACCTTAGGAATACAGCTCGCGTACTTTTGGTAACGTCGCACAGTGTGGACACGCAACATTACATTTTTTGTCTTGTTCGCGCGCTCAATGTACTTGCTCGGGAACGCGATAACGACGTTTCATTCAATTCGCGCTGCCGAACACGCCGATTTTGCAATCTCGCGAACAATATGTCCCGAGTTTGCTTAAAAGTTTCTTGAAAATGTTGAATGTGTTTCTTGTGCACCCAAAAAAACTGAAGTTGTCATTTGGTTGTAGTTTTTGGAGCATGGAACAATTCCTGTGTCTGTCTTCTGGTTTCTAGGTGGGCTGACCACATGGGCAGCGGTGCAGCTACTTTGTGAAGCAAAGCAAAGCATTGTCCCTTTCCCATAGGCATTTATTGTCTGTCTTCTCTTTTCTCTTTCTTTTCATGTTGCTGTGGGTGGCCACTGGCCAGGCCATGTGGTGGCGGCCATTTTGTAGGTACTTCCTTTGTGCATTTATCATTGGCCTCCCAGCTTTTGGTCTGATCTGACAGTAGGCCAGAGTCCAAGAGGTAGTAGTTAGCGGGGGTGCTTTATGTAGCTGTTTCTATTCGGTATATTCAATTAACATCATTAGGGCGTGTGTGTATGGCACTGCATTCCCAAATGTGTTGTCTGGGCAGGGGTGTAGGTAACTTTTTGTGTGTGTAATAATTTTATGCCTTTGTATGTGTTTTTGCGGTGTAGCTTTACAACCTCTTAGCCATGGGGTATTTTTATTCCTTGCATTAACCTGTCATGTGTAGCAGGCATCCTCCTTTTTCTGTCCATATTGGTATATATATAGGCCTGCTTGACTTTATTGGTTCTTTCTGGACTTCATGTGGCTGGGACTGGGAGCTGTGGTGCTGGTAGTATTAGTCTTCTGTTTTGTCTTTTATACATTGGCCTGTGTGTCTTTCAATTGTTCATGTTGGCTTACTGCTTGTTTGACTGATGTTGTTCTGCCTTCTTTGCTTGTAGGTGCACAAAAAAAGACTGAGGAGGTGCTGGTTGTTTTCATCCATCGCCCGTTCTACTGCCAGACGGACGTCCTTCAGTTGTACGCCACGTGTGGTGTGTGACTCATCTGACCAGACATCTCTACAATTTGTGCTACTGAGTGCTGCTGTGTGCTGACATCAGAAGAAGATGGGCCCTAAGAAAGCAGGTACCAGGTCCTCCACCACCAAGAAAGTTGCTGAGAAGAAGGAACAGAAGAAGGAAGTGTCACTTAAGTCTGGTATGGACCCCAAAACCTTTTTTGGGCCCCCAAAAGGTATGCCTGCAGCAGCGGTGTCTGGGGTGCAAGCTGGGGCAGCACATCCGCATTATTGGGGGCAAGCCACCAACCCAGGGCCAAGCACATGAGGGTCGAAGAGGTAGCCAGCCTAATGTTAGAAAGCAGTGATACTGAGCCTGAACTAAACTTATCGCTGTCTCAAAGTAGTACACAATCCACGCAAGATGGAAGTGCTCAACAACCACCGCCAGCAGTAGATGTTCAACAACCACAACCACCGCCCGCAATAGGAGTTGTTCAACCACAACCACTTCCCGCAATAGTTGTTGAACAACCACAACCACCGCCCGCAATTGGAGTTGTTCAACAACAACAACAACCAAATCCCACAATAGTAGTTGTTGAAGAACCACAGCCCGCAATAGTACTTCCTCAAGAACAACAACCACCATCTCCGCACGCAATAGTAGTAGTTGTTCCTCCCGAAGTCGGGGCAGTTCAGGAAGTAGAGCCTCATTCCGAGCAAGAAGAAGAGGAAGCCACTTCTGGAGGTGATCTATTGTCTTTCAATTCACCAAGGGAAAGGAGGGTTAGTGGCAGTGCATCGAGTTCTTCGCCAAGCATCCCTTCCGATGACCTTGATAAGGATTGGCAGCCACAACTATCTGAGCATTCAAAGGAGAGACATCCCAAGACCAGGCTAGGAAAAAGGAAGGATCCAGCAAGGCTTGAACTTATGAAGGTCCATGTAGGTGAGCAGGATACCGCTGGTGATAAAGACGGGTCTAACACTGTCATCATCACGAGCGTTATTCCTGGTGCAGAGGATGTAGAGACCAACATTTTCACCCGATCCAGAAAGGCTGCGATTAGTGATGAGCAGGTAGCACGCATAACTCCTACACACTCAACACCCAAAGTAACACCAGCTCCCATTTTTTCATCAGCGAAGGCCCGGCAGCGTCCGACATCCAGCACAAGCGCCACCTCAACAGAAGGAGGTAGTGGCAGTACTAGGACTGAGCTGTCACATAGGGAAATTCAACAAAAATCCTCCAGTCCATCCGGCATTGGAAGTGGGTCCTCTTCTTATGGCAGGAGGCAAAAGTTTACCTCCCCAGTGTGGGACTTCTTTACGATTCACCCACGTCAGGAGAACATTGCTATATGCACCATTTGTCATGTCAATGTTAGTCGTGGTAAGATTGGTACAAACTATGGTACTGGAGGCCAAACGACCCATTTGAAAAAAACACACTTAATCAGGTGGGAGAACCACCTTGCAAGCTTAAAAAATGTAAGCACTGGTGTTGGTGGGGATACAGTACTACAAGGTCCACTCATGGTTGACCAGGAGGTAGAAGAAGAGGGAGACGATGACCTTCTATCTGGGAGTAGTACACAAATGAGCCCTGTCGCCTGCACTGGAGTGGTACAGTCCACATCCTCCGCCTCAGCAACTTCTCAGTGGCACCAGAGTCAGCCGGAGACACCAAGGAGTGCAAAGTCTGCGATGCAAGGTGGTCCGTCTAGCATAACTGAAAGAAATACCAAGCAGCGTACCATTACTAGCATGTTTAGGCAGGAGGGAAAGTACGAGCGGAACCACCCAATACTACGTTTGTACAATGCGAAACTTGCAAAAATGTTAGCACTGGACCTTCTCCCATTTTCATTTGTTGAGGCTGTGGGATTTCGGGAATTAGTGGCAACCCTCTGCCCAAAATGGAACGTTCCCAGTCGTTACTATTTTGCAAGAGTTGCTGTTCCAGCACTACACCACGACGTGCTGGAATTGATTGGGAAAGCCTTACAACAGAGTGTTGTCCATTGTATCCACCTGACAACAGACATGTGGAGCAGTTGCGAAGCTACAGATTACATGTGCATCACCGCACACTGGATCTCTTTTGCAGGTGTTAAAGACAAGTTAACTTCAGGCCTTGACGTTGCTGGGATTTTTAATAATACTCGCAGACATGCAACTGTAGCCATGTTTGCTATGGAGAAAACTCATACTGCTGAAAACATTTTGTCTGAGTTTAACAGCAAGATCTTTGAATGGCTGCAACCAAGAGGCCTTAAGATTGGTTTTGTTGCCACCGACAATGGCAGTAATGTAGTGAAGGCAATGAGAGAAGGACATTATTTCAGGGTACCCTGTTTGGCACACTGCATTAACTTAGTCGTGCAAGACTTTCTGAAAACTGAAGCCAAAGTCAGCAACATACTGACCATCTGCAGAAGAATATGCATGCATTTTAACCATTCTTTTAAAGCACGGAAGCTGCTACGGGTCATTCAGCGTGAGCATAAATTGCCAGTCAAAGCACTGATCCAGGAGGTCCCAACACGTTGGAACTCTACTTATTTCATGCTTGAGCGTCTCTTTGAGCAGTACATACCACTGAATGCTTATGTCATGTCAAGAAGATTAGGGGATCCTACTGTTAATCTTAAAACCCTGACCGTTGAGATGTGGCAGTGGGACATCATTAAATGCTTGACAGAGATGCTACTACCTTTTGAGGTCTTCACACGTGCAGTTAGCAGGGAGGACTGTACTATGGGCCAAGCCATCCCATTGTTGTACATGCTTGAGCAACAGCTGAAGGAGGTCTGTGAAACATACGAAGGTGACGAAGAAAAAGTTGATGCATATACCTTGGCCAAGGCCTTAGCCAACCGCTTATCTCTAAATGCAAGGCTTCAAATGATTGTGTCATATCAACATTACATAACTGCAACAATGTTGGATCCACGGTACAAATTATTTGTCAGCAGTAGCGCAGTAATTCCTTTTTCAGATGGGGATGTTGCCAAGTACAAAACTTCCATAGCTGCGGAAGCTAATGATTTAGAAACTGAACGGCTTTTACTTAAAGGCCTGCCAGTGCCAGCCTAGGACAGTCAAAGTACTCCAGGCCATCCTCCTGAGGCAAGTTCTTCAGAGCATGAGAGCAGTGCGTCTGCTTCCCAGCAGGCACCAACAGTACCAAAAGCAGCACCTACACGATCTGATTCAGCAGACACAACCAAAAGCATAACTGCTTTTTTTCTACAGAAAGGGATGGGTAAGTCCGTTGCTGTTGCAAAGGGGAAAGAGGACCAGCAAAGCCGAGCACCAATGAACACTGAGCGGAGGGTTCAGGCCTATCTGGATGACACAACAGAGGTGTTCATGGAGCAAAGCCCATTGGTCTATTGGTATGAAAGAAGGAGACAGTGGCCAGTGCTGAGCAGGCTGGCGATAAAGTATCTGGCTTGTCCTGTAGCCAGTGTCCCTTCTGAGCGGGTTTTCAGCGCTGCTGGTGCCATTGTGACAGTGAAAGGGACCAGTCTCTCCCCCAAAAGCGTGGAGAGGCTGACAATGATAAAAATGAATCAACACTTCATACCACCAGACTATAAAGTATGTGAATCAGAGCAGGATGAAGAAAGCGAGTCCGAAGACATCATCACTACTGTGTTACATGACCTACTTCTGTCCGAACCCCCAGAGTTTGAGGACAAGCTCCTCTTCCCTGACAACTAGGCTTTTAAATTGTTACTTTCTCCCTTCCTTTATTTGTGTTATTTATTTTCTTATTAACAATGGCTTTCTGGTGCAAAACTGCTAATAAAAACCACAACCAAATCCATCCCCACCACTGATTCTTTTTATGTACCTACTGGAGTTGCACGCCTGTGCATTTATTTTCACTGTATCTTTTTATTTACCTCCTGGAGTTGCACGCCTGTGCATTTATGTTCCATGTTGACTGCACTCCTCAGAGTCTTGCTCCATCTTCTTGACTCCCACTACAATTCCATCTTGCCAGCCATACATTGGATGTTCTAGATGGAGTATAGTACAATAATGTAGCCTCTAACAGTCCCTCCATAACAAGTGAACCGTACATGACTACAGCCATCCTCTATTTCATTTGAAATCTGCAACTCATCACTGTCTTACTCTTAAGGCTACCACCTCTGTCTGCAGGCATTCATAGACGACTCTTCAGTGTCAAAACTTGAGCAGGCATCCACAACTGAAGTCAACTTGTTGTGACTCGTCATTACTTTTAAAAGGCTCTGCAGCATCTGTGATCAATCATCTGACAGTGAAAGAGAAGAGCAAGACAGGTATATTAAATGAATGATGCCATGCATTGCATTGGATGTTTTGCTGACTCTGAGCAAATGTGCATGGAGTTGAAGTATACTAGTAACTTCAGCCTCACGTGATAGCCAATTTTTCCATGTTATTTAATAATATAAATTATTTACGCACTTGTGTTCCTACTACTACAGGTGCAGTCAGGACTTAATTTATCGTAGTCACTCACTACAGACTGAGTTGCTATTGCTGTTAGACTAGACGTGCCACACCTGATAATGATGGTGACCACCATATCTTTGCACGCTGTCAGGCAGTTGGATCTGAGCTGATTGATGTACGATGTTTCTTGGAGTGGAATACAAGGAAAATACAAATAAGAGGCACAGCACAGTAGACCCAGGCTACTACATGTGTGTGCACTGTGCAGTGGTAGAGTACAATAGTGGTATGATTGATGACTGAGAATGACGCATTGATTTTGTTGATTAATTTTGAGAATGCTAGGTTGCTTTTTTATGCTACTTTCTGTGGCTCAGTGAAATTTTTAGGGAAATGCAGTTTGTGTTACGGGCGACCCTGTGTCGTGGGTCTGTTCTGTGCTGGCTCCTGTCTTTTCTTGTACTTCTAGATTAATAATGATGTGCAACTAGTAGACTTATACATATTGTATCGAAGCCGCCTCAGTCTGAAAGTCCTCTCTTACGACTACTCCTCTTGTATTATTTTTTTTATCTTCACTGTATTACAATTTGTTTAGGTCATTCACATTCTTTTGTATTTGCCTTTTCTTTTTCAGGCTGCTATTATACTATGAGCATCAACTCACCCTTACCACTAATCCTCATCATCAAGCAATTGGATGGTAGGAAACCAAGAATGATATTCAGCGTGTCCTTTTCCTACGTTTATTCCTTACATTAATTGGCTAGTGGATCAACATCATAAATCATCGTCTTCATTGTTTTGCTTTTGTTGTCTCCATGCGTACTGTTTTTCTTTCGCAAACCTTTCCAAAAACCCCCGTACCCATCCATTCAACAAACCCTAACCCTCTTCCCCCGGGCTTCGTGGTTTCATTGAGGTGTGATGTTTGTTACATTAAATATACACCAACAATTGGATCACGCGCTTGCTGGGGCAGATGTGGTGAAAGCAACAATAGTGAAATTTCAACAAGGCATGGCCAGGATCTTCTTCTGCTTCCCAACTCAAGCTCTGTGTATAATGCCAAATAATTTACCATTACCATCAAACAACGAATACATCTAATGAATTGGCGTCATTGTTTGGGTTTAAGTTTACAGCATTATGATTTAGAAAAGTTTGACGTTGACGTGAGTACTACAACTACAGTTGAACTTCTTATCTTCTCTTGCACTTAGTTTCCAGTCCCCAAAACCATTGTTTTGTTTCAGTTTAGCAGTTGCAATATTGTTTTTGGGTCAGTCGTGTAATGTACTGTACTTAATACTTATACTACCCCCACATTGTCTATCACGCAAATGACTGCCTCTTTCTTTTTGTCTAAAAATGCTACTGGCAGGGTCTGTCTACTACTACTATCACAGAAGTTCAGAACCACAGATTCTTCTCCATTGTCTTGGGAAACAAATGCAGCCCTTGCAGTGCCACACTTCATCATCAATCATCATCAGCAATCACAGGTACGATAAGTTTGCTGTGAGGTATAATGCAAGACAGACTGGTAGTTCTTCTAATACTACAAATATAACTCGGTGAGGGTTTACCGCATCTATCTGTCTGCATGTTAAAGATGTGGCCAATATATTTTTTTATTCAAAAGCACTGCCCGCTGACCTGCATGGCCAATTAAACCTTGCGATGTTGCACAACGTACATTATTTGGTGAAACAGTCCCCCCTCCACCCCCCCAACAAACACAAATGAACTTCAAATGTTTTCTTTTGAACATAACTTTGTGTCTCATTTATTTTACCATAATATAAAGAAAGATGATACAAAAATAAAATATATATTAAATCTTACCCCACAGCTGTCCCTACCGTCCCCTAACCCCAACCAAATTTCCAAGTTCAATGTCAACCCCAACACCCAATTCCCAACCACCAACAAAAGGATTGAAAAAGGGGCCAACAAACAGGGTCCATCTCAAAGCCGGCGGGCTTTCAAGTGTTTGTCCACAATGAGCTTCACCCGCTCCTCTATTTCATCCTCAAGCCTCGCTACCCGGAGGAGAATCTTTTTTTTGAAATTGACGGCACCTACATTGGCATGCATGTTGTGGGGGGGCGGCCGATGATGAAAAAATCTGGCGGCGGGCGGCTGCCTGACCACGGCGACGTACTCCTGCAGGCTTGGGGGCCGGGGCATTGGAAGAGGCAGCAGCTGCTGCCGCCGCCTCCTCCTCCTCCTCGGCCTGGTCCACCAGCTGGCGGTAGGCCTCAACGATGGCCTGCAGTTTCCGCTGCCGGGCCCGGACTGCCAACTCCTTTCTTGTTGGTTTTGAATGAGTAACTATAAAGAAAGAGACAGAATTGTTGTAATCCAAAATCCCAGCAAATCAAGAACACAAAATTTATTCAACACATAGTGGCACAGTAGCACTAGCAAGTAAGCTGAGTACAAAAAATGGTGTTGTATCTATCTTGAACATTCTACGGCCTATATAATTAATTTGTTGGACTTTTTGGCACGGCATTATGCCTGCCCTAGTAGCATGGGTGTACTTCAACGGTCACACACATACGAACACCTGTCTTTTTCATATCTCGTTTTATATCATATACTCTGCTTTCGGGAACAGTGACAGTCTCAAACTAACAATAATTAACAGGGGCCAGCTAGTAGCAAATGTCTAGTAGAGACTATCATTCTTTATATCGCGCAACAAACCTTAGGTGGTTTGTGTTTCGCCAGCAACGACCCATGCATCCAGTCGTCCCCTCCTTCCCTTGCCTTTGGGTTTGACAAAAACACCGCTGCTGAGACTATCCACTACCCACCGATATTGGGTGTGTCTCCCACCCACGCAGGCAGCTGTGTTTTCCCCTTTCCATGCTTCCACAACAACCCATGCATCCGACTGCTATCAGCCACCTGCATTGCTGATTCCAAAGTATCCTTCTATATTAGATGATTGGTGCGTTTTCCTTGCTCCTTTCATCATACTTAAAATCGATCTCCTTAGTGTTAATCCATCGCGGTCATGTTGTGGATAAGACTTTTAGTCTGCCACCAACCTTTCACAGCTGAGTTGTAGTCAGATAGAAGAGGCCTGTTATTTTATCAATTCTCGCCGGTGGTTTTGCTAAGCATGGTAATGACAAATAAAGGTGGCGTCATATATTGTCCAGTAGAACTTCAAGTTCATTATAAATCTCAGAGTACAGTGAGGAAGTTTTCCCCTCCCAGCGAGTAATGCGGATCACTATTGAATGTAACTTACCATCGCCCACCGTTGTTGGCTCCTCCCCCACTGCTGCTGGTGCTGGTGTAGGTGCCTCTGGTCCTGTCCCCTCCGGGATCGCCTCTGCTGACTCTGCACCGCTGTCCCCGTCGGCACTGGTGGATGGTACTGGTTCTGCACCTATAAAAATAAGTACACCTTTTTAGATGGATGCACAGCCCCCGTTGTACTTGTTCACCAAGAATGGAGTTCTGCAAAACAGTTAAGTACAACGTAATCAGTAGTAGTCCACATTGCATAGTACAGCAGAGCCACTACACATATTAGCATTCATTTGTTATGGTATGGTACCCAAGCTCATCTCATCTCTACTGCTACTCTAGTCCTTGGAAATTTAGACTGAACCATGCAACCTTTGTACATCAATGTCTACAGTTTTGCGCATGCTACCTCGCAGCTTGTTGCGCAGTACGAGAAGACACCTTTGAGTCCACATGATTGTTCAATGCATACACCTGAAGAGGTTGGAAAATTAAAAGGCCCGTATTTACTTTTTGTATGTGGATTGTGGAATCGAGTTTGCTTACAGGTTACACCTTTTTTTAGCATGACTGCAAAAAACTTGCATAAATGTATTTCATACTGTCTAACGTGCACCACTTTTGTCATTATTTTTCGGCAGATGAGAAGATTTCCTTCTACGAAGCAGAGATTTCCAGAGCTTACCAAAAAGAGGCATTGGTAACCAGTATACGTTCAATGGTGAGGGGTCTCCGACATTTCCCACATTTCCCTATCGTGCACTGGTAGCTGTACAAATGTAGATTACTTTATTCAGCCTTTTTTAACTCTGGATTTTTTCTGGTGGGCCTTGACGTATTTCACGGAACAACTTAAAAACATTGATGTTACTTACTTACTTCTAACAAAATAAAGCTTTTGAAATACCACATTGACTCGGAAGTATATTTTCAGTGTCTGTTGTCTTGTAGACCTACACGAGTGAGTGAGCAAAAGGGGGTTACTTAGGTTATGGATTGTGTAATAAAAGCATTGGGCATCTTGGTATTGGGGTTCAGGAGTGGGATAATTGAATAATTGACCAATGACTGAGCCCATATAGGTTGTCGTTCAGTGAATTGTGGGTTCCTCAGAGTTCTGTGACTGAGGTGTAAGTAAGGTCCAACCTGCCTATCACCAACATCCAATTTTCTGGTGCATACATAGTTATGTATGTGACTGCATAGAAGAATACCCACAAGAGTAGTAGTGGTATACTAACGTTTACAAAATACTAGACCAACATCTGGATGCATACTTGGTTGGTATCAATTGGCAAAGCAGAGACATTACAGAGGGAAAAGCATAAGACAGGAGTGGACCCTGTGCCTACAGCTATTCCATCACAGATTTTTTGAAAAGATTAATACCTTAACTAAAGAGTGGGCAACAGGGCAAGCTTACCTACAGACAGTCTAATACTAGTAGTAGCACAGAGAGTCATAGCAGAGGCTCTTTGAAGGAACAGAAAGGCAGGGACAGATACCCAAAATTTTGAAAACATAATGAAAATCAAAAAAGCATTTGTCAAAATTTATTTAGGAAGGAAATGTCATTTATCGGTTGGAAAAAAAGCTCTGTTAGAAAGTTAGGGAAATATCATTGTTCCAAAAGAAAGCACTGTTGGACTTATTGGGGACATCAGCAGGATCCTCAGTAGAGGAGCTCTGTGCCTGTGGTTCACCCGCCGACTCGGTCCCAGCCTTCTGCTTGCCCCTGGGTTCTGTGGTTCATGTAAGAAATAATAAAGAAAGAGAAAAACATTGAGTGCTGTGAAACATAGACATCATTTCAAAAACCACTGCTAGAACATTAAAAGAAACTGTCATGATTTACCCGGTTCCGTGGCCAGCTACAGATGTAAGGAGGGGCGCGGAGCGGCGCCAAAGGCACTACATTGACCAGAATGCTTAGGGGAACATCAGAGCGAAAGGACACGCCTACATAAGCAATCCGCCTCGAGGACGCCGCGTCGATTATTCGAGCCGTTGGTGTTGGTGGAGGAACGCTCTCTTGTGCCCCGTAGAGAACTTGACCCAAGGCAGCCGATGTCTGATAGAGCGGCCGCTCTCAGACTCTTTGGTATCGGCATTTGAACTGTGTCGGGGACGCGCACCACGGAGGTGCATGCAGCGTCTGGGACACGGACTTTGAGACGCACGTCAGTGCTTTTGGATTGACGGCAGGAAACTGTGGCAGGAAAGGGTCATTCGGATCCCCCAGTCCAACTGCACACAAACGCTGCTGAGACGCACACCACGGAGGTATTTGCCGCGTCTCAGCGTTATCTTTCAATACTGCTCTAGGCTGAGAAGAGCGGCTGCTCTATCTCTCCAAGCCCGTACTTATTGGTTCCTGACTCGGACAGAGAAGTTGTGCAGGTCGAGCGGCTGTTCCCTGCCCCAGGCAAACGGAAGGTAGAGTGCCCGGCTGGGTATTCCCCCGTTTGCTACTGAACCAATTCACCCAGCATTAACAGGAACAGGGCTCAGTTTGTCCTCCCCATCACAGCTGTCGAACGGCATTGTCGGTCGTTACTTAGCACGGTGTCCTTCGTTGGCCGAACATCAGGACGGGTGTTCATGCGAAGGACGGTGAGACCTTAGAGGCGCTGTGATTGGGTATCGTACTTTACTTTGACACTTGTGAACTTAATAACTGTATTACGCAAAGATCTTTACCCTTGACGTATATTAAATCGGTAAAGCCCTTAAACGTGTGTCGGTTGTTGTGAGTATTTACGGGTTGCCACTAATCCCGGGACATCAGGTTGTTACAAAATAATCGACCTTATCACTATAACTATCCCCTGGTTAGGGTGATCCGCAAATGGCATCGGTAGATGACATATTGGCCGTTCTGGCCGCGGTACAAGTGGAACTTGCCACATCCAGACAGGAGACAGCAGACGTAAAGGCCAGGATGGACGCAATTCAGGTGGACCCTTTTGCTCCTGGTCCTGCTAGCACAACGACAAGGACATCTCCTGCGGTGGTGGTTGAAATGCCTGTGTCTATTCCGCTGGCCACACCGGAGAGGTATAACGGTGATCCGGACACAGTGCATGTTTTCCTCACACAAGTGGCGCTGCACTTATCCTGCAAACCCAAAGCGTTTCCTACCAGTCAAGCCAGGGTGGCCTTCCTTATCTCGTATCTAGCAGGCAACGCAGCGCAGTGGGCCGTACCGCTAGTGAGCAGAGATGACCCGCTACTGTGCGACTGGGGTGCATTCCGCGAAGAATTCCTTAAAGTCTTCGATAGGAGGGCGGACTCCTACACTGCGGACAGAGAATTACTGGAACTGAAACAAGGCAGTGGAGACCTGCTACAGTATCTGAACTCCTTCAGGCGACTAGTGGCCGAAACCAAGTGACCTATCGCAAAACAAACAGCGTTGTTTCATCAAGGATTGAGCGACGATCTCAAAGACGTAGTGGCTCAGATCGATCCCCAACCCAAGACCTGCGAGGGTCTTATCATTTTGGTGATGCGTCTAGAACATAGATTGAGTGAGAGGAAAGGCGATCCTAAGAGGAAAGGGAAAACAGCGACTACCTATGGAGTGGTAGGAGGCCCTGAATCGAGCTCAGCTGCAAAGTCCGAACCCATGGATATCGGTGCCATAAGGGCCAGCTTAACGGCCACCGAGAAAGAAGCCAGACGCAAGCAAGAACTATGCTTGTATTGCGGCAAAAAGGGGCACTACGTCCGAGAGTGCCTTGCCAAGCCCAAGACCAGCCGATACCGGCCCAACCGAGCAGTGACGGCGGTGGTGGATGCACCGGCGGAAAACTAACAGACTCCAGGAAAAGAGAGGGGGCCTTCTGGAGTCATGTTATCATCCCTTCTACGGCTGGATCGGATCGCGCAAGGCAACCGCATTTGTTTATTACCGTGTACATTGAGGTACTGGACCAGTGGATACCTGTGGTAGCCATGGTGGACTCAGGGGCCATAGGACTCTTTATGGACCAGAATGAGGCGCGGAGATTGGAGATCCCACTCTTAGCGAAGCCTATTCCTGAAGAAGTTTACGCTGTGGACGGAAGACGTTTAGTTTCCGGGCCTATTGGACACCACACGGGGGAGCTTCATGTGAAGTACGGGAAATTGCATGAAGAATACCTCGATTTCAACATCATCAGAGCCCCTCAGTATGGCGTGATACTCGGACTGCCCTGGCTCCAGAAACATAACCCTTCCATAGATTGGTCAACCCATGACATCAAGATGACCTTGCCGCATTGCTTCCAACAGTGCGTAAGGCGACAGGAGGGTCTCCACATTCATCAGGGCGAGAGCCACACGGTAGCCACAGCAGCAGAGAAGGAAGTCGCTCTCCCCAATGCTTATATCGATATCGAGGACGTTTTCGACGAAGTGCGAGCGGAGGCGCTCCCTCCACACCGGGAGTACGACTGCCAAATTGACCTTGTGCCGGGGGCTGCCGTTCCGAGCGGCAGACTATACGCCTTAACAGAACCGGAAAATGTCCATCTCCGCGAGTATCTCGACAAGCTTTTGGGGCTGGGTTTTATCAGACCCTCCAAGTCTCCTGCAGTGTCTCCCCTCTTCTTCATTCCGAAGGCCAATAGGGAGTTGAGGGCGTGTGTGGACTTTAAAGCCTTGAACGCTATCACCATCAAGAACAGGTACCCTTTGCCACTGATAAGCGTTCTCCTGGAGCAAGTGAAGAAGGCTCGGGTCTACACCAAGCTGGATCTTAAAGGGGCATACCATCTGGTGCGCATGAGGCATGGCGACGAGTGGAAGACGGCGTTTAAGACCCGATTTGGCCTCTTCGAATATCTCGTCATGCCTTTTGGCCTCTGCAATGCCCCTGTGGCCTTTCAGTACTTCCTCAATGAAGTTTTCCGCGAGGTCCTGGATGTATACATGGTTGTATACATCAATGATATTCTCATCTACTCTAACACGGAAGAAGAACATGTAGTGCACGTACAGTCGGTGCTCCAGAAATTACGTGAGAATCTGCTGTTTTGCAAACTCAGCAAGTGTGACTTCCATGTCAAGTCCGTTGAATTCCTTGGGGTTATGCTGAGCCCGAATGGGCAAGAGATGGCAGAACATAAGATCAAGGCTGTGGAAGAATGGCCAGTTCCGCAGGGGGTGAAAGACGTGCAGAGCTTCATCGGGTTCACCAACTTTTACAGGCGCTTCATTGATGGGTTCTCCGGATTGGTCGCACCGATTACACACCTGCTATGAAAAAACCAGGAGTTTGTATGGAACCAGGAGGCACAGGGGGCATTTGAGGCGCTGAAGAAGGCTTTTGGCTCCGCCCCGGTGCTGGCTCACCCTGATCCGGATCAGCCTTACGTGGTAGAGGCGGATGCGTCTGAGGTGGCTCTGGGCGCCATACTGTCACAACGTCATCATGAGACTGATGTGCTCCATCCCGTAGCGTTTATGTCCCGGAAATTAAACAGTGCTGAGTGCAACTATCACATCGCGGAGAAGGAGCTGCTGGCGATCAAGGATGCCTTCACGGAGTGGCGACACCTGTTGATGGGGGCACGACATGTGGTGACGGTTTATACGGACCACAGAAATTTACAGTTTATGACCGCAGCAAGACATCTATCGCCTCGACAGATGAGGTGGATGCTTTTCTTTTCTGGGTTCAACTTCCACATCACATATCGGCCTGGATCAGAAAACAGAAAGGCGGATGCGCTGTCACGTCAGACGGCAGCCAAGAACCCGAGTCAGGTCTTGGAGCAGTCCATCATTCACCCCCAGGTGGTGGTGGGGGTTATTCAGCCGGATGCCTTCCTCAAAGCCATTCAGAAAGGGATCCGTACTTTCAGGTGGATTAGATGGCTCCGCTGCCACAGGGAGTGGCAGGTGGTGGACGGGATCCCACTGAGAGGGCGTTGTCTGTTGTTACCAACACCCCGACTTCAGAAACAGGCATTCGAATGGTGCCATAGGTCACCCTGTGCAGGACATCTCGGCTTCGAAAAGACGATGGCCAGCTTGGGTAGACAGTTCTGGTGGCCTGCCATGCGTTCGGATGTCAGACGATGGGGAACGGAATGCCCCGCTTGTGCCACCATGAAGGCAGATCACAGGAAGCCCCAAGGACTCCTTCAACCCCTTCCCACGCCAAGTAGGCCTTGGGAGAACATATCTCTGGACTTTGTGGTAGGGCTGCCAGCAGATCAGGGAAAAACGGCGATACTGGTGGTGATTGACTACCTCACCAAGATGGGACACTTCATCGCCTGTAAACAGGTGCCGTCTGCGGGTGTCTTGGCTTCGTTGTTGTTGCAGAACGTGGTACGTTTGCATGGTGTGCCCAACGTAATTGTGTCCGACAGAGGGTCGCAGTTCACAGCCCAATTCTGGAGAAAGTGGTGTTCGGCGCTGCACGTCACATCCGCCATGTCCACGAGTTATCACCCCCAGACGGATGGCCAGACGGAACACCTGAACCAGTCACTTAAGCAGTACCTGCAATGTTTCATAGAACAAGGGAAGGATGAGTGGGTGGATTTGCTGTGGATTGCGGAAATCGCATATAACAATGCCAAACACAGCTCTACCAAGACTTCCCCTTTTTACAGCAATTACGGTCATCACCCCAGGCTCCTACCGTTTGTGCACCCTCTCAAGGTGGACAGGATGCCTGAGACAACGAGGAGAGTGGCCAACATCAAGGAAACACTGATACGTACCAAGCGGTGCTTGGACGCCGCCAAAGCAGTTTATAAATCAGTGGCGGACAGGAGGAGGAGGAGGCCAGGTCCTCTGTACAAAACGGGGGATTACGTGTGGGTTTCTACTCGGAACATGCTGTTTCGTAAACGCAGCCCATTTCATCCTAAGTACATTGGCCCTTACCGTATCACCAAGTGTATCAGCCCATTGAACATGAAGGTGTGTCTACCGTCGAGTCTTCGTATTCATCCTGTTTTTCACGTTTCTTTGCTCAAACCCGCTACTGCCCAAGCCAGACCCAACCAGGCTCCGGTATTGGTTGATTCCGAGGTGGAGTACGAGGTCGCTGGCATCAAGGACTCCAAATGGAGAAGGGGAAAAATGTGGTACCTGGTGGACTGGAAGGGCTACGGTCCGGAGGAACAGTCCTGGGAGCCGGCAGCTGGGATCCACGCACCCCGCATGGTATCCCAGTTTCACCGTCGTCATCCAGATAGGCCACAACCGGAGGGGAGGGGCTGATGGAGGGAGGATGTACTGTCATGATTTACCCGGTTCCGTGGCCAGCTATAGATGTAAGGAGGGGCGCGGAGCGGCGCCAAAGGCACTACATTGACCAGAATGCTTAGGGGAACATCAGAGCGAAAGGACACGCCTACATAAGCAATCAGCCTCGAGGACGCCGCATCGATTATTCGAGCCGTTGGTGTTGGTGGAGGAACGCTCTCTTGTGCTCCGTAGAGAACTTGACCCAAGGCAGCCGACGTCTGATAGAGCGGCCGCTCTCAGACTCTTTGGTATCGGCATTTGAACTGCGTCGGGGACGCGCACCACGGAGGTGCATGCAGCGTCTGGGACACGGACTTTGAGACGCACGTCAGTGCTTTTGGATTGACGGCAGGAAACTGTGGCAGGAAAGGGTCTTTCGGATCCCCCAGTCGAACTGCACACAAACGCTGCTGAGACGCACACCACGGAGGTGTTTGCCGCGTCTCAGCGTTATCTTTCAATACTGCTCTAGGCTGAGAAGAGCGGCTGCTCTATCTCTCCAAGCCCGTACTGATTGGTTCCTGACTCGGACAGAGAAGATGTGCAGGTCGAGCGGCTGTTCCCTGCCCCAGGCAAACGGAAGGTAGAGTGCCCGGCTGGGTATTCCCCCGTTTGCTACTGAACCAATTCACCCAGCATTAACAGGAACAGGGCTCAGTTTGTCCTCCCCATCACAGCTGTCGAACGGCATTGTCGGCCGTTACTTAGCACGGTGTCCTTCGTTGGCCGAACATCAGGACGGGTGTTCATGCGAAGGACGGTGAGACCTTAGAGGTGCTGTGATTGGGTATCGTACTTTACTTTGACACTTGTGAACTTAATAACTGTATTACGCAAAGATCTTTACCCTTGACGTATATTAAATCGGTAAAGCCCTTAAACGTGTGTCGGTTGTTGTGAGTATTTACGGGTTGCCACTAATCCCGGGACATCAGGTTGTTACAGAAACAAACCTTGATCTACCAAATGACTACTGCCTTGCAGGATTCACTGGCTGTATACTTGGAGAAAACAAATCAAATGTTCCATAAACATTCTGATTGCAGATTACTAAGTAACACAGAGGCAGTAACACCTGAACAACACCACCGATTCAAGAATGGGGTAATCAATTATCTGTAAGTAGGCATTTCTTTTTTATTTTTGCCAGCAAAATGCATAGATCACAAAGAGGAGACATGCTTAACTTTTGCATACTAACACGAATTTGTACGTTCGTTGCATCATATTTTGTTCTGCTACTGACTGAATGCTACTGCTGCTAAGCCTACCCACTCACTAAACAAACTACATAAGTTCTATGGAGGGCTGAGGCAGGGGCGGCTCTAGGCTCATGGTGGTCCTGGGCAGGGAGCGTAGGTAGGGGGCCCCAGAAGAGGAGGTCGGGGCGGAGCACGGAGGCCAGTGAAGAGGGTGGAGTCAGGGTGTTTGGAATTGGAACAGAAATCCGGAGGCACCAAATCCCTGCCAGGGGCCGCCACACAAATATGTATCCATCCTCAGAGGATTATTAAATTAAGGATATATATTGGTGTGGTGGCCCCTGGCGTTTGGTGGCCCTGTGCAGTTGCACAGCTTGCACATGCCTAAAGCCGGCCCTGGCTGAGGTAAGAAGAACAAAGTAACTTTAGCATTCATTGCCAGAGGAGGATTCATGCAGGAGAGAAGGCCGTGAAAAAAAAATGATACAATATGCAAACTACGTACAATTATCCATCCACCGCTATTTCACTGACGGACAAAGGAAGGACAAGACTCTATTAATAGCATTAACTAACTTCAGTTCTCTACAATAAAGAAAATCTCACATCAATAAACAGCAAAAGCTAGCGCCAAGTTGAAAGAACATGCAAGAGTCAGTGAAGAAGCGCAGCACAGACCAGTGTCATACAATTACAGTAGATATAACGGAATAAATTGGAAATGTAACTAGGAGCACCAGTCATCGCGTTACTTATTCAGCCAAGATTTAGAAAGATACAATAACAATACTTATACTACTATAGATATATATATATATCAAATCCGGGGAGAAAAGAAAGCAGTTTTGGGATTATCAATCCCATGCCGGGTAGAGCTCACCGTAGTTCATCCCCTGCTCAACAGACTCTCTGGTCGAGCTGGTTGCGGTGGTTTTGGGGGACCGGAGGAGGCACTGGACAATTGACACACCAAAGAGGTACTTTCATCACAGTGTCTGTGGGGCTCACGCTGTTCCCTGCCCCCCTGCAATGACATTGTCACTATCTGTGTCTCGCTCCTGCACCGAAGGTCTCAGACTCCATCACGCTGCATTCTGGGACATGCAGTCCTGTGCCACACTCGGGACTGCTCACAGGTGTGTGGAGTTTTCTGCAAGGGGTGGAGCTGGCTTGCACAAGCAAGCGTTCAAATGAGGGAGTAACTGGCAGCATGGGATTGCACTCACGGATTGCTTTGGGCGCTGAAGAAGGCAGGAAGCTGCCGAAATGCATTCGCCGCATCTGTGCTAATAAACCAGTGTTTCCTACCGTTTCCTCCTGGGTCGCTGTCTCTTTTTTCAGAAGGAGTTGTGGTGCATCAATTACAGCGTCACCCAGAGACGCCTTACAGATGACCCCCCACTGCGCTTTGGGCAACCGGCTTCACTGGGACTTGGACTCTCGCAGTTCTTCTTAATTTACCAGCGTTGGTTGGAAAGGCTGGGAGCCCGCCATCAAAACCGGGGAGAAAAGAAAGCAGTTTTGGGATTATCAATCCCATGCCGGGTAGAGCTCACCGTAGTTCATCCCCTGCTCAACAGACTCTCTGGTCGAGCTGGTTGCGGTGGTTTTGGGGGACCGGAGGAGGCACTGGACAATTGGCACACCAAAGAGGTACTTTCATCACAGTGTCTGTGGGGCTCACGCTGTTCCCTGCCCCCCTGCAATGACATTGTCACTATCTGTGTCCCGCTCCTGCACCGAAGGTCTCAGACTCCATCACGCTGCATTCTGGGACATGCAGTCCTGTGCCACACTCGGGACTGCTCACAGGTGTGTGGAGTTTTCTGCAAGGGGTGGAGCTGGCTTGCACAAGCAAGCGTTCAAATGAGTGAGTAACTGGCAGCATGGGATTGCACTCACGGATTGCTTTGGGCGCTGAAGAAGGCAGGAAGCTGCCGAAATGCATTCGCCGCATCTGTGCTAATAAACCAGTGTTTCCTACCGTTTCCTCTTGGGTCGCTGTCTCTTTTTTCGGAAGGAGTTGTGGTGCATAGATATATATATATATATATATATATATATATATATATATATATATATATATATATATATCTACACACTTTTTTTTTTGGGAGGCCACTCACCTAGACCCACGACCTCGACACAAAGCAGGTCCAACAGGTCCTGCTCCCGGTCCAAAATGTCTGCCCAGCGGTGGGACAGCTGATGGTGGGTACGCCGTATACCGGAGCAGAGGAAAACTGCCCGGCGCACCTTCGCCCACCGCCGGAGACGCTCTTCAATCCGGTAGCCGGAGACGGGCCTGCCGCCTGCTGCCAAGGTCAAGGGGAGGTGGCGCTGGATAAAAAAGACCAGGGCAGCCACCTCCTCCTCCCCAAAAAGTTGGCGGGCCGTCACCCCTGGGGGGCGCATTCTGCCGCAAGGCAGCCAGGTTTTTTCGGGCACAGGCGCCTTGCCCTTTGAGCCGCCGCTGCTGCTGGCGTCCTTCACCATGGTTCTGGGTGGAGGGGAGAAGAAAAGTTCAAGACAAAAGGGTGGGGGAAAGAAGAAGCAAGGTAAAAGAAGGAAGTAAAATAAAACAATAGAAAAGTTGTAAAAGTAGAAATAAAATGAAAAATATAAACCTAGGCACAGAGAGAGATAGGTAATAACTAAAGAAAGTTTGAAAAAGTGGGTAAAAAGACAAGGATTGAAGAGATATGAGCTAGATGCTAAAGTAGGCCCAAAACCATAGCCAGAGTGTGAAATCCAAGATGGCTGCGCCCATCGCGACCGCGTGGGTAGGTTCGCGCGATATTTAGCACGATCACGCACTTTTGTAGTGCGAACGAGAAGATGAGTTCCCGAACATGTCTTGCACAACCCGAACACGTTACTTGTGACCCGGAACAGGAAATAAGGGAACGCAAGCGGGCGGGACAAACCTCTTGGGTAACTTAGCGCGCTAGCCATCCCGAGCATGCAGGCAGCGCCCCGAACACGCGCACCGCGCTCCCGAAGACGAAAAACAGCGCGCGAACGGGTCTAGCAAGCAACTACGCATGTCTGCGGAGCTACGCGTAGGTCGCGGAGTGCAAGTGCGTCTTCGCGTAGCTCCGCGGAGTGCGGCTCCACGAACTACGCCCAGGGTTAGTTATATGTGAGGGAGAAAATATAGTGATTGCACATTGGCAGTTCAGAATTAGCTTTTTCTATTGAAACAGAGCAAAGCCTGGTTTGCATGAGGGTGTTTTTTTTTTTGCATGACATGGCCAAGTGGGCAAAGAATGATGGACTGGAACATAGTCCAGAAGAATTTCCAGTGGATGAGATTAATTCAAGTATTTCATTGATCACTTTTTTTTCTGCTCAGTGAGATGCCTTAAGTGTGACGTGCATATCCAGATGTGCGCGCTGTGCTCACTGTGCCATAAGAATCATGCTGCACCTGACTGATGATTCGCATTAACCCCAAAACGGTCTAGGGTTGCTTGTGTTCTGTTCAGAGGAAGCATAGCCTTGGCACTTAGGGCTGGACTGGTCCTAGCGGAGAAGGACCAAGCCAGATTTGTATGAAGTTGGATCTTGTGAGGAGTGGCACAGTGGACAATCAAATGCCTGATTAGAATGTGGCCCAAATCAACTACCAGTGGCTAAGATTAATTTAAGCATTCCATCCAACACTTTTATTTTTAATTCTCCTCAGTGAGATGCCCGAAGTGTGATGGGCATATTGGTCCAGTACTCATGTTGCGATGGGAATCAAGGTACACCTCACTGATGAGACCCTATATGCTAAAACCGGGTTGGATTTAGTTTTTTACTGTTGAGAGAAATCCTGTGTAACAGTTCGGGCAGGACTGTTTTTGCTGCAGTAAGACCAGGACTGATTTGCAAAAGGGTGGTTGTTCTCTGGAGTGGGACAGTAGGCAATAATGATGGACTATAATGCAGTCTTGAGCAATTACCAGTGGCTGAGACTAATCCAGGCATTAATACATTGATGTTTAGTTTCTTCAACGAACACTGACAAGAAACACTGTAGACTGAGTAGGGGAAGAAGTACTGGGTAGAAAGTGAGCAAAAAAGCATCACTGCATAGACAGTAAGCGATGCACTATGCAAAGATAGGAAGAGAGAATCACTATTCAGAAACTGAGTGCCAGAGAATCACAATGCAGTTTGTGCATTGTGATGAGCTAGGGTGATGCACTGTGGGGAAATAAATGCATGGGTATCATGTGCATCAAGTGAAAGAAGAAGCACTGGACCACACTGAGAGAGAGAGAAGAACTTGCAAACAGTGAGTGAGAAAGAAGCACAGTTGATGCTCTGAGCAGCAGTGAGTGTGGACATACTCTGCAGACTCTGAGTAGGGAAAAGACAATGAGGTGTTGTGGCTCGCAGATGTTCTGAGGGCAAGGTAAGAGGAGGAGTTGCTCTGTGCAGAACAAAACCATCATGCGGACGGTGGGCGCCTGGAAAGCTCAAGCAGGCATCACTCCCTGTTCCTTCCACATTTTCTCAAGTAGGCAAACAGATTAGGCCAGGGCTCCACTTATTAATAATATATGGGTACAGGGCTTCCCATCAGTGCTTGTTGGCAATTCTGAACTCCACCCCAACACCAGCAGAACGCAGCGATGCCCTTGGCTGTGATATGCCAGTTTCGCTGCTTCCTCTTAGAAAGCAATGATCTTGAGAGAGGTTTCTACATTTCCTGATGTCATCAGGAGCTGCCAGAGCCTTGCAGGTGACAGTGGGTAGATCCCGGCTGAAGTGGTTCATGATAGATTGGGTTGTCACAGCTCCTAACCAGCTGAACAGTAACAAGTTGGCATGGCTTTAGTCCATGCAGTGATGGTACTTACAGATGTTTGCATTATGACACTAATGGCCATTTTGAGTGTGCATGTTTGACCCGGTAACCGCCCTCCTCGCTGACACTGTGGACAATGGTAACTCTAGGTAGTGAAGCTGACGGGTATTATGAGTGGCTCCTTCGGGGTCCTCACAGAAGTGAGGAATTACTGTGGGAATACGTTATTCTTCAAAAGATTCCCCTCATTATTCCTTACCAGCATTTCACCTCGAGACAAGTGCTTAATTTGAGCAGGTGTTTTCCGGTGCTTAGCACTTAATCACCACCACTGGCTCTCAAAGTGCAGATTCGATCCAATTGGAGCATTTTTCATGAGCACCAGTTAAGGGCAGACTCGTTTTTGTAGGCACAGGAGATTAAGTGATTTGCCCAGAATGTTGAGCAGACTCGGAGACTTGAATCGGGTTCCCCAGCTCCGAAGTCAGCAGCTCTGCCCATTACGCCACACCCTCTTCCAATTAATGGATAGTAGCTGGTTTTGTTTTAGGTGGCGCTGACAGGGGAAATGGGCTAGTGCAAGCTGCCTTCTGAGGAGACCCCCAGCACTTACTTTTTTTTGTTTTACAAATTAACCACTGCCGGAGACTCCACCTGCTATAAGGTGAAAGACACCAGATCCACGGCGTTTCTATGGCTTTCATAAATCAGATGCGTGGACCCATTGGATGAAAGAGGCCACTTCTCGTGAGGGCTTTAGCTTTGCCTCTGACTCCCTTTATCTAGCCGAGAGTTGCCTGGGTGAAATTTTAATTACCTGGAGCAATCTGGATAATTTCAGTAGTTTTGTGTTACTCTTTAGACGTAAATTGACCAAAAAATGACGCAATTACCCCCAGCCATGGGAATAAGTAATACTGCATAAAAATCCTACCAAAGGAACAATGAAGTTAGCACGCCCGGCTGCTTCTGTTCATGTTTTGGTGCATTTAAAGCTATTTTCTTAGCATAAAATGCATCCGCCGGTCCATTTTGTACGCAAGGGTTCAATCCGCATTAAGAAGATAGCGCTAAGTGCTGGTAGAGGCTCCTCACGTAATTCTGCATGTTCTTGCACAATTGTGCTATAATTTCGACTCATTACACTACATCAACTGATACAAGTTACGTCCAAACTGACTGAGGAGGGCCTGGTCAGGTGAGATTTCCAACCACGTACAACAAAGTAGAGATATTATAAATAAAGCGTAAGGTAATGAAAAAAAGCTGATGGACTGAAATGGCTCAGTGAGTTGCTGTAGGGTTTGTTGAGTCCTGTGTGCCATGAGGAACTTGAGTCTTCGCACATTTCATCAGATACATTCAGCTTTTCATGATCCAGAAGAAGATAGCAACCACCAGTTCAGGGTTGAAATCACAACAGACATATACAGTATCAAAAGTGAAAGCTCATGTTTATGAATCTGTTTTTTCACCAATCCCTGGAATACAAATATTTCTGTATGTGCACCCGACTGTCCATTAACATTTCGGTAGAAAGAGTTGCTACGTCTTCAGCACACTTCCCCTGTTTTTAGTCTGGCACACAGACGTTAGTTTTCCCTGGTTACAGCTTAAGGTTGGCACTAAAAGGTCCTATGTTTTAGAGTGGCATCTGCAGCCCTCAAACTGTTTGATCTTGTGCAAGAGCTGGTGCCAGCTGGGTGGCAGGCGGCAGAAGTCTGGTCACCTCCCCTCGAAGCAGAAACTATGGCAGCAAATAAACACAGTCAGCAGTTTGCAGGATATTATTAGACGCCATGCCTCCGGCCTCTGTTTACAGACACGACAATGATTGTTTTCACATTTTCTGGAGGTCCCGCGAGCGGTGCATGCCCTGCCCGAGGCGGGAAGATCTTTTCGAGGCAGACGCCACTGTGGGGAATCCTTGCAAACCGATACCCGCGGGCTTGCAATGGAAAATGCTGTGGTGTTAAAATAAAGAAAAGAACATGCGCAGAGCGACAGAATTAGCTTGTAAGCAACGTCATCTGTCGGCCAAGAAATACTGACGAATAAATCTTCACTGCAACCAAACTATTTTCACACTGCCATATCTTTCCTCTTGGGCCGGGCAGGAACTTCAAGATGCACTTTCCTGACGGGGTCTCGTAGGCGCGTGACATGTGCGCCTTTGAACGTAGAATGAATTGATCTGAAAAAAAATCCAGTTGATTCCAGCTGCATTTTGGAACTGATTACTGGTGGTGATTTCTGAGAGCATTTTATTTTTCTGTATGTTGGCATTGGAATGTCCCCTTCATGAGTTAGGGTTACAGTGACGTGTCCCGGCCCATGTGCCAAATTCCGAGTATCTGGCATCCAGGGGCGGCTGGTGACATTTGAAAGTGGTGGGGCGTAAACTAATTTGCATATTGCACCGCAGCGAGCGAGCACAGCGAGCGAGCGAGCCCGAACCACCTTGCATCCATCCATACATCATTCATGCATCCACCCATCCATCCATCCACCCACCCACCCATCCATCCATCCACCAATTCTGCATCCATCCTGCATCCATCATTCATTCATGCATCCACCCATCCATCCAGCATCCATCATTCATTCATGCATTCACCCATCCATCCATCCTGCATCCATCATTCATTCATGCATCCACCCATCCATCCATCCACCCATCCATCCTGCATCCATCATTCATTCATGCATCCACCCATCCACCCATCCACCCATCCATCCTGCATCCATCCATCCATCATTCATTCATGCATCCATCCATCCACCCATCCATCCACCCTTCCACCCATCCATCATCCATCCTGCATCCATTCATGTGTCCACCCATCCATCCATCCTGCATCCATCATTCATTCATGCACCCATCCATCCATCCATCCACCCATCCATCCTGCATCCATCATTCATTCATCCACCCATCCATCCATCCATCCACCCATCCACCCATCCAGCATCCATCCATCATTCATGCATCCATCCATCCACCCATCCATCCACCCATCCATCATCCATTCCTGCATCCATTCCTGCATCCATTCATGCATCCATCCATCCATCCATCCTGCATCCATCATTCATTCATGCACCCATCCATCCACCCTGCATCCATCCTGCATCCATCATTCATTCATCCACCCATCCTGCATCCATCATTCATTCATGCATCCACCCATCCATTCATCCACCCATCATTCATCCATTCATGTGTCCACCCATCCATCCACTCATCCTGCATCCATCATTCATGCACCCATCCATCCACCCTGCATCCATCATTCATTCATGCACCCATCCATCCATCCACCCATCCATCCTGCATCCATCATTCATTCATCCACCCATCCATCCACCCATCCAGCATCCATCATTCATTCATTCATGCATCCATCCACCCATCCATCCACCCATCCATCATCCATCCATTCCTGCATCCATTCCTGCATCCACCCATCCATCCATCATTCATTCATGCACCCATCCATCCACCCTGCATCCATCCTGCATCCATCATTCATTCATCCACCCATCCTGCATCCATCCTGCATCCATCATTCATTCATGCATCCACCCATCCATTCATCCACCCATCATTCATCCATCATCCATCCATCCATCTACCCATCCTGCATCCATCATTCATTCATGCACCCATCCATCCACCCTGCATCCATCATTCATTCATTTACCCATCCACCCATCCGGCATCCATCCTGCATCCATCATTCATTCATGCATCCACCCATCCATTCATCCACCCATCATTCATCCATCATCCATCCACCCATCCTGCATCCATCATTCATTCATGCACCCATCCATCCACCCTGCATCCATCCTGCATCCATCATGCATTCATCTACCCATCCACCCATCCTGCATCCATCCTGCATCCATCATTCATTCATGCATCCACCCATCCATTCATCCACCCATCATTCATCCTGCATCCATTCATGCATCCATCCATCATTCATGTATTTTATGACCCTATAACTTGCACACAGCTTGTCAGTGTTTAATACCAGTCTCGAACCTTGTACTCCAGCACCAATGATACATGATTAATATTAATTGTTTTTAAAAACATGTATTTATTCGACACCAATTTCACACCTTAGTCGGAACATCATTTTTATTTGTTTTTTAAAATATCTATTTATTTAACACCAGTGTAAGTCATGTATACATTTTTATGGTTCGATAAGAGGCTCGAACCTGGTTTCCCATCACCAAAGTCGGCCGTGCTATCCGTCAGGGGTTATGTAACAGGGCTATGTAGTGACCAGCCAATCCTGCGCCAGGATTGGCTGGGGGGGCACCATGACTCCTCGCCCAGTCGCCCTGTGTAACCCCGGGGGCTGCGGCCCGCCCCCTGGTCCTCTCTCTAAGGGGGAATTCACAAGAAAACGATCTGCGCATGCGCGGGCATGTTTGTGCCCAAAAATACACTTGCGCAGCTGCAGCAGCCCGATCCTCCCCCCCCCCCCCCCTGTCTCCCGGGTTCCCGGCCGGCAGATAGCGCGATTTTTTTAAATAATTGTGTTTGGCTTCTAGTGACAACGTGGTGGGTCCATGGGGCTTAGTGGGGCTTCGCCCCTACGCCCCAATGGACGCACCGCGCCTGCTGGCATCCCAGTTTCTGGATTTTTGGTCCGAGACTCGTGCTAAAATACTGCCTGCTCAAAGGTCTAGGCCTGCTTTTGAAAGGAGACTGGCCCTCACCTGGAGGAGGCACCAAACAAACTTTCAATAGTGGCTAAAGACTACTGCCCCTGTAACTGGATCATGCATGTGGCGCGGTGGTGGGAACATAGAGGGGGATATTCAATAAAATGTCAGAGCATGGTGTTATTCCAAAATTGATAACGCTGCGCTCTGACATTTTTTAAATGCATGGATGCAGCATATTTACAAAAATACGGTGCATCCCTGCGTTTCCCCTAGCACTGGTGCCAAAAAAGCTGCCTAGCGCCAGCGCAGGCACCCTTGTGCCATCTTGCAAGGGTGCCTGCGCTGCAAGGGCGATTGTTAATGTGCAGGAAGGGACACCTTCCTGTGCATAAACAATCTTGAAAGGCAATTTGTTGATTGTTCTGCAGCACTCCTAGAAAAAGCAAAATAAGAGGAAAAATTTATAATTTCTCCTCTTATCACCATCCTAAAACCAGGTTTTTCCTGTCCTTAGTTTTTGGCACTGCTGCATCCTCATGGGAAAGCGTCACAAAGCAATGGGTGTTGCGGCAAAATGGCCACAGCAGCACCTGTTGCATACCCCTTTCACACTAAGTGAAGCGTGAAAAGGGGCCTTATTTACGAGGCGGCATCAAGCCACGTTAAGTGGCTTAATACTGCTTTGTAAATAAGGAGAAGGGGATATCGATACCAGAAGTGGGGATATCCGCTTGTAAATATGCCCCACAGTGTGTTGAAGAGATTTTAGTGTGACCAGGCCTTTTTCACTGTGTGGGGAGATGGGCAGCCTACTGGCGACCTTGCAGAAATTTGTGCTGTTAATGGTAAACTTGGAATCCTAGCGCCGAGATTCTGAGAGGATGGAATAATGTGTGTTTCATGTGAGATACATTTTACACACTGCATGAGTGCCTGAGTGAACTGGTATGCCACAGGGTTCCCTTTTCAGAGCTCCTGATGTGTACACAAGATGGAGATTAACCCCTTCGATGCTGATGACGAGCTCAGCTCGTCATCACCCACTGGTGGCGTGTGCTGATGACGAGCTGAGCTCGTCATGTATCGCGGTAAAACGAAAAAAGCCGCACAGCGCAAAAATCACTGCAGCAGCGATGCGGTTAAGATGCTTCCCTAGACAGTGAAACTGTGTTGCTGATATTCCTAAGACTAGAGGGATGTAACCCAGATAATGAAGTGAGGAAAGCGGAGACAGGTTCCTTTACAAATTCACTTATGGCACAGAGGCTGATGATTAGTCTTTCTGTGATTATGATTTGGTGGAGGGTAGGAGTGAAGAGTGGGGCTGCATGTCCTATTATTAGAGTGTGAAGGTTTCTTTTAGAGGGGACTCAGCTTTTCTCTCCCTTTCTGTTCATCGTCAAGTGTTGATAGTCATGTGCAGACTTTGTGCCTTTGCTGTGGGCGCTGCAGACGGGATCAACCCTGCTGTGAGAAACCTCACCCGGAGAAGGACACATGAAAAGAGAATGATGCAAACCAATTCTAAGGGCTGACAGAAAATCACCCCCCCCCCCCCCCGTTTGCCAACCCTGTATAGGAGTGGCCCTGTTGACCCACTGGTTGTTGCAGTTCTAAGTCTCCCTGCACAAGAATGGGATACTCCCCAGATCACACAAAGGACTACTGTGAAACCAGAATACGATCTGCCCAACAGCCAGCTTACTTTCCCTTGTCCTGACTTTAGCGTCTCTATAATTGCATGCACTTTAACTGCTAGTCGACTGTCACTTATACACCTTCGGCTGGCGATGGGATGCCTGGCTTTCACCTTGGGGATGCCTAGTAGGGGTTATCTCACAGGGAAAAGCCAGGACGGGTTCCCAAAGCAAGCGCCTTGAGACCTTACGGTGAAAGGCGCTATATAAGAACGTATGATTTATGATTTATGATTTACCTTGCAGCCCGTCTCCCCAGTCTGCACAAGGAAGGTAAAAGAACATAGGGCCCTGGGTACAGCCTGCCATGAACAGAAGGTTTTTTGTTTTCCTCTGATCCCCTTTAAACCATTATACGGTTTTAATGCACATAGGTTTTATCTTGATTAAACATACAGGGCAGTCAAAAGAACATCGGGTTCTGGGGGACAGTTGGCCACATGAGGAAGGACTATTTCTCCTTTGACTTAGTTAAGCCATACATGTGTTTTAATGCATATATATGTTTTACTTTGATTAAATATAGAATGAGCTAAATTGAAATGTATTTTATAAAAGGAATGATTGGGAATGTTTTATGCGCCATACTATGCATATATATTGCATTGGTTTTAACTAATCGAGCAATAAAACACAATTGAATACTTTAATGAGGATGCACAAAACAAATAATTCTTCATCTCAAGCTTTTAACCAGGGAAAATACAACCTCAGATGTAATGCACACAATGAAACCACATGCAGAAATCAAAACCAAATTTACAGCAGTCGCATAGAGGGTCAAAAGAGACCAAAAAAATATTGTTGAATTGCATTCCTTGACTCTGAAGGCAATATATTTGGAAATAATATGCATAGTCAATAAAACACAACAATACCATTAATAAATCCGGAATCTGAACAGGTTGCTTCAATAAAGACTCAGATTATTAGTTAACTAAGTTAAAAAAAAATTCTCTGTATGGTTGATAGATTTACTTCAGAGTAGCATTTGATAAAGTCAGTCGTGGTAGATCGTGAGATAAACTAGTAAGATGGGGAATTGACCATATGCTGTTACATATGTTGATCATACCACATGACAAAACTTGGCTGAAAAACAAGTTGATCAACAGTAACTCTTTCTCCCATGAGGACCATGCCAATTGGCTTAAAGAAGGGCTGCATTTTGGCCTCCCTTCTTTTTTACCCCCTCCCCATCCCAGATTTAAGATTTTATCCTGACTCCACTGCAGGACTACGACCAAAACTAAGCTCCCAACGTTTTATTATTTTAGCCTATGTAGATCGCTTTCTCATTATTGCCAATAGGCTTGCAAGTCAAACTCTCATTATTGAACAAGAACAAGTATAAACTTCAGAATCACCCAACAGTGAATCTTGAGAAAACTAAAGTGGATGTCTTTTGACAAAGGTTCCAAACAGTTGTCCTGGGCAAAAGGCAGAAAACAAATAGATAAAGTTAATAAATATATAATTACCCGGGGTTAACCATCAACATAAACTTTCATTGACCAATCATATTTCAAGCAAGCAAATTAAATCACGCATCATCACAAAATAAAAAGATTCTCGAATATTCATGACAGTCATGCCATTGGACAATTGATCATTGCAATAAACTTGAAGCTCCTTCCATCACTCCTGTATGCCTCTTTAGCCCTTAAATATGAAAAAAGTTAGTGCGTTGGATAAGATCTATAAGAAAGAGATAAGATCTTTATTGAAATTGCAATCTGCTACTCTTCATGGCAAGCTATGTTTGGAACAAAAAGCAGCAATGTTAAATGTTGTCTGTGATTGTGGCAGAGCCAATGTGAAATCTATAAAAACGGTTAATCATTGATGAATGAGGAGGCAAAACAGTACACTTCACAGATCATCTGAGCTAAGCAAGCATTGAAAAGGGTATCACTGAAAACAATTTACCTCAGCTCGACTCACTGATTAATGTGACTTGAACCTAGCAGAAGATTCTTATTAGTAAAAACCCTGATCTACAACAATCATATGGATGATTTATCTATGATGCTGAGTTATAAATATTCAGAATTAATAATTTACTTTTATTCACCGGCTAGCCAGGAATTCTTACAATCCAATTCAGAGCCCACCTGCAAAATTGAGTTTGTAAGATTCAGGTAATATATATTTAAATTGGCCAGTTCAAAGGTTCTTGGAACGTGCAATGCAGGCTCTGTAGCTTCAAGAATGAAACCATCAACAATATTATCTGTTAATGCCTAAACTACTGGCCCTAAGTAAAAGTATGTGTGGGCATCATTATTAAAGTAAACATCCGGTCCATTAAGGAAGCAATCACGTACTCTTTTCCTATGAAGAACTATAATTTTATTGGAAAACAGAAACATATTTAGATTTTACGTATATCTTTTTAGCAAAGATTGAAATGCTTCTTTGTGATTTTTAGATTATCTTTTAAAACATTTTATAATTTGCTAAATTTTCTGTGATTAATCAATGCATCTTAATCGGTTCTATTGAACTATTGTAAAGTTAATTATTGTAGTTGACATGTTTCTAAACAATAAAGTACTCACTTGAAGTCGCATAGAGGAAAAAAATCATACCCCACATTCTCACATTTCAGTGTTCCTCTATCCCTGCATCCAACAGGTAATGGAAAACAACAATCAAAGGGGTTTCCCTTGTAGCTTCCCTAGAAATGGCAGTTCATGTACTTAATCTCTTTGGACACATCTCTTGGCCACCCATCTTGTGTCATGAATGCAAGAAGATTGCTGTCTAAACAAACCTGCTTCAGACGGAAGAGCCCCTTCAGGGCTGTAACAAAAGCAACAAGGAAGTACCAGCAAGGCAAGAGAAAAACACCAAAATTGAACTGAACAGGGAGAAAATCTAAACTATGAAAACGATCTTTCAGATGTTTTACTTAAACAAAATCAATGATGTCAGATGAATGGAGAACAGGAGGTCATTCACTAAGTAAGTAATTCCTGTTTGCATTGATAATAAAAACAGTTACAAAACTATTTCGTCCAACAATGGTAGTTATAAGTAAGTATAGGATAATTTAATCAATACAATGAAGGACATTATCCAAATGGCATAAACAGGTGAAAGGAATTAAAGTATGAAGGAAATAAAAATTAAACACATTACATTTGATTAATATAGTTTGTGTACATACAAATAGGAAGTAATCCGTGAATTTCTTGAGATCATAAAAGGTGCAAAATCAGGTTCAGGGATATTCACTGTGCTGCCAACAGGTGTAGGATGGGATCCCTAGATTTCTCAAAGTAACAGGTTTAGTACCAAGCGGAACAAAGGAATAACATCGAGAAACAGCACAGGGGGAATGAGAACAAACTCCAAATACTTGTTTGGCTGATTGTCGATTGCTAATGTGTAGATAAAGATTGAATAAATCAATTGCGTAAGACAGGAAAGTGCCTTTTCACATTTGAAAACAATGGACAAACAATCCTACTAAAATTGTATAAAATTTACCAACAATGCAAAATATGCAATTTAGGCCAATAGATTTACAATTATTGTGAACAGAAAAATAAAGAATAGACTGAAATGGGAGCAAGAGAAATATGGAAGTTGACAATATGGACCTTCAAAAATATTGCATCAATTACACTGCGTAACAGTACATCGCAGGGTAAATGCATATTTACTTTTCTTAACTCCACATATATTTACATGACCTAGCTATGAGATATAGTGCTTAGCTAGATATAGGGTTGCAATATTTTTGTTGCACAATACATCGAATATGATATAGTGACCATGTATCTTTTGGGCTGACCTTTATAGAGTGTGGAATAATAATCCAAACTTGACAGTACAAGTGATTGAACAGGATGCTTGCCGATTGATAAGGAAACACAGAATCAGATTTTCGCAATATTATTAAATTTAAAACAGCATGTCTATGAGACTTTACATATTTATTTTTTGGAAAGTTATACCAGATTCAAAAATAACAGCAAGATTGTGAGCAGAGTTTGAGGGGACAATGAAAAAAGGAGGAACATCATTTAAAGAAGGAACATAAAAAGAATCACTAGGAGGCGGGCGTGGCTAGCAGCCGATGAGGACGGACACAGCCTAGAGAGGCTCCCGACCCTCAGCCCGGTTATCCTGAATTCATCCGTGACCAGGCGTGGGATCCCCGTGAAACTCGGGTCGATCCCACGGCTACCATCTGTGCCTGCTCTGGTTGAGTAGCGAGCCGGCTGGACGACTACAACGGGCGGAACGGACTGCGGAGTGCCCGACTTGGAGACGTGCAAAATGGCGGCGTGAGAAATCGCCGGCGGCTGCTGGCAAACGACAGGTCTCCCCTAGTGCCCTGCGGAGCGGAGATTGCGGACCTATAACCGAGCGAGTGGCGATTTTACCCTGACTTGGCGCCCCAGTGGATCCGGCCCTCGTGAGCAGCTGTGCGGAGCTCGGGTGACCTGGTGGACTCCTGGACCGGGGGCGACAAACTCTACACCCCGGCTCACGGGCCTGCAGCCCGGGAAGTGGAAACCCGCTCAAGCGGCGAGAACGGAGCCGCGAACGCGGGTGTCTCAGGCGGCGGATCCCGCGGCACCAACAATACTTGGAAGCTGGGTTGGGGCACTGCGACGGCCTGCAACTGCCGATGGCTCCGGCCCGGAGGCCCTGTGCATAGGAGGTGAGGCGGCAGCGGGTACAACGCGTTAAGAGTGGTGGGCAGACCGCCCGGCTCGGCCTGCTTGGGAGCAACCGGCGGGGTGCCTGCAAGTCATCGGCGGGGCCCTGCTTTACTGGGACCTGCGCTGAGGGCCCCGGCATTCGCCCCCATAGTGCAGAATCCGGACGGCGGCGCACTGGGCGCAGAGAGCACTGCTGCGAGGGCACCCCCGCCTCCCCATGAAGATCGTGCCCGATCCCTGGCTTTGAAGCCCAGCGGAACGGCGGAATTAAATTGTAGGGGGCTACACGAGGGTTCTGGGCTGCCTATGACAGCACCGGTGTGGAGCCCCCGCACTCGCCAGTGTGAACCCCGGAGGTCCAGCGACAGCAGAGAAGGACTCGACACCCCGGCATTGGGCCCTATTCTCCCCCTCCCCCCAAGTGGACGGGAGTGCGACCGGGGGGACCAGAGTGGCGGCCATTACAACACACGACCGCGACGAAGAGCAGCCTAGAGGTGAGGAGCCCAAAGGAAGTAGCTGAGGTCCCCGAGCAGGGAGAGGGGTCCGAATGCAGCTGGGCCCCAGTGCGGGGAGGGACGGCCGCTGACGCCTCTACTGCTCCCCTGAGTAGCAAACGCACCTCCATAGCAACAAGGTCCCTGGAACCCGACAGACGTGACCGAGGGGAAGGCGCTAGCACCTGCGGCTCAAGAACCGCCACCACCCTGCACGTCGGCCGACTGCTGGGAGAGCCAACTGCCAACGGCTGCCTCGGCGGAGCCGGCTGATCCTATAGGGACGAAATGGGTAAACCACGGGGACCAAAGGGGGACGGGGGCCCGACCACGGACACCCCGGAGAACACTCAACAGCCCCCATCGGAGCTGCAACTGATGCAGGACAAGATCCTTGACGCTATCGCTGCCACAAAGGACGCCCTACACCGGGATATTGCCCAAGTGTCGACAGGGCTGGGGCTCCTGAGAGCTGACCATGGAAAATTGGCCGACAGGGTCAAAGAGCTGAAATCACCCTGAAGGACATCGTGCCGGAACACAAAGCCACGAAAGGGATGCTTGCCGAAGCACTAGACCGCATAGAAGCACTGGAAAGACGGGCGGAGGACGCCGAAAATCGCAGTCGGCGGAACAATGTGCGCTTAGTAGGCCTTCCAGAGAAAAAAGAAGGAGGGGACATGGTGGGATACTTAGACGACTGGCTGAGAACGGTGGTGGCCCCGGAGGGCCTGTCCCCCTTCTTCACCATAGAACGAGCACACCGAGTTCCGGCTAGGCCCCCGAAACCGGGACTACCCCCTCGACCGGTGGTGATCAAACTACTCCACTACAGGGACAGGGACTGGTTACTGCAGCGTGCGAGGGAAATGGGTCCCTTCCAAGTCGATAATAAGAACGTCACATTATTCCCGGACTACACCTTTGAAACCCAAAAACTGCGTGCTTCGTTCCTGTCCCTTAAGAAGGAATTGCGCACGGAGGGACTACAATACTCGCTCTTATTTCCGGCCAAGCTCCGAATAATAGTGGATGAAAAGGCTTTGTTCTTCACGACATCAGCGGAGGCGTGGGCCTGGTGGGACACTTACAAGGCTGGAACGGACGGGGCCCGCTACAGAGCCGAAAGCGAGCTCCAACGGCTCTAGCAGCGCCCGGCAAGGCAATCCAAGCGGCTCCGGAGGCATAGACAAGGATCGAAAAAGCCGACGGACTCCCAGACGGGAGAGGAGCGAAAAGCAGCACTACAAGCAGTGAAAGAGGTTTCTGGCACAGCGTCAACACCACTGGAGAGAGATTCGAACTCGGAGGAGCTGCAAACAGGATCGGAGACTGAATTATCGGACGGGGAAAGCACAAAGGACCCGAAGGTCACGCCGCAAACGTCGGAAGAAATCTTCGGCAGCTGACTGTGGAACATAAAGATCTGGCAAGGACGGAAATGGCTAGTACGGCGAGCATGAACACTTGAGCAGGCAGTTGTGAGACTGGATTACGTGAGTCTTGTTGCACATTACAGGGCGGGGGGAACAGAGTGAGCAACTGAACGTAACAGAAACTAGTACACGCACCCAGAGGCCCATAAGGCTGCCGTAGTACAGACTACAGTGTAGGAAGATTTGAGAGCGCGTTGCTCTCTAGTTTGGATGGGGATAGCTCTTTTGCAATTAGGTCCTGTTCTGGGGGGGGGGAGCCCGGAGAGGTTGGGGTGACTCAGGGCATAGTTGGGGGGGAGGGGGGGACTGAGCTGAGGGGGGACGGAGCTCAGAGAAGGTGTTCTGAAAGTTCTGACGTTTTGTTGAGGGCAGGCGGGATTGGTGTCGAACCCGTAATCTGGTCACGAAAGAGAATGGACCTGGGCCGAATGCAACCGGACAATGGATAATGTGGGGACATTGAAATGTATATCCTGGAATGTGCGGGGTCTGAACTCAATGGCAAGGAGGTGCAAAATACATTCCTACTTAGTCCGCAGAGGGGTCCACATAGCCTTCCTACAAGAAACCCAACTAACCAAAAAGGAGGGTGTTGCACTGCAAAGGAGATGGAGGGGTCACCTGTTCTACACATCATACTCAGCATTTGCTAGGGGAGCCCTAATTTGGATTCGAGCGGAGGTTCCCTTCCAGGTCACTAGGCACACGGTAGATCCCGATGGGAGATTTGTAGCAGTCGAGGGCTTACTTAGAGGCCGCCATATAGCACTCTGCAGCATTTACGCGCCAAACGTAGAGCAGGCATCATATTTCACTAGACTATCTGGGGTATTGGCTACCTATTTCACCGGGCCAGTGCTGATGGGAGGGGACTTCAACTCTATAGAGGACACCTCATTAGATAGGTCGCACCCGCCACTGCAGACATCCCCGATACACCGACTGGCGAAGCATAGAACGAACTGGCAAGCGCAGTGGGGCCTGACAGATGTATGGCGCTTACAACATCCAACGGAGAGGGATTATTCCTTCTATTCCAGCTTGCACGACCTCCATGTCCGCCTGGATGCCTTCCTAGGCTCCCCACCGGTACTACCAGTGGTAGTCCGGACTGAATATTTAGCACGCACGATATCAGACCACAATCCCTTGCTCTTAACGCTTGATTGGATGACCGAGATTGCGCGGATCCTGACGTGGCGGCTCCGGCCTGATACGTTGGATGACCCGCCATTCCGAGCCGCGTTAGAGGACAGGATCTCCCAATACTTTGCAGAGAACGAAGGCACTGCTTCCTCCAGAGCCATAGAATGGGACGTGCTCAAGGTAGTGGTAAGAGGACATTGTATAGGGAAGTTTGCGGGCGCGAGGAGGACTTTAATGGACGATTTGGATAAGGCCGAGAGGAAACTGAGAACGGCGGAAAAGGAACGACCTAACCGCCCCGACCTCCAAGAAAGGGTATGCACAGCGCGAGAGGCAGTGGCGGTGGAGGTAGAGCGCCTCCGCAGCTTCGATTACAAGACATACCTGACTAAGACTCTGGCCGAGGGGGATAAAGCGGGGACGCTCCTAGCCTGGCTGGCCAACCCTGGCAGAGGCAATTCCCCGATTCTGTCCCTGAAAAGGTCGGATGGCGTGGTCTACAACACTCAACCGAGCATATTGAATTGTTTTAGGGTATTTTATGAACGGCTCTACAGACGGGAGATGGAGAACCAGACCGAGGCAATAGATGCCTTGTTGGCCGAGGTACAACTACCTCACCTAGACCAAGACCACGCTGATGCCATCGGAGGCCCGATCACCCTGACAGACATCAGGGGGGCAATAAAAAGAATGGCGCGCAATAAGACACCGGGAATGGACGGGTTGCCCATTGAGTTCTATGGGAAATATATAGATCTACTAGCCCCAAGACTCCAAATAATCTATACCGAAGCCAAAGCGAGGGGCACGTTACCGCAATCGATGCGCGAGGCGATAATGATTCCCCTTTTAAAACCGCGTAGAGAAAGCACTGACCCGGCCTCGTACCGACCGTTGTCAATGTTGACGGCGGATTATAAAATCTTAAGTACAATACTGGCCACCAGGCTGGTATCCCACATGCAGGGCCTAATCCACGAGGACCAGTCGGGATTTATTCCAACCAGGAACACGTCGCACAATATCCGTAGACTACTTCGGTTGTTAGCGGATCCTCCACCAAACGCGAGAACCCCCATGGTATTGGCGATCGATATAGAGAAAGCCTTCGACAGCCTGGAGTGGAGTTATTTATACAAGGTGATGCAAAGATTTGGCCTGGGCGAAGGTTACATACGGTGGACGAGGGTACTCTATGCGTCGGCGGGAGCCAGAGTGAAGGTGGGAGCTTTGATATCGGAGCGCTATGAAGTTCATAGGGGAACTAGGCAGGGGTGTGCACTTTCCCCCCTACTGTTCGCTCTAGCGATAGAGCCTTTACCGGCACTGGCTAGAAGCGGCGAATACTATCGCGGTTTGGAGGTGGGAGGGGCCCGACACTATATATCATTATACGCAGATGACCTCCTGTTGTTTTTGGACAACGCTGAAGAGGCAGTGGAGGGGGCTGAAGAGCTCCTAGCGCGACTCAGAGAGGTCTCTGGTTTAAGAGTGAACTGGGCAAAATCTTGCCTCTTCCCCATCCGAAAATCGGAAGAATGCTCCCTGGCTCATCCCAGATTACGCTGGGAGCCCGACTGCCTACACTACCTCGGGGTGTACATCTACCACGAGCCCGCAGACCTATTGGATGGTAATATAGGCCGCTGCGTCCGAGCGCTGCAGGGCAACATGTCTTTCTGGTCCACCCTCCCCCTGTCCATGACAGGCCGGGTGTCACTGCTCAAAATGATAGCTCTACCACGATTGTTGTACTTCTTTAGGACCCTTCCCATATGGATACCGGGAACGATCTTTAAACGCCTGAAATCCCAACTGGTGTCATTCCTATGGGGAACGGGCAGGCGAAGAATAGCGTTGGCGACTCTGACCCGCCCAAAATCCGAGGGGGGACTAGCAGTTCCAGACTTCGAGCTATATTACCTGGCCGCACAACTGCAGTTCTTCACGCAGGAAGTAGCGAGAGTGTACCGGGGCCCGGAACAGGAGAGAGACATTGGCACCCCCCGCCATGTACTAGCATATATAACCCTACAACAAAAGTTGGTGCTGGGAGGCCTATCCCAGGAGGAAAGGACGTTGAGGTTATGCTGGAACCGCATGCAAAAGCGAACCGGCCCGGAGCATCCCTATGCACCCGAGATCCCGATAGGCATGATAACAGCACTACCGCATGGTGGAGACTGGTCGAGAATCCAACTTTGGGAGGAGGCTGGCCTACAAATGGTGGGAGACCTCTTCAATGACGGGGTACTAATACCCTACCAGGCTTTGCAGGAGCGGTACGACCTCCACAGAGGGGACTATTTATTGCACGCAGCCGTAGTGAGAGCTATCCAGGCGCACTGGGGGAGGGACTGATGGAACCCAAGACCACCTTAGCGTGTCAATACACGATGATGGCGGCGTGGACATTCAAGGCGGTTACGTGCCTTTACTCCAGAATGCATACCGAAAATATACAACCCCTCACGCGTCTTAAAACTCATTGGGAGGCAGAACTGCAGAAAGAAATCCCAGACACAACATGGTCCCAACTGGTTCGGAGGGCCAAGAACAGCACCAGAAACGCCCGCTTCCAATTAATACATCTCTACATTATCCACAGGGCCTACCTCACACCGCTCAAAATAGCAACGTATTTTGGCGCAGAAGACGCAGCGTGCCCTAGATGCGCGCAACTACGCGTGGGTCTCCTACATATGCTGAGAGACTGTCCTCACTTGCAAACCTACTGGAGGGACGTGGGTGACACCCTGAATGAGGTAGCAGACAGAGAACTACAATATGACGGTGCAGTGGCGATTCTACACTGGTTTCCGCACACACGCAAGAACAAACTGTCAAGCAAATTCATAGACATGGGGTTAATTAATGCAAAGAGAGAGCTGACCAGGGGGTGGAAAGCAAAGGCAGCGCCAACACACACACGGTGGCTGAACGAATTCCTGAAATGGGCAGCGGCGGAGAGCACGATTAGGTACCAACTGGCCCGTCGTAGTTCAGATGAGAAAGCTCAAGACGCGGCCATGGCGTGGGAAATCCTGGTTCAGGCTCTCAGGGATAGCGCAGTGGAGAGGGAAGAGGAGGGGGAGGCATAGAATCAGGGACCCTAGGGGAGGCGATCCTGGGCCCAACACCTGCACCAGACACATGCCCACTTCTTTCTTCTCGATTTAAGACCCCTAGCACTTCCATCACTACGTGATCTTCCGACACCAGACACGGGTACAGACACCGGGGGGGGGAGCAGGGGAGGGGGAGGGGGGAGAGAGGACTCTCAGTAGCCACGAAGGACATGTTAAGGAACTCATGGCTCTTGGGGGGGAGAGGGGTGAAAAACTAAAAGCAGAGTGCGGGAGGCCAACTAAGTTGACTGCGCTACCCAATGGGATTAGCAAAGTACTGCTAATACGTGAAACGCCGCCCGACCTCCGGCATGTGGGTTGTACGGCTGTGTACATGATGATCGGATGGTGTCTAAGGATCTAAGGCCCCACAACGCAATACTACAATTATGTTGTAATATTCACATCAAACTCTGCAATAAAACATTTTTACAAAAAAAAATAAAAAGAATCACTAGGAGGAAAGAAAAGTATTTCAATTTTAGAGTTTAATTGAAAAATGATGGAAACTGAAAATAAAAAAGAGCTTCATTTGCATGAAGAATGTGCATAAACAACAAAGCGTAAATAATGGTAGACAATAGAACTGTACGACCCCACAACAGGTGATGGATCCTAAACCCTCGAGCAATTATCTGGAGATAAAAGCTGTTTTTTGAGAATCTAGCTACTAATCCCACATCGAATACTAATTCTGCCCATCAGTATATTTTCTCCCTACTGCCCAGCAGTGCCCGCTGAGCTAAATTACACAGGAATACCTCGTCACTAATGGGTGCCTAGAAGAGACTTCAAGCTATCACAGGGGAATCCAGTCTGCACGGTCAGTTATGTCCATAGCCTGCTTGCTGCTCTTTCACTGCTAGCAATTCTGGGTCAGCTAGATGTTATGAGGTTGATAACCTCACCAAGCGACCACCTCAGTCGCGTGCTTCCTGATGGCAGATCAACGTTGTCAGATGCTGGTGTCATGGCAGCCAGGTCACCTCCATCTTTGGTTTTGCGCTGTTGGTTTGTGCAGTCCTGCTTTTGAATGTCGGTGTCTTGTTGACTTGTCCGCCTTTTGGTCTGGGCAGCAAGGTGGTCATTTGGAGTAGCTTTTCAGGAATCCTGCTTATTATTGTGCTGGTTTCTACACTTTTGAAAAAGTTATTATTGTTGTTTTCTGTCATAGTTATTGTTTGAAGTTTTTTTTATTAGGAGTGTGTATAAAGTAGTTTTCCACTGGCAAACGTTTGCAAAATTACTTGATATTCCTATCCACTTTTGCAAAGTTTCCTTTGCATTGCAATATCATTTTCAATCTTACCCCTCACAGCAAAAGGAAAATGCATGAAGATAATTTCTCTGCAAGACTACCTGTTGAAGACTTTTTCTATATACATTCTTATCTTTTGTGCCCATGGCCTTTCCTCTTCTCTTAGGTTCCATTTCTAGAGACGTTCCAAGTCCAGTTCTCTAGTCTTTTTTTATGGCACCTTGCCCCGCCCCCCCTTTGCCTACCTCTTGGTATTAAAGAGTCAGTGAGATTGGAGATGGTCGCCTTCATCACCATTGGCTTCAACACCAGGCCAAGGACGATTACATCTTGTCTGTAACACTGCTTGCATTGCAACGGGTAGCCAAGTTACGTAGAATTATTCTAGATGCATTTGTGTTATGGGATCCTGGAGTACATTGGAGAATCAGTGTATTCATCGAGTTGCTCCTCAGTGGTCAATAGTCTTTCGTCAGTGTTTACCAATAGCTGGCACAGCTACTCAAGGTCAAATCATGGCACATTATCATTTGCACATCACAATCTGGGAAGTGGGTTTTGTGTCTTCTTTTTAATATTGTTTACACCACGTGAAGTACTAACAGGACCTTGGGTGACCTCTCCCTGGGGACCCGAATAGTAGACCCCAACCTGAGAGTCAAGAAGCACATATGTGCTCTCCTTGGTCAGAGGCAGTGCCAGACATATTTGTCTCTCTAGCAACAGTGACAGCATAAAGAAGAATCACTGACAGATTATCGATTTCTAAAAAATCGACCTACTATAACATCGAGTCTCTAATATCGATAGCACTAATATCGACACCCTATACTTAACATGAAAACTACAATAATATCGAGCAAACTATATCGATGCACAAAAATATCGTCTACAGAAATATCGTTAGCATTATTTTCGAATACCATAATATCGACACTCAATACTACATATACCACACTACAATAATATCGAATACAAAAATTTCGATAGCACTATTTTCGTCAATATCAAAATATCGATAGCTAAATTATACTCCATTTTTTATATATAACACCAATAAATCTATTTTCTAAGTAATACACACATTTCTAATGACTTCACTAATGTATTTTCAAATTATTAAGTAACATTTAGTGTACAATATTGTGTTTTCGCAAACTGACGAAATTTGTATATAAACTCTTTGTAAACATACTTATTTAATACTTAGTACTCATTTTACATAATCTTTATTTATTACAAGACTTTTTTTTTACATAAATATATCATTTCAATTCCTCAACATAAACTATATAAGAAGATATATCTTAAATGTTTTACTTAAAAAAAATTCAAACTAACCAATAGTAACTCGTCTTTACATATCTGACCAATCAGATGGCAAACTTAATTACACATAGACTATATAAACCAATCACAAACAGCCATACAAGTTGCAGGAAATATTCTTTGTGACCACATACTGCCAATTTTGGGAGCACCATCTATATTCTTCTCTTCAAGAAAATTCGTCCTGAAACTACAAGTAAGTAATCATATAGCTCTGTTAATAAATTCTAATATTTTTGTCTATTAATTATAGACCAAGATTTGTGACCTAATTTGTTATTTCTTTATGTACTTTACCTTTAAACAGACTCTACAAACAAATCAAGTTATACTTCAACTTCAAGATACAGGACACTTTACATTTAAAAAAGGTATCTACATATGTTTAACATTTACTTAACGTTCTTTGCCAATTATTGGCCTAATTTAAAACTCTATACTTTGTTTCTTAGCCTGTAAATCTTAATACATAGTGTGAAGCCAGAATTTTTTGAGGAAAAAACGTTACAATGCTGTGTAAAAAATATTTTCTTCCTGTTCTTAAATATGTTTTTATGTGCTTTTACTCATAATACATGTGTCATCCTCGGTTCTTTTTAGCAATTAAGTAACAATGCTTTATAACAAATGTGTATTATTTATATAACATATAAACGCATTAGTAATTTTCATCAACTTTCTCTCTAAACAGAACTCAAAGGTACAGAAAAGAGATAATTCACATCAAAGAACAAACATTCTGCTACTACTATAATTCTCTTGGTAAGATCATAAATAAAACATAACTAGTCTTTATAAACTCTATGGAATGTACTAGAAATAAAATGCCTCTTGTTATGCATCTGTTAGTATAATCTTCCTGTTCTTAAATATGTTTTTTTGTGCTTTTACTCATAATACATGTATCATCCCCGGTTCTTTTTAGCAATTAAGTAACAATGCTTTATAACAAATGTGTATTATTTATATTACATATAAACGCATTAGTAATTTTCATCAACTTTCTCTCTAAACAGAACTCAAAGGTACAGAAAACAGATAATTCACATCAAAGAACAAACATTCTGCTACTACTATAATTCTCTTGGTAAGTTCTTAAATAAAACATAACTAGTCTTTATAAACTCTATAGAATGTACTAGAAATAAAAATGACTCTTTTTAAGCATCTGTTAGTATAATCTTGGAAATTTCTCTTTTTAAATTCAAATAAACAAAACTATTTTTAGAGACGTTATAACGTAAAACAAAAGTTACCAAGAAACAAATTGTAACTTTTCCTATAACATACTTAATTATTTCTCAACAGACCGTGGCAATAGAAGAACAACATCTAACTGAACAAGCATCTACTTTCGATGAATAGAACATTACTGGTGGTAAGTAAATTACTAGAAGAATACTAGCTTTATTTAAAATCTTTTATACATTTCAGATTGTATTAATATTTGTATATTAACTTTTCTAGATACCAGAAGTCAAGAATGACTGATGATGCAAGATTTATTACATCTCAGAAAGGGAAATTTTTGTTATGCTATATGGGCTACATTTATACTCAGGAGAAACAAAAAGACCTTAAAGTGAATTGGAAGTGTACAAAATATTACTCCAATAAATGCTATGGCCGTGCTACAACAAGGGAAACTAGTGTTATAAATACCACTGAACATAATCACCCACCAAACATCTCGGAAATAGAAGTGAGATCCACTCTTGAAAATATCAAGGAATTAAGTACCAGATCAGAACTACCTACCAACGTAATTCTGAAAGAATTACTACCTAAAGTTCCCAAAGAAGCAAGAGGTCAGCTACCATCTATTGCTACCATTAAAAGAACAATAGCAAGAACAAAAAAAGCAAGTAGACCCAATATACCAACTCCTAAAACTTTTGAAGAAGTCATAATTCCCCCAGAGCTTGTAATTACTCATAATGACGAGCCATTTATATTTTATGATAATCATAGCAAGGACAAAAGAATAATCATGTTTGCAACTAATAACAATATAAAAAATTAACTGAAAGTACTACTTGGATGATGGATGGTACTTTTTCTATATGCCCAAAACCTTTCTACCAGTTATACACAATTCATGGGCAATATCATAATACCTGTATCCCCTTCATATATTGTTTATTACCAAACAAACAAGCCACAACTTACTCAGAAATCTTACAAAAAATAAAGGAACAAAGTTCTGACTACTTCCCAATGAAAATCATCATAGACTTCGAGCAAGCCATGATTAATTCTATTTTGAAAACTTACCCACACACATCCATTCAAGGATGTTATTTTCATTTCAATCAATGTCTCTGGAGACATTTACAAAAATCTGCCCTTAGTGTTGAGTATGCAACAAATATAAGTTTTGCATACCAAATCAAACATCTCATTGCTCTGGCATATGTACCAGTAACTGACGTGGCCGAACATTACAATTTGTTAATTGAAAGTCCTTTCTACACCCAAAATGAACAAAGACTCGCCCCACTTTTAGATTACTTTGAGGACAACTGGGTAGGAAGACTACATAGGTCAGGCCACAGACGCCAGCCAAAATTTGCAATTCCCTGGTGGAATGTCTATCTACCAACACTCAACCAAGAGGGCAAAAACGAACAATGCTGTTGAAGGTTGGCACAATGCCTTCCTCTCTTCTACTGGACGTACAACACCCACATTACACAAGCTAGTCACAGCTATACAAAAAGAGCAAAGCTTTCAGGAACTACGTATGCAGCAATCAGTCATACAACTGAAACCAAAACTCTCTAGACAAACTGCTCAAATGTATTTATATCTTCAACAGCAAGTCCAACTATATCCTACAACAAGAGGACTGGAATATTTAAAAATGATAGCCAAAACATTGAACTAATTGCTATAACTAAATTAATTGATAGAGATCAAACAATATCCTTAATGTTAAAAAACACATATTTTAATATAATAAAAAAATATTTATTTAGTCTAATTTATTTTTTAACACTATTCTAAAAAGACTAAATAAATATATTATTATATCACAATATTTGTTTTTAAAAACTGCTTCCATCCAAATAAAATAACATAAATTTCTAACTTACCTTTAAATAGAACATCATAAAGATAATCCTTTACCGACAATACAATGTGTAAATATCAAAGACTTAATCCAACAAATCATTAATTATGTTTTCTTTACCTCTGCAAAAACTATCCATCATCCAAATTAAACGACTATTTAAATGCCATTTAAAATAACGACTGTTATCTTAAAGTGTGAAAAATATTTCACAGAACTCAAAATATAAAGGAAGAATGGAAAGGGGCGACCACTCGGTCCCCCCGAACGTATGGCAGAGTGCCTCGATCCCCCCGGGAAGCCATTTTGGGCGGGAGGCGCGTCTCGGCTGGTATGCCCGAAGCGGCGTAGCCGGGGCGCGCTTTTTCCCGCCCTAGAGTGGGCTGGCCTAGACACTGACGCGGCCGGCCACGCCCTCGGGGCAGGCAGGGGCGGGTTTACGCCCGCCCTGAAGATGGATAAAAAGGGACGCAAGACCAGAAGACATCCTCTTGTTCCTGTGCTCTGAAGCTGCACCTCCTCGCTGCACGTGAGCTCGAGACGGAACGAAGAGCCAATTTTGAGCGTTTTAATCGTTCTTGTTTGTTTTGCAGTTACTTTGTTGGAGAATGCCGAAGAAGGTGGGAAAGCGCATGACTACTGACCAGATGCTGCGTGTTCTCATGAAGGAGATGTCCGAGCTAAAGAAGCGGGTGGACAAGAATGAGGAAGGGGGTCCAAAACGTCCTTTGGCGGGAGCAGCCCCGGGAGGGAAAAACAAGAGGCCCAGGAGGGGGGCAGCGGGTGAAGACATCCCGGGTCCCAGTGCCCCGCTCGAGGCTCCAACTCCCGTGCCGGAGGAGGGGAATCCGATTCCCGTTGTGGTCACCCCCGTGTCCGAGGATGATATGCCGCCCGAGCTGGCAGCACAATTGGCAGCGTGGTTGGGTAAAGGTAACGAGGGCGCCACGGCTGTCGATGCGCAGGCACTGATAAAGCAATTGCGTGAGAAACGGGAAGCAGCCAAGGTGCCCGTGCCGGCTGCAGTAGGGGACAAGACACCAGGGACGATTGCGACCACAGAGGCAGCGTCAGGTGCAGGTAAGCGGCCATTGCCGATCGCGAGGGATGAGTCAACACCCTCTCGGAGAGAAAAGTTGGGGCAACATGTTCCTTTAGCAATTAAGGAAAAGATTTGGGCGGGGGAGTATGTGAACATTTTCTCATTGCTTGTTGATCATTATGAGGTAGAGCATGTAAAGAGTCAGAAGGATCTCATGCATCCGAGTGTTTGGCGCGCAAAAATGGCCGCCTTTAAAGTGAATGAGAATATCGGCAATTGGGGCAATGCTTGGGGAATCTTTACATCAATCTTGGGGGAACGTAGACCTGAGTTGCTTTCCGAGTTCCCAATCTATCAATCACGAATCATGGGGTACTCGACATCGCACCAGGGTAATCATTGGTTCTGTTACGATAATCTGTTCAGAAAGGAAAAGGAGCATAATAAAAGTTTAACCTGGGATTGTTATGATTCCTTGACTTGGGATAAAATGAAGGAGTCAGGAATGTTGAAAATGCCGTTGGTGGGAAGTAATGTTGGCGAATCCTCCCGGCAATATGCGGGGACGCCCTTTCGATCAGGTACGGGTGCCGACGATTACTCGAAACCTGCCGGCAATACTGGAAAAAGGGGTTTCTGCTTTAATTACAACAGAGGTAAATGTACTAGACCCCAGGGATCGTGTAAATTCAAACATGAATGTAGTGGTTGTGGGTCGTCCCATCCTGAGTCCTCGTGCAGAGCCAGAACGGGTGATAATGGGGGGAGAGGAGGTGCCAAACAGGTCTAATATAGTCCGAGGGGCGCCTTTACCTACTCCGATTGATACCCTGGCGATGATTCCCTGGCTCAGTGAATACCCGGATCGTACTTCTGCTGGGGTGCTGCGGAACGGTTTTTCGTATGGTTTCCGCATCCCGGTAGGGGACTTTCAGGGTGTGGAAAAGTGTAAAAATCAACTTTCCGTCCTGCAGCATACGACCGTAGTACAGGATAAGATCCGGAAAGAGGTGACTCGAGGTCGGGTCGCCGGCCCGTTTAGTGTACCCCCGGTCCAGAATTTTGTTTGTTCTCCCTTAGGGGTAGTCCCCAAGAAAGACCCCGGTGAGTTCCGACTGATTCATAATTTATCAGCTCCACGAGGTCTTTCCGTAAATGATGCAATCGATCCAGAAGTGTGTTCGGTGCGGTACGCATCCTTCGATGAGGCCGTAGCCATTTTGAATCGCCTGGGGCCCGGGGCGCTGATGGCGAAGTCAGATATCGAGTCAGCGTTCCGATTGCTCCCGGTACACCCAGACGACCAGCGTCTCCTAGGATTCATGTTTCAGGGTTGTTATTACATGGATAGGTGTATGCCAATGGGGTGCTCTATATCCTGTGCTTATTTCGAGAAATTCAGTAGTTTTCTACAATGGGTCTTCACAAAGAAAACAGGTTTCCAAGATGTAATGCACTACCTTGATGATTTTCTGTTTCTTGGGGCAGCCGGGGATCTTGAATGTGGCCGGGCCTTGGCCGAATTTTGTGTGTTAATGAAACAGTTTGGTGTGCCATTGGCGCCGGGTAAAACAGTGGGTCCTACGACTTGCCTCGAGTTTCTGGGGATCGAGTTGGACTCCATTGAAGGGTGTTTCCGTTTGCCAGCTGAGAAAGTGTTGAAGTTCAGGGCTGCGCTGCAAGTGTGTATAAATGCATCAAAAGTTACGCTGCAACAATTACAGCAGTTGGTGGGACAGTTGAATTTTGCCCTGAGGGTAATACCAATGGCCCGCCCCTTTTCCCGTTCAATTGCCCAAGCGATGGTCGGCCTTAAAGAGTGCCATCATCGCACGAGACTATCGGCCGAGATCCGCCAGGACATGCGTATTTGGTTAGCATTTCTGGCGGACTTCAATGGTAGAATCGTCTGGAATGAACCAGCCGTGTCTTCTGAAGAGCTGGGGCTATGGACAGATTCAGCAGGAAGCATAGGTTTTGGCGCCATCTTCGGCACGAAATGGTCGGCACAAAGATGGCCGACATGGTGGCATGAGAATGGTCTGACGAGTAATATTGCTTTCCTGGAACTGTTTCCCATCTTGGTGGCCTTGAGAACATGGCCCGATGGGTTCAAAGATCGCTCTGTCATATTTTGGTCTGACAATATGACCGTGGTCGAGTGCATCAATAGTCAGGCAGCACGTTGTAAACTGATTTTAAGACTGCTTAAGGAAATTGTTTTACTATGTATGCAATTGAACGTGCTATTCAGAGCAAAGCATGTTCCAGGGGTGATGAATCAGGCGGCTGACGCACTGTCTCGTTTTCAAATGCAGGCTTTTTCGGGTTTCCTCCCCTCAGCGGACCCAGAGCCGGCACCCTTTCCCGAAGCTCTCTGGTCTCTCGGTGCCCCGAACTTCGTCACCTCGTGGGAGAGAGTCTAGCACCAAGGACGAGGAAGGCATACGAAGGGGCGTTTCGGGCCTATTTAGCCTTTTTGGGGAGTGATAGAGAGCGACTTTGGGGTCACGAGGAATGGGTAGTGAATTTCCTGATGTCCTTACGTAGGGCTGGGAAATCGGTGGCTACGGCCCAGAGGCATCGTGCTGCCATTTCCTTTGTTGCCAGAGCACACGCTATCCAGGACCCAACAGCGTCTTTCGTTGTACAGAAAGCGCTGCGTGGGTGGCAACGCCTTGAGGGTCGCAGAGTAGATGAAAGGCGCCCGATAGGTTTGGATAGATTGTCCCAGTTGTTGGCCACACTCCCGGCCACATGTTCATCTCAATTTGAGGCGGTGCTGTTCCGAGCCGCTTTTACGCTAGCATTTCACGGAGCAATGCGGGTAAGCGAACTAGTTGCAAGGAACAAACTGGATGTGGCAGGGGGTTTGTGCCAGGAACACGTTCAGATCAGGGGAGAAACAATGACTGTCTCCTTTGTAAAGTCCAAGACTGATCAAGATGGGATGGGTGACTGCGTCATCATACGCAGGATTCCTGGGTCCTCCATATGTCCGGTAAAGTGTTTAGAGGATTACCTAGCACGAAGGGTGGCATCATGGGGGGGGACTTTGTTAAGACACGCTGACGCCACCCCACTGACGAAATTTCAGTTTCAGCGGGTGCTTGCGATGTCAATTGCCGCTGCGGGCTTGAACCCGGGCGAATTTGGGACCCATTCCTTTCGGATAGGGGCTGCTACGGAAGCTACAGCCAGGGGTCTTAATGTTGAGCAAGTGAAACGAGTGGGGCGTTGGTCCTCCAATTGTTATAAAAGATACGTGCGGTTGCACATGTTGTGAAGCTGTAATAATGTACTCACGCTTCTTGTTTTTGTTTGGTTTTCAGTTACGCAAGCCTACGAGGCGGGGCGGACTATGCAGTCGACCCTACACCGGGCCAGCGGTCAGACATCACCGGCTGTGAAAAAGGAGGTGTGGGTCGTGGGCCACTCATACGTGAGGCGTGCCGCAGACGTATTCAAAGCAGGTGACATGATTCACGTAGCTGGGGAATACGGGTACAGGATGTCCTTCTACGGAAGGGGCGGTCTCTGTATTGACCAGTTTCAAACATTTTTCGAGGGTTTGTTAGGGCGGACAAGGTCACCGCCGTCTATAGTTATAGTGCATGTTGGGGGCAATGATTTGGTCACCATCGGTAGACGACTACTCCTGGAGGCAATGCTTTCCACTGTAAGTTGGTTGGCGAGGAGAGTTCCGGGGTGCACGATTGCATGGTCCCATTTGATTCCACGAAAGGTGTGGCGGGGGGCTATCTCTATTCCTGCTTTGAACCATTCTGTTAGAAAGCTTAACAATAAAGTGAGTAGGTTGTTCCGTTCCAGGACATTGCATTCTATTTCTCATAGCTGTATTAATGATGACAGTATGTATTTGGGGGATGGTGTGCATTTGTCTTGGGTGGGGAATGAGTTACTCTTAGGAGACTTCTTAGCATGGTTAAAATCGTTGAAACATGACCTTTAGGTAGGAGTTGTGTGGGGGGTCCGGATAGCCGGTCAACTATCCGGCCTGTGGCGGTAAGGTCATGATCGGTGAGCACTAATTGGAAGATCCCTATGAGTGGGCGTCACCCAACACGGATGGGAGCGCTCGGGGGAGGTGGCCTTTGGCCCCTCAACGGGGAGGCGGTCCCTTCTAAGGATGGGTCGCCGAAAGAAGAGGAAAGGCGGTCAAGGCCCCTTCCTGTGTAGGAGGGGTTACAGCCCCCTCCTGGGGAATTTCCCGGGGCCAGTGACATCTGCGACGGCAGATGCGGTAAGTTGTGTGGGGTTGGGGGGAGGTCTACGATACCTTCTAGATACCTCACACGAGTCTTCGAACGACCTTTAACTGGCGTCGAGTTGATAAGTGCCCCCGTCAAGTCAAGGGAAATTGGTAGTAGTTGCACTTGAGTACGCCTCAGTGCTGTCGCCCCTCCCAAGTGGGGGGGGTATGTCTGGTTAGGGATCTTGACACCGGTTACGACCTTGCCGTTGGCCCTTAAACGTTAGGATGTACAATTTCAATATTTCAAGTAAATGTTTTGTAGGATGTTAGTTCGGCTAGGAGAACCTCTGTATTAGAGAATCTGTTAAGGTTAGCCAAACATCGCAATGTGGTATGAAATTGTACATTAATGTTTAAATGTTTTTAATTTTTTGTTTTAATAAATACGGCCGGGAGGGTCACTCCCTCCCACTTCCAAAAACTTCAAGAACTGTTTCCGGTTTCCCTCCTTTGGGGATTGTGTTGAGAGGGGGTGGCGGGTATCTCAGCCATATGGAAAGGGGCGACCACTCGGTCCCCCCGAACGTATGGCAGAGTGCCTCGATCCCCCCGGGAAGCCATTTTGGGCGGGAGGCGCGTCTCGGCTGGTATGCCCGAAGCGGCGTAGCCGGGGCGCGCTTTTTCCCGCCCTAGAGTGGGCTGGCCTAGACACTGACGCGGCCGGCCACGCCCTCGGGGCAGGCAGGGGCGGGTTTACGCCCGCCCTGAAGATGGATAAAAAGGGACGCAAGACCAGAAGACATCCTCTTGTTCCTGTGCTCTGAAGCTGCACCTCCTCGCTGCACGTGAGCTCGAGACGGAACGAAGAGCCAATTTTGACCCACCCACCAGCCCCTGAGGACAGCCAGTTGTTTTAATAAAATTGATCAATTATTCTATTTCGTTTACAGGTTATTGTAGTGTTGTGTTGATGTTGAATGTGTAATAAAGATTGGTCTAATTTTACAAGTTTGTGATTAAAGAACTTCGGATGTAAGGTCCATTTATAAACAGGCTTTTTCGGTCATAGTGGCCAATGTAGTTTCGTTTAGTTAGCATTTGTCGTATTTATTTTGGTCGGGCGGTAAGGTCATGATCGGTGAGCACTAATTGGAAGATCCCTATGAGTGGGCGTCACCCAACACGGATGGGAGCGCTCGGGGGAGGTGGCCTTTGGCCCCTCAACGGGGAGGCGGTCCCTTCTAAGGATGGGTCGCCGAAAGAAGAGGAAAGGCGGTCAAGGCCCCTTCCTGTGTAGGAGGGGTTACAGCCCCCTCCTGGGGAATTTCCCGGGGCCAGTGACATCTGCGACGGCAGATGCGGTAAGTTGTGTGGGGTTGGGGGGAGGTCTACGATACCTTCTAGATACCTCACACGAGTCTTCGAACGACCTTTAACTGGCGTCGAGTTGATAAGTGCCCCCGTCAAGTCAAGGGAAATTGGTAGTAGTTGCACTTGAGTACGCCTCAGTGCTGTCGCCCCTCCCAAGTGGGGGGGGTATGTCTGGTTAGGGATCTTGACACCGGTTACGACCTTGCCGTTGGCCCTTAAACGTTAGGATGTACAATTTCAATATTTCAAGTAAATGTTTTGTAGGATGTTAGTTCGGCTAGGAGAACCTCTGTATTAGAGAATCTGTTAAGGTTAGCCAAACATCGCAATGTGGTATGAAATTGTACATTAATGTTTAAATGTTTTTAATTTTTTGTTTTAATAAATACGGCCGGGAGGGTCACTCCCTCCCACTTCCAAAAACTTCAAGAACTGTTTCCGGTTTCCCTCCTTTGGGGATTGTGTTGAGAGGGGGTGGCGGGTATCTCAGCCATATGTAAATCATCTCCGTTCTAACAACTGAAACACACTTCCTTTCCCTTAAAAAAAAATTATCGGAAACGGAAATAGCTGTTTCAAAATACGAGAAAAAAAAACAGCTAAACAATCCCACCGACATAACACTAACGAGTATCCCAGAATATATAAACATAACATTCCTATTTATTTTTAATTTAATTAAATTATACCACATACTCATTAACTCCAACTATTTTAAATGGCTCAAAAATTCGTGAACGAAAATACGTATTGATTCCACTCCATTATATGTAAATAGTCATACTTTAATTACCAACCCCAAAATAACAAAATATAACCTTTAATTTTAATTTACAATACTTTAACAATATAAAAGTAGATTCGTACCTACTCAAAAGTGAACCTGCTTCCAACCGCGACTTTCCCTTTACCAAAATAAAGCAAAAAGACAAAGAGTGGTTACAAAATAAACGATCCAAATTATATGTAACTGTGAAAAGTACTACTATAAATGTCCATTATTGTTATATATATGGCTCGAAATTATGTGTAATGTTAAAAAAATTGTATAGTATATTGTGAATAGAAAATGTTTTTGCCTGTATATTAATTATATATTACATACTTTTAATATTTATTACATTAAGTATGAAAATATAAAAATATTTAATGTAATATTTATTAAAATTATTATATAACTAAATGTGTAATATTGTATTTGTTTATCAGATTTAATTGTTTACAATATGACTAATATGTGAAAATATTTATTATTAAAACGTATTTATTAATAATAATAATCATACATAAGAATATTGTAATGTTAAAAGAATCATTGATGATGATGTACATGTTCTAATTAGGATATTTATATTATATTATAAATTTAAAAGTGTTCATATGTTAATATCATCATCAGTATATCACTATATGTATTAAAAATTTGTGACTTATGTTTTTCATTACACATGTTGATGTTTTATTAAGAAACAATAATAGTATTATGTATGTATAATATCATACATTGCATTATGTGAACTAACCATTTTTTCTCTACAAATTAAAAGTACTTGTCAAGAAAATTACTGTAAAATGTGATTATTAAAAGAACATTGTCCTCCATTTTTGTTTATATGTATACCAAAGATAGCTTAATAAAATGTATATATGTTCGTATATTTGAAGTGTTGAATAAAAAAATTTACAGGAAAGAAAACTGGTGTCATTATTTTGTATTACCTATGACAAAATCATTTTTATGTATTTTTGCAAATGTATTATAACTGTAATGTTCTATCTATTTCTATATACCACATGTAAATAAATAACATACTATACACTGAAGTTATAACAATTATTATTCATACACCCATATACATATAATATCAATATTTGAAAGACACATAATTAAATTTTTAAATATTCCGACTCCAATAACCATTTACTTTAGGTAATTGCTTCTCAAAAACCGTGATTAATTTACAATTCGAAATGCAATCACCATTTAATTAGAGTAAGTGCAGGACACAGAACATATTAAATTTACTCTTCCAACTCCAATTAACAATTAATTTAAGTAACTGCAGGACATTAAATAATAATTAATTACTATAAAAAATCAAATGTAAAAAATGAATAATGTAATATCATTAAATTTAATTTAATATAATAAATTTAATTTAAATAGAATCTTAATTTATGTTTTCCCTGTACCCCTATAATAAAAAACTGACCCTGAAACCTAAAAATACCCCTTCACCCACAAACTAAAAACTGACCCTGAAACCTGACAAAACCCCTTCACCAACAAACTAAAAACTGACCCAGAAACCTAAAAATACCCCTTTACCCACAAACTGAAAACTGACTCTGAAACCTCACAAAACTCCTTTACCCACAAACTAAAAACTGACCCAGAAACCTAAAAATACCCCTTTACCCACAAACTGAAAACTGACTCTGAAACCTCACAAAACCCCTTTACCCACAAACTAAAAACTGACCCTGAAACCTTACAAAACACCTTTACCCACAAACTAAAAACTGACCCTGAAACCTAAAAATACCCCTTTACCCACAAACTAAAAACTGACCCTGAAACCTGACAAAACCCCTTCACCAACAAACTAAAAACTGACCCTGAAACCTAAAAATACCCCTTTACCCACAAACTAAAAACTGACCCTGAAACCAGACAAAACCCCTTCACCAACAAACTAAAAACTGACCCAGAAACCAAAAAATACCCCTTTAACCACAAACTGAAAACTGACTCTGAAACCTCACAAAACCCCTTTACCCACAAACTAAAAACTGACCCTGAAACCTTACAAAACACCTTTACCCACAAACTAAAAACTGACCCTGAAACCTAATAATACCCCTTTACCCACAAACTAAAAACTGACCCTGAAACCTGACAAAACCCCTTCACCAACAAACTAAAAACTGACCCTGAAACCTAAAAATACCCCTTTACCCACAAACTAAAAACTGACCCTGAAACCTGACAAAACCCCTTCACCAACAAACTAAAAACTGACCCAGAAACCTAAAAATACCCCTTTACCCACAAACTGAAAACTGACTCTGAAACCTCACAAAACTCCTTTACCCACAAACTAAAAACGGACCCAGAAACCTAAAAATACCCCTTTACCCACAAACTGAAAACTGACTCTGAAACCTCACAAAACCCCTTTACCCACAAACTAAAAACTGACCCTGAAACCTGACAAAACACCTTTACCCACAAACTAAAAACTGAGCCTGAAACCTAAAAATACCCCTTTACACACAAACCAAAAACTGACCCTGAAACCTAAAAATACCTCTTTACCCACAAACTAAAAACTGACCCAGAAACCTAAAAATACCCCTTACCCACAAACCAAAAACTGACCCTGAACACTTAAAATACCCCTTCGCACATACACAAAAAACAGACCCTAAACGCACAAAATGTACCTTTGATAAAACTACCCACCCTGATCTACTATAAACTCTACATCCCACTCCTAAAAATATGATACATTTATTTATTTAATATCTACTACATTATATATTTTTGATTCTTTTTACTACATACACAAAATACCTCAATTTAGAACAACAACATAATAGTGTTCATAATTTCGTATTTAAATAATATTTATATAAAATTTAGAATCGAAACTAAAATAAAATACAAGGCGAAATTTTTACTTCTATGATTAGAGTATACTTTGTTTATACACTACCCACCCTTATCCCCTTGAAAATATACATCCCACTCATAACATAATTAGACAAATATTTTTAGAAAATATATAAAAATAGTATAATTACAAATATATTTTAGTACATACACAACAGCAAACTTAAAAAATAAGTACTATATTCGAATAAAATCGATATCATTTCGCAAAAATCGAAATATTAATTTCAATTTTAGAAATTTCGCAAATTTATATGAAATTGCGAAATTTTAATTTATATAATTCCCCTATATATTTTTAAAACACTACCCACCCTTATCCCCTATAAACTCTACATCCCGCTCCTAAATTTATTGTACAAATATTATAAAAATTTAATGTAATATTTTAATCTTTATAATTCTTTTTTGTACATACACAAAAATTAATCATAATGTTTAATGTACTCCCTAAATTTCGATCAAATTTCGACTACTCCCCAAAAAATGTTTTAAATATCAAAATTTTGAAATCTAAAGGAAATGCGAAATTTAAAATTTTACAATTTCACTATACTTTTTTAAAACACTACCCACCCTTATCCCCTATAAACTTTACATCCCGCTCCTAACATTAATATACAATTATTTAGTAAAAAAAGAAATATTTAGATATATTTACACAATTTAATAATATATATCCAAAAGCAAAGAACAAATTATTTAACAATACTCAATAATTTTATATAAAATTTCGCTTTTTTAAATATTTTGATTAAAATTTCGCAAATTTATAAATTTACTTCAAATGCGAAATTTATTATTCCATATTTACACTATACTTTTTTAATACACTACCCACCCTTATCCCCTATAAACTCTACATCCCGCTCCTAGACTTCTAACTAAAAATAATAAAATTAAATGTAAAAATTATCTTATATATAAACAACATTTAAGTAGATCATTACTTAACATACTTTAAAACATCACTTTTACATATCGATATTTTTGACAATCGATATTTTCAGCATCGATATTACTGATTTCGAAATTCATGTCTTCGATATTTTTGACACACACATAAATCGATATTTTCTACGACGATATTTTTGTTTTCGAAATTTCTTACCATCGATATTTTGGACTCGATAATATGGTACATCGACATTAACAACTCGATATTTTGACTGTCTACCCATAAAGAAAGCAAGGATGCCGGAGTCTAAACTGAGAAATGCACTCTCTGTGGGTGACTGAAACCAAACCACAGGCCCACAAGCTTCAGTATTGAGAAGAGGGAGCTCAGCACGTAGTCTACACAGCATGTTGCACAGAAAACAGGGCTAAGATTGCAATGTTGTGAAATGCTGAAGGCCCAAGCATGGCACACTAGCATTTCTGGAGTGTGTTGTGTCTGAGCGCAGTTTCCCTCAAGGTTTAGGCTATTCTCTCTCCCTCACTTATGCAACATATCCACATCATTGAGCGGTCTGTTACAAATACGCCATTGACGTCTGTTGGGCCACATGGCGGGAATGCGTCATGTGTACTCATTATTTTTTTGTAATTCTGGTATTTGACGTCTGTTTTTCAGTTTTGTATTTACATTTGCTTACTCCATGGACAGTCCTAGATTTAAGCTTTCTTAATTTTTAAAACGATGTACATTTAGATGGAATGAATTAAGGGGTGATCTGACATTATAAAGAAAACAAATTGGTGAACTATCTTTTCAACATATATTTACCTGAACAAGTAGTGTTGATTTTAGTTTACAGCATAAAAAAGAAGAGGCAACGGTAGATTAAATACTTTTATTTCACATTCTGGTTCAAAACGTCAAGGTGCTCTGGCAATGACAGTGGCGCATGCAGGTGACGCTCCATGTCACCATGGAAACTATATAACAGTCCTAGACTATCATTTATCAATCCATTTAGTATTAGGAGTCGTAGTCTTGGTTCTGTCTGCGATGACATGTAGCAGGCAAGTCAAGCACAGCTCCAAATGCAAAGCAGGTGACTGAATGGACTTCATACATCAATGGTCAACATTAGATAATAAATAGAAATAAAAGAAAATGATCTAGAAACATTTATAAAGATTTCAAAAGTTACAAAAACCCCTCCAAAAATAACACTAATAAACAAACCATGGAAAAGGATGTGACATTAGAAGTGAATGGGAATGGCCGCCATGGGGGTGGCTAACCCCTAAAGCCTTCCAATCAAAGTTAGACCGATACTTATGTCTAGCTGAAAATATACTGAACCAAAAGGGGGAGCTGAACATCTCTGGGGTTGATAGTCTGCTGGCAATGATCAAGTGACTGTATTTTATAAAGATGGAGATCAAAGGCCATCACTCACCTCCTTTTTGCTTTGGCATAAGCCTACGCTGAGCAGGGCCTACAAAGTAGCAGAGCAGAGAGGAGATAGCGGCATGACCTGAACTGATCATAGTGGGGAAGCGAAGGAGCAGGGGTGCTGAGGCTGTGGGGTGCTGGTACTCCCATGCAGGAAGACAAGGCAAGCCACCCAAACGGAAATAACTATTGTTACAATAATGTAGGTGGGATGGTTTTCATGGCTTGATTTATTATGTTGATAAATCTAACTTAGTTAGAGGTGGACTAATATATTAGTGACCTGTAATGAAATTTAATTTGGGAATATTTAACTGAGTTGTTGGTAATTTTTACAATCATTTTGATTTATGTGTATTGTTATAAAAAGCAATTGTCCCTATTGGTAAGGATACAAAACAGTACTCAATATTAATTTTACATCAAGCAAAATTGATAAGCAAGCGAGAGAGAGAGAGAAAGAAAGAAAACCATTTGGACACTGTATCATGAAGATCAATTCATTTCTTTATAATTTTGACAAAAAAATGCCTTTGCAAACAATGAATACTTTTAAGTTGCTCCTATAAGTGCATGAGAAAAAGTGCTCGTAGGAGTGCTGAAGTGACGTGAAGGAAGAGGAAAAGATAAATACAGTGTCCAATTGCGTTTCTTTCTCTCTCTCTCTTGCTTATCGATTTTGTTTGATATACATACAATAGTGAGAATTTTTTTGTATCCTTGCCAATAGGACCAATCATTTTTTCCCCATCTTATGACATCGAGGTCCTTTGGCCATGTTTGGGTTACCCCCATTAGCTTGTAATGTCATGTGTATTGTAGGCAAATACTGCATAATAAATCATCATACGATATAGAATATCAAAACGTGTATGGAGGTTGATTTTGGGGGTGGGGATTCCATAATACCACCTCCAGGTCAGTGATTCCCTGGCAGGTTGTGTCTGTCTCCTAACATCCTTGCCAATCTGAGCATAAAACAGTGAGAAACTTGTAAAAGACACCTGCCAGTTTACCCTTCTACATAAAGGTCACCTAAATAATTTGAGGATAACAGGACATTACCATTAGAAATTTCCTGCATGTTATCCCAAATCTCATTCTCAACACATATTATTTCCTTGCCTAGTTCCTGGCTCGATTCATATTCTAGTGACAGAAAGCGGTTCCCCCTACGTGGTCCCTGTATTGCTAGTGGCTCACAGTATCCGTAGTAAAGTGTCATTAAGGGTAATATTGATGAAATTCTTTTAGAATTTATGGGGTGTTTTATATGACCCGTGTATTGGGATTCCAATTGTCCTAATTAATATATTAGAATACCATTTTTTTTAGCTATTATTACAATCATCTTACTTCACTAGCTCTTGCGTGCAATTTCTTTTAGCTGTTTTCTAAAGACCATTTTAGACCATACCAGAAACTTACTGTGTCCTTAGAGGTCGCACATAGGCTTTCTGGTCACTCCTATTTGCTTGCTTCGTAGTCGACAGCTCAGGTTCCTCTTCCTGTGTTTGCCTCTCCCCTGGAGTATAGTAACTTTACCATCCTTTTGATTGTCTGACTTGCTTCCTTTCACTACTGACATATGGAGCTACTACAATGGGCCTAAGGTCAGTCTCCAGATGATCCCCACCCTTCATTGTTCAACCCTCACTTATTACTTCTTCCAAACCACAGCAAGCACCATGTCCTGCTTCCCTATCTCCCCCTGCCGACTCCCCATGGACTCTGGTGATTAGAATGAAAGTCGCTGAGTTACTCCAGCGTGGCCTGTGGGCTGTTCTTTGTGCATGCTGACACAGCGTAGCCATTGGACTTTAATGGGAAAAAACAATCTTTGGAACATGTGTCGGTGGTGGGGTAAGACAGTAACTACAAAAATGTTTGGGACGCGCACTTGGTTGTTGCCTACTGCTGAGAGGCGGTCAGCTTTTCTACTTACCCTCCTCCACCTCCTGGTCGTCTTCCTGGCTGCTTGGGGCAGGGGCTGTGTGCGAGGCCCCACTGGATCGGGACGGCCGTGAGGGAAACGGCCATTGTTGAAACCACGCCGGGGACTACAGATCCCAACAGCCCCTCAGAGGCGCGCACTGATAGCGTCATCAACCGATGCCTGCTGCCCTCATTAGCGCTTTGCGCCTCCCGCAGTGCGGGACGCGCACCGGGCGAAGCCCGGGACAAGGTTGGGGCCATCTGTGCCCATCAGGGCCAGAAAGGGGCAGGGCAGGGCCACCCCCTTGGCCTTTTCTCTTGAGGATTAACTCTAGAGCAACGGTAAGACCATTGATGACTTTTGATGACTTTGACTTTTCTATGCGGTCAATCAATCAATCAATCAATCAATGGCATTTATAGAGCGCGCTACATACCCGTAGGGTCTCAAGGCGCTGGGGGTGGGGGGGTGCCGCTACTGCTCGAACAGCCAGGTCTTCAGCTTCTTCCTGAAGGAGAGGTGGTCTTGGGTCAAGCGCAGGTCGGTCGGGAGGGAGTTCCAGGTCTTGGCGGCCAGGTAGGAGAAGGACCTTCCTCCTGTAGTCGCTCTTCGGATGCGGGGTACGGCGGCGAGGGCGTGGTTGGCTGATCGGAGGTGGCGTTTGGGAGCGTAGAAGTTGATTCGGCTGTTGAGGTAGCTCGGGCCTTGGTCGTGTAGGGCTTTGTGTGCGTGGGTGAGGAGGCGGAAGGTGATTCTTTTGTTGACGGGGAGCCAGTGAAGGTCTCTCAGATGTCCGGAGATGTGACTGGTTCGTGGGATGTCGAGGATGAGTCTGGCTGAGGCGTTCTGGATCCGCTGGAGTCTCTTCTGGAGCTTGGCGGTGGTGCCGGCGTAGAGGGCGTTGCCGTAGTCCAGTCAGCTAGTGACGAGGGCCTGGGTGACGGTCTTCCTGGTCTCGGTGGGGATCCACCAGAAGATCTTCCGTAGCATGCGTAGGATGTTGAAGCACGCCGAGGAGACGCTGTTGACTTGCCTGGTCATGGAGAGGGAGGAGTCCAGGATGAAGCCCAGGTTGCGTGCAAGGTCTGTCGGTTTGGGTGCGGTGCCCAGGGCGGGAGGCCACCAGGAGTCGTCCCAGGCGGAGGGAGAGGAGCCCAGGATGAGGACCTCCGTCTTGTCCGAGTTCAGTTTCAGGCGGCTGGTCGTCATCCACTCGGCTACCTCTTTCATCCCTTCGTGCAGGTTGGCTCTGGCGGCGGCGGGGTCGTTGGTCAGGGAGAGGATCAGCTGGGTGTCGTCGGCGTAGGAGATTATGTTGAGGTTGTGTTGGCGTGCGATGGCCGCGAGGGGGCTCATGTAGACGTTGAAGAGGGTGGGGCTCAGAGAGGATCCTTGAGGGACGCCGCAGATGACTTTGGTGGCCTCTGACTTGTACGGTGGTAGGCGGACTCTCTGTGTTCTTCCGTCGAGGAAGGAGATGATCCATTCCAGCGCCTTGTCCTGGATTCCGACGTTGCGAAATGCGAAATTTATTATTCCATATTTACACTATACTTTTTTAATACACTACCCACCCTTATCCCCTATAAACTCTACATCCCGCTCCTAGACTTCTAACTAAAAATAATAAAATTAAATGTAAAAATTATCTTATATATAAACAACATTTAAGTAGATCATTACTTAACATACTTTAAAACATCACTTTTACATATCGATATTTTTGACAATCGATATTTTCAGCATCGATATTACTGATTTCGAAATTCATGTCTTCGATATTTTTGACACACACATAAATCGATATTTTCTACGACGATATTTTTGTTTTCGAAATTTCTTACCATCGATATTTTGGACTCGATAATATGGTACATCGACATTAACAACTCGATATTTTGACTGTCTACCCATAAAGAAAGCAAGGATGCCGGAGTCTAAACTGAGAAATGCACTCTCTGTGGGTGACTGAAACCAAACCACAGGCCCACAAGCTTCAGTATTGAGAAGAGGGAGCTCAGCACGTAGTCTACACAGCATGTTGCACAGAAAACAGGGCTAAGATTGCAATGTTGTGAAATGCTGAAGGCCCAAGCATGGCACACTAGCATTTCTGGAGTGTGTTGTGTCTGAGCGCAGTTTCCCTCAAGGTTTAGGCTATTCTCTCTCCCTCACTTATGCAACATATCCACATCATTGAGCGGTCTGTTACAAATACGCCATTGACGTCTGTTGGGCCACATGGCGGGAATGCGTCATGTGTACTCATTATTTTTTTGTAATTCTGGTATTTGACGTCTGTTTTTCAGTTTTGTATTTACATTTGCTTACTTCATGGACAGTCCTAGATTTAAGCTTTCTTAATTTTTAAAACGATGTACATTTAGATGGAATGAATTAAGGGGTGATCTGACATTATAAAGAAAACAAATTGGTGAACTATCTTTTCAACATATATTTACCTGAACAAGTAGTGTTGATTTTAGTTTACAGCATAAAAAAGAAGAGGCAACGGTAGATTAAATACTTTTATTTCACATTCTGGTTCAAAACGTCAAGGTGCTCTGGCAATGACAGTGGCGCATGCAGGTGACGCTCCATGTCACCATGGAAACTATATAACAGTCCTAGACTATCATTTATCAATCCATTTAGTATTAGGAGTCGTAGTCTTGGTTCTGTCTGCGATGACATGTAGCAGGCAAGTCAAGCACAGCTCCAAATGCAAAGCAGGTGACTGAATGGACTTCATACATCAATGGTCAACATTAGATAATAAATAGAAATAAAAGAAAATGATCTAGAAACATTTATAAAGATTTCAAAAGTTACAAAAACCCCTCCAAAAATAACACTAATAAACAAACCATGGAAAAGGATGTGACATTAGAAGTGAATGGGAATGGCCGCCATGGGGGTGGCTAACCCCTAAAGCCTTCCAATCAAAGTTAGACCGATACTTATGTCTAGCTGAAAATATACTGAACCAAAAGGGGGAGCTGAACATCTCTGGGGTTGATAGTCTGCTGGCAATGATCAAGTGACTGTATTTTATAAAGATGGAGATCAAAGGCCATCACTCACCTCCTTTTTGCTTTGGCATAAGCCTACGCTGAGCAGGGCCTACAAAGTAGCAGAGCAGAGAGGAGATAGCGGCATGACCTGAACTGATCATAGTGGGGAAGCGAAGGAGCAGTGGTGCTGAGGCTGTGGGGTGCTGGTACTCCCATGCAGGAAGACAAGGCAAGCCACCCAAACGGAAATAACTATTGTTACAATAATGTAGGTGGGATGGTTTTCATGGCTTGATTTATTATGTTGATAAATCTAACTTAGTTAGAGGTGGACTAATATATTAGTGACCTGTAATGAAATTTAATTTGGGAATATTTAACTGAGTTGTTGGTAATTTTTACAATCATTTTGATTTATGTGTATTGTTATAAAAAGCAATTGGCCCTATTGGTAAGGATACAAAACAGTACTCAATATTAATTTTACATCAAGCAAAATTGATAAGCAAGCGAGAGAGAGAGAGAAAGAAAGAAAACCATTTGGACACTGTATCATGAAGATCAATTCATTTCTTTATAATTTTGACAAAAAAATGCCTTTGCAAACAATGAATACTTTTAAGTTGCTCCTATAAGTGCATGAGAAAAAGTGCTCGTAGGAGTGCTGAAGTGACGTGAAGGAAGAGGAAAAGATAAATACAGTGTCCAATTGCGTTTCTTTCTCTCTCTCTCTTGCTTATCGATTTTGTTTGATATACATACAATAGTGAGAATTTTTTTGTATCCTTGCCAATAGGACCAATCATTTTTTCCCCATCTTATGACATCGAGGTCCTTTGGCCATGTTTGGGTTACCCCCATTAGCTTGTAATGTCATGTGTATTGTAGGCAAATACTGCATAATAAATCATCATACGATATAGAATATCAAAACGTGTATGGAGGTTGATTTTGGGGGTGGGGATTCCATAATACCACCTCCAGGTCAGTGATTCCCTGGCAGGTTGTGTCTGTCTCCTAACATCCTTGCCAATCTGAGCATAAAACAGTGAGAAACTTGTAAAAGACACCTGCCAGTTTACCCTTCTACATAAAGGTCACCTAAATAATTTGAGGATAACAGGACATTACCATTAGAAATTTCCTGCATGTTATCCCAAATCTCATTCTCAACACATATTATTTCCTTGCCTAGTTCCTGGCTCGATTCATATTCTAGTGACAGAAAGCGGTTCCCCCTACGTGGTCCCTGTATTGCTAGTGGCTCACAGTATCCGTAGTAAAGTGTCATTAAGGGTAATATTGATGAAATTCTTTTAGAATTTATGGGGTGTTTTATATGACCCGTGTATTGGGATTCCAATTGTCCTAATTAATATATTAGAATACCATTTTTTTTAGCTATTATTACAATCATCTTACTTCACTAGCTCTTGCGTACAATTTCTTTTAGCTGTTTTCTAAAGACCATTTTAGACCATACCAGAAACTTACTGTGTCCTTAGAGGTCGCACATAGGCTTTCTGGTCACTCCTATTTGCTTGCTTCGTAGTCGACAGCTCAGGTTCCTCTTCCTGTGTTTGCCTCTCCCCTGGAGTATAGTAACTTTACCATCCTTTTGATTGTCTGACTTGCTTCCTTTCACTACTGACATATGGAGCTACTACAATGGGCCTAAGGTCAGTCTCCAGATGATCCCCACCCTTCATTGTTCAACCCTCACTTATTACTTCTTCCAAACCACAGCAAGCACCATGTCCTGCTTCCCTATCTCCCCCTGCCGACTCCCCATGGACTCTGGTGATTAGAATGAAAGTCGCTGAGTTACTCCAGCGTGGCCTGTGGGCTGTTCTTTGTGCATGCTGACACAGCGTAGCCATTGGACTTTAATGGGAAAAAACAATCTTTGGAACATGTGTCGGTGGTGGGGTAAGACAGTAACTACAAAAATGTTTGGGACGCGCACTTGGTTGTTGCCTACTGCCGTGAGGCGGTCAGCTTTTCTACTTACCCTCCTCCACCTCCTGGTCGTCTTCCTGGCTGCTTGGGGCAGGGGCTGTGTGCGAGGCCCCACTGGATCGGGACGGCCGTGAGGGAAACGGCCATTGTTGAAACCACGCCGGGGACTACAGATCCCAACAGCCCCTCAGAGGCGCGCACTGATAGCGTCATCAACCGATGCCTGCTGCCCTCATTAGCGCTTTGCGCCTTCCGCAGTGCGGGACGCGCACCGGGCGAAGCCCGGGACAAGGTTGGGGCCATCTGTGCCCATCAGGGCCAGAAAGGGGCAGGGCAGGGCCACCCCCTTGGCCTTTTCTCTTGAGGATTAACTCTAGAGCAACGGTAAGACCATTGATGACTTTGACTTTTCTATGCGGTCAATCAATCAATCAATCAATCAATGGCATTTATAGAGCGCGCTACATACCCGTAGGGTCTCAAGGCGCTGGGGGTGGGGGGGTGCCGCTACTGCTCGAACAGCCAGGTCTTCAGCTTCTTCCTGAAGGAGAGGTGGTCTTGGGTCAAGCGCAGGTCGGTCGGGAGGGAGTTCCAGGTCTTGGCGGCCAGGTAGGAGAAGGACCTTCCTCCTGTAGTCGCTCTTCGGATGCGGGGTACGGCGGCGAGGGCGTGGTTGGCTGATCGGAGGTGGCGTTTGGGAGCGTAGAAGTTGATTCGGCTGTTGAGGTAGCTCGGGCCTTGGTCGTGTAGGGCTTTGTGTGCGTGGGTGAGGAGGCGGAAGGTGATTCTTTTGTTGACGGGGAGCCAGTGAAGGTCTCTCAGATGTCCGGAGATGTGACTGGTTCGTGGGATGTCGAGGATGAGTCTGGCTGAGGCGTTCTGGATCCGCTGGAGTCTCTTCTGGAGCTTGGCGGTGGTGCCGGCGTAGAGGGCGTTGCCGTAGTCCAGTCAGCTAGTGACGAGGGCCTGGGTGACGGTCTTCCTGGTCTCGGTGGGGATCCACCAGAAGATCTTCCGTAGCATGCGTAGGATGTTGAAGCACGCCGAGGAGACGCTGTTGACTTGCCTGGTCATGGAGAGGGAGGAGTCCAGGATGAAGCCCAGGTTGCGTGCAAGGTCTGTCGGTTTGGGTGCGGTGCCCAGGGCGGGAGGCCACCAGGAGTCGTCCCAGGCGGAGGGAGAGGAGCCCAGGATGAGGACCTCCGTCTTGTCCGAGTTCAGTTTCAGGCGGCTGGTCGTCATCCACTCGGCTACCTCTTTCATCCCTTCGTGCAGGTTGGCTCTGGCGGCGGCGGGGTCGTTGGTCAGGGAGAGGATCAGCTGGGTGTCGTCGGCGTAGGAGATTATGTTGAGGTTGTGTTGGCGTGCGATGGCCGCGAGGGGGCTCATGTAGACGTTGAAGAGGGTGGGGCTCAGAGAGGATCCTTGAGGGACGCCGCAGATGACTTTGGTGGCCTCTGACTTGTACGGTGGTAGGCGGACTCTCTGTGTTCTTCCGTCGAGGAAGGAGATGATCCATTCCAGCGCCTTGTCCTGGATTCCGACGTTGCTGAGGCGCTGTACTAGGGTGTGGTGGCAGACAGTGTCGAATGCCGCGGAGAGGTCTAGGAGGATGAGGGCCGCTGTTTCTCCGTTGTCCATCAGGGCTTGGATGTCATCGGTGGCGGCGATGAGAGCGGTCTCGGTGCTGTGATTTGCTCGGAAGCCGGACTGTGAGGGGTCGAGGGATCCATTCGTCTCGAGGAAGGCGCCCATCTGCTTGTTGACGGTCTTCTCGATGACTTTGGCTGGAAACGGGAGGAGCGTGATGGGGCGGTAATTCTTGAGTTCGGTGGGGTCCGCTGTGGGTTTCTTGAGTAGAGCGCTGAGTTCGGCGTGCTTCCAGCTCTCAGGGAAGGTGGCGGTGTCGAAGGATGTGTTGATGATGTCTCGCAGGTGTGGTGCGATGACTGCGTCAGCCTTGTTGAAGACGTGGTGAGGGCAGGGGTGGGTCGGTGATCCGGAGTGGATGGAGTTCATCGTGCGGATGGTGTCTTCGGTGCTGATCGGGGTCCAGGCGTGGAGGGTGGTGGTGGGGGGTGGTTGTTCGGTCTTGGTGTGCGTTGGTTGGTTGTTGAAGCTGTTGTGTATGTCCGCGATCTTGTTGTGGAAGTATGAAGCGAGGGAGTTGCAGAGGTCTTGCGATGGGGTGATGTCGTTGTTTCCTGCGCTGGGGTTGGATAGCTCTTTCACGATGTTGAAGAGTTCCTTGCAGTTGTGTGCGTTGTTGTCCAGCCGGTCCTTGAAAGCAGTTTTCTTGGCGGCGCGGATCAGCTGGTGGTGCTTCCGGGTGGCCAGCTTGAAGGTGGTCCTGTTGTCCGGTGTAGGTTCCCTTCTCCAGACTTTCTCGAGGGCTCGGCAGTTCTTCTTGGAGCTCTTGAGTTCGTCGGTGAACCACGGGGCTTTCTTGCTGCCAGGTCTGCTGGGCGGGGTCCTCAGCGGGGCGAGTTCGTCCGCGCAGCTGCTCTAGCACGTTCATTATCCTTTCAGAGCTACCTCGTTCTTTATTTTATTTTTCCCTTTGCAGAAACAGACACTTTGCTTGTTTGAACAAAAGTTTGCCCAATTAGCCTACATTTAACTGTGATCTTTGTAATTTGGAAATAAGCACGATGGAAAAATGAAAGAGCACTGAGGGCACTTTAGATGCCTTCCTGGTAAGAGCGGAATCCCTTCTCACTCATGAGATCCAACTAACCGAGCGCAGGCTCTCACTAGATCCCTCACAGTTCCCACTGACCAGAGAGGAAGAAACAATCAGATCAACAACCTTAAAGACCAACACTATACAAAACAAATCCAATTCCCCCCTGGTCACTCAATCACAATCCCACATGAGACAGGACAGGAAACTGACAATATTGCATCAATGCATCTGTAGGGACAGGGCCCCAAACTCGGAAACAAACTAAATTAATGAAAGGGCACACAACAAGCACGAAACAGAAGGGAGATAAGGGGAGTAAGGATGGAAGGAAAAAAGACCATCTAGGGACTAGCTCTTTAGGAACTGCCTCAGTAGCAACTCAAACAGAGCCAACTCCCAATCACCCTGAACCACAGTTAGAAGTATCCATCTCAAACTCCAAAGAGGGTTCACAAGGCTCTAAGGCCCCTATTGAAGACCTTGTTGAAGGACTTTTAGAAACACACACTAGGGCTATGATGACCCGGATGAGTGCACTCTGTGAGGAAATATTTGGCCGCATAGAAAGGAAGATTGAGCAACTGAAAGAGACTGCAGACTCAATCAGTGTTCAACTAGTAAAAACTACCTACACTAATAAGGAATCTACTATTACCGAAAAGGACGGTCATAGGCAATCCACTCAAGAGGTTATGTTTGGTTCCTTAAGGGATCCTCAACCTGAAATTGTACCAAGACACGTAGCAGAGAACCCCATATTAAAGGTGACTGCCAGGGTGGGGCACAAATGAACTCAACGGGAGGTTAAAAGGGACAATTTTAGCGAGTCTCTGGTCCAACCCGGCACAGATAATTTACATTTATCACCTGCATCCTGCCCTTACGTACTAATTTTAACGGGTGTCCCAGCACTAAAACAGTCACAGACCGAACTTTGGCCCTCCCTTCGTAATAAAGTAGTGGACTGGTTGACGAAATATAAGCATTTTAACCCTCAGCACACTAATGAAATTTTGATGGCTCACAGAGTGGGGTGGGTAGGTTCCTCATCAAAGTCTTGCCAGGGAGATTGCATAGTCATAAATTTTAGGACTCCCCCGACTGGTCCGCTTACTTTTAAACCAAAAAGAGGTACCTCCTGCTTTACACACCAGTATCACGGCCCTCCCCCTAGGCTTCTTTTATAAACCTGTTCAAGGGTCCAGAGGAGAAGGTAACGGTTCGGTTATAACCTCTAGTAGGTTTGAGCTGCTATCACTCCTAGAGGAAGTGGATTGACAACCAACTCCTGTATTTGCGACCACTTCCTGCTCAAATGAAGGAAACACAGTGGGTCAGCAAATAAGTCTCCTTCTTACTCCTTCTTCTGCAGTAGATCAGGCAGAAAACTCTGTATCTTCTACCGTCAACTCCACTTTGACTCCTTTGGAACAGGAGCAAGAACCCATGATAATGAATTCTTGTAATGGATTTAACCAAAAGAGCATGCCCATAATAATTGGCCTGGACTCAGGTATGGGTACTTTAAATGATAGAACCTGCCCAAAGGAACAAGGACGTCCGGCAACACCCTTTCTCCTTGCCGCAAGTCCCACAAGAGGGGTCCCACTTAGTATCATTTTTTGGAATATTGCGGGTCTCCGCTCTAAGATCGATCAACATGAGTGGCTCACCTTCGTAAGGACATATGGCATTCTTTGTTTACAAGAGACGTGGGCTGTTTTACCCATTGACCTAAATGTTTATAAAACCTTTTTTTCTCTCGCAACGCCATCTCCATCAGGGCGTGCAAAAGGTGGCTTAGTGGTCTATATTTCTAACCAAATAAAAGTGAGGGAAATTACTGCCTTAAAATGGAGGAAAATTACCAGATAATCGTATTAGAAATTAACAAACAGGATTTCTTAGTGTTAGTTAATTTCTAGAATTTACAGCAGCCCCAGCTAATTGCCATCTTGAAGGAAATCTGTTATCTACTTTTAGATTTTAATAATAACCATCAAGGGAAAAATTCCCTCATTATCTGGGGTGGTGACTTTAATATACCCCTATATGAACGTAACAATAACATCACATTTGGCCTCCTAGATGAGCAAGATAACAACATGACTCACTTTATCCATTCTCAGACTGGGGTCTGCTTGAACGAGACGTTTTCGATTCTACAATTGGTCAGTGCAAACAAATTGATATCGCCCACTGTCCCCTTAACTCCAACATTTAATGGTAGAGGTGCCTCTAGCTGCATTGATTTAATTTGTTTGGTAAGTAGGGCCCCATTCTTTTTATCGGATTTTAAAACCCATGGCTGCACATTTAGCGACCATTTCCCTATCTCAATTACCCTTTCTCTTCCACTGGCACGAGGAGAGGATAAACTGTTGAGTATTTATGGGGATGAATGTTTGGCCATGAACAGATTAAATGGTTACAACCTTAAGTGGTTCAGGATCGACCCGGAAAAGATTACCGAAAAGGTTGTAAAGAACTCCATGATGGCAATAAGTGTCTGTTTGGCCAATTCATCTTCTCTGCAGGAGATTCTTGACAACTTTATGGTGATAACCAAATCTGTTAATGAAGCCCTAAATGTCAAACCCAAAGGGGTGAGAAAAAACAAAGCTGGATGGTTTAATTCCACCTGTACTAAAGCATATTCAAACCTTAAAAATGCTCTTAATAAAACCCCAAGAGATAGGGAACAGATAACTCAACTTAGGAAGCCTTATCATAAGGCCCTAAGACAAAGGAAATCAGAACTGAAAGAGGAACTTGGGGCAGAATTGCATAAAAGCTGTGCAACAAATGATAGTGCTGCTTTCTGGGAGGTTATAAACACTCAATTTTTTTCTGGTCCTAGGGTTAACAGCAAAATTGAAGCCGCAATTGATGAAGCGTGTTGGATAGCTCACTTCTCTCAAATATTTGGAGCACCTCTAAGTTTGTCTGCAGCTCAGTGTTATCCAGGGATGAGAAGCAATGGCAATAGGTCCCCTACTATCCCACTCGATCTAGACTTCACTTTAGTGGAAGTCGAGCACGCCCTAAATGCCAGTAAAGGGGGCAAGGCTCCAGGCCCGACAGGGTCCCTGTTGACCTATATACATTTAAAACGGATCTTTGGGCCCCAATTCTTCACAGGGTATTGGAAGCAACCGGCAAAGTTGGACTACTAGACTCTTGGTCAGAATCCATTATGGTTCCAATTTTTAAAAAGGGCGATCGTCTGAGTCCAACTTGTTACCGTCCTATTTCGTTGCTCGACTCCCTAGGGAAAGTTGTGGGACGCATCATTTTAGAACGCCTACAGCAGTGGACGGAAGACACTAAGATCATATCTGACATACAGTATGGATTTAGGGAGGGTCTGGGGACCATAGAGCAGGTTTAAATTTGACCTTAATTAGGGGTAAATACATGGAAGCAAAGGGTGGGAGACTTCACATGACCTGTGTAGATCTCACAGCAGCGTTTGACTGTGTAAGTCACTCGAGGCTCTGGGACATTTTAACAAGAATGGGTCTTGATCCTCTCCTAGTCAACTTCCTGCGTGAAATCTACTCAAATGCTACAGCTAGAGTTAGATTTGGCCTGGGGGGCGAATTAACAGCACCATATGGGGTTGAGCGGGGAGTCAGCCAGGGCTGCGTCCTGGCCCCCTTCCTTTTTACTCTATACACAAATGGCCTGGAAGTTGCCATGCTGGAGGGGTCCCAGGAACCTACCCTTAATTAAAAATCACCCGATCTCCGCTCTCCTTTACGCGGATGACGCAGTGATCATAGCTCGTACTCCCCTTGAACTTCAACGCTCAGTAAACCGATACAACTCATTCATGTCAAATTTAGACCTAAAAATTAATATCAAGAAAACCTTTGTTATGAATTCAGGCCGAAAACTAAGTAAAGGGAGAGACATTTATATAAATAACACTAGGGTGGAGAACACCCCTACTTATCCCTATCTCGGAGTTGTATCAATGAAAAAGGCACCTGGAGAAGAGCTATAGAGGCTAGAAAACTGCTGTTCCTAAAATCATCTATGGCTCTAGTAAATTTTACCCAGATACTAGGTAAAGGACCCCCTGAGGAAATGATTCGTATATATCAGGCCAAATGCATTAGTACTGCCATCTATGGGCGGGGGTGTTGGGATATGTGCAGGCGGAATCCCTCCAAAAGGTGGAGAATAGCTTTTTAAGGTTTCTCCTAGCTGTCCCACAGTGCACCTCAACATATAGTTGCCATTTAGAACTAGGCCTCCCCTACATCACTGACATTATAAAGCTACAGCCAATTCTTTTATGGCATAGTCTTTGGACGTCAAATGAGTTAGTCCTTACGAAAACTGTCGTAATGGACTGTCTCTTACTTGAAAACGTTACCAAGATTGGCTGGCTTCAATATGTCAGGAAGTTTTTTTACGATCTCGGGCTGGAGAAATACTTTCATAACCCTGCAGAATTGGTACAGATTCCAAGGAAATTGCTAAAAAAACAATGCTTAGACCACCTGGCCAATCTCCATTTAGCATCTGAAGCCAACAAAAACTCGGCTCAGCACTCTCTGTCGATTCAAATCTCATTGGAGATTCAGCCATATTTAACCTGGAATTCAAGCACTTATGATAGATACTTGCTGACCCGATTCAGACTAAATATTTTCCATTGACTAGTCATATTCCCAACTGTCAATGATTGGTCAAAGCTGCTATCCCCATGTCCCTACGATGGTATATCCCCCCAGTCCCTTCTACATCTGACTCTTTTTTGTACATTTTTTACCGAACCTAGAAGGTGTTGGCTAGCGCCAATTCTAAAAAGCTTGGGGCTACGCCAATGCCGCCCAGCCTTCATGGCTCTTCAATTCCTGGAGTCTGATTTTCTAGCTTTAAATATAGCCAGGTTTTTAAACTTTTGTATTCGTCACAGAACCAACTTATAACTAAAGATTGATGAATCTTCTATTTGGTAGTATTCTTTTTAAATTCAAATCTTTGAATGCTATTTTTATGCTGTACCTAATCCACTGTATTTTTAAGAAATAATCTCATGTTTTTATGGAAAAATTTATTAATTTTGATATGTAAATACTTTTATGGTTTTCTAACAAGTGAAACCGAGTAAAGTAAACAAATTGAACTACAAAAAAGAGAGGGAGCAAGGCAGTCAACAACCCATGGCAGTGAGCTGCACTCACAGTTTTTTATTGACAGTGTTTGGTCAGTCGCTGTACTGCTGCTTCCACATGATGATAGGCTGTTTGTAAGCCCTTACTGTGAATTATACTGTTTGCTTACTTTGAGTGAACCAGCACTGTGGAGAGCTGGGCAGTGGCAGCCAGTCACAGCAGAGAAGATGCCTCATTCATGATGTGAGTCACGTCCAAGGGCCAATATAGATGCTCTAGAAGAGGAATTACGTCAGTAAAGTAATTTTCAACAAGCTACGTACCACAGGTAGCAGCACTTTTGCCAAACTCTGCAAATTCAAAGTTATGCCATTGTATAATCCACTATCTCTGCCCTCAACCTACATTTAAAACGTTAGTAGTACAGTGTAGTTCAGGTTACTAGTATGGAAAAGCAAATTATCCAATTTACTCAAAGTAACTACAATTCAGAAAACTGATCACTAGACTACAAAAATCTCAGATTACCACAGCTAGATTGGTAATCTCAGTTTAACACAGCTAGATTGACAACAAGCAAACACAAATTATTGCATAGCACACAATTGTCATACAACTACACTATATCAAGATGAAAGGAAAACACTGCCATAATGCAAAAATAAAATTCTGTGGTCCAACCTATATTCATAATGCAACAACAAAGTCTATTTCACATCACAAAACCAAATGGAAAACCTAACATGCAAGAAGCAATGAATGGGAAGCTCACAAGTTCAAACTGAAAGGTGTTAGAAGCAATATCATAGTTTGGAACAAAAGAACTTTTAAATCCAAAAACTACTAAAATCCTTTCTTGTTGTTCAATGAGGCACAACCCACAAAACCAAAATTGTCCAACCGTCCGAGAACTATTACCCCAATGTGCATGCATGTTTATTGAACAAAGTGCTATGATAATGGAGGATTTCAGTTCTATGCAAATAAAACCTCCCAAAGAGCAATGGAAATCCATCAGCTGCATTGGACAGGTCCTAGGATTACAAGGATTCAAAAATCTGCAACACAATTGGAGAGAGGGGACCAAGGGAGTTGATAGGCTGAAGTAGGGCGGTCGAGTTGATCCCTAGTTAACATGCACACCCTTGTTATAACATCTTTTATTGCATACAAATATTTGCACTTACTATTTGGTCTAGTCTTTGCAGCTAGTGTTTTTGTGAAGTTGATGTACTGTTTGTGTAAAGATGTACCTTGTGTACATGCATTTCAAGATGGCATTCTTATTTATGCATGTGATGGTAATGAACTCAATTACACAAAAAAGTATTGTGAAACAACATAGTATTACTGTTTCCAGAGACAAGTGTACATTTTCTTTGGCGTCTTTTGACTATTTGGGTCGTAGAATTTCAATGAGTGAGATCCACCCTAAATGTGACCTGATTAATGGATTCTCATAGTCACAAAGATAAAGAACAATTGAGGTTTTTTTATCTGCTTGAGTGGTTATTATTCTTGCTTTGTTCAAAGCTATGCCTCTCTCATGAAGCCTCTAAAAAATGATAGAGATAAAAGAGAAATTCTTATGGTCTGATAAAGTACAAGGGGTTTTTGAAAACAACAAGTGCATTCTAACTAATGTTTCTGCGCTTAAGACATAGGTTTCTGGGTATGAGTGTTATTACTGTTGATGCCAGTGCAACAGGTATTGGGGCTATTTAATGTCAAAGCGTTGGGCAGTCAAAGAATACTATTGATTTTGCATCAAGAGTGCTCAAGGATGCTAAAAAAGGTAAGGCACTATTGAAAGAGAAGCCTTAGCATGTGCTTGGGGCATATAATAGTTCAAAACGCCCCTTTAAGGTACAGAGTTTCTGGTTAATATTAATCACAAAACTTTTACACATTTGTTGGGAGAGACTAATGTTGGTTCTGCTTCAAAATTGATTTGAATATTGTCAAAGTTACATAAATACAATTTTGAAACCCATTATTTGCTTAGTGGTGCAAATGTATGTGCCAAATGTTTGTCTTGTCTATTATTACAGGTTGTGAGTGAACAGGTGGATTCATAAGATGAGTGTGTTGCAATAGTTCATGTGGTTATGCATTTTCAGGGTACTGTTTCAGAAGGCGAGTGTGCTGAAGTTGTGTAAGTGATCCTAATATGAAAAATGTATTACTCTACTTGCAGAACAGTTAGCCATCTGTTAAAAATCTCAGAGTGGAACTTCTGAATTTCTTTCAGGTTTCTCATGAGCTCACAGTGGGAAAAGGTTTAATGTTAATAAGTTCTATCTTTGTTCCACCATCTACTTTCAGGTTCAAGATTGTTATTGTGGAACACTCCGGACATTTAGTGCAACATCTACTAAGGACATTTTGACACAGTCTTTTTGGTGGCCAGCTATGGACAGGGTTGTTGACAACACAACTGATGTGCATGAGAGCTGTTTGTTGTCTAATAAGCGTTGGAAGTTACCGAATGTTGCTCTTACTCCAGTTTCTTTCCCCAGGTGTGCCTGGAACAAGCTGATGTTAGACTTTGCTTACCATAGATGTAATTGCCTAGACACATGCGGTATCTCAAAATGCTTACTGATATGTTTTCCAAATGGTTTACTATGATTTTGTGGAGTGATGAGTACCCAAAGTGCCATTGATCTTCTTCTCAAGTTATTTTTCCTTGAAGGACCTTCTGTGGAACTTGTACCGGATAATGGTGTTCAGCTGATTTCTGACAGAATGGAGAACTATTTTAAGGATAATGATATAAGCAGTACACAGCTTCTCTGTATAGTACACAATCCAATAGTGCTGTTGAGAGAATCAACAAATTGTTGACAGAAGGTATTCAATAATTCAATAAATTCAATTAATTAATTAAATAAATACATATTTATTTAAACTGGTTTAACACGTGAATTAGATGTGGTTCTGTTTTAAGAGACACAATGTTTGTATCATTGTACTCCCCACAGCACTGCCTTGGTGTCCCTTTTCATGTCTTTTTACAAGGCAGGAGAGCAAAGACTGTGTTAGTTTCTGAATAGTTGTCGAATAGTACTACTGCCAATTATCAGACTGTAACATTTTGTGAAGTTTTTTCTGAGGTTAAAAACAAACAATGTAGGATTAAAAGCTACTATAACGGCAAATACAAGAATATATCTGAAACCATTTTGGTTGGTGATTGGTTTTATGTTAAAGAACATAAGACCTTGGAATAGTAAATCTGTTTTTAAATTGAATGGTCCTTTCAAACGAGTGGGCAGTGAACTTCACTCCGCCAGCAGAGTTTGCAGATGTTTTGCCAACTCAGCGCTCCGCTGGGAATGCAGAGTTCGACAAAAAAACTCATATACCGTCACTTGCTGGAGTTTGCCCCTGCCGCCCACCCCTACTTACCTTCACCTAGCCTCTCAGCCGGTCTAGGTGCTGCTCTGCGGGGACTGTGCTTGCGCTCGCATGGAGAGTGGAGACCTTAACCCGGTTTCCACTCTCCATACGTGTGCATGCGCAGTCCCCACAAGTCCTGCAGCGAAGGGATTACAGAACAAACACCACGGATCACCCCCACGGCAGCAGGAGGGGTGGCAGCACCATGCCTGGCTTGCAAAGCAGCACCTGGATGGTCCAAGTGGCTGGGTGAAGGAAGAACAGGTAAGCAGGTGGAGAGTAGGAGGCAGTCTGGGGGTCAGGGGAAGGTGTGGAACTCTCTCTGATGAATGAGCTGTGCTCTGGCAGCCAGGTCTGCGTGCTGCCATAGGGAGGTGCGGAACTCCACTGAGTTTTAGGCAACTCAGAGTACTCTGCCCACCCCTACTTTCAAAGTCATGTTGGTTAATCTTAATTCTGTTAAATTGTAGGATGGTAGGAGATGGTCTAAATGCAATTTGATCTTACTATAAATAAATTTCAAAGTAAGATTGCATGCACATAAGGCCTAGTCGCTCGCTTGCTCAGAAGCTGGCTGCCTCATGTAGTCAAGAGCACATTACTGAAATACCTAATGAGACAGGGGAGGCGCAGTACACTACTGCGGATATCAGTGACACTCTACTTAGTTTCTTTGCCAGCCTATATGACAATAGAACTGAGGTACAGCAAGATGACTTGCATTCTTATCTCGATGACGTTGCTCTTGGTTGGCTGTCCTCTGGCCATAGGGAATACCTTACGCAGCCCTTCGATGTGGAGGACGTAAAGCTTGCCATTATGTCCCTCCCCACATGCAAATCTGTGGGTTTCGATGGACTCCCCAGTGGGTTTTATTAGACATTTGCGGGCGCTCTGGCCCCCAGACTGCTTGTGGTCTAGGCGGAGGCGTACAATACTGGCCGTCTCCCGCCCTCCTTAAGGCTAGCTCTCTTAGTTATGCTGTTGAAACCTGATAAGGCATCCAATCTCTGTGACTCATATAGACCCCTCTCGATTATCAATATTGATGCCAAGATATTAGCTACGTTGATTTCCGGCTACAGCCACTGGTTTCACTGCTGGTCCTCCCTGACCAGTCATGATTTGTACCTGCTCATTCCACCACACATAACCTGCGCATGCTTTTTGCCACCCTACATTATTTTGACTCAGATTTTCAAGCTGTAGCAGTGTTGCTTGACGCAGCAAAAGCCTTTGATTCCCTTCATTGAGCTTATATGTTTACAGTTCTTACTAGAATGGGCTTCCCTCCTGTTTTCCTTCAGTGGATCAGGGTCCTCCATACTGATCCGGTAGCCAGGGTTTGTTTCAATGGGCGGGTGTCCACTACCGTTCCTATTCCTAGGAGCAGTAGGCAGGGCTTCCCTCTATCACCAATGCTTTTTGCATTCGCTCTGGAACCTCTCGCCTGCAAACTCCCCCAGCTAGATGCATCGGCCGCATTGCGTTTTGGCAGCGCCCGCTTATTGTCTCACTATATGCAGACAATATGCTATTATACGTCCGTGAGCCTAGGACCAGAATAACTGAAATCCATTCCAAATCATTGATTTTCATAAATACCGAGGACAAAGGAAGGATGTTCTTCCTATGGTATTCAGGTAACTTGCAAGTATTATGTATCAATTTATTTAGCCATAGCCATCAATGTGTGGATCTCCCACACTGCTACAAAGACTTGATCATGATTTGTCATCCTCCAAGGAATAAAAAAAGAAATGTTTTCATGGAGAGAGGGTTTTTATACAGCTAATAGCCCTACACAAATGTGCTATTTGGAAACTTTCCACTGTCCAACCATGCACAGTTCTTAATCTCAGTGTCATGGATAACATATAAACAAACTTAGCCTTTGCTGGACCTCATTGGTGTCACACAGAGACAATTTGCCGCGATGACCCAGAGTAAATGTGCTCATCCTCTGCGACTCATGGTGCGCACAGATTCAGGGAGGTAGTCACATCTCAATGACTCAGACAGCTGTGGGACCACTTTGGGTCACTACCCTCTTTCTTGGCCTCATTGACTCGTATGTCTCCCATGTGGGTTGACACAAATCTGCTGGAAAGCATTCATGACTGTCGCTGTAAAGCGATGCCTTGACTCATGGAAAGTAAACCGCTTGGGTCGCTTTGACTTCACACTGTTATGCTTTCAATGTTCGTGGCAATTCTGCCAGATGTGAGGTTATATTCTATTATTTTAAGTCTTTCCAGACCAGTCTGGTGTTTCTATTGGGCAGTCTGCTCTCTGATTGTGGTGGGAGAGGAGTTTTTCCTCTTTCCACTATGCTTAGAGGAGAGATGCTCCGATTCACTCATAGAATGGACAGTCTTTAATCCAAGATGGCTTCTGAAGGGTAAAGTTGGACTGTGCCAAAGTCTAGGAATAAATATCTGCAACAGAGAATCCCCACATGAAAAGTCTCAGGCTTTAATATGACCCTTTCACTTTAACTTACCTCAAAAATATAATCAACACTAAATGTTAATTACAAGCCTGGTCATCTGAGGACCGCTAGACTCATGGTGGCGAGGCAGTGGTGGTCCAGCCATCGCCGCAACAGCTGTCCGACCACTCTATCACGAGTTGGGCGGTCGGACTGTAATTGGACAGCTGCCTGTGAGAGGGAACCACGTTCCTTGGCAGTGTCGTGCCAGTAAGAGCCATTTGAAGATACAGGTGGTGCTGCTGCGGCACTGGCATGCATATTACAAGTTTTAGATCTGCCAGCGTTTCATGGAGGACTTTCCTCCATGAAAAGGCTGGCGGTGCTGAAACAAAGGGTCCCTACAGGGCCCACTGTACCCCTCCATCCAGGGGATGCATGCAGGGGGCCCAACATGTGCCCCCTGTGTGCATGCATGCCAGTTTCTGCATGGTAAGGACTTTACAATCCCTGCTGTGAATCCCTGCTGTGCAGGAACCGGTTGTCATGATCCGCTCTGGGCAGGTCTGTGTGTTGTGTGGATGTTGGTTCTGGTCCGTGTTTTTCAGACATATCACATTGGAAGTCAGGACGTGTTAGCGGTGCAGCCTTCTAGCACCGGAAATACACCAGGTCAGCTGGCACGCACTGTGGGTGAGACCGCATAAAGTTCTGCGGTGCTCAACCCGACAGTGCTTCAAGTCCAGTTCGTTACCCAGAGAGACATCCTATCTGGAAATCCTTCGTCTTCTGTGAACAGCAATTCCCTGGTTCACAAACACACTCACTGTATTTAGTGTGACACGCGCAGGAGCGCGTTGTCGCTTTACATTTACCCTGCATAGCACTGGAGCGCTTTCACTTTGTATTCAGTGCGACACATGCAGGAGCGAATTGTCTCTTTGCATCTTCATAGCGCAGGAGCTTTGCATCTTCATAGCGCAGGAGCGCTTTCATTTTGTATTCAGTGTGACACGTGCAGTAGCGCGTTGTCGTTTGCATTCTCCCTGCATTGCACAGGTGCGCTTTGTTGTGTGTTAAATTCTGGTCTGCATGGAGACCCTATGCTCATGGGGCCCAGGGCAACTGCCCAGCATATCCATGCGTTAAGACAGCACTGAGCAGAGAGATCATGGGTGAAAGTGTTAAGTAAGGAGAAAACTAAGGGGCATATTATCAAGGGGGTTTATCTCCGCTTTTTTGGCTTTAAAAGCCAAGAAAGCGGAGATAATTTTATCTCCCTATTACCTAGCTGTCGCTAACACCAGTTAGCGACAGCTAGTAGGAGAAAGCGACCATCTTGGGCCCCGCTTTTCATGTCAGTGATATTTATCACTAATGACATGCAAAGTGGGCGTGCCAAGATGTTAGCGACTGGAAACAGTCGCTAACATCGCTATCTCCTATTACCAACTTTTGGAGATATTCGCGCTAAGCGCGAATGTCTCCAAAAGCTAACACCTGCCCCTGAGCAGTTCTTAGCCATGTTATCCAATGGTAGGTGGATAACATGGCTAAGAGCATTAGCTCAGTAATGCATGAATATCGCTGACTTTTCAGCGATATTCATGCATTTCGGCCGATTTTTATCGCTTAGGAGATAAACCTTGATAGTAGCAAGGTTCCTAAGCGACAAAAATCGCCGCAACTCGGCGATGAAAATATCGCTGCTAAACCAACATAGCGATAATTATCGCTAGTTGTTGGTAATATGCCCCTAAGATCGGCCCTATGGTTTGTACCAGAGTTTAAAGTGGTTTCAAAAACCTGGAGGTGATATTGGAGCTCACAAATAAAATTGCAGGCAATCACATCAGTGTCAGACCATCTGAAAAGATACACCAAGGAAGAAGACCTGGTAGCTTTTAAGGTTTATGAACTGTTCCCTAGCTGATAATGGAGCAAAGAGAAACCTATGATCAGTCCATATCTTGAATGCAACATTATAGCATAAGTGAGATATTTTCACTCAAACTAATATTTTCAGGGAATTGCTATCCACAGGCGTCTTGAAATTATGTTTAGGAAGCTGCCTCGAGGAGCAATTTCTAATAAGGAGATTGTCAAGGATCCTCTTAAGAACTTTTGGCATTTTCACGCGTAGAAGTGGAGATGTGCATTCAATTCTGACTGAGCTTTGATTGTCGTACGGGAATGGGTTGATCTAAAAATGGTTCAAAGCACATTTTAGTATAGTAGTTTTTTGTTAGTCCGAAGATTATTTTTTTTACTGAACATTCCTATATTCCCTTAAACTAATCAAAAGAGGCAGAAAACCAGAGATTTGTTTTCACCTAGAGGGTATGTGAGTGCATGATGGTAGATTTTTTCAGATAATTCATGTAATCCAGAAAGGCAGTGATAGGATTCACCTCTCTGAAAAAGGATGTAGGAAAATGCCCCTTTTTTACATGGTCACTTTCACTTTTGCTAGGATTTACTTACGGCTTTTGGATAGACTTACAAGGTAACTGCTGTCCAGAGTATTTGCTCTGACCCTAAAAATATGTCATGTTGCTGTTCCCCTAATTGGCATATTTAATTTACACATAAGTCCCTAGTATATGGTACAAAAAGTGTACCTAGGGCCTATAATTTATTTGTCAGTAGTGACTCAAGTACATGTTGAGCTACTACTAAAAAGACAATGCGAAACATGACTGTGGGCCTGCCACCAATACTTAGTTGTGCAGGTTTAAACAGAAAGTTTGACCTGTGAAATAAATGCTCTTGACAGGTGTAAACCCTTCTTATAAATGTTAATAAGTCACTCTTAAATTAACCTTCAGTCTCCATATGTCAGGGTGCATGATATTTAACAGAACAACACTGTCAAAGTTTAATGTTAAACATACTTACAGTGAAAAAGCCTAAAAAGCTATTTTTTACTATAGCAGGGTTAGCTGGTCCATAGTAAAGTATTTGGAGTTAAAATTAAAATGAGATAAATCATAAGGGAGTGACTTCACTTGGAAGCAAGATGGCCACACTTTAGAGGACTCGGCATGCCGGACTCCCCATCCAGCAATCATCAGCACAAAAATGACTTTCCTGCAGCAGCTCTCACCTAAAGAGGGTCTCTCTGTACTTGACACCCTGCCTGCACCATCAGAAACTTCCGATCTGCCTCCTCTGTGGTGTGAAGGCAAGTGGTGTCCCATGCGTGCCCTGGTTTGCCCTGCTGCGTGGTGTAAAGATAGGCAAAGTTTTCTATCCCAGGTGCCGGGATGGCTGGAACACTTGTGACAACTCTGCCACTGAGCCCTGATGACGGCAGCCCTCTGCACTCCGGGGGGCTTGTTCGGGCCACGGCTGATCGCCGCCAAGGGACTGTCGGTGACGACCTGGAGACAGCAATGCATGTGCATACACTACGGCAAGTGGGACGTGGTTGCCAGCGCTATGCCATTGGGGTGTCCATGAGGCCCATGTGAAGCTGCTAACTTCACGCCTGCCACCAGTCACCACTGCAACCTGATATTCAGACCAGGCGGCGCAATGCCAGGATGGCCTGGGTGTAATTGTGGAACTGTCTTAGTCTCCAAAGACCGGGGGATGTTCTGTAGGCGAGCGCCCACGTTTTCGGCAGGCTACATGGAGCTCCGCCATGCATCTAGCCTCTGCGTCGCTCCTGAGGCCTGCAGGGCGCGGAGAGTGACTGCTTCGACTCTGGTGGCCACTAGTTTGTGATTGGAGCCGTGTGTCCCTTGGCGGCCCGGTGGCGAGTCAGGCCGAAGCACCTTCATTTTCCAATGCTTACCATTGCCTGGTTGCCCTTCTGGTACCCATGTATATTCCCCTGCTAGCCGTTGCCTCATACGCAGCTGGCCTCCAATGCTGTGACTCTTGGACCCTGCGGAGAGAGATGGATTTGTTGCTGAGGATCATGGCCTATGTTAGTCCTTTTGCGGTGGACCTCTTGCTCACAGTCCTGCCACTCATTTGGTGGGCCCCTCGCTCCAGGGGCCTGCTGTCCATAAGCGCAGTCGTGCTACCTTCCACCATCCACCCAGCATGTACACTTTTAAGCCTAATTGGCCTGGTGGGCCCGCGCACTATATTGGACTGCCAGCTCTCCCTGGCCTCTGTCTGGCATCACACAATGCCTTGATGGATTTTGACCTGGGCCGTCACCCTGACACCTCCTGTCTGGTCACTCTGCACATTGTGTAGCTGGGAGCGCTCCAGATCTCTGCACTTGTGTAACCAATTCAGAGAGGGTCATACAAGATCTCTTTTTGGAAGTGCAGCGTCTCGCCCTCCACTGTTACATGCTGGGGCCACCTGGGGACTGGGTCTCCTGGCTCAGTGGCTGAGCCTGCTTGTGCCTCTTTGTGCATAAATCCTCCCAGGGCACGGCAGGGCTCCACTGACCTCTACACTGGGCTGCACTACACAGCGCCAGGTCCCCACATCTTGGAGTTAGGGGCTGCTCACCTTGGACGCCCTTGCCAGTGGCTTTGTACAAAGCAAGAACACTTCATAGCTAGGACTATGTTCCTTGCTCGCTGATCTTATTTGCGTCTGTGGCCCTCACCATGGGGAAGCATGAGGCCAAACAATCAAAATTCTCCTTTGAGAGCAGATGCCTTACTTGTCAGGCAGAGCCAGGCCACGGCACTAAACCTGCCACCGGACATAAACCTCAGTAATCTACTCATGGACACCAAGACAAACCTAAAAACTATAGTGGCTAAACTAGATTTGCTCACAAGCCACTTGGATCCCATCAACAACATGTTAATAAACATGAAACCAGGCTTGATCAACAGGAAAACCGTGTCTCTGATGCAGGTGACCTTCACGCAGACTCCAAGAAACACCTGCTACACATGGAAATGGTCCTTGATCTCATCAAAGCCAAAAATGGAGGTATGATAAAGATGCAACAACCTCTGGATCACTGGGATTCCTGAATAGTGATGATTCTGAGTTCTTCTGAGGTATCTTGGCAAAGATTTTCTTACTTGGAGAACGTGCCAACCTATGGGGGGTGCAACTTCAAAGATGTAAAGGATGACCATCTAGACCATTCTGGCAACTCTAGATACTTACACCCCCAAGTTATGATGAAGTTTAACACATTATCACATGACACCTGCCTCCAAGATCTGTGGCACCTTTCATACCCCCATGTGTGTAAAGGTACTTGTATCTAAGCATTTCACAATGCATGGTCTAGGCTGAATTTTTGTTTGTCTCAAATGCCGCATACTGCTCGTACCCTGCCCCAGTCTTGCTGATGCTTCATGTCCCCCAGATGATTCCCTGCACCTTTGCATGGCACTTAGCAGCAGGAGCACTCCGTGATGTGGTATTTCCATACGAGATTCGCTAAGAAATCATGGACTACTTCACACACAATGTAGGCTCAGTTGAATCACCTTCGGTACTTTGGGAGGTTTCAAAGTCACAATTAGAGGTCCTTGCATCACAAAGCAATCTGGGGTCCTGAAGGCTACCCGGGGCTCCTTGACCTGGCTCGAACAGGATATCCGGACTCAAGAACAGCAATATTTCCACTCCATAGACACTTTCAAGCTAGCCTGTATCTGTGACAAGATGTTGGAGGTTCAAGAGGAACCCTTCCTCAAGACTCACTTCTTGCATCGTGACGGTCAAGCCAGATGATACGGAGAGGGATAACAGGCCAGGAAAAACCTTAGTCGGCCTGATGAGGAACCCAGGCATGCCCAGCTATGTATCTGAACTCCTAGACTCTGAGCGCTCCTTTTGTGTTCTCAATACCAGAGTTACTGAACGTGATGTCCTCCTTTATGCACAACTGTACACATCGACCCCGATCCTCTGCTCAACTGCGCTGTCTGAGTACTTCGATACCATACAATTGCTCTGGCTCGTCTGTGCCTACTGCGCTTATCTAGATTCCTCTTTCATTAAGGAAAGATTGAACAGGTTATCAGTGCCCTCCCTGGAGACAAAGCGCCCAGGCTTGATGGACTTACCATCCCCTTTTACAAGGAGTTTGCTTCCCTGCTGACCCCACACCTGCTGGATATGTACCAGGACTCCCTGAATACGGGTGTCGCAGCAGGAGGCAGTTATTATCACAATCCTCAATTCGGACAAACCTGCTGATCGCTGCGATTCCTACAGACCTCTTTCTTTTATTAGTGTTGACAAAAAATATTCACCAATCGCCTATTGATCCTCAGGTCCCCACTGTGGCAGCTCTACTATAAGCCACCAAAGCTTTCGACTCCCTGGAATGGGCATATCTTTTTGCTCTCTTGGCATGGCTTGGCCTTAGCACATGCTTCATCAAACTAATACACCTCCTATACCGGCTTCCCACCGCTCGAGGCGCCTTAATGGGCTCACTTCTGATCCCTTCCCGATCATGCAGGGCGCAAGGCAGGGTTGCCCGATATCTCCATTACTTTTCACCATTGTGATGGAAACCCTGGTAGTGAGACTTCGGTAATGTCACTCGAACAGGGGTATTGATTTTACTACCAAAGTGCTGTTGGTCTCGATGGAATGCAGATGGCATTACCCTATATGCATGCAACAATCTGGCCCCATTGACACGTGAGGTGGTGCGGTTTGGTAGCTACTCTGGTTTCCATTTGCACTGGGCCAAATCCACACTATTTCCCCTCACAGACAACATATGCCCATTCCACACCGAGTACACCATGAAGTGGGTAGATGAACTGGTGAGTTACCTGGGTATATGGCTGTGCTATGATCCAGAAGAACTATGGCATGTAAATTACAGCCATGCTCTGACCTGGCTGGAAGACAGATTACCTATGTGGTCCAAACAAAAGCTCTTTCGCGCAGGCCGAATCACAATTTTGAAGATGGCTATTCTCCCTAAATTCCTCTACCTTTTACTAATGTCCCTTTCCCTCTTATGGCACAGTTCTTCAAGTGTTTACAATCCAACCTGGTGAATCTGACATGGTGGGTAGACAGCAGCAGGTTTCCTGACAACTCCTCACCTTTCCACTCGCGAAGGGTGGACTGGGAGCGCCGGACATGATGCTGTATGCTCTCTGCGCTCAAGCCCAGTTTCTCCATTACTGGCTTTACCTTACCCAGTTTCTGCCCCACATGGCAGTTGAGTTGGACAGGGCATATACATGGCCCCTATTGATCGCAATATATTTACCATACAAAGCCCCTTAGACTGTAGCCAATTCCGTTGAATGCCTGCGCTGGGCCTGGGAGGGTCTGAGGGAGAGGGTAGGGTTGACACTTCTATATGCTCCCTCCAGCCCACTAGCGAATAATCCCAAGATTCCTCAGCTCTCAGCCAAGGGCACCATTGCTCGTGCACACAAACATAACATCAGGCTGTTTTTGGACATCTACCCCAAGGACCAGTTCCTCCCATTGCTTGATGCTGTGGCGTCTCCACCCTCTACTCTTCTCGATACACTATTGCATTACCAACTGCGCGCTACCTGTCGTGCTCAGTATGACACCTTATCAACCCCACCACCACTGTAGGAATGTAGGAAATGCTTTCCTAGCCACCCCCATATTTTGCTGGTGTCGTAATGTTTTTCTGACTGTTCTGACTGGGATCCTGCTAACCAGGACCCCAGTCTCTGTGCTTCTTCCCTAAATTGGACATGGGGAGTAGTTAGGTACATCCTAGATTGGCCACAGGTGTAACCTTGTAAGTACTTAGTACATGATACTAAGGTACCTAGGGCATAGGTACACCAGGGGTCCCCCTTAGGCTGAAGCATGCATTATGCCACCCTTGGGAGACCACTCAAATTGTGACTACAGGCCTGCCATTGCAGCCTGTGTACGCTGGTGCTATCACCACTTACAACGGATATATGTTTTCTTATATCTGAGGACACTACACTTAAAAACCATAAGTCACCCCTAATGTAGGCCTTTCAATTCCAAAGGCAGTGTGCTCGGTTATAAGTGTGAGGGTGCCCCTGCATGAGCAGGACACCTCTACAATCCATTGAGTCCATTCTCCCGAGTTGTAAGTGCATCAACCACTAGGATACATAGAACAGCCATGCATCATTACGTGATGACTAACTCAAAACTGGCTGTAACAAACCCTGTCATGTTTAGTATCAAACATGTTGGAATCATATCCCAACAACGTAAACGGACGCTTCGGGAAGCCCTCAGTGCTCCTGGTACCAGTCTTCCAGACCTGGACAGCAAACTATGGCTGCTGCCGACCAGAGACACGATCCTGCCCTCCTGCTGCTGAGCCAAGCTCGAGCAGGGGAAGGCAGGACAATAGGTTTCCTGTTACAGGGAGTGGTGACCACCTCCCAGACAGGACTTAGTGTATTGGGACGGGGTGGGGGTGCTTGCCAGCGCCACTGGGCTGCACTGAAAGGCACATTTTGGCACCCTCCGTGCAAACTCCAGTCGGAACCAGTTCAGGGAGCCGTTGGCTCCCACTCATGTGTGAAACTGGGGAAAGGACATGGGAGTATCCTCCACACTGTCCAGCCCCTCCTGTGGGAGGGACGACTGAATCATCCCAACCCTTTCCTTAGCGGAATTAAGGACTTACCTGTGGGTAGATCCTTAGATTGGTCATGGGACAAGATTCAGATCCAAAACCACTTAATCTTCAACTGTCTGGGCACTTTGGACTTCACCGGACTTCGCTTTGGGAACTGACACTGCAACTGGGAAGAGTCCTGCTGCTCCTGGTCTCGTCGTCCTGCCAGTCTTCTGCATTGTCTGTGCCTGTGCTCCATACAGGTTCTTCTACAGGCCTGTGGGCATTCAAGACACCCAAAGAATCTCCCTTGAAGTGCAGGAGTCACTTCCCTGCAGCTAAAAAGACACACCAAAGCTGAAAGGTCTGCTGTTCTAACCTGAGCTCCTATGGGCTCCGAAAGGTTGAGCAACACAGCTGATGATTCTGCAACTTCAGCGAGGTCTGCACTGATTACACATCAAGTTTGAAGCCAGTATCCCTCGTCAGAACCGCGCTGGAGCAGTACCACGTGCACCGCATGGACCTAACATTGCCAAGACTTGTTGGCTCTCTTCACTAGAGATCTTCAATCTCCGAGAAGCTCCAGCCTCAAGCATCACTTGCAACCAAGATCTTTGTCCATACCACAAGCTCTGCACCGTGGGCCTTCATATTTCGGTGAGCTGCTCGAGGTCCTCTTGCGACTCCTGTTCCTTTGGCCCTTGGGTCATCTTGAGTGTCTTTTTTCGCTCCAGTGGGCTCCCCTGCTTGCTCAGGCCTGCTGTGACTCACCTGCTCATGGCGAGTCACTTGGATCTTGCTGGTCCCGACACTGCACCTTTTTCTGCATACTACGTTTGTTACCATTGCCAAGGCTTGTTGGTGCTCCTGACGGACACATCAGACATGGAACAGCTTGTGAATGACTCCTGGTCATCCACAGCATCGCCTGGTCCACACAGCTGCAGCTCCAAGATCACTGTCAACTCGCCTGCATTGCCAACATCAATGGGCATTCCTTCTCCCATGCCTCCTGGTCACGCCTGAGTGGTATAGACTCTGTCCCCCCTGCTTGCAGGTAATTCTGATCTTGAATCCACCTTTGAGTTTCACCGGACTATTTCACCTTCTTCGCCAGCGTCATCTTCAGTGAAATCCTCCATTGTGGTCTACGGCGGTTTTCGACGCCACTTTGCACCTATGCACCCAGCTTCACTGGTGTAAGTATCCTGGTTCCTGGGGTATCCATGTGTGGGGTGACTCTCCAACCTTCCATCTTCCACAGGGTTTCTTCAGGGTCCTCTGGGACGGGTTCTTCTTAAAAACTGCAACAACGACTTACCCATTGACTTGTATGAAGCATGCCGTCGTGTACCCACTCTGCACACGGCCTCATTGGGGTTCCTGAGTACTTACCTTGGGTGGTTCCTTGGGTCCCCGGCTCTTCTATGTCTTCTCGGTCCAGCCTTGACTTAGGTTGTGGTTTGCATTCCACTTTCTTGATATATGGTTTGGTCAACCCCTGGAGACCACTGTGTATTTGTGCTACTTACGTGTTCCATTTTTAAAGTATTGTGTGTATTGTGATTATATCTCCGGGTAGGAGATATTGCAATGTGTCAGTGAGTGTTTACAATAAAGACATATTTTTATAACTGCACTGTGTGGTTCTTTTTCACTTAACCTACAGTACATAATTAGTACGGGCAAAACAAGCTGCTTTATGCTACTCCTGGACTAAGCCTGAAGGCTGCTCTCCACAGCTACCACTTAGAGAGCTTTCTAAGGTTGCCAAAGACCACTAAAATCACCATAAGAGTTGTCTGGATTAGTGCAGGGTGCTACACTTACATAAGTGAGCAGGTAATCAACCTTTAGAAGGCTATACTAGTGGTAGCTGTGGAGAGCAGCTTTCAGGCTTAATCTTGAAGGAATGTAAAGCAGCTTGTTTTACCAGAATATCACCGCCTAAATGACTAAATGAAAGGAGAACCACACAGTTTCCACAGTATTCCTTTCTAAAAGTTACCTATGACGTCATACATCATAAGGGTTGTGTGGACTAGTACAGGGTGCCCACTTTAATCAGTGAACAGCATATACCAGGCCACCTTCTCACACTGGGTCATATGTAAAAAACCCTGTCGCCACGGGAACGTCACTTTTTGCGAAGTTCCTGTGGCGATAGGGTAGGCAGCCTTAAGCCACTTAACGCTGCCTTGTAAAGAAGGTCCCCTTTCACGCTATTGTTGGACTTGGCCCTTCTGGCAGGTTCACCCCTGAACTTTTTGCCTTGAATTATAGTGATTTCTGGTCTTTGCGCACTTTGACACTGTGGCGCAGTGTAAACTGCGTGCGCTCCCTGAGTGCGTGTGTGAGATTGGCCTGCTCTCCCATAGGAATGCATGGGGAATGTCTGTGTCCCTGGTAGTTCCTGATGCGTGAGGTGTGCATGGTCAAGTTTGGTATGTGCAAACTCGTGAGATTGAATGCTGCGAGATGATGCATGCGGCATGTATGTGTCTAGTGTGGAAGTGCCACTTCTAGACATGGCTGTGTATGTGCTGTGAAGGTGCTGGCGTGTGATTGGCTGGAGCTGGCTGGGATGCCAGGCTCCAGGAGTCTGTGTGGGTCTGCCCCGGTGGTGAATGGAGAGATTAGCATGCTGATGGCTAGGGAGGAGTGTACCTGTGTCCTGAATGAGGCTGGGTTTTCCCCAGACAATGCTGGCTCCGCCCCCTGTGGTGCGACTGATGACCCTAGCCCTGCCAGTGAATAGAGAGGGTGGTTGAGCCCATAAACAGTGCTCACAGACCAGCTGCGACTGGTTCTGCCCCCACCCTGCCCAAAGACAAAGGATTTGTCTGTATAAAAAGACCTCTTGAAAGAGGTTCTTGTTCCCAACTTGAATCTGACCAGGGGCATGCTGCTGCTGGGGCCCCGGGGGAAGGACCTTGCTGGACTATGGACTTCCCTAAAGAGCCTGGGAGCGCTTGTTCTTTGCCCTAGCGCTGTGGAGCGCTGTGTCTTGCCCTTATAGCGCCTGAGAGCGCTGGATTGTCTACTAAGCACTTGGGAGCGCTTCCTTTCTGCCACAGCGCGCTGAGAGCGCTTTGTTTGCCAAGCCGGTGCCCACCCGGCATTTGTGGAGTTCTGCTGCGCTCGGTATTTATTTTACGAGTGCCCACCTCGCTATACTATTTTAAAGAGCCGGTGCCCACCCGGCTTTTCCCCGTGTTCACCGCCGCTGGCCCAGGACCCCTTGCAATGTTCTCCCCGGGCCGCTCTGTGATTGGCTGCCGGTCCGGGATTCCCTACTGACGTCATTCCCCGGGCCACGCCGTGATTGGCTGCCGGCCTGAGGAGATTCCCCTACCCTGCCCCCGCCGGGGAGAGAGACGGAAGCAGGCAGTGGTGCAAGCGTTGCGGGGCTCCCGTGACCAGGAGGGAGCCCCGCATCCTAAATTGTCTCGGAGCCACGAAGGCTCCATGTCGAGTCCCGGTCCCGAGATGGGGGACCGGGTGAAGGGCGAATCAGAGACCGGCACGTCTGCAGACCCGGTGAGTGCGTTAAGGGAGAGGAGGGGCGTCGGGGCACATTGCCGGTGCCCGCCCCTCCCCTCCAGAGCGAGAACCTTTGTGCATGGATGCCCGTGGGGCCTCCCTTGATGTCGAGTCCCCAAAAGGGACTCCGCTTGTTTAATTCAGAGCCCGAAAGGCTCAGGGGGGCAGTCCACGATCACGAGTCCCCCCGAGAGGGACTCCACCAAGCCCCCGTTCCTTCATGAGCCCTGAGAGGCTCCACCTGTGGCATTGGTCCTTCCGAGCCTGCGAGGCTCGACACCCAGCATCGTCGTTGTCGAGCCCAGAGAGGCTCGAGTGCCAGTTCTTTGTTTTAAGAGCCCCGAGGCTCCTCACAGCCCACATTTGTCCTATGAGCCCAGAGAGGCTCTTGAAGTGTATTCCTGTTCTTGAGCCCACAGAGGCTTCCACGTTAGCCCCATTCTCTACAACAGTTGCCCAGCACTTTGTGGGCAGCTGCCACGTTTAGGTCTTGGCGCAGTGGCGCAACCTGGACTAGACTTTGACCCTGTCCTATCACACTGACACCGCCCACCAGATATTAACAAAGGGTCTTCGGCTCTCAAAGTCCTTTTACACTCTTGTGACTGTGATTACACTAGCTCCTGGGTAAGGAGAACCCATATGATGTAAAAGTGGCGGTACAGATCGACAACTGAAGGGAAAATTCTCACCTATCCTTGGGTTTGTGTTTCCCAGTAGAGCAATCACGTGCACTGTGTCATATTGAATCACGTGGTGTTACCGAACGATTTAACTCACAATACTTGTTTTTTGTCATGTCAAGGTTTGTTGGTGAATAGAGTTGCCCTTTTTTTACTGTTTGACTCCTAGATACTTCTTGTGTAATTCATGTCTTTGTTAGGGGTGTGTATCTAGTGGTGAGTCTTTAAACCAGCCTTTGGACCCTTTTCTATGTAGTGTGTTTTATACTTTTAAAAAGTCACCTTTAGCCTGCCTAAAACATCTTTTGACTGGGTGTGAGTGTTTGATTGATTCAGATGCTCAGTCCATCACCACCCCCTTTTGTACCGCTTTTGGCCGCCATAAGTATGGCAGGGTGTGCTCAGACGTGAGTCCCTTGCTCACTTTGCCACTGGATTCAAGCAAGCCGGGCTGAAGACGGCTGGAATGCCAGAAACCGGTCCTCGGAAGCTTGTTTCCGGTCCAGGAAAGACATGGCTTGGCAGTTCGGGCTGGACTGTTCCCATGAGGCACGGGGTCAGACTGAATTGCATATAGCCATGTCTGAACTGGGGTGGCAGAGTGGGCTAAAGAACGGTGATGGATTAAACCCAGATCTTTTGACTGGGTGTGAGTGTTCGATTGATTCAGATGCTCCGTCCATCACCACCCCCTTTTGTACCACTTTTGGCCGCCATAAGTGTGGCAGGGTATGCTCAGACGTGAGTCCCTTGCTCACTTTGCCACTGGATTCAAGCAAGCCGGGCTGAAGACGGCTGGAATGCCAGAAACTGGTCTTCGGAAGCTTGTTTCCGGTCCAGGGAAGACATGGCTTGGCAGTTCAGGCTGGACTGTTCCCATGAGGCACGGGGTCAGACTGATTTGCATATAGCCATGTCTGAACTGGGGTGGCAGAGTGGGCTAAAGAACGGTGATGGATTAAACCCAGATCTTTTGACTAGGTGTGAGTGTTTGATTGATTCAGATGCTCCGTCCATCACCACCCCCTTTTGTACCGTAAAACATCTAGAAGCACATTTGCCTCCAGCTGTCACCCAGGAGCTGAATATCTCCTTCATTAGCTGTAAACTGGCTTCTAGAGATGAGAAATAGGCCTTGGGTGTTGGTGGAGGTGTCCTGTTCCTCTGACAGGATGGCCATTTGGGCAATTCCCAGGAACTTAATTATCTTCAAATGGGCCTGCCTGTCACAAGCATATGTAGCTTACACCTTGGCCTGCCCCCGCTATAGCCCTGCTAGCCAACCAGGCATCAATTCCAGTGGGAGAGTGGCTGCCCACAGAACTAGTTTGGAATGACCACAGATGAGACATTGCTCAATTTGCTGGCCACAGCTCGAAGGCAGTCAAATGAGCTCTGCACAAAGAAAGAAAGGTTATACCATGTTGTTTTAGCTACAGAGGGGCACAGCAGGGTAGTTTACAGAAAAATGTACAGAACGTGCTGCAAATTTGGGTAAGGCTACTTTTACGCTACTGGTTCAGGGAGTGGCCAGGAGTCACCACTCACCTACAGGATAGTGCCAGGCATAAAAGTGGCACCCATAAGCATCATTTCAGAACACTTCTGTAGCTGTGGAAGACAGAAGAAAGACTTTAACTGCTGCTGTGAACTGTAGTGAGAAACCAAGAGCTGGACCTGCTCCCACTTATACGCACGATCAAGAAGTGGCCTACAAGGGTGAAATGACTGACCTCCAGTTAAGCTACAGGGACACAAAAGCTACAACAAGCCCACATTACTTAGGGATCCCAGCTGACCTGTTACAACTGGACCAGCCTCGGACCTGTTAGTGCCTTCTGTGGCGATAGTTCTGACCCCTAAGTGCTGTCGCTGAAGTCCTGGGACCCTTGACTGGTGTCAGAGCGTACTCGTCCTACCTAACCATATAACCTGGGACTTGGAAAAGGTTTCAAGGAAATTTGCCTGGAGAACCAACAGAAGACCAGGACAAGCCTGCCAAGTCAAGCAAGGTGCATTGCTGCTGGGCCGTAAATTCAGTTTGATCCCACTCATAGATTTTTCCACCACAGGAAATCAGTTTCAGCAGAGAAGGTGTCTGGCTTCATGGAGCTCTGTTCAGCTACAGCTTGCAGAATTGCCCTACTGGAGAAATCAAAGCTAAAGAAAAAAATCAGAAAGTAGACATTTTCATGTGGCAAAGGTGCCAGTATCCAACCAGTGAGGGGCCTTCATTGGGCTTGAATTTTGAATTTCTCCCACTCTGAGCTTTCCCACAGGAAGTCAATGGCTTCACCAGAACTTCATCTGATGGCTTTCTGGCCTTGTGGAACCAATCTAACCACAGCCTGCTTCTGTGCCATAGCTCCCATGGTTTGTACTCCGGTTTAATTTACTAAAACTTTACTCGGCCTAACAGGAACAGTGACATTATTACTCGTGATAGACTACTATCCACCCCAACAGTCTTCGGTGGCTCTAGCAATGACAGTCAACAATTTAATTTTCACCTCAACAGGTATGGTTCACAAAGATAAGCCAAAATATTTGACAGATAGACCCCTGGTCTGACAAAATCAAGCCACCCAGATGTATCTAAACATTGGCAAATGTTGTGAAAAACAGTCCGTGGAAGCTCTCCCCTGGCACTCACTGTGTGCTGGAAATGCATTTTGGAATTGATTTGCATCACCCATGAAGCCTATAGCAACAAACTCCCATCATACTTGGATAAGCAGACCTCTCATGAAATCTGCACAAAGAACCTTCAGTCACCAGCATCACATCTGTTTCATCGTTGCCCCCTTAAATGTCAGAAACAAGAATGTCAGTCCTTGGGAGTGTTGAGTGTTAGATTCCGAAATGTCCTAGACCCCAACTCAGAGCCAAACTTAACTGCCTCTGATTCTGAAAACTCATCCAAGTCAAGCCCTGACAGAAAGACTTTGCCTAAAATATTTTCAGGGTGTATGTTTAAGGATGCATGACGTTACAACGCATACATTTACATCGCGGTACATTACATCGCGGTACATTACATAGCGGTTTTTACAACGCAAGTCGTTACAACGACTTGCGTTGGAGGGCGCTGGACTTAGGAGTAGTATAATTTACTATTCCAACTCCAGTCTACGTACAGAAGGTAAGGTGTTGGATAGTAAATTATACTATTCCTTGTCCTAGGGCGCCATCCAGCGCAAGTCGTTGTAACGACTTGCCTTGTAAAAACCACAATGTAATGGCATCGCGACGTAATCCCCGCGTTGTAAATGATGTTTCCCATGATGGAACAATGTTGGTAACAATACTCATCTCATTCAACATTTAACAAATTACCTGGTTATAGTAGGTATATGCATATATTTTCCTTAGTATTCAGCATGACAATCTGTTTTATAAAAAAACAGCAAAATAAATAACCACATGTTTTACTTGTCTTTAACCCATCTATGTCTGTAGCCACTGTATTGGGAAATTGTGTACACAAATCCTTTATTTCCCTATCGGTTTTTCAACGCTTTTTTGGAAATTATGAACCTCAACATCCTTGGTGAGTGTGAAGGTCTCCTGTCACTGCAGAAAAGTACTGGATTTTTTTTTTAAGTCTCTACATTTGTGTTTGAAATCTGTATTGTACAACGCACTACTTGGAGCTGTTCTTTTCAAAGTATTCGTGGGGTGACACTGCCCCTTCCTGTACTCTTTGTTTGGGTTGATCTCTTACTCGCCTGCTTTGAGGCAGATATCTACCTACTCCCCATGTATTTCAAAGGTCCCCAGCTGCCCCTGCAAATATTCAAGTTTTCAGGGTCCCCAGCTGCCCCTGCAAATATTCAAGTTTTCAGTAATACTCTGGCAACCCTTCTTCCTGAACAAAGTATATGAGGGCATGCTGCCACAACTTACTCGGTTACAGGTGGGATCAGACCGTACAAACAGAGATTTACACTCAAGAGTCTAGTGAAAAATACCATGAAATCTACCGGACCGGTGCAGACCTTATCAGTAAATGTACGTACAGACCTTATCAGTAAAATAGATAAATGTAATAACAGACTCATTATTACCAAATGTAGATTGGTGTGAGGGAATGAAAGGTAATAGGTTGGGCTGAGTCACAAACGAGAGCATTTGCACTTGCACTTCACACAGAGATCTCCGGATTAAGCACTCTTCTCAATGCGCTGTTTTAGACACATTGTGTGGGGATTTTTTGTATCAATATTTTTCTCGACATTTTGCATTTTAAAACCATTACAAGACGTGGAGGAGTAAAGAAATCATCCACACAACCTCTCTCTTTCCCTTAAGGGTTTAGTGACTTACCAGTGAGTATGAACTATATCAGTATATGATACAAACCTACTTTTCTTCTGACGTACAACCAGGGGCAGCTTCTCCGTTATGACGGAAGAACACACAAGAAGCCACAACTTGAAAGAATTACTGACAAGAAAAAAAATAAGGGAAGTGGATTCAGAAAAAGCAAGAATAGGGATGAAGAAATGCAGAAATTGTATACACTGCAACAATGTTGTTGAAGGGCCAACTATCGAGCACCCTCAAACAGGGAAAATAATTAAACTAAGAGACCAGGCTGATTGCAACTCGGCATTTGTTGTATACAGTATTAAATGTCCCTGTGGGAAATTATACATTGGCAAGACAGTAAGGAAGGTGAAAGTTCGGATTACAGAACACAAGAGCCGTATTAGAAACAAATCTACCACGTGAAGTTTGGCATCACATTGGACAGAATACAATCATTCCATTCCACAACTATGTTTTCAAGTTTTAGAAGTAGTTAAACAGAGATCAGATGTTGACAGTGCTAAACAGCTTTCGCAAAGGGAAATATGGTGGATCAAGTTTATGGAAACAATTGTACCAAAAGGTTTAAATGACAAGTTGGATATGATTTGTTTTTTATAAACATTTTAAGCCAATAAACAGGGTATCTATGAGAGCAGACAACCAATTTCGTGGTAACAATAACACTCAACTCTTATTAGGGAGGGAACACATAATTTAACACTAAACTACAGAGATGCTATGCGTAAATTTAAAGATCTGGCCCAGTGAGGTAAACTAAGAAAGGTAGTTTAAATTTATTTGATAAAGGAGTACTCACATGTATACTAGTCAGAACTACAGGAGGCTTTTTTTAAAGAACACAATTTTCTTATATTGTGCCCTAAATATTGTATGCAGGCAGGTATGCTTTATTGCATGTACTCCTTAAACTTGAAATCTATATTTCATTTTCATGAATATGTATATAATTCCAGGTTCGATGAATAACACATTGGTTTCATCATTGTGTTTTTGATTTTTTATTCACAACAACATCACTGTTTTTATTTAGTAGCCTTACACGTTGTCATGATGTATGTTCATATAGTACTTGCGGGTGTATGACGGCGCCTAATACGGGATGTATTGGTTTGGATTACAATGGATGAGATGGAAAAAATGGAAGGACTAGCGCATGACAGTTGGTCATGGTTGGTGTAGATTGTGATGATAGGAGCTACGGGAAGATGACTTTGCACCAGGAGTGTTTTCTTATTTGTGTTTCAGCGGTATAAAGTGTGCGGTTATTACAGTTCACATCATTCTTGTTTCAGAGTTTCAGAAGCATGCGTTTACTGTAGGTTTTACCGCTTCATGATGGCGGAAGTTTATTATCGAAAATTGTCCGTTTTCTGTGTTTGAGGAAGTCCATTTTCTTCGATGCACACCGGGTGCTTTTGAAATAGAGTAATGGCGAACGTAGTGTTGGCCACAGTTTGGAGTGTACACACTACGGAGATTCGGCGTCAAATAGTCGCTTGGAAAGGACGGAGGGCGATATTTTTGTACCGCAGTGAGTATTGAACTTTGGGTACGGTGATTCGTTTACAGTATCCAGCTATATGGAGTTGGACTGACAAGAAACTGTGTTATTCGCTTGTAGAGTGGAGAAACGGGTTTGGAGCCATTACGTAGCTATTTACTATCAGGAGGAGGACACGGTGTAAAGCAGAGGTACGATTGGGGGAGAAATGCGGCGACTGATTTACAGCTTTTTTAACTAGTTAGCATCAGTGATGGTTGTAATACATTTTCTTCTAGAAACGCTGTAGGTTTGAGCGAGTAAACAAACGGCATATAGAGAACCTACAAAGTGCAAGTTTTAAGCAACAGATGATCATTCCGCCCTCGAGGTACTTTTGTGATATAATGCAGCAGTAATGATAGAGAGATGTCTGATGTTAAGCACTTATGCCCGTATTGAATATTTTGTGAATTCTAGGTGATTAATATACAAGGTGCCAGTTACCGTTCTTTGCAGATTACCGACCTGCAGCAAGAACTTCGTCTGCGTAGAGGTATGAATTCATTGTAGTCGCCGTTTTGATTAGGTTCTGAGCAATAATTGGATACCTTGGATGTTGGATTGATTGTTTTCTAATACAATTTCAGGGGTTTGCAGTGTGTATTTCAATATTGTGAATACTGTTACCTAGACAGGCGACATCAGTTTGAACCCGTTGGTAAGCAATTTTTTTACACCTACACTACAGTCACTTTTATCACTGCTGGTGGTGAACCTGTTTATGATTTGAGGTGGTGGTTCTATATAATTTTGTTTATTTAATGATGATTTCCTTGCTACTTCAAAAGAAACCGTGTGTTTACTATTCATTCCTAATTACACTGACTAGATGATCATCTTTGTGGAGCTTCATGAATTTTTTGCAAATGTTGACCCACTTTGTATATAGGATGGAAAAGTGATGTACATTGTTTTATTTTCTCAGTTCCCCTGAAGAAGGGATTATATCCCGAAATGCATTGGGACCTACTACAGCGTTGATGTCAATTGACCATATTGTATTGAAATACAAAGTCATGACAAGTTTTTTTTATTTTTTCTATATTATAATATTTATGTAAAATATAATTGCGGATCTTGAAAAATAAATGTAACAAATGAATACTGATTGAAATTTAGGTTTGTAAATATAATCACAGTGATTAACCCCTTCTATGCTCATGACGGAGCCGCTCCGTCATGAGCCTCAGTTGAGCTGTGCTCATGACGGAGCGGTTCCGTCATGGCCTGCTCGGTGCGCCTGCGCGGCGCAAATTCCGCCCCTGCGCTGGACGTTCCATTGAGCGGGCGGGGCCATGACGGAACCGCTCCGTATTGAGCACAGATCAACCGCGGCTCGTGACAGAGCGGCTCTGTCACGAGCATGCGAACGCCGCTCGGCCCCCCCGCCCCCTTAGCGCTGCGGTGGAATTTCCGCCGCAGCGAAGGGGTTAAGTAAGCTAGAGTGTATTTAGAACAGTAAATTGTGGTTCTAAGAGAGCAAACAACAGGGTTTGCATTTGCAGTGCAGGTAGGGACAAGCGACAGGCAGTCACTTGCATTATAGTTTGTGCATTTTGGTGGAGGGTAGCTACCTCCTTTCCTCCTAGCACGCTCGTTTTAGTTCAGGTATATTATAAGCCTAGCACAATTTAGTTGTAAAGCAGGAGTGCACAGTACAATCCACTACTTACCTTACTTCCAAGGAGGCACCCCATGTCTTCAGCAAAACCTGCATCAAAATGCACAATTAAATCCTGCAAACTATGAGTGATTTTCAACAAAAGTGTTACCTTATATTGTGCAAAAAATGCAACCCCCACTGCCATCTTAGTCTAAATGCCCCATTTTCTCCCCATACCTCATAGTGAAACAGATTGCGGTCTTTAGGTAACCTGCAAGTATTATGTATCAATTTCTTTAGCCATAGCCATCGATGTGTGTATCTCCCACACTGCTACAAAGACTTGATAGATATAATATGATTTATCATCCCCCAAAAATAAAACCATGTTTTAATAGAGAGAGATGGTTTACATTCAGCTCCTAGCCCTACATAACTGGTCTATTTGGACCTTCCCACTGTCCAACTGTGCAAAGTTCTTTGTCTCAGTGTCATGGATAAACAATAAACAAACTATAAACAAACATAGCCTTTGCTGGACCCGATTTTTGTCACACAGAGACCCTTTGCTGTGATGACCCAGAGTAAATGTGCTCATCCTCTGCGACTCATGGTGCGCACAGATTCGGGGAGGTAGTCACATCTCAATGACTCAGACAGCTGTGGGACCACTTTGGGTCACTACCCTCTTTCTTGGCCTCATTGACTCACATTTATCTCCCAGGTGGGGTGAGACAGATCTGCTGGAAAGCGTTCATGACCGTCCATTTGAAGCGATGCCTTGAGTAATGGAAAGTAAACCGCTTGGGTCGCTTGGACTTCACACTGTTTTGCTTTCAAAGTCAGTGGCAATTCTGCCAGATGTGAGGTTATGTTGTTTTATTTTAGGTCTTCCCAGAGCAGTCTGTTGTTTGCACTGGGCAGTCTGCTCTTTAAGTGTGATGGGGAGAGGTCTGTCCTCTTTCCACTATGCTTCGAGGAGAGACGCTCTGATTCACTCATAGAATGGACAGTCTTTATTCCAAGGTGGCATCTGAAGGGTAATGTTCGACTGTGCCAAGGTCCAGGAATAAATATCTGCACCAGAAAATCTCCACATAAAAGTCTCATGATTTAATAAGACCCTTTCACTTTAACTTAGCTAAAAAATAAAATAAACACTAAGTGTAGGATTGCGTTTGCTACGTTCGATCAAAACAACAAAAATTAGACTATAGACTTATGTAGAGGATAACATGTGGGTGTTCTGCAGAGAGATGGTGCAAACACTCAAAATGTGATAAGCAACGGGTGTCAAGAATTGTTGGTAAACCATAGAGTCTGTTGAAAGAAAACATAGATATAATTACATGTTCTTCATGTGATTCGTATTCATTTATCTTTGATATTTATTTCGTGTGAAGCTAGATGCAAAGCAATTCAGTGCTGTAGAGAGGAAAAGTCTACGACTCAGGTATGTTGGCAGACACAGCCATTCTAGGAGAGAGGGTTTGGGAGAGCTCACCCCAGAAGAGGGGTGTGTAAGCAGACGCAGGAGTGGCAAAGAGGGGAAGGGAGAGGGTGAGGTAAGTGAGCTGAGGGTTATGAGAAATTAGGGGTTCCTCTTAAAATTCTATAATGAATATGGTGTATTTCGAGGTGGACAACTAGAAAGGAATGGATCCTGCCAGATCTAAAATGGAAATTAGGGGCTGTCGGTGGCAGGTTCACCGCCATCCTGAAGCCATTTCCCGTCTGCCATAATATAACCTATACATTTCCCCTCTTATTTTTTCACTGCAACAAATGGAGGTCGCCGTATTTAATTATGCGGACGACCTCCAGCTTGTCTTTAACCTCTCTTCTTCCCCTGACTCTGCTCTCAACTTTCAAACCATCATGATTCACATCCGGGACTGGATGAACCACAATCATCTCAAGCTCAACCCAGACAAAACTGAGCTGGTGTTGACGGGTGGTTCACCCAGCCCCTGGTCCCCCTTCTTTTGGCCCCCTTCCCTTGGCCCCCCGCCTGCCCCCTCGACCTCAGTAAAAACTCTTGGCATCAAGCTTAACTCCCAACTCACCCTTCACTCCCAGGTCAGCTCTGTGGTTTCCTCTTCCTCTCTGGCACTGCGCACCATACGCAAGGTGTCCCGTTTCTTTTCATTTGATGCACTTAAACTGATTACCCTTGCCATGGTCGTGTCCCGCCTGGATTACGGCAACGCCCTATATGCAGGGATCCCTGCATATAGTCTTCGGCGGTTGCAGCAGATCCAAAACCAGGCGGCGCGCCTGGTGTTTAAACTCCCTAAATCCCATCATGTCACTCCCCTTCTGAAATCCCTCCACTGGCTCCCGGTCTGTGCCCGTGTCCAGTTCAAGCTTGCCTCTATCACTTTTCAGGCTCGACTGGGCACGGCCCCGGCTTTCATTTCATCCGAAATTATTCCCTATGTTCCCACTAGGGAACTGCGGTCCTCTACCCAATCACTTCTCACGGTCCCACGGTTCCGGAAGAAGAAATGGGGAGGCTCTAAGTTCGCGACCCTCGCCCCGATGTTCTGGAACTCATTGCCTTTGGAGCTCAGAGCCTCTACCTCGTACCTACTGTTCCGGAAACAGCTTAAGGCTCATCTTTTTGCTAAATTTTTTAACTAACTCCCCCAGCTTCTCCCCCCAGGTTTAGCCATCTGTCAGTCTAGCGCCATGAAACCGCTGGTGTACGTGCGCTCTATAAATATTTTTAAATAAATAGAAATAGAAATAGAGGGTCCGTGGCAGTCGGACACTCCGATGGCCACGCATCTGACAGGCTCCTTGAGCCCGCCGGTGCTGCAGAGGCCTCCCTATCCCTGAAATGGCAGTGGTGCCTAGCAGGCACCGCCGCAGGCATTACAGTGGTCCATCCCCGCCAGCCTTTCCATGGCTCTTCACTCGCCATGGAAAGGCTGGGAGGATGGATATTTGGGGCCCTTAGTGGCCCCCATTGACCCCGGGCCTTTTTGTTTGCACCATGTGACAGGCACCACACGTAGTGCAGGGAAATCTGAAATGTGCTGTTATTACATTGCTTCAGGCCGCTGCAAAGTAAAATATGGGGAGTGCGACCACCGTGGTGGCGGTTGGATTGTAATCAGCTTTGTGGGACCGCCGCCTTGTAGTCTGGCTCCCACTTCCCAATACGATGGCTGACGGACAGAAGTCCATCCGCCATCGGAATCAGCCCCTTAGTTCTTTACACTGGGTAAGCAGTAGAAGAGCAGCTTGGCGACTCGTCTTTCTTCATTCATTTTCTCTTCTGTCGCCATGCTGTTGCTGGGCTTTGTGATTAGATCATGCTGCAGGTCTCATGATACGAGCCAATACAGATATTGAGTGAAAGTGATAAGTAAAGAGACAACTGAGATCGGCCCTATCGTTGGTATCAGAGCCTAAAGCGGCTTTGAAAACCTGGGGGTGATATTGGAGCACACAAATAAAATTTCATGCAATTACATCAGTGTCTGACCATCTGAAAAGATACACCAAGGAAGAGGACCTGATAGCTGTTAGGGTTTATCAACTGTGGCTGATATGGAGCAAAGAGTAACCTATAATCAGTCTGTATCTTGAATGCAACTTTATTGCACAATGGGGGAAATTTCCATCAAACTAATATTTTCAGGAATTTTCCATGCACAGATGTCTTGAAATTATGTTTAGAAGGCGGCCTGGAGGAGTAGTTCTTAATAAGAAGATTGTCAAGGATCCTCTGAAGAACTTTTGCCATTTTTCGCACATAGAAGAGGAGATGTGCATTTAATTCTGATGGAGCTTTGCGTGTCGTATGGGATTGATTTGATCTAAAAAAGGTTCAGAGCACATTTTGGTATAATCTGTTATTTTGTTACTCCAAAGATGATTTTATTTTACTGAACATTCCTATATATTCCCTTGAACTAATCAAATGAGGCAGCAAAACCAGAGTTTTGCTTTTACCTGGAGAGTATGTGAGTGCATGATGGTAGATTTGTTCAGATAATTCATGCAATCCAGAAGGGCAATGACAGGATTCACATATCCGAAAAAAGGATGTAGGAAAATGCCCCTTTTTTGCATGGTCACTTTCACTTTTTGCTGGCACTTGTTTATCGACTCTGCATACAATGTAACTGCTGTCCAGAGAATTTACTTTGACCCCTAAAAATATGTCAAATTGGTGTTCACCTAATTGGCATATTTAACTTACCTATAAGTCCCTAGTATATGGTAAAAAGTGTACCCAGGGCCTATAACTTAAATGTCAGTAGTGCCTGCAGTACATGTTGTGCTACCACTAAAGTGACAATGCAAAATATGACTGTGTGCCTGCCACCAATACGTGGCCGGGCAGGTTTGAACAGCAAATTTGACCTGTGAAATAAACACTCGGCAGGCGTAAACCCTGCATATAAATGTAAATCAGTCCCTCTGAAATTAACCTTACGTTCCCATAAATCAGGGTGCATGATAATTAGCAGGAAAGCAGGCCAAAGTTTAATGTTAAACGTCCTTACAGTGGAAACGCCTAAAAAGTTATTTTCACTCTAGAAGGGTTTTCTTGTCTAGAGTAAAGCATTGGGAGTTAAAATTAAAATGAGGTAAATCTCAGGGCGTACCTTTGCCAGGCAGAAAGATGGCAGCTCTTTAGAAGTTTCTACTGGCCAGACTCCTAATCCAGCAATCATCCGGCACATAAAGGGCTTTCCTGCACCAACTCCCACCTACACAGGGTCTATACCGGAGACGCTGCCTGCACCACCTGAACCCTCATTTGCCTCCTCTGTGGGCGTGGAGGTGAGTGGTGGCCCAAGTGTGCCCCAGAGTGGCCTGCCTCATGGATAGGGTGACAAATTTTAAAGCTAAAAACCGGGACATTTCACAAAAATAGAAGAAGGACGATGATTGTACGTCACAGAGCACACAGAATGACAGCGCTCCTCCATAGAGAATTACAAAACAGGTAGTAAGAAGATACATAAGATGCAAATTTTAAACCCAGTAGCTTGCATGTGAATTAAATTGCTTTCTTGGAACAACTGTTAACTATTACTGCATTGTAAAACATAAAAAAAACACCTACCCCGTTTTTAGTCGACCCTCTCCAAAAACCGGGACATGAGCTAAATTTCTCAAAATCTGCACGGACAGCTGGTGAAAAACAGGGTTCATCCTCGCAAATCCAGGACGCCTGGTCACCCTACTCATAGAGTAAAGATGGGCAGAGGGTGCTATCCCCGGCCCTCGGAGGGCAGGACCGAAGTGGCAAACTCTACCACTGAGCCCTACTGATGGCGGTCATCTACACTCTTGAGGGCTTGTTTGGACTGTGGCTGATCCGGCAGGAGCACTGCGTAATGTGGTATTTTGGGAGGAGATCTGCAAATAATTCTAACTACTTCACACACAATGTGGGCTCCGTTGAATCACCTTCAGTACTTTGAGAGGGCTTTCAAAGTTGTGATAAGAGGTTCTTGTATTGCAAAGCAATCTGGGGTCCTGAAGGCTGTCCGGGGACCTTGACTCAGATCGAGCAGGCTATCCGGACCCAAGAAAAGTAATATTTCCACTCCATAGACACTGCCAAGCTGGCCTGTATCTGTTTCAAGATGTTGGAGTTTCAAGAGGAAGCCCTTCACGAAACTCGCTTCTTGCATCGGGACACACAAGCCCAATGTTACAGAGAGGCAAAACCCTAGCAGGTCTGCTGAGCTACCTGCGTGGGTCCACCTATGTAGCCAAATTCCTAGACTCCAAGTTTAATTTTGTGTCCTCTACAGTAGAGTTACTGAATGTGATGTGCACCTTTTACGCCCAATTCTACACCGCCACCCCGATCCTCGGCTCAACCGAGCTGTCTGAGTACTTTTATACCATACAATTGCTCTAGCTAGACCGTGCCCACTGCACTTTTCTAGATTTCCCCATCACTAAGGAAGAGATTGAACAGGTCATCAGTGCCCTCACCAGAGACAAAGCGCCTTTTCTTCTCTTGGCGCGGATAGGCGTTCGCATAACCTCCATACCATCTTTGTGGTTATGCACCACATTGATCATCAGGTCCCACTGTAGCATCTCTACTTCAAGCTTTCTTCTCACCAGAATGGGCATATATTTTCCTCTCTTGGCACAGCTCAGCCTTAGCTCACGCTTTATCAAACTAATACACCTATTTTTTTTTTTTAGACTTTATATAGTGCGAACTAAACCCGAAGATATCGGGTATCAGATCGCTTTACATGAGAACCAGTTTCGTTACACAAGGACACATTCATTTTTGTTGGGGAGATTAAGTGATTTAGCCCAGGATCACCGGATGTAGAGCATCGTTGCTGAGGCTCGAATCCGGTTCCCCAGCTTCGAGGGCCACTGCTCTAGCCGTAAGGCTACACCTTCTCCCCTATCTACGCTACCCACCACTGAAGTGCGCCTTAATAGGTTCACTTCTGATCCCTACCCGGTCACATGGGGCACAAGGCAGGGGTGCCCGCTATCAACATTTCTTTTAACCCTTGGGATGGAAACCATATTGGTGAGATTTCAGCAATGTCACTCAAACAGAGATATTGGCTTTACTACCAGAGACCTGGTGGTCTAAATGTGCGCAGTCGAGATCACCCTATATTCATGCAGCCCTGGCGACTATCTGACATCATTGACACGCAAGGTGGTGCGGTATGGTGGCAAATTCGGTATTTAAGTGAACTGGGCAAAATACATACTCTTTCCCCTCATGGAAAACAGATTCCCATTCCCCACCGAGTACCCCCTGAAGTAGGCAGATTAACTGGTGAAGTACCTTGGTAGATGGTTGTGCCATTCAAGTGAACTGGGCAAAATACATACTCTTTCTCCTCATGATAAACACATTCCCATTCCCCACCGAGTACCCCTGAAGTGGGCATATGAACCGGTGAAGTACCTTGGCATATGACTGTGCCATGATTTAGAAAAACTATGGCATGTAAATTATGGCTGTGCTATGACCTGGCTGAAGGACAGAATGCCTACATGGTCCAAACTACCGATCTCTCTTGCTGTCAAAATTGCGATTACGAAGATGGTTATTCCCCCCCCCCCCAAGTTCCTCTACCTTTTACTAAATGTCCCCTCCCTCTTACAGCACAGTTCCTCAAGCTCTGACATGGGTGGGTAGACAACTGCGGGTTCCTGGAAACTACTCACCTTACCACTGTTGCAGGGCAGACTGGGGCCTCTGGACCTGATGCTGTATGCTCTATGCGCTCAATCCCAGTTCCTCCATTAATGGCTTTACCCTGCCCTGTTTCTTTCCCACACAACAGTTGAGTAGGACTGAGCATCTCCATGGCCAGTGTTGACCGCATAATATTGACCATACAAAGCTCATAAGTCTGAAATCAATACTGTGGAATGTGTGCACTGGGTCTGGTAGGGTCTGAAGAAGAGACCCGGGTTGACAATTCTATATGCTCCCTCCATACCACTTGCCAATAATCCCATGATACCTCAGCTATCAGATAGGGCCTCTTGCACCGAAACGTTAAACAAATGTAACACCAGACTGTTTACCGACATCTACCCTGAGAACCATTTCCACCCAATACTTGATTGTGTTATGTTAAAACACAGTCAGCTCCTGCCACCACCTCACTGCCATGCTCCTCCTGCTGGCTAAATGCAGCATGGCCATACACAGGGGCAGGAAGCCAGCCCCTCCTCCCAAGCATGGTTGAATAATGAGTCATACTGCCAGGAGCTACTGTGTAACTTTTGGGAACTTATGCCATTGTGCTCCCGCACCAGGGATATATGGGCCTTTTGCCTCTTTCCTTCACAGCAAAAACTCTCATTCACCTACAGTGTTTGCAGCTGTGGATCAAGAACAACCACATGTAGATGGGTGATTGTCAATTGCCTAATATATTGTTTATTGAATCGCATTGTGATATTTTTCAGAGGTCGATGCTTTCCGCAGGGTCTTTCTAAACGTTTTAAATAATCCTCCTACATCAAGTCTCTGTCATACCTTTTTTGTGCCTTTATCTCTCTTGTTCCGCCAACCCGGGCATGTGTTAAAAAAAGTGCCTCTATTAAACATAATAAGCTGCTTATTGTATATGACTTCCTGATTTGGACAGTGTTACTGTGGCTTGTTCCCTGATTGTTTTTCCTAACATCCTCCTCGCCACCATTTGGCGGGGTTACGTTTCTTGTTCTATTTTCAGTTTTTTCCCCCTCACGTCCTGCCTATATCCTTAAAAACCCATTGGGGAACCCCCTTCTTTCTTTATCTGCCTAGAAGTAATGTCAAATGTTACTTCTTGGACTTTGTTAAAATATTGATTACAAATCCTAATAATTGGCAAAGTCGAATTTGTAACACATATTTCACTAAAGGCACTTTTAAAAAGCCACCTTTAGCCTGAATAACACATCTAGAAGCCCTTTTGCTTTCAGATGTCACCCAATAAGTGGAGGTGTTCTAGTCCTCTCGCAGGATGACCATTTGGGCAGTGCCTAGGAACTTAATTATGTTCAAATGGGCCTGTATGCCACAAGCAGATGTAGCTCATACCACAGCCTGCCCCCTCTAGAGTCCTGCTAGTCAACCAGCCACCAATCCCAGTGGGAGAGTGGCTGCCCCCAGAACCATTTTTGTGTGACCACAGAGGAGAGGTTGCTCAATTCGCTGGACATATCTCAAAAGCAGTCAAATGAGCTCTGCACAATGGAAAAAAGGTTCTGCCATCTTGCTTTAGCTACGAGGGGTATGGTGGGATAGTTTACTGTAAAACATACCGGCAGTGCTGCAAATTTGGGTAGAGCCACCCCTGGGAACTTTTACTCCATTGGTTAGGGAGTGGCCAGGAGTCACCACCCACCCACAGGTTTGTGCGAAGCATAAAAGTGACACACGTAAGCACCATCTTCAGAATACTTCTGTACCTGTGGGAGACAGAAGGACTGCAACTGCTGCTGTGACCTGTAGTGAGAAACCTAAGGGCTGGACCTGCTTCCACTTGTACCCAGGATCAATAAGTGGCCTAAAAGGGTGAGTTGGCTGACCTCCTGTTGAGCGACTGGGACACAAAAGCTACAACTAGCCCAAATTATTTAGGGACCACCGCTGACCTGTTACAACTGGACCTGCCTTGGACCCTGTTAGTGCCTTCTGTGGGCTTAGTCCTGACCCCAAACTGCTGTCCCTTAAGTCTTGGAACCATTGACTGGTGTCAGAGTGTACCACTCCCACCTAACCCTATATCCTGGGACTTAGAACAATTTTCAAGGATTTTTGCCTGGAGAATCAACAGAAGACCAGAACAAATCTGCCATGTCAAGCAAGGTGCATTGGTGCTGGTCTACAAATTCAGTTTGCTCCCACTCAGAGCTTTTCTTCAGCAGCAAATCTGTTTCAGCAGAGAAAGAATCTGGCCTCATGGAGCCTTGCTCGGCTACAGCTTTCAGACTTGCTCTTCTGGAGAAATCCGAGCTCCAAAAAAGTGACTAAATTAGTAGCTAGTAATTTTCAGGGGTCACAGGTGCCACAAGTATCCGACCTTCATTGGGCGTGAACTTTTAATTTCCTCCACTCTGAGCTTTCCCACCAAAAGTCAAAGGCTTGACCAGAACTTCTTCTGACGTCTTTCTGGCCTTGTGGGACCCATTTTGGCGCAGTCTGTTTCCCTATCCCAATCAGTGTTTGTGACTAAGAAGGTAAAACTGATTTCAGAGACTAGGGGGCATATTAACTATTTATCGCTGGCCGTGCTTAGCGATAATTAGATAATCGCAGGCAATCTCTGCTTTTTATCGCCCTGTTAGCGCGTAATTAACAACGCGTTACTCCAGGGCGATAAAAATTCCAGAGATAGCTAGGTTATCTCCCTTTTGCAGGGAACATCACTGAAAAAACAGTGATGTTCCCTGCAAAAGGGAGATAACCTTGCTGATACGACCCACAGGGTCGTATCAGCACATCCCCTATGTTAGGGGTGGCTAAGTCAAGAATTTAGCAGACGTTAGTTTTTGGAGAAAAGTGCTGTTTTCTCCAAAAACTAACGTCTGCTAAAATGCTAGGGCATCCTTGCTGATAGCGCGAAGCTGCGTTAATGATGTCCTGACATGTACTGTATGTATGGAAGGCCCACTTTGCATCTGATGCAAATGTAGGCCTAGTGCAAAAGGGTGCTAACATGCGAATATGCATGTTAGCACCCTCCTGCTGATAGGGCGATGGTTTTATCTCCGCTTTTCTGGCTTTTAAAGCCAAAAAAGCAGAGATAAAGCCTTTGCTGATATACCCCTAAGAAAGTAAAGCTTCTATCCGGGACAAACCAGGTTTCTTTATGTGACCCACGCTCCACTGTTATCAGCCTTAAACCTTACCCATGTCCCAGTCCTGCAGTTGGTGCTTTGCATTTTTGGTGCCATTTTTATCTGAAACTTTAAACATTTGTACCTCCGGTCCCCCTCATTGGATATTTAACATTTTGTTCATTAAAATAATCTTGATTTTTATAAATTGGAGTAGGATTTTTTTTATTTTGTGTATTTGACCTTGTAACTGTTTTGATACTTCTAAACGGTTTACACATTTTCTTAAGTTAAGCCTGTCTGGCCTGTGCTGTAGCTTCAGGGGCTGGGCTCAGGTTTAAGCTACTGAAACCTTTACTGGACCTAACAGGAATAGTGGTATTTTTACTTGCGGTGGACTACTATCCACCCCAACTAATGATCCTCTTTCCCCTCTGTGGCTCTAGCAATGATAGTCAACATTGTCTGAACATTCACAGTTTTCTATCTTTTCCTCTTTTTTGATACATAACAGTCATTATCTTAGTACCTGGATTTTTTATGTCTTTGTCTTGCTTCCCTTTTATAATTATACAGTGCTGTACCTCTCTTCATCACTTTTGGATGTGATACTTCACAGAATAAAATATCTAATGCCTCTTGGAAATAATATTCATTGCCAAGCAATCAACTCTAACTTGTTAACACAGTTGCATAAAAGTGTATATCGCGTGGAGAGCAAGAAATGTTATGTTGCAGGTTTATTAATCAAGGTAATAGGTCAACTAACGGGATGTCCAAAAGCAGCCAATGATGTTGCAACCTAAAAAAAGCTTCCACTAGGATTAACCAAAAAGCATCTGGGTAACATACCACTGATTCAATACTCAATAAGTATCCACTCTACATCGAGTTGCGATAATCAGTGGTCAAAATCTTTAAAGCTGACTGAGAATTCCGCTCAGCTGATAGCCTATAATTACGTGGATGTGACATACACCAATATACGGAAGATTATTATGGATTGCATTTTTCACTATTAATCTGAAAAGTATAACTCTGGTTTGTGGTATAAGCAAGATATAGTTACCAAGAAGATTTACATTTTAGTTTACTATGAGTGTGCTGCAATTAGAAGAAATCCACTTGCCATGTAGACTTTGTTTCAAAGCCCTTATGAAGTCCAGGCTTTGATGCTGGATAAAACAGTGTGTTGGCTAGTTGTCTTAAAGACGAAAATACAGGAACACACTTGGATAAGACTGCATAGGAGTCCACTCGTGTTATTTCGAGTGCTTACAAGGGGCCTCATTTATGAAAAGTGACGCATCGCTGCGTGAAAACAGCGATGCGTCACTTTTCACTGCGCACTCCTTGCGACACCAATGATGCGTCATATTTAATGTATGACGCATCATGTCGCAAGGACTTACAGATACGTCAGTATTTCTGACGCATCTGTAAGCGCAAAAGTGACGCATTGCTGGAGTGTGTCACAAAAGGGATGCAACTCCAGCAATGCGTCCTTTCACATGGGAAAAGCCCCATGTGAAAGGGCTTGCATCAGTCTTACGCCTGCTGTGAGGCAGGCGCAAGATTTTGACGCAACAGCATCCTAAAAGTGACGCAGTGAAATCTCATAGATTTCACTGCGTCACTAATACGAGGCTTTTTGCAGGGGAACGCCCCCTCTGCATACATTATACCTGACGCAGGTATAATGTGGCGCAGGGGTTTAAAAAGTGACGCATCTACCTAGATGCGTCACTTTTTCAATATGGCGCAACAAGGCGCATTTTGTACGCCGCTGGTGCGTCACAAAAAGTGACGCACCGGCGGCGCAAAACTGACGCAAGGCCTCATAAATAAGGGCCAAGGACTTTAGTATAATGCTTTTTTTATGGAAAAAGTTACGTTGCAGTTTTAGTGAAAAGGGCAGTGGGTTAACATACAGCCATCCAAAAGCATCCAATGATAATACTGCCTAAACTCGCTGCCGATCTGGTTAACCAACAAGCATCAGCGCAACATACCACTGATGCAATACTCAAACTGCTTTAAGTGGTTTTACCCTAGCTCTGTTTCAGTCACAGCAATCTGTAAAATTGAATGTAGTTACTGAAATATATTTTATAATTTAATAAATGTGGTGTTAGTCAAATTACATATAAAATGTCAGTTATACATTGTACTTTGTCATTATTCCTCGGGCGACAAGTGACTGAGTGAGTGAAGAGGACACCTTTCAGAGACACTGCACCTACTGCAAGTGACAACCACTACCAAGTATTGAAAACACATAGTAGTCTAAATCATTTTACGCGTTACGTGAATATTATTAAGATATATATACATTTTTTTAAATAGAATTCATACTTAATCTTTTTTTCTTAGAAAAGCAGGGCAACTTACTGCGGCAGCAGGTGAACTTTAAAAGTGGTGGGGTGTAATCCTTAGCTTGACTTCTACTGAGGGAGCCAGAAAGGGGAGGGTTTGCTTGCATACAGTCTTACTTTCTCATTCAGTCTCATTCATTTATTCTCATTCGTGCTTGCACTCACTTTTACTTACTGTGTCTCACTCCATTGTACTCTGGCTCACTGACAAACAGTCTCACTCATTCACACTCTGACTCACTCGGTCTCACTGTGTCCCACTCAGACTCATTGACTTACTCAGTCTGACCCATTATTACTCTGACCCCCTCAGGCTCACTCATCCCCACACTGAGCAGCTCAGTCTCACTGACGACTTACCCAGCCCCACTCAGTCCAATTCAGACCCAGTGAGCCCAACTGTCTTACTCAGCCTCACTCATTCCCATTCTGATCCACTAAGACACACTCAGTCTCACTTACTTGCACAGTCCCACTCATTCCTATTCTGACCTACTCAGTCCACTCGGTCCCGCAGAGTTACACAGCCTCACTCAGTCACATTCTGACCTACTCAGTCTCACTGACTTATGTAGTCTCTCTTATTCCTGCTCTGTCACACTCAGTCCTACTCTGACCCACTCAGTCTCTCTGATTTACACATCTACAGTCATCCCCACTTTGGCCCACTCAGTCCCACCCTGACCCATTCAGTCGCACTTTAACCCAGTCAGTCTCATTGAACTACAAAGTCTCATTCCCGCTGTGACCCACTCATCTCACTAATTAACACAGCCTCACTCAGTCCCACTCTGTCCCACTGATTTTTGCAGCCTCTCCCATTCCCACTGTAACCCACTAAGTCCCACTCTGACCCACTCAGTCTTACTGATGTGTGCAGTCTCATTCATTCCCACTCTGACCCACGCAATACTACTGTGGCACACTCAGTCTTACTAATTTATGCAGTCTCACTCATTCTTACTTTGACCCACTCAGTCCCACTCTGACCCGCTCATTCCCACTGAGTTACACAGCCTCACTCAGTCACATTCTGACCTACTCATTCCCACTGTGACCCACTCAGTCCCACTCACTTACGCAGCTCGCTTATTTCTACTTTGACCTATTCAGTTCCACTGGGACCCACTCAGTCTCTTTGACTTACGCATCGACACTTCATCCCACTCTGACCCATTCAGTCCCACCCTAAGCTACTCCGTCTCAGTGGCTTTGGCAGTCTTTCTCATTCCCACTGGGATCCACTCATTCGCTCTAATTTATGCAGTCTTACTTAGTCCCACTCTGATCATCCTAGTCTAGCTTTGACAAGCTCAATCTCACTGATTTATACAGTCCCACTTATTCCCACTGTGACCCACTCAGTCTCACTGTGACCCACTCAGAGTCAGCGACTTATACAGTCTCACTCATTTCCACTCTAACCCACTCAGTCCTGCTGTTGCCCACTCAAGCTCACTTATTTACACAATCTCCTCATTCCCACTCTGACCCACTCAGTTCCACTCTGACCCAAAAAGTCCCACTGGCTTACGCAGCCCCTTTCAGTCCCACGCTGACCCACTCTTTCACCTTGACCCACACAGTCTCACTGATTTATGTAGTCTCATTCAATCCCACTCTGACCCTCTCAGTGTCACTGACTTACGCAGTCTCAATCATTCCACTATGACACACTCAGTCTCATTGACCTGTAAAGTCCCACTCTGACCCACACAGTCCCACTACACGGTTCCACTCAGTCTGATTCAATCAAGCTCTCAGATTTTCACTCTGACTCATTGTCTCACTCATTCTCAGTCTCATACTCAGTAACATTCAGTTACGCAGTAACATTCCCCACCACTCACTCTCATTCATTCTCACTCATTCTGACTCACTCCATTACTATTTTTCACTTCCCCTTCAACTGCGGAGCACCTTAGACGAAGGCCACATGTCTGCACTGATTCTCCTCGGTCTTAGTGCTGCTTTTGACACTGTATCTCATAAAATCCTGTTGCAGCGTCTACAAGGGATTGGCCTAGGGGATACTGCTCTCAACTGGTTTGTGTATTTTCTATCAGACATGTAATCTCTCCACCTTACGGTCCCAGAAGCAGCATGTCCATCATGGGGTTCCCCAGGGCTTGGCTTTGAGCCCAACATTATTTAATATCTATGTTCAACCCTTGGCAGAAGTTGCTAAAAGAAGGGGTCTTTCAATGGTCTCATACGCTGAGGACACTCAGCTTGTTATTTCGCTGTCCAGTACCTCTGACCAACACATCACCAAGTTTCGAAATGACATGATGGCCATTGAGGAATGGATGACAGCCAAATGTTTGTAACTGAATGCAAGTAAATCAGAGATCCTCCTTGTAGGCAGAGATACACATCTTTGGAGCGATCAGTGGTGGCCTACTGATCTGGGAGTCTCTCCCACCCAACAGAATGCCAACGCATTTCAACCTCCTTAATTGGTGGAGTGTATACCGACTTTTTACGAGGTCATCATCAGGGCACTATATCACTTTTTCAGTCTGAATACCGAAGGGAAAAATAAAAAAAATAAGTATTTACAATTATATACACTACTTTTTCCATATTTGATACATCAAGTTCTCTGCATTAGTTCTATGGTGCCTTTTGCCATTTCTCATGGTGTCGGATGGCGCACTTTATGAGAAATTGGGATGATTTTAATCAGGCAAAAACGATTTAAGTCTGGTGCTCCCCACGGAAGTAACCAAGCATATTAAAAAGTCTATATTAAACATTCTCAGTGAACGTTGAAAGTCTCACCCCAAACTGACAAGAGTTCTCCTAACATCTCTTGTGTTACAATCTTCAAAGCCATCTCAGCTGTAGTATTGATTCTAAACCAAGAAAAAAAACTGGACTGGTTTCTAACAGTCCTGGACTTTTTAGAGAGAGGGCTGGGGCGAGGCAGGGGGAGATGATGGTTCAATGTCAGACAAGGAACAGAAGAGATCTTGACGCGACAACAGGTATACAGAATGCTGGGGCAACGACAACTAATACAAATCTATAACCTATCAAAAAGAAACCCTGATGAGATGGAACAAAATGTTCTTATTAAAGGTATGTCATTTGTTCGAACAGTGAAACCAACAATGAAACCCAACTTCACGCAAACTAGGCTAGAGATTATGCAATTTTTTGCGAAATTAAGATTGAGAATCTATTTTTCTGGCAAAGATAATTTAAGTACCAGCGGTTTCTCAGTCTACTTTCTTCCCTCCCACTAGTTCAATACCACTCGAAGTGATTGCTTCCGAGAAAACAGTTCTACATGAGATAGATGTTATTGAATTGAAAAAGAAATATGTAAAATACAATATTTCACATGAAGAAAAGGAGGCCATTAATCGACTCCAGAATGAACAAGAAATAATTAATAAACCTGCAGACAAGGGCGGGCTATTGTAGTTATGGGCAGGGAGAACAATGAAAGAGAAGGTTTACAACAATTGAGAAACAATTATACATACTGGAAACTTGAAGGTGACCCTACACCAACAATAAGGGCTGAAATAAATAGATCAGCGGAAAAAGGGTTCAATGGAGGTAGACTCACAGAAAAGAGAAAAGAGAAGCTTTTTCTAAGAAATAAAAAGAAATTAAAACCCACGGAATTCAGTTATATACATACTCCCTAAAATCCACAAAAACCCACAGAATCTTCCTGGTCGGCTGATTATTTCCATAATAAACTCTGTTTTAGAACCATTAGCTAAATATGTGGATGTTTTTCATGGGGATTCTTATTTGGTAAGGTATGAGGCGCTTCTAATCTGAAGTATCAAATATCTTTTAATACACTGTATGGTTAGTTTCTGATGAAATGGTTTCATGTTACGTATAGGATTGTATTTTCAAAGTCAACTACTCCACAATAAGGAAAATGTATTTATGTTTATAGCTTAACAGTGCGCATATCATGACATGGATATTTCAAGTCAGTCACGTATATATATACAAAAATAATTCATTCACTGCTGCAGTCTATTTTGATCCATTGATTCAAAGAACCACTGTTGGGATTTTGAGAATTAATTTCCCATCAATCCTCCCTTCTGCACCTGGAAGTGATATACCGGAAGAGTCTTTTTCTATCCGCACTGAAAGCGATGGCGTGAGGACCGTCCTAGTTCAGTGAATGCAAAAATTCAAGCCCCAAATGTAATCGTGGGTCGGGAGCCTTTGGACATCGAATAAAGCAGTAAACAAATAAGTGTCATATGCACGCAAGCCAGCGGTGGCAGACAGATGCATAAGCTGGCGACTGTTATAAACCGGTCCTGTTTATTTCCTTTATTTTGAATCATGGTGGCTTTGAAGATGGCAACACAACAGTTTCGGGTGAGACTTTCAACGTTCACTGAGAATGTTTAATGTAGATTTTTTAACATGCATGTAAACACGTGGTTACTTCCGTGGAGAGCAACAGACTTAAATAGCTTTTGCCTAATTAAAATCATCCCAATTGCTCATAAAATACACTATTCTACAGCATTAGAAGAGGTAAAAGGCACCATACAAACTTGATGTGTAAGTACAGACACAGCAGTGTATATAATTGTAAATACTTATTTTGGGAATTTTTTCCCTTCTGTATCCAGACGAAATAAGTAATTTAGGGCCAGATGTAGGAAGGCTATTACCGGTCGGTAACGAACGGAATTAACAAATTTCGTCGGTTACCGACCGGTAATAGGCTTTTCTGATGTAGGGGCCGAAATGAAGGATTCGGTAATTAACTGAATCGGTATTTTAAGGAATCGGTAAATTACTGATTTCTTAAATACCGATTCGGTAAATTACCGAATTCCTAATGTAGGGAGCACTTAAATGAGTGCTTATCCCATGTTAGGATTTGTTATTTACCACCAACTACAAGTTGGTGGTAAATAACGGAAAAAAAACAAAAAGCAATTTTATGCAAATTGCTTCAGTGCCATGTTATTTATTTGTGGTATTTGTAGAGCGCAGCATTCATCCCAGGGGATATCAAGGCGCTAAATGAGAAAGGGCTGCTGAGGTTGAGCAGGGGGGGTTATTATTTGGGGAAGAGATGTGTTTTGAGTTTTTGCCGGAATGAAAGAAGGTTCACAGTGTGTCTCAAATCCATCGGTAGTTCATTCCATCGTTTGGCCGCCAAATGCGAGAAGGCTCGTCCTCCTGTTCTTGTTTTGTAGATACGCTTGGGTTTTGCTAGGGCTGAGTTAATGGATCTTAAGTTCCTGTTTGGAATGTAAAATTCGATTTTCCCTTGCAGGATTGTAGGGCCTGTTTTATGGAGGGCTTTGTGCGCATGACAAAGTAGTTTAAATGTGGCGCGCTGGCGCATCGGCAGCCAGTGGAGTTGTTTTAGACATACCGATGCAGAGTCTCGTTTGCCTTTGTTGCATACCAGCTTGGCAGCCTGGTTTTGCAGGACCTGAAGGCGGGAGAACAACTGCTCGTTCATTCCTTCGAATAGAGCATTGCCATAATCCAGGCGGCTGACTAGGAGGGCCTGGGTGATCGTACGACGACAGTCAAGTGGGATCCATGTGAAGATCTTAGCGAGGAGTTTCAGGATTGCAAATCCCTTACCCCAAAGTGTGCGCACGTGGTCCTTCATGGATAGTGCGTCGTCCATCATGATGCCCAGATTCCTGGCATGTTGTTTCGGGGCGGGGGCTGTTCCCAGAGCCGGTGGCCACCAAGAATCATTCCACGATAGTTTGGCTCCTCCGAACAATAAAATTTCGGATTTTCCGGCATTGAGCTTGAGGCAGTGGTTACGCATCCAGTCCGCCATTTCGGAGAGGCAGCTGTGGAGTTTATTTTTAGTTGTTTCTAATTTTTCCTATCTTTCATCCAAGGTCACCATCAGCTGCGTGTCGTCGGCGTATGAGCAAATGCCGATGCCCCACTTTCTTCCGATGTCGGCCAGAGATGATACGTAGGCATTAAAGAGAGTGGGGCTTAGGGAAGCCCCTTGTGGGACTCCACAGCCGATGGGGCGGGGTTCTGAATGGAATTGGCCCATATGCACTGCTTGGGTGCGGTTGCACAGGAAGGATTCAATCCATTGCAACGCTGTGTCTTGTATACCTTTGCACCGGAGAATGTTCAGTAGGCATTTGTGCGACACTGTGTCGAACGCTGCCGACAGGTCCAACAGTATCAGAGCCACCGAACCCCCTTGGTCAGTGATGCATCTGACACTGTCCGACACTGCCAGCAGCGTAGCCTCGGTGCTGTTGTTGGATCTGAATCCAGTTTGGGTAGGGTCCAGAAGCGAGTTGTCCTCAAGATATTTGGATAACTGTGAGTTAACCATTTTCTCCAATGCTTTGGAGAGGTAGGGGAGTTGTGAAATTGGCCTATAGTTCTCTGGGTTGAGAATATCGGCCCCAGCTTTCTTCAGGAGGGGGGTTACAGATGCGTGTTTCCAGCAATCTGGAAAAGACGCGGAGGTGAGAGATTGATTAAAAAGTTTGGTGATGGTTGGGCATAGAGTCGGTGCAATTTCAGAGAATACAAAGTGTGGGCAGGGGTCTGCAGGGGAGCCGGATTTTATTGCTCTAAGGACTGTTAGTACTTCCTCTTCGGAGAGTGGTTGGAAGTTGGATAGGCGAGGGGAGTTGCCCAAGTCTATGCGATCGTTGTCGTTGTCGGAAGTAGATGGGCGTACGTCAGAGTTATCATGGGGGGGGACGGTGTGGGAGGGGGTGAAGGTTGAATAAATTTTATTGATTTTTTCAGAGAAGAAGGAGCTAATCCGTTCGCATGCTTCTGTTGAAGGGGTGAGGTTTTGCGAGGTGCAGGATGGGTTGCTGAGCTCCTTCACAATTTTAAACAACTCTTTTGCCGAGTTGTGGTTTTCGTTGATTCGTTGCACGAAAAATGCCTTTTTTGCCTCTCGGATAGCAAGGATGTATTGTTTCCTTTTGGCAGTGTAGTTGGCTCTGGTTATGGGGTTTTTCGCTTGTCTCCATTGGTGTTCTGTTTTTTGGCATTCCCTTTTAAGGCTCTTGAGGGAGGGGGTGTACCATTTTTCGTTAATGGTTGTTTTTTTCCTAACTTCTCGCAGGGGTGCAATTTTGTCCAATGTTTGGCGGATGCTGGTTTCTAGCCGGATGGCATTGTTGCCAATAGGTTCGTTATCTGGTAGGGAGACATCTGTCTCGTGAAAATGATTTTGGAAATTGGAGTCTTTGATTAGTTTCCAGGCTCTGTTGGAGGTGAGGGGGGAGGATCTGATTTTCACGGGTTTGCCAGGAAGTTCAAGTAGGAATGAGAGCATGAAATGGTCAGACCATGACAGGGGGAGAGTTTCCTTGAGAGTGGTCAGCTCGATGTTCGTAAAAAGGAGATCCAGGGTGTGCCCTGCTATATGCGTAGGGCTATCGACCAGTTGTTTCAGTTGGAGGATTTCCATGTCGTATTTAAGCTGAGCGACTCCAGGGGCATTGGGGTTTTCGTAATGGACATTAAAGTCTCCAATGATCATGTAGTTTTTGTGTTTTAGGCACAAAGGGAGTACTTGATTCAGTAGTTTCGCACTGAGGTTAATTTGTTGTCCAGGTGGATTATAGACGACTGCGCCCGCTAGCATGACATGATTCTCAACGAGAATTCTAAATGGTAGTAGCTCATGTTCAGGGCATGTATGTCTGCAACATGTGCACTCATACACAATTGAGGGGTGCAACAGGGTGTCAAAGTGACACACTGCCACCCTTCAATGTTTTCCCCCTTTTACCGAATCGGTATTTACCGTTTCGGTAATTGCCATTCATTTCTATGGGCCTCCATCGCCCGAATCAGTAAATATCGATTCGGTAAATACCAAATTTGACAAATTCGGTAAAATTACCTGACAAATTACCTACATACTATTTAACTATTCTTAAATACGAATCGGTAAAATTCGGTATTTAAGAATAGGTAAATAGTATTTACCTACATCTGGCCCATAGTGTCCTGATGATGACCTCGTAAAACGTTGATATACACCCCACCAGTTAATGAGCGCGAAACACGTTGGCATTCTGTTGGGAAAAGGAGAACCTTCTCTACTTAATAATTAATGTGTATGTTGTGTTTGTTTAAATTCCACAGCTATCGCATTGCAAAAAAAGGTTCAGTTTTGAGTGGAAAATATGATGTATCCATGTTGCGTTTTGGGCTGTTTCCTATTGCAGGTACTAGACCTACCCACACAAGAGAGGTAGCACCTTTATCGGGAGACTTAGGGGAATGCTGGTCACAAGGAGATTTGTGGCTTTGGGGCTCCCAGCAGACTTCTGAACTTTTTAATACATAAATGTGAGGAACATATGTTTTTTAGTCAAAGTTTGGGGTTTCCAAGAATTTCTGAGTAACGAAACCTGATGAGAGCCACACAAGTTATCCCTATCTGGATTCCCCTAGGTGTCTAGTTTTAAACAATGCACAGATTTGCTAGGTTTTCCTATGTGCTGGCTGAAAAAAGGCCCAAAATCCACAGCTACCTTCCTTGCAAAAAAGTGTCAGTTTTGAGTGGAAAAAATGTAATGCATCCATGTTGCGGTTTGAGCCATTGTCTTTCACAGGTACTAGGCCTACACACACAAGTGAGGTACGATTTTTATCGGGAGACATGGGGAATGCTGGGTAGAAGGAAATGTGTGGCTCCCTGCAGCTTCCAGAACTTTCCATTGTAGAAATGTGATGAACATTTTTTTTTTGGTAAAAGTTTGAGGTTTGCAAGGAATTTGGGGTAACAAAACCCACTGACAGCCACATAAGTCACCCCTCCCTGGATTTTGGTCGGTGTCCAATTTTCAAACAATTTACAGTTTCATACATTTCCCTAGGTGCCAGCTAAGCCAGAGACGAAAATCTACAGCTACCCACTTGCAAAAAACATCAGTTTTGAGTGAAATAATTTGATCTATACATGTTGCATTTTGTGCTGTTTCCTGTCACGGGCACTATGCCTAAGCACACAAGTGAGTTACTATTTTTGTCAGAAGATTTGGGGGAATGCTGGATGGAGAAATTGTGTGGCTCCCTGCAGATTCCAGAACGTTCCATCACATAAATGTGTTTTTTTTTCGTCAAAGTTTGAGGTTTGCAAGGAATTCTGAGTAAAGCAACCTGGTGAGAGCCATTCAAATTACCCCATCAGGATTCACCTAGGTGTCCAGTTTTTAAAAATGTACAGGTTTGCTAGGTTTCTCTAGGTGCCAGCTGTGCTAGGCCCAAAATGCACAGCTATCCACTTTGCAAAATAGGGTCAGTTTTGAGTGGACAAATGTGATGTATCCATGTTGCGTTTTGGGTGGTTTTCTGTCATGATCACAAGGCCTACCCACACAACTGAGGTCTCATTTTTATTGGAAGACATGTGGGAGCATAGAATATTAAGATATTTCTTTATTACCAAATTGTTTTTTCTGCATTTGTGCTTTCCAAATTTAAGCTACTGTGTAAGAAAGAAGACATTTTGTAAAATAAGCTTTAAATGATATGTTAGTACAGGTACCAACAAATTCAGAGATGTTTCAATAACCACTGCTCTTAAACTCCACATCTTATGCGAAGTTCAGAAATGCATAGGTTTCCTTGAAACCCATTTTTGACTCTACATATTTCACCATATCAATTGGTCTATACTCGGTATACAATGAAGAAACAAAAATCTTGAACTTGCTCTAACAAACCTTAACACAAAAGATGACCGGATAGAGTTCACATGGAACGTCAACCACCAAGAGATTGCATTCTTGGATGTCCTATTCAAAATCACCCCGCAGGGAATCCAGACGGATATATTCCGAAAGCCGACGGATGGTAACAACACTCTACTCTATAGTAGCTTCCTCCAGAACTCCCTGAAAAGGCATTTACCCTACAGCCAGATGTTGAGAGTAACTCGTATAGTTTCTGACCCTGACATCAGATTGAACCAAATCCAATCCATGGCGTCAAGATTCCTAAACAGAGGTTACCCTGACGAAATACTGAAGGAAGCCATCGAAAGAACAGTTGCCACTCCTCGCACTGATACTCTTCGGAGCATCCCAAAAACAGACTCACAGAGGATGGTCCTCGTATCTAGATACTCCACTTCCAGCAAACATTACAAGAATATTATCCTGAAACATTGGCGAATTTTGGCATCCGAACCAGACTTTGGTAATCTCTTCAAGGAACCCCCTATTTTCGCATACACGCGACCCATGAACATCAAAGAAATTCTATCCAAAACTACTCCCAACACTGGTTCTGATCAACACACAGGGACACGTCCTTGCCACCATTGCAATAACTGCAATAACATCATTCAGGGAAACAACATCAATCATCCCATGAGAGGCTTCAACATCAAGCTTAACGTGGATGCCACATGTGACTCCTCCAATCTAATCTACCTCCTAAAGTGTCCGTGTGGCAAGGTCTATGTGGGCAAGACGAGCAGGAAAATAAAGACTCGCTTGAACGAGCACAAGTCAAACATCCGCACCAAGAATACCAAGTCTAACGTAGCCACCCACTTTAATGAAGCAAACCACAACGTGGCCCAATTAAAATACATGGTTCTCGAAATCGTCCCCAGAACAGAAGGACGAGACAACAACAAGGTTCTCTTACAAAGAGAAACAGCCTGGATATACAGACTTCAAGCACAGAAACCATTTGGTCTTAATGACCGGACTGAGTTTAGTTGTTATTTATGATGCCCACGTGGCACTATACTGATGCACTGTATCTTTGTTCTGCCGTTTGTACATATTGCATGATGATAATTGCCCTCTTCTAATCTACCTGGTTTTCACCCTTTCCCTTTTCAAGATGGCCGCGCCACTTGTTCGCTTTTTTTCAGTCCTTTTTCCTTTTCTACCTTCCCCACCCTTCACCTTTAGAACTCCGCGTTCACTTCGCGTAGTTTCAACCTCCTGAACTGGTTCTCCGCATGCAGACATCACCATTCTATCTCGTAAGTCACCCTCCGGTCTCACCGGTTTATTTCATTTGTTCCTCACAACCCGCTCCGGGTTTAACGTACTTTTGCGATCTTTTCTTGACAGCCACCGCAACTTTTGCGAAGACAACTACGTAAGCCTCGCTCCTAGAGGACATTTGCTATCGTCACTTAGCTCCCGACCAGCCCTCTTGACACCTCCGGCATGTTTTCGTTTACACACGCCCAACACCCTCCACTGTTAGCAGCATGACCTTGGCATTCTTGACCTATCACAGTTCACTTTTCTTATTCTTCTCCCACTTCTTCATTTTTCGTGCACTCTTTCGCCTATCACCCCGTGAAAACTTCGGAATTCCGTTACCTTTTCTCTATTCACCATGGGTAGCATGTGGTTGACCCACCCATTCACTAATGCATATTAGTTATGCTTGTTTAGCTATATTAATGATTTGGGTCATTTTTTGTATCTCTGTTGTAGTGCTCCTTGAGAAAGGACTTCGCTAGTCCGAAATGCATTGGAGCCATTCTAATCTCATGATGAAGACTAAATTGATCATTTGATGTTTAATTTGAGGCTACAATGAAAATTGAGAGAAGAAAACTTTAAAATAAATCCCACAACTTCATAACTTGGAAATTGTTTTTGAACTTTCTTGGAATCTAGCGTGTTATCTAACACATAGAACCCGCTTAAGTGTGCCCACCACAGGGATGCGCCTACACCCCAGTAGCGCACTCAACTTCTTAGCCATTCAAATTACCCCATCAGGATTCACCTAGGTGTCCAGTTTTTAAAAATGTACAGGTTTGCTAGGTTTCTCTAGGTGCCAGCTGTGCTAGGCCCAAAATGCACAGCTATCCACTTTGCAAAATAGGGTCAGTTTTGAGTGGACAAATGTGATGTATCCATGTTGCGTTTTGGGTGGTTTTCTGTCATGATCACAAGGCCTACCCACACAACTGAGGTCTCATTTTTATTGGAAGACATGTGGGAGCATAGAATATTAAGATATTTCTTTATTACCAAATTGTTTTTTCTGCATTTGTGCTTTCCAAATTTAAGCTACTGTGTAAGAAAGAAGACATTTTGTAAAATACGCTTTAAATGATATGTTAGTACAGGTACCAACAAATTCAGAGATGTTTCAATAACCACTGCTCTTAAACTCCACATCTTATGCGAAGTTCAGAAATGCATAGGTTTCCTTGAAACCCATTTTTGACTCTACATATTTCACCATATCAATTGGTCTATACTCGGTATACAATGAAGAAACAAAAATCTTGAACTTGCTCTAACAAACCTTAACACCAAAGATGACCGGATAGAGTTCACATGGAACGTCAACCACCAAGAGATTGCATTCTTGGATGTCCTAGTCAAAATCACCCCTCAGGGAATCCAGACGGATATATTCCGAAAGCCGACGGATGGTAACAACACTCTACTCTATAGTAGCTTCCACCAGAACTCCCTGAAAAGGCATTTACCCTACAGCCAGATGTTGAGAGTAACTCGTATAGTTTCTGACCCTGACATCAGATTGAACCAAATCCAATCCATGGCGTCAAGATTCCTAAACAGAGGTTACCCTGACGAAATACTGAAGGAAGCCATCGAAAGAACAGTTGCCACTCCTCGCACTGATACTCTTCGGAGCATCCCAAAAACAGACTCACAGAGGATGGTCCTCGTATCTAGATACTTCACTTCCAGCAAACATTACAAGAATATTATCCTGAAACATTGGCGAATTTTGGCATCCGAACCAGACTTTGGTAATCTCTTCAAGGAACCCCTATTTTCGCATACACGCAACCCATGAACATCAAAGAAATTCTATCCAAAACTACTCCCAACACTGGTTCTGATCAACACACAGGGACACGTCCTTGCCACCATTGCAATAACTGCAATAACATCATTCAGGGAAACAACATCAATCATCCCATGAGAGGCTTCAACATCAAGCTTAACGTGGATGCCACATGTGACTCCTCCAATCTAATCTACCTCCTAAAGTGTCCGTGTGGCAAGGTCTATGTGGGCAAGACGAGCAGGAAAATAAAGACTCGCTTGAACGAGCACAATTCAAACATCCGCACCAAGAATACCAAGTCTAACGTAGCCACCCACTTTAATGAAGCAAACCACAACGTGGCCCAATTAAAATACATGGTTCTCGAAATCGTCCCCAGAACAGAAGGACGAGACAACAACAAGGTTCTCTTACAAAGAGAAACAGCCTGGATATACAGAATTCAAGCACAGAAACCATTTGGTCTTAATGACCGGACTGAGTTTAGTTGTTATTTATGATGCCCACGTGGCACTATACTGATGCACTGTATCTTTGTTCTGCCGTTTGTACATATTGCATGATGATAATTGCCCTCTTCTAATCTACCTGGTTTTCACCCTTTCCCTTTTCAAGATGGCCGCGCCACTTGTTCGCTTTTTTTCAGTCCTTTTTCCTTTTCTACCTTCCCCACCCTTCACCTTTAGAACTCCGCGTTCACTTCGCGTAGTTTCAACCTCCTGAACTGGTTCTCCGCATGCAGACATCACCATTCTATCTCGTAAGTCACCCTCCGGTCTCACCGGTTTATTTCATTTGTTCCTCACAACCCGCTCCGGGTTTAACGTACTTTTGCGATCTTTTCTTGACAGCCACCGCAACTTTTGCGAAGACAACTACGTAAGCCTCGCTCCTAGAGGACATTTGCTATCGTCACTTAGCTCCCGACCAGCCCTCTTGACACCTCCGGCATGTTTTCGTTTACACACGCCCAACACCCTCCACTGTTAGCAGCATGACCTTGGCATTCTTGACCTATCACAGTTCACTTTTCTTATTCTTCTCCCACTTCTTCATTTTTCGTGCACTCTTTCGCCTATCACCCCGTGAAAACTTCGGAATTCCGTTACCTTTTCTCTATTCACCATGGGTAGCATGTGGTTGACCCACCCATTCACTAATGCATATTAGTTATGCTTGTTTAGCTATATTAATGATTTGGGTCATTTTTTGTATCTCTGTTGTAGTGCTCCTTGAGAAAGGACTTCGCTAGTCCGAAATGCATTGGAGCCATTCTAATCTCATGATGAAGACTAAATTGATCATTTGATGTTTAATTTGAGGCTACAATGAAAATTGAGAGAAGAAAACTTTAAAATAAATCCCACAACTTCATAACTTGGAAATTGTTTTTGAACTTTCTTGGAATCTAGCGTGTTATCTAACACATAGAACCCGCTTAAGTGTGCCCACCACAGGGATGCGCCTACACCCCAGTAGCGCACTCAACTTCTTAGCCATTCAAATTACCCCATCAGGATTCACCTAGGTGTCCAGTTTTTAAAAATGTACAGGTTTGCTAGGTTTCTCTAGGTGCCAGCTGTGCTAGGCCCAAAATGCACAGCTATCCACTTTGCAAAATAGGGTCAGTTTTGAGTGGACAAATGTGATGTATCCATGTTGCGTTTTGGGTGGTTTTCTGCCATGATCACAAGGCCTACCCACACAACTGAGGTCTCATTTTTATTGGAAGACATGTGGGAGCATAGAATATTAAGATATTTCTTTATTACCAAATTGTTTTTTCTGCATTTGTGCTTTCCAAATTTAAGCTACTGTGTAAGAAAGAAGACATTTTGTAAAATACGCTTTAAATGATATGTTAGTACAGGTACCAACAAATTCAGAGATGTTTCAATAACCACTGCTCTTAAACTCCACATCTTATGCGAAGTTCAGAAATGCATAGGTTTCCTTGAAACCCATTTTTGACTCTACATATTTCACCATATCAATTGGTCTATACTCGGTATACAATGAAGAAACAAAAATCTTGAACTTGCTCTAACAAACCTTAACACCAAAGATGACCGGATAGAGTTCACATGGAACGTCAACCACCAAGAGATTGCATTCTTGGATGTCCTAGTCAAAATCACCCCTCAGGGAATCCAGACGGATATATTCCGAAAGCCGACAGATGGTAACAACACTCTACTCTATAGTAGCTTCCACCAGAACTCCCTGAAAAGGCATTTACCCTACAGCCAGATGTTGAGAGTAACTCGTATAGTTTCTGACCCTGACATCAGATTGAACCAAATCCAATCCATGGCGTCAAGATTCCTAAACAGAGGTTACCCTGACGAAATACTGAAGGAAGCCATCGAAAGAACAGTTGCCACTCCTCGCACTGATACTCTTCGGAGCATCCCAAAAACAGACTCACAGAGGATGGTCCTCGTATCTAGATACTTCACTTCCAGCAAACATTACAAGAATATTATCCTGAAACATTGGCGAATTTTGGCATCCGAACCAGACTTTGGTAATCTCTTCAAGGAACCCCTATTTTCGCATACACGCAACCCATGAACATCAAAGAAATTCTATCCAAAACTACTCCCAACACTGGTTCTGATCAACACACAGGGACACGTCCTTGCCACCATTGCAATAACTGCAATAACATCATTCAGGGAAACAACATCAATCATCCCATGAGAGGCTTCAACATCAAGCTTAACGTGGATGCCACATGTGACTCCTCCAATCTAATCTACCTCCTAAAGTGTCCGTGTGGCAAGATCTATGTGGGCAAGACGAGCAGGAAAATAAAGACTCACTTGAACGAGCACAAGTCAAACATCCGCACCAAGAATACCAAGTCTAACGTAGCCACCCACTTTAATGAAGCAAACCACAACGTGGCCCAATTAAAATACATGGTTCTCAAAATCGTCCCCAGAACAGAAGGACGAGACAACAACAAGGTTCTCTTACAAAGAGAAACAGCCTGGATATACAGACTTCAAGCATAGAAACCATTTGGTCTTAATGACCGGACTGAGTTTAGTTGTTATTTATGATGCCCACGTGGCACTATACTGATGCACTGTATCTTTGTTCTGCCGTTTGTACATATTGCATGATGATAATTGCCCTCTTCTAATCTACCTGGTTTTCACCCTTTCCCTTTTCAAAATGGCCGCGCCACTAGTTCGCTTTTTTTCAGTCCTTTTTCCTTTTCTACCTTCCCCACCCTTCACCTTTAGAACTCCGCGTTCACTTCGCGTAGTTTCAACCTCCTGAACTGGTTCTCCGCATGCAGACATCACCATTCTATCTCGTAAGTCACCCTCCGGTCTCACCGGTTTATTTCATTTGTTCCTCACAACCCGCTCCGGGTTTAACGTACTTTTGCGATCTTTTCTTGACAGCCACCGCAACTTTTGCGAAGACAACTACGTAAGCCTCGCTCCTAGAGGACATTTGCTATCGTCACTTAGCTCCCGACCAGCCCTCTTGACACCTCCGGCATGTTTTCGTTTACACACGCCCAACACCCTCCACTGTTAGCAGCATGACCTTGGCATTCTTGACCTATCACAGTTCACTTTTCTTATTCTTCTCCCACTTCTTCATTTTTCGTGCACTCTTTCGCCTATCACCCCGTGAAAACTTCGGAATTCCGTTACCTTTTCTCTATTCACCATGGGTAGCATGTGGTTGACCCACCCATTCACTAATGCATATTAGTTATGCTTGTTTAGCTATATTACTGATTGGGGTCATTTTTTGTATCTCTGTTGTAGTGCTCCTTGAGAAAGGACTTCGCTAGTCCGAAATGCATTGGAGCCATTCTAATCTCATGATGAAGACTAAATTGATCATTTGATGTTTAATTTGAGGCTACAATGAAAATTGAGAGAAGAAAACTTTATCCCACAACTTCATAACTTGGAAATTGTTTTTGAACTTTCTTGGAATCTAGCGTGTTATCTAACACATAGAACCCGCATACGTGTAGGCGTGGGCGGAAAATCCGTTCCGCTCGCGGATTTTGCGGATTTTCGGGAAATCCGCAATCCGCGAGATTTGCGAATTTCCCGCAAAATCCGCAAATCCGCGAGCAGCGGATTTTGCTCGCACTGCTCGCACTGTTCGCGTGAGTTCGCGCCCCGCGAATAAGTGCAAAATTGCAGAAATACGATTTTAGCAAAACTGAAAGTAACTACTTACCAGGTTCAAAAGTTCAGGCTCATCATTAGTAGCCATTTCCTGGAGTGCTTCCTGAGGGGCCCCTCCAGAGTTCAGTTGCCAGTTGAAACTAGTATGTGACCCTGCTCTGAACCTCAGAATAGTTACACATATGCCACAAAGGTCCTGAATTACAGCTAAGGGAGACAAGCAGGAGCCAGGCTGGAAGTTAAAATCCATTAATCAGCCCCTAATTCATTATTGTCAGTTGGGGCAGGGCAGGTGTTGTAACTAATTTTGCAACAATGAAAGCACTTAGCAAGTGCAAAAGATCACTAATCACGGCGCACTAAGGAAGCAGGTGCCAGCTAAAAAAATATTCTGTGACACATGAATCAGCCCCAAATTAATTCAGGTCACTTGAGGCAGGGAAGGTGTGCTTTGCTTTGCCGAAAATAATGTACACTGGACAACCAGAGGGTGTGGTGATGAAACAGAGGGTGGCATGGGTGGGCCAGAGGGTGGCATGAGTAGTCAGAGAGTGGCAGTGGTGACAGAGAGTGGCAGTGATGAAGAAGAGTGTCCCAAACAGGCTGGACACGTAGAAACAACAAGTTCGCGAAACTTGCGACCCGACAGGTAAGTTCGCAATTTGCGAAAGTGTACAAAACCCTCGCGAACTGGCAGAAACACGGACGAACACCAAAAAAAAAAAAATCCGCAAATTCGCGGGAATTCGCGGATTTTGCGGATTGCGAATCCGCAAATCCGCAAAATTCGCGAACGCGAGATCCGCAAAATTCGCTCATGCTTACATACGTGTGCCCACCACAGGGATGCGCCTACACCCCAGTAGCGCACTCAACTTCTTAGCCATTCAAATTACCCCATCAGGATTCACCTAGGTGTCCAGTTTTTAAAAATGTACAGGTTTGCTAGGTTTCTCTAGGTGCCAGCTGTGCTAGGCCCAAAATGCACAGCTATCCACTTTGCAAAATAGGGTCAGTTTTGAGTGGACAAATGTGATGTATCCATGTTGCGTTTTGGGTGGTTTTCTGTCATGATTACAAGGCCTACCCACACAACTGAGGTCTCATTTTTATTGGAAGACATGTAGGAGCATAGAATATTAAGATATTTCTTTATTACCAAATTGTTTTCTCTGCATTTGTGCTTTCCAAATTTAAGCTACTGTGTAAGAAAGAAGACATTTTGTAAAATACGCTTTAAATGATATGTTAGTACAGGTACCAACAAATTCAGAGATGTTTCAATAACCACTGCTCTTAAACTCCACATCTTATGCGAAGTTCAGAAATGCATAGGTTTCCTTGAAACCCATTTTTGACTCTACATATTTCACCATATCAATTGGTCTATACTCGGTATACAATGAAGAAACATAGTATGCTCCAGCTCAGTTGTTGGCTCTCGGTTCCTTGGAAAATCTACTATATATATATATATATATATCTATATATATCTCTATATATATATATATATATATATATGGAAGCTATATTGTAAATATAATTGCATTCTAATCAATTGTTTGGTAATCATGTTGAAGTAAATGTGCAAAACATCGTCTTTATACTGATTTGTCAATACTAAGTCTGTCCTTTCTGTCAGTTGACATGTGGTCACTGACGTCTCTGATGTTGAAAAAAACTCTTTTTCTTTAAAATGGCCGCGCACTTTGCTAACCACAACCAGTGATCAAGACTACTTTGTAGTCGAAACGCGTTTGGCAGCGGCAATAAAGAAAATCGTGAAATCTCACTTGGCGTGGTCATTTTTGCAAAGGATTGTGAGGGACTCGATCCAAGGAGTCCTACTGAGACGACGCAACTCTCGATTTGGTGGAGGCAGTCAATACTTGGATTCTTGTTATATTTATATATATATATATATATATATATATATATATATATATATATATATATATATATATATATATATATATATATACCTATACCTAATGGTGTATTACTTTTGTAAATCGACCATTGTGGCAAAAAGGTGGAGATGAAAACGTGGTCACAAATGGACGTTTTTTCCTACTCCTTTTCAGTGTTTCTTATTTTAACGGTTAGTTTCTTTGGGAAAACCTTGAGGGAGCTACACATATGACTCCTTGCTGAATTTGGAATTTCAGCTACTTTTCAGAAATCTATAGCTTTGCTGGATCACCCATGGGTTTCACACTGGTTTCCACCGCAAACTGAAAGTAGGGTTTGATGGTTTGGCTGCCTGAATGCCGTGGACGCCATTAGACAACAGCGCTGGCGGTCTTCAGATCACTCTATTACGAGTTCACCATGGTGCCAGCGGTATGGCGGCGGAAATCTTGCAATGGTGGTGATTATTTTTCCATCTATACTGATGCCTATGTGAACATTTTGACTGCATATGTGTCGAATGCACACAAATGCATGATACATGTGCGAAAATAGCATCTATCCATTGCCGGTGTCTGGCCCATATGTGGGCAGTCCAGGCAATGGGTATATGGCACAAAAAGGAGTTTATGACCTCAATGAGGGTCGTAATCCTTGGATGAAGACGCTGCTGTGAAGGGTGAACTGAAGAAAGGGGTTCACGTTGAACTCTGAAGGAAAGAACAGGAAAGGGATGAGTACGCACCCAAAATCCTTCATTTCTGCTAATTTGAAGCTGGCGGTGCCACCACCAAGATCACCTTTCGGAAAGCCAACTCTCAATACGTGGCAGTCCTCTGCAGTGCCCTATGGTAGCTGCTTTCCCCCGACCGTGACACCAGCGGTCGGCAGTGTGCTGGCGGTGTCAGCGGTTCAGTTGAGGTCTTTGCAAAAGCAATCCGCCCAACTTGTAATATGGCAATCCGACTGCCGAGCTAGTGGTGTCGGATCGTGGCCCTGGGAACAAAACTCGTAATAAGGACCTAAGTCTTAAAGGGGAAATAGACTTCTAAATTATCAAGGGTACCTTTAGTGTAAAGAACGGCACATTCAACAAAAGGCACATTAGAGGTGTGTAAATTATTTTTCCACACGTGGCAGAGCCAGAGAAGAATTTGTGGCGGGGGAATTTGTTGAACCTTCTTCAGGGCATAACCATTCTGCCTCTGCAACCGTGATAGAAAAAAGGATTGTTCAAGACATTAAATCTTCTGCATCCACCTCCAAAGTACCATGTGGTTCAGTTTTATGGGAGCAGCCCAAAACCATACCTATACATGTTGATGCAGATATACTTCCCCATCTCAAATTTAAAGATATTAATTAGCCAAAAAGGACAGGCAAGTAGAGATGAACCTACTCAACCAACATCATTTTCTGATATTGACTCTAATTTCCTACCCATCTTAAAAAAACTTTTAAGCACAAGCACTTTCTTTTCTATGATAACTTACATCCTACTAAACGCATTCTAATGTTTACTACTGTCCATAATCACCATGTTTTAGAAAATAGCGCTATTTGAATGATGGATGGAATAATTAAGTTAGCATTACTTCCATTCAACCGAATATACACTATTTACTCCAACATTAATAACAAACCAATACCTTTAATCTAGGCTTACTACTATAGATGTTATCAAAGAAAAAACAAAGAATAAAGGCCTTAAGAAAATCATTTTGGACTTTCAATTGGCCGTGATTTCCACAATTACTAAATGTACCCTTAAACTCACGTTAAAGGATGTTTTTATCATTGTTCTCCGGCTACCTGGAAAAAAAATCCCTTGCAACGGATTACATGTCTAATGGCAAACTGCAATATGAAATTTAAAAACCTGAGTGCATTCGCTTTTGTCCCTCCTGCTCAAGTTGCTGATCACTTCCAGTGGTGGCTCCTCTGCTAAGGCAGAGGAGCGTTGCCCCACTGCACAAAAAGGAAAAATAAAATGACAATAAAGTATTGTTGTTATCAATTTATTTTTCCTATTGCATGCAGCCAGTGGCCTTTGTGCAGTGTGGGGGCGGGGCAGGAGTCGGCTGGCCAGAGCAGGGGAGGAATGGTTTGCACTCTCATAGTGCCCATGAACTGTTTGGCCGGCCATGTTGGGTTGACCAAACAGTCCATGCACACTTATCATGTTCCCTACCAGGCCGCATTACACAGCTTGGTGAGGAACAAGCACAGGTTCCCTGTTCCAGTCTTAGTGCCGATCCACAGCGCTCATACCAATCACAATGCTGCATTGCAGTGTTGTGATTGGCTCAGGGGAGCCTGCATGCTGGGTGCTTCCTGCTGCCGGCTGGACTGCAGAAAGGAAGAAGGAACAGGATGTAGGGGAGGCGTCAGGCGGCTGGCTGTTCCAATGTAAGTGTTTTTTTTGTTAATTAAACCCTCCCCCCCGTATGGTAGCAGCCGCTACTGATCACTACGCAGACATACTTCCACCAACATACTTTCTACAACATCAAGAACAATTAGCAGCACTTTTAAATTACTTTGAAGAAAAGCAGATTGTCCATAAAAACAGAGCAGGCTGCAAAAGAGGAACACATTTTCACAATGAATGGTGTACCTGCTACTTGAACTGCTTAGACTGAGGGGCTAGTGCTCTTTTTTTAATTTTTTTTATTTTATTGCGAGTTGATCAGGTTACAAGCAAATACTATACACAGCACAAAAGAAGAAAAAAAAAACAACGTAATAATTAAACAAAAGCAGTAAAGAATACTTCATATATACAGCAGAGATTGTACATTCAATACACAACAGTGTTAACCCATAAAATTGGTTAACTAGGCTACTAATCCGGTTCCTCCCTCCATCCATTGCTCTACCGGTTCCCAAATTTTAGTTCCCATTGTCCTCCTTTTACGGCCTTTTGTAGTATATATTGCTCGCTCCATAATGTATCTTGCCAACAGGCGTCCTTGCCAGGAAGAAAAAGAGAGTGGGTCTGGGCTAATCCAATCTTGCGTCACACAGGAGCGAAAGATCCCAACAGAAATAAATAACAGTTTTTTATGATCATCTGTCATAGATATATCAGAGATTCCTATCATAACAAGTTTGGATGTGAGTATTACAGGGATTCCAAGTATCAAAGAAAGAAAATGTTGTATTTCTGATAAAGTTCTACTTAAATGTGGGCATGAAAAAAACATGTGTACAGAGTCAGCTTTGTGTAGGCCACATCTGTTACAAGCAGTACCAACTGAGGAGCCCCATTTTGAGATTTTGGCTGGTGAATAATAAAGATCATATAACACCATGTAATGTTGAGTTCTACTCCTACCCGAAAGCAAAATAGAATTAGCCAAATGGATAGATTCTTCCATCTTGATTGAGTTTGATCCCAATTTCTCAACCCATAAATTTTGCCTAAACAATATATCATCTGGGTGTTTAGACAACAACTGATTGTAAAAATAACCGATTTTCCTTCTTTGATACAAAGAGTCAATCAAAATAATTTGTTGTAACGACGTTCGTTCTTGTTCTGATAGTGTATTAAAATAACTATGCCACTGTAAGTATTTAAAATAATCAACATTCGTAAGTTTATATTTTATTTGAAGTTCGATAAATGATATAAGTTTATTATCCTGTAAGAGATCACTAAACTGGGTAATACCAAGGTTACGCCATCTTCTCATAGTACTGTCTATACCCACAAATGGGAAAATATGAGAGGAGGTCAAGGGAGTATATCTCGTAATTCTGGGGATGTCGAAAATTCGTTTAATGAATTTCCAAGCCCTAAAAGCAGCTTTTACAATTTTAAATTTAGTTTTTTTTGTAGAAGCTGGGCTTGACAAATTTTAGTAAGCAGCCCTTAGCCTCTGTCCCTAGAACCAGTTCATAAATAGATGGAGAATGAGAATCTAAGATCGGAGCTTTTTCACTAACTATTAAGGGAGAGATGAACTGCAATACTGATGATAAGTAGTAATAAAATAAATATGGTGTACCCCAGCCCCCTCTATCTTTTGAGATTATCATTTTTTGATAGGCTCTTCGAGGTCGCTTATACCCCCAAAGAAATCTTCCTGTCATTTTCTCCAGCTGTTTGAAAATAGGCATAGTAAATTCTAAAGGAATACAACGAAATAGATATAAAAAGTTTGGGAGAATCATCATCTTCAAAACATTATTTCTGCCGTATAAAGAAAGGTGTAGGTGATTAATGCGCTCTAGTAGAGTATTAGATTCCTTTATCATAGGTAAGATATTTATTTCTGAAATTTGTGAGACTGGTGAAGTGATCTTAATACCCAGATATGTTGCAACGGGAACTATGTTACTAAGTAATGGGGGATTTTGGCCAGTAAATAAAATTTGCGTCTTGGCCATATTTAATTTATAGCCCGAAAAGGCACCAAATTGATTAGCCAGGTCTTCTATTTTTGGGATTGCTTTAACTATATCTGTAGTGAGGACAACCACATCGTCAGCGTATGCTAGTGCCCTCTAGTGTATGTCTGCTGCTACTACAGGTGTGATATCATATTCATGATTTAATTTGTTTAGAAAAACGTCAATATAGATTGCAAAGAGCAGAGGAGAAGCAGGGCACCCCTGTCTGGTACCACGGCAAATAGAAAAAGTGGTTGACTTATTTATTCCAATTTTGATAGATGATATAGGAGTATTATACAGAGCTTTCAGTGCTCTTATCATACCTGGTCCGAACCCTTTAAATGCTAGTAAATCCCTTAGATAGGGCCAGGCCACTCGATCAAATGCCTTTTCGGCATCTAAAAGAGTTACCCCCACTGATGTGTTTGTGCCTTCTGCCCAATCAAGCAGGGAGATTACTCTACGAACATGATCAGTGGTATCCCTTTTGGGTATAAACCCATGTTGCCAACGTGATACTATGGTTGGGATTATCATAGATACCCGATTTGCTAAGATTTTTGAAAAGACTTTGCTATCGGCGTTTATAAGTGATATCGGCCTATAGGAGGCCGGATCTAAGGGAGGTTTATCCTTTTTTATAAATGCCATGATGGTCGATTCGGCCCAAGATGGAGGGGTTTCTCCTTTCTGTGCTATCAAGAATGTTGTTAGCAAGTCTTGTTTTATCACATTTCTAAACATCCGATAGAATTCTAATGGAATCCCGTCTGGTCCCATGGCTTTACCACTGGCAAGAGATAGAAGCGCAGAATTTATCTCTTCCCAGGTAATATCCTGTTCTAAAAACTGGATCTGCTCAAAAGAAAGTTTGGACACATTGTCATTTTGAATGAAATTTAGAAATAGTTCGCTAGTATAGTCAAAAGAATCTTGAGCATATAACTTGAGATAAAATTGTCGAAAAACCTCTAAAATTTCGTCAGGTTTAGTGTGTATCAGACCAAGCTCATCTTTAATTGCGCCAATAAAAGTTGATGCCACCTTTTGTCTCATCCTTTTTGCCAAAATTTTGCCAGATTGTTCTCCTATCTCAAATATCTGTGCTCTCATAACTGCAGATTCTTCTGAGGGGCTAGTGCTAATACCTAACTTCTATCATTTTATGGAAATTTTAAAAAGGGAGCAAAAATATCAAGAAGGGATTGTAGGGCAATATTTAACAAACAGTCTATTTATAAGAGTGACAAAAAAGAACCACAGAAAATGTATGAAAAGCTCCTAAGTAAAGTTCAACAATTCGGCATGTTAAGTAGCAGAGACTATTTGGAAAATATTGCTTACATTTTACATAAACTATAATAAAACTTTACTTTTCTGTCTTCCAATATTTAGTGTGGGGGGTGCTGCCCAATAATGTCTCCTCTGTAAAGGCATAGGGAGGATGTGACTGTCAATTTTTGAAAATACTATCAGAAGAAAATATTTGAATTGCCCCTTTACTGCTACAACACCTTCTGCACCACTGCATTCACAAAATTAACACCTCCACAAGGATAAAGCTGAAACCACTCCAGTGTGTTCCACATGAACTCAATGGCTCATCTACATCAAGACAATACATTTTAACCCAGTTTGACCCAACAAATTCGCCATTAACATAACATAACATAACACGTGTATTTGGAAAGCGCACTTATCACCCGTGGGTCTCAAGGCACTGAATAACAGATGTTTATGCTTACCCAACTCAATGGTGTTGAGTATCCCTATCCACTGGTGTTGTACAGAGAGTCTATCTCCTGTAATAATGCCCAGAGGCCTGTGCCGAATCTAAATGAAAACATTGCAAAGAGCCATTTGGATATTTAAGGGAGCCTGGGCGCAAGTCCAAATTCTGGCACAAATTCTTTAGACGGATGCATTTTTCAAACATTACTGACTGCACAGACTTATCAATCATGAATTCCGATTATTGGAAATTGGACAAATTCTTCTTTAGGGAATGTGATCTGCACCCGGTCTTAATAGCGATTGCACGTGTGTGGATTCTGGCTATGGTGATTGTGCTTTGTATCGCCTGCTGTATAGTGAATGCCCTTCTGGTACGCTAGCTCACCATGGAATTACCAAAGATGTGAGGCCCGGCGTCCGAGGCTGTGCCGCCGCGGTTATGATTTCCCAGTTGCCACACACAATACAGTTGACTTCTCTGGAAACGCGCCAGCACCAATGTGCGTCCTACTATGCCCTGGGCAGGGACTGGAGAACGGAATAGCAGCTCTGCAGGGTTGCACTACTACGAAAGGAATTGCTCTTGGCTACTAATGGGTGAGGCTGGTCACAGTGGAGCAAGGACATGGCTCCTTAAAGGTGGCCAACCTTTAACAGGGTTAACATATGGAGGCACTGTGGAAGTCACATCAAGATATTACTGTTGCTCTACAAAGTCACCAGTTTTACAAGTTTTTTCTGACATTGGAGCATTCCCATTACAAGCCTTAGATCCGAATTTTCTTAAGTGTATCCTTTAAAGTCTCTGCCGTGGCATTTGCTTGGCAGATAAAAGATCGTGCCAAGTCACACCATTTAAAAGGCCAGTTTTGCAGCGACCACACAAAAAGAGGGCAAGTTGACGAATCGACTTTTGGTTAAGCCTCCTGGTCCCACCCCGGGAGCAGCCAAAGAGCTGGGGGATAGAAGGGGTGGTGGCTGTTGGGGCGATTCCCATCTGGTTCAAACCTCACTAATTACGCTCCTCCACATATGAGATGAGGGCAGTCACAGGGGGGTGCAGGCAGGGGGACGGAGCACTTCGAAGCTGCCCGTCAAAGGTGTCTCGCTGCGCATGCGTGAGGCAGGGGCAGCCACATTATTTAAAGATGTGTCCTGATTACATGCTCTAGTGGGCTGGACATTGTTTACTCCACGGAAGAGAGGCTACTAAAGGGGGGTGCCAAGCGTTTTATTGACAATTCTGATGATATCATCATGGCACTGTCTCCTGCGGTCTCGAGGAATATAGGGTTGGGCTCATGGTGAACAGGCCAGGTGTCTAATGCTCGTCGGTGAGAAGCAGGTGTCCTGGAGCAAGAATGTAGTGATGAAGATGATTTCTGCACGATGCTTATTTGTGCTGATTGGAACACTGGCCCCCTACACTGCATTTCCAAAGTGAAGATGCTGTCTGTATGCCACTGCGAGCTGGCACCTGTACTGCGCTCTGCACCTGTGACGTAGATGCTCGTAAGAGCAAGGCCATGCCTGCGGTGCATTTAGTAACCAGCGTTGCTGGATATCTCGGTCAGAGATGCCTGTTTCAGCCTCAGCACTGCTGGGTGTGCATGTCTACATAAAATGTTGGGAAGCAATGCGCTGTTTTAGTGGCAACAGAGGAGCTGTTCAGAGCTCAGGCATCTGTGGTAAATATGTTGGTTACGAAGTACTAATAAAATACTACAGCTACTCCCACAACTGCTCCCCTCAGTGCTACAAAAAGTTTGACAACCACGGAGTCATGAGGGTAAGTTAAATTACGCTTGTCATTTCCAGGACTATCGCTTTGATAGAAAAATACCACATCAACGGAAACAAAAACAAACAGAAAGGGCTGCGCTCGCGCCGCTCCAGTTGGGAAGAACTTCTGCAGCTTCCCTTTGATCCACCCTTGAGGCTGCAGCTCGGGGATCTTTCGTCATCATGCTGGTTTATGCCTCAGCTGCACGCGCACCGCTAGGCCCCACGGCAAGCTTCATTTTCCTGCCCAGTGATGAGCAATGGCAGCACAGCTGGGCGAGTCCAACTGTTACACACGGCGGGGGTGGGGAGTCGACGAGAAGGACGTGCGAGTCCAGGCGCTCTTGGGTTCCTGGGTTTGGCTTCAGCATGGACAGGGTCACTCAACGGCATCACCCCCTTGCCCTACCCCTCCTTACTCACTCCTTTGAATGGATGCAGGTGACGTCACGCCTCTGTGCCGCTTCTTGGCAAGAGGCACTGCAAGCCGCGGCCAGGCCATGACCGTTCCAAAGAGAACCCGACATCTGGCTTTCTCAAAGTTGAACAGCGGCTTTCTTGCCAAGTTTTTTGACAAGTGGAAAAAAATGAAAACATTGGCAGGAGCTTGTATCACAGGGTCCTTTAAGTCAGGTGCATTTGAACTAACAGCATTTTTAAAGAGCGCTTCATCATGCAGACAGACATTGGTGATGGCCCAAGTTGGAGAATATGTGTGGATGGGAAGACCGAGCTGACAAGACACTATGGTCTTGATTTCCATCTTTAATTCATTGGTGCGACACATGATTAAATTCAGGAATATTTTACAAAAAAGTAGCTTACTCCATTCGCGCCCGTCAACTTTCGAGTTAAGCGCTGGCCTGGCATGAACTTTATGGGTTTATATGAAAGTCATTTGAAAAATATAGAAACATAAAAAGCAATTTAAATACTGAGGGGCAGATTTTCAAGCCCTTGCGCCACTTTTGCGTCATTTTTAACATGGGGAATTGACGCAAAAGTGGCGCAAGGGGCTTGTAAATCTGCCCCTTTGGGTGCATTAATCATCGCTGACGGACACTTAGACTGAACCTGTAAATGCAGGGGGAAATATTTTTTAAGGGCAGGCGGGGGTCCCAGGGACCACTGCCTGCCCTTCAAAAATGAAATGAAAACGTTTCACTTTAAAAAAAAAAATGCATCCCGTTTCTTTTAAGGAAAATGGGTTGCATTAAAAAAAACTGCTTTATTTAAAAGCAGTCCCAGAGATGGTGGTCTGCTGAGCCCGGCAGGCAACCATACCTGGGAGGGCCTGCCATTCCCAATGGGTTCGCAAATTGCGAGAGGCTCATTAATGTTCATGAGCCTCTCAATTTGCGAACCCATTGGGAATCGTTAACAATGTGAAATACACTGTTGTACATTGGAAATAGCACCTCGGAAATTGCGAGTTGCAAAAAACTCGCAATTTGCGAGGCGCTATATCCACGGTCGTACATCTGGCCCCTACTTCCATGTAACCTGCCTCTCTACAGCGTGGTCTCAATTCTTATTGTTTTTCCATATCTGTGGGATCTCCTGCACAAGTAGCACCTCATAAAAGTTAGAAATGGTGGGCCTCATTTATGAGGTTTTACCGGAGTGTAGCGCCACAGGCCTTCCAGCTGCGCTGCTCTATAGTAAAAGAAAAGGGCAGGAATGCGACGTATCTATAAGATACGGCGCATTCCTGTCCTTTTATCCTGCACAGGCGCACAATGGGCTGCAGTGTGCCAACACAGGCACCTTTGCACCATTATTCTTGTCATCAGTTTCACCTTTTTCTTGGGTGGGACACGAACATCCAGAAAACACAGAAGTGGACAGGCGAATAATTTTCATCCCAACATCACGCTTAATACAACATTTGCACTCTATCCACTCAAAACCTATTTCTCTCCTGCTGGGATCAATCCTATTCATAATATATTGTTTTGTATCTATCTTTGTATACATTGGTTATGGATTCATTTAAATTTAGATGTCTTTTGGCTGTGCAATATATTCTGCTATCTGCTATTTCTTTTTGCCACTGTCGGTCGGCCACCCACTTGTCCTCTATCTATTTTAGCACCCAGCATACCAATGATGTACATGCTACATGCAACGCCGATATCAGTCTATCCCTCCCCCAGCATCAGCAAATATGCGATTACCAGCACCCATCTCTGCATGCATCAGAAAGCTGTGGTAACTATTGACCTTTGAACATGGTGGGCTATAATACTTGCTACAAATTCCATTGGTCAAACCCAACTCTTTTCGTGGGGTTTGGGGAGGTGGATTCTCCCTCTTGTAAACCATTGAAAAAATGGGGTTACATTTGCATTTTTAATTAATAATTTTAGTTCTGAACATGCTAAAAAGTCAGGTTTTCTAAATAGGCAGTCATGGAATATTCCAGTATTTTCATGGGGTTCCAGCGAAACCGGATAATTCCTGGGAGTTGACCCAATTTGCTCCAAATTTTGTCATGGGGTCACCATATGTCAAGAATTATCCACACATACTCAATATTACACAAACACACACTTACTCTCATATTCACTCAAACTCAGTTACTGGCAATCACTATCAATTTTAAGCATGGGCGGAAAATCCGTTACGCTCGCGGATTTTGCGGATTTTTGGGAAATTCGCAATCCGCGAGATTTGCGAATTTCCCGCAAAATCCGCAAATTCGCACGCAGCGGATTTTTTTTGCGGCGCGCGGCGTTGGTGATACAATTTTTGCGGCGCGCGGCGTTTATCATCGTTTGCCGAGTAGTTTTTTTCGATAGTTTGCGAGTGCTGCGCCATTTTGGATCTTGCTGTGTGATCCCGCGGGAATTGGCGAGCGCGATTACGTCATCGCGGCTTGCCAGCGATAGTTTGTCAACGCGAGTACGGCAAGATCACGTCTCGCGGTACTTCGCAATTGCGAGATTTGAGATGCGGCGAGCGAAAATATAAATTTGCAATTCTGCACAAGAAATCCACCAGCAAGCAGCATAAACCTTCTAGAAATGATGATTTTTATCTGAATAACTCCTTAGTTTGACATTTGCCTGCACTTTTTTAGCGAGGAGTCCATTTTGGGGAGGGGGGCAGGGGGGTGGGAGGAAGGAAGTGCCCCACAGTCTTCAACTTCCTGTTCCTGTTCAGCAGGCTCCTCCCAGTGCTTTGTCCATCTCCTGGTCACTTTTCATTTGGGTCTGGAGCTGGAAGGATTACTTTTTGTGGATGCTGCTGGATATTTGGATTTGAGGCCTTTTTGACTTTCTTTGGATCACTGTTGGATTAGAAATTTTACAAGTAAGTTTGTTTGAGGCATTACAGTTGCTGCAATTAAAATTTTGGAATTTTCGATTTTTGGGCTGTTTTGGGGCCTTTTGCCCAGGGGTACTCAGTGGTGGGTGGACTGAGTCTTTCTGTGGGTTGTCTTGAACTTAAACATCATGGAGGCCATGGATGAATTGGGATTGTGCTGATTTTTCTGTGTTTTTCGATTTTTGACCTGTTGTTGGGGCCTTGACCAGGGGTAGTGAGTGGTGCATGGGCCTAGTCTTTCTGTGGGCTGTCTTGAACTTTAACATCATGGAGGGCATGGATGGAATGGGATTGTGCTGATTTTTCTGTGTTTTTCGATTTTTGACCTGTTGTTGGGGCCTTGACCAGGGGTAGTGAGTGGTGCATGGGCCTAGTCTTTCTGTGGGGTGTCTTGAATTTAAACATCATGGAGGGCATGGATGGAATGGGATTGTGCTGATTTTGCAGTGTTTTTCGATTTTTGGGGGTGTTCATGGGGACAGGCCATGTGGGTGGGGGGCCATTTTGAGTGCTGGTACAGGCAGGCCCTGGCCATGTGCTAGGAGGCAAGTGGCCATTTTGAATGCAGGCTTTGTTGTTAGGCCTCCAACCATTTTGCCTACTTTTCACCCTTTATTTATGCCCAGGGGTAGTGAGTCTTGCATGGGCCTAGTCTTTCTGTGGGTTGTCTTGAATTTAAACATCATGGAGGCCATGGATGGAATGGGATTGTGCTGATTTTGCAGTGTTTTTCGATTTTTGGGGGTGTTCATGGGGAGGGACATGCCATGTGGCTGGTGGCCATTTTGAGTGCAGCTACAGGCACTGGCCATGTGCTGGCAGGCAAGTGGCCATTTTGAATGCAGGCTTTGTTGTTAGGCCTCCAACCATTTTGCCTACTTTCAACCTTTATTTATGCCCAGGGGTAGTCTTTCTGTGGGTTGTCTTGAATTTAAACATTTAAACATCATGGAGGCCATGGATGGAATGGGATTGTGCAGATTTTTCAGTGATTTTCGTTTTTTGGGCCTGTACTTGTGGCCTTTTCACCGGGGGTATTTGAGTCTAGCATGGGCCTAGTCTTTCTGTGGGCTGTCTTGAACTTAAACATCATGGAGGGCATGGATGGAATGGGATTGTGCTGATTTTTCTGTGTTTTTCGATTTTTGACCTGTTGTTGGGGCCTTGACCAGGGGTAGTGAGTGGTGCATGGGCCTAGTCTTTCTGTGGGGTGTCTTGAATTTAAACATCATGGAGGGCATGGATGGAATGGGATTGTGCTGATTTTGCAGTGTTTTTCGATTTTTGGGGGTGTTCATGGGGACAGGCCATGTGGGTGGGGGGCCATTTTGAGTGCTGGTACAGGCAGGCCCTGGCCATGTGCTAGGAGGCAAGTGGCCATTTTGAATGCAGGCTTTGTTGTTAGGCCTCCAACCATTTTGCCTACTTTTCACCCTTTATTTATGCCCAGGGGTAGTGAGTCTTGCATGGGCCTAGTCTTTCTGTGGGTTGTCTTGAATTTAAACATCATGGAGGCCATGGATGGAATGGGATTGTGCTGATTTTGCAGTGTTTTTCGATTTTTGGGGGTGTTCATGGGGAGGGACATGCCATGTGGCTGGTGGCCATTTTGAGTGCAGCTACAGGCACTGGCCATGTGCTGGCAGGCAAGTGGCCATTTTGAATGCAGGCTTTGTTGTTAGGCCTCCAACCATTTTGCCTACTTTTCAACCTTTATTTATGCCCAGGGGTAGTGAGTCTTGCATGGGCCTAGTCTTTCTGTGGGTTGTCTTGAATTTAAACATCATGGAGGCCATGGATGGAATGGGATTGTGCAGATTTTTCAGTGATTTTCGTTTTTTGGGCCTGTACTTGTGGCCTTTTCACCAGGGGTATTTGAGTCTAGCATGGGCCTAGTCTTTCTGTGGGCTGTCTTGAACTTAAACATCATGGAGGGCATGGATGGAATGGGATTGTGCTGATTTTTCTGTGTTTTTCGATTTTTGACCTGTTGTTGGGGCCTTGACCAGGGGTAGTGAGTGGTGCATGGGCCTAGTCTTTCTGTGGGGTGTCTTGAATTTAAACATCATGGAGGGCATGGATGGAATGGGATTGTGCTGATTTTGCAGTGTTTTTCGATTTTTGGGGGTGTTCATGGGGACAGGCCATGTGGGTGGGGGCCATTTTGAGTGCTGGTACAGGCAGGCCCTGGCCATGTGCTAGGAGGCAAGTGGCCATTTTGAATGCAGGCTTTGTTGTTAGGCCTCCAACCATTTTGCCTACTTTTCAACCTTTATTTATGCCCAGGGGTAGTGAGTCTTGCATGGGCCTAGTCTTTCTGTGGGTTGTCTTGAATTTAAACATCATGGAGGCCATGGATGGAATGGGATTGTGCTGATTTTGCAGTGTTTTTCGATTTTTGGGGGTGTTCATGGGGAGGGACATGCCATGTGGCTGGTGGCCATTTTGAGTGCAGCTACAGGCACTGGCCATGTGCTGGCAGGCAAGTGGCCATTTTGAATGCAGGCTTTGTTGTTAGGCATCCAACCATTTTGCCTACTTTTCAACCTTTATTTATGCCCAGGGGTAGTGAGTCTTGCATGGGCCTAGTCTTTCTGTGGGTTGTCTTGAATTTAAACATCATGGAGGCCATGGATGGAATGGGATTGTGCAGATTTTTCAGTGATTTTCGTTTTTTGGGCCTGTACTTGTGGCCTTTTCACCAGGGGTATTTGAGTCTAGCATGGGCCTAGTCTTTCTGTGGGCTGTCTTGAACTTAAACATCATGGAGGGCATGGATGGAATGGGATTGTGCTGATTTTTCTGTGTTTTTCGATTTTTGACCTGTTGTTGGGGCCTTGACCAGGGGTAGTGAGTGGTGCATGGGCCTAGTCTTTCTGTGGGGTGTCTTGAATTTAAACATCATGGAGGGCATGGATGGAATGGGATTGTGCTGATTTTGCAGTGTTTTTCGATTTTTGGGGGTGTTCATGGGGACAGGCCATGTGGGTGGGGGCCATTTTGAGTGCTGGTACAGGCAGGCCCTGGCCATGTGCTAGGAGGCAAGTGGCCATTTTGAATGCAGGCTTTGTTGTTAGGCCTCCAACCATTTTGCCTACTTTTCAACCTTTATTTATGCCCAGGGGTAGTGAGTCTTGCATGGGCCTAGTCTTTCTGTGGGTTGTCTTGAATTTAAACATCATGGAGGGCATGGATGGAATGGGATTGTGCAGATTTTTCAGTGTTTTTCGATTTTTGGGGGTGTTCATGGGGAGGGACATGCCATGTGGCTGGTGGCCATTGTGAGTGCAGCTACAGGCACTGGCCATGTGCTGGCACTGGCAGGCAAGTGGCCATTTTGAATGCAGGCTTTGTTGTTAGGCCTCCAACCATTTTGCCTACTTTTCAACCTTTATTTATGCCCAGGGGTAGTGAGTCTTGCATGGGCCTAGTCTTTCTGTGGGTTGTCTTGAATTTAAACATTATGGAGGGCATGGATGGATTGGGATTGTGCTGATTTTGCAGTGTTTTTCGATTTTTTTGTGCTCTATAACTGAACTGATGTTCCTCTGTCTTCCATTTTTTTTAGGTGCACAAGACTCAAGAGAACCACCAGTGCCAGGAAGAAGTCCTGCAGCGGTGTGTGTGTGCAGCATAACGTCACGCGACGTCACGTCTGGCCTCAGACAACTCTACAATTCGTGCAACTGCGGCCTGCTGTCTGACCTGCTCTGAAGAAGATGGCCCCGCCCCCAAAGAAAGTTCTCCGTAGCTCCTCTAGCAAGAAAGTTGCTAGTAAGGAGCAGAAGAAGCAAGTTACCAAGGAGGCTGGTGTGCCACCCGCCACGTTTTTTGGGAGCAAAAAAAAAAGTACGCCTGCAGCAGCAGGATCTGCTGGGGACCAAGCTGGGAGCAGCACCCCTGCTCCATTGGGTTCAGTGCCTCCACCACCACGCCAACTTAAGTCAAAGCCCTTGAGTGCTTCAGAGGCAGTCAGTGTACTTCTCCAATCACCATCGACCAGTGATGTTGGCTCATCGCAAGAAAGTAGCAGCAATGTCCCTGAATCAACACAGGTTGTTGTAACTCATCTGACAAGTGTTGAACAACCACAGCCGCAACAACAACACCATGTGCAAGTACACGCCCAAGTACATGTGGAAGGAGAGGCAGCAAAAGGAGATGCGCAAGCAAAGGTGCATGGAGGTTCACAAGTGCCCACAATAGTTGTTCCTCCCGAAGTAGGGGCACATCAGGAAATCGACAATGAAGCCGAGGTATCATTGGAAGCCACTCCTCCTGATGATCATTCATTGTCTTCCACATCCCTAGCAAGAAAAAGATCAAGGGGGGTGTCTACATCTTCTTCAAGCCCACCTCGTTCTGATGCAAGTGATCTGTCTTGGGAACCACAACTGCGTTCTGACAGTGAGGCACACCATGATCTGACACCGGTACCTAAGCGTAAAAGGAAGGTCGTCCAAAAACTCAAACCTATGGAGTGTGATGAGGCTCAACAAGAAGTGACAGATACTGCTGGTGATGAAGCCTCTCACGATGACGACGAGCCAGTCATCACAAAGGTCACTGCAGCCCCACCGGGCATGCAGCAAAGAGACATTTTGACCCTATCCCGAGAAGCTGCTGAGCGTGATGATGATGTCGGCGAGGAGGCAATGGAAATGGAATCATTAGATTTGGAGTTAAGGAGTACACCAAAACCTACCGCTTCCATATTTCTTCCTCGCAAGAAGGTACCCACCTCGTCCTCGACCTCAATTCGTGGTGGTGAAAGTGCAAAACGTACTGAAGTTCGGCAATCCACATCCTCCACTTCATCTGGCATTAGCAGCAGGACCACCACCACCAGTATCGCCGCCTCCTCCGGCCCCCGAAGACATTTCAAGTCTCCAGTTTGGGACTTCTTTAGTGTTTGCCCAAAAAAGGAAAACGTAGCCATTTGTAGCCTTTGTAAGCTTCGATTTAGTCGTGGTAAGCTTGGTTCTAACTATGGTACCGGAGGCCAGAGAGGTCATCTTGAGAGAGCGCACCCTGTCCAATGGTTTCCGCACCTAGAGGCGGTCAAGAAAGCCGCAATTGCACGTAATGAAAACGTTGATTTTTCATCTGGTGATGACGAGGAGGTAGAAGACGATTCAAACACTTCACTTACACCCAGTTCCCCTGTCAGCAGCACACCCCATGGGAGCCACACTAAGAGTGTGGGAGAGAGTGAGACATCAATGCGGAAAAGTTCATCAGCGAGCGTAACTGGGTCGAAGAGATCATATTCATCCCGTAAATCCTTGGTCCAGGGCAACATTAAAAAGATGTTGTTTACAGAAGCGCAATATGAACGCAACCACCCAATGACCCGTCTGTATAACACTAAGCTGGCTAAAATGCTAGCTCTGGACCTTCTCCCTTTTTCTTTTGTAGAAGGGGTTGGTTTTCTAGAATTAGTGACAGCGCTCTGCCCTAAATGGAAGGTTCCTAGCCGGTTCTATTTTGCCCGAGTTGCGGTTCCAGCACTACATGAAGATGTTCTGAAGGTGATTGGGGCAGCTTTGCAGAAGAGTGCTGTTCACACTATACATCTGACAACAGACATGTGGACCAGTGGCGCAGGCGCTGATTACATGTGCATCACTGCACACTGGGTCTCTTTTTCAGGGGCTAAAGCAAAGCTAAACGCAGGTGTTGACACTAACATTGTTTTTAAAGGTGCTCGGAAACATGCAACACTAGCCATGTTTGGTTTGGAGAAACGTCACACAGCAGAAAACATTTTGGATGTCTTTAACACAAAGGTCCTTAACTGGCTGTCCCCACTAAAACGCAAGGTTGGTTATGTTTCCACGGACAATGGCGCCAATATAGTTAAGGCCATGAGGGACGGTTACTATTTCAGAGTGCCGTGTTTGGCGCACTGTATAAACCTGGTTGTCCAAAAATTCTTGGGTAATAAAGGCAGTGCAGCGTACAGTGTATTGGAGACCTGCCGAAAAATGTGCAAGCATTTCAGGCATTCTTTTAAGGCCCGGAAGCAGCTGAGGAGCCTGCTATATCAACGTCAAATGCCAGTGAAAGCACTCATCCAGGAGGTGGTGACACGTTGGAACTCAACCTTCTACATGCTTGAGCGTCTGTATGAGCAGTATACGGAACTCGATCAATATTTCCTTAAAGAGGGTACAGAGGAGCTGAGGATGGGTGGGCCGCAATGGAACATAGTTGAAAGCCTGACACGCATGCTTCGTCCTTTTGAGTTCTTCACGCGTGCAGTCAGCAAGGAGGACTCTAATTTGGGAAAAGCTATCCCATTGTTGTACATGCTGGAGGACCAACTGAAGGAGGTGTGTTCTGTGTTTGGAAAAGATGACAAAAACCAAGACTCTTTGCTTCTGGCTGAGCAATTATTAGAGCTCCTACAAGGTGATGAACGTCTTAAAAAGATCCACTCAGAACAGCATTACATTTGTGCTACTATTCTGGATCCACGCTACAAAAAGGCGCTGGCAGGCCAAGCATTCTTTCCTTTTGATGATGAACATGTTCCAAAGTACAAACGTTGGCTAGCCTTGTCAGCCAAGAAGTTTGAAACAGAACGGCTGGAAATTGAAGGAAATGGCAGTACATCAGCAGGCCATCCCCAGTCAAAACAATCCACTTCTGCACCTGTGGCTGTGGCACAAGTGACCTCTCAGCCGTTAAAGACACCGGCAACCGGATCATCTGCACGAAAGACAACAGAAACATTGGAGGCTGAAGAGGATTGGCTAGCTCTGCGTGGGTTTGGTTCTCAAAAGGTCAGAGGCACAGCAAGAGCTAAGCAAAGTGGAGGAACCTTGGATGAGGACCTTGAGTCGATGGTGAAGGACTATCTGAATGACTCAACAGAGGTCTATGTTAATTCTGACCCATTGGCGTATTGGCATGGGAAAAAAGAATTGTGGCCACAGCTCACCAACCTGGCTTTAAACTACTTGTCTTGCCCACTCGCAAGCGTGTCTTCTGAACGGGTTTTCAGTGCGGCTGGTGGGATTGTAACTCCCAAACGGAGCCGCCTCTCGCCCAAAAATGTGGAGAGGTTAACAATGATCAAGATGAATCAGCACCTCATACCACCAGATTTCAGAGTACGAGAGAGCGTGCCGGATGAAGAGGAGGTGGCCAGCAACATAGATGAGGGAATTTCTACTCTGTCAGGTGACACTGAGCTCACCCTGCCTGAATTCGCAGAGTATGATGACGAAGCCTTATTCTTATTCCTGGACCGTGATACCGAGCCCTGAAAATGAGACAACGAATCAATAACTTTCTTTTTCATCCTTATTCACTTTTATTCCTGTGTGTCTGTCTTTCTTTGTTGTGCACAGTTAATATAATTCAAACTTTAATCAGATAATCACAAAAACAAGCCCATCACCAGAACTGTCTTCATTTGTTTGCTAATTGATTTGAAGGTGCCGCAGTCTGCATTCCTCAGGTTCACAAGTTCAGAAGAACATGCTCCTCTATCCTCCTCCTCCAGACTCCTATTTCCATCAAAGCAGAGGGCTGGTTTACGCCCAATGAAGAAAGACTCAGCACTTGTGGGGGTGTTGTTCTACCTCTCTGCAGGTGAGTTGACGGGTCTGGGGCCATTGCTGGGAAGCACTAAAAGTGGTTTGGACCAAATCCGAGGCGGAAAATTTTTTGTGTTTTTGATGACTTGCTTGCCTTTGAGGTGCTCTTAGGGGGGGTTCCGTCTGTTTGTGGGTGAGTTTCGTGGTCTGGGAGCACTGCTGGGACACTCTAATCTTGATTGCATTTGCTTTTCAGGAAATCCGTCGTGGCAACCCCGACTTATGGCCTAGCTACGCAGTGCGTTTGGACCGAAGGCCCAGAAATATTGCAAGTATGAGATTTTGCTTTTGGCCTGTTTGGGGGTGTTATGCTTCTTGGCGGGTGGGTTGGCGCCGCGGGTCTTGGGGCATTCCTGGGAAAGGTCTAATACCGGGTAGAAGTGGTTGGGACAAAATCCAGGCCGATTTTTTTTTGGCTATTTCTGACATTTTGCTCTATGTAGCGTTTTCGGGGGCCTGTTTGGGGGGCTTCCTGGTGTTTGTGGGTGAGTTTCGTGGTCTGGGAGCACTGCTGGGACACTCTAATCTTGATTGCATTTGCTTTTCAGGAAATCCGTCGTGGCAACCCCGACTTATGGCCTAGCTACGCAGTGCGTTTGGACCGAAGGCCCAGAAATATTGCAAGTATGAGATTTTGCTTTTGGCCTGTTTGGGGGTGTTATGCTTCTTGGCGGGTGGGTTGCCGGGTCTTGGGGCATTCCTGGGAAGGTCTAATTCCGGGTAGAAGTGGTTGGGACAAAATCCAGGCCGATTTTTTTTGGGCTATTTCTGACATTTTGCTCTATGTAGCGTTTTCGGGGGCCTGTTTGGGGGGCTTCCTGGTGTTTGTGGGTGAGTTTCGTGGTCTGGGAGCACTGCTGGGACACTCTAATCTTGATTGCATTTGCTTTTCAGGAAATCCGTCTTGCCAACCCCGACTTATGGCCTAGCTACGCAGTGCGTTTGGACCGAAGGCCCAGAAATATTGCAAGTATGAGATTTTGCTTTTGGCCTGTTTGGGGGTGTTATGCTTCTTGGCGGGTGGGTTGCCGGGTCTTGGGGCATTCCTGGGAAGGTCTAATACCGGGTAGAAGTGGTTGGGACAAAATCCAGGCCGATTTTTTTTTGGCTATTTCTGACATTTTGCTCTATGTAGCGTTTTCGGGGGCCTGTTTGGGGGGCTTCCTGGTGTTTGTGGGTGAGTTTTGTGGTCTGGGAGCACTGCTGGGACACTCTAATCTTGATTGCATTTGCTTTTCAGGAAATCCGTCGTGGCAACCCCGACTTATGGCCTAGCTACGCAGCACGTTTGGACCGAAGGCCCAGAAATATTGCAAGTATGAGATTTTGCTTTTGGCCTGTTTGGGGGTGTTATGCTTCTTGGCGGGTGGGTTGCCGGGTCTTGGGGCATTCCTGGGAAGGTCTAATACCGGGTAGAAGTGGTTGGGACAAAATCCAGGCCGATTTTTTTGGGGCTATTTCTGACATTTTGCTCTATGTAGCATTTTCGGGGGCCTGTTTGGGGGGCTTCCTGGTGTTTGTGGGTGAGTTTCGTGGTCTGGGAGCACTGCTGGGACACTCTAATCTTGATTGCATTTGCTTTTCAGGAAATCCGTCGTGCCAACCCCGACTTATGGCCTAGCTACGCAGCGCGTTTGGACTGAAGGCCCAGAAATATTGCAAGTATGAGATTTTGCTTTTGGCCTGTTTGGGGGTGTTATGCTTCTTGGCGGGTGGGTTGCCAGGTCTTGGGGCATTCCTGGGAAGGTCTAATACCGGGTAGAAGTGGTTGGGACAAAATCCTCGCGAAAAGCCTTTAGTTTTGGCACTTTTTGTAACTTAGGGTTCGTTAGGGTTAGCCCTAGCAGCAGGATTGCATGTGTTTCGGGGTGTTCTAGATTTTTCCAACTGAGTTCTGGGGTCTTAGAGCACTCGTGAGAATGTGTAATTTTGGTTGCAAGTCATTTGAAGAAAATCCTGTGTGGGAAAGGGGGGATTTGGCATAGTTAAAGAAAGCCTTTGCCACTATTCTTAACTTAGGGTTCGTTAGGGTTAGCAGTATTTCTATTGCATGTGTTTGAGTGGGGGGGATTTCGAGTCTTGGAGCGATGCTGGCTATGGCTACTTTTGCTTGGTTGCTTGCAAGTGGTTTGAATGCAATCCACGGTGGGTAATGGGTAATTAGGAAGGGGGTACTTCGGCCTACTTTTACTTTCAAAGTAAGTTTTGTCACCAGTTTTCTGCTAGGCCTCGTTTTTTGAGATTTGATTGGGGGTCTTCTACATTTTTGCGACTGGCTTTAGTAAGGGTCTGGGTGGGAGCACTGCTAGGAAGATCTAATTTTGTTCTAAAACACAGTTTACAGTACACCTAGCTTGAGGGGCAAGATCCGCTACATTCATTTGCCCATACTTATTTATCCTTCAAATGGTGACTCAGAGTACGCACTTTCAAAAATATTGTACTGTCTACTAGGAAAATCAAATTGTGACTTTTTGCACTCCACAGCCTACATACCTTATATTTATTTATCAGTGGTGTTGTAATATTATATCACTTCCTGTTTTTCGTTGAATAACTACAGGCCGGGTTTCAGTCTCTGCAATGGGGAAAAAAGGATGGAGTCAGGCTTCACAGTAGCGAGCCACAATTCAGCATCAGGCAGGCAGTGGACAGGGTGTCTTCTGGTGACCAACATCGATGGACGAAGCGTCGGCTGCAATGGAGGAGTGCCGCTAATAGGAGGATTTTTTTTCTGCAGGCAACTTACTTACCACTTCCAACAGGACCACTACAACCACATAGATACAGTATCCCTTGCCTTTTTCTCTGACTGTGACTGCATTTCTTGGATCTCTCTCTGCTTCTAAATTGATCCCTTAACACATCACTTAGTCCACTCCACTATCACATCTGCACCACACATAGTCATTTGTAAGTGCTCCTACGTAATTCGCAAGTCGCAGCACGCCCCAGGCCGTAGAGGACTGGGATGGCCCCAATGATGAAGCATGTCACCAAGGGGCAACCCTGGTGAGTGAGGGGACACCTAGAAAACAAGCAATTTCTCCTTTTCTATCTACTATACCTTCCAGACCAACCCCACTGAGTGTTGTTGTGAATGGATTTATAGTGACCAGCAAGGCTCTCGGGTATCTGGCTAAGTACAGAGACCTTATGTTGAATATCGTTATCAATAATTCCACACAGGCCCTGTACTGTCGCATTCTTTCTTCCACAGTTGTCGAATGTACTACTTACTTTTCACTGACATGCATGCAGTAGTGCATGCACTTTCAAAGATTGATGGATAGGTTTGTACCCAAAGAATTGTTTATGTTCCATTCTTTGTCTATGCCGGCGGTACTCATAGTACGGCCCGCGGGCCAATTGCGGCCCGCCAGACCTTCCCTGGCGGCCCCCATGGAAAACAACAGCAGTCAGGGTCAGGACTCCGAACCATTACTGCTGTTGTGATTCTTCGGGGGCCGCATTTGCCGAGAAAGGGGTCAAAGGGGGCATGCGCAGACAAGTAGTGTCTCGCATGCTCACCTGCGGCCCCCGCCCTCATCTGCCACTGGAGGTCAAAGGCTTGGGTCACGGCAGGTGAAGATTCCAGAAGAAGGCACGCAAGTTGCTGCCTTTCTTTATCTGCCCTTTGTCATTGCGAGTGATTTTGCATATTAAGTGAATGCAACAGTAGATGGCGCTGTTGTGACCATTTGTGAGTTAATCATTAGCTCAAACTTTCTTTTTCATTCGAGTTTGTTCTCCCGGAGTTAACAGGCAGGGCTTTTAGTGGGCCAAGTAAGTGCTTCAAAGCTGGTAGCTATGGGGGCAACATTTTTGCCTTCAGGGTGGCAAAAAATATATATATTAACTTGGCAGCAGCACTACTGCTCAGAAAGTCTCTCAGTTCAAATCGACGTTTTCTTTCATTTTTTCAGTGTCATCATTTCAGACCTGAAGCATTTTCAATACTATATACAACAAAGCCATCGTTTTTGCTTATTTATCAACTAAAAATCTCTTAGGTCTCCATTTTCGCCCTTAAATAAATCTCAACTCAACAGCAGCTCAAAGCCTTTGATGTAATTCCAAATAGGCTCGTTTAAGTTCTTTCACAGTTTCATCATTTCAGAACGGAAGCATTTTCAATGTTGCTTATTTATCTTATGCAACTAACTATCAGGGTCTCCATTTTCCCATTTTCAATGTTATATATTATATACAACAAAGCCATAGTTGTTGCTTATTTATCTTATGCAACTAACTACCGGGGTCTCCATTTTCCCATTTTCAATGTTATATATTATATACAACAAAGCCATAGTTGTTGCTTATTTATCTTATGCAACTAATTACCGGGGTCTCCATTTTCCCATTTTCAATGTTATATATTATATACAACAAAGCCATAGTTGTTGCTTATTTATCTTATGCAACTAACTACCGGGGTCTCCATTTTCCCATTTTCAATGTTATATATTATATACAACAAAGCCATAGTTGTTGCTTATTTATCTTATGCAACTAACTACCGGGGTCTCCATTTTCGCCCTCCGGGTGAACAAAAAAATCTCATCTCAGTAGCAGCATAATTGCTCAAAGATTTTGATGTAATTTCAAATAGACTGGTTTTACTTCTTTCACAGTCTCATCTTTTCAGAACCGCGACATTTTCAATGTTATATATTATATACAACAAAGCCATAGTTGTTGCTTATTTATCTTATGCAACTAACAACTATTGGCAAAGCCAATAGTCCTGACTTGTTGCAGGTATTATGTTACTGGTTGTATCTCATATCTGAATCCAATGACAAACAGCAACATACCAGTTGGGTGGCACACTATGATAAACAAAGACTTGTCTTTACATGTTTTTAAGCCAACCCCTTAATTTTAGCTGTCTTGGGAACCCCCCGTTTTTTCATCCCACTAAAAGCCCTGTAACCAGGCGATCCATGTCAGCTATGTGTATATATCACTGTAGTTTGATCTAAAAATCAATTTTTTCGTTCTGTTGCGTGTCTGTTAATAGTAAAGAAATACTGCTATTTAAAGAGAGAGAGAGACTGACTGACTATGAGAGAGACTGACAGAGAGAGTCTGACTGAGAGGGAGAGACTGACTGAGACAGAGACTGACTAAGGTAGTAAGACTGACTGACAGAGAGAGAGACAGAGATAGAGAGACAGAGAGAGAGAGACAGAGAGAGAGAGACAGAGGCAGAGAGAGAGAGACAGAGAGAGACAGACAGAGAGAGAGAGAGAGACTGACAGAGAGAGACTGACTGACAGAGAGACTGACTGACAGAGCCACTGACTAGCGACTGACTGACAGAGAGAGACTGACAGAGAGAGAGACTGACAGAGAGAGAGACTGACAGAGAGAGAGAGACTGACAGAGAGAGACTGACAGAGAGAGAGAGACTGACACCGAGAGAGAGACTGACAGAGAGCGAGAATGACAGAGAGAGAGAATGACAGAGAGAGAGAATCACAGAGAGAGAGAATCACAGAGAGAGAGAGAGACTGACAGAGAGAGAGACTGCCAAAGAGAGAGAGACTGACTGAGAGAGCGAGAGAGACTGACAGAGAGCGAGAGAGACTGACAGAGAGAGAGAGAGACTGACTAAGAGAGAGACAGAGACTGACAGAGAGAGAGAGAGACTGACTGAGAGAGAGAGAGACTGACAGAGAGAGAGAGACTGACAGAGCGAGAGAGAGAGGCTGGCTGAGAGAGAGACACTAACAGAGAGAGAGACACTGACAGAGAGAGACTGATGGAATTGGGGTCAAAGTGTGTATGAAGCTATGCAATGCCTCTTTAGATTGCTATTGTCTGCTAATAAGAATATATTGTCAAAATGTGCTCTTTGTGGTTACATCTGCTTTTGAAATATAGCATTTTACTCTAGCTCCGCCCCCCACTGACCCTGACCCCGCCCCTACTGGTGTGGCCCTCGGCCATAAGCCACACTGTAATTTTGGCCCCCGACAGAAAGTTTGTGAGTACCCATGGTCTATGCTGTGCTTTTTTTTACAGGGTGTCTTCTGGTGACCAACATCGATGGACGAAGCGTCGGCTGCAAAGGAGGAGTGCCGCTAAAAGGAGGATTTTTTTTCTGCAGGCAACTTACTTACCACTTCCAACAGGACCACTACAACCACATAGATACAGTATACCTTGCCTTTTTCTCTGACTGTGACTGCATTTCTTGGATCTCTCTCTGCTTCTAAATTGATCCCTTAACACATCACTTAGTCCACTCCACTATCACATCTGCACCACACATAGTCATTTGTAAGTGCTCCTACGTAATTCGCAAGTCGCAGCACGCCCCAGGCCGTAGAGGACTGGGATGGCCCCAATGATGAAGCATGTCACCAAGGGGCAACCCTGGTGAGTGAGGGGACACCTAGAAAACAAGCAATTTCTCCTTTTCTATCTACTATACCTTCCAGACCAACCCCACTGAGTGTTGTTGTGAATGGATTTATAGTGACCAGCAAGGCTCTCGGGTATCTGGCTAAGTACAGAGACCTTATGTTGAATATCGTTATCAATAATTCCACACAGGCCCTGTACTGTCGCATTCTTTCTTCCACAGTTGTCGAATGTACTACTTACTTTTCACTGACATGCATGCAGTAGTGCATGCACTTTCAAAGATTGATGGATAGGTTTGTACCCAAAGAATTGTTTATGTTCCATTCTTTGTCTATGCTGTGCTTTTTTTTACAGGGTGTCTTCTGGTGACCAACATCGATGGACGAAGCGTCGGCTGCAAAGGAGGAGTGCCGCTAAAAGGAGGATTTTTTTTCTGCAGGCAACTTACTTACCACTTCCAACAGGTCCACTACAACCACATAGATACAGTATCCCTTGCCTTTTTCTCTGACTGTGACTGCATTTCTTGGATCTCTCTCTGCTTCTAAATTGATCCCTTAACACATCACTTAGTCCACTCCACTATCACATCTGCACCACACATAGTCATTTGTAAGTGCTCCTACATAATTCGCAAGTCGCAGCACGCCCCAGGCCGTAGAGGACTGGGATGGCCCCAATGATGAAGCATGTCACCAAGGGGCAACCCTGGTGAGTGAGGGGACACCTAGAAAACAAGCAATTTCTCCTTTTCTATCTACTATACCTTCCAGACCAACCCCACTGAGTGTTGTTGTGAATGGATTTATAGTGACCCGCAAGGCTCTCGCTCGGGTATCTGGCTAAGTACAGAGACCTTATGTTGAATATCGTTATCAATAATTCCACACAGGCCCTGTACTGTCGCATTCTTTCTATTCTTCCACAGTTGTCGAATGTACTACTTACTTTTCACTGACATGTATGCAGTAGTGCATGCACTTTCAAAGATTGATGGATAGGTTTGTACCCAAAGATTTGTTTATGTTCACAATTGTTTGTCTATGCTGTGCTATTTTTTCTTGTCTCCCAAAACCTTTCCCAAAAACCCCCGTACCCATCCATTTTTCAAACCCTAACCCTCTTCCCCCGGGCTGTGTGGTTTTGATTGATGTGTGACTAAATGACAGCAATAAATCCACACACTTGCTGGGGAGGATAAGGTGATAGCAACAGGCTGGTGAAGAAATCCGAGGATATATTCTTACTCTGCTTGACAAAGAACCATTGCTAATGTGAAAGAACTTCAACCGAATTAGTAGTTATACTTTACCATTTGTTAGGCTACAATGTGGCACTGTTCTACTGTACTTCTGTCACCTGCTATATTCTCAGTTGTACCGTTGAATTGCTCAGGAGGACAAACCAGATTTAATTTTCTTTTTTTTCATAGGCATGCAACTGCCACTGTGTCACACCACTAGTACCACCGCTATGAGGAAATTTTATCCGACCAAGATTGCCAACCATATTCGCTGTCTCCCGTGGAGCCAGCCCTGGGTCTAGCCCTACTTTCAAACACAAATTACAGGTAAGATAAGCGTTTGGTGGTTTGGGGGTATAATGGAGTATTAGTACGAGAGACGAGAGACTGAAGGTAGTACTACTAAAGTCCTAGGACTCTTGGATTCACTTTGTCTGTGAGAGGCACTTAGTGTTGAAAACATTTGGGCATTTACACTTAAAGGAAGAAAATGGAACTAAACTTTCAGGAAAACAAAGTCAACGTTAAACCCCCACCCACCAGGCAAGCAGTAAGAAACGGGTATGCTCAGATAAAGTTTGAAAAAGTATATTTATATCCCTAACAAAATAATCTCCCACAAGACCCTCCCTAACCCCAACGATTGTCCTTCAAAAGTCCCCAAAAACCCAACTCCCAATTCCCACCCCCCAAAAGTCTCTAAAAAAGGGGCAAGGGACACTATGGGCGGATGCTGTCAACTTTTTGGGCCAGGGCATCATGCTCCTGGCGGAGCAAGGCGTGCTCTACGCAGAGCCCCTCCAACTGGTTGGAAAAGTGGTGGAGCTCCTGCTGGAGGCGGGACACCATCAGGGTACTGCGGCGCAGGCGTGCCTTCAATGCCTTGTAGGTGCAACGGCTGTGAGAGGAAGCTGTAGCTGTTGTCCTTGCTACTCGGCGGTGGCGTTTGGCTTTGGCAGCCCGGCTCAGTCTGGGTGGACCACTGTGCTGGGTGGCACTGGCAGCCCGTGGGGGAACAGAGGCCGATGCAGACGACGTAGTTGTTGTGGTCGACTGCACACTTTCTTCGTCCTCCAGGGCCACCAGCCGCCGATATTCGGCCACAGTGGCATCGATCCTCCGTTGCCGGGCCGCTCTAGCCAGCTCCTTCCTCCTTGTTCGTTTGGAAGGAGAACCTATATGAAGAAAGAAAGACATAGTCTGTAACCAATGCTCCTTAAGATTAACTCAATCATTCAGCAGAAATTTGTGTTGCACTACAACTAGCAACTTGCAAACGCATTACATAACTATTGAGGCCAGTATCTATCTAACCTCACACTTCTTCATCCTTGCTCTAACATTAGTGGGAGTTTAAGGAACAAATTCAACGAGCACTATGGACTTCCATTAGAGTCGACTATGAAAGTACACCAGTCTTATTCTTCTTCTTGTCTCTTGTTTTGGAAAATTGGTACGTTATCTTCTGCAAGCCGGCATAATGCCAGCGCAGTAAACTTGCACCCGAGAAAAAGAGACGCACGCCATGAGGAGTGACCTAGACTTGCGTTGCGTTACTGTACCCGTCCAGTACATGCAGGTGGTGAAGCTCTTACTTTTCTATTACGGGTGGCACTGAGAATACTCTATTACAACTCAAGGGCTACTCCTTAATTAATTTAACTTTCACCCTACAGTGGAAATGAGTACTAGAAATGGAAAATTGAAGAAGATAAATAATCTGATTATCTATCACTTCAAATGGGATGTTTTTGCTTATATATGGGATGACTTTTGGTGCTTTGCTTTTTATTGAGTGACCAGTGATACATCCACACATGAATGACTGAGTACTACTAAACTTATTAAGAGAGGTAGGGAGTGGCCACCGTAATAACCGGATCTATGCAGTGCTTGCAATACAAACTACTGCTACTATTGATGGTAGTATTTGGACAAAATTAAAAGTTCTTTTCCTTGCCTTTCCTACACTGGAACGGACGTGCGGGTGCAGTGTTACATGCTCTTCAAAGTTACACTTAGTTCATCCACTGACCGTCTACTCTCTCTAGATCATGGGTACTCACAAACTTTCTCTCAGGGGCTACATTTACAGTGTAGTTTGGGGCCGAGGGCCGCACTGGTGGGGGCGGAGTCAGAGGGGGCGGGGCTAAAGCAAAACGATAACTTGTGACCATGAGGTTGCACACAGGTCCCTGCAGCAGATGCCCTCACCCACTGAGCCACCAGACCCAGCATTTACATACATCTCTCTCCCTCCTGCTCTCCCTCCTGCCCTCCCTCTCCCTCCCCCTCTGTCATCTCACTGTGTGTGTGTCTATCTGTGTCAGCCTTCAGCCCGGGTTGAGACCGCTTCCTCAACGCGCACACACAGACAACAACACCAAAGTACTTAACAGGTCTTTAAAAGACCATTAACATATTATTGAGGCTTTGTTTGTTGTAGCGCCCCTGCTTCTCCACCCTGACAATCACTGCTTGCCCGGCCCCACAGAGGCTTTGTTCTATTTCACCTCTTTGTGGCCTTGCATCTCCACTCTGCTCTGTGGGGGCCGGGGGAGCAGTGATTGTCTGCAAGGTCTGCGCACCGCCAAGGAAGGCTTGCCGGGCCACCACCGGCCCGCGGACCGTACTATGAGTACCCCTGCTCTAGATACACATATGCTATCTAAGAGTCAGATAGTAGCATGATCCAGGTATATGGACACATACAGTTTCTGTGTCACCCACCCAGGCTGTTGTCCTTCCACCCATCATTGCTTCATCATTCACCCAGCCATGCATCTCATATTCTTGCCTTCCCAGCTAGTCTTCAATCTCAATAAGTAAGGAATATATAAGAGCTTACCTCTGGCCGCCACCACCACCGTCTCAACTCTCACAGCCGCCGCCTCCTCCCCTGAAGAATCGCCCTCCGCCTCCGTGTCGAGCATCACCACCTCCACACCGGTCCCGCCACGAGATGTTCCACCTACAAAGTACATTTAAGAATGTTAGAATAAAGCACTCACTAGTCTTTGGTCTAGGAATGAAGACATGTGAAAACAATGTAATTTGTGACTGTCTACGTTAAAGTTAAAAAAAATGTCCCTTTTTCCAGGGAAGGTTGTCTTGCTGCACTTTTTGGCACAACTGATGAAGGCTGTTTTTTTTAACACGCACCATTTTTCTCCACACAGACAGAAGATGGACTTCTAACAACAAGATCAAGTTGAAACCAGGTGAGAGCTCGGCTCGACCACAAGAAATGTCTTCAATTAATCGTCAGCACTAACCACTTTTCCATTATCAGTTAAACGTTTAGTTTTAGTATGACTTCATTTTAATAAATGTGTTTACTTTTAATAAAGCTTTTAAACTTAAATACAATCTGTGTATTTTGGTCCAGACTAGAGTGACTGAGCGAAAGGTTTTGCAATTTTTGCAAGCATGAGTCCAGATAGAACACTTCAAAAGACATTATGGACAATCCCAGAGGACTGCACTAAGTTGATAGAGCTATTGTTGACTAGAATCATGGGAGTTTCGCCAACCGTGCAATCTTAGTTAGCTACACAGACAGACTAATAAGAATAATCTAGTAATACCACAGGGAGTCATAGTAGAGGCAGGATAAGAATTTAGATACAGTCTACAAGAAGAGCAAAGACAATTTTGAAAAAAGTCAAATGAGGAACGCTAGGAAAAATAGGTACTTGTCTAAAATGAAAACTTACTGGGGCCAGCAGAGGAGCCCTCGCCTGCCCGATCCTGGCCCTGTTGAACAGCATCCGCCGCCTGCTGCTCCTGTGTCCTCCTCTCGCCCCTGGGGGGAGCTGACGTACAACATGAAAGAAAGAACAGAAAACATGGATGATTGTTGCTTGTCAATGTCAACCAAATCAAACATTTCAAAAGAACAATAACAAAATATTTCCACGAATTTATATTGATTAAGGTTAGTTTTCATTTATTTGCGGACCTGTGACTTCGAAAGTCACGTAACTCACTAAACAAAGTACTGAAACGTTCACCTAGGACTGGCAGGCAGCAGTCCGCAGGCAAGACGCAAAGTGACAGACAAACTCCATTGTGATTTCAGTCAGATCAGTGACAACACTAACAGTTGCCTGCTACATTACCAGTCATTGAAATAGTCAAACTATCAATCCACCGCCACTATTTTTCTTATTGTTAGGGGTACAAAGGAAGGGGCAGATTTAAGCCCCTTGCGGCTCTTTTGCGCCGTTCTTGCGTGACTTTTGTGACGCAGCAGCTAAACAAAAAAGGGCGCCATGGTGCGGCGTATAATATTATAACAACGTGACGCATTTGGGAGATGCATCCCGTTATAAAGCCCTGCGCCATCAGGGGGCGTTCCGGCGCAAGGGAGGGCATTCCTGCGCTGGAACACATCCTAATAGTGGCTGAGGGAAATCTACAAAATTTCAATCAGTCACCTTTAGGACAATGATGCTTCACACAAACCCTGCACCTGCTTGAAGCAGACGTACGGCTTGACCCAGCATTGGGGAGATAGGGTACCCCAGAGCATTGCTGGAGCTGCGCCATCGTTGTGACGCAACTCCAGCAGTAAAGCTTCGGTGACGTTTTGGGCCCATGGTGCGCCGCATTGCAAATACGGCGCACCATGTTTGGTGGTGGTAGCGGGCCGCACAATTAATGGCGCATCCCTGCTACTTTGCAGGGATGCGACGGTAATTGCAATTCTGCCCCTTAGGGGCATACTTACTTACGCGTTCTGGCGCATCTCCAGAGATGCGCCAGATCAAATGCGTCACGCAAAACTACCCTTGCAACACGGCAGATGCGCCTCATTTACAATGCGGCGCGCCCTGGCGCAAGGGTAGGCACTTGCGTGACGCATCTCGTCACGAAAGAGCGGCGCATCGCTGGAGTCACGTCGCCAACGCAATGCAACTCCAGTAATGCTCAGGGCCACCCAATACTTAACATGCTGTGTCAGTCCTTTAGCCTGCTTCGAGCAGACATAAGGAATTGAATTGACGTAGCAGCGTCTCAGAAGTGCCTGCGTTAAATCTTGTAGATTTCACGCAGGCAATTTTGCGAGGCGCACAGCCGCCGGACCGCCCACCCTGCGTACTAGGAACGCACCCATTGTGGTGCAGGCCCATGGCTTTATAACGTGACGCATCTCCCTAGACGCGTCATGCTGTAAATGACTCGCAGGGATGCGGCACGTTTACGCCGCTGTTGCGTCACGCAAGGCAACGTAAACGTGGCAACGTAAACGTGGCGCAAGGGGCTTGTAAATGTAATCTGCCCCCTAGTGTCTAGCATTACGCAGTTCTGTAAAGTACACTCATACATAATAGTTACTCAGGCCAATGAGACCACGAAATAGAAAACAAATAAGCATAGTAGCAACGCCACTGAGAAGGAGAGCAGTGCACCTGAAATGCACAGAAGATTTTGAAATATAATTTAACTACAATGTAATCGTCATCAGCGGCATTATTGGCTTGCTCCATGTAAAAAACAAATATTTGCAATACAACAACACAGAGCAGGAGAAAACATCATAGTAGTGAGTGATTAAATGGCTACTACTACTCACCAAGCCCGGGGATCTCCAAGCCGAGCTGGTCCAGCAGGTCGCGCTCGCGGTCCAGGAGGTCCGTCCAGCGATGGGTGACCTGGCTGTAGGTGCGCTGGACCCCGTAGAGGTGGGATATGGCCCAGCACACCTTCTCCCACCGCTTCCGACGCTCCCGCATGTTGTAGCCGCCGGCCGCGATCCTGCCGCCTCCCGCGATGGTCCTGGGCAGGCGGCGCTGGACGAAGTAGACCAGCGCGCCCACTTCCTCCGGGCTGAATATCTCCCATCGAGTCACCTGCTCCCCCCTCAATCTCCCGCATGCTGTCCTGGCACTGGGTCCAGCACTACTCCCCGCCGCCGCTGCGGCCCTCAAGTGCCTGGGCAGCTTCACGGCGCCTGGCTTGACCATGGTCTGGGCAGGTAAGGTAGGAAGAAGTAGAAAATTAAGAAAGAATAGGATAGGGAAGAAGAAAAGAAAAGAGTTTAAAAAAGTAGTTTAAAAGTAAAGAAAAATAGCAGAAAAGACAAAAATATACAGCTAGGAAAAGAGAGGGATAGATAAGAAGCAAAATCGTAAAAAAAAAACTGAAAATAAGCAAAGGATGGCAAAGATACCAAGAGGATTAAACACCATGCCCAGACACAGGAAATGAATGAAAAACAAGATGGCCGGCGCCCGTTCACGAGCGCGAAAGTAAGTTCGCGCGAGATTTTCCTCGCGATCTCGTGCGAACCTCTAGATTTCCCGCGCGATCTCGTGCAAACCTCTACTCGCAATGCGCTTACTGCGCGAGATTATACATAGCGGGCGGAAACGGAAATACGTCACGCAAACAAAATGGCCGCGCCCGTACTCGACCTTGGGGTGAATTCGCGTGTTGCGCTGCAAGCGGCTCGCGAATACTGCAAAAAAACTCGCGAAACAACAAGCCGCAAAAAAATAAAATGCTCATTCGCACGAATTGGCGGCTTCCGCGGTCGGTTTCGCACGACGCCGCGCCCCGCGAATAGCGCGAAAAAAACCGAAAAACGATTTCAGCAAAAGCAAAAGCAATGAGCAGGTGCAAAAGGTCAACCTCATGATTTGTAACGATTCTTTGTAGTGCTTCCTGAGGGGGCCCTCCAGAATTCGGTTGCCTGCTTGCAACTATTGTGTGACCCTGCTCGGACCTTAACTGTATGCCACAAAGGTCCTGATTTACAGCTAAAGGAGCAGACAAGCAGGTGCCAGGCTGGAACTTGAAATTCTTTCAGTGACACATTAATTAGCCCCTAATTCATTATTGTCAGTTGGGGCAGGGCAGGTGTTGTTAATAAACTAACCCCAAATTAATTCATGTCAGTTCAAGCAGGGCAGGTGGGCTTGCTTTCCCCCCCCATCTTCTACAGTGATGATGAACCAGAGGGTGGCATTGATGTAACAGAGGGTGGCATGGGTCAAAGAGAGGGTGCCAGTGGTGAAACAGAGGGTGCTGGGAGGCGGTGATGATGAACCAGACGTAGAAACAACATAGTCGCGACCGTTGCGAGCCGACAAGTAAGTTCGCAATTGCGAACTAGTACCAAATCCTCGCGAACTGGCAGAAACAATTGCGAACACACAAAAAAAAAAAATCCGCGAATTCGCGGATTTTGCGGATTGCGAGTTCGCAAATCCGCAAAATTCCCGAACGCGAGATCCGCAAAATTCGCCCATGGTTAATCAATTTCTTCTACTCGCTCCCGCACTCATTCACACAAACAACTTTCTGACTCTCTAACAAATTAACCCATTCTTTTATTCACTGTTAATCACTGTCATACACACAGATTCAATAACACATAGAGACCCATGTGACATGTGTTTCTTTTTTACTTACCTTGCATCCTCTGCTGGCGAGGTCCATTCCCACCAGCAAGCATCAGAGCAAGAATCTGGTGCTGGAAACAAAAACAAGTGGACCAGGATTCCTGCCTTGGAAACAAGATGCTAGTCAGGGCAGCAGGTGCCAAAGTGTTGAGAAGACCTTTCTCGAGCCTTTAATCCCTCCCTCCGAGGGGGCTGGAAGTGCTGCTCTATCTAAAGGTCAGAAAGGGAATGGATTGTGCCCCATGTCCTCTGTGTAGATTTCATTTGGCTAGTGCGACTAGAAAAAGGGGTTCGGGAGATACTCAGGGCCGGACTGGGAACCCTGAGCAGCTCTGGCAATTTTCTCGGACCAGCCCCTGGGAGCCACTGCCTGGCCCCGGGATGCTGGAAATGTTTGCTTGCTGCTTTCGTAACTGGGGGTAACATTGGAGCACTGCGGCAAAAGCAACCCACTGTCACAAAACTAGCCCCACAGCTGTAAAACCAGCCCCCACCCTTCAAGCCTCCGGGGAAACGTCCGATGCCCTATATGCCCTATACTGCCAGTCCATCCCTGGGGGTACTGCAGCACCCTCAGTAAAGTACAGAGAGATTATTTACAAGGACAATGAACAATATACAGCACTTACATTGTTTTGTATGTCTGGCAGCATCTTTTGTGCACCTAGAGAAGTGCTGTCAAATATTGCCCACCTTTTCTTTGCCTGTCCGGCCTATAGAACGGCCAGAGCCAAATGGCTGAAACCAGTATGTAAAATGTTAGGCCCAATGAACCACTGCGCGGCACTCCGCATTTTGAGAACTGATAGATCATCATTAACAACGATTTGCAGAGTAGCCAAGTTTTTGGGATGCGCTTGGTTGATACGAAGAAAGATTCCGGAAAAAGATGCGACACGTCCCAATAATCTTGAAGCACCTGGCTGACTGATAAAATAAGATCAAGGTCTTGAGTGAATAATGTTCAGTGCAGTAGCCCTATGGCCCTGATATAACACTATCAGTATGAAAAAGTGGATTAGCCCTTTTCATTTCCAGTCTTCTTTTAAATATACAGATTTTTAACCTATATTGTAATGTGTAGTATGATGTATGGTGCACTTTTATCTTTTGTATGCTTTTCTACTACTGGAAGTTTTACTCTGTAAATGCTTTTATGATATTTTTATCGAATAAAGATCATACTACTACTGCTGTCAAATATCCCCTCTGCCTATAGTGAGGTGAATTGTTGGGCTGCATTCCTGCTCTAAAATTCTTCTACCACTGCAGCTGACCTTAGATAAGCAAGGACCAACGCCCTTACAACAGCATTTAAGGAGCCATGCTGCCATGCTTGGGGCATGAGAAGTATGTCTTCTCGATAATGCGGAATGTGTCTGGGGGTACAGAACTGAATTAAGCCCCCCCCCCTCTTTCCCGGCGCGTGCGATCCTGACATCCTTTTGATGGAGCAAGGATTCGCACGTAAAGCGACTTGCTCACATTCATGAACCTCGTTAACTTGTAATAGTATTAACCAATCCCGTTTGTCATTAATATCGCACTTTTTCAGTACACACGGGTGTCCCAGAGATGCTTGCCTATGTGTCTATTAATCTTAATGAGGCTTGCTTACTACAGCATCGCTGCTTCGCAGAAATCCAGTCTGCGCATGCGTCGGTCATACCCATGTGATGTGACGCACTCGCAGTTTTGGAGGGATATTTTCGCTCATGCGCATTATTGCTAAAATGGCCGCTTGTGTCTAAACACGCTCTCTGCTTGCCCTTGCTGCTTTTGCACAGCTGTCTATTTCTGCATAACCTCTAACCGCTATAGTTATTATAAAGTAAGGGGTGTAGTGTAGCTTATCATGGTGTACAGTGTATTCATTTTTTCTGTGTTTCTAATTTGTTTTCGCTTACTTTTCATGTACTGCGTATCTGTGGGCCTGGGAGTGGGGAGCCGCTCCATCTTTGAAACCCCCTGTCATGTGATGAGGGACAATTGTGATTCTCCTATTAACATGACAAGAGAATCTGGATTTCATTAAAGACACGGAGGCTAACATTATGCATTAATCTTTTAATGCAGCTCACAAACACAGCCGCTTACATCACAAAGGTAAGAATAAGAATTAGGTGACATCATAGTATCCATAAAGGCCAGGTGCCAAGGGAGATCAGCCTCTTTTAAATCCCTCGAGTGACAGGAGAAGTTGAAACAGAAGAATAAAGCTTGAACTTGAATGAAGAATTGTAGACCATCTTGAATTCCAAGTAGATTCATCAATTAGAATTGTCTGAAATTGAAAAACAAAGTAAATCAACGAAAAGAACAGAAAAGGTCTTCATAAGAAGCATGAACAAAACATCAGAGTAAGAAAGCATGAAAAAAATTGTAAACCAGATTAAATAATAATTCACAATTACCCTCAGGGAGGGACGGGAGGGATAATGTTAGCCTCCGTGTCTAATGAAATCCAGATTCTCTTGTCATGTTAATAGGAGAATCGCAATTTCATTACAAGACAGGAGGCTACATTATGCATGTTGGTAGCCTTGAATAGCTGCATCAGAAACATGTTCAATTGGTTTACAAATGATGTGCAAAAGTATAGGCATTAGACCAATCAGCGGACTTAAGGATAGCATCCAACTTACCACCAGACCAGAATGACTTGCTGGCCATAGCACTCCTGAGAGAGTGAGCCTGTAACTTAGACAGGTCAATACCAGCAAGGTTCATAGCAATTTTAACCCACCTAGCGATAGAGCAGGATGAGATGGGTTTAAAGGGACTAACGTAAGAAACTAAAACTTGATTAGCATCAGGAGGACGAAGATTAGACATTCTGGAATCGTATTCCTTCATGCAATCAACAACACATAGTTTTGGATGAGAATCAAAACGAGGGTAAAAGATAGAATCAGACATGGTTTTAGTTCTTCTGAATATTTCGAATTTAACACCAAACATGTCATAACATCTATTAGAGATGTCCAGAGCTTTGACATTGGAAACTCTGCGACAAGAAACTAGGCATAAAAGAGAGGCAAGCTTAATTGAGAGACATTTCCTGTTAAGGAGAGAATTGTTAGGCCATGAACAAAAAAGATCAAGCAAAAGTTTAACATCCCAAACAGATTGATATCTAGGACGAGGGGGTCTCTTAAGGCGAATACTTTTAAGAACTCTACAGATAATAACGTTCTTACCTACCGTTTTACTATTGACAAGAGCGTGACCGGCTGAAATTGCAGATCTAAAACAATTAATCCATCTATAGGAGAGACCATCATCATAGATTTCGACAAGGAAATTAACAATATAAACTATAGGAGCCTCCACGGGATCCAAGTTCCTCTCCAAGCACCAACTAGACCATTTCTTCTAGATGTTATTGTATCTGTAATGGGTTCCAGGTGCCCATGACTCTCCGAGGAGAGTGAGAGCAGACGACGAAATTCCAGACAATTGGTGAGATTGCCTGACACTTTCCAGGCAAGAAGGTTCAAACTCCCTGAAAGAACCAGGTGATGATCCTCTCCGTCTGCGTTTAGGAGGAGGCCTTGAATTGCGGGAATCAGGAAGGGAACGTCGCAAGAAAGTTCCAGAGCTGTGGGGAACCAGGCTTGAGACGGCCAGAAAGGAGTTATCAGGACAAGGGAGCATTGTTCCTGTCTCACTTTCTGAAGAACCCTCTGGATCATTGCAAAAGGGGGAAAGGCGTAAGGGCGAAGGGGAGCCCAAGGCTGGAGGAAAGCTTTTACAGCTAGAGCACCCGGGTCTTGCATCCAGCTGAAATACTGGGGAAGTTGGAAGGTCAGTCTGCTTGCGAAGAGGTCCACATCGAAGGGACCCCAAAGAATGTTCAGGGAATTGAAGATCGTCACATCGAGTTTCCAGTCGCTGAAATCTTGAAGGAACCTCGAGTTCCAATCCGCTGAAATATTGGATTTCCCTGGAAGGTATTCTGCTCTCAAGGAAATCTTGTGTTCCAGACAGAACATCCATAATTTCTTGGCCAGATCCGATAGGTCCCCGGACCTCGTGCCACCGAGACGGTTGATGTAAGAGACCGCAGAAACGTTGTCCATTTTCAGTAGGACAGATCTGCCTTGAAGTGAGTGTCTGAAACTCATCAAGGCGTAGAGTCCAGCAGTCAACTCTAAAAAGTTTATATGTAGGGAGGACTCCGAAAGGGTCCAAACCCCACTGGTGTCTTGGTCGAGGATACGAGCGCCCCAGCCGTGGAGACTGGCATCTGACTCTAAGACAAAGTCTGGGGTGGAACCGAAGATAGCCCTTCCATTCCATGCATCCAAATTTTCCAGCCACCAAGAGAGTTCCAGTCTCGCTGCTTGGTCAAGAGAGACCTTGTCTCCATACCAGAGACCGGACCGGAGAGCTTGGGCTTTCACCCTCTGGAGAGCACGGTAGTTCAGGGGACCCGGAAAGATAGCTTGGATCGAAGAAGAAAGAAGACCCAAGAGTCTGGCTAATTCTCGTAGGGAGAGAGATTGATGTCTCAGGACAAACCTGATTTCTTTTCGAATTTTGGCAATCTTCTTTTTTGGCAGTGAAAGAAGACAGCTTGAAGTGTTCACGGTGAAACCTAGAAACTCGAGGGATTTTGAGGGTGTCAGGATGGATTTTTCTCTGTTTATAATGAAGCCGAGATCCTCTATCAACTCCATGGAGACCCTGAGGTCTTCTAAAATTTGTTCCTGGGTTTGAGACATGATGAGGATGTCGTCTAAGTATATAATTAAACGAACGCCTCTTGCTCTCAGAATCGAAACAATGGCTCTCATGACCTTGGTGAAACACCTTTCCTCTTCGTTTATATTACCACTTTGCTTTGTCCTAATGTCAGATATGGAGAGTGAGGACGCTACAGCTTCCTCTCCCTCTCATAATAGTGACGCATTTAAAAACTTTTTGAAAAAAGAAATGAGAGCATGCATGCTCGATACTTTTAACGAGGTAATGTCTCGTAAGAGGACTCTCAGTGATCTTGGGCAACACCCTAACGACCCTACAAAGTCAAAAGCACCTAGGAAAACCAAGCACACTATGGGCAGTTGTGCAGGGAACTTTGGAGGTCCAAGCACCTCTCTGAACTTGGGAAGCCTTAACGCTCCAAGAGGCATTGGTGCCCCTCGCGGCACAACTAGGTTGGGTACCCCTGGCGGTACAACTCTGGAAGGTGTCCTAAGCGGCACAAGTGGTGATGGTGCTAGTGCTCATTCTGATACCTACTCTGACTTAGAGGAAACTTTCGAGGAACCCTACGACGAGTTTGTTTTCGACCCTAATGATTACTTCTTCAATGACTCTGACCCCAACTCCTTTTCCGAGTTAGACCCTCCTCCCTCCTCCAAGGATACCATCCTTGACCCCCTAGGGGGAGAGATGTTTTCTCCTGAGAATATCTCACGCCCTAATAGCTCTAGATGGTCCCCCCAGGAACATGTCGGCAAGTTTATAACCAAATGGTTAAGAAACTCCTTGGAAACTGATACAAGGAACATTATGTGGGCTGAGTGCCCGAGACCATGGATTGGGGAAAAGGTCTGCCAGACCCCCAACCTTGACCCAGACCTTATTAAGTTTCTTTTTAAACTGGGAAAGGACCCAAGAAAGGGGCTTGAAAGAGCATTTAAATCCTGCCAAGACCGTCTTCTAGACATGCTAGGCCCTCTCACCAAAATCCTTGACCTTGCTGAGGAATCCTATATTTCAGATACTCCCCTTGACACTGCACTCATTAGGGGTTGGAACCAGAGAGCTATCGTGCTCTTAGGGAATGCTAAGAGAAAGAGAGCGCAAAGATATCCGGAAGGGACAGGGACCGAACAGAGGAAAAGGGCAAGACGACCAAAGATTAGAAGTCTTGGGGGTGGGGGGAGGTAACCAACAAGCATCGGATCAAAGTCACAAAACGAGGTAACCAACAAGCATCGGATCAAAGTCACAAAGTGAGGGAAAGAGCCAAACTAAACAGGATGGCAGTACAGTTAACAGTACATGGTAGAACATACCAGCATCTAGCCAAACAATAAGAGGCAGAAAGCATAAAGCTAAACAAAATGAGCTAACTTAATAAGCTTAGTATATAAAATGTGGCTTAACAGGCAAAACTCTAAGCATTGTAAAGATAGAGGTTTAAGAAAGACAACTTATCTGTTTGAGAGCCGCATTTAAAAGAGGCTGATCTCCCTTGGCACCTGGCCTTTATGGATACTATGATGTCACCTAATTCTTATTCTTACCTTTGTGATGTAAGCGGCTATGTTTGTGAGCTGCATTAAAAGATTAATGCATAATGTAGCCTCCTGTCTTGTAATGAAATTCAAACCGTGCAGAAGCAAAACCCCGCCAGCTGGCTGGCGAAGCTGGGATGCTCATGAGAACCTGAACTGTGACCCAGCGAAAGGAGCCGAGCTGCACCTGAACTCGAAACAAATTGATACTTTACTGTGTGACCCATTGTATTCCTTGCTGTCTATGCGCTGGGAACTGGAATGTAAGGGGTGGGTGCTGGAATATAAATATTGATTATGAGAACCCAGAATTTTAGGTGGTGACAATGACCTAACCACCTCTCCTGACCAATCATAAGTTGGGGACTCTGTCACTTGCAATATTTGTGGGTGGTCTAGGGACCCGCAAAGGGTATAACTAGCCTAGTTTTAGCTAGAGAAATTGTCCGACTTATCCGAGTAGCTGACCTGTCACCGACCCACGAACTCTATAGGTGATTGATACAGAGAGCTGCGGAGCACTCTGTCCGAGGTTTCCACAAACTCCAAGGGGTGGAAATAGTCTTAAGTGCTGGCGAAGCACTTTGCTGGGAGATTCGATAACCCAATCGGGGTTACTGGTGAATTCCGTGCAGAGAGGGAGTAGCGCAGGCGTTGCATCCGAAGCAGCAGGTGTTGGTCGTGCCCTTTGGTGAGCCCAGTCCTGACCCAAATCCTGAGGGGTATCCTGTCCTGATTGTCCGTGAGCTGTACCTGCTCACCTACTGGCATCCTAAATCCTTGAGGGTCCTTGTCCTCGTCTTTCCCAAGCTGACCCGTGGCCAGGGTTAGTCCTCATTCCTGTCTTAGGTAAATATAGTGTGGGTGTTTGTCTATCTATCCTCCTTCCTCCTACTCTTTTAATAAAGCCTCTATGCCCATGATATTCTCTCTGTCATCTTCAAATGTCGCATATGCAAACTGTTTATTAGTTGTGTTCCATTTTTCCCCGTCCTGTAGGAGATATTTGAAATTGTTTCACTTAATTAGTATGATCAGATTTTCTTGGTGTTTTAAAATCTAAGTTTGAAGTTACAGTTAGACTAAGGTTAGTTTGAATCACTTGTAGGACTCTAGCTATTCACTGACTAATGTGTTTGAAACTCACCTACCCTAGTATAAGCCTTAAACTGAATCCCTTTCCCAGTAGAATTTTCCACTCGCGCTCAATGGTGCTTGCCCTCATCCATAGCTATATCATTGTTGTGATCCGGATTATTGGCGTTTTGATTTGCATCAGCCTTATACTCTTGTCACTTTGAATTTTACTTACTATATAAAAATCCTTAAAACCCTTCAGGTGTCTGTGGTCATTATAAAATTATCAAAGTATTGTGGAATGGATAAAGTATTTTAGGATTATCTTATCTCTTGTCCACTGATAGCTCCTGATTCATCGGGAGAATATGTGCATGTGGTAAGTCAGGTACCTTGGTAGTAGAAAACACATAGAATTACTGATGGTGGTGTGTAAACTCGCCCGATTCACAAAAATACTGTCATAATTAAGCATGGGCGAATTTTGCGAATCTGGCGTTCGTGAATTTTGCGGATTTGCGAATTCGCAATCCGCAAAATCCGCGAATTCCCGCGAATTTGCGGATTTTTTTTTTGTGTTCGCAAGTGTTTCTGCCAGTTCGCGAGGATTTGGTACTAGTTTGCAATTGCGAACTTACTTGTCGGCTCGCAACGGTCGCGACTATGTTGTTTCTACGTCTGGTTCATCATCACAGCCTCCCAGCACCCTCTGTTTCACCACTGCCACCCTCTCTTTGACCCATGCTACCCTCTGTTACATCAATGCCACCCTCTAGTTCATCATCACTGTAGAAGATGGGGGGAAAAGCAAGCCCACCTGCCCTGCTTGAACTGACATGAATCAATTTGGGGTTAGTTTATTAACAACACCTGCCCTGCCCCAACTGACAATAATGAATTAGGGGCTAATTAATGTGTCACTGAATTTGAAGTTCCAGCCTGGCACCTGCTTGTCTGCTCCCTTAGCTGTAAATCAGGACCTTTGTGGCATACAGTTAAGGTCAGAGCACGGTCACACAATAGTTGTAAGCAGGCAACCGAATTCTGGAGGGCCCCCTCAGGAAGCACTACAGGGAATCGTTACAAATGATGAGGTTGACCTTTTGCACCTGCTCATTGCTTTTGCAAAAATCGTTTTTCGTTTTTTTCGCGCTATTCGCGAGGCGCAGCGTCGTGCGAAACCGACCGCGGAAGCGGCCAATTCGTGCGAATGAGCTTTATATTTTTTTGCGGCTTGTTGTTTCGCGAGTTTTTTTGCAGTATTCGCGAGCCGCTTGCAGCGCAACACGCAAATTTACCCCAAGGTCGAGTACGGGCGCGGCCATTTTGTTTGCGTGACGTAGTTCCGTTTCCGCCCGCTATGTATAATCTCGCGAAGTTAGCGCATTGCGAGTACAAGTTCGCACGAGATCGCGAGGAAAATCTTGTGGGAACTTACTTTCGCGCTCGTGAACGGGCGGCGGCCATCTTGTTTTTCATTCATTTCCTGTGTCTGGGCATGGTGTTTAATCCTCTTGCTATCTATGCCATCGTTAGCTTGTTTTCAGTTTTTTTTTAACGATTTTGCTTCTTATCTATCCCTCTCTTTTCCTAGCTGTATATTTTTGTCTTTTCTGCTATTTTTCTTTACTTTTAAACTACTTTTTTAAACTCTTTTCTTTGCTTCTTCCCTATCCTATTCCTTCTTAATTTTCTATTTCCTACCTTACCTGCCCAGACCATGGTGAAGCCAGGCGCCGTGAAGCTGCCCAGGCACTTGAGGGCCGCAGCGGCGGCGGGGAGGAGGAGTCCTGGACCCCGTGCCAGGACAGCATGCGGTCGAGTGAGGGGGGAGCAGGAGACGCGACGGGAGATCTTCAGCCCGGAGGAAGTGGGCGCGCTGGTCTACTTCGTCCAGTGCCGCCTGCCCAGGACCATCGCGGGAGGCGGCAGGATCGCGGCCGGCGGCTACAACATCCGGGAGCGACGGAAGCGGTGGGAGAAGGTGTGCTGGGCCATGTCCCACCTCTATGCGGTCCAGCGCACCTACAGCCAGGCCACCCACCGCTGGACGGACCTCCTGGACCGGGAGCGCGACCTGCTGGACCAGCTCGGCTTGGAGATCCCCGGGCTTGGTGAGTAGTAGTAGCTATATCACTCACTACTATGTTTTCTCCTGCTCTGTGTTGTTGTATTGCAAATATTTTTTTTTTACATGGAGCAAGCCAATAATGCCGCTGATGACGATTACATTGTAGTTAAATTATATTTCAAAATCTTCTGTGCATTTCAGGTGCACTGCTCTCCTTCTCAGTGGCGTTGCTACTATGCCTATTTGTTTTCTATTTTGTGGTCTCATTGGCCTGAGTAACTATTATGTATGAATGTACTTTACAGAACTGCGTAATGCTAGACACTAGGGGGCAGATTACATTTACAAGCCCCTTGCGCCACGTTTACGTTGCCTTGCGTGACGCAACAGCGACGTAAACGTGGCACATCCCTGCGAGTCATTTACAGCGTGACGCATCTAGGGAGATGCGTCACGTTATAAAGCCATGGGCCTGCACCACAATGGGTGCGTTCCTAGTACGCAGGGTGGGCGCGGTCCGGCGGCTGTGCGCCTCGCAAAAGTGCCTGCGTGAAATCTACAAGATTTAACGCAGGCACTTCTGCGACGCTGCTACGTCAATTCAATTCCTTATGCCTGCTTGAAGCAGGCGTAAGGACTGACACAGCATGTTAAGTATTGGGTGGCCCTGAGCTTTACTGGAGTTGCATTGCGTTGGCGACGTGACTCCAACGATGCGCCGCTCTTACGTGACGAGATGCGTCACGCAAGTGCCTACCCTTGCGCCAGGGCGCGCCTCATTGTAAATGAGGCGCATCTGCCGTGTCGCAAGGGTAGTTTTGCGTGACGCATTTGATCTGGCGAAGTATGCCCCTAAGGGGCAGAATTGCAATTACCGTCGCATCCCTGCAAAGTAGCAGGGATGCGCCATTAATTGTGCGGCCCGCTACCACCACCAAACATGGTGCGCCGTATTTGCAATGCGGCGCACCATGGGCCCAAAACGTCACCGAAGCTTTACTGCTGGAGTTGCGTCGCAACGATGGCGCAGGTCCAGCAATGCTCTGGGGTACCCTATCTCCCCAATGCTGGGTCAAGCCGTACGTCTGCTTCAAGCAGGTGCAGGGTTTGTGTGACGCATCATTGTCCTAAAGGTGACTGATTGAAATTTTGTAGATTTCCCTCAGCCACTTTTAGGATGTGTTCCAGCGCAGGAATGCCCTCCCTTGCGCCGGAACGCCCCCTGATGGCGCAGGGCTTTATAACGGGATGCATCTCCCAAATGCGTCATGTTGTTATAATATTATACGCCGCACCATGGCGCCTCTTTTGTTTAGCTGCTGCGTCACAAAAGTCACGCAAGAACGGAGCAAAAGAGCCGCAAGGGGCTTAAATCTGCCCCTTCCTTTGTACCCCTGACAATAAGAAAAATTGTGGCGGTGGATTGATAGTTTGACTATTTAATTGACTGGTTATGTAGCAGGCAACTGTTAGTGTTGTCACTGATCTGACTGAAATCACAATGGAGTTTGTCTGTCACTTTGCGTCTTGCCTGCGGACTGCTGCCTGCCAGTCCTAGGTGAACCTTGCAGTACTTTGTTTAGTGAGTTACGTGACTTTAGAAGTCGCAGGTCCGCAAATCAATGAAAACTAACTCTAATCAATGTAATTTCGCGGAAATATTTTGTTATTATTGTTTTGAAATGTTTGATTTGGTTGACATTGACAAGCAACAATCATCCATGTTTTCTGTTCTTTCTTTCATGTTGTACGTCAGATCCCACCAGGGGCGAGGGGAGGACACAGGAGCAGCAGGCGGCGGATGCTGTTGAACAGGGCCAGGATCGGGCAGGCGAGGGCTCCTTTGCTGGCCCCAGTAAGTTTTCATTTTAGACTAGTACCTATTTTTCCTAGCGTTCCTCATTTGATTTTTTCAAAATCGTCTTTGATCTTCTTGTAGACTGTATCTAAATACTTATCCTGCCTCTACTATGACTCCCTGTGGTATTACTAGATTATTCTTATTAGTCTGTCTGTGTAGCTAACTAAGATTGCACGGTTGGCGAAACTCCCATTCTAGTCAGCAATAGCTCTATCAACTTAGTGCAGTCCTCTGGGATTGTCCATAATGTCTTTTGAAGTGTTCTATCTGGACTCATGCTTGCAAAAATTGCAAAACCTTTCGCTCAGTCACTCTAGTCTGGACAATAAAACACAGAGTCTATTTAAGTTTAAAAGCTTTATTAAAAGTAAACACATTTATTAAAATGAAGTCATAATAAAACTAAACGTTTAACTGATAATGGAAAAGTGGTTAGTGCTGACGATTAATTGAAGACATTTCTTGTGGTCGAGCCGAGCTCTCACCTGGCTTCAACTTGATCTTGTTGTTAGAAGTCCATCTTCTGTCTGTGTGGAGAAAAATGGTGCGTGTTGAAAAACCAGCCTTCATCAGTTGTGCCAAAAAGTGCAGCAAGACAACCTTCCCTGGAAAAAGGGACATTTTTTTTAACTTTAAAGTAGACAGTCACAAATTACATTGTTTTCACATGTCTTCATTCCTAGACCAAATACTAGTGAGTGCTTTATTCTAACATTCTTAAATGTACTTTGTAGGTGGAACATCTGGTGGCGGGGCCAGCGTGGAGGTGGTGGTGCTCGACACGGAGGCGGAGGGCAATTCTTCAGGGGAGGAGGCGGCGGCTGTGAGAGTTGAGACGGTGGTGGTGGCGGCCAGAGGTAAGCTCTTATATATTCCTTACTTATTGAGATTGAAGACGTGGCTGGGAAGGCAAGAATATGAGATGCATGGCTGGATGAATGATGAAGCAATGATGGGTGGAAGGACAACAGCCTGGGTGGGTGACACAGAAACTGTATGTGTCCATATACCTGGATCATGCTACTATCTGACTCTTAGATAGCATATGTGTATCTAGAGCAGGGGTACTCATAGTACGGCCCGCGGGCCGGTGGTGGCCCGGCAAGTCTTCCTTGGCGGTGCGCAGACCTTGCAGACAATCACTGCTCCCCGACCCCCACAGAGCAGAGGCTTTGTTGTATTTTACCTGTTAGCGCCCCTGCATCTCCACTCTGACAATCACTGCTCCCCCGGCCCCCACAGAGCAGAGTGGAGATGCAGGGCCACAAAGAGGTGAAATAGAACAAAGCCTCTGCTCTGTGGGGCCGGGCAAGCAGTGATTGTCAGGGTGGAGATGCAGGGGCGCTACAAGTAAAACAAACAAAGCCTCAATAATATGTTAATGGTCTTTTAAAGACCTGTTAAGTACTTTGGTGTGGTTGTCTGTGTGTGCGCGTTGAGGAAGCGGTCTCAGCCCGGGCTGAAGGCTGACACAGACAGACACACACACAGTGAGATGACAGAGGGGGAGGGAGAGGGAGGGCAGGAGGGAGAGAGAGATGGAGAGGGAGGGCAGGAGGGAGAGCAGGAGGGAGAGAGATGTATGTAAATGCTGGGTCTGGTGGCTCAGTGGAGGAGGGCATCTGCTGCAGGGACCTGTGTGCAACCTCATGGTCACAAGTTTTCGTTTTGCTTTAGCCCCGCCCCCTCTGACTCCGCCCCCACCAGTGCGGCCCTCTGCCACAAACTACACTGTAAATTTAGCCCCTGAGAGAAAGTTTGTGAGTACCCATGATCTAGAGAGAGTAGACGGTCAGTGGATGAACTAAGTGTAACTTTGAAGAGCATGTAACACTGCACCCGCACGTCCGTTCTAGTGTAGGAAAGGCAAGGAAAAGAAGTTTTAATTTTGTCCAAATACAACCATCAATAGTAGCAGTAGTTTGTATTGCAAGCACAGCATAGATCTGGTTATTACGGTGGCCACTCCCTACCTCTCTTAATGAGTTTAGTAGTACTCAGTCATTCATGTGTGGATGTATCACTGGTCACTCAATAAAAAGCAAAGCACCTAAAGTCATCCCATATATAAGCAAAAACATCCCATGTGAAGTGATAGATAATCAGATTATTTATCTTCTTCAATTTTCAATTTCTAGTACTCATTTGCACTGTAGGGTGAACGTTAAATTAATTAAGCAGTAGCCCTTGTAACAGAGTATTCTCAGTGCCACCCGTAATAGAAAAGTAAGAGCTTCACCACCTGCATGTACTGGACGGGTACAGTAACGCAACGCAAGTCTAGGCCACTCATCATGGCATGCGTCTCTTTTTCTCGGGTGCAAGTTCACTGCGCTGGCATTATGCCGGCTTGCAGAAGATAACGTACCAATTTTCCTAAACAAGAGACAAGAAGAAGAATAAGACTGGTGTACTTTCATAGTCGACTCCAATGGAAGTCCATAGTGCTCGTAGAATTTGTTTCTTAAACTCCCACTAATGTTAGAACAAGGATGAAGAAGTGGGAGGTTAGATAGATACTGGCCTCAATAGTTATGTAATGCGCTTGCAAGTTGCTAGTTGTACTGCAACACAAATTTCTGCTGAATGATTGAGTTAATCTTAAAGAGCATTGGTTACAGACTATGTCTTTCTTTCTTCATATAGATGCTCCTTCCAAACCAACAAGGAGAAAGGAGCTGGCTAGAGCGGCCCGGCAACGGAGGATCGATGCCACTGTTGCGGAATATCGGCGGCTGGTGGCCCTGGAGGACGAAGAAAGTGTGCAGTCGACCACAACAACGTCGTCTGCATCGGCCTCCGTGCCCCCACGGGCTGCCACCCATCACAGTGCTCCACCCAGACCGAGCCGGGCTGCCAAAGCCAAACACCACCGCGGAGCAGCAAGGACAACAGCTGCCTCTCACAGCCATTGCACCTGCAGGGCAGTGAGCTCCACCACTTTACCTTCAGCAGGAGCTCCACCACTTTACAAACGTGTTGGAGGGGCTCCGCGTAGAGCACGCCTTGCTCCGCCAGGAGCATGATGCCCTGGCCCAAAAAGTAAACAGCATCCACCCATAGTGTCCCTTGCCCCTTTTTCAGAGACTTTTGGGGGGTGGGAATTGGGAGTTGGGTTTTTGGGGACTTTTGAAGGACAATCGTTGGGGTTAGGGAGGGTCTTGCGGGAGATTATTTTGTTGGGGATATAAATATACTTTTTCATACCTGTTTTTTACTGCTTGCCTGGTGGGTGGGGGTTTAACAGTGACTTTGTTTTCCTGAAAGTTTAGTTCCATTTTCTTCCTTTAAGTGTAAATGCCCAAATGTTTTCAACACTAAGTGCCTCTCACAGAGTAAGTGAAGTGAATTCAAGAGTCCTAGGACTTTAGTAGTACTACCGTCAGTCTCTCGTCTCTCCTAATACTCCATTATACTCCCAAACCACCAAACGCATATCTTACCTGTAATTTGTGTTTGAAAGTAGGGCTAGACCCAGGGCTGGCTCCACGGGAAACAGCGAATAAGGTTGGCAATCCTGGGCGGATAAAATTTCCTCATAGCGGTGGTACTAGTGGTGTGACACAGTGGCAGTTGCATGCCTATGAAAAAAAAGAAAATTAAATCTGGTTTGTCCTCCTGAGCAATCCAACGATACAATAGAGAATATAGCAGGTGACAGAAGTACACTAGAACAGTGCCACATTGTAGCCTAACAAATGGTAAAGTATAACTACTAATTCGGTTGAAGTTCTTTGACATTAGCCATGGGTCTTTGTCAAGCAGAGTAAGAATATATCCTCGGATTTCTTCACCAGCCTGTTGCTATCACCTTATCCTCCCCAGCAAGTGTGTGGATTTATTGCTGTAATTTAGTCACACATCAATCAAAACCACACAGCCCGGGGGAAGAGGGTTAGGGTTTGAAAAATGGATGGGTACGGGGGTTTTTGGGAAAGGTTTTGGGAGACAAGAAAAAATAGTACAGCATGAACAAACAATTGTGAACATATACAAATCTTTGGGTACAAACCTATCCATCAATCTTTGAAAGTGCATGCACTACTGCATGCATGTCAGTGAAAAGTAAGTAGTACTTTCGACAACTGTGGAAGAAAGAATGCGACAGTACAGGGCGTGTGTGGAATTATTGATAACTATATTCAACATAAGGTCTCTGTTGCCAGATACCTGAGAGCCTTGCTGGTCACTATAAATCCATTCACAACTAGGCATGGGCGGATTTTGCGGATTCGCAATCCGCGAATTTGCGGATTTGCGGATTGCGAAAATCCGCAAAATCCGCGAATCCTCGCGGATTTTGTGGATTTTTTTTGGGGTGTTCGCACGGGTTTCTGCAAGTTCGCGAGGGTTTTGTGCAATTTCGCAAATTGCGAACTTATCGCGAACGCGGCAAAACACCCGCTAAATCACCAAAACAACCGCAAAAGTCGGAAAACACACACAAAAATCACCACAAAGAAAATCAACTTATCAACTTACTTGTGAAATCAAATTTCGAATACACACGTGCACACCACAATATGGAAATATCAAAAATAAGAATTGCTATATTTTTGGGAAACAGGAATTTAACATTGATCCAAGAGAGCCCACAGAGAGGCTTGTAGTTTCATGTACCACTGACTCAACCTGGGCACAAGGGGTGAAAGCAAGGAAAAATGGGTGCAGGCCTATGGCACAAAGCTCACTGCCTGCCTTCAAAATGGCCGCTTGACCCCCATCCACATGGCCAGGAGGACCATGCCTCAAAATGGCCCCACCCAACATAGCCAGCCCCCAACCCCTACTCCAAAAAGTCAAAAAAGACAACACAAATCACCACAATCCAATGCCATCCATCAAGTTTCAGAAGGTTTATGCTGCCTGCTGGTGGTTTTCTGGTGCAGAATTGCACTTTTTGCAATTTAGCGAGTGCGAGATTGTTGCTTCACGACGCGAACGCGGCAAAATACCCGCTAAATCACCAAAACCACCCCAAAAGTCGGAAAACACACACAAAAATCACCACAAAGAAAATCAACTTATCAACTTATTTGTGAAATCAAATTTCGAATCCAAAAGTAATACAAATGGCCCACCACCAACATAGCCAGCCCCCAACACCACCCCAAAAGTCAAAAAACACACACAAAAATCACCACAAACAACATCAACTTATCAACTTACTTGTGAAATCAAATTTTGAATCCAAAAGGCCTCAAATCCAAATATCCAGCAGCATCCACAAAAAGTAATCCTTCCCAGTCAAGATCGAATCCAAAATGGCCAGGAAAGGAAACAGGAACAGGAAGTTGGAGACTGGGGCACTTCCTTCACCCCTTCCCAATGGGAGGAACTTGCTGGACAGGAACAGGAAGTTGGAGACTGGGCCACTTCCTTCCTTCACTCCTCCGCCATTTTTATTTTTTTTTGTAATTTCGCGAGTGCGAGATTGTTGCTGCCCGCGCCGCGGGCCGCGAGCAGTGCGAACACAAGCAAAAAATCCGCAGCGCGCGGATTTGCGGATTTTGCAGGAAATCCGCGAATCTCGCGGATTGCGGATTTACCGAAAATCCGCAAAATCCGCGAGCGGAACGGATTTTACGCCCATGCCTATTCACAACACTCATTGGGGTTGGTCTGGAAGGTATAGTAGATAGAAAAGGAGAAATTGCTCTTTTTCTAGGTGTCCCCTCACTCACCAGGGTTGCCCCTTGGTGACATGCTTCATCATTGGGGCCATCCCAGTCCTCTACGGGCTGGGGCGTGCTGCGACTTGCGAATTACGTAGGAGCACTTACAAATGACTATGTGTGGTGCAGATGTGATTGTGGAGTGGACTAAGTGATGTGTTAAGGGATCAATTTAGAAGCAGAGAGAGATCCAAGAAATGCAGTCACAGTCTTAGAAAAACACAATGGATACTGTATCTGTATGTTGTTGTAGTTGTCCTGTTGAAAGTGGTAAGTAAGTTGCATGCAGAAAAAAAATCCTCTTATTAGCGGCACTCTTCCATTGCAGCTGACGCTTCGTCCATCGATGTTGGTCACCAGAAGACACCCTGTAAAAAAAGCACAGCATGGACAAACAATTGAACATAAACAAATCTTTGGGTACAAACCTATCCTTCAATCTTTGAAAGTGCATGCACTATGCATGCATGTCAGTGAAAAGTAAGTAGTACTTTCGACAACTGTGGAAGAAAGAATGCGACAGTACAGGGCGTGTGTGGAATTATTGATAACTATATTCAACATAAGGTCTCTGTTGCCAGATACCTGAGAGGCTTGCTGGTCACTATAAATCCATTCACAACACTCAGTGGGGTTGGTCTGGAAGGTATAGTAGATAGAAAAGGAGAAATTGCTCTTTTTCTAGGTGTCCCCTCACTCACCAGGGTTGCCCCTTGGTGACATGCTTCATCATTGGGGCCATCCCAGTCCTCTACGGGCTGGGGCGTGCTGCGACTTGCGAATTACGTAGGAGCACTTACAAATGACTATGTGTGGTGCAGATGTGATTGTGGAGTGGACTAAGTGATGTGTTAAGGGATCAATTTAGAAGCAGAGAGAGATCCAAGAAATGCAGTCACAGTCTTAGAAAAACACAATGGATACTGTATCTGTATGTTGTAGTTGTCCTGTTGAAAGTGGTAAGTAAGTTGCATGCAGAAAAAAAATCCTCTTATTAGCGGCACTCCTCCATTGCAGCTGACGCTTCGTCCATCGATGTTGGTCACCAGAAGACACCCTGTAAAAAAAGCACAGCATGGACAAACAATTGAACATAAACAAATCTTTGGGTACAAACCTATCCATCAATCTTTGAAAGTGCATGCACTATTGCATGCATGTCAGTGAAAAGTAAGTAGTACTTTCGACAACTGTGGAAGAAAGAATGCGACAGTACAGGGCGTGTGTGGAATTATTGATAACTATATTCAACATAAGGTCTCTGTTGCCAGATACCTGAGAGCCTTGCTGGTCACTATAATTCCATTCACAACACTCAATGGGGTTGGTCTGGAAGGTATAGTAGATAGAAAAGGAGAAATTGCTCTTTTTCTAGGTGTCCCCTCACTCACCAGGGTTGCCCCTTGGTGACATGCTTCATCATTGGGGCCATCCCAGTCCTCTACGGGCTGGGGCGTGCTGCGACTTGCGAATTACGTAGGAGCACTTACAAATGACTATGTGTGGTGCAGATGTGATTGTGGAGTGGACTAAGTGATGTGTTAAGGGATCAATTTAGAAGCAGAGAGAGATCCAAGAAATGCAGTCACAGTCTTAGAAAAACACAAAGGATACTGTATCTGTATGTTGTTGTAGTTGTCCTGTTGAATTTGGTAAGTAAGTTGCATGCAGAAAAAAATTCCTCTCATTAGCGGCACTCCTCCATTGCAGCTGACGCTTCGTCCATCAATGTTGGTGACCAGAAGACACCCTGTCCACTGCCTGCCTGATGCTGAATTGTGGCTCGCTAATGTGAAGCCTGACTCCATCCTTTTTTCCCCATTGCACAGACTGAAACCCGGCCTGTAATTATTCAACGAAAAACAGGAAGTGATATAATATTACAACACCACTGATAAATAAATATAAGGTATGTAGGCTGTGGAGTGCAAAAAGTCACACTTTGATTTTCCTAGTAGACAGTACAATATTTTTGAAAGTGCGTACTCTGTCTGAGTCACCTTTTGAAGGATAAATAAGCATGGTCAAATTAATGTAGCGGATCTTTCCCCTCAAGCTAGGTGTACTGTAAACTGTGTTTTAGAACAAAATTAGATCTTCCCAGCAGTGCTCCCACCCAGACCCTTACTAAAGCCAGTCGCAAAAATGTAGAAGACCCCCAATCAAATCTCAAAAAACGAGGCCTAGCAGAAAACTGGTGACAAAACGTACCTTGAAAGTAAAAGTAGGCCCAAGTACACCCTTACCCACCGTGGATTGCATTCAAACCACTTGCAAGCAACCAAGCAAAAGTATCCATAGCCAGCATCGCTCCAAGACTCGAAAACCCCCCCACCCAAACACATGCAATAGAAATACTGCTAACCCTAACGAACCCTAAGTTAAGAATAGTGGCAAAGGCTTTCTTTAACTACGCCAAATCCCCCCTTTCCACCATGGATTTTCTTCAAATGACTTGCAACCAAAATTACACATTCTCACGAGTGCTCTAAGACCCCAGAACTCAGTTGCAAAAATCTAGAACACCCCGAAACACATGCAATCCTGCTGCTAGGGCTAACCCTAACGAACCCTAAGTTACAAAAAGTGCCAAAAGGCTTTTCCGCGAGGATTTTGTCCCAACCACTTCTACCCGGTATTAGACCTTCCCAGGAATGCCCCAAGACCCGCCAACCCACCCGCCAAAAAGCATTACACCCCCAAACAGGCCAAAAGCAAAATCTCATACTTGCAATATTTCTCGGCCTTCGGTCCAAACGCGCTGCGTAGCTAGGCCATAGGTCCGGTTTGCCACCACGGATTTCCTGAAAAGCAAATGCAATCAAGATTAGAGTGTCCCAGCAGTGCTCCCAGACCCCGAAACTCACCCACAAACACCAGGAAGCCCCCCAAACAGGCCCCCGAAAACGCTACATTGAGCAAAATGTCAGAAATAGCAACAACAAAAATCTGCGTGGATTTTGTCCAAACCACTTTTATCCGGTATGGAGCTTCCCAGCAATGGCCCCAGAGCCATCAACCCAGGAGAAAACGAGTAGAAGACCCCCAAACAGCCAAAGAGCAAAAGTACAAAAATGGGGACTTTGTCATTTTTTTCCAAATTTCCCAAATCACTCCGCGCGCGCTCTGCAGCTAGGCCCTAACTCCCCTCTGCCACCATGGATTTGCTTCAAACCTCTTGCAAAGTAAAGTATATATAGCCAGCAGTGCGCCCAGACCCCGAAACCCACCCACAAACACCAGGAAGCCCCCCAAACAGGCCCCCGAAAACGCTACATTGAGCAAAATGTCAGAAATAGCAAAAAAAAAAATCGGCCTGGATTTTGTCCCAACCACTTCTACCCGGTATTAGACCTTCAAAGGAATGCCCCAAGACCCGCCAAAAAGCATAACACCCCCAAACAGGCCAAAAGCAAATTTCTCGGCCTTCGGTCCAAACGCGCTGCGTAGCTAGGCCATAGGTCCGGTTTGCAACCACGGATTTCCTGAAAAGCAAATTCAATCAAGATTAGAGTGTCCCAGCAGTGCTCCCAGACCCCGAAACTCACCCACAAACACCAGGAAGCCCCCCTAAGAGCACCTCAAAGGCAAGCAAGTCAGCAAAAACACTAAAAAAATTGCGCATCGGATTTGTTCCAAACCACTTTTATTCGGTATTAGAGCTTCCCAACAATGGCCCCAGAGCCGTCAACCCAAGAGAAAACGAGTAGAAGACCCCCAAACAGCCAAAGAGCAAAAGTACAAAAATGGGGACTTAGTCATTTTTTCCCAAATTTCCCAAATCACTCCGCGCCTGCTCTGCAGCTAGGCCCTAACTCCCCTCTGCCACCATGGATTTGCTTCAAACCTCTTGCAATGTAAAGTATCCATAGCCCCCAGACCCCGAAACCCACCCACAAACACCAGGAAGCCCCCCAAACCGGCCCCCGAAAACGCTACATTGAGCAAAATGTCAGAAATAGCAAAAAAAAAAATCGGCCTTGATTTTGGCCCAACCACTTCCACCCGGTATTAGACCTTCCCAGGAATGGCCCAAGACCCGCCAACCCACCCGCCAAAAAGCATAACACCCCCAAACAGGCCAAAAGCAACATCTCCTACTTACAATATTTCTCGGCCTTCGTTCCAAACGCGCTGCGTAGCTAGGCCATAAGTCGGGGTTGCCACCACGGATTTCCTGAAAAAGCAAATGCAATCAAGATTAGAGTGTCCCAGCAGTGCTGACAGACCCCGAAACTCACCCACAAACAGACGGAACCCCCCCTAAGAGCACCTCAAAGGCAAGCAAGTCAGCAAAAACACTAAAAAATTTGCGCCTCGGATTTGGTCCAAACCACTTTTATCCGGTATTAGAGCTTCCCAACAATGGCCCCAGAGCCGTCAACTCACCTGCAAAGAGGTAGAACAACACCCCCACAAGTGCTGAGTCTTTCTTCATTGGGCGTAAACCAGCCCTCTGCTTTGATGGAAATAGGTGTCTGGAGGAGGAGGATAGAGGAGCATGTTCTTCTGAACTTGTGAACCTGAGGAATGCAGACTGTGGCACCTTCAAATCAATTAGCAAACAAGTGAAGACAGTTCTGCTGATGGTCTTGTTTTTGTGATTATCTGATTAAAGTTTGAATTATATTAACTGTGCACAACAAAGAAATACAGACACACAGGAATAAAAGTGAATAAGGACGAAAAAGAAAGTTATTGATTCGTTGTCTCATTTTCAGGGCTCGGTATCACGGTCCAGGAATAAGAATAAGGCTTCGTCATCATACTCTGCGAATTCAGGCAGGGTGAGCTCAGTGTCACCTGACAGAGTAGAAATTCCCTCATCTATGTTGCTAGCCACCTCATCTTCATCCGGCACGCTTTCTCGTACTCTGAAATCTGGTGGTATGAGGTGCTGATTCATCTTGATCATTGTTAACCTCTCCACATTTTTGGGCGAGAGGCGGCTCCGTTTGGAAGTTACAATGCCACCAGCAGCACTGAAAACACGTTCAGAAGACACACTTGCGAGTGGGCAAGACAAGTAGTTTAAAGCCAGGTTGGTGAGCTGTGGCCACAATTCTTTTTTCCCATGCCAATACGCCAATGGGTCAGCATTAACATAGACCCCTGTTGAGTCATTCAGATAGTCCTTCACCATTGACTCAAGGTCCTCATCCAAGGTTCCTCCACTTTGCTTAGCTGTTGCTGTGCCTCTGACCTTTTAAGAACCAAACCCAAGCCGAGCTAGCCAATCCTCTTCAGCCTCCAATGTTTCTGTTGTGTCTGGTGCAGATGATCCGGTTGCCGGTGTCTTTAACGGCTGAGAGGTCACTTGTGCCACAGCCACAGGTGCAGAAGTGGATTGTTTTGACTTGGGATGGCCTGCTGATGCTGATGTACTGCCTTTTCCTTCAATTTTCTGCCGTTCTCTTTCAAACCTCTTGGCTGACAAGGCTAGCCAACGTTTGTACTTTGGAACATGTTCACCATCAAAAGGAAAGAATGCTTGGCCTGCCAGCGCCTTTTTGTAGCGTGGATCCAGAATAGTAGCACAAATGTAATGCTGTTCTGAGTGGATCATTTTAAGACGTTCATCACCTTGTAGGAGCTCTAATAATTTCTCAGCCAGAACAAAAGAGTCTTGGTTTTTTACATCTTTTTCAAACACAGAACACACCTCCTTCAGTTGGTGCTCCAGCAGTTACAACAATGGGATAGCTTTTCCCAAATTACAGTCCTCCTTGCTGACTGCATGCGTGAAGAACTCAAAAGGACGAAGCATGCGTGTCAGGCTTTGAACTATGTTCCATTGCGCCGCACCCATCCTCAGGTCCTCCTGAGCTGTACCCTCTGTTAAGAAATATTGATCGAGTACCGTATACTGCTCATACAGACGCTCAAGCATGTAGAAGGTTGAGTTCCAACGTGTTACCACCTCCTGGATGAGTGCTTTCACTGGCATTTGACGTTGATATAGCAGGCTCCTCAGCTGCTTCCGGGTCTTTAAAGAATGGCTGAAATGGTTGCACATTTTTCGGCAAGTGTCCAATACTCTGTACGCTGCACTGTCTTTATTACCCAAGAATTTTTGGACAACCAGGTTTATACAGTGCGCCAAACACGGCACTCTGAAATACTCACCCAACCTCATGGCCTTAACTATATTGGCGCCATTGTCCGTGGAAACATAACCAACCTGGCGTTTTTTGCGGGACAGCCACTTAAGGACCTTTGTGTTAAAGACATCCAAAATGTTTTCTGCTGTGTGACCTTTCTCCAAACCAAACATAGCTAGTGTTGCATGTTTCCGAGCAGCTTTAAAAACAATGTCCGGGTCAACACCTGTGTTTAGCTTTGCTTTAGCCCCTGAAAAAGAGACCCAGTGTGCAGTGATGCACATGTAATCAGCGCCTGCGCCACTGGTCCACATGTCTGTTGTCAGATGTATAGTGTGAACAGCACTCTTCTGCAAAGCTGCCCCAATCACCTCCAGAACATCTTCATGTAGTGCTGGAACCGCAACTCGGGCAAAATAGAACCGGCTGGGAACCTTCCATTTAGGGCAGAGCGCTGCCACTAATTCTAGAAAACCAACCCCTTCTACAAAAGAAAAAGGGAGAAGGTCCAGAGCTAGCATTTTAGCCAGCTTAGTGTTATACAGACGCGTCAGTGGGTGGTTTCGTTCATATTGCGCTTCTGTAAACAACATCTTTTTAATGTTGCCCTGGACCAAGGATTTACGGGATGATGATGATATCTTCGACCCTGTTACGCTCGCTGATGAACTTTTTCGCATTGATGTCTCACTCTCTCCCACACTCTTAGTGTGGCTCACATGGGGTGTGCTGCTGACAGGGGTACTGGGTGTGAGTGAAGTGTTTGAATCGTCTTCTTCCTCCTCGTCATCATCAGATGAAAAATCAACGTTTTCATTACGTGCAATTCGGGATTCCTTGACCGCCTCTAGGTGCGCAAACCATTGGACAGCGTGCGTTCTCCTAAGATGACCTCTCTGGCCTCCGGTACCATAGTTGGTACCAAACTTACCACGACTAACTCGAAGCTTACAAATGCTACAAATGGCTACGTTTTCCTTTTTTGGGCAAACACTAAAGAAGTCCCAAACTGGAGACTTGAAATGTCTTTGGGGGCCGGAGGAGGCGGCGATACTGGTGGTGGTGGTCCTGCTGCTAATGCCAGATGAAGTGGAGGATGTGGATTGCCGAACGTCAGTACGTTTTGCACTTTCACCACCACTAATTGAGGTCGAGGTGGATGGAGGTCCCACTCCCTTCTTGCGAGGAAGAAATATGGAAGCGGTAGGTGTTGGTGTACTAGTTAACTCCAAATCCAATGATTGTTGTGTTTCCATTGACTCCTCGTCGACATCATCATCACGCTCAGCAGCTTCTCGGGATAGGGTCAAAATGTCTCTTTGCTGCATGCCCGCTGGGGCTGCAGTCACCATTATGATGACTGGATCGTCATCGTGAAGGGCTTCATCAGCAGCAGTATGCGTCACTTCTTGTTGAGCCTCATCACACTCCATAGGTATGAGTTTTTCGATGACCTTCCTTTTACGCTTAGGTATCTTTGTCAGATCATGGTGTGCCTCACTCTCAGACAGCCTTGGTGGTTCCCCATCTTCATCCCGATCATCAGAAGGAGGTGTGCTTGAAGAAGATGTAGACCTCACCCTTGACCTCTTCCTTGCTAGGGGTGTGGAAGACAATGAATGATCATCAGGAGGAGTGGCTTCCTCAAATGATACCTCGCCTTGATTGTCGATTTCCTGATGTGCCCCTACGTCGGGAGGAACAACTATTGTGGGCACTTGTGACCCTCCATGCACCTCTGCTTGCGCATCTCCTTGCGCTGCCTCTCCTTCCACATGTACTTGGGCTTGTACTTGCACATGGTGTTGTTGTTGCGGCTGTGGTTGTTCAACACTTGTCAGATGACTTACAACAAGCTGTGTTGATTAAGGGACATTGCTGCTACTTTCTTGCGATGAGCCAACATCACTGGTCGATGGTGATTGGAGAAGTACACTGACTGCCTCTGAAGCACTCAAGGGCTTTGACTTAAGTTGGCGTGGTGGTGGAGGCACTGAACCCAATGGAGCGGGGGTGCTGCTCCCAGCTTGGTCCCCAGCAGATCCTGCTGCTGCAGGCGTACTTTTTTTTTTGCTCCCAAAAAACGTGGCGGTTGGCACACCAGCCTCCTTGGTAACTTGCTTCTTCTGCTCCTTACTAGCAACTTTCTTGCTAGAGGAGCTACGGAGACCTTTTTTTGGGGCCATCTTCTTCAGAGCAGGTCAGACAGCAGGCCGCAGTTGCACGAATTGTAGAGTTGTCTGAGGCCAGACGTGACGTCGCGTGACTTTATGCTGCACACACACACCGCTGCAGGACTTCTTCCTGGCACTGGTGGTTCTCTTGAGTCTTGTGCACCTAAAAACAATGGAAGACAGAGGAACATCAGTTCAGTTATACACCCCAAAAAAATCGGGGAAAAAAAACTGAAAAATCAGCACAATCCCATTCCATCCATGCCCTCCATGATGTTTAAGTTCAAGACACCCCACAGAAAGACTAGGCCCATGCAAGACTCAATACCCCTGGTGAAAAGGCCACAAGTACATCCCCAAAAAACGAAAATCACTGAAAAATCAGCACAATCCCATTCCATCCATGCCCTCCATGATGTTTAAATTCAAGACACCCCACAGAAAGACTAGGCCCATGCAAGACTTACTACCCCTGGGCATAAAGGTTGAAAAGTAGGCAAAATGGTTGCAGGCCTAACAACAATGCCTGCATTCAAAATGGCCACTTGCCTCCCAGCACATGGCCAGGGCCTGTAGCAGCACTCAAAATGGCCCCCAGCCACATGGCCTGTCCCTCCCCATGAACACCCCCAAAAATCGAAAATCACTGAAAAATCAGCACAATCCCATTCCATCCATGCCATCCATGATGTTTAAGTTCAAGACACCCCACAAAAGACTAGGCCCATGCTAGACTCAATACCCCTGGTGAAAAGGCCACAAGTACAGCCCCCAAAAACGAAAATCACTGAAAAATCAGCACAATCCCATTCCATCCATGCCCTCCATGATGTTTAAATTCAAGACAACCCACAGAAAGACTAGGCCCATGCAAGACTCACTACCCCTGGGCAGAAAGACTCAGTCAACCCACCACTGAGTACCCCTGGGCAAAAGGCCCCAAAACAGCCCAAAAATCGAAAATTCCAAAATTGTAGTTGCAGCAACTGTAATGCCCCAAACAAACTTACTTGTAAAATTTCTAATCAAAAAGTGATCCAAAGAAAGTCAAAAAGGCCTCAAATCCGAATATCCAGCAGCATCCACAAAAAGTAATCCTTCCAGCTCCAGATCCAAATGAAAAGTGACCAGGAGATGGACAAAGCACTGGGAGGAGCCTGCTGGACAGGAACAGGAAGTTGAAGACTGTGGGGCACTTCCTTCCTCCCACCCCCCTCCCCCCTCCCCAAAATGGACTCCTCGCAAAAAAAGTGCAGGCAAATGTCAACCTAAGGAGTTATTCAGATAAAAATCATAATTTCAAGAAGGTTTATGCTGCTTGCTGGTGGATTTCTTGTGCAGAATTGCAAATTTTATATTTTCGCGTGTGCGAGATTGTTGCTGCTCGCCGCATCTCAAAGCTCGCAATTGCGAAGTACCGCGAGACGTGATCTCGGCGTACTCACGTTGACAAACCTTGCTGCAAAAGTTGGCAAGCTGCGATTACGTAATCGCGCTTGCCAAATTCCCGCGGGATCCCGCAGCAAGATCCAAAATGGCGCAGCACTCGCAAAATATCGAGAAAAACAACTCGGCAAACGATGATAAACGCCGTGCGCCGCAAAATTGTATCACCAAGAAAAAAAAAATCCGCTGCGTGCGAATTTGCGGATTTTGCTGGAAATTCGCAAATCTCGCAGATTGCGAATTTACCGAAAATCCGCAAAATCCGCGAGCGTAACGGATTTTCCGCCCATACTTAGTCATAATCACGTCATGGGCCCAAGTGCATGAAATCTGGTAAAACTAAGAGTCGGGCGACCTGTGCGCTCTATCAGTAATTTTCTGGTAGCAGAGTTATGGTTTGGACTAGTTAAGATAGGTAGATAAGATAGTTTCTGATGAACTGTGAAAAATAACACGTGCTGCTAAAAAATGTTATTGCTGCTAAAATAAGGTTGTTATTGCATTTAAATGTTATAAAAAGGTTTTTTGAAATTATATCTCATGAAATGCTGCTATATTATTGCATGTAATTAACAAAATTGTGAGTAAGTGTTCTATGTTGTTTGGAATCCCCGGGGAAATAAAATAGCAGGTGGTGAGTAGAATCCACTTGGCTGTGAGGTCACTGGATAGGAGGGAGATTAGTGCATGGCTAGGCAGAACTGGAAGCGCTAATTAGGATTTTCACAAATTAATTGATGTGTAAATGTTAGCTACGAGTACCCTGATGAAACTCCCGTTGTGATATCACCTAGCAAGGGTCACGTGCGGCAGGAGTAATAGGTTCTCCGGAGCTTGAGTGACAGCAAAGGAGTTCGCTGGTGAAAGTTTGACTTAGTATATATCCCGGAAAGAAGTGGATGAGTCAAAGAAGTAGCAGGTTCTCTAATGCTTGTAAGAGAGGATAGGTAGAAGAGATATATCCGTAGTGAATGAGAAGTAGACAGAAGTGGTTTACTTGCAGTAAAAGGAAAACCCTTTTTCTTTTTAAAACCCTCAAGCACAGCGGCGAATGTTATACGTTGTTAACTAAACTAAGCACTTGCACTTTAAGAAAAATTCAAAGTTTCCGTTACCTTGTGAAGGAGGGAGTCGGTCGCAAGGCTGCACTGACGTCACTCCGTGCCGCGCTGGTATTGGTTGAGCTAGCGGGTGTGTAGCGAAGCCAGAATTGTAAGGGAGGGGTGAACGCCGAGGAGTGAGACCGCGTCTCACGAAGGGGCCGCGCACCCATTGGTCAAGAGCTTTTTGCAACCTCGGTGCTGATTGGTTGCCGTGAATTGAAAGACGCTCTAGCATTGGAAGCACATAAGTAGACAAAATTAATCAATCCGAGCTCAAAGATAGTTTGGAGAGGTGTATGTGGTATCCTGAATTTTTACCTAATCCGCAAAACCTAGGTTTTCAAAAGGAGCAGATGCTAAGAGGTAGACCTTACAATATGTACGGAGGAAAGAGAAAATTGACCCTTGCCGAAAAGATCAAGAATTATTTCAAGAAAGACAAACCCATTAGAACTAGGGAGGGTGTGATCATTCCACCTCCTAATACTCCCGCATCCTTTATGATGTTTGACAAAGGGTATCATACCTGTGTGTGGTTAGAAAACTGGGTAAAGTACACTGAAGATGACGGAGTCCTAGCATTTCCCCTCGATGGTACCTTTAATGGTAGAATCCTGTTTAACTTAAGGACCCGAATGAATGAATTACACCCCCGACCCAGATTAACGCAATATGAAGCTTTAGAGGAATGGGAGATTGAGGCTCTAGAGCGAGACAGACCCCGAATGGATAAGGGAGTGAGCAAATGGTATCCAAAATTGCAACGGGAAATGAAAGAACAGAAGATGAAGCAGTGGAGACAGAATATGATGGTTGAGGGACTATTTCCGATGTTTGGGGTAACTGAACATGGGGGAGGGAAAAATACAGAGAAAACTCGACATCTAATGGCCATGGGGGATTCAGAGGATGAATACCTGGAGGATTTGTTAATGAAAAATCCACCTCCTTATGCTGAAGAGTCTGGGCCCCTAAGCTCGAAAAATCAATTTTTCGACATTCTAGAGGTAGAAGGGCCAGTGAGACAGATGTAACTGCTGCTGGTAGCAAACAAAGTAGTAGTGACGAGTTTTGCAGACCTGGTACAATGGTCTCAAATTACCGACCTTTTGGTGAGGACAGACCAAGTCTAACACTCCCTACTGCCCCGAGTATATACCCTCCTTTGGTACCCCAAGTAATGCATGACAACTCTACGGAAAGGGTTTTGCATGAACGAGAAAGAGAAGCACTGATTAAACAGCGAAATGAACTAATTCAGACCATAGCTCAGATAAATCCCAGTCCTGACACCCTGACAATCCCAGTTACTATTGGTCCTGCTATACCTCTCTATGGGGATAGGCAGGCTAGTCCAAGAACTCCAGTTATTACCCCAATTGTAGCACCCCCAAGAAAAGAGCCGCTCATAGTTGATGATCAGGCAAGTGAATGTGAGTCCGTGATCTCCTTAATGGATTTGCCCATAAGGGAACCCGGAACCAGTGTACCACGGGCAGGAAGTCAGGCTAAGGCAAAGGAAGTCCTAATTGAAACAACTTCAGGAATTAGAAGTGCCACGGTAGTGACTCCAGACGAACTGGATAGATGGACCAGAGAAATAGAAAAAGAAACTCCCCAGCCCAAACCTTTAGATATCTACCGACTAAGGATAGAAATGGAAGAGCTAATGTCCGGAAATGTGGGATTAGATAGATTAAATACTCTCAGTGAGGAGGAGTTGCTGTTTATCAGCAAAAGCCTTACCCGGAACACTAGAGTGCTCCACGAGAAATTAATGGACACAGCTGCGGATATGGGAATTGATGTCAGTCGATCCAAAGTCTTACAGAAACCTTATAGAGCCGAATTCTCCGCCAAAGATTTGGAGAACATGAATGTGTCAGGGAAGAAAATACAGATAAAAGAATTGCTGAACATACTAGAGAAATGGGGAGATCTAGATAAATGGAAAGCCAGGTGGGCAAAGAAAAAGGAAGATAGTAAAGCCAAACCAAAGACTTCCGAATACGTGTTAAAAGAAGTAGGCCAAGCAGAAAAACTGTATCCCATGAGAGAAGTACCAGGTGGAAAATACGTACATGTCCCGTGGTCCCGACACGATATTGTGTCTTTTACCAATGACTTCCCAAAATTAAGAGAGGAACAAGTGGAGTGGTATAGGCAGGTTGAGCGATTTGTGAAAGTCCAAAGGTGTCTCCTGAAGGACCTGGATGGGTTCTTTGACATTGTAGTTCCCGTAGATTTATGGACTGAGTGCAAGATTGCAATTGATTGGCCCAGTGAAGAATATGAGAGAGACTCCCGAACCGGAGCTCCCTCTCCAGACGTAATGAGAAAGTATGATCAAGTCATACAATACTTAAAAGGAAAGGTGCCAGCAAAGGAAACTGATTGGACTTGAATAGATAGGACTACTCAGGATCATAATGAAACCGTGCACTCCTATTATGAAAGATTACTACAGGTATTCAAAACCTACAGTGGAATCGATAACATTGAAATGAAAGATATGACCCATTTCATTTACCGGTTCGTGTTGGGTTTGAGACCTGAAATATCCCAGTGGATTAGAGATAATAAAATCTGTTGGCAGGGAAAGCCCATAGATGAGGTCCTTAAGTATGCCAAGTACTGTGAGGATGAGATGGAGAACAAGAAGAAAGCCCTGAAAGAGAAAGTCATGTGGGCACAAGTAAAATTGGCTGAACAACAAGAGAAACAGTTAAGTAAATTGAATAATAATACGCAAAACACTAACTCTGGGGGAGGAGGGAAGCTCCGAGTAAAGAGGAGTAAGGAAGAGGCTAAGAAAAAGTTCCCCTGTCACGGGTGCGGTCAGATAGGGCACTGGAGAGACGAGTGTCCACATTTGCAGGCTGGTAATGCCCCCATAAATGGTTTAAATCAACAGGTGCAGAAAGAGGGGCCACGAAAGAATCAGCAACAGGTAAACCAGCATCCATTGGCTCGAGCTCCTAGACCTAGTTACAAGAACCAGGCTCAGCAGAATGAGGGGGTCGAGGTATGGGAAGGAGGGGATGAGAGAAATGCAGCAACTTCACAATTCCTGTTAAATGATACATTCCTCTGTGATGAACAATACTGACGGGGCCTGAGGGGGGAGGAAGAGGAGTGCGTGCTTGGCGCCTCCTTACCGGTAGACCAGACAGGGCCATACATTGAAGGAAAGGTTGAAGGAAATGACATCACCTTTCTGTTGGACACTGGTGCTACCCGTTCGACTGTTAGAACAGCAGACGTTCCAAACCTACCCCTCTCGGGAGAAGCTATCCAAGTAGTGGGCGTATCAAATCAGATAATTAGTACTCCAGTAACTGAACCAATGGAGATCTCTATAGGGAACTTCAAAGAAATTCACAGATTTGTTGTCTGTGATTCCAGTCCAGTAAATCTACTGGGACGTGATTTGTTGTGCAAAATGAACTGTACCATCTTTTGCACACCAAAGGGCGTCGAAATTCAGACCCCAGATGAAGACGGCCTGTACAAACTAACGCTGCTAAGGCCCGATACAGCAATCAAGACCCTGACAATACAGGACTTACCGGAAGAGCTTCAACAAAAAGTGATACCAGAGGTGTGGGATTTTACCGGGAGAGATGTAGGATTAATGGCAAATGTGGACCCAGTTAAAATAGCCATTAAGACCAATGCTATCTACCCGAAAACAAGACAGTATAAAATGAGTGCAGAAGTGAAAGCTGGAGTTGCAATTGAAGTAAACAGGTTGCTAGAGGTAAACATCATACAGGAAGTAATGAGCAGTCCTTGGAACTCTCCCATAATTGGAAGGTAAACCAGATTGTTGTACCTTGCTGTCCCATTGTGCCAAACCCTGCAGTAATCCTGTACCAGATTCCATGGAATGCGGAATGGTTTACTGTCATTGACTTATGCCATGCATTCTTTTCCATCCCATTGCATCCAGACAGCAAATTTATTTTCTCTTTTGAGTTCGACAGTCATGTCTACGTCTGGAATCGTGTCCCCCAGGGGTACACAGAAAGCCCTTCGATTTTCAATCAGATTTTAAAAAGATGCCTCAAATCCCTGGTCCTGCCAAAGGAGTCTGTTTTGGTCCAGTACATAGACGACCTTCTGGTGGCGTCTAAAAGTCAAAACGACTGTGTTACCTATACCATTGCCTTGTTGAATCATCTAGGCAAGGGAGGACATAAAGTATCACTTGACAAATTGCAGTTCTGTAAGAACCCGGTGAAATATCTGGGGCACCAGATAGAAAAAGGTATCAGAAGGGTCACTTCAGAGAGAATTAGAATAATTCGAGATATGGAATTACCTAGAACCCAGAAGGAAGTCAGAATGTTCCTAGGAGTTGTAGGATACTGCAGACAGTGAATTGTGGGATTTGCTGTTTTGGCCAAGCCACTGATAAAAATGACCAAGAAAGGAGTAGATGATCAAGTTAGCTGGGATGACGAAAGCATGACTGCTGGGATAAAATTACGAAACTGTCTGTGTTCAGCTCCTGCATTAGGAATGCCAGATTATTCAAAGAATTGTGCACTCTCTGTTCTAACATAAGAACATGGTCTGACCAGACGTCCAGTGGCTTACTTTTCAGCTACTCTGGACCCAGTGGCTGCTGGGTTGCCCGGGTGTCTGAAAGCAGTAGCTGCCACCTGCACTAGTCTGGAACAAAGTGAAAACATTGTCATGGGACATCCTGTAACGGTTTATGTTCCACACTCAGTTGTGATTCTGTTGACCAGAACCAAGACCCAGTACCTCACACCTAGTCGGCTGACTAAGTACGAGAGAATTCTTATTGGTGCAGAGAATGTGATAATTTCCCGATGCAATATTTTGAACCCTGCAACCTTGTTGCCCATCACCCAAAATGCAGAAGTGGAGGGTGAAATTGAACATAATTGCATTGACTTAACTGAGTTTAGCACAAAACCACGACCTGATATAAAAGAAACGGCCCTTCCTGTAGAGGACCTTGTGATGTTTGTGGATGGCTCCTGTTTGAGACATGAGGATGGAGGGTTGAGTGCTGCCTATGCCGTAGTCACACTGGAAACGACCCTAGAAGCATCCTATTTAAGTGAAATAAAATCTGCCCAAGTAGCCAAATTAATTGCATTGGCCAGAGCTTTCAAGCAAGGGAAAATAAGAGAGTAACCATATACACTGACAGTCAATATGGATACGGGGTTGTTCATGACTTCGGCCAGCTATGGTTGCAAAGAGAATTCATGACTTCCTCAGGTACCCCTATCAGAAATGGAAAAGTGGTACAAAACCTACTGGAAGCAAACCAGTTGCCCAAAGAATTGGCGGTGGTCAAGTGTGCTGCTCACAAATCTGGCCATGACGATGTGACAGCCGGAAATCGATATGCTGACCAAATTGCCCAGTACTGTGCCCGATACAAAATGTCTCTAAAAATTAAATTGTGGGGAGGCGGAAACAGCTGCCAACTTATGGTGTTTGAGAATGTATCTTCTTGGAGGGAACTGAAAGAGTTGCAGCAGGCAGCAGAGGAGGAGGAAAAGCAAAGATGGGAGACAGATGGATGTCAACCCAGGGAAAGGGATGGTGTTATGGTTGATAAGAAGGGTATGCCTGTGTTACCAGACAGTATGGTTGCCCCAATGGTCAGAATGATCCATGGAGACACACATATTGGGAGGGATGCAATGTGCCGTATGTTCAATGAAGTATTTTACAACTCAAAGTTCAGAAACATTGCGGGGAGGCTTTGCCAGAGGTGTTTGGTGTGTCAGCAGTTTAACCCAGGGAAAAGAACCGTAGTAGATCAAAGTACGATTGGAAAGGCAGAAGGTCCCTTCGTCAGACTGCAGGCAGACTTTATTCAGTTACCCATGTGCAAAGGATATAGGCATGTCTTAGTGATAGTTTGCCTATTCTCAAGGTGGGTGGAAGCCTACCAGGCAAAGAAAAATTATGCCATTACTGTAGCCAAATTATTACTAAGGGAACTAATACCTAGGTATGGATTTCCAGAAACAATTGAAACAGACAGAGGTGGGCATTTTGCCAACGAAGTCTTAACAGAGCTCTATAAAGCATTCAAGATTGAGCCAAAACTACACTGTGCATATCATCCAGAGGCTTCTGGAATAGTTGAACAGGTGAATGGCACTATAAAATCAAGATTGGCAAAAATGTGTAATTCTACGAAATTAAACTTGATAGAACATTACCTCTTGTCTTGATGGGATTGAGAAGCATTCCAAACCGAAAGACAGGCCTGAGCCCCCATGAGATACTAATGGGAAGAGTGATGCGACAGGCATGGTTACCTGGACACAAACTGCTAAGTATTTCTGATGATTTGGTACTAGAATACTGCAGGCAGCTGGGTGACCAAGTGCGTTCTATCTCTCACCAGATTGGGGAGGACGCTGTCGAATGGCCATCAACTCCAGCCCATAAACTGAAACCTGGGGATTGGGTTGTGTTAAAGAAACACACCCGGAAGAGTTTGCTTGGACCAAAGTGGGGAAAACCGAGGCAAGTGATCCTTGTCACTACCACTGCTGTGAAGTGTGCCGGCGTGCCAAAGTGGATCCATGCCAGCCATACCAAGAGGGTAACCAGAGAAGAAGCGACTGAAGCTGAAGGTGGTGCAGCTGAGGAGACTCCAGACGAGGGTCCGGATCTAGCTGATGTCATACTACCGAGCACCAGTCAAGACGAATGGTTCCCAGCAGACGATCTGATTCTTGATCCAATAAGAACCAGAAAGTATTCCTATCTAGACAGAGAGTGGGATATTTTTTTTTTTTGTTTGCATTTATATGGCGCACAGCTACCCAACAAAGGGTTTCCCGGCGCGACAGATCCCAGTGTCAATGCGGTTACAGGAATTAGATGTTGAATAGCCATGTTTTTAGGGCTTTCCTGAATTTGATGTAGCTTGGTTCAGACCGCAATGTGTGTGGCATTGAATTCCAAAGTGTGGTCCTAGAAAAGAAAAGGACTTGCCACCCATGCGTGACAACTTGATCTTTGGGATTTCAAAATTATTTGCCGTAGAGGACCGAAGAGATCTAGAGGGACGGTAGGGGCGCATCAGGCTTTGTAGGTATTTTGGGGCGGTATTGGTGGAAATCCTGTGCATGAAACATAGGGATTTGAATTTGACCCGATTTTCAATTTTTAACCAGTGTAGTTTCCTAATGTATTTGGTAGTTGGAGTAGTGATGGGAATTTTCCAGAGTAGTCTGGCTGCTGCATTCTGTACTGACTGTAACCTGCGGACAGTAGCTTTATTTGCCCCCAGGTACAGAGCATTGCCAAAATCTAATCTGGATGTGATAAGGGCGTTGACAACTGTTTTCTTGGTGTTTTCAGGTAACATCCAGCAGATCTTTTTAAGCCATTTCAATAGGGCGAAGCAGGTGGATGAAGTTTTTACTGCTTGCTGGTGTAGACTGAGTGAGTCGTCAATAATGACTCCCAGGTTGCGGGCATGCGCGACAGGGGTTGGGGGGGTACCCATTTCAGATGGCCAGTGTTGGGGTCCCCAAAGATCTTTGTTTTTACCCAACACGATTAACTCGGTTTTCTCGCCGTTAAGTTTTAGAAAGTTTTTCTGCATCCAACCGGCGATTTTACTAAGTCCGAGTTGTAGGGAGGATGAATTGTCAGCGTCTGCTGCTGATAGCGAAAAAAGCAGCTGACAGTCATCAGCGTAAGAAAACATTAAAAGCCCAGTGTCTTCCACAATCTTGGACAGGGGACTCATATAAACATTAAAAAGCAACGGGCTAAGAATGGAGCCCTGAGGTACTCCGTGTTTAAATGTCCTTGTATCAGAACAGGCAGTTTGCGAAAATACCTGAAACGTTCGATTTTCTAATAGTGATCTAATCCAATTAAGAGCTGCCCCGCGAATGCCTAGGGAGTGGAGAGTCTGGGCGAGGACCGCATGCGACACGGTGTCGAATGCCGCGCTGAGGTCGAGTAGCACAAGTGCTACTGTTTCGCCCTTATCTACCATGCGACGGATGTTTTCGGTCACCCCTAGCAATGTAAACTCAGTGGAAAAACCTGCACGAAATCCCGACTGGTGAGATGGTAACAGATCATGAGTGGTGATGAAATCTGTAAGGCAACGATGAACATGCTTCTCTAATAACTTAGCAAAGGTGAGGATGAGACAGGGCTAGAAGAAGACGGTCAGGTTATCGAGATTCACATCAGACCTGATCAGGAAATAGGTCAAGTAGGGACAGACCAAGTCATCGACACACCTCCAAAGACTCCAGAAACTGAAAAGGGACAGATAGTAATTAGGGCTGAAGTTCATGTGGAAGAAAATCAAGGGTTCGAAGTGCATGAACAGGAACAGATAGAAATAGACGAACGTGTTCAGGAGGCAGAGCCAGAAACAGTTGAAAATCAAAGTCAAATCCAAAGTATACCTGAACAAGGCCAGTTTAGAAACCAGGCAGAAGAAACTGAAGAAAGAACTGGGACTAGTCAGACAGGAAGGGAAAAGACACTGCCGAAGCAATAGTGCCACAACAGAACGAGAATAAAAGGGCTCGTGAAGAGGGCCAAACTACAGTGACAGCTAAAAGGCTCAAGAAGAAAAGTGAACCCAGATACATAAAGAGACTGAAATTGAGATTAAAAACAGTGGAAGAAAAGGTAGAAGACCGGAAAAGAGCTGCTAGTGAAAGACAGAGAGCAGGAACTCAGCAAAACAGACGCAGTACCAGAATAAAAAGACAAAACAAAAACTACCGAAGTCCTGAATGGACCTACTTGGTGTTGGAAGAGATTGATGATCCTGAAATAAGCGACAAAAGCGACCAAGATTCAATTGCTGATCTAAGTCCCGAGGAAGAAGACCCAACCTGAAAGTGAAACTGCGTAAGCCTCTTGTGTTGAGAAACAAAGAGGGGTTGGAAAGCCACCTGTAAGCTAAAATGTCGGATTCAAATGTGAATGGAAGACCTAGAGGGAATTGTTGTAAAACTTGCTGTAAAATATGCTTATGTAGTGTAGCGATAGTAATAGTAAGATGGATAGGACTAACAGTCTTTATACCTTTTATGATAAGTAAAGATACTAACCTGTACCCTACTAAATCAATGACGCCAGACACAGAAGTTGTACATACCGAAGAAACACCACGAAGTATAGAAAGACGTGAGAATTCAGTTAGCTTGAAACAAACCAGACCTGACTTAGAAGCACCAGGTGAGGAAGGACTAAATTTTCATAGAATCAGAAACAGGACACATTTAAATGTCTTTGCAAATCTTTTAGTGCATTATGTAGAAGCTATGGAAATAGAAGATTGCTATGTCTGCATGAAGCTACCTACTTCAGTAGCTGAAGGTGTGACCTATCACCATTTACCCCTGACCTATGGAATTTCCTGTAGTATATTAGCAAGCTTATTTTATAGAAGCACTTTACAGTACTACTATTCAAACACTGACGTAATCTTTTCTGAACTTCCTATTCGGGGAAACCTGAACCTTGTACATGTTAGAAGCGAAGTGACTTGTTACATGGGAGAATACTTTCTGACAGTAGGTGACATAGATTTAAATGAAGCACGCAGAGATAATTTGACTTGTTCATTACATGAGCAAGAGAAAATGTTCTTGAAAATGGCAGAAAAGAGAAGGGAGAGTTTCCAGAGGAAGGCAAATGATAAGAGACAGAAAACTCCTAAATGGGCTGAAAACATGGAAAGCACCTCAAATGGTGAAGCCAATCCTGCACTGTTGCTGGACTTTGAACGAAAAGGGAAACTCTGTCTTCATAGAGAAAAGACTAGTTATTATAACAATGTGTTCATCGGTTCCAGTGAATGCGAACATAATTACAAGGTAATTGGAGGTTGGGGTTTCAAAAATGGGTCAGAACCTGTGTTTCCCGGAATTTATTATATATGTGGAAACAAGGCTTATTTCAAATTGCCGGATCACTGGTATGGAAGCTGCTATTTTGGCATTGTCTTCCCGAAAATATACCATGTGAACAACGCCGCTGGAAGCAATGAAAATACTAATGGTTTAGTATGTAGTAGACGTGAAAGTGTAGGAGAAATTATAGGTGATATATTTAGTGCACTGATACCTGGAGTGGGAGTGGTTCTGAATACTCACCGTATTTGCAAATTATCTACAGTAGTGGATCGTTATCAACTGACACTGCTGCTGGATTCCTGCTGGTCAATACTGAAATGGTTGCGATCAGATCAATGGTTTTGCAGAATCGACTTGCTCTTGATACCTTATTGGCAAAAGAGGGCGGAGTCTGCAGGATGCTGAAGGCGCAACATTGTTGCACTTACATTCCCGATAAAAGCGTAGAAATTAAGAAATATGTGCGAAATATAACTAATTTGGAAAAGGAACTCAAACCACTGGAGGTTGATAGTGCCTGGAAGAGACTAACTGATGGTCTCTCCTCTGTAGGTAGTTGGTTTTCAAACATAGAACAAAGTCTTGTTGGGAAAATACTGATGCCAATAGCTGGAATAAGTTTGATTGTGTTTATTATAATTATTTGCTGCAAATGTCAAAAGTGCAGAAAGAAGTATACTGTAAACAAGAGAGGAGTAAAGAGGAATATTGACGAACTTGAATTAGAAGAGTTGAGAAACCAAATCTATAAGAAGGCGAAGGGTTTCCATCCTAATAAGGCTGCTGAGAAGAAGCTCAACAACAAATTTATTGAGATCGAGATGAGTGATATGTGAGAAAGGAAGTTGGCATCTATTTCCATTAATAGTGATGAGAGTAAATATCATCAAAGAGGGGATTGATGGAGCAAGGATTCGCACGTAAAGCGACTTGCTCACATTCATGAACCTCGTTAACTTGTAATAGTATTAACCAATCCCGTTTGTCATTAATATCGCACATTTTCAGTACACACGGGTGTCCCAGAGATGCTTGCCTATGTGTCTATTAATCCTAATGAGGCTTGCATACTACAGCATCGCTGCTTCGCAGAAATCCAGTCTGCGCATGCGTCGGTCATACCCATGTGATGTGACGCACTCGCAGTTTTGGAGGGATATTTTCGCTCATGCGCATTATTGCTAAAATGGCCGCTTGTGTCTAAACACGCTCTGCTTGCCCTTGCTGCTTTTGCACAGCTGTCTATTTCTGCATAACCTCTAACAGCTATAGTTATTATAAATTAAGGGGTGTAGTGTAGCTTATCATGGTGTACAGTGTATTCATTTTTTCTGTGTTTCTAATTTGTTTTCGCTTACTTTTCATGTACCGCGTATCTGTGGGCCTGGGAGTGGGGAGCCGCTCCTTCTTTGAAACCTCTTGCACCCCTGTCATGTGATGAGGGACAATTCAAACCGCGCAGAAGCAAAACCCCGCCAGCTGGCTGCCGAAGCTGGGATGCTCATGAGAACCTGAACTGTGACCCAGCGAAAGGAGCCGAGCTGCACCTGAACTCGAAACAAATTGATACTTTACTGTGTGACCCATTGTATTCCTTGCTGTCTATGCCATGGGAAGTGGAATGTAAGGGGTGGGTGCTGGAATATAAATATTAATTATGAGAACCCAGAATTTTAGGTGGTGACAATGACCTAACCACCTCTCCTGACCAATCATAAGTTGGGGACTCTGTCACTTGCAACATTTGTGGGTGGTCTAGGCACCCGCAAAGGGTATAACTAGCCTAATTTTAGCTAGAGAAATTGTCCGACTTGTCCGAGTAGCTGACCTGTCACCGACCCAATGAACTCTATAGGTGATTGATACAGAGAGCTGCAGAGCACTAGGTCCGAGGTTTCCACAAACTCCAAGGGGTGGAAATAGTCCTAAGTGCTGGTGAAGCACTTTGCTGGTAGATTCGATTACCCAATCGGGGTTACTGGCGGATTCCGTGCAGAGAGGGAGTAGCGCAGGCGTTGCATCCGAAGCTGCAGGTGTTGGTTATGACCTTTGGTGAGCCCAGTCCTGACCCAAATCCTGAGGGGTATCCTGTCCTGATTGTCCGTGAGCTGTACCTGCTCACCTACTGGCATCCTAAATCCTTGAGGGTCCTTGTCCTCGTCTTTCCCAAGCTGACCCGTGGCCAGGGTTAGTCCTCATTCCTGTCTTAGGTAAATATAGTGTGGGTGTTTGTCTATCTATCCTCCTTCCTCCTACTCTTTTAATAAAGTCTCTATGCCCATGATATTCTCTCTGTCATCTTCAAATGTCGTATATGCAAACTGTTTATTAGTTGTGTTCCATTTTTCCCCGTCCTGTAGGAGATATTTGAAATTGTTTCACTTAATTAGTATGATCAGATTTTCTTGGTGTTTTAAAATCTAAGTTTGAAGTTACAGTTAGACTAAGATTAGTTTGAATCACGTGTAGGACTCTAGCAATTCACTGACTAATGTGTTTGAAACTCACCTACCCTAGTATAAGCCTTAAACTGAATAGCATGTTCCCTGTTACCCTTTCCCAGTAGAATTTTCCACTCGCACTCAATGGTGCTTGCCCTCATCCATAGCTATATCATTGTTGTGATCCGGATTATTGATGTTTTGATTTGCATCAGCCTTATACTCTTGTCACTTTGAATTTTACTTACTATATAAAAATCCTTAAAACCCTTCAGGTGTCTGTGGTCATTATAAAATTATCAAAGTATTGTGGAATGGATAAAGTATTTTAGGATTATCTTATCTCTTGTCCACTGATAGCTCCTGATTCATCGGGAGAATATGTGCCTGTGGTAAGTCAGGTACCTTGGTAGTAGAATACACATGGAATTACTGATGGTGGTGTGTAAACTCGCCCAAGTGCGTGAAATCTGGTAAAACTAAGAGTCGGGCGACCTGCGCGCTCTATCACTTTCGCATGGTTCTTTGTTCTGAACCAGTACTTTGCATTCCTGATTCCAATGTTTCAATCTGTACTCCCCCCTCCTGTCATTTGGAGCATGGGGAGGCCACGATGGCTGACCTGTGCACTGGCATTATTCATGAAAACATTACATTGTATTTTTATGATACCACTAAAAAAAATGCAGTGCAAATGTGGGCCGAGGCCAGGGTCATGACGACGAGTCTCACAGGTGGCAGGCACCGCACTGAACTTCTCGTTGACAAGAAAGCCAGTGTACTGCATTTTCCCAGGTGTTTGATAAGTCTGCAAAATCCAATAGGCTCTTGCATTAAGGCCTTAATTACATGTTCAGGGCTACATTCGGATGCCTGTGCAGCACAGGGATTGACACTGGAGTTATGTGATATTTATCAAACCCTCGAAGTTTTACTTTAATTGATTCCTCAGTCCAAGGTTGTTGACGTGTATCAGTAGAAAGCCCTGAAAAAAAGACAAACTATGTGGAATTCAGAGTATTAAACACTGATTCTCATTTTGCGCCTCATCCCCAAGATGCAAACTCGGAATAACAGGTACACACAGAGAACAACTCAACCTCAAGTAATGGCATATATAAATTGTTCTAGCTGGTCCACACAACTGATAATCTGGTCCCAAGTGTGTAAACGTATTGTGTTGTTCTGTACTGTAAAGGATGTACAACAGAATTTCTTATTGGCAATGAAGGGATCTCCATATATTTCTGTCTCTGAATCTTAGTTGTCTTAATCCTGATAGAGCGTAACAGTGCCTTACATCAGTAATATCCTAAACAATTTCACCAATTTGAAACAGTGGCAGAGACTTTAATCAGGTAAAGTAATCTCGTCACTTAGTAGAGAGTAATAAACCAGACAACCGCATATTGAAGTTAAGCTGCTTAGTAATACCTTTAGAAAATGGGGGCATTTATACCTCCCAGGGTGGTGTGAGTGTAGCTAAAGCTATCTGTGGCCTCCCATTTTCTCAGCCTCGTTTCAGTAGCTATGAGTTTAGCTGCCTGAATATCAAATATTTGAGTGGCGCAAGTGTCATGGGACCAGTATCCTTTAGTGAAGGATACTGGCTAAGCATCCAATCCGGATTTTATGCCTATTGTGGTTGTACCTTTTTTATGATTCCCTATAAGGGCTTTTATGTACCTCTGGTACTCCAACTTTATCATAGTTAACAGCATCAGAAAAGTTGAAGACTATGGGTAACCCAGTCACAGGATGCTTGACAAAACCAATCAAGAAAATCCAGAGAACTCCACTACTTCATTATTTTTCGAGCATACGACGAGGAGCATTTCACATGAAACAGGTCATCAGCTTATTATACATATATTTGATGAGTCACATTTTTAACTAACTCTTTCATAGCAAGTTTCTTTAGTATCAACTATGTCAGTGGTCCCGCCTTTGTTAAACGAATGGCATTGTTTGGCGTGCATGCCTGATGCCACAGCATATTGACCACATCTCCAATAAAAGGTTAGGCATCTTAGCTCCAGCTTTAACCCCATGTTTAGGAGCAATAGTCAGTTTCTGAAGTCTTCCCCAAAGCCAACCCCACCTAGAACCTTCTACATTTAATACAAGTCAACTGAACAAAATGCTTACTGGAGGTTAACTCATGATTGTATACGTTTTAAACCTTTTTGTCAGGGGAAGTGGGCTAGTACCTTCACGCCTCTATGTTTTGATGTATGTATGTGTCAGCTGTGTCTTGGGTATCGCTACTGTAGAGAGTGACCGGTGCTCCTTTGTGGATGCTGTGACATCGGCCATTTGCAACTGTACACTGCACTTGGATAGGGACTTGAGAATAAAAGAGATTAGTAATATGTTTTCCTTTCCATCGTCCAAATGCAGGGGGGGGGGGACAATCGTAGCTGTATTCAGTCAGTTTTGTCTGCCACCACAGTCTTCATCTTTCTGGTGGATGTACAAATGCATGTCTATGTCAGGCTAGGGTAAGTGGTGCAGCACACCCTTCAAAGTGTTCATCTCTGAACAAAACAGCAATGGGATTAAGTACAACTACAAAATCAACACTTCCATCAAGTTACAAATGGACAGTCAACACCTGTTGCAATGTTTCGGATCCATAGCATTGACAACCGCGCAGTGTTCATTGATAGGCCGGTTCAGGTCAGCTCATCCTTCTTGGCAACATGAGCCAAGGTGGTTTCCATCTTGGTAGCCAGAGCTTGTGTGATCTTTTTAGATTGAGGATGGCAATCAGAGCAATTCTGAGTGCTCATAGTATTAATCAGTGAAGGGCATAGGAGCTGCACTCCTGTTGGATTTGATTTCTCACCTCTTGGTAAGGATCAACATTGGCAGAGGAGCTGATTTTTACCCTTAGACTAGAAGCTGTGAAGTGTTTCTTATTTGTACTGCGCCTGAGGCATCACAAAAGCCTTCTACTCATGAAATACGTTTTGACCAAGGATAGTGTCAAGCAGAAATTGTTCCCACTTGTGTGGAACAGGGTCAAGTGCCTGTACATCTCTTACCCTGTATAGTGGAAGAGCATCAGACGTTTCACCCTTGGCTAAGTCTCCCTGGTGGCCCCAGAAGTATATCCAAATTTGTCTACTTCGGGCTATCATGGCAAACAATACCAGCTCACTGAAGGCAAGTAAAATGCTTGCATGTCGTGATGGATGAGAAGAACGAGGTCACCAATATACCCAGCTTGTGCTGTATGTGCCTATAATTGTTACCAAAGTGAGGATGGCCAGTTCCAGGGTTGCAGAGGTCTGTGCATGTGGGCCAGACTCCTTGTCACAATAATATTGATTCCTTAGCCTAGTGAGGGGAGCTGCCCAAATTATACTGTCCAGATATTCACAGTAAAGAGTTTCATATGCCTTGATTTCAGTGCTTAGAGTCCCATCCTTGTATCCACGGAGAACTTATTTTTATTTAACCCATGAGCTGAACCATGTTGAGGGTGTGAATGCATATATGTATTATCATCATAATACACTTTATTCGGTTTTAAATAAAACCATAAAAGTTGCACAACAGTAATACAATTTAAAACAATCCATGCTTGATCAATAGAAGAGCGCCATAATTACAATAAAGAATAATAAATAGTTAAAAAAAAGGCCAGAAGAAAACATACATTATTGATCCATATTGTTCCTGTAAATAACACAAGCTTTTAAAAAGCCCAGTGTTAAAGGTAAACAGTCTTCTTTCAATAATTGCAAATACATCATTGCGGGCCGAGCCTGGTTAAAATTCATTCTTTTTAAAATTGGGACCAGGAATTGTTTTTGAGGGAAAGCATAACATTTACAAAAAAACATAAAATGTAGCATATTCTGCGGAGACTGATTGTAGCAGCCGCAGGACGCTGCCACCATGCCTCTAGTAAAACATTTGGGTCTTGCAAGTAGCAGATGAAAGAGGTTCAACCGAAACCTAGTTAGCAGAAATTTGTCATGCATAGACAGAGACCCCATGAGGTATTGCTCTGTCCTAGGGGTTGTTTTAAGCATAATGTGTGTTCGCACACTAGATTTCTCAACCTTCTTGGCTTCCCTCTCCTTGTTCCTCTCTAATAAAACGGCTACCTAAATTGTTTCCACATCCTACTTTCAATTGGAGTCTGGATTAATAAATAAATCCCCCGACCCAGCCCTTCTAGACTTCTCTTCACATAATTCAGCCACGGGATACGTGCTGAATTATCAAGAGCCATACAATCTCTTAAGATCAAATGGGTGAGAGGGATATCTGTATTCAGCCAACTTTTTAACCAGCAGGTAAGTGGACGCAAGTCTAGTGTATCATTTAAGTAAGAGACCTCTAATTCCTCATGAACCACCATATTGGAAGTGCCCTGAAATTCGCCCTCAACATGTTCCCTTTCGTTTTCTGCAATAGTGGGCCCCAATTCATCTTATCATCAAAAAGGACCCCTAGATAAGAGAACACGGTGGTACATGGAATCTTTGAATCTCCCACTCGAAATTGATAATTCTTCTTACCTCTCTGCCCCACCTGCATGACATACGATTTAGAATTATTAATCAGCAAATCCCTGTCTAACATAAAGCTTGCAAAAGCAGATAAAAGTGTTTGTAGCCCATTTTCCATTCTGGATATGAGAACGGTGTCGTCCGCATAAAGCAGGACAGGAATTCCGCGCCATCCTACACTCGGGTAATCTTCACCAGTAGCCCTTAAAACCTTATCCAGGTCGTTAATATAAAAATTAAATAAGAAGGGGGCCAGTATACAACCTTGCCGGACACCCTTTTTAATGTTAAAATCCCTCGTGACCCCGCAAACCCTGAGAAAGCCTAACATTGGCTTTGGTGGACTTGTGCATGTCCTCCAGGAAGTTAACAATACCATTATCCACTCCCATAGCCTTCATGAACTGCCATAGCATCCTCCTGTTAACGCAGTCGAAGGCCGATGACAGATCCAGGAAGGCCAGATGGATGGTGCCAGAGCGTGCAACGGTATACTTGCTCAATATCAAGAACAAATTAAGACATTGAGCTATAATGGACCGTCCACGCACAAAACCGTATTGAACTTCCGACAAGATCATATCTTCCTCAGCCCACAAAGTCAGTCTCTGAAGAAGGACCCGCCCTACCACCTTTACCACAGAATCAATTAAAGAGATAGGTCTGTAACATGATGTACTATTTCTGTCCCCTTTTTTGAAAACAGGAACTATTGTAGCTGTTGCCCATGACTCAGGACAGGCGTGCTGTGCTGCCGCATTGAATACCTGTTCTAATAACGGGGCCCAAAAGGAAGGATCTGATTTAAAAAGGCCTGGGGGGATCCCATCCGGTCCAGGTGCTTTACCCACCGTTAATCCCATTATACATTCCAAGATTTCCCCCATCTCAAATTTTATTACTACCTTATATGTGTCGAGAGGCTCCCTATCACTATGTCCATTCCTGATATCGAACATAGATTCAAAGTGTAATACTCACTCCTCCTCAGTTATGTAGGATTCAAGGCCCTCCCATCCTGCGTAAACAGAGGCCTGTTCACAACACCCCAAATCTTCGAGCTATTTCTAAGGGTGCTAGATTCTTGCAATTTCCTCTGTGCTTCTTCTTTTAGTGCTTCCTTTCTAGTGGTGAGGGCACCTTATACCCCCTACGACAGTTTCGAACATCAGTTTTATTTCAGTTTTTTTTTACAAGGTCTCCCTCAACATTTTTGCAGCTTTGGAGCAGTGGGGGTCAAACCATCTAGGTCCCGACCTACCATTTCCTTTCGCTGGGGTAGATAAAAGCATGGACACCTTAAGTGAAATGATGTGATAGGCATTTAGAATCTCTATTGGCATGGATCGCTCCTCCAAACAGATGGACAGTTCATTGCTACATACAGATTTAACCTCCTTGTAAAATAATTCTGGAGTAATTTGAGACCATTTTAATCTATGCCTACCATCAACTAAGCGTAGGAGACCCTTATTCACTTCCTCTACACCGTGTCTGCCTGTAAACCTGACAGGTACCGTGTTAGGGGATTATGGTCACTGAATTCACTCCATAATATTTTAAGATTCTTCACAGTAGACTGTAATGAGGATGAAATTAAGATATAATCTATAAAAGAACCCTTTCCCTGACCCTTACATGTAGGCACAGTAAATTTAGTGCAAGGGGCAGCTAGAAACAATGTAGCCGTCAGATCTAGTTCATTGATCATATCGTTTAGCATCTCACCTTGAGCCGAGTGCTCAAAGTGAACGCCGTGTATTCGTGGTCAACCTAATTCCGACAAACTGGCCGTGAGAGGGTCACCACATGGGTGTATATTAAAATCACCGGCTACACGGAGGCTATGGAGACAAGCGCTCAAAGATAGTTTTATAGCATCTCCCAGTGCAGATAGATTACTACACTCTGTTGAGGGCAAAAAGGAATTGTAAAAATTAACAATACCCCAACTCATACCTCCCTTACGGGCCAATATCACCTGAATATCAGGATGAGGGATAGGCATCAGAAATATAGGTAGCCTTACCCGCCTTTGTCTCTCCCACACCTGGATGGTCTAGCTGGAACAAAGAAGCCATATAGCCATCCAGGAGTAGGTCATCATCTAGAGACCACGTCTCCTGTAGGCAGATTACCTGAAATTGTTTAATAAAAGCTACCCATCTGGGATCCTGTAGTTTCACTGCTAGCCCCGGTATATTCCATGATATGAAGTTGTTGTGGAGGTCCCCTGTTGGTCTTAGGGTTACATCCCCTTGATCCTGGGTCAATATCACCTGATCTGACCCTATTAAGTTATGACCCCCCAGTCAATCACATTCTTCCATGCCGGACAAGGTATCAAACCTATTCTGTAGAACTATACTGCGAGTAGTGTCGACCATCTATCTACGGATGTCAGTAGGTAGGCCTGAGGAATAGAATGGAGACTGGGATATGGTCTCACATGGCCGTCCCTTACTATTAAATCCTCCCTGCCATCCATTGGCAAATCCCTTCTATTGGGAGGCCTATAGAAAAAACACAGGGGTAGTATCTTGATGACAGAGTCCACCAGCGGGGTCAAACTGATATCCCTAGCAAGTAGTCTGCCGGCTATATGGGGATTATCAAAGTTTATAATGATACAGTCACCCAACCCTTGTTTACGTAAGCCCCCTATCCAATTAACCCTGCGTACCATCAGTATATTATTAACTATACGCGGACCAATCGTGGTATTTTGTGTGAACCAATGTTTTTTTTTATTCAGGATCTGGTCATAGCCTTCCCTCTTCCCTGATGGTAAAGCGGGGATATTTCCCAGAATCACTACATATAGGGTTAATTCTGGAGGAAGGTCAATAGTAGTGAAAACTACCACCTGCCGGGACTTATCTTCTTCTATCTGATCTCTCTGCATGGTGGGGGGCCGTGTTGTTGTAGATGGAACATGTCTAGAAGCAACAGGGTCGATACTAACAGACTTTTGGTTAGTAATACCATTCACTACTGGAGCCCTACTATAAGAAGGTGGCCTAGCAGCAAATTTTCTTCCATCCCTATCATGTCCTGCTCTTCCCTCTTCCATAAAAACTGAATCTGTAGGCACGGTCTAAGTTGCCCTTAAATTCATCGGGGGGACAGATACCACCATCTTCTCTAGACTACACAACCTGTTCTCAATAGAGCTTATTTTCTGCAAGATGGGATCTATGTAACATAGATTCTAACTTACCCCAACAATCACCCTCTGATCTAGTTCCCAATGCTGGCCCATTCTTATGTTTATGTTTAATGGGATTATTACCCTCGAGACTAGTGCTTAATGAAGGCTCTACATCCTTACTTCTCATTGTAGATTTTGACACAGGTGTCTTTATTTTTGATGCACCACGAGTTTTCCTTTCCACCTCAGGTGAATTATTTGGGGGATTCGTTTTCCTCGTAGCTTTCTGCCCTTTGGTTCTCACTGTATTTTTATTTGGACTAAAGTTCTGCTCTACAAGCACAGGTGAAAAAGAAATTCCAATGGAGGATTGGCTTCGCTGATCTTGCTCCAAAGCCTGATTTAAGGTTGGAGAGACTGCGGGAAACGCAGGGGTAAGAGAGAGCCTCCCTTGAGCTACTAGAGGCTCCAAGGATAACCTGCGTTCTGTCATCAGAATTTCATTATTGAGAACTGATTCAGCCCTCGTTAAAAAAGCATCTAACTTTCCCACCACGCTTTTTCCTGGAATAATTTTACGCCTACTCATTCTTAATTAAATAAATGGCTTTCAGTAATTCCTCCCTGCAGTTTTAACAATGGCGATTACAGTATGATCAACAAGTGCATTAAGAAAATATTGTTAATGCGTAAGTCTGTACACACTGCAATAATACAAAATTTCTCATGACTACAATTTATGCCATAAACAAATTATTTAGCATCCATCACTTCAAGACAATCAAGCACATTAACATTCTCTAATGCCTATAACTAGCAAAAATACATACTAGCTACAGCCTCAAAGTCAGTTCTTCAGGGATTGTAATTAATCAACCACTGCCAGGAGTAAATCCTAGAATGTCAAGATAGAACCTATTCACACTGAGACGATACCAACACGTTCCAAAGATGCCAGTACCTCAATTAGCGTCCTTTCTACTGTCGGTAGCTCCCAGGAGCTGGCTTCAGTCACACCTCTCTGGTAAATTCCAGCCTGGTTCCACATCAGCACCCGAAAGATTCCCGAGTCGTAGCAATAACTCTTGTTGAATTGAAGGAGTTAGAGGGAGGGCCCGGCCCGGCCTCGTCCGGTCTCAGCCGGGCCCACCCTTGGCCCTGGCTTTGCCCGGCGCGCGCCTGCGCACGGTCCGCACAGCGGGGTCCCGGTCAGTCTTTTCAGTGCCTCCTGGCGCGATTATGTGGTACGTGGCGTGGAGCGCCACAAGGAATGGCGGGAGTTGTAGTCCTCAGGCGGGCGGGCGAGGCAGAATACAGGCAGCAGCCCCCAGCATCCCCGCAGGTCAACCACGCCACCAAAAGTCACCTCCACAGTAAAATCACGTTCATGGTTATGTGCTGTCTCTGGCTGCAGGAGTTGGCAAGTGGATCACTCAGGGACGTACCAAGGCCCATTGTATGAAACCACAAGTGTAAATTGCTCAGTGGTCTTTCTGCTTTTGAGAAAAAGAGGCTATGGGAGAGCTCCAAGGGGTTTGAAATACAGTGGACCTAGAGGTGATACTCTTAGAGGTGGGTGAGACTGAAGACGCAAGCCTAGCTCCAGCCAGATGCCTGGTTCTGGAATGGCTTAATGTCCTTTGGACACTTGAGCTTAAAATGAGCAAAGCCATAATGTGGCTTTAGCCCAGCAATCTCGCAAGAGAGGCGAGAAAGAGGAATTTCAAGTTAGCTGATTGTATAGGGAGTGAGTTTGGAGAGGTTAGAAGTGCTTGGAAAGGGATGCTATGCTAGGGACTTTTCAGACAGCATTACATATTGCTGAAAGCGCTATCACAACACTCAATAATGCATCAATACTGAACCACCAGCACATCAACCCAACCACCCTAACTCCCCACACACAAGAGAAGTGTGAGCTATTTGTTGGCATCTGGCAGCTGCCCAGTTCTGCACTTCACCTTGGCCTTATTGCCTTCACGAAGGTGTTGAGCCTTTCCTGAAGACATTTTCTTTATTGGGTTCCCTGCCTTTTAACAACTTGACACTTTTTTCTAGAAAGTATTACTCTGCCAGCTTGATTTAAGGTGTGATAAGTGTATTGATTTAACCCGTGTACTGAGTTAGCTCTTCAAGATGTAAACACAAAAGCACTGTCCTTTGCCAATAAATGAGGGTGGGGAAGAGGTACCCATTCAGTGGCAGAAATTAGGAACTGAGTAATCGGGAAACCTGAGTTAAATCTTGGCTTCCCCTACGACCAAGCTGCATGATCTTAGACCATTGGTTTCCAAACTTTTGACTTCTGGGGACCTCGACTTAATCATTTCTGGAACCCGGGACCCTCCAAGTCAAGTCAATACTGGAAGCTGGCCCAAGCATCATTGATGATTTGAACTGCAAATCAATACACGGAAAATACAGAAAAAAAGCTTTCGTCAAACAAATACACAATTGTTGACACATTGTATTTCATTCGCAAACACATATAAATAAAAATGCTAAAAAACAAATTTTAATAGAGAGTTTGGAGCTTTTCTAAATTCCTCTCTTGTATGTCTTTTAATAGACCATACTGTTCCACCTATAACAGCAATGTCATATAGGCCACAGCCAAAAGGCAGAATACATATCACCGACTTGCCTCTTAGTTCTCTCATGGCAGCTTTGTCAGGGCAGGGCTGGGGGTGGTTCATGAATGTTTCTTTTAAAAGCTATCACATCTATAAAGCGGCACTCAACGCAGCAATATAATCTAACATGTTATAGTGAAACGCCTCCACATGCTAATGGGAATTCACATGTTTGAATTCGGAAGAGTCTTTATCGTATTTTTACAGGATGCTTTTTCCACTTTTACTTGTCAAGTATTTGGATGAGGGCTTGTGCTCTGGGAGCCAAGCCTGATCCTTGGCTCCATTCTCCCATTAATCTGCAGGCTTGCCCACCTGTGGGAACTCCACAGGAGGTCTAACAGATGCCGGAGATGTGCAACACAAGCTGTGAATTCACTTAAGCGCAAGAAGCAAAGCAGAAGTATCCACTGTCCGGGGCCTTAAGCCCAGAGCTAGCTGCTGGCCCCCCTGACCGTCACAGATACCATGAGCCGCGTAAAGGTTGTAATTGATACAGCACTTTACGTTGGACCTGGGGTTCTGTTACTGTCAAGTCATACAACCCCCTTCCCCACAGTACTTGAAATGCAGCCATAGGATGAACACGGACACTATATACTGCAGCAGTTCGGTGCAGTAAAACAACCAGAAGAGAACACCACTCCTCCGCATTTTTATGCACCAGCAGCAGGGCTTTAAATAGGCACTTTTTAAATCTGAAAAGCAAACATCAATCAGCACTTTTTGTCAGGAATCTAAAACTTTTAATGTGAGAGTACTGGCTCTTCCTAGTGGTATAATATGTAATTCTGTGGCTCCCATTACCAGTGTCTATTTAATTGCTATATGTGCAGTAACTCCTGTTGCAGTTTGGCGGCCAAAACCATATTCAGGGGGATATGCTCAAGAACGTGTGACAATTACCGCAAACTTAGCTTAACGCAACTCTTCATATCGCAGTCTATCGCGGGAAAATAACACTGTGTTAACTAAGTATTCACAACACGGAGGTACCATGCGATAGGTCCATGCCAATGCGTCAAATGTCTGCAATAAAGTCAACAAAAATGCGAAACGCGAACGCAAAAAAAGATGCGATGAGGTCAATCGCGATACAAAAAGCAGCAAAAAAACAGCGACAGGCTTGCAAATCCCACGCGTCATGCGGTAAAATGCTCTATTAAAGCTACAAAAAGAACACACAAAAAAAAATTTGAAGTGCTTAGCACCATAGATGCACCTGGACCCGGTGCAGAGGCCAACACGAACCCCACAAGCCCCACAAGCCCCACAGACCACCAGCAAGGAATGTCCCGGTCGGGGAAGGGCAAGGAGTAGAGAAAGAGGAAGTCGGGGTGCAGTCCGCAACAAAACCAGATAAGCGTCATCAAGGTGACAGAATACTACCAGCAACTGACCCACATTTAGGCTAACGTGAATGCAGTCGGAGTGTTGAGGAGGTCAATGGAGGAGGCCAAGAAGGCATGATGTGAAAAGCCAAACCAAGTATAAACCCGCTACCAACAGGAAGGCAGCAATGGCGACTGGAGGTGGGAGTCCTGCGCCACAGGAGGAGCTGGAGGAAATGGAGGCGACAGTCATCAGTGTGGAGACAGTGCAAGGAGTTGGCAGTAAGGACACAACTCGATAGGACCTGACACAACATCAACAGGGTGAATAACGACCAGGGACTGGGGTGACGGGGGGAGATGGGCACAATGGCACACATGCACAATGATGTGTAGCACACTGCACACCCACAATAATAATAATAACCTGTTATTTGTAAAGCCAAACAAATCAACTGTAAGGGTCTCAAGGTGCTGGGGGCCGTTGGGGAGATTAAGTGAGCTATTGCCCAGAGTCACATGATGCTGAGCTGCCTCCAGCACTGGGGATCGAACTGTGAGCCCCATGGGTCCGCTCATGCGCATAAACAGACCAATCACATCTAACATAGCAGGAAACTGTGATATTGAAATGTACGTTTACAACCTCACATCCATCATGTAGTCCAAATGTCCACTGTCCCGCATCAAATATGCAGCACCTCCCAAACAGTCACAATGTATATTGTCAAACAGTCTGCATGTAAACTAGAACAATGCGCCAACAAACATGTCAACATGCATCTCCCCTTCACATTGCAGAGGGACAAACAATACCTCTAGCAGAGCAAAGCAGGCAACCCATCAGTGATGCTGGAGAGGACCACCACACCTTTGACACCGACGCCCTACAACAGCTCATGGACATCTTAGGCAACCTACCCCCAGGAGCCGGGCAGCCAAGCTACATAGAGGAGAACCCAGCCCCTGCACAGACCACACAGCAGGAAGCACCCGCCACCACGGCTGGCTCCCACACTTCACAAAGCCGCACATCGCATTCCAATGCCAGGTGTCAGAATGCCAAAAGGAGGTGGCCAAACAGATGCAGGTGGGGTCTGAACCCATGGAAGACAAACTAGATCACATACGTGGGTGTCCAATTCTCTTCAGGGACCACCTACACCCACAAAGGAGAACCACACTGCGACACTGCGACAGAGACACATGCATTTGCACATTTACAGTTCTGAACCACGCCCAGATGCACACAATTATCATTCACACACCAATGCTGGACCTGCATACGATGGCCCAGTCCACTCCTCTTAGGTATTGAGTGGGTGACGAGAAAGCTACATGTCCGAAGTCCAACCCGCTACCTGCGGTGACATGTTTGCGTCCGCTATACACAGCACAATGCAATGTTGTAGTGCCCGGAACCCACATGCATACATCATGATCCCACAGACACACGCAGATAGTTTGTGGAACTGGCTACGGGCACGTGCAGCTGGCCCCTTTAATGGCAGGGCCACATGTACAGTGACGCATGTGCTGGATGTATGTGTGGTGAGTTTGAGCCAGCCCTCACGGGGTGGTTGGTGCTGGCAACAACTTCAACAGTGAACACCATTAAAACTGAAAGTGAAAACACCAGCATAACAGAGACAACAGCGGAGCATCATGGAGGTAGCTGAAACAAGTACAGAGGTCACCCGATATGCACACAGAAATGTCCTTGAGTTGCAGTGCACTGAGTTTGGGGCACTAGAGCTGAGCGTGCTCATGTGAAGTCATTGTCTAGGATTGTGTCCCTGTGGGATATACCTGATGCAGCTGCAATTAGGTGTGTTACACCTGCATCATCTTCCTCATCATCGTCCCAGGTCACCCACACTGCCGAAAGTGACATTGCTGTGTAACCTCTCCACAGCACAAAACTCAATCAGTAACGGTCCATGGTATAAGGGGCACTGAGTTAGTGGCACCTGGAGTGCTGAGCAGGGTATCGGGCAGATGATGGCATCCACGACAGGTCTGAGCAACTCTGTTAGTCTGCCAGTATGACTGTTTTGACTCTGGCAGTTGGCGGTTGGAGGTGGACCTGGCGGTAGTGGTGTGTGCCTCCTGTGGTGATGCGACGTCAGGACTCGATTTGACGTGTGAGCCGGGTGGGCCGCAGTTGAGGCCGGAGGCAGCGGACAGCGCAGAGCCACATACACATGGCGTCGATGACCCCAAGGCCATCGTCTCAGAGGCCGTCCAATATTCTATCAGACAGGGTCCATGACTTGAGCTGCACAGAATGAGTGACTCGGATGCACTGCTGCTGGCACAGGTTCACCGCCACGGGACGATGACTTGCGGTGCACTGAGGTAGTGCCACGCAGACTGAGCAGGTCCTCATCGATGTCCGAGGTGAGTGTGGCGGAGGGTTGCGGGGCACAGTGGGAAATGTCCTGCAGGGCATCATGCAGAGCGCAGAAGCCATCCAGAAGCGACAAATTGAGGACTGGAATGCTACAGCCTGGTTATTACCAGCACGTCAATATCAGCTACATGAGCATGAAGACAACCCGCAATCCATAGGCTCAGATGCCTCCAAAGTTCAACCAGAGAGTGTAAATGAATGTCAGGGAACAGACTTAGTGGCTCCGGGGCTGAGAGGGGATGCAGTCTGCGATGATACCGGTACAATGATATGAACTCTGCCATTGCTAACTCAATACTCAGTTCCAAATGTGTGACCTACTCAACCGCAGTGTAGGCCAGAGGCAGCGGTCAGCAGTGGCCCGCAGCCATGTGTCATTGGCTCACGATGCACAGAGTTAGTGACACCAGGGCAGTTGTCGGTAGTGTTGATGATCCTTTTTTCCTCCTGACTGAAACGCGTCATCCTCTTACACCTCTCCGTGCGTGCAATGATTTGTACCCTGCCATTGAAAAATCAAGAATCACTTCCAAATGTCTTACCTACTCGAGCTCAGTGTGGCCCAAGGGCAGTAGTCCACGTGGGTCCACAAACATGTGTGGTTGGAATGCTTTACACAGACTTGGTGGCACCACATCGAAGGGGGTATAGTAATGTAAACTCTGCCATAAATAATGTTCTCTGCCATAGTGTAATCAAGACCCATTTCCCAATGTGTGACCTACTAGTCCACTATATATGGCGGTGGAGTACGTCAATGAGAAAGGAGTACTGCGGGCCTGTGTCGCGGAGGCTGTGATGGTCTGAGGAGGCTGACAGGGTCGTGGGCCTCGGGCTTGGAGCTTGCACCGCCACATGGTGGGCCCTATTTGACACACGCCGATGTTGGCAGGTGAGCATTGAGGCCTGGGTGCGCTGGGGCAGGGAAGACTGGTTTGGGGACCAGCGGCCCGAGGTACAGCAGATACACAGGATCGCAGGCAACATTAATCATGGTGACGGCCTCGTGGCTGGGTGGGAGGCACCGCCCTGGCAGAGACATTGGGCATTCAGGAAGAGGACTGAAGAACCGGGTTTCAGAACCCAGCGGCACCAGGGGCACGCCCAAAGTCTTCGAGTTCTCCTGTCTTGGCAAACAGAGACACGGGATACTTCTCGGTGACGTCAAAGACCAAGTTTATTGGCTGCAACCAGGAACAGAAGTCTACGAAGCACAACACATGTGGTTCGTCAGAGACTGTACAATTTAGTAGAGCGAGACATCGTCTTTTATGCCAAAAATCACATTCCTGGCTAGCATCAATTACTTACGAACTGTCCAATCACACAGTGACATTTCAAAAGATATCGCATAACGACAAGCCCACTTTCAGTTGTCCAGCCCACCACAAATGACAAGGCAAAATCCAACATTCTTGCTCGGACAGGCCAGACAAAGCCATAATAAAAGGACCTCAACCCAAACCATAAATAGGCCATAAAGGAAGGAACAGAAACAGATGAGAAGCAAGATAGAAGGGTGTGTGCGTGTACCATAAACTCAGCAATGTCCTGCTCTTTGATCTCTATCTGACCAGCTGCCTACAAGGAACTGGCTCAACAAGGTCAGCTTCGGGCAATGGAGTCAGTTCATTCAGGTCACACAGAAGTCAGCTAAAGGTGTACCTGTCCCAAAGACTCTTTCGGCCGCAGTCATCGGCCTATGTGAGGGCAACCACAAAATGGCTGCCGTACACAAAATGGAACCCGAAGGTTCGAACGAAATCCCTGAATACACAGTGTATCCATCAATCGAACATGACGAAAACACTCGTACATGCCGCACTCGTATACCAAAATCGTCTTGATACGACGACCTTTATTGAACGGGTTCAGAATCATGGAACCTCAGACCCTCCTTTTGCCCTTACATAGGCAATAAACCCAAACTCATGTCAGTCTGAATCCAGGTCTATATTCATCAGATCATCAAGATGTTGCTGTAGCATCATCCTATTACTTAGCAACTCTCTCTGGACAGGTCTCCTTGCACACGAAGTAGCACACAGGCCACATATAGCAGGAGCACACTGAACGCAAAGACAGAACAGGAAAAGGATAGCTAAGATCATCCCAATGACCATCAGAATCATCCATCCCCAGGTGGATAACAATCCCCAAAACCATCCCATTAACGACCAATCTCCTTCGTCCACATGTACAGACTCAGAGATCTTATGTAGCCTGGAAATGGCTTGGAAAACTGTTGGAGCGTTGTCTTGAATGAAAACGCAGCAGCTCGATTGAATCAATTTGCATACCCCTCCTCTATCTGCAAGTATGACATCTAACGCAACTCTGTTCTGAAGAGTCATGAGGCGATCCGACTGGAGCTCAGCAGTCATATTACTAAGGGCACCGGCAGTTTCAACTATGGTGGACTCAACCACTCTCATCAGCTGTCTAATGTTCCTGCTGTTAGCCATAGGTCCCCAAAACGGCAGAAACCCCTTCAAGAAATCTCCCAATTCTTGTCCTGCAGTATCTTCCTTACTGAAGACACCTCTAACAACTCTTGTCTTATGGTAATCTGCCGCAGCTGTATACGTAGGAGGCAACAGGAACGAAACAAAACATGTGCCCGAGAAATCAGGGGGCAACCATGTGTACGCTCTGTCATAGCAAATGAAATAGGTAGCCTTAGCTGCTAAAAACGATGGGGAAGACTGGGAAGCAAAAACATACGTCTCAGTGCAAATACTCTTCCCTAACTGAGCTCTCGTATTCTTGCCATTACCTTGCAACAATAATTACCCTGATGGGGTACAATCCAAATCGGAGAGGATCTTTTCGCTCGCTGGTTCTCACTCAGAATAACTCCATATCCAGTAACGTTCCATCCAATATACGCTAGTGTCTCATCTCTCGGGATAGTCTCATAGGAACTAATTCCTCTAATCATATCGACTATACCCTTGACTAGAGCACTATTCTTTGGACTATCCTTCACAGAACGTAGGGGGTAAACTTCACGAGCATAGATAAACATCGTTCTGTATGCCCACACAGAACCATTATAACTAAAAGGCAGGACCAGGTAAGGAATACCTTTATCAGTAGTATGAGGCATAAGACCACACACCCAATAATTAGTTGTGCTTACTGTAGGAGAGTAGGGTCTGCAATCCTATGGTCACCCCCGACTTTTGCTTTTTGCTTCACTGGTTTACGACTTCCCTAGCTGTGTGTCACGATTCACCCTCCCCGACCTCCGGTAATCACTGCCTGCCCGGTCCTGAGAAACGGAATGGGAAACTACATATCCCATGATCCTTCGCGCCGCGCGCCCCTATGACGCAACGCGTCTAAGGATTATCAGGAAGTCTGGCGGCAGATGCGCTGCCGATTATTCCTGCTGGAGTTTGGTTCGTGTGTGACTGTTCTGTCTTTCCGGATCCTTGGTTATCGGCGGAGGCAAGGTTCAGCTTGCGTGGAAGGAACACGTCGCCATCGGCGTGTGAGTACTTCGTTCTGGGTTTTCCTAGCCCAGTTGTGGAATATCCTGGTGGGGCTTAGGAAGCGCCTACAACTCGGTGTGTTTTCGAGTGCTGCCATTTGAGTGTGGATTACCTGGAGGGGCTTAGGAAGCGCCCGGGTCCTGTTATCTTTCCAGCAACAGGTTTACTGATCGAGTGGGGCACTTGCTTTCTAAGGGTGTTTACAGATACTGTTTGTTGCATACTTACAGGGAGCGTCTTGCTCCGGTTTGCGCAGGACACCTGGGTATAGGTGCCGCCTTACCTTTACAGTACTCATTACTCACTGTTGAAGCGCCTACAGAGCAGGATCTGTATAGACGCTATACGCTGGGCATATATATATATTATTTTCCTAACTTTGGGATTATACACATTGTAGGGAATGTTGGAGAGATCTTGGGGTAGTTGCGTCTTGCACACCCTGAGGTTAAGCTTCTAAGCATTTCCTCGGAGGAGAAAGTTCTTTTGTTTTCAACCACCGTTTACCAGGAATGAGATCTTTATTTGCTTATGGTGCCATGGGGCTACTTTAGGTTATCTGTATCCTACAACTGGGTAGGTGTTCATTGTTGGCCTAATATTCACGTTCAAGGAGGGGAGGGAACATGGGGGTTATCTAATGCTCTCTGTATTCTATTTTCCAGTAGTACAACCAGGGGGTATAGAGACCGCCCTTAGATCCTTCCTTCATAAAGGCACGCCTGTGGGATATACAGGTGAGGTAACAATTGTTTTGTTAAGTAGTAGATGTTCTAGCTTAGGGTTCTGTGGTACTTACCCCGTGTTTCTGTAATTACAGGTTACGGTTACAAGTGCCCAGCTGCGCTCCTCCGGACCCACCTTTTCCCCCGCTTGATCGCCTTAACAGTCTGGGTACAATTACAGTCAGACTTGGGTTGATCTAGAGGTGGGCCCCCTTAGAGCATCAATCCAATCCTGAGGAGCATCCGGAGCGGCCCTGACAGAATAATCGGCCTACAAGTTCTGCTCCTCCTGGTTGGGTTGAATCAAGGGATGGCTACCTTGGATGAGTTAGCAACCGCCTTAGGCTTAGTTCAGGCTGAGTTGGCCGCCTCCCGTCAGGAAACGGCTGCGTTGCAAGCACGAATGGATGCTATGCAGCGGAATCCGTTTGATGCAGGGAATCCTGTCCAACCGACAACCTCGTTGGTAGTAGAAATGCCTTCTCCAGTTCCTTTGGCTCCCCCAGAACGGTTTATGGGAGATAGAAAGAAAGTGCAGGTGTTTATGACCCAGGTGATGATGCACTTCACCTGTAAACCTAAATGTTTTTTGACTAATCAATCACGGGTTTCCTTCCTGATCTCCTATTTAGGAGGTGAGGCCGCCCAGTGGGCTGTACCGATAGTCAGGAATAATGATGGAATCCTTTATGATTGGGACCTGTTTCGAGCAGAATTCGAGAAAACATTCGACAGGAGAGCTGAGACTTTCTCAGCTGATAAGGAGTTGCTTGTTCTTAAACAAGGCAATTCCGATATCGTAACATACCTAAATCATTTTAGGAGATTGATCGCTGAAACCGATTGGCCTGAAGCCAAACAGATGGTTCTGTTTTACCAAGGGCTCACAGACAATCTCAAAGACGTAATAGCACAAGTTGAACCCCAGCCTACCACATGTGCAGCCTTTATTGATTTGGCATTACGCTTGGATCACAGATTAAGAGAGAGAAAGGGTGAGACTGGAAGAAGAGACAGACCCCTAGTGTTCGGGGAGAAACCAGCTAGTGGGGAGAAAGCAGAAGGTAAATCCGAACCTATGGACATTGGTGTGGTGCGGGCATCCCTCACTAGCAGTGAAAGAGAACATCGTCGCAAATTTGGGCTGTGTTTGTATTGTGGGAAGAAAGGCCATTTTTTACGAGAATGTCCGGTGAAACCAAAAGGAGGACGCTATCGTACTAGTCCAGGAACAGTATCTACGGTCGACAAGGGTTCGGAAAACTCCAATGCTTGAGTTCTAAGGAAGGGAGGGACTCAAGTGTACATCTCATCCCTTCGATAACCGAAGAAAACCGAGTGGGAAAACAGTTGTTCTTTATAGACATTGAATTATGGATTGATCAATCCCCTAAATATGTACGTGCCATGGTAGATTCCGGAGCAACAGGTTGCTTCATGGATTTGACAGAAGCACGGAAGTTGGGAGTGAACCCCGTCGATAAACCCGTCATGGAAGAAGTGTTTGCAGTAGACGGTCATGTGTTGGAATCCGGTCCTATCACACAACATACCCCGGAGTATGAGATGTGGTATGGGGGTTATCATAAGGAACAGCTGTCGTTTAACCTCATCCAGGCCCCTAATTATGGTATAATCTTAGGACTCCCTTGGCTGAAAAGACATGAACCCATCATAAAATGGAAAGAACAATCTGTGGAGTTCTCCTCTTCTTATTGCCACGACCATTGCATCCAGGAGAATTCCCGGCCATCTACGATATTGGCTGTCACTCACAACATTTCCACAGCTGCGGAAAAAGAGGTGGAACTACCTCAGTGTTACCAGGAGTATGAAGAAGTCTTCAGCAAAACCAAAGCAGAAGTGCTTCCCCCCCATAGGGAATACGACTGCCGCATAGATTTAACACCAGGGTCAGTGGTTCCATGTGGTCGTATTTATGCGTTATCCCAACCCGAAACGAAACACCTACGGGAATATTTGGACAATCTACTCGCTTTGGGATTCATCCGACCATCACGCTCCCCAGCAGCTTCCCCCCTTTTCTTTATTCCGAAGGCAAATGGGGAATTACGCTGCTGTATAGACTATAGGGCATTAAATGCGATTACCACCAAAAATCAATACCCACTTCCGTTGATTCCTGTATTACTGGAACAAGTGAGATCAGCCAGGATTTACACAAAATTGGATCTCAGGGGAGCCTACCATTTAGTACGCATACGATCAGGCGACGAATGGAAAACCGCTTTCAAAACCAGGGCTATGCAACGCCCCAGCCTCCTTTCAATTTTTTCTTAATGAGGTGTTGCGAGACTACCTGGACATCTTTGTAGTCGTCTACATTGATGACATTTTAATCTACTCTAATGACGAACTAGAACACATCCAACATGTGAAACAAGTACTGGAGTCTTTACAGCAAAACCATCTATACTGCAAACTGACGAAATGTGAGTTTCATGTCACATCAGTGGAATTCCTGGGAGTCATGCTCACTCCATCTGGGCAGATAATGGCGGAAAGGAAGGTACGAGCGATTGTGGAGTGGCCACAACCCACCAACGTCAAGGATATCCAGAAACTTCTGGGGTTTGCTAACTTTTATCGGAGGTTCATCTCTCACTTTTCGGATCTGGTGGCACCTCTCACAAGATTAACCCGGAAGAACATCCCGTTTATATGGGGAACCGAAGAGCAAACAGCGTTTGATCGATTGAAAACCGCGTTCACATCTGCTCCGGTACTAACACATGCTGACCCACGCCTCCCTTTCGTGGTAGAGGCGGATGCATCTGAACTAGCGGTGGGGGCTGTACTATCGCAGAGGAGTGAAGATACCGGTCATCTACATCCCATTGCCTTCATGTCACGCAAGCTAAATACGGCAGAACGCAATTATACGATTGCAGCGAAGGAATTGCTTGCTATTAAAGACGCCTTCACAGAGTGGAGGCATTGGTTGATGGGTGCCACACACCAAATCACTGTTTATACAGACCACCGAAATCTTCAGTTCTTGAGAGCTGCACGCCATCTCACTCCCAGACAACTGAGATGGATGCTTTTCTTCTCGGAGTTTCATTTCGTGGTCACCTTCCGCCCGGGATGTGACAACCGGAAAGCTGATGCTCTCACCCGTCAAGAAAGTCACCCAGCATTGAGGGAGTCTCCTGAAACCAGCATTGTCAAACCTCAACAGGTGATAGGGGTGATCCATACAGCAGAATTTTTACACAAGGTCAAGAAAGGCATCCAGACCTTTGTTTGGAAGACTTGGATTCGGGTGCACCCGGAATGGAAAATACGGCAAGGCCTGCCAAGGAAGGGGTCTCAATTGCTTCTCCCCACTCTTGCATTGAGAAAGCAAGTATTTAAGTGGTGCCATGATCTACCTTGCGCAGGACACACGGGAGGGAAGAAAACTTTGGAAAAGCTGCTACGCAATTACTGGTGGCCCACCATCCGGCCGGATGTGTTTGCTTGGGTTCAACGATGTGAGGTCTGCTCGCAGGCCAAAAGCGATCATAGACCAGCACAAGGGCTGTTACAAACAATGCCCATGCCTGTGAGTCCTTGGGAAAGCTTTTCAGTCGATTTTGTGGTAGGACTCCCTCAGGATCATGGGATGTCGGCGATTGTAGTAGTCGTGGACTACTTGACCAAGATGGGGCACTTCATTGCCAGTAGAGGGGTACCCACAGCTAGTCAATTAGCCCAGTTGCTGCTCATCCATATTGTTCGGTTGCATGGCTTACCTAAGGTCATTGTTTCAGATAGAGGGGCTCAATTCACCGCCAAATTTTGGAGGGTCTGGTGTGATCGATTGGGCATTGCCTCCTCCTTGTCCACCAGCTTTCATCCGCAAACGGATGGGCAGACCGAAAGGTTAAACCAGACCCTCAAACAATACCTGAGGTGTTTTGTGGATACCTCTTCGGAAGCATGGGTGGAATGGTTATGGTCGGCGGAGGTGGCGTATAATGACGCAATTCATTCCTCTACCTTGTGTACCCCGTTTTTCTGTACTTATGGGTTCCATCCCAGATTTGTTCCTTTGAGTGTGCCAAGTGTTGAAACCCCGATCCCACAGTTACAAACAAGATTGGTGCAATTACGGAAGACTGTTATGCAGGCCAGAAACAATCTTGTAAAAGCTAAGCTAAGGTACAAAGCGCAGGCCGATAGACATCGTAGGCCTTGTCCTGGGTACAAGAAAGGGGATTGGGTGTGGCTGTCCACTAGGAACATTCGTTTCAAAAGGTTCAGTGTTTTCAATCCCCGCTTCATCGGTCCTTACCAGGTGGTTTGTCAGGTCAACCCCGTAGCGGTGAAACTTAAACTCCCCTCACATTTCAGAATACACCCTGTGTTCCATGTCTCACTGATCAAGCCTGCTCAGGGTCCGAGTCGTACCGCCCCTGCGCCTGTAAGGGTAGAACAGGAAGTGGAGTACGAGGTGCGGCGCATCTTGGACTCTCGTAGAGTGAGGGGGAAACTCCAGTACCTGGTGTCTTGGAAGGGTTATGGTCCCGAGGAGGATTCGTGGGAACCGGTGGGTGCGGTTCATGCACCTAGACTGGTGCGGAAGTTCCATTTGTCTCATCCTGGTAAACCTGGTGGCAGTCAGTGAGTGTTGTGAGAGGGGGTGTACTGTCACGATTCACCCTCCCCGACCTCCGGTAATCACTGCCTGCCCGGTCCTGAGAAACGGAATGGGAAACTACATATCCCATGATCCTTCGCGCCGCGCGCCCCTATGACGCGACGCGTCTAAGGATTATCAGGAAGTCTGGCGGCAGACGCGCTGCCGATTATTCCTGCTGGAGTTTGGTTCGTGTGTGGCTGTTGTGTCTTTCCGGATCCTTGGTTATCGGCGGAGGCAAGGTTCAGCTTGCGTGGAAGGAACACGTCGCCATCGGCGTGTGAGTACTTCGTTCTGGGTTTTCCTAGCCCAGTTGTGGAATATCCTGGTGGGGCTTAGGAAGCGCCTACAACTCGGTGTGTTTTCGAGTGCTGCCATTCGAGTGTGGATTACCTGGAGGGGCTTAGGAAGCGCCCGGGTCCTGTTATCTTTCCAGCAACAGGTTTACTGATCGAGTGGGGCACTTGCTTTCTAAGGGTGATTACAGATACTGTTTGTTGCATACTTACAGGGAGCGTCTTGCTCCGGTTTGCGCAGGACACCTGGGTATAGGTGCCGCCTTACCTTTACAGTACTCATTACTCACTGTTGAAGCGCCTACAGAGCAGGATCTGTATAGACGCTATACGCTGGGCATATATATATATTATTTTCCTAACTTTGGGATTATACACATTGTAGGGAATGTTGGAGAGATCTTGGGGTAGTTGCGTCTTGCACACCCTGAGGTTAAGCTTCTAAGCATTTCCTCGGAGGAGAAAGTTCTTTTGTTTTCAACCACCGTTTACCAGGAATGAGATCTTTATTTGCTTTTGGTGCCATGGGGCTACTTTAGGTTATCTGTATCCTACAACTGGGTAGGTGTTCATTGTTGGCCTAATATTCACGTTCAAGGAGGGGAGGGAACATGGGGGTTATCTAATGCTCTCTGTATTCTATTTTCCAGTAGTACAACCAGGGGGTATAGAGACCGCCCTTAGATCCTTCCTTCATAAAGGCACGCCTGTGGGATATACAGGTGAGGTAACAATTGTTTTGTTAAGTAGTAGATGTTCTAGCTTAGGGTTCTGTGGTACTTACCCCGTGTTTCTGTAATTACAGGTTACGGTTACAAGTGCCCAGCTGCTCTCCTCCGGACCCACCTTTTCCCCCGCTTGATCGCCTTAACAGTCTGGGTACAATTACAGTCAGACTTGGGTTGATCTAGAGGTGGGCCCCCTTAGAGCATCAATCCAATCCTGAGGAGCATCCGGAGCGGCCCTGACACTGTGGGCCTGCTAATCAGACCCACAGCCTAGCTGTGGTCTCTCTAAAATTGACAACCATGTACCTTAGGTGCATATCCAATTGGATACTGAGTCACCTTATCAGTCCCTGTACAGTGTACCTTAGGTACCCAGGGCATAGGTGCACCCAGGGCCTACCAGGGGCTGCAGCATGTATTATGCCACCCCTGGCTGGCCATCCAAATCTGACAAAACTGGCTGATCAATCAGCTGGGGAAAGGTGGTGTAATCACCCTTTGCTTTAGATATAGTATCCCTATATCTAACCCTAAAATGGACACATATTCTCCTATCAGTCACTCCTATGGCAGGCCTTATCAATCCTGAAGGCAGAGTGCGTGGAATTATGTGAGATGGTGCTCTAGCATGAGCTGAGCCTGTCTGCAGCTTTCGGAACCAAGTCCTTTAGCTGTTTCCATGATAACGCTATACCATATACTCTTAAGTGCATTATAATCCTCGCGGTTATTGCCAACTTTGGTATAACATTATCAAAACATGTCGAGTAAGGTGTCATACGAATTGTAATACTACCCCCTCGCCAATTCTGGCGACGGGGGTAGCATTCCACCCTTCTAGAGGGACACGACATGTATGTAACTGTGAACCCCGGTTAAAGTTAACTCGAGCCTCAGCATCACAAAATGAATGCTGCCAACACAGACACAAGTCTGACCTCCTGATGCTGGGAGTCCTTCCAGCGAGGGAGGCTTGGACAAAGGGTTTCCTGCCTTGGGAGGTGCTAGCACCACCCCAGACAGGATTTTGTGTATTAGGTAGGACAGGGCTAAAAGGAATGAGACATGCCTGGGGCACACAACGTGTCCCTGTGCATACTACGATTTAAACCAGTTCCTGGGGCACTCCAGCCCCAGAGCTGGCGCAAGACCGGACAAAGGATAGGGGGTGTAACCACCCCCCTTCCTGGTCCCACCCAGAGGAGGGACCTAGTCATAGTACAGCCCCCTTTAGCCGGATAAAGGTAGGAGCTGGTCCCATTCTAAATTAGATTATCCTGAACAACTTTACAAGAAGAAACTCTGGACTTTGATGTTCTGCTCCACAGAAGACTGAAGAAATCTCCCTTGTGGGCAAGGAGTGTCCACCCTGCACAAGCAGGCACCATCAGCGTCCAGCGGCTTCACTTTGTCATCTTCCTTCCCGGATCCAGACTTCAGAGCCCAACGAGACCCAGATTCCCAGACCTCTCCGACCTCTACCTACATCTGCAGCACAGCTGAGATCTGTGGGTGCGACGAGACACGTGGGACCGGCCATCTTGAAAGAAGCAGCACTTCGCTCCAGCACGACTTCAGAGGTATCCTCGTCCAAGTGCTTTGGGGACTGAGAAGCCCCGACCCCGAGCAGCTCCTGCACCGAAGACCAGCCCTCCAGCATCCACGAGATCTGCGTGGGGCCCTTCTGCCTGTTTGCTGCTCGACGTGTTGTCTGGTCACTTGCCGGCTGGCTAGTGACCTCCTAGACGACGAAATCCAAAATCTTCACTGCTGGTCTGGTTGCTCTAGACTGGCCCTTGCTCCCTTCCAAAAGAGGAGCACCCCGGACCCTCCTGGTCCACTCCAGACGCCGTTTCCACTCACCGCGTGGGTTGCCTTTGCCAAGGCCTGGTGACTCCGAATCCAAAGCCGACACCGCTGACAGCGAGAGCCTGCGTGGGACAGCTCGTGCCTCCATCCTGGTCGTCGAAGACACCACCGGGTCCACGTGGCTGCAGAGACAAGCGTCCACCTTCACCTGATCGCGACAACGACATCTGGTTCCACTCCTGGTTCCACTCCAGTCACTGGCTGGTGACTTTGAACATTGTCCCCTCAGCTTTCAGGTTCTTCTCTTCACTGATCCACCCTTGGATCACACGGGACATCTTCCTCCTGACCGCCTGCAGCATCTTTTCCTCCAGGCTCCATAGACTTCAACGCCGGAACCCGACACGACTTGGCACCTATGCACCCGCAGCCTGTGGGTGAGGTAACACAAGCATTTTGGTGCTCAAGGGTAGCTTGACTCTCCTAGTGTCCAGTTCCACAGTCGTTTTAGTCCTATCTAGTCAGGGACGTCCGTACTCACCTTTTTCCTAAACCGTACTGTCCATAGACGTTTGTACGCATCTCGCGTGTGAGTTCACACTCTGCACATGCGTTCCGTGGGCCTCCTATTACTTACCTCAAGTTAGTATAGCGTGGTCCCAGCGATCCTACAGCCTCTGGACAGCTCCATTCCTATTATCGACTTTCACATTCCACTTACTTAGTATATGGTTTGTCGTGCCCCTAGGGCACCATTGTAAATCGTGCAACTTGAACGTATTTTTCCTAAGAGATTGTCATGTGCTTAGCCCTCTGACCTCATAAAGAGTTTAGAGGTGTATGTTAGTTAATAAATACTTGTTTATTTTCATATCAACCTGTGTGGTGTCCTTTCACTTGGTATTCAAGGGGTTATATGTGGTAAAACAGCTGGCTTCACATGCCAAAAGAGTTTAGCCTAAGATTGCTTTGTCCATGCTACCACTAGGATAGCTGGTCTATAAGGTTGACTTACAACCAATCACCATAAGGGTTGTTTGGACTGATACAAGGTGATCACTAGAACTAGTGAGCATCATATATCAGGCCAACTTCTCACATACTACTAGCTGGTGTTGGTGCAGAAGCTGAACAAAGGAGTTATTAACAAATTCCATTCTCCTAATGGACTCATGTTCAGGCAGAGGGTGAAAAGAATGCGAGGAAACAGTAGGAGGAGGCATAGGTTGTGTAGTGGGTGCAAACGTCACTTGAAAAGAGAATATTATATATCCCATCAGAAACATCATTAAACTAAATAACATCAACAAACATAATATTAAAAAACATTTTCTGCTCATCACTGTACATATTTTGCTCTTGAAGCTCATTCTTTCAACAGGTCTCTCCATCTCGAAAAACTCAATCCTCTAACCGTGCTGTTCGCGGCGGTTGGGTCTTCGGTGCTACGGAATGCGTCTGTCAGTCCAGGGAACGTCCTAAGACCAACCAGAACCATCGACCTAATGTCTTCGGCTTGCACTCCCAAGTCTTTGCACCGCGACCTTACAGCTGAACCAGGATGGCGGTTCAAAAAACAAAAATCAAAATAGTTCCTCGGAGGAGAGAACACAATTTCAAAAATAGCAAAGAAAAGAATATTACTTTATTAGTCCCACGACTCTTGGTCGCAAATTATAACGGCCTTTGCCAGGCAATGTCTGATCACGGAACAAAAGTTAAGGTTTGGAAGTGTCCAAAAGATTTGACGGAGGCACAGCTTCTTGCAGAAGATCGTCGCTTTCTCGTTCAGTGTCCGTCCTAATCAAACATGCATCGCTAAATGGCAGAAAACGAGGCACGGTTTCAGTCTCAGAGTCAGGAATACCATTCTGGACCCACTGGTCGTACGGCAGAGGCAAAGGGGCCCTCTTACAATGTACGCTGTGGATCCAGTTTTTTTTACCGTGCACTCGCACTGCTGATCGCGTGGACAGTAGCACCAAGTAGGGTCCAATCCAGCGGGGCTGATCGTTCTTAGTCCGCTGGAAGTTTTTCACGAAAAGCCAAGAGCCAGGTTTGATAGCATGTCTTGGATCTTCGGATGCTTGTGGCAATGTATCATGAACCTGTTGATGCAAAACACGCAATTTAGCCGTCAATTCGTAAAAGTAATCAAGCAATACAGGGTGCTCTATTTCACTAAATTTGGTCGGCCGCGGCACTCCCCATATATTTGCTGGGCGACCAAAAACTACTTCATAGGGACCAAGTCCCATTCGTGAATGTACAGTCATTCTTGTTGACAGAAGTGCTAATGGCAAGGCATCGGGCCATTGTAGACCGGAGCTCGCCTGAATCTTGGCCAGTTTCAGCTTAAGGGTGCCATTATAGCATTCTACCAAACCAGCTGATTGGGGGTGATTTGCAGCATGAAATTTCTGACGGATTCCTAAACCATCACACACTCTCTTCATCACTTGACCCACAAATTCACTCCCATTGTCACTCCAGACCATTCTCGGCAAACCAAACCTAGGGAAGAATTATTTAACAAGGGCTTTAGCTGTGGACAAGGCAGTGTTATCTTTCAGAGGATATGCTTCTACCCATCTCGAAAAAGCACAAACAACCACAAGCACATATTTTAAATTGTTGCACCTTTCCATGTGGATGAAATGTAGCTGCAAAACCTCAAACGGATACGTCGGAGGCGCAAAATGACCAGCTGGAGTTGGAGTTCCTTTACCAGGATTGTACATCAGACAAACCATACAATTCTTAACCAGGTTCTCTGCACACTTAGGAATTCCAGCATTTTGCCATACTGGAGCCAACAACTTACAAATCCCTTTCACACTGATATGAGCCATTGTAACCACTGGAAGCACATACGCATCGGGTAACAACCATCGCTGATGCTCTGACAACTCAACCCAACAACCATTCGGATCCAATTTACCCTTGCTTTCTCTCCATTCATTCAACTCTTTCTCTGTAGCTTCAGCTTGAATGAACTTCACACTCTCTATCGTATCTTCACACATACTTCTATCCGGAACCCATCTCACTGGACCCGCAACATACATTCGACTCATCACATCTCTCGCTGTTTCTTTCGCAACTTCATCTGCAAACGCATTACCACGACCAACATCATCAGTAACTTTCTTATGCGCACTGCATTTTCACAATCGCAACTTGCAACAGCAAAGTAAGTGATTCAAGAAGTTCATTCACCAACTGACCATGCTGAATCTTAGTTCCATGTGAAGTCAGGAACCCACGCTCTTTCAACAAACGAGCAAAACTATGAGCCACCCCAAACGCATACTGGCTTTCAGTGTACACAGTCACTCGTTTCCCTTTCGACAACACATACGCTCTTGTCAATGCAATCAATTCTGCTGCTAGCGCTGAATTATATGGGATACGTGCAGCTTCAACAATCGTATGCAAAGTCGTAACAGCATATGCCGCAGTCGTATCACCATTCGGAAAGCTTGAAGCACGAACCATCAACCCATAAGGTACCATCACACTCTGGAAGAGGAGTGTCCCTAAGGTCTATTCTCCCTTTTGTTTCTTCCTCTGTCCTAAGAAAGCAATCATGCTGTTCAGAAACATCTGTCTCAACTGAAATCGGCAACAACGTAGCTGGATTCAACGTGTTGCATCTCTTTATATGCACATGACTCGCTAAGAGTGTCAACTCGTAACCTGACAACCGAGCACTAGTTAAGTGCTGTGTCTTGGTCCTATTCAACAAGGTATCCACTGCATGTGGAACCATCACAATCAACGTATTATTCATCACCAAACCAGCAGACTGTCCAATAGAAACAGCCGCTGCTGCTGTAGCTCTCAAACAACTCGGCAACGCTCTAGCTACCGGATCCAAAGTCGACGAAAAATACGCACATGGACGTTGCTTATCACCGAACTGCTGTGTCAAAACTGACAATGCACATCCTTCTCTCTCGTGGACATAGAGTGTAAAAGGCTTGCTGTAGTCGGGGGTACCCAACACAGGAGCCGAACACAACGCATCATGCAATTCTGAAAAACTCTTCTGACATTCATCAGTCCAAGGAATAGGATTCGGAGTATCCTTAACAGTAAGGGCTATCAAAGGTTTCACAAGAAGCGGAAAATTCGGAATCCACTGCCTACAATACGACGTAATACCCAGGAAAGCACGCACTTCTCCCTGTGTCGTTGGCACACTCATTTTCGCAATCGCTTGAATTCTTTTTGGGGTCAATCTTCTTCCCTCCTTCAATAAGAGGTGACCTAAGTAGGTCACTTCTTGTCGACAATACTGCAACTTCGAAAGAGACACCTTATGATGGAAATCAGACAAATGACGCAACAACGACAAAGTAGCCTCTTTACAAATCTCTTCATTGTCAGCAGCAACTAACAAATCGTCGACATACTGAATAAGGGCAGCACCATTAGGTAAAACAAACGTATCAAGCTGTGTTTTCAAAGCCTGACTATAGATCGATGGACTCTCGCAATAGCCTTGAGGAGCGCGCTTGAACCGGAAACTTCGGCCTCCCAAAGAGAAGCCAAAAATATCCCTACTCTCCTCGGCAATCGGGATGCTGAAGAAAGCATTCTTCAAGTCAATCACCGAAAACCACATGGCAGAAGCTGGAATCAAAGTCAGTAAAGCAGTGATATCTGGCACAACAGGAAATCGCGGAACTACAATCTTATTCACCTCGCGAAGATCGATCACAAACCTATACACAGGCGGTTGTGAAGAATCGGTACGTTTCAGAACAGGCAAAACCGGACTATTGCACACATTACCTCTCGTTTCTTCAATCACTCCTTTCTCAATCAGATCATAGATAATCGCTAGAAGTGCTCTTTCACCATCACTAGAGATCCGATATTGGGGAATACGTGGCAATCTAGCATTCGCTTTCAACATCACAACATACGGTGGAATCTCCAAAAGACCCACATCATTAGGATCAGTAGCCCAAAGAGAATCAGGAAGAGAAGACAATTCAGCTGGAAGTCGATCTTTAGACAAAAACATCGGAGAGATCACTCTCTTACCTAATGTAAGCTGTACTCCTGAAGGAGAGCAATATAATGTTGTATACAATCTTTTCAACAAATCCAATCCCAACAAGTTCTCACCACAACCTATCGTCAGAATAAGGGGTGATTCGAATTCACAAGGCCCAACAGAAAGAAACAACGGACTAGAAATCGGATTACTAACTGGGGCGCCAGAAAAACCTACTGAAACATTCGTCAAGCCGGACAAAGGTGCGCCAGGGAGTTTAGAGTGCATAATAGAACTCTTCGCAGCACCAGTATCCAACAGAAAAGGCTCTGACACACCTGATGCAATCACTTCAACATAAGGTCCACTCTGATCTACTGGAACTGAAACAACTCCCTCTCTTTGTCCATGGCTGTCCTAGCAATCATTACCATTCATATTCTCACTTTCGACATAGTAGTCGTCCGCGTAGTACTGAGCCGTCCTACCAGACACACCATTCTGCTGATCAAAACTATTCATAGAATTCTGTGGAGGCAAGGAACGCGCATTCTGAGGAAACACACCACGTCTAGGAGCTTGCTGAACACCTCGACCTCTCACACCAGAAGCACCATTCGTGCGCTGTAACAGAACCGGACAACTATTCTTGAAATGACCCTCTTCTTTACAATATGCACACTGATTAGGGCCTACAGGAAAATGCTGTTGAGAAGACTCGAACCTTTGCGAGTTTCTCTGATACTGCTGAGGTTGCTGATAATCGCGCTGATTATTACGAGGCGGATACGCTTGCTGCAAAAGAACCTTCGTTTTTAACTCTTCTTGTCGGCTCTATCTTTCTCATCCTTATCCCTATTCTCGTAGTACTGTGCAGTATCCAATATCTGTGCTGACGAAGAAACAGCCCAAGAACTCTCAGAATCCTTCAACTCAGTGCACAAATCTGGAAGCAAATTATGCACAAACCTATCAACAAACAATCGTTGACCACCTTCCGTACTCATGTCCTGACCACTATGGTCGATAAACGTCTCTTCAAACCTAGTGAAGAAATCAGACAAACTTTTGTCTTTCTTCTGCTTACATGCAGACAATTTGTCCCAGTTTACACGCATAGCAGGCATCAAAGTCTTCATGTAGTTAATAATTCTACCAGGGAGTTCGGCAACTAAAGGCTCAGGTTTAGCACCACCAACTTGTCGGCCATCTGCAGCACCAATATTAGCCCATGTGTCACCTACCTCTTGCGCATGATCCGAATGACGAATCTGTCCCCATAAAGGCTGTGGAACTACATTCCCAAACAACATGTCTATATCGGCTAAATTCATAATACATGAGTCTGCAGTTTGTGATAATTCCTTATAGTACCCTGCAGGATTTTTACGAGGATCAGGCAAAGTCTGCTTAAGGGCCAAAACTTCAGCTCGCTTCCATGGAACATGTACCCAAACACGCTGAAAATGTGGCAGAATAGGTGGATTAGCAGCTACATCTCCCGCTCTCCAAACTGGGGGAACCTCTCTCATCGGATATTGACGCACTTTTCTCCTAACAGAAGGATCAGGCTCAAACAACCGTTGAGAAGGAGACTCACTCCTAAACGACAACAACGTTGCAACTGCTCTTTCAACTTCGAAACCCACTATAGTTCCCTTTGCAAACTCGGACTGTACACGGAACAACTCAGGCGGAGTCTGTCCCAAATCACCATCTTCCCATTCTTCACGAAGGAAAGTACACATTTTCTCAAAAACATATCTCTTCTTCGATGCTTCCCATTGACGGAAGACATCCATAACAGACTCTAAATCATATCGTAAAGGAATAGTAACCCATTTACGTGCTAAATGATCCAATACTTCCCGCTCATCGGGACCAGGCAGTTGGCTACGCAACTGTGTATGTGCCGAAACTGGGGTCATACCCAATGACCCAAAGAGAGGAGAAAAGAGACCAGTAACAGTATCAGTCATTCTCTGTTGAACAGAAGGAGAAGTTGACAAAAGAACAGGAGGAAAAACAGGATGAGACAAAGTATAAGTAGAAGTAGTATCAGAAGGAGTAGCGGAAGTAGTAGACAATACAGGACACAAAGTCGTAGGAACTGGAGACGTAGCAGGTAGCAAAGTCGGCGGCCCTTGAGAAGGCTGTGCCAAAGGAATAGGAGCCAACTGAAGAGGAGCTGGCGATTGTACAATAGCAGGAGGCAAAGCAACCGGAGGTTGGGCAACTAAAGGTTGCGGAGGTGCTGTAGCACTCTGCACATAAGGGGGTGGCGAACTCAATAAATGTGAGATCAAAGGATCTTTCTCAAGGTCCTTCGTTGCACCCTGCTGTTGAGGTGGCAAAGCTGGATAACACTTATCAATCGCCATTTTACGTTGCCTGTGCAACTGCTCACTCGCTTGTTCTTCTTCGTTATCTTTAAACTGAATAGCAGCTTGCATTATCGAAATACCTTTCTCTCTTTTATTTCTCTTCGCTAACTTAATTTCTTTCTGTTTGGCTTTTTTTCGCCAGAGGCAGAAAGAGTGAAACATCGCTGGCCGGGCTTTCTTCTTGAAGAGTTTAACTTCTAAATTATCTAAAATCTCTGTGTCATAACTACCATATTGGGGCCACTTTAGGTCACCATCCTTCCTAGTATATTTAATCCATACTTCATATACGTGATAGGGCCCACGCCATGTTTTAAATAGAGCTCATAGGTCGGAGTTCCAATCGGAGGCACTGGACACGAGTCCTCCAATCGGGAATCCCTATTACAACCACAACAAAACATCTTTCCAAGTCTGCTAAGACCAGGCATCTTCGCTCACTAGTCTAGCTTCAAACTTCAAGGGAATATCGAATTCGATAACCTCATGAATACACAAGTCCCTCTGCTTTGGAGCTTGCAAGTCCCAAATCAAAGATCCCAAGGGGATACCCAAAACAAAACTAAGGACTGGGAGACGCTCCACTCATACTTAACTGAAATATCGATGACGTCGCCAGAAGACCCGTCTATTGTCTCGCTCTACAAATCATCAAACGGCTCCAAGACAGGGCGACAGTCAGGGCAGCAGTCCTTCGTAGCCGTCGGAAAGCGGGTAACCTCGCAGCAAAGACTTTCGGACCACAACCACATACAGGGGTCGATGAAGTGGCAGGCCTTCCTCCAGAACTATGACACGAAGCTCCTCACGATCTTCAGGCTTGGACCGGTACCACTGAAGTCTCCCCACGTTGGGCGCCAACTGAAGAACCGGGTTTTAGAACCCAGTGGCGCCATGGGCACGCCCAAAGTATTCGAGTTCTCCTGTCTTGGCAAACAGAGACACAGGATACTTCTTGGTGACGTCAAAGTCCAAGTTTATTGGCTGCAACCAGGAACAGAGGTCTACGAAGCACAACACGGGTGGTTCGTCAGAGACTGTACAATTTAGTAGAGCGAGACATCGTCTTTTATGCCAAAAATCACATTCCTGGCTAGCATCAATTACTTACGAACTGTCCAATCACACAGTGACATTTCAAAAGATATTGCATAACGACAAGCCCACTTTCAGTTGTCCAGCCCACCACAAATGACAAGGTAAAATCCAACATTCTTGCTCGGACAGACCGGACAAACCCATAATAAAAGGACCTCAACCCAAACCATAAATAGGCCATAAAGGAAGGAACAGAAACAGATGAGAAGAAAGATAGAAGGGTGTGTGCGTGTACCATAAACTCAGTAACGTCCTGCTCTTTGATCTCTATCTGACCAGCTGCCTAACAAGGAACTGGCTCAACAAGGTCAGCTTCGGTCAATGGAGTCAGCTCGTTCAGGTCACACAGAAGTCAGCTAAAGGTGTACGTGCCCCAAAGACTCTTTCGGCCGCAGTCATCGGCCTATGTGAGGGCAACCACAAAATGGCTGCCATACACAAAATGGAACCCGAAGGTTCGAACAAAATCCCTGAATACACAGTGTATCCATCAATCGAACATGACGAAAACACTCGTACATGCCGCACTCGTCATTTGCGGTCCGCTGATACCAAAATCGTCTTGATACGACGACCTTTATTGAACGGGTTCAGAATCACAGAACTTCAGGACCACGCCCAGAGTTACATGCCTTTTATTCACACCCCTATGCTGGCCTGGCATACGCCAGGCCAGCCCACTCCGCTCATGCTTACAGGGTGGACGTAATAAGCTACATTTCCACGAGCTTCCCCACTGGCTGGGGTGACATGGTTGCGTCCACTGTCTACTACACTCCAAACTCTAGTGGTGTCTGTCGACATGGATATGTGTGTGGTCTGCATATGGCAGTCTGGTCATCACATCCACGCCACACTTGGCATTGTGTACATTCTCATTCATCGGTCACTTGCCTCCTTAGCATATGCCTGGTCCCCACCTCTTCCCACAATCTGCTATCGTGTGGCTGAGGTGCCATGCTGTTGATGGCTTATGTGCATGGGTGGTCCAGGTTCCCACAGTAAGTTGTGCTGTTGTGTCTGGTTGGTGGGCATGTTGTAGGTGAGTTTGTAACGTGTGCATTCCCAGTGTTGTGAGTTGCATGATTGTGGAGTTGAGGTGTGTGGTATGTTCATTTGGTCCTGGAGAAGGAGATAAGGGTAGACGCGAAGATTTTTCAATACCGGGTGTCTGCGAGTCAAAATAATATTAACATAAAAGACGACATACTCCTTAAGTGTTCCGTAAAGAATTTGAAGTCTAATCTGGTTTGAAGAAGTAGTTTATTTTGAAACCGGAACATGTGTGTGTCCGGAGAACCGTTACTATCGACAGCGGCACTTTATTATGTATTAGAAATAGTTTATCTTGACACTGGAACGTGTGTCTGTCCGCAAAACCACTGATTCTGATGGTGATTCTGATGGCGTTTTTTAACAATTAATGGGAATTTGAAACCTTTGAGGGAAACTACCCGAGAAGTTTGGAAGTCGGGAGGTCTTGCCCCTGTATGTGCATCATATGCCCAGATTAAGATATTTAAAGTGCTGTGATGCTATTATTGTCATTTTTAAAAACCTGAAGAATGTGGTTGGACCTGTGAGACCACCGAAACGTGTCGCTTCTTGGTCACTTTTAAATATAACCTGCCCCTTTCAGGGACAGTCTGATTTGTGAGATTTAGTCCTACAAAGTATTTTAATTTGATTGTGAACATTGATTTTTTACACTTTCTTGCACTTTTGTTTTTAAATTGAAAGTTATTAACTTGTTGTGTTTGATATATTTTTTAATTGAGTTATAATGAATTTGCAATGTGTAGGTGAATAAATAAACATTTTTTACATTTGATTAATTGGCTAATACATGAAGCTCCTGTTGGATGAATAAACAGTGATACACAAAATGGAACCCGAAGGTTCGAACGAAATCCCTGAATACACAGTGTATCCATCAATCGAACATGACGAAAACACTCGTACATGCCGCACTCGTCATTTGCGGTCCGCTGATACCAAAATCGTCTTGATACGACGACCTTTATTGAACGGGTTCAGAATCACAGAACTTCAGGACCACGCCCAGAGTTACATGCCTTTTATTCACACCCCTATGCTGGCCTGGCATACGCCAGGCCAGCCCACTCCGCTCATGCTTACAGGGTGGACGTAATAAGCTACATTTCCACGAGCTTCCCCACTGGCTGGGGTGACATGGTTGCGTCCACTGTCCACTACACTCCAAACTCTAGTGGTGTCTGTCGACATGGATATGTGTGTGGTCTGCATATGGCAGTCTGGTCATCACATCCACGCCACACTTGGCATTGTGTACATTCTCATTCATCGGTCACTTGCCTCCTTAGCATATGCCTGGTCCCCACCTCTTCCCACAATCTGCTATCGTGTGGCTGAGGTGCCATGCCGTTGATGGCTTATGTGCATGGGTGGCCCAGGTTCCCACAGTAAGTTGTGCTGTTGTGTCTGGTTGGTGGGCATGTTGTAGGTGAGTTTGTAACGTGTGCATTCCCAGAGTTGTGAGTTGCATGATTGTGGAGTTGAGGTGTGTGGTATGTTCATTTGGTCCTGGAGAAGGAGATAAGGGTAGATGCGAAGATTTTTCAATACCGGGTGTCTGCGAGTCAAAATAATAATAACATAAAAGACGACATACTCCTTAAGTGTTCCGTAAAGAATTTGAAGTCTAATCTGGTTTGAAGAAGTAGTTTATTTTGAAACCGGAACATGTGTGTGTCCGGAGAACCGTTGCTATCGACGGCGGCACTTTATTATGTATTAGAAATAGTTTATCTTGACACTGGAACGTGTGTCTGTCCGCAAAACCACTGATTCTGATGGTGATTCTGATGGCGTTTTTTAACAATGAATGGGAATTTGAAACCTTTGAGGGAAACTACCCGAGAAGTTTGGAAGTCGGGAGGTCTTGCCCCCGTATGTGCATCATATGCCCAGATTAAGATATTCAAAGTGCTCTGATGCTATTATTGTCATTTTTAAAAACCTGAAGAATGTGGTTGGACCTGTGAGACCACCGAAACGTGTCGCTTCTTGGTCACTTTTAAATATAACCTGCCCCTTTCAGGGACAGTCTGATTTGTGAGATTTAGTCCTACAAAGTATTTTAATTTGATTGTGAACATTGATTTTTTACACTTTCACGCAATTTTGTTTTTAAATTGAAAGTTATTAACTTGTTGTGTTTGATATATTTTTTAATTGAGTTATAATGAATTTGCAATGTGTAGGTGAATAAATAAACATTTTTTACATTTGATTAATTGGCTAATACATGAAGCTCCTGTTGGATGAATAAACAGTGATAAGTTGATATATGGGGTTTGCGAGTTGAGTAACAAGCAAAGAGTGCTGTGTGCAACGTAGAATTCCCAAAGGGATCTATTTTTGGAGACTGTATGTTCATTTGGTTCTTGCCAACGAGCAGTACATTTCCATGGGTGCCTTCCTGGTAGTGCTGGTTGATGATGGACTGTCGGAAGATGTAGGAATCATGCACACTGCCTGGGTGGTTGGTGCCGACATTGGTGGAGATTCCCTGGTGGTCCACTATTGCCTGCACATTGATGGAATATGTGTGCTCTCTGTTGGGGTATTGTGTGCAGTGTTGCCAGGGGGCACAGGTAAGACATGTGTGCAGTCAATTGCCCCCTCAGACGTGCGGGATGCCAGATGCAGAGTAGACACCTTGCCTGGTCTCCAGCTGTTCCTGCGCAATGTGGGGGAAGTATAGATAGTGGGGTACCAAGCTGATGATGTCATCCACAACCTTTGTGAATAGCTTGGATTGGGCTGGCTGTGAGACTCCTCCGAAACAGGCTGTTTTTAGTTGGAGGGTACCAGAGTCCAAAACGTGCATTACAGCCAGCAGCTTTGTCTGAGGTGGGATGTTGGTTGTTCACTGTGTTGGTACCATCAGCCTGTGTGCAACGGTGATCAGGATGTGGAGGATGGTTGTCCCTTAGAGCCTGTAGTAGGTAATGACATTTTCTGGTGTTGGGTGTGTGAGGTTAATGCGTTTTCTGAAGGTCGCTGTCTTTGTCTGCGCTGCCTCAGTGTTGGTCCGGGGGGCGGTGGGGGTCCTGGGGATGGGGGGGTCCTGGGGGTGGTGGCGGTGGGTGTTGTGGCCCTCTTGGGTGTCCGGCCTGCATGATCAGTGGCTCCATGGCATCCATTGCCCCTCAGATGTGGCTCCGGGCTAGGCTCCCTTTTCTGATGCAGGCTGTCGTCCAACTTTGCACCAGGTCAGAGCAGGTGTTATTTCCAGCTGCTAACGTGCCTCATCGCCTGTTTTGTGTTCTTATTGCCGATATGGCTGGTCGTTGAGAATGTTGCGGAGTGGTGTTGTTGTGGCATTTTTGCAATGGAACGCCTACTCTGCATCTCATTAACGATAGTTGCGGGGGTCATCTGTGATGATGTTTTTTTGTGGCTGCTATTGCAGGTAAACTGGTGATATGGGCTGTTAGCACCAGCTTGTGAATGGGGAGATAACTTTATCGCAATTTGGCTGCGATAAAGTGCTGTTAACTCGCCGATAAATCCTTGAGAATATGCCCATCAGTTGGGTAAAAATGCACGATAATTACTGGATATGATGATTTTGGTGCCTAACGTACCAAAATCCGCATGGTAGTTCCGGTTATCCGGCACAAACTCTTAATTGCGACTTATGTTTCAGACATATAAATTCAGACCTATCAGAGTCAGATTTTACCGGATCCAATATATCGACCTAAATACCGTTCCACTCATACTGAGGGAGATAATGTCAGTGGTGGCTGGCATCAATGGGAAGGGAGGGTGGTGCGCGCAAGCAAACAAATACAATTAAAAAATATAAAAATAAACGGGTGCATACACAGAAATAAAATTACAAAATATAAAAATAAATGGGGGCTTGCATGCAAATAAACTTAAAATATAATAAAGGTAAACTTACCTTAGGAAAGGACCTCCTGCTTCCGACCTCTAGCAAATCCAGCGCAGCCACAAGGACACTCCCTAAACTAATCCTGGCGCTGCTCTCATGCTGTCAGAATAGCACCCTGATTGGAGGGAGCGGCCTCACTTGACGCTCCTAAGGACACTGGAGCCCTGCACTTACTCTAACCCAGCTGTGGGTTAGAGGCTTCAAAGTGTGCATTAAAAACACACTAGGGATCCGAGGGAGAAATCCCAAAACGTATCACTCCCTAACAATGCATCAGGCTCACAAAAGATATAATCTCCAAAATGCTAGGGGGTATGGTTAAGGAATAGTATTCCTTTATAAGGACGAGAACCCTCACTCACCCGAAGGTGACATGCTTCATCATAGGGCTCCCTCCTCACACTGGGGCCGCAAGGTCCCAGGTGTGGGCTACAACTCTCCAAAAGGTGGAGAGGAGCTGAGGTTTTTTTAATGGGGGAGCCTAAGAGATGTATGAGTGGGGGCAGAGTGCAAAAAGGGATTAATGATAAGTTAAAACTACCTCATGGAACCCAATAATTTTATTCAATGGAATCCCTGGATAGGGTTAAAAGATAAGAGGACTGAGGGTTCAAAGCAACTATACCCCCTTAGTGGTCAACATGTTTCTGCCTTCAATAGACTCCAGCTGAAGTTCTTGGGCATTCTTCAGGACCAGTTAACAAAACAAGTCACACTGCGTTGAAACATAAAATATTCAATATTCAGAAGGATATACTGGCCATAAATAGTGTAGAGCCACGAAGGTGATGGGTGATTAATATACCATCTCCATCTGAAAGGGAGAAAAAAGGCACAAAAAAACGAAGGTCGCCTAATATAACTGTGGTGCACATAGAGTTCTTAAGCCACAGAATCAAAGTGTGCATGTCTGGCTGGTCATCGCAAGATGGCTGACCAAAGGAACATGCTCACTTTAAAAAGTGCAGAAACAGCCTACCCTCCTCCCTGCTGCTGCCATTCAGCAGTGGCCCAGCTCCCATCCTGATGTTCGGTTCAGGGCGGGAGGATGAAAAATAAAATGATAATGAATACCATTTTATTTTTCATCTCAAGCTTTGGGGGAATTTTTAAGAGGGGCGACGCTCCTGGATAAAGTTCATTTAAAGCCCTTACCAGCAGAGGCCATTAATTCCTTCTGGAAATAGAGCATAAACACAGACATTCACTATGTTGTAACTTGTAAAAATGCCAATAATGACGCATATTAACTATTATTTCAAGCAACACAGCAAGAGAGAGAGCAGAAATGCTCCATATTTCCAAAGATGTGGAGCAATTTGGTCTCTCCTAACACTGGTGCACTGTGTGCTGCCTAGTGCCAATGCAGGCACACTTGCACCATAGAGGTCGGAGACCAAGGGAAGGCCTGGGACCTCCTGAAATCTTTCTTAGCCAACAGAACACAAACTGTGGACCTTGGCAGAGATAGCTCTAAGCCCTTCTCTCTCCCCTGTGGAGTTCTACAGGGGTCTTCGCTCAGCCGACCTTGTTTAATGTATATGTCGCTCCGCTGGCAGGGGGTGATTAAATCATTTAGCTTCAGCTAACCTCCTACGCCGACGACACACAAATTGATTTGTCAATCAAAAAAGGGTCAGAGGCTGAGACCAGTTTAAAATGTCATAACTGTATGCAGGCAATTTCTATCTGGATGACACTAAACTACCTCAAACTGAATGCAGGAAAAACCGAGGTCATCCTATTTGGGAATACTGCCAAAACCTTGTTTTTTCTTGAGGTCAATGGCACGCAAAGCAACAGTCACAAACCAAGTATACAAGTCTTTGTAAACATGAGTTTGCATCAAAACACATTGGGGCATATGTAGTAACCCTGGGCGTAGTACGCGTAGTCGCGCTACGCGAAGCTACGCGAAGACGTTCCCACACTACGCGAGCTTCGCGAGCGTGCGTAGTAGCTTGCTGGTCCCATTCGCGAGCCGTTTTTCTTGCTCGGGAGCGCGTTGTGCGTGTTCGGGGCGCTGTCTGCGTGTTCAGGGGATTGTAGCGTGCGACCTTACCCATGTGGTGGGCTATGGGTGCGGCCATCTTGTTTATTCAATTGTCCCGCCCGCCCGCGTCCCCTATTTCCCTTCCGGGTCGCGTATAACGTGTTTTTTTCCTTTTGTTCTAACTTTTCTTTTCCACCTCCACCCCAGAACCATGGCAAAGGGGAGCAGCAGAACCGGCTCGAAGGGCAAGGCGCCTGCGCCCAAGAGCCGGCTGCCTTGCGGCAGAATGCGACCTGCAGGGGTGCAGGCCCGGAATGTTTTTGGGGAGGTGGAGGTGGCTGCCCTGGTTTTTTTCATCCAGTGCCACCTCCCCTTGACCTTGGCAGCAGGCGGCAGGCCAGGCTCCGGTTACCTCCCAGAGGAGCATCACCGCTGGTGGGCGAATGTGCGCCGGGCAGTCTACCGTCACTCGGATATCCGGCGCACCCACCAGCAGCTGGCCCACCGGTGGGCAGACATTCTGGACAGGGAGCAGGACCTGTTGGAGCTGGTAGGTGTCGAAGTCGTGGGGCTTGGTGATTAGCTAGTAATATTAATAATTTAATATATATTATAGTAGTATAAGTATTGTGTATAATTCTTGGACGAATAAGTAACACGGTTACTGGTGCGCTTAGTTACATTGCAGATCAATTCCGTCTCAATATCTTCTGTTATTGTATGACACAGGTGCTGCTCGCCACTTCTCTTACTGGTTTGTAACTTAGCACTAGCTTGGGCTGCTGATTATTGATGTTCGAGTTTTTAGAGAACTGAAGTTAGTTAATGCTATTGCAAGAGTCTAGTCCCTACATTGTCCTTTAGTGAAATAGTGGTGGATGGATAGTATTAGTTCATATTTGTTTAACGGTCTGCATGACGCCTCCTCTGTCACTGAATGCTTAGTTGGTTCTTATTTACCCCACCCCTCCATAGAACCGGTTTGAAGTTTGTTTACTGAGTGGTAGGCTTAGCAGCAATAGCATGGTCAGGTGAGTCAGTAGCAGTTCATATGACGCAAGCAACCAACAATTCCGTGTATGCACAAATTTATGCATGTGTCCTCCATCTCATCATCTATGCATGTTTGCGGGCAAAAATAAAATTGAAATGCCGACTTACTGAACAATTGGCCCGTCTGGATTCTTGAATAGGTGGTGTAGGTCAGGTGGTACTGGCTTCGTTAGTATATTCTGCAATCATAATGTTTATGGAACATTTGATTAGTGTTCTATAAGTAGACGGTCTGTGGATCCTGCAAGCCAGTAGTCATTTATACTTCAAAGTCAATTTTATTGGAATTGTTGTTCCCTAAAATGTTTGAGAGGATTTTTGAATGAGGTCTTTGTTTCAGAGCACTTAATGTTTCTCTTTCTTTATTATTTCTTACATGATCAGCACCACCCAAGAGCAAGAAGACGGGGTCCGAGTTGGCGGGACAACCACAAGAGGAGCGCTCCTCTACCGAGGATCCTGCTGCTGGCCCCACTAAGTCCTACAGTGCTTATATTATTAACAATTATATTTCCCTAACTTTTTAACGCACCTTATTTTTTCCAACCTATTAAGCCTCCTTCCTAATTCAATGTTAGCAAAACCTTCTTTGGTCTTAAATTTGTTTTCCAAATTTTGGGTAACTATCCAATGCCATCCCTGACTTTCAGTTCCTTCAAACTGCCTCTGCCCTACGACTCTCTGTGCTACTACTATTAGACTGTGTGTAGCTAAGCTTGCCCTGTTGGCCACTCTTTAGTTAAGGTATTCTTTTGAATAAAGCTGTGATAGAATAGCTGTAGCCACTGGGTCCACTCCTGTCTTTTGCGTTGTCCTCTGTAATCTCCAGTCTTTGTCGATTCCCACCAACAAAATGCACAACCAGATGTTTACCTACTAATTTTTGTTCAGTTAGTATACTACTACTACTGTTGTGGTTATTATTCTCTGCACATACACATACAGAACTATGCACAAGAAAATAGGATGTTGATGTTGGTGATAGGGATGTTGGACCTTACACTCTCGTCACAGAACTCAGTCAGAAGAACCCATAATCCAATGACCGTCTACCTACCTAAGTGTCTCGGTCATAGTCATTTGTCCCACTCCTGACCCCCACACGAAGATAGTTTGATATATATATACCCAATGATTTTATTACACAACCCAGGCCAGAACAGAAGAAGACCCTTTTGCTCGCTCACTCACTCGTTTCAGTCCACAACACCCCAGACACTCAAAATATACCACAGAGTCTATGTGCAAGTTCAAAAACTTTATTTTTTAATAACAAGCTTTGTATTGTTGTAACTTGTAAGTATTTCCACGAAAAACATCCTGCTCCACCATGCAAAATGAGGAAGATTAAATACTATACATTTTGTACATCTAGTGCACAATAGAGAAATGTGTGAATTGTGGGAGACCTCTCACCGTTGAACGTATACTGGTTACACATGCATCTTTCGAAAGCTCTGCAAATCCCTTGTTTCGTAGAAGGCAACCTTCTCTTCTCATCTTCCTATGAGAAAAATGTTGCACGTTAGACAGTGAATACAACTATGCCAGTTTTTAGCAGTCATGACAAAAAGTGCGACATTATGGATAAGCAAAAGGGACTAACAATACTGGTTTGTCAACCTCTTTAGTTGTATGCAACACTCATGTGGCCTCAATGGTGTCTTTCTTACTGTGCAACAAGCTGCGAGGTAACATGGGCAAGGCAGTAGACCCGGATCTAAAATGGTTATATGGCTCAGGCTAACTTTCCAAAGACTAGAGTAGGAGTAGAGATTAGATGACCCTAGGGACCATCTAATAAATTAAAACTAAACTCTGTCTAATATGACTGCTGTACATTAGGACGCAATTTGGACTAGTTACACAACAATTCATGTTGTACGTAACTGTTTTTTCAATCTTCCTTCCTGGTGAAAAAAGTACAACCAGTAAAATAGGGGGAGGTGTGCAGGCATCTAAAAAGGTGTACTTGCTTTTATAGGTGCACAATCACTATCAACCACCAGTGCCAACGAGGCCAGCGGCGATTGCCATCCAGGAGGGGACAGAGGCTGTGGCACCTGCAGGAGCATCAGTGGGGGAGGAAACTTTAGTGGTGGGTGGTGGTAAGTTATATTCATTACTTATTTGCATTACTAGGTGGGAGGGGGACATTTTTTTCCTCACTGTGCTATGAGACTTATTAAGAAAGTATGAATTTGAAGTTGTACTAGACAATATATAATGGTTGAAGAAGACACCCTTTGTAGCATTACCAGTGTGAGTTGAGTAAACAAGGCCTCTTCCATCAGACTCCAACTCAGCTGTGAAAGTTATGGAGAAGACTAAAAGTCAGATCAGATGACCTTGAGGGATGTGTTGAACAAAAAGGGAAAGAAGTGAACTAGGGTGGAAGGAGGAAGGACTAAAGAGATGTAATAATAAGACTAACTACCATAGAAGGATACTTTGGAAGGTTCATTCACGTGGCTGATATGAATTCGATGCATGGGTTGTTGAAGGATGGGTAGAACTGGAAGGTCAAAGAAAATGCAGGCCTGGTTGGGTAAAACAATATGGGTGCATGGATAAAGTGGATAGCAAGAATCCTGAGCGGAGTTTGTGTCAATGAAACCCAAGGCAAGGAAGGAGTTGACGCATTGGTGGTTGCTGGTGAAAGTGAAACCAGCTAAGCCGATAATAAAGAATGATAGACATTTACTTTTAATGGGTGGATGCCCCCTAAATGTATTGTATTCATCATAGGTGAAGACTGTCACTGGAAGCAGAGTCTTACTTTGAAAAAATAAAAGGAGATACAAAAAAGACTTTTGTTCTTATGTGTACTCAAGGCCACCCAGTACTAGGGCAAGTATAATGCCGGAAACAACTTCAACAAATGCTACAGGCAGGGGAAGCAGGAGGATAGATCAGATGGATACTAAAAGTTGACACCAATTGTATGTACTGTACTTGGTAGTGCTACTATGCCACAATGTACTGTTGAATTAATTTTGAAGAGTTTCAGTTACAATCCTGTTTCTATTTTTATAGATACTCATACTCCTTCCCCAAAACCATCACGGAAGGAGTTGGCTGCCAGGGCCTGGCAAAGGAAACTGCAGGCCATTGTGGAGGAGTACCGCAAGCTGGTGGCTGAGGCTGAGGAGGAGGAGGAAGAGGCGGCGGCAGCAGCTGCTGCCTCTTCCAATGGGTCTGGCCCCAGCAAGGCCCCACCTGCAGGAGTACGGCGCCACGGCCAGGCAGCCGCTCACCGTCGGCAATTAACATCTGCCACCCCCACACAGCATGGATGCAAATGCAAATGTAGGTGCCGTGCATTTCGGCAACAACTTCTCCTCCGGGTGGCCAAGCTGGAGGACCAATTAGAGGAGCGCGTCAAGATTATAGTGGACAAACACCTCAAAGCCCGCCAATTGTAATGGACCCTGTTGATTTGCCCCTTTTTTAATACTTTTGTTGGTGGGTGGGAATTGGGTGTTGGGGTTATTTTTGTGGGACATTCTTTGGACTTGTACATTGGTTGGGGTTAGGGTGGGGATAGGAGTGGGATAGGAGGACTATGAGGATATTTTTTGTACATGAATACATGTTATTTATTTTCAACTTACACATATGATATGATGTTGTTTTGTGGTGGGGTTACTGTTGTACGTCACAAGGTTTACTCTAGATGCAGGGCAGCGGCCAGTGTTTGATTGAAATACTTTATTAATTGACCACATGTGAAACATGCAAACAGATAGATGCTGTATCCCTCACTCAGTTATATTTGTCCTATTAGTACTACAAGCCTGTCCTCCATTATACCTCCCAGCAAACTTCTCTTCTTACCTGTGATTGATATGATTACGTTTGGCACCTCAAGGGCTGCATGGTTTCCTAAGACAACGGAGAATATGCCGTGGTTGTGTGATAGTAGTAGTAGACTAGACACTGGCACTAGCATTGGCAAACAAAAACAAAGAGACAGTCATTTGCCTGAGAGAGAATGTGAGAGAAGTAGAAAATTACAGTACATAATACGGACAAAAAAATACAAACAATATTGCAACTGCTAAACGAACTCAAAGAAATTAATGGTGTCGGGGACTGTGCCAAGTAGAAGAAGATAACTGTAGTTGCGTTGGAGTCATTAAAACACAATACAAATTTTCACAGTTTCAGACAAAAGGCATATAGATCAACCTAGCATTTTCCAAAACAAGTGATTAATTTAAATCAATGCACCAATGTCAGTCAATCATACCACTATTCTATTCCACCACTGCACACACATGTAGCCTAGGTCTGCTGTGGTTCTTGTTGATTGGTTATGTGTTTACCTTGCATTCCACTTCCTGAACATATTCCATCAATCATCTCTGATCAAACTGACTGACAGCGTGCAAAGATGTTATGGTGGTCATCATCATCATCATCATCCGGTGTGGCACGTGTACGTGTTCTCCAACAGACCACCAACAGCAACTCAGTCTGTAGTGAGTGACTACGATTAAGTCCAGCTTGCACCTGCAGTAGTAGGAGTACAATTGGATACATATTATTAAACAACATAGAAACATTGACCATCACTTGAGACACAAGTACTTTGTTATTATATTAAACTACTAGTATATTTCTACTTCATGCACATTTGCTCTGAGTCAACAAGCAGCCAATGCAATGTACGGCATCATTCATTTCATATACCTGTCTTTCTCTTCTTTGTGGCTGTCAGATCACAGATGCAGCAGAGTCTTCTGAAAGTGATGACGAGTTTACTTTAATTTTGGAGCCCTGCTCAAGTTCTGACATTGAAGAGTTGTGTATGCCTGCAGACAGAGGTGTAGCCTTAAGACAGTGATGCATTTCAGATTGGAAACAAAACAGAAGATGGCTATAGTCACGTACGTTTCACTTGTTATGGAGGGACTGTTAGAGGCTACATTATTGCACTATTGTCCATCTCCATCCAAAGTATGGCAAGATGGAAATGTATTTAGGGTGAGTCATGAAGATGGAGCAGGACGCTGATGAGTGGAGTGCACAGTAAATGCTCAGATGTGCAACTCCAATAGGTAATTAAAAGAGAAAGGAAGCTGGTGTTGGTTTTGAAGTTTGAGTCAGAAAGACAGATACACACAAATAAGGAAAGGAAGAAATAAAGGAAGGGAGAATGTAACAATTTCAAAGCCTAGTTGTCAGGGAAGAGGAGCTCATCCTCAAACCCTGGTGGTTCTTCTGACAGAAGTAGGTCCTGTAACCCACTACTTATTTCTTCCGACTCGCTCTCCTCTTCCAGCTCTGATTCACGTACTTTGTAGTCTGGTGGTATCAAGTGCTGATTCATTTTTATCATGGTTAACCTCTCCACGCTTTTGGGCGAGAGACTGCTCCTTCTCACAGTCACAATGGCACCAGCAGCACTCAACACACACTCAGAAGAGACACTTGCAACAGGGCAAGCTAGATACTTTATCGCCAGCCTGCTGAGCACTGGCCATTGACTTCTTGTCCTATACCAATACACCAATGGGTTTTGTTCCATGAACACCTCTGTTGTGTCATCCAGATAGGCCTGGACCATCCACTCAATGTTCATTGGTGCTCGGGTTTGCTCGTCCTCTTTTTGCTTTGTGACAGCAACGGACTTACCCATCCCTTTCTGTAGAAACCAAGCAGCTATTTTTTTGCTTGTGTCTGATGAATCAGATCCTGTTGGTGCGGTTGTTGTTATTATTTGTTTTGGTGACTGCTGGGAAGCAAACGCACTGCTTGCATGCTGTGAAGAAGAACTTGACTCTGTAGGATGCTCAGTAGTACTTGCACTGTCCTGGGCTGGCACTGGCAGGCCTCTAATTGAGAGCCGTACATTTTCTAAATCAGTGGCTTCCTCAGCTATTACAGTTTTGTACTTGGAAACATCCCCTTCTGAAAAAGGAATTACTGCATTACTGTTCACAAATAATCCAAAATTGTGGCAGTAATGTAATGTTGATGTGACACAATCTTATTTTGAATCCTTGTATTCTCAGATAAGCGGCCGGCTAAGGACTTCACCAGATTACATGCTTCAAGTTTTCCTTCAACACCTTCAAATGTTTCAGACACCTCCTTCAGCTCTTGCTCTAGCATGTACAACAATGGGATAGCTTGGCTCATAGTACAGTCCTCCCTGCTGACTGCACGTGTGAAGACCTCAAAAGGAAGTAGCATCTCTGTCAGGCATTTAATGAGGTCCCATTGCCACATCTCAACTGTCATGGCTTTAATAACAGTTGGATCCCCTGATCTTCTTGACATTGTCATGACATAAGTATTACGTGGTATGTAATGCTCAAACAGCCGATCAAGCATGTAATAAGTAGAGTTCCAACGTGTTGGTACCTCCTGGATGAGTGCTTTGACTGGCATTTTATACTCACGTTGAATGACCCGTAGCTGCTTCCGGGCTTTAAAAGAATGATTGAAATGTGTGCAGATTCTTCTGCAAATGGTCAGTAAGTTGCTGACTTTGCTTTCATTTTTCAGAAAGTCTTGCACCACAATGTTAATGCAGTGTGCCAAACACGGGACCCTGAAATAGCGACCATATTCCATGGCCTTAACTACATTACTGCCATTGTCGGTGGCGACAAAACCAATATTGAGTCCTCTTGGTCGCAGCCATTCAAAGACCTTGCTGTTGAACTCATCCAAAATGTTTGCAGCAGTATGCAATTTCTCCATAGCAAACATGGCTACAGTAGCATGTCTGCGAGTATCATTAAAAATCTCAGTAGTGTCAATGCCTGTAGATATCTTGTCTCTAACACCTGAAAAAGAGATCCAGTGTGCATTGATGCACATGTAATCAGTGGCTTGGCAACTGGTCCATATGTCTGTTGTCAGGTGGATACTATGCACAGCTCTCTGCTGCAAGGCTTTTCCAAGCAATTCCAGCACGTTGTGGTGTAGTGCTGGAACAGCAACTCTGGCAAAATAGTAGCGGCTGGGAACATTCCATTTTGGGCAGAGGGTTGTCACAAATTCCAGGAAACCCATCCCTTCAACAAAAGAAAAAGGGAGAAGGTCCAGAGCTAACATTTTAGCAAGCTTAGCATTGTACAAACGTGCTATTGGGTGGTTGCGCTCGTACTTTCCCTCCTGCCTAAACATGCTAACAATGGCACGCTGCTTGGTATTTCTTTCAGTTATGCCCAATGCTGTCATTCGCGTCGCAGACTTCGTACCCGTACTCCTTGGTGTCTCCGGGTTACTACTCTTACTGTGGTGCCACAGAAATGTTGCTGATGCGGAGGATGTGGGATCTACCACTGCAGTGCTGGGGAGTGGGACAGGGGTACTTAGTGTACCACTACCAGATAGAATGTCTCCCTCTTCTTCCTGCTCGACCCGTGGACCTTCTACTGCTTCCCCACCAACATTAATGGTTTCTGCTTTTATGATACGTAGGTGGTCCTCCCACTTGATTGCGTGGTGTTTCATATGGGTCATTTGGCCTCCGGTACCATAGTTTGTACCAAGCTTACCACGACTAACAGAGGAATGACAAATGGAGCATATAGCAATGTTCTCCTCATTTGCGCTAACTGTAAAGAAGTCCCACACTGGGGAGCTTAACTTTTGTCTCCTGTTAGAGGTGCCACTTCCAATGCCGGATGAACTGGAGGTTGTGTGGTGAATTTCACTATGTGACTGCACAGTAGTACTACTACCTACTTCTGCTGAGGTGGAACTTGTGCTGGATGTAGAACGCTGCCGGCTGTGTGCAAATGTAAAAATGGAAGCTGGAGGTAGTTTTGGTGTGGCCTGTGTTGGTGGTATGCGTGCTACATCCCTAGTCGCAGCCATTCTTGATAGGGCTAAAATGTTGGTCTCCATGTCCTCAGGGCCAGGAGTAATGCTTGTGATGACGGGTCTGACTCATCATCACATCATTATCCGGCTGCTCAACATCGCACTCCATAAGTGGTAGGCTTCCTGGAACCTTCCTTTTCCCTAGCCTGGTCTTCTTGGGATGTCTTTCCCTCTCATGCTCAGATTGTTGTGGCTCCCAATTGAGGTCAAGATCATCAGAAGGGATGCTTGGCGAAGAACTCGATGGACTAACCCTCCTTTTCCTTGGTGGGGATTTGGAAAACAATAGATCTCCTGCATGAGGTGCTGCCTCTTCTTGCTCTGCATCAGGCTCAATTTCCTCAACTGCCCCGACTTCGGGAGGAACAACAACTACTATTGCCGGTGGTGGTTCTTGAACAACAACTATTGCAGGCGGTGGTTGTGGTTGTTGTTTTCGTTGAACATCTACTATTGCGGGCGGTGGTTGTGGAACAACTACTATTGCAGGCGATGGTTGTGGTTGTTCTTTTCGTTGAGCATCTACTATTGCGGGCGGTGGTTGTTGAACATCTACTATTGCGGGCGCTGGTTGTTGTTCACCACTTTTCTGCTGTGTTCCCTCTTGCGTGGAATGCGTACTACTTTGAGATAGCGATAAGTTCAGGTCAGGCTCAGTATCACTGCTTTCCACCATTAGGCTGGCTACCTCTTCCCCACTCATCTGCTTCGGCCAGGGTTGGTGGCTTGGGCCCACTGATGCGGAGGTGCTGGCCCCAGCTTGGACCCCGGTCACTGCTGCTGCAGGCATACTTGTTTTTTTCCCCAAAAAGGTTTTCGGGTCAACACCAGACTTAAGTGTCACTTCCTTCTTCTGTTCTTTTTTCTTCTCAGCAACTTTCTTGGTCTTGGAGGACCTGGTACCTGCTTTCTTTGGGCCCATCTTCTTCAGCAGCACTCAGTTGCACAAGTTGCTGAGAATGATGTCTAGTCACACCACACGTGACGTAGTACAGAAGGACATCTGTCTGGCAGTAGAACAGGCGATGAATGATGACAGACACCTCCTCTTCAGTCTTTTGTGCATCTACAAGCAAAGAAGGCAGAACAACATCAGTCGAATATGGATTTTTTTAGCTTTAATTTTAAGTACTACTAGAAGTATTAGTACAACCAGTAAGAGTAAAAATAGCAAAGAACTAAAATGCAAATGTAGTGGAAGTGGAACTTGTTTATCCTTAATTTGTGCATCATTTCGGATGGATGCAGCATCAGTGACCTGCAGCAGATAGCAATGGGGATGTGAACAGTAGTAAGCCAACAGGAACAATGGCAAGACACAGGCCAATTTGTCAAAAACAAAACAGCACACTACTACTACCACCACAGCTCTACATGGGCACTCTCATCACAGGTACATGGGTAAAGGCCAGAAAACAATAAACTCAAGCAGGCCTATATCCCTCCCTATATGGCCAGAAAAAGGAGGATGCCTGCATCACAGCTTAATGCAAAAAAGAAAATCATCATGGCTACAAGGTTTGAAAGTTACACAACAACACAAACAACAAAGGCATTTGGAGTTTTCACCCAAACAGTTAACTACACCCCCAAAAACCACATTTGAAAATTCAATGCATTGCCACCCATGCCCTAAATGATGTTAAATTCAACAGAAAAAATGGAAACCGCTACATCAAGCATTCCCGCTGACTATCTCTGGGACTCATAGCCTACTGGCAGAAAAAATCACACAAGTTTGTAGGCCTGCGGCAAAAAAACTAAACCAGGATGGAAGGTCACACAAAATGGCCGCCCCCACATGGCCTGGTCACCCCCAAAAACATGAAAAGAAAGAGAAGACAGACAATACATTCCTATGGCAAAAGGACAATGTTTGGCTTGACAAAATGGCCACCAAGCCGCCCACATGGTCAGGCCACCCTCAAACAACAAAGTACATAGAGGACAGAAACAGTAAGTGGTCCATGCTCCAAAAAGTACAAGCAAATGACAACCTGAGGAGTTTCTTTTAGCAAAATGAACAGCATCTACATTTTCGGGAACGTTTTAGGCAACTCGAGAGATATTGCTCGCGAGAATGCAAATTCGGCGTGTTCGGCAGCGCGAACTGTACAAACCGTCGTGATGGTGCGCCCGAGCACGCACATTGAGCGCGCGAAGAAGACATAAACTGTAAGGTCGCGTTGTAGGACTGTGCAAAGTTACCAAAACGACGCGAGCTGAATTCTAGGGTTACCTAGTGCGCAGAAAAAGCCATATTATTCAACAGACATCCAAAACCTGGAATTCAACACCAAAAACACATTTTGCTAATTAATCCAAAGCCATCCATGACCTACATGATGTTACACTTACAACTTATATACAGATCAACGAGAGAGAGAGGACTAGATAAGCTAGCCTGTATCCCCAGTTTATATATATAAATCAATAAAGGCTAGCTAGTTTAAGGGAAATATTAGGGAGACTCTGGTACGTCAGCAGTGACAATATGTGGAAAAAACACTGTTTTCCTTTGAAAGCCCTCACCCACCGACCTAGTCGGTGGCATGCTTCATCATCGGGCCCACCACAGTGGCACCGAATGTGCCCCGGGTGTGCTTCAACGCCAGGTGACTGCGGAGCTGGTATTTTGCTGAGTGTGCAGTGAAGGGGTGTGAAGGTGAGAAATTAAAATGCTATCCAGGAGGTCCCAGCACCCGAGGGTATTAGCAATATTTAATAAACTGGGCCTCTGTTAGCAGGTTAAAAAGGCAATAGGACGTTTTAAGGGAGAGTTACAATGACCTCCAGCGTCCAGTGTGGTCTACATGTTTCAGCCAGTGCCTTTTGTTATAAGCTGGCTTTCCTCAGGACCAAAAGAGGGTGAAAAGTGCAAATTATAATAAACTATATTAAGTGAGTGTTGTTATTTTCTCTATGTGTCGCGCACGCTAAGGCGCTGTAACTGTTAGAGGGGGATTCCCTCAAGCTTTTTCTGTTATTTCAATGTAAAAAGCCTCATGGGTCGCCTGGCAGAGAAAGAGACTGAGTAGTTCGGTCTGGTTCCTCCTGGGACCTATTCGTCCGTCCGCGGCGCCCGAAATGCCAAATACATGATGTTACACTTACAACTTAAACACCCCTATAACAGTTGAACAACTTTCATGCATCCATGATGAGGACTCTAGTAGTACCCATGGGCCTACCTACTGGCACAGTAGGCCACACGCTTGGAGGCCTATGGCAAAAACACAGAGGCTACTACTAGTACCAGGAATTAAAATGGCATCTGCGAAGCGGTCGCTCCCCTCGCTGCTCCCTGCACATTAACCTGGTATCGTTGGGATTGGATTTCCACGCTCTGCACGCATTGCTGGCACTGCTAGAAGCTGCTAGTCATCGTAGCGCCTATTGCCAGACTTGCTCGCACTGCAGATTTATAAGTCATTGTAGCGCTGTACTATTCAGACCGTGCATTGATATTTACTGTACCATTATTATTGACTGTGTCACCCGCTTTGCCTGCTTTGTTAATTGTTGCCAGACTGTGCTGACCAGTTTCTTAGCGCTTCATTTAGATCGTGCCCCAATCTCGTCCTGTTTCGCTTTTGGCTTGCTGCCATTTTGTTGTTTGTTGTTCTGCCTCCCAGCCCGGCTCTCCACCCCGCTCCCGCCTCCCAGCTGCTCCTCCCTCCCACAGAGAGTGAAGCCCTACCCGTCCGGCAATAGCGCTGTGACAGTCCTGAGCCTCTGCAAAGCGGTCGCTCCCCTCGCTGCTCCCTGCACATTAACCTGGTATTGTTGGGATCGGATTTCCACGCTCTGCACGCATTGCTCGCACTGCTAGAAGCTGCTAGTCATCATAGCGCCTATTGCCCGACTTGCTCGCACTGCAGATTTATAAGTCATTGTAGCGATGTACTATTCAGACCGTGCATTGATATTTACTGTACCATTATTATTGACTGTGTCACCCGCTTTGTTAATTGTTGCCTGACTGTGCTGACCAGTTTCTTAGAGCTTCATTTAGATCGTGCCCCAATCTCGTCCTGTTTCGCTTTTGGCTTGCTGCCATTTTGTTGTTCTGCCTCCCAGCCCGGCTCTCCACCCCGCTCCCGCCTCCCAGCTGCTCCTCCCTCGCCCCACCCCCCTCCACTATCCACTTATGACAGATGCCTTTTCGCGCAGCGTTCACGCGCAGCGAACGCGCCCCATGCGTGCCGAAGGTGCGCCAAAGGTAAGCCCGTCTACGCCCGTCCGCGCCTGGACCGCGCCCAGTGCCAGACCCCCTGCCCCCTGCAAAACCCACTCCACTCGCATAACATACGACGCCGCAACCCTCTCAGCCCTTAACCCCGGCCGACTCCCAACCTGCTACCAAGCCGCTCCAGGACACACCCATGGACCCTTCACCTGCCAATCCTGCAAGTTCTGCTGCATCAGGACCCACACCAAATCCACAAACTACAAACAGAGCTCCGACACTAACGACCTGAAGTGCATCCTGCTCAACACCCGCTCAGTCCACAGACACTCCATTGAACTCTGGAACCTACTTGACACCACATCGCCGGACATCGCCTTCCTTACAGAAACATGGATGAACGCCTCATCAGCACCCGACATCGCCATAGCCATCATGGACGTCTACAAGATCATCCGTAAAGATCGCACCAACCAAACAGGAGGAGGCATTGCCATCGTCCATAAGAACACCATCCGCATCACGACCAGTTCCGACGATAACCTCGCTTCCGCCGAACACCTTCCCTGCCAGATTCACACTGACCCCAAAACCACACTCAGAGGCACCCTCATCTACAGACCACCAGGACCCCGCACACAATTCAGCGAAGACATCACTGACTTCATCAGCCCACATGCCCTCCCCTCCGAGAACTACATTCTACTGGGAGACCTCAACTTCCACCTGGAAAAGAAAAACGACATCAACACCACCACCCTCCTAGACAACCTGGCCAATCTCGGACTCCAACAACTTGTTGACACCCCCACCCACCTTGCCGGACACACGCTCGACCCTATCATCTCCTCCAGTAAGCACATCTCCTTCGATCACACCACAGCTCTCCATTGGACGGACCACAGCTGCGTTCACTTCAACTACAATAAGACCACGACCCACAACCTATTCCTCGAAGAAACTGGAACAAAATCACCACCGACCAGCTCTTCACATCGCTTCACCAAAACCCCCTGCCAAATCATCAGACCCAAACCAAGCAGCCACCAACCTCACACAATGGATCACCCACAGCGCCGACGAACTAGCACCCCTGAAAAACCATCTAATCAAGCAAGGTAGCAAAAAAGCCCCCTGGTTCAACGATGACCTTAAGAAGTCGAAGAAGCTCTGCCGTACTCTTGAGAAAACCTGGAGAAAAAACCCAACCACTGACAACTTAGCCACCTTCAAGAATGCCCCCCGCAAACACCACCAACTGATCAGATCCACCAAGAAATCAGCATCAAGGATCGACTTGACAACAATGCCCAAAACAGCAAGGAACTATTCAACATCGTCAAAGAATTTACTAACCCCACCGCCGGCATCAACGACATCACTCCCTCCCAAGACCTCTGCGACTCTCTATCCTCATTCTTCCACAAGAAAATCGCCGAAATACATAACAGCTTTGAAAACCAGTCCGAAGACCAGCCCACTCCACCCACCCCCAAACCTAAACCGCTCTCTAACAACCTTTGCAAATGGAACCCAATCACCACCGATGACACCATCCGCCTGATGAACTCCATCCACTCAGGATCGCCAACCGACCCATGTCCCCACTACATTTTCAACAAAGCAGACTCCATCATCGCTCCCCACCTCCGCAATGTCATCAACTGTTCCTTCAACTCCGCTACCTTCCCGGAAAACTGGAAACATGCCGAACTCAGCACCCTTCTGAAGAAACCCACAGCAGACCCCACCGAACTTAAGAACTACCGCCCCATCTCGCTCCTCCCATTCCCCGCCAAAGTCATTGAGAAAGCCGTCAATAGTCAACTCGCCGCCTTCCTTGAATCCAACAAATCCCTCTTCCCAATCCGGCTTCCGAGCCAAACACAGCACCGAAACCGCCCTCATCGCAGCAACAGACGACATCCGAACACTACTGGACAACGGAGAAACTGTTGCCCTCATCCTACTTGACCTCTCTGCAGCCTTCAACACTGTCTGTCATAGCACCCTCATACAACACCTCAGCAACGTCGGAATACAAGGAAAAGCATTGTACTGGACCATCTCGTTCCTTGCCGGAAGAACCCAGAGAGTCCGCCTCCCCCCTTTTAAATCAGAGGCCACCGAAGTCATCTGCGGCGTACCACAAGGATCATCACTCAGTCCCACCCTCTTCGACGTATACATGAGTCCCCTCGCATCCATCGCGAGCCAACACAACCTCAACATCATCTCTTACGCAGACGACACCCAGCTGATCCTCTCCCTCACCAAAGACCCAAACACCGCCAAAACCAATTTACACGAAGGAATGAAAGAAGTAGCCGAGTGGATGAAGAACAACCGTCTAAAACTAAACTCGGACAAAACGGAAGTCCTCATCTTAGGATCATCCCCCTCTGCCTGGGACGACTCATGGTGGCCACCGGCCCTGGAAACCGCACCCATACCCACGGACCACGCACGTAACCTGGGCTTCATCCTAGACTCCTCCCTCTCAATGACCAGACAAGTCAACGCCGTCTCATCATCAAGCTTCAACATCCTACGCATGCTCAAAAAAATATTCCGTTGGATCCCCACCGAAACAAGAAAGACGGTCACCCACGCACTGGTCACAAGCCGACTGGATTACGGAAACACCCTCTTCGCCGAAACCACAACCAAACTACAGAAAAAACTCCAACGCATCCAAAACGCCTCAGCCAGACTCATCTTGGACATCCCTCGGCAAGCTCACATTTCCGACCACCTGAAAGACCTCCATTGGCTCCCTGTCAACAAGAGAATAACGTTCTGTCTCCTTACCCATGCACACAAAGCCCTCTACGACATACGACCCGAATGCCTCAACACGCGACTTTCCTTCTACACCCTCTCTCGCCAACTACGATCGTCCAATCAAGCCCTCACCGCAATTCCGCGCATCCACAGATCCACCATGGGGTGTAGATCCTTCTCCTACTTAGCGGCCAGAACTTGGAATTCCCTCCCCACCCACCTCCGCCTTACACAGAACCACCTCTCCTTCAGAAAGCAACTAAAAACTTGGATATTCGATAAGTAAAGCACCTCCCTCCCTCAAGCGCCTTGAGACCCTCTGGGTGAGTAGTGCGCTATACAAATTTTGGAACTTGAACTTGACATGGACAGGCCACCCCCAAAAACATGAAAAGAAAGAGAAGACAGACAATACATTCCTAAGGCAAAAGGACAATGCTTGGCTTGACAAAATGGCCACCAAGCCGCCCACATGGTCAGGCCACCCTCAAACAACAAAGTACATAGAGGACAAAAACAGTAAGTGGTCCATGCTCCAAAAAGTACAAGCAAATGACAACCTGAGGAGTTTCTTTTAGCAAAATGAACAGCATCTACATTTTCGGGAACGTTTTAGGCAACTCGAGAGATATTGCTCGCGAGAATGCAAATTTGGCGTGTTCGGCAGCGCGAACTGTACAAAATGTCGTGATCGCGCGCCCGAGCACGCACATTGAGCACGCGAAGAAGACAAAAAATGTAAGGTCGCGTTGTAGCACTGTGCAAAGTTACCAAAACTACGCGAGCTGAATTCTAGGGTTACCTAGTGCGCTGAAAAAGCCATATTATTCAACACACACCCAAAACCTGCAATTCAACACCAAAAACACATTTTGCTAATTAATCCAAAGCCATCCATGACCTACATGATGTTACACTTACAACTTAAACACCCCTATAACAGTTGAACAACTTTCATGCACCCATGATGAGGACTCTAGTAGTACCCATGGGCCTACCTACTGGCACAGTAGGCCACAAGCTTGGAGGCCTATGGCAAAAACACAGAGGCTACTACTAGTACCAGGAATTCAAATGGCCGGCACGACATGGACAGGCCACCCCCAAAAACATGAAAAGAAAGAGAATACAGACAATACATTCCTAAGGCAAAAGGACAATGCTTGGCTTGACAAAATGGCCGCCAAGCCGCCCACCTAGTCAGGCCACCCTCAAACAACAAAGTACGTAGAGGACAGAAACAGTAAGTGGTCCATGCTCCATAAAGTACAAGCAAATGACAACATGAGCAGTTTCTTTTAGCAAAATGAACAGCATCTACATTTTCGGGAACGTTTTAGGCAACCCGAGAGATATTGCTTGCGAGAATGCAAATTCGGCATGTTCGGCAGCGCGAACTGTACAAAACGTCGTGATTACGCGCCCGTGCACGCACGTTGAGCGCGCGAAGAAGACAAAAACTGTAAGAGCGCGTTGTAGCACTGTGCAAAGTTGCCAAAACTACGCGAGCTGAATTCTAGGGTTACCTAGTGCGCAGAAAAAGCCATATTATTCAACAACACACACCCAAAACCTGCAATTCAACACCAAAAACACATCCAGCCCTCCCCGACCCCTACTTAATGGCGGCCACTGAGCGGCCGCGCAGCGGGCGCGGGCTGCGGGCGCGCCGCTGGTGCACCGAAGGCGCGTCAAAGGCAAGCAAGTCTGCGCCCGTCTGAAACACGTCCGCGACCAGCACCAGGAACCCTGGACCTCCGCCCCGCCAACACTACGACCCAGCAGCACTCCACGCACTCAACCCAGGCTGCAACAACAACTGCAAGCTAGCATCACCAGCCGACACCCGTGGACCCTTCAGCTGTCACCGCTGCCGGCACACCTGCAGCACCGCCAAGAACACGGATCCAGCACAACCCGCCCACAAGTACACAACCGAACCGAAGACCCTGCAATACATCCTCCTCAACGTCCGATCCCACCACAAACATGCCACTGAAATCTGGGACCTCCTCGACAGCACCACCCCAGACGTAGCATTCTTCACCGAAACCTGGACCAACACCACCTCGGGACCGGACATCGCCATCGCCATCCCCCAAGGGTACAAGATCTCCAGGAAGGACCGCCCCACCCACCCAGGAGGAGGAATCGCCACCGTCCACAAATCCAGCCTCCGCCTGAGCACACTCCCTGACGAGTCCACAGAACTGATGGAACACCTTCACTTCAAGATACTGGCCAGCCCCACCGCCGCCCTCCGAGGAACCCTCATCTACCGACCCCTGGACCCCGCGGACCCTTCGCCAAATCCTTCACGGACATTATCTCCCCGCAGGCCATCGCATCCACCAACTACACCCTGCTGGGAGACCTCAACTTCCACCTCGACAATCAACTGGACCCCAACACCACATGCCTTCTGGACAACCTCCACAACATTGGACTCCGCCAGATCGTGACCGAGCCCACGCACTCAGCAGGACACACCCTCGACCCCCTCTTCACTACAGGAAACTCCATCACCTTCAGCCACACCACCGAACTCCCATGGACCGATCATCGTTGCGTCCACTTCACCTTCAGAACACCCACCATCCACAGACACCAGCACCTGCTTCCACAAAGAAACTGGACCAAAATCACCGATGACCAGCTCACCTCCTCACTCAACAACTCCACCCCAACCATTGCGGAAAACGATGACCCCAACACCGCAGCCCGAACCCTGCATAGATGGATCTCGGACAGCACCAACACCATAGCCCTCCTCAAGAAAAACAACAATACCCGTGCCAAGAAAGCCAGATGGTTTACCACCGAACCTCGAGAGTCCAGGCCTCAAAAAGGCCCGGAGAAACACCAAATCCACAGAAGCCCACAACAACTTCAGAGCCGCCACCAACGCCCACCATCAATTCATCAGAGAAACGAGGAAAAAAGCGTTTGAAGACAGAATCTCCATACACGCACACAACAGCAAGGAACTCTTCAGCATCATCAAGGAGTTCGCCCAACCCACCAGCGATTCTACCGACATCCCTCCCTCACAAGACCTCTGCGACAAACTCAGCATCTGTTTCCACCACAAAATCAAGAGCATTTACGACAACTTCGACGAAGACAACCAACACACTGAACCCTTACCAACCACCCCTGACACCCGGAAACCAGCAATTGATGACTGGACAGCCCTCACCACCAAAGACACACTGAAGACAATGAAGTCAATCCACTCAGGGGCCCCCACGGACCCCTGCCCCACCACATCTTCAACACCATCGCACCCATGCTCCGCCAAACCATCAACCGCTCCCTGGCGATCGCCTCGTTCCCCGACGACTGGATACACGCCGAGGTCAACCCCCTCCTAAAGAAACCCTCAGCGGACCCCACCGACCTCAAAAACTACAGACCCATCTCCCTGCTCCCGTTCCCAGCGAAAGTCATTGAGAAAGCCATCAACAGCCAACTCGCCACATTCATTGAAGAACACAACATCCTCGACTCCTCCCAATCCGGCTTCAGAAAAAAACACAGTATGGAACCACCCTCTTCGCCGCAACAGACGACATCCGCACCTTACTGGACAAAGGAGAAACAGTAGCCCTCATCCTCCTCGACCTATCAGCGGCGTTCGACACAGTCTCTCACCGCACCCTAATACGCAGACTCTACGATGCAGGAATCCAGGACAAGGCCAATGACTGGATCTGCTCCTTCCTCTCCGGCTGGACGCAGCGGGTCAGACTCCCCCCTTTCCTCTCGGACCCCACACCTACCACCTGCGGAGTCCCCCAGGGCTCCTCCCTCAGCCCGACGCTCTTCAACATCTACATGGCTCCACTTGCCCCCACCTTACGGGTGAGTAGTCGCGCTTTAACAAACTCCTGATTGATTGATTGATTTTGCTAATTAATCCCAAGCCATCCATGACCTACATGATGTTACACTTACAACTTAAACACCCCTATAACAGTTGATTAACTTTCATGCACCCATGATGAGGACTCTAGTAGTACCCTTCGGCCTACCTACTGGCACAGTAGGCCACAAGCTTGGAGGCCTATGGCAAAAACACAGAGGCTTCTACTAGTACCAGGAAGTAAAATGGCCGCCACGACATGGACAGGCCACCCCCAAAAACATGAAAAGAAAGAGAAGACAGACAATACATTCCTATGGCAAAAGGACAATGCTTGGCTTAACAAAATGGCCGCCACGCCGCCCACATGGTCAGGCCACCCTCAAACAACAAAGTACATAGAGGACAGAAACAGTAAGTGGTCCATGCTCCAAAAAGTACAAGCAAATGACAAACTGAGTAGTTTCTTTTAGCAAAATGAACAGCATCTACATTTTTGGGAACATTTTAGGCAACTCGAGAGATATTGCTCGCGAGAATGCAAATTCGGCGTGTTCGGCAGCGCGAACTGTACAAAATGTCGTGATCGCGCGCCCGAGCACGCACATTGAGCGCGCAAAGAAGACAAAAACTGTAAGGTCACGTTGTAGCACTGTGCAAAGTTATCAAAACTACGCGAGCTGAATTCTAGGATTACCTAGTGCGCAGAAAAAGCCATATTATTTAACAACACACTCCCAAAACCTGCAATTCAACACCAAAAACACATTATGCTAATTAATCCAAAGCCATCCATGACCTACATGATGTTACACTTACAAACACCCCTATAACAGTTGAACAACTTTCATGCACCCATGATGAGGACTCTAGTAGTACCCTTGGGCCTACCTACTGGCACAGTAGGCCACAAGCTTGGAGGCCTATGGCAAAAACACAGAGGCTACTACTAGTACTAGGAATTAAAATGGCCACCACGACATGGACAGGCCACCCCCAAAAACATGAAAAGAAAGAGAAGACAGACAATACATTCCTAAGGCAAAAGGACAATGCTTGGCTTGACAAAATGGCCGCCAAGCCACCCACATGGTCAGGCCACCCTCAAACAACAAAGTACATAGAGGACAGAAACAGTAAGTGGTCTATGCTCCAAAAAGTACAAGCAAATGACAATCTGAGGAGTTTCTTTTAGCAAAATGAACAGCATCTACATTTTCGGGAACGTTTTAGGCAACTCGAGAGATATTGCTCGCGAGAATGCAAATTCGGCGTGTTCGGCAGCGCGAACTGTACAAAACGCCGTGATCACGCGCCCGAGCACGCACATTGAGCGCGCGAAGAAGACAAAAACTGTAAGGTCGCGTTGTAGCACTGTGCAAAGTTACCAACACTACGCAAGCTGAATTCTAGGGTTACCTAGTGCGCAGAAAAAGCCATATTATTCAACACACACCCAAAACCTGCAATTCAACACCAAAAACACATTTTGCTAATTAATCCTAAGCCATCCATGACCTACATGATGTTACACTTACAACTTATGATTCAGAAAAGGGGGTGGTGATGAACAGAGTGTCTGAATTAAGCAGACCACTCTTACCCAGTCCAAAGATCAGGGCTTTATCCATCACCGTTTTTTAGCTCACTGCACCATCCCAGCTCAGAACTTGGCTATATGCAAATTAGTCTGACCCTGGCCCAGTGCATCATGGGAACAGGGCAGACCAAACTACCAAGCCAATTCTTATACTGGGAAGGAAACAAGCTACGGGGACCGGTTTCTGGCATTTCAGCCGTCTTCGGCCCGGCTTGCTTGAATCCTGATGGTGCAATGAGCTAGGGACTCACATCTGAGTATACCCTTCCACGCTTATGGTGGACAAAAATGATTCAGAAAAGGGGGTGGTGATGAACAGAGTGTCTGAATTAAGCAGACCACTCTTACCCAGTCCAAAGATCAGGGCTTTATCCATCACCGTTTTTTATCTCACTGCACCATCCCAGCTCAGAACTTGGCTATATGCAAATTAGTCTGACCCTGGCCCAGTGCATCATGGGAACAGGGCAAACCAAACTACCAAGCCAATTCTTATACTGGGAAGGAAACAAGCTACCGGGGACCGGTTTCTGGCATTTCAGCCGTCTTCGGCCCGGCTTGCTTGAAACCTGATGGCGCAATGAGCTAGGGACTCACATCTGAGTATACCCTTCCACGCTTATGGTGGACAAAAATGATTCAGAAAACGGGTGGTGATGAACAGAGTGTCTGAATTAAGCAGACCACTCTTACCCAGTCCAAAGATCAGGGCTTTATCCATCACCGTTTTTTAGCTCACTGCACCATCCCAGCTCAGAACTTGGCTATATGCAAATTAGTCTGACCCTGGCCCAGTGCATCATGGGAACAGGGCAGACCAAACTACCAAGCCAATTCTTATCCTGGGAAGGAAACAAGCTACCGCCTTTTCTGAATCGTTTTTGGCCACTATAGGTGTGGCAGGGTATACTCAGACATGAGTCCCTTTCTCACTGCACCATCAGGATTCAAGCAAGCCGGGCCGAAGACAGCTGAAATGCCAGAAACCGGTCCTCGGTAGCTTGTCTCCTTTCTGGTGAAGAATTGGCTTGGTAGTTTAGTCTGCCCTGTTCCCATGATGCACTGGGCCAGGGACAGACTGATTTGCATATAGCCAGGTTCTGAGGTGGGATGGTGCAGTGAGATAAATAACGGTGATGGATCAAGCCCTGATCTTTGGACTGGGTAAGAGTGGTCTGCTTAATTCAGACACTCTGTTCATCACCACCTCCTTTTCTGAATCGTTTTTGGCCACTATAGGTGTGGCAGGGTATACTCAGACATGAGTCCCTTTCTCACTGCACCATCAGGATTCAAGCAAGCCAGGCCGAAGACGGCTGAAATGCCAGAAACCGGTTCCCGGTAGCTTGTCTCCTTTCTGGTGAAGAATTGGCTTGGTAGTTTAGTCTGCCCTGTTCCCATGATGCACTGGGCCAGGGACAGACTGATTTGCATATAGCCAGGTTCTGAGCTGGGATGGTGCAGTGAGATAAATAACGGTGATGGATCAAGCCCTGATCTTTGGACTGGGTAAGAGTGGTCTGCTTAATTCAGACACTCTGTTCATCACCACCCCCTTTTCTGAATCGTTTTTGGCCACTATAGGTGTGGCAGGGTATACTCAGACATGAGTCCCTTTCTCACTGCACCATCAGGATTCAAGCAAGCCGGGCCGAAGACGGCTGAAATGCCAGAAACCGGTCCCCGGTAGCTTGTCTCCTTTCTGGTGAAGAATTGGCTTGGTAGTTTAGTCTGCCCTGTTCCCATGATGCACTGGGCCAGGGACAGACTGATTTGCATATAGCCAGGTTCTGAGCTGGGATGGTGCAGTGAGATAAATAACGGTGATGGATCAAGCCCTGATCTTTGGACTGTTTAAGAGTGGTCTGCTTAATTCAGACACTCTGTTCATCACCACCCCCTTTTCTGAATCGTTTTTGGCAACTATAGGTGTGGCAGAGTATACTCAGACATGAGTCCCTTTCTCACTGCACCATCAGGATTCAAGCAAGCCGGGCCGAAGACGGCTGAAATGCCAGAAACCGGTCCCCGGTAGCTTGTCTCCTTTCTGGTGAAGAATTGGCTTGGTAGTTTAGTCAGCCCTGTTCCCATGATGCACTGGGCCAGGGACAGACTGATTTGCATATAGCCAGGTTCTGAGCTGGGATGGTGCAGTGAGATAAATAACGGTGATGGATCAAGCCCTGATCTTTGGACTGGGTAAGAGTGGTCTGCTTAATTCAGACACTCTGTTCATCACCACCCCCTTTTCTGAATCGTTTTTGGCCACTATAGGTGTGGCAGGGTATACTCAGACATGAGTCCCTTTCTCACTGCACCATCAGGATTCAAGCAAGCCGGGCCGAAGACGGCTGAAATGCCAGAAACCGGTCCCCGGTAGCTTGTCTCCTTTCTGGTGAAGAATTGGCTTGGTAGTTTAGTCTGCCCTTTTCCCATGATGCACTGGGCCAGGGACAGACTGATTTGCATATAGCCAGGTTCTGAGCTGGGATGGTGCAGTGAGATAAATAACGGAGATGGATCAAGCCCTGATCTTTGGACTGGGTAAGAGTGGTCTGCTTAATTCAGACACTCTGTTCATCACCACCCCCTTTTCTGAATCGTTTTTGGCCACTATAGGTGTGGCAGGGTATACTCAGACATGAGTCCCTTTCTCACTGCACCATCAGGATTCAAGCAAGCCGGGCCGAAGACGGCTGAAATGCCAGAAACCGGTCCCCGGTAGCTTGTCTCCTTTCTGGTGAAGAATTGGCTTGGTAGTTTAGTCTGCCCTGTTCCCATGATGCACTGGGCCAGGGACAGACTGATTTGCATATAGCCAGGTTCTGAGCTGGGATGGTGCAGTGAGATAAATAACGGTGATGGATCAAGCCCTGATATTTGGACTGGGTAAGAGTGGTCTGCTTAATTCAGACACTCTGTTCATCACCACCCCTTTTTCTGAATCGTTTTTGGCCACGATAGGTGTGGCAGGGTATACTCAGACATGAGTCCCTTTCTCACTGCACCATCAGGATTCAAGCAAGCCGGGCCGAAGACGGCTGAAATGCCAGAAACCGGTCCCCGGTAGCTTGTCTCCTTTCTGGTGAAGAATTGGCTTGGTAGTTTAGTCTGCCCTGTTCCCATGATGCACTGGGCCAGGGACAGACTGATTTGCATATAGCCAGGTTCTGAGAAGGGATGGTGCAGTGAGATAAATAACGGTGATGGATCAAGCCCTGATCTTTGGACTGGGTAAGAGTGGTCTGCTTAATTCAGACACTCTGTTCATCACCACCCCCTTTTCTGAATCGTTTTTGGCCACTATAGGTGTGGCAGGGTATACTCAGACATGAGTCCCTTTCTCACTGCACCATCAGGATTCAAGCAAGCCGGGCCGAAGACGGCTGAAATGCCAGAAACCGGTCCCCGGTAGCTTGTCTCCTTTCTGGTGAAGAATTGGCTTGGTAGTTTAGTCTGCCCTGTTCCCATGATGCACTGGGCCAGGGACAGACTGATTTGCATATAGCCAGGTTCTGATCTGGGATGGTGCAGTGAGATAAATAACGGTGATGGATCAATCCCTGATCTTTGGACTGGGTAAGAGTGGTCTGCTTAATTCAGACACTCTGTTCATCACCACCCCCTTTTCTGAAACACTTACAACTTAAACACCCCTATAACAGTTGAACAGCTTTCATGCACCCATGATGAGGACTCTAGTAGTACCCTTGGGCCTACCTACTGGCACAGTAGGCCACAAGCGTTGAGGCCTATGTCAAATACACAGTGGCTACAAACACAAAATGGCCACCATCACCTGGCCAAGCCATCCACAGAAAGTAAATGAACTCAAGCAGGCCTACAGTAACTACATGAACTACTAGGGTTACCTAATTGTACTAAAAAAATTACATTCCACCACAACAGAGTATGCAATTAAATCCAATGCCATCCATAACGTTTTACAGACACAACAGAAACATGGGTGGACCCTTGGGTACCTCTAGGCCTACTGGATGAAATTTCAAACACATACAACTTGGACCCTCATGAAAGTACAGGCCTCCCTCAATAATAATTTTTAAGAAAGATTGAGAAGCCCAGAAAACTGTAGTTAAAAAAAACCCAAACCAAAAAAACATTTACAGTACACCAATTCTCAATTCTCAAACTTACTTGTGAAAGAAAAGTTCAAATCCAAAATTCCTCAATAAATCCAATTAAATGATATGATGCAGCAAACAAACACAAAGAGTGATCTTTCCAGCTCTAATTCCAAATGAAAGTGAACACCACATGGACAAAGCACTGGGAGGAGCCTGGTGGACAGGAACAGGAAGTTGGAGACACAGGGGCACTTCCTTCTCTTGAAAAAAAGAGTAGAAACAAAAAGAGGACTCCTAGCCCAAAAAAATACAGCCAAATCACAATCTGAGGGGTTAAATGAACATTTTTGAGAAGATTTTAACATGCTCGAGAGATATTCTGTGCCAGATTGCAGTTTCTGCGTGTTCGGAAATGTGATCTTACCAACATGGCGCTGCAAGGAGGATCACAGGTCCCATGACATGTTCGCGCGTCCGAATGACGTAATCGAGTCCTCAAAGTCGCATGGGATTGTGAGTCCGGATTCCAAACATCGTAGCGAACGCGAAAGGGAGAGAAAAGCGAGAAAGCGAACACAGAACCACTGTAAGTCATTACCGCGCACGCGAGAATGCTATTGAGCGCGCGAGGAAGAAAAACTACTTCTCTGTAGATTGCCAAGGAGTCGACAGCTTCGCGCTCTCTGCGAAGTGCGAAGTTGCCGAAAATTCGCACACTCCGCGAACGGAGCGTAGTTCTCCGCCCAGGGTTAATATGTACAAGGAGTTAACGCCGCTTGAGCTGCACTTTTCCGACAGTTTTGTGGCGATATTTTTCTTGCCATATGTACAGGCGGTCGATAACCTGTTAGCGGCAGATATCCGGCAAAAACGTCCATCGAAAACATTGCCACTTGTGTTAGCGATAATGACATGCATGCAAGAGAGGCATTCCCGTGCAAAAACAGCTGCTAACCCCACTTCAGGATATTTACAATAGAATTTTTGAAGGTAGGAGGACCAAAAAAACTGCCACTAACTGCAGTTAGAGGTAGTTTTTTAACACCAGAAAATAGCTGGTCTTCAGGGCCGGTCCTAGGCATGGGCGGTATGGGCAGCTGCCCAGGACCTCGCGCTCCGCGGGCCCCGCCACCGGCCCCGCAGAGTGGATCGCAGAGCAGGGCCTAACATGAAAATGCGGGGAAAGCACTGTGCACCGTCACCGTGCACACACGCACCACCACCACCAAGCTTAGTGGTGTTGGTGCAGTGTGCGGGCGGCATATCGGTTTGATGTGGGTCCCAGGGCCGTCAATCTGGTAGCGCGCGAAAGTGCTACCAATGACGGCCCTGGACATCATTTTGGCCAGCCCCCACGCGCTGTACGCTGAGCTGCTAAAATGCAGTGACGCAGCACGCACGCCCCACGCGCTCCCTGGCCTGTACAGTCTCTTCTTTAGCCAGGAGTGGATTCGGTTTGGCTGGGCCGCGTTGGCGTAACGTCTTCAGACAGATGGTAAGTCACGGCCATTGCCACTTTGTTAAGGAACCTGAAGAAACACACAAAGAAGTTGCCGTACACTACAGTCTCTTTCTGTACACCTTACAGCAGTGACTGCAATTACATATACAGAGAACTATGTAGATGACTGAACATACTTAGCGCAGGTAATACACTAATGTGTTTAATTCCACCAAAACCATAAATGGTTCGCATAGGAGGAAAAACGATCAGGGACACAGCATGCAACAGCTACTTGTCCCCTATAAGTGGGATCATAAATACATGGCTCTCCACTACACCAAAAGGTTTTCTCAAATACAGCACCTGCAATATGTGTAGTCTGGCAATGCACAAGACATACAGGTTTAGTTTCAATAGAAAGAAAACATTCATGGTTTAGAGTTCAATCAACTACAAGACTAAATATGCTGTTTATCTTTGATGTGCATGTGGGGTCTTTTATGTAGGAAGTACAATTCGAGCCTTAATGGAATCAATCAAGAAAATACACATTTAATGAGAAATAATGACCCAATGTCCCTGTCAGCGAGGTGCATTCATCTGAAGCTCCTATTATCATATTTTTGAGAATAAATCAGAAAGTCAGACGAAAGTCAACCCAAGAGGTGGAAAACGTATGATTGATCTAAAGAAGAATGAGGCATGGTCAGGGGGTCATGACCCAATTTAATGAAATGTATCATTTCCTAAAGTAGACTGCATTGATTTGTATTGGAGTGCATACTCACATAGTTAAATATGTGGGCTTGAATGGGAACATAACATGCACAACTATGTAGTGATATATGTTTCCTCTGTTGCTAATAACTATCTAGCTGTTGCGAGATTTAGTAGTTAACATAACTATATTACTATATCTATTTTTATTACATTATTCGCCTTAGGATCTATTCCTGGAGGTACTTAAATACCTGCTTGATCGGTGAATTGGAAACCAAAATGTGTACAGCGGTTGTGTGTTCACGAATATGGTCTTTTTAAACCATACTGCTTACGTTTATAAGGATATAAGCAATGGGCCTTGACACGGGTCCCTTCTGGGCCCTGTAGTAATGGCCTTAACTTTTCAGGCCAAACCACTCACTAATTTCTTAATAATGAGTGTAAAAAGAAAAAGGTAACCATGTTGTTCCTGCTTACATTTAATTTCACGTGCTTTACTTAATCTTGGATTCCCTATGAGTGTTTGCTTTTTCTAGGATGTAAATTTTTTTAAGGCAACATATTGCTCTTGTCTAGTGCGTAATTTAAATTGAGCCACATCCAGGTGTTTATGGCGGGTCAGTGAAGTGCAAGTTTCTCTTAGTTTCAGCGGGGCAGTATGATGTTCAGAGGGGGAGATGATGTGGCACTATGGTCAGAGGGAGCTGCTGAATTTTTTACTCATGCTAACAGTCTCTGCAAAGATTTTTCTTTATTAGTACCAGTGGAACATACAAATGCAGCAGTGAGAAAGGTGACCAGTCAACCTTTGCAAATGGCCCTCCACTTCACAGCAGCGCAAGTCACATTTTTTTTAGTAAATTTTGATCCGTTTGAGCTATAAACAATTTATTAGTTAAAATCATCATATTATGCAGCAGATGATGTATTATGTGGCAAATATGCATGCTGGGAGTTGTAGTTTGACACTGTCCAATAAAGGTTGGCCTTTGCAAGAGCTATTGTTAATGAAACAGGAGGGGGAAAAAAGCCACTGTTCAACTCTGGTTTATTTGTGTTAGCAAGCGGCTAATTTCCTGAACACGTTTATAAATGGTGGACGTATGATCATATGGGCAACTGCTGTTTTCCACGATCAGCCCCTTACCATAACTAACTTACTTTCCATTCCATCTAACTAACAACACTGCCATGAGCAAGCAAAGTGTATGTCTGTTTGTAATGCACACTTGTATATGGCTAGAAATACAATTGTTCAATGTGGAACATCATGATATTTGACTATTAAACCATATATATGGTGGGAGTGATGTCATTTTATAGGACCGCACTCGAGAGGCCAGTGGGGTGGGAATGCCGACAGGTGAACCAGGCCCTAAAGGCTGGCCTGACAGATCAGTGCTTTGGTTGTTTTTTTGGGCTGTTTGTGGGCATATTTTATTTGCTGGTGGGCTGTGCCAATACTTGCGTGTGGTTTTTTGGATTGCCACTACTTTTTGTCCATGTTACTGATATCCACATTAGTTTGCTTCAGTGATGCCAAATAACTAAGATTAATAGTCCTGCAAAGTCACTTTCTGTGATGTCACTTCTTGCGACGCAATTTGCAATTAGATGGGCCTCACATCTTCCCTTTCGCCCGGGGCCTCAGAAGGCCTAGGACTGGCTCTGCTGGTCTTAAAAATGGAGATAACACGTAAGGCCTCATTCTAGCAGGCTTTGGTGCTGGACAGCGCTGCAAGCAATGTTGCTGAGCTACCCTGCGACAAAACTACAGGGCAAAAATGCGCACCATCAATAAGATAGTGCGCCTCAGTCAGGAAAAGTGTTGCAGCGCTGCAACAAGACAGCGTTGCAAAACTTTTCACTATGCCCTTCTTGCGACACCATGATGCGCTGTATTCACTGGACCACCCTCCATGACGCAATTAATGACAGATACGTCTGGAATCCTGACGTATCTGTCTGCGTTATAGTCACGCATTGCTGCAGTTGTGCCACATGCCACAAGCATGACGCAACTCCAGTAATGGATCACCCTTACGCCTGCCATCAAGCAGGCGTTAGATACTGACGTAGTGCCATTCTTGAAGGGTGCCAGGGAGTCGGCGCAGTGGGAGATCCATTGGTGGCATTTGTGCGCTGTGGTGTCATCGTCTGTATGCTTTGGCAAAGTGGTGGTGCTGAGGGAGTTGACGAGACGTTTATCGGTGGCCTTGATCCAGCTGCGAGGGGGGGCGATGATGGCGGTGGTGTACGGTGGGCATGGTGAAGATGTGATGTAGACACTGATTGTCGGTCCAGAAGAGTCCAGTGGTGTGGCTGTAGTTGAAGTTCCCGCTAGCGGAGGAGATGTACTCAACCGTGTATCCTGCTATGTGGCTTGCTGCGGTGACTAGCTGCTTCAGTCTGATGTTGGGGAGATCACTCAGGAGGGGGTGGTGTTCTGGTCACTGGGGTTGTCCAGGTGGAACTTGATTTCACCGAGTAGGATGTTGTTGTTGGATTGGTTGCAATGAGGTCTTCAATGGTATTGGAGAATGAGGGTCCATGGCCTGTAGATGAGGGTGCCGCAGAGGATGGGCTTGGTGTTGGTCCGGATCTGGAATTTGAGGTGTTCCATGGTCACCGTTGGGACATTAGAGTGCATGGTCAGTCGAAGTGTGCTTCTGTTGGTGAAGACAATGCCTCCTTGATGGTCGGGGTGGTCCTTCCGGGTGATTTAGTAGCCGTCAGTGAGGGCGATGGCGATATCCGGTCAGGAACAGAGTTTGCTCCTGGCAAGCAATGTGGTGCCCAGGGTTGATAGCGAGGAGGGTGCTGGCGTCGAGGGTGCTGGTATCATGCTGGTATCATGGTGGTGGGGTGTCCGAGAGGAAGGGTGCTTGGTGCTGAGCGTGTTCCAGGGGCAGACGGATGCAGACTGTCTTGCCTACGTCTTGCCTTTGGCACGAGAGACGTTCATTACAATGCAGGCATTACATTGTAATGCCTTTACAACGTAACCCCAACAATGCAGGTGCCTTTACATCGCATTGTGGGGTCAGTAATGGGTTATTTTTAAGTGTTAGGGTGGGTATGGGTTTTGGGTGTCAGAGAAGAAATTTGGGGTGTATTATGGGGAAAATTTGAAATTTGGGGCCAATTATGAAAAAAATTGGGGTGTGCATTTGGGTCAAATATGATTTTTAGGGTGTGTTTTTGGGGCTTAAAATTAATTTTAGGGTTCAGGGTTTGCTTTGGGGTGCAAGGGTAAGTTTTATCGTTGCACTCACTGAAGTGGGAATAGTAATATTTACACCTTCCCTAATGTTGCGATATGCCTAGCGTTAGTATGCATTGTAATGGAATGCGATGGAATGGTATACGTCGTAACTTCCTATTTCCCTTTGGCACACCAGTGGTACCCCCGCTGAGCATGGCCACACAGCGGCCGCCATTGAGAAGTGCTGCGGGGGAAATGGACAGCTGGAAGCTGGGAAACACCAGAAAGGACACTGGATGGGGCATGGACGCGGGGTGTGTGTGTGAATGCGTGTTGTAAATATTTAAATTAGAGAAATCTTACCTCGAGGCCGGGTCCCGTGTCTTCGTTGCTCCGGCTCTCCTGAGTCTGCTTCCAGGAATAGGAAGTAGGCAGCCAGGCTCCCTCCCCTAAGGCAATCACAACGCTGCAATACGGTGTTGGGATTGGTCATTGGCGCCGGGACAAGTCGTTAAGCCAGGGGCTGGAGGGATGGGCATGTTCTCCATGGAGCCTGTAATGCATCCTGCATTGTGAATAGGACAGTGAGCATGACTGCTTAGGGCTGACCTGAGTGGGCCGACCAAACAGTCGTTGTGCACTTGAGTGGGCATGCCACTCTGCCCCTGCCCTGCTCCATGAGTGGAGCAGCCCTACCCACCCTCCCGCCCACAAAGGAAACATAGTACCATTAAATCAGGAAGTTATCAGCATGTGATGATTTTTCCTCTTCCTGCACTGCTTGAAAGTAGTGGGGCGACGCTGTTCCGGTATAGCGGATGAGCTGCCACTGGGGGTGCGTCATCTACAGGTGCTAGGCCTGGGTAACTTGACACCCTGGCCTTCTGCGCTACGCGTCCCACCATCTCCTTACCTGGACATTGACACAGTGGCCCAATCCGCAGCACTATCTCCAAATCTGTGACTCAGCCAGCAGGAGCCTCAGCCAGGTGGGATTTCACAAGCCTGGGTACAGCAGTCGCCGACAAGTCCGCTGGTGAACCTCCCGATGCAGTTGATGCAACAGGGCCCTTTTAGGTGTGAAGTTGCAGCGCTACTGCCACATAAGTTCAGCGCAGCTCAGAGCCTTACCATCCATAAGCGTCCGGCCAGTGCAACATCATCTGGCCTGTTATGCAGAGAGGTGCCGCCCACTGTTCGTAATCCCCTCTGTGCACCCGGTTTAGTGGTGGATCATAGTATGCGATGTAGACTTCCCTACGTTGGTGCGTAGGAACAGCTCTACTATTCACAGCTCCAAGGGTCTCAAGGCAGTCTTCTCACACAGGTCAGCAACGTGTCTCCATGCGACCTGCCAGACTACACAACCAGGTACGGGCGATCGCTGTGCCTTAATGTATACCACCACAGTTCATCGACTCCACCGCTCCTCTGCATCCCACTCCAGGCTCCAGACGCAGGTCCGGTGAGGCATCCAGGCTCCAGACGCAGGTCCAGCGAGGCATCCAGGCTCCAGACACAGGTCCAGCAAGTCATGCAGGCTCCAGACGCAGGTCCAGCGAGGCATCAAGGCTCCAGACGCAGGTCCAGTGAGGCATCAAGGCTATCATTCTGGTCATCCTAGAAGCGTCCGGCCAGTGCTACATCATCTGGTCTGTTATGCAGAGAGGTGCCGCCCACTGTTCGTAATCCCCTCTGTGCACCCGGTTTAGTGGTGGATCATAGTATGCGATGTAGACTTCCCTACGTTGGTGCGTAGGAACAGCTCTACTGTTCACAGCTCCAAGGGTCTCAAGGCAGTCTTCTCACACAGGTCAGCAACGTGTCTCCATGCGACCTGCCAGACTACACAACCAGGTACGGGCGATCGCTGTGCCTTAATGTATACCACCACAGTTCATCGACTCCACCGCTCCTCTGCATCCCACTCCAGGCTCCAGACGCAGGTCCGGTGAGGCATCCAGGCTCCAGACGCAGGTCCAGCGAGGCATCCAGGCTCCAGACACAGGTCCAGCAAGTCATGCAGGCTCCAGACGCAGGTCCAGCGAGGCATCAAGGCTCCAGACGCAGGTCCAGTGAGGCATCACGGCTATCATTCTGGTCATCCTAGATGTTGGGTGGCTTGAGGGGGTTGTTGATATGTGCTGCACTCGGCCCTGGCTCCTCCATTCTGCATTTCATTGTTTTTTTTTGCCTATTTTCTATTGAAGGTTGACTGATAGGCTATTTTTTTCCAATAGAGGCAAAAAAACACAAGTTGGGCTGACTAACATGCGTTATTTTTGCCACAAATGGGCCTTTTTTGTTGGTTTTCGCCCGCTAACGCCGCAATTCCTATCTCGATCACACTAATGTTAGTGGCAGTTTTCAACGTTGATCCCTGAAGCTATCGCCATGTAGCGACTGCTTGTAAATACATTGCTAACATGGGGATAGTTTTCAGTGGTACACGGCGGAAAGAAATCTGCTGCTAACTAACGTTAGCGATAGTTTTCGCTAGTCTTTGTACATATGGCCCATGGTTGGATGCTCCACCCATGTGCCTACCTGATGCAAAGTAACTCAAGGCAGCACTATGCTCTGCACACTGTTACTTTGTATTTACTAAACCATACAATGTGGCTTTTTATGGCATAGTAAATACAAAAAAATATTTTGCATCAGGGCTGTGCCACAAAAGTGACGCAACCCCAACGCAAAATCAAATTATATCTGGGTCTTAATGTTAACATGTTCCCATTTAAAGACAAACACAGTTATGCATTTTGAAAGCAATAGGAGCAATCCAATTTGACACAAAATTAGGCATTGCATTTTGCAAATGATTGACTTATTATTATTCTTGGACACCGGTCACTGCTTACTAAGAATTAGTGTCAGAGGCCGGTGTTGATGCGCATGACCTGATTTCTAGAAGGGGCAGAGTAACAAGTGCACCCATTCCTCTATTTTTAGAAATCCCTTATGCACGTGCTTAAATACATTTACATTGTAATGTAAGAGACTAAAAATACATTCAGCATGCCAGATATTCACACCTTTATATATGTTATGTGGTTATTGTGGAATTCCTTACTCCGCCGGAAAGCCATTTTGGTTTTCCTTAATAACTTTTTATACTTCCAATGAAATGTGCACCACAGTCGACAAACACCTCATTCAAATCAAATTTCCAGTGCCAAATTTGTAGCAGACCCATTAAACAAGCACAATTTGGAGGAATGGATTTTGGAGAGTTTCAGGGGAAATACTCAAGTTGATTTGTGTTGACCTGGCAAACAAAAATTAGTGATCAGACTTACACAAAATTGGGCATGAAACTAGAAATTCCATCAGAATAGACACCGTTTGTTGTAGAGTATACATCAGTTCAGTGTTTTTTGATTTCTTAATTAAGAAAAACTGGTTCAGGAAATTGAACAGGTAAGTTCCGAAGCATGAGGGTTGGTTCAGAAAAGGATATGATTGTCTGATGTGACTCCAACAGGCATATTTACAAGCCCCTCTCTCCACAGGAACATCACTAAAAGTGACGTTCCTGTGGCGATATGCGCTTCACCTTATTTACAAGGCAGCGTTAAGCCACTTCACGTGGCACTCCTGCATATTTACAAGGGCGGCGTAAATATGGGACAGCGCCAAAATGAAGACCAGGGAAAGCCTGGTCTTAAAATTTCTTCTCGTTTTTACTGCTTCCATGTGTGCTGCTTTGTGCAGCACACATAGGAACAGCAAAAGGTCTTTGATTGTTCGTGTGCAGGAAGGTGTCCCTTCCTGCACATGAACAATCAATAAAATAAAATGAGGTTTTGCAACTTCTATGTCTGCTGCACTAAGCAGCACACATAGAAGTTTCAAAACATCATTTAAAGATTGCTTATGTGCAGGAAAGGACACCTTCCTGCACATAAACAATGATTCCCCACAACTCAGGCGGCACACTTGTACTATGGTGCATGGGCGCCTGCGTTGGCGCTAGGCTTCTAAATTTAGCGCCAGCGCAGGGGTAAACGCAAGACTGCACCATATTCTTGTAAATATGTTACGTTAAGTCAAGGAGGCTAACGCTGCGCTACACCGCTTCTCTAGCAAAAATGCCCCACAGTTCGGAGAATGCATCCTCATTTGATTCAATGAGAAGGGATGACATTTTTCTCTTAGTTTGCTATTAATCAATTGGAACAGAGTCTAGGGTGCAAGAGCCCTATATTGAAAAAGGTTTTGATATTCAGGGCCCGATTCACAAAGGGTCTCTGCACTCGTTGCGGGGGCTCCCTACTCGTGGCAGGACCTCATTGCAGAGGTACCACCACGAGTGGGTCTCCTTCACATGACTGCGGGTCTACACCACAAGTACAGAGACCCTTTGTGAATTAGGCCCTATTTTTCAAGGCAAGCTGAGCACAGCTTTACTGCAAAACATATGGGGACACACCACAGCGTCACAGAAAATGCCTTTATTACCAAAGAACAGGCCAGGATTCAGTGCAGGATTTGTATTGTGCTGCAGGAGCCTCAGAGAAACGCAGCTACTCGGCAATGTTGCTGGCCACGCCCCATTATTTTTACATTTGAGCAGTGGGTATGTAAGTCAGGGACAATTACTGCTGGATTGGAACGAAATGATGTTTAACTTTTCACTTTGCAATGCATTCAAGATGGAAGCATGCATTTAAATATGAGCTAGGAGAACAGAAGCTACTCCTGTGTTCTTCTAAAATAGCATTTCCCCAATCTCCAAATTTTGCTGGCCATTAGATGTTTTTAGTGGGCCTTTTATTTAGCAGCCTTCAAACTTGTTCCAGCCAATGTGATTCTCCCAGGCACTTGCTCACTGGGAGCTGTCTATACAGATTTACTGTGCTCTTTGATGCAAAAAATTCAAACATTAAAGATGTATTTTCAGCAGTCCTTCCAAAACCACCTTCTGGAACTGTAAGGTGCCAATATCCACGGAAAGCTATCCAACTTCAAACTAGCCTATCCAGCCTCTGATGGCATCTGCGCATGCAGCTGGTTTCTTTTGGGCGTTTATTGGTATTCCTCAGATTAATTCCTTCCTTGCTCAACTAAATCTCTCTATATTATTTTGTGATAGAAAGCAGCCATTTTCCTTTGGGTTGAGTTCTCACATCAAAGTAGCGTCCTTCTTTGGACGCAGGGATCGGGTTCCAAAATAAATCGGGTTCGACTGCGAAATTCATTATGATGTAGAGAAACATACCAGTGTTAAAGGAACTGAGCCAAATGTATTGTAGTTATAATCCAACATTTCATGATTGTTGGGCTGAAAATGTACATTAGGAATTTAAGTTGGAAGACTTTGTAGGTCCATTTCCAATTGTGCGTTCAAAGGCCAATAAGATACGATTCTTTAACATATCTGTTGCCACAAACACAAACAAAGGAGGCTCTGGGCTTAACCTGTGGGATGCCGGGGAATTGTATTATTGCAATGGGAAATTGTGATATTGCATTGCGTTTGGAATTATATGGGGAATGCCATGCAGAAACCCAGGTCCCGCATATTTTTCTTATCTTCGTGATTTGTCCTCATTTAAAAAGGGTGGGAATAGCAGCAGACTTTTGCTGGTGCTAACAAGCCTGGACTGCTCCACCATGGAGAGAAGTGGTAATACCACATTTGAGATGTAGTAATATTAATTATCACCTTTCTCAACAATGGTGTTAAATATACAGTGAAACTACTGTATGCAAAATGAACATGAATTTCCCACTTCCCAATGATATATAAAATGAGGGTCTCAATGTAGTGGCTCCTTTCTCCAAGGTGAAGGTTTGCAACAGCGTTAATTATGCCTTTGATACCGCGTTTTCTAGGCCCACGCGATTTCCATTGGTCCTCCGACAGATCTTTCTGTCCGAATGAGAAGTGATGGTAGTTAGCATTAACATCAATCAAAATTCAGTTAAGAGTGCAACCAATTTGGCTACACAATGAGGACCAGGAATCAGAAGCTAGGGTTAAAAACATTTATTACAAATTCAGAATTATATTTAAATACACTAAACCAGGTTCCTCCGAGCACTCTATTTGTAAGATCGATAACAGTTTTGACACAAATCAATTGGCATATGTCACATCCCAATTTCTATGAACAATCAGTCCAGAACTCTCCAGATTAAAGTTATTCTTAGTTTATTTCCATATTCTTTCACAACATGGGTTCACGGTACATCAGCCAACACGTGTTTCGTTGTGTAGTTATTCAACACTATGACTTCCTCAGGGCCGTAACTAAATAGATATTTCCTATCAGTCATAACATCTTACATGTTGTTTTGGATTAGTAGTGTGACAAATAATGTGTATTATAGTCTGCAAAGTTATAGGTCCTGGTAGAGAAGAGTATGGAGATATAGCAATACCACTCCTGTCTCACATTACACCCTTAATATGAGAGAGAGAACAGATATAGTACCATGACAGATAGGTTAAGGGAAACAAGAGAAGCAGCATGCCTATTTCCATGCAATACATTCCAATAGTCACCTATAGTTTCAAAGTTCACTCTCTTGTAATCACCTTCTCACTCTTGATCTGTTTCACCAATCTAAAACGTAAACATCAAATTACATCCATTCTAGTTTTACCACTTTTCTGACCCAGCCTTCTTAAACCATATTCGAAAATAATCATAACATTCTGTGTATAGTCACCATTATTGTCCAACAATCCTCACTGAGGTCTTCACCACCCCACATAAACCCTCCCCACGTCATCTCCAAAACCTCATTTTACACATGTCCAAGGATATTTATTACCTCTATTTTTTCATCATGGGGACAGAGTCTGTTTTCTCTAGTTCGCCAGTTTTCAAATACATTGTCGATATAGCTGAAATCAGATAATATATATCTCTCACTCTTCCGCACTCATAATTACCATCTACTAAAGTCTACAAGTATAATTCCACTCTCCCTTATTGCTCGCGATCCCTTATATTAAAGCCACTATCTTCATATTAGCCTTACCACTATTTTCAATGCTGTAAAGGTATAGAATACCGGTCTTACTACTGCTTCTCTAACAAGTCTAATTTTAGAACGCACCAAATATCGTAACCATAGGCACTCACCCTAACGAGTCGTAACTTTGTGAATTGGGGTCCTTGTCTCCAAATACGTATCAGTTCAATTATTATGACTGAAAAAACAATAGCGTATATGTCTCAATATTTTATATCCAAAGTATACCGCTACGTATTATTCCAAATCACAGTCCACTTACCCTTCTGATTTCTATCTCATCATTCGTGGCCCCAATTTCAGTCTTGTACCGTCACATTGAAAAATAAGGGGTACGACGATTTAGAGGAAGACTGCATTTACGCTAACATGACTACTATGCTGATCCATAATAGCGGCAAGTTCAAGCATTCATACCTTTCCCCGGGTAGCGGGTATCCTCACTACTCCCTTCGGCGTACTACACGGGCGCCATCTTCTAGTGTCTTTTTATTTCCAAAATCGTGGCCGTCATCTTGAAGTGTACTAAGTACCTCAATGTATCATATCTTTGCGTTCCCATTATCTGAGGGTTAACGATTCTCTATTATACAGATAAATATCTATCCCGCTTCCACAAAGCATATATCTGATTATATCCAGAATTCTATAATGCAATTCAATCATCCTCAACTGTCTAAAGTCGGGAACGTAGACCCAGTCAGACCAATAAGTCTCACTATGCGCCATCATGGACCAGGCGTCCTCCCCTATGTCCTATGGTCAGATCCGCTTGTGATAAACTAGTATAAGATTATGTTATAAATATACACTCTCTCTGACCCGTCTTATACTAAATTATTATATAATGAAGGAAAGTCATGCAAAGGGGGTGATAGGTAAAAGTAAGTATCCAAGCATGCATACATAAAGGATAGTCTGTATAGAGTATATCCCAGTTCTTAATTATACTATGATAAGTGGTGAGTAATTAGAGGAGTGTCCATGCGTGCAGATTTGCCAAGAGATTGCAAAAATATTAGTACCTCCCTATCTCATAGTGGAAGGTCAGCCTTACATTTTCATATTTTCTACATGTGCAATAAAGCATAATAACAACTTCATACAGAGTAAGTTACAGAGTAAGATACAAATGTGCATACATCTCAGATTTGATTATCTATGTACCAGATTCTGTTTCTAATACATTTAGATTATTATTTATCTCACATTGTTTTGCATAATTCTGTCTAATATGAGTGTACTTTATACCATTATTGTATCGTTTTCTCAAACCGTATTACATATGCATAGTTTGTGTCTCAAACAGATTCACATCAGCTAATTATATACTCCACAATATAATAGAGTAATTTAAGTGTTATGCATCACTTACTTCTACTACTCTCAAAAACCTTCAAGATTATCATATTTTATTTTATTCTATTCATGTTCTATTCTTTTAGATGTTAATGAATACAATTACATGACAATATCTACCCCATGGGCGCCCTGCTTAAATACTTTGCCAAAAGTACATAAAAATAGAGATAACCCGCCTGGGAGACCGATAATCTCTGGAATTGGTGGCCCGACCGAAAGTATTTCCAAGTATATCGACATTTTCTTGAGACCATTTATGTATAATTTACCCTCACATATTCAAGACACGAAACATGTGCTGCACATAATGTCGGATGTAAGGTGGGAGGATGAAATGTATGTGGTCTCACTGTACTCGAATATTGAACATCACCTGGAGATTGCAGCAATAGAAACCTTTCTGAACAGAAGACCAGCGGAGTTATTTGAGCACACAAAGATGCTACTAGAAATGACCGAAATTGTGCTAAAAAATAACGTATTCATGTTTAACCAAAAATGCCTTGGGACCGCAATGGGTTTCAGGTTCGCTCCGTCTTTTGCCAACCTCTTTATGGGGTGGTTTGAGGCGGAGTGGATCTGGGGCCCTCGCGGCCGCAAGTGATTGGAATATATACAATATTGGGGACGTTTTATAGATGATTGTCTTATGATTTGGACAGGGTCTCTTGAAGATTTGAATTGTTTTTTTGAATATCTTAACGATAACGATGTGAACTACGGTTCACCACACAGTATGGTGAGAGGAGAATTGCTTTTTTGGATTTTGAATTGTATATTCAGGATATGAAACTATGCTCCAGGATGTATCGCAAAGAAACAAGATGTAACGCGACTTTGCATGCTAGAAGCTGTCACCCGAGTAGCCAGATAAAATCAATACCTTACGGTGAAATGGTCAGGGCAAGAAGAAACTGCTCAGAGGATGCAGAATTTCAGTTGAGTATTAGTGATATGGTTAATCGCTTCGAGGCAAGAGGCTACGAGAGAGAAGTGGTAGATAAAGCCAGGAAGCGAGCATGTGCACTTAGACGATCTCAGACTTTGATACCAAAGAAAGCATCTTCTGATGACAAGACAGAACGAAAAGTGCGTTTAGTGACTCATTATAATGTTGAGTCTCATAAACTGTACTCCATCATTAACAAACACTGGCATTTGCTTAAAGCAGATAAGGACTTACAGCCCTATATTAGTGAGAGACCAAGTATAGCCTTCAAGAAGGGTAAGACACTAGCTAATGATTTGAGTCCCAGCTACCCGGTAAAAAAAGTAGAGACATGATTCCCAAATAAAGTGAAGGGATTCCATAAATGTGGGCGATGCAGCTCTTGTAGGTGGGCCAGAAAGAAGGTAACAAGTTTCAGCTACAATGGATCAGAGACTTTTGCAATTGATGTATTTATAAACTGTGATACCACTTTCGTGGTGTACATCATAGCCTGTACATGTGGGCAAATCTATGTTGGCAGCACGATTAGAAGACTTTGTGATAGAATGATTGAACGCTTTCGGGCATGGAAGGATGGGGATACCAGATACCCAATCGCTGCCCCTCATATACAAAATTTAGACAATAAACATGAACACCAATTCAGTTTTTATGGGAGGGCAGTTTCCAGCCCCCACGTAGCATGTCAAGACAAGAACTGATTGTGATCCAGAAAGGAGGAGGAACATGGCGGCAGTAGGCTAACTGCCGCGGTATTCCGCTCTAAGCTCTAGCGGAGCGCTTGTGTATTTTGGCAAAAAATGAGGACTCCTTAAGATTTTAGTAGCTCCAGTAACGTAAGGATGAGCTATTAGCTGGTTATAATTCTAAATCCGTATCAAAAGACAAAGAAAAAGGAAAACCCTTTTTTTCGGACGAAAAGTTTGCTCCGACCGTTAGCACGGTCTCTCCTCGCTCTCCATGTGCGTTCAGAGAGGCGTGTTCCAGATTGTTTCAGCGTCCGTCGGAGCTCTTTCGCGCAGCTCACTAGCGGGACAGCAGTCACTGCAGACACAGACGAGAGCGGTGTTGTGGAAGTGGCATCGAGCCGCCCTGGAGCTCTGTCGTGGGAGGCAACTGCGGTCCCTTCGCAGAGACCTTTGCTCTGTGAGTATAGCGAGGGAGGGGAGCGAAACCGCACAAAAGGACACTGCAGTACCGTCGGCATCTGCTTTGGGATCCACAATGGCTACAGCAGCAGCAGCAGAATTTGATCCACCGGAATCAGCAGCAAAGAAGGTGAAGGGGAGACAAGGAGGGGGGAAGACAGTCGACAGTAAATGTTTGAAGGTACTAGAAGAGATACTTGAAGAGGGGTTGGACCCGGGCGCAGGTCCTAGTGTAAAGCAGAGAGATAGTAGCTTGGTTAAAAATCCACAATTTAAACCAAGTCAAGTTTCCCCCAAACTTGCATTCAGCAACCACTAATAAGCGCTGCAGAGGGAAAAAAGCTAATAAATATCAAAACTCGTCTCAAAAAAGGGGAGGAAAGATCAATTGGAAGAAAGGGGGAGCGAGTGGGCCCTCGGCCCTGGAAACCAGGCTGGAGTCTGGGGGAGAGGCCCAGGATACTATTGCAGTGAGACCTGAATTGATTAAGTCAAACAGTACTAACGACAGTAATAGCGCCAGTAAAACGCCATCTAAAACTTCTTCCTACCTCTCCTCTGAGGCTAAACCCAAACGAGCGAAAAAATCTAAGTTAGTAAACACAGTTCTAGATTCAGGCTCTAGGATAACGCCTTCATTGCGATCTTATTTTAAGGTCATTCCTCAGGTTTTGAATCTGGCGCAGAGCAATCCCTCTGCAGTCTGTGCATCTCCAGGTATAACCCCGAACATAGCTATATCTGGTTGTCTGGCTTCTTTAGATTCTACTTCACAAAATATGGAGGAGGAGGCCCGTAGTCTGTAGCTTCCCAGGTGAGCGTACATGTCTGGAGGTTGATACATGCCCTGAGCCAGAAGAGTCAGGGAATCGACAACTTGAGTCCCTTCTAAATGTAAACCAGAACATTCAGTTGCAAACTGCTCCTAACCCCCCTCCTAGCTCTGACATTCCTTTTGGACTACCTGCCTGTGCCACCGATACACCCCCAGATCTTTCACTCTCCTCAATACTATCCATGTTTTCTAATCGATCAGCTGACATTAAACGGGGGTTTGAGGAGTCATCAAAAATCCAGAGAGAGATCAGGTCATACTGTGAGTCGTTAGACAGCAAGATAGACAGGCTTTTTTCAAGAACTGGGGTGTTGGAAGAAACAACAGCTGCAATGTCTCTTGAATTGGAAAATGCTAAGGAGGATATAGTTAAACTCAAAAGAGAGGACACAGCTCTGGCTGATAGAAGGGAGGTCCTGGAAAATAATGCGAGGCGTTGTAACATCCGCATCCTATATGTACCCGAAGGAAGCGAAGGATCTGACTTCAAGTCATATATCATCCAACTCCTTAAAAAATCTCTCAATCTAACCCACACAGAGGAGGAATTGAATGTAGACATCCAGCAGATTCATAGGGACCCCTTCAGGCGAAATCTGCAGCGGACGAAGCCCCGGAAGATACTGGTTAACTTTCATACTTTCCTATTGAAGGATCATATCCTCAACTTAGCCCTTAAACAAAAATCCCTATCTGGAGGAGATTTCACTTTTCAAATAAGATCCGACCTTTCAAGGGCAACCCTGGATAGGCAGTGGGAACTGGGCAGGAGAATGGAGGCCTTCAGGAATCTGGGTGCGTCAGTACAGTTGAGCTTTCCTGCAACTTTGAAGATTATGTTTAATAATAAAATGTTCAACATCCGCACAGTTCAGGCAGCAGATGCGCTATTGATGAATATTGGTACTCCCAAGAGTTGAGGGTAGGTCAGGTTTGGGCTGAGAGATTTGGGGCTTGTCCACTCTTTCTGCACTTAGGAAAAAAGCATAGAGTCTATATATTATAACATTATCTTGATCTTCCCCAGCTTTCTGTTTTTCCCACTCTTAGAAGCACATAAAAAAGAAAAAAAAGAAAAAAGGAAAAAACATAAATACCCTTAAAAAACTATTAAAATCTTTAGCAGAGCTACAATATAACTAATATTAATAACATGAAAAATCATAAACTTAAGCATCTCATACCTTGAGGAACTTACTTCTGATTTCAAGAGTAGCCACAATAGGTTAAACTATTGGCAGATTTATTCAGTCCTCAATACTATAATTAATAACGCTTCGTGGGGGCTTAGAATGGGTTAGGGGTACCAAAAACCGGACATGCTCCGGTTGGACAAACAAGATTTCCTCAAGGGAGGGTGGGCGGGGTTCAGGTGGGTGAGGGTTAGGGTAAATAAGTATAAAATGTTTCTCATCTCTGAATTGGTTGTTGACAATTTTATTTTTTAAAAATGGACAGACTTTGTATCTCAGAAATATACTAAGGGTTGTAAGCTTGTAAAGTCTAGCCTCACTAGGTATATTAGCCATGAGTACTATTAAGATTCTCTCCTGGAATGTAAATGGCCTGCGCACCAAACCCAGATCTAACACGATTCTACAATATATACGTGATTTTAATGCGCAGGTCATTATACTCCAGGAGACACATCTGGTTGAGGCTGAAGTACTTGATTTGGTAAATAAAAACAGATGGATAGATCTATCTGTTACCACTTCTCAAGCAGTTAATACTAGAGGGGTTACCATTCTTTTAAAAAAAACAATCACTACTAGACTCATAGAGCAGAAAGTAGATCCCACAGGTAGGTGGGCTATCGCGACCGTCGTGATAGGTGGCTCACGCCTTACGATAGTTGGGTACTATGGGCCTAACCGAGATCACCCCTCTGCCTTGGTATCATTATTCTCCGAGCTTTTACATTTCCCAGAACCAATCATAATAGCAGGAGATTTTAATATTGTACTTGTCCCCTTGTTAGACAAGACTACCTCTAGTCGGCAACATACTCTGTCTAAATCCAGAGATTTTTTACTTAAAGCTATGTCTCAATACGGAATTATAGACATTTGGAGAGTAAGGTCGGGACAGAAAACTGTTTTTTCTTTCCGAAATTACAAATATTGTCACAGATCCAGGATCGAGTTCTATTTAGTAAGTAGAGCTTTGCTTAATTAAGCAAAGAGTGTTACCTACCTACCATCCCATCTGTCGGATTATTCGGCGGTCATTTTAGATTTTGAAGTACTGATTCAACCTCCAATCAAGTCATGGTCTATTGATAGGTCTTTCCTTACATCTCCAGATGATTTGGAGTATATTAGAGCAGAAGCGCAAGAATTTTTTAAAGTTAACATCGGTTCTGCGAGCTCTAGCTCTGTATGGGACGCTTTTAAATGTTCCTTGCGAGGGGTTATTAAGAACAAAACCACGTTCTGAAGGAGGCAGTACACCCAAGAAGTTGCATCTATAGAGGCTAACCTATTGCTAGTCCAAACTGAACTAGAAGCTTCCAACAATGCTCCTGATTCTGTTACACTGGCTCAACAGGAGGAGCTGCACATTTTGAATTTGGAGAAGGGGCGGGTAAACTACTAGCTTGGAAGTCTAGAACTGATCGGACCCGTAATAATATAGGGTCTATAATAACTAGTTCCGGTACTGTATCTTCGGACTTAGAAATAAGATCAGCCTTTAAAGACTTCTTTCAGACTATCTATCAGGAGGACAATAACATCTCCTCTGAAAATGTAAAGAAGTGGCTGAGCAACATTTCACTGCCATCACTTTCTTCAGAACAAAGTGCCTTTTTAGATCAGGCAATAACGGAAGAAGAGGTAGTAACTGCTATACATAACAGCAAAGGTGGTAAGGCGGCGGGGCCAGATGGCTTGCCCGCCGAGATATATAAACACCTTGCGGGTGATATTGCTCCTTTTCTTGACATATTATTTAATCAAGTTCTGCTGGAGGGTGATTTACCGCCCATATCGTGGAATAATACTGTTCCCATGAGGCACAGGGTCAGAGCTGATTTGCATATAGCCAGTGTCTAACCCAGGGTGGTGTGGAGTGCAAAGAAACGATGGATTTAGGCCCAGATCCTTGTACTGGGGTGAATGTATAACATTGTTCTACATTCTGTCCATCAACTGTGTTTTTTGCAATTTTCACCCCAAGTGTGCTGGGTATACTCCGACGTGAGTCCCAGGCTCTCCACACCACTGGAGTCAAGCTATCCAGGCTGATGAAGGCTGATAGCCAGAAACCGTTCCTTGGATGCTTGATTCCGGTCTGGGAAAGACATGGCTTGGTAGTTCGGACTGGACTGTTCCCATGAGGCACAGGGTCAGAGCTGATTTGCATATAGCCAGTGTCTAACCCAGGGTGGTGTGGAGTGCAAAAAAACGATGGATTTAAGCCCAGATCCTTGTACTGGGGTGAATCTATGACATTGTTCTACATTCTGTCCATCAACTGTGTTTTTTGCAATTTTCACCCTGAGTGTGCTGGGTATACTCAGACGTGAGTCCCAGGCTCTCCACACCACTGGAGTCAAGCTATCCAGGCTGATGAAGGCTGATAGCCAGAAACCGTTCCTTGGATGCTTAATTCCGGTCTGGGAAAGACATGGCTTGGTAGTTCGGACTGGACTTTTGCCATGAGGCACAGGGTCAGAGCTGATTTGCATATAGCCAGTGTCTAACCCAGGGTGGTGTGGAGTGCAAAAAAACGATGGATTTAGGCCCAGATCCTTGTACTGGGGTGAATGTCTGACATTGTTCTACATTCTGTCCATCAACTGTGTTTTTTGCAATTTTCACCCCGAGTGTGCTGGGTATACTCAGACGTGAGTCCCAGGCTCTCCACACCACTGGAGTCAAGCTATCCAGGCTGATGAAGGCTGATAGCCAGAAACCGGTCCTTGGATGCTTGATTCCGGTCTGAGAAAGACATGGCTTGGTAGTTCGAACTGGACTGTTCCCATGAGGCACAGGGTCAGAGCTGATTTGCATATAGCCAGTGTCTAACCCAGGGTGGTGTGGAGTGCAAAAAAACGATGGATTTAGGCCCAGATCCTTGTACTGGGGTGAATGTATGACATTGTTCTACATTCTGTCCATCAACTGTGTTTTTTGCAATGAAATGAATGAGCTCGCTGAGCTTCAGGCAGCAAGAACCTTCAAAAGTAACATTTGAGAGGAAAGGCTTACCAAGAACAACACCTTATTCAAGAAGGGTGACAAAACCACAAAACATATTGTATTTAATAATACTTCAGGGCACAATTGGCTGTGGGAGGAGACAGTAAGAATGACTGTTGCAGAGTGTGTAGCAGGTTGGATACAGCTACAAACAATTCACTTCCACTAAATAATCATTATTTATTAATTAATCATTTTCTCTAACAGATGCATGAACTTTCAGTCACGAGCACTGGCATAAGGAGAACAAGCTCGTCTCCGCATTGGCATCTTCTGTGATCTCAGCACCGCCCTGCCTTTGCATAGGGCGGTGCTGCCTGATCATATTGTTATTTGCTAGCCCAGTAGCCCTGCTGCTTAAGTTCTGAGCTTGTGGAATACAAGGATTGTTGTGTGCATTTTATTCCAGTCGTTCTCCCACAGTTTGGACTTCTGAGCGAACTGTGTCACAGTTGCATGCCCAAGATTAAGTTAAGACTATGACATATATTTATTTAAATACTTATATGCAGGAAGAGGACTTGAGGTCACCTTTAGTTTTATCCTACAACTTTGCATGATTCCAAGATATTGATTGCTCTGCTGCCTGTGTGGGTGGTGTATTCTATAGAGTTGCCAGGTCTGCACGAAACCACAGCTTGCTCGTCCTATTTTAGCAGGCATGCAGAAGTGTGTTCAACCACCACTGCTTGTGAAGGATTCAGAGAAATGTAGTATGAAATAGGAAACTTTGTGGAAACTATAAAAAAATAGCTAGATCTGCTAGCCATACATGGTAAAGCATTTGGCCGTGAAAGAGAGCAGGCATTGTTACTAAATGTAAATGTGTGTGTGACAAAAGATTTTTCAATATGAGCCTGAATATTTACTCCCTCCCAGAGCAGCGGTTGGAAATTACACTTCACTGTTAGAAGCTTTTGATACATTAGAGCAACAATTAGGTAAGGATCCACCCATAACCATGGAGAAGCATAATATTTACACTCTCAATCAATAGTGCCAGCAGCCAATAGAATCATATGCTGCTGTTAGTGGCCAATGCGGTTGTGGCAATATTGTAGAACAACACTTCTGCGAAAAAATATGATACATTGAACAAATAAAAAAAAATCAAGAACAGCTGTGGCAACATATGTATTATTTCAGAAAATAATAGATACTGTCAAGAGTGTAAAAATATAAATACATTCCATTAAAATCATCCTGCATTGGAAGGGACCTTGGAGAACAAACATTTTTGTAAATGATGAAATCAAGTGAAGAAAAATGTGGTGTTGAGGCCTGGAGATAGATGAAGATGTATTAACTATGTATCAGTCGCATATTTACATCAATAAGAGGTGTCCAGCAATTGAGAAGAGCATTTTAAATATAAAAAGAAATATGCATTGCTAATGTATACAGCATTGGAAATAGGATGTATTTGGTTAAATAGTGTGAGAATAAGCTCATTGAAAAGTCACTTAACATTGTATTTAGCATGCGGGAGTGTGAGTCAAAGGAAATATGCACGTGTCAGTTGTAGATTAGGACCCATGCAGTATCCTAAAGTGTTGTCTAGCTATTGAGGGGCAAGTATTAGAATTATTTTGGGGGCTTTATGTTTGTTTTTCAGGAGTGTATTGCCTAGGTATCATTCCAACCTCTAGAGGGATAAAAATGTAAAAAGAAAATCAAATAAGAGAACATTTGCTTGTGAAACAAATATACAACTGTCCTGTACATGGTTAAAAATATGTAAATATTAGGTACAGTTTATTTTGGAAAATAGCGTGAATATGTTTTTGTTGGAGACCAGGGGTTCTTAAGAATCAAACTGGTGCTAGAGCAGAGATTCCACTTTTGTGCATAATTGACACAACTAATCACTTTACATTTGCTCATAGAAGTCTCAAACAAATGTTCCAAAAGCAACTGGAAATTGAGGGCTCTCAAGTGTGATGGAGTGAATGGAAGGGGATATTTATATAAAGCATACAATTTAGAAATATTCACTTCAGTGTTTGCATTGTAATGTAAGGTGGATTTGAGAGCGCTGCTTGTTACCAGTGAGGGTTGCTAGGTGCGGTACTGATTTATCTAGCACGCTTAAAGAGTTACAACAGTCAAGGTGTCATTGAGCCTTTGTAATCATCTTAATTGGTTTTTCCAATAGTGATTGGCCCTGTGTCCATCTCTGCTCGCTTAACAAACACATTCATATGAAAAGCCCCGCACCCCCTGTGGTGTGGGGAGCCCAAGCCCCTGGGGACTCCTCTGGCACTGTGCACTGGTGGCGACTACGAGCTCCTGACTATGTCTGGATGGTATGGGCCCCCTCCAAGTACTTTGCCCGGGGGGTGTGGGGGGAGGCCTCAAGTTTCATTACGCCACTGATCACACGCTATCCTATCTTGAAGATCTAAGACTGTTTACACTTATGTGGAATTAACTTCTGAGTGGAGTGTTGTAGAAGGTGCTTTTTATTAGGTCAAAGCCTACCAGACAACATAGCTGTATGGTTTGCTAACGACTTCTTGTGGGCATTCTGAAATCTACCCTCAGAATGTATTCCACCCATTGCTGACTATTGTCTTTGTAGTTTGTAATTCACAATTGCTTGTTTTCTATTGCTGGCTTTATTTGCCTTAAGCTGTCCAGCTTGAGTTTGTCCTTCTGGAAGATCATCCCTTGTTTACTGTATCCTTCAGAATGCTCATTTCTTCTTATCATGTCACTTTTGCTGTGCGTTCAAAGACTGAAGTGAAATGTCAGGGTCTGTCTTTCAGGGAGCCTGATGTTTACTTTACTTTCTCTGACTTCAAAGTGAGAAAATGTATGTGACAATCTTGATGTGAAACTGAAAGACTTTTTTCAAGTGCACAGCAAAAATTAACTGTGCTTATATTTAAGAATATATAAATAATTTGGAAAGTACAAATTACGTTTATTTTTGTATTTCTGAAGAGTGGTGGAAAAAATATTTGAATATGCTCAAAACATATCAATACACCAGGTGAAAACATTTACTCACTATGCCCTTTAAGACTGCATGTCTGTGCAAATGTAATGGTCATTTCAATTGAAAATGTGTTGTCTGTAGTGGCACTGCACTACCACACCATGCATACTCCACATTAAGCCACACCACTCTATTCCACTCCCCTCTACAACACTCTGTTCCACTTTAATGCCCCTTTATTCTGTGCCATGCAATGCCACTGCAATCTACGGCATGCCTCTCCTTTCTTCAACACTTCACGTCATTTAACTCTACGACATACTACTCAATGCCAGTCCACTCTACACCCCTCCACTCTATGCCCCTCCACTTACCCCATCCACTTACCCCATTCCACTCCAGTCTACCACACTCTACCTCAATCTACCCAACTCCACTCTACCCCAGTCCAGTCTACCCCACTCTAGTACAATCTACACCAATCTACTTCAGTCCAATGTACCCTACCTCACTCAATCCACCCCACTCCAATCTACCCCACCCCATTCCAATATACCCCAAACTATCCCACTCCACCTCAATCTACCCCAATCTAATCTACCCAACTTCACTCCAATCTACCCCAGTGTACCGCAATCCACCCAACTCTGCTCTACTGCAATCTACACCACTCCAATTGACCCTGCTCAAATCTTCCCCAATCTACTCCAATCTACCCCTCTCCACTCTACCCCACTCCACTCCAATCGACCGCAGTCTACCCCACTTCAATCTACCCAGCCCAACTCTATTCTACCCCACTCTACTCCACTAGAATTTACCTCACTCCAAAATACACCACTCAAAACACAAAAAGAGAAAACCACTTGCAATGCTTTTTACTTATTTGTGAAAAAACTAAACACTCTACCCAAATGGTTTCAAACGATTTATATTTCTGACTTACTTATTGGTTTTAGGCCATATTGAAATCGTGAAGGACAAATTTCTCTTTGTGGTTGAAAACTTTTGCAAACATTGTCTAAGCAACCAGTAAGGATGAAAGGCAATGAGAGTGATAATTATGCTGATGATGGAGATGACCAGAGGGAGAGAGGAGTGTAGTGACTTCTTAGAAAGATAATATCCCACAAAGTAGTTCTTAAGTATTTATTTCAAGTATAGTTCAAAGGATGAAAAGTGCATGCAGCAGATCATGCAGGTAACAGCATAATGATCTCATAACATTCTTACCATCTACAGAACACACTACACTAGATTCTATTACATAGTACAATTCAATTAGTAATTAAAGAAACATACAATCACAACAAGGAGTTAAGATACATAAATCGGACATTTTTAGGGATGTCAAGAAAGAAATTGAGCAAGTTTCAATAGGAATGATTTGGCAAGACGTGTTACCAGGGTTTTGAGTGGGGAGTAAATATATGCACAACACCCTCTAAAACCCAGCACTGGCATAGCGAAACTTGAGGGAGCCCCCCTGCACGGCACATGGAGGGGCCCCATTTGGACTCAATTAGGAACTGTTTGGCCAAGTACTGTGCTGGCCCCACTCCGCATGGGCTGCCGGGGCCTGTGATACGCCACTGAAACCCAGTTAAGATGAGGTGAAGGAAATCTTGGTGGTGCCTGATGAGCAAACACAACCTAAATGGAAAGGAGAATGAGCTGTTATGTTATATAATTTTATATCGCGCTCAGCTACTCGGCAGAGTGTCCCGGCGAGTGCAGAGGTAAAGAAAAAGTGTACCAGAGGGGCAACTAAAAAAGGAAAGTTTTAAGCTTTTTCTTGAAGATCATATGATCCTGAATGCTCCGCACCGCCAAGGGCAAAGCATTCCAGGCCAGGCTCGCTTTCCTGACAAGTAAACATCCACCCAGCCTTTGACGATAGAATCTGGGGTCTGCAGTAGAAGTTGCGAAGAGGAGCGCAACTGTCTCACTGGATAGAAAAAGACAAATCTCTTCTGAAGATAACTGGAGCTACGCCGCCATAGAGGGCCCTGTGGGCAATGGCGATAATTTTGAATTGAATTCGGGCCTCAACAGGAAGCCAGTGCAGAGAGCGCACATTAATGCGCACATTGCACCTGTTGGACAAGCCTAGCAGAAGTCTGGTTGCTGTAGTTGCTGACCCAAGGCTACACCCCGATGATTAGTCCTGCAGAGCTCTAGAAAACACTCACAACTGTCACTCTAAAGCAATGACCTCTATCAAAGAGACCCCTACTAACGAATAGTACAAGAGTAGAACGCATCTGCATCAAAGTTGACCATCAAACGGCTATGTGAGCCTGATAGAGTGAGGTGGTGGGCAATGTATGTCCAGAAAGTCAGGCACCATGCTAGATTTCGAGGGCAACCACATAATACAAAATGTGCATCCAATGAAGCTAAAGATATACCATTTAATCAGTTAGTAGTTCTGAAAAGGTGGCATGAATCTGGCCATTTTGGACCTACGTTGGTCACCCCTAGTCAATTTGACCGGCCTCCTTCCAAGTTGTATTGCGGTATGTTTTTCACTAAAGAGAAGATAGTTTTAGCATAATTTGGGCCACCTTCAGATACTCCTTCTAATCCCATATCAGTTCTTCCCTTTAATCATTAAATATCTTGAAATCAGAACGCTTTAAGAGGGGCATCCAGTGCAGTGAGGAAAAGAAGCAGTTCTTTTTTACCAGTCCTGCATCACTAATGATCAGCAACAATTGGCATTCTAGAATACTGTTTTATTCGATGATGTTTGATTGAACTTTGACATGCATTGTGACATCACTCACCTGGTGGCCCTCTTAAGTGACATGGTAGAGCCTGCTGGTATCAAAAGCGCTTCAACACCTTGTCAGGAGCAGTAAGAGCTATATTAAAGCCATTTCAATTCAGTTCCATCGGAAGGTACGCCGTGGTATTTACACTAGCAATGCCCACTGCCATCCTGCTCGACGTGTTCCCAAAGCAGTGCCAGTCAAAATAATCTGAAGGGCACAACATGCCACTGGTGTTGCCAGGGCATTCCTTTCTAGCTGCGATTATTTATCTAGCGACGAAGGAGTGAACGCGTTTCTCTGTTTCAGGTAAGGGCTCGGAGTCAGCTGTGGCTCAGATGACATCGTGTCACATCACCCCCAGCAGGCCTGGCACAATAGTCATGTGCCAAAGCGGCGTTTTTGGCACGGTCGAACGCAGCAGGGCCTCCTGAGGCCTCTGAACAGGCCTGGTTCCATTAAGGATATTTACTGAGAGGATGCAGGACCAGGCCTCGTGCCCAGGCGGATGCGGTGTCTTACGCATTCCTGGGTTTATGTGGATTGTGTTTCCTTGTGGTGTTCCATGAACGCGCCCTCTTTGACTTGGGCACGGGAAGGCGGAAAGGGAGCGCGCCTTTGCTCTTTTTCGCATATTCTCTTTTCTACGTTCGTGGGTTTAGCAACTGCTGATTTCACAGCACATGGGGGATGCATACATAATTGGATGGACTGTATTAAGGGATTAACTCAAGTCCTTTCAAAGGTTTTCAAAGAACTTGACCAACAAACCACTCACTGGCTGAAAAAGGTTTCACTTCAATAGCGGTGTAAGATCCTAAAAGGGAGGCATCTTGAAACAAATACTTTCTGCCAGGTTCAAGAAAACAGGTGTCAATAACGACATGCGTAAACCGCTACTACAAATAACGACCAAATTGCAACCCATTGACAGTCTTAAACCTACATTTACAGCTGTAATGGTTCAATGTATTCCTGACAGCGATAAAAAAAATTCTAGCCTGGCAAAAAGGTTTTGCTACTGCATAATTCTCTCCCATGAGCTCCTGGAATTACACAATAGTAACCCCCAAAGAGGGGCCTGGGTGGTTTGTCTAAAGCAGAGGTCTTCAAACTTTTTGATGCCGAGACCCCCTTGTAAAACCTTTTTAGGGGTAAGGACCCCCTTCCGACAAAAGTTTCTAGAAACTGGTACTCCTCATCATCATCTTTTGACAACCATAAATGCGCCTGTTAGACCTCATCACAGACATCCATGATTCATCCACCCACACTTTCACACATCCATCCATCCTTTCATCCTTCCATCCATCCAGCCATCCTTCATCCATCCACACTTTCATCTTTCCATCCATACATCCATCCTTTACCCCTCCACCCTTCCATCCATCCACCCATCATTCATCCACCCACCTTTTCACACATCCATCCGTCATTCATCCATGCAACCTTTTATCCATCATTCATCCATGCAACCTTTTATCCATCCATCCATCCATCCATCCATCCACCCACCCTTTCATCCTCCCATCCATACATCCATCCTTCATCCATCCACCCTTTCATCCATACATCCATCCACCCACCTTTTCATCCATCCACCCATCATTCATCCCCCCACCTTTTCACACATCCACCCATGCATCATTCATCCATCCATGCAACCTTTTATCCATCCATACATCCATACATCCTTCATCCGTCCACCCTTTCATCCTTCCATCCATCCACCCTTTCATCCATCCATCCTTCATCCGTCCACCCTTTCATCCTTACATCATACATCTATCCTTCATCCATCTATCCTTCACCCATCCACCCTTCACCCATCCACCCTTCACCCATCCACCCTTCACCCATCCACCCTTTCATCCTTACTTCCATAAATCCATCCTTCATCCACCCACCCCTTCATCCTTCCATCCATACATCCATCCTTTACCCATCCACCCTTCCATCCATCCACCCATCATTCATCCATCCACCTTTTCACACATCCATCCATGCATCATTCATTCATGCAACCTTTAATCCATCCGTCCATCCATCCACCCTTTCATCCATCCATCCTTTCATCCATCCATCCTTTCATCCTTCCATCCACCCTTTCATCCATCCATTCATCATTCATCCACCCACCCACCTTTTCACACATCCATCCATCCTTCCTTCATCCTTACATCCATCCATCCACCCATCATTCATCCACCCACCTTTTCTGTGCCTCTCTCATGGGGGAAGGGGATCAGTATCTCTCTGCTCTTCTTCCTTCTTTCCCGATCATGGGAGGGCATCTCTGTGCCTCCCTGCTGGGGGCGGGGGACGTGTCATGGGACTCACAGCTCCAGGCGTGCAATATGCATTGACCTCAAAGGGCTACACTACAGCCTGCTCCCCCGGCCCCCCTCCGCCCCCCACACCCCACCTCTCCTCTTCCCCCAGCTCGAAACGGCTTCAGGGACACACACACACAGCCTCACCCGAGTACTTGACCGGTCTTTAGAAGACCTTTTACTTGTTAATGAGGCTTTGATGTTTTTCACACCTCGGTGAGGCCTTCGATCAGCCCACCGCCAGGAACTGCGTGCTCTGGCAGAATCTGCGACCCCCTTCCAAGGACTTCACGACCCCCCTGGGGGTCGCGCCCCACAGATTGAAGACCGCTGGTCTAAAGAGTTTGTGAAGATCCACAAACTAGTAAGGTTGTTGGCATTCACAGACACCTATGCAACCCTTTGCCATCCACGACGAGGTCGGAGTTGTACTCAACCAAAGGGCTGAAAAAATCTCCTTCCAGGGTGGGAAGGGGAATGGATCACCCTCTGACTTGGGGCTGGGATTCACCATGAGAAATATGTTTTCCCTGTGGAAGGCTTCTATTTGACAGCATTATCTGCACACTAAGGGGCCGATTATGATTGCGGTGATTCTGCATCCTCCGGGCTGGCGGAAGCCACCCCAGGCGCGGAGAAGGCGGAATCACCGCAACAGTGCCTTCAAAGACCCCCCACCAGATTAGGATGGTTGGGGGTCTATGGCGGACGGGAATCCCGTCCGTCGCTTTTCCGCCGTGGTTGCCTTCCGACCGTGGCAGAAAAGCTCTAATTTGGTGGCGGTGTCTATCGGACACCGCCAGCCATATTAGGATGGGGCAGGAAACATGCTTTTCCAAGGGGGCTTTTCCGTTGCGGGCCCCCTGGGTGTCAGAGGGTGGGGGTGCACATGGGGGGTACCTATGGTACCCCCCTGCATTTACATGAACAAAGCGGCAGGCACCGCGCGATGCCTGCCGCTTTGTGCATGTAAATGCAATGCATGCATTTTTAACCATGCGGCGGGTGCTGCTTCAAGCAGCACCCGCCGCAAAGTTAAAGATACAGGATGTGACCGGCAGGGTGGCGGTCACATCCTAATTCAAATGGAGGGACCGCCGCTGCCCCTGCGGACGGTCCCTCCACCTCGGGGTTGGCGGACAGACGCAGGTTCGTCCGCCATCCTAATGGGCTCCTTAGTTCAATTGAGCAGAATGTTACATGATAACCAATTATACATTGAGAAAGTGACTAATCGTAAAAATGTTATATCGTATCCCTCGAAACTATAGCCCGGTACAGCTTTCCAGGGGTACTACTGTGCAAATTTGTGTATTTTAAAAGTCATAAAGGTATGTTCAAACGGAAGCCACATTTTTCACAAGTACTTTTAAACATTTTTGTATGAGCCAGGCCCTCAGTCATAATTTACCTGGGGCACAGATTTCATGAATAGCAAAAAATGAGGTTATACACGGGCTCAGGAGTTTGAGACACAGTACAGGAAAGTCAAGAAATAATTAACAACCTGGCTGTTTTGCAGCTAGTTCAGCTTGTAAAATGTGCCACACATGAAGCCGGCCATCTGCTGGACCCAGGGTTTTCCAACATGTCTAACTTGCAAACAGCTGTCTCAATCCCAGTGACCTGATCAGACCATCACATCGTACCTGTGACTTTAGACCTACCAGATACTAAGACTAACATCATCACTAACCCTATGATGAAGTGGTAATGGCATAAGCCGGATTCGTCCACCTTCTCCGACTTCATCAAAAGAAGTGTTCCCCTACGCGCGCCCAACATCGAACAGGCAGAGGTGACCTACAAAGTCTGGCTAATCTCGGTCTTGGATCATTTTATTCCGAGCAAACCCTGGAAAACCAGGAAGCAGCCCCCAGCTGGCTGTAGTGCTTCTTCCTCTCTACCAAACAAAAAATCCTTTGAGTACCAGAATATCTCCCCATTAAATACTATGCCGTACTGGCCATTGTTATTATCAAAATATCTCTGTAAATTCAACGATACACTGCTCATGGAAAAGAAGCATTGCAAAAAATTAGAACACATCTGGCGCAAATCTTATGACGCTACAGCAAAATCACATTCCATGAGAGTGATTAATGGCTACCATAAATGTATTAAAAAGGCCCGTGCAGATTTGTTTGCTGACAAATTTAAAAATAGCAGCAATCCTTCCAAGGAAATCTTTGCTATTGTCAATAGCCGGACCAAACCTTCATCTATTTGTAAAGTAGCAGGGGCCTCCAATGGCCACGCAATAAACTTGCTGAATACTTTGTTAATAACGTTGATGACATCTATCGCTGCTTCAATAAGGAAGAGGAAACAGTTATGTCTCCTGCCCTTGATATTGGGGTAACCCCGATGCAATGGCCACCATTGGACCAATTGGCCCTGCTTGACCATGACACTATCTCCACCTTAATGTGTCAAGTAAAATCGGGATCTCCAGATGATCTGTTAAAACCTGATTTAATTTCAAAATTTCAGGAAAGTATCACCCCTACCTTTCTGGAAGTAGGCAACCTTTCGCTAAGTACAGCAGAAATACCAGCGTCCCGGAAACATGCCACGGTTATCCCTCTTTATTTTATAGAAGCCCTCCATAGATGCGACTCACCCTGAAAATTACTGTCCCATTTCCCACCTACCTTTTTTATCCAAGGTGATGGAGACGCATGTGAACAACCTTTTTACAAAAGTTCTAGAACAATATCAAATACTTGATGTCTCTCAGAATGGATTCTGAACATCACATATTTATTTTATTTAAGGAGTTTTATATAGCGCTGGCCAGACCCGGGGGTATCGGAGCGCTTTACAACAGTGTTCGCAAGAGTCATATAGTAGAGCAGTCTTGTGCATAAAGGTTCGGAAGTCCAAGAGTGCAGTGCATTCTTGAGGTAGTACTTGAGTCCTGAGGTAGCCTCGTTGTATGCATTGTAGCATTGAAACAGCTCTTTTAACCATCAACGCCCCTTGCAGCTCCATAGACATCAGCAGATCCCTGGCTCTGATACTTCTAGATGAAAGTTCGGTATCGACATTGTCTCCCATGCAATTCTTCTGCTATGCCTTTCTGAATTGGGGCTGCAGGGTAAAGCTCTGTCCTGGTTTCTAAAAGAGCGGCCATTTCAAATGATATCCCCCCTTTTGCGTCATCCCATAGAGCATTGGTGCATGGTGTTCCTCAGGGTTCACCGCTCAGCCCTACCGTTTCTAATAATTACGTTAGACCACTAGCTGAGGTAGGGAAATCTTTTGGAATTTCACTTTTGTCATATGTTGACGACACTCAGCTGTTTATTTTCTTGTTTGCAGAATCGCCAAGCGACTGAGCCAATTTAAAAAACTGTCTCACTACAGTCATAGGATGGATGCATGATAACTGCCTAAAAGTTAATGCCACCAAAACAGAGATTCTCTTGCTGGGCTAGCATACCCATCTCTGGAGTGACCGATTGCGGCCAGCAATTTTGGGCTCTCCCCCTGATCCCTAATCAGTGGTGAAAAACCTTGGGATATATATGGATAATTCTCTATCCTTCGTAACACAAGTCAAAACACTAGCAGGGCACTGCTTTGCCATCCTCAGGAACTTTAAGCCCATTTAGGGCTGCTTTTCCCAGCAAATATGCAAACTGATCGTGCAATCCTTTATCTCGCGACTTGATTACTGTAACATCCTCCATCTGGGACTAAAAAAACCAGTTCTGAATAGAATGCATATAATTCAAAACATTGCAGCAAGACTTCCTTTTTTCATCCCCATATTTAGTTCTGCCTCCCATCTCCTTGTCTAGCTCCACTGGCTACCTATCGATAATCTCACCAAATTTAAAGCCCTATGTACCGCTCACAAAATTCTATACAAGCAAGGAGCCCCAAGCCTGTCGACTCTGATGCATTTCTGCACACCCTCCTGAGCACTCTGTCCTGCTGAATTAATCTTGGCCTATATCCTCCACTACAGTCGGGCCAGAATGGGAGGCTGTTCTTTTCGTGTCTTAGCCCTGAACCCTATGGTACTCTATGCCACCTAACATAAGGAAAATCCAGGACCACTTACAATTCTGGAAACAGCTGAAATCCGAGCTCTTGTCCAGCTAGGCTACTGTTCTCTGTCTTACTGCTGCCATTCTCATCTCTTAAATACAAAAATGGTACCTTGGTGTACGCGGTATGTATAATAATTTGAAATAATAAGGAATAAAAGTAAAATACTCCCTATATTAGTGTTTGTATCACTGTGACCAAACTAAGTGTATATATCTCTTTTATATCGTCCCCTATCTCATCTTGACCCACAGACACGTTAGAGGTTATTACCAAATGATTTTTCTTTTTTCTTTTTATCAAATAAAAAAGTTTATATATCTCTCAGTTATAATTTCAAACACATTTGTATATACAAATACTTTTTACATATATACAACAAAATAGAAGCCCTTCGTTTTGAGTTAGGATGTCTCAACAAAACCTAAAACAGACATTCCTATTGAGATCACGCAGACGAATATGAGGAAAACAATTAGGTCGAAATGATTTAAACCCAATGTCTTAAAGATCCCTCATCACACTATTCCAATTAATCAAAATTATTTATATGTGTCTGCCGTCTCTTTATGGTCGACGCGTTTCAGCCAATCAATTCTGGCCTCTTCAGGACTAGGGCTATTTACAATCCATCTGTACAAACAACAAATAAATAAAAGGAAAGGAAACAGACATCATTTTTAAGGTCCAAACCTCAATAGTCCAAATACCTATCTACATATTTACATGTGGATTTTCAATCAAACAAAGTTTTCGAGATCTTCTTTCTGTGAGCGAACTGACCATTATAACCTGCCATTTTTTAGTATAATTCAATTAAATTCATTGAACCAGTCCGGGTATGGTATCTAGATAAAGTTGATTTCTATAGTTGATTTTTATAGTTGATTTATTATAGATACTCTCTGTTGTTACTGGTCAAATGTATTTAACAAAGAACCATCTACCTCCGTTGACATTATCAGAAAAGAGTGGTATTTACCGTGTATTCGAGTCGGCAACCCTTTACAACTATTCAATTGGCTCTTATATCCGAGTAAACCCTCTCTGCTCGCTTGGAAATCCAAGTCAGGGTAATACTGCAATATCGGTAAACCTCACGACTTCAGCGTCTAGGGTAAAGAGACCGCTATAAGTACATCAGTCATTGAACTCCCGGTTCCCGCCAAGTTAACTAAATGAAAGGGGAACGAACTTACTAGGCTCGCGCTCCAAGCGCTTCTTAAAGTATTTATAAATCACGGGGTGAAAACCTCAGTCATGCGCGTTCCTTTCTCCCCGGGGTCTGAAAAATATAAACATGACCCATTTTCATAAATACCGCGTTGTGTGCATACCTCGTTTGTACAATCTTTAACAGGCATACAGCACTTACGTTTTATGTTGTCTCTCCTAGTTTTCAAAAAAGGTTGTCTCTCTGTCGTGTTTGAAAGTGTCCGCCTCTCCAAGTTAACGACACTAAGGAAGGACTCCCATTTCCGTAGTAGTTTATATGGAAACTGAAAAGGGGGACTAATAGTGTTTCCTGTTTTCCTGCATGGACACAAATGAGGGACTATTTCGGTTCTCTTGTAATACAGGCATTACTGATGACTACCCTCATTAGGATACAACAGATATATTAAAAAATCGGGTTATCAGTTCTATATTTTATTTGTGAGTCATGTTATATTTTAAGGCTTATCTGATTATATATTCTAAAATAATAATGTCTATAATTAGTGAAGTGGTCAGTCGCTCCTCACAATCTAAACAATGTTTTCATTGCTATATTTCCACAGTATCCATTACATGTCATATCAAGGAACAAATTTACAGTTGTTACATACCAATTTCACACAGCTTTACAATAAAGACCAGATTTCATCTTTTTCATTCAACCCTGTGGTTGCTGTTTTGTATTTTTCAATTAGTCTTGCTTCTAATCTGTTTAGTTTAGATTCCAGTTCTTCTGGTTTGGTCTTTTCTAGTACACATAACACTGACCAGATTATATCTGGCCATTCTCATCTCTGACCAGCGCCAGGAGGCTCCTTTGGGGGTATCCATGCACTTTAGACATTTTTATAACGTAAGATAACTCGAAATATAGTTGTCTTTAAGTTCCCAATGAGTAGCATGATGGGGGCATTTGGGCCCATCTTTACTGTATCTTTTCCCAATGCTGCCTTCGCTGTATACTGGCTTCTTATCATACCTACTGGTCTTTCCATGGCCCATTTGGAAGTGAGCAGGCACAAGACATGTTGGGATATTGGGAGCCGTATGTCAGCGCCAGGTCCACCAATGACCAGTCTCTGCCCACCACGAGCTGGACAGCCCCTGCTGTGTGCTTCTCAGGGATACGCAGTGCAAAAAAAAAAAAAACAGGAAAATTCTTTATTATGAAACCATACCCGTATGTGTTGATTACTGCGTTTTGTGTATTTTGTCTATTTTTTTCCTCTGGTTTATGCTTTTTCACAAATAGTTTACCCATCTGAGACTGGTTTCAGAAGAAAATCTCTTGTGCGAACTGGGACAATGGATGTGTACAAAACTAGCCTAGAGGCCTCCGGCAACGTTTGTAAACTGTAAGGAAAGCACATTAAACATTTTTGCTTGAATTTGGCTTTTGAATGCAAGCACATCTCTAGCTGCCCTAATTCAGCTAGAGATGTGCTTGCTTCAAAGAAGATCTGGAGCTCCAAGGACCTTGCGCTGCAAGCCAAGATCAAACTTTTTAACACCAACATAAAATTGGTCCTTTTGCATGGAGCAGAGATTTGGAGGACAACTGTGACCACCACCAGCAAAGTCCATACCTGCATCAACACCTGCCTGAGGAAAATCCTCTAAATCGGCTAGCCAGAGACCATCAGCAGCAATGACCTCTGGCAGCAGACTATCCAACTCCCTGCTCATGAAGTGTTACGCCCTCCACAAGCCTGCATCAAACACCATCAGGCAAGCCCTCACCTGAAAGCCTCAAGGGAAAAGAGAGAGGCCAATAAACACCTAGCGTCAAGCATCAATTAAAAAAAGATGTAATTGTTGATTGTTGCACTTGGAGCCTCTGTTTTTGATATGTTTATATGCCCCTGGTTGCATGTTGTTTTTGGGCTGCCACTGTTCTTAATTGCCTTAACATAGTTTTCAACATCTACCTTAACTAATGGCTACCAAAAAGTATGTAATACTAATTAGAACATTGGATTGTTGAGAGCTCCATTGAAGACAATGAAGCATCAGCGGCCTATATGAACTGTCATAGGTCCCACTGCTCTCAATATTTCAATGTCCTGATACCCAGTCTCTGTCTTTCTCTTTCCCGTGCCTCTCAAAAAGATATTAATTACGCGGAGGAAAGTGAAAGGCAGAGGCCATGTCGGAGGACACAGGCAGCCTTCCCCCTTCCCTCCCCATTCTAGATCAGAGGGCTTCAGAAGGAGGGAGGGTTCACGCTACTCAGCTCCTGGGTCTCCCTGGTTTGACTGAACAACAAAAAGCAGTTCAGCCAAGTCGGGGAGAACCAGCGGTCTGCCTTCAGCGCCCTTTCATTGTTCTTGCTGTGAATGTTCAACAGCTAACACCCATGGCCCTGCATGCGGCTGTCAGCTGTAGAACATTCACAGCAAGAGCTATGAACAAAGGCTTCGTAGCTGAGGGAATTTCAACACCCTTTGTCTCAGAGAAGCCTTTGTTTTTATAATCAGAATATTCTGCCCTCATGTGGTGGAATGTTTTAATAGCTTTATATGCCCATCCTAGCTGGGCTATACCGGCTGTTAAAGGACCACTCCGTTGTTAAAGGCCCTCACCTGTGCCTCAAGCCTTTATGGCTGGAGCGGGCCTTTAATGACCGGTATAGCCTGCTACAGCAGGCTATAAAGCTATTATCTATGATAGTTTTAACTCCTCTCTGTCTGCAGATGACGGAATTGTGATGCACTGTCAGAATCTATCTCTGACCTTTTTCTGTGCTAACATACAAGACATGCTCATAAAATAGAAATCACTACATTGGGTTAGAAAAGATTTACAAATACGTTCTACCAAATGAGAGGGATCTAATCTGTACTGTGCAAGTTCTGTTATCCTAAAAGAAGGAATATGACTTTGCACTTATAAATTAAGAATTTCACGGTGATGTCTTTAAATCAGGTATATGTGTGATAAATAGTCCCACTGAGAAAGGAAAGTGGCCCACCAATCCAACCTGCATTTGCAAAACTATATAATACAGAGACATTGCATATTCCTAAATTCAGTTATAATCTCAAAGGCCTCTTTGGTGCTAATCAAAAGATGTCTCTATTCTTCACAGGCGAGTTTTCCAACTAAGATTTCTCTTTAATAGCGGAATAATTATATTCTCATGAATTCAAGTACAGAAACAACAGCAAATTCGGTGTTCAAAAGGAAGTTGCAGTACAGTACCACACCCATGGCTGGAAATTTAATTTGCCTTCCCTCGTATTTTGCAGAGATGCATGTGACTCCTTTCAGGTGAATTTATTGAAGGTATCCAAGGAAAACTCTTTAAATCCTTACCCAGTAGACAAAACAAAAATGATCAGTAAACGCCTGCCGGCAGCATCCTGAGCTTTCACAATGTGGGTGTGCACCAACATACGTTTAACAGTATAACAGCTGGGAAACAATAATGCCAAGTTGTTGGCTTGCGCCCACAAGCAGTGTAATTACTTATGTAAATACAGCCTTCCACAAATGTCCACAGACCATCTGTGTGCACCCTGTCTCTTTCTGTGACGCCTACATGTGTGCCTTGCGCTTTTTTAGGTCTCGCCTACGCAGCGCACATGCGCTACATAGGAAAAAGACTTTTAGCCATTGCTACACTTTTGCAGGCAAAAACATGCACGGGTTGCATTGCTTTTAATGGCAACGCGTGCACGTTTGCCGATTCCCCTACGGGAGCAAGCAGCAGCACCATATGTTTGCAATTATCGCACCTGGCTGTTCGCTCCCGCAAGGGAAACCTGCGCAGGCCCCGTCCTGTCTCCGTGGCGTGCGCGCGCGCTTGTCTTTCTTTGATTGTGCTCTTGTTTGCGTTAGTTTCACTTGTGATAGACTGCCTAGAGGAATATTTCAGAGTCCAGAGATGAAGCATGTGATTACAGCTCATATTGCACAAGCAGCAGTCAAACTTTCAATTGGTAAGTACAGCGTGTTCTGTGAACGAGAGACAAACTTGTCTTGGCAGAGCACCAGGGACTGCCGAGGGAGTGTTCAGGAATAGGCCAAGCACTGTCCAATGGGTTGAGAATCCTTTCCGACTCGAAAGGCGCATGAGCAGCCCCAAGCACAGATGGACTGGGCATTGAACTCCACTAGCCGAATAATTACTGGGAAAGCCTAAAGTAAACATAACCAGGGATGATGCCACAGTGCATGTCGCTCTAATTTGATATGGGTCTAGGGAGGAAAGTGTCTCAACCTTATATGACTTGTTTAGGTAAGTAATGAGCTCCAAGTCTCTTTGGTTCCGATTCCTACCATACTTTGCGCCCCCTGGTACTCGTAATATGTACTGCAGAAGTCATGATTCCCCAAGCACCATCGAAAACATGCTAAGAAACCTTAAGAAAAAGTTTAATCAAACAAAATGATTAAACTGCACATCGCCTCAGACTCTCCTCTGGAAGGTTACTTTTAAGTACTTTGAAAAAATGATAGGAGGGCACTTCCTAATCAGATGGAACATGAGCTCCATAGTGCTCTCACAAGGAATTGTAGCTCTAGTAGTTTCATTTCTTACACCTTGCTGGGTGTCAGTCCCAATGAGGTTTAAGATGACCTTGTTGACACTGAAGACCAATTGAGGACCCCTGAATAATAGTGAGTGGAGGGGGATAAACCAAGGAAGTCTGAGGGAAGAGTTGTGGGTTAAGGGAACAATCAGACTTCTTACAAGTTTGACTTCCAAGAGGGAAGTACTTGTTGGTGATTCACTTCTACCATGTAGGGTGTAAGTGTAAGCTCTACTTACTCGCACTGACAGACCTGAGTAATGTGATGGAAGTGTTTTATTATAAATTATGTTTCCACTAGCTAGCCATTCTTTTATTTGTTCGTTGATGAAGTTCCCCAAGAAATTGTGACCTAGCATTCTGCAACAAAAAATGCTGAAAACTAGAACAAACAAGCAATGGCAAAGCCAATAGGTCTCGCCTTTGGGACCTTATAAGTATTTAATTCTGCAGCACAATATCCTTGGTGCAACATCAACTGTTGCATGGCTAAACACGTATAATGTCCCAAAAGCGAGACCTATTGGCTATGCCAATGGTTGTTTATACAGCTTGTGGTACCATGTAGCAGGTGACATGGTGAAACAGCACACATACTCTGTGTTTGAATTCATTAGCATAAAGGCAGTCCTATTGGTTTCACCAATACTTATTCTTTCCCCCCTTGTAGTGAATTTTCATTTAGCAAGTCTTTATTTAACTCTCGTTGCAACCAGTGGCAGTTAGGGCATGGTGTAATTGTCCAGGTTTAGGATACTGCTTGGACCGGGAGTAAAATGTATTCGCCCAGATTCAGAACATTGGGTCAAGCTGATCTATGTGACAATGACACTTTACAACGGGGTGCAATAATATAGAGACTGGAATGAGTGGTACTTTAACAGCAGATTGTTCTTTACACAGTGTGGTCAGGGCATTCAATTTAGCATACGACTTTGATGTACTTTGAATAGTGTGGTTTCAGTGGAATTTAAAAACCATTTATTTACATATGGTTGGGCCTGTTTAAAAAACATCGACTATTTCTTTTTTTATGGACATACATTTCACAACCCGAGAGCAGAGCTTTTTGGCTTCCCCACTAAAACATGAGTAGGGATCTGTATTATTGCATTTATTTATTTGTGCAGGGTTTTTTATATATAGCACAAACTCGACTCAAAAGTAAAGGAGCGCTTTACTTGAGCAACAGTTACATTACACAAGGTCAGTTTTTTTTTTAGCCGGACTTGAACCTGGTTATCCAGCTCCAATGTTTGTAGCTCTGGCTGTAAAGCTTCATCCTCTTCCGCGTTTCCCTATGACTGAACCGTCTGCCACACCTCTCCTAAAAATTGCTTTGAGTACCAAAATACCTCCCCATCAAATACTATGCAGTACTGACCATTGTTACTATCTAAACGTCTCTGTAAATTCATCATTTTCTACAATATTTCAGAAATTCATGTTATTGAATCTTTTAGCTCCCATTTCATATTATCTCTAAAATCTTTCAACAGCAATGTTATTGGCTCAATGCTTCCCACCAATTTTCTTTAGAAGATCTGTAAAAAAAGGTCATAGTTAAACAGAAACACTACCAATCGTAGAACCACAAGCGAAGTCACTCATGCAGGTGGTGCTGAGATCTGACTGCTTCGACTGATGAAAGAGGCGGCCATTTATCTTGCTGGCAATCCTGACATGCCACTGGTTCTTCTCTATCTCAAAGCTTTATGAAGCAGGCACTCCTCTGCTACTTCCAGTCCTTCCCCTCACCTCATTAACACCTAGGACCAGGATTCTCACAGATCGGTCGCGCAGGGTAGTGCGGTACAAAAGGGGGTGGTGATGGACGGAGCATCTGAACCAATCCAACACTCACACCCGGTCAACAGATCTGGGTTTAATCCATCACCGTTCTTTAGCCCACTCTGCCACCCCAGTTCAGACATGGCCATATGCAAATCAGTCTGACCCTGTGCCTCATGGGAACAGTCCAGCCCGAACTGTCAAGCGATGCCTTCCCTGGACCGGAAACAAGCTTCCGAGGACCGGTTTCTGGCATTCCAGCCATCTTCAGCCCGGCTTGCTTGAATCCAGTGGCAAAGTGAGCAAGGGACTCACGTCTGAGCATACCCTGCCACACTTATGGCGGCCAAAAGCGGTACAAAAGGGGGTGGTGATGGACGGAGCATCTGAATCAATCAAACACTCACACCCAGTCAAAAGATCTGGGTTTAATCCATCACCGTTCTTTAGCCCACTCTGCCACCCCAGTTCAGACATGGCTATATGCAAATCAGTCTGACCCTGTGCCACATGGGAACAGTCCAGCCCGAACTGCCAAGCCATGCCTTCCCTGGACCGGAAACAAGCTTCCTAGGGCAGTGCAGCAGCCACAAATGCTGCGCTGCGTGAAAAGGAGCGAGAAGGAGAGTGCCATATTTACAGAAATATGGCACTCTCCTCCCCTCTCGCTAGTGCCGGCATGAGCTGCTGTGTGACACAGACATACCTTCGCACCATAGTGCAAGGGTGTCTCTATAAGTCTAACATAGGTTCTGTACTGAAAGGATACTGTTCCAGTACAACACTAACTTTAAACCGTTTCCCACTTTGTATGCTGTACAGTGCAGCGCACATGAAAAGTCGCAAAAGAAAGAAAAGATGAAATAATTTCTCCTTCGCAGTGCCTATTTGAAATAGGTACAGTCTTTTGCCTCAATCTACTTTATTAACTAAATAGGGTTTTACATCAGCTACCTTGGGTGGTTGCATGGTAATGCCCATGCACCACCTACTGAACGCCCCCTTGGCGCTAAGCAATGCAAATAGCACTGCTTTGCGTTACTTTCAAGTAGTTTCCCAGCACTAAACAGGTTTAGCGTAGGAAAGTAAATAGGTAAGAAAAAGATTTTACACCGTTTTCACGGCATATAAACTTTGTAAATATACCCCCTAGATGTCTTCACTCCCTTCTGCCTTTCCTTTGTAGGTAGAGCCATTCAAACTCTTTCTTGCCTACCTTTGAACGAGGATTCCTTCCTCAGTTCAGCTCATTACCTCCTTGTCTGTATTCCTCATCCCAATCTACACATCTTGAGGTTTGTCTTATTGTGTACAGAGGATTTAACTGTGCTACCATAAACAAAAAAAGTCACTTTGCCACAATGTGATAGGTCTGTAATATAGAATCCAGCCCCAGCCTGGTGCTATAAAGAAGGACTGTCCCCAACATTCATCCTGTTTTTCTGTCTTGCGCCAATGATTGTGATACCTATCCCTCCCCTATAAAAATTAAGTGTTATTTATTTTCCTGATTTTCTTTTTTGTCTATCTGGTGCATTTGCTACTGTTCTGCTTGCTCTGCTCTGTACTTCAGCCAGTGCATGTGGCTACTTCGGCGGGCAGACAGTGTAGCATAGATCCTCAACCAGCATCCTTTCTGTTCCCCTTTGGTTTTCAAAATTCCATCACCCTTCTATATCCCCAGTACCTGGTCTGTTACTTGGCCATGTAATCTCACCTCACCTGAAGATAGAAGGGGACTGGGCTGCATGGAAGAGGACTCACGCAGTGTGAGAAACTATTACACAGGGGGTTGGCTTCCAAGACTTGCCTACTGGACACTGAGGATGGGGTGTGTCTCTTAGGCACGTCTCCTTTCTGGGCGCAAACTGTCTGGTACTCGGACAATATGATTGAACGTGCAGGGCACTAACTAGGCTGAGGTCCTGTTGCATCTTTGTTCCAAACTGGCTTTTCCGAAACGTGCTCCTGAGGATGTGGAGGATTTCTTCTAACAATGTCAGCATAAGGAGCCTAAGTGTCTTCTCCTGCATGGCTCTTTGCAAGGTACGGATGTAGAATGGAAGATGGTGGGGTCTTCTGTCTTCTCAGGTGTCCAACCACTGCCCTCCATCACAATTCCAGTAGAAATTTGCCTCAGTGTTGAACGTTGAATCCTTAATGGCCGATCTCTCCTCACAGTGGACGATCATTTCAGAAGAAGTCGCCCCAGATGATGCTGTTGACAAAAAGGTAGGGGTGGTTCTCAAGCTAGCCTAATCAATCTCCAACTTTAGAATTAAGGCGAATACCTATGCTACTTAAATAGTTCAGTCCCTTTTATGACTTTTAGGCCTTGGTAGGAGATTGCACAAGGCCATGATTAGTGGTCCCTTCTTTCCATAACGGAGAAACAGTTCAGGTTCCTATTGTACATTTCCTTTGACTATCTCTGTGTAGCTACAGGGGTTTCTGGCTCCTCTGTGACACCATGGCAACACATCTGAATGCATTACTGGGGGCTAGCAATACAAATGAAGTGTCACTGAGTCATCCCTTGTTCACTGAGTTAAACTCTTTGACTCTCAAGTTCAACTGTACTACCTTATCAAGAAGTCTTCTATTGGAGCCCATTTATCAGAGGGCTCAGGTGGGCGGTGGATTGGGATGCGGATGATATCCTCCTATACTTGGCCTCCTCAAAATCCTCCATCCACGCAGCCCTTTCCGGATATAGGTTAAACTGGACAAATCCATTACTGTACGTTCTAAAAGGAGACCCCGCCCCCGTCCCTGCCCCGAGACTGCCCTATGCAAACAGTGAAAGAGGGCTTTCGCTACATGGGTATCTTTATCACGTCAGACCCCAAACGTCGATACGAGCCGAACCTACTCCCCCTGCTACATAGGCTCAAAAGAGATGTTGACACCTGGAAAGGGAACCCGCTATCACTAATAGGACGGGCGGCATTATTCAAAATGATGGCGCTACCGCGTTTCCTCTACTCATTGCACAACACCCCGGACGTAGTCCCAAATAGGTATTTTGGAGAAATAGAGAGCATAAAGAGGGATTTACTATGAGGTGGAGACCCAGAATAGCCTTCCATAAACTAGTCCCGGGGTGGTATGACGGGGGTATTGGATTATCGGACATCAAAAAGTACTATTGAGCAGCACACTTAACAGCAATTAACTACTGCACATACCGCACAGATGAGGACCCAGTGTATAAACTAGACAAATGGCTGCTCCCTGGGGGAACATACCATAGGGCCCTCTATTCGAGACCGCAGAGATACCCCCTGACAGGGCCAACTAAACATTCATTGTTGGTCTAGCATGCAGCTAACAAAAGTCTGGGTTGGGATAAGAAGATCATACAGGCCACCCCACTATGGGAGACGGAGCAACTGGGCACATTGGGCACCACGAAGGGGTTCAACAAGTGGGACACCATTGGAATATCAAAAGTTGGAGACTAATGGGACAAGGGAGAGGTGGTCACGTTTGACGCCCTACAACAGAACTATGAGTTAGCTGGCACAGAGTACTACCATTATCTGCAGGTTAGGCATGCGCTTTCGTCCAATATACCCAGGGGAACTACTCTGCCTGACTCCTCGCCATTAGAGGACAGATGGCTGGAAGGGTGTATACCCGACAAAGCGATATCCCTGACATACAATAAACTGATTAATAATATCCCAAACCCCCTTGCACCCCTCAGACAACACTGGGAGAGAGTTGGGCTAGAAATAGATGACGAGGAATGGCAGGAAGCAGCGGCACCCCCAAGAGAGGTGGCAATCTTTTCTGGGTTCCGTCTAGTGCAGTTGAAAATCATCCATAGAGTATATATTACCGGGCCAACCCTAGTTAAAAAGGGTAAAGTGGAAGATGGCAACTGTAGACAGAGGAAATAGACTGTTGGGCTCCTTCATACGGATAATATGGGAATGTAAACATAGCCAATCTTATTTGGCAAAACTCCTTGACTGCATGAACATAGTACTGGGGGCTACCTTGCGACCGGAGGATAAGAGATGCCTACTGAACATATGGGAACCCACGGATCTTAGCCCTAAAGACAAAATCTGGATCATGCTGCGGCAGATGGTGGCCAAGAGGAATATAGCACAAATGTGGAGGGTGGGTGCATCACCCAAGTTAGACTCTTGGAAAGCAGTTATGGACTGGTGCATGTTTTGTAAAAAAAATCTGTCTATGGTATACGGGCTGCCCTAGAAAGTGGTCCTCCATTTGGAGTAAATGGAATAAATATAGAGGCCATATCTCTGTTCCCCCCATTGTTCCAGAGATGGAAGACCCAAGTATCACATAGTAATTGTTACTTATTGAGATGTACCCAAGTAACCCGCAATCATGACAAGAATTGATTCAATGTTTCTGCCTTTTTTGCTGTAACCTGAGAAGTCGACTCGAATCGTTAATAAAAATATTTTTTATTTTTATTAATGATAACTATCTGTTGACTATAAACTGATGACATATGGGCAATTCCTACAGAATTTTTGTTACTCTCCGGTCTTCCATTCTGCTCCAACTTCCAAAAACCCATCTTGCACCTTCCTAGGCTCTACATTTCATTGAAGTTTTTTTCTGAGTTGCACCTGGACCAGGTCATAGTGTCTCCTTAGGGGAAACTGAAGCTGGTTCCCTGCCTGTCATCCTTACAGTCCAATGCTTGGGTTCTGGATTGGCTGAAAGTGCATGGTGCGATGTTTGCCATTTTCACTGTTATTCCTTGGGCTCAACTCCACTTTCAGCACCTAGTCCACCAATTTCTTCCCCATTAGGAGACCCTCTTCGGAGGTCTAGGAGGCTAAGATTTCTGTACCCCCTCAGATCAGCCAAGACATCAAGTAGTGGCTAGTTGTGGCTCATTTGGACAGGGCAGCTTCACTTGCCCCTACTTTTCTATTGATTGATGATGATGGATGCCAGCTGCAGGGTACCCGGTTGAAGAACCATGTTAGAGGATTCTGCTCAAGGTCGCCAACATCTGGGGAGACCAGGTTCCCAAGATTGTAACCGTGGCACAGGGTGCTGGAATATAGGTGGAACTCAAGCTCCTGTTCCTGGAGGTAGTTTATTTTACAGGGAAGATGAATGGGTGTACTGTTTACTTTAGCTGTGCTTTCATCTCACCTGTGCCTCTTTGTCAATGTCGCCTCATTGTTCGAGGCCATCTCGAGACAGTTTAGCCATTCGATCTGGACCTATCAACAACAGAGCAGGATGCAATCCTTTCAACTACTTCTCTTCTTCCCTCACTGAGGACATGGGGAGTTGAAGCATTGTGCCTTGTGAGGCCCTGTAGTCTCACGTATACCTTCCCACCAATCGTGTTACGGGTTATCCACAAGATCAGGGGCAAGCAGGCAGACGTCCTCCAGGTGGATCCATCGTGGCCCCAGAGACCATAAACTCTGTCAGCTCTTTCGTAACACTCCTTGATTGTTTCCCACGTGTTCCTCTCCTTTGCGGACCTCTTGTCTTTTGAAATGCTGTAGCCTTCGCCTTTACCTGGGGGCTGTATCTTGAGATAATTGAGGCTGATGCAAGACTGTTTCAGCAAAGTGGCTCTTTGCATTCAACAGTATCTGCTACCCTCCAGATTTACTCCCACAACTGATGACATTTTAAGGCATAGTATTCTGTAAAGAGTGTTTGGGCAACTTCCTTTAGACATAGTTGTGGTCTAGACTTCCTCTGCAATAGCGTCTTATTGAGAAGGGGAGTTTCCATTCTAAAAAGCCAATGGGCAGACTTTCAGAGATTTGGGAGTCCAGCTTGTGGAATTATAGGCTTCACATACCTTGGATATGTAACATCCTCTCCTAATTCCTGTTGTTCATTCCTTAGGGCATTCTTCAGACCTGCCTTCGATCTTACCGGCCTATAGCAGTCTCCCCTTGACCCACTGGCCTTGGTGGGACTTACGTTTTTGTTACCAATTCATTTTTCTGGTCGTAATTTCCTCTTTCTGCTGGCTGGGTGAATTTAAGAATTTGGTCAGCAACATAACCTTGCTCTGATTTTCCCAGATAAGGTGGTTTTATGTCTTGCTCCTGGGTGTGTTCCAAAAATCCCATCTCTGTTTCACTATGTCAATGACCTGTTTATCTCTATGTTTTATCCTCCCTCCTTGGTACAGATGGTCTATTAAGACGTTCTGGGTTTCCACATGGCTGGTTTAATTCATTTTGTTAGGACAGCTTTCTTCCATCGAGTTGTCTCACTATTTGTCACTTATGGCTTGCATTTCTACATATCTTCTTTGGACACTGGATCCGTTTAGCTATCTCTCTGGCTAAGCAGGTTGCATGGACTATTTTTTTCTCCGGTCTTATCCAATAGTGCAACACAACGTGGGTATCAGGCCACGGGTGGCTTTCAGTGGGACTTGCCTGAGAGACATTTGTTATGCTACCATCTGGACATCTCCACATACGGTCATGTGCTTCTATAGGCTGTATTTGCTACTACAGGCTGGATGGGGGTATGGGCCTTTCTGCTGAGTCTAGTTTCTCTATGCTGTGCTGACTGTATTTTTTGTGTCATTTTCATGTAGTCATGTAGTCATGCCACATGGATGCCTTCTTCTGCTATATATATATGAAACTATATATAAAGTAAAAGCACCTTGTTGTTAACTGTGAGGGCTTCGCCGGTGCGGCTGCAACAGAGTGTGAGTGGCAAGTAGCAATATGGTACAAATTGCTGGAGCTGGTGGTTGGGAACCAGTCAGTCATCCAGCAGCGAGGAGCAGTGCCACGAGATCAGCCGGACACAGTAAGTGTCTTAAGTGACTTTGTGACAGATGGAGCTGACCTTATGCATCGGACCAGTCAGCACATACTATACATCTGACGAGGGCTGTATTTATTTATTTATTTATTATTACAATTTGTAAAGCGCATACGTATTCCCATGGGCGTCTTGGCGCTGTAGATGAGAGAGGATGATTATCTAAATGAAATTGTAAAATGATGAGTTTTTGAGGATCTTCTGAAGTTGAGAGAGCCACTTTCCAGTCTCATTTGGTGAGGTAGAGAGTTCCATAGATACTGCACCTGAACTGTCAGGTTGACAGTGCGCACCAGTTGGCAGATCTTATTCTGTATCGTGATCCCGTTTTCTGCATCAAAACACACAAGATGATGGACGGAATGTTGCGCAATGGCAAAACATTCACCCCCAGTCACAGATCTGGGTTTAATCCATCGTTATTTTGCTCACCAAGCCACCCCGTGTTCTTCATAGCACGGGCGCAGAAGGGGTCTGCGCATTTCTCTTTGGTATCTTCAGCGCATACTTTAACTAAACTTATCTAACCTAATCTCTGAGTTAGTGGATGTGCTCAGGAGAGCAGGGACCAGGTTTACTAATGCTTTGGGCAGGGTTTTCATCACACAGTGTTTGCGTGAGATATACTATCCTAAGCAAACCAAGATTTGCGTATTAAATTCCCCAAAGTATCTCAAAGTTGCCTATACTGTACTTTGCGGTACATTGCGACAGAAAAGTCCCACCTCAACATTTTGCGCCTCGTTAACGCAAAACCCACGCAAAGAGATAGTATGTCTGAGCCTTTCTATTTCTGAGATCTGCAGTCTAACATGGAGGTTTTTCAAGTTAATGTATGCACTGAAGATGCAATAAAAGACCTGCTCCAAACGCAGCACAGAAAAACAACCATGGTATGGCCCTGAAGTTTCTGGCTTGTTGGTTAGAAATTGTAAAGTAGTTTGTTTTGTGGCCATGGCAGCAACCCTTGTGCATGAGCTTTATTTTTTACTGGGAACTAAAAAGGGACTTGAGAGCAGGCCAAAACTGCCGGCGAGATATGTAGTATTAGGCTGCTTCGTAATGAACTTTGTTACAGTGACTAAAAGTGTCAGTGGCTTTTTTCTTTTTTGAAGGGAGCACTGCGGTTCGCCTACTTGACGCTTTCTGCCGAGCTGCACTTTTTTCTAAAAACTCTCGTTACTAAGGTGGGCCTTTGGCTGCAAGAGACAGACTGTTCAAAAGTGACTGCCCGTTCATGCCTGGTAGAAATACCACTCTGAACCTACGGCGCCTTCACTGTGTCTTGGGTAGGGCAGCTACAATTTGGGAAGATGCAGTGATCATGTCTCTGGATGCAAAGATGGCATTCAACATGATTGAATGGCCCTTTTTATTTGCCGCACTTGAAAGATTCGGATTCAGGGCGAGATTTCTATCCTGGATTAGACTCCTTTACTCTGAACTGCTGGCCCGAATCACAGTCAATGGGGGCGATCAACAACATTCACATTGCAGAAGGGGACGAGGCAGGGCTGTCCCCTTTCCCCCTTAATTTTTGCATTGGCTATTGAACCCCTGGCGATTTGGATCAGTGGAGACAACCTCATTAGAGGCCTCAATTGAATGGCGGACTGGGAGGATAAAATCTCCCTTTATGCTTTATTTGGCCAGACCTTAATTTTCTATTCATCGTGTCCTACACATTTTCACTCTTTTTCAAAAGTACTCTGGCTATACCATCAATTGGGACAAGTCAGTGGTGTACGTTTTATGTGGGCAATGCCCGACCCTGCCTAGGGGCTGCAGGGCCAAGATAGTCACTGGTGGTTTTCTATATCTGGGAATATACGCCACGACTAACCCAACAGCATTTTATGATCACAATTTGGCTCCTCCCCTGCGTCGCTTTAATGATGACGTGCAAACACTTGAAAACCCTTCCCCTTACACTATTAGGCAGGGCCGTATTATTACAGATGACGGAGCTTCCCTGTTTTGTCTAGGCCCTACAGAACCCACCCTATTTGGTCCCAGCAAAATACTTCGATGCCATTGAATCGGTGGTATGCACTCTACTTTGGGACAATGGTACTCCCCGTATAGCATTGGTTCAGCTTATGAAAAGCTAGTACGATGGAGGTATAGCCCTGCCAGCAATCAAAAGCTATTACTGGGCCTCCCAACTGGTGGCCACCAATCACTTGGTACACCGGCCAGGAACGGACCCAGCCTAAAGGATGGTCAGACATAATATGTTCCCAGGTAATTATCTTAGAGCATTTTATGGAGGGGGGAAATATGCACCAAAATACACTCCAACATCCAACACAATCAATATATGGCATTCAGCAACGGCCACTTTGGGATGGAAAAATAGAATTACACAAGTCACCCCTGTTGCTAGACACAGACCGGCTGGGAGTGTTATCCGAAGTACCCAGGATTCGATAAGTGGGACTTGATTGGTCTCTCGAAAGTTGGTGACATGTGGGTATGGGGCAAGGTGGCTCCTTTCAGCGATCTCCACCGGGATTACAAATTACATAGTGGGAGAACTTTTAGATACCTCCAAGCCCATAATGCATTACAAAGGACAATACCCAAAGGTACTGAGCTGCCGGCCTCCTCACCCCTTAAGGATATACTCCTAGACGATTACCTCCAGGAAAAGGCTATTTCACTGACATACAGAAAAATATGAAACAATACGCCAGATACACTGGGGAGAATTCATGCAAGATGGGTGGAGGATGTTGGGGACATTAGCGACGAAGATTGGTAGGAGGCTTTTGCGTCCGCCCGGGAGGTGGCAATCGATCCCAATTTAAATTTAACCAACTCAAACTCCTGCACAGAGCATACTACACCAGTTCAGTGCTAGTTAAAATGGGTGCCCTAAACTCCTCGGTCTGCCCTAGGGGATGTGGTCAATGAGGTACCTTCCTGCACCAGTGGTGGGAATGTCAGATTCTCCAGAAATATTGGGGGAAGGTCACATCAGCACTGTTTTTAACCTGTCATAAAACTTTGGAGGTCTCGCCCCGCTGGTGCCTTCTTGCTTTATTTTTTTTTATTTTTTTTTATTTTTGAAAACCTTTATTGTGCACATAGAAAAGTAACAAATACGGGCCTACAACCCTCCGGCCGGCCTCGAACACTCAATCGAGCACCAAAGCATACATTGTGGCGACCCAGTACTGCATCAGAACCATTTACATTGAGGGGAAGAAAGCTGGAGGAGAACGCAGCACCGTGGCGCAGGATGAATGAAGGTTAAATTTTAAAGTTTTTGTTATGCAACTGTCACACAGGTCGTAGTGATCCGTACAAGCAAAATAAGAAAGAAGATCAAGGTCCATGTAGGTGGGACACGACATTAGCAATTACAGCAAGCAATTCGCGTATCAGCAAGCAAGTCCCCGCCAGGCAGGATGGTAACACAATTTCCACGTTACAAAGTAGCATCTGTAACCCAGTAACACTACCACAGCCACCCAACACCCAGCACTCCCTACCATGGGCAAAAGGGTAAAGTCATAGAAGAGTAAAACCGGTCCCATAGAAACTAACAAAAAGGAAATATAACCCCCCACCCTACACACATGCAGAGGCTATGGCCTACCCCCCCTCTAGCAGAGTGCCTGTCGCCCTATAAACCCGAAATTTAGAAAGAAGAAAAGTCAGAAAAAAGAGAAGGAGTCAGCAAGAAACGCCAAAAGAAGGAAGAAAAGTGAAGAGAAGGAAATGTCACTGTTGACTATAGGGAGGGAGAAAAGAACAAGCTAATCTACCACTCCCAAATAGGGGGGGGGGGATGACGGGGAGGAGCACACCCAATAACCGATATCCCGGACTCCCAGTCACCTTCAATCTTAGCACCTTGCGGAATATACAACCAGCGGCATGCAGGAGAGGAAGAGCGACTCTAAGGAAGTAGGCAAGGGGAACCAAATCAGTCCCAGACCATCACCACCCGTCACTGTATCTAGCACATTTAGTAAAGCCCAGTCACCAACATTACAGAACAATCCCGCCTTACAATTCACCACCGCCCCGGTAATTCTAATAAGCAGTTATTATCGTAATACAATATTAAATGGGGCGAGGCCTAGTAAGTCGCACATTGCAGCACAGAATCACAATTTTCCGTTCCGAGTCCCTGCAAACCTTCCAGTCCCGGTCACAATTGACAGCAATCAGCCCTGGCCAGAGCGTAAGCGTCTCTTCAGACTCGGCAATCGAGGGAAGCCAGCTCTACAAAGTACCTGAAGACAAAATGGCCGCCGCCGATGAGGAGGAGGGAAGAAGAGGCAAAATGGACGTCCAGCAGCGGCTGCCGAGTAGCAAACAATTGGAGAAGGTAACTCCGAGTACCAAAATCGAGATTCGAGCCAAAACTGGAGAAAGGGCACTCGGGAGGCAGTAACCGCAGGGGGACGTAGCGGCAGTGGGGGCCGGGAGCTCAGCATCAGTCCCAGAAACATTGTTTCAGGTTCCGTGGAGAACTGCAACTTTGTATCTCCGTGAAAGACACCAAGCCATCTTGCGCCGGAATCGCAGCTCCGGGAAACAGTCGTCACCTCACCGGCAGCGGCCGGCGCCACAGTATCCACCTTGCCCATGTCAGCTGAGAAGGTCGATTTCGTACCGTGCCAGGGGTCAGCCGAACAGTCCCGTTTCAGCCGTTGCACCACTCCGTCTATCCGGTCCCCAAACCGCACAGAGAGTGTCCGCATTTCCATCCTGAGGTCAGCGAGTGCATCCACAATATCCCGGCATGTCAGCTCCCTCTGAGCCTTGGGCTGCCTCTTCATACTCGGCGGGCGTTGTAATGGCGCCCTCAGGTCACCGTCGAGCGGTGAAGTACTGCCAGCAGGCGAGTCAGCCATCGGCGCTGTGGAAGAGGCAGCCGCCATCCCGGACATCCAGCAAGAAAGGGGGGCGTCACATCGGGAGGAAGCCACAGTGGACCCAGGGAACTCGGGGCTAGTCTCAGAAGCCGGGCGGACAAGTCGTAGGGCGACCCTCTCAATGGCCGCCGCGGGCCAGTTGCAGCGTCAGCCAAGGGAGCGAGAACCGAAACAAACACCGCTCACCAACACTTCGACCCACCGAGACGGGGCTGTTGAGTGTCGCTAGAAAACTCCATCCCAAGTCCTCGGCACCGGCTCCAATAAGCAGGGACGATCACAGTCCCAGGGTCACAACTGGCGGCAGCCGTCCCGAGGGTCCGCGATAGCCAGGGGCAGCGCCGGTCTCAGAGCGCGGCCATGGAGCCCGGCACCCGGCACGGCGCTATCTACGGGAATCCAGCAGGCAGGGACACCGGGGAAACACCCAGTGCATCAGCGCGATCGTGGCTACCATCCGCGGCTGTTGTATCTCGGATAAGCGAACAGGATGTGGGTGCAGAGCGCACTGGCCAGCGGAGCCGGGAATCGAGCGTCCGTTCAGGTCGCCATCTTGGCTCCTCCCCCCTTCTTGCTTTATGGGATGGAACTGACCTATCGAGAACTGAGAGAGTGTGGGTCTCTCTTGGTTTTATGATTGCGAAATGTAACATATCAAGAATGTGGAAAGGACTAACTAAGTCCAGAATCAGAGACTGGGTGCATGCAAGCAGGAAGGGTAATATATGAAGGTAGAGGATGCCCACAAAAATGGATCAAAATCTGGAGTGCGTGGAACGAAAGTAGAGGAATGATATGCACAGTTACACACCATTCAATGATGCCTCCTCAGTGTTAGTGGACCACATGGGAGAATAAAGTTCAGATCACGAAGGATTTAATAAGACACAAGACTAAGTTATTGGTCCTATGTAACATATTGGCTGGTATTGTACTAACGGACAGGGGGTGTTGGAAATTAATGAGACTGCACTGCACCTTGTTGTTTTTAGGTCTCGCTAGAGCCAGCACGCATGCGCTGGTTTGCGGGACATTAAGTAACTGGCTTTTAAAAGTGCTACCAAAGCCCTTTTGGCAGCCACCAGCATGCGGTCACGTGGGCGTGAACATGCACAGGCCATCTGGCTTTTGTAATGGCTCACTAAGCCATGCTCCTCCACCCTCTCTCTCTCTCTGCTCTCAGTCCCCCTCCTCCCTGCTCCCCCTTCCTCTTCGTCAGCTTCTGACGTGATGTGAGTTACATTTGTGGATAGAATTACAGCTTTTCTTTAATATGTTGCTGTTGTAATTGCCTTCTCATGATGTGCTACACAATAACAACAGCAACATAATAAAGAAATGCAGACAGAGGCCATAATGATAGCTATCCAATGAGGATTAAAAAAACATAAAATAAATCCATTTAAAACGTGTTGTCTCCATTTGTCTTTAATGACTTTTATGAGTTCCGGAAGGACCCGCCTTACTGAAAGCCCTGCCTGGGCATAGGGTACAGAGATTGACCTGATCGTTCATGAAGGAGCTCTGCTGGTCTCTCAGCCTTCAGGGGTCTAGTTGTACAGTGACAGTTTTGGCACCTCTTTGTGTAACTTTTGCTTCTTTCTCTCTGTGTCTTTGTGTACTTTTATTCCCCTCCCCCTCCACACCCCTCCATTCCCAGTCTGCAGGCATGCCTCTTCTACTTTTGCTTCTCGGTTGCCTCTGCTTTTCCGGGAAAGGACAACGCACCTCCAAAGTGAAAGCAGCGAGAGGACAGTGACACAGCTCCAACCCCGTGATGGGTTCAGTTCCCCCTCTAGAGCCCAGGCGCTCGCTGAACTGTTCTGTGGGATCTTAAAACCGGAATTCTAATCACGCGCCCATTCTCATTATGTGTGATTACAGGCAAATCACCTAAGTGCTTATCGGTGTGTTGTTGCCCGCACTCTGCAGGTTTAAAAAGTGCTCACCACGTCCTAAGTACTTGTAGGGTCGAAGGTCACAAGCGCTGTAACTCCCTGAGTCCCGATCTATCGCTCTTGCAGGCCTCGGGTATGTTTGTGCCGAGGCACTTGTCATAAGTCTCGCGCGTGATTTAGTGTCTATTGGATGTGAAGATTGTGGCCAAAGTGGTACTCCTTTTAACACACTTGCAATTGGTCCTGAGGTGCTGAGACATTATTGCCCTCACCCTCAGGGTTTTTATTATGTAAACCTGAGAGTGCAGTCTGCAGGGCTGCCCGCTAGAAAACAGGCGGGGCTCCAAAATATGTGTTGACAGAGTGACAAGAGATTTATTTCAATTGCAACAACCCAGAACTCATTTGTGTAAATCCTGAAATGAAATGACTGGGGAATACATATAAATGCAGAGCGCGTTTGCATACTTATACACATTTCAATGACATAAAAATACGATGTTTTTACAAAGGCACTTCAACAAGGTTACTTGAAAATCTCGTGGAAATCTGAAAGTAACATTGTAGTGATTAGAGAAGGGAAGGGAGCAATGCTTCTGCATCATGGTACAATTAAACAAGCATTGGCATAGCCAATAGGTCTCCCTTTTCGGTTTTTATAAGTATTTAGTTATGCAGCACAATATCCTTGGTGCAACAACATCAACTGTTGCATGGCTAAACATTTCTAAGGTCCCAAAGGCGAGACCTATTGGCTATGCAAATGCTTGTTTGTTTTTGTTGTCTTTTTTTTGTGTACTCAATAAAAAGATCTTAAAAAAAAAGTGACCGCCACAGTTTAAAATGAAGGCTTAATTTAGTCCAGACAGTGACTGTGTTTGGCTGTGTAGTGTAGGAGTCTGAACGGGCTCAGCCAATGGTTCAACTTCTCATTCTCTTACAGAGGCTGCGGTTTACATGTTTCCGGTTTGCCCACGAGGCAACGATAAGTGGACGACGTAGACCTTACTTTGTGAGAACGGATGTAGTATTTAATGACTACCAGAGCATAAAGATACAGGCATATAATGTGTAAAGGCATCTTCATTCTGACGAAGGGTTATATTTTTGTCTTTTACCTAAACTGAAAAGTTGGTTCATTCTTATTTTAAGCAATGAAATGGCAATCAACGTTGTTTTCATGGGGACATAGGGGGTGCATTTTGTCGTTCTGCCACCCATGCTGTGAAGTGACAAAGGCTCGGACGGTCATCAATGAGAAATGACCTCCTACAGCCTGCTAAAAGATTCATATGGATAGAGAAAGTGGGCGTCACTGTAGGCCTCAAAAACGTCACCTGAAGGGGGCGTGTCCTGGAAGATGCTCGAGGGTGGGGGTGGATGGAAAAGAGCATCATCACTTAATCAAACATCCCTTGCGGCCTTGCTTAATACAGCTGGAGTGCACGTGGACTTCCTGGCATTTTCAGCAGCTGTTTGGTGATGGCAGCATCTGAAGGGAAAGCGTCGAGGGCGTAATGCGAAAGTTGTGAGCATGTAATGCGAGTGCTGTCTTTGATCACGGTCTTGCCTCACACTGTGATGCACAGACATTAATTTTCTTTTCAGGCTCTCTCAGAAATGGCGTAGTTTTCATATACACAGTGGTTGCTGTAAATGCCTTGCATGAATCACTAAAAAGTACGTTTTTCGGTGCCAGGAAGTGCATTTCAAGGAAGTAGTTTGGTTGTGTCTGGAACCTCGAGTAATTCGGAAGGAGCTGCAAAATTGGGGCAGTGGACCAGGGAGCACTATAAAGCAATGTTTGACCTGCGGGGACATTGCACTTTTTGTATTGTATTGCAGCATTTATATAGCACTTTCTACCCCTACACGAGTAGATGTTACATCATAGGGTGTGTGGTTAGAAGGATCTTGTTTTTGTGTTGTGTACAAAGGGGCAGATATATGTTAACTGGCGCATCCCCAGGGATGCGCCAGTTAATGTGCGCCACAGTGCGCCACAGCTCCGCCACCCGTGGTGCGCCGCATTTATAATGCGGCGCACCATGGTGCAAAAACGGCACAGATGCGTGACGCATCTGTGCCGGAAAGGTGGCGCATTGCTGGAGTTGCGTGTCAAGCGCGACGCAGCTCCAGCAAGGCTCGGGGGTGCCCGATCTTCACAATGCTGCGTCAAGACCTACGCCTGCTTCAAGCAGGCGCAGGGTTTTGACGCAGCATTGGCCTGAAAGTGACTGAGTGAAATCTCATAGATTTCACTCAGCCACTTTCAGGAGGCGTTCCTGCGCAGGAACGCCCCCCCCCTGTGCAGGAACGCCTCCTTATGGCGCAGGGCTTTACAACGTGACGCATCTCCTAGACGCATCACGTTGTAAATAGGGCGCATTGTTTGCGCCGCCGTTGCGTCAAATAAAGTGATGCAATTGCAGCGCAAAGAGGCGCAAGGGCATCATAAATCTGCCCCAAAGTGTTTCCATGTCCTCTGACTCTGCTTGCAGGCAGGTCGCTCCCCACACCACCACACGGCAGCCACCTGCTCTGTGCCTGGTAACTTGTGCTATCTCTACCCCTCGATTTGCTAATAACTTATGCTGTCTCTACCCCTCGCTTTGCTGGTAACATGTTCTGTCTCTACCCCTCATCTTGCTGATTTTCTCTGTGCCATTATAATTCCTTTCTCAGGCTCTCTGTGCCATTCTAACTCCTTTTTCTCAGGCTCTCCGTGTCCAATCTAAATCTTTTCCAGGTTTCTCCACTGGTACCCACCGGCCGCCTTTTCGCCGTTTTCCCGCCGTCATCCCGCAGTTTTTCTTTCCGGCGCTGCATCACTGCGGCCCCACCCCACTGTTCTCCCATTGGCCACCCAGCTCCCCCTTCCTCCCTCTCCCCCTCTTATGGAGGCCGCACAGCGGCCGTGCTGCTGAAGCGCCGAAGGCAAGTCCGTCTGCGCCCGTCTGCCCCTGTCTGCGCCCGTCCGCGCCTGGACCGCGCCCAGCTCCAGAACCCCAGTACCCAGGACACGCCAAGACACCAGTCTCCGATACGACGCCATCACCCTCCTCGCTCTGAACACCGGCCGAGACCACTGCTGCTTCCAGGCCACCCCGAAACGTACCTACGGACCCTTCTCCTACCACACCTGCAACTACACATTCAACAGAACCATCAAACCCCCAAGGTCCTGGGCCAATCACCTCCGCTGCATACTCCTCTACACCCGCTCCACACACAAACACGCCGTCGAGCTCTGAGACCTGCTCAACACCGCCGCCCCAGACCTAGTGGAACGACTCCTCGGCACCTGACATCGCCATCGCCATCCCGGACGGCTACAAACTCTCCCGCAGAGACCGCAACAACGGGACAGGAGGAGGAATAGCCATCGTCCACAAGTCCACCCTCCAGGTCCACACCCTCGCTGACGACCACCTCACCTCCGCCAAACACCTTCACTTCCGGATCCACACCGACCCCAACACCACCCTCAGAGGAACACTCATCTACAGACCTCCTGGACCCCGGGTCCTCTACCGCGACTCTATCGCCGACCTCGCCAGCACCCACGCACTCACCTCCATGGACTACATCCTCCCCGGGGACCTGAACTTCCACCTTGAGAACAACAACAACGCCAACTCCACCACCCTGATCGACAACCTCGGACTCCGACAACTCATCACCGAACCTACGCACGCCACCAGCCACACGCTCGATCCCATCTTCGCAACCACGTCGCCGTCAACCGCATGACCGAACTCCACTGGACTGACCACCGATGCATCCACTTCACCTTCAAGAAACCAACCACGCACCACCGCACCCAACAGCCGCCTCGCTGCTGCTGCAGCAAAGTCACCAAAGACCAGCTGACCGCCATCCTCACCCTGAACCCACCCACTGACCCCACCGACACAGACGCCGCCACCCGAAACTTCAGACAGTGGATCGACAACTGCGCCAACACCCTCGCCCCGATCAAGAAACCCTCCAACCACCCCAGCAAGAAAGCAGCCTGGTTCACCGAAGAACTCCAGACCTCCAAACGAACATGCTGGAGGCTGGAGAAGAAACGGCTCCACGATGCACACCAGACAGCCAAGCAGCCCACAAGGACGCCATCTGCAGACATCACCACCTCATCAGAACAGCCAGGAGATCGTCCTTTAAAGCCCGACTGGACAACAATGCACACAACAGCAAAGAACTGTTCAACATAGTAAAGGAACTCTCTAACCCCACGCCAACACCAACAATATCCCTCCCTCGCAAGACCTTTGCGACTCACTGGCCACCTTCTTCCATCGCAAGATCACCTACAACTCCTCATCCGCCCTGACCGTAACAGACCCCACCCCGAACGCCACCTGCACCAACAAGCTGACCTCCTGGTCCCACGTCAACGATGAAGAGACACACAAGGTCATGAACTCCATCCACACAGGATCACCATCAGACCCTGCCCACACCACGTCTTCAATAAAGCTGACGCAACCATCGCACCCCAGCTGCAGAAAGGTCATCAACATCTCCTTTGACACAGCAACATTCCCGGAAAGCTGGAAGCACGCCGAAATCAAAGCTCTCCTCAAGAAGCCCAAGGCGGACCCCAAAGACCACAAGAACTTCCGGCCCATCTCCCTGCTCCCTTTCCCGGCGAAGGTCATAGAAAAAATCGCCAACATGCAGCTGACCCACCACCTCAAGGACAACAACATCTTAGACCCATCCCAGTCCGGATTCAGACGCAACCACAGCACCGAGACTGGCCTCATCGCCGCCACAGACAACATCAGGTGCCAGCGAGACAACGGCAAAACCTCAGCCCTCATCCTCCTGGACCTGTCAGCCGCCTTCGACACGGTCTGCCACGGCACACTAAGAACACGCCTCCAAGAAGCAGGAATCCAGAAGAAGGCCCTGGACTGGACCACGTCCTTCCTCTCCGGCAGAACCCAGAGAGTCCGCCTCCCACCCTTCCGATCCGAAGTCACCGAAATCATCTGCGGCGTACCCCAGGCCCATCCCTCAGCCCAACACTGTTCAACGTCTACATGGCCCCCCTTGCACAAGTGGCCCGCTAGCACGACCTAAACATCATCTCCTACGCCGACAACACCCAGTTCCTCCTCTCCCTCACCAAGGACCTGCACACCGCCAAAACCAACATCCACAAGGGAATGAAGGCCATTGCAGAGTGGATGAAGAGCAGCCGCCTGAAACTGAACTCGAACAAGACGGAGGTCCTCATCCTAGGCCCCACCCCTTCTGCGTGGCCGAGCACACTGGGAGCTGCTCCAACACCCACGGACCACGCACACAACCTAGGATTCATCCTCGACTCCTCCCTCTCCATGTCAAAGCAGGTCACCACCATCTCTTCCTACTGCTACAACACCCTCCACATGCTCCGCAGGATCTACAAATGGATCCTGACCGAGACCAGAAGAACAGTGACCCAAGCCCTCGTCAGCAGCAGGCTGGACTACGGCAACGCACTCTACGCAGGAATCCCAGCCAAACACCTGCGACGACTACAATGCATCCAAAACGCCTCCGCCCGACTGATCCTCAACATCCCCCGCTGCAGCCACATCACCCCCCACCTCAGAGACCTGCACTGGCTCCCCGTCAACAAGAGGATCACCTTCAAGCTCCTCACCCACGCACACAAAGCACTCCACAACACCGGACCAGCCTACCTGAATAACAGACTCAACTTCTACACCCCCGCCCGCCAGCTCCGCTCTGCCAGCTTCGCCCTTGCCGCCATCCCGCGCATCCTAAAAACAACCTCCGGCGGCAGGTCCTTCTCCTTCCTCGCCACCAAGACCTGGAACACCCTCCCCACCCTCCTGCGGCAGACTCAAGACCTGCTCACCTTCAGACGGCTCCTCAAGACCTGGCTCTTCGAGGAGTAGCAGCACCCCCCCTCCTCAGCGCCTTGAGACCCTCTCGGGTAAGTAGCGTGCTTTACAAGTTTGCTGATTGATTGATTGATGTCGTGGGTGATTACCATTAAGGTGCGGTTATAGTAGTATGGGACACAGCGCATACTAGTATATTGGACGATGAAGTGTTACACAGACCCCCAGTTTTATGGTTTTCAGGGTACTGGTAGCTTTGAATTGCTCTGCAGGAACCTTTATGGCATTTATTATGACTAAGTCTGCTAAGCTGTTTACTGCTCTGGGTTTTCCAATCTGAGATTTGTGTATAATTTTGGTCCTGAGCTGGCATGATTAGAGGGAGAGAGAAGTGGAGAGATCTGTGGAGATGTACATTTTTATTATCATTTCATATCTTTGTGTCCATGTGAGATTTAAAGAAGTGGTGGTCAAATAATAAGATATTTGCGACCTGCAGTGAATGGACTGTATTAAAGTCCTCCAAAATTGTCCAGTAATGTGTGACAGACATCTTGAGTTAATACAATCCTGTTCATTTGGTGATGTTTGTTTTTTGGCTGTACAATGCTGGTGATGGCCAACCCTCATAGCAGATATGTAGTATGAGAATTTAATAGGTAGGAGTTTCAATTTTTTGCTGACCTCTGCATATTATGTTTTAGTATTACTGATGGTCGTAACTGTTATTTATGGAATTATAGAATGCCATGGCGAACCATTGGTCAACCTTTTTTTTTGCTTTCCTGCATAACAAAAACAGTTTTCTGGTTGAGTTTTTTCCAATTCGTGGGATGTAATCTGACTATTGCGCTTGAGGGTGTGATTGTTTTCTTGGCTCTGTTGCCAGGATGGACATGGTACAGTTATCTAAGAAATAGCCACGTTTTCAACTGGTTTCAGAAGTGTTTATGCTCCTGGCTGCTTCTAATGTTAACTAGTAGTGAGTTCCAGAGCTTAGCGTCTTGTTCTGAGAAAGTAGTGTCTCCTATGGATTTCATATGGTAAGGTGGTGTGATGATAAGTGATGCAATCCTAGAGCTCAGTGTTCTATTTGGTTTGTATTGCTTGAATTGAACTTGGAGGTTTAGGGTTCCTTTTCCTTGAGAGTGCACAATACAGAGTGTCTTGAACATTGCCCTTCTACCTATAAGTCTCCAGCAGAGCAATTGCAGGACTGGAGTCATGCATTCTTTTGAGTTAACATAACATACAACTGTGAAGGCAGTGGTGGCTGCGACCAGGAATCAGTAGTGGGGCAGGGTGGAAGGAAGGGGCAGGGGGGATGGGTTAAAAAATCACTTACCTCTCGGCCAGCTGGCTGGCCGGCCACCGCCTCTCCTACATCCTCTTCCCGGCTTCCTGGTGGAGACAGGAAGCAGGATGCACCAGGGCTCCCAGGCTCCCTACAGCCAATCACAACGCTGCAATGCAGCATTGTGATTGGTCTGAGCGCCGTGACACAGCGCTCAGCCAGGGGCTTGAGGGGTGGGCATGTTCTCCATGCAGGCTATAATGCAGCCTGCATGGAGAACATGACATGTTTGCATGGCTGTTTTGGTTGGCCAAGAGGGCCGGTCAAGCACTCATGCTCACATAGAGAGTGCAAACCACTCCTCCCCCTGCTCTGAGAGCAAACCCACCCCACAAAGGCACTACAACGGGGAAAGATAAAATGATAATAACGTTTAGTTATTATCATTTACATTTTTCTTTTTTTACACTGTAAAAATTACTGAGGCGACGCTCCTCTGCCTTAGCGGAGGAGCCGCCACTGGTGGAGCCGGAGCTTTGCAGCAGCATTTTAGATGAGTTGGATTTTGTGTATAATGAATGCGGGTAGGCTAAGGTATGGGTGTTGGTAAAGTCAAGCTTAAAAATTTCGAGCCTGACGATTGCTTGGAGTTTATGCTGGTCAGGGCCAGCTTTACTACTAGTGGCACCCTGTGCAACAGAGTTTGTTGACCCCCCTCCATGACCACCTCACCATGGATTCCCTCACTACCAAAATCAAAATCAAATCAGGTGTTTGTTAAGCGCGACAACTCACCCGTAGGGGTCTCAAGGCGCTGGGGGTGTAGGGGGGTTCGCAGGTTCCAGTCCAACAAGTTCGTGTAATGATCCACCATCCACGTCTGTGGATGGTGGGTGTTCTGAAGGTGAAGTGGATGCATCGATGGTCAGTCCATGGAAGTTCGGTGGTGTGGCTGAAAGTGGTGGAGTTTCCTGTTGTGAAGAGGGGGTCGAGGGTGTGTCCTGCTGAGTGCGTGGGTTCGGTCACGATCTGGCGGAGTCCAATGTTATGGAGGTTGTCCAGGAGGGATGTGGTGTTGGGGTCCAGGTGGTTGTCGAGGTGGAAGTTGCGGTCTCCCAGTAGGGTGTAGTTGGTGTACGCGATGGCATGCCGGGAGATGATGTCCGTGATGGAGTTGGCCAAAAGTTTGCGGGATTCCGCTGGTCTGTAGATGAGGGTTCCTTGGAGGGTGGAGGTAGGGCTGGCCAGTATCTTGAAGTGAAGGTGTTCCGTAAGGACTGTGGGCTCGTCGGGGAGTGTGCTCATGCGGAGGGTGGACTTGTGGACGATGGCGAGTCCTCCTCCAGGGCGGGTGGGGTGGTCCTTCTTGGAGACCTTGTATCCTTGGGGAATGGCAATGTGATGTCCGGTCCTGAGGTGGTGTTGGTCCAGGTTTCGGTAAAGAATGCTACGCCAGGGGTAGTGCTGTCGAGGAGGTCCCAGATTTCGGTGGCGTGTTTGTGGAGGGATGGGACGTTGAAGAGGATGCATTGCAGGGTCTTCGGTTTGGTTGTGTTCTTGCGGGCGGATTGCGCTGGGACAGTGGTCTTGGCATGCCAGCAGAGGTGACAGCTGAGGGGTCCATGTGTGTTAGCTGGTGATGCTAGCGTACACTTGTTGTTGCGGCCTTGGTTAAGAGCGTGGAGTACCGCTGGGTCGTAGCGTTGGCGGTGCAAAGATCCTGGGTTCCTGGCGCTGGTCGCAGACTCGCAGTCAGGTCGCATATGGGTGCAGACGGGCTTGCCTTTGGCGCCCCGGTGGCACGGCCGCACAGCAGCCGCCATTAAGTAGGGGTCGGGGAGGGCTGGACAGTTGGTAGGCTGGAGTGGAGAGGGGAGCTGGATTGGGCCAGTCACACTGGTCGTGCTGGGGGGATGGAATGCGGAGGCAGCAGCGGCGGGGAAAAACAGGCTAAAAAAGGCAAAAGGAAAAGGGCAAAAAGAGAGAGAAAAGTGCAAATAAGGCAGCAAAAGTGCAAGAAAGAGTGGAGAAAAGACACAGAGGACACAGGAGAGTGAAAGGGGGAGATTGAGATGAGGGTAAAAAACAAGTGAAAAGCCGAGGAAAGACACAGGAAAGTGAAGGGAGGAGCTTGAAATGAGGGGAAAACAACAGAAAATGGAGGTTAAGACCCAGAAGGAGAGTGAAGGGGGGAGATAGAAGTGAGGGAAAAAACGAGTAAAAAAGGAGAGAAAAAGCGGAGCAAGAGAATGGAGACAGAGGTCCACTGGACCACCAGGGATGAGGCGCAGGTGAAACCTGCGGGTGGAGGAGGGTCTCGAACACCAACACTCGAGAGTGCAGGGGCTAGGGGGAAGGCCTCACTTAATGGTGGAGCTGCACGGGAGGGAGAGCAATTTCACTGTATATGAGTCAGTGGTTTTGCTCCCACCATTTGACTTTGCCCCCCAAGTCTTCATAACCACTGACTCTTAGATTCATTTAGTTTTATTGTGCCACTCATACCAGTTTAAGGTGTCAGAGCACTTTACACCAAACATACGATGCACGGAGGCAATTGTACATGTGTAAATCAGTGTATAGAAAATGTTACATAAGACAGAGGCCTATATGGTGTAGGAATCACATGTCATCCATACTGGTAGGCAATATAGTTTAAGAGTCTTTGGTCTGGAAAAGCACAAATTCAGACTTTAAAATCTAAAAGCATTGTCAGGGTTTTCTTTAACAATTGGAATTGATTTCTACCCAAATGAACCTTTTTTTGCAAAATTAAGACGAGGATAGACTAGGCAAAGAAATGTAGCTGTAATATATTCCTTACAGTTTGCATGCAGCTCTTTGAGGACAGTTAATAGCTGTCTTAGGATCTATATTAGGATTTTAACTTTTAACCTGCAAGTAACAAAATGATCTCTCTGACAAAAGCGATAACCCATTGACCTATTTATAGTGTATTCACTTTGTAATCTAAATGGGACACGTTCTTTGCAGCTGGCATATTAACCTTCTGCGCTTTGATGATTTAAAACTTCCACTACCAGACAAAGCTCTGGTCTAGCTCCAGGAAGAACATTATTGATGCTTGAAAATTGCTGGGACAAGGAACGTGGCATCAGGTGCTTTTAAAACAATAATCATGGCGCCCCCACCACAAGTCATCTTCCGGTGCTGTGGCACCGATCGCATCACCCTAGAGCATGCCCTGATGCTGGTATGCAAGGTATGAGAAGATGCAACGTAGTGTTTTCAGTGTGTGGAAGGCACTTTTGTGACATTGTTAGCATGAAGTATCAAGGATAGGTCTGAATTCATGGTCAATACTAACTTCTATTGATGTTATCAGAGGGAATTCCACTTTGTTAAGTCATGTGGCTGTAGGCTGGTAGCTTTGCCATTGTCCATATCATAATCTCTGTCTTTGTAGTATTGAGCTTTAGATGGTTATTCATTATCCATGTGTTTATGGCACCAAGACAGTAATCCAGTTGTGCATTTTAGAGGTCTTGAGGGCTACCCGTTTTTAAAATTATTCGGGTGTCATCTGTATAGTTGCTTCAGGTGAGGTTGTATGATTTAATCAGATTTAGTAAGGAGCTAAATTAGATGTTAAAGAATAGAGGGGATATGATGGACTCCAGTGGAATGCCACATTGTTTTGTGTAAGGAGGTGATGTGAAAGGGGGTAGGTAGATTGCACTTTGTCTGGCTGTGAGATAAGAAGCAATCCATTTTGAGGAATTTTCACAGATGCCGATATTGTGAAGTCGTTGCCGTGGTGTGTGGTGGTGGACAATGCCAAATGAAGCTGATTAAATCCAGAAGAATTAAGGCAGCTACTCTATTTTTGTCCACTGTGAGTTTTATATCATCCCAGATGGATATGATGATGGACTCTGTGCCTCTGCCTGATTTGAAACTGGACAGTTGGTCTGACAGTAAGCCATAATGTTCGGTGAAGTTAGGGAGTTGAGCAAACTCTGCTTTCTCATACTTTTTTCATATGAATCATCCTGGTTCTAATGAGTCTAGGGTTTTCTTTTTGGGGAGTGGCCTGATGCTGGGACTACTTGCGCAGGCATATGGCTATCTCAGTATCTCTCCTGCACAGGTTGAGGGAAGGATATCTTTAAAGTTTCTTCTGTCATGTTATGCTTTTTGTAGTAGCAACTTGTAGGTGTGAGGGAGATGGTCGCCTGACTTTAAACATGACTTTAAATGACTTGAGGGATGGATATCTTTACATGAGCTACAATGATGCTGAACCTCTATCATTCATCTTACCAAGAGGTTATCCATGTGTGTATTCTCTTTGCGTCCCAATATATAACATTTTATTACCATCTCCAACCTATCAACTTCTTTCGGAGTCACTTCTTATTTTTAAATCCATAGTACAATTGTTTTAGGGAAACCTCACTTTGAGAAACTTTCTCTATTGACATTTTGCCAGGTGAAACAGGGAAACCTGTTTGGGAAGAGGCAAAACCTGTGAAAATTGATTTGCAAAATTACAACTTTCAATGTTATGCCTTGGACCAGGCGAGAACATCGTACTCAGCAATGAATGCACCCTGCAGTATTAGCACAAGACAATACAGGCAACTCATATTGCAGCCCTAGTGGTAAAGAACCACATAGCATTGTTCAGTTCAGTGTTCTCATAGTTCTGACCTAAATTGACACATCCTCTGCTGGCAAATAAGAGTTCTCTTCCTAGCTTTTAAATCTGGTACTATTTCCTGCTTTTTTGTTCTTGCCAAATAACTGGAATTCTGTCATGGTGAGATGAGCTTCGGCTAGGTGATGGACACCATGTCTGGATGATGTGCAAGCAGTGTTCAAGGCGTTGGATGTCTGAAGCAGAGGAGATTTTCAAAGAGAGTTGTGTATCATCAGGATATTGGTGAAATCTTGCTGTTGTTATCAGACAGTAGAGCACCAAGTGGCTCAGTGTAAAGGATGTAGATGACAGGAGATAGTTTGGAAGCCTGGGGGACTCCAATTGTGATAGGGATCTTTTATCACCAGGAGGGGCCCATGTGAACAACCTTGTATAATTTGAAAAGGACAGAGGAGAGCCAAAGAAGGAAATTGCAAGTGAATCCTATTCAAGACTTTAAGGTTTAATGAGGGTTTGATGGTCAAATGTGTTGAAGGCGTCCTAGAGGTGCATATGAGGGTGCTAGCATCACCTTCACCTATGGTAAGGAGGACATTGTCAGTGATGTCTAAGGTCGAGTCATCCATGCTCAGCATTATCTAAAGCCAGACTGGTGGTGATACAGGAGATGGTTAGCATGGATGTGACCTAGATTTGAATGTAAACTGCTTTTGCAATTAGCTTGCGTAAAATGCATATGTTAGTGATGGGCTGAAGGATGAGGAATACATCAGTGTCTAAAAGGTTTCTGAGAGAATTTTGGAAGATGCCTTTTAAGTGAAAATATAATTGGTATTCCACTACAAGACCTGTTTCAACTACAACACAAAGGTTATAGATCACTGATAACAATGGCCTCCAAGTACCAAATCAAAAATAATATGAGTGATTGATGTGGGTTGGGGTAGTCGAATAGCCAAATAACCCTTTTTAAGGAAATTTGATTTAAAAATGTTCTAACACATCCACAGGTCTATCGCCAGAAGATATTTTATTATTTTTTTCTGATGCATAATCTGCAAAATTATGTGTTTCTCTACACACATACCACAAATTTCAACCCAACAGAGTAGTACACATATGCCGGAAAGTGAAGATAGATTCCACAAGATACCACATACCATTTTCATCTTTTGGGGAAACAAAAGTGGCATCATTGCACTCGATCAAACAGTATGGTTTGGCTCCTGTGGCCTCTCTCTGTGCTATAATCTGTGGAAACATGCACAATAATGTGAGAAGCCACCTTTGGTTTCGGTCTGTGCTATACTCGCTGTACTGCACTCCTGAATCTAACTGCATTGAATAGCGGGCGGATGGTAGGAGGAGTGACAATTGAGTATGCAGAGTACATAAATACCAAATGAAATAATTAAACTCTCAAGTCAACAAGAACTGGCAAAGGCAATATTTCTTACCTTGACAATCCTGTTATTTTTCAATTCATTTTTTTATTGCAAAACTACGCAATAAACATAAAAAATGCGAAACCAATTACATGTGAGATAAGTAAAAATAGTGGGGCTTATTTACAAGCCCCTTGCGCCACACTTACATCACTTTTCCCATGTTACAAATGACGCAAAAGTGGCACAAGGGGCTTGTAAATCTGCCCCAGTAGGTCTAAAGGTGAGGTATAAATCGCGTGTGAAAATCTGAATGTTTAGTAAATAAGTTAAATATCAGAAAAGTATGCCAATGTGTAGATGTGTTTCACAGCAGTAGAAATGTTCGACTATTTTCGTTTCGTGGCGCTTTATCCATTTGTGACTAGAAAAACTCAACTCCAAGGAGATCTCTGGCGCTGACGCCACAGTCCCAGGATTCCAGGGCTTCCTGTGTTATTACAAAGGGTGGCAACAGATGCTCCGTCTTTTTTTTGCCCTGTGGGGGTGGGCAGCTGCTTGCCCTTCAGAGTCGTTATAAAATATATGTATATTCTACACATAAATTAATATCTGCATGACTTAAACATTTCTGGCTGACAGTTTACAAACAGACTAAATCACGCGTCAGATGTGTAAAAATAACAGACACACCCCTGTGAGGGAGGATTAACCAGATCCAGATGGGAGTGAGCGGCTGTTTACTGTGACATGTGCACAGTGCAGCCAGTTATATTGGCGCCTGGTCACCTTCCCCCATGACCTTGAGAGTTTATGAGCAGAGTCATGCCTTACTGTGAGGACTCAATCCAGCCCAAATGCATTCACCCCCGTGGATCTGAAAATACCAAAGGAAGCAGTCATCCATCAGCTGGACACTGCTGCTGCTAGTTATGGGGTTTGTAGTGTTAGCCTTGGGATAGTGGAAAGGTGGAGATGGGGAAAGATGCTAATGTGTCATTGGGGCGTTTTACTGACAGCTTGACTTTTGCTGAATTTTGAAGGTGATGTCACCAGGGCGGTTGGTGGGGCTTGGCGGGCCGGCTCCCGCAATGTGCTCCATGGTTTTGGATTTGAAAGTACAGTGGCAAAAGTATGCCCTTTATGGGACAAAATTATGAGGATTTGCAAAAATCTTCTGACGGGCTGCCACTGGGATTTGCTTCATTTAAAATCCCAATGAGGCTTCCCTTGAATACCGCGAATGACCATGAATTCTGAAAATGACCCCGATACTCGGATTTGGGACGCACACCATAAGAGGGCTCCTGTCTTGGTTTAGAATTTGAAGGATTCCCAAACTGAAATGTTGTAGGGAAGACCTGGGTGATGTCCCACACCAGCAGGGTGGAGAAACCAAGGTTGGCGCAAGTATATATGCTATCTCTCAGTGGCATTAGGGCTGGTAAATATGTGGGTGAAACGAGAAGGGATCACAGGACTATACCAATTATAAAATCAATCTATTGGAGCTGGTTTGATCCAGCCCTGGAGAGTAATCTAGTAATCAGTGCAGAATTATGGACCATTCTTTGTCATTTAAACATGTGCCTTATTAATAATATAGCAGACCAGATGTCAAAAACGCTCTCCTTGGGATATACTCTCCTTGGTTTCATTTTCTCAGTCATGATGAGTCCCCAGAAAAAGATGCAAATTGTTTCAAGGACGTTGACTGCATTGGGAAAAAAATCTCTCTACATGTTGAGCTGGCCATTGTAAGGTATTCCTAGGGGAAAGTAGAAATCCCCAGTCCTGATCAATTGCAACGAGGGTACTCAGGAGAATATGTTGAAAAGCCTAATTCCGATACTTCGATCCTGATTATCTTTGCCATTTGGCAGTTTTTACTTGCAGACTGGAGGATTACTGATCACTGACTACTTAATCCTGCTTTTTAACCAACATTTTAAAGACCAATTAGATATATGACCATGAAACTTTTCTGATGTTTATAAACTTTTATGCTATACATATTTGTCTGTTTTATTGATACATATTCTGAAATAAACATTTTTGATTGATTGTCATCGGCCTACCAGCGAAAAATGCCACAGAGGTCAATCCTATCTAGAAACATCTTAAGAGGAAACAGACCATGAAATACATAAATACACAAGACCCAAACACACCCGGTCATGCAGATGAGGCGCTCCGTGCATATTAAATTAAGCGGGCCCCGTGATCATGCACTGACACTCCTAATCAGGCTGCATGAAGAGAACTTTGCCAGGGTAAGAAGGGGTAGCCAGGGACAGGTCACAGATTCCATTAAAATATAGCAAGGGGTTCGACAGGGCTGAGTTCTTGCTCCAACCTTGTTCTCACTTTATATTAACCAAGTGCTTGAGTTCCTATCTTCCATTCAAGCAGATGCTCCCTCGTTAGCAAACCAAAAAAATTCCCACCCTCCTATTCGCAGATGACACTCTTCTGGTTTCAAAGACCCGTTGGGCTTAAAAAACTATTAATTTAATTCAAGCTCTTCTGCTATGGGAGGGGTTTGGAAATAAACACCTCTAAAACCAAGCTAATGCTGTTGAACCCCCCACAAGTCCTTTGGAGGAAATCCTAGACAATACTCCCCAGGAGAGAGTGAGCTCCTTTGATTACCTGGGAATCAGACTATCGGAGGGTATGGCCTTGAAACACCATCTCAATAAGGCCTACCTCAAATTCTCACAGGTAACAGGGGCTCTGAGGAAGGAGCACTGTCTCTCTTACACAAAGTCAATAGCACCTGCGTTGAAATTATATAGCTGCAAGGCTGTGATTAGTGCCCTTTATGGGGCAGCGCTGTTGGGCATGGGGAGAGTATGTGACCTCACATCCACGGGGAACAAGTTCCTCAGAAATCTGGTATCCCTCCCGCAAAGTACTCCTCTGAGCACCAAGCCTATTAACGATCTAGTGAAGCTTCGCCCCTTGCTCTTCTGGCAGAGACTAGTTACCACTCTGGAATTGACACCCTTTGTCACAGCCTTTAAAGAGGTTCATGCCCTAGATACTATGAATAACATAGGCTGGATCAAACATGTCAAAGGCCTCTTGTCCACAATCAATTGGCCTATAAGGACACAATATTGACAGTTCCGCGGCCCTTCGCAGACGTCAGATCAAATTATTGTACTGGGACTGAGTCGAGCAAAAGGCATACTCAAACAGTAATCAGGGCAGACTAACCAAAGAATTTAGATGCTTTAAAGCCTGTTGCTCCCTAGAAAGCTACCATGACATTATCAAGGTTTCAGCCGACAGGAAGCTCTACATCCGAATCAGGTACGGCAGTCTCCCAATTAATGAACTTACGAACAGTTGGCTGACCAACAAAGACCAACCAAAGGGCTCCCCCTGCTGCCCCTGCCCGCACGAATCAATAGGTCATGATCTTTTTGCATGTACAGCGTATGTAAAACCTAGGGGCAAATGGCTAATCCCAATTTGCAGACAACTTGGGACCCGAGATATTAGAGTGGCCCTGCGCATATTGAAATCAGATGCAAGACCTCTATTCGTGTGCGCAGCTGCCAAATGTTTGGGCCACACCTGGGCACTCAGACGGAGCGCACTGCTAACTACCATTTCCACCCATGAGAGCCACTGATGCGACGACCATCCCTCAATTTACCAATTGCAATAATTTACCAATTGCAATAATGGTTAATAATTTTAAATGTTACTAGTCCATCCTCTTTGAACATCATCAGACTCTAACCTTTCCATTCTGTTGTGAACATTGGCATTTAAATAAGTATTTTAATTATGATGCGTAATGTCTATGAATGCAAATTTTATAGTCAGATATTCAGACAAATTTTAAATGAAAGCATTTGCGCTTGATAGGGGGATTTTGCTACACTGCACAGTAAGCTTTGCTCACTCGTGACCTGGAAGCCATGACTTGTATGGCAATTGTGGTGCTGAGGTATCCTTTGCTCGCTGCTACAGTCTCAACATTTTCTATTATATACTTTTAAAATTGCATGGCGCGCTGAATATTGAAGGACAGCATGTCGTGCCTGCAGTGTAACTACAACCGAAGTAAAGGGGCAAGTAGGCATGGGAGGTTACAAATGAAGACAAGGCCATACTAAGGAGGGACTAAAAATGCCAATTAATGACCCAGAAGGCAGCATTTAAAAAGGAAAGAGACACAAGCCAATGAAAAATATGGGCGGAGAGTGGGCGGGGCTTCTCTTCCATACTCCACTACACCAAGTCTCACAGAGCAGCGCATGCGCGCTGAATAAGGCTCGACCTAAAAAAGGGTAAGCATATTTTAAATTCTAAATCAAAAATATATTTAAAAATATATGAAATAAATATTAAACATTTAAATGTCTCTAAAATGAATATTAAACAAAAAATAAATAAAACAAAATTAACATTCCAAGTTTAACAAGACATTTAAAAGAAAATGAAATTACAAGGAATACAAATTACCACTCCCATATCTATCTAACAATCAGTACAGAAAGTGATCCACTTTAGAAGGATAACATCTACTGTTACCACTTCAACCTAAGCATCAGTATGGCCAAATTTACTGTTCTCACTCGGAACTAAACAACAGTAGGAAAAGCATTTGACTTTGCAGCAGTCAGATGTACCAGTCCTACTTCAGTCTAAGCAGCAGTAGGGAAAGTGCAGGACATTGGAGGGGTCAGATTTACTGTTCCAACTCAAATCTAGGCATATGTTGTTAAAGTGCTGGACAGTGGACAAGTTAGATTTACTCTTAAAACTCCAACTTAAACAACAGAAAGAAAAGTATTAAACTTTAGAGAGTTCAAATGTACAGTTCCCACTCCAACCTGAACAACAGTATCGAAATGTTTGAACTTTAGAGCAGTACGATTTACTATTCCCACTCCAACCTAAGTAACAGCATAATAAATGTTGAAGTTTAGAAGGGTCAGATTTACTATTCCTAGTCCAACCTAAGCAACAATAGGGAAAGCTTTGCATTATGGAAGGATCAGATTGACTGTTCCCACTCCAATCTAATCAACAGGAGGCAATATTCACGTCTTATGTTTTGTCCAAGACAAACATGTACACTACAACATTACCAGACAGGAAATATTGTAAGTATGTCTCTCAAGCACAGACAGAAAGTTCACATTGCATCGGGGACTCTATAGCTTTACATTTTACAAAGAGCTCCTCACTGTGGAGTGGGGTCTATCTGTAGAAAATGTAAAATGTATTGGGTTGTCAGCCATAGCATGATGGGCCTGACTAAATTTTTTTATAAAGTATCTGCTTTCATGAGATGAATGCCACTTTCAAGAAAAATCCTGTCGATCATGCAGCTATTCTATTTTTCTCTTTTGAAGACACCTTAAAATATTTGTATATAATATCTGTCTGATTTTCAGGCCAAATGTTCCCATTGTTCAGCTTGTGCCTGGGCTCTTACAGCCAAGATAGACTCTAGGTTTTGCCTTGTGTCTCCCTGTTAATTTGTTGGCTCACCGATTTCTACTACAGTACTCCGTAAACCAGTTAATCTAGTTCCCACTCTCTCTGTACCTCGCTCTGACGGGCAAAATCCTCAGTTCCAAGATTCTGGCAGGTTTCCATGGGTCTCGGGGGGGATAACTTTTCCCAATTCTGTATATAATAAGGAGGAATTATGTATTAACGAACCCAAGAAGTTGTATAAAATTACTTGCACCTTGATCTAAGATAAAATGAAACAAACAACACTCAAATAATTCATTTTCTCAGTTGCAGCACTACGTCCTAAATAAGTCTATATTCTTTTACGAACTGCCAAAGTTTGCCATCCACCTATCACACTGAATGCAGTGATTACTGTGACTGTCTTGTCTTTAGAAGCCACCCAGCAGCATGGGCATAACTCTTTCTATGACCTCTGCTAGCGTCAGGTAGCCAGCGCCGAATGGCATACTCTGCAGTTATAAAAGTGAGCATGCGCACTGCTTGGCAATTGTTCATGCTGCAATGAGGCCTTTGCAGTGCCGCCGCAGGTGCTTCATTAGATTCTGTTGCTTGGAGTCTGACTCCTTGAAGCTTAGGAAATCAGACAGATCTAACAGCAAGATCCCAGTGCCATAACAGCTTCTGTGGACCCTGGTAGAGAGTGAACCTGTAGGGATTATGAGGAATCACACAAAGAATAAGTGTCACAAATGTGCCATGCCCATTTGGCAGGAGGCTGGTAATGGTGTAGTATGTACCTGGTATTGCATTTAGTAGCAGCACACTGTACCAAATATACTACCACAGCATGGGGTGGTAGGCCACTGTCATTAGCTGACAGCACATTTTCCTTTGAAATGACCACTACATTTGCACAGACATTCAGTTTGACTGAAAAGACTATCTAGCGATAATGTATGGAAATTTGGATTAAGCAAATATTTCTCATTTGTGCACAATCAAGTGTCTTGATTTGTTTCGATCCTATTATAATATTTGTTTCCATTACACTTCAGAATTGTTTTTAGAAAGTGCTTCTTTTGTGCTTTGCTAAATTTTTATTTAAAAATATCTGTAATGTTCGGGTATATGTATTTAAATGTTTTTGTCTTAGAAGAAAAGGACATCATACAGCCTTTTCTTTCACTCCAGCAAGATTGTCACATAGTTCATTTCACAAAATCCTTAAATGAAATCCTCAATAAAAAAATCCTTAAAATCCTTTTCATTTCACAAAATCCTAATCCTTAGACTTTGCAGAAACAAATATAAACAGCAGTCTCTAAGTTGAAAGAATAAACAGAACTTTTTCAGTGGGCCAGAGGGACATTTAACCCTTTGTCTGAAATCAGGATAAATGGACTGGATAAAAACAAAATGTAAAGTCTTTCAAGTCATCTGTAAGGCTCATTCTCCTTCAGAACTTCAGTATGAATATTTAGGTGCGTTCGCAAGGGTCACAGGCTGCTATAGCTGGGATCTCTCAGAACCCTGAGCCTGGTGCACACCAGCTGCACCAAGAATAGCTAAGTACCTGTCTCAAGTAATCTGTGCTTAACCTTCTAGTAGTAGCTTGGAAAAATTGAGTCAGGCTTAATTTAGGGGCATTGTGTAAAATGTTATGCAGCGTACAAACAGTAATGAAGTGAAAACACAAAACAAGAAAAATCCCAATCTAATTTGAAAAATAGAGTAAGTTAGTAAATAAAATGAGAGCAAAAGACAAAAATCTAATCAGCGAACGAAAAATAAGCAATCTAGATAGTCCCATATCTGAAATACAATATTAGGATTTTAATCTGGACTATGGATTTCTACATGGGACAGCTAGGCCTGCCATAATGAAAAATAGCTTCTGGGTGGTAGTCACTGTAATTACATCTTAACTATAGCATTAATTGCCGTATTACAAGTACAGCGATCCTGGGACCACTATACTCATGGTAGCAGTCTGACCGCCACCATATCCGGCGGTCCGAACTCCACAATACCACTGCCCGGATCCAGCATCCCATAGTAGTGACGGTGTAGAAAGCAGGCAGGAATCACGGTGATGCTGATGCTGGCACTGCCGAGCTGATTCCAACCTGCCTTTCAACCAAGCATTTCACGGTGGGGACCCAACATGAAATGCTTAGCAGACAGGTATGGAAAGCGGCCTCTAACAGGGCCCCTGGGTAAATCTGCCCATGCACAGGGGGCCCATCATGTGCCCCCTAAAAGGGCACAGTTGTGCATGCACTGTATGACATGCACTATACGGTGCATGCCACAACATGCACAAACATGCTGTAGGCACTGTCACGGCAGCTGTAAGCTGTTTAGGGTCTCCTTCGAGCATAACATACCAGCTGCCATGACACTGCCGCCACGCTGCCCACCCGCCTTGGATTCACCTAGGAATCTGGCCGGCGGGGTCACCACGGGCTTGGCGGTCTTCCTTGGACCGCTGCAGTGGAAGGTGTACAGGAAGACTGCCAAACTCGGCCTACTTTTAAATACCATGCTCACTGCTGCGTGGGCCACAATGCCTCTTCTGGTGACTTATTCATATTTAAAAGGGAGGTTTTAACCTGTCAAAAGTGTATATTTTGACAGGTCGAATTGAAGTTTTTACATTACTACAGTCAGGTTACAATGGTAGGCCTCAAGTCATGTTTGCACTGCTACTGTAGCGGATGGCATAACAGGTGCATATAACAATAGTGGCATGTACTAGGAAATTATAGGCAAGATAAATATAACACTTAGTAGTATGCTATTTTGTTCATGATAAAAGGGGAGCACAGGCACATTCCCATTAGTTAGCTGGGCTAAAGTGCAAAGAGTTCTAAAGCCAGCTGAAATATAGGGTTCAGCAAAAGTAAAAATATCTGGGATGACCACGTGGAAAAAGGCAGATTTCCAACACCTGTTAAATGCAAAGTGAACCCAAAGTCCAGATAAGAGCCTAAATCTTCTGGACCCTACCATTAGGAACCTAGCTAATAAATCCCATCTTCCTAGATTCCAGGGGATGAGCAGTTCGTTTAACCCAAATGTAAGTTGCACTTGCACCCAACATTAGAATTATGCTGTTAGGGAACAGTGGCGGCTCCTCCGCCATGGCGGAGGAACGTCACCCCATTCCTTTTAAGCAGGGCCAAGTAGAAACATAAAATGATGCGGGTGGGCAGGGCTCCTCCGCTGTCAGAGCAGGGAAGGAGTGGTTTGCCCACTCCTACGTGCGCAATGACTGTTTGGTTGGCCCCAGTCATGCACATTTTTCCCGTTCCTCATGCAAGCTCCATTACAGCCTGCATGTAGAACATGCCCACCCCTCCAACCCCTGGCTGAGTGCCATATCACGGTGCTCAGACCAATCACAGCACTGCATTGCAGCATTGTGATTGGCTTAAGGAAGGAAGCCTGGCTGCCTGCTTCCTGTTGTTGGAGTCGGAGGCAGGAGAGAATGACCTTTTATTTTTCCGGCCCCCCGCTAACCCTCTCCCTGCGACCCCGCGTGCCCGCCTACCCCGACAACCGTGAGCTATGTCGGTCGCCACTGTTAGGGAAATATAATCTATAGAAATCTGACTAATTCTAAATGATAGTTCTGCATGCACCAGATGCAGTGATGATGTACTTGGATGTTTAGTGTTACAAAGGCATACTCAAACATTAGCAACATAGACTAATGCATGTAGTGTTTCTGTTTACCAGAGTCAAAGACCATACACTTATCTTAGCTTGATTAAATAAGCTAGTTAGGCTACATTATTTATCAGGTGTGATAAATAGTGCCTATTATAACTTTTCGAGGAATAAAATGCAAATTGTGGTGTTAAATACACCAAAATCGGCATGATATGGTAAATACTGTAAACATTTCCCCTGTTTGGAGATTGGGGTGTGCAACGCATGCGTAAATTAGTGGATTTCTTAAATATTTCCCAACTCGTAATTCTGACCTGTGCGCAAACAGGGGTTTAATCACGGGCCGGAATATACTGACCCATTCGTCATCAGGCCCTTAGATTTCATTTAGCGTCTCTTGCAAGATTAGTCTCCACTGGCCAACAGCCATCTCCATTTTCTTATCCAGAAAGTTGGAGTTTTGGAAATTACAAATTGTCTGAGTAAGAGAAAGATGTCTGAAAACAAAGCTTCCCCAGAGAGCTGATGCATTTTGTGGGTGGGTCTGGGATGTTGGAATGACTTAGTCTGCTGATCATTGTATCAGACATGCTGATCCCATGCTCTCCATGATTAGCCTCATAGGGATTTATGAAAGATGTTTGCAAACATCTGTAAGACATTTGTTGTCTACAGGAATCAACAGAGAGCCATACTTTGCTTTCATTGTCATGTTATTGTAGCATGTAAGTGGAAAGGCAATGCTCTGATGTGTTTTGATTACTGAATAATAAATACAATAATATACCACACCAAACTTTGGTGATCGATTAATCTATCTGGCAGAAAGTAGATTTTTCTGTTAACTATCTTCCCAATGGTTGGTATTTAATACCAAGGAAATATCATGATAAAGAATGGCTGTCTTTATCTGTCACAGGGATTCTAAAAGTCAGCTGCAAGCCACAGGTACGTGTGGAGCACCTGTCACATACAGCATATTATATATCATGGTAATTGCATAGCACGCATCGGTCACTGGTGTGTCGCTACAGTAGTGTCATGGGCTGACTGCGATGCGTCTTCATGCGCAGCGATAGGATTTTGTTGAGATCAGAATACGTTTGCAGAGGTTTGTTTTGTCTAGAGCGCTGTGAGTAGTTATTTGTCGTGGCAGCCAAGATCAACTCAATGTGTTGGGTGCTTTTTTTACGTTGCACACTTAATGGGTATGCTGGCAGGACAATATGCAGTCAATTCTGTGCATGTAATTTGTGACTTTAAAGAATATATTAATTTAACTGGTCTTGTTAGTTTTTCTTCTTCTTTGTGGAGAGCTGGGAAGTGAGCCACAGTGGGAGCAGCTGTTGCTCAAGAAGGGCACAGGGCCAAACATTGCCCCTGTGGATCAGTGTGACTCTTGATGGTTCCACACTGAAGCATCTTTCTGGACCTTTCTTCAAATACACTGTGGTGGTATTTGGTGGGGTTCTGCTGGCTAGTTTTGGCTGGTTTAAGGCAGACGCTGCTTTCTCTTGTAAAGAACTGAACGAAAAGAAAAGAAAAGAAAAGAAAAGAAAAGAAAGGAAAAGAAAAGAAAAGAAAAGAAAGGAAAAGAAAAGAAAAGAAAAGAAAAGAAAAGAAAAGAAAAGCTTAGAGTGAGAGGGAAAAAGCAAATCTAGCAACAGCCTGAGGTCTGGTAACGCAGCACCCACTGCAGTCTTTGTAGCACTGAATCCAGCAGCTAATGGGGGGTTTAACTGGAATTTGGACTTCTTCTGTTTGAAGGGGCTGTTTATGAAAGTCCTGCTACAGCATGGGCATATGTTGTAGTGATGGCTGTTGGGCACGGGCTTTGAGGAACAGGAGCTGAGGATAGAGTCGGTGTTCTTCTTCAGATAACTTTGGGTACAAACACTGTAAAATCGTTCCATTTAAAGGATATTGGAGCAATAGCTCAATCAATTTGAAAGGAAGATTTGCTTGTGGACGTTTAGGAAAAAAGTTTTGGCAAGCTGTACACTTTAAAATACAAAAGCACCTTTTCAGACCATTTGCACCAAATAATGAATTTTAAACCAGATTGGGCCATTTGATGAGATTTGGGCACCCTCCCTAAAGTAAATGTTAAGAAAATGGATAACAAATGGCGCCTTTAAAGTGGCACATGGCCAGTGTCTTTTAAAAACTGAAGAAAATAAAAGACTATTTTCCAGAGTGTTTTGTATTTTTCCCACCAATAAGGTTTTGGGGAAATGTAACCTTGTTACATTTACAGCAGCATGGCCAACACTTGATAGAATGTAATGCTTGTCTACCCCTCAATGACACACGGAGCCCAATTACTAGTCTGGTGGTCCGAGGACAGCCAGACTCATGGTGGTGCGTCAGTGGTGTCCAGCGTCCGCAGCACCGGCGGTCCAACCTCCCCATTATGACTTGGGAAATCGGAGTGAGTGCCATGGGACCACCGCCACCACTGCCATGAAACCACATTCCCTGGAGGAAGTCAGCGGTCCAGAGGCTGTAATTTGCTTGGTGGGAACATAGCTGCATACTACGAGTTTCCACTGCCCTGAAAACCGTGGCCGTTGTACAACATGTGCCCCGCGTGTGCATACACACCAGCTCCTTGTGTTGCATTCCCATTGCGGTGCCCTTTTCAAAGTCACTGTCACCTTTGAAAGAGGCACCAGAGCGGGAACCGCCACGCCTCCCACCAAACCACTTTTAAGTTGTAATTTTCAGGGTGGCAGCCCAACTGCACCGCCAAAAGTTGTAATTGGGCCCACAGTGTACCAAAAATGAACATAAGCAAATTGTTTTCAAGCATATAATATTTCTGATATTACCAATAATTTTCCCATTGCCTTCAATACCATGAATCCAAGTGTCAGCGAATAATTTTCTCCATGCTACTAATGTTTAGGATGGCCACCAACACAAAGCATCAAACTATATTTGCTAACACCAATATCAAAACACATATGTCATATTGACAATGTGGGGGTCCATCTGCATAATGTCTCAGTGATGCACCTATTTCCCAGGTTTCCTCACTGCAGTAGTTTGGTAGGTATTTTTTACATTAATATGCTGCAGTAAAACACAGGTCTCTTCTATTTGAAAATAAATCAGGTGATTCAAGACAGGGCTGGCTTTAGCACTGGTAGCCCTGGTGCAACAATCTTTTTTAGCCCCCCATCCCCCATGACCTCCTCCTCAGATTCCCTCAGTACCACCCTGCAAAAGGGCCCCCCATCTCTCGGTAGCCCCTCTCTCTCTCCTACATTTCATTTGTTTTAAAGTGCCAGTGAAGTCTGGTTTTACTAATCCACTAAGCTATCCACTTTAAATACAGATTTGTTCTTTGCAGCAGGCATATTAACCCTCTGGGCTACTATGGTGAGTCAAAACTGCCATTAGCCAAAAACACTGGTCTCTCTTTCTAGAAGGAACATTAATCACAAGTTATTTTGACATTAGTATTGCTACCTGTAGGAGGCTGGTTTGGTATATGGTGCTCACTTGTTTAAGTGTTGCACCCTGTACTAATCCAGACAACCGTTATTGTGATTTCAGTGGTCTTAGACATCCTTAGAAAGCTCTCTAAGTGGTAGCTGTGGAGAGCAGCCTTCTGACTTAGTCCAGAAAGAGTGTACAGCAGCTTGTTTTTCGAGTACTTAATCCTATGATGCAGGTTAAGTGAAAAAGAACCACACAGTGTAGTTATAAAAATATATATTTATTATAAACACTCACTAACACATTGCAATATCACCTACCTGGAGATGTAAACAAAATACACACAAATACTTTGGATATAGAACATGTAAATAGCACAAATACACAGTGGTCTCTAGGGAGAGACCAAACTATATACTAAAATAGTGGCATGCGAACCACGACTCAACTCGAGACTGGAGGCCGTGTGCATTGTAGGAACACAACTGCATACTCAATGCAAGTCCAAGGATAAGTCATGGTTTCAGTTTTAAAGAAGAAGGACCCTACCCAGTGGACCCTGCAGACCCCCCATGGAAGATGGAAGGTTTGGGAGTCACCACCCATGGATACCCCAGGAACAAGGATACCTACACCAGGGCAGCCAGGAGCATAGTGGCGATGTAACGTCGGAAACCGCTGTAGACCACAATGGAGGACTTCAGCAAAGATGCTGCTAGTGAAGAAGGTCCAGTGGAACCCAAAGGTGGATTCAAGATGAGAGGTACCTGCAAGCAGAGGGGACAGAATCTATGCCACTCAGGAGTGACCAGGAGGCACGGAAGATGAATGCCTACCGATCTCAGGGATGCAGGAGAGTTGACGGTGCCCTATAAATTGCAGTTGTGCAGAAAAGGTGACACTGTAGAAGACCAGGAGCCATTCACGAGCTGGCCCACGCCAGATGTCAAGATCCAATGGGTCAGAGTCTGGCTGGGGCACCAACAAACATTGGCAATGGCAACAAATGTAGTCGGCGAAGAAGGTGCAGTTTCGGGACCAGCAAAGTCGAAGTGGCTCACCACAAGCAGGTAAGTCATCGCTGGCCCGAGCAAGTGGGGGAACCCACGGGAGCCAAAGAGGACCCTCGAGAGGACCCACAGGCTGAAGGCACAGGAGTTGCAAGAGGTCCTCGATCAGCTAACCAAAGGATGAAGGCCCATGGTGCAAAGGATACAGTGCATATGAAGATCTTGGCTGCAGTAGATGCTTGAGGCTGAGGCTTCTTGGAGCCTGCAGATCTCTGGAGGAGAGATTCCACAAGCCTTGGAAATGGCAAATAGATGCAGTGCACAGGGGTACTGCTCCAGTGGTTCTGACTAGTGATATTGACTTTAAACTTGCTGTGAAGATCGTGCAGGCCTCAACAGAGGTGAAGAATCACCACCTGTGTTGCTGAACCTTTCGGATTCTGTTGGAGCTCAGGAACAGCAGACTGGCCATCTTTGTTGCGGTGCCTGCAGATGCAGGGGAGTGCCTCCTTCAGTCCAAGGGAGATTTCTTAGGGTGTCTTAGCTGTCCACAAGCCTTGTGAAGAATCTGTATGGAGCACTGGCATAGACGTTGTAGAAGACTCGCAGGACAATGAGAACTGGAGCAGCAGGAGTCTTCCCAGCTCCTGTCTCCGTTTCCAAAGCAAAGTCCCGCAAAGTCCAAAGTGCCCAGATGGTTGAAGTTGAAGTGGTTTCAGATCTGAATCTTGTCCCACAACGCATCTAGGGGCCCACTCACAGGTAAGCCCTTAAGTACCCTAAGGAAAGGGTTGGGACAAATCAGGGGATGATACTCCCATGTCCACTGTCCAGTTTTGTGCCAGAGCGGGAGCCAACGGCTCCATGAACTGGCGTCAAATGGAGTATGCAAGGCGGGCACCAAATGTGCCCATCAAAGCAGTCTAGTGGCGCTGGCAAGTGCCCCACCCTGCCCCAATACACTAAGTTCTGTCAGGAAGGTGTTCACACCTCTCTGTGACAGGAAACCTATTATCCTGCCTTCTCCTGCTCGGCAGCATCCATAGTTTGCTGTCTGGGTCTAGAATTCTGGTACCTGGAGCACTGAGGGCCTCCCAGAGGAGCTTTACAGTGCATTGATTCATACCTCCAAAACCATTTATGATTCCAACTTGTTTGATACCAAACACAACAGTTTAGAGATAGCCGTTGCATAATGACTCATTGCCACTCTATGTATCATAATGGCTGATGCCCTTACAACCTTGGAGAATGGACTCTGAAGGTTTGTAGGGGTGTACTGATCATGCAGGAGCACCCTCACACTTACAACCGAGCACACTGCCTTCAAGATTGAAAGGATTGACTTATAGGTTTTAAGTGCAGTGACCTCAGATATAACAAATAGGCCTGGGCAGTAAATTCCGTTCAGCTTGTGGAATTTGGGTAATTTTGCATTCCGCGGAGAACGCAGAATTACCAAAAATTCCGTTACCGGCGGCTTTGTGGAATTTTTTGCTTGTTCTCGCTTTCAAAATGCGTGTTTGCGAGCTATTTCTCCCCAAGCACGCAAATAGCATTTGCGAACAGGAAAAAAGCATCGAAAACGGGCAGAGCAAGCAATTTCGCATGTTTGCGAAACTTTTGCGTGCTCGTGGAGATTTTTTACTGTTTCGCAGACCTTTGCGCAGCGTGACTACACAAATTCTGCCCACCCCTAATAACAAATCTTGTAGCAGTCTTAAGTGGTGCTAGCATCAGCTTACACAGGCTGCACTGGCAGGCCTGCAGTCACAATAGAGTGGTCTCTCATGGGTGGCATAATACAGGCTGCAACCCATGGGAGACACCTGGTGTACGTATGCCCTGGGTATCTTTGAACCATATACTAGGGACTTACGAGGATACACCAGTAGCCAGTTTGGAGTGTGCCTAGGTACTCATCATGTCCAATTTAGGGGAGAAGCACAGAGACTGTTGTCCTGACTAGCAGGATCCCAGTCAGACTAGTCGGTAAACCATAATGACACTAGCAAAAAGTGGGGATGACCATGAAAGTAGATCCTACTTTCATACACAACCCCTCCAAATGTAAGGAGATGAGACTAACCTTCCGCAGTTCAGCCTTCTTTTTCTAAGTGGAAATATCTGGAAAGTCCATCTACATTGGCATGGTTACTCCCAGGCCTATGTCTCACTGAAAGTCCATCCCTTGTAGAGAAATAGACCACCTCTAAAGTTTGGCATTTTTTACCCTTCTTTTGTTTAAGCCATAAGAGGGGCTTATGGTCTGTCTGAACAAGGAATTGAGTACCAAACAGGTATGGACTCAACTTCTTCAAGGCCCAGACTACAGCAAAGGCCTCCCTCTCTATAGCTGACCAACGTTTCTCCCTATGGGGCCAACCTTCTGCTTATAAAAGATATATAGTTATAGTTAGCTGGATATGTTTTTTGTTTTTTTAACAGAGTAAAGACCAAAGCCTTCTTCTAAAACACTGGAACTGTGCCTGACTCAAGGGAAAGGTACAAATAGAGTTGATATGTGAGTTCAAGGACTGAGAAGTCCTTTTAAGGACGTGTGATGGTCATAGGTCCAAAGGGAAGCCCAGTGGGCTTTTTGGATCATACTCACAGAATCCTTCATATGGATCTTATCGAAAGAAGAGTTGAGAATTCAACCTCTTTGAGAATAATGGGTGAGTCATTCTCTTTAGTACTTCTTTAGTATTCTCTTTAGAACTTCTTTAGTATTTGTAAATTTAGTATATGTTGAACACTTTATCATGAAAACATTTTGATACATTATCAACAAACTCCTGTGATGATGGAGAGGACTGATTTTGTACAGACTGGTTTAAGAGAGAGTTAAGAATTTAAAAAATTGTTCGAAGTGCAATCCTTGTCGCCAATGTGATGTCATGGGCCGAGGCTCACATAAGCATTCATGAATGACACATTCCCAGGAGTGGAGCTTGGTAACTGGAATGGGGAACATGCACCAGCTACTAGTCATTAGCAGGGTCAGGTCACCTAACTGGTGACTCTTGTGAAGGGATGTGTGTGGGGAAGGGTAAGACCGTCCCGTGGGAGACGGGCTGCAGTAAGGTCTCCTCAGTACACCACAGGTCCCAAGCAGACCTTTGACAGCCCAGAAAGCCCCAGAAGCAGACAGTCTCCAAACCTCCAGTGAACTCTGACCCCTTTTTAAAAAAAACTCTTTAACCTAATTCTGGTTTGAAAATGCTCACGTATGACCTCAGACACACATTATTGTGTTATGATTATGAGCTCACATTTCTGAAACGTCAACCCTAGAACGCCAGTCTAATTTCAATATTTAAAAACAACCTATACTGGAATAAATAGACTGTGTCCCAGCTCATCATTATTTTACTTCTGGTGCATATTTTATTCAAGCATTCATTCATAGGAGCAAGGATTTTCCTACCTTGTTAAGACTTCAGCCATTAGCTGGCTATAGTAGACTTTAGAAATCGTAGGCAGCCTTATTGTATCGTTTGAAGAGTGAAACATCAAAATCACAGCAAAATTAATGATAAATTTTTTTGGGGGGGAACAGGGTTAATCAGGGCATAGTTGCAGCTTGATAACGTTTTTTTATTTTTGTATTTCAAAAACGTTTATTGTCTTTATGCACAGTATTACAATGCGAAGAAAAGGGAAATCACATTCTGAGTATCGATGTCATGGACATATGTAATACAGTATTGCATGCGTATGCGGACAAAGTTGTGCACAACCCATGCATCCCACTAAACAATTTAGATTTGAAAAAGAAACAATGAAAACGGAACTGTCCAGCCTCTGGCGTCAGTGTGCATCTGTGCAGATAGAAGCACAACAATACTTAGGGGCAGATTTATGATAACTGGCGCATCCCCAGGGATGCGCGAGTTATTTTGCGCCGCTGCTCCGCCACCCATGGTGCGCCGCATTTACAATGCGGCACACCATGGGGCAAAAACGGCACAGATGCATGACGCATCTGTGCCGTAAATGTGACGCATTGCTGGAGTTGCGTCGCAAGCGCGACGCAGCTCCAGCAAGGCTCGGGGGTGCCCCATCTTTACAATGCTGTGTCAAGACCTACGCCTGCTTCAAGCAGGCGCAGGGTTTTGACGCAGCATTGGCCTGAAAGTGACTGAGTGCAATCTTATAGATTTCACTCAGCCACTTTTGCGAGGCGCACCTGCCCCGGAACGCCCACACTGCGCCGGAACGCCCACAAGTGGCGCAGGGCTTTACAACGTGACGCATCTGCCTAGATGCGTCACGTTGTAAATGGGTCGTAGAGATGTGCCACGTTTACGCCGCAGTTGCGTGACACAAACGTGGCGCATTCCCAACATAAATCTGCCCCATGCCTTACATAAAGTCACCACATTTTTATGGAGAGACAAGCATTACAGACAAAACTCATATATCATTTCACCCTCCTCCCCCTCTCCCCCCGTTGAATGCAACAATTAGAAGTACATCATCCCCAGTTCCCCGTCAAAGGACCGCAAGTTTCCCCCTGTATTCAGTCATGTCTCTAAGGAAGTTTCTTGCATGGTCTGGGAGCAGATTCCCAACTTGAGTGCATCTTCCTCCTCTTCTCGGGCTGCCTCTTGTGCAAGTAGATACGTGGTAAGCGGGCTCCAAATATCCTTTGGGCGCAAAGTGATAGGTGGCAAGTCTGCATAAGATTGCATGTGGTCCTGCCATGTGGACAGAGTGTGAATCCATTCCTTAAATTTAGGAGCATGGCCTCTCCCCCATCTACATGCCACCTGACGTTTTGCTATCAATAACCCCATTGCTAGGAACCTCTTGTGCACTGTTTGTATACCTTGGATCAAACCTAGGACGGCCGCAAGAGGGCATGGTTCTATCTGGTTGTTTAACATGGCCAATAATCCCTGAAACGTTTGGGCCCAGTAGGTCATCACCTGGGGGCAGTCCCATGCCAGGTGGAGGTACCCGAGCCCTCCCATGCCACACCGTGTACATGCATCACTGTCACAAAGGCGGAATCTATAGAGCCTGGCTGGGGTGTTGTATAGTCGGTGTAGGAATTTAAAATATATGAGGCGTAACCTGTAGTTACCGGTAACTGCTTCCGTGTGCGTACAGCTGAGTTCCCACTGGTCGTCGGTCAGAGTAATATTTAAGTCATTATCCCATTCCTGCCTAGCACGCATTTTGTCAGGAGACGGTGAAGCGCATGTTTGTTGTTAAAGGCGAGATATAATGTGTTGAGGGTTATCTATCTGCAATATGGCATGCAGTGGGACTAAACTATCTGGTTCATTCGGAAAATCAGGGGTTGTGGCCTTCACGCTCTACCGAAGGCGGGTGTACATGAATGTGTCCATCATCGTCGGTTCCCTGGCCTCAAAGAATTGCTCCTTGGTGCGGAACTGCCCTCCCATGTAAAGGTCCCCCCATGTGCTATATTCAAGTTTCTCCAGCATCTTACGGCAGACCCCCTCATAAGTGACTTGCAACAGCGGATTGCGGAGTAGGGGCACCTTGGAGAGTACAACATGGGTATCACTAGTCTATGAGCTATATGCTGCCATGCCATTATAGTACAATCAACGGTGGACCGGTCTCTCTCGCGCTTTTTAACAGCCGTGAAGAGATAGCATGCTGTGGGAGTTGGGGCCATATATCCATCTTGCGGCATAAAAGGCGGCGGGTGAAACCAATACGTAGCAAAATGTGCCTGTGCACAGTAGTAATAGAGTTCAAAATTAGAGACATCATACCCCCCCTGATGGTATGGCAAAGTCAAGGTGGCCAGGGTCAGCATCACTTGTTTCCCTCCCCATATAAGTCTCGAAAGTTGCGAGTTTAGCATTTTAAAGAAAAATGCTCCAGGGTGGTAAGGTATGTTTATGAAGAGATACAATAACTAGGATGACCATTTTAATTAAAGAAATCCTTCCTGCCATGAAGAGGGGAAGGCACAACTATTTCGCAATGGTGTCTGTAATTTTGTCCATTGTTGTGCCATAATTTAGTCGCATAAGCGCATCCCGGTCCCTAGTGATAAGTATTCCCAGGTATTTTACCTCATCTGTTTCCCAAACCAGGGGATAGTCTAGCTGGTGCTGCGGGGTATTATCGGTAGGAGGGAAGATGGCAGATTTAGACCAGTTAATTTGCACCCCGGATATGGCTCCAAATTTAGTTCTCTCTCAAAGTATAGGTTTAAAATATCTCTGGGTTTATGGATATATATAGCGCCATATCGTCTGCGTATAAGGAGACGAGTAGTTGCCTAGACGGGTAGATTAGCGCTCTATGATTATGATGTTGCCGGAGCTTAGCGGCTAAGTGCTCTATGGCCAGAGCAAATAGGATGGGGGACAAGGGACAGGCTTGTCGCGTGCCCCTGGATACAGGGAAAGGAGAGGATTTGGTGCCGTTCAGGAGCACTGTGGCTACCGGGTTAGTGTATAATAAGTGGATCCACTGGAGGAAGGCAGCAGGCATCCCCATATACCCTAGGGTGCCCAGTAGGTAATCCCATTCTAGGGAATCAAACGCTTTAGTAGCGTTGAGGAATAAAGCTACCGCCAAGCACTTTGGATCAATGTCTTGTAGTACTGCTGCCAAGGTCTGGAGATTATGCGATGTGGCCCTGCTTGGAATAAAGCCAGCCTGGTCAGGTGGTGCCAGGCGTTGCATTAGCAAGTTAAGCCGAGTCGCCAGAACTTTAGCTAGTATCTTAGTATCGCAATTTAAGAGAGAGAGCGGACGATATGAATCACAGCAATGCAAGGGTTTCCCTGGTTTCAATAGGGATATTATAAGCACCTCCCGCATTGTCATAGGCAGACTGTCCTCCTCCAGCGCCGTGTAGTATACCTCCTTCAGTATTGGGGCCAATACAGAGACGTATGTTTTGTAGAATTCAATTGGCAGGCCGTCAGACCCCGGGGCCCGATCAGATTTCATCTGCATGATAGCTTCCGTTATTTCATCAAGTTCCAGGTCCAGGATAAGGAATTTCCGTTGAGTGTCCCCTAACCAGGCAAGGGCAGTATCTTCAAAGTAGTTGGGCAGGTCAAGAGGGGTACCTCTGTGGGAAGAGTACAGGGCATTATAGTAGTCTCTAAGCGTACGTAACTGGTCAGGGAGATTCCTGTGCACATTGCTCTCCGCATCCTGTAATTCCATCACACAGTTGGAAAACTTGGGTGGCCTGACCGCAGTAGCTAAGGCCTTCCCCGGGCGTTCTCCCTTACCATTTACCCTCGCTATAGGGTGTTTCCCCCAAAATGTACACTCTGTATAAGCCAGCTCCTCAAATACTGTAATTTTTCTGCTCATGGTTGCCCTGATGTCATTCTTGTTGGGATCTAAGCTCAGCTCGCTTTCCAATTGTCTGAGTTATTTCTCTAATGTGGCCAAGCTAGTGCGCACAACTTAAGTATGTCCCCTCCCTTAGATATGCACCAGCCCCTGATTGTGACCTTAAATGCTTCACAAACAGTGGTGATACTGGGGACAGAGTCTCGATTGCGGTCAAAACAATCTCGGATATCCTGTTCCAACTCAGTTCTGAACACTGCATCTTGGAGGTGCAGCGGATTGAGGCGCCAGCTATTATATGGAGAGTGATTGAGGGGTGCATGTAGTTCAGCGACGACCGAGGAGTGGTCAGAGTGAGTACGAGCTAAATTAGTTACCCGTCCCAACCAGTGCGCCATACCCTTGGATACGAATAAATAGTCTAGTCTGGCCCAAGTTGAGTGAAATGCCTAAAAATGTGTACCCTCTTGCTTTGTGGGGTGCATATGTCTCCAGGAGTCAAGTAAGTAGTTCTCATCAACCATATCGCGCAGCATTCTCTGGGTGGTCATGTAATGTGCTGGGGAGTCTCGGGATCTATCCATACGGGAACACAGAGCAGTATTAAGATCTCCGCCCCAGACAACGTAGGTAGAGCCTATCTCTTGAATTCTGCTCCATAAATGAAGGAGGCCCTGTGAGTTGTCAGTATTGGGTCCGTAGTAATTAGCAAAGGTCATGTCGTGAGTATGCAATCTGCCCCAAAGGAGGCAGAACCTGCCTTCCGCATCACCTTCCGACCCGCTAGGAACAAAGGCGACTCCTCTCTTAATCAATATAGCCACTCCTCGGAAATATGTAGAGTATGATGCAAAACTGCGGCGTGAGGCCCATCTCAAGGCGAACTGGGGAGTAGTATCCGGGCTTTAGTGTGTCTCCTGCAGCATAGCTACCGTGATGCGGTGTCTATCGAGGTAACCCAAAATCTGTTGCTTCTTTCTAGGATTGTTTAAACCTCGTATATTCCACAATGCTACAGTAATGTTATTCATGCTTCGCGGGTCGTCAACCCTTGTGTCGTGTGTGATGTGTTGCAGAAACCCATGCGATGACAATTCCAGTGGACTGGACAACCTGTAACATATTCAAAGACAAATACCCTCCCTCCACCCACGCCGGCTGCAGCTCGATAAAGTTCAGTAAAAAAGAACTGCCGCCTGCCGATACTTGATCTTGTATTATGTTTCGTGACCCAGCCTTCATCTGTTACTTTATTCAAAAAATGATTTATGGGGTTAACTGCCCACTGCAAAAAGAACAATTGATGGACAGAATGCAGGACATACATTTACCCCAGTATAGAGATCTGGGCCTAAATCCATCGTTTTTTTGCTCACCATGCCATTCCAGTTTGAACCCAGCCATATGCAAATCAGTCTTGACCCTGTGCCTCATGGAAACAGTCCAGCCCGAACTTCCAGGCCAGGTCCTCCCTGGGCTGGAAACAAGCATCCTAGGACCGGTTTCGTGGTTTCACCCATCACTTCACAGGTTCATCCAAACTCTGGGCAGCGGGTGGAAAGACACCACCAAAACATGCACTGGATGGACTGAAATGAACGACTAACAAAGTGAGCCAAATTAAGATGTGCATTGTAACATGATTTTCCACCGTGGAAAAGCATGTGGTCTTTGGTGTTTGGGGGCCCGTTGCGGGCCCCCAGGGTGTTGGGGGTTGGGGGGTGCACATGGGGGGTACCTATGGTACCCCCCAGCATTTACATGCACAAAGCGGCAGGCACCGCGCGGTGCCTGCCACTTTGTGCATATAAAAGTAAAACATGCATTTTTAACCTGCCGCAAGGTTAAAGATACAGGATGTGACCGTCAGGGTGGCAGTCACATCCTAATTGCACCAGAGGGACCGCCGCTGCCCCTGCGGACGGTCCCTCCACCTCAGGGGTGGTGGACGGACGCAGGTCCGTCCGCCATCCTAATGAGGCCCTAAGTTAGGAATATATATGGTACACAGACAATAACTTGTGGAAAACGGGCTTCATTGCATATTTATAATTTGAACATCACAAAAGTAAAGTGTAATGTTTATTTTGATCCTATTACATTCTTTGATTCAAGCACACTTGAGAGTTGCGAAGAAAAAAACGGTGTGCCTCATTTGTACTTTCCTTACTGCCGATATATACATTTGACCTATGCCTTTGAACGCACAGCTACTGTAACATGAAAAAACCTAAATTTAAAGGCATCTTTAATTTTCCTTCTCCTATGAGTACCTGAAAGGTTATTTTGGGAGTCCTGTAGCACCTCCACACCCATACTTCCAGCCCCACTAGTAATACATAGTTGTAATGTTACTACAGCTTCCATGCTTTCCAGCTAACATCATCAGTTGACTTTAGCAGCCAACAATAAATGAGGATGTAGGGCCTGATTTAAAGTTTGGCTTTCAGAGGTTGACTTGTTAGTATGGTCGAGTACTTAACTCACTCCATACCAAGGGTCCTCTGCCTGCCGAACTTAGGGATGTCTGCCAGTCCAATGGACATCGCTTAACACTGGCTGGAACTGCTGTCTCAGTTTGACAGACAGCTCCATCAACATGATGGTGCCATGGAGTCAAACTTTTGATATGTTTTTGTATTTACAGAAACAAAATGCCAAAGCTGGATTGTGTTCTTTAAAATGCAAAACTAATGATGCCCGATGGTGTGGGGATTATTTTGCAGTTTTCAGTGCCCCTTACCACCAGGTTTTACATGGCAGTGAATCGGGCGGGTAGCAGAAGGGCCTCCGATAGGTTTCGGAGGAGAATGTCAACAATGGAGACATAGTGGTCTCCATCGCTGAAATACTTTAAGTCTGCTTAATCTTCATTGTCTCACTTAGGTGATGATGCATTTGATATTGTCTAGCCACTGGATAAATCTCATCTTTATATCTAATGGCCCTGATGTGTTCCTGTATCCGTTCCCTAAATGGACAGATAGTGCTGCTCACATATCAGGTTACACAGATAAAAATGAATGTACAAATCATATATTGCATTACAGTTGATGAATTGTTGTATGCGACACCATTTATTTTTATTACATTGGATTGTAGAAGGCTTATCCTGTGCTAAATGGCACACATTACAACGGCCGCATTTGTAGAAAGCCTTTGGAAGTTGGAGTAGCCTCATGGCACTTATTTTGTAACTATGAAACCATTGTAATTCAGAACTTCAAAAAGCCCATAGGACAAAACGTGCTGCCTGATATACATGCATTGAAAGGAACAATGTTTCAACTTGTTGGTGACATACATTAAAACTACTGAAAGTTCAATTCGTCCCATAATCATAAATTAATTGACCTTCTGATAGCCGTTGCCTTACACCATATTACATCTCATTGGAAGCATGCTAATGATGTTTCCTTCAATGCTTGGTGGAATGCAGTATGTTTTAATCATCGTTTAGACACTAATTTTGTTTCCCCCATTTCCCTCGCTATCAAACGCGATCTTCTATGGCTTCCCCTCACTGAGTATTTATCCAGAATTGCTCAGATCCCGCCTACCACTCAAGTTCACACTGTTGAAGTCCAAAAACCACTGTGATTATATTTCTTAATTACATTTCATTGTTCATATCTCTTCTGTGTTTTATTTTACAGGTTATGCTTCAATTACCTTGTGTTCATGAACATTATTATTTGCCATATTTTATGTATAGAGTTCTTTATCGATTCTACTTTTTTGTAAGAGAGATTTCTTGTTGTTTTTTGTAACCTATGATTGTCTCTTCATTTTCTGTCTTTGCTTCTTTATACTTTAATAAACTTCAAACTTAAAAAAAAAAAACTACTGAAAGTTCATGCACATATAGGAATGTTTTATTATCCCTTCTGAGATAACTGTATCACTATCTACTTGTTTGCTCCAATGTCAATCGTTATACTGGTTGGACAGATATAACCTTGCGGTTGGTGCTAGCATTACACCCTTTGGTAGCAGGGTGTTAGTTATTGATGCAGCACTTTCACATTCACTGTTGTTTGCTTCACTGCGTATAAAACTGTAACTCTATATTTTAGGATATGCTGCAAATATTGAACCACTGCTACTTTTTGTGACCGGGTGCATCACCTATGGTGGTACCAGGTTTGCACAGAGTTGTGATATTCTCTGTGAGAGAAGAGAATGATGGTATTTATATATTTTTTTCCATTGTGTCCATTTTTGGACATGTTCACGATATTTCCCTTGCAAAAGAGCAGATGCTGGGAATTTGCAGTTCACTCCACTCATCGATGCACCCAAAGAACAGGCAATGTCAACAATCTACTTCCCCCTGACTGCTATGGGTTGGGTCTTTCCCTGGAATATTGTTATTGGATTCAGGATGGCACAAATTAGCATGACTACATATTGAAGCAGAAATATCAAAAGGTAAGTAGTTAGACATTTTCTATACCTAACCCGTCATATATGGTAGTCCTGGGTGGTGAACTCCACTCCGTTAGCAGAGTTTGCAGAGTTTTCTGCACTCCACACTCCACAGAGCATGCAGAGCAGAATTCATTCCTCATTTGCGTTCACCAACGTTAAGTTGATGAGCGCAAGCAAGGAAAATCCAATGCTAAACCACCTCCCTGCAAGATTTCTCAACATGGCTGTCGCGGATGATTGCGACTGATCGCTTTGCGAAACCACCCGTTCGCGTTGAGGAAGCTGCAGCTCAAGTAGAAAATCTATTTGAGTGGCAAAAGGAAGAATCGCTCTCTTGCGCTGTGCAAGGTGCACTTCGCTTTGATTTCCATCACGGGACAAACACCTGGCCCTAAAAAATTGCGTGAATGGCACTGCATAACTCACCTTGCTACTCATGGAACTCAGCGTAGCTTTGCAGAGTTTTTTGGTAACTTTGCAAAGTTCTGCGTAGCAGCCCCTCTCCTTGAGCTTTTGCAGGCCCCAGGGACTCCACCCTCAGCGACCGTAGTCATTTATTAAGGAATGGGAGGTGCGCAGTGACCTCCCTGATTCTTTACTGGTCCGAGGGACCCAATTCGCTCTGGGCCATATTATTTTTAAAGGGGAGTGCGTGGCCCTTAAGCATTTAAGGGCACGGGTACCCCATCCATATTTTTTAAGGGGAGGGCCACCCTCTTCCCTGAGTTTGTATGGCTCAATGTGAGTGCCCGATACTCACCCATGGCACTCACAAAACACAATGGTGGGAATTTTGGGGGGAGCCCTAGGGCCTCAACTGCCCCGCTGGTTTCCCTCATGCACCTATCCTGGGGGCAATAGGAGTTAGCATTGCTCATGCCTGGCGAGAGTAGGTATTTTTCTCTGCTTCTTACTTGCAAAAGTACGGGGAGCCAGAAAACAAATGTCTACTCCCACCTGGCGGGAGCATTTTCGCAGCTCCTGCTGGGTGGGAGCAGACAAGTTTCCCCTGTCTAGGCTCTTACAGCCAGGTGAAACAGCATCCCTGGAGTGAGCTACCTGGGGCACAGTGAGTGAGCTGGACCTGGATGATGGGGTCCTTGCGCCCTTTCATTGCTTGGGGTAGGGGGACGCTCGCCATCCTGCCCTTTAAATATATATGTCTACCCTAGGGTAAGGGGTCCTTAGGGCTTTTGCAGGCTCCTGGAGGGTGGCCCATGCTCCCTCCCTTTTTTAATATATTTTGCCGCCCCAGAGGATAGGGTCCCCGGGGCCTTATGAGACTCGGGAAGTGGAGGCTGGCAATCCTTCTGTGCAACCCCACCGTGCATGCAATGCCAGTGCTGCAGTACCAGGTCCAAGTAGAAGGAGAAAATAAATTCAGCAGGAAGTCAGGAACCACATAAAATGATCATAAATACTGCTAAATATATATAGTGCACAGTGCTGTAAATGAACTATAATGTTCCATGCTGCATAGTTTAGCCGACCTTGTGTTATAATATTCCCACCACGCTCTTGTGCCTTTCAAGAATCAGTATGGTGTGCCATGCTTTAAGTTATAAAGCCGGTAGAAGTGGCCATTGTGCATCCATCAGCTCTTCAGAGGGGGACTGGTAGAGGCATTGAAACAATTTTAAGTGCTTGTGATCCTGCCAAATGATCAAATAAATGGGATAATGCCAGGTGAGATTTCTAGCTCATTATGCTGCACCTCACTGACTAGACCCAAAAGGTTGAAGCATGACTGGGGTTTCAGTCTGTGTTCCTATTTCGAGAGGACGTGGTTTAGCTGTTTAGACTTGTGTGCCCCTGGAGCTGGGCTGAAAGATTGTTAAATGTGGTGGTCCGTATTTTTAATGGAGCAGACAAAATATACTAACATGCAATGTCATGTGCCAGAGCAAATACGAATGGTTCATATTGATTTGAGCATTTTTACCTGTAACAGAGCTTGCTGTGTCACAAGAGGTAATGATGAGGCTCACTGACACTGTTGTTTTTTTTTTAAGTTGCTTCCATTTCATTTGAAGGGGAAGTCACCATGCCATTTGAGCTGGATTGTCCTTTTTGGGGTGGGGGTCAAATCTCCTTTGTATATTTTTGCTCTTTCTGTAATGGCACAGAGAGGCTACAACATGAAAGAATGGAAAGTGTCCAAATAATTACTGGTTGTTCACATTAATTCCATTACCTTTGAAATTGGGCTCACAGTTGATTTGCTGATGGTTATATTGGCACTAATGAGCTAAAAAATTATTGAATGAAATGTGTCTACGTAACTACGAGCGATTCAGATTAATTCAATCACAGTCTCTTTTTTGTTGTCTGAAATATGATGCAGGAGTATGAATATAGGAGCAGGTGGCCTTTAGGAATGTTTGCAACTGAAGAGGGGAGTGCATTGGAGACATAAACACTGCAGGATCCGTGAAATGTAGTCAGGTGCAGACTGCACCCTGGGCATAGAGTACGAGAAGAGCATCCAACATGGCGGCGTCTAATGTACTCCTAAATAACACTGATTCTCAAACATGGGAGTATGTTTAGTTAATAAGTATTCACCCAGGCCTCATAGCACGTTAATCTTTGATAGAAATGTGCTCCTATACTTTTCTGTTCCACTCAGTGCATTTCTTGGAAGTTCTGCATATGAACACAGTGCTTTGGGAGAAGATTCCTACGTTAATCATGTGTTTCCAATGCCAGGACTGTTGGTTATTCACTTAATTCCCTTATCCTTTGGCACATTTAGTTCCTTGTACGACTGGCAGACATCCAGCAACATCCTCATTCCACATTACCAAGGTGCACATCTCAGCCAACTCTGGTCTTCCAAGTAAAATGGAAACAAAATGCTGATTTTAATCTGGTATTCAGTTTCATAATTAATAAGTCAGTGGTGCCAGCTGGATTAGGTAGCGCTCAACCCGTGAGGCAGCTAATAGGATTCAAAGCACTAGCAGTGACGCAATGCACAATGCATTACTGGTGCCACTGAGGGTTATGTAACAGACATGCACTATTCTTATACAACACTACTGCTGCTTAATGGTATCTCAGTTATCTAAAATCTGTACTGTTTCATGGAGCAAACCTCAGCTTATCAAACAAGTTGTCTGCATCAGCCTAATAATTCACAGTGAAAAGGTTTAGAGGAACACTACAGCTTGCTACAATGCTATTGGCATTACATTCTGGTCATATTAAATACATAATCAACTCATTATCAGTAATACTATTATTTTGTTTCAGATATATGAGAACTCAGTTATTTTATGGCATGCCACTGTGCTACTAGTACACCAGATGCTCACACTAGGGACGTGTGACAATTGCACCAGAAGTTCACACTAGGGGGCTTATTTACAAGCCCCTTGCGCCACTTCTGCCTCATTTTTAACATGGGAAAAGTGATGCAAAAGTGTCGCAAGTGGCTTGTAAATCTGCCCCTTGAGGTCTCTGCTCATCTGTTTGGCGTACTGCACGCAGCACTTTACCTGCTCCTGAGGACTCCAGCGCCCATATTGCCTAGTGACAGGAGCCGCTTATGTTACTGGGTTTGTCCAGGCGGCGCTTTTTCAAGCCGATCTGGGCTCCCGCAGCGCAGGAGCCCCTGCTCATCTGTTTGGCGCACTTCACGCAGCACTTTGCCTGCTCCAGAGGACTCCAGCACCCACATTGCCCAGCGGCAGGAGCTGCTTAAGTCACTAGATTTGCGCCAGGCACCGTTTTAAAGTCAGACCGGGCCCCCACATTGCGGGAGCCCCTGCTCATCTGTTTGGCGCACTTCACGCAGCACTTTGCCTGCTCCTGAGGACTTCAGTGTCCACATTGCCCAGCTGCAGGAGCCGCTTACGTGAACGGGTTTGCGCCAGGCGGCGCTTTTAAGCCAGACCGGGCCGCGTCCTGATGAAGCCTGGTCGAAAGGCAGGCGTTTGCGCCCGACTGAGATTGGAGGAGGCTGAGCTGGGCCACCCCCCTAACATCGACTCTTCCGACATCCACTCTCAACGTCAATATGGGTAAGCACAAGCAACCTTGTAGTCAGGATCAGGGAAGTGCAAGAGTCAAGGTGCCCAGGAACTCTGCTTCCATTATATCATATTTGACCTCCGCAGTGGGGGCATTAAACAAGGAAATTTTAAATGCTGAGGTTGAATTGGGATCGAGTTCTGACTCTCAAGGGGCAATCCTACCTGCTATCTCCCCTCAAAACTCTGTTATCAAGTCAAAAGCCCAGGTTAGTGTGCAGGGAAGATTGGTGGAGGGCCCCTTAATTAGTGATAGCCTGCAACGAGGTGCAGATGGAGTGACAAGGGAAGAGACCTTGAGAATGGATGCACCCCCATTGAAGGCCCAATTGCTACCCAGAGGGAAAAAAGGGGAAAAGGAGATCCATTAAACATGGGCATTCAACGGCTGATACACTCACTAACCAAGTTGACGATTGGAACTCACTCGTTCATTCAGGTCTGGAAAGTGATGGAGGAACATTGTATCTTACGGTTGGAATCATTGTTATGACTATTGCGAAATACATTATAGACTCGCTTAGCATTCTAGTAAAGGGGGTAATGGGCACATTAGAGCGCCTTGAGTCTCAGTTAGCGCGCCCAAAAAACAACTACGCACCATTTAACAATCATGTTCCTTCTCATGTACAAACGCAACTCATTGGAAATAAAAGGGAAGAGGGATTTGTTAACCAAAATAAAACTTTGATCAAGATTAATCAGGATTCTATCCCTACAATTAACTCAGCTGCAGCCTTAGGGAGACCCGCAGTGGGTCCTAAACGTTATCACATTGAGTCAGTACCAAGGCCTGCACCCAATTACGGCTTCAGGGTAGGTCTCAGGGGGATCAAGAGGCCAAAAGGGTGACAAATAGCTGTGGACTCAATTTGCCACCAAAAGCCACGCCCTTAGTTGCTATTCTCACAGGGGTTCCCCCGCTTAGAGAGAACTGTCTGGAACCTACTATGGAGCTGATACGTAAAACTAAACATTGGTGTGATCAACACTCTAGCAGCAGGGCCTGAATTTCCTCCCATATCATAATAGCCAGGAGAGTGGGTTGGGTGGGCCATAGGCCTAAACAGGTAGCAGGCGACTGGATTGTCGTTCACTTTGATAGCACAGATATAGCCAGGCAGCTATTCCAGGTAGGCCCTAAGGATGGGGAGGGGGTATCAGGGCCCTACCCCTGTTTTTTTTTATCCCCCATCCAAGGGGGCACAGGTATTGGAAAGATAAAACCAGGGCATTAGGCCCGCAGTAGATAGATGGGGTGTCCTTCTGCCAAACCAATTTCCAGTGTCCAAGGGCCTGATATGTCCCCCCGTAGGTCAACGACTCCACCTAAACTGCCAGCGATGCTCACGGAGATGGTAGAAGGCGAAAATAACCTGGCTTGCCAAAATAGGTTCCTGCCATTAGCCATCCTAGATGAAAACGATTGACTGGAGCAGCCTCGTTGTGCTCAAACCTCAATTAATGACACCATTAGTGGACAGGGGACTGGCAAGAATGAATCCTCTAACTGTAAGATTATTAGCTGTGATATAACAAATTTGAGAAGTAAAAAAGATAATTACAGATGGCTTGACTACATAAGAGAATATGAAATAGTTAGCTTGCAGGAGACCTGGGATTAGGAGAACAATTTCTGGGGGGATGGGTTTAAATCCTATGGTGTGCCAACATGGCCTTCTTCGTCAGGTAGAGCAAAAGGGGGTCTCCTAATGTTAATTTCACTTAAATTGTCAGGAACCCATACTAGGGTGAATAGTGGTTCTCATAACTGCTTGGCAATTGAACTTATTTCTACCAACACGTCAAAAATGCTGGTTTTATGATTCTGGAGAAAACAGCTATTTAAATTAAAATTTGGGTGCTCTGAAATGTTTTTTTAGAGGAGTACAGATCGAAGTAAACCACTTATTATTCTATTATAATTATGGGTGATTTTAATATTAATGTATGTGATATGAATTGTCAGGTTGAAGATCTATTAAGGCCGACAAATTGATCCATTCCTCATTTTGAGCACGCACAGTGAGGGGAAGGCTTGGAGGATCTTCTGGCGGTAGCAGATCTTATAGAACCTAGTTGTAATGTAACAGAGTGGAGGATCCCTATTTTTAAAGCTTGTGGGCGGGATACCATAATAGATTTTATATTCATCTCCCCCGTTTTACAACCTCATGTAATCCTTTACACACGATCATCTTCAGCAATCCTGAGCTTTGCTGGTAGGCTAGGAGCCAGGCCTATGGAAGCCATCTTAAAAATCTACAACAGCAAATCTGTGGCCATCGCACTATATGGCTCCGCACTGTGGGGATACGCAAATGTGGAACCAATACAGAAAGCAGAGAATGGATTCATCAGAGCCCTGCTCTCTGTACCTCAGTCCACTCCAACGTATTCCATACATAAAGAAGTTGGCCTCCAGTTCCTCTCAGATAAGTTGAGCATGGCCCCTCTGATTCTTTGGTTAAAAATATGGATGAACGAAGAACTCCCATTAAACCACAAGATCCTGACCGATGTCTTGTCCCTTGACAAATCTAACAGAATCCCCTGGCTGGCCTATCTGGCAAAGGCTTTTTCTGATCTAGGTCGCCCGGAGCTTTTTACTTCTCCGGAGTCCATTAGGATCCAAGATCTTGACTCAGTTAAAAAGTCTTTTATGGGGAGGAGGGAGATGTGCCGTGAAGAGAGTGAACTAGCAAAGCCGGCAGTTAGGGATCATTGCCTGCTGCTTACTTCACCTTCACTTGCACCATACCTGGGCTATGTTACACCCCCTTTCCACAGGTTTCTTTTAACCAAATTTAGATTTAATTTGCTGCATTATTATTTAGGCTCCTTTAATAACTGGCAGAAACCAGAATCAGCCCCGCCCTGCAGCTGTGACCAGTTCTCAGTGCAAGACACAATGCATTTTGTTATGTTTTGTGGTTTATATTTAGAGCCTAGGAAAAAATTCTTGTTGCCAATTCTCAAGAAGGCCGGCTTCACACAGGTGAGACCGGCTTTGCTCTACTTACAACTATTACCTAACCCTCATATTACTTATTGCGTTGCTAAATTTCTGGTTGCCGCCTCAAGGGCGAAAGCTGCCTGCCAAGATTAGATTAGCTATTAATGTTTAACATGTTTTTCTTAAACTGTTTATTATTAATCTTAAAACTGTTGCTAAATTTCTGTATCATGTGTATTATGATAAATCTTGTATGAAATGTATTTTATTGTTCATCTCTTTGTATGGTTTTTAATAAGCCGAATAAAGATATTTTGACTGACTGACCTTTACAATGCTAGGTGGTGCCATTTTAGTGATCATAATTTAGTCCTCCTGGTATTAGGCAGGGGCTTTGGTCTAAAGGGTAAGCAGGCAATGCAATGTGCGGATACCTGTTCAAAAACATCGGATCATGGGCCGAGGATAAAATGAGCTAAAGTAATCCCAGATCTTTTTTTTTCAGGATCTGTGCGAGAAGGTTGATGACCAGCTCACCACCTGTCTTGATAAATCTAAACAGGGGACTGAGATACTCACAGTTTTTGAGGGCATTTGTGCACAAGTAGCGTTCAGCCTTTCCTTGCCCTTTAGGATTCGGCTACTCACGGTGAGGGCTGGTTCGACAGCAATTGCTCTGAAGCACATCGTAAGTTGGTTACTGCACTGAAACAGATCTCTCAAGATAAGGTCCTTATAGCCTCGTTAATAAAGCTGTATAAGTCTGCCCTAAAGACACATAAAAATGAAATTAAAAAGGATGCATGAAAGGAATTGTTATAAGTGGTGTTTCTAAAAGATAGTTCTAGATTTTGACCTATGGTAAATACATCTTTTTTTTCTGGAATTGAGAATACCCCCCTAGAATGTAACATTACAGAAGAATAATGGCTCTCCCACTTTGAATCCATATACGAGGCACCTGCTATTTTGGACCTATCTGCTAGCTCAGAACACATAAGGAACCCACCGGAACATGGTTTTTAATGAGGGTGAAGTAGAACAGGCTATTAAGCTAATGACCAGTAATAAGGCCCCCGGCCGGACGGTGTACTGGCTAACTTATATAAAAAAAACCTACGTTCTGGGCCAAGATTCTGACAAACGTTTATAATGCACCAAGTCATCAGGGTCTCCCCTCATCGTGGGCTTCTTCATTTATTATCCCAGTTTTTTAAAAGGGCCAGAGAAGAGCCCCAAGGTATTATAGGCTGATATCTTTAATTGACTCTGCTGTAAAAATACTGGGGAGAGTGATTTTATCTAAACAAATGGACTGGCTGGATGAGAATGGTGTTTTATCAAACCTCCAATTTGGTTTTAGATAAGAAAGGGGTACATTGGATCAGTGTTTAAATTTACACTTACTAGTAGAGAAATATACATTTGCGAAAACTGGGACACTACAGCTGGCCTTTATGGAATTCTCCCCTGCTTTTGATCTAGTAAATAGATCAAAGCTATGGTCATCTTGATGGAGATGGGATTAGATCAAAATTTGGTTAACTTCCTGGCTGACCTACATAGGGATCTCACCGCTAGGGTGAGAGTCAACCAAGAAGGCAATTGCACAAAACACTTTAGGTCTGGAAAAGGAGTCCGTCAGGGCTGCATTTTAGCACCACTTCATTTTCATCTATATATAAATAATTTAGGTAAGTTTTTAGATTCTGACAGCTTATATTTTCCGCGATTAGGGGATAGGGTTATTCCAGTGCTTATATGCGCGGATGATGCTGCATTACAGGCAAGTACAGATGTAGGGCTTCAGAGGCTTTTGGATTCCTTTGGAGCCCTTTTGAAATCACTGGACCTAGTAGTTAACATAGCTAAATCACATACAGCGTTTATGGGTCAGAGGTCAATAAAGCCCAAAACTTTCTATTGTGAAGGTGAAGGGTTGTCCAGAGTGTCCTCTTTCACCTATTTGGGGGTACTTTTTGACGAGAGGGGTTCGTGGGTCCCTCAAGACAAAGCAAAAAAACGTGATGGCAAGGTGTATGGCGGCTGTTCATGGTTTTGCACAGTGATTGGGGGCTAGGCCAATTACAGCAATGCTTAACATCTATAGGTCTAAGTGATTGGCCATTGCAATGTATGGATCTGCCATCTGGGGCCACAAGATGATGGAGGGGTTACAGATAGTTGAAAATAGGTTTCTACGTACTCTTCTGTCAGTCGCCCAATCTACCTCTACCTTTGTAATACATCAAGAGTTAGGTGTTAGCTATGTATCAGAATGGTTAGGTTTGGCACCAGTGGTCTGCTGGCTTAAGACCTGGATCAACCCAGAATTGACTCTGAATCATGCGATTATTAAGGATTGTGTCTCTATGGAGCGAGTTAGCTATATCCCTTGGCTATATTATGTTAAGCAAATCCTATATAAACTAGGGCGTTCATATTTGTTTGAGTCCCCGGAAAAAACAAGAAAAGAGGATCTGGTGTAGGTAAAAACACAATTTTTAAATTTAATGTCGGCTTAGAGAGAGGTGAATGAGCTAACACAACTCTCAGTAAAGGCCTATTATTTGCTAAAATCTTCTCAGATGATCAAACTATACATGACCATCGCCACTACGCCCTTCCATCAGCTGCTTTTAACCCGGTTCTGTTTTAACTTGATTCACTTTCTTTTAGGCGACTCACAAGGTTGGAATAGGGCATGTGATTTAGGCTCTTGCGACAGTTTTTCATCTCAGGACACTATGCACTTTATAATATTCTGCGATCATTATAGTGATATCCGTAGGAGGTTTTTATTTCCAATTTTAAAGGGGAAAGGTTTTATCCAGGTTAGACCTGCCTTACTTTATCTTCAGATGCTGAATGAGACATGGGCGATATTTAACATTTCGAGGTACTTGGTGGCCGCCATTAGGCTTAGGAGAAAACGGCATCACCGGACAAGTGTATTAGGAGTACTTGCTATGATCAAATGATTACTGTTTTTATGATGACTTGTTTAATCTTGAACTGGTTTTTAATCTCCAATTTTTAATAGAGCTATTTATTATCATATATGTACTTATGAGATTGTGTTTTTTTTGTGGGTTAATGAAATCTGACTTTGTAATGTTTATTAGGTTGCCTATATTTATTGATTATTTGTATTTAAGTCGTTTTTATTGTGTAGTGTACTATGTCGTATGTGTTGTACTTTTATGGTTTTTAGTAACCGAATAAAGTGGTTTGACTGACTGACACTAGAGGCCTGTGTTTTAATAAACAAGATTCAACTAACCCTCAAACCTTTGCCAAGGGGCCACTTGATTCAATGAACACTCGGGTCTCTGTGAGTAATGAACGTTCAACCTTCTGGTCTCAAGTGCTGTTGTTCTCTTCCTCTCCCTCTGGCATTCTGTTACATACGCCCAAGATATTTTAAAGAGAGAACTTCTTTGTACTCACCTCATTATTCCTGGCTTCCATGGATGTTGGCAGAGGGAGCAAATCACAAGTTCTGCCCTAGCTGGATCTCTTCTCTCCTAAGGTCTGGTGACTCCCAGGAGGGACAGAAGTCCTCCTTCTTCCATTGGGCTGGTGCTCATTTCCTTGTTCATCATAATTTGCCCTGCTCAATGGCTTCTCCATGTGGGCACAATCGTCTGTGAGTCCAATCAATTTACTTCATGTTTGTGGTGAGAAAGTTTACAGTGCAGCCTAGATGTGGCAGGGTAGAGGGTTCACTCAAAATGTGCCACCACTCACAGTTGAGGTGGGTTCGGCCCTCTTATGCCATTCAATGAAACACTGATGGTTGTTTGGTGGCTGTTGATTTTAGTTTTAGGCACAAAAGGGATGTACAACATTACAACGCATGCTTTTACATCGCATGCTTTTACAACGCGGTTTTTACAACGCATACCATTACAACGCATAGTGCTTTGGGGCGCTGGATAGTGAATAGTTTAATTTACTATTCCAACTCCAGTCCCAGGGGATAGTAGGGAAGGTGTTGGACAGTAAATTAAACCTATTCCCTATCCTAGAGCGCCCCCCAGCGCAATGCGTTGTAATGGTTTGCGTTGTAAAAGTTGCGTCGTAAAGGCACGGCGTGGTAAAAGTTGCGTTGTAAAGGATGTTTCCCCACAAAAGGTTTTCGACTTGATTTGTCTGAAGGAGGAAAGGTTTAAAGGCTCTATTCTTAAAATCCATGCAGTTTCCCCACCCTGGTACTTACTTTTGGTCTCTTATGCATGGTGTGCATTGTGCAGCCTGTGACATGGTTTACTTGTGTGCATGGCTTTTGGCTGTATGCAGGGTGCATGGCGACAAAAACACAGTCTACACCTGTACAAGGTGATGTTTTTACTCTAATGTGTCTGATTTTCCCTGTGGACAAAACAACCAGCTCTTCAACTCTGCATGTGTTTGATGGTACAGTTGAATACATGCCTCTACTTTATTTCAGATTTTAAAAAAACTGAGAATGGAAAACACAAGCTTGGCAACCCCAAGCTGTTGATTCTCCATTATGGCGAATTTGCAAAATAAGGAGAAAAAAACTTTTCCTTGAAACATTTGAGGTAATTCGACAAAAAGGGGTGAAGGACAAGAAAATGGCACAAGAAAATAGATATATGGTCCTGCAGTAATGGCGGAGGAGGGATGAGGTTCTTGGGTATATTAAGCAGTAGAGGTACTTTGGTATAGGCAGGGCTACAGGTACTAGGGTACATGCAGAGGTACAGGGGGAGTAATAAGAGGATACCATCAGTGAAAGAGATACTGAGGTATAGGTAGGACTAGCAGTAATTTGGCTAGGCAGGGTAGGGGAGAATTGGTATTGTGGCTATAGGTGATAGGGTTTACACAGGGACAGGGTTACATGGGTAGTGTTGGGATAAAGGTGCTAGGGTACATGTAGAGATGTAAGGGTACAGGCAGGGGTAGATGTGCTATTAATATGTGACCAAGGCCTCTCTGGGGCCGAAACGCGTCATGGAGGTATGTGACGCTACTTTGGAATAAAATACTTCATGCACGAAACTTACTGGGTCTGTGTTAGTCTTTTTCTGGAGCTTGATAACTAGAAGAGGGAGTTCTTTATAAATATATATATATATATAGTACAGTGAGGGCACTTTGCAGGAAAAGAGTTGTAGACTACAAAAAAGTTTTGTCAAAAACGTCTTCTACTGAAAAGTAGAATTAAAAAACGTGTGGCTGCAAAAAATAGAAAACTGTTTTGCCTTAAAGATCAAAAGTAAGTGTCCTTGGAGCAGGGGTAATGGGGGCGTCCTCCTATTAAAGTGGAGAGTAGCATTTACAGTGAGGTTGGGAAGGGGGCTTGAGATTAATACGGGATTTATAGGATTCCAGCATTAAGGGATAGAAAAGGATTGATTGGTAGCATTAAGTGGTAATTAGGGGGTTTGAGGGAAGGGCACAGTTAAGGAATGATAAGGGATTTAAGGGTTCAGGGAAGTGCAGTGTTAAGGGGTGGTTTGAGGGGATGGAGAGTTCAGGGATTTGTATCATAAAATGGGTATTGAGGGTTTTTATAGTTCAGGGAATGACAGCATTAGGGATAGTTAGAGTTTTTTAGGGTTCAGTGAAGGGTAGCTTAATGGGTAATTTGGGATTTTTAGAGTTCAAGGAAGGGTGGCATTAAGGTGTAGCAAGGTTTTTATAGGGTTTGGAGAAGGGTGCGTAAAGGGGGAAACTTCATTTACATTGCATGGGATACATTGCATGCCATCACAACGCGGTCATTACAATGACTGCGTTGTTACATCACAAACCATTACAACGCAAGTGGGTACAACAGCTTGCTGTAGGGGGCAGAAGGGGTTGGATTAAAAATCCAACACCTTCCCTACTGTTGCACAGACTGGAGTCGGAATAGTAAAGTATACTATTCCAACATCCAGCGCCCCCTACAGCAAGTCATTGTAAGAACTTGCGTTGTAATGGTATGCGATGTAACAATGCTGTTGTTGTAACAACTGCGTTGTAATGGCATGCGATGTATCACATGCATTGTAACATGGCCTATTTGTGTAAAGGGATGGTAAGGGGTTTTTATGATACAGTTAGATATGTTAAATAATGGATGAATATATATTTGTCATATTTGGAATTGTCATAGGTAACATAAAGGAAATTACATTAATATCTAAACAATTTCACACTGACTTTAATGTAGACATTTTAAAAGTCGACTTTACTACATACAGCTGTGAAGATGAAAAAAACGGGTGTTTACATAGGTGTAGAGGCACTACTTTGGACAGTAGGTAGTCCTACTATGGTGTAGGTATGTTACTAGGGTATATAACTGAGCAGAAGACGTAGGTGAAGAAAAACACATTGCTAAATATCCAAGACATTTTGGAAGGTGACAATCTTTACAACTTCCTAAAATTGCAAAATTGATCACCTTTGTAAAACTTTGTCTTTTCAAGAAAATTCCTTCAAAAAAGTTTTTGCAGAAAATATTGTTGAGATACATACAATTCATTCATAAAAAGTTGGTACTCCAGGTGTTTTCTTCTGGATCACACCACAATATTTGGGGAATTTTTTATGAACTCATTTTTAAAACCTTTACCAACTTCAGGTCGTCAAGGTTTTAAAGTATCATCACAACCTGGCAAATTTATCTCACCCTTACTTGATACGAGCTGAGCCCAGAAGTGATATCACCTGCCATGTGTGCCAGCTTTAATTAAGCTGGCAGATCAGCAGTTGCTGGGCATTGAGACTATATTATAAACTACCCATAGCAGCCATTAAACATGTTTGAAATCGTTTTCTTAACAGTGTTGATCAGCGTTTAGGCTATACTTCATTTTGTGAAGAGATGTCTCGAACCTCAACCAAACAGAGCCTGCATCTGTTGGGTTGTCCACTCTTCCATCCAGAGCTGTGAGCAAGTTGGGGCATAAGGCAAGGAATATCATATCTAACTTAAGATATGGCGTTTGGCTGTCTCACAACTCTGTGCTATTCGCTCTAGTTTGTAAAGAAACACAATACCAATACTGTCTAAATGGTGCAAATAATGGAGCCATGCATACACAGAGGTGTAGCTTGGTCAGTAAGATTGGGGGGTGTGAGCTTCAGATTTCCTGACAATCCCGCTGGCATATAATGTTAAAATAGATTATACGACAAGTAGGGCACATGAGAGGGGCCTAAGAGGCAGTAGAAAGGGAGAGGAATGTGTATTGGTAGGAATACTATGTGAGATAAACATAATATTTTGTAATGTAATCAACGTTTGTTTTCGGGCTTTCAAAACAGAGATGAGAGAGAGTGAGAGTGTTTATGCATTTTTGTCAGTGTGTGCATGCAATCACCCCAGGTGAAATCCGCCAAACACCTCATCATAAGTGACTTAAAGCACCTGTACTGAACTATTCATCTTAATAGTACCTTTATTAGTAGATTATAACACCCTAAACTACCCCCCAAAGCTATACCCCTGGGCATACAATGTATTAAGCAAGTTTGAAAGCTTGCTTGTAGTCTAACAAGCTCATTTTATGTATTTTGATAGAGCCCAACCAGTGAATAATGTTGTGGATCAACCCAATAAGGTGCTAGTACCTTCTCATTTTTGTATAGATCCCAGTTTAAATGTAATACTTCTAAATTTGTAAATAAAAGATAGAGAACCTGATACAAAGTTGAATAGCAATGGAAGGACAATCCATCCACCAGCGGGATTGTTATGTTATGTAATATAATGTTATGTTATGCAATGTTATATTAAGTTTTGTTATGTAATGTTAAGTTATGTACCACTTCTTTCATTCATACGGCATAGAGACAGGCCTGTATGCAATAAAGATTTTTTGTGTAGTCAGTTACTTCGCTCACAGACTAGCAAAGGCTAGGATTGTTTTTTTTCATTTTGATGCAACACTTCTGTGGAAAATTAAAGCTTTCTTTTCACCATGGAACTGTTCTCACAGTGTTGAAGAACAATGCTTTCTTAGGTTGGTCTGTGAGAAAAATGGCAAGATTTATATGCTGTAAATTGTGAGAGGTGGCTGTGGAGGCAAATTTTCGGTCACAGTGGTAGAGAAGTGCACACAGCATCAATGCCATCTAATCAAACATGTCAGAGATAGCTGAGTTGATACCATGCATCCAATGACTTTTAGGGATATCACTGGTCGTCCACTTGTCCCACTGTTAACCTTGCAACAGCTGGGTGTTTGCTACTGAAGAATAAAAATAGAATGAAAATAAGGATAAGGAGGAAGGAGGATACAGTGCAGATATTAAACATATCTTTAACAGTCATTTGTATTTATGTTCCTTTGAAACCAGGGGCAGCAAATTTGGTTGCAGGGATACCAAAGGGCAAGCCTGTGACAGCACTTTCTACCCTCTGGTCTGTTTTGTCTTTAAAATATTTGTTTTTATTTTTGGGAAACACAGTGCCCCAAACATCATCTTTTTATTTTCATCAAGTACTCACATGTACAAATGCTACAGGGACAAATTCTCTAAAATAAGCCCATGGCTGTTTACTATCACACTAAGGGTGCCTGTATTATGCCAAAAGGGCACACTATTATTTGAGGGCTTTCATTGTGCAAAGGATGGACATCATAGTGGCCACTATACCCACCATAAATCAATCATGCCCATATATTTTGCACAAGGGGGTCAAAAGTAGGTCAGTCATTCTTTTATGCTGACTGCCAATATGACCCAACTAGGCCACAAACGCACAAAATAGTCAAGGATGACCATTATTACTGCATTGGCATCATTATACCACAAGTTGATACAATAATTCGAGAGATACACCTTTTATGTCTAGAGGCAACATACACTTTTGGTGGTTCTTGACACCAGACATATCTTCCAGGGAGCAACACTGTTTAACACTGAGGGACACACAGTTACACATACAGACACAAGCAAAAAGAACAGATGATGGAGGGAGCAATGTAAACATTCATCCCCAGTCACTGCTCTGGGTTTAATCCATTGTTTTTTTTGCTCACCACGCCACCCCAGTTTAAGACCCAGCCGCAGCCATACGCAAATCAGTCTTGACCTTGCTCCTCATGGAAACAGTTCAACTCAAACTGCCAAACCCAGTCCTCCCTGGACCAGAAACAAGCTTCCTGGGACAAGTTTAGGGATATCACCCCTAAACAGCCAGGCAAGAGTGAATCCAGTGGGACAGTAAGCACTGGACCCACGTCTGGGCATACCCTTCGACTTAGGGTGACAAAACCAAAAATAACAGATGATGGACGGAATGCTGAACAATGCAAACATTCACCCCCACATGAGGCTTTTAATTTTTTCAGCCGTGGATCCATACCCTGCTCTCCTTAGCATTGGGAGGATCATGCACCTACTAACGCATTTTCACTGTGACTTCTGGAGTCCCACACTTTAGTGAGTCAGCAATGGTGAGAATTTAGAGTATTAGTGGTGTTTTTAATTTATGGTGCATTGTTCACACACATGGTGCAACTGATAGAGCAGGGCTTCCAACATTGCCAGATACCTTGTGACTGAGCTTGATTGAGAGAGGATGCAGATGGTCATGTGGCAAATCCCAGTCACTAACACAGTGTGTGTTTGAGGGTTATCATGAGGCTGTGCAATTCGTTTGGCTTGCTGTCTATCTAAGGGTCCGAAAAGGAGCAGTGCTGCCTTATTTATTATGAACAGATTCTCTCAAAGAGATACTGGTCTTGGCCTCACCTCTGAGAGCTACTCTAAGGCTAATGGTGAACTGCTAGTAGCTAAACAAAAAACAGGGGGAGAAGGAGGATAAACTAAACTAGGTCGGCCTCCAGTCAATATCAGAAAATCAGGAACCCACTGTGATGGGTTCAGAGACCTAGTTTGTGTGTATGGTTACAGCTAAATTTTATCAGTGTTTGCCATAATAAGAAAGAAAAATTTCTTTCTAGAGTCCCCTCACTCACCGGGGTTGCCCCACGGTGACATGCTTCATCATTGGGGCCATCCCAGTTCTCTACGAAAAGGGGCGTGCTGCGACTAGCGGACTACGCAGGAGCACTATTTTTGTGACAGACTATGGGGGTCATTAGGATTGCGGTTTTTCCGCATCCTCGGGGCCGGCGGAAGCCACCGCCGGCCCTGAGGATGCGGAAAAACCGCAGCGGACTGACCAAGGACCCACCGCCACATTAGGATGGCTGGTGGGTCCTGGTTTCCGTCCGCAGCTTTTCCGCTGCGGTCGGCTTACAACCGCGGCGGAAAAGCTTTAATATGGTGACAGTGTCTTCCAGACACCGTCCACCATATTTGGATGGGCAGTACAATATGCTTTTCCGCAGCGGGTTTTCCGCCGTGGAAAAGAATACGGAACTTCACTGCGGGGGCCCGTTGCGGGCCCCCTAGGTGAAGGGGGGGTGGGGGGTGCACATGGGGGGTACCTATGGTACCCCCCTGCATTTGCGTGCACAAAGCAGCAGGCACCGCGCGGTGCCTGCCGCTTTGTGCACGCAAATGCTGTGCATGCTTTTTTAACATTGCGGCGGGTGCAGCTTGAAGCTGCACCCGCCGCAATGTTAAAGATTGAGGATGTGACCGCCACCCTGGCGGTCACATCCTAATCTGCACGGAGGGACCTCCGCAGCCCCTGCGGACGGTCCCTCCTACTCTTGCGTCCGTCCGCCATTATGTGTGGTGCAAAGTGTGGTGATAGTGGAGTGGGTGTGTGATTAAAAATACCGTGCTAGTGGGCCTCAACAATTTATTCTGCTCCTAGTTTGGTATGTTAAAAAGGGGTGACACTGTTATCTGGCCTTGAATTAGGGCTAGATCAGTGTTCTGTGGTCGACATGTTTCAAGCTCCCCAAGCTTTTCATCAGGACCATACAGGGTCCAGCCCTGTATATTCCACTCCTATATTTAAATAAATAGATCTGTTTCAATATAATTCCTTTGCGCTGTTAATTATTAAACATGCGTGTTCTATACATACGATTTATGTCTTATTTTCGTATCTGTAAAAGAGAATGACATTTGATTAGTGGCAAAACATCCCCCCTCAAGAGCTAGGGGATCACACATGTAGCTCACATTGTCTAAGGCGTGAGTGTGCCTTGCGCACCATATTGGTGCGTGCAGGCTTCCAAATCCAGTGCAAAGATATAGCTGATGTGAAAAAGGTGGTTTGTGAATTCACACACATACATAACACTGAACTTGATGTGACTATAGACATGACACACAAACATTTATATACACATAACCAGAATTATCTCCTGATGCTTAGTTTCAATGTACTTACTTCCTATCGGCAAAACCGCTCTGTGTTACCTACTCGATCCTCACCCGACCGCATACTAACGCTGAACGGGTGAGCCGGTGTATTTGCAGTCCCCGCGTTTCCGGGTTCTGAGCGCTTCCGGGTTCTGAACGTTTAGAGCTAGACCGTCCTGTGCGCAGCGGCCATATTGAGTGGATGTTTAAGCGCTGGGCGTGAGTATGATCAAAAAATGCCTCGCAGAGGTCTCTTTTACGGAGATTTTACAGAAATACAGATTTTACATAAGTGTCCAAATAATTTACTTCTTTTTGGTGATATTTAGAGCACTTCTTAAAAAAAGGAAGAAACATGGGTTATTGTAAATGCTTGGTCTATGAAATAGTCAAAATGATACAATTCGGGTTATTGGTGCATCCGTTTTTTTGTTATTATAGTTTGATGGTATCATTTGTCATTATGTGGACTTATGATTATTTGATGATGTCATAAACCCACCATGTTGAGGTTTGAAAAGGATCAAAGAAAGTTGCAAAGAGGTCAGAGACAGTTGAAAAAAGATATCCATGCTTTTTGGACGGTAAGCTAGTGTTTTGTATGGACCTCATTATTTTCTGAATACACCCCAAGGAATTTCATCGTTCAGCCCAAGGGTGTCTGTGTGTAATCTAAACACTCATCTTTGTTCACGTTCATGGAGAATTTGATCCAGGTTGTCTTTGTTTTTTACTACCTCCAACACCACCCAAGTTAAATCGTTGGGTGTGTGATTCTGCTCGATGAAGTGGTTCGTCATCCGGGTAGTGGATCTTTTACACCGGATATTGCTCCTATGTTCCACTATGCGGGTGCTGACATTTCTGGTGGTCATGCCTACATAGTGTAGGTTGCAGGTGCATGTTATTAGGTATACCACTCCGCTTGTGTTGCAATTGGAGAAACCTCTTAGTTCCCATTTCGTGTTATTGTTGAAAATTACAGTTTTTGTTGCTGATGTTAAATGACAAACGCTGCAATTGCTTGCAGAATAAATTGTTGAGGCCCACTAGCATGGTATTTTTAATCACACACCCACTCCACTATCACCACACTTTGCACCACACATAGGGGGTCATTACGATGGAGGATTTTCCGCATCCCCGGGCCGGCGGAAGCCACCGCCGGCCCGGAGGATGCGGAAAATCCTCTGCGGACCCACCAGGACCCACCGCCACATTAGGATGGCTGGTGGGTCATGGTTTAGGTCCGCAGCTTTTCCGCCACGGCTGGCTTACAACCGCGGCGGAAAAGCACTAAAATGGTGACGGTGTCTCTCAGACACCGTCAGCCAGATTAGGATGTGCTTGGGAACATGCTTTTCCGCGGCGGCTTTTCCGCCGTGGAAAAGCATGTGTAACTGCACTGCGGGGGCCCGTTGCGGGCCCCCTAGGTGTAGTGGGGGGTGGGGGGTGCACATGGGGGGTACCATAGGTACCCCCTGCATTTGGGTGGACAATGCAGCAGGCACCGCGCGGTGCCTGCCGCTTTGTGCACGCAAATGCTGTGCATGCATTTTTAACATTGCTGCGGGTGCAGCTTGAAGCTCCACCCGCCGCAATGTTAAAATAGAGGATGTGACCGCCACCCTGGCGGTCACATCCTAATCTGCACAGAGGGAACGCCGCAGCCCATGCGGACGTTCCCTCATGCTCTGGGGTCGCGGACGGACTGAAGTCCGTCCGCGATCGTAATGACCCCCATAGTCTGTCACAAAAATAGTGCTCCTGCGTAGTCCGCTAGTCGCAGCACGCCCCTTTTCGTAGAGAACTGGGATGGCCCCAATGATGAAGCATGTCACCGTGGGGCAACCCCGGTGAGTGAGGGGACTCTAGAAAGAAATTTTTCTTTCTTATTATGGCAAACACTGATAAAATTTAGCAGTAACCATACACACAAACTAGGTCTCTGAACCCATCACAGTGGGTTCCTGATTTTCTGAACTGCTAGTAGCTCCAGAGCAAATGGAGACCCCTGTTCCTAAAATATACGACAGGGACTTATAGGACTGCTACGGACAAAATACTATTGGAGTGGTTGGGCTAGCAGAGGGAACAGAAGGCACCAAAATGGTTTGCGTCCTGAAATCATGGTTGCACCAAAAGGTGACACCACAAGCCCTGTCCAAGTTATATCCCATTGAAATAGTGCATAGGTTTCCAGCACACTCTGGTGCCCCCTGCCAGACTCAATCCCACCACTTGGAGGGGCAAGACTTTTACATTATATTCCATTAATTATCACAGCTAAATTCTATTAATTGAATGTATCGCTAAGAAACTGGAGGAAACATTTGGAATAGTTTCCTTGAGAGCACAAGACTAATCCTAATAACCAACAATAGGCAATAATCCCTGGATTTACAACTAACATTGGGTTCTGGAGCAATATGCTGTCCAGTGAAAAGTGTTTTAATGTATCATCAGGGGTAGTAAGCACTATTTAAAAGAGATTACAGTGCAGAAAATTATTGTGACAGGGATGTAATTCCACACTAAGTCCACACATCAGTTTACATTAAGGTGGAGCATGGCACAGTCATGACTTTTCCAGATCATCCTGCTGCAGTGGAATGACAACTAGGCTCAGGCAAAATATAACTGATGCTTCTGTAATTTGAGCAATTTCGGGAATTTCATTGTATGCTTTTTAAACAAAATTAACAAAATACGGCCATTACACCAAATCATGTAATTGTGCACCTGTACATGCCAAATTATTATCACGGTTGCAAACATTGCAAACAACCAGACAATGTTTGGCTGCTATTTTCTCATTTTTTTTTATTTTGTGACCTCATATCAAAAATTGATGTGAGGAAGCATTTTCTGCTAATATGTATCACTAAATAATGGATTTCCATTTTGCGCAATTATGTGTAGTATGCATCAATTTCCTGAAATTTCATGTAACAACTCTAAGATGTTTGCAATTATCCTTCTTGGTGGTAAAGAGGAAATAGGAGAGGTAGATTTTCATTCTCTATATGTTACTGTTCCGATCGAAACTGACGTTGATGCTCGACATTTATTACTGAACACCCGGGATTGGGTAGACCAAGATGAAGCTGAGAAGGGGAACAAATCTCCAGGTTATCTACAACCACCAAATAGCAGGAGGAGGACTGCATCCAGGTTCTGGTGGGCCAAAATGCCATCTCAGAGTCAAGTGTGGGTCAGGAGAGAAGCTGCAGTGGTGGGAGTACATCAAGACAGTAGCTCTACTAGTGGCTCTATGGAGACTTGACTGGATACTACTAGACAGGCTCAGACACTGATCATCTGTCACAGGAAAACACCGACAATCACTCCAATGTCTGGATGACTTGTAAGAAACTCCTATACATGAACATGTTAAATCTATTGAGGTTGGTAGTTAGTACCACTGCTGAATTTGTTTCATGTTATCTGTGATGGAAATGTGGAAAATATAGGAGGCACTGCAGAAGTGACCACATTGGATAACCATGGGCTACTGATAGCCTCTCAATTCCTGACCCTATACAATGGAGGAAAGGTGATTGTTTGAGTATTTGTTCCATTAACAGATGGATGGCATTGCTTACCCGTCCGCGGTATTAGTTACGGAATTGTTTATGATCAACGGTTTGTGGGTCCTGTCTGAGTCCTAAAACATGTTTCAGATCTCAGACTTATTAGCAAACTGAGTAATGAGGATACATGGTGCATAGAAAAGCCACATACAATAGAGGCATGAGTAATGCTACGAGAAGGAGCAGAGGCCAGTTGTTAGGCACCTTTGTACCATTTTAGCATCCTGTGTGATTGAAGCCATAGTGTGGGTGAGGCTTGGTGTGCCTTTTGAAGCTGATATGGTGGAAAAGGAGAAGCTGTTTTAGTACATTTATAGGGTGAATTGGGTAGATAGACTCTTGGATAGTGTCTTTGCACCCAATATGGACCAAGTCATTTACAAAAAAAGAACCCTGTCCAAAACTATGGCACCTACACTCCATTTGCCAATGATTAAAGGAGACTTCAGCAATATGCGTGAAGGGATATTGGACAGACCTCACCCCCCATCTACCTATGTCTGTGTTGTGAGGCACCAAGGACCGATTTGTAGAGAAAGCACATACCCAATTCCTAGGTTTACTCATATCTATTCCACTAGTAGATTACCTTGAGAAAACTATATCAGATCATAACCACCACTTGCTGAACCTTTGATGGGAGAAGCCCAGATCTTCGATCTATAGTTGGATGTTGCATGCTAGCACATTTGAAGTCCCTGCATTCATAGGCACAAAGGTGATGCAGTCCAACACTACTTTACAGAGAATCCAGGTACAGCAACTCGTTTCTTGATGTATTTAGAAGCTTTTAAGTTGGTCATTTGGAGACACTGATTAGGACCTCTTATAGAGTGAAAAGAGGAGTTAGATCATGAATTGGAGACCCTTTACACAAGACTGAGAAAATTTGAAAAAGCACTGCCCAGCAGTTGAGGAAACCAGAGGAACTGGGTAAAAAGAGGTATGTGCATGCCCAAACAATGGAAAGTCTAAGTTACTTTGAATATAACATGTACATGACAAAGCTGCACACACAAGGGGATTAGACAGGCCAACTATTAGCTTGATTAAATTTGACATGAGGAGCTCCCTATAGTGTGTATCCAAAACTCAGAAGGCGAAGTGGTGAATACTCCTCAAGAGATAAAAAAGGCGTTCACAGGTAACAACATTATTCTTTCTGGGCTGTCCAAGAAATAAAAAAAATGTTCGCGAGCTAGCTAAAATAGATTACAACGTGAATTTAACAAAACATATGCAGATCCGCCGGTACCCAAACTTTTTGGCATGCACTCGATGAATCAGAAAGACCACCTGCCTCCTGGACCAATGAGGCATCCATCATCTCCCTTCAAAAAATTAGAAAGGAGCAGTTGCATACAATGTGAAACTGAATAGGACCCTTAGTCAATGTTAAACATTGTCTTTAAGATATTAGGCTAGGTGATGCCAGGCCTAATTCTTCATCTTCTACTGGTAATGGTCATCTACACCAAAGTGGCTTCGAGCTGTGACACTAGACTTTGCTAATCATCAGGAGACCATTCATGTATTAGAAGTGACTTCTCTGACAGAGCCCCTACCTATGATTGTGGCTATAGACATGGTGAAAGCATTTGAAACTGTAACTTATAGACATTTGTTTGCGCTCCTGGGGTGCATGGACTTCGCGGATGCCAAGGAAGATGGATTTCTTTGTTGTAGAAAAAAACAGCTGGCATGAGCTGGGTAGTTTCCAAAGGGCACAAAGTAGAAAAGGGAATTTCCCAATGGTTCCCATGATATCATTAGATCCAAAAGCGATGACCGAGTAGGTACAACATTAGTCATGTCACTCTATGCAGATGATCTGCTGCTACATTTGAGAGATGCAAATTTAGTGCTGAACCCAACAAATATTGACATGGAATACTTAGGGAGTTTATCACAACTGAGAATTAACAACAGAAACTCATGCCTATTCCTGGTCAGTTCAATGACAAGAGCTAACATCTAACCTGAGATTTTACAGCCACTTGGGTGGGAGCTGAGCAAGGAACTCAGTTATACTGCGTGATGATGATGATGATGATGAATGAGATTTATGAAGCTGACACATGCTCCAAGGAAAGTTTGGAGTTATGGGACTTGGATATCTCAGCATTTCATATTAAGAGTATATATGCCTCGATAAGAAATCCCTCAGCCAATCCTCACCAAGACAGTGGATACATTTGTTAAATTACAATGTTTACAGGACTTGGGATGTGCGGTACTTCATGAATTTGTTCAATCTATGTATGTATTGGTAATTACATAGCTAGAAAGCAATGCAGCGCAGTAAATAACTTGGGGTAACAGTAACTGATTTCGATCATGTATGTTGGGTCAAGCACAGAGGCCAAGATTCAAACCTGGTAGCTCTAGCTACTAAGCTGCGTCTCCTCCTATATCCATCTATCCACCTGTATGAAAGAACTTTTACCATCTGACTGAGAATATATAATTAGGCAGCACAGTCATAATCTGCACTGGAAAGCTGTACGGTTTAGCAGTTTCACAACACATGACTGTGAATGCGAGCACCAATTGCATTGTCTACCATAACGCTGATGTGATCATAGCAAGTTGCATGCCTACACAGCAACAATATGAGTTAGAAAATACTGCGACACACTTTGCAAAACCCTATGATCCCACTCTACATTCAGTCACAACAAGGGTCCATTTTATGGTTACTAGAATAGCAATGGCCGCCACTATATAGCTGGTTGCAGCCCTCTTTGGGTGCGCTGGAACCACCGTGAAACTTCTCATTTTCATAGAGAGTATTAATTTAGTCTTTGCTAGTTTTAGCAGCTCATCTAATGCAAATGTTATAAATCACTATTTCTTAACATGTGGAATGCTCAACTTTTCGACCAATATTGTGTTATTTTCATGACTGTACTCTGTGAGAGAATTCCATACTTGTTTTTCTTTAATTTGCATAACTGGGGTCAGTTGGAGCATCCCCTGCTTATTCTCCTTTAACTTTGGCGAGAAGAGTCTTTGGGTCTGTTCTACAATAAAGGATTTATAACTTTGATGGGTATCCTACCAGAATATTGCAGGCCTAAATATTGACTGACTAAAATATTGTGTCATTATGTCCTCCGTGGAGTCCTCTGAGTTAGATTACGAGTTGGTATCTGTGGACATAAAGCAGTCCTTTTGACGTGGTTGGCTGGTCCTATTTGTGGGAGGTCCTGTCGGTCTTTGGCTTTGGTTTAAACTTCACCCAAAAACGGACGCTAAAGCGGCAATAATTATATTGCCAGACCTTGCTAATATGCCCCTTGGGGATTAGGGTCACTAGAGTCTGTAGGGCACAGTGAACCCTTAATATGGGCAGAGTTGTGAAGTGGTTGGAATCGCCTGTGTCATTCTTGAATTCTTTGTCTCTGTCAGTCAATGGACATAGGTCTTGAACAAAGATGGTGTTTCTACCTAGGTGTTTGTATGTCTTTAGAATTCTATGTGCTCTACACCTGCAAGTACATTCTAAGAGCTGAATCAATTGTTAACAATGTTAGTATGATATATATAGATATATACACACACACACACACACATCGAAATAGGAACAGTATATTTGATAAGGTCTTCTCTCAATACCCACTGACCCAAACACAGCAACAGCCTCCCTAAAGCCATCAAGAACCTCAACAATTGGACCAACTTCTTCGCTAGCCCCCCTCAAGCACAAAAATACAAAAAGATATTGAAGCAGGCCATTTGGTACACAGCGGAACTTAGACAGAGGAAACACCACTGCAAACAACTGAAGCACATATGGGGAATGTTCCAGGACAATGCAGACAGTACGTTCAAATTTGCCTTGAGAGGATACTTCCACATGATCTCGAGCACTGAACACAACTCTGTGTTGGACGGCATTGAGGCCAGCATTAACAGAAGTAAAGGTATCTTCACCATTGTGAAGGATGCCACTTACCCAGTGGCTGCCTCTAACTTGATCACCCCCTTGCAGGACCTATGCATTAATCTCTCTCAATTCTTCAGTAATAAAATCACTACTTTTAACAGATACCTAAACCTGCAACTGATCCCCTCAGACCTCAGCAAATGCCTGTCAATCCTATCCAAAGAACCAAAGCTAAGCACATGGCCCATCATCACATCATAAAAAGCCACTGCCACCATGAAAGCCATCTACTCATTGGACTCCTTTGCAAACACACCAAATTTAGAGGACTGCAACCCATCAGCACCGTGATCACAACCATTCAGCATGCCTCCAACTCTTCTGCGACATTCCCAGATGCTCAGAAACACTCAGCTGTCCTCCCATTGCTGACAAAACCCTAAACAGACCTTTCAACACAGGCCAACTACAGACCGAGCTCCCTGCTACCATTCCTGACAAAGGCCTTAGAGAAACAGGAGCCTTACAGAGTACATCAAAAATCACCAACTCCTGAACACTGCTCAGTATAGTTTCAAACCCAACAACAGCATGGAAACTGCCCTCATCGCACCCTCAGATGACATCCGCAGGACTCTGGACAGAGGAGACACAGCTGCCTTCATACTACAGCATTTGACATGGTCTGCAATCCCGTCCTCATCAAATGCCTAAACAACACCGGAATCCAAGGACACGCACTCCAATGGATCTGCTTCCTCCTGACTGGAAGGACCAAGTCAGTGAGCTTAGAACTACACACCTCGGACTACAACAACCTCATCAGCTGAGTTCAGCAGTGATCCTCCCTGAGCCCGACCCTCTTCCACAAATACGTGATCCCTCTAGCCAGTATCATTTGTTCTCACAAAATCAATGTCCTCTCCTATGCGGATGACTTGCAACTCATCTTCTCCCTCACAGAAAAGACATCCAGTACCTGAACCAAGTTCAATGCCTAAATGACTGTATGACTGAAACTGCCTACTGGATGAAGCCAATTGCCTGAAGCTGAGCACCGGCAAGACCAAAATCATGATATTTGGGAAAAACACTTCATCGTGGGACTCCACCTGGTTCCCAATAGAGCTAAGATCGACACTCACTGCCACCACCTATCCAAAGGATCTCAGGATTTTCATGCACAGCAAACTCGACTTGACCTCCCAAGTCAATGCCATCGCTGCCTCATGCTTCCATAACCTGAAGATAATGAGGAAGATTTTCAAATCCTCACAGTCAGCATCTGGAAGACCATCACGCATGCCCTCATCATAAGCAAGCTGAAGTTTGGGTACACACCCTATGCCGCAATCAACAAAACACTCGCCTGAAGGCTGCAGACCATATGGAACTCACCAGCAAGAATCATTCTCACCTTCCCTTGCTGCACTCACATTACACCAAACCTGAAAGAGATGCACTGGCGCTTCATAAACGAACGAACACAGTTCAAACTCCTCACCCACACTTTCAAGGCGCTACATAATATTGGCCCAGCATACCTCAACAATCGCATCTGCTTTCACAAACTTTCCAGACGCCTTCGCTCATCTTGACTCGTACTTGCACATATCCCACGCCTATGGAAAACCAGATCTGGTGGTCCAGCCTTCTCCTATATCTCTCCTAAGGAGTGAAACTACCTAGCACCACACTAAAGAGCCTCTTCCTCACTTGTTGAATTCCGCACGAAGCTTGAACCAAATGAAATGATATAAATTCTGTAAAAAAAAATTACAGTACGCAGCAAGACTGGAATAGCTTAAATAAACCCTTCCGTGCTGCCTGCTTCATCCTCCCTCGAGTTATAACGTTCTCACTACTCTCTTGAACCTTCCAAGAATTAATATGCTGCCCCATGCTTTCAGTTAGAAAGCTGGCAAAAGTGCTGGCTGTGCATGCAAACTGCTTCAAAGGGGGTCTGAGGAAGCATTCAAACCATGTTTATGGTGTTGCGATGCTGCTAAATGACCGTATTATTTGAATGTTAATGCCAGATGTGGTCTGTAGGTCATTGTGCCACAGGAACACAAGCTGCACCTCATTGACGAGGCTGAAACATGTCTTGAGTTGCATGCCTTCCTATTTAGACAGGAATTGGTTTAGCAGTTCAGGCTTGACTGTCCCTTGTGCGGAACAGAGGGAGATTGATTTTCATATGGAACAGACAAGACATACAAAGATGCAATGTAGGCGCCAGTACAGACATGTACAGTTCCGACTGATTTCAGCATTGTCACCCATAACAGTTTCCTGTGCTACAAGTTAACCATGAGACTCACTGATGAAGCCAGACACGGTTGATTTATGTTCGGGTTTGCTTCCATTTTCATTTGACGGGGATGTTGCCATGCCATTTCGGATGGACTGTCCAATTTAGGGTGAGTCCAGAAATAATTAGAATATTGTTTTTCCTTTCTGTAATGACCCAGAGAGGCTACAAAATGATGGAATGGTAAGTTAATAATAGTGCTTCACAACACTTACATTATTTTCAAGCCATCTCGCTGATGGAGCCTAAGAAATCCAAACATGTATGGGGTCAATGTGTCCTTATTCAGAGGAGGCAAGAGCTTGGGCTAGTAGTCTGTTACTTATGGGATTGAGCTCACATTTGATTTGCACCAATTAGCTACACAATGATGAAATCAAATGTGTTTAAGTAGTTACTGGCGATTCAGATTAATTCAAGCATTTGATCACATTTCATTGTTTGTTGTCTGACTAATGATGTAGGAGTATGAAGAGAGGAGAAGGTGGTCTATAGGTAGTTTTGCAGCTGAAGACATGAGTGGGCCTCTGATGGAAGTGTGCATGTCAGGAAATATATAGTCATTGCATTACTACAGTTCATGTAGTGTCAATGTAAACCTACTCACCCCTTTAAAGCACTTGAAGGCATTAGACACATAAACACTAACAAAAATAGAAGGATTTGTGAAATGTAGTAAGGTACAGACTGCACCCTGGGTGTTAGCATAGGTTAAGTTACGAGCATCCTGCATGGTGGAGTCTTATGCACTCTCAATTTACATTGATACACAAATCATAGCAGTGTGTCCAATTGTTAAGCATTCACTCAGGTCTCATAGCACATTCATTTTTGATGTAAATGTGCTCCTATATTTTTCTAGTCCCACCCAGCGCATTTCTTGGCAGTTCTATATAAGAATACAGCGATTTTTCACGAGATTCCTACCCTAATCATCCTATTTCCAATGCCAGGACTGTAGGTTCTTCCCCTAATGCCCTAATCCTTTAGCACATTTAGTTCTTTATGTGACTCTTTCCTCCCTGGCGGACATCCACTAACATCCTCATTCCACATAACCAAGGTACACATCTCAGCCACCTTCGCTCATCCAGGGAAAATGGAAACAAGATGCTGCGGTTTAATCTGGTATTCGGTTTCATAATTGATAAGTGGTGCCAGCTGGATTAGATAGTGCTCAACCCGTGAGGCAGCTAATAGGATTCAAAGCACTAGTAGTGACGCAATGCTCAATACATTACTGGTGCCACCTTGGGTTATGTAACAGACATGCACTCTTCTTTCACAACACTACTGTTGCTTCAGGCTAGTTCAGTTACCTAAAATTCATGGGGCAAACATCAGATTGGGGAGCGTGGCGTTAAGCACAAAATGCTAACGCCACGCTCCACCATTCCGAAAATGCTGGGATGCGCCCTATTTAAAAAGATACAGCACACCCCTGCGTTTTCCCTAGCTCTGGTGCTTAATTAAGCTACCTAGCTCCGAAGCACCCTCACCATAGTGCAAGGGAGCCTGCGTTGAGGGAATGATTGTTTATTTGCAGGTATGTGGCCCTTCCTGCACAGAAACAATCACAAATGGCGATTTGTAACTTCCATGTGTGCTGCATTGTGCAGCACACTTAGAAGTTGCAAATTGTCATTTTTGTAATGATTGTTTATGTGCAGGAAGGGACACCATGGGGCAAACATCAGATTACCAAACAAGCTGTCTGCATCAGCCTAATCATTCCCAGGGAAAAAAGTTTGATAAACACTACTTCTTGCTGCAATGTTATTGCAGTTAAATGTGCTCATAGTAAATATATAGTCAGCTCATTATCATGAATACTGTTATTTCATTGCAGGTATAAGAGGACTGTGCCTACTGTGCTCCAAGTATACCAGATGCACACAATAGAAGTGTGAGGCAAATATACCAGATGCACACACAAGGGGCAGGAGACAAACATGCCAGATGCACACACTAGGGGTGTGAGACAATTATACCAGATTCAAACACCAATGACCTGTGTTTTAATAAACACTTCCCCTTCATCTAATATCCCTGTGATTCATAGTGAAGTTAGTGTTAGTACTTTACAGAAGAGCCTCAAGATTCAATTAACCATCAGACCTTTGCCCCGGAACTCTCTGATTCAATGAACACTTGGGTATCTGTGAGTAATGGAGGGGCTACTGTTCTCTTCCTCTCTCTCTGGCATTCTGTTACATATTCTCAAGATATTTCTAAAGAGGAGGCTTCTGCCTGAGTGCCTCATTATTCCTGGGTACAATGGCTGTTAGCGGAGGGAGTGGATCACCACATTCCTAATATTCTGCTGACGCTGGCCTCCGAATGGTGACCCCCAGAAGTCCTTGTATTTCTATGGAGCTATTCCTCATGTCCTTGCTCATCATATTTTACCCGGCCCAATAATCTCTCCTTGTAGGCACAATAATCTGTGGGTCACTGGATTACTTAATGTGTTTGTGGAGAAAGTCCACAATGCAGCCTGGATCTAGCCGGGTGGTGGGGGCATTGAAAATGTGCCAACATCTACAGTTCAGGATGGTCCTGCACTCTTATGCCTTTCAGTGGAAGGCTGATGGTTGGTTGTGGCTGTTAATTTTAGTTTTAGGCACACAATGTGTTTTATTTGATGCAGAAGAAGGGACGATATTTGCATAAAACTCATGTATTTTCCCACTCTTGGGGCCCGATTCACAGAATGAATTTAAGACTCAATCCTAAACTTACTACTGTTTTGGTATTCACAGATTGCACTTACTACTTTTGGTATTCACAGATTGCACTTACTACTTTTGGCATTCACAGAATGCACTTACTACTTTTGGTATTCACAGAATGAACTTACTCATTTGTTTTTTTTTTTGTAACATCGTTTTAATTGCAGCACCAAAATAAATGTACAGACATTAAGTGCACGGTATAATCAAAAAGATTAGCAAGAAAACACAGTAGTGATTGTCCTTCCCCATCATGATTGGCATGTCCCCAAAAAGAAGACTGTTCTGCCATTACGCTTAGGTCAGTCCTTGCTGCATAATTCAACGTCCAACATCTCATTAGCAAGAAAAAGTGGGTTGCTTTTGTAATTTTCGCCCCTCCCCCACCCCTATCAAACACCCTCCCCCCATCGCCCCAACAGTTCCAAACTCCCCCCCCCCCCCCGTGGCCGCGCTGTGCAAAATCCTAGGCAGAGTAGAGTCTGGTGTGTTGAGGAAGGTCTTATACATTCGCTAAGGTGTGTCCCTGGGTGTGGTAGCGGGGTTAGCTGCCATTAATTCCTCCATCTCCTAATCTCCCTCATCAGCATCATCTCGGAGCGCCTGTACCATCATTTCCCATGCTGTTGCCCTCTCCATAGCCTTCTCATCATCCGTTCTCCAAGCCATCTGGTACCTCAAAGTACTTTCACACACTGCCCACCGCAAACATTCGCCATACCATCGCTTATATGTGGGTCCCGCTTTCGATTTCCAATTCCTCGTGATTTCCCGCTTTTCAAGGATCAACCCCAAATCTATAAACCGACTGGTGTTTTTATTCTTAGATGTGTGTGGAAACCAATGTAGGACCCCCACTGCCTTGGTGTACTGTATGTCCCTATCCGTTGCATTATTCAGAGCCCTCCCAATCTCCTGCCAGTAATCCCCCAGGGCAGGGCAATCCCACAGCATGTGACCCAACTCCGCCCCAACTGTGTTACACCTGGGACAGGCCGCTTGCTCCACCCCAAAGTATTGCCGTATTTTCCCAGGTGTGAGGTATGCTCAATGAATAATGTAGAAATGTATTAGCTGGAACCTGGCGTTTCTCGAACTTTGTGTACAAAACTGAGTGATGGTGTGGCACACCTTACAGGTTGGATGTGTAGTCCAGTGGTATTATGCAATGAGCTTTTTTTACGCTTTTCTGGGCGCCTCAAGAATGTTTCTCTCCCGGCCGGTGAGAGAACAAATTGGAGACAGTATCGTTGGGGGCGTGGGAACAACCCACGTTGAATCTTGAGGGGCGCCAATGGGCCTTGGCCTCTGGATAGTCAAACGTTAATCCAGTTCAAAGTGGAATATGCTTTTATTCCAATTACATCAACATTGTAGTATATTTGATAGTCATATAATCACTTGTAGATTAGTCATTGGAATCGACATTTGTTTTACAATCCTTTGAAAATCCCGTAGTTAATCCCAATGCATTTCGGGACAATGTCATGTTGATGTAATTGGAATAAAAGCATATTCCACTTTGAACTGGATTAACGTTTGACTATCCAGAGGCCAAGGCCCATTGGCGCCCCTCAAGATTCAACGTGGGTTGTTCCCACGCCCCCAACGATAGTTTCTCGAACTTTTCCGTGCCCGTCGTAGCAGCTGACCCCAAGTCGCATCAGGGATCTCCATTTGGAGGTCCAACTCCCACTTAGCCTTCAAAGCCGCGACCGGCTGCAAAGCCTCCCGCAGCATTCTGGAGTATAGACATGTTACCGCCTTAAAGGTCCCGGCTGCCATCATCGTATATTGGCACGCCATGGAGATCACCGGTTCCTGCAACCCCTCTCCCCAATGGTCCTGCATAGCGCCTGTTACCGCACCATGCAACAAGTAGTCGCCTCGTGGGAGGTCGAACCGCTCCTGCAGTTCCTGAAACGGGAGCAGCACACCATCCTCGTACAAGTCGCCCAGCATTTGGACCCCAGCTTCCTCCCAGCCCAGTAAACGCGACCAGTCCCCTCCATGAGGGAGGGCTGTAACCATCCCCAGCGGGATTTCAGGAGCATACATAAGGCGGACCCCCGCTCGTTTGCGCGCCCGATTCCAGCAGAGTCGAAATGTCTGTTCCTCCACTGTCAGATCCCTAACCAAGAGCTTCTGATGCAGTGTAATGTACGCCAGCACATGCCGCGGGATGCCCTCATCTCTAGCATGTTCCGGGCTTCTATATACCCTTGCGACCTCCTGGGTGAAAGCCTGCAACTGAGCCGCCAGATAATAACCTTCAAAATCAGGCACCGCCATGCCTCCCTCATCCTTGGGCCGCAAGAGGGTATCCAGCGCGATTCGTCGCCTACCTGTGCCCCAAAGAAACGCTATGGTCAGTGATCTCAGGCGTCGGAAAACAGAGCCCGGGATCCATACCGGGAGAGTCCTAAAGTAGTACAACAGCCTGGGCAGAGCCACCATCTTAAGTAGGGAGACCCGACCAGCCAGTGACAGTGGAAGAGTGGACCAAAAATCCATACTCCCTCTCAGGGCGGTAATGCAACGGTTAATATTACCATCCAGCATATCCGTTGGGGTATGGTAGACATAAACGCCAAGATAGTGCAGACAATGCAGTTCCCACCGGAGTTCCTGCGCCGTGAGAGGGCACAGTTCTCCGTGTCTCAGGGGGAATAGACAGGATTTGGGCCAATTGACCTTCAGGCCCGACAGTCGCCCAAACAGCTCCAACAGACGTCTCGCCCCCAGTAGCTCTGCTTCCGCATCAGCCAAGAACATCAGCAGGTCATCTGCGTACAACGAAATGAGATGCGGCCTGTCCCTGTACATCAGTCCTGCATAATGGCGGCCCGATCTGGCCTCCACTGCAAAGGGTTCCATTGCCAAAGCAAACAAGAGGGGAGAGAGGGAGCACCCTTGCCTGGTGCCCCGTCGCACAGGGTACTGCTTCGAGATCAGGGAGCCAACCCTGACTCTAGCTACGGCTTCCGTATACAGGACTTTGGTCCAGTTGATGTACCCGTCCCCCAGCCCGAAACGCCGCATCACCTCGTACAGATAATCCCACTCAAGACTATCAAAGGACTTCTCGATGTCTATGGAGAGCACAAATGGAGTAGTGGTGTCCGACCAGTGGGCCCCTATCAACCTTGTAAGTCTGCGGATATTGTGGGTAGTGTTACGCGTAGGGATAAAGCCGCACTGATCCTTGTGAACCAGACCGGTCATGTGGGCTAGTAGTCTATTCGCCAGGATTTTACTCAGGATCTTGTAGTCCGTCGTAAGCATGGACAATGGACGGTAGGAGGATAGAGCAGCGCCCTCCCTGCCAGGTTTTAACAATGGGATCATGAGGGCCTCACACATGGAGCTTGGGAGCCGACTACGCGATTGCGCTTCATTATAAACCAATTGCAATTGCGGAGCTAGGTACTCCAAATATTTACTATAAAACTCAATCGGGAGACCGTCAAGCCCCGGAGTCTTATTCCTAGCCATCTGCTTCACTGCACTCCCTATCTCCCCGATCGTAATGGGCCGACCCAACTCCTCTGCCTCCGATTCCTCCAATTGCGGTAGCTGTAATCCTTCTAGAAAGGTGCCCAGCTCATCCACCCCGCCCGTCTCTCCGCTCTCGTACAAACATTCGTAATACGCCCTGAACCTATCCAGAATCCCGGCTTGGGTGTGGCATAGCTCCTCCCCCACCGCCTGAATCGCCATGATCGGCGTGCCCCGCCTGATCGGGTTGGCAAGCCACGCCAGCATCGACCCCGCCTTATCACCTTCCGCATGTGCCTTTGTCATATACGCTTTATGGTCAAAGCTACGCAGCCGTTCCAATTCCACCGCTAGTGCTTCCCTGGCGCCACTAAGCCCTTCCTGAAGCTCAGGGTGATTCGGGCGCTCCCTCTCCTTCTCCCTCAACCGCTTCTCCACCTTCTCAAGATCATCCAGCAAAGTCCTACGAGCCCCTGCAGCGCTCCCAATACAGTGCCCCCTGACCACCACCTTAAACGTGTCCCACTCCACCGCCCTAGTAGAGGCGGAGCCACTATTCTCCTCAAAGTAGCGCTCTATTCGCTCCCCTAGGGCCTCCCTGAAAAGCAAGTCATCCAAGGTATCAGGTTGCAGTCACCATGTTGGTACACAGTTAACTTCCACCATGCAGTTCAGGGACAACAACAAAGGATTGTGGTCCGACATCGTTCGAGCCAAATACTCCGCGCCACCCACTGTGGAGAGCATATGTGATGAGCACAGAAACGTATCCAACCTAACATGCAGGTCATGCAAATGCGAGTGAAAGGAATAGTCCCTAGTGGTGGGGTGCAGTGTCCTCCAGGCGTCTCCTAGGGCCCAACTCTCCTGCCACTCCAGCCTGCGTTTAGCCCCCCTGTGTGCTGGGGACGCGCGCAGCGGGGGATGGGATCTATCCAAATCAACATCTACCACTGAGTTGAAATCCCCCCCCATGAGCACTGGCCCTGCTAGATAACTCGCCAGTTTGCCCGAGAGTGTTGTTAAAAAAGCGGGCAAATCCACATTGGGGGCGTACACGCTGCAGAGAGATACCACCCGGCCCCTCAATCTCCCCTCCACCGCTACATACCTACCCTCCAGATCTACCAACGTCTTAGTGACTTGGAAAGGGACCCCCGCACGTATCCAAATCAACACCCCTCTTGCAAAGGCTGAATATGTCGTGTTAAACAGTTGCCCCCTCCACCTCCTTTGTAGCGCAATCCCCTCCTGTCTGCTGAGATGCGTCTCTTGTAAGAACGCTATGTGCACACCCCTACGCTTTAGGTACGCTTGAACCTTGTGCCTTCGTGTCATAGTCTGCAGACCCCACACGTTCCAGGTCACACATTTCAGAGCCCCCGTACTAGCCATGTCCCTTTGCACACACAGATAGAACAATAGAAGTCATTGACCATGCGCGTTTGCCAACCACGTGCTGCCCATCCCTCCCACTCCAAACAAATGACCCCCCCCCAAAACAACCGGAGCAACCCCAACTACTCTCGGTTCCCACCCCCCAGGACAGGCCCCCCCACAATCGGAAGCAACCCCATCCAAACTGTCACACCCAACTACCCCTCAAAGGAACGCACTAGTGTTCGCAGTCTCCACTGCGATGACCGTAAGGGCCAGTAGGGCGCGGATCGATGTCGAAAGGTTCGTCAAAGCAAATCAATCCCGCACATTCCGCCCCACGAGCCCCTCATTACAGAGTCACGAAACCCCAAATAACAGTGTACTGCGCTCACGGGCACAGCGCCCCAGTGTCTGACCAGTAGGCCGCTCCTCCTGTCCAGCGTGTCACGCCTCAAGGATCTCCCCAGAAGTCTGCGGTGTCACTATAGGGCCTTTGGCTCCACCAAATTCCGAGAGCCCCGTCTCCGACCCCGTGCCCTGCTCATCAGAGTCCGTGCCCTTCCCGGACTGGCTCCTGGTCACGCTAGATAAGTCCACCACTGCCTGCAGAGCCGCCTTCCTCTCTGTCTCTGTTTGTGACACGGATGGTTTACCAGTTCTCCGATGATTTTTTCGAATCCGTTGGGACTTCCTGACCGGCTGCGCCACTCTAGCCTCCTCCGCCCTGGCTTTAGCTCCATCCGTTCCAGCTTTATAGGTGTCCCACCAGGCCCAGGCATCCGCCGAGGTCATAAAAAAGAGCGATTTTTCATCCACCACCACTCTCAGCTTTGCCGGGAAGAGCAGGGAATATTTTATGCCCTCACCACGGAGCTCACGCTTAAGGGACAAGAAGTTGGCCCTGAGTCTCTGAGTCTCAAACGTGTAGTCCGGGAATATGGTGACTCTGTTATTATCCACTTGAAAAGGTCCCGCTTCCATCGCCCTCTGTAGCAGCCAGTCCCGGTCTCTGTAGTGGAGCAACTTGAACACCACCGGGCGAGGTGGGAGGCCCGGGGCCGGTGGCCGAGCCGGTACCCTGTGGGCACGTTCTAGGGAGAAGAAAGGAGGCAATCCCTCCGGCGCCACTTCAGTGCGTAGCCAGTTGTCGAGGTAGCCAACCATATCGTCGCCCTCAATTTTCTCCGGTAGGCCCACGAGGCGAACATTATTGTGCCTACTCCTGTTTTCCGCATCCTCGGCCCTTCTCTCCAGCACCTTCAGCCGGTCTAGGGCATCTGCCATCTGTGCTTTCACCGCTGCGTGGTCCGGAGCCAATTCCTGAACAGTGATCTCCACAGATTTCACTCTATCCTTAGGCTTGTCGTGATCTGCTTTCAGGAGACCCAAGCCCGTCGCCACCTGGGCTATGTCCTGCTGCAGGGCGTCTTTTGTGGTCGCGATGGCCTCCAATATACGGTCTTGCATGCGTTGAAGAGCAGATTGATCAAGATCCGCTCCTTCCGCAGCCTCTGTGTCGGTCGCTCCTTCCCCCTTCCCTTTCGATTTCACCATCTCGACTGCAAATGGTAGCGGCCTCTAGGGTCACCTCGTCACCCCCACTTCACACTGCAGGGCTCCACCACTAGGAAATCCCCCGGACAATAGGATCAGATAGTTCGGATGTGCGTAGCACAGTGGGCTCCGCTCCAATCACTCTAGAGAAAGCCGCACTCTAGGGTCCACTGCCGCCGTTGAGCCTTCTGATGCCAGTCTGTGCTCAGATAGCCGGGACCGTCGTCACAGGGCCGACGCCATTTTATCGCTTCTTCAGCGAATGTAATTGTGGTCACGATGCCCAACAGCTCGCATCAGCTTGAGGAAAGTCCGCCCGTGTCCGCTGAGTTGGTCAAGAGGGGCCTTTCAATCCATCCAACACCGCCAATAGCAGGCCAGCTGAAGAGTCCGGCCTCGCGCTCCCGTCGTTTCTTTGTCTCGGGCTCAGGGCGCCATCTTATCTCGATGGCCTCACGCCCAGTGCCAACTTTCAAAGTCAAATTTCAGGACCAGGAACAGCTTTAGGTCGTCCGCTGCGAGCGCCGCACCCTCCGTGATGACTTCAGATTTTGGGTTTTCCCAGTTTCGCTGGGATCCGTTCAGATAATCAGGATGATATTCGGGATCGGGCGCGGAGCTCCGGGCTCACGCTGCCTACCTCCTCGGCATCCAAGCCACGCCCCCCAGAATGAACGTACTCATGTCGGTATTCACAGAAGTTAGGACTCCCAAATGCCTTCTGTGAATACCGAAAGACTTAAAATTACGATTTTTCTCAATTTAGTGGTAGTAAAGTTAACTTTACTACTACTAAATTGAGAAAAATCCTAATTTTAAGACTTTCGGTATTCACAGAAGGCATTTAGGAGTCCTAAAGTTAGGAGTCCTAACTTCTGTGAATACCGAAATGAGTAAGTTCATTCTGTGAATACCAAAAGTAGTAAGTGCATTCTGTGAATGCCAAAAGTAGTAAGTTCATTCTGTGAATACCAAAAGTAGTAAGTGCAATCTGTGAATACCAAAACAGTAGTAAGTTTAGGATTGAGTCTTAAGTTCATTCTGTGAATCGGGCCCTTGGTGTCCTTCCTATTGCTCCATCGTGTATACTGTGCATTATGCTGTCTGTGACAGGATTTACAGGTGTGCATGGATCGAGGCTGTATGCAGGGTGACCTTCGACCAGGAAACACAGTATATGCATGTAGAAGGGGATGTTTCCGCTTTAAATTTTCTGAATCCCCCTGTGGGCAAAACAGGTAATCCTTAAACTTTGCACGTGTTTGGTGCTGGAGGTAAGTATGCCCTGCCGGATTTCAAAGAAAATGGAGACTGGACAACACCAGCTTGATTTGGTGAATTGCCATAATGAGAAAACCCCTTTCTCTGAAACATTTGAGGGAATTCAACAAAAAGGGGCATGATGGACAAGACAGTGGGAGAAGAAAAGATGTATGAAAAAATAGGGCCACAGTAAGGGGATGACATTCTAGGGTAGAGTAGGAGGGGTCAGGCACTTTGGTATTTGAACGGCTCCAGGCACTAGGGAAAATGAAGAGTTACAAGCATAGGGATAAGATGATCCACCAGTGAAATAGATAGTGCGGTATAGATAAGGTGAGAAATAACATGGTACAGGCAGGGTAAAGGTGAGATGATGTAGTCGATAAATGTATTAGGACTTAGGCAGTGGCAGAGGTATGTAGGTAGAGTTGTGGTAAAGATGGTAGGTTACATGTAGAGGTGTAACTGTAACAGTAGACGTGGGGGTAGAGGTACTATTGTATATGCAGAGTGTAAGGAAATTGATTTTTAATATTGGATGGGTGACTACCTACCTGAATGAACAATCACAGCCCTTGTCAGGGTGAACACTCAAAGTCACTAAATTACTCTGAACTCAACCACCTATTGGCTATTGCACAGAGTAGACAGGCTTCAGTTAGGGCAATGTGTAAAGTGTTCATGCAGTACGGAAACACTAACAAAATTGAAATGAAAAACAATAAAAACCTCAAACGAAAAAAGAAAAATATAGTCAAATGTAATAAACAAAATGACTACAAAGTGAGAAAAATTTAACAAGGGGAACTGGGATAAACATTTTGTAAATTTTAATTAAGAATAGTGCTAAGAAGCATAAAGTGTCAATGATAGCAAATGGTCAAGATAGACCAGGGACATACGAGCAATTTGATGCTCACTGCGATGGAGCGTAGGTTGTATACAGCAAACATATTCATCCTGGTCAAAGATTTACCTTCTGACTTTTGTCCTTTAAGTCCCAATCCACCACAGGAGTACATTTCTCAAGCCCCCAAGACCTCTAGGTAGGATCTTAGGGCCAGATGTAGTAACATTGTATTTTGCGAGTCCCTAATAGTGAATTTTACCGATTCGCTATTATGGACTTGCAAAATGCAATGGATGTAGGATTCACAATTAACATTGCTAATTCTACACATTCTTTATTTGCGACTTGCAAATTGTGAGTTGCAAATAAGAAATGGCTTTTCATTCATTTACATGGGCCTAGAGGACCATAGAAATAAATGGGAATTGCATGCGCAATTTGCGAGTACCCAATAGGTACTCGCAAATTGCACATGCAATTTCAAGGGTGCCAACAGGACTCCCTTTTGCACCCCGGAAATATGAATGTGTGCACATGTGGCACACATACATGCCCTAAGGGCATGTATGTGCGCCACATGGCACTTAGAAAAATGCAAACATGTGCATTTTTCTAAGGATTTGCAATTTACCACCAACTTGAAGTTGGTGGTAAATTGTGATTCTTTAAAGCAGGGTTGCAATTTAAAAAGCGCTTCCTGCATTGAATTTAGAGAATTGCAAATTGTGATTCTCTAAATGCATTTGCAAAATAGGTAATCGCAAAAATTGTGATTCCCTATTTTGTGTATGCCTTTTGGGATGATACATCCCAAAAGGCTTTTTCCCTTTCGTAAGCGGACCGATTCTGCGAATTGGCCCATTCGCGACCCCTGAATCGTCTCAACCCTTTCCTTAGGGTACTTAAGTGCTTACCTGTGGGTGGTTCCTTAGATTCATGGTGGGACAAGATTCAGATCTGAAACCACTTCATCTGCAACTGTCTAGGCACTTCGCTGGACTTCGCTTTGGGAACTGAGCCTGTAACTGGGAAGATTCCTGGGGTTCCTCCTCTCATCGTCCTGCCAGTCTTCTACGTTATCTGTGACTGTGCTCCATACAGGTTCTTCTACAGGCCTGTGGATTTCCAAGACACCCACAGAAATCTCCCTTGAAGTGAAGAAGTCACTTCACTGCACCTGCAGGCACCGAAACTAAGCTGACTAGTCTGCTGTCCCTGAGCTCCTACCGACTCCAAATGGTTTAGCTACACAGGTGGTGGTTCTGCAACTCCATTGAGTTTGAAGCCAGAATCCCTCTTCAGAACAGCTTGAGCATTTCCCTTGTTTACTGCATTGACCTGCTGTTGCCAAGGCTAATTGACTGTCTTCCCCAGAGATCTTCTGGCAAACTGCAAGAAGCTCCGCCCTCAAGCATCTCTTGCTACCAAGATCTTTGTCCTCTCTGCATCCTCTGCACCGTGGGCCTTCATCATTGGGGAACTGCTCGAGGTCCTCTTGTGACTCCTGTGCCTTTGGCCCGTGGGTTCTCTTGAGGGTCTTCTTTGGCTCCAGTGGGCTTCCCTGGTTGCTCAGGGCTTGCTCTGACTTACCTGCTCGTGGCGAGTCACTTGGACCTTGCTGGTCCTGAAACTGCACCTTTTTTGTCTACTACGTTTGTTGTCGTTGACAAGGTTTATTGGTGCTCTCGACAGACACTGACCCCCTGGCTCTTGACATCCGATGTGGGACAGCTCGCAAATGGCTTCTTGTCTTCCACATCATCGCCTGGTCCCCACAGCTGCAGCTTCAAGGGCACCATCAACTCTCCTGCATATGTCGACATTCGTCTTCCGTGCCTCCTGGTCACTCCTGACTGCCATAGACTCTGTCCCCTCTGCTTGCACGTACCGCTCATCTTGAATCCACCTTTGGGTTCCACCGGACTCTTTCACCTTCATCGTCAAACGCATCTTCACTGAAGTCCTCCATTGTGGTCTACAGCGGTTTCCGACTTCAGTTCGCACCTATGCAGCCAGCTTCCCTGGTAGAGGTATTCTGGTTCCTGAGGTATTCATGAGTAAGTTGACTCTCCAACCTTTCATCTTCCACTGGGTTTCTTCAGGGTCCTCTGGGAAGGGTCCTTCTTCTTATAAACTGTAACAGCAACTTATCAGTTGACTTGTATGAGCCCGCTGTTGTGTTCCCACTCTGCACAAAGCCTCCATGGGGTTCTGGGGTACTTACCTTGGGTGGTTCCTTGGGTCCCCGACTCTTTACCTCTTCTAGGCCTAGTCTTGACTTAGGTCCTGGTTCGCATTTCACTTTATTAGTATACTAGCAGCCCGTCCCGACGTTGTCTGGGTATGAATTGTTGCCAGCCAGTAGTATATTGTTTTGTAGGATTTTGTTTTGATAGCATTTCTTACCTGTGACAGGCCTGTGAAATGCTCCAATTCACAGTGCACTGCTGATGCACTTAAGAGTGCGCGTTCAGTAGTGTGTGAACTCGAATTTCCCTACTTTATTTTTCCTTGCAATATTATATAGCGCGAACTCGGCAACATGGCATGAGCACAATTTACATTACAGAAGAACACATTCATTTGTGGTAGGCACGGGGAGACAAAGCGATTTGCCTGGAATCACAGGATGTTGAGCTGATGCAGAGATTCGAACGTAGCTCCCCAGCTCTAAAGTTCACAATTCTAGAACTTGTGGCGGGAGTTGTGTCTAAAAGTGTATGTCGGTGCTGGCCATCAATGAGAGAGACCTGTGCCTTTTTCAAATGGGTGGTGAAAAAATATGAGTATGTTGCTGGAGATGTGGGCCGCAGTGCCACCAATGTACTTACCGGGGGAGGGTAAACACCCATTATTCCGCAACTTTCTTTCCACATACCATCACTCCGCATACTTTCATTACGAAAGTACCATTACTCCGTAATGCCATTATAATGCATGGCATTACATTTTATATGCTTTTACAACGCATACATTTACAACGAAATTCGTTGTAAATGCATGAATGGTAAAAGCATGTTTTTTTTTAATGTTTGGATGAGGTAAGTATGGGTATAGAGGTATTTGTTTGGGGGTACTGAGGTATATGTTTTGGGGTGTTTTGGTATTTTAAGGGTTCATATATAGTTTTGGGTTATGGGGTACAGGGGTAGTTTTAGGGTTTATGGATAGGTATGGGTTTTGGGGTACAGGGGTATTTTTAGGGTTCAGGGCTAGGTTAGGGTTTTGGGGTATATGGGTATTTTTAGGGTTCAACAGTAGGTTTGGGTTTTGGGGTACAGGGGTATTTTAAGGGTTCAGGGCTAGGTTTGGGTTTTGGGGTACAGTGGTATTTTTAGGGTTCAGGGCTAGGTTTGGGTTTTGGGGTACAGGAGTATTTTTAGGGTTCAGGGGTAGGTTTGGGTTTTGAGGTACAGGGGTATTTATAGGGTTCAGGGCTAGGTTTGGGTTTTGGGGTACAGGGGTATTTTTAGGGTTTAGGGATAGGTTTGAGTTTTGGTGTAGAGGGTATATTTATAGGGCTAAGATGGGTTAGTGTTTAAGGGTGTTGGGGTATTTTAAGGAGTACGGGTGGGTTATGATTATGGGGTGCAGGGGTATTTAAAGGGAGCAGGATGGGATTAGCACATGATATGAGACATGGCATGAAGGGCGGAATGTACCACACGCCCCCATTGTTTGTCACGCCCCCAGAACACGCCCACAGCACAACGCAGACATGCCCACAAGGGACTACTTTGCTGGCACGGTTCCTTTCCCTTTTAAATGTATATGGTGGGCGTCTGCATAGCCTATGTCCTTCTGCTGCAACTGCCCTTTCCAACTCTGTATTGGGTGTTGTGATTGGTGCTGTGGTTCCTGATATTACCCGCCTCAAAGGTTTGGGCTCTCTCTTTATTATAATAGTATGGATGTTTTGGTCTCCCCCTGGAGACCACTGTGTATTTGTGCTACTTACGTGTTCTATTATTAAAGTATTGAGTGTATTGTGACTGTATCTACGGGTAGGAGATATTGCAATTTGTTAGTGAGGGTTTATAATAAATACATATTTTTATAACTACGCTGTGGGATTCTTTTTCACTTAACCTACACTACATGATTAGTACTGGTAAAACAATCTGCTTTACACTCCTTTTCGACTAAGCCTGGATGCTGCTCTCCACAGCTACCACTTATAGAGCTTTCTAAGGTTGTAGAAGACCACTAAAATCACCATGAGGGTTGTCTGGATTAGTGCAGGGTGCTACACTTAGTTAAGTGGAGAAGTGTGGCTCACTGGTTAGAGCAGGCAGACCCTGAAGCAGAGGTCAGACCCGGGACCAGGGTTCAATTCCTGACGCGGCAGGGTCTTGAGCTCAAATGTCCATGGACTCGATAATTCTCGCTTCGGTGCCTGACCTAATCATGGGTTCACACTCTGCAACTCTGGGCATTAAGCTTGCTTAATCTCCACAACACCCCCCCCCAGCGGCGGGATGCCTGGCCTCCACCTGGGGGGTGCCCTGTAGGGGCTATCTCACAGGGAAAAACCAGGACGGGTTCCCAAGGCAAGCGCGGAGATACCCCTTCGGGGGTCTATTCTGGCGCTATATAAGAATATAATAATAATAAGTGAGCACCACATACTAAGCCAGTCTCCTGCAGGAGTTCTGACCTTTCTAAAGTTTTTTTTTTGACAGGTCAAATGGCAGTTTTTACTCTGCTACTGTCAGACTAAACTTATAGTTCTGAAGTCATGTTTTACATTGTAATTGTCCTGTTTTAAACTGGATGGAGGCCAAGTGTTGCGGGAGTGCAGGTTTAAGTTATTATCCAGTTGGTCTCTCGGTACTCCGTTAGAGACATATAACCTGCCGATATATGGGAATAGGAGTTGGGGTGGCTTCGAGTTAGTTATAGCGAACATGAGGATACTGTCCCAATGGTTTCTATTACATTCATACTTGGTTCTTTGATATTTAACCATCAGAGGTTGTTTGGTCAGCAAACCACCATTGTTAGATACATACGCATATTTTGAAGGACTCTGTATCATTAATCCTAACTATGGAGGTTTTATTCTTACTGTTTTATATACAGATATGCCCTTTTGAACTAAGTTTGTGGAGTGAGAACAAGTCTAGAACTAAAGAAACGCAATTAGCCTGAGACTTTAAACAGAACAGGTAACTATGTAGGGACTCTGTTATATGCGATATCTATGTTCTAAGTTTGATGGCTATACGTAAGGCTAATTTTTTGACACGTTGTCCTATACGCTTTCTCCGATATAGATTGGGATCCTTACTATTCTGCTAAACCCTTGGTTGAAAGTAAAGTGACCCATTGAAAAGGTGCCCGTCGGCTCGAAAGTAAAAGTGTGACGGTTTCCTTGTCTGTACTAAGGTACTACATACTATTAAGCAGAGAGGAAATAGGACCTATCTTTACTATGTCCAATAACTTATGTATCTTATACAGCTGTGTTCGGAGAGGAACGAGACAGAATTCTCGGAAACTGTATCAGATCAGGGCAGTATCCGTATCTGGAGGTATGTTGTGCCCCTTGCTTGGAATGCAACAAAGCTTTTGATTGATGAGAGGTCGAATGGCTGGGGGCTGATTTTATTTAAAGCTCTATGCTAAGCTATGTTTAGCCCACATCCCCGAATTCAAGTTGGATCAGGTGTTTGTTTTATTTGGAGACATATGTGGCCATTTTGGTTACTCTTAAGGAATGAATGCAGTAGGGTTGAAATGAGTGGCAAAATAGCAGGAGGGCATGATGGCTGTAGGTTTAACTGTCTGAGTCTGAGTTTGATACTATGATGGTAGTTTCTCGCAGAGGATGCTGATTGAGAGCTTTTTAATCAACCCAAAAAATGGTTGTTTTTCTCCCTTATTTTTTTCTTTTTATTTATACACTTCTAAAACGAGTGTGAAAGATATTTTCTCTTTCCTGAAGAAGGTGGGGTCATAGAATTTCGGACCCACCGAAACGTGTCGATGCTTTGTTTGTTTGATTTCTTCACGGATGAGCGACATGTGCAACACTTTATGGTTATCATTTGGGGAAAAAAATGCTGAACCGATAGTGTGTACTTTGATTTACTGATTTATCTGTTGTCTGATAACTCTGATGTTTTCTTGATTGGAAAATATTTTTTCTTGTTCTTTTTTCAACTCGCTGCGCTGTTTTTAATCTGTTTTTAATTATGATCACTGTTTTGAATTTAATGAAATATTTGTTTTTTGGACTTTGTCATAAAATGCCTGAATTTTTAACACTGTGAATAGTTGTTTATGTATATATACTATTTTAATAAATGTTAACTTGAAACACATTCTTTGACTTGATTATTAAGCTTACTAATTTTGCATCTCTGAGTTTGGTTGATTCTGTATGATCTTGATACTGTTTGGGAGTGGATGTGAATACTAGTGGTTATGTCTGAACATTTTCCCTAGGGGATTGTTCTTTTGACTTTGGTCCAGCCTTCTCCTACATCTCTCCTAAAGTGTCAACTACCTGAGGCTACACAGAAGAGCCTCTCCCTCACTTGTTAAATTCCACACAAAGCTGAAGACCTGGCTTTTGAGTAGTCCCACTAGGCCTTATGTTTGGCTGGGCTCACATCTGTTCAGTGCCAGGATACACTCCGGGTGATAGTAGTGCTACAAATCTGCATTGGAAAGCATAATAAGGTTCAGATACAGAAATACCTTCTATCTAGAATTCAGAAGGAGAAAATAAATTCAGCCTGAACCAAATGAAATTCTATCTATTACTGGTAAAATATGTTAGTACAAAGCAAGACTGGGATAGCTTGAATAAACCTTTCCGTGCAGCATACTTCAGCCTCCCTTGGGTCATTATGTTCTCACTGCTCTCTTGAACCATCAAAGAATTAATATGCTTCTCCATGCTTTTAGTTAGAAAGCTGGCAGAAGTGGTGACTGTGCTTGTGTGCTGCTTCAAAGGGGGATTGAGGAGGCATTTAAACCATTTATATGGTATTGTGATGCTGCAAAATGACAATATTATTTGAAAGTTAATGCCAGATGTGGTCTCTAGGCAGGGGTAGCTCCTCCATGTAGGCAGAGGAGTGTCGCCCCACTGCTTTCTCACACTGCGAGAAGCAGTAACATAAAATGGTGTTATAAATACCATTTTATGTTTTTGGTTCTCGCACTGTGAGAAAGCAGAAGGGTTTGGTTGGGGGGCTTCTTCTGTAGGGCAGGGGAGGAGTGGCTTGCACACTGCTGTGGGCGCTATCTATTTAGGGCCGACCATACCAGTCATGTGCACGCTTCCTTTTTCCCATATAGGTTGTACCATGCGAAAATAGTAACAATGAGGCAACTAGCGATACAAACTTCCGTGATAACCTGCGACAGACCTGCAATTCCCACGCATCATGCGGGAAAATGCACGATAAAAGCAGAGTAAAAAAATGGTGAGATGGCAATGTACGAGCACAACCCCAAAGCCGCGACGTAGAACAAATGACCATTTTCCAGCATCAGATAGGCATCTTCTCACAAACAGTCACAATGTACATTGATATGCAGTCTGTGCCAATGCAGAAACATACATGGAACACACTTTGAAACCGTATCTCCCATTCACATTAAGGAGGGAGAATAAAAACCTCCTGCACACAGACATGTCATGTTCATGATCAATAAATTATGAAAGCATGGACGAATGTAGGGGCAGTGACTCCCCCTTACGTACATGTTGCCCATTTCGTGGGACTTTAGTCGCAGGGTGCATCCCTGCATCATGGTGGTACATATCTGACCCCAAAAGAAGCCCTGTTGTCACTTGTAGGCCACAAATGACAGCCAATATGGAATGATTTGGGACACATGTGTAACACCGAAGAGTGGGATTCTGTACTAACTGTGACACACAGAACCGGCAGTTCAAATACGTGACACCCTAAACAGCCTCTCTGCACAGAGGTGACACACCCACCATCCATTAACAATTTATGAAATTGTTAGCACTACATGTCGCACTCACACTTGTCTGAGTGATTTGCTTGTACAGATGACTGACATGCACTCAGGGAATGTGTCTTGGAATGCATTTATTTGCACATGCTGTGACTGTGGTCATTTTGTACTGTCCCATGACTGCTAAGAACTGTCACAATGTGACATTAACATGTGAAGAAATTGTCAATGACTGTGTTCCTACGGGCTATTCCTGCTGCGGCTGCAGTGGGATGTGGATCACCTGCCTCATCTTCATCATCATCATCCGGTGCATCTGGCACTTGTATCCATGGGGCATTGCTGCGTACACATATTTTGTGCAACACACAACATGCATTGATCATCTTGCACACAATGTCTGGGCTGTACAGGAGCCTTCCGCCTGTGATGTCCAGGCACCTGAAACGTGACTTCAACATGCCAAATGTGCATTCCACGATGCCCCTGGTACGTTTGTGGGCCAAATTGTACTGCCTCTGGTCCTGTGTGTTCGAGGCTTGGAGGGGTGTGCAACATGGAATCTGCTTGACAAAGTTAGATTTGAGGAAGTGACCAGGTGGTGCAGTCTTTCCTCATCCCATGATAGTGAGCTCTTGGGAGTATGGTGGTTTTCCCTTGGTGCCATCCGAAAGGAGCTTTATGTCTAGCATACACCTGACTGGAGGAGAGGGGCTAGTTGGGCACACTGGACTGCAATCTCATGGTGCCTGGCCATCTTGCGCAACAATGTGTGTTCCTGAGCATTTGGTACATTCCTTGAGTGATACAACCATATGTGGCTTGCCCATTTCATTTTAGATGCATGGTTGTATTTGTGCACAACTGTGACTGCAGATGTAGGGATCATTTGAATGGTGGAGTTGTGGTTAATCCCAAGGTTACACACATCATGCAATTGGAATTTATAAACTTCTAGTGGCAGTCTTGAGAGAGATGATGCAACTTCATAGTGCTACCATGTTTTCTGTGGTCTGTCGTACACAATACATTGGCCAATACTAATATAAATGATTGTATGTTACTTGCATGTTTTAGCTGTACTTATTGGTTTCCCTGTTGCACTTCACTCATATGTATTTCTGTTCTCTGTATTTGGGGTGTCAACACAGAGTAAGTGTGATGGGATGAGGATATAGCCAGTTCTCCACATTTATTGTCATGCCACAATCATGGTGTGGGGCATGTGACATCAACACTTGCATTGCCATGCCTACAGTCTTACATTGTTGATTGCTGATGCCTTGACAGTTCGTCCATGGTTAACCTATGTGTCATTGTCTGTGCAAATAAAAATATAGCATTGTTAGATCAGTGCAGTGTTGAATAATAAATCATGCAGTGTTAATGATCCAAGCCATGGCTTATTTGACATTACAGTGACACATGTGTCAGCTAGGGAGCTAATGTCACTTGCTAATGCTGAATATATGAGTATGTTGGGTGTTAAAAACATTCTCCGCACTGCATTGATACCTCCATTAGTCTGGCTCTACCATCCTTTGATTCTTTATCCCCCCACACGAAAGTTGATCCAGTCCACGATTGTCATGTATCCGTGTGACTTTTGTCAGTTACCTTTTTTTCCAGTGGCACAGATTACACAGAGATTTTGTGTTTCAAAAATTTAGAATGGATTAGAGCTGTACGGCCCCAGCTACAATGATGCATCAGACACACATTGTATGGAGAACTACATGCTTTTGTGAAAACAGACATGATTGTGCTCAGGAGACCACACAACAACCACTTTTTATTTCTCAACGATAACACATATGTAGTCAGAGGTTCAGATGCCCAAAACATTTGCCCATTCCCAGTCTTACTTTAGTTGGTATCATATTCATTTCTCCCCCCCCCCCCCCCCGGACTTACTGGCTATGGCAACCCTCTTCCTGGACTTTCGGACTTGGACCTTTGTGTTCCTTGCCATTTTCTTTTATGACTCGCTTCTTCTTCTACCTTTTTCCTCCGCCATTTTAGTGATCTCTGACCTCCCCTCTGTCCTAGCGATCTTTTTATTGTCTCTCCTGTTGCCTCTGACACACTCCTCGCTGTCTTACTCATTACTATCTGCTTCCCTCTCTCACTTGTCTCACTTTCCTGCCCTTCTCTGTCCCTCCCTTGGTGATGTGACTGCATCACCCCTCCGACCCCACTTAATGGAACTCTGCTTTTCTGTAAATAGAGATAACTCTAATCACTAGTATATGCTGAAGACCTTGTACTCTCTACCACTCCTATGTGACTCTTAGAGTATATCCATTCATATCCCTTCCCTATGTATATAGAGATAACTCTAATCACTAGTATATGTAGTAGCCGATAATCATCTCAAACTCAATGCTCTGAAAACAGAGTTCCTTCTGATCTCACCTCCAGCGAAGATCTCCACCACTCAAATTTGGCTTAAACACCTAACCGCACTCAATGTCCAGCCCACCATCGTGGACTCAGCAAAATCTTTAGGCATAACCCTCGACACCAATCTCAACATGCAGCAACATATCAGCAAGGCAACTAAGGGAGCGAACTTCCAAATCAATACCCTGAGGAAACTTAAACCTTTCCTCCCAGCCAAAGACTTCCAAACTGCAGTACAAGCACTAGTCATCCCTCAAATAGAATATGGCAGCGTCGCCCTCTGCGGACTCCCCCTAACTACTACCACACCCCTAAGAGCTTCTCTAAACGCTGCAGCGAGCCTCATCACTGGGTCAAAAAAGCACTCACATATTTCCCCTGACTTGAAATCCCTGAACTGGCTGCCTTTTGAAGCCAGAATACATCTGAAAATCGCCTGCATGACTCACAAAGCGGTACACCTGAACTCTCCCGGCTACCTCACTCAGAAGCTGACAATCTCTGGCGGCGCTACAAACACTAGAGGCACAAACAATCTTCTGCTGAAACCTCGTAGATTCCGGAAGGAAAAAACCTATAAACGCTCCTTCTCAGCAATGGCACCCAGGATCTGGAACTCACTCCGTCCCGAAACCAGACTCATCTCCTCCACTACACTCTTTAAGAAAGAAGTAAAAGCTATCCTCATGGCAAAATACACCTGAACTATTATTTCGGACTCTTTAAAGAATTTGCACCGATCTGTACTACTTATTTGACCCCGTTGCTTATTTATATTACTTGTATTATTGATTTACATGATTGTGCTGTTTGCTCTTCTGACTTACCTGCTTGACTATGCTCCCTCATGTACCCCTTCTGTGTAAAGTGCTCTGATATCTGCAAAGATCTTGTCCGCGCTATATAAAACTTTCAAAATAAATAAATCAAAATAAATACTCTCTACCATTCCTATGTGACTCTTAGAGTATATCCATTTGTATCCCTTCCCTATGTATATAGAGATAACTCTAATCACTAGTATATGCAGTAGACCTTTGTACTCTCTACAATTCCTATGTGACGCTTAGAGTATATCCATTCATATCACTTCCCTATGTATATAGAGATAACTATAATCACCAGTCTCTTCTTTGTGTGACTTTACATCTTGTACATTTGCCATTTTTTTCTGTGTGTATCTTTTATGTAACGCATGTAATCCTAAATCCTTATGTTTTGCAACTGGTTCTTATGTAAAGCGCTCCGACACCTTTGGGTAAAGTTCGCGCTATATAAAATCGCATTAAATAAAAAAAATAAAAAATCCCATGCTAGGTGATTGATCTGTGTGACACTGTTGTTTTGATAACGTAGCTTTACATGATTGTTGATATTGGTGTAGTGATATTTTAATGTGCTACATCATAAGGTGGAACCTTTGGTTCCAAGCTATGGGTGATACAAGACACTTGAGAGTTGCTATTATGAAAAAAGTTACGGATGATGGCATCCTCTTTGATATTGCATCTGCTGAAGTTGTAGTGTGGCTTGCATGAACTTCTTCCTGCCCGCCCTCTGGATTGTCCAGTTCCACCTGGGATTCTGGCAGAGGTGTATTAGTCCTTACATAGATAGTGTGCAATATACAACAGACCAGTATTATTTTGTAGACCAATTCGGGCTTGTAGAGGAGTCTTCCATCCAAAAATGTCCAGGCAACGGAACTTGGATTTGAGGACTCCAAAGGTCCGTTCCAAAATGGCCCTTTTGCGTCCCAGTGTCACATTATAGTCTCTCTGGGCCTGTGTGTGGGGCGCTTTGATGGGGTCTTCACCCATGGTGACAGTGCATAACCTTGATTAGCTGAAACAGATAATGAAGAAAAGGGTACATTAGTATTTTGGCCTGATGTGTTTGCAGAGTAGACTTTTCGACTTTGTGTCCAGTGTGCAGCTTTCTACTTTCTCCTTCCACATAGTGTGGTACATACAAACAACCTGCATCAATGCCATTGATTTGTCTATACTTTATAGCCTACACATCACTATGATGCCATTGGCCCGGTCCTGTGTAATACCTCCATGTTGTAACTGTCAGGATGTATGGGTACCTTAACACCTTGACTTTTTGCACATTACTATATATGTACATCTGCAATATCCATCATTGTGAGATATTATACTGAGTGTAGCTGGCACCAGAAGCACTTAAATGCAAAATGTTGTACTTAATGTGGCTTATTTACAAGCCCCTTGCACCCGAAGTGGCTCGCTGTTTGAGACGCAGAAGCATTGCTACTTGGTGCACTCTACTTACTGAAACATGTCAACCCAAAGCACATGTCTATTCATGTCCTTGATGCTGATTCAACATATGCAATGTAAATATAAAATAAATATTCATTTCATTTCTGATCACCATTCGATTTAATCTATTATGGTTGATATTAATCAAAACAAAACAAACATAATTATCCCAAAACATTCGTTGATGCAGAAAAGCCACAACTGAAATAAAAGATTTTTTCTTTGTTTCACCAAATCTCGGGAGACTCTCTTATTTATTATACATTTTGAAAAGACCTAATAAATATTTACAACATAAATTTTTTTTATATCACAGTTATTTACACAAGGGGTTCACTCTCAAAGAATTTTTGACGTGCACAGATAAGAGTGATAGTAAGTGCTCGTGAGTGAAGAAGCGACCAAAGAGGTCAGTGAGAGAGTACAAGTTAAAATACAGTAAAGCTTATTGGACAGAGATTAAGGTTCAGTCCTTAGTATAGGACATGAGTGAGCCTGCCTTTGAAGGTATATTTGCAAAAAATGTAATTCTTTCTTGCTGGCACGTGATTGAAAAATCCTCCATGTTCCAATTGGTATAAGGGAGAGGGGCGGAAGAGGAGCAATACAGGTACAGGCTCAGGAGACGTGTGTCGACGTTTCGACCCAAAAACGAACAGGGTAACTTATATCCTCAGGGGCGGGTCTTCATCAGGACGGGGGGAAAGGTGGGAACTCAATATGCACGAAAACAAAGTAACCCCAACGGGAGTGGGCACCCTTCAATGGTGTGCCACTAGGTGTGCAATCAGTCAGCACCCCACCACTACGGTATAAGTCAAGTGGTTTCACCGTGCTAGTCAGCACCACAATCGGTCTCACGCCCAGAACTCCCAAAGGTGGATTAATTAAAGATGTAGGCTTTAATAACATCAAATGAACGTGAGCCTTTCAAAAATCCGCTCCGTCCGCACACGCTGCCTCTGTAGCCGTGACTGCGGGAAGGAATTGATATGCGACATGATTAAAGATCAGACGTTTTCGTTTTCATTATAATATATTGGAAGATATGAGGAGATCATTTTGTGATTAATAAATAAGATAACTAGGAGCTTAATACTTAGCGATGTTACTTATGTGAATATATCGAGAACTATCAAGGATAGGATTAGTATCGGTACATTAGTTTTATTTCGCCTATTGTTTATTCCTCTCACCTAAGAGCGTAATTTTACCATTGACCGGTAGTGATTATTTAGATGGTGTTGACTTACAAAATGGCGCTCGCGTGGGGAAATATTGTTTAATAGTAGCCTCCTAATATGGCGCATTTGTAGAACGCCGGCTACCGCGTGGACGTTGGATATATATGTCCTAGCATCTGAATTGGTGAGTATACAAGCGGGCTAATCCGACGTATTTGTCTTTTATATGAGGACTTATAATGGTTATGAGTAGCAAGTACTATGAGACTTCTATTATATGCAAGACACTAGAACAGGGGTATCGGGCAAAAGAAGCTGCACTTTATCCAATCTATTATGGTACAGTAGATTTGTTGTGGGTGCTAAGAACCTGAAGTCATATACCCCTAGACTCCCAACATAATTCAAAACAGCACAATGGTTCAGCACCCCACACAGTGTATATTTGACAATAACAGTCAATACAATAATCCGGAAGAAAACACTTCAGTAGGACTTAAAGTTCTTTTCTTGCTTTTATTGTCAATCTTCAAGTAAAAAAACGTAGCCACTGTCAAATATACACTGTGTGGGGTGCTGAACCATTGTACTGTTTTAGACTTCTATTACATGTTATTCCAGATATACTCGATCGTGGAACTTTTGTGAATACCGGGACAGAGGGAGATTTTGCCCTGTCTGTGGTGAGTTGATTGTGGCTCTGTGATCCATAGGATTAATGGGGTAGAGTGCTTCTAATTTGGTAGAATGTTTAACTATATACATACATTTCCGGTGTGTTTGTTGTCAAAAGATATCGTAAGACGACGCAGGAATGGAATAATATGGTAATTTATAACTTATTATTATATACTGGTCTAGGACTTTTTTAGATGAACAAAGGTATCGTTTATGGTGGCACAGATTAAAATAAAATGTTTTCTTGTGACATGTGGTATTACATGAGGTACATCATATGTGGCATTTTTGACTATATACAACGCATTGTGGAAGATATATTTTTAAGATATATGCTAATATAGATATATATTGTTTTAGGTTTATGTGTGCCGAACGAACTGTGATGGTTGAACAGTATATTGGATTTTGAATTGTTTAGGAAAACAGGTGAACTTCTTTGTTACTATATTGTTATACTTTGGTGGTGGACTATATATCTTATTCACCACATTATTCGGTGTTCTGAGTACTTGGGACTTGTTTCCTTTCTTTTTACTAGCACAGGACTCTTTTCTTACATGACTAATTTATCAAGTCGTTTGAATTTATTGTTCGTATTATTATTGATTTGCAGCCCTGATGAAGTCGCTATGACATACTTGAGCACGAAGAAACACGTGTTGGCTGCTATATGAATAGAATTGCTGAAGCTGCATTAATATGGAATTTTTGTGAACAATAAATTGGTCTTGGAAAAAACGAAAAAGACTGCTGTATGGACATATTCGTTCAGGCTGCAGGAACTTGAAATTTCTGTGAGAAATATACCACCTTTGGAAACACCAAGATTTGTGGATTTATATATGAACTTTTGTACTTCTTGTGACTATGCCAACTGGTATTTGGAATATATGAGAAAATTATACCTACATATATAGTAATTTCTTATTTTGTGAGTGCTCGAGGAGATCTGTTAATATAAAAAAGCTGCCATAAAGTAAAAAAATTTATTCAACTGCGGTGTTAAGTTCTTGTAAATATGCCCCTGGTGTCCTTCCTTTTGCTCCATCGTGTGTAATGTGCAGTATGCTGTCTGTAACATGATTTACGTATGAATATGGCTCTGGGCTGTATGCAGAGTGAACTTCGACCAAGAGCACAGTATGTGCCTGTAGAAAGTGATGTTTGGGCTCTCATTTTTCTGAATTCCCCTGTGAACAAACAGCCATCCCTTAAACTTTACACATCTTTGGTGCAAAGAAAATAGAGAATGGAGAACACCAGCTTTATTTGGTGAATTGCCAAAATAAGAAATCCACTTCCTTTGAAAGATTTGAGGGAATTCAACAAAGGGGGCATGATGGACAAGAAAATGGAAGAAGAAAATATGTGTGAAAAAATAGGGCCACACCAATACCACTCTCTTCCCATACCCCTCTACCTCTCTCTACCACTACCCCTCTACCTCTACCCCTACCTCTACCTCTCTCTACCCCTACCCCTCTAACTCTACCTCTCTCTACCCCTACCCTCTACCTCTACCCCTACCCCTCTACCTCTCGATACCCCACTCCTCTACCTCTACCACTCTCTACCCCTACCCCTCTACCTCTCTCTACCCCTACCCCTCTACCTATACCTCTACCCCTACCCCTCTACCTCTACCTCTCTCTACCCCTACCCATCGAACTCTACCTCTAACTCTACCTCTCCCTACCCCATCCCTCTACGTCTACCTCTCTCTACCCCAACCCTTCTACCTCTACCTCTCTCTCTACATCTCTCTCTATGTCTCTCCATACCTCTCTCTACCTCTCTCTACCCCTACACCTCTACCTCTCTTTACCCCTACTCCTCTATCTCTACCTCTCTCTACCCCTACCCCCTACCTCTACCTCTCCCTACCCCTCTACCTCTCTCTATCCCTCTACCTCTACCTCTCTCTAACCCTACCCCTCTACCTCTACCTCTATTTACACCTACCCCTCTACCTCTCTCTACCCCTACCCCTCTACCTCTACCTACCCCTACTCCTCTACCTCTATCTCTCTCTGCCCCTACCCCTCTACCTCTACCTCTCTCTGCCCCTACCCCTCTACCTCTCTCTACCCCTACCCCTCTACCACTACCTCTCTCTACCCCACCCCTCTACCCCTACCCCTCCACCTCTACCTCTCTCTACCCCTACCCCTACCCCTACTCCTACCCTTACCCCTCTACCTTTACCTCTGTCTACCCCTACCCCTCTAGCTCTACCTCTCTCTACCCCTACCCCTCAACCTCTACTTCTCTCTACCCCTACCCCTTACCCCCTACCTCTCTCTACCCATCTACCTCTCTCTACCCCTCTACCTCTACCCCTCTACCTCTATCTCTCTCTACCCCTACTCATCTACCTCTACCACTCTCTACCCCTCTACATATATCTCTCTCTCACACACACAACCCTCTACCTCTCTCTATCCCTACCCCTCTACCTCTCTCTACCCCTACCCCTCTACCTCTATCTCTCTCTACCCCTACCCCTCTACCTCTCTCTACCCCTACCCCTCTACCTCTACTTCTCTCTATCCTTCTACCTCTACCTCTCTCTACCACTACTCTCAACTTCTACCACTACCCCTCTCTACCCCTGCCCCTTCCCCTCTACCATTACCTCTCTCTACCTCTACCCCTCTACCTCTATCTCTCTCTACCCCTACCTCTCTCTACCCCAACCCCTCTACCTCTACCTCTACCTCTACCTCTCTCTACCCCTACACCGCTACCTCTACCTCTCTCTACCCATACCCCTCTATCTCTACTTCTCTCTGCCCCTCTACCTATTCCCCTACCCCTCTAGCTCTCTCTACCCCTACTCCTCTACCCCTACCTTTCTCTACCCTTACCCCTCTACCTCTACCTCTCTCTACCCCTACCCCTCTACCTCTACCTCTATCTCTCTCTACTCCTACCCCTCTACCTGTCTCTACCCTTACCCCTGTACCTCTCTCTACCCCTCTACCTCTACCTCTCTCTACCCCACCCCTCTACCTCTACCTCTCTCTACCCCTACCCCTCTACCTCTCTCTTTCCCTACCCATCTACCTCTCTCTACCTCTACCCCTCTACCTCTCTCTACCCCTACCCCTACCTCTACCCTTGCACGGAAATACCCCATGTGGGGTGATTTATGCACTTTACAAGACATCATTACATTACATTACCTCTACCTCTCTCTACCCATTCTGCCTCCCCTCTACCTCTACCACTCTCTACCCCTACCCCTCTACCTCTCTCCCTCTCTAGCCCTACCCCTCTACCTCTACCTCTCTCTACCCCTTCTCCTTCCCCTCTACTTCTACCACTCTCGACACCTATTGCTCTACCTCTACCTCTACCTCTATCTCTATCTCTCTCTACCCCTATCCCTCTACCTGTACCTCTATCTCTCTCTACCCCAACCCCTCTACCTCTACCTGTCTCTACCCCTCTACCTTTACCTCTCTTTATCCCTCTCTCTACCCCTACACCTCCACCTCTACCTCTCTCTACCCAACCCCCTACCATTCTCTATCCCTACCCCTCTACCTCTACCTCTCTCTACCTCTACCCCTCTACCTCTACCTCTCTCTACCCCTACCTCTCTCTACCCCTTCTCCTTCCCCTCTACCTCTACCACTCTCTACCCCTACCCCTCTACCTCTCTCTAGCCCTACCCCTCCCCCTCTAACTCTCTCTACCAGTACCCCACTACCTCTACCACTCTCTACCCCTTCTGCTCTACCTCTACCTCTATCTCTCTCTACCCATCTCCCTGTCTCTACCCCTACCCCTCTTCCTCTACCTCTATCTCTCTCTACCCCTCTATCTCTATCTCTCTCTACCCCAACCCCTCTACCTCTCTCTACCCCTCTACCTCTATCTCTACCTCTCTCTACCCCTACCCCTCTACCTCTACCTCTCTCTACCCCTACCCCTCTACATCTCTCTACCCTTCTACCTCTACCTCTCTCTACCCCTCTACCCCTACCTCTCTCTACCCCTCTACCTCTATCTACCCCTACCCCTCTACCTCTACCTTTCTCTACGCCTACCCATACTCCTCTACCGCTCTCTACCCCTCTACCTCTACCTCTCTCTACCCCTTTACCCCTACCCCTCTACCTCTACCTCTCTCTACCCCTCTACCGCTCTCTACCCCTACCCCTCTACCTCTACCTCTCTCTACCCCTACTCCTCTACCTCGACCTCTCTCTACCCCTTACCCTCTACCTCTACCTCTCTCTACCCTTACCCATCTACCTCTACCTACCCCTACCCCTCCACCTCTACTCAGCCTCTCTCTAACTCTACCTCTCTCTACCCCTACCCCTCTAACCCTACCTCTCACTACCCCTAACCCTCTACCTCTACCCCTACCGCTTTCTAACCATACTTCTCTCTACCCCTACCCCTCTACCTCTACCCTACCTCTCTTTACCCCTACCCCTCTACCTCTACCTCTACCTCTCTCTACCCCCTACCTCTACCCCTACCTCTCTCTACCCATACCCTTCTACCTCTCTCTACCCCTATCCCTCTACCTCTACCTATAACTCTCTCGACCCCTACCCCTCTACCTCTACCCTACCTCTCTCTATCCCTACCCCTCTACCTCTACCCCTACCTCTCTCTACCCCTACCCCTTTACCTCTACCCCTCTCTACCCCACCCCTCTACCTCTACCTCTCTCTATCCCTACCCCTCTACCTCTCTCTACCCCTCTACATATCTCTCTCTCACTCACACACATCTGTGGGATGCGGTGGACTAAGTGGCAGCCGGAGCCTGATAGAACTTCTTATCCTTTAAAAAAAACAAGCATTGACATAGCCAATAGGGCTCGCCAATGGGACCTTATAAGTGTTTAGTTATGCAGCACAATATCCTTGGTGCAACAACATCAACTGTTGCATGGCTAAACACTTATAAGGTCCCAAAGGCAAGACCTATTGGCTATGCCAATGCTTGTTTCAATTAGGTTGGTCATCTTTTGGGCTTTACTTGATTTTGTGAAGATTTGTCCGGGAACTCAACCAAACAGGCCTGCGGCTGTTAAGTTGTCAACTCTTCCATCCAGATTTCTGAGTGGGCTAGGGCAGAGAGACAAGAACATCATCTAACGTAATACATTGTATTTTCCTTCTCACAACTCTTCTATTGACTAGAGTTTGGAACGAAAAGATGAAAATAAAATGTTCTAAACAGTTCAATTATTTGAGCCAGTGATAGCAGGTTTGAAGGCTCACCTGTAGCCTAGCATTACCTAAAGAAGCCCATTTGATGTTTTTTGATAGTGCTTAGCATGTGGATGCTACAATAAAGTTGTGGGTAATCAGTTCAAGAACGTGCTAGGACTTCTCATTTATGGGTATATCCTATTTTCATGGAAAGGATTCAAAACATGTAAATAAAATATAGAGGGCCCGATTCACAGAACTAACTTAAGACAAAATCCTAAACTTACTACTTTTGGTATTCACAGAAGTTAGGATTTTTTCTTAAGTTTGACTTAAGACAAACTTAAGACAGACTTAAGACAAACTTAAGACAGACTTAAGACAGACTTAAGACAGACTTAAGACAGACTTAAGTTAGGATTTTGTCTTAAGTTTGTCTTAAGTTTGTCTTAAGTCTGTCTTAAGTTTGTCTTAAGTCTGTCTTAAGTCTGTCTTAAGTCTGTCTTAAGTTTGTCTTAAGCCAAACTTAAGACAAAATCCTAACTTCTGTGAATACCAAAAGTAGTAAGTTTAGGATTTTGTCTTCAGTTAGTTCTGTGGATCGGCCCCAGAGGGCCTGATGTAAATTTGGTTTGTAAGGAATGGAGGAAAATCCACCTGTAGAATTGCTAGTGTTTTAGGGATAAAATTGCAGATGTTTTTCCATGGGTGAATACTCTCTCGGATCCTGTACTTCCTGCATAAATTGGAAGATTTTGCACTACCACTAAGTTCAGAATCCGGCATCACATTTTTTTCAAAGATGTACAGTTGCTCTGACTGAACATTAAGTTATTGATTGTTATTGCTTGTGTCATACACCAGCTGAGTTCCAATTAACCTACTGCCAACTGGAGTAAGTCCTAAGGGCCCAGATCTGCCATTGGAGGGTCAGACATACACATGGAGTGATTTGGTCATCCATAAGGAGTGCAATAGTACAACCGGCATGAGGGCCACCTGTAGTAAATGACAGTCTGCCCTACCGATTGTTCCTAAACCCAGGGAAAAAGGTTTTTTGTGCCCTGCTTATCACCATTCTTCTGCTAGTAGTCAAGTAGACACAACAAGATGACGGACGGAGTGCTGAAACGTTTCAACCACTCATTCCCAGTCAATAAATCTGGGTTTAATCCATCGTTCTTTTACTCACTATGACACTCCAGTTTTGACCTAGCCATATGCATATCAGTCTTGACCCGGCTCCTCAAGGGAACAGTTCAGCCCGAACTCTAGGCCAGGTCCTCCCTGGACTGGAAACAAACAACCTGGGACTGTAGAGGCAATGTGTTTAATTTAAGTGCTCAGGAAATCAAATTATTTTGATAAAGTGCCCACGTACCACTTCCTCCATTAGACAGAGATACAAGCCTCTATGCAACAAAGGCTTTTATTGTTTTAACGTTTTTTTATTTTTATTGATTAGGGCTAACAGGAGTCATAAGAAACTTACACTTTACGAATGGTAAGAACTAGGTCCTAAATACAAAATTTAGTTTCATTAGTTAACAAAACATATACAGCAAAATCCATCATCAAATTGACAATCAACACAATGTTCCCAAATCCGCGAAAATGTCTTAATTGCCCCCACCCATTTGGCAAAAGCTTCTTCGAATTGCTTCGTACGTTTCATTTTAATAACCCATTACTCGAACAAAGGTGCTTCCAATGATCTCCAATTTTGTAGAATTAACGAACGAGCAACCAACATTAAAATAGCAAGAAAATGCCCCTCAGTTTTCGAGAGTATTACCTCCCTACTTGCTATCCCAAACAGAACAGCTTCTACTGTAGGTTTGTACATTTTTCTAATCGCCCTACTAAATATTCAAATATTTTCTCCCAAAATGTTATCAACTTAGGGCAAGAGAAAAAAATATGCCGCCATCCCCCTTCCAATAGGGTGTCACAATGAAAGCAGCTATTTTCCACTTCTGGATAATTTTTATTTAATGCTTCTAGGGTATAATATGTCACCCAGTGAGCAAGAAATGCCATTATTTTATAGTTTGCAGCTCTCAATATCTTATTCCCTGCAATTGCTATTTTTTGCCATTCTTAATAATAAAAAACACATTGAGTTTGAACTGAAACTTTCTCCAAACATTTTAAAACCAGAGGGGATTCGTCTTGGGAGCTCTTGAAGCGATACCAATTACCCACTCCGGTCAACTTCGAAGTATACAGTGCAGTGGCTGTTTCTCCAGGGGGGCTATTGAATATAAGATTATATATTTTTTTAAATGAATAATTTGAATAAATTCAAAAAAAGAAAGTTTGTTGTGTCCATGACATCTGGCCTGTACTTCTTCTGATGTGATCATCCTGCCCTGTATAACAAACAGGTTAACGATACCCAAACCAGCATCGTTCCATGTTTTTAGCTGATTGGAGTGAATATGTAAACCCAAATCTCTACACTCAGTTAATTTTAAGGAAAAAAACCCGAAAAACCCCTTTGTTTAAAAACAGTACGAAGTTTATTTAAAAAACCCAATAACGTTTTATACCTTGTGAAGTAGTGTGGCTCACTGGTTAGAGGCGGCAGACCCGAGAGCAGAGGACGGCCCGGGACCAGGGTTCGATTCCCGGCGCGGCAGGTTTCTGGACCAGGGTCAGCGGACTCGATGATTCTCTCGCCTCGGTGCCCACTCTGATCAGTGAGCACACTCGGAAACTCTGGGCATTAGCTTGCCTCATCTTCACTAACGGCCCCACCAGACCGCCGGGGATGCCTGGTCTCACCCTGGAGATACCCATTAAGGGACCATCTCTCAGGGAAGCCAGGAAGGGTTTTGCAGCGGTGGAAGCGCCTTGGGACCCTACGGGTAAGTAGTGCGCTATATAAATGCCTATACATTTACATTTACATACATACACCTTGTTTTCTTTGGGAGTTTTGCTGTTTTTAAGAATGTGGGAACTTGGGTTCCGGCCTCTTGAATCATTTTGTTAATAAAATAATGATCGACCTGTTTCGCTGCATAGTCAAAAAATGAAGATTCATAATATAAACGCATCTTTGGAAGAGCTAAACCACCTAGTTGAGTATCTAATTGCAAAATCGGCTACTTAACTCTAGCTGCCTTTTTATTCCAAATAAATGATCTAATCATTGAATTGATCCCTTTAAAAAAAGTTAACATTCACCTAAATCGGAATATTGGTAAAAAGAAATATCAAAAGTGGAATTATAGACATCTTGATAAGTGCCACACTACCTATTAACGTTGGAGGAGGATTGGTCCATTTATCAAGTAGTTTCTGGATCTTTATACTGGTGGGCTCGAAATTCAGCTTCACTAACTGCCGATATTGGCCTGTGACATAAATCCACAAATACCTTATGAGATCGGCTTTTAAAGTCTGCTGTTTAAAATTTTCTAGCAGAAATTCAGACCCGGTATTTAAAATTAGAATTTCAGTTTTGGGTGGATTAATTTTATAACCCCCTATTTGTTCGAATTTCTTAAATAGATTTTTTGGGGGACAAATACAGAATGACGTCATCCGCGAAAAGTTTTAATTTCGCCATTCCGTCGATTTAAGCTTTAATATTCCTATTGGCTCGTATTCTAATTGCCAAAGACTCAATAAAAAAAGTAAATAAAAGGGGTGATAAGGAGCAACCTTGCCTAGTCCCACGATTTATATCTATTAACCCTGTTTGGGCCCCATTAACTATTAGGTGAGCCTGCGCCCCTTGCTAAATATTTTGAAGCATCGTAATTACTGAAGCTGGAATCCTGAACCTAAAAAGTCCATAAAAGAAAGTGTCCCAATTAACTAAATCAAAAGCTTTTTCTGCGTCTACCATCATAATGCAGGCAGGTGTCTTATTGATGTTCAAATAATCTAGAGCTTGTATCAAGAAGCGAGTATTAGATGACATGGTACGACCTGCTATAAAACCTGTTTGATCCAAGTGAATTAGTTCCTTGGCCGCAAGAGCAAAACGCTGGGCCCAGATCTTCATAAGAATTTTATAGTCAGTAGTTAAAAGACTAATCGGTCTAAGATTATTTGGGGGTTTACCTTTTTTTACAAATCTAATTGCTGTTGCCCTTTTGAATTCTGAGGTTACCATCCCACCAGTTTTAATATAATCAAATATTTTTTTCAGAAATGAGGTCAGCTTCTTAACGATGGATTTATAAAATTTGATTGGAATTCTGTCTTCGCCATAGGCTTTTGCCCCTGCCAAAGATTTAATGACACCCGATATCTCAGCCTATGTAATTTCATTCTGAAGCTGAATGGCTACACTCTGTGATATTGTTGGTAATTGGTAAACTTGGGAAGCAAATTCCGTTCCGCTCGCGGAAATTGCGGAATTTGGGTAATTTCGCGTTCCCCGAACAACGCAAAATTGCCCAAAATTCTGCGTTCCGCGACTTTGTGAAAGTTTTTGCTTGTTCGCATTCCCAAATTGCATGTTCGCAAGATATTTCTCCCTGAGCACGCAAACAGCAATTGTGAACAGTAAAAAAGCATTGTGAACAAGCAATTCCGAGTGTTCGCGGAGATTTTTTACTGTTTCGCTGAGATTTGCGTAATGCGATTACCCAAATTTCGCCCACTCCTAGTAATTGGAGTGAAGCAAAGTACTTGTGGATCATATCCAAATTAACTGAATATTTTGTGGTATATAATTGTTGAAAATGTTCGACAAAAATGTGCGCAATAACAACTCTGTCGGTTACTGTTGCATTCGTTTTTGGATCAACTATTTCTACAATACAGGTGGATTCTTGTCAGGCCCTAGTTGACCAAGCTAACATCTTTCCAAACATTTGGCTTTCTTCATACACCTTCTGCATATATGTATGAGAGCTATTTATTTCTTCTAAAACAAAAAAGTCTCTAAATGCCTTCCTGGCCTGCTCCAACTGGCCCCGAGATGAGGAGCCCACAGATTTAGAAGCATTGTCCAACGAATCCTGAAGCTGTGCGATTTGTCCTAACCATGCCCTAGTTTTCCCCACTGATGCAGTTATCATCTGACCGTGGGCCGAAGCCTTAAACCCACCCCAAACTGAAAAATATCAGCTGTCCCTTCATTGATTTTAAAATAATCAAGTAGCCAGAGTCTAAACTGTTCAAGCCACAGTGTATCTTGAAGGAGAAGGCAGTCATCTGCCACTTGGACCTGCTCTTTTTAGAAACACTGGGGCATATTACCAAGCAATAGCGATAATTATCGCTATTGCTTGGTTAGAGACAAAAATTTACCGCTGAGCTGCGGCGATTTTTACCGCAAATAAACCTTGGTATTACCAAGGTTTATCGCAAATGCGATAAAAATCGCCGCAAAGCATGAATATCGCTGAAAAGTCAGCGATATTCATGCATTACCGAGCTAATGCTCTTAGCCATGTTATCCACCTCCAATTGGATAACATGGCTAAGAACTGCTCAGGGCAGGTGTTAGCTTTTGGAGATATTCGCGCTTAGCGCAAATATCTCCAAAAGTTGGTAATAGGAGATAGCGATGTTAGCGACTGTTTTCAGTCGCTAACATCTTGGCACGCCCACTTTGCATGTCATTAGTGATAAATATCACTGACATGCAAAGTGGGGCCCAAGATGGTCGCTATCTACTACTAGCTGTCTCTAACTGGTGTTAGGGACAGCAAGGTAATAGGGAGATAATTTTATCTCCGCTTTCTTGGCTTTTAAAGCCAAAAAAGCGGAGATAAACCCCCTTGATAATATGCCCCCTAATTTCTATGTCGACCTGAACGTATGGATGATCAGAAAAAGCATTAACTCCAATGCCAGCAGCTCTAAAGGACAACAAACGTGAAATCAATAAAAAAACAATTCGGGATGCTGTCTGATGTTGACGAGAGGAACAAGTATATTCCCGAGCAGTCTGATTGAGCAATCGCCATGCATCAATTAACTGAAGATCATCTATCAAAGCATCGAAGACCTTCTTTGTCTTAGGTGTTAGTGTTTTTTTCCTATTTGAGGTATCAATTTTCCTGAATATAGTTAAAATCACCACCGAAGACAATTTGCCCAGAAACCCCAGTCAAGAGTTTATACAGGGTAATTAATGCAGATGTATAGCCAGTTATTGGACCATAATAATTAATGAAATTCAAAACCTGTTAATTTAGTTTAACCTGCACACAAATCCACCTCCCCAGGGGATCCCGTTGTTCTTGAAGAAATTCCCAGTCTATTTCACGTGTAAAATATATTGCAACCCCCTTCATTGCAATGCCTGCTGAAGCAAAAAAAGCTCTAGAAAACATTCCTGGTATATAATATTTTGGGGTATTTGTTTTCAGATGGGTTTCTTGAATAAAAATAATTTGAGGTTTTAAGGTTGCTAGCCCCCTGATTAATCCTCCATATGTACGTCTATTCAATATACCATTAGCATTTACAGAAAGAATCTGACATTTACTGGATATACTCATTCTGCCCAAAAGAAAATATGAAAAATGAAAAATAAGAAACATTTTAGCTTCAATTTTGTACTCAGTGAATTCCTGCACATTTTGTCACTCACTTTTTTTCTGCTAACCCGAACAACCCTCCCCCCACATCTACCCCGAGAACCAGCCCACACTTAGGAAATGCGGCTTTCCCCGCTGTCCACATTCTCCCTCCCCAAGTACTCGTTCTGGTGCCCTGATAGTTCACCAAGGGTGACCTGCCCCCCTCAACTCCCCCACAGAAACAAAACCAGAAACCTCAAGATCGAAATCTAAAAAGACCTAAAGCAGATATTCAAAAAGAATTTAGAAGAGACAGCAAGGTCTAAATGCTTCTCTCCTTGTTTAGACCTGAAATAGCATCATTTAAAACCAGACAAAAATCTAAAAGATCAAGTTATTTTCCAACTGAAATCGCCTTAAGCAACACCTGAGTATCTTCAATATGTGTGAACAAATGAAATTTCCCCTGCACAAGAACTTTAGGTTTGGATTGTTGTGCAATATTAGCTTGTGCCCCTTGGGCTTTGAAGAGATACAATAGCTTCACAAACTCTTTGCGCCTCCTAGCAACAGACATGTCCGAAAAAATTCCACATTTAGCTCCATTTTCAGTTTCGGACTGTCTCATCTGAATTGCCTTTGACAAAATTTTTTCCTTTATGCGATAATCCGCAAAGTTGACTAGTATAGTGTGGGGGAACTTCACGTTAGAAGGAAGATGAGCAGGAACCTTACGACAGTGAAAGCAAGAATAGATATAAAGAAGCGCTAGCCACTTACAAAACCATGATCACGGCAGCAAAGAAGCACTTCTTTACTCTACATATAGAGCAAGCTAAAAATTCTACCAAACAGCTGTATAACTTAGCTAAAACCCTATCGGGTAACACACCAGACCTAAACCCTCCCCCATCACAATTACTATGTGATGCCTTGTCTGAGTTCTTCTTCACAAAGGTGAACAATATATATCAAGCGTTCACCTCGGAACCCAATACTACTGTTGTTCCATCTTCGCGGATAGTTCCGAGTAACACCATGACGAGTTTTAAACCTCTAACGACCGATCAAACTAAATCCATACTGAAGTCCATTAAATCAGGCTCTGCCCTGGACCCATGCCCCACTTCGGTGTTAGCCATGGTTTCAGACACAGTTAATCCCATTATCACCCACGTTTGCAATATAATATTGAGTTCTGGGACCTATCCGGACTCTTAAAAAAACACATTGATTAAGCCTTTGCTTAAAAAACCAAATCTTGACAGGAATGATTTGAAAAATTACCGGCCCATAGCAAATCTTCCATTTCTGGCCAAACTGACAGAGAAAGCCATGAACCAGCAGCTGTCAGAATATATTGAGAGAAATAATCTGCTTGATGATACCCAGTTTGGGTTCCGTAAATATCATGGAACCGAAACTGCCCTCATCAAGGCAGCGGATGATATTAGACTCATCCGGGACCAAGGAGGGACAGCTTTGCTGGTGCTCTTGGACCTCTCGGCAGCATTCGACACGGTTGAACATAAGACCTTGGTCGACCGTGTCGAAAAAATGGGGATCCACTCCGCAGCGAGAGACCTGCTTGCCTCCTTCCTGGCTAATAGAACTCAGGCGGTAACCCTTGGACCATTTCGATCTGCCAAACTGTCGCTGCCGTGTGGGGTTCCTCAAGGCTCATCCCTTAGTCCGACACTTTTTAACATCTATGTGTCGGACCTTGCCAGTGTCATCAAGGCACATGGGATGAGCCTAACCTCGTACGCAGACGACACACAGTTGGTGTTGGCCATTAAGGGTGACGGACAGGAGGTGGCAGAAAGGTTCCAAAGTGGCATGATAGCTATCGGTGAGTGGATGGCAGGAAACTGCCTGAAGCTCAACTCCGAGAAAACGGAGGTCGTAATCTTTGGCAGTCTCTTGCCACCGTGGCCCGATATTTGGTGGCCATCAACATCTGGCACCCCACCTTGCCCGACCCCCAAGGTGAGGAATCTGGGAGTCACCTTTGACAATCAGCTGAACTTCATGGCTCATGCCAATAAGGTAGCGTCCACGGCCCACTTTAAAATTAGAATAATTAGGAAAATCTTGCCTTTTCTGCCTGACACAGCCGCCAAGACCCTGGTCACGTCATTGGTTTTAAGTTCACTAGACTACTGCAACGGACTCTTTCTGAATGTACAATCTAGAGTCACAAAGAAGTTGCAGATGGTACAAAATGCGGCAGCACGCTTGCTGTCCAAAAAACCAAAATTCGCACCCATCTCAGATACTCTAAGGTCCTACCATTGGTTGTCCATTCAAAACAGGATAAAGTTTAAAGCGATGTGCATAGTTTACAAAGTAATGCAGGATCAGGGGCCTCGCTTCCTTAAAGATCACCTAATACCCTATAGTCCGGCTAGAAAGCTACGATCCTCAGCACTTAACCAATTAGTGGTCCCACGTACCAGAACTGTGACTTGGGGTGACCGCCGTTTCCTAGTTGCGGCCCCCAAGATCTGGAACACCTTACCATATCACATTAAAGCCAGTCCATCGCTCCTACAGTTTAGGAAAAAGCTGAAGACGTGGTTATTTAACCAATAAATGTAGCACACCAGCCGCATCCTTACCTCTAGGGAATGACATTACTGCAGTCTAGCGCCGAGACACCCAAGGGTAATTGTTCGCGCTCTATAAATGTCAGAAAATAAATAAATAAATAAATGAGCCCTAGTTAAAGTTAAGTCATCGGAAAACTCAGGAATCACAACCTTCTTCATGAAAGATTCAACCCAATTGAGTGTATCTGCTCCTTCAAGCTGCTCCGGGACTCCAACCAGGCCCGGCCTGCGCAGGGCGTTATACTGGGGCGGTGATGTCAGGTGGGGGAGGGGTAGGTGGGGGGTTATAAAATGCGGGATATGGACCATTACAGGTAAGTAACGAAAAAAATGAATAAAACGAATTTCGTTGCCCGCGCTGCATTGCCAAATGTGATGCAGCGTAGGCAACGAAATTCGTTGTATTTATTTTTTTCATTACTTACCTGTAATGGTCCATATCCCACATTTTAAAAACCCCCACCCTTCCCCTCCCCCGCCTGACGTCACCGCCCCGGTATAACGCCCTGCACGGGCCGGGCCTGACTTCAACTATTCGCAGATTTGAGCAACATGAGAAATTTTCAAGTTCTTCAATCTTGTTTTCCATAATTATTTTCTCCTGGGACCCTGAGTCCACTTGCTGAAGAATACCATTCATTTGATCCTCAATAGAGGAGATCCTTGATTCAGCCTCCTGCATTTGAATTGGGAGACTAGCGACTGCTTCCTCTATCTTCCCGAATCGCTGATGTATAGCTACTATTTTGATTTGTTGTGATTTCTTCATGTCCCGAATTTCTTCAAGATTCATATTTAGCATTGTTTTTATATCCATCTGGTATGAAATAGCCTTCTCATCCTGAAGTGTGAAATTGCTTTCTTTAGTTCCTTGCTCACTATATCTTCGATCGTCAAGGGATATAGTAAAATAGTAGTGCTTTCCACTAAAGATTTGGTCAGCGATAAAACTGAAGCGATTTGTTGGCTTCGCTGATCTGGCGCCCCTTGCTGATTTAACTGACCTTGCTGGGCTGGTATGGTACCATTAGGCTGTATTAGAGAGTCCTATTCGCTGATAAGGAGGAGAGAGGGCAGAGACAGTGGCCTAACGAAACTTGAGGGGGCCCCCCTGCAAAGCACATGGAGTGGACCCCTCCCCGGTGGCTCCGCACACCACCTACCACTTTGCCTTACTACCCAGAACTGTACTATATTTTGATTTGACTTCAGCATGACATGGCCATGTTTTAAATCATGTTCACCAGTCCACAGCGTAGTGTACCTTAGCATTGGCGTCACTGCTTTCAATAAACATTATCTGATTCAAATAGGAATATCAAATTGAAAGCAGCAGATGCAAAGCAAAAAAACAGGTTCTCTTGAACTCAGAGTCCCTAATGCAGACCGAGGGAGGGCCCAGGCCAGCTACCGTTCCTTACTTTTTGTCGTGTTGATCATTTATTTGTAGTTTCATTTAGTGCCTACCAGACCCAGTTGTGACCAAGGCAAGCGCTTTATATAAAGGACAAATATGTGCAAATCTATGTGATGGAATCGGACAAAAACGTTTTAGACTTAGAATCCTAGGTTTTCGGTAGCACAATTCGTCCTAGGAGATATTGCTGGACCAGTAGGGGGTCTCCGTTCATTTTTGGAAACCTCAAAGAAGTGTGCGCGTCTGGATGGAGAAATGTTTCCATTTCCCACATCCAGGCCTTGCCGGGGAATGCACCCGAGCCCCTCTCACCACTAGGTGGTTCATTTGTGTGCCAGGGTGGGTGCACATCTCTGTACTCGATGCTGGCCGGTTCAGACGTCAGCAGAGCCCACAATGACATCACAGGCAATGAACGGACAACATCCTCACTAGATATTCCCTTAGGTCTCCATTAACAAGGTATAGATAACGTCTGCGAGGTTTACATTTCACTGGTGAGATTGAACCGATGTATTCATTTTTTGTGGTTTTGCAGAAATATTCCAGACTATGCCCAAAAAATCTCCAGAATGAGTAGATTGGCAGGATCCTGGCTGAGTGAGTCCCCAGACCCTACATGTGTGCATTGTCTTTGTTAAGGCTTTGTGACCGGTGCATTGTGCGTTGTGTCTTTCCCACCCCTTTTCTACCCACTCCGCAAACGTGCATGGCCCTGTTGGTTCCTTGTTTACACAATAGTCCACGCCCCCTTAAGTAACTGAAGCTGGGTCTGGTGAATTAGTAGATTAATATATCCACTGTGGGGACCTGTGTTCTTGTGGTCACAGGTTCAAATTCCAGCATGCCTTTTTAGGTCTCCTGGCGTTTAACAGCGCGTCAGCGCTGTGTCCGCCAGGAGATCTTTTGTTGCTGACTCTGCTTCCCAGGAGACAGCACCGGCCGCGCGCAAAGGCGATCGGCGTAGGCCACGCGCGCGCGAACACGCTCAGCTGCCGTCTCCTGGGAAGCTCCAACACCCTACATGCATGCGCATGCGCATACGCAGAGACACACACACACACACGAGCGCCCATGCACGCATGCACCCCCACATAAAGAGAACTCACCCCTGCTGTCGCATACACACACACACACACGTGCACCAAGCGCCCCCGCCCCCCCGCCACTTACCGCTACTCCGGTCTCGAGCTGCCACCGCGGGGCTCTCTCTAGGGCATGGGAGCCCCGCGTCACCAGCACTGCTTCTCTCCGTAGGCGCGGCTTCTCTCCGTGGGCGCGGCTTCTCTCCGTGGGCGCGTGCGCCCGCGGTTCGATCCCCGGCCGCTCCTCCTCACACGTGGGTGTCCTCCCTGACGGTTGCATGCGTCAGTAATACCATGTGACCCCAAGGCAGCCACGTACAGCAACGAGAGGGGGCCCACTGCCGACAGGACCCCCAGGTGCCTGTGCTACGGCTCCCTACAGCATTTTAAAGGCGGCGCGAGGACGCCGCGCGAACCTGCACCGAGATATGGAGATACTGAGACAGGAAACAAACCAAACGTTTCCACCGAAATTTGTACAGACTGGAGCAGTGCGTAGGTTTCAGTGCACGCGCGTGTGTGTAAATAAGTGCGAAGTGGGGATGGGCAGGCCATTTTACAAGCATGCAAAACACACTTTGACGTAAAGGCTCTAGGTTCTGTAATAACTACCTTCAAGGTTGAAGCAGATGGTTATGAAGCCGGGCTACGGGGTTCGAGTCCTGGCAACGGCTCAAACACTCTGTGTTTCCGTGGGGGTTACTTTGGGCTGGCATACGCGCGCAGGAGATAAATTAGTGGAACGGGGTTAAATGGTTTCCGGTTACCCTGTGTGTAAACGAAGAAAGGAAATACGTGCACAAATACGTGCCATGGCTTATTATCTCCCCTGCGCAAGCCGACCCCTGGTTTTGCTACTAAAAGTTGGTTCTTAGTTATAAGCTGAAGGAATTTGCTGGGGGGAAACAGTTTAATGTGAAAAGGGTGTGGCGCAGCGGCTAGGGTGGCTGGTTCTGAATGCTGGTTGAACGGATCGATCAACGGCAGCAGGTTACCGCAGCACCATGTGACATTTGCCAATAGCGCACTTAATGTAACGTTGTTGTAAAAGTGAGTACACACGTTCTCAATCTTGGGGTAATTGTCCCAGTTGAAAAAAACACAAATTACGGCAAATGTTTTCCCCAAGGCAAACGTACGACACAGTATGCCTGCAGCACTCCCAGTGCAGTAAATTGAGACAATAGAGAGCTTCAGGGTAGTGGTCACGGAAATTCTATGCGCAGGAGTACAGTCGTAAGTCCGTAGGTAGTCACTAACATATTACGGCGAATTCCAGGCGTATTGTATGTGTATCTTGCCTACACCAGAGGGTGTGCGTGTAGAGGGTGGGCCATTAAATAAGAAAGCTATTTACAAATACGGGAAAGCTGGACTGTAAAAATTGCTTTCCCACGTATGTTAATTCCGTACACATCGTCAAATTCATTGTCATGCTTAGGTTACACAGAACGTGCATGCTTTTCTGCCCCCCTTCCCTCGTTGTGCCTGCTAGTCCCTGCTTGTGACCCGGTTGCTGTGTTAGGTGGGGCTAGGGGGAGGGTGGTGGGAGGAGTCCGCTGGTGGGCAGGTGTGTGTGTGTGTGTGTGAGGGTGCGGTAGAAGCACTGCGGGAGAGAAGCTATGGTCTGGAGAGCACACACCAACCACGGGGCAAGAACTTGGAGCAAGAAGAAACCACAGTGACGCCCACCCTCAGCACCACTGCTCTCACACCAGCACCCGCGCATTTCCAATTGCTGTTTCCCAAGTTTAACCTGCGCGTTTGCCAGAAGAGCTCTATTCTGAGCCCCGCGTCCATCTGCTCCACCCCCTCTTGTGCCCTCAGCTCTGACCGGTGCCCGGGTCCGACATAGCGGCTCTTACCCCTTGGTCATCAACTCTTGCCCCGTACCGCCCTCTGACCTCAAGCAGGGCATTCGTCCCTTGCCACTTTACAAAAATGTCAGAAATACAAATACAACTGGATATCATTTATTTACCTTATTGGCTGGGTAACCTGGCTCATAGTTGACTCTTCATTATTCTAGTTTTAGAGAGGTTAGTGCCAGTGCCTTTGAAGATATATTTCTACATGACCAACAGGATGTATCAATACATCTAAGTCCCGTAAATACAACACAAATTACAATAGAAATGCTATAGGTGTCACATTTGCAAAAGTTAAAAAATATTGGCATTGTCATACACAATGTCAATAACTCAAACTTTAATGCTCCGAGATCTATTGCACTGCAAATGCTTGTTTTTGTACTCGTGCGTGGTGAGGTGCCCTCGGGGGAGGAGGAGGCCGTTGTTTTGGGTTTGCGGACAGTCGCAGAATCGAAAGCAGACTTTCAGTGAGTGTTTTTTTTCATTTATTTTTTAAATCGATTGTTATGACTATGCTTTTGTCCCTGCCTGTTCAGCTTCATTACAATAGCGATTGCGAAAGCTATCAATTTCAGTGCTGCTTTTTCTTGCAGCATTTACCATCTTTATACAACAATTCAGAGTTTGATAATAAATTAATGTAACACATTGTAATATACAATGCCAATAGCTCAAACTTTAAAGCTGGGAGACCTATTGCATTGTAAATGCTTGTTTATTTCTGAGGTCGATAAAATGAGTTCCATTGAGTTGGGTAACAATAAGCATCTGTTATTCAGCACAAATATACAATTGGGTAAATGAGCACTTTTCAAATACACTTTGTTATCTGCACATTCAAGGTTGGACACACCACTGGCAAAGTTTGGATGTCACACTCGCATAACACCAGTCCCCTCCGGTGGCTCCAGCTAGCCCTCTGTGGAGGAGCCTTTGTACACCTTAAACAGTAAACTTAGGACTACAGAAAACCCACCCACACAGCTCTGGCTGCGCTGTTGTGCGTAGTGCCCTTATGCTGAGACCCGCCTGAGTGTAAGAGGCGAGTGTGCAAAAAGTGGCACCCGCGGGGTGCATGTGTCCAAGTGGTTTTTGAACACTGAAAGCATCATCAACTCTCTATATTTAAAGGTAGTCTGAAACTGGCAAGGGAGATTTAAATAGTAACACTACTGGCAGGCAGCTGATCATGCGGCGCGCGCTGTAGTTTACACTAAAAAGCAAACTATTGTTAACAGGAGCTGCAGCATGCAGCCTGCAGTGCAGAATCCGCCTCAACTTTCCAGGCCGTGAGCTGCGGCGCTGGGTAATTACCGCGGAGGCGGGCTGACTGAACGGGCCTGGACGCCCGCCTCCTCAGATTCCAGATGGTCACGACTCTGACCGCACCATCTTTGTGCCACTCGTAACTGTCTAAGTGTGTTAGTCTCACTGTGGCCCCCCCTTTAGGCCAGGTCTGTGACCTTAGACCTCTGTGCCCCCATCTTCAGTCTGCCTAGAGAGTTAGCACCACTGAACTCTGCTCTAGGCCTCACATTAAGGCCCCTTGGCGCCTCTCTGTTTTTCGAGTGTTTGACTAGCAGTAGCTTCAGGGTGCCAGTCTGCATTCAACTTTCTCCTTGTTACTCTCTCCTCCCTGTGTGTCGCTGCCCACGAGTCCTCGCTGCAGCCACCCCTCTCCCTCTGCCTCGTGCCCCTCCCTGCAGGACGTGTGTGTCAGTCCTCTGTGCACGTCATGTCTCTGCCCCACCCCCATCCGCCGGAGCTAGTTGACTTGTACAGCTCCCTTTTTCTCTAGACTCCTCTCTCTAGACTCTAACTCCTGGTGCGTTCTGCTGCACGAGTGTGCCACAAAGCCCCCACTGTGTGTCAGACCACACATCTCTTTCTCTGCCCCCTCCTGTCCTAGTCTGTCAGCACTAGTGAGCTTATTTTGCAAGCTTCTAGCACCTTTCTATAACCCCTGGGCGCCCTGTGTTCAGGGCCGGACTGGCTACCGGGTGTTTTGGCATGCTGCCGAGCTGGGAGCTAATGTCACTGCGGTGGGGGATAAATACAAAATAAAAAAGGATTTTCGTTCAGCACACGCAGGTCCCCATCAAGAAAATCAGCCCCCAACTCGGCAGCATGCAAAACGCCCGGTAGCCAGTCCGGCCCTGCCTGTGCTCCACACGTGTGTGCTGACAGTGAAATATTGGTGCAAACTACACCTGGTTTTCTCCCCTCCTCTCTGACCTCTTCTTCTGACTGAGTGAGTCCATGATAGGGAGCTCTCGCTGTGTCTCGGACAACACCTCTACCCTAATCCTCTCTCATGACACTTTGCCCCCATCTCCGCCTCGCCCATCATCAGCTGTCCAGGTGTATCAGTGCCAGCGACCTGCCATGTGCTGCTTCTTTAACCCCTCTCTGCCGGAGTGTGCCAGTGTGCTCTCTCTGCCTCATCAGTCACTGGCACCACTCTCTCTCCATCACTCGGCAATCTTTAAGTGAGTACCACACCTCCGTCTCTCCCCACCCCTGCCGCCCAAGCATGACACTGACACAGATCTGCTGCATGCCTCGAACCCCTCTCTGCCCCCCCCCCCCTATCTGAGTTTGCCATGGTCGGGGCGTTCTCAATGTAGCCTCTCTCTCTTTCTCTGCCGCCAGGCCCTCTCTCTGGCAGTCTCTTAGTGGTTGCAGTGCATACTTTCTAACTCACCCTCTCCCAGCCATTCCCCACCTTCTCTGCTGTCCCGGTGTGACAGCACTCTGGATCGGCTTAATGGCGCTCTCTGCTCTTACCACCCCCTCCTTCATGCCCGAGATGTGCCAGTGTGCTCTCGCTGCCTGCATTGCTCAAATCTCCCCCTGCACCCCTTCCCCTCTTTCTTGCCTCAACTCTGCTCGCGTCCTTAGAGTCCCCCGGCCTGACAGCTCCAGCTATCTGAGGCCTGCCGCTTGCCCCAGCTTTAGCACCCGTCTCTCCTCCCTGAGTGTGTTGGTAGGGTGGTCTGTGCTCCGGCCATGTCTCCGCTCTCCCTTCATGACTCTCTCTCTCCCCCTCTTGTTCCTGATGACCACCAACTCCCTGACCACCTGCTGTGAGTCTGACTGATGGCCGGAGCATGTCCGAGGCCGGGGCCTCGGCGCAGACCACTGTCTACTGCCTGGTGTATGAGAGCAGTCTGCTGGCCACGACGGCTGCCCTGGGGGTCTAAGGCAGCCCCTACTCCTCTGCGCAGGGCTACGGCAACTACGTGACCTACGGCACTGAGGCTCCCACCTTCTACTACCTAGGAAGTGTGAGGGGTGCAGGCGCGGCTCCGAGCAAGGCCAAGGTGTGAGGAGGCCAGGCATGCTTGAGAGAGAGCCACACAGTGTCCCAAATCTGAGTCTCCTCCAGGCCCGGTTCCTGGACTTGGGAACTGGGAGGGCCATGTGGAAGCATGGGTGGGCCATAAAGCTAAGTGGTTTTGCCCATAGTCTCTCAGGTATGATGTCTGAAAGCTGGATCATGGCATGGCGGGTGGTCTTGTGGGCTGCATACTATATCTACTGCCGGCTTCTGTCCACTCATTTTAACCTTTTATTTGTAGAGGTGTAAAGTTACGGACTGTATCTCATCTGCTTTCTCCACCTCACCCTTCTTTCTCTGTCCGTCTCTTCCCTCTCCTGACTTTACTTTCCTTTCTCTCTGCTTCACTTTACTGTCCTGCTCACCCACTCTCTACTTCCTCCCATCTCAGTCTTTTGTCCTCCTACTTTCTTTCCTATCTACCTGTTTCCCTGCAGCACCCTTCTTTCTCCATTTCACTCTCATATATCTCTGCCGTCATCCTTTGATTTCTCTGCCTTATCCTACTTTCACCTTCTCCTGACCTCGCCATCCTCTCGCTGTGCATCAACTTACTTTAACTCCACTTCACCCTTCTATATCCACTTTATCCTCCTCTCTCCACCTTACCTTTCTCTCTCTTCCTCACCCTTTTCCATCTTCCTCGCCCTTCTCTCTTTCTCGCCCTCCTCTCCTTCTTGCTTGCCCTCCTCTGTCCTTCTGACTCACTATCATCCCTCGTACCTCAGCAGCCCCCTAATTACACTCCCGTCTCTGCTTCACCGTCCCCTCTCTTCACTTCACCCTTCCCTCGCTCCACCTCACTCTCTTCTGTTAGCCTCACCTTCTCGGCTGAGATCACCCATGAGCTGATGATGGATTATGTGGCAAATGTTACAAATCCATAATTACGTATAAAATGCTCTGCTGCAGAGTTGCATAATCCCAGAGGCCCTAACTATAATCGATTTCTATTTATGTGACATAGTGAGAGAATTTGTTGGGAAAGTACAAATGCAATAAACGCTGCCGCAAAGTTAGGTGTCTGTTCTCTAAATTCCTTCTAATTATATTAGCTGTCTCCTCCTTTTGTGATCACCTCAAGACACTGCAAGTAGGAAGGATAGTGGCAGCACATGTTGCCAGTGCTGCCATGGAATTGTTGCCAGTGCTTTTCTTTGTATAACTTAATAAGTCTTTTCAATTAAGAACAGTAAACATTTTGCCATTATCAGTGTTTGTTTTTGCTTAATGGAGTGCCATAAGTAGGACCACTGGAATTATAGGTTTCTGCGGCTGTAGGTAATTCCGTATAATTATATATTTGCCACATTTGTCACATAATCATCATCTTCTGCATAATTTGCAGATTTTAACAAAACAAAATGTTGTTTCCTGCTCAAACGAATCAAAACGTGCTAAAAATGCAGCAACTTGGAAGGTCTTTAATAAAGGTAGACTGGTCACCTTATTGTTGTATTTCGGTGTTAAAGTAGTCCTAACTAGATGTAACCTTTTCCAAGATGGTGTTAATGTGTAAAAATGTACAAATAATGCATTTGAACTTTCGCAAAAGGTGCCATATTGCATGGAGTAATTTGTCTTATTTTGCCGCATTATTTAGTCAACCTTGCTACATAATTTGGTGTACCCCAGCTGCATAAATCCAGTGACCCTGGACAAAAGGAAGGAATAATGCCTAGCAGAAATAAAACATAACAAACCACTTCTTAGATGTATATCCTGCGTATTTGTTTATTTTCACTTAAACTTTTCTAGCAAATGCAACATCCTTCACACTGTTTCTACAATGAAACTGTTTTAATCTCTTCATTACTGTGTGACGGGAGTTTGCGGTCAAGATATAGTGGCACCCCTTCTATTTACACGTGCACAGAAATAGAAGCTATCCCCCCTTGACCTTGTGCCAGTCCCAAGGCACTTTGGGGCAGATTTATGATGCCCTTGCGCCTCTTTGCGTCGCAATTGCGTCACTTTATTTGACGCAACGGCGGTGCAAACAATGCGCCCTATTTACAACGTGACGCATCTAGGAGATGCATCACGTTGTAAAGCCCTGCGCCATAAGGAGGCGTTCCTGCGCAGGGGGGGGCGTTCCTGCGCAGGAACGCCTCCTGAAAGTGGCTGAGTGAAATCTATGAGATTTCACTCAGTCCCTTTCTGGCCAATGCTGCGTCAAAACCCTGCGCCTGCTTGAAGCAGGCGTAGGTCTTGACGCAGCATTGTGAAGATGGGGCACCCCCGAGCCTTGCTGGAGCTGCGTCGTGCTTGCGACGCAACTCCAGCAATGCGCCACCTTTCCGACACAGATGCGTCACGCATCTGTGCCGTTTTTGCACCATGGTGCGCCGCATTATAAATGCGGCGCACCGTGGGTGGCGGAGCTGTGGCGCACTGTGGCGCACATTAACTGGCGCATCCCTGGGGATGCGCCAGTTAACATAAATCTGCCCCTTAAAGTAGCCCACGGGCCGGCATTGGATTATAAATAAAAGTGATAATGAAAGTTAGGCTTTGATTGCGAGCCTGCAGGCCTCTATGATTTTTGGATTAAGAAAGAGCCGATGGTTTCTGCTTGTGAATGGGCCTTGGGTGGGCGACACAGCTATCTGGAGTGTGCAAGTCCCACCTGGCCCCCCCTCTAGAATCGGGAATGGTCTCCTACAGTACTGACCTGCGGGGCTGGCAGAGGCCGTGCACATTGCTGCTGCATGTAGACAGCGGCGATCAGATGCCACACTTTCTTTCACAGACCTGCGCTGGCCCAGACAACTGCGCCCCATTTAATTATGAAAAGCCTTAGAAGCCCGGCGGGGCCCAGGCGTGTGCATGCGCACCAACCATTTACTAAATAAGAGGCAGTGACGTGCGCCCACCATTTAATTTTATGGGGTGGCCATGCACACTATTTAATTCATGAAGACCAAGGGCCCGATGTAGTTAATTTTTTTTTACCGGTTCATAAATACCAAATGATACCGAATCGGTATTTATGAACCGGAAAACCACATGTAGGTAAAAAGTCGGAAAAAAATACAGATTCGGTAACAATCGGTATCCACACTCGATAAATACCGATTCAGTAAATACCGAATCGGAAATCTCCGATTCGGTAACACCCATTCACCCCTATGGGCCTCCAGTCCCATAGGAATGAATGGGAGACACCGAATCAGAGATTACCGAATCGGAGATTATCCGATCTCGAAAATTCGAATACATCACATGTGACCCAGTGAACCAATCAGGGAGACACACCACACCCCACAACAAAGCCTCAGAGAAACCAACCAATCAGAAGCAAGTACCACACCCCAGTACCTGGAGGTGGCCACACCCATGCAGGTGCAGAGCAACAGAACTGCAGAGAGAGCTGGAGGAGAGACAGAGGAGCAGGCTGCACTGAGACCAGCATAGCTACACCATGGAGTCCCAGGAGGCACAAAAGGATGGAGATGACAGAAAGAGGAAGGTGAAATTCAGCCCAACAGAGCTCTAGGTGCTGGTGGAGGAGGTTGTGCAGCACTACAGTCAGCTGTTTGGGAGACAGTCCCTGCAAGTAGCAGAGTCTGTAAAGAGGAACACCTGGCTGGCAATACAGAGCAAAGTCAATGCCCTGGGAGTGACTCATTGCGAAATTGACGACATGAAGAAAAGGTGGTATGATCTGAGGATCACCACCAAAAAGAAGCTTGCCACCCAGAGGAAGGAATCAGCAGCCACAGGTGGGGGGAAGAACCGTGCACCAAGCCTCACAGAACTGGAGCAGCTTGTGGAATCCACCATGGAGCCAGAGAGCATACACGGGATTGGGGATGCTGATAGCTCAGCCAGAGCTGCAAGGAAGAAAGGTAAGATGCATGGACATGTACCCCACCCATTCCCTGGCCCCTTCCCCAATGTGGGTGACTCACTCACAATGCAGCACACAAGACAGTAGTCACCAACAATACATCATGGTAGTCGTAGTCATAGGTACATACATCAAAGCTGTCAACACTGAACACTGCTTGCCATGCCACACACCCCATACACAACCAGTTGAGGCATATGAAAATGTATATTAGAAATATGTGTGATGAAAACACACAGCTGATCATTGTCCATGTCTCTCCACAGGAGAGTCATCGCGCAGAGCAGCGCAGGGAGGGGAGTCAAGTGCACCAACAACGGCACATAGGGAGAAGCCAACAGAGACAGCAGGACCTAGCACTGTCCCTGAGGACACAACAACAACACACGCACCCACACCTACGGAGCAAGACACCACTGCACAGCCCCTGTCGCCCCTGCTGTTCGAGACACAGACTCCGGCAGCACCTGCAGGTGCAACTACACCAAGCTCTGGGTCCCCTGTGCATGTGAGGGCAAGGAGGCAGGAAGTACCACCATTACGTATATTGGAAAGCTCCGATGAGGAAGTGGTTGAGACACCCAGACCGACCACACCACCACTGGCTGGCGACGCAGGCCACCAGAGATCATTGGGATCTGCCCGTGCAAGTGACCGTGGCCATAGGGCACGTGAGCAGGATGAGGGGCATAATGCGCAGGGGGTATTTGCAGGGCTGGAAGCGACAATGGTGAGGGTGCAGCGCATGCAGGCCAAAGGAATACTGGCAGTGCAAAAACAGGTGCGCATCCTGAACAGCAGGATGTCAGACATCGATCGGGGGATAAGTGGCATGGCAAAGGGAATGGAGTCCATGGGCAAAGGAATGGAGGCAATGGGCAAAGGAATGGAGTCTATGGCAGAGGCGGTGAGGGACATGGGTGTGCGCATGGGTTCCCTCTGTGACAGCCTGGAGAGTGACCACCAAGAAAGGCGCAGGTATAGGCACGAGGGACGGCAGCTGAATCTTTCTATTAACCGTCTGGCTACTTCTACCACACTGCTATGCCGCCGGTCAGTGACCATGCAAACTGAAATTGTGCACTGCTGCAGTGACTTGTCCAGGGGGATGGGGAGGGTGACCTCTTCTATGGAGGTTATGCTGACACAGCAGACAGCCACTGCTGGCAACACGTGTGTGGGGGACACAGAGGAGTCCACTAGCAGGAGTGGATCCAGCACGCCAGTACGGGACATTCGGCGGAGCAGCAGACTCCATGCAGATGACACCGCTCTCACTGCGCAGGTTGACCCCCAGCCCCGTGGCTCACAAAACATCATGCGTAAGCGCAAACATTAGGAGAACATAATTAACACAGGACAGGTCAGAGTGATTTTAACTTTGGCCACCCAGTGTGCAAAGTGCATTTAATTTGATTATTTTTGTCTTGAATTGTGCAGTTGTGCAAATTGAAGTGAGTGTTCCAAGACATGAACATGCCTGTGTGTCATCACTCCATTAAAAGTATTTGTTGGTGATTTCTGCGCGTCGCAGTCTACCATCTGTAGCAGGTGCTGCTCCTGCTGCAGTGTGATCGGCTGGTACAGTCCCGTCATCTATGTCCTCATGATATGCCATGTCAGTTCAAGCTCTGTGCCCTCCTTGGTGGCAAGATTGTGCAGCATGGCGCAGGTAGCTATTATCTTGCAACAGATAATTGGCGTGTATTGCCGTGCACCTCCACTCTTATGGAGGCACCTAAATCTACTTTTCAGCAGTCCAAAAGTGCGTTCCACCACGCAACGTGTTGTCCTGTGTGCCATGTTATATCGCCTTTCCCTCATGGTGGATGGGTTCAGGTAGGGGGTGAGCACAAATGACCGCAGGGCATATGCACTGTCACCTGGGTGGAAAATGGAAATTTTGATTAGTGAAGTTTTCTTTATGTTTCCTTGTGCATGGACTATCAGGGTGTCTCACACATACTTACCCAGCAGGTATCCATCGCCAAAATCACCTGCCACAAGGCGTCTGTATATCCCACTGTTGGTGAATATGTAGGAGTCGTGGGTACTCCCTGGATATTTGGCTACAATGTCCGTAATTATGTTGCCAGCATTGCAGATCACCTGCACATTTATAGAATGTGTGGACTTCGGGTTTCGATATATGTGTTCAGTTGCTGCAGGTGGGCATAGTGGGATGTGCGTCCCATCGATACAGCCTATGATGTGAGGAAACTGGGCAAGTTGATAGAACTCGGGTTTCGTCCTTGCAAGTTCTGCAGGTGTGTCAGGGAACTCGATGTAGTGTTCCATCCTCTGCATCATGGCGTCTAGGAATTTTCTGAAAAACCGTGACAGGCAGCTCTGAGACACCCCACCTACTGTGGCTATCACGTGCTGGTAGCTACCTGAGGCAAGAAGGTGTAGGCAGCACAGCACCTGTACATGGGGTGGGATGGCGTGTGCTCTTGGGGTTGGGTGTTCCAGATATGGGTGGAGGTCCCCAATCAAGTCCAGGATGGTTCTGGGGTGGAGTCGGTACCTTTGCAGGATCTCAGCTTCAGCCAGTTGGAAGAGGGTGATCCTCTGCCTATACACCTGCTCCTCCCTTAGCCAGACTTTCTCTCCTGCTGCCTGTATCGGTAGCCGCCTTGCAATAACGTAAAAAGCCGCCATTGTGGTTGCACTGTTGCATTTTGGGGCCTTCTTATATATCCTGTTCCTGGTTACCACCTGATCCCAATCCATGGTAAATACTGATTCTTAAATACCGATTTTCATGAAATTCAGTATTTTTAGAATTAGCTACATCTGAACAGGCCATTTTTACCATTTCTTATTTACCGACTCGGTAAATATGAATTCGGTATTTTCCGATTCGGAAATTTACAATTTCTTATTTACCGAATCGGTAATTATGATTTCGGTAAATTCCGAATGGTTTAATACCGAATCGGTGTTTTACTGACTGGTATTTACCAATCCAATCCAAAAATTCTTTATTTCGGCCATTTGAGACCATAAAAGATTCATAAAAAACATTAAAACATTTAAAACTCATCCACATACAATAAAAACATGACATGATACATTTCATAGGTAGTTCATTTCCCTGGGGAGTCTGGGCATGAGGAACGATTTCATTACAGTTCATATCACTTTTCAGTCTTTTAGTATTTTTCCCCTTATCTGCCACATGGCCATTATAAACTTGGCAACTGCAAAGACTATGTGGGGCACAGTACTTGTCTTCAGTATTCTGTATGAATGTGAATAGTTTTTTATGCCCAAGTTCCTACACAATGGCACTAGCCAGTATTTCCTTGGTCTAGTGTAGGCCGGGCAAAAAAACAGAACTTGAATTTCTTCCTCATCGTAGTTATTGCACCCCGGACAGATTTTATCATCCCGCATTGTCCATTTGCAGGTGAAAGTTTTCCTTGCTAAGATAGGAAATATGATGTCCATAAAACCTTCAAAATGGTAAGAATTTTTGGAATCCAGGAATTGTTCAGTCAGGGTGCCGATATTGGGTGCACACACAAGAGAGACTAGACTTTTCTCCTTGAATATTTCCACCAGCCTTTTGCGAGGGACCCTTTGACAGCCTCTTTCAGGAACCTCCCATAGCTCGGGGAGTCCTAGACGATGTAGTTCTCTCTTGATAAAGGCCAACCACAGGATTCTGTCACGCTGGTTGAGATTCATTACATGCTTGAGGTCTTCCCTGTAATGTGCAAGTTCGCCAGTGGTCCAGAGCCTGTGCCAGAACCTCAGCGGTTTTAGTTCCAATTCGTCCCCAATTGAAGGGAGCCCCAGATCTAGTCTTAGGGGTAGCAAGGGTGTGCCTTGGGGAAGAACCAAAAGGCGTCTGAGGAAGTTATTTTCTACTCTAACAAGTTCAGTCCCAGCTTTGTGATCCAACAACTCACTACCATAGGATGCGGCCGCTTTGGCTTGGATTTTATACATCTCCACAGCTGAACTGATGGGTTTAAAGGTTGATGTATTTGCGACCTTCAGAATTGCCCCCGACAATTGGGACAACTTTAACCGGGATCTGGTTATCTGGGGGCCCCATGATAAGTTCTTGTGTAAAGTCACCCCCAGATACTGGAACATTTTTACCCTTTCCAGCCTTGCAGAACTCAGTGTTGGATTAGGCCTAGTTGTAAAGGAGTGGTTGAATATCATGAATTTGTTTTTTTCTGTAGTAATCTCCAGACCATGTTGCCTGCAGAAAACGCCAAACCCATCTAATATCCGTTGGATCCCCATCGGGGATTTGGAAAGCAGGAGGGTATCGTCGGCAAACATGATAGCCGGTACCCTCCTGCCTGCCAACAGGGGTGCGTCATTGTCCCTGACGTTGTCAAGATGGAGTATGACACTGTTAACAAAGAGGCAAAACAGGGTCGGCGCAAGAACGCAACCCTGTCTTACCCCTCTGAGAACTGGGAACCTAGAGGACAATGCTCCATCCTTCCCACACCTAACCTGAGCAAAATTGCCTTCGTGGAGCCTAATTATAGCATGCAGTAGTTGAGAAGGAACGCCCAGCTCCTTATGGACCTCCCATAATTTCTTACGGGGAACCAAGTCAAATGCAGACCTCAGGTCCACGAACACCATGTACAGACTCCCCCCCTCGATCCTCACTGTTTTCCAGTAGAGGAGAACGAGGTGGAAAATCTGATCCATGGTGGACGTGTTTTTCCTGAAGCCCGCCCCTGGAGGGGATTAAGAATCGCGTTTTCCTCCATCCAGTCTAGAAGGTGGTCCAGGAGAAGGTGAGAAAATAGTTTTTTGGGGACATCTATAAGGCTGATCGGTCTGTAGTTGGCTGGGAGCAGAGGAGAGCCCTTTTTGAAAATTGGTACTATCTCTGCCCCCAGCCAGGTACAGGGGATCTCCATCCCTCCCAGGATGGAGTTATAAAGGATTAGGAGGTACGGGCCCCAGATCTCCGGATGATATCTAAACAGATCGCCAGGCAATCTGTTGAGTCCCGGGGCCTTCCCCAACGCCAGTCTCTCTATGGAGCTAACTACCTCGCCCAGTGTAAATTCTAGTCCAGCTGCGGGGTCAGGTATGATATCAAAGGCCACATCATTAGCAAATTCAGGGGTATCTTGGTACAATTTGCTAAAATGGGCTTACCAAACCGGGGCAGCGATGTTTGGCTCCACTGCTGTTTTTGGTTCTCCTGAGCCAGTGTTAACCAGAGACCAGAATTGTCTATAATCCCTCGTTTCTAGTGCTAGGGAGAGGTCCTGCCATCTATTCCAGTCCTATTCTGACTTTGCTTGTGCCATGGCTTCCCTGTATTTGCGCCTTAGCTCAGCTACCTTGACCTTATTAGTGCCTGATTTTATTGTGGAGATCAGCTCGGTCTTGATCTTTTTACAGGTGGAATTATACCAAGCTCAGGTTCGAGTCTTTTTCTTCCTTGGCACCACCACCGGGTAAAAGACCTCCCCTAAGGTTCCCACTAAATCTGTGTGGATTTGGGCTATTTTCTCGTTAAAATCTGTGGCTCTAGGTTGGTGGATCAGTCTGTCTATTTTGTCTAGCTTAGGGAGTGCTAGTTCATAGATTTTACTTATGCTCTCTTTTAAGTTTACCAATTTCCCCCATCTTACCCTGCGTCTATTGGTGCTAAGAACCAAATTCCCTAGGTCTTCACTGTGGTCAATAGATGACGACCCAACAGCAGGGACGAGGTGAGCCATATCTAGACAGAGGGCATTATGGTCGCTGTCTGTTCTTTCTACAACCCTAAAATCCTGGACCTTGGACCACAAGCCTGTATCTACAAAAATGTAGTCCAGGCGCGATTCGTGGTCCTTCCTATTAAAGGTGCACGAGGAGGGGGTGTCAGATGGGGTGCGCCCGTTGCAGGCCCTCAGGGCAAAATTCAAAGTCAAAGACATAATCTGCACTGCAAGAGGGGACCATGATTTAGGATGAGGGGATTGGCATGACGTAATCCCCCAGTAATCGTCTTCAGTAGTTAGGGCACCCTCTTTCAAACCTTCAAGGGGTTCAAAGTGGCAGTTAAAGTCTCCACCCATCAATATCTTACAATTGGTCGGGAGTTGACCCAAAAATGATGAAAGATCATCCAAAGTGGGTGATTCCATGGACGCGCTGACTGGGCGGGAGTACACATTAACAATTGCCAGATTGAAGGCATTGGGCCATTTAAGGAGAACTCATTGTATGTCCTCCGAAAAAGTAGGTACTATCTCCGCATTACAGCCAATGTGACTGGCCACCCAGACCGCTAGTCCACCCGAAGGCCTCCCTTTACCATTCCACTTAGCGTTGATGTAGAAGGTTGCATAGCCTGCTCTAAGAAAGGGTTCCCTAGCCCAAGTCTCCTGGAAGAGACAGATGTCACTGCTGCCTACTAGGGAAACCCAATCATTTGTGTCTAATTTGTTGGCGATACCTGCCACATTCCAGGAGAGGACCTTCATGATTCCTACGGAAGTCTTGGGTACCGTCCCCCCTGTCCTCTCTGCGGCGGTACCTGGTGGTGGTAGTTCAGACCTGTGCAATAATATTTCCAGATCAAGAGGGGCTTCAGATATTAGATTAGCACCAGATAGACTCGGAAATAAATTATCTAGTTGGCCACGGGAACTGCTGGTACTTAAGCTCTCCCAGGAAGATGCGTTAAGGTCTCGAATGACGATATCGATTGCATCTCTCCCTGTCCCCAACCCAGCAGTTTCAAGAACTACTAGAAAAAGAAGGGGTAGAGGGGGGTCTGTGGGTTAGTTTATTGACCTTTATATCTCATAGCCCAATTAATATCAAAAAACAAAAAGGAGATATAAAGTCAAAATATGTGTTGTACTAAATCTTTGAGCTAAACGGAGACGTGGAAAACACCAGAAATTACATGTGGCTGGAAAACTCCCATTAGACCACCATTATGGCCGAGTATCGTCACGTGGGATATGGATGATAAATCCAAGTCTTACCCAACCCATCAGGTGATGGTGTAGAAATGGATTCAAAGGTGACCCTCTAGCCACAATGTATTTCAATAAGGTGGTGATGGTGTGCTGTGTGAAAAAAGTGTGAACTTAAAATTAACTACTGTAACAGAAAATATGTTAATAGACACTGTTACAGTGTTAAGGCTAAAATTACGCCCCATAGTGTGGAAATATGACTATGTGAAGGCGTAGTGCAGAGTGGTCGACATGTTTCAGCTTGACGGATAAACTCTATCCAGCTTTCTTCAGGACCGTGATGTAATACACACTGCAGATGTCAGTGAAAACACAACTAGTGTAATAGTGAAACAAGCAAAATATCAAGTCAAAATATTCCTACCAGGAACTTGGATCCCCAATGTTGTCTGAAGGAAAAATGAGTAATTTATCCTTTCCTGTAGAAAGAGTTGTACACAAAATATGTGATATTAAACTGTGTTTCCATATCATCATTGAATGGCAAAAAGAAAAGTACAAACAACACATATTGTGAAGACGAGCTGAAAGTCTCCTTCACTTAGCAGAGGCAATAGTCCTCCTAAATTTGAATGACAATGGTCATGTAGATATTACAGTTACATACTCACCCAGCTTTATGTGGGAAGTCGCCTCACCTCACCCGGCACTCGCTCGGGAAAAATTAGGCCCCGCTCTGTTTAGAAAGATGGAAGAAATAGTAGAATATATTTCATCCCAGAAATAGTATAATTGTGAAATATTTCTAAAGCTTCCAAAAGATTTTTAAACAATGTCCAGTTGCTTTCATAAAGGAAACCACCCCATCAGACCAATGGCTGAAACAATACTGGTCCAGACTACAGATAAGGCAAGGAACCTTGGGGCATATTATCAAGGGGGTTTATCTCCGCTTTTTTGGCTTTAAATGCCAAGAAAGCGGAGATAAAATTATCTCCCTATTACCAAGCTGTCGCTAACACCAGTTAGTGACAGCTAATAGGAGATAGCGACCATCTTGGGCCCCGCTTTGCATGTCAGTGATATTTATCACTAATGACATGCAAAGTGGGCGTGCCAAGATGTTAGCGACTGGAAACAGTCCCTAACATCGCTATCTCCTATTACCAACTTTTAGAGATATTCGCGCTAAGTGCGAATATCTCCAAAAGCTAACACCTGCCCTGAGCAGTTCTTAGCCATGTTATCCAATGGGAGGTGGATAACATGGCTAAGAGCATTTGCTCGATAATGCATGAATATCGCTGACTTTTCAGCGATATTCATGCATTGCGGCCGTTTTTTATCGCATTTGCGATAAACCTTGCTAATAGCAAGGTTTATCTGCGATAAAAATCGCCGATGTGCGGCGATAATTTTTGTCTCTAAACAAGTTAGAGACAAAAATTATCGCTAGTTGTTGGTAATATGCCCCCTTGTTTTTAAAGATTGCTGATAGAGTCAGATATCAAGCTTTAATAAAGGACAACACAGGAAGAACTCAGTGTTTAGAGAGTAATGGCTAGATATCAGCAGTAAAGTAGACTACAATAAACTGGCCCTTTGTGCTCACCTCTCCGTCGGTACCTCTCGCCTGCTTCCAAGTGGGAGTGGAGGTACCGTACGGGAGGAGAGCGCGCCTTTTTATCCGGGAGGTGATTGAATAAAATTGATCACACCTGTTTGTGATAAAAAGCGCTGCTTGGTTAGCGATCCTAACTGCGCAGGGTCAAAGATATGATTGCTGCCTGAGCTAGGCTTGCGCATGTGCGGTCGCTAAGAGACGATAGTCTCTAGTGCATGCGCAATGAGAATGATTGTATCGCGCATGCGCAGCAAAGTACCGGAGGTCGCTATCGCCGCGTTCGGCAATCGGTGTGTGTCCTGCCCTTTAAAGGATCAGATTTAAGAGTTTTAACAGGAAACAGAGGTCTCGCAACGGGTGTGAACCACCCCCGATCAATAGAAATAGTGGTAGTCTGTGCTCTCAACAGACCAGATATTAGCATGCACCAAGGAGCGTGTCGTGAGTTGGTGAAACGTGGCGCAAATAGTATAATGGATTTGTTCAGCCAAATACTTGGAAAAAGCCGGCCATTGGCAAACATAACTATTTCATATATTTCATATATAGATAGTGGAACCAGATGTTGTAAATATATTCATTCATCTTGAAATCCCTAAAATAGGAGATAAACAAAACCTGGCTCAGAGTGCAGTGAGTTCTAGCAATCCATGTATTAGCAACCAAAGCCCAGTATGTAGGTATTTGATGTTATACAAATCTATAGAATGCCCCATAATGTCTCCTATATTAATGGAAACTTACTGCACATATGTAGGGGGGTCTAATGGATAACCTACAACAAGATCCAAGCTATATCATCGTTGAGGCACCTGCTGTCACTTTTAAGGGAGAAAATCCACCTTTGCTCCTTGGTAAACAGGAATCTGGAAATGTCACTAATGTACGGTGGGATGAACGGCTGTTCTAAAACCACTCATCTCATATCTTCTGCTGAATGTTTGTGAGTTAGGAAATGGTCAGTCAAGCGGGTAGATTGTTTATGGCACCGAATCGTGCTCTTATGCTCACTGATCCTTAGTTTAATTTTTCGGGTGGTATACCTGATGTACCTTAGAGAACACGGACAGGTTACCATATATATGACTCTTTCAGAGTTACAATTCGTGTGCTTTTTCAGAAGCCATATCTTGCCCGTGCCTAGATCAATTTTGCCAGTTTTTACAGTCTGTGGACAAGCACTACAAGAGCCACACGGATAGTGGCCCTGTACTGGTGGAAGATCCCATAGTATAGTCGGTCTGTCTTTCTCTTGGATTCTAGGTCTGGTATGAACCAAACTGTCACGCAAGCTGGGTGCTCTTTTAAAAGAGAACAGCGGTAAGGGTATGTTAGTGTCCGTGATGTTGAGGATGCCCCAATATTTGCGTATTGTTTGCTGGATTTTGTTAGAGTGGACATTGAATGTACTTATAAATGTCAATCTTTCTAATGGAGGTTTTTCAGGTCTCCTTTCTAGGAGTGCTTCCCGGTTATTATTCGAGGCACGTTTCCAAGCCCTCTTGACTATAAGGGAACCTGGAACACTGATAATTGCTCTAGGCACGTTCCATTTCTTAAGATTAGTACCAACGAGCCAGTGCAAACAAGGACTTGCAAACCTCAGAAACGAATGAAAAAAGAGGCCTTATTTCTTCTGAGAACTGAAGCTGCTGACATTTCTGAACATTTTAGACCCCGTTGTGCGATATACCTTGAGTCCTTCTTGTGAATACCTGTCTGAACAGAAGTCCTGCTCAGAAAGATATGTTAATCAATCATAAAAGGAACACTCAGGCCTTAAGTGCTAGACCGTGTCCTTGCAGACAAGCGCACAGGCACCCAATGCAGGCCTCATTAGTGAGGCGCAACATTAGATTTTATGTCACAGTGAACTACGGACCACTTGTGGCATAACTGAGCCTGACTGAGGTTTGAGTCATTTCCTTTGCAGAAATTATGCAAAATGGGCAAGAAATTACACAAAAATGCGCATAATGATGTGAAATGCCGATCCAGCATTTTGCGCTATTTTGCAGCCCAAAACGCATCCTCATGCCCGTTTTTGACAAGTGAGTATTCTTTTTCTACCACCAACCGAATATACATATTACCTACCTGCATTTATTTGTGCTTTTGCTCATGTTTCTAGCCAAACTCACCCAGCTGAGTTTTTACTGACCTATTAGGATGGTAAATACATTTGTTCTACATGACAATTTCCTAAACTCTGTCCTATTTTGTGTAATTGAGTATTACCAGAGAGGTTTTTGTTCTTATGTGTATTCATTCACTGAATTTGGTTATCCTTCCTGCTCTCCTCAATGCCTTCAGTGTTGTTGATGGCCTTTCCACTTACTGAGGGTCGAAACGTCGTTGACATCGTCCCAGCAAAGAAAGAACAACTCTTAACAAAATGTATATGTAGATTTACATTTCCATGACCTTTACTTATTTCATGCACATTTTACACTTCAAAGCGTTCAGGGTCCTCCTCCATTACCTTTCTTCTTGTTATGTTTGATCACCTTTGCGGCCTACAATTTCCCCAACAGTTTGTATTCACTTAGAAGATGATTTGATTGCAACCAACCACGTAATTTTTTAATTTTTTTAATAAATTATATTCATACCTCCCTCCTTAAAAATTGATTATGTTGTTTTCCTTTATCAAAATGGTCTGTGTCTTACATCTAGAGCTTCACAGATGCCCTTTCAGTATCTCACTGAGTTTTCCAACGTTGATTGAAACCGTCTTAGGACACTGTTATTGTTGAATATGCTCTTCCTTGTCCAAATGGGGCTAATCATTTGCTCTTGTGGTTTTTAGCCATTTTAGAAGAGTATCACAACAGCTGTGGGGGGCAGAGCAATAGCATCGATCATCATAGATCATCATAGACCGATGGTAGAAGCGCATGGCAATCAGGATTGTGGCGGTGGAGGTGCACTGAGGCAATTGCGAGTGGATTAGGATTGCAGTGGGGGAGGGGCACTAGGGGTAGTGGATACCTCGCCGAGCTTGGTGGTATCAGAGGGGGGTGATTCATTAATATCTAGAGGACTGGCGCCCAGAAGGAGGAAGTTGCCGGTAGGGAGCCAGCGCGTTGGGATTCACAGGGGTAGGTCGTCAGTTCATCATGTTGTGATCTGTTCATTTTATGGATTATGTGTAACCCAGTAAGAGGTAATGACATTCATGAAGAATATTGATAAATGCCATTGGACATTGTGTGCCATGTTGCATTGGAGATGGTACTAGGGAGTCTGTGATTTAGCATGCACCATGAGGTTATAGAAATAATGGCTGAGGCCAATGTTGCACTTTCTTGTTCCTTTCACACACAGGTGTTAGAAGGGGGACACAAGTTCAATTGCAGTCACAACGTCTTCTGTAAGTGGAGCATACCCGACATGTCTAGGTTTGTTTTCAATCTATGAAACAACAATCCTATCCTTCATTGCCCCCAAAGAGGATACCCTAGCACCATGGAAACCATACACTATCCACTGTAATCAAACTCATGAGACATACATCTCCAGGCTTCAAGCCAACTGTCTTACATGAAAGTCTCCTTCCTTTTTTTTACTCCTGCTCCTGATTGCCTACATTATTTCTGCTTCTCTACTTACTGATCTTCTGGACACACACTTGAATTCTGATACTCTTAGTTTGCTGAACTCTTTTTCTTCTTTTTTTACTTAGGTTTGGGTTCTAATGTTGTATTTTTCTTTTTCGTTACATAGTTTTTGTAACAATTCTATAAAATGCGATTTTTGCCTTTTTGGGGATTTATGACTTTTGCTCTATTGACGTTCTATTGGATACTGCTTTTGTAACCAGAATTCTGGATATTATTTTTGCTTTTGGGGGAACTTAGGCCTGTCACTCTGTGGGATTACAATTGGATTTTGATGTTGCACCTATGTGCCTGGAGTTGATTTGTAGGATTTGTTGTTTTGTGTAGTGTACTAGTGTGGAACTATTCTCTGCTGTCTGCTCTTGCAATTTTGGGGTAGTGATTGGTAATATTAAACTGGAGCTTCGTTAGACCTGCTCTCTGTTGACCATGTGTTTAGTTCAAGCAGTTATGGAAAGGGAAAGATGGAGTAATGCTACCAATATATAATCTATTTCTTTGTTAATTGATTGGCAACTTTGTCTACTGTGTAAGGTATGTATTTTACTTTTGCATTACTTGTTTCCTAATATTTTGGTACATGAAATGCCTGTAAGTTATTAGGAAACATTGTAATCTGAAGTTATTATTCTTTTAACTTTGAAGTTGCTTTTTGATATCTATGACATTGTGCTCTATGATTACAACAACTCTGGCAACCTGTGCGTCAATATTATACCATTAGGATAACGGACATACATCCGTCCTCAATCTTCTATAGTGGAAAATTTGCACATGCCTTGTCAAATCAAAGCAAATCAAAATAATCTTTATTCGGTTTCAGGTGACAGAACCCTAAAAGCACACATTAAATGCAGTAAAACATTCCTCACAAGAACATGCCAAATAAGATAAAGACTTAGGCTAGTTGTAAAAAGCAAGGCTAGTTGTAAAAAACAAAGTACAAATGACACCAAAATCGCACAGACAATACCTTGTCCATGGCAGTGCCCTTTAGACCATTGGCTCAAAGGTCGAAAAGGTGTCACCAGGGATGACTATGTCCCCTTTCAAGTTCTGAAACTCCTCATCTGGAAAAGCCAAGCTTAAAAGGCAACGTATTATTTACTAGCAGTTTATTATTGTAGGTTTTACAAAACCAGGTATACAGAAAAAGTTTCTATTAAAAAAGGAAATGTTTCAAATGTATCTAAAGCTTAACACAGATCTTTTAAACACATTCAAAATGTACTAAAACGCTTAGCTAAAGATCTGTCATCAGAATTTATTTAGACTTAGGCCAGGACATTTTTGTTCAACATGCACTCCTGGACACTGTAGCCTGCAAATTTGTTAAAGTGTGATTACAGACCCGGACTGGCCGTTGCGGGCACCGGGCAATCCCCCGGTGCGCTGCAAGGGTGGGGGCTGGTTTTGGGCCCTGGGGGCCGTTTTTGTTACAGGGCCGTTTTTGCATGTAACAAAATCAGCCCCGCCAAAGAGATTGGTCGCACCCCCAGGGGGCCGGCTGAGCACTTTGCCAGGGCCGGTTTTGGTTCTCAGTCCGGCGTAAAAAGTTACATTCCAGGATTACGGACGCAATGGATTCAGTCACTCCAGACTTCCAGAACATACAAGTACGGTCCTCATATACAATTCTAGCCCCATGCAAATATGGCAATATCAGATCCAAATTTGCTTCATGTGCAACTATAATCGATTGATGGTTAATGTGAGTTTTAACCTTCTTCACATTTACATTTGGATTACTAAATAGATGTACACAGTGACACATTGCAAAACAATTATTACAAAATGATGCATGTACATCATCTATGCGTTATACCTTGTTATGTGATTCGGAATATAACATAATCGGTCATAATTGTGAAGGTGAAACCAAGGGCCTCATCCTTGTGACACAATGAATGTGCAGTATTTACTGTACTTCATGTAGTTTACTGTTATTTAATCACAATGAACATACAATGGAATCAAAAAAACATTTAGTAAAATGAGTGACCCAAATGGAAAAGAAGGCGGTGAGAGAAGGGGTTCAAATGATTGCTGTGCAAGTGAACAGGTGTAGAAAAAGTAAAGTGCAAATCTTGTGATCCTCATCAATGATTAATGTACGGCTCTACTGTAAGACACATGCATCCAAACAATGTTATTAGATTACACAGGCATGCTTCAAAAATGTCTCAGTCAAGAATCGCTGATGAATGTTTGGCGGGTTCAGGATCTGGAACACCCACCCACCATACATTATACCTGCCGCCGGTATAATGTAGCGCAGGTGTTTACAAAGTGACACATCTGCATAGGTGCGTCACTTTGTAAATATGGCGCAGTGTGGCACATTTTTGACGTCACAAAAAGTGATGCAATGGTGGCAAAGGGGTCTGATAAATCAGGCCCTAAGTGGGCAGTATTGCTGCTTCAATGGAATCTTTTGATACACTTTTATGTGAGAGAGAGTTTAATTTTCAATCAGTGGAGGTTGCTATGTATTCTTGATATGTCACCCCCTTGGGGAATACTCCACCTAAAAAACAGATAAACGTTCTAGGCATGTAACCAAATACCATTATTTGTGTTTTGTTTGGATTAAAATGTTGTCCACATTAGTTAAACCCCTCAGTTGTACACCACTTCACATGCTGGAAAGAAGCAACTCTCAGCTATTGCCTTTGTTAAATTCATTAGATATAAATGAAATACCAAGGATGAAGACACGACTCACACTCATGCCCCAATCACATCACACTTTCAAGCTTACCTAATTCCATTGCTCCAGTTTTCAGAGTACAATTTACAGATGACGCTGATAGCTGGCCACCTATGTGCAACTATTTATGTTACTGCAAATATCTACCTAATATGTGGAATGTAAATAAGTAGCCCACAAATTCAGCATAAGAAGCCTGAACCTCCTGCAAGTATTTTTTTCTTGCCACTTATCAGGTTTGTGGGCTAAAAATATGCATATTCGCCATAAATCGGTCAATACATCTGAACCTAGGAACCCTTGCTCGTTGGTAAATTGCCCTGGAACAAGATACGTTCTCAATATCCCAGGGTGAGAATTTATCATGGATATGAGAATCTCTTGGATGATGACTGGGTTAGCAATGAGGCGCTTCCAAGGTGGCATGGATTTCTGGCAATCGTTCAAGTTGACTGTGATGGATAGAGTAGACCTCACCATAACGTTTGTGTTGCCGACACGGCTGAATTATTTCAGCAACTTACCTATGTGGCAACCGGTCGGCTTGTTTAGGAATCTGGAGGGTCTTTTAAGGGATTGTATTTGGGCCGTGAATAGACATAGTGCAACCATGAGAACTCTACAGTTACTGCTGACGGAGGGGGATCTGGGCCTACCCAACCTTGAACTCTACTATCTGGCAGCACAGATCCACTGTATAGCCAGATGGCTAAAAGCTGGGTTTGCCCTGGAACTGGGACAGATGGGAGCTGAAGTGAGCTTGTGGAGTGACTCTTGGAGCCACAGTGGAAAATGCAGGGTTCCAATGAGATGGTGACGATTACTCTGAGATGTGCATGAAAGACGGCATCTAGACTTCTATGAGTGCCTGCAATTCCACAGATTGGGTTCCCAGTATGCCAGAGTTGTTATACTGCGCTGGCATTGTCCTGCTGGACTGAGGTTGGATTATTAAAAGTTTTGTACGAGGGTAGATTTGTACGACGGTAGTCTTATCATCACTCTGACCAATTTGGTAGAAGATTGGTAGAAGATTGGGGTCTACCTACATCACAATGTTTGATGTACCAAGTTGTAACCAGTAATTTAAAAAAAAAGGTTGGGAACATGTGATGCAGATGCAGATCCAGATGCACACAACGTCTTACAAATTATTTTTACAGCAGGAAGTACTTGGACATTGATCACTTGGGCCATATGTACAAAACATTTTTGCAGTCGGAAATGGCTCGATTTTTAAAAAAAATAATATTTTGTTATTGATTTTCCAAAAACATCAGGTTTGCAGCACAGTAATACAAATATCTATCTTCTGACCCTGCTACCCCACTTATCTTATCATCCCCATGGCAGGGGCACTGAACCCATGTTCTGTACTCCTCACCTCTTATCAGTCACCCTCTTCTCAATAGTATATTGTCCCACTTCACAGTGACAAATTCAATTCTGGGCATCTAACAAGGGCGTTAAAAGCAATACAATAGTTGAAAAGAGTAAATGCAAGGCTGAAACCCATCTAAACCTATCCCCCCGCCCCCTTTCGTACCACTGGTATGCCCTACCTACTTGCAGCTCAAAAGTGTAGGAACATCTATCTCCTTTGTCATGGTGCCCCTAGTAACAGCAACACAGTAGAGTTGGACTCACCACTAACTGAGTCCGACTAATATACCAGAGGCTATGTACACTATCACTCTACCACTCCCAAGAGGCTTGGCGAGAATTGGTGCTTCCAAAGTCGGGCCAACCTCTGAGTCCATCTCAGGTATCTGTAATGCTGCCACCAGCGCTTCCCACGCCCTCGCTGCCTCGAGTGTTTTTTTCATTATCGGTGCGCTTGGCCTGTTGAAACCTGAGTGTGCTTTCGCTCTGTGCCCATTTGAGTAACTCTGCCTTCCACCTCCCGAAAGCGGGCCCTCGCGCTGATGCCCAGTGTGCAGAAATCTCTCTCTTAGCCAGCAGCAGACCTAGGTCTATGGATTTGTTGTTACTTTCGTTTTGGAGGTGTGCGGAAACTAGTGCAACAAACAGGTGCCCTGGTCAGATTCCACATTACGGTCGATTACCCCACAGAGCTGATTGACCACCTCGTCCCAATATGTTCCAAGTTGCGGACACTCCCACATCATATGCTGAAAGTTTGCTCCCTTCAGACTGCAACGCGGGCACTGGGCAGTATCCATTTTGAAATATTGATTGATCTTGGCAGGGGTTAGATACGCCCTATGCAAAATGAAAAAAATAACCAATTGAAACCAGGCATTCTTAGTGCTTTTCCAAGCTCTCCTAACTAACTGGGCCCAGGTCTTCTCTGGGATCTCTTTACCTGGGTCCGCCTCCCATTTCCCCCGCAGGTCCTGCAATGGCTCTAGTCTCTCCGTCAACATGCGCCTATAAAGGCATGTAATCGACTTAACAGTTCCCGCGGCCATCACCACATGTTGGTAAGCCATTGATCTTTGTGGTTCAGATAACCCCTCCTTCCAGTAATGTTGCATAGCCGAGGGAGGCCGTATCTATCTTGCAGGGCCTGGAACAGTAGTGGCGCTCCGTCTTCATAGAGATCACCCAGCACCTGTACCCCCAGTTCCTCCCATTCAGCCAATGCCGTCCAGTCTCCGCCATGGGGGAGGGCCGTACAAATCCCCAACGGGATTTCCAGGGCAGGTTTCAAATCGTATAGGCTAGATAGAACTGGTAAGAGAGGAGGTGGGATCGCTATAATTGCTCGTGATACACTAAAAATCCGTACCACAGCAATTCCCTCCACTACTTGCGAGGCCTTCCAATTTGATATATACCTATCACCCTCCCACAACTTCAAAGGTATACTACTATACAGGCGACCAGAAACCCGCCTAGGATTTCTTGAAGAAATCGCCACTTTTCTGGAAACTTTTGCTACTGATAAATCCATAACCCTGCTAGGAGACTTTAATTTCCATCTAGACTGTAGTGAAGATAAGGATACTATTGCCCTGCAGTCTCAAATGGAGGTCTTCGGTCTAACCCAACTGGTGAAGGGACCTACTCATAACGCAGGACACACACTAGATGGAATATTTACCAATCATGAGAATTTGGGGGTGTCTGATGTCCTGCCAATGACCTGGACCGACCACCACCTGGTCTTAGCCACGATACAAACTAACAAAACAGCTACTGGAACAATACCAGTACCAAAACAAGAAACATTCAAAGTATGGAGAGACATCAACATCCCCAGCTTTAAAGACGCGCTGGACAATTCAAAGCCCACGCTGTCCAATAACCCAGAAATCGCCACCAAACAATATCAAGCATGGCTGGACCAGGCCGTCAATGAATTAGTCCCTAAAAAAAGGATGTCTAGAAATAGAAAGTGCCCCTCAGCCCCATGGTATACAATGGAACTTAAAAAACTTAAACAACAATGTAGAAATCGAGAGAGACAATGGAGGAAAAACTATGACAACGGAAACAAAAAGATATACAAAGAGCTTCTAGCCCAATATAAGCTACTGATTATCGAAACTAAGAAAAAATATTATACTGAGCAAATTGAAAGTGCGAAAAACTCAAACCAGAAGCTTTTTGAAATAACTAAACAGTTGGCCGGATGCGTCCCAGATTTGACCCCCCCATGCTCACAAAACTTCTGTGATTCACTGGCCACATTCTTTTTCAATAAAGTGAATGACATCTTCTCAGTATTCAATCTCGGCGATAATCAAAATATTGAAAAAATAAATACCCCTCCCCCAAGCAATAACTTATCCTGCTTTGCTGAAGTCACTGAAGATCAAATCCAGGACTTTGTCAAAACCATTAAATCAGGATCGGCTTTAGACCCCTGTCCTCTGAACACTCTTCGCCTATTTATGGACACGGTGACGCCAGTTATAACCCAAATATGCAATATAATGTTCCGTACAGGCATTTTCCCCACCCAACTAAAAAAGACCTTATTAAAACCTCTCTTGAAAAAGCCCGGCCTCGATAAAGCCGACCTGAAAAATTACAGGCCTATAGCCAACCTACCGCTTCTCGCGAAAATAGTGGAGAAGGCCATGAACACCCAACTTACGGAATTTATCGAGCAATACAACTTGCTTGATGAAACACAATTTGGATTCCGTAAGTTTCATGGGACTGAAACCGCACTTATAAAAGCTGCAGACGATATCAGACTAATTAGAGACCAAGGTGGTACAGCACTACTGGTGCTTCTAGACCTATCAGCCGCCTTCGACACGGTTGACCATAAGATTCTTGTCAACCGTGTCGAAAAAATGGGCGTGCGAGGCCAGGCAAAAAATCTTCTGGCATCCTTTCTGACGGAGAGATCCCAGGCTGTGACCTTGGGTCAGTTTGAATCGGCTGAATTATCTCTGCCATGTGGGGTACCTCAAGGTTCATCCCTTAGTCCGACACTTTTTAATATCTATGTTTCGGACCTCGCAAAGACCATCAAAGCGCACAGGATAAACCTTACCTCCTACGCAGATGATACTCAGCTAATTCTGGGTATCAGAAATGATGGAGAAACAGTAGCGGAGAGTTTCAAAGCAGGTATGCTGGCCATAGGACAGTGGATGGTGGCAAACTGCTTGAAACTTAACTCCGATAAAACTGAGGTGGTCACTTTTGGCCGTCTCAGTCCTAGCTGGTCCCCAGTATGGTGGCCGTCATCTTTTGGAGCCGTGCCTGAACCTGCCACAAAAGTACGGAATCTGGGCGTCATCTTTGATTACAACCTAAATTTTATGGCACATGCCAATCAGACGGCCGCCACGGCATTCTACAAACTACGCCTAGTCAGGAAGATTCTCCCTTTTCTACCTAAAAATGTTGGCAAGACACTTGTCAGCGCCCTTGTTTTGTCAGCACTGGATTACTGTAATGGCTTGTTTGCCAGTGCCCAAGCAAGGGTCATCAAGAAACTGCAGGGAATCCAAAATGCGGCAGCCAGACTACTTTCAAACACCCCTAAATTCAAGCCCGTAACTGAGACCCTGAGAAGTCTTCACTGGCTCCCAGTGAGGAACAGAATTAAATTTAAGACACTGTGTATTGTCTATAAGTCACTTCACCACCAAGCGCCGCAATTTTTGAAAGACCATCTTGTCCCATATACTCCCTCCCGGACACTACGTTCAGCAAAACAAAATGACCTGGTTGTGCCACGGACCAGGCTGGTCAATTGGGGAGACAGACGTTTCTTAGTGGTAGGCCCTAAACTGTGGAACACTGTCCCGCAATCCATACGATCTAGCCCAAATCTGATATCATTTAGGAAAAAACTGAAAACCTGGTTATTTAATCTTTAAAAATTCCCACTTATCCATGATACCTTATAGGAGAGCATACATCAGTACAGCGCCTAGACGCCTGCGGGCAATTGTTCGCGCTTAACAAATGCTAAAAATAAATAAATAAATAAATAAATATGGGCAGGCGAACCCAGCTCTACGCTGGGTTCGGTTCCAGCACAAGTTCAATGTCCTCTCCTCGCCGGTAAGCTGCTCAAGGTTCAGCCGCTGTTGTAGTACAATAAAGGACAGGACATGACGTGGGCCCACTTTCCTTCAGGGCCATCCGGGCCCCGTAACTCCTGTGCTACAGCTTGGGTGAGCCACTGGAGCTGGGCTGCTAAATAATTTAACTCAAAGTCCGGCACTGCCATACCACCGTCGGCTCTCGGACACATCATTGTTGTCAGCGCAACCCTCCGTCTGACAGTTCCCCATAGGAATCCCCTGGCCGTGGAATGGAGCTGCCTGAAAACAGAACCTGGCACCCAAACCAGCAGTGTACTAAAATATTACAGGAGCCGGGGAAGTGCCACCATCTTCAGGAGCGCCACCCTGCCCGCTACAGAGAGAGGCAAGGTACTCCATAAGGCGAAGCTGCTCCTGAGGCCCCGTATAGCATTACCCACATCGCCCTCCAACAAATCTTCGAAAGTATGATATATATTAGTGTCAATATAGGTCAAACATCTAGGCTCCCAGCGAATACCCGCGAGCTGGGAAAGATCAGCCCCAGACGATCCCACCGGAAAAAAAACACGTCTTCATCCAATTCACCCCCATCCCCACGACCTTGCTAAAAGCATGGAGCAACCTCTTTGCTCTTTCCAAAGCCCCCTCCATATCTGGCAGGAATATTAATAGGTCGTCGGCGTACAAGGAGAAATATTACATTTCCCCGTGGAGATCTAACCTGAAGTAAGGCTTTCCCAACCTTGCGTGGGCAGCCAAAGGCTCAATGGCCAGAGCAAACAACAAAGCGGAGAGCGGACATCTCTGCCGCGTGCCTCGCCCCACTGAACAAGAGAGGGAAATCTCGCTCTCGCTCCTGTGCGCACTCGGGCTGTCGCCGACCTATAAAGAATCTCCGTCTATCCCACAAATGATTCCCTGAGACCCAGCATGCTCAGAACCCTGGACAAGTATGCCCATTCTAGGCTGTCAAATGCCTTTTCAATGTCCACCGAGAGGACCACCGCCATGGAACCGTACTATGGTCCTCCCCCAAGATGGGTAAGAGGCGCCTAACATTAGTTGTAACATTGTCGGAATAAACCCCGCCTGATCACTATGGACCAATTGCACCATATATGGAAGAGGTCGCGTCGCGAGGGTCCTACTAAGTATTCTGTAGTCAGTGGTCAGCATGGACAACGGGCGATAGGCCAACCTATTCAGGGGATCTTTTCCTGGCTTTAGCAGAGGGACAATTATGGCCTCACGAGTGGAGGCAGGTAGCCGTCCCAGGTCCCGGGTCTCTCGGAAAACCGCCAACAGCCTAGGTGCCAATAAATCAGCAGAAGTCGAATAAAACTCTATTGGTAGCCCATCCGTGCCCGGTGTTTTATTGCACGCCATGTGTTTTATCGTGCCCGTATTTCCCCCTAGGTAATCTCCCATCCCAGTGAGTCCGCCTGTTCTACCTCAAGTCTTGGCAGGCAAACGTCTGCCAGCAAATCCTCCAACTCATCTCCGTAGCCTGAAGCCTACTCCTATATAAGTCAGCGTAATATCCCAAAAATAGCCCATTGATCTCACGCTGGGTGTAAACTGGCATTCCCGTGGATGAAGTCAATGCCAGTATGAGCGTGCCCCTGGGGGCCGGGCTGGCCAGCCATGCCAAGAGTGTGCTCGCCTTATCCCGTTCCGCATGCGCCCTTATTAAATACGCCCTATGATCAAAGCAGCACAACCTCTCTTCCTGAGTCGCCACTCCCTCCCTTGCAGCCAAGACTTGGTTGTGCACTGCTGGATTCTCATATCGGGCTCCCTCCACCTGAGGAAATAGTGCTCTATGCCATCTTGTATCTCTGCACGGAAGACCGGGTCCTCCAAGGTCTCCGGGCATAAACGCCCGGTAGGAATTCTAGGCCGCTCCTGAGCCCAGCAGATTGTCAACAGCAGCAGGTTATGGTCTGAGATCGTCCTCGCTAGGTATTCGCTATGGAGCACCGTAGCATGAATATCCGGTGTGCACAATATGGCATCCAACCGTACGTGTAAGTCATGCAGTGCCGAGAAGTAAGAATAGTCCTGCTCCCCCACATGCTGTACCCTCTATGTGTCTATAAGCCCCACTTATCCTGCCAATCCTGCCTGAGTTTAGAAAGCTTATGTATAGGTGCCTCAGGCAATGGAGGATGAGACCTATCCATGTTAGTGTCAGTGATAGAGTTAAAGTCCCCACCCAGTATCGCTGGACCTGTCAAATCGGGCTCCAGCTTCCCCGACAAGCGGGCAAAAAAAGGCTGCCTGTTCCACATTGGGGACATACAGACTGCATACTGTTACTTCTTTACCATAACAGGCACGTATCTCTACTCCGGGTCCACTAACTGTCGTACTGGTTGAAAAGGAACCCCCGCCCCTAGCAAAAGCGGAGCATGTCGTATAAAACAACTGTCCGCTCCATCTGCCTTGCAGCGCCAAACCCTCAGCTTGATTGACATTGGTCTCTTGGAGGAAAGCAATCTGCACTCCCCTGCGCACCAAATATGCATGAATCTTGTAGCGCCTCTGCATAGTGTGCATTTCCCATACATTCCAAGTAATACACTTTAACTCAGGTGATGTCCCCATAATGTCTCCCAATCCGCATCCTCAACTGCACTGCCTCCTGTGGCACAACAATGGTCCCAACTACCCCCAAGAAAACCCCCAAACTCCCCCAAAAAAACCTCCACCCCCCAGAATTGGCTCTAAAAATCTAGTACCCATCCAAACTACCCACAAACTGTACCCCCGGTATCTGCCAGGGATCCACTCTAGGACCGAAACTAAGGGGGGTGCTCTAGAGTCGATATCTAGAGCCGATAAGATCAAGTCTACAACCATGTTGGATTCTTGCACTGTACCCCAGTACTAAAGAAGCCTCAATACCATTAAAAGAGGCCCGGGCCGAAGGAAGCTGCTCTATCCTGGTGTCCTCCCACCCCCGTCCCTGCGACTATATAATTACAATTGCTCCCCAAAGGATATCGGGCCAGCATCATTCCGCCCCCCCCCCCCCACCCAGAGTGCCAGACGCAGCCACTGTCAATCAGGCATCAACAATCTCATCCGCAGTCCCAGGGGTGACGAGTGCCAACGGAACACTCCCAGTGTCAGTGTCATCAGAGTCAGTCCCAGCTGACCCTTTCAACGAATCTGTCTCCACCGTCGACTCCGCACCTTGTACTTGGGAAATATCTGTCACAGCCTGCAACGCCGCAGATCATTCCACCACCATCTGTGTTGCAGTAGGGCGCTGTGCTCCAGGGCGATGCCTTCTAGTGTGTCTTGTACGGCGCAGACGTGGCGCCTCTGAACGTTGCACCGGGCCGCGTCCCGCTTCTCCCAGCCCCACTCCCTAGGATTCCAGCCAGCTCCACGCTTCTTCAGGATCATTGTGAAAATACGTTTTGCCTTCTATAGTTATCCTCAAACGTGCTGGGAACATCAAAGAATATTAGATGCCTTCATCTCTGAGTGCCTTCTTAACCCCCAAAAACGAGGCCCAATGGCACTGCACATCAAACGTATAATCTGGGAATAGCTTCACATCGTTATTGTCTACCCTATACAGGCCTGCAGTGCGAGCCTTGTTCAGGACCAAATCCCTGTCTTTATAATGAAGTAGGTGTGCCACCACCGGCCTGGAAGGTCTTCCAGGCACCAGTGACTGGGCCGGGACCCTATGCACCCTTTCCAACGTGTAGGAGGGGGTCAGGCCCTCAGGAGCAACCATAGTCTGCAGCCAATCCTCCAGGTATCCACCATACTGGTCCCCCCCACCCCTTCCGGCAGGCCCACCACTCGTATGTTGTTCCGTCTATTGCGCCCTTCTACATCTTCAGCCCTCAGCTCCAGTACCTGTAATTTTCTGTGCACATCTCCCATCTGAGACTCCAACGTTTTCTGGGCGGGTTCTAGAACCTCCAGTGTGGTCTCCGTCTGCTTCACTCGGTCGGAAAGCTTTGCGCGGTCAGCTCGGAGGAGGTCCAACCCCAGTGTCACCTGTGCAATGTCTTACTGCAACCTGTCCTTATTATCCGTAATGGCCTTAAGTATCTGGTCCACCTGTTGCTGTATCAACCCCTCCAGGTGCGAGTACGCCGCTTCCTGCTGTCGCTGCTCCACCACTTCCGCCTCTGGCTTAGAGTTGGCCCCACCTTGCTTGCCTCGTTGTTTTTTCATGGCTCACAGCTCCCCAGGACCCCCGTTGTAGGGGAGGCCGTCCGCTCGTGGCACCTCAGCCGGACCACCAGCCACGCTCTCAGCCGCTCACCGGGAGACTCCACCTCTCTGCCCAGCGCCCCAGTCGCAGTCAGCGTCTCTGCAATCCGGGAAGGCGTCCAATGTCCCAGTGATGGGGTTCGCCCCTCAGGCCACCCTAGCCGGTAGCCTCCTCAATTGTCAGCTCAGCCACCCACTTAGCCTATTGCGTCCAACAGGCCGCACCTGCCCAACACTCCGAGGGCTCTGTCTCCCAATTATAGATGTCTCTAAGCAGGCACAGTGGTATTGCGGCGTTGTTCCCAATCCCAGGGTGTAACCCTGTGCTCTCTGCCGGCCCCCACCTGCTCAATGTCAGTTCCCACCGATCAGAAGCCCGGTTTTCAGGTACACTCCCCAGTCACCGCGTACCTGCAGCCCCAGATGATTCTCTGCCCAGAACGACCATCCTTTCCACTAGTGTCCGCTTTCCACCAGTCCTTCTTGTGCTCGAGAAGCCACGATAATGCTCCCAGGCCCAGGAGCCTTACACCAGGACGGGCGCGAATCCCACGGGTCGCCAGGCTGCTGCCAGCAGGTTGTTGGAGGCAGATCACCTCCTCGGGTGCCGGCGCCATTTTGAGCCTCATAAAGCTGCAAAGCACTGGGCTCAAATCCACAGCAGCGTCAACTATGCAGGGTCCCCCGGCAGCATCGATGCTCCTCCGCCCATCCCACAACTCCAGCGACCGGCCACAATTATTCCACCACTCACTCCCGGTATCCTCCGCCAGCCTGCATTCAGCCGGGCACTCCTGGGATCAAGCGGAGCCTATAGCGCCCGCTACGCCACCACCCCCGCTCCTTGTGTGGGAATAGTTCCGGGGCTCACCAGGGGTTGAGCGAAGTCCGTCAAGCTCCAGAGGAGACCCCCTAGGTGGCTGGATCGTCCCCTAATACCCCGCGCTCGGAATCCTGGTGTCCAGGAGAGGTGGAAGGACGTTGGAGCCGCCATTTTGCTAGAACGCAGTCCGAGGTCTTCAAGCCCCGATCCGTCAGTGCTTCACCTGGGGGCAGGAGGGCCCCCAAACTCGCCCCCAGCAGTCTCCAGCACCAGCGGGCACAATCTGTAGTGCTGAAAGACGGTATGAAGGCTCATATGCCAGGATAAATGGTGGGGTCGGCGCGGAGCTACCAGCTCCACATCCGGCCTCAACGGCTCCGAAGACACACCCCGTCGGAAATGGCTCGATCGGGTCGTTTCAGATCGTAAAAATGCTTTTTTATGTGTCAAATGCCAAAATATGATTCAGTAACTTGTTACCAAATCACAGTTTGGTTTAGCAAATTCGGTATTTGGAAGGGGAGTGTTTAAGGCATCCCTTTCAAATACCGAATTGTAGTGCTATGTATGAATGTTTTCCAACCAAATTATAGTTGCAAAGCATTCATTTTTTACCATCTACTAAAAGGTAGTGAGAACCATTTGCAAATGAGAAGAAGTCCCCAGGGGACCTCTTCCCTATTGAGAATGTAAAAAAAAATAAAAAATTTTAAGAGCAGCCAAGCTTAAAAAATGAAAATTTAAAGTTTCATATTTTAAGGAAAATAGACTGCATTTAAAAAATATATATATTTGCTTTAATAAAAAGAAATCACCCCAGAAGGCCACTATTCCTGTGATGGCTATCATTCCTAATGTGTCGCAAATTGCAACCTACCTCATTAATATTCACGATGTAAGTCAATTTGCAACCCATTAGGAAATCGCAATTCCCAAACTTTGTACATGTGGTCCTTAGTTCTTTAGGTCCCTTTTGAATATGACTAAAGTTCGGTTGGTACGAGTCAGAGAGAAATGAAAAGGTAACCTTGACAGGCTGTTCACTGTTAAAGAATGGGAAAGGGTTCACACACGTAGAGAGTCGCCAGGGATCTGAGGCTTAAATACAGCCTATTTAAATCATGACCTATGTGTCCCCCAGACACTTGAATATGGTTGGAGGGAAGACCGGGATTCAATGTCCCAGATGTGCTCATTACAATGGGGATTTCTGCCACATGGTCAGGTTGTGTGAGGTTGTTTAGTCTTTCTAGAGGGAAGTGACGGGACATCTTCGGTGTCATCTTCATAGGAACGGCTTGCACTCACCTGAGGCCTGCCTTCTAGGCTTGTTTCTAAAGCCTCAGCCTAAAGAAGATCTGTCAGAGTGGACATACACAATGATAGATTTTTAAAAAACATTCTTGCCAGGGAGGTCAAAGCTACTTTTTTTTGTGGCCCTCTGTCCCTGAAGCCAACGCGATTAGGAGGTAATGCTATTTCTCTTATCCAGTTCTCCATTCCTCCTGTCTTGGCAGTCGGTCTATATATGTCCAAGATATACTACAACTTTTTGGAAGTGTTTTAAATCCTTTTTAAATAGATGACATATCAAAGCCCCTGTGCAGGAATCATGATGCACACCAGCCCCACAATTGAAATTGGCTCACACATCGGAATCTAGTTGGGAGCCCACCAAGAAGGTTTTATCTGTAATGCAACGCAATTCCAGCAATTGGTCCAATAGCATTTGAGGATTCGTTCATCTCAATCTCACTGACAGTCTCAGACAGCTACATTTCCAACAGGGGTGTCATCTGACGTATGATGAGTTCTACACAGATCTTCTGGTATTGACTATATTAAAGCAATTCAATAGTTATTGACATATTTCTTGACTAATTGGAAAATATTTTGTCATTTGCCTTTATTATCGACCCCCAACATCTGCACTCACTGATGCTTGACCTATTTGTCTTTGATCATACTTATGAGATTTTAGTATTTATGCTTCATGTATTGGTATTTAAGGTTATACCTAACATCTGAAAGTTTATTTCAGTGTTGTGGGTTCTAAAGAATTGGGCGGGTACGGCCTGAAGCTAATGGTGTAGGACAGATGAGTCGCTGCTTCTCATAGGCACCCTGTGTTGTTTCAGATCATGAAACCTGATATCACTCTGACTGACCTATTTTAGGGATGGCAGCTTCTGGAAATGCCACGAGTCAATGGACAATGGAGAGGTGCGGCTCGGGAAGCAGATAGTGAAGAAGCACCTTCCAAAATGACGGCTACAACACCATAAAGACCCAGCCCCATCCGTTCTGACACTCCTAAACAGAATGAAAGAGTAGGAGCCCAGGGGCCTCATTTATGAAAAGTGACGCATCGCTGCGTGAAAACAGCGATGCGTCATTTTTCACTGCGCACTCCTTGCGACACCAATGATGCGTCATATTTAATGTATGACGCATCATGTCGCAAGGACTTACAGATACCTCAGTATTTCTGACGTATCTGTAAGCGCAAAAGTGACGCATTGCTGGAGTGTGTCACAAAAGTGACGCAACTCCAGCAATGCGTCCTTTCACATGGGGAAAACCCCATATGAAAGGGCTTGCGTCAGTCTTACGCCTGCTGTGAGGCAGGTGCAAGATTTTGACGCAACAGCATCCTAAAAGTGACGCAGTGAAATCTCATAGATTTCACTGCGTCACTATTACGAGGCTTTTTGCGGGGGAACGCCCCCTCTGCAAACATTATACCTGACCAGGTATAATGTGGTGCAGGGGTTTAAAAAGTGACGCATAGTGACGCATCTACCTAGATGCGTCACTTTTTAAATATGGCGCAACAAGGCGCATATTTTACGCCACTGGTGCATCACAAAAAGTGACGCACCGGTGGCGTAAAACTGACGCAAGGCCTCATAAATAAGGGCCCAGGTGTTCTGGGTGGAGCCCTTCAGGGCTGGACTTGGAACCTAAAGTAGCCCTGGCAATTTTGCCTGACCAGCTACACCCCTGGGGGGAAGGGGGCAAATGTGAAGCACTGCTGCTTTTGTTATTGGGGGCCGATATTGTAGCACCACAGCAAAACCGTTCCCCAATAACACAACCGGCCACCACTAATACAAAAACCAGCCCCCACCGTTCCAGCCTCCCAGGGAAACGCCTGATACCCTCTGCAGCCAGTCCAGCCCTGGAGCCCTTCTCCTCGCTTCCAAAAAGAAGTGAGGTTGAAGCCCTGCCAAGGGTGCACACAAAAACAATGGCTGTAAAACTATAGAAGCTGAAAATCTGGCAGAGTACCTACAGTCATACTGGATGATGATAGAAGGAGAAACATGGGAGCATTCAGTGAGATAACCCCCCCCAGAAGATAGAGATCAGCAGCGGGTAATTGATTGATCAGAGTGCCATGAGTACCTCAGAAGTGCTCTGCGACCCTGAAGAGGAGAGTGCCGCCTTGGACTAGAACTCAAGCATGACTATTTAATCGTAAATGCTAAAGGAGGAAATTGGGAACAGTAGGAGTTGGGTTGCAGACCTAGAAGAAAACCAACTCAACCACTATTTATACTAAACAGGAGAACAATACATTGATTGTGCCTAGATATGCTGGAGCAAACATAGAAGACTTAGGAAAAGATGCAATCACTAGATGAGGATTTGGATAAGTCCCAACGAGCCCGGTGCTTGAAAAGGGACCCAAGCTGAAGTCCACCACTACATGCTATTCTTCAACTTTGGCCGGGCTACCCCTGAATTCAAGGGCAAGTACCGATGTGGGATGTAAGTGGCCAGATGGTGGCAATATAGAGGCAGAGCTTAGCTGTGGATGGAGGCAGTGTCTCTCCCCAAGTTTAAATTGAGGTCTTTTTAGGTCTCGCCTGCATGGGCTGCGCACATGCGCAGTGTGGCTGGCGAGATTTTATGTTTTGGAGGGAGCTTGAGTATTGGGCTTTAAGCCCCGCCCCTCTTTCCCATTGGCCGGCGTCACCGTTTATGCTAAACAGTGGCCAGCCATTGGGAAAGAGCATTCCGTGACGTAGACTTTTCTGTTTTTCAGACGGCCCACTTGGACGGGCTTGCCTGATTTACGTTTGTCGTAAAAGCTTTGTTATCTTTATGGGGAAGAAAGCTTTCAGAAGGATGAAAGTGAAAGTGGCACATCGCACACCTCAAGGGCAACTCCCCGCCCACCAACACAATTGCGTCACAACTGCTCTCACACAATCTGTCTCCGCTTGCAGTATATCACCATAGGTTGTCAAACCTAAATCCAGGACTAAAACAGAGTGTCCTAGGAACATGCAGCAGTGTGATCATCTTTGACATCTGACAATGTCATGAGCTTCAATGCTTGCTCTCACCCTTTGTACCTCCACCGGCACGTACCTGCTGAAGATGGGCGAAGCAAAGACACTACATTAAAGATATGGGCTTCTTAGCGGACGGATTACTTTCTGTTCCTGCCACTGCCTTGCTCACCAGTATGACTATGGATAGCAAGGACAGTGCTGACAGCTACCCAAGAGGTTGCAGCTGCCACTCCCCTTTGACCCCTACTGCCATCTATGCAGGACCCTGGGTTACATAAGAAGATGCTGTGTGCATGCATGTACTGAGAGAGTCGCACCTTCGCGCTCTGTAAACAAACACTGCTCTTCCGCCTTCCCCCTTCTCGCCCAAGCCGTCTCAGTCCAATGACGTCACAGCTTCAAGCCCGAGTGAGAGGACAGAGTGGGCGAGAAAGCAGTCGCCTTTCTTCTGGGCATGTGCAACACTTCCCACATTGCAGTGGTGGGATGTTATCCCTTCATAACAAGAAAGACACTCACAGCCCGAGGCTGCACAGAGAAAGGCGAATCACATATTTATGAACAGTTAGCATATGCACAGGGAATACCGCCCAATAATTAAATCACACGTCAGCTTAAAGGAACCTGAAGTTTATCGATATTTCATGTAGCGTGACAGTTGTATTTTTATTATTTGTCACCACCTGGACCTCCAGAAAAAATCTTCGATGTCCACGTTTTTACCAGAATATTGCCAGTGTGTGGCCTGACGATCTGCTTAGTTCAGCGTTACAGGGGCTCTCCGATCTGGATCCCGCCGCCGGTGCACGGTGCTGGACCCCCCCCCCCTCAGCAACCCCCCACACCGAGCTCTCACTGCCCCGCTGCTCCGCAGGGGCTACTGGGGGCTAATGTTATGCCACTACTTGGAACATTAGGTATAACACACATTCCTAAAGACGGCGGTCAAAAGACATTCAAGAAGAGTAAAGTAGGCAGATATTGACATATTACACAAATACAGCACAACAATGTGGACAAAAGAAAACAGAGAGCTCGGTATCCATCACATTAGATTACTCATTAAGCTAGTGTTCTGCACAATTTTTTTTAAAACATGTTTTTATAGATTTGTTTTGTTTGTATCATCAAGCTGCAAATAGCGTACATGTAGAGGGATCCTACAAAGGAGTAAGTAATAATTGCAATGCATGCTGTTACATCTCACAATCACTAGACTTTAGACCCCAATATCAGGGCTGGACTGGGAACCGAAAGCAGCCCTGGCAAATATTGTTTCCCGCCAAGAAAATTTGGTAAGAAATTGCAACAAGCATTTGCAACGCAATAGAATTTGCAACTGTACAAATTCCTGTACAGTTACGCGAGTTTAAGCTATTGGCTGTAAATAACAATGCCTTTTATTGGGGTTTTTAAAAAGAAAACAAAATTAAAAGGCATTGTTATTTGCAATGTCAATAGCTTAAACTTGTGCAACTGTGAGACCTATTGCATTCCAAATGCTTGTTATCTGCAGATGACAGGCTTCTATCCAAATGAGAAAGATCATTAGACTGATTGTAGCAGAAATATGTCTGTACCATTGAGTTGTATTATAAATTGGCAATAAAATGAGTCCTTGAATGAGTCCTTGAATCCATTTTTATAACTGCTTTACCTATGGTAGAATAGTAAGCCCACTCTCCTTTTTGGTCAATGACTCGTCCTCTGATATATAGGTCTAGCATGAGAGGGAGAGAGGTGTGGCATTTAAAAGAGGACAGTTTTCTGTCAGATTAAAGGTGCTGCACACCCATCGACATTGTGTGCCTGAAGGGCATTTGAAACCAGATTAGTTAAAAGCACGATATGATAAGGGGGTGCTAACATCATCTTGGAATATAAACAAGAAATAAAGTCTCAATTTTCATTAATTTTCCACTTTTTTCCTCTACCTTGTTTTATGTGTATGTGATGTACCTGTGTGTGACCGTGTGTGTGTGCATTTGTATTAGATGAAAGAGGTTGACCTAAACTCTTAAACTATTTAGATGTGTATTCTTCTGTGTTTCTAGTGGGTCTGATTACAGGTGAAATTAAACATAGACACCACCATATCTGAGTGAAAGCCTCTCAAACACCAATTAGTGATTGCATTTGTTCAGCGGATGTAACATCGAACCATCCATCCCCACACTCCCTCTAGCTGCACCTCTAACACCGACTTACTGGTTGGTAGCGACTGTACACATATATAAGCATGTGATGTTTATTATGCCGTAAAAATCCCCACAGTCTCTGATCATCCAGGTTTGATTACTATTTAATATAGAAATACTACGCAGAGAAACTGGATCGGCCTTACATGTCTTAGAAATGCTGGCTTGTATTTGATAGAATAAGGCTTACACTGACTGTAAGATGTATTAGCCTGTGTCAAGTTTAGAAATTTACTAGTTGATAATCTTTATGTTCCTCTCTCGTCTCTACCAAGCCCAGCTTGAAATCAGGAACATTGATTCGTATAGAAAGCAGTGAATCTATATTCTGAGATTTCCATCTATGTCGGGATGTAGATTTAATACTTTCTTCAATTCACAAATTCTGCATGCATGCTCCTGGCACAGTTTTCCCTTCAAATTTGGTGGAAAATTGCAAGATCTCCAAATCAGGAATCCATTTTAGCTGTATGGAACTCTCTGTACAGGGGGAGTTCCCACATACATCTTATTCCAAATGTGTTTTCTCTGCGAGGGAAATACTTTTCCCCTAAGAAGAATCTTCCCCAACATACCAACCAAGCCTAGGGGTGATCTGATTGCTTTGCTTTCCCACGAAAAAGGAATTTACAGCAGCCCTTGGATGGAGTTAAAATATAACTCTTTCCAGGCTGGAAAGAGAAATGTGAGACGTTTGTGAATGCCCACAAACAAAGTTATTCACATTCATCCAAGTTTAACCAGGCCCAGGTGCACCCAAAATCCCATTCCTTGAGTGAGATTTACAGATGAGGAGATCTCCAAACCCTTAACTGTGATTATGCATTCCGGGAATCTCTTCAGGCATTCCAGGCAGACATAAGCAAGGTGAATAGGTCGAAATAAATATTTACTACCAAATTTACCTTTGTTAATAGGCCTCAATTGTCTGAAGAAGGGCATTGGAAGCATTGGGATTCTGAAACGTGTGACAGAACTCATTCACAATCAGATGCATAGTCAGTAAGCTAGCATTCTGAAAACTCTGGCTGCAGTGTTTTCCAGATCTTCAACCAAATAACATTTATAAAGTAAATGTTCATCCCTTGGGGCTGAATAACAGATGGTTATTGTTACCAAACCTCAATTGAACTCATTTTTATGAACCAGAGAAGGATGAAAGGCTGAGTGGATCTGCTGGAATTTGATCCTGTGACAATGAGGTCAAACAGAGATTGTTGGACTGGATGCCTTAGTCTAGTGAGACACCAGACTCAAACTAAGGGCCCGATTACAAGTTTGGCAGTGCGGGAGCAGGAGCGCCACGCCGCCGCCCGCTCCCACATCGGCAAACTTGTGTTTGACCCGCCCAACAGATTAAGACTTTTGCAGTCGCTGGCGGGTAGTTCTTTGGAGGTCCTATGATATAGGCACTGCAATAGGAACATCAAAGGCAGTACCTACACAGCATGGACTGGTGCAGTCCATGCAGTGCAGGTACCAGGGTGCATGCGCACGGGGGCACAACATGTGCACCCCAGCATGCACCCCAGGCCCAGTAGGGCCCACTTTGTTATTCTCCGGTATGGTTTCCATGGAGTAGGAACCACCATGAAAATGGTGGCGGAGAGGAAACTCATAATATGCTTGGCGTGGCAGCAACGGACCCACCAAGCTTATTGTGGCCTCAACACCGCTGTGCCACCGCCATGGATTTCTGATCTCTGGCAATTGCGCAATGGCGGTCCAAATGCCCATAACTGTAAAATGGTGGTGGGACCGCCGTTGCTACGGCAGTTCATAGGACCGCTGTAGTCATAATCAGGCCCTAAGTGTTATAAATACAAAACAGCCAAACATTTTCATGCAAGCAGGATATGTAAGTTAAGGTCATGTACCACACTGGTTTGAAGATTATCAAATATACAGAAATCAACAAGTACAATGATATACAATTATAATTTTGCGAGCGAATTCATGCCTCATTCATAATTGTTGCCTAAGAGCAAAATGAACGGCAAAAAAAGGTTTTGCCAGGAATTTATTCCAACAAAAAATAATTTCTTGTAAAGTTCTTCTAATGATGTATAGGGATCGTCAGTATTTTCTTGAACGTAATGTTTGCGTTACTTTTCACATCCCACTTAAAATAAACATATATATGTATATATATATATATATATATATATGTATATGTATATATATATATATAAATACATATATATATATATATATATCGAAATTATGCTTTTCTTGAACAAAAAGACTCGAAGTTGAACAAAGCCAACTTCTTAAATTTGGCACACCCTTAATGGAAACATACCCAGGTCTGAAACATAATACAGGCAGAACTTTAGCCAAAATGTGCAAAGGTCTTTCCTAAACATGTAAATAATATAATGCTTCTCTACTGTAACTTCAAACACTAACGTTTTACATGCTTGCCAATAACCTTCGAGCAGCACAGCAAGCAAACTATATTTTATAATGCTACCACACCAGGTCCCTTCTAAAGAGGATCATAAAACCAAATTCCTGCGGCAGAATGTTGTTACAGCTGTGCCGTGGCATCTGGGACCTTGACAAGATCTGTAACACTAGGAGTGTTGTAAATCTGCAGAGCTTTGTTCATTTTTACAGAATTTCTGGAAAAAGAACTCACTCCAGGATAACAGCCATATACACTAACGAAAATGTTAATTTTCCTGACCTGTCACATGGATCAGAGGCATAGATAGCCACAAGTTCAAGTCCACTGTTAAGTGTTTCCCTTGTTGTTACCAACATATCCGCAGTCTCCACAGTGCTCATAGTTAAAGCAGTATTATTAAAATCAGTCCACCATGCAATCACTTAGGCCCTTTGGTCTTGGACTAACAATACTCATAGAAATTGAAACTCTACTTGGTCATTACACATTCACTGACTTCTCTCCAAAAGGGACACATTGTCTGTGACTCCTAAAAAGTGTTGAGGGTTGGGTATCATGACGTTAAAACTTTTTAAAAATATGATCCCAGCTAAGTATAGAAAATGTCAAATTGGTTTAAGAAAAGACACAAAGGAGGATATTTACAATAAAATGTTGGAGCGCAGAGTTACTCCAAAATTGGTAACGCCGCATTCAGACGTGTTAAACGCATGGATGCACTGTATTTATAAAAATACAACTCACCCCTGCATTTCCCCTAGCGTTGACGCTAAAAATGCTGCCTAGCACCAGAGCAGGCACCCTTGTGCCATTTTGCTACATGTGCAAGTAAGTACATATGTAAAACACAGTGCATGTGAGAGTTGGCATACATAAATGACTATACATGATAGCCAGTGTATGTGCGAATGGCTATATGGATCATTGTGTACTTGTAACAGTGATTGTATAAGAGAGTAAGTATGTGTTAGTATATGTTTGAATAAGTAAGGTGTTGTGTGTATAACTGTATGGTTGAGGAAATGGAAGTATGATTGATTCTTTGCATGACTGACTAGGTGTCTGAGTAACTCCATGGATGAGTGGCAGTGTGTGAGTGTCTGTATAGGTGTATGAGTGCATATGATAGTGTTGTATTGATGAGTGGCTGTATGTATGAGTGATTCTATGGGTGAATGAGTGAATGTGTGTTTAGACCTAGGAATCAGTGAGTGCGTATGTAGTAACTGGTATTGGTGTGTCAATGGTTTCAAGAATGGTAGTCTGTATTTAACACTGGGTGTATCAAAGGTTATATTAGAGTGTGAGGAGGTGCATCGTACTATAACATGAATGATATCATGAGTGATGTGATCAGTGATGTCAAATGAGATGTCATCAGTGATGTCATCAGTGATGTCATTTGAGATCTCATCAGTGATGTCATCAGTTGTGTCACTGACCATGTCATGAATGATGTAATATGTGACATCATCAGCAGTGGATTGCGGGTGCGCGAAATATAGTTAGTACAACTAACTATATAGGAGCAATTTCAATGTTTTTTTAAATGCTAATTCCTAACTATATAAGACCTGAAACCTATGTTTTATTAAGTGAATTTGCAAGGTTTTTAAAATGCTAATTCCTAACTATATAAGGCCTGAAACCTATGTTTTTTTATATGAATTTGCAAGATTTTTTAAATGCTAAATCCTAACTATAATACTATATCAATCAATCAATCAATGACATTTATAGAGCGCACTACATACCCGTAGGGTCTCAAGGCGCTGGGGGTGGGGGGGTGCCGCTACTGCTCGAACAGCCAGGTCTTCAGCTTCTTCCTGAAGGAGAGGTGGTCTTGGGTCAGGCGCAGGTCGGTCGGGAGGGAGTTCCAGGTCTTGGCGGCCAGGTAGGAGAAGGACCTTCCTCCTGTAGTCGCTCTTCAGATGCGGGGGACGGCGGCGAGGGCGTGGTTGGCTGATCGGAGGTGGCGTTTGGGAGCGTAGAAGTTGATTCGGCTGTTGAGGTAGCTCGGGCCTTGGTCGTGTAGGGCTTTGTGTGCGTGGGTGAGGAGGCGGAAGGTGATTCTTTTGTTGACGGGGAGCCAGTGAAGGTCTCTCAGATGTCCGGAGATGTGGCTGGTTCGTGGGATGTCGAGGATGAGTCTGGCTGAGGCGTTCTGGATCCGCTGGAGTCTCTTCTGGAGCTTGGCGGTGGTACCGGCGTAGAAGGCGTTGCCGTAGTCCAGTCGGCTAGTGACGAGGGCCTGGGTGACGGTCTTCCTGGTCTCGGTGGGGATCCACCAGAAGATCTTCCGTAGCATGCGTAGGATGTTGAAGCACGCCGAGGAGACGTTGTTGACTTGCCTGGTCATGGAGAGGGAGGAGTCCAGGATGAAGCCCAGGTTGCGTGCATGGTCTGTCGGTTTGGGTGCGGTGCCCAGGGCGGGAGGCCACCAGGAGTCGTCCCAGGCGGAGGGTGAGGAGCCCAGGATGAGGACCTCCGTCTTGTCCGAGTTCAGTTTCAGGCGGCTGGTCGTCATCCACTCGGCTACCTCTTTCATCCCTTCGTGCAGGTTGGCTCTGGCGGCGGCGGGGTCGTTGGTCAGGGAGAGGATCAGCTGGGTGTCGTCGGCGTAGGAGATTATGTTGAGGTTGTGTTGGCGTGCGATGGCCGCGAGGGGGCTCATGTAGACGTTGAAGAGGGTGGGGCTCAGAGAGGATCCTTGAGGGACGCCGCAGATGACTTCGGTGGCCTCTGACTTGTACGGTGGTAGGCGGACTCTCTGTGTTCTTCCGTCGAGGAAGGAGATGATCCATTCCAGCGCCTTGTCCTGGATTCCGACGTTGCTGAGGCGCTGTACTAGGGTGCGGTGGCAGACAGTGTCGAATGCCGCGGAGAGGTCTAGGAGGATGAGGGCCGCTGTTTCTCCGTTGTCCATCAGGGCTCGGATGTCATCGGTGGCGGCGATGAGGGCAGTCTCGGTGCTGTGATTGGCTCGGAAGCCGGACTGTGAGGGGTCGAGGGATCCATTCGTCTCGAGGAAGGTGGCCATCTGCTTGTTGACGGTCTTCTCGATGACTTTGGCTGGAAACGGGAGGAGCGAGATGGGGCGGTAATTCTTGAGTTCGGTGGGGTCCGCTGTGGGTTTCTTGTATAAGGCCTGAAACCTATGGTTTTTAAGTGAATTTGCAAGGTTTTTTAAATGCTAATTCCTAACTATATAAGGCCTGAAACCTATGTTTTTTTCAGTGAATTTGCAAGGTTTTTTAAATGCTAATTCCTAACTATATCAGGCGTGAAACCTATATTTTTTTTCAATAAATTTCAAAGGTCTTGTAAATGCTAGTTCTGTTAGCGGATAACGTTTATATATGTTATTATCCTTCTGGGACCACCTGAGCAGCCATCTTGTTTCTCAGGAGAAGTGAGGCACAAGAGAGCACAAAACAAGAGTGGAAAATGCGAAAAGGGGGCAGGGTAGAGACCCCCTGACCCCCTAGCCCTTCTCCGGGGGTCCCAGAAGGATCACCAAGTGCAAAAAAATAATATTACTATTTTTTTAAATCGAGGGGTACGCGCAGGGTACAGGTACTGTACGTGTACGGTGTGCGTACCCCTCAATTTTTTTTTTTTGCCCTTGGGGGTCCTTCTGGGACCCCCTGAGAAGGGCTAGAGGATTGGGGGGTCTCTACCCTGCCCCCTTTTCGTGTCTTCCACTCTTGTTTTGGGCTCTCTTGTGCCTCAGTTCTCCTGAAAAACAAGATGGTGGCCAACACTTCCTGGTTTGGACAGTTTGGAATGTTGACAGTCGACTGCCAGGCAATCAGAAACTCGCTTGCGCACGTAAGGGTACGCTCACGTACGCGTACGGTACGCATACCGTATGCGTACGGTAAGCGCATATAGATAAATAATTTGCTCAAATTCAATTTTCTCAAAACTACTGGAGGGATTTTCACCAAATATAGAAAAGGCACTACTGCATACCTGTCCCTACCATTTTGCCAAGTTTGGTGTAATTCCGTTCAGCCGTTCGGGCTGTAGCCGTGTCTAAAGGTCCCATAGAAAATGCCATTTGAAAAATGTCAAATTCAATTTTCTCAAGAACTACTGGAGGGATTTTCACCAAACATAGCAAAGGCACATGTGCATACCAGGCCCTACCATTTTGCCAAGTTTGGTGTAATTCCATTCAGCCGTTCGGGCTGTAGCCGTGTCTAAAGGTCCCTATGGAAATTAACATGGGGAAAACACGTTTTTGAACCCCCCTTTCGGCCCCCGCTTGACGAATCCCCCCGAAACTTTCAGGGAAAGAGCGGAGCGGAGCTGGCCGAAATTCTGGAAAAATACAGGCAGATTCCTCAATCGGCGCCAAAGTTATTCCTAATAGAATGTTGAGCGCATATAGATATATAATTTGCTCAAATTCAATTTTCTCAACAACTACTGGAGGGATTTTCACCAAATAAAGAAAAGGCACTACTGCATACCTGTCCCTACCATTTTGCCAAGTTTGGTGTAATTCCGTTCAGCCGTTCGAGCTGTAGCCGTGTCTAAAGGTCCCATAGAGAATGCCATTTGAAAAATGTCAAATTACATTTTCTCAAAAACTACTGGAGGGATTTACACCAAACATACAAAAGGCACTGCTGCATACCAGTCCCTACCATTTTGCCAAATCTGGTGTAATTCCGTTCAGCCGTTCGAGCTGTAGCCTTGTCAGAATGTCCCTATGGAAATTAACATGGGGAAAACACGTTTTGGGACCCCCCTTTTTTCTCGGCCCCCCGCTTGACGAATCCCCCCGAAACTTTAAGGGAAGGAGCGGAGCGCAGCGAGACAAATTTAAAGAAAATTACAGGCAGATCCCTCAATCGCCGCCAAAGTTATTCCCAATAGAATGTTTGGAATTTCCTATGGTAACTAGGTCCTAACTATATATACCTACTGGCGACCGCCAGTAGGTAATATATGTATATGTTTTCCACAATACGATCCCTTAGACTCCACGGGCTCATCTACTGGTGCTCTGCATGGGGGCCGGATCTTTGCCCAAAACGACAATTTTACAGCAAGAGATGCTGCACTCAAGATTTGGTTTTTATTTTGGATTTGTTACAGCTTCAAGCTCGGACCAAAGCGTTTCAGCCTAGCACAGGCTTTGTTCACGGTAAGTGAGCTGTTTTTTACTATCTACTATTCATCCCATTTAGCTATTAGGGTGCATCATGGGACTAGTAGTTTTTAATTATATACAATATATGCATGGTATTAAACTATACGTGACATGTAATATTTTACATTATAAGAACTCGCAATTCATTATCATTGCGTCTTTACCATCTTGTGTGCTCAGTTTGATATGCATTTCGTAATTCACTATCATTGCGTTTATTGTGCGCTGCAATTTTATACGCGCTGATAAGGCAGCATTTTGTCCATGGGTATAGTACCCCATTCTATGACCTGTTTGAATCTTTTCTTTAGGTGTCTTTTTGGGATTTTGTGCCCAATGAGTTGTCAAAAGGATTTCTCAATGTGAATTGTGGTTTCCCTTCATTTAATCCAAATGTACATGGAGTTCCTCATCGAAGTTCATCCCACGGGGCATTTTTGTTTTCATTCGAATTATGACACGTGACTCTATTTGTCTCAGTTTCCGTTGTCTGTTACCTCCTCTCTCATCAGGGTTTACCACCTGTATGCCAGAATATGTTTGGCAGTTGCATAGGACATATCCTTGTTCTTTACTGTCCTGATATGCTCAAGAATTCTTTTCTTCAACATGCACATTGTGCTTCCGACGTACTGTGATCCACATTTGCGTTCCACAATGTATACTACATGTGTTGTGGAGCAGGTGATGATTTTACCTTCAATGTTTGTTATTTCGCCACTCGGTTCCACAATTGTACTATAAAAAAAAATATATATATATATACATATATATATATATATATATATATATATATATATATATATATATATATATACACAACACGTGACTCCTCTGGATCTCTCGGTGTTTCAGCAACCAAGCAGCACACCAGCAAACAGGAAGGAGACGGACCACGTCACATCAGCAGAGTTGTTTTTATTGAACAACAGAAAGCAGCTATGCGTTTCTGGCAAGATATGCCCTTGTTCACGCTGCAACAAGTACATCGAACTCAATGCTTTTATAAATGCAAATTACACATAGTGACCACCCCCTCACGGTGACATGGTGAGTCATGTGACTTAATAGAAATAAACAACATACTTCCACAGTTAAATGTCTGTACATCTAATGGTAATTACCAAAAGGACGGAAAAACATCACTGGTTAAATCTAGATATTAATATACATAGACCATGAGATCTCACCGGTTAAATCCACTTTTGATACAAACGTACCATCCCCAAATTGTCCAATAATTATTAGTGATCATATCACATGTATAAAGTGCAGCTATGCATCTACTCTAAAGTAGTGAAAGACAGGAAAGTTCTCATATTCACAATTCAGGCCTAAGAGTGTTTCCGTCTATATACCAGCGGTCGTATGATAAAGTGCTAAGTGAATAAGGTAAAGTGCAGAATTGTCAAAGTGCATGAGAAGAGAAAGCTAAACCAGCTAAAGTGCAATACCAGTCATTATATCTAGTACGATAAGAATATATCTAATCACATATGAATTATTAGTGGGTTCTGATTACCCTAACATTTCATGTGTATATTTCACATACTTTAATAATAATAAATAGTATAAATAGTTAAAAAGGATCCTAGGACAATGAAATACACCCGGATTTGTGATAATCAATTGATAATATATATATAGCCACATTTCAGTTTCATAGGCCTATATATACAATTCTATATTACATATTTACAACCCTCACCAAATTACGTATTCTTATTTCTAATGTTCATGTCCATTATCTTATCAACTAGTCAAAAAGAGTAGAAAAATAGAAAAATAGAAAAACAGTAGAAAAACAGTAGAAAAACAGTATCAAGATTCTAGAACTGGAAAAGTAGAAAATTACAAAAGTACAAAACACTCCATCTATATACATATGCATAAATGTATATACAATAAACCCATATATACACATATATACATACATACTTATATCAATATATCAAAGAATTCTATACATTCAGATTTACAGACCAATAGAAAATATTATGCAACATAATTTACAAGTTTTGGCGAACAATATGTACAAACCCACTCTCAACCTCAAAATAGGGAACCTAACTAAGAGGGAGATAGTTGGTAGATTTGGGTCTGTAACTATCAACAGGAAGTGTACATGGAAAGAAGATCATTCTGATTATAAAAAATGGTGCAACTCATCTATGTTGTTCAATCCATTAGGCCAACGAGTATCAAGCTCCAATATCATCCTTGTTTCTAGCTGTCTTAACAGTGACTCCCTATCCCCTCCTCTTTTCAATGGTGGCACAGACCCTATCACAAAGTACTTCAAGCACGAAAGATCTTTATTGTGCACTCTTTTAAAGTGGCGTGCCACCGGGTAGGCAGGGTCACTGTGTAAGATTGCGCGCAGATGCTGCAAAATCCTGACATGCACCTGCAGCTTGGTACTACCCACATATTTTAAGCCGCAGGTGCATGTCAGGACGTACACAGCAAAATCTGTTTTGCAATTGAAATTGCCCAAGATCTTTTTGGGTTCAGTAGAAAATGGAGTCAAATATTGTGCTGTATTCTCACCAAATCTACATGCGCGACAGCTAGAGCATTTGAAAAAAACCCCTCGAGGGTTTTAACCAAGGGGTTTTTGCTTTCAATTCCGGGGCTGGCTTATCCAATGCGGATCTCATGCTTTTGGCCCTTCTAAAGGTGATAGTGGGATTAGCTGGTAACCTCGTATTTAATATATGGTCACTCAACACTATTGGACAATTCTTTTTGAAAATTGCTTTCAATTTCCTGTCTTCACTGCTGAAGGCTGTAATCATTCTAGGGCCATCATGTAGAGTGTCATGAACAATGTTAGTTTCTGACTCAGATTGTCGGGAAGGGAACAGACTTTCTCTAGATCTGGATTTAGATTTTTCGACCGCTTCCCTCAGAATTTTATCAGAGTAACCCCTGGCTTTTAATCGCACCAACAATTCCTCTAAACATTGTTCAAAGTCAGAAGGGCGACTGCAAATTCTATTTAATCTAAGAATTTCTCCATAGGGAATCCCCACGATGGTGTGTTTAGGGTGCATACTGGCGGCATGCAGGGTCATATTGCCCGCCGTAGCCTTCCTATGGAGTGTAGTCATAAGCTTGTTCTCAGAAACATAAATCTCTACATCTAGAAATTGCATTCTACATTGGCTGATGTTAACTGAAAACTTGAGATTCATGGCATTGTTGTTCATATCATCTATAAAGGACATAGCTCCCTCCTTAGGCCCTTTCCACACCATGAATATGTCGTCTATATACCTTAGGTAACAGACGACATGTTCTCCCATGGTTGCACGGTGCATCGTGGTGAGGACCTGCTCCTCCCACCAGCCCACGTGTAGACACGCGTAGCTGGGAGAGAAACAGGCCCCCATCGCTACACCCCTCATTTGCCTATAGATATCTTTGCCGAATGTGAAGAAGTTATTGTGTAGACACCAATTGATTAACCCAAGAATTACTTTGTTATGCTCATAAAAAGCCATGGGTCTTTTGTCCAAAAAGTATTTAATTGCATTCATGCCTTGTTTGTGGTCGATACTCGTGTATAACGATTCCACGTCTAATGATATCAACCACATATCATCTTCCCAATTTATGCAGGCAATTTTGTCCAAAAAGTCACTGGTGTCACGCACATAACTAACAAGATTTTTCACTATGTCCTGGAGAAAGAAGTCTATGTATTGACCAACGTTTTCGCCCATACTGCTAATGGCGGAAACTATTGGCCTACCGGGCACAGGCGTTATGCCTTTATGCACCTTTGGGATCAAATACAGAGACGGCATTCTAGGAAATTCTACATTCATGTATTTGTATTCCTCGGTGGAAATCAGACCTTCTCTCTTCCATTGGGAAAGTATATATATATCTTACCTACTGGCAGTCGCCAGTAGGTAGTTATAGTTAGGATTATTTTCAATGCAAAATCTCAACATTCTATTGTGAACAACTTTTGCGCCGGTTGAGGAATCTGCCTGAAAATGTCCTCAAATTTGCCTTGCGGCGCCCCGGTCTTTCACTAAAAGTTTGGGGGGGATTTGTAAAGCGGGGGCCGAGATAAAAGGGGGGTCCCAAAACGTGTTTTCCCCATGTTAATTTCCATAGGGCGGTCAAACTCACTTTTAGCCCGAACGGCTGAATGGATTTCCACCAAACTTGGCAAAATTGTAGGGACTGGTAGCCCGATAGGATTTTGCTATGTCTCAAGATATGTGCTCCAGTGAATTTTGAATAATTTAGGTTAAAAAAAATATATATATCTATGGCCGCGCCCCACTACGCGCACCAGGGCGCTAACCAGCGCGGGGGGAGCGCCCGGTACGCGCACCGCGGAGCGTACCGGGAAGCGTTCCATGGGAAAAAAGAATGATAGAGTTTTTAAAAAATTTAACCTTTTTTTATAATTTGGAGGTAGTTCTAAAAAGAACTGTTCTTTTTCTTCTTGTTGTTGTTTTATATTTTTTTAATGTTTTTTGAACATTTTGTACTTTTTTTGGCTTTTATGAACTATTTTATATTTTTTTGTTATTTTTATGGGGAGAAACAAAAAATAGGGAATTGAAAATGGCTCAACTGGAGCAAAAAAAAATCAGGAAAAAATGAGGGTTTTTTAGGGCAATTGTGGTTGTCACCAGCAAGGAGGATGAGCTTTATGCTCTGTTCACCATAGGAGATGGTCTTACCACAAAAAATACATGTAATTCGGAATTCCCCAAACCGTGGTTGTATACAAGGGATCGTCTCCCTTGTCTCTGGTCCCGATGGAGTGGGTTGCTTTCTTTTGGAGGTGGTGGTTGTAGATTGGGGAGGGTTACTGGCCAGTTCTCTCACCTCTGCGGCAAAATAGTTGTTCGGATGCTTGCGCAAGTTGCGCTGCATGTGCCTAATCATGGTATTATTACCAAAAGAATATTTTTTGTTAGGGTTCCCCCTTGAAAGTTCCATGCCACAGATTAGGCAAGTCACCTTGGGCGCATTGACATTTTTCTTGCCCTCTGGGATTGAAAAATACTCCCATACAATGTGCTGCCTTAGCTTGCATGGGGTATTGTCTTCTGGCAGCCACCTTCTCCCTTCCTCCTCCTCCTCTTCTTGACCACCAATGTAATGTTGTGGTGGTCCTCTTGGTGGTGGTGGTGGTGGTGCAGATGCTCCAGCTGCTGCTGCTACTGCAGCCATTTTAAAGCTCAACATTTTTCTCAAAGATGTTCAAACAGGTCTTCCTCAGTCAAAGGACAAAGTCAGAATAAGCAAAAAAGGTGGGGTCTTTCATCATTTGGAAAATAAAACTGTCCTGAACCAATGAAAAGTGTTATTTTCAGGTCACATGACCCAGGCTTTCATCATTTAGAAACCAAAACTGTTCTGCACCAATGAAAAGTGTTATTTTTAGGTCTCATGACCCGACGCGCTAACGCGACGCGCCCCCGGGCGCGTGCAACAGGGCGCGCAACGGGGCCCGCAACGGGGCGCGTCACGTAAGCGCGTCAAATGATTACGTTGCGCGATCGTATTCGCTCGAGTATTTCCAGGTGCGCTTACGCCGTGCGTATCATGCGGACGCGGCTACGCGATACGTCATGATGTTTTCGTTCGCGGCAATAGCGCTAACGGAATGCTCACCGGTGCGCAACCCGGAGCGCTCCGAAAAAATGCGCTTTCCAGTGCGCACACCAGGAGCGCACCAGGGCAAAAAAAAAATAATTATTATATAAATATACAATATAGAATTCATAATAAAAAATATTACATTTCATAGGTTTGAGGCCCTATATATAGTTAGGAATTAGCATTTAAAAAACCCATGAAATTCACTGAAAAAACCATAGGTTTCACACCATAGATTTTTTCAGTGAATTTCATAGGTTTTTTAAATGCTAATTCCTAACTATTACTGGTGTGAAACCTATGTTTTTTCAGTGAATATATATATATATTTGTATATAATATCTACAGGCGGTTGCCAGTAGATAGTTATAGTTAGGACTATTATCCATAGGAAATCCGCAACATTCTATTGACAATAACTTTGGTGCCGATTGATGAATCTACGTGAACTTTTCCAAACTTTTGGCCAGCTCAGTTCCGCTTTTTCCCTGAAAATTTGGGGGTGATTGGTCGAGCGGGGGCCGAGAATATTGTAAAAAGGGGCATGGACTGTGAATACCTCTCTGCAACGCAGCTCCCTGGCGCATACTGGAGGTACCTGCTTGGCTAGTTGGCCCCCAGGGGACCACAGCATTGAAAAGGAATTAAATCCCAAACTTAAAACGCACCACAGGGCGTGTTTTCACTCATTGCAGGCTCCGACCCTTCCTTCACCATTGTACAAATATTCCTCTAAAATCAGTCGAACTACGAAATCCGATTTACTCACCTGTTATCCGGAGAGAATTCAGTGCTGCATCTTTTAGCCCAGCACTGACCTTGAAAAGTAATTCTAAGCATACTTACCAGTAACTTGTATTTCCTTCCATAGGAATCCATTGTGTGGTTTTCACCAGAAAAGTTTCTAAGTGTCGATTTTTGAAACATACAAAAATTCCTATAGAATCAGCTGAATTATGAATTCCGATTTAATCACCTGTTATCAGGAGAGACATCAGTGCTGCATCTTTGAGCCCAGCACTGACCCTGGAAAGTAATTTTAAGCGTACTTACCAGTAATTTGTATTTCCTTCCATTGGAATCCATTGTGTGGTTTTCACCAGAAAAGTTTCTAAGTGTCGATTTTTGAAACGTACAAAAATTCTTATAAAATCAGCAGAACTACGAATTCCGATTTAATCACGTTATCAGGAGTGACCTCAGTGTTGCTTCTTTGAGCCCAGTAGTGATCCTGAAAAGTAATTCTAACCGTACTTACCACTAACTTGTATTTCCTTCCTTAGGAATCCATTGTGTGGTTTTCACCAGAAAAGTTTCTAAGTGTCTATATTCACAAACTAAAAATATTCCTTAAAAATTGCCTGTATGACTTAAATGCATTCTTTTGACTGTTTACTTTACAGGAGATACACCCGGACGGATCCAGGATCCACCACTAAGTAAGAAAAAGTAACGTTAACACTACTTACCTGATAAGTGAATTTCCTCCCATAGGATAACATGTGAAAAAGTTTCTAAGTGTCAACTTTTAAAATACAATAATATTCCTTAAAAATTACTACTGTAACCAAAACGTTTTTACTCAACTCTTTACAGGAGATATCCAAGGACTGAATCTAGGATCTAGTCTTGTGATTAGAAAAGTAATCCAAAAAGTAACTAATTGCATTTAACTAGAAATTCACAATGAGCTCAATGTTGCATTGTGTCTGAAAGTGGGTGGCGCATTACTACAACTGTAACTACTGTACTTAAATTCTATTGCCTATTTGCAAAGTATTTAAACTAAAGTAATTCATTCTGAGAAAGTATATTTTGTAATGTAATGTATAATGTAATTATAATGTAATTAAAAAAATAAAATATCTAAAAATAAATAGTTTTGAAAAATGTAGTAAATCAGTATCAAAACATAAATGTAAGAATTAATACATTTAAAAATTGTCATTCAAAAAACCTTTGAAATTCACTGAAAAGAACATAGGTTTTAGACATGTTATAGTTAGGAATTAGCATTTAATAAACCTTAGAAATCCACTGAAAAAAACATAGGTTTTAGGGGTGTTATAGTTAGTTTTACATTTGATTGTGTTTTTGCCCATTTTACATGTATACTTACCAATTCATGGTATTATTATGCACTAGTTCCTATGTTAGGAACTCATTCCAAGATGGCGCACATTTTGGTATTGGAAGGGCTGGTCCCTTGTTGAGGGCTGGCCCCTTGTTGATGTCCATTCTTGCACGCATGACTTTTTTTAAACCGGAACTAAATGTATATGGTTGAAACACTGACGAAGGCTTTTGCCGAAACGTTTATTTGCTGCAAATAAACTCGCTGTTTATTTGTCACCACCGGAGTGCTGTCCTTTCCTGTCGTGGAGGGGTTCTTGAGGGTGATATATATATATATATATATATATATATATATATATATATATATATATATATATATATATATATATATATATATATATATATATATATATATATATATATATATATATATATATATATATATATATATATATATATATATATATATATATATATATATATATATATATATATATATATATATATGTATATATATCTATATATATTTATTTATTTATTTATTTATTTATTTATTTACGCAACTTTTATAGCGCGACAAATACCCGAAGGTGTCTCGGCGCTGTGGAGCAACAAAGGTTCATCATCCTACCGTCTTCTCACTGGTTAAACAGCCATGTTTTCAGAAGCCTACGGAAACTAATCAGATTCGGAGCGGCTTTTATGGCAGTAGGCAGGAGATTCCAAAGTTTTGGAGTGGCCACGAGAAAGCGCCTATCGCCCCAGGTGACTGATCTTGTACGTGGCACCGGCAGAAGACTGGTATTGGCCGATCTTAGTTGCCTTCTGGGGGTATAGAGCTGAAAAGCTTCGGTCAAGAATCTGGGTCCTGTGCCATGTATGGCCTTGTAAGCAATGCAGAGAGCCTTGAATTTAACGCGGCTCTCAACTCTCAGCCAGTGAAGCTGACGAATACCAGAGATATATAATATATATCTCAACACATGAATCCAGTGCCTCCCACCTGCACCGGAATGACAATGCCTTGATCACATATGAAGTAAATTTATAAAACCACTTTTAAAGAAAGGACATGACAAGTCACATGACCTTCTCTACATAGACATAGAAAAAACAACCCAATCAGATGTGAACATAGCGACACACAAAAAGGTACAATTTGATTTCTTATTCAATGAACATTACTTTCTATTGTTTTTCTCTCTATATTTTTCTGTTAATTTTCTGTACTTTATGATTTGCTGTTTTTTTTACCTTTTTTACTTTTTTTCAAGTATACACTTTTTTTATTTTTCTCTCTCTTGTGTCTCTTTCTCAATTAAACTTTATTGTACCATCATCGGACACATCCACGAGCCTGTATGTGCCTTATTCCTGTCTGTGCAAAGTGGTGCAAGTTTGTTGCCCATATAATCTCACCAATTTGCTGTAATCCTCAAAACATGACAGTGCATGTGTGCATGTTTGGTTAACCAATTGATCTTTATTTGCCTTTGAATGGACCTGCGAATATAGTCCATGTCATATCATGTGGTAGAGTTTCTAGCTGATTTAAAAGAGCAAGTGCTTTCATATGATTGTGCAATTGACACCATATACAGCAAATATACATGTGCAAATTCGCAAATCTACAGTCAGAGCGACTACATTTACTTTTATAGCATCATTCTTTCATGTGCAAATCTCGCAATAGCAGCAGTTGGGTCTGCTGTAGCAGAGTAAAGGGTACTAATAACCTGTAATTAATTTTATTTACTTTGTTAATATATACTAGGGGTCTGCCTGTATGCAATTGCATGTTTAGACTAATAGGTGGTGATAGGTGCACGTGCTTTCCTGTGGATGTGGAGATAACGCTGCAATACCCCTTGACATAATGCAAAGAAGTACAACAGCATCTAAAGTACCCAACACAATACACTCTCCTACTGTTCAACCCAAATCCATGGTTAAAGATACAGTACACTGATACGTGCACATTTTTACAGATAGCAGCTCTTGATTTTGCCATAAGGCCAATGCATAAAACCACATAAATATGCCTATATATATATAAATACTCTACACCTTCCACAATAAAAGGCAATAATTTAAAATATTTTAAAAACATTCATGGATTGATCGATTATGAGATAATGACCCCTTCTGCACAAGATTTGATTTGGTTAGTGGTACTTGTAAAAGTTTAAAATATGTTAAAAAGCTTTTGTTTAACAATAAAACATATATCTAGAACACACCCCTTTATGTAGCATCCTCCTTGCATTGTTCCATTTCTTTCTCAGTCAGTTAAATTTGACTTTTCTTCCCTCCATCCTTTATCCTAAATGTACACGTAAATCTTCATCTGAATTTAGGCTATTAGCGGATTTTGAATCAAACATTAAAATGTACCTAGATTCCCGTGGTCTCAATTGCCTTTCTCGATTTCCTCCTCTCCTTCTTTTGGGAACAGAGTCAATTACAAAATAAGTTAATTCCTCACTCTTTCCACCATGTATTTAATTTATATGGTGAGCAAACGGATACGCTTGATCTTTCTTACTGATTGATCTAAGGTGCTGGAGGATCCTAACATAAGCCATGTGTATAGTGCTGCCAATGTATCGAAGTGGACATGTACACTGCAGCACATATACAACTTGGTCACTTCTACAATTTAGGAACCATGGAATCCTCCATGGTTTGTGCATGAAAGGCAGACATACTTCTTTTGTGTTTACACCATGTTTGCATGCCTTGCAAATTTCGTAAAACCTGGATTCTCAGTGAGCCAGTTCTTTGTTTCGATGATCTCGGGCTGCTCTTCCCCAGATCCTCTCTCATAGAGTTAGCTCTCCTACAGGATATCATTGGCTTTCTGGACACCATATTCCCAATTGTAGGATCCCCTTTGACCAGGTGCCAATGCCTATTCACACTAGCATGATAGGCATTGTACCCAGTAATCATCCTAACATCTTGTGCTGTTTTTTCTTTCTCCTTCTTGGCATTCACGAGGAAATCACTTCTGGATAATTTGTCAATCTTTTTCGTTGCTTGATCTAATACTGATTGACTGTAACCCCTTTCACGGAATCTCTCCTCTAGATTTCGCTGCGTTATTTGTAGAGAATATGTCTCACTGTAATTTATTTTCATCCGCAATTGTTCAGCATAGGGAATACTATGTTTTAATCTTTGCGAATGGAAACTCTTGCAGTGAAAAATGGAGATCCCAGCTGTGGTTTCCTGAAGGTACATGTATGTATTTCATCTTTTTTAATTAAGACCTCCAAATCAAGAAAATGTACATTTACCTCACTGATGAAGCTAGTGAACTTAAGGTTAAGATCATTAACATTTATAGATTCAATAAACAGGGAGGCCCTCTCTGGTGATCCATTCCATATAATAAAAAGATCATCTATGAATCTGACCCAGACCTTTATGTTATCTTTCCATTACTTTGCAAACTGGACTTTGAGCACCTGCTTCTCCCACCAGCCCATGTGTAAATTTGCATAGCTCGGGCGATATATATATATATATATATATAATTCCAGCACTTTACCTACTCCCCAAGTTGCACAAAAACATAGAGGTGCCCCCTGGAAGGCCCATAGTGCCCTCCAACGGAAGTCTTTTAGAAAATACCTCCAGGTATATCGATTATTTTTTGCAACCACTGGTCCAGTCTCTCCATCTTTTATCAGAGACACCTCTGATTTTTTTAGGGTAATTAATGACCTAATATGGAAAAATGAATATTAGCTCATTAGCTTTGACGTCACGAGTTTTTACACATGTATACCACATGACTTGGACATCGATGCTTGTAAGCATTTCTTGAGAGAAAGATCAATTTCACACCTACTCCACACACACATGTTACTAGACATGATCGAAATTTGTTTGAAGAATAATTTTTTCATCTTCAACAAACAGATATACCAGCAAACCCGGGGAACTTCGATGGGCAGTTGCTTCGCCCCCAGTTTCGCGGGGTTATACCTGGGCTGGTGGGAGGAGCTGGTGGTGAATAACATCTCCCACTTCGCTGACCACGTAGTTCTCTGGGTCCGTTACATCGACGATATTTTTTGTGTGTGGAATGGGACTTTTGATGAAGCGAAGGAGTTTGAGGTCATCCTCAATGACAACTCATTGAATTTACAATTCACCAGCCACATGAACACCAAGAAATTGGAGTTTCTAGATGTTAGTCTGGATATCATTGATGGGTACTCACTAGTTCTCTTTTCCGTAAGCCCACTGCTGGGAATAGCCTGCTGCACGCAAAAAGTTGTCACCCCCCCCAACTTAATACGCAGCATTCCTTTAGGAGAACTAATCAGGGCCAAGCGTAACTGCAGTTCCAAGGAGAGCTTTGAGGCAGAAAAAATTACGATGTGTCAAAGGTTCAGTGAAAGAGGGTATAGCAATACTGTGATCAAGCAAGCAGAAACCAAGGTTGAGTCTATGCATAGAAGTGATCTGTTAATACCCAAAATACGTGAAGAAACTGAGCAGATCAAGTTCATTACCAACTTTGACAGTCAGGCCTGGCAGCTGAGGAAAAGTCTCAACAAACATTGGGGTATCCTCAAATTGGACCAGGACTTGAAGGAGGTTTTGAGTGAAAATCCTTCACTCACCTTCAGAAAAGCTAAATCACTTAAAAACTCTCTTAGTAATGCCACAATACAGGAACCTACTAAATCCCCTCATACTGTGGGATTTTTCCCTTGCACCAAGTGCAAGGCGTGTAAAAACAGCCACAAATGTAAAAGTCTTAAGATCTGCAGAAACCAGGCAGAACATAAGATCACTAAACTGTTGGGCTGCAACACTGAGTATGCGGTTTACGCTCTTAAATGCCCATGTGATAAGTTGTATATTGGAATAACCACCAAAAAAGCCAAACTGCGGGTACTTGAACACTTATGCGCCATCAAAAATGCGAATCCACAATACCCTGTGGCCAGACATTTTGCAGCTGAGCACCAACAGAATCCCAACCTTTTGAAATTCTTTGTCATTGATTGTGTGGCGAGAAAGGAAAGAGGTGGTAACAGAATATTAGAGCTGCGCAAATTAGAATCCCGCTACATCATCCGGTACAATACCATACAGCCCTCAGGACACAATATGGGGGAAGAATTATCAGTCCATTTGCAAATGTCATTGATTTATCGTATCTATTGTCTGCTTTCCTACTAAATTCCATTCTGTATGTTTTTAACATTTACATTTTGTCGTGATCCAAGGGCTTTATATAGTAAATATCTTGCATATTGTCCTTTTAATTTTCAGGTATGCTGAAAATACACTTGGCAGTTGGAACGACTTTGCCCACTGGGGCTAGACACCTTCAAGCACGAACTATAGGATTTGGCTAAACCGCCCCTTCTTATTGACTTTGTTTCCCCCACGCAATATTAAGAATTTGATTTCCGCAACCAAGGTTTTTTTTTAAATTGCCCACTTGGGCATGAAGTCTCTATCGTTTATCATGCTTCAATGTCAAAGGTTTTATGAGTTTAGCAATTTTGTTTATTTTTGCGAATTTACTTTATCCTTTAAACGTGCCAAGTATAAATTATTGTGCATTTTCATGGCAACCGCATGATTGTAAACAATGGACTGTGTATGTAACATAGTAACTCTTCCATGTCTCTGGAGTCACGTGCACGAAAGTAATCACGATTGTATCACTTTAAAAGGAATGGCCACCCCAACAAATGTACCCGTGAGCAAGAAGCGCAAGCTTCGAAACGCGTAGGGTTTGTTTTTTCCGTGTGCCAATAAATACAGCACCTTGAACATCACTTGGGCCCCGGTTCTGGTATTTCTTGCTGAAACTACGAGCATCCGTTACCAGGAGTGTGTTTATATATATATATATATATATATATATATATATATATATATATATATATATATATATATATATATATATAAAACCAAGGTTGCCCCAAAGAAGAGGTCGCTCCTGAAGGGGTTACTGCACACACATCTCCGGCAGCTGCAAGTACGGCTTTCCCAACTCGCTCTCCCTTTGGAAACTGCTATACGCGTTTCGAGCGTTGTAGCTCTTGATCACTGGCTCCAAAAATAAACGTGGGGATGTCGGTATGTGTTTAGGAATCATCTTTTATTTAAATACACAGTCCCGCCCATGTGGGCGTCGGCAAATAGGAATGATGGTCGTTGTAATTGCTTTTTTTTGTTTCTAATAACTTTGGGCCATTTGACAAACCTCCAGAAAACTTTCTGAAAAAAGTGCTATTTTTTGTCTAGTTTGTGCTTGGAAAATTTCAGGCTGATCCATCAAGTGGGAACCGAGAATAACGAGGAGGTAACGCATTTTCCCGATTCATAGGAACTTTGGACACAAATATAGCACAAGGCTATATCTTGGTCTAGCAGTGGAGCATGTACCGGCAGCAGACGAGTGTTAACTTACAATACACCAGACACCGGTAATCAAGTGCCTATTAAGCGGTTCATTACATGCAGCTCCCAGTTTGTAGTTTACTGTCTAGTGTGCCCGTGAGGCCTACGCTACATTGGCAGCACTATCAAGGAACTCAAACTGAGGATCCTGGAGCACCAACGGGCAATCGAGAAAGTAGACTTCGCTTATCCGGTTGCCCGGCATTTTGCAGAAGAACACAACAAAGACCGCACTAAACTCCGATTCTTTGGATTGGACATTGTTCCGCCCAATGTAAGAGGAGGTGACCGGTTGAGGAGACTCCGTAGACTGGAATCTAGATATATTGTAGACCTGTCTACTAAACATCTGGGAGGACTGAATAGTGGCGAGGAATTGTCATGTCATCTGGGAAAGTAAGACCATAGCAATGACAAATTCCCTCTCTAAGGTATCTTCTGCATACTGTATACCTAGGAACAACCTGTATATAATGTATATATTGTATTTCGGTAACACCAAAGCTTTCACCATTCGTTGTTGGAATGAACTGGAAAATATACCTGTGTATGAATTACCCTTTCCTTCAAATCCTCTTTGACCTCACTTTTTTCTAAATTTCTTGTCTTCTTTATTCACTTGAGAAAACTATCTTCTCCATTCCTTCTTTTCCTTCTCTCTCTAAATACTCTTTATATCCTGACGTGTCATGGAAAAGCTGTAATTTAATATATATGTATATGATTAAGAAGTGTATATACGATGAGAAATTGCCAGTACGAGACCGAGATTCGATGGGAAATGTTTTTCTACACTGGGCACTGCATTGTGGGATCACAAAGCTATAGTGAAAATTAACCCTGTGTAGCCCTACGACGTAATGTAGCGTCCCTAGGAGCCGATTGGCCTTGAGTCTCTTGATCTTCCTGTCTGATTTGGACATTCCGTCGACATATGCTACACATCATGTTCCACTCCCTCCCTTTTCCTTCTTCCCCTTTCCTCAACCCTTTCCTCTCCCTTACTCTTCATCCTCCTTCCTCAACCCTATCCGTTTCCCCTCCCCTCCCTTCCCCCTCCCTTCTTCTCCTTCTTTTCTTTCTCTTTTTCTTTCTCTTTTCTTTTTCTTTTTTCTTTTCTTGAGGGTGGCTATCCCCTTGCTAGAGTAATATTTTGACGAATTATTTGACATTTGATAGATCTTGATAAATAATTTTAGAGAATGAATTTCCTTGCCTAATTTCGAAGAAAATTTAGGATGAATCTTTTGATGAACTATGTATTTATGTCACATTACTCTTACTCCATGTCTTTGAGCTTTTGTTGTCTATTTGAATATTTGTGTATATGTATGGCATTGCATAATCTATCATAGGACATTAGCCGATCCACGGCTTAATCCAAACGTGAGAACTTACGAATGTATTATATTATATCCCTGCTTGGACATAACACCTTTCCAAGATGGGGCCCATTGTGGCACACAGGGGTGAAGTCCTATGTTTATGTTGACGCCTACTCACTTTTTCATTTAATGGGATGTTTGTTAATCAACAAGTGACACACTGACAAAGGCTAACGCCGAAACGCGGCTGTGCTTTTTCTGTTCCCATAAGATTAAATCACCTGGATGAACTCTTGGTCTGCGAGTGCTGCCTCTTTCTTGTTAAACCGAGGAGGGTTTCGAGCGACATATATATATATAGCTGCAAGTACGGCTTTCCCAACTCGCTCTCCCTTTGGAAACTGCCATACGCGTTTCGAGCGTTGTAGCTCTTGATCACTGGCTCCAAAAATAAATGCGGGGATGTCGGTATGTGTTTAGGAATCATCTTTTATTTAAATACACAGTCCCGCCCATGTGGGCGTCGGCAAATAGGAATGATGGTTGTTGTAATTGCTTTTATTTGTTTCTAATAACTTTGGGGCCATTTGACAAACCTCCAGAAAACTTTCTGAAAAAAGTGCTATTTTTTGTCTAGTTTGTGCTTGGAAAATTTCAGGCTGATCCATCAAGTGGGAACCGAGAATAACGAGGAGGTAACACATTTTCCCGATTCATAGGAACTTTGGACACAAATATAGCACAAACTGTTGAGCGATTTACACAGCGCTTGGTAGAAGGCTATATCTTGGTCTAGCAGTGGAGCCTTTTCTGTTTTGGTGTAAATCCATTCAAATTACTGCTCAAAAATGTTCTATATATCACTCCTTCTTGGATCCGTGGGACTGACAGATCTGTTGCTGAGATCTGGTTGGCTGCCACCACATCAACACCAATGTGGCGGCAGTCATCTTAAGACATGGCCCACATACCCAAGCCTAGACAGCCCCGGGGACCCCTTTGCCTGGGCCCATCATTTTAATAAAGAGGAGGGGGGCCAGCCAGTCCCTCTTCCCAAGCCTGAAGGGGGCCCGTTCAGGGCCCATCGTGGCCTCTTCGGTAATCACTTGAGAGGAATGACTCCGCAGATCCCATCACCTGGGGCCGACTCGGGCGGTGTCCCTAACCCCTGGGACACTGTTTTTCCCTGCCCAAGAGGGTAGGCAGGGTTAGAGTACCGTTACAAAGCAGCACAAGTGAAAATATTTTGGCTCCTGCACTGCCCAGAGACATGGGTCCGCTTTCAGGGAGCTGGTGGGCCACAAGATCCCTGTACCTTCGCCCCACCTAAGCACCCAACACAAAAAAATCAAAAGCAGTGGGTGTTCCGGGTGGTACCAAAACACCTAGAAATATATATATATATATTTTAAATGCCAAAAGTTATTCATAAATGTGTGGCCACGGCTGCTTATTTATTAATCACAGCTCCTTCAAGGAGTGCCACACAATGCCCTGCAAAGGCTATTTACATATTTTTTGTTTTTGTTGATGTCCCTAGAAGGGCCAAGGGGACCCTCAAATTATCTTTTATGTTGTGAGAAGCAGCAGGAAGTTCTGTAGTACCTTTACAAAAAAAAGTAAGTCTCCTGGGTCATTGAAACAATGATCCCAGGAAAGTTAACTATAACACACACCTTCACCATGCACTACTACCCCACATATTACATCACTCATATTCTGTGACATCACTGATAATATCACTGCAACATTTGCAATTCATTTATTGATGAGAAAACTGTGAATGGTGGGGGATCGAGATATAGTTAACTTGGGCCAAATTTATAGTTATTTGAGATAACTATAACTGGTGAAAATCAGTGGTTTTGTACGTTTAAAACATTATGTTGTCACCAGAATGATGAGAGCTGTATCCAATAAACAAATAAATTCAATTCTATCATTTACTATTGTTACTGTTGTTACTGTTACTCAAGATAAAATTGGTATGTAGTTCCCAAAAATGCCATGCAGCCCCCCTCACTGAACCTTTAAAAGGCCTTGGGGTCTCATCTTAAATACTTAAATGAAATGGGAGAGGGGCCTCGTGGCCCTACTCCCTGAATATTTAATGGCCACCTAACGGAAACAAACACAAAGGTCCCTAGGAGCAGGCATGTGTTCTATTCCCTGCACGCACTGATGCAGGCAGAGAAACAGAATAACAGATTGCTCCCGTCCAGAGGAAGTTGCATAAATAGCTCCCCCCATGGCCCCTAACGTGTAGTTTGAAGATGCCGATGGTGGACACCGGGGCACCCACCTATATTAAAGGAGTGACCCAGGAGCAGTATAGGTAAGTCACCCCTACAGCAGACCTTACCGCCCTAAGGCAAGGTGCACTATACTACATGTGAGGGTACAACTGCATGAGCAGATATGCCCCCATGCTGGTCAGTTCCTTTTCTGCCAGCACAAGTGATCAGGGAAGCCATTTTTACAGCATGTGCTGGACACTGGTGAAACAAGTTCCCAAACTGCATGATGGGTTCACTGAAAATTGGGATGTTTGGTATCAAGCATCGTGTATTAATATACCCACATGGTGCCAGGGTAGAATTTAGTAAAACATGCACCCAGAGGGCACCTTAGAGGTGCCTCCTAAAAACCAACCAGCTACTGCTGTGCTAACTCACTTTTTATCAACAGCCTGTCACAAGAGATGAATTTCTGACCCCCAAGGGTGAGGGCCTTTGCTCTCAGGAGGCCGGAAACCGAGCCTGCTTGGGCAGGAGGTGTTTTCACCTCCTCCTACAGGATGACCTGCAGATTAGCCTTCCAAGGCAGGGGAACCTCAAAACACCAACCGCCTCTGGCATGCAAATCTGGTTTCTCTCACAGGAGAGGAAGCCAACCCCCTTTGTCCAGAACCATTTTGCACCTGGACAGGAGGGAAAATTAGCTTGTCAGATATGCTTGTCCCCCCTCAGGCTAGTGCCACACCTGATGTGGGCTACCTGAAGTGTAGGCTACTTTCGAAAGTTAGCCATCTTGGTGATGGCAAACTTAGGAATTCTGGGACAGGGTTATGCCCACTTCCACCAGGAAGTCGTCATGAAGGGAGCGTAGTGACCCAAAAGGGAAGTAGCCCATTGGCTACTAACCTACACTCCCCTAACACCCCTACATTCAGTATTTAGGGGAGTCCTACCACCAGAAAATCCAATTCCTGCCAACCTATGAAGAAGAAGGACACTGAAAAGCTGAAAAAGCACCAACTGTGGAAGAAGCAACTGAACCAGCGCCAGCCCACTGCTCTGTTTGCCATATCCATTGAAGTGTGCCAAAAGTCATCTCATCCTGCAGCTGCTCTGCCTCCAAAGCCTGGGAGGCCTGCCTTCCTTCAACAAAGAACCAGGGACTCCCGTGGTGCATGGATGCTGCTTCCCTGCATCCTGCAGATACCCCATAGAAGCATGTGAGACTTCGACACTGCAAAAATCCCAATGCTGCAATGCACCACTGCACTCGCACTTTCTAGTCCGGGCTGAAGTGGCCAATGGGGCAAGCGTGGTCCCTCGGCCTTCCTGAGACAAAGTTCACCTGAGACTTATCCCCTGTAGACTCCACCACATCGCCTGCAGCCTCTGTTCTCAGCTGCTTTTAAGTCACAATGGTTCAGTGTTTGGCCTGATTAGGTCCTTGAGGAAAGGTCTGGGTAGCGAGTATTTAATAAACGCTAGGGAGCAAAGACTGTAGGTATAGGTAGAAAAATTATTTATTTTGATCTTTTCTTTTTTATAGAGTATACATAAATACTTATACTGTATTTCAGGTGCTCAGGTGAATAGTACGGTGCAGGACGTGACAAAAGTGAACAAAGTGAACGAACTGTCACACAACAACAACAAGGTTAAAAAACAATTATATACAATAGAAAGAGTAAAAAATCCTTGGGTATGTCGACAGCGTTTCGATCTATATAGCTTTAGATCATCATCAGGACTGATGAGCTTCCTGTTTCCTGTTGAAAAATGTTTCCCCAGTGACGCACCTCTGCAAATTTTACAGGTAAAAATGCGTTGCATGCGGAAGATAAGCTTGTGTATGCGAAAAATACTTAGGTGTACTTGCTGTGTATATGAAGTACCTGAGAAACAGAAGATACATTGTATTTTCATTCATAGGTTCTGATTTATAGGTAAATAATGTGTCCGTATGCTTTCAAACAAGTATTATTTCAAACGTTTCGATTGTGTTCCTTATGTATCTTTTGTCTTATGTCTGCTGTTAATACTGAGCTCCTTGTCCCATAAATTTCTTCAATAATTTTTTTTATATCTGAAGTACGGATACTCATATGCATGCTAAAGGAAGCGAGATTCACTCTCATACAAATAATGTGCACCCAATTTACAAAAGCGACAGATATTTAAGGTGAAGTAAGCCCAATGGCCGTGACATGCAACAGTTTCCTGTGCGTGCAAAGTCCTAGCCATTGCCGATGTGGTTTGACTTACCCGGATAAAAAGATTTTTTTATATATCAAGTGACGGTGGGGATAGGCACTGGAGTCAGACTCTGTTGTTTTACATAAAAGTTAGTACACAAACGTGGATGGGGGACAGAAAAAAGAAACACAAGTAAACCAAGGTTAAGTCTAGTGTACTGTAGTCTGCTTGGTCATTGCGTTGTCATGTTTGACATTCTGCCCATTGGCCGGGTTTACTCAGTTTCAAGGGTCCCTGACTAATATCCACCACTGAAATAACTTCATATTTCACCATATTAATTCACCACTAATCCTTTATAGGCTTCCTGAATAGCGTGCGTCAACAAGCGCTATATAAATACAAACCTTTGTCCTCCTCTATCCTTCTGCTATCATTCCAAATCCAAATAACTGACTAATCTATCCACCACTTAAAATGTACTTGCATGTTTCGCTATACTAATTCAACACTAATCCTCTATGGGTCCCGGAGTAGCGTGCTACTTGCCGAAAAAACGCTTTGACGCCTCGTCAGGGGTAGTAAGCGCTATATAAATGCAATTACAATACAATACAATATCCGCGGCAAACTTGCACGGTTCTCAGCTCGACCTGGCTGGTAGCAGAGCAAGGACCGAGCCGCCCCCAGCCGCCCCTTATATTCAACCGACGGGATTGGCCACTGCAATCATTTCTGTGGTTGCATGATAGGTAGCCGCGTCCTTAACTCCATGCATGTACGTGCCCTGGTATGCCTCGAGTGTAGCGATACAGTCGTGAACGAGGTGGGGAGGAAGGGAGAGATTGCAAAGTCTTTCATATTGCTCCCTCCTTCTTACATGACCTCACATTGACACACGGTTCAGCGGATGGACACATGACGACTTATCTATCTCTTCACTTCTGCAGTCTTGACATTCTGGGACATGTAGTCCCAATAGTATGCCCCAACTTTTATTTGAATAAAATCAGGGGACTTACCTGGTTAGATCGATATAGTTATGTCCTCCTTTTCAGTTTAATTCAAAGCCATATTTTCCTTCTTATGATTCGTGGTTCCATTTGTATCTATATGGGGTTTATCAATACCCCACAATTCCTCATGGGATGAAATATACGCTTTTTACACACCTGGATGAGGGAAAGGTTTTAGAGATGATCTTGCCCTTCGAGTCTTGGTGTTATCATCCTAGATGGTAGAATGCGTGTGACTCTGATCTGGCCTTTATCAATAATACATTACTCTTACTTCCCCGGTATGGGGTCATATATCAGTGAGGTATTTTCATAGATTCAATTGATGCCAGGTAATATCATCATTCAATCCTGTTATATTTCTCTGTAACCATTGTTCCTTTTCAGAGAGTCTTTAGTCACATAGGAACATGGGATACGTTTTTCATTGATGGACCATCTAAGGTCTTTGTCAGAATGATTTTTTCGATAAAGTGTGCTGTCAATTTTGATGATAGTTCCTTGCACCCTATTGTGCTCCTGTGCTCACTTATTAGTATCTTGACCTTTCTAGCTGTCATGCCAATGTAAGCACTACACAATGGCATGTGATCATGTATACCACATTGCTACTATTACAGTATGGGTGGACCCTTTGATCCAATGCGGTTGTTAGACCTAGTTCTAATGTTTGTGTGTGTTCAGTCAGGGGACATACTCCGCATTTGCCGCATGGGTAATAGCCTGTTATTTGGGGCAGGTACCATAATGTGGATTGGTGTTCCGGTGTCACCTGCCACACGTTGATGTGTACTAGTCTGTCTCTTATGCTCTTATTCCTTTTAAAAGAGAACATAGGTTTTAAGAAGTTTAGACTATTGGATGTTAGAATGCGCCAGCCTTTGTTAACTTTTTTTGTATGCTGTCTGACAAAGAGTGGTAAGTTTTCACAAGTATCAGTCTCTTGTTTCAAGTTACTTTCTAGAAGGGCTGTCCTTGGGATATTCCATGCGCTCTTTTGGGCCTTTCTCAGACAAGACGGAGGTCCTCATCCGGGGCTCTTCACCCTCCCCCTGGGACGACTCCTGGTGGCCTCCCGCCCTGGGCACCGCACCCAAACCGACAGACCATGCACGCAACCTGGGCTTCATCCTGGACTCCTCCCTCTCCATGACCAGACAAGTCAACAACGTCTCCTCGGCGTGCTTCAACATCCTACGCATGCTACGGAAGATCTTCTGGTGGATCCCCACCGAGACCAGGAAGACCGTCACCCAGGCCCTCGTCACTAGCCGACTGGACTACGGCAACGCCCTCCACGCCGGTACCACCGCCAAGCTCCAGAAGAGACTCCAGCGGATCCAGAACGCCTCAGCCAGACTCATCCTCGACATCCCACGAACCAGCCACATCTCCGGACATCTGAGAGACCTACACTGGCTCCCCGTCAACAAAAGAATCACCTTCCGCCTCCTCACCCACGCACACAAAGCCCTACACGACCAAGGCCCGAGCTACCTCAACAGCCGAATCAACTTCTACGCTCCCAAACGCCACCTCCGTTCAGCCAACCACGCCCTCGCCACGGTCCCCCGCATCCGAAGAGCGACGACAGGAGGAAGGTCCTTCTCCTACCTGGCCGCCAAGACCTGGAACTCCCTCCCGACCGACCTGCGCCTGACCCAAGACCACCTCTCCTTCAGGAAGAAGCTGAAGACCTGGCTGTTTGAGCAGTAGCGGCACCCCCCCTACCCCCAGCGCCTTGAGACCCTACGGGTATGTAGTGCGCTCTAGAAATGTCTTTGATTGATTGATTGATTATTATCTTCTAAGGGTAGGATTTTTCCCTCAGTTTATTAGAAAGGACTCTGCTTCTTTTTTGTATACCTGCAGCTCCGCGCAGTTCCTTCTGAGCCGCAGGAATTGTCCCACTGGAAGATTCTCCCAGTCGTCAAAAGACAAAAGATGTATATACCACAAAATCGAAATATTTAAAACAATACACGTTTGAAAGCATAAGGACACAATATTTACCTATATATCAGATTGTATGAATGAAAATAAAACGTATCTTCTGATTTTCATATACTTCAGATACACAGCAAGTTCACCGAAGTATCTTTTGCATGCACAAGCTTATCTTCTGCATGCATCACATTTACCTGTAAAATTTGCATAGGTGCGTCACCGGGGGAACTTTTCCTACTACCACTCCGAAGAATGCCCGGGACCGGTTGAGGCCAATAGAGTAGGGCAGAAACATGTTGGCGACTACAAATGAGGGTCACAGGACCACAGTATCCTTATTGCCCCTCATATTTATAGTTTTAACTGTTACCAGACACCCGCAAAGAAAGGGATACCTTGGGTTGAATAGGAATAAAAAAAAAAATAAAGCCCCTAAAAACTCTCTTTAAAGCGCACCCTGGAATATGGCCGAGCCCACCCTGACCTTTAGGAGTCAGGGTGAACCTGATGATGAAGCATGCCACTACTAGAGTGGGTAAGGGTTATATATAAAAAAAGGTTTTGCCTTTCCCATGGTTCTATTTCAGAGGAAGGGAAGGGGTGTGGCGGGCCATGCTACCACTGCAAGTTGGGGACAGATATGGGGGAGATGGGGAGAAAGATTGAAAATCCAGCCATCAAAGGAGGACACAGTACATTAGTGTCACACAGACATATTGTCAGTAAAAAGTTAAATGATCAATTAGACTAGGATAGTGGAGTGATCATGGCCCATAACACCAGCACACATAACTTAACTTTAAAATTGCTTACATGGAAGAGAAGCGTGGTGTCGCTGAGCAGCAAGATGGCCGCTCCCTGAGAGGGCTCTGCCAGCCGAGCGCAAAATCCTTCACTTATCCGCTCACATACAGGGCACTCGAAGATAGAAATAAAGGCATGGTACTCACTGTCCATCGGACCTTGCTGACACTCTTTTTTCCATACTGGTGGCCCCCGGCACCAGGGGGAAGTGAATGAGATGACAGCCTGCCAACAGCCTGCTGTGGTGACCACTGATGGACGGAACAGTCCCAGGCTGATTGGGCATTTGGATTGCGAGGGAGTCCGCTGCAGTGCAGTGGTTTCAGGATTTGGCTGCTGGGCGATAAATGGTCCTCGAGCTGCGTTGCACTAGATAGTTGGTCTGCAGCCTGCCCAGTCCATACTAAAGAAGCTATGGGCCCACCGCTGTGCTGGGTGTGGGGAGTCACTGAGGTATGGGTGGCTGGCAGAGGGCATTTGACTGAGAACCTCTGCGTTCCTCTCGGCTACTGGCCACTGGAGACCATCCTTCCCCGCGGTCCATAAAAAGATCCGATACCTCCCATGGAAGCAGTGGCTGCTACACCCACGTCTGCAGCGGGTGATTGCTGTTGTGACCACTGTGGTCGTGGCCTAGTGCTGGTGAGTGCACTTTAATACAGTTGATGTTACCTGGCACACATGGGCGTAGGAAGTGTGGGGGACGCGGGGGACATATCCCCCCAGATTTTGGAGTGGGGGGACACGGGGGACAAGGGTGGGGGGGACGAGGAGACAAAACAATTTCTCCTCTCCCTTCTGTTATTCGCAGGGCCATTAGCGCGCGAAAGCACTACCTAATGGCCCTGTACTTGACCTGTGACCTCACCTGCCGGCAGTCAAGGAGGCCACCCGCCCCCTGCCCTTTGTTATTCTGCAGTAAGGCTTGGCCAGTCTGGGATTGGCAGAGAAGGGAAAAAACTCTTTTCCGTCGTGCCCAGAGAAGGCAAGGACAGTGTCCGATTCTCCTGCTCTGCTCTGATAGCTTCCCTCCTCCCCCCTCTTTCTCTCTTTATTCCTCCATCTCTTTCTGTCTGTCTCGCTTATCCTTAAGTGCTGATTTCAAAAGACAGCTGTTACAAACTCTTGCTTGCCTCTCCTTTTCTTTATTAGTTCCCCCTGAAATGGATCCAAAAACGAGCAGAACACTTTGGCTGGAAATGTCTTCATTTTCTGACAGGGTTCTATTCCAAAGTACAACCTCGGGACGGAGAAAAAAAAGTATCCACATAAGAAAAATAATTAAATAACCGAATAAAGCAATACAGAGCGGTCAGCAGACAGGCCAGATTGTTATTTACACCCATGCACCTTAGCACTGCTTTACAGAGTTTTCCAGTGAAGCTCTACTTTCTTTTTATCTTTATTTTTTTGAACAACATTGTTTTCCCAGGGTGGGGAAGTGCACCGCCACCATTCATAAAGGGACTGCAATACATGTTTGAGGGGTGGAGTGGAAAACATTTAATATGAGCGTTTTCAACTGTTTTAATTATTTTAGCCTATAAAATGTGTACCGCAGCTCTTTGTTGAGGGATTTTGTCTTTTTTAAACAAAACTGCTTACATTTTGTAAGGATATAAGCAATGGACATTGAAACAGGTCCCTTCCTGGTCCTGTAGTCACATCCTGAACTTTTCAGGCAAAGTCACTTACTGATTTCTGAATAATGAGTTTAAAACCATTAAGGTAACCATGTTGTTCCTGCTTACATTTCACATGCTTTGCTCATCCTTGCATTCAGAGTTTACTTTTTACAGGGTGTTGTTACTTTTTTTCAGGCAGCATTTTACTCTTGTCCAATGCATAATTTGAATTGAGTCTCAGCACAATTGGGTTGTAGCTGAAGGCAGTGCCAGTTTCTCCCAGTGGGGCAGTATGGTGTTCAGTGGGGGAGAGAATGTGGCACTCTGGCCAGAGCTGCCAAATTTGAACAGGAGCACCATTTTCAGCCTTCATGACCAGTCCACCTGACCACACTCCTGACAGAGCTCATTCGATGCTATATCTTAAAAGGCCCGATAGACCTTAGAAGCCCTGGTGTCTTAGCACCAGCAGGTGGACCCTAACAGTGGCAAGTGTGAGTTAACCTTGAAGGCCTGTCCACCACAATCCATGCAGTTCACCTCCTGTCTTGCGAGCAGGCATACGAGGAAGCACACACTAATGAGACAGTGACTCTGTCACTGACGTCACAAGACCCTTGAGTCCAGTCCACCTCGTCCATTGGTACCTCCATTGGAATTTTTCTGCACTAGTAGTGCAACTTACCAGGGGTTGGTAATATTGGATTTGCATACACATTAAACTTAGGGGGTGATTATAATGGTGGTGGGACTGCCACATCACCGCGTCGTTGACAGTCTCACCGCCAATAATGACTGCATTACTACCCGCCATATTACAATGGAGGGTAGTTCCCTGGCAGTCGGAGAGACCGATCGCTATGCACACTTCTCCCTTCCATAGGGAAGGTAGAAGGCTGGGATCGTTGTGTCTTGCAGAAAGGAGAGAAAAGGGTGTATCTGCTCTTCTGGAAAGATATACAATGCAGAAAGGGCCAGAATAGCCACTCTGGTGTTTCCTTTGTGGGCTGAAAGCTAATGATGCTTAATTTAAGTTGGTGTCTGCAGGTGAGGCGTAACTGTATTCTTTGTTAGAGACGGGTACATTATTTAAACCATTAGACTGTAAAACCGAACAAGAGAAAGGCATCAAGAGTTGTTGCCAGAAGGAGGAAGGGAAATATGGAAAACAGAGAAAAAGGAGAAAGCAAAGATGAGAAAGTACCTGGAAGAGTGAGATAACGTGGAGTGAGAGTATGTTGGTGGATAAAGGAGGCAGGAGATGAAATCAGATAGATAGCCTTGTTATTCAACAACCCAGCTCCGCCACGGATTCCCTTACTACCACCCTTTAATAGTGCAGCTCAAGTCTCCGTAACCACTCTCTCAGATGTATTTAATTAGTTATATAGCGCCACTCATACCAGTGCAGGGTGTCAGCACTTTACATCATTCACACTACACAGAGGCAGTCAATCATAGGAGTGTAAATTTGTGTATAGAAAATGTTAAATAAAACTACAGGGTGTAGGAGTCACATGTCATCCATACTTGTAGACAGTATTGTTTAACCCTTTCGATGCTGATGACGAGCTCAGCTCGTCATGATGCACAGTTGAGCTGTGGTGCTGATGACGAGCTGAGCTCGTCATGAATAAAGTAAAATAGCAATTTCCAGCACAGGAGGGGAAAACACCTAGCAGCCAAGGTGTTAAGAGTGCTTGGTCTGGATGTTGGAAAGTGTATTAATAGTAGGGGCAAATGTATATCTGTCCCCGGCAATAAGGCCACTACCTCAATATATAGCTCCGTACCGGTCTTTGAAAATTATTCTCATGCTCAAGCCTTGGTAGCTTGGCTGTGAGCAGGTATTTAAAGCATTTAAAAACACCAATTCAGTAAATAATTAAGACACAACACACAATAAAAAACCAACACTAATTTATAAAAATACCAAAAATGTTTCTCTTTAAAATGAAAAAAATCTGATGTAGGGAACCGGGAATATGTCTTTTAAAAAATGCAGCACGATATAGCACATAGAAACGCATATCCCCTTTTGGTACATCTGGTCACACTGGACCTGCTGAAAGTCAAAGTTTCAGGCCGACGACGATAAAGCCCTGCGGGGCTACTCCTTGCGGTAGGTCCCGGTCAAAGTTTTTACCTTCTGACTTAGAAACTTTTCTGAAATTTCTCTTCACGGGGTCTGTCGAAGCTCTCAGCCAGCCCTGATTCAGTGAGGGTTCGCCGGCTTGCCTTGCAACGAACTCCCGGTCAAACTTATGGAAGTTCAACCTCCGGAGCTTTCCAGTGGTACGAGCTAGGGATGCAGGCTGGCACACAGTTGATGGTGGGTGGCTTGGCTCTCATGGTTGGCCCCTGGTTACCTTTTCTAAGTTCGGAATTGGAAACGTTTGCAGAGCTTTTTCTTGCAGGGTCCCTCAATGCTTTTCACTAGGCTGGATTCGGTGAGGGTTCGCCAGCTTGGGTTTCCGCCTACGCCCGACCAAACTCTGGAAGTCAGACCCCTAGAGCTTTTCAGTGGGAGGAACCTTGATGGCAGGCCAACTCATGGTTGATGGTTGTCAGCTTGGCTGGCCAGAGTGAGTTGGTCCACTTATGGAGCTTTTTACCAAAGTTGCTCCAAACTTCTCCAAACCTCTGGAACTTCTTCCTGGAGTTTTCCAAAGGGTCTCAAAGTGTCCAAAACTTACTCCAAGGGTCATGAAATCTCCAAGATGGTCCTGGAAATGGACTTCAGTTGCCACAATCCACTTGGACAAAACCCTTTCGAAATTCACTGATAGTTTTCCAGGCTGGGGATTCTTGGTGGTCCAGGTGTGCTCTGTTAACCTTCAACTTGCAGGGAGTCCACTCTTTAATCCTTTTGAATCAAGGTAGTCCATAGGACTGTAATTCCAGATTGTCAACAGGCACAATCTTCAGTCCAGGGCCTGGTTGGTTCAAATCAAACTCCTCAGCAGGGACCCTTCTTCTCCCATGTTTGAAGCAGCATCATCTGAGAGGCGTTGTCCCTTTCAGATACTTATTCCAAGCTCTCTGGGTCAAGAAGAAGGACACTCCTGTCCAATGAGGTGAAGGGCAATGCTCCAGAGTATGACCACATCCTCTAAAGTGTGGCAGTAGTTTCCCAAAGAGAGCACAATTTGAATTGTGGCTTGCAGAAAAGAAAGTCTTATAACTTCTTGTCTGTACATTTTGGAATACATTTAACAATACCACATTGCTGCATTTATCATTAACATTCTTCTGAGTCCTTTACTCCTAGTCATATGGCTTTCCTTTCCCCAGTTATTAATTAATAACCTCTTGCAATGTTAACCTATGGGCTGGGGATCTGCAATGGAAAAACTAACTGGCCAATTTCTCCAATACCAGGGCTAATATAAGGATCCTCCTTATACCTACAGGACCCCCCCACCCCTAGAATACATAGGAAAGATTTTAGGGGTTCTGATTATTTCAGAATATTGCAGATCCTCACTTCACGGTGCTCCTAGCACAAAGGCCGATTTTGGGAAGCACTATACTACAATGCAGGCAATGAAATGTGCAATTTCACTAAACCCAGGGCATATAACTCATTTTATAAGGGTCCTCCTTGTAGATTCCCGACCTCTAACCCCTGGGACACCTAGGGGAACCCCTGGGGATACCTAATATGCCCCAACATTGTAGGTTATCAATTTGTAAGAGCCCCAAACCTAAAAGTCAAGATTGGGCACAATTTGCATTTTAAAAGCAGTCCTCCAACACATGTCTGCTTTTAAACTGACCTCAGGCTACAGCAGTGCACACATGCAAGTGCAGGAAGGGCTACTGGCCTCTAAACCACTATGCCCTATTATATACTAGGGACTTAAAGGTAGTTTCAATCCCCATGCCCTATTATGTACTATGGCCGTATAGGAGAGGTCATGTCAATCATGGAGGTACCCTAACCCATAGTGCACCGTATTGTATGTAGGTGTTGTTACTGTATTTGTAAGTGTCTCTTTCAACATAGCACTGGCCCTGGGCCTGGTTAGTCAGAGGCCAGGGTCAGTCAGAGTGAGGTACCACCAGTACAAGTTAGCAAAAAGTTGGGGAGTGCCAAGGGCACAGATCGCTTTGCAACACTAGAGAAGCACAAAGCCAGAATTTAAAACAAAACACCATGGTTGGGGGTTCTCTTTAATAATCAGAATTGATTTCGATCCTAATGAACCCATTTTCCAACCTTAGGATAACGAAAGAATGAGGAAAAAATCATAACGTTCTAATCTATACCTTGCACTTTTCATGCAGCTCTTTGATGGCGGTTAATAGCGCACTGTTCAATGTTAGGATTTTAACTTATAAACTGCAAATACCAAAAGAATCTCTCAGACAAAAGCAGTAGCTCACTGACCTATTTACATGATATGCATTTTGTGATCTGCCTGGTACACGTTCTTAGCAGCAGGCATATTAACACATTGTGGCTACCTTCCCATGAGTCAAAACTTCCAGTAGTCAGACCTCTGATCTCTCTCAATAAAGATGATTAATAACTGAAGTTATCTTCACATTTTTATTGTTGCCTGAAAATTGCTGGAGACCAGGAATGCAGCAGCGGGTACTTTTCAAACCATAATGCACTTGCAAACACGACGCCCTCCCCCGAAGTCAGCGACCTTTTTTGCTTGGTGCATGAAGATGCAAGATTCATATACATGTTTTTTTAACATTTGGTCTGATTACTATGTGAATGTAAATAACAATAAAGCATACATGCAAACTGTGACTACATGCCTGCTTTTCTCAATATTTCACTTCAAAACTATGCGACTGTATTTGTTTAACGGGCGGTGATTTGTATAGGGTCAATGGAAAGTCCACAAGGATGTCCCTGTCCCCCCAGAATTTTAGTGTCTCCTACGCCTCTGCTGGCACAAGACCGTAGCGTGCTGTAAGCTACATCTCAAGCCCAACCTAGTAACAAGCCTACCCAATTTACAATGCATAACTGGCAGACTCCTGAATGTGGAACTTGATACACTGTGAAATTGCACCCCCTGGACTTTGTGGCTACTAGCTGCATTTATTATCACCTTCATGAGGAACATCGACCCCAGCACGGCCATGCACAAACCTTGAATCTCTAGTTGTCACAGCTGTGGCAGAGACCCTCAGGCCTCACATTAATTTCACTGAGCTGCTCAGTGAGCAGTCAGACTAATACATCCTTAATTTTCCTCTCTACATTGATGCTTCCCGTGGACGCTAACCACCTGCTTGTCCTGAGAGCCTGCTGGTGCCCCCTGGGATGGTGGTGTGCCGGGTTGTGGCGGAGCTGTGAAACCTCCTTGCTGGCGATGCGTCTCTCCCTGGTTCAAGTCAGTGTGCTGTGGACTGGTGGCCCCCCCTGCACCCACACACATATATTTAATTAGCATTTCTGTGGGTGCACTTTAACTCATTCGAATTGGGGAAACAGAACATCAACAATCAAAACACTCACTCGTTCATTGGACCAAAACCAGGAATCTGACCAACATGCGACACAGAGGGAAGAACTAGACGCACTTTATGATATCTGCACAATACCTATTAATGTCCAGTCCAGCCTAAAAAGCTAAGACTCAAAATTACATCTCCTCACAACTCATCTGGACCAAGTGAAACAAAACTTGACAAGCACGAAACGAGGCTGGTTCAGCTTGAAAACAGGGTCTCGGACACAGGCAATCTACAAGCAGAATGATAAGAACACATGCTACAGATTTACAAATATGGAACATCGTTAAGGTGAAAAATGAAGGCCTTGAAGCCCACTCTAGATGAAACAATCTTTACATCACAGGTGTTTTGGAAACCACAGTCATTTCAAAGATGGAGGATTTTATTGAAGCACTACCATGTAAACTAATTGGGTCTGACTTATCAGTCATGTTCATTTCTGATTGCTTGGGATGATTTAATTGGGATGGTGATGTGGTTCTGAGATTAGCCCAGGAATGCGGGGCAATTCAGTGTCAAGGCAATAATGTATATTTCTATCCTGACTTCCCCCTGACAGCAACCTAGTAGCTCTCAGTAATGCATATAAATTGGGCTAAATCAATATTATTCCCACTTACCACACATACATGACAATTCTCAACCAAATATCCTTGAAATGGGCCGGCAGTCTGGTTAGATATTTAGGTATATGGCTTAGCAGAGATATGCTGGAACTGTGGCTGGAAGAGAGGATAACAATCTTGTCTAGGCTACCCCTATTATTAGCTGGCAGAATCGCAGTGACTAAAATAATTTTTTTACCTAAACTTCTTTATCTATTTGCTAATATTCCAATACCGTTAAAATCACATTTCCTTAAACACCTAAAGTCCTCTATGGTTACTTTGATATGGACGTGCAAAAAAACAAGAATATCATGGGAGCTCCTCATCCTCCCACTGACAAAGGGTGGAATGAGGGGACCAGGTTTGCACTTTGCGCCTACAGCGCACAAGCACAATTCTTATATTTTTGTCTACTCCTGACGCAATACCAGCCACACATAGCTGTTCAGATGGACCATGCTGCTACTGGTCCCTTAAATACAGCACTTTATTGAACCTATAAGAGTCCCGGGTGGGAGATCGACACAGTATAGAATCTCAGATGGACATAGGAGGGTCTGAAATAATGAGCTAAACTCAAGACTCTATATGCTCCCTAGATCCCACTGGCCAAAAACCCGCAAGTACCTTCACTCCGGGATATAGGCGGCATTCTACGTGCACAAAAACTCAGGATGCAAAAGTTGTCAGACCTATACCCAGATGGACATTTTCTTTCATCTTTACAGGTTGAGGAGGCCCTACCCATCACATTTCTCAATACATTACTATAGTATCATTTGTGAGCCACATGTCGTGCACCTCACGACATGTTCCCTGCCTCACCCCCAGTTCTTCCGGCACTGGAAGAAATGCTCCCAAGCTCCTCTCCACGTAAAATAATATAACCCCCCTATACAACTCCATTGAACATACCTTCCTTGTAATTGTCCCAAAAGCCTTAGAGCAATGCAAGGCGGATACAGACCCCTCAGACACAGAAGCACAGAGTCATTTCTGCTGCTGACAATTAGAATACCTGTCCCCAAACTATCGACTGAGACTAATTCGTTTAAAAGTCTTACATCATATTTGTCACATCCCATTGCAATTATCTCAGATGGGGCTGGTCTCAGACCCCTTTTGCCTGCACTGCAGTGCCCCTCAAGCTCCCTTTCTCCACCTGGCCTGGCTATGTTCTGAGATTGCATCTTTCTGGGAAGAGGTATATCATCATATCCAGGCGATCACGGCTCAGGGGCTACTACATTCTCCTTTGGTGGGACTGTTGGGATATGTCAAAGACACTCCACCGCGTATCGTCGCCTAACTGCCATGTAGCTTTTACTAGCCAAATGCAGGCTAGCCATGAATTGAGGCAGACGTCTCGCACCCACCATTAAGGCATTTATATGTTATATCACTTATTGCCAGAAACAACTATCTGCCTTCTCGGAACTCATGACTATAAGATCTAGACCTAACGATTTTTGGGGTCCTTTCACTACTTGGCTCAGCCAGTAGGACACTGACTCACTCACTGCCGTCCTAGTTGTTATAAGGGATACACCCTGTTCACCACTCTTGGTGATGACAAAATAAAACTTAGACCACCGTTATGGCGTATACGACATGCTATATTAGAGTCTCATATCGCAGCATGTGTTTCCCCTTTTGATAACTCCAAATGTTCAGTGGAATATACAGACGTGTATTATAATGTATATATTTAACAACGCACACAGCTTATTTTGAATCATATCTCATTGATCGTACTTGTCTTGGACTCCCCCCTTATGTCCTTCCTCTCCTACTGTTTTTTCTTTGTTCCTTTATTCTTCTATCTCTGTTGTGTTAAGAGGTTGTTACAGTTACTTCGCTCTCAATGTTTGTATAACCAAAATGCTAATAAATAAATTATTACACAAAGGTTGCCCACATGGAACGTCAGCGCCTGAAGAGCCATAGGAAAATGAGAAAGATTGCGGCATATTTGAAGAGACACGCAGTGGACATAGCATTTTTACAGGAGACACATGGCCTCCAATGCTACCCTAGATATCCAATGTAAATTGAGAGGGGTGTATCAGTATGCATCATTCAGCACACACAGCAGGGGTGTCATAATGTGACTATGACGGGTGTGGCATAAAAAATCATGATATGGCCATAGACCCGGAAGGCAGATATGTTATAGCCAGAGTGCTCCTGGGGCTACAGAGTGGGCTGACATGTATCTATGACCCAACCTTCGATAACCCTCAATTCTCTCAGGGCTTATATGACCTAGTGGTGCAATATCAGTGCCATTCTCAAATGTACGGAGAGATTTCAATTGCACATTAGACCCGAAGTATGATCGGTTCATGGGCCCTCCCAGGCGCTTCTCGGCTACCTCCTGTGCACTTAAAAACATAATCCAATGAAAGGGGATGGTGGCTCCTTGCGACAGAGACACTCAACCGGGACATAATATCCATTCTGTTCCAGCTAAGTCCAAAGATATATAGGGGCATATTATCATGAAGGGCGTTAAAATTATCGCCGCTTTAGCGGCAGGAATCTACAGCTAAAGCGGCGATAATAGCTTGATAATATGCCGTTGAGAATTTCCATAGAAACCCATGTTCACACCAGAACATGGGCTTCTATAGGAATTCACAAGGGCATATTATCAAGCCCATTATCGCCGCTTTAGCAGCAGTTTCCTGCCGCTAAAGCAGTGATAATTTGAATGCCTTTCCTTGATAATATGCCCCACAGTTTCCTGGACCATGCATGTGTACACTTGCCAAGGACATCATTTGATCACTCTCCTGTTTCCTGTTACCATGTACCCTGTAACACCTAATAGCAGACAAAGGGGCTCTTTGTTATGATTCCCAGCCAATTTCCTGCTTGTCTCAGGATTTCGGGCTCAGTTAGCTTCTGGAAAGGGGCGACCACTCGGTCCCCCCGAACGTATTGGTGGGGGCCTAGATCCTCCCGGGAAACCATTTTGGGCCGGGGGCGTGTCACGGCTGGTATGCCCAAAGCGGCGTAGCCGGGGCGCGCCTTTTCCCCGCCCAAGAGGGGTTGTCCTAGACACCTACACCGATGGCCACGCCCGGTAGGCGTACCAGCGGAGGGTTCACGCCCTCCCGACGAGGAATAAAGAAGAGCGGGAATCCAAAGAAGCATCCTCTTGTTCCTGTGCTTGGAAGCTGCACCCACTCGTTGCACGTGAGCCCTCGACGGAACAAGGAGCAATTTTTGAGAACTTGTAATTCTTGTGTTTCTCTTTCAGCGACTTCAAGGCTAAAAGACCTGGGACCGTTTCTGATCGTCTTAGAGTGAATACTCGAAAGGAATGCCTGGCAAAAAGGCAGGAAAGAAGTCCGAGACTGACCAGATGCTCCGGATGTTGGTTAGTAGAATGACGAAGATGGAACGAACCGTTGGACGAGATATGGCGACCATGAAGAAGCAGATGGCTGCGATGAACAATCCGGGTAAACCAAAGAAGGTAATAGGCCCGGCGTTGCCGGGTGTTGCCCCGGAGGGTAGGGGGAAGCGGGTCAGGAATAGGGCCCCAGGGGGGGAGGTCCCCGTCCCCGAGGTACCCCCGGTGAGCCCTGCCATTCCGGTCGAGGCCCCGGTACTCCCAAACGCGGGTCAGCCGATACCGGTTGTGATTACGCCCGCTAGCGAGGAGGACATGCCGCCTGAATTGGCCGCCCAGTTGGCCGCATGGCTCGGCAAGAAAAAAGGGGGTGCTACGGCACCTGGAGACACGGCCGAAGAGGCCAGGTTACTAATGCAGCAGTTGCGGCAGTCGCGAGATGCCGCAAAGGCGAATCTCCCTCTTCTCCCCCCACAGGTAACCTCGGAAGGACCGGCAGCTGGCGTGGAAAAAACAGCAGGAACTTCAACCTTACCGGGTAAGCAGGCATTGCCAATAGCGGGGGGGGGCTCATTGCCCTCAAGACGGGAGAAAGTGGTTCAATATATCCCGTTGGCCACGAAAGAGTTAATTTGGGCTGACAAGTATGTTAATATGTTTTCTCTGTTAACTGACCATCACGAGATGGAGTATGCTAAAACGCAGAAAGATTTGTGGCACCCGAGTATCTGGCGAGCCAAGATGGCGGGATTCAGGGTGGATGAGACAATAACAAATTGGGCCAAGGCCTTTGCGATGTTTACTGCAATTATTGGGGAACGTAAGCCTGAGGTTTTGCCTGAATTGTCTTGCTATCAGGCACGAATAATGGATTTTTACGAAACGTATGAGGGTAATGAATGGATGGGTTACGACATGAAGTTCCGTAAGGCCAAGGAGTACGATTCATCTCTGACGTGGGATTGTCTCGACTCGATTTCTTGGCAGAAGCAGCTCCTGCCGGGCGCAACGAAGACGTCCTCGCCAGGCGGGAATGGCTCGGGGATTTCCCGCCAACAGCCCACGGTGCCCTTTCGAGCGGGCGCCGGTGGCGATCACCAACCAAAGTCCAGTGGGAATGGGGGAAAGCGGGGGGTCTGTTGGAGCTTTAATAGAGGCAACTGCTCCAGGGAATTCCTTGCACCCGGAAAGTTCGTGCAGATCCAAAAATGGCGGGTCGGGAGGTAAGGGAGGGTCCAAACAAGACTGAGGAGGGTCACCGTGTACCGTTACCTACCCCCATTGATATCATGGCAATAACCCCATGGCTAAACAAATACCCTGATCATGTCTCCGCTGGGGTGCTGAGGAACGGATTATTATATGGTTTCCGCATCCCGGCGGGGGATTTTCGTGGGGAATCACTTTGTAGAAACCAATTATCGGCTCGGCATAATCCGGCGGTGGTAGAGAAGAAGATTGGAAAAGAGGTTTTACTAGGCCGGGTGGCGGGCCCATATCAGCTCCATCCAGTAGCAAATTTTGTCTGTTCCCCGTTGGGAGTAGTCCCCAAAAAAGACCCAGGGGAGTTTAGGATGATCCATAACCTGTCAGCACCGAAGGGTCTCTCGGTGAACGAGGCGATTGACCCAGGAGTGTGTTCGGTGCGGTACGCATCCTTCGATGATGCCGTCACCATGTTGAATCGCCTGGGGCCCGGAGCGCTGATGGCGAAGTCAGATATCGAGTCGGCGTTCCGGTTGCTCCCGGTACACCCACAGGACCAGCGTCTGTTAGGCTTTGTGTTCCAAGGACGTTACTACATGGATAGATGCATGCCAATGGGTTGCTCCATCTCTTGTGCCTATTTTGAGAAATTCAGCTGTTTTTTGGAGTGGGCGTTCACTGAGACCACTGGGCATAGCCATGTTATGCATTACTTAGATGATTTTCTGTTCTTGGGGGCAGCCGGTGACACAACATGTGCGCAGGCTCTACAGGAGTTTTGCATCCTCATGAGGGAATTCGGGGTGCCATTGGCATCAGGTAAGACGGTGGGACCATCTACTTCGCTCGAGTTTCTGGGAATTGAGCTCGATTCTGTGGAGGGATGTTTCCGTTTGCCGGTAGGGAAAATAGCGAAATTTAGGGCTTCCCTGGAACTATGCCTTAGTAAGGAGAAAGTGACCCTGCATCAGTTACAACAAGCAGTGGGTCAGCTTAACTTTGCCCTGAGAGTGATACCAATGGCTCGCCCCTTTTCACGCTCTATTGCACAGGCTATGGTCGGTCTCAAAGAAGCACACCACCGCACGAGACTGTCTGCAGAGGTTCGCCAGGACATGCGTATTTGGTTAGCATTCCTGGCGGACTTCAACGGTCGAGTAGTGTGGAACAAGCCGCCAGCGTCTTCGGACGAGCTAGGTTTGTGGACTGACTCGGCTGGGAGCGTGGGATTTGGCGCCATTTTCGGCAATCGATGGTCGGCGCAAACATGGCCGACATGGTGGCACACCAGTGGTCTCACAAGTAACATTGGTTTCCTCGAGCTATTCCCTATGCTTGTGGCTCTGAGGGCATGGCCGGACGAGTTCAGAAATCGCTCTGTGGTATTCTGGTCTGACAATATGACTGTTGTTGAATGTATAAATAATCAGGCAGCACGCTGCAAGTGGATATTGAGATTGAAGAAAGAAATTGTACTAATTTGCATGAGACTAAATGTACAATTCAGGGAAAGGATGTGCCGGGGGTACTGAATCATGCTGCTGATGCACTCTCTCGTTCACATATGCAGGCGTTCAGGGGTTATCTACCTACAGCGGACCTAGCGGCGGCACCATTCCCCGAAGTACTCTGGCTACTCAGTGCCCCAGATTACAAGACCTCGTGGCAGCAAGCTTAGCCCCCAGGACAAGGAAGGCATACGAAGGAGCGTTTCGTTCCTATTGTGCATTTTTGGGTCCGGCAGGGGGTCAGACATGGGGTCAGGAGGATTGCTTCCTGAGGTTTCTGGTAGCATTAAATAGGGAAGGCCGATCAGCGGCAACGGCCAATAGGCACCGGGCGGCCATTTCATTCATGGCGCAGGTGCATGGCGTCAAGGACCCGACATCTTCCTTTTTGGCGAAGAAGGCCCTTCGTGGCTGGCAGTGCCTTGAGGGTCGGAAAGTAGACGAGAGGCGCCCGATTGGGTTAGAGAGGTTGTCCCTGCTCATGGCGATACTACCCACAACATGTTCCTCCCAATTCGAGGCAGTTCTGTTCCGGGCCGCTTTTGCATTAGCATTCCATGGGGCTATGCGGGTGAGCGAACTGGTAGCAAAGAATAAGAACGATTGTGGAGGGGGGTCTGTGTAGGAATCACATCCTGATTAGGGGGGATTCAATGGTGGTTACAATAGCTAAGTCCAAGACTGACCAGACAGCTATGGGAGACAGTGTGGTGGTCCAGCGCATGCAAGGGTCCCCCATGTGCCCGGTAAAGTCCATTGAGGAATATCTGGCGCTGAGGGCGGATACATGGGGTGGGAGTCTGCTGAGACACATCGATGCCAAACCACTGACGAGGTTTCAGTTTCAGAGGGTGCTAACATTGGCAATCGCAGCGGCGGGCTTGGACCCGGGCGATTTTGGGACCCACTCCTTCAGGATAGGGGCTGCTACTGAGGCTACAGCTAGGGGTCAGAGTGCCGAAGAGGTGAAACTGTTGGGACGATGGTCCAAGAATTGTTTCAAAAGGTATGTGCGGTTGCACATGTTGTGAAGTCAAGTTACATGCACTCACGCTTCTTGTCTTCTGTTTGATTTACAGTTTCGCGAGCATGTTATGCGGGGCGGAATTTGCAGTCGACCCGGCTCCTGGGGACCAGCGGTCAGAGATCACCGGCTGAGGAGAGAGTGGTGTGGGTCGTGGGCCACTCATACGTGAGGCGGGCCGGGGACGTATTCAAAGCAGGTGACGCGACTCGAGCAGCTGGGGAATACGGGTACAGAGTGACCTTCCACGGAAGGGGCGGGCTCTGTATTGACCAGTTCGAATCTTTTATCGAGGGACTCTTAGGGTGGCAGAGGTCACCGCCATCTGTAATCATAGTACACCTGGGGGGCAACGACATGGTGACACTCGGTAGGCGAGTATTACTCGAGCGAGTTTTGTCTACCGTTAGCTGGCTGGCGAAAAGGATCCCGGGGTGCACGATTGCATGGTCCCACATGATTCCCAAGAAAATATGGCGGGGGGCCCTTTCGGTGTCAGCACTGAACCATTCAGTAAAGAAGGTCAACAACAAAATTGGTAGGTTGTTTCGCTCGGCGCAGTTGCACAGTATTCCGCATGGGTGTATTCGGGGTGATCATATGTATCTAGATGATGGGGTTCACTTGTCCCGGGAGGGGAATGTCTTACTCATAGGAGACTTCATAGCATGGCTAAGGGGTTTAAGAAAGCATGACCTTTAGAAGGAGTTTGTGGGGGGGGCGGATAGCCGGTCAACTATCCGGCCTGTGGCGGTAAGGTCATGATCGGTGAGCAGTAATTTCAAGGTCCCTAGAGGGGGGCGCCACCCACTATGGATGGGAGCGCCTGGGGGGAGGCGGCCATTGGCCCCTCCCACGGGGAGGCGGCACCCACTAAGTATGGGTCGCCTAGGGGAAGACGGCCATAAGACCCCTTCCAGGGGAGGAGGCGGCTATATGCCCCTCCTACGAATTTCCCGGGGCCCGTATATCCGCGACGGCGGATGTGATAGACAGTGTGGGGTGGGAGGGGGAGTCCACGCTGCCTTCTTACAGACACCTCACACGGGTCCTCGGACGACCTTTAAGATGGCGTCGAGTTTAAATGGGGGGCCCCCAACAAGACAAGGGAAATTGGAGTTGGCACAGAGGGTACGCGCCACTCACACCGTGAGGGCGAGAGTTTTGGTAGTAGGGATCTGACACCGGTTGCGACCTTGCCGTTGGCCCGTAATGCTAGGATGTACAATTTTAATTTAGAAAGTATGCATTTGCAGGATGTTAGACTCGGCTAGGAAAACCTCAGTATTAGAGATTTGTTAAGGTTAGCCAATGAACATGTCTTCATCGAAATGTAATAAATGAAAATTGTACATGATATGAAACTTTTATTTAATGTTTTAATTTTGTTTCATATTTTAATAAATACGGCCGGGAGGGTAACTCCCTCCCGCCTTCCAAAAGTTCAGAACTGCGTCCGTCTCCCATCATTGGGGATTGTGTTGGGAGGGGGTCACAGGCATCCCGGCCATATGGAAAGGGGCGACCACTCGGTCCCCCCGAACGTATGGTTGGGGGCCTAGATCCTCCCGAGAAACCATTTTGGGCGGGGGGCGTGTCACGGCTGGTATGCCCAAAGCGGCGTAGCCAGGGCGCGCCTTTTCCCCGCCCAAGAGGGGTTGTCCTAGACACCTACACCGATGGCCATGCCCGGTAGGCGTACCAGCGGAGGGTTCACGCCCCCCCGACGAGGAATAAAGAAGAGCGGGAATCCAAAGAAGCATCCTCTTGTTCCTGTGCTTGGAAGCTGCACCCACTCGTTGCACGTGAGCCCTCGACGGAACAAGGAGCAATTTTTACCCACCCACCAGCCCCTTATGGCAATGTTTTTCTGCAATAAAGTCTTTTTTCTTTAATAAACATCTTCTTCCTCAGGTGTTGCGATGTATGAAGGTCTAGTTTAATGATATGATTTCTGTCTGAAGGTACTGTTTTTTCTTGTAGCATAGACAAACATGCAAGTAGACAAGATGATGTATTTTTCCCTTAGTAGGTAATCAATGTCGTATTTATTTTTTGGTCGGGCGGTAAGGTCATGATCGGTGAGCAGTAATTTCAAGGTCCCTAGAGGGGGCGCCACCCACTATGGATGGGAGCGCCTGGGGGGAGGCGGCCATTGGCCCCTCCCATGGGGAGGCGGCACCCACTAAGTATGGGTCGCCTAGGGGAAGACGGCCATAAGACCCCTTCCAGGGGAGGAGGCGGCTATATGCCCCTCCTACAAATTTCCCAGGGCCCGGATATCCGCGATGGCGGATGTGATAGACAGTGTGGGGTGGGAGGGGGAGTCCACGCTGCCTTCTTACAGACACCTCACACGGGTCCTCGGACGACCTTTAAGATGGCGTCGAGTTTAAATGGGGGGCCCCCAACAAGACAAGGGAAATTGGAGTTGGCACAGAGGGTACAGTCCTCTGCGCATGCGCCACTCACACCGTGAGGGCAAGAGTTTTGGTAGTAGGGATCTGACACCGGTTGCGACCTTGCCGTTGGCCCGTAATGCTAGGATGTACAATTTTAATTTAGAAAGTATGCATTTGCAGGATGTTAGACTCGGCTAGGAAAACCTCTGTATTAGAGATTTGTTAAGGTTAGCCAATGAACATGTCTTCATCGAAATGTAATAAATGAAAATTGTACATGATATGAAACTTTTATTTAATGTTTTAATTTTGTTTCATATTTTAATAAATACGGCCGGGAGGGTAACTCCCTCCCGCCTTCCAAAAGTTCAGAACTGCGTCCGTCTCCCATCATTGGGGATTGTGTTGGGAGGGGGTCACAGGCATCCCGGCCATATGCCATTACAGACTACTTCCAACACAATATTGGGTTAGCACCACAGCTTGAAATAATCTGGGAAGCCTTTAAGGTTTACATTCGGGAGGAGCATATTTTTAAACACCCAGGCGTACTAAAATCCATCTGAGATCATCTGGATTGGCTGGAAGCCATTTTAGAGAGATTGGCCAGACAGCATGAGATAACTAAGGATGAAAGCATGGTTGGGGAAATACATACTTTGTTAGGGGAATACCAGGAACTAGCCAAAACAGAGGTGAAAGACATGGACACGTCAGTTGTGGCCAGGGTATACAGGGAGGGAGAAGGACATTTTAAATACGTTCATAGCAGTGCTTTAAATGGGAAAAAATAAGTGCAGGTACTCATTAAAATGCGCACGAGGTGTAGTGAGTGGGCGGGGCTAGGGGCGGGGCTAAAGGCAGGACATGATGATACTTAACGAATTCTCTAATAGTTGCAGCACACACCAAAACACATGATAAATGTGTTTATATAAACAAAGCAGGTTAACTCATTACACAAAATGAAAGAGAAATGCAATAATATGTTAACATTTCCTTTTTTTTGCACTAGTTGCACCTTCTTAATGCCATACTGTTAATTGCTGTTGTTTAGCACAATACTATATATTTTTGAGCAAATGAGTAGGAAGAAACTGAAAATATCCCCACTTCGAACCAAAGCTCTTATGCAAGGCACCAAGCAAATCATCATGACCCTCCCCAGAAGATATCTCTTGTCTCTTCCATCGATCTATCCATTCATCCTTTCATCCAACCATTTACCTGCTGATGTTCACCATTTACCGTTTACATTCTGTTGTCTATTCAGTTTTTCATCCATCATTCAGTTGATTTTCACCATTCCGTCTGTCCACCCTTCATATCCAAACCTATCCATCCTTCCTTAAACCTATCCATTAATCTTTTCACTCATCCATCTCTTTATCCACCTTTTCACTCATCCATCAATCCTTTCGCTCATCTATCCATCAACCCTTTCACTCCTTAATACAATCCGCCCTTTCATTCCATCCACCCTTTCACTCAATCTCTCCTTTCACTCATCCATCATACACCCTTTCATCCATCCTCTCTACCTTTCATTCATCCATCCAATGTTTAACTTATCCACCCATCATCGGCCCTTATATCCAATCATCCACCCTCTTTCACCCATCCATTCACTCATCCATCCATTAATCCATCCATTCATCTGCACATCCACCCTGGCTGACTCATCCACCCATCTACTCACTCACTCACCAACCCTCCCTACTACGTTATTTATGAACCTTTGTCGCCGAGCAGACATGTACACACAAAGGACCACCCGTTGTCTTTAAAATACCTCCTGAGAGTTTCTTGAATCTTTCTCTCTCACTTTTTTCTTACAAAAACAGGCTTACAAATGCAGGCAAACAGACAAACATAAGCAGACACACAAAAGATTTTGGTATGTTAAAAGCCATGTTATACTTTTCAGTATGGCTTTTTTAATTGCCACTGCCAAGGGATTGCCAGGATTTCTGTGTTTACGCAAATCCAGAGGATACTGTGAATGTGTTGATGGCACAGGGCCAGAATGGACCCCCAGAGCTGCCAAGGTTTCAGATTGCTATGTGTGACATTTTCATATTTTCATTGTAATTATGAGTGACACTTTCTCACTAGCAAAATGAGGGAATCGTATAAATATAAAAAAATGACACATTTGAGTCGAGCTGCTAATGTTTCAGATTGCGTATGTGTGACATTTTCATAGATTCAGTGGATTTACAAGAGTCAGGCAAAAACTAGATGTGTAACACTTAGAGGGGCACATTCTTGCGAGCATAACCACGGTATGAAGTCAATGGAAGTAGACAAATATCAGAAATTGCACTCATTTGAGCAACAAGGAAGTCAAACTCTGCAGCAGGTGCTTTTGAAGCTATTATTTAATTTCAATAAAAATCAGCACCCTCCACCCCAACCTCAGCTTCAGGTGCGGCCAAACCACATATAACAAAGGGATCTCTGTGACAATACAATATGCCTTTTTGAAGGCACTTTAACCATCTACGCTACTTAATGGTCAGAGTGCAAACTGTCAGTAGAGAAAACTCGGACTTCTCGACAGCGGCAACAATAATCCCATGAATTATCTCTGATTTATCAAGTCTAACTGTGCTGAGAAAATAAAGGGTGCTGCTTTGTAGTGTCACTGTCAAGCAGGGATGTTAAATACTTTGCACTACTAATAAATCAGCAAAACTGCTAGTTTAGACAAAACGTAGAGCATATTCAGCCCAGACAGACAACTCTAGTGTGCCCATTTGCAAGGCCCCTGCCGTGCTGGAGCCCCATAATCATTTTCGTCACAAACATTTTAAATGTCAGCAGCAGGAGAATATTAAATTATCTCTTTACAGCTGTCAGAACGATCCACCGAGGAGCTGCTGGCCTGGCACCGCGTGGATCTCTAGCCTGTCTCTTCTTCGGGGAGTCAGACAGCGAGCCCTGCTGCAGTGTCTCTGCCTGTGCCCTCTGCTCCCACCATGAGACTCACAATGGCTGGTGAGTCTGGGGCAGAGGTCAGGAGGAGGTGTGCAGGTGATGGATTCTCGAACACCGGCCTCCTCCTTCAACTCCATGCAGCAGGGGAATTTCATGGCTGCATTGCAGGCAGGAAAGACAACATCCTGCCACAGCCTGGTCATATAAGAAACAGACCTTGAGGCATTGTTAGGAAGGTGGGCACCTCAGTGCAGAAAACAGTTAGATTAGCGCTCCAGGGGCCTCTTCGATCGCATTGTCTGGGCATTAACCCTCAGATCATGAGAAAGGACGTGTGAAATTCCGCCGCCCTTTTGTCTGATAACATTTCTTATGTTCAAAGTGTTACCCTGCACTGACTTTTCACTTTTCACTACCTTAAGTGCCGCGCTTTGAAAATCACACGCGCGCGCACACTAGCAGGTAAAATGAATCTCCACCCAGCTCTTTCAAGCACAGCAAGACGGCGAGCATCGGACATTATTTAAAAGAGCCCTGCTGAATAGCTCAGCTGGGGCTCTGATGGCCGGGAGGGGGCTGCAGAAGCGGCAACTCAGCTGACAGTGACATGTCCCACTCCGGCTCAATAGCACAGCCACGAGCAGACCTTTTCATGAGTACCGGTACTCTCCTCGGGCAGTAGAGAAGTGCCGGTACTCAAAGTGATAAATTTAGGAAGTGCCGGTACTCAGTACCGGTGAGTACCGGCCCATTTAAAGCACTGGTTCATAGCGATTATAATACCCCTGCAAAGTTGCACAAATACTGTCTCAGGGACAACTCTGAATGCATGTGATGTCATACAACAGACGCAGACTTCCTACAAGTAGCATGGGGCTCCCCAAGGAAAAGGGAATACTGGGACAAAACATTCATTGATATAAGCAAAGTAATAGCTATCATGAGGTCCCCCGTCCCACAACAATGCTGGGCTATATGAAAGACATACCACCAGCAGTAATGATGTACAGTGCCCTCGTTCTATTAGTTAAAAGAAGGGCAGCTAAATGATGAGGACAACGCCCACTACCTAAGACTGGAGAATGGTATAGGTATCTAGCAGTGGCGCTTCGTGCTGCTAAGCGCGGTGGTTGTGTGGCAGAAGTGGAGCGGGGCGGGGTGGGGGCGGGTGGGTGAAAGTGACTAACGACGGGATAGGGAAAGTAAAATAAATAAATAAAGCCACTTACCTTGCGCTCGCCGTACCGCTGACAATGACTACTCATTTGTATAGCGCATGATTACCCGGAGGCATCCCAGCGCTTCAGTGGTCGAATTCATCCCGATGATTTTAGGGAAATAAGAGGGTTTTCCTGAATCTAAGATGGTTCTCCTCCATCCGAATAGAGTCGGGCAGGCTGTTCCAAAGTTTTGCTGACTGAACAGCAAAACGCCTGCCACCCATACGGCTTCTCCTTATTCTGGGAACTGCCAGAAGGTTCTTGTTCCTGGATCTAAGGGTCCTATTAGTTTGCTAGGGACGAAACAAAGGTTGAATAAGATCAGGTCCTGTCCTGGTTAGGGCATTGTGGACAATGGTCATAGCCTTAAATTCAATCCTTTGTTGTACCGGCAGCCAGTGTGGTTGTCGGAGCGCTGGTTTGGCTGAGGTTCTACGAGAGATCTGTAGAAGCATCCGGGCTGCGTAGTTCTGTACAGTCTGTAGGACCCTAAGTCTCCCCTGTGGGGCCCCTAGGTAGACTGCGTTGGAGTAGTCGAGGCACATTAAAATCAGGGCCTGGACTAATATCCGCCTTGCTTCAAACGGGAGCAGCCCAATGATTTTCCTGAGTGATCTCATCAGAGCGTAGCAAATAGCTGCTACTTTCAGGGCTTGCACCAAAAAATTAAGCGCTGGGTCCAGCCACACTCCCAGACTCTTGATTTTTTCTTTTGGGGGCGGGGGGCTGGCCCAGAGTATTAGGCTACCAGCCATCCACCGAGGAGGGTGCGTCATGCCCTAGCATCATGATCTCCGTCTTTGCTCCGGTAAGTTTTAGGAAAGAGTCATCCATCCACTCACGGACTCTGCTAAGGCAGGAGGAAAGTTTGTCATCATTATCAGATATGCTTATGTGCTGAAAAGGAAAATTATAAAAGCAAGTCAGTCTTTCTTTCATTTTTGACAAAAATAAATCATATGTATTTTTAAGTGCTCAACAGAGGATGCAGAGCAGGACCAATTGTGTGCCCATATCGAACATAGTGCCACAGAAGTAGGCAAAAATTTCCAAATACAAACAATGTGACATTAGAGAATGTCGTTTGAATGTGTTAATAGTGGCTTACCCCATTCCCTTGAACCCCGAATCAGTCCTTCATAACTGTATATTACGTTTTTATTTGTATTAAAGGAAATAACTACTCGAAAAAAGGTAGAACTGTGTATTAATTATAAAATAAATATACCTGGTGACTACAGATATGTGCCCACCCAGGGTGCAACAGTTTGTTTCAACCTGATATAGAAAACACAGCCTTAATCAGAAGGTGCAACAACTGCATGTTTCGATTATTCATCAGTTACTGTTCTTAGTAGAATGTACTTTCCATTGACATCCATGTCTGAGAGTCTCCCAGTAAATTCTTCATGTTAATGATGGAAATGTGTCTCAACAACTTGGAGAGGTTTGACAGCGCACGCTCTCATGTTCGCCTTCTCAGGGGGCAAAACGAGTTCATTGCTGAAAACGCACACCCGTCTGGTGCAAGTAAGCCTTCATGCCCTCCCTTTAAAAGTTTAAGGTGCTTCTGGAGCACAAAGCCTCTGAAATGTGAAAAAATGTCACCTCATCTGAATCATACTTTCTAAACAGTTGTAGACATTTCCATTTGACGAGTTTGTTGGAAAGAAATTGGTGAGGTATTTAACTTCAAAAGAAAGGATTCATGATTTGAAGTTGGGCACATTCTCCTCAGAAACCCGATGGCATGTTCGATCGCAGTCCTCTATGGAATGATCTTCACCATGCGCCATTTTAGCTGTGAGAGCTCCTCTATGTGTACTTCAATAATTCAGGTGCTCAACGCAAGCGATAAACAAGCATTGGGCAAGCTAACATGTTTCGTCTATGATAGGTATTGGTTTTGTCAATGTTTTTTTCCCCTGTTGTATGGCAACAGGGCTGCTGTGCAGCATGGCCTGCACTGTCCTAACTAATATGGAGATAAAGGGGTTGATTTGCAAACCCCTTTGCTCCACTTTTGCGTCACTTTTCCCATGTTAAAAATTACACTAAAGAAACCTGTTTCCCAACATAAAAAAAGGAATTTAAAGATGTGAAAGCTACAATTTTCTCCCCAAAGCTGGTATTAATGACATCCATCTCACAGTGCAATGCCTATGGACATCCTAATACTCTTAATCAATAAAGTCAAATAGGCTTTCAGATTTTCAACTCTGACTGTGTAGACATACAAATCCCTGACCAACTTTACCATGTCAATATTTGACATGTCACCAAGTCAAATATGCTGCAAAAACGGCCCTGTTACAAAAACGGACCCCAGGGGGGCCCAAAACCGGCCCCCCACCCGTGCGGCGCACTGGGGGATTGCCCAGTGCCCGCTACGGCCAGTCCGGCCCTGGCCCCCTCAGCACAATGCAGACCGACTCGAATCTGGGACCAATAACCTTACATAATAATGGGCAGTGTCACGGCATGCATCAGCTGGGCACAGTCTCCGAGGCAGAGAAGTGTTATAATAATGCCCATGCACCCCAATTGCTGTCTCTCTGTCTCTGCACAGGCGGCAGGCCATTATTAAAATGGGACCTCGGTCTCAGAGACAGAGGCTAGGCTTGCACAGCCGCAGTGACGCACTTTCACATTTGGCTCCATCAAGCAGAGGTCTACAGCAGTGGTTCCCAACCAAGTATCCCCGGACCCCCAGGGGTTCGTGACACATTCCCAGGGGTTCTGCAGGTTTTGAGAACCTACCTAAGCCTTCTCTCATCGTTAAAGGCATTGTCAGGATTGGCAGGTTAAGGAAACGCCATGCACCCTCACAGCACACAAGAGTGCTGGTATTCCCTTCTGTGTGTCTATGCAATGGGCTGAAAGTCAGTAGCTTTTGGGCCCACAGCATTTTGATGCCCATGTCCCCTCTCCACTTCTGGCCAAGCATCACCCGCATGCAGACAAACTGTGCCTCTTAAGTGTTTTGAGGCAGCTCACAGCCTTGGACGGCAGGAAGGTACGTCTCCAGTTCAAACGGCGGTCCTCTCGACAAACGTGAGTGTTTTTATATTTCTGTAAACTGTGCCCTACTAAAATATTTAGCTTAAAAACGTATTTGTGCTATAGAACGCAAACACTTAACTATTGGGTCCTTGTGTGCTATAGCAGTTCAGGTAGGCGAGAAATATGTAATGTTACCTCTATCAGTTGGTGAATTAGCCGAGTCTAATCTTCTCTTCCAAGAATTCAGCAAGAAGCAGAAACATTTGAAATCATAATGGAATGCCAATTTAGTAAATGAGTTGTAAAGTTGTAAAATACTTTTATTTCATCAAGGATCCTTTTTTAATATAAGCACTACTGTAAATACTTGAGTTCAGGATGAGCTGGACAAAAACCTGTTGTGTGATGATTTAATAGTTCCAAATATATTAAGAATCTAGGCCACGTATACTACAATTTTATATATATACATGACAACCAACTTGCTTCTTAGTTCACTAATAGCAATGTCAGCCAGGAGGGGGCAGGAATGTTTCTTGCTTCGTGTTTCAAAACTCCTTCTTTTGATAAATACTTTTCAAATAATCTGGCATGTTAAGGTGAAAAATGTTTGTGTCTTAATCACAGTTTTTCCAGCCATCACAAACCCTTTCTGCAACTGTGACACACACCATGTTTCCACACTCTGACAACTGCCCCTTCTGATTAATATATACTGAGAAATGATTCAAGCCAATTAGCAGGTTGGTAATCATAGTTTGGCCCTGATATTTCCCTCCTACAGTGTAACTTCGTGAAAGTTTGTAGTCCAGGCCAGTAATTGATGAACCCTTCTTACGATTGTGCAAAGTATGTGCAGTATCCACAGCTTCCACGTTAGTGATGGTGCCCTGTTCATAGATATTATTTTATTTTATTTATTTTGTCAATTTGTAGGGCGCAACAGCTACCCAAGAAGGGTTTCCCGGCACCTAGACACAGCTAGAAACGAAAAGACAAAAAACGGAGGGAGAATTTGAGTGGTTATTGTTCGTACAGCCAGGTTTTTACAAGCTTTCTGAAGCTATGGTAGTTATCTTCCTTCCGAATGTTAGGAGGAAGCGAGTTCCACAGGGACGGTCCAAGATAGGCAAAGGATCTGCCCCCTAATCTTGCACGTTTGAACCTTGGTATACAGAACCGTGCTGCTGTCTGGGACCGGAGGTTTCTCTTTGGTGTGTAGAGGCAAGCAAGGGATTGGAGGTATTTTGGGGCTCCTTCAGTTTTTATTTTGAACATGTAGTTCAAGGCCTTGAAGCGAACTCTGTTCTCTATCCTGAGCCAATGAAGGTCCCGGCGGTGGTTCGAGACTCCAGCGTTCCTGGGAATCTTACACAGGAGTCTGACCGCGGCGTTTTGTGCCACTTGCAGGCGTCCAATGACAGATTTATTTGCGCCTAAGTATAGGATGTTGCCGTAGTCAAGCCTTGATGTGATAAGGGCATTGACTACGGTCTTCTGTGTTGACAAAGGCAACATCCACAGGATTTTCCTCAACCATCTGGTTATGGTGAGGCACAATCCAGTAACTTTGCTGGCCTGCTTATCCATGGATAAGGCGTTGTCTAGTACAAAACCCAGATTACGAGCATGGGACACCGGGGTAGGGAGGATGCCCATCTGTTCTGGCCAATGCGCGGGGTTCCAGAGTTCTTTGTCTTTTCCCAAAATCAGAATTTCCGTCTTGTCCCCGTTCAGTTTTAACTGGTTTGCTGTCATCCAGTTCGGTATTTTTAGCAGTCCTTCCTTGAGTAGCGACGGGGAGTGGGGACAAGAGTTAGACAGGGAAAAAATGATTTGGGTGTCATCGGCGTAGTTCATGAGCGTTAGCCCTAGCTTCTCAACAAGTTCTACCAATGGTTTGAGATAAATATTAAAAAACAGAGGGCTCAGGATGGACCCCTGTGGCACTCCATGAGCTGCAGGTAAGGTGTCTGACTCGGCCTGTGCTGATGCGATCTGAAAGGTTCTGTTAGCCAGAAAGGATTTAATCCACTCCAGAGCCTTTCCTCTTATGCCATTTGTGTGTAGTTCTCTAAGGAGCGTTTCGTGGGAGATGGTATTGAACGCCGCACTTAGATCCAATAGCACAAGTGCTACCGTTTGGCCTTGGTCAAGGAGTTGTCGGATATTTTCAGTGACACCTAACAGGGCGGTCTCCGTCGAGAACCCAGCCCTGAAACCAGATTGCGAAGGGTGGAGTAAAGAGTTTTCTTCTGCAAAAGCGGCTAGCGTGGAGTGTACGTGTCTCTCGAGGCACTTAGAGAAAGCAGGAAGCAGAGATATAGGCCTATAATTGGCCAGTGTTTCTGGGTTTGCATTTGGCTTTTTCAAGAGGGGTGTCACCATGGCGTGCTTCCATAAGGCCGGGACAGTGGCGAGGTCGAGGGACAAATTTAAGAGGTTGGCAATGATATTCAGGGACTGGTCATCCAATTGTTTTATAATTTTAATAGGGATGGGGTCCCTAGGGGAACCAGATTTGACAGATTTTAGGATATGAGTGCATACGTTTGTTATGTTACTGTGCTTTAATGCTGTGTTATTTCAAAGTAATTTTATTGTGTTGTAATGTTTTGTGCACCTGCAGGACGTTAAGTGAATTCCTTTAACATGATATCTTTGAGATAGTGCTTTATTTTCAAACACCACAGCTAAGTAATAGAAAGAGGAAAACCCAGCCCACTGTTTCCAAGCTGTGCTATCGCAAAATAAAGTACTACCTTAAAAGAAATATCCAGTTAATTAAATTAACTTTATGTTCTGCATGTGCAAAAAAGAGGTAATTTGAGTATTTGTTTGGTTGGTACTTGTTTGTGTATATTTTGTGAATTACTATTTAAATGTTACAAATTGCTTGGGGGTCCCCAGCTTCTAGTGATTCAGTGGGGGTCCTCGGGAGTCAAAAGGTTAAGAACCACTGGTCTACAGGGTGGGGCAGGGTAGGTAATGCACGCAGAGTAAACTGCCCATCTCTCCTCAGGTAAAAAGCCTTCCGCTATTCAGTAAAATGTTTCCATTACGCTGCGGCCACATAGCCAGAAATTCACATTTGGTACTAATGCACATATTACCACTGCCTTGCAAGTAAACGTACAAATCGTGTACTTACAAAATTGTGAGGAAATAAAATTGCATATTAAAAAAAAAAAAAGGACGACAAAAAACACCACAAATAAAACAATGTTATTGTATATATTTCTACCTTTCATATTAATATATTGTGATCACTTTTGATTGTGTTACACAGTTTGACACAATACGCATTTAAAAAATGCAGAAATATAAAGCTATGTTAGTGCTTCATTCGTAATGCAAGCATCATGTCAGTCCGGCATGCAGCTCAGCATGGCGCCTTGCGCACACTGAAAGCTATCCCATATTACAGGTTGAATAAAAAACAATTTGAACTCTTAACTAACCCTCCACACAAAGATTGTCCTTTCAGACTTATCAACTGTATCGGGAAATATTGGTTGGAAATCCAGGCTTGATCTACGTGTTACCAAAGGCAAAGGCTGAGCATGCAATAGAAATGTTCAGATGTGTATTATGCACTGTTGTTTGCCTAAGTGTCTGGGTAATCCGCCTTCATTTATTGGGGTCATTTTGGCTCCACTGTCAACAGCATGAAATGATCAGGTCACTTTTGCTCAGAAAATTATGCAATCGTTTTCCAATGGGCTGGATTATATTAGGCATACTAAAGGTCCTTTAAGATTTATTGCATACAAATTTCTGAATATGGGAGCGTATACTCTTTGGGGAATGCTTGACCGTGCAGTGTTTTGTTGTTTTGTGGTTTGTTGTGGCCATCATTTACATTTTAATTTATTTTTTGGATTTACTGACCCTTTATTTAAGTTAAATTACTTTCTGTGCATTGAAAGTACGTCTGGGACATTCATGTCATTGATTTGTCTCAGTTCTGAGTGTAATATTTATTTTACAAACCATACAAAAAAAGAATGAATTGGATAATAGTGTCAGCCAAAAGAGGACATTTGATGCACAACCGGTTTAAGGGTTAGAGTGCAGATGTGTGCTGCTTTTAACTTGCAAAGTTGAACATGCCCTACTAGTAAGTAAGAGAGGGAAGGCACCAGGCCCGGACGGGGTCCCGGTAGACCTTTTTAAACACACTATGGAATTATGGTCCCCGATATTGTTTAGAGTATTTGTAGCTGTCTGTGCAGTTGGGCTAATTGAGTCATGGTCAGCCTCAATTGTGGTCCCAATTTTTAAAAAAGGTGACCTCAATAATCCCTCATGTTACCGCCCCATCTCACTTCTTGACTCCACTGGTAAGGTTGTGGGCCTAATCCTTTTAGAAAGACTCCAACTTTAAGCAGATAACGGTAACATTGTTTCCGACTTACAGTATGGTTTTCAGGGAGGGACTGGGGACGGTTGAGCAAGTCCTTAATGATGGGTAAATACGTAGCTGCAAAAGGAGGCCAAATATACATGGCATATGTTGACCTCACAGCCGCTTTCGACAGTGTAAGTCATTTGAAACTCTGGGCGATTCTTTTGGAAATGGGAGTTGAATCGCCTTTAGTTAATTTCCTCCGCGAACTTTACTCTAATGCAACCGCTAGAGTTAGGTTTGGGCTTAATGGCGAACTCAGTGCATCATTCGGGGTTGAGAGGGGGGTCAGGCAGGGTTGTATCCTGGCCCCCTTCTTGTTTACCCTCTATACTAACAGGCTGGAGACGGCAATGCTGAAGGGGAGTAGAGACCTGCCTCGCATTGGATCACGACCAGTACCGGCACTTCTCTACGCCGATGACGCCGTGATTATAGCTAGAACCCCTTTGGAGTTGCAGCACAGCGTAGCAAGCTATCAGAAATTTATGAAGGGGTTAGATCTAAAAATTAACATAAAGAAAACCTTTGTAATGTACTATGGCACAGGCACAAAGAAAACAATGGATATCTTTAATGACAGCACAAAGCTAGAAAGAACGCCCACCTATCCATACTTGGGGATTTTAATAGATAATAAGGCTGCATGGAAGCAGGCGATAAAGGCCAGAAAATTACTGTTTCTCAGGGCAACAAACGCCCTGATTACTTTTGCGCAAAGGTTGGGAAAAAGGCCAGTTCCTGAATTGATTAAAATATTTCAAGCCAAATGCATTAGCGTAGCCTGTTACGGAGCAGGGGTGTGGGGGCATCGGAGGGTTGAAGCTCTTCAGAAAATTGAGAACAGCTTTATGAGGTATTTGCTAGCACTACCAAAGAGCTCCTTGTTCTACTGTTGCCACGTAGAATTGGGTATGGCATACATCTCGGATACCATCAAACTCCAACCCATTCTACTGTGGCACCGGGTTTGGACCTCCGAGAAAGGCGAATTAACTCGAAACCTCCTCCGAGACTGTCTACTTTTAGAAAATAGGCACAAAATTAGTTGGCTTGCCTATATAAAAAACTTTTTTCATTATTTGGGCTTGGAAAAATACTACCTATTCCCAGAAACCATCTCAGAATTATCAAGAAGCTCCCTAAAAAGATCTGTATGTCCCATTTGGAAGATCTCAGATTAATGACACAGGTCACAAAAAGCTCAGTGCAGCATATTTTAACCACTCAGTCTACCTTTGCTATTCAGCCTTACTTGACCTTTAACTTGAGCAACTTTGAGAAACTGTTGTTGACCCGATTTAGGCTCAATATTCTCCACAGAATGGTCTAATTCCCCCATATCAACGACTGGAGCAAGAGCCTCTTGGTGTGCCCTTGAGATGACGTTTCCTCCCAGTCTGTGATACATATCGTGCTGTTTTGTAAATTTTAACATTGAGCCAAGGAGAACATGGATAACCCCAATTTAAAAAAGATGGGCATACGCACTTGTCGTCCAGCTTTTTTAGCCCTTCAAATTTTGGAAGAAGAGTCATGTACAAAAATGGTCGCTTGTTTTCTCAAATTTTGCCTGAGGCATAGAGCAAATTTAGGTTAAACTTTAAGCCTGTTTATACAATTAATTCATTTTACTAAATGAACAATTCAACTGTGTCTCTTACTGGAATTTATACTGTATAGTATATTTGTCTTAGCACATTGTTTTTAAAGTATTTTTATTAAATTTAAAGTTTTTATTCATGTTTGTATTGAAGAGCTTTTATGGTTTTAAAAAACTTGAACCCGAATAAAGGTCTTTGAATTTAAATTCGAACTTGCAAAGTTTTACAGAGTGTCCAATTCTTTCCATTTGCGAAGCTTGCAGTTTCCCATTTCAGTACCGCAAAGTTTTTCTCTGCATATTGTGATGATTTTTACTGCATAGCAATATATTTTTTCACTTTCAACAGAGCTAGCCAAGATGAAAAATGTGTCTGCAAGTTTACCTTTTGCAGATCTTTTCTATGTGTAATGGAATTGCAGAGGAGAAGATGCAGGCCACAAAATCCTAAGATTTTGCTATGGATACATTTTGTTGGTACACCTGGCTTACTCTTGAATTCTGTGAGCAAGGCAGGAAAAGCTCTGAACAGTCTACCTTATGTCTACTATGCAAGAGTAAGATAAGAGTACTATATGTGTAAATCTCACCCATTTCAAGCAAATCTTTTGTGACTTTACTCATGGAGCTCAATTCACTTACGGCCTGATTCACAAAAGGTTTGCTTTGAGTAGGTATGATGTGTTCTTGCAGTACTCCTGGCTTACTTCTGAATTTTATTAATAAACCAGGAAAACTTGTGGCTTACTGTTGAAATTCAGCCCCAACATCCCCTTCCCTGGTCCCCACTTGACCTCTTCTACGACATCAAAACCCATTGCCTCTAATACCCCCTGAAACCCTACCCACCCTACAAAGGCTGACCTGGTTCTGCAACCATTTATCACATACTAATAGCTGGTGGTGAATCGTGGGTCCCTTTTCACTCGACCACTGGATTCAAGATAGCCTGGCTGGTGAGGATTAAGAATCCGAAACCGGTCCCAGGATGCTTGTTTCCGGTCCAGGGAAGACATGTCTTGGTAGTTCGGGATGGACTGTTCCCATGAGGCACAGGGTCAGACTGATTTGCATATGGCCATGTCTGAACTGGGGTGGTGGAGTGAGCTAAAGAATGGTGATGGATTAAACCCAGATCAGTTGACTGGGGGTGAGTGTTTGATTTGCTTAAATGCTCCGTCCATCATTCCTTTGGTATCGCTTAGTTCGCCCTAAGTTGGCAGGGTATGCCCAGACGTGGGTCCCTTGCTCACTCGACAACTGGATTCAAGCAAAATTGAGAGGTGCACTCAGTGAAGTCAATAGATCAAAAAGTTCATAGATTTTGTGAGTCTTCTGTTCTTTCTTTAATGGATTCTTTATTTTCTCTTTTTAAAATACACAGGCACAGCCAACGCGTTTCATTCCCTTTAGTGCCTTGGGAATTTCGTCAGGGCTGCAAAAGATGTTAACATGCATAAGCGTTTTTCGCCTTGTGTTAAAATAGACAAAACAATAGCCTTCATAATATATAAAATTAGATTACAATTGATTAGAATTAACACCAAAAGACCTAGCCGTCTAAAAGGTCAAATGCCAAAAAGGCCCATTTACTAATTTTATTCTAAAAGCAATTACACCCTCACCAGTACATTGCTTCCACATCTAGTCGAATGTATCAGGGTATGCCTAGACGTGGGTTCCTTGCTCACTCAACCACTGGATTCAAGATAGCCTGGCTGATGAGGATTATGAATCAGAAACCGGTCCTAGGATGCTTGTTTCCGGTCCAGGGAAGACATGGCTTGGCAGTTCGGGCTGGACTGTTCCCATGAGGCACAGGATCAGGCTGATTTGCATATTTCGGTGTCCGAACTGGGGTGGTGGACTGAGCTAAAGAATGGTGATGGAATAAATCCACATCAGTTGACTCTGGGTGAGTGTTTGATTTGCTCAAACGCTCCATCCATCATCCCCTTTGGTATTGCGGTGGTGAATCAATGCAGATTTATCCACAGAAGGGAGGCTCCACATGCCATTTTGGACCAGGTAATTCCCAGTTCACGTGTTAATTCACATTCTAGGGACCAGTGTTCAGAACAGCAGGATTTAAATTGGATGTACCATCTGGAATCGCTCTTTCTGGCTATCCGGTATCCTGCTATCTCAGTTCAAACCACTTGTAATTGGGGGCTTAATGTTTCCTTTGATTTAAGCCCATTCATTTTCTTTGCACCATTTTTGGTGAAATATTGAATTGGCTTCCCCTGAGTGCCTACCCGATGACCCTCAACTGCTGCATTTCCTGCATTCATAACCATAGTGAGAAATACCACTTTAGCATTCAAAAGAAATTGCAAAATATTTTAATCTTGAAGAGAAATATTAGTGGGTCTTTTTTAGCAGGAAGAAACTCAAAATAGATAATAAAGTAAGATGAGATGACATAGAAAAGTGTTACCTGAATTTATTGTACCGTGCCCACCTTCTGGCTCAAGGAGAAGAGTAACAAGCTATTTGCCTATACTATTATGGTTTCAAAGAGAGGTTTTTGAAACCTACAATCAAGTTCCTGATCCTGGCATGAAATGCCTTAATAATTGCGTACAAATTACCTTTTCCACCTTAAAGAATATGGTATCTATCTATCTATCTATCTATCTATCTATCTATCTATCTATCTATCTATCTATCTATCTATCTATCTATCTATCTATCTATCTATCTATCTATCTATCTATCTATCTATCTATCTATCTATCTATCTATCTATCTATCTATCTATGTCCCTAACTACTTACCTATATGGGGTGGAAAAGTCCTCTGCATGTTTAAAGATGTATACCTCTGCCCTGTTGTCTGGATACCTATTGTCGATTTTTTTGGCATAGGTGAGCATGCGGGTGTGTCATGACATAGTCCTGTGTCACTGGAAGCGGTCTTGTTTGAACAGGAGGGGCACCCAAAGTGCTATCCTCATAGTGGTGGAAGGCTACCGCCTTCACCAGGAGTTAAGCACCACAAGGGTGGTGGTGGCTGCATACTGTGTAAGGATCAGTAGTAGTGAACAGGTCCTTTTAACTCTGTGTCATTGGAGTGAGGCCTATAGGCTCACTCACTTTTTTGAAAGTTCAGTGTGCTTGACTCACTCTTGACCTACTTCAGGTAGATGTGGAGTGCTGTGCAGGAGTAGTGACTCTGGGCTAAATGTGTGTGTGCCTAGGTGGAGTACAGTACAGGGCTTTTTATGGGCTGCTGCCTGCTGTACTTGTTAATGTGTTAAAAGCCACTTTGAAATATTTGCAACTTCATGCACAAACCGAAGGGGCATTGGTTTTCTAAACTGGTTTGATTTTTGTATGCTGCTGTGCTTGTTATTGTGTAACCAGCCACCTTGAAATATTTGCACCTTCATGCACAAACCAATGGGACATTGGTTGACTAAACTGGTTTGATTTTTGTATGCTGCTGCCTGCCGTACTTGATATTATTTAAAAAGTCACTGTGAAAAATGTGCACCATCATGCACAAACCAAAGGGTCATCGTCTGATTAAACTGGTTTGATTTTTGTATGCTGCTGTGCTTGTTATTGTTTGACCAGTCACTCTGAAATATTTGCACCTTCAAGAACAAACCAAAGGGGGAATTGTTTGACCAACCTGGCTTAGTTTCTGCATTCTGCTGGGCTTGTTTTTATCATGCACTTTGCAAGTGTTTTCACCTTGAAAGGGGGTTGCTTTACAAAACACGCTTGGGTTTTGTATATTGCTGGATTGATGATTGTTTTGTTATGCACTTTGAAAGTATTTGCACCTTTTCCGTTGCTTCATCAGCTACAGTTAGTATAGACTCTGTCATTAGGTACTTGCTGATATGGTTTGTTTTTATCCTTCATGATGTGTTATTTATGGTGTTGTTTGCACTTGTCTATAACATGTGCACCTTAAATCTTGTAATTAGCATTGTTTACAATACAGATATGATAAATACAGACAAACATCTGCATCAGTATTCTGAAGCATCCCAGCAGTCTTCATGCTCAGCCTTGTGTGCCTGCCTGTTTTTGTCCTTCTTACTAATAAAGCCATGATGGTAGAAATTTAAATTGCTTCCTCAGTTCATTTTAAATACTATAGAGTGGTTATTATCATGCACCACCCCTGACAGATGGAAGTGTGAGGCATGCACATCATTCACACCAGTTCATTTCTCTTGGAGCTGGCATGATACAGAGTTAAATCTTGTGTATTACTCATGTATATTGTCAGTTTAGTCTCTGAAATTGCAGGTTTGGGATTGTCTTTAAAAGTTACAAGTTATTTTCCATCAATGTCATTTCTAATTCAGACCATATGTAGTTGTTCTTTGTTCTTCAGCAATAGTCAGTTCCTGAGACAATAGGACCTCTCCTTGCTATTGTTCTGATTTCTGTCTCAGTAAAATAATCTGTTCTTGACAATAATGGTACAAATGAACACTAATCAGCAGCTTCCTGCTAAGGAAAAGGCGTAATAGAATATCTAAATAATCCTGTTTCCAAACCCCTTACTTCGTTGTCTAGGCCCCGCCCTCCTCTCCAGCTTCAGGAATGTGAGCAATACAGTCCCACTGTACGGGAACATAACCCACAACTTCATCTCGAACAAAGCCAAACTAGGGAAATCCAAAAAGGATCCCACAGGCCTCCATTACTGAACCTCACTCACACACGTTTTATCCCCAATGTAGGGTGCATACATCAGCATGCTTAACATACACTCAGGATGTTAGTGTTAGAAACCCGGTAAACACATAAGAGCAGAACTTACATGAGTGGGCAGGAGCCCTGCACTACAGTGACTCACATAATAAGGTCTGGTCACACTATGGATTCAGAAACACAGTTTCCTTGTGAGAAACCCATGACTGGGGCAGTAGTCCACTATTACTAAATAAGGGCACGCTTGGGATGATCTTTAAGGTCACTGGATCATTTTAGGACCGAATCATCTCAAAGACAATACTATACCTATGCACAGATGCTGGAATAATGTGACGCCAAACAAATCATATCATTCATATCAAACATCAGGATTCCAGATACACATTGTTGAGCACTCATAGCAGATGACCGCACTTGTATACCATGCTCGGGACATTCTCATCCCAAAAGAACCCTAGAGTAATGGCTCAAGCCCCTTTTGTACCGCTTTAAGCTCTGGAAGGCTTTGGAAAGGGATCTCCACATTGGTTGTTCATGATATACTGTGAAGGAGGACACCTATGGTGTAAGGAATCTCAATCCTGGACTGCACTGAAAACTGGTAGTAGCTCAGTATATTGGGGTATTCACTTTGATTGGTACATACAAGTCCAGTGACAGGATATCTTTGAACACATAGTGAACTCTTAATGGAGCATGAAGGTAGAGGAGTGCTTATGCTGATTCTTGGGGCTCTATTACATAGTAGGCATCTCACAAACCTCCACGGGACCACCATTGCAAAACTACGGTGGTTTGTGTATGTTTGCAGAGGGCAGATTGTCAGACTCTGGGGTATAACAATATCTGCTGTCCACGTTGAATGCAATCTCATTACCACTGCTTGGTGTCAGTTTCCAGTGTGTAGGAATGAACCCACCTACACCTACCAGTGCCTGGTTAAATTGAATAGCGGTATACTGTAACAGGTGAATGTGGAGCTGCCTTGTTGCTTTACCAAGAACGGAGTGTGATAGATGTAGTATTCCATGTTAGAATTGTTATTGTACATTCCTACTGTAACATTCTCTATGTGTTCAATAGTACAGTCTCTAGGATTTACTTTGAAGAAGTCAAGAGATAGAGACAGGGTTGTTCAAGCTGTCTCTCTCAATAAACCTCTCAACCTCTATCTGGTCTACTTGAGGTATTTACTACAATAGACAGGGTCCTCTGGAATTTATAGAAAATCAAAAGCCATCCCATTTCTTGTCTTTCTGTTGCCCAGGGCTGCCTGTGCCAAAGGTGATTTAATGAAATCAAGGAGATGGGTTCTCCAAAGGGCATTATCATGTTTTCAAAAATACTTAACGTGCAGTTTTGGTGTGTCTAACTTAGGCATCTCCTACTTATAGTTTGCATAAAGTCCACAGGGTAGAAGTGTTCAGGCAGAAAATGAAAAGAAAATGTGTCCAGAACTCTAGACTAATCTAATAGAGGTGAATTCAATTACCCCGACTACCTAGTACCCCTATGCCCGCCTACAGCAATCAACATACCTCTGGTAGAACACCAGCGATCTAGAATGTAAACGTAATAGAGAGCAGCAGAGACCTCTCAGAGACAAAGAGAACAAAACGGTTAAGTTAGTGAATGTCCTCCCCTGACCTGCTCCCTTCATCAATACTTCTATACATGGGTCATTAATTACCATTAGGTCAGGGCGTTTCTCTGGATACAGTACTCTGATATTTTCAGTGGAACAAATGTTCCCTTTTAGAATGGCTCATTTGAAACATTCTTTTGCTTTACACCTATTTTTCCGGTCTTATTTGCTTTAAGAGGTTTCATAACATGTTTAGGGCAAAGCACAGTTTGATAGTTCCTCACAATTACTGCATTTGTGGGTATCATAGTTTGTCTTGTGTTTTCATATACAAATTCTTGTATTTCCTTCTTTTAAAGAGCTGCCAGTTCTTATTCTTCTGTGTTTCTCTTTTCAGGACCTTGAAGGACTAATTTCACTTTTTTGAATCTAGATGTAATGCTTAAACTAATCTGCGTTGCAGATGTATATGTCTCTGTGGAATGTCAGGTGCCCTATTAAACACACAGACGTAGGGCACATATGGGTGTTTTTAATTCGTGATTCCTCATTCTACTTTAAGTTAGAGAAACCCCCAGATTTCCACCGGCGAAACCCCCGTTGCTTCTGCCCACGGAAAGCTTCAACCAGCTTCACTGTTATTGGGCTGTCAATAAAAGTCCTCCAGACAGTCGAACCTATCTAGGGTTGACTCACTAACAAAATGATACATGCTTGAGCCGTCAGGAAAAGCCACTCGGTCGCAAACAGGAAAACACAGAATTGGCCCCCACATGTTGGGAGAAAACTCTTAGCATGTCCGGGACACTACGGTTTTGAAAAATAAACTTCCACTTTTAATTAGTTTTTCAAAAACAGAAAATGTTGCTTGGTGCCCGGGCGCATTGAACTTGGTTTCTGCAATGCAAAGTTTCAGGGCCTTCAGTGGAGCCACCGTGGTATTGGCCCCTCTAAAGGCATAGATACCTCTGCTTAACAGGCGGAAATCTATAAATATGGCAGTCAATAATCCGCCAGGACTGTGGAGTACATCCCTCCTCTGCCCTGGCGGAAAATGTGCATGAATCTCTAAATGAGGGGGTGTATCAGGTGCCCAGTGCCTCACTGACAACAAAACGAATCATGGAAAACAAAGCACAGATTGAAGCAAGTGCTGCCCTTATGATGAATATACTACAGTGGTTAATGTATATTTTGAGCTAGTTTCAGTGACTTCTTTGTTCTAATATCTTTAAATGTAGATACATTCTAGAAGTCCAGCCTTGACCATGTCTTTGAATCGTTATCTCCTTAGAACGGCCAGTTGTGGGATGAAGTGAACACTTCCTCTCTCCTAGCACATTCCCAATCAGTCCCTGAGAGACAGTCTGTCGAATCATGCACCAAACTGTTGACTCATCTTGCCCTTTTGTCTAGAACGGGTCTAATGGATGTGTTATATTTCACCCATTCTACCATTCTAGGTGCATCATTTCTAGGGATAGTGTATTTCCTGTGCCAGAGGGCAGCCTTCAACACACCTCCTTCCTGTGAATCTGCAATGGAACTGCTAGTTCCCAAAAAGAAGCCAGCCCTTACTAAAAGTGTGTTCCATTTGATTGATAACATTTAGATGCATCTAAAATTGGAAGCCACACATAGATGTCACCACTGTGTGATAAGATAATCATTGTTTGGGTAGAGTATGGTTATGCAGTTTATATATTTTGAAACAAGTAAACATCACAGGTGATGTTATGTTACATCAAATTATGTATTTTGTATAGAACCAACCAAGGGTATGGGCTAGGGCTGCACCAGGAAGTTGTCTATAAAAGAACCAAAGGTATTATTTTTGAAAAACAGCCAAACTCCAAACAGTTTTCATGTCTTCATTTGGACTGCAGATGGGTGGTGTCTCCAATACAGGGTGAACACTTGTCAGTGGTGATTGGTATTCTTCAGTAAGGTTCAAGAGATCACAAAAGAGTAATGGAGGATTGCGTAGAAGTAATATTCCGGGGAGCAGTGCTAGAGCACTAGGAAAAGCGATAACTAAGTAGTGTGGCTTTATTGCCAGATTGTCCACCTTGGGATGAAGATGTACTTGAGAATTAGAACTTGGTGAACCCCAAGCACAACTTGAGCATCTATTTCTCAGAATATAAATTGTAGCAATGAACTTATTGTCTCCATAAACAAACTCACTTTACCGCAATGTTTTAGTAAGGCTGATATTAGAAAAAAGTACTTTATGGAATGTGAATCGTGGTCTCTTGCCGTGTAACCTCCAATGATCAACACACCTTTTCTATTTTAGATATTAAAGGAATACATAGTTGTATCTTTACCCTGCTTATTGGATGCGTTCGGAAAGTCATACATCTGGATTAAGCCACGTGTTGAGTGCAGGCCTCTTTCACGTAATCCACGTTGCGAGCGACACGATGTGGCCCAATTAGATGACTTATCTTTTCTTTATGTTTCTCTCTCTATGTCGGGTGGAAGCACATTTTCCATTCTTGGAATATTTTGTTAGAAGTTCACTTATTTCCACGAAAAGCCCACCACTTACCCAAGGAACAGGGATTTGCCTCGGAGACGAGCTGGCTGGACAAACATACTCGTTTTCTCTAAGTAGTAAAAATCTCGTGTGGGGTTCTCGTTAAGTTGTCATTCTTTATTTATTCCTGGAATTCCGAAAATTGTCTTTGGAAAGAAGATAATGTTTCCTTTGAAGTGAGGGAATCCCCATTTCAAGTGACAGCCGCCATTACCATGTTTTAGTGTAAAAGCCTTGAGTTTCTGAAAACTAAATATTTTGCTTCATGGTTGGTAGATAATATACTGATTGACACACGACCTCCTTTTAATTGCACTTGCATGTTTAGCTCGCTTTAGAGTTATATTATAATAATAACTAACATAAAAATTGTACCTATTTAAGGAACCAAAAATCCTTAAGTTTTGAAATGATAAAATATGTAAAATTATTAGAAGCAGATTCGGTGCAGCTTTAAATAATACCTCACAAGGAAGGACAGATAAGATGCCCTTTTTAGGTCTCGCTAAAGCAATGCGTAAGCATTGTCGGCGAGATTCTAGTAAGGCTTCCAAAAAGTCTCCCCAAGCTGCATATTAGACACAGTTCCTGTGAGCCAGGCGCGTGAACATCAAACACCATCGGCCTCGCATCAGACGTCAAAGGAATGTGCTCCCCTGCCCGCCCGCTTCATACTTCAAAGGAATGCGCTCCCCCGCCCCCCTGCTTCAGACTTCAAAGGAATGTGCTACCCTGCCAAAGCAATGCCGAGATCTTGTTGCTTTATTGCTCTCACTTGAGGCCTTGTTCTGGCAAGTATAAAACATCATGAACCCCTTCGATGCTGGTGAAAAAGCCAGCTCGTCATGGGCGTTACCTGCGCTGCGCGCATGACGAGCTGGCTTTGTCACGTAAGGCTCTATTTTGAAATTTCAGCGCACAGCGGGAAAACTCGCTAGCGCGCATGCGGTTAAGAAAATACAATACATCTACGCCATTTGCGTCCCGTCCATGTTAAACACACAATTTTATTTTCTAATTAAACGTTCTCAGCAGACATATGGAAATCTGTTTTGGTCCTGCTTCAGTATAAACAGCATAACAAGAATTGTCAGGCCATGCCCACCCTGAGCTAGAAAACACTCATGGAAGGCTGATTTCACCCTCACTGGGCCGCCTTAGTGAGGTAATGTAACATCTTAGTCACTCCTTACTCTCTTCATGCTCCCTTATTTGTTCTCTCATCCTTTCTCTCTCTCCCTTCCTCCCTCTCACCTTCACTTAATTGCTTCCTCACTTGATAGATGCTCAACTCTGATCATGCATTTCCACTCCAGAGTTTGCTTTGCTGTTCCTGCTATCTACGTGAGTTGGAAATTACATAAAACATGCTATTTCTGTGAGAAGGACAGTGGTTAGACTTCGACTCTAGATTTCTTCTCCATGGTTTCTTACAACATTTAACAGTTTAACAGTAGCACTCTATTGCCCTCACTCTAACACCCTCAATCTAGCACTCTACCGCCCTCACTCTACCGCTCTACCGCCCTCACTCTACCACTCTACCGTCCTCACTCTACCACTCTACCGCCCTCACTCTACCGCCCTCACTCTACCACTCTGCTGCCCTCACTGTCCCGCCCTCACTCTACCACTCTACCGCCCTCACTCTACCGCCCGCACTCTACCACTCTACCGCCCTCATGCTACTGCCCTTACTCTACCGCCCTCACTCTACCGCCATCACTCTACCGCCCTCACTCTACCACTCTAACCCCCTCACTCTACCTCCCTCAATCTACTGCCCTCACTCTACCGCTCTACCGCCCACTCTACCGCCCTCACTCTACCACTCTACCGCCCTCACTCTATCACTCTACCACCCTCACTTTACCACCCCCACTCTACCACTCTACTGCCCTAACTCTACCGCCCTCACTCTACCACTCTACTGCCCTCATTCTACCGCCCTCAATCTACCACTCTACCACCCTCACTCTACCGCCCTCACTCTACTACTCTACCACCCTCACTCTCCCACTCTACCGCCCTTACTCTACCACTCTACCGCCCTCACTCTACCACTCTACCGCCCTCACTCTATCGCCCTCACTCTACCACTCTACTGCCCTCACTCTACCACTCTACTGCCCTCACTCTACCACTCTACCACCCTCACTCTACCGCCCTCACTCTACCACTCTACTGCCCTCACTCTACCGCCCTCACTCTACCACTCTACCGCCCTCACTCTACCACCCTCACTCTACCACTCTACCGCCCTCACTCTACCACTCTACTGCCCTCACTCTACCACTCTACTGCCCTCACTCTACCGCCCTCACTCTACTACTCTACCGCCCTCACTCTATCGCCCTCACTCTACCACTCCACCGCCCTCACTCTACCGCCCTAACTCTACCACTCTACCTCCCTCAGGTCCTCACTCTACCGCCCTCACTCTACCACTCTACCGCCCTCACTCTACCACCCTCACTCTACCACTCTACCGCCCTCACTCTACCACTCTACTGCCCTCACTCTACCACTCTACCACCCTCACGCTACTGCCCTCACTCTACCGCCCTCACTCTACCGCCTCACTTTACCCCCTCACTCTACCACTCTATCGCCCTCACTCTACCGCTCTGCTGCCCTCTCTACCGCCCTCACTCTACCACTCTACTGCCCTCTATCTACCGCCCTCACACTATCACTCTACCACCCTCACTCTACCGCCCTCCCTCTACCACTCTACTGCCCTCACTCTTCCACTCTACCACCCTCACACCCTCACTCTACCGCCCTCACTCTACCACTCTACCGCCCTCATTTTACCACCCTCACTCTACCGCCCTCACTCTACCGCTCTACCACCCTCACTCTACCACTCTACCGCCCTCACTCTACCGCTCTACCACCCTCTCTACTGCCCTCACTTTACCACTCTACCGCCCTCACTCTACCGCCCTCAATCTATCACTCTACCACCCTCACTCTACCGCCCTCACTCTACCACTCTACTGCCCTCACTCTTCCACTCTACCACCCTCACGCCCTCACTTTCCGGCCCACACTCTACCACTCTACCGCCCTCACTTTACCACCCTCACTCTACCGCCCTCACTCTACCGCTCTACCGCCCTCACTCTACCACTCTACTGTCCTCACTCTACCACTCTACCGCCCTCACTCTACCACCCTCACTCTACCACTCTACTGCCCACACTCTATCGCCCTCACTCTACCACTCTACCGCCCTCACTCTACCGCCCTCACTCTTCCACTCTACCACCCTCACGCCCTCACTCTACCACCCTCACTCTACCACTTTACCGCCCTCACTCTACCACCCTCACTCTACTGCCCTCACTCTACCACTCTACCGCCCTCACTCTACCACTCTACTGCCCACACTCTACCGCCCTCACTCTACCACTCTACCGCCCTCACGCTACCACTCCACCGCCCTCACTCTACCGCCCTAACTCTACCACTCTACCTCCCTCACGCCCTCACTCTACCACCCTCACTCTACCACTCTACTGCCCTCACGCCCTCACTCTACCACCCTCAGTCTACCACTCTACGCCCTCACCCTACCGCCCTCACTCTACCACTCTACCGCCCTCACTCTACCGCCCTCACTCTACTGCCCTCACTCTACCACTCTACTGCCCTCACTCTACCACCCTCACTCTACCACTCTACCGCCCTCACTCTACTACTTTACCGCCCTCACTCTACCACTCCACTGCCCTCACTCTACCGCCCTAACTCTACCACTCTACATCCCTCACGCCCTCACTCTACTGCCCTCACTCTACCACTCCACTGCCCTCACTCTACCGCCCTAACTCTACCACTCTACATCCCTCACGCCCTCACTCTTCCGCCCTCACTCTACCACTCTACCACCCTCTCTCTACCGCCCTCACTCTACCACTCTACCGCCCTCACTCTACCACTCCACCGCCCTCACTCTACCGCCCTAACTCAACCATTCTACCTCCCTCATGCCCTCACTCTACTGCCCTCATTCTACCACTCTACTGCCCTCACGCCCTCACTCTACCGCCCTCACTCTACCACTCTAGCGCCCTCACTCTATCGCGCTCATTCTACCACTCTACCGCCCTCACTCTACCACTCTAGCCCCCTCACTCTACCGCCCTTACTCTACCACTCTACCGCCCTCACTCCACCATCCTCACTCTACCACTCTACTGCCCTCACTCTACCGCCCTCACTCTACCACTCTACCGCCCTCACGCCCTCACTCTACCACCATCACTCTACCACTCTACCGCCCTCAGTCTACCGCCCTCACTCTACCACTTCTTTTCTCTTTTTCCCTGTTTCCGCCACACACTCCACTGCTTTGTGTCTCCTTTCTGGTCTCTTTCCTACTTAACTTTTCATCCTTTCTCCTTTAATACCATTTCCACCTTCTCACAACCCCTTCGAGCTCTGTTATCTTAACATTTGTGTTTCTCTCTGTTTCATGATGTCTGCCCTTCCACCATTTACTTCGGACCATTAGCCTCACACCTGCACACCTCCTCACCCTCACACACCCTCTCACCCTCACACACCCTCACTCACCCTCACACCCTCACCCTCACCCACCCTCACACACCGTCACTCACCCTCACACCCTTACACCCTCACACACCCTCACCCCGTCACCCTCACTCACCCTCACAACCTCACCCCATCTCCCTCACAACCCTCTCACCCTCACTCACCCTCACAGCCTCACACACCCTCACTCTCACACACCCTCACCCTCACACACCCCCACCCTCACACACCCTCACACATCCTCACACACCCTCACCCTCACACCCCCTCACCCTCACATCCCCTCACCCTCACATCCCCTCACGCCCTAACCCTCCTACACCCCCGAACCCTCACACCCCTCACCCTCACACCTTCACACACACCCCCACCCTCACACCCCCTCACTCTCACACCCTCTCACCTTCATAACCCTTCACCCTCACACACCCTCACCCTTACCCTCACACACCCTCACCCTCACTCACCCTCACACACCCTCTCACCTTCACACACCCTCTCACCCTCACACAACCTCTCAGCCTCACACCCTCTCACCCTTACACACCCTCACCCTCACACACCCTCACACTCACACACCCTCACTCACCCTCACACCCTCTCACCCTCACACACCCTCACCCTCACACCCCCTCACACTCACTCCCCCTCACCCTCACAACCCTCACCCTCATACCCCCTCATCCTCACACCCCCTCACACTCACACCCCCTCACCCTTGTACCCTCACCCTCACACCCTCACACCCCCTCACCCTCACACAACCTCACTCACCCTCAGCCCCCTCACCCTCACACTCCCTCACCCTCCCTCACCCTCACTCCCCCTCTCCCTCACACGCCCTCACACCCCTCACCCTCGTACCCTCACACACCCTCACCCTCACACCCTCACACACCCTCACCCTCACACACCCTCACCCTCACACACCCTCACTCACCCTCACACCCTCACACCCCCTCACTCTCACAACCCTCTCACCCTCACACACCCTCACTCACCCTCACCCCCCTCACCCTCACACACCATCCCCCTCACACCCCCTCACACCCCGTCAGTCACCCTCACACCCTCACCCACCCGCACCCTCACACTCTCACACCCACTCACTCTCACCCTCACACCCCCTCACTCTCACACCCTCATCCTCACACCCCCTCACCCTCACACCCTCACTCACCCTCACACCCTCACACACCCTCACAACCCTTTCACCCTCACACACCCTCACCCTCACCCTCACACACCCTCACCCTCACACACCCTCATCCTCACACCCCATCACCCTCACACCCTATCACCCTCACACCCCCTCACCCTCATAACAAAACACAGTTTAGCATAGCATAACAAAAAAAGCATAGGATAGCAAAACATAGCATAGCATAACATAACAAAGCATAGGATAGCAAAACAAAACATAGCATAACAAAACACAACATAGCATAGCAAAACACAACAACGCATAGCATAACAGAACACAACAAAACATAGCATAGCATAACAACACATAGCATAACAAAACAAAGCATAGCATAACATAACAAAGCATAGCAAAACAAAACATAGCACAGTATAACAAAACATAGCATAGCATAACAATACACAACAAAACATAGCAGAATAAAACATAGCATAACATAACAAAACATAGCATAACATAACAAAACAAAGCATAGCATATCAAAACAGCATAACAAAACATAGCAAAACACAACAAAACATTGCTTAGCATAACAAAACACAACAAAACATAGCATAGCATAACACAACACAACAAAACATAGCATACATAACAAAACATAGCATAGCAAAGCATAGCAAACATAGCATATCATGACAAAACACAACAAAACATAGCATAGTATAGCATAGCATGACAAAACATAGCATAACAAAGCATAGCATAGCATTACAAAACGTAGCATAACAAAACATAGCATAGCAAAACAAAGCATAGCATAGCAAAAATCAACAAAACATAGCATAGCATAACAAAACACATCAAAACATAGCATAGCATAACAAAACAAAGCATAGGATAGAAAAACTAAACATAGCATAGCATAACAAAACAAAGCATAGGATAGCAAAACAAAACATAGCATAACAAAACTTAGCATAACATAACAAAACATAGCATAACAAAACACAACACATAGCATAACAAAACATAGCAAAACACAACAAAACATAGCAAAGCTTAACAAAAGACAACAAAACATAGCATAGCAAAACAAAACATATAATAGCATAGCAAAACATAGCATACCAAACACAACAAACCATAGCATAGCATAACAAAACATAGCATAGCAAAAAAAGCATAGCATAATAAAACACAACAAAGCATAGCATAGCATAACAAAACATAGCATAGCATAACAAAGCATAGCATAGCAAAACATAGCATAGCATAACAAAACATAGCATAGCATAACAAAACATAGTATAGCGTAACAAAACACAGCATAGCATAGCATAACAAATCAAAGCATAGGATAGCAAAAAATAGCATAGCATAGCAAAACAAAACATAGGATAGCAAAACAAAACATAGCATAACATACAACATCACTCAGCACCACCACAGCATCACTCCGGGGCACCACAACATCACTATGTGCTGCCACAGCATCACTGAATGCCACAGCATCACTCGTTCGCCATCACAACATCAATCAGCCCCCACAGCATCAATCTGTGCAACCATTCAACAACACCTGGTTCAAATATATTCTCTCAATGTTTCAATCTTTATTACAAATGTAACAAAAAGGTGTTAATATTTCACTTCTGTTCTTGGATTTTCCTCACAATAAAATACACTGAACATAATCTTCACAAAAGTTATTTACAAAAGTTTAAGCTATTGCCATTATAGATTACAATAACTTGTATTTGAGTATTAATTATAAAAAAAAATAAAAGCCATTGTTATTTGTAATATCAATACATGTAAGTCACGTAAATACAACACATATTTCATTACAAATGCTTTAGGTGTCACATTTGCGAAAGTTATAACTTTTGGCATTGTAAATGACAAAGCTATTAATATCGCTATTTTCAAAAACAAAACATAAATAAAAAATTTGTAATTTACAATACCAATAGCTCAAACTTTCCTAATGCGAGACCTATTGCATTGCAAATGCTTGTTTGTTGTCGTGAAGCACAGATATCAGTTGACATCCTCTACTGGTGTTTCCTTTCATGTATTATGGTGAAGGACCAGAATGTATCTTGATGCTGCCTGAATATAGGCCGCTGCTATTAACCCGTTCCATGCTGAGGACGGCCCCTGGCCGTCCCACGTGACGGTGGGCATGTGCGAGGGACGGCCGGGGGCCATCCAAACCCCGCCCACTGATTAAAATGCCTGCACCGTGGCGGAATTCGCGCTGCGGTCAACGGGTTAAAGACTGAAGCCAGCCATATTACTATCACAAATGAATATAAGTGCTTATGTTTACAGCCGTGATGTTATCAAAACTTCCAATGCAATATACTGTTGATGGAGGTTAGGATCTAGTTTCCATAGGAAAAGAGTATTTTGTTTTGCCAATAACTTTGACGATATTTGACAAATCTTCACCACATTTTCAAAATTAGTACAATGCTCAATTCAGCTTCTGTGTTGAACGTTTTGGGGTGATTCGTCAAATGTGGGATGAGAAAAAGGGACGTCCTATCATACATTCTTCCCAATGTAAGTGCCCATAGGGATTTTGAACACGACTACAGCCTGAATGGATGGACAAAAATTACACTAAATTTGGCAAAATGCTAGTTCAGAAAAGCCCTTTTTGCTATTTGGTGTAAATCTGTTCAGTAGTTTTGGAGATATTAAAGGAAAACCACATTTGTATGTCTAGAGGAGCAGACCCTCTGGAAATGTTGCCGATCTTGTGCAAAGATCTGATGAATCGCCAACCTTTCAAGCAGGAAGTGTTGCCAGCCATCTTGGGACTTGGACTCAGCTGAGTCCAAAAGAAAAACATTGAATAAACAAGAGAAGGGGAGCAGAATAGGAATACTCAAACCCTTCTAGGCCTGATGGTCTGGAGCCTCAGGGAGCCCACCATGGCCAAAAAGCATTACAAAAAAAATAAGCTGCAACAAAAATTGTGACAGATTTGCAAATTTGTGGCAAAAAATAGGTGTGGTATCAGGCGCTTGTTTCTCTTTCAGCCCCAGGGACCTACCTGGGGCACAACACTTTTAAAAAGGTGGCGGGGTGCCATGTAGCCCCCCCTCACGTGCCAGATTCTGCTCCAGGGATCGCCACCTCCCAGGGGTTGGCCCTGTGCACAATGACTACATCACTCCCCACCTAAGAAACCTTCACTGGCTGCCTGTCATCAGGCGCATAGAATTCTAGGCACTCACCCTGACGTACAGAACCACCAGAGGCCTGAGCTTGGCGTACTTGAGAGGCAGACTCCAGCATTCCCATCATGACGTGGTCTTAAGATCCAACAGCCAGCAACTCCTCACCATTCCCCACTTTCACAAGGCAAGGACAGGCGGCAGAGCATTTGCGGTAAGGACTGCAAAACTCTGGAACACTTTCCCACTCCCCTTCCACCTGTTTGAGTCAGAATCGACTTTCCGGCGAGCCTTAAAAACGTGGTTCTTCAACACCTCCTAGATCCCTGTGTACCTGTGTCAGTTGACTACTTCAGCGCCGGGACAACTCCTTTGCGGGTAGCAGTCGCGCTCTATAAATTTCCAAATAATAATTAAATAAATAATTAATGGCCCTGGAGACCGCCACCCCCCCCAGGACAGGCTCCCTTTTCCTGAGGTGCCCATCCTCATGAGATAGCAGTTTGCTTTTTGCTTGGTGGGGGCTTTGGCAGCTCCTGGCAAGTAAGCATAAACAGCAATTCCACTCCCAGCGGGCAGGAGCAGGAAAACTGCTCCCTCTTGCTAAGAGCAGAGTTTTCCAATGAGCAGTAAAACAGAGGGAAGGATTGCTCCTATATGCAGGGATTAGCATTTCTGACCATATGTAGGAACAATACCGGCTCCTGCTGGATGTGGGGAGCTAGCCGAGACTCTCTGTGGCATTAAGGCTTCCCTGGGATCCCAAGTGCTGGGGAGTGGGTGGCCTGGGTGGGTTCTAGGGTACCCAGCATTTAAAGAACGGTATATGGGACTGAAATCACCCAGGGAGGAGGTCCTCACAGCCCCTCTCCCCCATCAATTTTTGGCCAGGCCCAGGGGAAATTAGCCCAGAGAAGGAGCTACATGGCCCCCTTCCCCTTGTATCATCATAACATCAGAGCCCATGGTTCTCCCTTTTAATAATGTAAATGCCTCAAATCATCTGCAAGCTCCACTCGTTTGGTCCCACAACATTTTCCTTAAAGGTAAAGGTCTTTCCGTCTTTTCCCACATTGATGGACAGTTTATCAAAAGGCCCCGAGCGCGTTTCCCAACGATTTTTGTGATGCGTTCTTGATGCAGAGGAATACTAGGCCATCTCCACCAAACACAGAAGCATCTAGCTTATATAGTTATGATGAAGTACACTTGTTTGGTGGGGATTCCCCTCTTTGCAGTCTCGTCGCCTTCTCTTGAAGAGGGTTCATGTTATCACAGATTTGTGACTGAAGACACTGCAGGAACAATCACATTGCTGAAAATACATGCACACAAGTCACTGGAGACATTACCTTGTTGTCCTTTATGCAGCTGTTTACATTTACCCAACGAGGTAGCACTCACTTATAAACATGCAGAAAGTATTTTAGTTGGGTAGACACTTTTGGCAAAACTGTGGACTCTTCTTGGAAAAAATGAGGTTTCATTTTGTCCCAGATGCTCATTTCACAGAAATTAAACCTCAACGGAAAGCATTTATAAATATAAACACAGCAGGTGCCAAAGTTTAAGCTCCACTTCTGTAAATCACAGATGATCATAAATTCTTGGCAAAGGCAGAGTTAATATATACCTCTCGTATTCCATGTTGAAAAGCAATCAGAAATTATTAATGGGGGTGAATCCATCATTGATATATTGGAGCACAACCTGATCTGTAGTGACTGTGACGAGGAGTTTCTTTCTTGTCTTGAGAGCAGAGTCGTCCATAGGTCTCCCATTTAATTATGCTGAGTATGCAAATGCCCAAACTCATCTCCAAGGTCCACCTGTTTGACCCTGTTCCATTTTCATAAGTAGGATGCAAAGCTCTTCCTGATTGTTGATGAACAGGTTATCAAAAAGCCCACAAATTTTGGTGACACGTTCTTGATGCAGAGGAATTTTGAGCACATCGTCGCAGAAGCACTTAACTTCATATAGTTAGGAGGAAGTACCCTTGCTTGGTTGTGATTCCCCTCTTTGTAGTCTCATCCTGCTCTCTAGATGAGGATTCATATTATCACAGATTTGTGGATCAAGATGCTTGAGGATTAATCACATTGCTGAAATTACATGTACAAAAGGCACTGGAGATATTTTCTTGTGGTCCATTATGTAGCTGTAGTGTAGAATGTGTGCTAGTTATTACCCAACAAGGAAGTACTTACAAATTAAGCAGTAGAAAGTACTCAAATTGGGTAGACATTTTGTTCATACCTGTAGTCTCGTGTTGGATAAGGGGCAGGTGAGGTTGTGTTCTGGCCCAGTTACTCACACAACTACAGACACAGACACTCAGACACTCACTCTCACACCAATTCAGGCACATAAACTCACAGACCCACACAACCACTTACCCACACCATTCAATCACTCATACACCATTCATACATCCACAAAACCACTAACACAACCACTCACAGACCCATACAGCCACTCACACACCCACATAACCAATTACACACCCATACAGCCAACACATCCACTCACACTCCTAGAAAACTAATCACACACTCATACAGCCACTCACACACCCACTTACAGATCCGTACAGCGACTCATAAATCTGGTCACACACCCACACAGTTATTCACTCAGTGATATCACTGACCATGTCATGAGTGATGCAATATGAGAGGTCATAAGCAGTGCATTGCAGGGTACATATGTTATGCTTAGCTCAGGTAATTAATACTTCTGAATTTCACTAGTTGTGTACGAGTAAAATCTGAGCCTATCTATAACGTCCCTGTAACCTTTGTTTTTTATAGTTAATTCCTACTTTAAAAAAAAATATTTTTCCTAACTAGAACGTCCCTGTAACCTTTGGTTTATATATATATAGAGATGGAAACTATTCCCTCCGTAGATAGGGGAAAGAGCCCAGCACTCTGAGGCTGTGTAATAGATACAAAGAGTATATCTATCTATACATATATATATATTTGATATAATGTAGGCTCTGATAGTGGAGGCAACTTAGGATAAATCCTGGTCCTTAGTGGGAGAATGAAGAAGTGCTGTTTCCTACTGTTTAACTGTTCTTGTAACCTCTCCAAGATTGAGATTTCCATATCCTCCTCCATGGGCATTGTTGGAGACTTATGTCCTTACCTTTCTCTGGGACCTCTGTGAGGTTTTGGAGCAGATTGTGGATTTGTGCTGTGGTAGGTTTTGGTGTCTAGGAAGACTTTAATGCCATTGATGGCTTGAAGGCTGATGAAGGCTTCGGTGGGAGGAGTCTTTCGGCACTGAAGGTGGTGTGGTGCCATCGAGGGCTTCAGAGAAAAGGAAGGCGTCAGCATTAAAGCTGGCTGGTGGGGGGCCAACAACCTTGGTTGAAGGCTTAGTAACCTCTGAAGGCTTTTTAGTGCTGACCCAAGTCAGAAGGTGGTGGTGGCCCGTTGGTGGACTTGCCTCAACTGCCATGCTCAGGGCTCGATGTCAGACTCCCACAACAGCAGTCCTCTACCTCGGTGTCAGCTGGAACTGTTTTGGGTTTTGCTTGAGTTGTTGGCATACTCACCACCCTCAGAGTGGTTTTGACCTGAGGCGCAGTCTTTGGTGCTGGATCAATATCGTCTGGTTGGTTGTCTATGGATTTTCTCAGCAATAGCACAGCCGGGCCTACCACCGTTGCAAGAGGAGGAACCCTGAATGGCCAGGTTCCTCCTACTGGTGGATGCTGAAACAATATATCCAGGATGCCAGACACGCGATACAAAAGGGGATGATGGACTGAGCGTTTGAGCAAATCAAACACTCACCCCCAGTCAACTGATCTGGGTTTAATCCATCACCATTCTTTAGCTCACTCAGCCACCCCAGTTCAGACATGGCAATATGCAAATCAGTCTGACCCTGTGCCTCATGGGTACAGTCCAGCGCGAACTGCCAGGCCATGTCTTCCCTGGACCGGAAACAAGCATCCTGGGACCGGTTTCGGATTCATAATCCTCATGAGACAGGCTATCTTGAATCCAGTGGACAAGTGAGCAAGGGACTCGCGTCTGAGCATAACCTGCCAACTTAGGGTGAACAAAGCGATACAAAAGGAGATGATGGACGGAGCGTTTGAGCAAATCAAACACTCACCCCCAGTCAACTGATCTGGGTTTAATCCATCACCATTCTTTAGCTCACTCAGCCACCCCAGTTCAGACATGGCCATATGCAAATCAGTCTGACCCTGTGCCTCATGGGTACAGTCCAGCCCGTACTGCCAAGCCATGTCTTCCCTGGACTGGAAATAAGCATCCTGGGACCAGTTTCGGATTCATAATCCTCATCAGCCAGGCTATCTTGAATCCAGTGGCCAAGTGAGCAAGGGACTCACGTCTGAGCATACCCTGCCAACTTAGGGCGAACATAGCGACACAAAAGGGGATGATGGACGGAGCGTTTGAGCAAATCAAACACTCACCCCCAGTCAACTGATCTGGGTTTAATCCATCACCATTCTTTAGCTCACTCAGCCACCCCAGTTCAGACATGGCCATATGCTAATCAGTCTGACCCTGTCAACTGATCCTTCTACTGGTGGATGCTGAAACAATATGTCCAGGATTACACACAGGCACTGTCGCTGCATGGTTATGTGTGCCAAACAGCTTTCCCTTTGGTACTGGAGCATTGTCATTGATCAGAAGGCAGTGACCAAGGGACAGGTGCATTTCTATTTATGTATATCTATATTGTCTGCTTGGTGGGTGCGTTGGGTGGGCACCATTGCACTCACCTTTTTATAATGTAGGCACTGGGGGAGGAGATCCCCAGGGCCTATTAGGACTTGAGGAGTGAGGCCACGTAGCCCCACATCCCTCTTTGTATTATACTGGTTGTATTTGGCCCTGCAGTCCCCGGATTCCTATTAAGGCTTGGGTAGGACTGCTCCACGACCCCCCCTAAAATTTTGGCCATAATAGATGAGTACTCCGGGGTCCAAGAAGGCTTGAGTAGTGGGGCAGCGGGTCCCCCTCCCCGTTTTTAGTGAATCTGGCCTCAGGGGATCGGTTCGCCAGGGTCTATTGAGGCTCGCGGATAGGAGGCTGCACACTGCGTACCCTTAAATTTTGGCCCACGGATGGACCATAAAAAAAGGCTGAGGCAGAAGACACTGCTTGGCACCCTTTCCCCTTTTTAAGTGCATTAGGCCCCTAGATGGGGTTCCTAGGGACTTTTTGGGAACAGGCTGCATGTCCAGCTCCTCTTAATATATGCTCTGGCACCTGGGGATAGGGTCACCTGGGCCTGAAGACCAACCCCATGCTGCACATGCCAAAGGCTGTGTACAGCATGGGGTTTACAGCCTGAGGGTTTGGCCACAGGGCCTGGTGGCAGGCCAAGCCCTGTGGCCAACCATAACTGCGCACCGCCAAAGGCTCTGTGCAGTGTGGGATATGCTACCTGCAGGGAGTTGGATGCAGGGCCTGACTGCCAGGCAAGGACAGAGGCTGCGCGTGGCGTAAGGTTGGCTGCCTGCAGGGTTGTTGGCTGCCTCCAGGTGAGCTGGCAAATAGAGCCAGGCTGCAGGCCAGGTCCTGTTGCCAACCACTTGATGTGGAAGACTGTGCAGACTGTGGAGTTGCCTGCCTGCATAGGGTTGGCCTCGGGCAAGGCCCTGTGGCCAACCCTACAGCTTTGCAGGGCAGTGGGGTTGATTTTACATATGGCAATAAAATATTACTTCATGTTGAAAAACCTAGAAATTCACTGAAAAAGACAAAGGTTAACGTAATGTTATAGTTAGGTGAATAGTTGAGTGACCACATTAATGTTTTGGTCGAAATAACACAGAAATTCACCATTTATATTTAGCATAGCTAACTATAACTTGTGCCCTTGCCATGTACTGCTTGTGACACTCATGACATGTTCTATGACATCATTTATGATATGACTTCACTAATGACATCATTGATGACATTACTGATGACATCATTGACGACATTATCCAAGCTTCTTTTCCACACATCACTCTATAAACGATAATGGAATTAGAGGTCTGAAAGTAAGTGCAAGTTAGATCATAATATTATGAAGCATCATTATTGCCATTATATATACAACCCCTTAGGTGAACTAAGCTTGCGTTATGTGCAACAGTGATCCTAAACTATACACTTCATGGGTATCCTAGTTCATTTTGACTATATACACCAGATAGATGGGTAACGTCTACTGCACAAGGTGTTTAATCTATGTCCAACTGTTCAGTAAAAACAAGGTTCTTCCAGACACTCAACTTCTGCTACATAACTAATGAACTACTACGGACAGGCTTTATCTGTATCAAACCCTTCACAGTGACCAAACCTTCTTTGAGAAATTAAGTTGATATGACTAGAAAAGTGGGTACTGTCAACAATGTTTACTCTATGGAGAGAGTTTACTCTGTATCTCACTGTTTGCAGACAGTGAAACACATGAGAAATAAACCACAGAGTATTAAAAAGTATCTACTACAATGTACTAATGTTGCCATTTATGATTGTTTTCATTAAAAAATCCAATAAAATATGTTAAAAAAGGGTCTACTAAGAAAAATGTACTCTCAATGCAAAACTTGCCCAAATAGAGACTATTCACTCAAAATCACCAAGGTCTGAAGGTGTTAAAGATCATACAACCTTCAGCCTTCATACTGTGGTGAAAACTTTACAGATAGCCCATCTCCTGAAGCACATAATGCACAGACACATAAGTCAGTACTAGGTGCACACAGCCTTCTCTGTTTTGTAGATGATTCTGTCTAATAATTAAAATCTGCTTACAATACTTAGTATAAGGTACATAGAATCTTTGCACTGTTGGAAACTTTTTCTGTGGAACCAAAAGACTTGTGTGGAACATACTGAACACAAGTTGTCAACTGTCGGCTGCAGACAGAGTTGCTCTTCAGTACAAAGATTTATAACATATTCATACCTCTACACAACTATGATACATTGACATGCGTTTTGTAAACACTTACACCCATTATCTGCTCACAGGCTGTACAAAATTAGGTAGAGAAGTAATAGTTACTCACCACTATGTCAGCTATACAACAAACTAAGACACTCATTGGACAATGTCATGAATTATGTCATTTGAGATGTCATAAATAATGTCATAGAGCATGTCATGAGTGATGTAAAATGTGAGGGGTGCAAGTTATAGTTAGCCATGCTTTGCTGTGGTGAATTGTTTTGTTTTTAGCAAAAAATTATATATATATATATATATGTTCACACTTTCTTCTTCACGTTGGTGAGAGAGACTGGTATGGATATATATATATATATAAATACACATATAGATATATATATATATATATATATATATATATATAATGTAAATATACATATGCATATATATTATGTATATATATATTTATGTTTTCACTGAAAAACAGCGATCAAAGAGATGTTATAGTTGGGTGAAAATGTCAGTAAAACATGCTGTTTTAAAAGAACTAACCACTGAAATTCACCAGTTTCAGTTAACGCAACTAACTGTAACTTGTGCCCCTATCATGCATGCACTTCTTACGAGATCACATATTACATCACTCATGACATGTTACATGACATCATTGATTATATCAATGATGACATTTCAAACAGCATCAGCCTACGGCAGTGAGCAGCAAGGGACTGCCTGCAGGGCCTGACCTCTGGCTGGGCCCTGTGCCCAACCCCCACTGGTGCCAAACGTACATTTTCTTTTCTCTTACATTTTTTATGGTACTGGAGTATTCAAGCTGGTAACACAGAGCTGTGGAGGATACTCAGTGGAATCTTGCAGAGTGCTGTAGGATCATGGGGTGGGCACATGTGGGGCTATTCCTGCGGGAGTAACGTGTTTCCTAATGGGTGGGCTTCACAGCCTCTAGCGGGAGTACTACGGTACCAGCACCCTGCAACTTTTTTTTAGTCATTTTGGCCTGATGGGGGGCTTTCTGGGTCCTCTCTACATATTCCTGGGGGGTCAGGGTGTCCATACCCTGCCCCTTTATGACCTATTTTACGTAGTTTTTGTAGGACACAGGAATCGATTCTCCAGGTCCTGGATGGGGGTCCCCAACATTTCCATCTGAGTTGTAACCAGCCATCAGATTTCTTGGTAGCACAGCGCAAAGACAAGTCCCACAGTACCAAAATAGCTGTTTGGAGAAAAAGCTCAGCTGGCTAATAAGAAGGAACTATTTGTGTGAATTGTTGGTTCCATAGGGCTCCTGCAGGAACAACTGTCTAGACAGACCTAACATTTTAACTCATTGATGCTCACATATCTCTCCTTTTCAAATGCACAGGCTGACCTGCTTTACACCAAATCTCCAAAAGCATGGTGAGTAAAATTCGAACCATATAAAAAATGTGGTGTAATTGTGTTCAGCTGCATTTTCTGTATTAGAGAGCAATGCTTCCTATGAAAATTAACCTGAGAAGTAAACAGTTTTGAACCCCACTTTATAATCAGCCCAAAACCTTGCATGAAGGAGCCGAGGTGGATGAATGTTCTTTTTGCAAAGTTCTGTGCAGATTCTTCTGGTGCCACGGTTAGTAGTGAAACAAAAAACACATTTCCTATCTAAACTCTCTGGCCTAACTATGATTCACAATGGCGACTGCCACGGTGTAAAATATATATACATACCTACTGACAGTCAACAGTAGGTAGTTATAGTTAGGATATAGTTTCCATAGGAAGAGCGTTTTTTCATTTGGCAATAACTTTGACGTCGCTTGACGAATCCTCACAAAATGTTCAAAACTAATATGACAGCCACTCCAGCTGCTGTCTTCAAAGTTTCATAGTGATCTGCCTAGTGAGGGCTGAGAAAAAAGAGGATACCCAAAACACGTTTTCCCCATGTTAATTCCCATAGAGATTTCAAACACACGACTACACCCCGAACTGCTGTATGGAATTACACCAAATTTGGTAGAATAATAGCTGTTGGTTTAGAAAGCCACTTTTTTTTCGTAAATTGGCATAAATTGGCAGTAGTTTTTGAATTAATAAGAAAAATCCAAATTTGAATATATAGGTATGCAAAAGCTCCACAAACCATCCCATCTCGTGCTGGGATCTGATTGGCATCTTGGGACTCAGCTTGAGCCTAGTCCTACCAAAAAAGATAAAAAAAAACAGAAAGGGACAGGGTTGGATTATCCTGATTCCCTAAGCCTGTTGTGGGAGGTCTCTCAAGGATCCTGCAGTGTCAAAAAGGCTTTTTGGGGTTTAGTTTTCAGTGGGAGCAGAGTTGGATCTGTGACTCCCACCAAAATTTGTTTTTAAAAAAGAAGCACAGGCTCCCGTGCTTCTTTAATATTCAGCCCTCGGTGGGCCAGGTCCATGGGGCATTTGCAAAATAAAGGAGGCTGGAAGCATGCCCCCCCCCCCTCCTGGGGTTTATAAATGCCTTGGAGACAACCACCTCCCCAGGCATGATCATTGTTAAAGGGGGCCTCCCAGACAACTAGGGCCCATAAGACCACCACCTCCCTGGAGCCACATTCAAAAAATAAATCAGGGGGGCCTTGTGGACCTCCTGTGCCCTGGGGACCACCACCTCCCTGGGGCTATTTTATTTGTAATAGGGGGGCCTCAGGGACCCTCCGGGCCCTGGGGACCACCACATTACTTGGGACAAAATCTTTTTTTTAATGAGAGGGAGGCCATGTGGCTCCCCCCTCTAGGGTCGTTCTCGACCCTGGGGACCATCACTCCCCCCCCCCGGGCAGGCCCTACAACAAATAAAAGGAGGAGGGTCCTCCTCCTGGAGCCATAGATGGCCCTGCAGACCTCCACCCTCCAGTGCTAACTGACTCCCGGGACATAGCTGTTTGCTGTAGCTTGGCAGGCGCTTTACTGCATCCACCAAGTCAAAGCAAATGCTCCACTTCCAGCAAGCGAGAGCTGACAAAATGATTTCACTTGCTGGAAGCGGAGCTTTTGTCTGTTTCTCTGCTCACTATCCAATGAACTAGGGAAACTGATGAATTGTGTTCAGACACGCAGAGCTGCATGTTTAGCAGCACACTGTGTCTGAAAGCAATGCTGGCTCCCACAGGAGGTGTGAATCTGGCAGGGACTGCGGGGACATTCAGGCTCCTCTCACGGTCACAGTGGAGACAAGTGTGCTCAGGGGGCACTCAGGAGGCATTCTCGGGCCCTAGGGATGGAGTCCCCGGGACCAAAAATGGCCTGTGAAAGGGGACCGTGTGGCCCCCTCCCCAACCAGCAATATAATGTGTAAAAAGGCCAAGCCATTGGGGATGGGGGTCCCAGTGCGTTGAGGTGGCTAACAGCAGTAACGCTGGACGATCACGCACTTACAGACGTGCCGCGAGCGTAGGATGCACGGTGGAAAGTCTGTGTTTCTTTCAGCGGTTACAGTGTAATGTCTTGCGGCAGCAGTGCTCGAGGTGCCTCCTGGGTATAGACTATCCTCTGTGCATCCTATGCTCGCGGCACGTCTCTTAGTGCCTGATCGTTCAGCATTCCTGCCTTGAGTCTCCTCAGCGTACCCGCTGTAGATCCACACTTGGAACTTGAACTGCCTGACGTCCTGCTAGGAGCTCGAGGCCTAAGTCATAATTTATTTACTAGATCACCTTCACTAGGATATAATTGTACTCGTTACACCCTTTACTTTTTCTTTGTGATGTACAACTTTACCAGCCGGGTTGGAATTATCACCGGCAGAGCGTTTACACAAAGACTCGCACAGTTACCTATAGCGCTAAGGAAGTCGCAGGATTACTTCCATTGGCGACGAAACACGTGTTGGCTAGTTTTCATTTGGTTTTTTTGAATAATAAAAATCAAGAATCCATTCACTGGAGAGGAACATTGACATTTCTTTCAGAATCTATTTTTATTGACTGGTACCTTGTTAAAACACAACTTCGCTTGTGCCCAGGGCTTGTTTTTATATAACATTGTGTGGGGTTCTTCCCTACACACATTTAGGGGTTTTAGGGAATACCCCCTTACCTGGCAGCGCCGTACATAAACTATAATTGCAACAATAATAAGCATACATTTACATAGCAGAGCGCCAATTTTCCTGAGTCACTAACAACCCTTCAGACAGAGCGGATTGCTGAGAGATCATTGGAGGCCCCTCCCCTTTGTCCTCCACTCTGCAAATGCACCTCCTGGAACACTACTGGTTGGGGGATGAAGTCACCTTGGATGCGGAGGGTTATTGGGGGCCAAGACCCCTCCTATTACCTCCAGTAAGTCCCACACAGTGAGATTGCTAAGAGGTCATTGGAGGCCCCACAGCCTTTGGACCCAACTCTGCAAATGCACCTCCTGGCACACTACTGGTTGGGGGAAGAAGTCCTCTTGGATACTGAGGGTCCTTGGGGGCCAAGAACCCCTCCTGTCACCTCCAGTAAGTCCCACACAACATTATTACAGAGTTGGTCAAAGGTCCCGCTTCCTTTCTCCACCACTCTGTAAATGTGCACACTATTTAAAGAAACATAGAAATTCACCTTAAAAACCAAAGGTTACAGGGACGTTATAGTTAGGAAATAGAATTTAAAAAAACTTGGAAATTCACTGAAAAAACCTAAAGTAACAGGGACATTATACTTAGGCTCAGATTTCACTTGTACAAAACCAGTAAAATTCATCAGTTATAGTAAACTAAGCTATGTATAACTTAAGCTCCTGCAATGCACTGCTTATGACCTCACATATTACATCAGACATGACATGGTCAGTGACATCACTGGTGACATCTCGAATGGCATCACTGATGAAATCATCCAGTGATTGTGAGTGTTTTTAAATGTTTTTGTGTATTAAATTGTTTTATAATGTACCACAAAAAGTTAAATTAGTGTACTTTCTGTACTACTAATGAGTGACTTCTTTTTTTACACAATTTATGTGAGTTGCTGTGTAAGTTTATCTATGTGTGAGTGGGTGACTGAGTGACTGTACAGGTGTATGAGTGGATGTGTGAGTGGCTGTATGGGTGTATAAGTAGGTGTTTGAGGTGCTGTGCCCCGCAGCTGAGCTTCTGGTTGTGTTCCTGTGCCTGCTTTTTGCCCATGTCTCGTCGCTGCCCCTGCAGCTGAGTATTGTGTGTTTTCTCTGTGCCTGTATTGCTGCCCATTATTGTCTTGGTTTCTTCGCCCCCTCGCCTCAGTTTTTTCCCGCTCTTTACCCCTCGCTCCCTGCCGCTGCCCCCCTGCAGCCCCACCCACTTCTCTTCTGTACCCCCTCCCATTCGCCTACCCGCTCCCGCCTCCCAGCTGCTCCTCCCTCCCACTTCGCCATTTATGGTGGAGTCCACGCGTACGCACAGCGACTACGCACAGCGGGTGTGCCGATTGCGCGCCAAAGGCAAGCCCGTCTGCGCCTCTCTGTGCCTGTCTGTGCCTGGACCTGTTATATATTTGTTTAAATGTTATACTAAAACATATTTTTTCATTTTTAGAGAGTTGTCTTCTGTCTTGATAAAGGCGCTGGCCGCCGAAACGCGTTGACATACAACCTGACACATGAGATACAACTTGACACATTATCCTTCCGTGTTACGTAGAAGAAATTTTTATGTGTTTTTTACTGTGACTTATTTCTCTGATTGTAATTTTATTTGTTGTTGAAATTTATGCATTTTTATCTTGTCTTGTTTAATAATAAAAGTTTTTTAGTATATACAAAAATAGTATAATTTTCATTGGAAACTGCCTCTCACTTGTTTTTGTCCTGTGACCACTGTGTAGGCAACTTCAAAACTTCCGCCTAGGTTGTTATTTCCCTTGTGCATTTTCCCTGACCTAGGGGTGTATGTTCCATTAGCGTATACAGGGAGCCCTTGTTTTTTGCAAGTGTGTGCCTGGACCGCGCCCAGCACCAGGAACCCTGGACCTCAACGACACCAGTCCACCCGTCTAAACTACGACGCCGCCACCCTCCACACACTGAGCCACCCGAAACGCACCCACGGACCTTCACTTGCCAAGTCTGCAAATTCAACAGTCTCCAGACCTGCACCACACCAGCAAGGCCAGGCACCAGCAACAATCACCTCAAGTGCATCCTGCTCAACACCAGCTCCGTCCACAGACACGCCGTCGAACTCTGGAACCTCCTCGACACAACATCACCAGATGTCGCCTTCCTCACAAAAACCTAGATGAACGCCTCCTCAGCCCCCGACATCGCCATAGCCATCCCGGACGGCTACAAGATCACCCGGAGGTACCGCATCAACCAAACCGGAGGAGGCATCGCCATCGTCCACAGAAACACCATCCACATCACGACCAACTCCAATGACACCCTCACCGCAGCCGAGCACCTTCACTTCCAGATACACACCGACCCCAAGACCACCCTCAGAGGCACTCTCATCTACAGACCCCCGGGCCCACGCCAACAGTTCAGCGAAGCCATCGCAGACTTTATCAGCCCGCACACCCTCACCTCCTCAGACTACATCCTCCTGGGAGACCTCAACTTCCACCTGGAAAACAACAACGACAACAACACCACCACCCTGCTGGACAACCTAGCCAACCTCGGACTCAAGCAACTAGTGAACACCCCCACCCACTACGCCGGCCACACGCTTGACCCAGTCATCTCTTCCAGCAACCACATCACCTTCAGCCACTCCACCGGTTTACACTGGACGGACCGTAGCTGCGTCCACTTCAGCTTCAGGAAAACTATGACCCACCACCACCCGCAACAGGCTCCCCGAAGATGCTGGAGCAAGATCACCACCGACCAGCTCACCACTGCCCTGAGCCAAAACCCCCCACCAACACCACGAACTCCAACGAAGCAGCCCGTAACCTCACACAGTGGCTCACGAACTGTGCCAATACTCTTGCACTGCTGAATCCTCCCAGCAGACCTGGCAGCAAGAAAACCTTGTAGTTCACCAACGACCTCAAAGACTCCAAAAAATCCTGCCGTACCCTCGAGAAAGCCTGGCGCCATGCCCAGTCAACAGAAAACATGACAGCCCTCAAGAACGCCATCCGCAAACACCACCAGCTGATCTGCACCACCAAAAGACTGCATTCAGAGAACGACTGGACAACAACACCCACAACAGCAAGGAACTCTTCAACATCGTTAAAGAGCTCTCCAACCCCAGCTCCTGCAACAACGACATCAAGCCCTCACAAAACCTCTGCAACGCACTTGCCTCCTTCTTCCACCACAAGATCGCCAACATACACAACAGCTTCAGCGCCCACCCCACGCACCCTTCCACCAAACCAACACCCCAACCACCATCCTCTATGCCTGGACCCCTGTCAGCACTGAAGACACCACCCTCGTGATGAACACCATTCACTCCGGCTCCCCTGCCAACCCCTGTCCTCACCACATCTTCAACAAAGCTGACACCATCATCGCACCCCAACTCCGGAACATCATTAACAACTCCTTCGCATCCGCCACCTTTCCGGAGAGCTGGAAACATGAGGAGATCAGCGCCCTCCTGAAGAAACCTACTGCAGACCCCACGGACCGCAAGAACTTCCGCCCCATCTCGCTCCTCCCGTTCCCCGCTAAAGTCATTGAGAAGACAGTCAACAAACAGCTAACCTCCTTCTTCGAGACTAACGGATCCCTCGACCCTTCGCAGTCCGGATTCCGAGCAAACCACAGCAACGAGACCGCCTTCATCGCAGCCACCAACGACATCAGGGCCCTGCTCGACAACAGGGAAATTGCTGCCCTCATCCTCCTCGACCTATCAGCTGCATTCGGCACAGTCTGCCACCGCACCCTAACAAGCCGTCTCCACCACGCCGGGATCCAAGGAATGGCCCTGGAATGGATCACCTCCTTCCTCTCTGACAGAACTCAGCGAGTCCGCCTTCCTCCCTTCCGCTCCGCGGCCACCAAGATCATCTGCGGCGTACCTCAAGGCTCCTCGCTCAGCCCCACCCTCTTCAACATCTACATGACCCCCCTCGCAGCCATCGCACGCCAACACAACCTAAACATCATCTCCTACGCCGACCACACCCAGATGATCCTCTCCCTCACCAACGATCCCGCCACCACCAGAGCCAGCCCCCAGTAAGGAAGGAAAGACGTCGCAGAATGGATGAAGCTCAGCCGGCTGAAACTGAACTCAGACAAGACGGACGTCCTCATCCTGGGACCATCCCCATCTGCCTGGGACGACTCCTGGTGGCCTCCTGCACTGGGCATCGCCCCCAAGCCCACGGACCATGCACGCAACCTAGGCTTCATCTTGGACTCCTCCCTCACGTTGACCAAGCAAGTCACCGCCGTCTCATCATCATGTTTCAACACCCTCAGCATGCTCTGAAAGGTCTTCCGGTGGATCCCCACCAACACCAGAAAGACGGTCACCCAGGCCCTTGTCACCAGCTGACTGGAATACGGGAACGCCCTCTACGCCGGAACCACAGCCAAACTACAGAAAAGACTCCAACGCATACAGAACGCTTCTGCACGATTCATCCTGGACATACCCCGACACAGCCACATCTCTTCCCACCTGAGAGACCTGCACTGGCTCCCCGTCAGCAAAAGGATCACGTTCAGGCTCCTCACCCACACTCACAAAGCTCTCCACGACACTGGCCCCGAATACCTCAACAACCGCCTCACGTTCTACACACCCACCGTCAACTCCACTCTGCCAGCCTCGCCCTCGCCACCATCCCACGGATTCGCAGAACCACCACCGGAGGAAGATCCTTCTCCTACCTGGCTGCCAATACGTGGAACTCCCTCCCCACCCACCTACGACTGACCCAAGACCACCTCTCCTTCAGGAAGCAACTCAAGACTTGATTCTTCGAGCAGTAGCAGTAGCAGCACAACCAACTCCCCCCCCCCCCCCAACCCCAGCGCCTTGAGACCCTTGCGGGTGAGTAGCGCACTCTCTAAATGTCCTGATTGATTGATTGATTGAGTGGTACTGAGGATGATGTTATCAGGGATGCCTTTAGTGATGTCATTTGAGATGCTGTCAGTGATGTCATGAGTGATGTCACTGACCATGTCATGAGTGATGTAATATGTGAGGTCATAAGCAGTGCATTGCAGGGCCATAAGTAGTAGGTAGCTCTGGTAACTGCAACTGCTGAATTTCACTGGTTTTGTACAAGTAAAATCTGAGCCTAATTATAACATCCCTTTAACCTTTGTTTTTTTCATAGACTTTCTAAGGTTTTGAATTATATTTTCTAACTATAACATCCCTATAACCTTTATTTTTTTTGGTGAATTTCTATTTTTTTTTTATTCTATGTCCTAACTATGTATTTTTAAGTGAATTTGTAAGGTTTTTCAAATTGCATTTCCTAACTATACCTACTAACCTTTGACACTTAGTGTGTCAGAGAGAGCATGAGTATATCAGTGGGTGTATGAGTGGAGCTATAAGTGGGTATATGAATGTCTGAGTGGATCTGTGGGTAGGTGTGTGAATCTCTAATAGGTGTGGGCGGTAAACTCTGCTTCACTTTTTGCAGAGTTTTGCTACTCCGCACTCTGATCCGAAAGTGGAGTTTGGCAAAAACTCTGGCAACTGCCGTTGGGGCAGAGTTTACCGGCACCCTCACCCCTAGAGTTCATCCCCCAAGAGTAGTGATTGTACTTACCAAGCAAAACTCGTCTGGTCCTATAATCGAAATAAAGCTAGACGCGAAACAAAGTATAAGGAATCCGCAGTCAGCATGTTAATAACTTGCTAATGTTAGGAATTATACCAATCGCGAGGCCTATCAATAGACTTGCGTGTCGAAACTTCACAATTAGTGAAATAAAACATATCAAAGCTCCAGTTGGTCAAAATAACAAAAGGTAGAGAACTCTAGTGGCAACGTGCAGTGTCCAGGCAAGAGGAGTAAAGAAGTGTCAAACTCCTGACGCATAAAATATATATATAAAAAAATGCTGCTAAGGTGTAATAATGTACTAAGTTATAGACCGCAAAATAGCTTGTGATACGCAATAAAGCACCATGCTTGACAGGAACAACACAGTGGTTCATGTAAAAGAATTATAAAGAACAAAGGGTTCCAATGTACCTCATTTCATCCATTTCAGTAACAATGCATAATTAATGTCTCTAAACTGACTATGCACTGTATATGACAACTCTGAGCAATAGTGGTTGGATTTTTATATTCCAACTATCTTCTGGATCCCAATTGTCTCACTTAGTTGCTCTTCTTTGATTCAGCTTGTAAAACTGAGCACTATAACACTGTTTTCTTCATTCAAGTTTCCTTTCTTTATACTTATGCAATTCTGTGTGACTGTGTTAGTGAGACAGTAATGTGGATGTGATTACGGTATGCTTGACTGTTAAGATTGTGTTATGCTGCAACTGGTATGAGGATGTTTTAATTGTTTTGCTGCAATTTATCCATTTTGGGGGAGCCACATTACCATTTGTTTTCATATGGATTCAATTGAACAGAATACATTTATGTTATTATGTTAATTTTTTGCACTAAAATGTATGTATATATAGAAAAAATTAAACATTATATTAAATGTTTTGAAATTGTCTCATCTTGAATAAAATAAAACTTTTTTGTATCTTCTACTTTGGAGTGTGTGTAGATAGGCACATTCTTAGCTGTTTGTTGCATTTCTGACTCTGCTCCCCAGACAAAAGATTTACCTTTAGTTATTGAGAGACACTTTGCTCTCTGTTCTATTCATAGGCAGGTGACACCTTTTACCTTCCAGTGGAGGGTCCCTTTTCCAATACCGCAATAAAGCCTCAGAGACAAGGCTGCTAATAGTCTAAGGCAGCTAAAATAAAATGAATAAAAGAAAAGAAATGCCAAACGTAGACTGCCCTATGAGATCTAAATGAGGCCAATCACCCAGCTCGGCCAATAAAGGTTGATGTCCATTACCTTACATACATGAAACCCATAATATGGGGATAGTGCAGGCTAGATAAGAGTCTAAAGAGTCTAACAGGTATTTACCAAGGAAATCAGTAAAGAGGTGGTGTCTGCAGTCCCGGAAACATTAAAGTTCCAACATGCATACCACGCTGGTTAAGTATACTCTAACCCGACATGAGTCAGTGCCTGGGGTCATCGATGTTGTGACATCGGAAGGGACATAGAAGAGTAACTGGGTGTGGAAACTATATGGGATGAGCCCTGACATTACATAATTTAGGAGTTTGGTAAGATTGAAAGTGTAAAAGAAGTGGGAACAGCCACAATTAAAGATGTAGAATGAGTCTAATTGGGAAATAAAAATATTGGAAAAGAGGGGGAGAAACAAAAATGAGAGATGTTGTCAAATATACGTCAAAAAGGAAAGAGGATACATAGAAGAGTTACTTCTATGGTCAAACATTCGGTCCCATGTCAAACCAAGCTTATGTTATGAATGAAAACAACTAAAAATAAAGAAAATAAGGAAGTACAAGAACAGAATAATATACTTAATGGCAAAAATCTTGATCTCAAAGCAAAAAAAAGCTAGCATAGGAGTAAGGGAACCTCATAGTCTACTTGGAAGTGACAAAAGAAAATAGAATTCCAATGAAAACATTACTAATGGGACTCATTCAACTAATGTACTCATTCAACTTCAAAAAGGTCTGTTCGTACTTAGCTAGTCTCCAAGGTATCTAGAGTTATTGAAAGAAATAATGGGGCAACCTATATAAGAACAGTAAGGGATCGGGGTAATTAGAACCCAGATCGACGTGTGTCAGAATCAAACCCATAATAGTGTAAAATTAAAGAACCACTAGACAAGAAAAGTACCAGGAATAGAGAGAATATAGTGACAGGTCAAGGTGAATTCCAATAATTGTCACATGTCAGTAAGCCATAAGAATGTTAATAATAGTCCTGAGAGGGTAGATCACTGTCCCCGGAAATTGTGTTAAGAGAAATGGAGCAAGAGAGAATCTATCATAGTTCACTTGTTAAACACAAGATGTTATGTATGCCCTTAGGTGTCAAAAGTTAACAATCTCAGTAAAGCCAGTAGTACATTTCTGTGTCTTTTTTAAGTCCGTTTGTCACAGTGTTCATGCGTATGATGTATTCACTTTCCTTCCTCCTCATGTGAAATTCGCAGTTACCCCCTCTGGCAAAAGGTTTCACGAGTTTAAGTCCAAAGAACTTTAAGTTCATTTTGTGCGGATGGTATTCTTGGTAGTGTTTTGTCAGAGGCGGTCCTACTTCAGTTTTATTGATATTCCGATAATGTTCCAAAATCCTGGTCTTGAGCGGGCGGATAGTGCTTCCCACATACACTTTATTGCATGGGCAAATGATGATGCAGATTACGTAAATTGAATTACAGTTAATCCAGTCCCTGGTTTTAATAGTGATTTGTGAATTGAAAGTAAATTGGAGCTGTGTGTTGATACCCAATTTGCACACACTACAGTTGTGGCAGATGTGGAAGCCACATGGTTTGGTCCAAAAAACTGTTTTTGGTTCTTTTTGTCTGTCAATATACTCTGAGTTACACAAGATTTGTTTTAGATTTTTGGCTCTCCTAAAACCCATTTGGGGAATGTTTTCCATCTGATCCATTAGTGAAATGTTGGTAGAAGGTACCAATGTTTTCTTAAAGTTTTCCGAATATGGTAGTGACCATTGTGAAATTCAGTCATAAACCTAATTTTGTTTTGTTTCTCCTTCTTAGTTGGGTCTTTCGGTTGTAGAGATTATTACGTCATATTTTCTCACAGTCATCAGCTGTCTTCTCTAGGTGTCTGTAATGGCTGGATTTTCTGAGTAGGTGGGATCAGCCCCCAGGGGCCCCTCCAACCCAGCCAGAACGTACTCACCTTCCCTCCTCAGGACTCCTCTATCCAGGCACCTGGTACCTACCTGAGGATGGGGAACTCGCAATATACAAGCTCATATTATTAAGAACACCACTAAATCTATAGGGATACTAAGAATGCTCACTGATTACTAGGGATATCCATACCCTACACCACACTTATTTACATCAGTTGGTCTCGCGGCCACCCCGACCCAGACCGTTCTACCCTAGGGCAGATCTGACACACAATCCGGTGTGTCTACACACGGGCCTGCAGAACCCAATGCTCCCTTTTCCAAACTGTTCGCAATCCTGTGAAACTACACGTTAGTTCGACCTCCTAACGCCCTCACTTACTCAAGCCACAATCCAGTGGGTATTAACACTGGTCTCCCACCCAGTGCTGTCACTAACGCCGCATATCAACGACGACCACATTCCTATGAACAATTATTGGGATAATATCTCAGTTGTCTACTCGGGATGAAACTACAATAATAACTTTGAATATAGTTCCAGATTATATAGTGTACTCCCTGCTCTTGGCATCAAAGGTCCACTCACTCCCTCTTTATGTGATCACCACTTACCTGATTGGGATTACTCATCCATTCACGTAGCAACTACCTAGGAGATATATTTACCTTCAGTGAACAAGAATAGGAAATACACACCAGTTTGTTATAAACTGGGGGTTATTTTATTACAACAATATAAACATTTACACAGATCTGACAAAGACTATAGGTAGAACACACCGCTTGAAAGAGAAGGATTAAACATAACAGGAACACTCCGCTGAAAGGGAAAAGATTAGACATAAATTGTAAGTGTAACTAATTCAGACTACCTCACCTATTAGAAGGAAGATTTCTCTCTCTGCCTCTGGTGGGATTAGGGCTCTCTCTCTGCCTCTGGTGGGATTAGGGCTCTCTCTGTCTCTCCCTCCTTCACCACATCACCACGCCTCTGGTTCAGTTGCTCCAGCTGACAGCCTTCTTTGATGCTCTCTGCACTGCTTTCTCTCTCCTCATCTTCAGCAATCGTCTGCCTTCTTTCTCCATTCAAGAACTGCACTCTATTCTGCAGCTTCAGCAGACATCCTCTCTCTCTCTGCAAGCTGTTCTGAGCTCCAAGCTGTTCTGAGCTCCCAGCAGTTCTGTGCTCCAAGCTGTTCTGAGCACCACGCTGAACTGCACACCACGCTGGACTGACCTCCAAAACTGAACTGAACTGAACTGAGCACTCCTCCTTTCCTGTTGCTCGCTAATATGGAAGCTTGTCCTTTCATGGAAAGCTACGGCCAGTAACCTGCCGCCCACCAAATTCTTGTACCTCCCCGTACCAAGGACACGTTCCCAGCTGGCCAGCCTGAAGTTGTGTCTTCGGAGTGGAGAAAAATACATTCCTTCGATAAGGGCCAGCCTGAACCGGTTCTCTCCAAGCGAACAACAGCCTTAACTATAAACTTTGCCTTTGCCCTGAAAAGCCTCTCAGCTTCATCAAGATGGAGTCCCTCTAGCTCTCGGCCTGTAGGCCTGAAAAGGGTTGAAATGCTCTTTAGCTCTGTCAGAATACCTACATAAACCATACCAATGTGTCTAATATGTCAAAGCCAATAGGCAATAGACAGGTTAAAGTCAAGAATAAAGGCATATTAAGCAGCTATCCTCTTCTAGGTCTGGAAAAAAGGGCTTAAAAGGGCCAACACAGGCTAAGAATACCTATACTAGATGCGAGCAAGACTAATGATCTATATCACTGCTAAATAAAGCCAAAAACTCTGCCATAACATTGCACCCCTAGATCCTTATCTTGCGAGCATCAGTAAACAACAACAACCATCTAAACAAACATCAACATAATCTATCCAACATAGGCTAAAAATACCTATCCTAGATGTGAGCAAGATTAAGATCTATATCACTGCTAAATAAAGCCCAAAAAACTCTGCCATCCACCCTTAGATCCTTATCTTGCGAACATCTTACAAACAATAACATCTAGATAAACAAACATCAACACAATCTATCAACAAATCAAAACCTAAAAAACTCCCTAAAAAGAATGACAACTTAAGAAAATTCCACCTAAAACTCAATTGTAGGGAATAGAAACCTAAAAACAAATCAAAGCACCCTTGACTTGAATGCTGAAACATATCTGATAACAACAGAAACTAACCAAAGCATCCTCAAACTAAGTGTGCCTCAACTTCTAATGATAACTGGTGAAATCTAGTGATGTAGGGACTTATGTGTTGAATGAAAACAGCAAGGGGCCTAAATGGGGCCTACTTCGGACAACTTGAGGCTAAATGAGGCCTACCTACTATTGTCAACTTAAGAACTAAATGTGTTTCAACTCCTAATGAGAAAACAAGAAAGGGCCTAAATGATCCTTACCTACTATAGGCAACTTAAGCTAATGATGACTCATGAAACTATTGGTGTAGGGACTTGTTTGTGGGTGAAAATAACAATAGGCCTAAATGAGGCCTACCTGCTGACATTTGTCAATTTAAAGTGAAATCAGAGAAGTACTGTTTCAAGGTCTGGGCAAACATTAATACATAATCATACTAAAAGACACACCACCCAGAACAATCCAAATTTTAAGGTAACCACCCTTTGATCAATCAAGGTGAAAATGTAAGAACAGTAAAAAAAACCCCATGTCTACAAGATAGCTGGTGTAACATCAAGCTTAGAACAACAAAAAACATTTTAAAACACACGGTGGAACACATGTGCGCACCACCATTCAAAAAAGTCCTTCATTGGCAAAAACTGTTTTGAAGAAAACAGAAAAACTATAATAGGTGACATGTTTTTTTGCTTTAAAAAGTGGGGCCTGCTTGTCCAAGGGATTATGCATCCAAATCTTTTATAATACTGTTACAAATAAAACATGTTTTAGTTTTTTGTTTTTTAAAAGTGGGGCCTGCTCGTGGTGATGTCAAGAAAAAATTGCAGGCCAAGGAATTAAATAACTTAGTCCAAAAGTCTTCAGTGTAGGCCACCACCCTGCATCCTCGGTATCCGGACACTTCCTCCAATGCGGCCATCCATCACCCGGTCTGGTCTGGTCTGGTCTTCTTCCATCATCCAAAAATAATAAACTAAAATAAAAACATGAAAGTAAAAAGCTAAAACAAAAAAAAAAAGTGGAAGGGGGGAGGGACCCACGCACAACCACAACTTCAGCAATCCTAGAAACAAGAGAACAAGTATCATTATTCTTGTAAAATAAAACTTTCCATTTAAAAAGCACCCCGGGTGCCTTTCATTATTGAAAAGAAAATATCCTAATTAATTAAAAACATTCAGAATTTAACTTTTAATAATATTAGCAGGGCCTAACATACCCTAATCCTCCCCAAGCCAGCCCCTCCCTTCAGAGCAGGAGCCATGCTACAGTGGGAAGCTACTTTAAACACTGCAATATGATGAGCCTCTCTAAACCAGCCCCTCCCTTACATAAACAAGCCATCCGCGGAAGAAAATTGGATTGTAGCCAATCATAACGAACTGGGACGTGATCGAAACTTGCAGAATGAAGGAAAAAAAAAACTCGTCTGCACAAACCAGCTGGTCTGCCAAGGTCGAAAAACAAATTTCTCATGCCTTATTTTCTAACTAACGGAAGCTAGAATTTAAAAAAAACCAATTCTGTTACAGTGTACTGCCAATTAAAAAAGCTCCAGTTTTTAAAAAGACTTTAGTCCAACTAATTCAGCTAAAGGCAAGACACTTAAAATATGGGCACTTATTTAGAAAGGGGCAACTACCTTTGGCACACAAGATTATACATTCTGCATTTGAGAAAAAACGAATTAACATGGTCCATTGTAAAAGAGAAATAATTTGCAAAACAACATAAAATGCAGATACATTTCAACATTGGATTTAATTTAATGTTTTGCTGACACATTTATAAAAGCATACATTTTAATTTACATTTGGGAAAATAATAATGTTACATTTTAACATTTTTTCTTTCAAAGGCACATGATTGCCTTTCACTAATTAAAAGCACATGTCACCATGCACAGTCGGGCAAGATTTATTATTCTCAAACCAGCACATTCCTGTCTAGATGGAAACCCCTCACAGAAATAATTAATGAAAACAGCTCCGTAGCGTGCACTCTAACGGGCCATCTTTTTAACATTTCACTCATTTTAAAAGAACACAGCTTTCCCCGTAATCAGACTGGTTGATTTATAACCACATCAGTTCCAAGGCAAACCCACACAAAAATTTGTAGACGCATTTCAAAAGGAATGTGAAATGAACAAAACCCTTCGCAAAACACAAGATGTTACCTTTCCGTCAAGAAACTGACAAAGCACATAGGCAGACCAAGGAATCAAAAAAAAAAGTCAAAATCAAACCATCAAATAATCCACTGACTTTTATAGTCAGGTCAGATAACCATGCATGTTGACAGCATGTAAAAAATAAAGACTGCCATCTCAACTCAAGATATTAACCCTTTGGCAGCTCAAGCAGAATCATTTCCCAACGTCCATTTATACATGGGAAAATCATTAGCACATTTCTTCACGTTTACAGATGACACGTACACATATTTTCAAAAACGTTATCCCCAAGCACCCGAGAGAGATCCAGCTCCCTCCTGCCAAACGTAATGATAACATGCCCTGTCCAAGCCATGACCACATGGCGCTATTCACAAGCCATATTTACAAGACAAGCCTTTCACAAACAACATTTCCAAGGCGCAATGCACAAGGAACACAGCAGATCAACATGAGAACATGCACCTCACAAGCCACAATAATATGGCGCTATTCACAAGCCATATTTACAAGACAAGCTTTTCACAAACAACGTATCCAAGGCGCAATGCACAAGGAACACAATAGATCAACACGAGAACATGCACCTCACAAGCCACATTAATATGGCGCTATTCACAAGTCATATTTACAAGGAGCTATATTCAAAGAACTCCACAAATCATAGAACAATAAACACATTTCACATTGCACAGCATAAGCAGATGCAGCAAGCAATTTAATGGGCAATTTAAAAGCATTTTTTACACGCATTTATACAATTGAACCATCACATAGATGTAACTGGCTTCCTCATGTAATGCCATCCTTCAACTCTGACAGTTTAAACACCAAGATGAAAACCATTCCTTCCACCCTGAATAAACCAAATGCCATGATGTAATGCAATCTCCTCACGCTGCAACTGTTCAAGCCCATAGATCTAACAGGCTACATAAACTGCAACATTACGCCAGATGGAACCAGCGTTCAGGACACTCCCTCAGAACACATGGGAAACTCTCTAAGCACATGGCCAGGCACACAGGCTTCGTAAGATGACGACTACGCCAGATGTAATGGCTGGATTTTCTGAGTAGGTGGGATCAGCCCCCAGGGGCCCCTCCAACCCAGCCAGAACGTACTCACCTTCCCTCCTCAGGACTCCTCTATCCAGGCACCTGGTACCTACCTGAGGATGGGGAACTCGCAATATACAAGCTCATATTATTAAGAACACCACTAAATCTATAGGGATACTAAGAATACTCACTGATTACTAGGGATATCCATACCCTACACCACACTTATTTACATCAGTTGGTCTCGCGGCCACCCCGACCCAGACCGTTCTACCCTAGGGCAGATCTGACACACAATCCGGTGTGTCTACACACGGGCCTGCAGAACCCAATGCTCCCTTTTCCAAACTGTTCGCAATCCTGCGAAACTACACGTTAGTTCGACCTCCTAACGCCCTCACTTACTCAAGCCACAATCCAGTGGGTATTAACACTGGTCTCCCACCCAGTGCTGTCACTAACGCCGCATATCAACGACGACCACATTCCTATGAACAATTATTGGGATAATATCTCAGTTGTCTACTCGGGATGAAACTACAATAATAACTTTGAATATAGTTCCAGATTATATAGTGTACTCCCTGCTCTTGGCATCAAAGGTCCACTCACTCCCTCTTTATGTGATCACCACTTACCTGATTGGGATTACTCATCCATTCACGTAGCAACTACCTAGGAGATATATTTACCTTCAGTGAACAAGAATAGGAAGTACACACCAGTTTGTTATAAACTGGGGGTTATTTTATTACAACAATATAAACATTTACACAGATCTGACAAAGACTATAGGTAGAACACACCGCTTGAAAGAGAAGGATTAAACATAACAGGAACACTCCGCTGAAAGGGAAAAGATTAGACATAAATTGTAAGTGTAACTAATTCAGACTACCTCACCTATTAGAAGGAAGATTTCTCTCTCTGCCTCTGGTGGGATTAGGGCTCTCTCTCTGCCTCTGGTGGGATTAGGGCTCTCTCTGTCTCTCCCTCCTTCACCACATCACTACGCCTCTGGTTCAGTTGCTCCAGCTGACAGCCTTCTTTGATGCTCTCTGCACTGCTTTCTCTCTCCTCATCTTCAGAAATCGTCTGCCTTCTTTCTCCATTCAAGAACTGCACTCTATTCTGCAGCTTAAGCAGACATCCTCTCTCTCTCTGCAAGCTGTTCTGAGCTCCAAGCTGTTCTGAGCTCCCAGCAGTTCTGTGCTCCAAGCTGTTCTGAGCACCACGCTGAACTGCACACCACGCTGGACTGACCTCCAAAACTGAACTGAACTGAACTGAGCACTCCTCCTTTCCTGTAGCTCGCTAATATGGAAGCTTGTCCTTTCATGGAAAGCTACGGCCAGTAACCTGCCGCCCACCAAATTCTTGTACCTCCCCGAACCAAGGACACGTTCCCAGCTGGCCAGCCTGAAGTTGTGTCTTCGGAGTGGAGAAAAATACATTCCTTCGATAAGGGCCAGCCTGAACCGGTTCTCTCCAAGCGAACAACAGCCTTAACTATAAACTTTGCCTTTGCCCTGAAAAGCCTCTCAGCTTCATCAAGATGGAGTCCCTCTAGCTCTAGGCCTGTAGGCCTGAAAAGGGGTGAAATGCTCCTTAGCTCTGTCAGAATACCTACATAAACCATACCAATGTGTCTAATATGTCAAAGCCAATAGGCAATAGACAGGTTAAAGTCAAGAATAAAGGCATATTAAGCAGCTATCCTCTTCTAGGTCTGGAAAAAAGGGCTTAAAAGGGCCAACACAGGCTAAGAATACCTATACTAGATGCGAGCAAGACTAATGATCTATATCACTGCTAAATAAAGCCAAAAACTCTGCCATAACAGTGTCCTATGGGATATCCAAGTTGTACCAATCTGTCCGTTAGGATTTTTGCCTTTTCTTTATAGATATTCATGTAACTACAATTCCTTAGCATTCATTCAAACTCACCCTTAGGGATATTTTGAATTGTTTTGGATGGATGGCAACTGTCTGCCCTATGAATTGAGTTGGCTGACGTGGATTTATGGAAGGCCTTCGTTTGTAGTCTGTTATCCTGTACATGAATGATAATGTCTAAAAAAATAAATTTCTGATGAAGAGGTATTAGATATTGTCTGGATGTTCCATCTGTGTATGTTGATTTGTTGTGGAAACTCATTAAGAGTGGTCTGTGGGCCCTGCCAGATACACAGGATGTCGTCAATATGTCGCCCCAGTAATATATATGGGGGGTATATTCTGAAAAGGTTTCATCCCACAACCAATATTTTTCTACATACCTCATGAAGATGCATGCAAATGGTGGTGCAAATGTTGCTCCCATTGCACTACCCTGTAGTTGTAAATAGTACTTCAAGTTGAATGAGGAAACATTGCTCGTAAGGCAGAAATATAGCATTTCCAGGATCATCTGGTTTGATTCCAAAAAACGTACTTGTTTGGTAGCTAGTGTCTTCTGTACTGCTTCCCTTCCATCTTCATGCCGAATCGAGGTGTAAAGACTTACCGCATTTATGGTAGTGAGTATGCATTCGATATCCTGCAGGATGTTATTCAGTTTTATTAGGATGTCTTTAGTGTCCCGTATATAGAAGGGAAGGTCCTTCATGAAGAGCTGGAGTTGGTGGTCAATGTATTCCCTTACCTTGGAGCAAATGGAATTCATACCTATGATAATGGGTCCCCCAGGTGGTTTAGTGTCATCCTATGTATTTTGGACATAAGATATAGAGTTGCCATAGTAGGATGTTCTATGTAAAGATCATTTAGTTCCTCCAGAGATAGTAGATTGTTTCCATACCACATGTCTAGTTTCTTTTTTATGTATTGAAGTATTGTTTTGGTGGGATTGGAATCCAATTCTGTATAACATGCTGTGTCACTAAGTTGTCTATGTGCCTCTGCAACATAGTCAGGAGTGTGTAATAACACCATGGTACCTCCTTTGTCAGATTCCTTGATCACAATTTTAGGAAGATTTTTTAGTTCTTTTAGAGAAGTCAATTCATGGGCTTCAAGATTTTTTGGTAGGAATCGTTTCTTTTTTTGCTATTTCTGGTATTCCAAAGCTAAGCCTTTTGAAACAGCTGTATAGAATAAGTCAATGGTGTTCCTAGTTGGCAGTTGGGGCCAGAAGATTGATTTCGAATTGATGCTATTCTCAACAGGATAGGTGGTATCAATTCCAAATTCTTGCGCCAATGCAAGTGGGGATGGGGATTGATCATCTGACTCATACGCTAAGGTTGTTATCAATATAATGTTTTCCAAGTCTTGAACTGTTATCGGACTAGTAATTGGTGCTCTTCTTTCTTTCAAAATAGGTGGTTTGTTGTGGAAAAAGGTGGTTAGATTGCGTTTGAACGTGAATTTGAAAGGTTTATCATTGTTTTTATAAGGTCCCAAAAAGCTGTTGGGCAAAAGGATAGTCCCATATTCAAAATATTTTCTTGGGGTGTAGTATTTTGTTGGCCAGAGATATTGACCATTAGGTTGTTTGATTCTTTGGTTTGGTTTCCTCTTTCCTCCTTGCTCTGGTCGTCACTCCTCCGGTTGGTTTTGATGTTGAGGTACTTGGTGTGCTTTCATTTTGGACTCTGGTATCTTGAATGGATTATTTCCGCAATCCATGGCGATGTCTTAGGACTTCCTCTACAAAAATCAAGTCCACTTTGGTTGTTGAGGCTAGAATTCTGTTTCCTGGTGATTCTGCTTCTGAACTTGTGACTGTATCCTGTAATTGCGGGGATTGGAGAGTTGCCATTCCCTTTATAATATTGTCATAGCATTTTGCAAATGTGTAGACCCTCCCAGGTTTATAATCTATTTGGTCACATTGAAATTTCCTGTTCTTACGTTGAATCAGGTCCTCCTCATACTCATCCATTATTCTATTTAGTATCTCATAGTTTTTAGTTGTGATGTCTCCCCATTTGCATTCTCAACTTTCTTAGTTAGATCATCCACTTCCGTTTTGTGTTTATTATGTTCTTCATCTGCAACATCTATTAGATGCTGAATCTTGTTATTAAATGCTTCCCTCAAATTTTCTTCCCATTTTGCGATTCGGTCTGGCTTAGTGGTCTCAACTGGAGGGAGTATTAAAATACAAAGTCCTCTTTGTATTCTGTCCGCTTCTAAGTATTTCATAAGGCTGGCTGCTTCCCACTATTTGGATGTTTCCTTTTTAAGGGTTTTCTCTAGAGCTTGAAAGGCAGATTTCACAGATTGAGGATTACGTTTATTTTGTTTGGAAGAGGCTCCCAAAGTGGTAAACATTTCTTTCATTCAACGGTTATGGTGCTCTCTCTGATCTCTGCAGTTTGCCATAGGTCCAGAGCTCTAGGCTATATAAATTTAAATAGATTCAGATATATTTCAGGGTCTAAATAGTGTGGGAGAATCCTAGACAACTTGTTTTTAGGTTTGTTTGCAAATGGGCGGATAGTTCTAGGATTCACGCTAATGTGAACAGGACCCGCTGTTGTGATTGGCATGAGCCATACGAATCGCTACACCCATGAGCCATTGAGGATTGTTGAAATCAAGAGAAAAGTCTGTGCCTGTTCATCAATTACAGTGAAAAGGATAATAATTTCCAAGATTCAAAGTTCTTGTGTGCTTTTAAAGCAAAATGTGCCATTTTAATTGTTCATTCCAACAACACAATCAACCAAAGAACAGTCGACACGTGTTTCACCAGTTTGGCCAGCTGACCAGGGGCTTTTGTCAAGGCTGAAATTAACAATACACCATAGTCTTTAAATTTATGACAGAGATAGGATTAGGTAGAAAAGAGTCATATGTAGATAAGTGCGGCTTATGTACAAAGTGAATAGGAATGGAGATTATAAGTCATATGACACCAGGAAAAAGCATAATATTTGGGTGAGAACAGAGGTAGACAGAACGAAAGTTGCAAGAGAAAGAGAAGAAAAAAGAGTGACAAAAGTAAAAGAAAATGGAGAAAAGAAAGCAAAATATTAACAACATGAAACCTCAAACAAAAATATCAAACACGTTTGGTAAAAATAGCAGTTAATGTGTTTCACTTCAATCTTTATTTAGATTATAGGACCACAATGCGATTTTCTTGGTAAGTACAATCTTTTCTTCGCATAGTCACATCACATGAGGTCCTTCCTTTAACTTTTAAACAGAGATATTTTGGTTGCTTTTGTTTGCCGCCGCCCCCCCTTGCTTGGTGTTGTGACACCACTGCATTAAATTATATGATTCCAGTATTACACTGGTCTTAGGTCATGATGATATTAGTGATATATAGTTGTCTTTCTCCCCATGAACTTGTGTTCTATAGGATCGTTCAGATACCTATATAATGCCTTCATTAGCCTGTCTAGCATTCTTGTCTTAGAATAATTGCTATATTTACTAAACTTGTGTGAGGTTTCATATAGTTAATATTTTGCTTCATTTCTTCCATTTTCTTTATTCGGCTCCAAGAACCATAAATGTTTAACAAACAAACATAACATTTAAAACTTCATAATATATTTGTAATGTAGCGTAGTTAAAATTAATAAAGAGAAAAGTTCATAGGATTCAGGCAGTTGAAAAATGTAATCCATAATACAAAAGACCTAGCATAGCAAGATATATTAATGATCTAAAAATTTCAGGGGGTATTCAAGTTGAATATTAAAGGATTACAACGTTCCTGTTCGACTTCTATAGCTCATACCACTTTCTGCTGGCCATTGCAACTTTAATAAAGTTAGAAACCACAGTACAGATAGCAGGGGTGACCAAATAATACAGAAAATTAAAACCTTCAATGTATGTGCAAGGCCGGATCTCTCTTAGAAGTGGAGCTAAAACAATTCCCTTTGGTCCGTTATAAAGGCGACAGGATAAAATAAATGGCAAAGTGCTCTGAGCAACCAAATTGGCACAAGGGCAGAGCATGACTTTGTCGGCCCAGCCCTGATTGTCTTGGGAATGCCAATAAAAAGTGCAGAGTGCATAAACGAAGTCTATTTAAAAGAAATTGTGTCTGTGCATTGATGGGGAAAGTTAGATAAAATTGCTGTTGGGTGGAGAACAAACATGAGAGACCCATCACCCCAGATTGTGTATGGTGCATGTTTGCTCTCGAATAATGCGCCTCTTTGATGATGGCTTTCGTGTTTGTGTGGATACTATTAGGATTATCGTAGGAATGCCCCAGGCCTACCTCATGAAATTTATCTCTCGCAAATCGGAGCCAACGGATTGATATTGCACTATCCAGATTAATGCAATCTTTAATCACACCCCTTGAAGTGTTATTTTCCTCGGACAGACACATTTTTGCCCATTGAAGCAAAGGGGCAATAACTATACGGTTCTTTAAAAATTTCAATGCCAGCTCTCGATGACAACGGATTGTGGGGGTGCTAATTGGGGTAATCAATAGCCTTTTTATAAACTTATTTTCCAAAACCTGTAAGTGATGGCTTTTGTGGTGGTCCCACACCCCTGCCCCATAGGTTACCACAGACAAACATTTAGCTTTATAAAGGGTAACTAGCTCTGTCACCGGCTTGTGACCTAGCCTGCAGGCAAAGCGAAATAGCTCCTTTACAAGCCTATTTGTGTGTTGCACCCTTGCTGTAATGAGTGGTCCCCAATTCATTGTATCATTAAATAGGTTCCCTAAATGGGTAAAGTTATTCAGTTTATCAATGTTCTTGCCCCCAACAGCAAAGTTTCTAGTTTTAGTCAATTTGTGGCCATACACCATACTGTAGGATTTAATAAAATTCATTTTAAAATCAAGTGCCAACATAAAATCCGCAGAGTAAGTCATTAGAATGTCAAACAGCACTTAGTTCACAGGCTCCATACAGGCTGCCTCATGCTCAAGGGGTTTCAAAAGTGTGCATCATCATGACATATGATCCCTGAATGTGCTTCTTTTCTCTTTATGCACTGCTTGGCCTATCAGCTCATATTCATAAGATAAACATAGATCCATCGACAACTGCATGAGTTAATGAAGGCTGCAGAGTGGAAATTGCATCTTTGGCAGTCTCTTTAGCGCACATTGTGAACTGGCCATTTTAGACAGACTGATGATGTGTTCGTTCCGCTGTGCTTCTGGTTGTAACCACAGGCTTGAGCTTAAATTTCAACTTCTGCAATAGCCACATTTTTTCAGATCCTTCAGTTCTTCAACCGCGCCCTCCCATCCAAAATTATTTAGCATATTTTGAAGATGAAAAATCATAGCAGAACTGGAGCCTTGCCCTTACCTCACATTTCATAAGGGCTACTGATGATGAGTCTTATGCATCTATGAACGAGGGAAGGGTAAGAAGATCCAGCCTTCACATTTATTGTTAACAATAACTCGAGATGCCCATTCATATGGTCACTTGTGTCTGCAATATCAAATGCTAGTATAAAGTACATTTGCTATAAATAGTAGACACAAGTGTTTAATGTTGCTATGCTCTTGAACAGGTCAATACATCTAGGTGCTTCCAGCTTTTTTCCTCACAGTTCAAGAGAATTAGAGATCTCATGATATTGGTTTATTTTGATGTTTCAAGGGAATCATTGGCTTAAAAGTCATTAAGTTAATCTCATGAAAGTACAATTATTTCATGAAGAGGAAATTTATGGTAGATAACAATCCATATTTTATGAAGACCAACCAGTGGCCAATTTGAAGTGGATGAGTTTTGTGAACAGCTGCAATTTTTCATGCTGTGATCACCAAGGAGTTTTGTTTTTCAAAAGCAACATAGTGATGGCCCTAAGACTCTGGGAGCTTTCTTGCAGGCTATGTGGGTTCATTAGTATTTTTTCTGTTTAGGACTGCCAGACCATCTATCTAAGGGCCCAATTCTGATATCTTTCGGAAAGCATACCCACCGAATCGGACTCGGAATGCTTTCCATACAACTCGGATCGGGGGAGTCCGACTGAACTAGTACGATGCATCCGTATGTATCCGGATACGATTCGGTCAGACTCCGACTGACTTCAATGGGGCCTATGTTCTCGTACTGAACACAGTCTCCCCTTGAAGAAAGGGGTAGCTGGGGAAAATTATGCACCCTGTGGTGGGCACCCCATAGTGCCTGCCACACTGTGCATGGTTGGGAGGAGGGCAACCATGGGTACCCACACTGGCCCGATTCAGAGGGCCCTGGGTGAAGGGGGCCTGCTACGGGCCACCAAAGTCCGATTCTGGAAGCCGTTTTGTTCATGGCAAAACCAAATCGGAAAAGCTGTCCGAATCGGTCATCACTCTCGCTTGTTCGGAAACCAAGTCCATAGAGCTGGACGAACTGGCTTCGGTAAGGCTTGTCCTGTCCCAATGCTTTTCGGAACGTATCCGGTTTGCCTCAATGGTTTCCAGGCTTTGTACTTGGTCATTCTGAACTGGGAACAAATCAGTCAGGAACAAGGGCTCTGGATCGGATTCGGCAAACACCAATCCGATTTGGAGCACTTCCGAACAACATCGGAATTGATCCCTAAATAGTGAGGGTGATCTGACTTACTTGCACCAATGGCCTCATATCCATCAGCGTAATGTTTCCAGTGGCAGAGCCAAAGGGGGTGGGCTGTCAGAAACATGACTGCCTTCCTAACTAATCATAGACCAGGCGGTTCATCAAATTTATAAACTCATAAACAGGCCCTATGTAGTTTGTACTCAAAACAACAAAAACCAAATGGTGCAGACCATAACTAGAAGATAATATAGGAGACAACACCACTTGTTTTTTTAATTTTTAGCTTGTAAATTAAATAAAATTAGTGTCATGCAGCAAGTGGAAACCTTGCTCAGGTCTTGGAGCACCTTTTTATGCCCATAAATAGTGGGCTCTAGCTTCTCCTTTTGACCTAAGTCAGAACCACTGTTAGGATTGAACATTGTTGGATTTGTACTACCATCAGACCCTCCCCTTTTTTGTAGGGAGCCAATGCTCACTAACATAGCCTTATCCCAGGAAGAGGAGGCTTTGGGAGACTGCAGCAGCAGCACATACGAGTACCCTAGAGACTCTGGCCACTGTACAGGGTGGGAATCCATGCAAATAGAGGCGCAAGTTAGTCCAGACCCCATGCAGGGAGCCGGAAGCAGGTGGCAAGGAAGCACTGCCTTTATATTGCAAGTCCATCTGGTGGGGCCCCACACTCACTCACACAATCAGCCAATGCACCTGACAGAAATTAGCAAACAGGGAAAGACCTATAGATAGGCACAGCCAGAGAAGTATTGCAGCAAATTCCGTTGTGTGAGAGACAATTGCTAAACTACTCCTGTTTCACCAGACCTGCTCCAAGTTTCCTGCCTTGACTGTTCAGATATTTAGACTTTTGCACTGACCTTGTTTGAGTTCCCCTTTACTCTCCTTCTTCCATTAGGAGAGTCCCTTGGATACTATTCCTTTCCTCCTTCTACCCCATAAAGCACCTCATAGTTTATCCTATTTAATCCTGATCTGGTGAAGCAATCCTCAGTGGTTCCTTCTGACTGACTCTATTCAATTATATTTGCGTCCGTTTTTTGTTCAGAAGGGTTTATCACCATTTCTCTGATTTTGCTGCTGAGGATTCAGATTGTCATTAGGCCTGGCCATATTTAAATAAAGCTGGAGTAATCAGAGTAATTTAACATTATTCTTCTGGCACAAAGTTACCGGGCGTTACACAATTACGCTCATTTATGTCATTTGACTCATTTTGGGCAAGAGTGCCTACCAATGACCACAGGAATAGAGAGAGAGTGGCTGCTGCTGTTCCTGTTCTGTTGCATTTAGCACTCTTGGAGCAAAATTCATCCTCTTGCGATTTTTGTCCATGAGGATTCCTTTTACACTAAAACAAATAGCACCAAATGCAGGGTTACGCTTCTCACTTAATTCTGCTTATTCTTGTGTGGTTTTGCTGCAATTATGAGGAATGTATGACGTTACAATGCATACATTTACAATGCATGCCTTTACAATGCAGTTTTTACATCGCAACATATTTTACAACGCATACATTACCATTGCATACCACGACAACGATTTTTTTTAAAACTACACTTACAACGCATTCCATTACATCGCATTATACCTTTACAATACATACCATTACATTGCATTTAAGATAAGTGTTGGATAGTGTAGGGGTAAAAATTACTATTCTAACTCCAGGAGGTGCAACAGTATGGTAAGTGTTGGATAGTGTAGGGGTAAAAATTACTATTCTAACTCCATGGGGTGTAACAGTAGGGTAAATGTTGGATAGTGTAGGGGTAAACATTACTATTCTAACTCCAGGGGGTGCAACAGTAGGGTAAGTGTTGAATAGTATAGGAGTATTATGTGATGCAATGGTATGCATGTAATGATATGCAATTCAATTTCAAAGCTTTATTCAACAGTGAGTCATAAAAGCACGCACAAAACATCCATCACAAGACACAATAAATAGTACATGACCATAAACAAAATAAGAAAATATTAAATTCCAATTATTACTGTTGATTAAAAAACAGGTTAAAATTCATAAACAATCCAATAAAAATTAATTCATATGATAGGAACAGCATTAATGACATCATACATTGTGATAGCTAGCAGCGGGTGGCAGTAAAGTACGTGTACGTGTAATCCAGGCCCACCTTACAAATTTGGCTACGCAACACCTATGCGGGCGAACAATCTGACTCTAATATCCTTAGGGCTTCTATGTGCCTCTGGGTGCCCAGATTTGAGCAAGTGGGTCTCAGCCATTTGCGTTGTGGGCCAGCATAAAGGGGGAATACAAAGAATAGGTGGGCTATAGTCTCAGCCATGTCTAAACAGTTATGACATTTTTCATATAGAGGTGGCGCCCATTTATAGGTAAAAGCTTTGACTGGTAGGGTTCCTACCCTAAACTGAAAAAACAGTTTACGGTCTAAAGGGCTCTCAATAATATCCCAATATGCTTCACAAAAAGGCCGTGATTTGTAAGTTAAAAAGCGGCCAGTTAAGTTGGTGTTCATACTGGCTCTATGGGATGATGTCAAGGCCATTTCCCAGTATATTACTTTCAATTGTTTTTTTGAGGGGAAGGCTGATGAGTCCGGTTCATCCGATAAGAGGCTTAGATCTAACTTTATTAAAAGAGACCTAAGCTCTTTGAGCCACTGGATTTTGTGGAAGCGATCTACCGAGATCACGTCCTTCAGAGCCTGGACATAGTGTGTGAGTTTGGGGGTGGTCCAGATTCGCCTCCAGTACAATAGTGGCCGTAACCTTGCTATATCTACAACATTTTTCCTACCTAAATCAGGTAAAAGCGGAACAGTAGGGGTGCTTTGGGGAACACCGACTAAGCTACGTAAAAATGTATTCTCCGCTTTTGCTAGTTGACTCAAGTTGGTAAAACCCCATAGCTCTGATCCATACAGGGTAGCACTTAACACTTTCATGTTGTATATCTCCAAAGCTGGTGTAATTGGCTTTGTGAGAGAGGATTTGTGTTTAGAGGATAGGGCACCTGCAAGCTGGTGGAATTTTAAAGTGGCCATATCCGTGTGGCGTTTCCAACGCATGTTACTCTGGAGTAGAATTCCCTAGGTAGGTGAAAGTCTCCACCTGCTCTAAGAGTGTGTCGTTCAAAAAGATTCTACCTTTAAAGGGTTTGTGCTGATTGAGGGACATGATCTTGGTTTTTGTTGTCTTGATCTCAAGTCCACGCAGTTGGTAAAAATCCCCAAACGCCTTAACAGCCTTCTGCTGCCCGCTTGGAGTCCTTGAGACAATCAACGTATCGTCCGCGAACATAAGGACAGGTACATGAACCCCAGCTATAACAGGGGCATTGGTGGGGGAACAACAAAGATGGTCAACTATTCTGTTTATATATAAGGAAAACAGGGTGGGGGCCAAGACACAACCCTGCTGAACACCACCCTCGACAGGGAATGAGTCGGTAACCTAACCCTGTGCCCCCCATCTGATTCTAGCAAAATTGCTCTTATGTAGGTGGACGAGCAAGGTCCGTAGCTCAGGGGACATTCCCAATTCAGCAAGAAATTTCCAGAGTTTACAGCGGGGGACTAAATCGAAAGCCGATTTCAAGTCAACAAACACTGCATAAAGTGACCCTTTAGTCAAGATCACGTTCCTCCAATAGAGTGCAATAAAATAGAAGACTTGGTCTAAAGAACTAGTGCAGGGACGAAAGCCGGCTTTGAATGGGGATAAAATGTTGTGTTCTTCTACCCAAGTCTGGACTTTGTTTTTGTACTAATCGACCAATCACTGGCGTAACGAAAAGTGAGGGGGCCTCCCTGCATGGTACTTAGGGGGCCCCCTCTGGGCTCAATCAGGAGCTCTTCCGGCCAGAGTTCAGTGCACAGGGGGGCCCTTGGAGCTAGGAGCCCCCCCCGCACTGCATGGGCTGCTGGGGCCTGTGTTACGCCCCTGCAACTTTGTGCCTCTATTTTCCGGGTTTAGAACCTTCATAGAAAAGGGTTTAAGCCTAGAAAAGAGTTGGGTGTGTGGTGTAACATAATTTGGGGAAAATCCGGGCTACTAATTTGGGGATTAGGTTGTGCCAATTCGGTCACGACCTCAGCTTTGAGCGCGTCCAATTTTGCAGGGTTCTCAATAAGTTTATTCCATTTGACATGGCGCATATTATTTGAAGCAACAATGTCTAGTGTAATTATACCTCCCCTTGGAGGCTCAACTCTGTCCCCCTTTTGGGCTTGGAATATCGAACAGAGAGGGTTGGTGTCACTTTCCAGCCGGGATTTAATGACCATGTCTATTAGACAATGCCATAGTCTTATGTCCACCAGGAGATAATCAATGTGGCTGCTGTTCCGTCCATTATCAAATGTGTTCGCTCCCTGCAGGTCTGAGGGGGTTCTCCCGCTTGCTGCTCTAAGGCCTCTTTCTAAGCACATAGCTTTTAATTGAATGGCTGCAGCTGTCCATCTTTTTATAGCAGGCACTTCGAGTTTTGAGATACCCCATCTAAGATTCTGGTCCTCTTAACCAAGTGGTTCATAGGTGGTATTAAAGTCTCCACCCACTATCGTACCAATCTGCTCCGGGAGAGCCTCAAGCTGGGTGTCAAGAGCGGCTATTACCTCAGAAGAGCGCCCCTATTAACCCCCTGGCATAGACATTAAAAATGGCCACCCTATGGGTCCATTCAAGTCTAACCATCATGATATCATTAACTGGGGACCCAATTTGTTGCACCTTGCATCGTAAGCTCTAGCGAACCCAGATCACCAGGCTGCCTGCAGGCCGTCCTTTTGATTTTTTTGTTGCGGGGACATAAAAATTAAGAAATCCCACACGAAAAACTGGGGCTACTGACCAAGACTCCTGAAAAAGGTGAATGTCGTGCTGATCTATAAAACTACACCATTCAGGAGACAATACCTTATTACCAATTCCCGCAAGATTCCTTGAAAGCAGGGACAAGCCTTCCTTTTTTTGCAGGGTTATTCTCATATTTAAGGGACTCTCTATTCCACCCAGAATGTCATCCTCCCTCTCTAGTGTATGTTCAACAGTATTAGACTTTAGGGATTGAGAGTTTCGCGGAATATTATTCGTTGTACAAAGTCCACCCTCTCTGGTGGAATTCAAACATGTTACTAAGGGGGAGTTAGTGTCATGAGTGGTCCCAGCATTGGCCAGCAATCTTACAAAAGGGCATGCACGTGTCACGGGATCTTGACAGACAACCGCATTACCCTGCACCCGATGGTCATTCACTCGGCCATTCAATGGAATGTTTCTCAAGAAATTATTAGAGACACCCTGTAGTCAATCACCTTCCTCCATATCGGTGAGGGCCCCAAATCGGTTCCTCAGACTAATCCCTTCCAACAGGGATGGGGTCACCCTCCCAAATGGCAGGTATGCGTGCGTGCGTTTTGGCCTAGACCTGCTGGAGCTCTTTGCATACCAATATGTATCATAAAAAAATTCTAGGGTTAGTGGTATTATTGCAGAATCCCTTAGTTGGTGGGGGAGTATATTTGCCAGCACATTAGTCAGCACTTAGGGACTGGAGACGTTCATAGCTATACAATCACCCTCAAATCTTTTCTTGTGATTACCCAACCATGTCACCCTTCTAGCCATTATAATTTCCCTGGCTAGTTGCTGGCCGCCCCTTTCGGATATCTTCATGTTATTGGTCAGCCAATACAGTGCTTTGTCAATTAATGTGGCTGCAGTTTACACTTGACCAGGACCCAGAGGAGGAGCATTAGCCAAGACAAGTACTAATGGAAGGGCCTCTGGAATAAACTGGAATGCCTCTATCTCGATTGAGGGTTTGTGTATGGCTATAGGGACAGTCGGGCAAGTCGCAAGGGTAACAAGAGGGGCCCCTTTCTCAGGATTTATGGGCTCTCTAAAGTGTTTTGGGGCAGCTGTTTCAAGGACTAGGTCCTTGGGGGTTAAACCCTCAGCAACAAGAGGGAGATCAAATATAGACTGAGTTAGGGGCATCAAAAGGACCTGCCCCTTTGCAATGGTTGACTGCCCAACATGCTCCTGGGGTACTGGTATTGATCTTGCAGAAGAGGCGTTAGGCTGGGGTATCGAACCACTATTCTGCTCCAAAGCAATCACCCTGTCTTCAATAGAGGTTAACCTGGACATGATGGGAGCCAGAGTAAAGTCTCTTTAAGAATTACCCAGAGTGAACTAGATAAATTCTCCAGTGATGGCTGGATGTTTGGAGGTGACTGTCTGGATGATTTAGACTTTGCTTTTGGAATCCTTACCCCCTTCTGTTGTTTAGCCTTGCTAGGTGGTACCAGCCCACCAGCCCTAGTACATCGTCTCATGGGTGGAGCGGGCAGGGGGGAAAAACTGGATGGGGCATCTTCAGTGCAACCTAAGGGGGATACATTTTGGGGTTGGTTGTAACAACTCGTAGCCATACTGGGTGGTTCAACCGAGTCTATCAAGTCCCGTGGTAGACCTGGGGATGGAGTCAATGGCTGGGAGTCAGTGCCCTCTGGGATGTTGTGTACCATGGCGTTAACAGAGCGGCCTGGATCCAAGGAAAGCCTCCTTTCGGTTCTTTCAATTTTCTCATTGAGCATGCTAGATACTTTCAACAAATAGTCGCCCCTCCCCCTCCATTGGGTTTATAACCCTCGGGTCTCTTTTTTCCCATGATTGCTTGACAAATTAATTGATGGGGGACATACCTTTCCTTGAAGCAAATGTTAGAAGGGGGCCCGGCCTGGCCCCCTCCGGCCCTGGACGGCCACAGACGGTCCCGCCCTTGTCCCGGGCTTCGCCTGGGGTGCTCCCGTGCAGCGGTTGTGGTTATGGGCTAAGTAGCATCGGAGGGAGGTGGGCGGTGCTCAGCCCAGACGCAGTCACCGGAGCAGGTGTGTGTGACCAGAGGGCTCCTGGGACTCCCAGTCCGTTTCAGGCTTGCTTCCTGGCCGCGTTGTCTGCCCCCGTGTTCTTGCTGTCAGGGACCACAGTGCTCCCCACAGATTGAAGCGGATATATAATGCCTGCGTTGTAGTGACATGCGATGTAGTGTCATGTATTGTAGTGACATGCAATGTAATGGATGCGTTGTAGTAACATGCATTGCAAACCGTGCTCTAAAAATTAAGTGCAGGTACTCACCAAATGGAGCAGTGGGCGGAGTTTAGGCTGGCCACACGGGCAGTGCTAAGGCAGAACAAGGGGCGGGGTTAGCTTTTTGACCGTGCCAAAATCTGCATGCATTGTTAGAATGTGGGATATATCTGTCCAATAGTTTTTTTTAACGATATGACACCGTGAACACTGGCCACATAACCTTCCCCACCCTCATCCATCTTGTTTCTTCTCCCCTCCACCTCTCCCCATCCAGTTTCTTCTACCCCACCCACTACCATTCCTTCCATTTTTGCTTCTGGCTGCTTCATAAAACTTCTTTAGAACTGTTCCATTACAAGACCTATTGGCTTTGCCAATGCTTGTTTTACTTCTTATTCCCAAATTCAGTTTTTTTTTATCTGTTTTTTATTATACTTTTAATCACGCACATTATACATACAATAGTTTGTTTACACCACAAACATTCTTATATCAATACAGTACATGCATTTTCCAGCTTTAAACAAGTCCTGGATTATTACCACTATGTTGTAAATTTGATTATTCTGACACCCCACAATTTTAAACCAGAGAGAAAAAAAAGAACAAAGTTAAACAAAATCCAAGAAACAATCAAACTCTCCTATTACCCTATCCCATCCCTCCAACGAGCTAAAGGCTCCCATATTCTTACACCCCGACCTCTCCCTACCCTACCCTTCCTAACATATATTGGCTTCTCCAAATTATATGCAGCTATTAGATTCGCCAACTAAATTTGCATAAGCGGGGGAGTTTTATCAAGCCAGGCCCCGGCTAGAGTTAGTCTATAAACTGCCATTGCCATAAACATAAATTCATTCTGTGTGATATTGCTTCCGTCTGGTCCAATTCCCAGCAGAATCCAAATGGGAGTTAGAATTATCTGTATCCCTAATGACCTATCCAAAAAGCCCTCTATATCTTTAATTAAAGTGTGTAGTTGTGGACAGGTAGCAAAAATGTGAACAATATCTGCTTCAGGAGAATTACATCTAGGGCAAGTAGTCCCCTCAGTGCCCCCCCATTTAGCAATCCTAACTGGCGTATGATAGAGTGAATGTAAGGTTTTATAATGCTGGGATTGCAGGGGGGCTGAACACAGAATAGTGCGGCCCAAATCCAATGACTCCTGGAAAGTTTCAGGTTTTACCCCTAATTTCTCTGCCCACTTACTGCTATGTTTATCCATATCATCCGGTTTGCCTCTTACTAAGAACGCATATATTGTCCTAATCCTAGGCTCTCCACCAGTAGTTATACTCTTCATAAAATCATTACAATTGTACCCTGCTGGGCCCCCCTGTTTATTACTCAGAAAACTCCTGACCTGTAAATACTTTAAAAAATCCTTTCTGTCTACGTTATATCTATTTACAAGGTCTCCAAACTGTACCACTCCCTCAGAGTTCCTTAGATCACCAATCTGCGTGATTCCTTTATCCTCCCAGGCAGCCATTACTGAATCAGAAAATATTTCTGGGGGAAAGGTTTTATTATTATATAATTTAATATATCTGTTGTATCTACCCAGACCCGCCTTTTTCAAAAAGGCATTCCATATTTTAAGGGCCGCACTAAGAGTCTTAAACGGTTTCCTTCTAAAGTATCCTAACTCAGTATGGTATAAGAAACAATTTTCTGCCTCCTGCCCTAACACTACTGCATATAGTTCCGTGGACATAGTTGTTATTTTCTGTAAAATACTGCCCCCTCCAATCAATCCCTGCATATATTGTAGAGCTGCCGCAAGATAATACAATCTAAAATCTGGAGCCCCCCAGCCCCCTCTTTCTCTTGGTAGAGACATGAATCTATAGGCCCTCCGCGTTCTTCCATGAGCCCATATGAACCTATTTAAAATACCTTCAAGCGTGTTAAACCAATTGTCTTCAAAGAAAAGGGGAATCGATCTGAATAAATAAAGAAGCTTTGGTAAGATCACCATTTTCACAACATTAGTGCACCCTACCAGAGAAAGATGTAGGTTATTCAATCTTTCTAAATCTTTTTTAACTTTAGCCAGTAATGGAGCCATATTGATCTCGATAACAGTATCCAAGTTCGTGGAAATTAATATCCCCAGATTTGTAGCTGAACTAACCACCCTGGTATCGATACTCCTAGTGTAACCATTCCTAACTATCTGAGTCTTAGACTTATTTAAACTATAACCCGATACTTGTCCAAACAAATGAGCCTCCGCTTCAACCCCCATGACAGCTGTGTCTGGATCAGGGGTCAGTATAGCCACATCGTCAGCATAAGCTAGAGATTTAACTATGCAGCCATTCAGTATCCTTGGTGGAATCCCTTCATTTCGTTCTAATCTTCGTAGCAACGGCTCAAGATATAATGCAAACAGTAGTGGGGATGACGGGCACCTTTGCCTCGTCCCCCTTTGAATTTTTTAATTTTTTTTTATTGTAAGACTTTATTAGTAGTTGCCAAATGTACATTACAATCTTTTTACGCCCGGAGGCCAGTTGTCATACACATAATAGTTCAACTTCATTGTTACACAGCTCTTCAGCCGACAACCTTCCGGTCCGGCAGCAATTTATTGACAATTTACGTAAGGCATTTCGGTGATTGATAAATAATTTGAATCGTCTAACTTTTTATTTTTTATCTGAACACAACTTTGGACTCAATAGGATTAAATCGCAATTTGTAACGATATCAATGTGTATTCAATATCTCACGCTAGTGCGTTTCTCCGGACGTCTATTCTGTCCCGTCTTGTCCCTAAGTTCTACAATCGATCAAGCCCATTTGTATCCCAGACCCCTTCCCAACCCCTTCCGGCAATCTCAAGTGGATCATTCATCTGTCTCGTCCTCGTCCCCGGAACTATCAATGTCTTCTTCAGGAAGAGGTTCGCACAGGAACCCCCGATAACTGTTCCAGGGTTGCCATATCTTATTCCATTTGCGAGGGTTGGCTCTTGTTTTGTATACTGCTCGCTCAACTACCATCAGCCTATCTATAGTCCTGCACCACTGAGCTAAAGTCGGTGTGTCTGCCACTCCCCATTTCTGCGCTATATCTCGTTTGGCTACCATAACCCCCACTATTACCCATTGCTGTCCCTGACGTGTCAGATCATTCTTCCCCCACACATTCAATAAGCACACTCGCGGGTCGGTGTGAGTGATATCTTTAGAGTTTGGGAAATGGTGCGCATAATTTGTCGCCAATATTCAGTGATAATCGGGCAGTCCCAAAGTGTGTGAGGTAATGTCCCCTCTCCTCCACAGCCCCGTAGGCAGTTTGGGTGATCAGCCATGCGTAGTTTGTGTAGGGTAGTTCTGGTGTAATATACCCTGTGCAATATCTTAAATTGCACCAACCAGAATCGGGCCGACACGCCTGCTTCCCGCGGGGATGCCAGTGCGGCGTTCGAATCTGTCTCATCCATATCACCCAGCTCATCCTCTCACTTCTCCCTTAGTCTAACCAGAGGGTCCGGCAGATTATTCAATAGTTTTCGGTATGTGAGGGACGTGGCGCCCGTTTGCATAAAGTCAGTAAGCAAACGGTCCTCCAACGGGGAAGATTCCGGGACCTTCGATTCTGGCTCAATGGCTGTCATCAATGCATGTCGTATCTGTATATATCAGTAGGTTTCATTGGGACCTAGAACATACTGCTGTTGTAGGTGCGAGAAGGGGACCATTCCATTATTTGTCCATAAGTCTCCTACCTTGGCGATTCCTATGTTGTCCCATTGAGTAAATCCCTTACTATGTCTCAGGCATCCTAGCTGTTTAGTGTCCCACAAAGGTGTACATTTTGTTATAACACCTCCCCATTTGAGTCTCGTCTGTGCCCTATGCCATATTGTCACAGTGTGTTTGGTCGGGCCCACTAGTTTCGTCATACAGCTGTTATACAGCGGGGCCAACAGGCTGTGCGTCACTAACTGCGCTCTGTCTGCTAGATAGGCCGGGTCATCTTGTGAGGCGTGGATCCATTGATTTATCACCTTGAGTTACGACGCCCAATAATACAATTGTATATTCGGCAGGGCTATTCCACCGTCATACCAACCTCGATTGAGTTTTATATGCGCTACCCGAGCCGGGCGCTCTCCCCATAGCAGACCTGTCACTACCGTCGTCACTTTCTGGAAATATGAGGGTTGTACTAAAATTGGTGTATTCTCTAATATATATAGGAGACGTGGTAACGCCATCATTTTAAACAGCGCCGCTCGCTCCAGCAGCGTAAGTGGGAGGGCTTTCCAATGTCTCACATCTGCTTTCAGATGGGAGAGTGGCGGTATTAAGTTCTGTTCGTAAAATACCGCTGCGTCTCGGGTGACGTGGACTCCCAGATATTTAAACGAGGTGTCTGCAATCGTTAATGGGCAGTCACCGGGAAGGTCCGGTGAAGGACCCTTCAATTCATAGATGATCGATTTTGTCCAGTTGATCGTATAGCCAGAGTTTATTCCGTGTGTATTACATATTGCCAGCAACACCGGGATGCCAGTCTCTGGGTCAGACAGATAAATTAACATGTCATCAGCAAAGAGGGAGATCTTATCTTCCCAATTGTCCCCCCAATGCACTCCTCTTAATAACGGGTTAGTCCTAATGACAGTGGCTAGTGGTTCTAGGACCAAGGCGAACAATAGGGGGGGGGGAGTGGGCAACCATGTCACGTCCCCCTAGCCAATGGTATCTCTCGGGAGATGTGGCCATTTGCCGCTACATGTGCAACAGGATTCGTGTATAGAAGTCTTATCCAGGAAACAAACTTAGGGCCGAAACCCATATGTGCTAATACTGCGAAGAGGTACTGCCATTCCACCATGTCAAACGCCATTCTGGCATCTAACGATAATATGGCTGCTAGTCCTGTCAGTAAGGGGGCTCGTGCCAGTGCTCCTTGCACACGTCGAAGGTTCAACGCCGTGCTTCTATGGGGCATAAATCCCGATTGATCCAGATGAATCAGGTGTGAGAGGTGGGGCATCATCCTGATAGCTAGTATTTTCGCCAAAATTTTAGCTTCGGCGTTAAGAAGAGAGATCGGACCGTATGATGTACACTCAGCAGGTGAATTATCCGGTTTCGGAATGGCCACAATGATTGCCGTCCGTTGATCCAGGGGCAAGGTTCCCTTCACTTGACTGTCCTCTAGCATGGCTAGCAAGGGTCCGCTCAGTGTGTCTGCCATTGTGTGAAACCATTCAATCGGGATCCCGTTGGGGCCCAACGCCTTACCTGTATGGAGCGCATTGATTGCCATCTGTATCTCCTCTACCGATAGGTCTGCCTCTAACTCGTCTACTGCTTCCTGTGGCAGAGTCGGAGTTCGCACAGTCTGGAGCGCCAACATTGCCTGCCTCTGCCGTGACTTCCACTTCCGGGGTGTACACTCCTTGGAAGTGGTCTGCTAGGATTTCTATTATTTCCGAGGGGCGCGAGCGTAGCACCCCCTCTGAGTCTCTCAATTGTAATATGTTTCTGCAACCTTCCTTCTTTTTATCTAGCCAGGCCAGGAGTTTACTGGCTTTGTCCCTATATCATACACTCTGTGTGCTGTCGCAGCTATGTTCTCAACTGTCCATCGTCTAAGGTGGTCGTCGTGTTGTTGCTGGCAGAGATGAAGTGCGTGAAGTGTATCCTCCGTTGGGCTTGCCATATGGGCCGCGTTTGCTGCTTCGAGTTTTAACTCTAAGTCCAGCAGTTCCCTTTTTTGCATGCGCCTGTGTCCCGCTATTGTCGTAATTGCCAGTCCTCTTAACACTGTTTTATAGGCCTCCCATAGGGCCGTGGGGGATGTTACCGAAGCTGTATTTTCTGTAAAGTAATAACGGGTCGTCTTTTTCAATTCTTTCTGGATGTGCAGTACCTTAGGATACCCTGGGTAGATTGGATAGACTCTCTTGCGGGCTCTTTCCGAGCACGTCAAGCTCAGTGTTAGAGGAGAGTGATCTGAAATACCCCTGGGCCTAATCTTCATGTCACTTATAGTAAGGTGGCCGTTGCCCAGTGTAAGGAAATAGTCAATACGGGATAGGCTGTTATGGGTTGCAGAATAGTAGGTGTATTGTTGGCCCTCGGGGTTAAGATGTCGCCAGATGTCCAGCAGTCCCTGTGCCTCCATGAATTCACCGAAGCGGGACGGGCCAGGAGTTTGCGTCCGGACCAGAAATCTATCCTGTGTGTTGTGTGCCACTGCATTAAAGTCTCCCCCTACCACAAGGTCGCCCTCCGGGAGTTCTAACAGGAATTTCCCCAGTTCAGGAAGGGCAGTCGTATGTAGTGCCGGTGGAATATATACTGACACTATGTTAAGTGGTTTCCCTTCCCATTGTCCACAAGCTGCTGCGAAGCGGCCGTGTTCATCAGTTATGGTGGACTGTAGTATAAATTGGGATGCCTTTCTCATTAAAATGCCCGTCCCACGGGACCCTGAAGTAAAGTCTGAATGTAAGTCAAAGGGGGAATCCCTGAAGTCTACTAGTTTACCACTGCCTTCAGACCTGTCTTGTCAGGGAAGAAGGTCATACAGTGCAATATGTATTAAGAAATATAAAAAGGTTTCCACAAAGAAATAGAATCGTTAACAATCTAATTTTATTAAAAACCAATGTTTAAGCAATAAAAAAGCAAGGGAAATTCATACAAATCATTACAATACAGTTTAAAATCCAAGGAATATACCTTGAAAGGATCATACACAAATGAGAACAATGTTACACAAACACAATAATAAAATACACAATTAATAGAGACATATCTAAAACATATTGGCAATTGATGGATGAAAAACGAAACTACATATAATGACAAAACCCCTCGTATCACTGTGGCTCCCAGATATCTCTGCCACTGAAAGTTCCTAGATCCAACGGCCTAAACCACTTTAACTCATGTAAACATTAGTGAAAAAGTTGGATATCCATCCAAAGTTTACCAGGCCCTGACTGGATTCTTTCTGTCAAAAAACAATGCGTTGACGCGTTTCGGTGCAGTACAATTGATTCTGTGGCACCTTCCTCAGAACTTCTCTTGCTGGGGTTTCAAGAAGCGGTTAGTTACACCGTATCCCCAATTAATGTAGGAGACGTTCCAGTATAGGATCTGCTTTGCGTTACACTTTGATTCTGCAAGCTTTACTGTGGATATTTCCTCTCTCCTGACTTAGGAGCTCCTTCTCTTGGGGTGTCTTCCTTTCGTGTTGTCAAGCTATTTCACAGTTTTTTCGTATATCTCTTAGTGTTTTAAAACGTTCCTTGAACGGGCATAGAATGTCGCCGGTATTCCCAAGAACTGGATATGTTCTGGATTTCGCCTGAATCGCGTTTCTGCCTCGTTCCCTCACTCACTCCAATAAAGTCTGAATGCACTATCATACGGTAGCCTAGCCTGTCTAGTGCCTTACTGGCCGTGCCCACTAGGTGCGTTTCCTGAAGAAGGATCAGATCATGATTTATTCCTTTGATACCCTGCAAAACCAACCCCCTCTTCATCTTGTCTCCCAGTCCCCGCACATTTCAGGACATCAACTGTAGTGGAGTCACCGGCCCCGAGTGAGGACTCTCATCTAGGGTAGCAGTCTGTATTTCTTGTGCCATTTCTTGCCTATAAGGACGGACATGTTTTTCCGTATGCATTGGTGTACCCATCTGCGTGTTTATATTGTCTGGACATATATTATGCTTAAGAGTCAACTAAATCAAACAATTAAAAACACCCTTACCCTGAACTCCCCCCCTCCCTGCCCCCCTGCTATACGGACATAGAACCGCCCGCCCCCTCAACTTAGCAGAGGGCTTAACCCATTCCCCACACCAAATACTTACTCATGGGGGTGAGGATTCTCCGGAGCCGGCGGCCCCTCTTACTCTCCTCGGATGCCCTCGGCCCAGTGTCCTGCAGCAGACCGTCAGGCAGTTCACAAAGTAATGTTTGAGTCATTTGTGGTCACCGGGCAGCTAATGTTCCTTGTTGGCATCGTCGACCATAGTATCTCTGTCCGGCGAGAGATCCTCTTCCGTTCTCCGAGATGTCTGCGAGTCTGAAGGAGCTCCCGTATTTTTGTTCTTATGCGTCCTGTTTGAGCGACGGGGCTGATTGGTCGGTCTCCAGCCCTCCAGCCAGTCTTGTGCTATTTTGGGAGTGTCAAAGAACCAAGTCTTGTTTTCTGCTATCACCCTTAGTCTGGCCGGAAAAATCATTGAGTACGAAATCTCTTGCGTTCCCCCCTTCTCTCTTTACCTCCAAGAACGTCCGCCTTCGGCGCGCGACCTCCGCTGTGTAGTCCGGAAAGAAGGCCAGTGTGGAGTTGTGGATCTTGACAGGAGGGGACACTCTTGCCGCCTGTAAAATAGCATCTCTGTCCCGAAAGTTAAACCTTATAGGTCGCGGTGTCGCACCCGGTTTGGGCCTGCCCCCCGGTACTCGGTGTGCTCTTTCCACCGAAAAGAAGGTGGATAGTCCTTTAGGCTGGAGCTCTTGTTTAATCAATTCCTCCACATATAGGTCTGTCGCTCTGGTGCCCTCAGATTCCGGTACGCCAAGGATTCTTATGTTGTTTCTTCTTGAGCGCCCTTCCTGATCATCCAGTTTCTCACGTAATGTCTTGTTCTCTACGGACATCAGTTCCATCGCCGTTTGGAGCCCCGATACATCTTCCACTAGTGACTTTGTAACCACCTCCATTGAGTTCACCTTCTCAGACATTTTGTGAAAGTCCGCCCTAATCAGAGTGATTTCCATAGAAATTGAGCCCACTGTGGCCTGCACCTGTGTCAGTGCCCGCATAATGTCTTCCAGTGTCGTCTTCTGTGTGCTCGCCCCGTCCGCAGTTTTGCCGGCTAGGGTCTAGCCGTCCCCTGGGGAGGAGGAACTCCCTCCACTGGCATATCTATCGATACGGGTTTGTGTAGTGCCTCCTCTCGAGTTCTTACCAGCCATTCTTGCTGTTTTTGCGCCACAGGTTTCTTGTCAAATTTCCCCCGTGCGGGCACTTGAATGGAGATATGTGTGGGGTCACTGCCCGTCTCTCTTATCTCACGGGAAGCTTCACTCTCCCAGTTTCAATTTCGGTTAATGTGCACCCGCTGGTTTTTCCGCCTCTGTAGTGCTTCACTTAAACTTTGTGTTGTTGGTATCATTGAACTCTTGCCCGATGGGGGCCTTTGTCGTCGCAGTCCTCGATCTTTTGCACTAAGCAGTCTCAGTTTTATATCCCCTTTTTCAATTGGTCAGCGTTCTTGGGCACGTAGTCCTTTCTTGTGCCAACGTTAGCAGGACCTCAAGCCTTTTTCATTGTCTCAGAAGATATGGGGCTCAATTTCCAACAGTGGTCGAAGGTGGAGCTGTAGGGTCCTCTCTTGTATCACGCGCTGCCTATTTGCAACCTCGTGCGTCGCAGATTTTGTGGCAAGTCCTTTCCACGGCCAAGGTGTAAGGATCTCTTAATTACTCCAAACTCAGGGGCCTTATCTCGGGCTGTTTTTCTTGGTCTTCAGAGCCCGTAGGACCTCTCCTGTGTCCGGTCTCTGCCGCTCCTTACTTCCGATCAGGTTTGAGTACTAGGCCAATGCTATCCGTATTCCGCGGGTCCCGGCAGGTTTTCAAACTACGCAGTTCCCGGGTCCATCCCCATGCTAGTTGGTGGCAGTTATTTCTTGGCCGTAGTTACAATCTCCTGATGTCTGCTCACCGTCGTCCGAGAACGCTATTCAGCGCTGCTTCTTGTTGGGTTGGCCGCGACGTGTTAAGATGGCGGCCCGAGCCTTTGTTCCACTGTGCATTCGATTTCACATGCCCGCAGTCCAGCTGTCTTTCGCTACGGCGGTGCTTACTTTTTTTCCCTACATTCGCCGATGCCCTTCCAGGCCACTCAGACCATTCGTTTCAGGTGCCGGTTGGGTGTCTGCCTGCTTGAATTATGGTGGTCAATCGTTTCCGGTGGTTTTCTCCCGGGTCGCCTTTACTTCCGCTCGGATTATCAAATGGGATAGGTCCCGGCTCTTCGCTGCGGTGTAGGCCTCAGAACCGCCTCGGCATAAGTCTTGCCTCCGGTGTCGGACAATGTTCAAAATTGCTGCCCTAGGTTCCGCTCGGTCATAGGCTTCGGGTCCCTCCGTTAGAGCATCTTTTCTGCACGGATGGATACACGGATATTAGGAGAGGCCGCCCGATCTACGGAGCTCTTCCTTTAGGCTGCCGCCATGCTTGGCTGCTAGCCACGCCCCCCCTTTGAATTTTAACTGCATCTGAGTCCCCTTTATTCACTCTGATCTTCGCAGTTGGATCTTTATACAGGGCTTGTATAGCTGTTATAAAGCCTTTACCTATACCGCTCCACCTCAAGACCGCCCAAAGGTATTCTCAGGCGACCCCATCAAAGGCCTTTTCAGCGTCTAAAAAAAGTGTCGCGATAGGATCGCCCAGGACACCTGCAGCGTCAAACATAGTAACCACCATTCTGACATGCTGAGTAGTGCCCTTGCCAGGTATAAAGCCTTGTTGTGATGGGCTTACCAGATGCTCGATACTCCCTGCAAGCCTTTTTGCCAGCATTTTAGAATAGATTTTAACATCTGAATTCATCAGGGTAATAGGTCTGTATGAGCCAGGGAATGTTGGAGGCTTCCCTTTTTTTGCAATAACTATAATATCCGCCCGCCCCAAAAACTCTGGAGGTAGACCACCCCGTTGTGTGTGTAACATAATATCAAACATGTCAACCAACAGTACACTTTGAAAAACTTTATAAAATTCGACCGGGATTTGGTCTGGCCCAGCTGCCTTCCCTGAGGGCAGGCTACCCAAAGCCCCAATAAATTCTTCCAACTGCAGTGGAGCATCTAATAACTCCCTTTCCTCTGTAGACAAGGAGGGGGCAAGGATATCGCTAAGATAGCTATCTATCTCTGCTAGGCCCCTTACATCACCCAGGGAGTATAACTCAGCATGGAAATTCCTGAAAACTTCTCTTATCGAGTCCGGATCTAGAACAGAATCTCCCTGTGGATCCACAATCTCCTTAATATCAGCCGCAGCTGTACACTGCCTAGTTCGGACTGCCAGGATATGACCAACTCTCTCACTCAACTCATACGCATCCTGCTTTTTAGCCAGATAGTTCTCGGCTGCTTTCCTGGTAATAACTTCTATAGCATCCCCTTTAAGAGCTATAATTTTAAGCAAGAAGGGCTCCAGTAAGACATTGTGTCTTATAGCTGTAGCTAGATTTTCTTCTTCTACAATTAGCTTTTGACAAATTTGTTCCATTTTAGTTCTTTCCCTTTTCCGTCTTGCCAACAGATAGCTCATCGTCTCCCCCCTTACCCCAGCTTTGAAACAGTCCCAAACCGCCCCTGGGGATGCCGTGCCTCTATTATTATCCCAGAAAAATGTTATCCAAACTTCCATATGTTTCTGATAAGCAACATCCTTTAATAGGATACGTTCAAAAGTCCAATGCGTGTTCCTTATCTGGACCAGAGGCATATTAAATGTTAACACCAGGGGACTATGATCCGAGATAATCCTGGGTTGTTTTCCCACCTGTGCACAAGAAATTAAAGAATTAGAGATTAAGAAATAATCCAGCCTGACCAAAATTTTATGTGGGGCTGAAAAGAAAGTGCTACCATCCAAAAAGGGATGTAACGTCACCCAAGGGTCAACTAAAGAATTGTGCTGCACCATACTAGCCAGGGCTCTATATGACTTCTTCTTTCTTCCTGTGTATCTCCCCCCCCCCCCGATTCTGCAAATGAACTCTTTGGATCATGGATGTTGAAGTCCCCGCAACATATAATAGGCTCTGGCCACTGAGCAAGTTCTGTATCCATGAACTGGCAGACATCAGGATCATCATCGGTGGATCCATATATTGTAACCAAGGTAAACCTTACCCCTTTAAAACATATTTCCACTATGACCCACCTACCCCATTGATCCTCCTTTTTTTTACGAACCACTACATCCCTGCTTCTCCCCAATATTGCCACCCCTCTGGTCCTGGTTCCTTGTTTACTGGCTGCTAATACTGCAAACCCCAACTGATCCAAAAGATATACCTGTGTTGCTTCAATATGAGTCTCCTGGAGACATACCAGGTCTAATTGAAGAGATCTCAGCAATCCTGCTACTTTCAATCTCTTATTAGAATCATTAAGACCGTATACATTAATTGAAGCAATCTTACAAGGCATTCAAAGACGTCAAACAAATCCCAGCTCATCGACCATCCTACAACAGAAAAAAGGTGGAAACAGCATCCTACGTTCTTTATACGCTGTCTGTACTGCCTGTACTGTACCCCACACCCAGTAAAAATGTGTGTTATCAAATCATGAAGACCAAAAGTTTTGACCGTGTTTAAAACCCCTACCCCCTCCTTTACCCTTCCCCCCTTACTATCCCCATGGAATGGAATGGAAAGAAAATGTGTATAACGCGTGGCTACCCAGGGGCGTCCCTGCGCTGTAGAGGAAAAGAGATGAGTTGAGCAGAAGGGGTAGGATTTGGGGAGCAGAGGGAAGATTTAGGTCGAAGTTTTATTGAAAAGCCAGGTTTTTAGAAGTTTTCGGAAAGTGAGCAGATTGGATTCTGATCTGATTGAGAGGGGGAGAGAGTTCCAAGTCTTGGCCAGGTTATAGGAGAGTGAGCGGCCTCCCCATCTGGCTCTTCTTATGCGTGGTACAGAGGTGAAGTGGGAGGTCGCGGATCTGAGGGGGCGAGTAGGAAGATAGGCTTTCACCAAGGGGCGATTGATGGCGGGGCCTGTTCCCCAGTAAGAGCGATGTGCAACGCACATGCTTTTGAATTCTATTCTGGCTCTCACAGGGAGCCAGTGGAGGTCCTTCGATCTGGCTTTGACTGAGGTTCGACGAGGGATGTCCAGCAGGATTCTTGCCGCGCAGTTTTGAATGGTTTGCAGTTTGGTGAGTGTGGACTGTGGGGCGCCAAGATATAGGGCGTTGCCGCAGTCGAGACGCGAAAGAATTAGTCCTTGGACCATGATCCGTCTTGAGTGGAACGGAAGGAGAGGGAGAATCTTTCGGAGCAGTCTCATCAACCCGAAGCAGGTAGCAGCAAGTTTGGTTGCTTGGTGATTGAAGGTAAGATTTTGGTCAAGCCAGATGCCGAGACTCTTAATTTGCTCCTTGGGTTGCGGGGGGCTGCCTAAACAGAGGGGCCAGATGGTATCAATGGATTTCGTGATGTTATTTCCAAGGAGCATTACCTCTGTTTTGTCCCCGTTGAGTTTTAAATAAGAGCCCGACATTGAGGGGGGGTCCAGCGCTACCACCAGCTGTGTGTTGTCCGCATAGGTGACAATTTTCACCTCGAAGGGGCGGATGACATCAGCTAGAGGTCTGAGGTTAACATTAAAAAGGGTAGGAGCCCTAAGGTACTCCAAAATTAAGAGGTTTACTAGAGGAGGTGGACTCCTTCTCGAAGACTTGGAAGGATCTATCTGTGAGGAAAGATCTCATCCAGGTGAGTGCTGTTCCTGACACTCCTATCATACCAAGGCGATGGAGTAGGATGTTATGATTTACAGTGTCGAAGGAGGCACTCAGGTCGAGAAGGACGATGGCCGTTGACCCGCCACCATCCAAGATCCTTCTTGCCTCCTCCGTCACTGCAATCAGGGCAGTCTCCATTCCGTGACGAGACCTAAAGCCAGTCTGGGTGGGGTCCAGTATGTTATTGGATTGTAGGAAGTCGGTCAAAACAGAGTTGACATGCTTCTCAAGAAGTTTGCTGAGCCAAGGTAGGAGGGAGATGGGTTGGTAGTTGGATGGGTTGGATTGATCGAGGCTGTTTTTTTTTAATAAGGCTTTGACCATAGCTCTTTTCCATAGGGGCGGGACGATGCCAGTATGGAGAGAGGAATTGAGCAGGTCTAGGATGGTGGGTAATATCTGGCTGATTGTCTGGGTGAGGACCCTGGGAGGAGCTGGATCAACTGGTGATCCAGATTTGACCAGTCTCATGAATTTTTCTAGGTTGGTTTGGTCTAGTACCGGGAAACTATTGAGAACGTTGAGTGGGACTGTTGTGGGGTCTGTATCGGTGGAGTCTCTAGGCGGGGTAGCAGAGTGGAGGAAAGAGGAATTGATGACTTCTATTTTATGGTGAAAGAACTCTGCTATTTCTTCACAGTGGGTCTGGGTATTGTTGTGAGCCTTAGAGGTCTCGGGAAGTTGCAGGAGGGATTTGGCTATCCGGTAGATCTCCTTGGGTTTAGACGCTGCCTTATCTATCTTTTGTTAGTAATATTTGGCCTGCGCTCGTTGGATCTCTGCTTTATAATTTTTAATAGCTGCTCTGTAGCTGCTTTTGTCTGCTGAGTGGTAGTCGAGGCGCCATTTTCTCTCGAGTCGTTTGCAAGCACGTTTGGCCTCCCGCAGATCATTTGTGTACCACGGGGCTGTTGGGTTGCCTCGCTTAGGATGGATAGTTTTTAGTGGGAGTACTAGATCTAAGGAGTTGGTAATCCATCTGTTGTAATCCTCGTTGCCCTGGGTAGGGATAGACGAGTTAGTGGGTTTTGTGCCCTGTAAGGAGTCCTGCCATTCCGGTAGGGGGATTTTTTGCCAGTAGATTGACTGTTGAGTCATCGGGGTTTGGGGGGGGGGTGATGGGAAGAGTCCAGATGAATGGAATAAGAAAGTGATCAGACCAGGGCAAGGGGGAAGGGTTATTGACGTGAAGGTTGGGGCAGTTACTAAAGATGGGATCTAGAAGATGACCTCTTTGGTGCGTGGGCCCAAGGACATGTTGATGTAGATCAAGGGCATGTAGGCTTGATATAAGTTCTCTGGCACTGGACTCGGTCGGGTCAATCAGATGAGTGTTGAGGTCGCCCAAGATTGTAAAGTTGGCAGAGCTAACCCCCCCCCACTACAGGCAAATCGGTCAAGAATGACCTAAACGTGACCGTTTTTGGGTTGCGTCAGTCGCACCCCTCTCCCATCATCACCCTCTAACTAGTACCCCCCTCAAAAACCCACAAAACCCCTTGTTCCTTATGAGACCTACATGACTCTTGGTATTGCTATTGCGCTACCAACCCAGCAATTCAAATGAATTCTTCATACATCCTATTTTTTCAGCTCTTCCATGAAGAATTGTGCTTTAATCTCTGATAAAAATATTCTAACTATCCCTTTTGTGATTACTTTCAACTTGGCAGGGAACAATAAATAGGCCTCTGATCCCAGAGCCTGAAATTGTGAGATTATCTGCGTCAACCTCCACCTTCTTTTGACCGTCACGTGACAGAAGTCCGGCCTAGCAAAGAAAGTGGTGCCCTCAAAAGATCTCTTACTGTCAGGCCTAGCTTTTTCGATAATTTCTTGCTGTAACAAAAATTTCCCTACGTAGACTAGAATATCTCTGGGAAAGGACGCCTGACCCCCTCCTTCTGCACCGTGCACCTTCCTCTGAGTGAAGGGGAACCTATGCGCCCTCTGGATCTCTCTGTCCCACTGCCACTGGGACTCCGGGAACGCTCCCTTAAGTAAGTTACATAGCGCCTGATATCCTGCCCTTCCAATCCTTCGGCCACACCCAAAAGTCTGACTTTGGTACGTCTTTGCCGATTTTCAAAATCCTCCATTTTCCACTGAAGGTCTTCTGACATCTTTTCCTGCGTCGACTTAAAGGTCTGCCAGTTACCAAGATCATCTTCAAGCTTGCCCGTTCGCTCCTCCACCTCCGTGACTCTACCAAAAAGATCATCATAGAGCTTATTCGTCTTCCTCAATGACAATTGTATTTTCTTAGAATCCTGCCTTGCTTTCCGGCTCACTGACCTAGCCTCAGCTTGCATTTGCTTTAACATATTAAACAAAATCTCAAACGAAGCACTATGCTTTGAAGACCCAGCCAAATCCTCTTCCTGGTATGTCTGGGAGGTTGCTGAGTAATCCCAGAGTAACCGCTTCTCCGTGCCCCCCCGGAGACCCCGCCAGCTGTCTATTCAATTTTAACTGTCTTTTTTTCTGGGTAGTGTCATTGCCTGCATCGGTAGCTGAAGAGCTAGAACCTGACAATGAATCCACCTCAGCATCCTCCTCTTCCTCTGAAGTTTCCTCGCTAGGCTGTACTGAATCCAAATCTTCGTTTAGGGAAAAAAGTGCTCTACTTCAACAGAGCCCGCATCGCCTTTTTTTAATACTTCCTGGTCTCTAGAGCCCCCATCAGTACTCCTTTCTTTGTTTGCAAGGCTAACCGAGCTCCCCCATGTGGCCTTGGGACTTTTTTAAGCGAGCAGCTCCGCTTCCAACAACATGATAGCACCCATCATGTCCGCACTTCCCATCTCACCTTTGGATGCGTTTTCCCCCTGATCCACCATCGTGTTTCCTGATCCCGATACAGTGACCAAGACCGAGTCGCTCTCCTGCTGAATCCGTTCTGCATCCTGGGCCCCAGAGACACTGCTTGCGTAGCTGATGGTGCTCTGACTGAGCTGTTGCCTAGCGACAGTAGAGTTAGCATCCAGCGATTCTGCAGCGTCCTCGAGGACGCCTCCACCATCACAGAGACCTCCACCGCTGCTTTCGTCGAGTTTGCTTGGGATTCCGACTGCTAGTCCTGCGGGTCGTACAGTGAAAACCTCCGACAAGATAGGCTGCCTGAGGGGGGTTTCCCTAACCTTGCTTTTTTCACTTTTATCAGCAAGTTTCCCCGGCATCTTAGTTTGTGTCTCCGCGGGGCTGTTCCGATCAGTACCGGTAATCGTACTGGACTTCCCCCGTGGCTCCGTCTTCTTCTTTAGCTGCGGGCCACCGTTTTCCTTATTGTCCCTGGGTTCTTCGCAGGCCCCCCTGACAGCACTATCTCTTCCGTTTAGGCATTTTTTACCGCATCCGCTTGCTTCCCCTTGTCGACTTTAGCAGGGCGCGAGGGCATCTTGGATGGCTGCTGATATTGTACTCTCTTGGGTCCAAAGGAACTCATAAAGTTACAGAGTTTTACTTTTATCCACAGGAGTTCCGCAAACAATCTACTTTTAAGCACCGTGCTGACAGGGTGCTCCGAAGCGTAGGTTGATAGTCGATCATGCAACCATGGGGCCATCGGGGGTCGTTAGCATGTTATAAAAACCACAGCATCTCGGTGTCGACGGGAGAGAGGTCTGGTGCAAACATTCAGCACAACCCGTCCGCGGCCATCTTGCCTCATTCTGGGACCCAATTTAGTTTATTTGTTTTTATGCCAACTCAATAACCCATTTATCTTCGCTGTTAAACCGTTGCACACTCCAATTTCCTTCAGGGTGGTAGGCAGATTTACCCACTTCTGCACTGTTAGAAGGTTTCAGCTGTAAGTTGCCTCCACTGTCATTTACTATGACTTTTGATAAACCATCCTTTCAGAAAACAGCATCCACATAGTCCACTTCAGCAAATATTTCCCATTTGCTTCAATTTTGTATTCTGTACATCAAAGTAGTACTTTTTAAAGGGAACCACTTGCACTTCCAAACGGTTTGAAATAAAGTTCATAATGTGAAGCTTTCCAAAGAAATGAGGACAGTTTATGTATCAAGCCTCAAAGTCTGAATACTAATGAAGTCATTGCATAACGGATGTTTTGATAATCTAACTAAAACACATTCATGTAATCGACCGCCTAAGGATGACATGCTGCTTCAGCCTGCCTTAAATCGAACAAGTGCCCTACAGCCCACTGAGCAATCTGTCCAGTACACGAGTCTCTCCTGGAACATTTGCAAATCTGAGTTAAGGCCTGAGCTGACGTCTGTACTGGGGAACCAGGTGCCAATCTCCACATTTTTCATTGGACTTACAGTCTGTCCAAGGTTGATAAAATAGGGATAAGCGAGTTTGGTAACAAGATCCATTCTTATCCACCCATGCAAGTAGGCAATTCATATGCGTGGCGATGGTTAAAGCTTAGCAAAGATTCTTTTGTTTTGTCCTGAACTGTGCGTCCCACCCCACCTATTTGATTTTACAGACCCCTCTCAGGCCCACTGTGAAAGATCAATGGAAGCGCTAATCACTCTACAGACACACCCCTGAACTTTCATAGCAGCTCACGCTGTGTCCTGGTGACAAGAGCTCCTATGATTTATTCCGCGCAGTGCTTGTTAAAAGTGCTGCCAAGGTATCACTTGAGGGATGAAAGGAGCGCTGCCTGGGTTAAAGTCAAGGCTCCATGAGTACCGGTTCTCTCTTCGTTCTTGAAAAAGTGCCGGTGCTCAAGGGGAGAAAATGAAAAGGTGACGGTACTCAGTACCGGTGAGTACCGGCCCATTTAAAGCACTGACTGTAAAGGATGTTGCGATGTAATGCCTGCGTTGTAAATGTAGTGTGATGTAATGGTTGCCTTGTAAAGGTTGTTTCCCAATTTCGAGTAACAATACTTCATCAAATTACGCAAGTTTGCCCACCACTAATTATCAGTAGAGATTAGTTCACAATGGAAGTCTGGCAGTATGGTAGCATGTGGACTAGTTAGAACATAGGCTCACATTGGACAATGAGGGCATCCTAATGATCATTGTCTTTGTCTCATTTCAGCTCCTTTGGTATCCCCGCTGTTTGATTGCCTTCGCTTAGGTGGAACAACTTGCAGTCCAGCATAGTACCTGTGAACAATCATCCCTTAAGGGATATGGTGGTGCCTCTTCAGATCCACTAGTTGATACAGGACTGTAAAAGGTATTTGGATGTAGTGTGTAGGGGCACACAATTGAGAGTTGTTGCCCCTAACTTGCCTTTCTCAAATGTAACCTTGCATTGATCACATAAGAAGTCATGGCATGATACATGGAACAAGCACTCACTGCTGTGTCCCCTTATTTCCTTCCATTTTCCTAACAGTTTTGTCATTTCTCTGCAAATTGTCTAGCCCACGACATTGGAGAAGGTGTCAAAACTATCATTGGTGACCATACACCTCCATGGGCCCCTTTGTCCACATTCAAATTGATTAAATTCACATCTCAGTATTTTCTTATGTTTATGTTCTTGTTTTAATATGTATTTTTTTTAGATGGAATGAAGCCTGTTCATGTGCCCGAGCTGATCAATTTCTGTAGCTAAAAAAGCTGTACACATTTTTATTAGTAGTCATGTTTCCTAACTATGGAATGGGAGTGCTCCTAAATTAAATATGCCAAGTTGCCAGAACATTTTGGGGTAGCCACTACTATTGCTTTAGGCTTAATTTCTAGTTGGGCACTTAGCATTCTGATACTACTGAATAGAATGGCCTCCAATGTTGTCCTGGCTGCCAAGGATGGGTATGTTCAATTGTATGGTTAAAATGTTACTCTCTATCCCAGACTTTTACATAGGCATTCATGAACAGATTGGCCATATTAGAGAAAGTGTGAAGGGGTTTAAAAACCTATGATAATGCAACTTTCTTTGAAAGCATTCAGTCTTGGTTGAAAAGTATTTTAGGAGATGAGGATTTAAATATTCTTGAGCTTGTATTGATGGTTGTTGTCGTACTCCTGTTGATTTTCAATATTATGTAGGTATGTATTGCATCTACCTCTCATGTTATAAGGTGAATGTCACCTAAACATACGCTTTGAAAATGTTTAATAAGGACAATGATCAAGTAGACTGGAAATCTGGTTCATATAGGGTAAGAAAAATACATGTCCTTGAAAGTGAATAAAGGACACCTCTGTTGTTCTTTGGGGCTGCATTGTTATGAGAGCTGCTGCAGGGACTCAAAGCCCCAGAAATCACCAGCTGACCGGAGAAGTGATTGCAGACTGAATAGTCATGCCTAGAAAAATGTGTTTCATCACCAGTGGCACGAGCCGCCTCCGTGGATTTTTGGGAGCGGCATTGCATTGCAAGTGACTCAAAGCCCCAGAAATCACCAGCGCTTTTCGTCTCTCGCGGGACAAGCGCAGCAACCTGTCAGCACCAGGAAGAGGCAGGGCAGAGCCACCCCCCTTGGCTTGGCTGCAGGGCCCCCCTGACTGTTACCTGTCGCCTTTTCAATGGATTGCCTAAGGCTTGTACCCCTAGATGCATCAACGTTGTCATTTGCGATTCCTTAATTGCGAAAAATAAGGAATCGCAATTAAGGATTCGCAAATGGCAATGCATCATTAAATTCGCAATTTTATTGGAATTCGGTAAAAATCGCAATTTTTACCGAATTCCAATAAAATTGCGAGTTCCAAATAGCGAATCCGATATTCCCATTCATTCCTATGGGCTGAAATGCCCATAGGAATGAATGGGAATTGCGAATTCGCAATTTCAATTCGGAATGCATCAAAGCCTTTCAAGGGTGGAGAGGGGGGTCCAAAGGACCCCCCCCTGCATTCATGAAATGCACTTTTACATGTGAGTTACATACACACATGTCCTAAGGACATGTGTGCCTGTAACGTACACGTTTAAAAAATGCATTTTCATGCGTTTTTAAACATTTTTGCAAATTACCACGAAGTTCAACTTCGTGGTAATTTGCATTTGCAATTTTGGAAATCGCAAATGTTTTGGGGATGATGCATTGCTGTTAAGGAATCGCAAATGTGCGATTCCTTAACAGCAATCGCATTTTTTGGAACTCGCAAAACAAGCGATTTCCAAAAAATGCTTGATGCATCCCAGTAACCAATTTAGGAAGTGCAAAAGGCCGATTTATGCGAATCGCACCGTTTGCACTTCCTAAAAAGGTTGATGCATCTGGGCAGTAGACTTTTGATCATATTACTATTGACTTCATCTTATTGACAAGTCTATTGTGGATAGACCCTTAGCCTGCTGAGATCTTTCCAGAATTAGGTGCTGGTCTTGGCATGTGGAAATGCTGGGGACGTCAGGGCCTCAACTTTTGACCTTTAAGTGGTTGCTCCAATTTTTTAACCTCTTCAAAACTTGAACTACCGAGACCCTTAATATGGTGCTATGGTGTTTGTTTTAAATGTTTCTCAGGTTTGTGAGCTACTATTTAGGAGGTGTTATTTGCTTGGAACAGGGGCGTTGGCCTTTTTGGTTTACGGGCAACTCTCATTACCATATCTAGCAGTGGTATTATCCACTGACTATTTTTCTTTTGTGTCAACGTGCATTTTCCTTTGTATGATATTTTGTTTTAGTATAATAAAGTATTTCTCTTTTATTAAAAATAAACAATGGATTGGACAATGATTAGTGCAAGCTATTTGGTAACTGTTGAACTCTGGGTTTCAAGCCTCCATGCTTCTTCACTGAGAGGTCTTGGCTTCCTCACATCTGTACCCTGAGTGTCTAGGTACTAAAACAGTAGGCTTAATGTTCAGTTTACAGTGCAATTGTAGGTCTGGCCCAGGGGCAACAGTGGTACACGCCCTCACCACCTGCGGAGGATGTCTGATGGAGGGTACAGCTGAGGCTCCGCTGCTGGAAACCTGGTGCTTCACCCCTATCAAAGGAGCTTATGAAACATGAATTTTGAATTTGGAGGAGAGGGGTATTTGAGTCTCCACATCCAGTAGACTTTCAAAGTCCCTGATGAGCTTTAATTCAACTCAAATATTTACATATTTATTGCAAATATATAATTTCCAAAGCAACAGTCAGTAAATCACAAAAGGCAATTAATTGAAGCAAAATGGTTTCCCTTCGTTTTCTCAATTAATGAAACTGCAAGCCAAATTTCTATCATGTTGCCTTGAACACTAGAGTACAACAAAGTTCTCCATAAGTACAAGAGCAGATATCATATAATGCAAGTACTGCTGTCGTGAACAGTGTGACAGTTTCCCTTTTATAGCTTCTGTATTTTTATCCTCTACCAGCTTTCAAAGACATTTATCTCTATTTAGAAAGAGTGAAGTTCTTGACATTAGTGGAAATATTGGCATCAAGTCTGCAGCTGAGATAATTTATTGTTTCCAGTTATGGATCCTGCCATAATGTCATAGACGCACAGCGTGGTAGCTGACATGGTTTTATTGTTTTTAGTTTGTGAGTATGTAATCAATATGTGAATCAAGATGCATTTATCACCATGTTGTTTAGTCTTTTTGATGCTTTCGTGTCTAAAAGTGCAGCCTTCTTTCATAAACTAAAGATAAGATGGTAATGAGACACTATAGAAACATAGGTACCTGACTATAGGTTGGAGGGTCTTTGCACTAGAACTATCAAGCCAGAGGTCACACAGTTTAGCAGCAGTATCCAGCCAGAGTGCCATAGCCAGGGCACTGCCGAAAAGTGGCCCTAACCCTAGCACTGGTTATCATTCCGTGCAAAGCTGTAATAGAGTTGTTACATTCCTAATAAAAGCAGGTATGCTGGGCGACACATCTTAAGAAATTCATATCACACGCTTCCTATTTAGTGCTTATGCTAAAACATAGCATAGAGCCTAGCGATAGCTTGAGGGTGTTAGGATGTTAAGAACTCGCTAACCATGCTATAATAGTTCTCAGCATTTTTTGCACACCATGAAAAACATTAACTTTTTTTTAATGAAGTTGAATGTGTTTTTGGCTAGCCGAGTGACCTCAATTGGCATCTGAGAGGCAAAAGAAAAAGATTTATTAAAACAAGCATTAACAATTCAATAGGTCTCGCCTTTTATTAAGTTACGGTCATTTGCTTTGCTATACAATACCATTAGCAAATCAAATGGCTTTGACTTAACCTTGGAGAAAACAAACAAGTGAATGTAAAGAAAACAATGTTGTTTAACAAGTGTGAAATAACGCAGAACTGAAAGAGTGAAAACAAAGAAGCAAAGAAAAATATTGCACTAGCACCGGGTAAATACATGACCCAAGGATAAGTGCAAAACCCAAGTCAAAACAGCATCACAAATGTATAGGGTAAATACATGACCCAATAATAAGTGCATCACCTTCACATGAACACATCAATAAATGTATACGGTCGAAACCCCACCGCATAAAAGCATAAAAGTATCGGTACATGACCCAAGAATAATTGCATAACCTTTCGCATAGTAGCGTCAATAAATGCACCTTAAATATTAATAATATACTAACCCGTCGTAATACCTGCGCGTTTCTTAATAATAATGCTAACGCATCTTAATACCTGCGCGCTTCTTAATAAAAATGCTAACGTGTCCTAATACCTGCGTGCTTTTTAATAATTATGGCATAATAACATCAATAAATGCACCATAAAAGTATAGGGTAGAAACACCACCCCATGAAAGCAAAAATGCATTGAAACATGACCCACTACACTTTACGCGTAGAAACGGGAGCACAGCAGAACAGCCTGTGTAGATTAGAAACAGTGAAAAGGTGTGCGCACCACCCACACCGAAGAATTGAAGAAATGCAAAGAGACCAGCTGACATGCAAAACTACACCACAGGAAAAGAATAAAGCTAGTGCCACACCAGTGTCTAGGTTAGAAAATGTAGCACATATCATATAAGCCAAAACACCCACATATAGCACGAGCAAAATTATATCTGCAATAAAACTATAGTGCACCTCCTAAAACTTGCCAAAGCCAACATGTCACAATATTGTTTAAATTACTGTATAAATTATTAGAAGTATATTAAATGGTAAAACTAAACAGTTACTTATTACAATCTATGTAAGACAACACTTTTCTTTAATTTAAAACACCGGTGAGCGAACTCTCTCACCCGAAAATGTCAAGCACTTCCCACGCCGATCAATAAATCATTTAAAAACCTAAATAAAGAAAGAAAAAGATGCACCCTCTGGCAGGATGTTAATGTCTCAGCAGTGGCAAATAAGACAGATAGTTAAACTTAAACACCGGTGAGCGATTTCTCACCCGAGAACTTCACAGCTGAGAGAAAGTTCAAGCGTGTCGAAGAGTGAGTAATCCAGTTATTTGTTTGGGCCAGAGTCTTTGGGCCCGATTCATAGAACTAACTTAAGACAAAATCCTAAACTTACTACTTTTGGTATTCACAGAAGTTAGGATTTTGTCTTAAGACAGACTTAAGACAGACTTAAGTAAGGATTCTGTCTTAAGTCTGTCTTAAGTCTGTCTTAAGACAAAATCCTAACTTCTGCGAATACCAAAAGTAGTAAGTTTAGGATTTTGTCTTAAGTTAGTTCTGTGAATAAGCCCTAGAGTGAGACAAACTGAGCCAGAGTTCACCAATAAAGTTTATAATGTACGTTAGACTTACCCTGAGAACTTCAACTGCAAAAATGCGGCTTGTCGAAACACCGATCTCCCAAGGCTTCAACTCATTGAAAGATACGCACTGGGAAATAGCGGCATGCAGCAGACATTGCACCGGGTGGTTCTTGTCACGCCACCGCTTGCAAACGTCTTTAGGAAGAAGAAGAAGAAGACGTCACAGAAGGCTCCAAAGCAGGACTGCGAAGTGAGTAGCGCGTGTACAGTTTTTGAAAAGTTTGCACACCCGTTAAACTTTAAATGCCTGCACACTCGTTAAACTTTAAAAGTAAGCGCTGTCGTGCACCATCTAAATTTAAAAATAAAAGTAAGGTGTGCCCATCATTAGCGTTCAGTTCACATTAGCGCTCAGTTCACAACTGCCAACATCGGAATACATGTTAACACTGCTCTGTTCTCATACATGTAGTGCCGCTGCTGTATGTTGCGCTCTCTTTCATATTGTAAACAGTCCAGCAGGCACGGATATCCCAGAGACACAAATAAAGTTTCAAACCGAAGCCTGTTTTCTATAAACACACATCAGTACGTGTCTATGGGTGCTCCAATCCTCAACTAAAAGGCATCACATCAAACAGGTGACAAAACATTTACTTGTGTAGGCAAGCCGTTTCCTTGCATATTAAATAATGTCTTTGCAGTCACTGTTCAACAGCACATGTACATGTAGAAGCCGCTTTTAAACACTTTTCATCATAAGTGCTCAGCGCAAACCAAGTACATAGGCAGAAACTTGAAAACATATAACGCTGTAGTTTCCTTTCCTTTTAAAACGTAGTTCCACAATTAAAAGAAAAGCGAAGCGCCCTAGGCAGGCTGTCCAGATGGTGCACGACACTGGTGGGACTCGAGAGGGCGTTCTTTTCCTTGTATTTCTTTTAACTTTAAAATTGCTTACTATCTATTAGTCACTTGTATGAATATAGTTCAAAATGATGTAGGTTTCCTCACCTTCGGTTTTCTTGTAGTCAAAACACGCAAAGTTTGTTTCAAATCGTCGCTAAATTTTGTGGGTAAATAAAGATATAACCAGAGGTAGCCGGGTGATATATCCAAGTTGGAAGTTTATTTGTAGTTCATCATAAGTTCCATAGAAGATTTAGTTGTACTTAAGAAGATCAATTAGAGGGTCCACCAGGAGCTAGATGGTTGTTGCTCAGCCCACTCTCATCAACTGTCATTCTCCACACACAACCAAGCAAACTCACATTCTACTCTCTCTGACATCAAGCATTCCAACATTCCACGCAGACATCATACTCATTCTGGCTGAGCGTGGAGCTTTGCGTGTGCATTTTGGAGCGGTGCTGGTCGGCGTCTGCAGGTGGCATGGCAGCGGTGTCGGATCCCCGGGGGCTGGAGGCTGTCAGGTTGCTGGGCGAGGCGGGTCGCATGGATCTCCTGCGGCCCGACGTTCAGGTGAGGCCGCCGCGGCGCGCTGCGAACGGTGCCGTGGCAGCTGTGCTTGCCTGTGAGCCCCTGCGGTCTCGACCGCGGAGGGCTCGTGTTGTAGGAGGGAGGGGTGGGAGGGAGGCGGAGGGCGGGCAAAGGGGTCGGATGGCGCAATGAAAGAAACAAGGCCCAAAGAAGACGAGGAGGGCTCAGGAGGGGGGGAACTGGAGGCAGGCCGGCTTTGGAGTTTGTGGGCGGGGTGGGGGGCGGGGAGAGGAGGGGGGAGACTGGGCGCTGTGGAAGGGGTGGGACAGGTACCTCAGGAGGGGGAGCAGGGGGATGGGGTGTGAGGGTTCATTGAGCGGGGGAAAGAGGGGGGTGAATGGTGGACAGCCTAGGGGGGAGGGGTGATGGGGGGGTGGGGTCCCCATTATTGATAGAGGAATCTGACAAGGAGGGGGAAGTGGACGGGGGAAAATGGGGCGAGGAGAGCGAACTGGACTGGGGTTCGTCGTCCGGGGGGAGAGTGTGGTGGGGCCAAGCAGGTCGCTGGCGCTGGCGGGGGCACGGGGGTAGAGGGGGCGGGGAGAGGGCGGTTGCATCTGGGGGGGCGGAGGGTGCGGGTGGTGGGTGGAGTATGGAGAGGGGTGTGCGTGGGGGGTCCTGGAGGGGCAGGGTGGGGGTGTGGGGGGTGGGGCTTGTGGTGGAGTGGAGCGTGGTGTTGAGTGAGGTGGGGGAGGGAGGAGGGGTCAGCATCGGTCGGAGTGGTGGTTTGAGCGGCCGGCGAGTAGCGGGGGACACTCTGCGGGCTGGGGTGGGCGCGCTGAGGGGTTGGGGGGCGTGGGGCGAGGAGGGGGGAGAGGGAGGCCGTTTTTTCCCCGGCATGCTGGACTCCACCTTTTTTCCTTGGCAGGAGCTGTGAGCGAGGAGCTCGGGTGAGCAGCATGCGGCTCCAATCCACCAAGGGGATGGGTCGGCTCAGCCTAGTATGGGTGGTCATGCTCCACTGAGGGACCAATCATGGGAGCGTGTTGGACGGCGGAAAGCAGGGTCACCGCCAGCCCCACCCCGAAGGGTCCAGACGGTCGCCGGGGGTCGGGAAGTGAGTTTCGACAATGGAGATCAGTTTTTAGAGTCTCAGGCTGGTGAAGGTCGGAGGGAAAGTGTGGATCTGAGTACATTGATGAGAGTGTGTCAGGAGAGGGCGGGGTTGAGCAGGCTGGAGTCACTGGAGGGCGGTAGCGGGATGCAAGACGTGCAAGTGGGCGGTGAAGTGGAGTCTGAGGAGGAGGGGGAGATTCGGGAGGGGGAGAGGGGGAAGGAGTAATGTTGTTGTAAGTATATTGCAGGTACACCCACAACAGGACACGCCCAGAGTGACGGCCCCCTCAGCTCCACTGGTTAGGCAGCGGGATCCAGTCCGGACGCCGACCTTGACGCCAGGTAAGGTTGGGTGTGGTTTGGGCAAGTCGCGCAGCGCGCAGGTGTCAGTGGGTAGGGATACAGGGGGGGGACACTTGGTGCGGCTGGTGAAGGGACGCTATGTGACGGACAAGGGGGTGGGCCGGGGCGGGAGCACTGGAGGGGGTAGAGGCTGGGAGTACGGGGGCGAGGCCAGCAGTGGTGCGGCGGCAGAAACGGTGAAGACGGTCGAGACAGCCTCCGGGGCGAAGGAGAGTTGCCTGGTCCCAGTGCGTAAGCTACCTTACATGGGGGTTACTAAGCCAATAGGGGCACACTTGTCGTTGGCCACGAAGGAAAAGATATGGAAGGGGGAATATGTGGAGATTCTGAAGCTCCTGCACAGGGAGTTGACTTCCAAGGAAGGGTCTAAGGAAGAGGAGCAGGAGCTAGCAAGGCGCCCTGAGGTGCCGCTGACGATTGATAATTGGTCGGCGGCATTCTTAATATACGCGAGCGTATACTGCGAGAAGTATGCGGACAGGTCCATTGCATTGTTCAAGTACATGGATGTTGTCCGGAGGGCGCAGGTGACGTACGGCGGTTTCCCCTGGTCACATTACGATGAGGAGTTCAGGGCGAGGATGGCGTCAGACCCGGACGCGAAGTGGGGCAAGCTGGACTCCGACTTGTATCAACAGACGTCCGCGGCAGGCCGGGGCAAGGGGCACCTCCCTATGTCCCACCGCTGACGTACTCTTCCCTTGATCTTCTTTCTCACTGGATCCCAGGTACCATCAACTCGTATGTGTTCGATTTGCTGCACAACCTACATCTTCTCTCGAGACCACCGCCCATTCCTCCTATCGCCATACCAAGTTCGTCCCCCCTGCCCTGCACTGTTTCCCCCACTCTCTCCCCTCCACCTGCCCCCCACACGCCGACTTTCAACACCACAGCTGCGCTTCTTAACACCAGATCAGCAGTCAGCCATCAGTATGAGCTATTCGACTACCTTGACACCCACAAACCGGACCTCTTGTTCCTAACAGAGACCTGGTTTAAGGCCGACTCCTTACCCAATGTCCTAGCCGCACTCCCCCCTCACACTCCATCATCCGAGCGGATCGACTGGAGGGCAGAAGAGGCGGTGGAGTGGCCTTGATAGCTCATACTGATTTCCACTTTCAGATTCTTCCCTTTCCCCCCATTTCCGAAGTCGACTGCTTGATAATTCGCGCCAGTTCTCACTCGGCCCCCCTAACTGCTGTCCTTATCTATCGTCCACCCCACCCCACTCCCACTTTTGTTTCCAGCCTCCAGGACATTCTCGCAACACTGGTCGTCAACAACTCGTCAGTGTTGGTCCTGGGCGACCTCAACTTTTGGCCCAATGACCCTGCCGAAAGCCCCCTATCCAAAGAATTCACGGACCTTATGACCAGTCTCAATTTCACCCCCCATGTCCACAGCCCTACCCACGTGCACGGCCACTCGCTTGACCAAGTTTGGACCTTGAATATTCCCACTACTCCCCCTATCATCTCCCCCTGCTCCTGGTCTGATCATTTTTTAATCTCCTTCTCCTTTGCCTTAGCCCCAGCGGCCAAACCTCCTCTTCCCAAGAACACCTGGGTTAGAAAATGGGGTAAGGCAGACATGCCATCCCTCTGTTCATCCCTAGCCAATTCCTGCCCCGACCTTTCCGGCCTCGCCGCCCCGGTCCAACTGGCCACTATTGATGGCTGGCTGACCCAGGCAGGCGACGTTTTTGCCCCCTTGAGGCGGATCGCGGTCAAGCGAGCCCATGCTGCCAACCGCTGGATCACCCCTGACCTCAAGGAGAAGAAACTGGCCGCATGCAGAGCAGAGCGCGCATGGAGGAAAGAATACTGCCCCGCCAAAAAACACCACTTACCTCTCCGTGCTCAAGACATACAAGCAAGGCATCCTCGATGCCAAGACCTTGTTCTATTCTAACAGGATACTGGCAGCAGAATCCCAAACCAAGGAAATCTTTGCCACAGTACATGAGCTTGCCTCATCTAATAGAGCCACGGCCTCGACCCCCCCCTCCCAACCGCTTTGCGACTCGCTCAACGATTTCTTCGTTGACAAGGTCGCAAAGATCAAGGCCAACATCTCCCTCCCTTCCCCCGCATTCACCAACCCTTCCCCTCCCGCTATCACTTCCAAACTCACCTCCATCCCCCCCCTGACTAAGGCCACGCTCCTCCCCCTGCTCCAAAAGGTAAAGTCAGGCTCTCCCCTAGACTTTGCCCCTGCTCACATCCTGAGAGAAATCTTCCTAAACTGCCCTACTCCTCCCCTCACACTTCTGAATGACTCACTCAGCAATGGAGTGGTCCCCACTGCTCATAAATTTGCGGCTGTTATGCCCATCTTAAAAAAGCCCGGTGCCGACCCTTCATCCCCTTCTAATTACTGTCCCATCTCCCTTCTGCCTTACCTGGGCAAGGTTCTAGAAACCCATGTAACCAGCACCCTGAGCACCTACGTGGAAACTAATCACTGCCTCTCCCCCCGGCAGGCGGGCTTTCGCCCCCTCCACTCCACGGAGAAGGTGGTGACCTCAGTGATGGACAGCCTACGCGAGGGCATTGACACCAACCTCCCGCAGGCCCTCATTCTTTTAGACCTGTCCGCCACTTTTGACACGGTGGACCATTCCATCCTCCTCACCCGTGTCAAGGCGGCGGGCATAGAGGGCCTGGCCTTCGCCTGGCTTGAGTCCTTCCTGAGTGATAGGGCTCAGGCGGTCCACCTAGCTGGTTTCACTGCTGCCTCTCGTAAGGTCGTATGCGGAGTCCCCCAAGGTTCCTCACTTTCCCCTCTTTTGTTTAATTTATACATCTACCCTCTTATTTTTATGTTACAGCAGCTTGAGGTCACGGTGTTCAATTACGCCGATGACCTCCAGCTAATCTTTAACTTTTCCCACTCTTCCTCATCTTCCCAGAACGTCCAATCCGTCATGCTGTTCATCCAGGATTGGATGAACTGCAATCACCTCAAACTCAACCCGGACAAGACGGAGTTAGTCCTGACCGGAGGTGGTTGCAGTCCCTGGTCCCCTTCCCACTGGCCCCCTTCACTTGGTGCTCCCCCGCTTCCCATCCCAAAGGTTAAAACCCTTGGTATCTTCCTCAATTCTTCACTTTCCGTTCACTCACAGGTCAGTTCGGTTGTCTCCTCCTGCTTTTTTTCCCTCAGAACCATCAGGAAGATCTCTCGCTTTTTCTCTCTACCTGCCCTAAAGATCATAGTGATGGCTATGGTGCTCTCGCGCCTTGACTATGGTAACATCACTTACAATGGGGCCCCAGCCTACGCCATTCACCGTCTGCAGCTAGTGCAGAACCAGGCCGCCCGCCTGATCCACGGCCTGCCCAAATTCCATTGTGCTACTCCCTTACTGCAGGCACTGCACTGGCTGCCGGTGAAAGAGCGAGCCTTGTTCAAACTCGGCTGTACCACCTTTCAGGCAAAAATGAGCACCGCCCCGGAGTTCATTTGCTCCGCCATCAAACCCTATACTCCGGGCAGAGAGCTTCGCTCCACCACCAGGCACTGCTAACCACCCCCCGTTTCAGAAAGAAAAAGGCGGGCGGAACAAAGTTTGCAGTTCTCGCTCCTACGTTCTGGAACTCCCTTCCGACGGAACTCCGCACAACTTCTTCTTACATCGAGTTCTGGAAAGGTCTTAAAACTCTGCTCTTCTCCCGAGCCTACAATGCCTAGATCCCCTCCGCTCCTGTTGTCTCCTCGCAATCCAAAAGCGCCAAGAAACCGCGTGGTAGAAGCGAGCTATACAAATGTTTTTAAATTCAAATTCAAAATGCAGGGCGAAGTTCGGCCGCACCATCTACACGGCCAACGGTCTGCCTCTCACACATACCCCCTTTTCTTCAAACCCACCCGTGGGGGGGGTGGGGCAAGTGGACAGTACCGGTCAGACACAGGTGGGGGCCTGCTGGGATTTCAATAAGGGCGCGTGCAGTAGGCAGGTGTGCCGTTTTCGGCACAAGTGTTCCAAGTGTGGGAAGAGGCATCCAGTGGTGCGATGCTGGGGAGTCGGAGGACCCCTACGACAGAAGCCCGCTGCGGCAGGGATGCTCAGCGGGGGGCGGGGAGTGGGGAGAGGAGGAGCGGGCGCGATCGGAAAAGGCTCGTACACCGATTAGGCTTTATTCGGTTGCCACCCTTCTTGGAAGCGTATCCGCGGGTGGACGATGCCGGTGTTTTGCTACAGGGCTTCCAGGAGGGTTTTCGGCTGTGTTACGAGGGTCCACGGATTGCACAATGGGCGGACAATTTGAAGTCGGTCAATGCACACAAGGGAATTGTGCGGGAGAAATTGTTGAAAGAGATGAAGGAGGGCCGCATGGTGGGCCCCTTTGCGAAGCTATCTTTGTTGAATCTTATTATCTCCCCGATTGGGGTGGTGCCCAAGAAGGAGCCGGGGCAGTTTCGGTTGATACAGCACTTGTCATGGCCGGAGGGGGAGTCAGTGAATTACTTCATCTCGGAAGAGCTGGCGTCGGTGTCATACTCATTGGTGGACGTGGCTCGAAGTATCGTGGCGGCTGTCGAGAAGGGCGCCATGATGGCGAAGTGTGACATTAAGTTGGCTTTTCGGTTTCTTCCGGTGCACCCAGACGACCACCCGTTGTTGGGGATTCAGTTCGATGGGAGCATTTTTGTTGACAAGGCGCTACCCATGGAGTGCTCTATCTCTTGTGCATTGTTTGAGCATTTCAGTTCCTTTCTGCAGTGGGCTTTTTCCTGGCACACAGGCTCTGAGATGGTGACTCACTATCTGGATGACTTCTTTCTGGTTGGGCGGCCCGGTTCGACAGATTGCCAGCGGCAGCTGGACGGTTTTACGGACCTAATGGGCCACTTTGGTGTTCCCCTGGCGCCAGAGAAGACGCACGGTCCTAGTATGGTGCTGTCCTTTCTCGGCATAGAGCTCGACTCGGCAGCCATGGAAGCGCGCCTACCGGAGACAAGAGGTTGGCGATGCTGGCGCTGGTCTGAGAGATGTTGGACAAGCGGAAGGTGACGGTGCGGCAGGTGCAAGTATTGTTGGGTCACCTGAATTTTGCATGGCGAGTGGTGCAGGCGGGGCGTACGTTCTGCCGGCGCCTGGGTTTAGCGTGGTCGGGTTTGACTCTGCCTCAACATCACTTGCGCTTGACGGCGGGCACGAAGGAGGATTTGGGGATGTGGAGGGCATTTTTGGACCGTGTCAATGGCGTGCCCATGGCGCCGCCGGAGGACTGGACATGGGACATAACGATGTACTCAGATGCGGCGGGAGTCGGAGGTTTCGGATTGTATTGGGCGGCCCAGGCCGGTGGTGTGCAGAGCAGTGGCAGGCGGGGGGCCGCTGTATTGCGTTCCTGGAATTGTTTCCGTTGGTGGTGGTGGTGTCGGTTTGGGCGCGGGAGCTGTCTCACAAGGGGTACTGTTCAGGGTAGAAAATATATCTGTGGTGCAGGTGGTCAACAAGCAGTCGGCCAGGGACCCGCAAGTGTTGGAGCTGATGAGAGTGTTCGTGCTGCGCTGCCTGGAACATGACATCTTGTTTCAGGCCCGACACGTCCCTGGGGTGGACAATGACATTGCGGATGCTTTATCTCGTTCACAGTAGCAGAGGTTCCATGGGCTAGCCACAGAGGCGGAGGACATCAAGACGCCGGTTCCGATGGAGCTTTGGTCGGTGGGAGACGCCGGGTCTTACAACTGGTGAGGGCGTCGGTGGCGGCGTCCACTTGGAAAGCGTACGTGTAGGCATGGGAGGACTTTCGACAGACTGGTGCGGTAAAGCAAGGGGACCGGCGGCAGTGGGAGGAGCAGGCGGTGCGTTTCATGTTGACATTGCTGGACAAGGGTTTGTCGCGGGTGACGATCGCGGGGAAGTTGTCGGCGGTGGCGTTCATGGGGAAGCTGTGGTGGGGGTATCCGACGTCGGCGGGTGAGTTGGGGGCGCGTTTGCTGGAGGGGTGGGCGAGAGAAAGGGGGGCAACGGTGCGCCAGCGGAGCCCCATCTCGCAGGATGTGCTGGGGTGCCTGTTGTCGATGTTGCCGGCAGTTTGTCGGGATGGCAGGGAGATGGTTTTGTATTCCACTCTCATGTCATGGTTGTATTTTGGAGCTTTCCGTGTTTCGGAGTTGGTGGGCCCAAAAGGGGGTACGGGGGTTCTGTGGGGGGGATGTGGAGGTGCAGGCCCGGGAGGTGGCGGTGCGTTTGCGACGTTCTAAGACAGATCAGCGAGGGGAGGGGACGTGGGTAGTGCTAGGGCCGGGGAGCTTGGAGAGTGGTGTGTCCTGCGGAGTGGGGGCAGCGATTGGTGGCAGGGCGGATTGCAGTGGAGGGGGAGGTCTTCGGGGGGACGACGGTAGGGTGACGGCGGCGCAAGTGTTGTGGGTCGTGCGGCACGCCCTGCTCGTACAAGGGTGAGGAACCGAAGGCGTTCGGGACGCATTCATTTCGGATCGGGCGGCAACGGAAGCGGCTCGGAGGGGATGGGGAAGGAGGAGATCAAGCGGTTGGGAAGGTGAAAGTTCGATTGCTACAAGACTTACGTCAGTATGCGGGGGTAGAAGGGGCGCATTGAGATGGCAGTTGTTTCGCCCTCTTACATGTGTGTCTTTGCAGGTGCTGTGGCTGGGCCGACTTCGGCGGTGTTCGACATTTACATTGTGGGGCATTCCTTTGTCAAGACAGCGGAACGGGCTGAGTGGGACAAGCATCGGAAAATTAATTTGGAACTGGATGATCGACTGTTTAGATGTCATTGGCGGGAAAAGGGGGAATGCGTTGGCACAAGTTGATGCCGGTCCTGAATAATGTGGTCAGGGGGGTTTGTCTGGATGTTGTGGTCATACATTTAGGTGAGAATTATCTAGTGCTGTGCAAAGGTTTGGCTCTGGTGAAACAAAAGAAGAGGGATTTGTTGGAGATTAGGAGGAGCTGGGTGGGGAGTCACGTCATTTGGTCTGAGTTCATTCCCAGGAGGATATGGCGGGGGCGGAGCGGCCTGGGGCAATAGACAGGACAAGGCATAAAATCAACAGGGAAATGAAGGAGTTCTGTGCCAGGGAAGGGGTAGGTAGGATGGTGCATCCTGAGCTGCGGTATGGGGCGGTATATTTTTTCAGGGTGGACAGGGTTCACCTGTCTAGGTATGGGATGGAGCTGTACATTGTCCAATTGAAGGAGGCACTGGATGTAGCACTGGGGGTCCTACGGTATCCAAGGGTTCAGGATTCCTATGGGGGGGTCGAAAGCCGGTAGACGACTTTCGAGTGGCGCTTTTCCTAAGCTAAAGGGGGGTAACTGTAGGAGGCCTGGTGAGTTTGGCAGGGGGTGGGAAATACAGACGTCAAGTTATGATTAGTTAGGTAGTGAGGCATGTTGCAGGGGGATGTTATGTTTATGTTGCTATTTGCAGGGAACCATTTAGGGGTGGGGGTGGGGGGTTGTCAGGTATGGTTCTATTTAGTGAGGTTTAGTTTTGTTCGGCACAGGCCACGGTTTGGATAAGTTTTATGATGCACCTGCTTCCAATAAAGCGGCCTTTGTCACACCTTTAATTTTGTCTGTGGTCGTGCTTCCCCCCTCCCCACCTGGTGGGCCCCAAAGGACATGTAGAGCGGGCGAATTGTTCGATCCATTGCGGGTCCCCACAGACAATTGCCGGAGTCCTGCTTGCCTGTTTCGAAATACAAACTGGCGATGGGCTGAATTCCATGATTAAAACCAAGTAAGGACCCCAATGGCCCTCATCCCCTACAATACCCCACATCATTTTCTGTGGTGGTGGGGAGGTATCCAGCCATGTACCTGTAATGCAAGCAGAATGCAGCCCCCTCGCAGGCGACAGTTCAGGAAGAGATTCTAAAAGTTGCCTGGAGTCTGGTCCCACCTAATGAGAGAGGCCTAGGGTTGAATCGGCTCACAGGCTGCCCCTATCTTCCAGGGTCTGAGTACAAATATCAACACATTCCCCAAATATTCAGAAGAAGCTGATATGGTGGACACCAAATGGTGCTAGGGCTACACGGCACTCAACATTCACCATTCAAGAGAAACTTCATATATTCTGACCCACATGGCAATGTGGCTGATTGTTTTAGGTGACTGAATGTATAAAGTGCAATGTAGTCATCCATAATCACAGTACAGAATTAGTTACAATATATAGAAGCACCTATAAATTAACATTGCATGCCAGGGGTGGAACTGGGCAGCGTGCCTCCTAAGAAAAATGTTGGCCACCTGCACGTGTCTTTTTTGTTAATACAAATTAAGCTCTGCTCCTGTGCAGCACTACATTACCTTGTAGCTAGATTTGCACTATAGAAAAGTAGCCAATGTAGGTACATGTTAGTGGGATGTGTGTTGATGCTTCCCGCATAGGTGCCCTAAGCAATACTTACTCACGGCGCCTGGTCCCTCCGTTGTGAGACCAGAGGCGGCTGGTCAACAGGAAAGACGGGATGCTTCCTGGCTGACCATGTATCTAAAGGTCCTGTAGACTTGAGGCCGAGTCAGTGATATGTGAGTCACCCTGGAAAAGTTGGATTACAGTGTTGCTTGTGTATCTTATGCAACTAACAACCATTGACACATCTAATAGTCCTAGCTTCTTGTATGTGTAATGTTAGTCGTTGTATCACTGAATGCAATGACAGAAGCAGCAAAATAGCAGTCTGTGGCGCTCTGCTAATCAAAGATTTTAGTTTAACTCTAGTTAAGCCACGCCCTTAATCACGTTCCCGGGGCTTTAAGTACGCCGTGTCCTGCCTGTCCTCAGCACCAGCAGTTCTAAAAAGCAGGTGCTGAGACGGGTCCCTATTGGGCTCTCCATTGTTGTCCTCACCATCAGTGTGAAAGAAAATCTTAACTCTGGCCCATAGGAATGAATGGCAATAAACAAGTCGGTAAATACTGATTCGGTAATTACCAAAACTTACCGATTCGGTAATTTTTCCGGTAAAATTATTTGCCTGTTCTTAAATACCGAATCAGTATGATTCTGTATTTAGGGGCCAGATGTAGGTAAATCACATTTACCGATTTTGAAATACCGAATTTTACCGATTCGGTATTTCAAAATTGGTAAATGTGATGTAGGTACCAACATCTGGATTAGTTACAGATTCCTTAAGAATTCGGTATTTACCGATTCGGTAAATACCGAATCGGTATTTGCTATTGAATCCTATGGGCCTTGAAGCCCATAGGATTCAATTCAAATACCGATTCGGTATTTACCGAATCGGTAAATACCGAATTTGTCAAGGGTGCAGGGGGTGTCACTTTGACACCCTCTAGCACCCCCAAAACGGGCATGTGTGCAATGTGGCACACAGACATGCCCTAAGGGCACGTCTGTCTGTCACATGGCACATGTGTACATGCACAGATGTGCATGTACACAGGAATCGGTATTTTACCATGGATTTGTATTCCATGGTAAAATACCGATTCTGAAAGCCATGTGCCAATGGAATATTGGCTATCCACATTGCATTTTCGGTAATTTTACTGAATCGGTAAATATTACCGAATCGGTAAATTTACCGATTCGGTAATAATAACGATTCGGTAAAATTACCGAATATATGCCCCTACATCTCCATAGCCCTTTACCGATCGGAAACGGACGAAAATCGGTATTTTTGGCCGATTCCGATCGGTAAAGGGCTACCTACATCTGGCCCTAAGAATTAGTAATCTGGGATTACCTACATCTGGCCCTTGAGGTTCATGTTAGTACAGAGCCTGTTTAACAATTACAAGTGTTCCTGAGTGTTGTTTTTTGTTCATTTCGAGCTTGTCTGGTACTGATATTTGAGATGCATTTGGGGAGGGAGCAACAAGAGTTTGTGTAGTACACTAGAATGACCAGATCCCTGTGATATACCACACAACCGCATGCTTGAGGACAATCATTTACTAGAAATACATATACACATCTACTCTGGGTCAGATGCAGGCATGGCCAGTCACTCATCTAGTTTTTCCAACAGAATATCATGATTAATCACAAAGAAAGCAATTGGGAGATTGAGAGTTAATAACACTGTTTTCTTGTGTCTGTAAATTGAAAGGAAGTGTGGTGGAGCTGCCTGGGCGGTGACTCCAGAACACAGGGCTCATGGTTCAATCGCCAGTGGCAGGTTAGCCAAGTACCATGTGACTCTGGGCAATAGCTCCCTTAAAATTCCTGACGGCCCCCAGCGTTGGGACACCTCGCCTGAGGTAGCTGCGTACTTTATAAATGCTGGTATTATTATTAATATTATGACTTCACTTGTTGTGGTGGGTTGTGCTCCTCTGTAAAACCTCAGTGAATGAAGGTTCTGTTGCTAAGCAGGGTTCCTTCGGACTCAGCCAGGGTGGCAGTTGATGCTGGCTGAGGAGAGAGGGACACACCAACGTCTACGTGCTGATAGAAAACTAGCAGCCCGTCCCGACCTTGTCCGGGAGTAATCAGGCTTCCCCGCCCCCCACCCGCCCCGACATTGTCAAGCAGCCCGGGACCCCACCCGCCCCGACCCCCGCCTGCCCCGACATTGTCCAGCAGCCTGGGCCCCTGTCCGCCCCATCCCCCGCCTGCCCCACCCCCACCTGCCCCGACCCCCGACCCCCGCCTGCCACGACATTGTCCATGGGTCCCCCGGAGCCTTACCTCAGCTGCCGCTCCTCCCCGCGCTCCTCAGTTCACCGCTCTGCCGCTCCTTGCCGCTCGTCACCGCTCCTCCCGCCTGTCCGCCGGTCCTCACCGCCTGTCCGCCGCTGGTCACCGTTCCACCGCTGTGCCATGTCCGCCGCTTCTCCTTGCGCTCCTGGACGCCACTCCTCCCCGCGCACCTGATGTCAGCACGCAGGTTAAGGCCGACGCTACTTCGAAGGGACTACTTTTTTTTTAAGGTACATTTTTTAAATAATGCATATTTTTATAGTTTATATAGCCTATGTCTATCTGCACACCCTGACGATTAAAATGACGTATCGGGTGTGTGGATTGGCGCTGTGGTTCCCGAGTTTACCCGCATCAAAGGTTCAAAGTTCTTGCTTTATAATAGTAGTATAGATAAACCTCCTCTGTTGAATTCCAGTTTACGCGTGTTTGGTCACAACATATTTTTGGGGACGATCTTCAGCTAAGACAGCGTAGCACATAGAGTGCAGTGTAGAGCCTTCATGTGACACAGCCGTTAAGGTACTGAAAACATTGCTTCTTGAACATTAAGCCTCTGTGGGGACTTGCTGGGGACACCTACCTTAGGTGCAGGGTTTCAAAGTGGTACAGTGCTGTACCAAGTACAAGGCAGCATAATTTAGGCCCGTATCAAGTGGGAATGGTCCCCAAGCGGGCGCTGTTCAGCTAGTTTCCAGGTTGCAAATGATTATATACTTTATTAACACATTACAGGCAGTTTACATGAGCAGCAGCGGAAGCCATACAGCACCTCGTCAGGTGTGCAAGGCAGAGTTGCTGCGGCACGCGACCTGGTCGAAGGAGTGTGAAGATCAGTGTCACCAACAGCGAAGGAAGGCAGAGTTCCTGCGACACACATCTGTCTCGAAGGCATCCAGAGGAGTTGAGGTGAGACACGCCTATGTTGGAGGGGCTTTGTGTCTTAATGGAGCCATGAAGACATGCCCATGTCTGAGGACCTCTGTGATTTAAAGGAGCCAGGTGATTTTTCTGGCAGGCTCGGAGGAGTGAAGCTTCCTGAGTTAAAGGGGAAGTGTCTTTTTTCGGGTGAGGTTTCTTGTTTTTTCTGCAACTTATATTGTAGTAACATGGATGTAAGACCGTTGATGTGACAGCTGTATCTACCACACCCAGGTGATGGAGATGTGGCTGAGTCCACTAAATCCAATATTAACGGGGGAGAGACTTTTCTGGCAACAGGAATTATCGAAACAATTTTGGTAGTAGGATGTGTGTCAAGTGCAGAATTACCTACCACACATCCATCTGATTTAAAAAATTGCTGGCCTATTGGTAAGGAGTGCCAAAAGTGTGGCTTTTAAGGTCATTTTGCTAGGATGTGTAGGGAAGCCAACAACAGTAAAGTGGCTATGTTGTCTGATGAGGTGCCTTGTGGTGAGTACACAGCCAGGCCTGACAGAATGCTTTGGATAGGGCCTATTCAAGGGGATGAGGTGAACAAAGAAGAAGTGTTAGTGGCTAGTGGGTCGAATTTAGTGGACTGACGGAGAAACAGGCCCAAAGCAGAATTCGTCATAAAAGACAAGAAGGTTGGCCTGATGATTGATTCTGGGTCATTGTACACCATAGTGCCCAAGAGAGTTTATCAACAGGAATGGCCAAATGTGAAGTTGCTGCCCAAGGACATAAATATGGGTGGGTATCAAGGAGAGCAGATAGACATGGTGGGCTACATGCTAAAGGATATTTCCTTCAAAAACAGGTCAGTTAAGGGCCAAGTTTACGTAGCTGAATCAGGGCCCCCAATCTTAGGTTGGTACCACCAGTATGATCTCCATATCAAAATTGACCCCCATGCTGTTGAACAGGTAATGGTGGTACACGAACTCTTAATAGAAGACATCCTAGAGGGAGCTAAGGAGGTGTTCAGGAATGAGCTTGGAAACTTAGATGGATATGTTCACAAAATAAAACTCCGGCCAGGAGCTATACCTGTTCAGCACTAGCTCAGAAAAGTTCCCATCATGGCGAGGAATGAGGTGACGAAAATGTTGGAGGACTTGTTATCTAATGGAGTCATTGAAGCTGTCGAAAGTTTGCTTGGGTTTCTCCTGTGGTCATCACTGAGAAGGCAGACGGATATTTGCGTTTCTGTGTTGACTTGAAAAGCCTAAATCCGAAAATCATTCCAGATACCTTTCCCCTACCTACTATCAATAGGCTTTTTTTATTGCTGCAAGGTGGGAAGTTCTTCTCCAAATTGGATCTTCGCCATGCTTATCAACAAATATGTTTATATGATTCCGCCAAACATCTAACAGACTTTATCGCCATGGACGGTACTTTTCAATTTAGCCGCATGCCATTTGGGTTATCCTAGGCTACTAGCGTTTCTCAGAGGATGGTGTCAGAGGTGTTTAAAAGCATACAAAATGTCATCTATTTCCAGGACGTTATCTTGGTATTTGGTGATAGCATGAGCAACCACAATTTGGCATTGTTACAGTCTGGGTTGAAGCTACGCAGGCAGAAATGTGCTTTTCTAATTATGGAGGTAGAATATTTGGGGCACACCATTTCTTCGGAAGGGGTGAAAGCAAAAAAGATTTACTTGCCTTCATAAGACTATCTCCAGTCGCTGGTAACAAGGACCAATTGTGTTCAATTCTAGGGTTAATTCAGCATTACTCAAAGTTTGTAAAGAATTTTTCAAGGAAAACTGAACCTTTAAAGATACTCCTGAGAAAGGGGGCAAACTGTACATGGGGGCTAGAGCAGCAAAGTTGTTTTGAGGTTATCAGGGAAGAGATTTGCAATGTAGGCATTGTTGTGCCTTTCAATGTCAATGTCACCACCTTCGTCACAGTAGATACAGGCATTGGTGCTGTGTTGTCTCAGAATGTTGGTTCTTCAGAAAGAACTGTAGTGTTCGCTTCACGTACTTTGACAGCCATTGAACATCAGTATTCTGTCATAGAGAAATAGACCTTAGCCACCACCTGTGTTGTGGAAAACTTTAGGACGTATATGTGGGTGTGGAAGATTCTTCTCTGCACTGATGACAAACCTCTGTTGAAAGCAAAGGGGTCAGCGAAACTAGCTCACCTGGCATCCCGCTTGCAGAAGTACAACTTTCAGGTAGAATTATTCTCTGGTTATTTCAATGTACAAGCAGTTTCTTTTCACAATTGTTCCTGGATTGGGAAAAAGTGGATAAAATTGAGTTGACCAAGAGTTCAAGGGAGGGGGCCATTGTAAGTGTGGAAAATGTGGTTTAGTGGAGCAGTGATGTGGTTAGCAATGAAGAATGGATGGACGCAGTGCAGCAAGATGAGGTTTTGAAAGTTGTATTCAACCTCATCCTCAAAGGAGGATGAAGGGAGAGAACCTTACCACACAATGTGAGACCTTTTAATGCTGTTATAGATGAATTGTCTACCGTTGCTGTTATGCGGGTGGATAAGATTGTCCCTCCATTTGGCATTCATAAGAGGCTGTTTGACATAGCCCATGAAGGACACCTGGGGCAGATTGTAACTAAAAGAAGATTGAGAAGTGAGTTTTGGTGACCGGGAATAGACGGTGAGGTGGTTGAGTGGTTTGAAAGGTGCATTGAATGCAGTGAGTGTGAAAAAAGGTTGAAGGTGGGGGCACAATCAGTTCCAAGTTCCATTTATGACCCAGCAGAGGTGTGGCATAGCGTGTGGCTCAATTTTATTGGACCTATTTTTAGAGTCCATCTCAACAAGAGATTTGGGATGGTTCTCATGGATGTTCATTCTAGATGGTTGATTGTGCACCTTTTACCTGAAATTACTACCAGAGTCACCATAAAAGTGTTGCGCAGCATATTTAGAGAGGAAGGTTATCCCACTGTGCTGATTATGGACAATGGCATACAATTAACTTCCAGTGAAATTAGTGAATTTTTATGGAGTTGTGGTATAAACCACTCCTACACTGCGCTCTATAATCCACAATCCAACGGTATTGTGGAGAGGCCAACCGCATGGTTAAAGGGACGATTGATCTAGCTCTTGCAAGCAACTTGGATATCGAGGAAACCCTGGGGGAGTTGGTGTGGGCTTATTGCACCACGGAGAATGCTGCTACTGGTGTGGTCCCTATTGTTCCTACGGGGGGGGAGAAAACCTTCTACCAAGTTTGTACCCTCATGGGTAAGAGAGTTGTTGGAAGGTAAAGGAGTGAGTGTCAGAGATGGGTGTGTAACAACTCCTGCTCCTGTGCGGATGAAACGGTGTGTACCAACTCCAGCTCCTGTGCGGATCAAGCGCCCTTCAACCATTCAGGAAGGGGACTGCGTCAAAGTAAGATCGGGTCATTGGCTGAAATGTTTGAGCAAGTTCCGAGGCCCTTTTCAAGTTAAAGATGTTCCCCAGTGGCATGTTATGCTAGTCAATAGGGAAAAGTGGAATTTGCGCGGGGTGGCGAAGTTCTGCTCGAAATACAAGCCACCCAGGAGGAATGTTGAAAGAGATGCATGTTCAGGCTACATGTTGGTGCATGATCACCAACTGTTGAATAGTCCTCTTACGTGTGGAGGTATGAGGGCAGTAGGTCCAAGTGGAGATAATTTGAGTAATTCTCAGAGTTTCAGTGATGGTAATTAAGAAGTACAGCATCCTGAGGTCACACAACGGTATCACAGACCCATACCGGTTAGGGGATGCCCTCACCATTTGCTAAATTTTGTGGTGAGGTAGTCCACTTTCTGTTGTTCATGTCATTACTTGTTGCAAACTTTTTTTTCTGTGTCCCACTTTTCCGGGGACGTATTGTATCTTCTTAACTTTCATGTTTTACCTTGTTTATTGTTATTGGCTTTTGCCTTATCTTTTGTGTTCACAAGTATATACTTATTTATCTTTTATTTCTACACATATCATGCACATTCTGTTTTACTCTTCACATTTGCATACAGTATGAGATTGTTATGCTGTATCTAATTGTTGAAGGATGGGGGTTCTCTTATAACTTAACGAGTTGTGGTGCATCGTGCTCCTCCGTAGAACATTTATGAGGCCTTGCGTCAGTTTTGCGCTTCTGATGCATCACTGTTTGTGACGCATCGGCGTGGTAAATTACATACTTCCTGTTGCGCACTATTTACAAAGTGATGCGTCACCCCTGCGGTACATTATACCTGCGTCAGGTATAATGTATGCAGGAGGGGCCTTGTAGAAGTGATGCAGTGAAATCTATAAGATTTCACTGCGCCACTTCTAGGAGGCTGTTGCGTCAAAATCTTGCGCCTGCCTCACAGCAGGCGTAAGACTGACGCAGACCCTTTCACATGAGGCTTGCCCCATGTGAAAGGACGCATTGCTAGAGTTGCGTCACCAAACACCCGTAGACTGGAATTTAGCAGAGGAGATATATTTTCTATCAGCACATAGACGTTGCAGTGTCCCTCTCTCTTCAGCCAGCAGCAACTGCCACCCTGGCTGAGACAGCTAGCAGAATTTCAGTAATGTCACACACTCAAATACACCCAAACTAGAATGTTTCTATTCCTAAGATCCACATAGCCACAAATGTAGACTACTACCTGATAGAAGCTATCGACCGGCTTCAAATGCAGAAGATTCCTGCTGCAATAATTCTACTTGACACTGAAAAGGCTTTCAACCTCGTACAGTGGGAATGTTTCTTTAGCAGATTAACAAAAATGGACTTTCCATTAAAAGGGATGGGTAAATCAAAGCTATGCATGAATTATGTGGTTCTATTTTTAAAAGCAAAATATATAATTATTGCTGATGCACTTGAGTTATTAGCCGAGTTCTCTAATTTGGGAGGCCATTGTATAAATACTAAAAGACAGAGATGTTATCGAGCCATACTTTCATAAAGGCCTTCCCTGAAGAGATAAAATTGGGATATTAGCAAATTCGAATGAGAGATATCTAGGAGAAGGAAATTAAAGATGCTAGGGCTTCATCAAACCCAATGCCATGGAGCTTACAAAAGGCATGTGTCTATGAAACTCTCTGTGCCACTTTGGTTGAGTGCTACCATATTCTCCTTTGATCCTTATGAGCTGAAAGTTTTGTGCAAGGAGGTGACACTCAATTGTGCATAGGATCTTGGTAAACAGCAAGGGTCCGAAGACAGACCACAGGGAAGACCTCTGATGGTCCTCCAAAACTAGGATTAAGTATTAAACATCTTTTATGTCCACACGCATCACCTAATCTGCTGACACAAGTGTATTCCGAACAAGATCGATGCCTTCCATCTTGAAGAGGCTTCGGATGTATCACTGGGTCACAAGTCTCTGAGCTTCTGTGCACTACGAATGTTGAGTTCACAGAGAGAATGTTCATACGTTCCTGAGTAGCGATACTATCTCTTGAACAGAATGGGGGATAGATGTAAAAAAAAGAATCAGCAGCAGGTAATGTGTGCCATTGATCAGCATTAAAATGGACTGAAACAGACATGCTGTTGTTTGGTGAGAAACCCTAACTTAGGAAAACACAGTATAGATGTTGACATATGACAAAAAGTTTGCATGTATTTACCTTACACAGAACACATTACTTATTTTTTTTTATTGGTTCACAGCATAAATACATCTTAGATCATAGATACAGCGAAAATACAAATAGGAAATGACTTAATTCATACGTCAAATGAATGAATGAAATGAAATTTGATTTGTAGAGCGCATGGCTGCCCGAAAGCGTCCCAGCGCTTGCTTAGGGAACCCGTCCTGGTATTCCCCTGCGAGATAGCCCATTACTGGGCATCCCAAGGTGAAAGCCAGGCAACCCGCTGCGAGAGGCCGATGTGGAGATTAAGCAAGCTATTGCCCAGAGTTACAGAGTGGGACTCCATGATTGGAATAGGCACCGAGGTGAGAATTGTCAGGTCTGGGGAAATTTGAGCCCAAGACCCGCCGTGGAGGGGAATTGAACCCTGGTCCAGGACAGACCTCTGCATCAGGGTCTGCCGCTCCAACCACTTGAGCCACACTACTCCATACAAAGCAGAAAACAGAAAAACACCATGTTATCCATTATATACAAAACTTACATAAAAGATATTAGTCTCCATGGAATTAAATGACATTTTCAATCTTCATAATAATCTGAAAAAGCCCCCCAGATTTTCATTCCAATTTTTTTCCTTTTCCTAGACCCAGAAACTGAACAAAGACCCCACTCCAATTTATATCATTTATACAATCGTGCTCGCCATTGCTGAAATAGTGGTGAATCAACACGATTATCATTATGGGTCTTCCCCAGCATCAACATGGAGGGAGTGATCGCCACTCGAACATTGAGCACTAAAGACATAAATTTTTCAATATCTTGTATAAACCCCCTTAATCTGGGACAAGAAAAGAAAATATGTAGGCTATCTGCGTGATCGGCTTTACACCGAAAACATTTTCCATCAAACCCAGCTCCCCATTTAGACATTCGTTGTGGTGTGTAATATAAATCAAACAAGGTTTTAAAAAACTGCACCTTTAAATTGACTGACATTAGGACTTCTTTGGAGAGTAAGATCAAATCTTCCACATCAAGCTCAGTGTCCGCTAGCGTATCAGCCCATTTTGCCCTTATTCTCTCCAAATCGTCGGGTTTCTCCTCCACAAGCAGTCTATACATAGTACCAATCTTCACCTGGCGATCTATTCCCTCAACAACTTGATGCTTTTGTAAACTTAGTTTTTGTCTTGTAAGAAAATCCCTGATTTGTAAAAATTTAAAAAAATAGCTTCTTGGTAAGCTGAACTGTTCACTCAATTCCACAAATGATTTCCACTTGCCATCCGCCAAAAAGAAATCCCCCAAACATGTCACCCCCTTTTTTTGCCATTTCAAAGCCACTCAATCCAAAAATATAGTGGGCAGTAATCTTAGCGTAGCAAAGGGAGTGTAATACGCCAACTTCCCAATACGAATAGTACGAATCAGCCATTTCCAAGTCTTATGGGCTCCTATCAATACTTTGAATCGAGTCCGCTTGTAGTAACTACCATCTATTTCAATAAAAGAACTTTGTCTCACTTGTGGTCCCAACAAAATCTCAAATATAGATGGGTGGTTGTACATGGATTCCGTCGATTCCCCTGTTGTCAACACTCTCATTCTTAATAAAAAACAAACTATATAATAAAGAAAAAAATCAGGTACTCCCAACCCTCCCCTTTCAACCGGTAACGTCAAAAATTTCATGGCCCGTCTAGGTTTCCCAGGACTCCAAATACATTTTCCGCATAATGATTGTAAAGCCAGTAACTTAGATTTTGAAAATTCCAGGGGTATTGAACGGAACAGATAGAGCACTTTAGGTAAAACATTCATTTTTATAACATTGGTCCGTCCAACAATAGTCAAGATTAACGATCCCATCTCTCAAGAGAAACCTTAATTTTGTCATATACGCTATTCCAATTTACATCAACCAAATCAGACATATTTGTCTTAATCCGTATACCAAGATAAGTGACCTCTCGCACCACTCTCTCATCCTCCCAAGTTATGGCTTCTGAGCATAAGATCTGAGTATTTGATGCATTAAGTTTGTAACCAGTTATGGTTCCGAATTCTTGCGCCAACCTCTCAATCTCTAAACTAGCGGTATCTGGTCTATCGGTAACCACCGCTATATCATCCGCTTAAGCGAATACTGAAAAACAAAAATCAGATACTCTAAAAGGAGGAATTAAGGGGTTCTGACTCAATAGTTCTATAAACGGATTAATGTATAACGCAAATAATAACGGAGAGCATGGGCAGCCCTGGCGAGTCCCTCTAGTAATGTTAAAAGAATCAAAGAGCGCTCCCAGGGCTGAAATTTTAGCCATAGGTTTAACATATAAGGATTTAATGGAAATAATATATTTCTGTCCGAAACCCATTTTAGCCATTAATATCCACAAATACTCCCAACACACCCGGTCAAACGCTTTTTCTGCGTCTAACAGAAAAAGCGCTAACTTCCGTTTGTTTACAGCTGCCATATCAAACAACGTAATTACTTTATTGATATGATCCACAGTTCCTCTTTTAGGGATAAACCCATGTTGATATTGTGAAGCTAAAAATGTTACTACTTTGGATAATCGATTAGCCAAAATCTTTGAATAGATCTTATTATCCACATTCAATAACGATATGGGATGATAAGATCCAACATTGTCCACAGGTTTATCTTTTTTACAAAAGACCGCAATGGTTGCATCAGACCAGCTAATAGGTGGATTCCCCTGTTGTGCTACCAAAATTACATGAAGCAGTTCGTCCTTTAAGATGTTAAAAAACAATTTGTAAACTTCAACTGGTATTCTATCAGGTCCAGCAGCTTTACCAACTGCAAGACTCTTCACTGCTATCTCTAATTCTAACATAGTTATTGGTAAATCCAGTTCTTCCGGCATTAGAGGTTCTAAGACTTTCAAACCAGCCAGCATTCTATCGTGCCATTGCATATTTAAATCTAAACTATCATCCCTAGAATAAAGTCCTGCGTAACAGCTTTGAAATATTCCAAGAATACGTTCTGGGTCTGAATGTGATTTACCCTGCGCATCTATCATTGTGTTAATATACCGAGCTGTCTGCTTCATTCGTAATCTTACTGCCAGGGTTTTGCCAATTTTTTCCCCAAATTCATAACTTAACATTTTAGATGTTAAAAATCTCCCAGCAATTTCCATGTCCCAGAAGCCAAGAATGTTAGTTCTGGCCTTAGCCACCTCATTTTCGACCTCAGAAAGCTCTGTTTTACCCTGTGCTACTTCCCTGGTTAGCAAAGTCTCTGCCTTGACCAGGAGCTCATATAATAAATCGAGTTCTTTTTTTAATCTTTTTTGTTGCCAAGAGGAGAAGCTAATACACTCTCCCCGAAAACCCGCTTTAAAAGTATCCCAGACTATACCAGTATTAGCCGTGTCGCGATTATTAATAAAAAAAGATTGAATCCAACTATGCATATGAATTGTAAATTCTTCATTCAGACCTAGTTTCCGGTCATAAGAAAAATTAGGTGGTGCTGTCCTCTTTACTGAACTCTGTATATCAATCACTATGGGGGAGTGATCAGAAGTGATTCTAGGATAAGTTCTAATATTAATTCCTTCCAACAAATATTCTGGGACAAAAAAATAATCTAATCTAACTAATTTTTTATGGGGATGTGAATAAAAAGTAAATCCATTATCCCCCTCCCAAAGCATTCCCCAAACATCAACTAGACCTTGATCTTGTAATAAATTAACAAGAGCTTTATACACTTTCGGTTTACGGCCTTTATAATTTTCATGCCCCTCCAGTAAAGCATTGTTGGACAAATTTATGTTCATATTCCCACATATCACTATCGGCCGTGGAAAATTAACTAGCTCCAAATTAATTTCAACCAGCGGGGCTGGGTCATCCAGATTAGCTCCATAAACATTAACCAGCGTTAATTGTCTACTCCCACTTTTACATTCTAGAAAAGCCCAACGGCCATTTTTGGCCACAGATTTCCGTCCTACAATTATAGAATTATCTTTAACTAAAATGGCTACTCCCCTTATCATACTGGTCTGTCTAGAGGCAGCAACTAATACAAATCCTAAGTCTTTTAGCACCTCTCTTTTTAACCACGGAATGTGCGTTTCCTGAATACATACAACATCAGGTTGGATATATTTTAATTCTGCAGCTATTTTATGTCTTTTCGTTAAATTATTCAATCCACATACATTCAATGAACAAATTCTTAAACCTTTTCCCCCATTTTAAATCAAAATATTCAGCCTTAGCTAAACTATAAGCAAAGACAAAAATAAGTAATACTGAACCCTTCTTTTCAAATATCCTTTTTACTACTTTTTTTTCATGTATTTGCCTTGAACTCTTTTTTTTACCCTCTTTTACACCCCCCGTGACCCCTTTCACCACCCAACCTCCCTCTTCCATCTCGCCCACCCTTGCCCACCCCAGACTTCTCCCTTCATGGAGGCTTTAGGACTTATGGTCCTGTGATGTAGGTTTGCCCCAATAACCCCCTGCTGTCCCCCAGCAGAGTTTTCACATTATTAATAACACAAAATTCCACTATTTTGGATGAAAACTCCTGAGCAAGCAGAAAATTAAACCTTTGACAAATCAATTCTGAATTATAATGACATCAAAAATTCTTTGGCAGCAATCTCAGTCATGAAAAATCTAGTGCGATCCTTATGAATAACTTTAAGCTTTGCACAAAACATTAAATATGCCTGCGCACCTTTTCCTTGAAATTGAGTTATAAGCTGTCTTAGCTGCCATCTAGTCTCAACAGATTGTTTGCAAAGATCAGGTCTTACAAAAAATTCACAGCCTAGAGCCTTACATTTCTTATCAGGACGTGCATTCAGAAATAATGCCTCGCGAGCTTGGAAGCTATTAAAAGCCACTATTATAGCTCGTGGTTTCTGATCTCATGTATTAGCTCTGAAAGGGAATCTATGGGCCCTTTCCACCTCTCGATCCCAGTCCCATTTCTCAGCCTCTGCCCCTGCAGCTTTCAAGAACGAAACTATAAAACCACGTGTGTCAGACCCTTCTTTCCCCTCCTCAATCTGCAAAAATCTCAAATTGTTCCTCCGAGATCTATTCTCAATGTCCACAAGCTTCCAGTTGACATCCTCCTTAGTCGCCATGTACTTTTCTATAGTCTTTCGTTGCTGCGCCACCTCATCGTCTAATGAGGAAATGCGTGATTCGGCTTCCGTAGCTCTAGTCAAAAATTCAGTATGTGAATTTATCAGCCTTCTCACGGAGTTTTGTAATTTTTTACAGGAATTCTGTACCCTCAAGCTATCCTCACGCGTTTCCTCCCTGTGCTGCATCATAGTTTGATAAATCAATCCTAATGAAATATCCTCCATTTCCGAATCCAAATCCAAGTCAATGTGGCCCACATCAGCATTCAAAGTCTCTTCTCTCTCTTTGCCACTCATATTCACTCGAAGTTTACGAACTGTACTAAGATCTGTCCCATCTTTCTCCATGATTTCATTCAGGCTACTGTGCCCACTTTCTTCCTCTACACCGCCATCCTCCATACTCATGCGTGTAGCATATAATTCAGCTAAATCCTCGGAGGAGGACATAGAATGCTCTGAGAGGGAAAATATCACTGTATCTGCATTCATGTCAACATCACTCTGCATAGAGGAGGTATTAGGAAAATTATCATCACCGTGAAGAGAGTTATTAGGCACATTTAAAGATGAACTAGCAACACTGTTTAAATTCACAGCAATATTCAGCTCTTTTCTCTTTTTGAGTTGTCCCGTACCGGGGGTGGAGACGGTGATTAAGACGGGAGCTATTTGAACAGGCACCGTCACTTGAACAACTTCAGCTCCTGAGCCCCCAACCACTTTCAACAGTTTTAACTTCTGCTTCCCTGCATCCTTGTTTTTTGAAAACATGTCCGGAATCTTTTTATGCGCGCCAGCAGCCTCCCCCTCCCTATTTGATAAAGCCACTTCTTCCACTTCAATATTATTACTCACTGTGGGAGGGGGGGGTGGGGGGGGGAGGCGCAACTTTAGCTGACATCGATGCTGCTTTTGATACAGGTGTAATTATCGCCGTCTCCGCTCCATTTTGATTCTCCGTGGCCCCCTGCCCCCGGGCTCTCCTTCCTTTCGGCCCCATGTCTGTCCGCCGGCTGCTCCGATCTCCGCTCAGCTCACCGCTGTTCTCTGAACTGCCTTGCTCTAATCGCAGGCAGCGCGCTTCCCAGGTGTGTCTCGTCAGTAGCCGAATCAGGTGCTGCCGGTAAGACGCCCAACATCCAGCAAGCCGAATCCAAGCAGTTACAACTCGAACAGTAATCATAGGAGAACTTAATTTTCACTGTTTCCCAAAACTTGACGGCTCTGTATGGCGTATAGCATGTATCTTATGCTCGCTCACTTCCAATTTTTCACCGCAATTCCTTCAACCCTGCGAGGTCCAGCAGGAGCAGCAAACTCACGCGTCCAGCACGGACCCCATCTTGCCCCCCTGCAATCCTCACACATTACTTATTGGGAGAATTATCTGCACGACTAATTTGACTCTATGTCAAAATGTTATCAATATTCTTGGTATGTACAAACAAGTCCTCATTGTGGAGAACTCAGGAAACACTAGCTCTAAGTCAAATATGGAAGGAAGGTGCTCACAGAAAACACAGTGAGTACAGTATGATTATGTGTGTGTGAGTTTATGGCAGAGAGAGATATTTTTCTTAGAATACTAGATGTTTTTGAAGGCTAAAAGAATACCACTGTGAAGTGTGGTAGTGGAAGTAATAGCTGAGAGGAGAGAGAATAAGCTTGAGAGAGAGGCAGTGAATAGGAGTTAAGCCTAAAAACTTGAATGAACTGCAAATAATCTGATGGAGATCCTTCATGGAAGTAGTCTCAGGGAAGAGTTTTGTTTAGGTAAACCCAAACAGAACATTCTTTATGCTACTCGTGGTGAAGAGCCCAGGTGGATGAAAAAATGCACCAAATCTGCCATTACAACAACGGGTGCTGTAAAGTTAAACGTGTACCCCTTATCAAAAGTGCTTCACAACAGAGGTGAAAGTAGGATGATGCCAAACTCCAATAAAAGTCCCATTAAAAACAACTTTATTTAGAGAGTCAGAGTCAGTTTGAGCAGACACAATGCTATTTTGTTCCTGATTATGAGTTGGACGGATCAGTATCCCGGGCAGGAAACGACTCTGGCAAATTATAAGTGTTGCTCTATCCCACATCAAGATTTGTTAGATGCAGAAATACTGAACCTGATTTTACCAGCTGGAAAATCAGGCTGGTAAAATTGCTGTCAATTTTGGATGCAAGCGCAGCCCTGTTCTGACCCTCACTTAACCCACTCTAATTGCACAGGGGAGCATGTAATGCTCCCTCCTGATAGGCCAAACCTACCCATTTCCAAGAGCAGATTACATTCATATGGATCGTTGTAATAACCTCAAGTATGTTCTGGTGGTGGTTTGTGCCTTTTCCAGATGGATAGAGGCCTACCCCCTAAAGGACAATACTGCCTTATCCACTGCCAAAGTTCTTTTGAAGGAGTTTTCCTGAGGTTTTGTTTGCCGCGCATTGTCTGGTCTGACAATGGGAGTGAATTTGTAGGCCAGATTATGCAGAAAGTATGTGCAGGTCTTGGTATTAAACAGAAATTCCATGCAGCAAACCACCCTCAGTCAGCAGGATTGGTAGAGTGTTATAATGGTACTCTCAAGCTCAAATTGGCAAAGATTCAGGCGAGCACAGGTCTCGCCTGGCCTGATGCCCTACCATTAGCACTTCTGTCTACGAGAACTACTGTGCATTCCCGTTTAGGTCTGAGTCCGTATGAGGTCGTTTTTGGGCGCCCAGCAAATGTCTGGGGAGTCCCTCGACCTAAAAAGTATTCTGATATCCCATACCCAATGCTGATTGACTACTTGCATGACCTCACCACTAAATTACGTGTTCTTCATCAACAGGTTCAAAACGCTTTGCCAGAGGCCTCCGCAGACCCAGATCATTCCATCCAACCTGGCGACTGGGTCTGCGTGAAAAACTTACAGCGCAAAAAGAATTTCAAACCTCGTTGGGGCCCACCGCGACAAGTGCTGCTGACTACACGGACGGCAGTGAAGGTTGTTGGGAAAAAGATCTGAGTCCATGGCGTGCACTGTAAGAGGGTACCTTTGCCTTTGCCTTTTGACCAGTGGATTCGTGAAGGCATAGGTGATAACGAAAGTGAAAAGTGCCTAGATTTGTACCGTTTAGTAGTGGACGCCAGGACCACAGGAAATCTGAGAAAGAAGACGATGACGTGTTACAGGAGGCCGTCCCAACACATCTGCGTTTGAACACGGTGGATCCAGAAGCCTTGTATAAGGACCAGACGATCCCTAATAAGACTCAATATAATTTACGATCAAGGATTACCAAAGATAATTGAACTTTTTCCTTTTTATGATTTTTCTGATTATACCTTTTTTGTTTTGAAAGACATCTTAATGTGTTTTCTTCCACTATCCATCAAGTTGCAGGGTCACGGTAGGTGTCTTAAGCTGTGCCCTGAGTAGCGACCTAGGGTCTGCAGGACTTGCAGTGTCATAGGACGGCTAACAATCATAGATAAGTGATCTAGGAAGATTATCGTGAGCAACGCTTTTAGAGTAATGGATATTAAAGTGGAAATTAATAATCAGACTGTAAATATGAAAGAAAGACTTAAGAAATTAATGGTTAGTCCATGTGGAATAACCCTATGTATTCTGATATGTTTATGTACTTTATTAGCGTGTGGAAGTTGGATTGTTTATGTTCTGCAGCCATCACCTGTCCCTACATCTGTCTTTTTTATCTTTTTCTACTACTGCCTCCCCACATCGGTTGTATACACTTTCAGAACACGAACAAATTAGGAGGACCGAATACTTCAACAATTTGTTTATTCAGTTATTGCATCAACACCAGCTAGTGATGAATACTACTGATTGTTGGGTTTGTGGGCTCATGCCTCATAATACAGAGAGAGGCATGCCGTATTTCGTTTTTCCATTCTCCTATGAAGGTTCCGCCTGGGCTTATTTGGCTATGTTCTCTAACCTTTATCAAAATCAGCTACGACATCCTCCTGGTTGTCCATATGGTGGTGGAGCAGACTTTAGTCATAGTACTTTGATTAAGGGAATAGTGACTATGGCTAAGATTGCTCAGATTAGTAAGATTCCTATAGATGCGAAGAGAACGTATGATGGATGGAACATAACCCGATATGTTACTAGCCTCACAGAAAAGGCTAAACTAAGGAGCTCTCCGCCAATCTGGACTGTACCTCATCGAGGTAATTTCTGCTTACAAATTAATGGCCAGAATGTTAAGAATCCACAGGAGAAGAGTGTTTGTTCTCATACTTATGTCTATACACCTCAGATTCCCTCACCGTTAGTGCCTTCACAAGGCACATATTTTATCTGTAACAATAGAGCCTATACATGGTTTCCTACTTATTTTTCAGGAACATGTTATGTGGCTTTTCTTGTTCCCCCAACATGTACTGCTCCTTCAGGCCATTATAAGAAAAGACATGGTAGGGGAGTCTTTGATCAGAAAGACACAGCTGGACAGGAGGCAGCTGACTTCATTAAAGGGTTGCTTCCTTTCTGGGGCCCAATGGCCAATAGCAGAGACATCAGGCATGTAGCTCGTGTTGTTGAGGCTACCATAAATTAAACGTCTGGAGCCTTGAGTAATGTGACAGCCGAGCTTCAGGCGAATTGTCTTATGACTTTACAAAATAGGATAGTTTTAGATATTATCCTTGCAGATCGTGGTGGAGTCTGTAAATTGATCGGGTCTAGTTGCTGTGTTTACATTCCTGATAATGCCCCTACAGTATACTAAGCCATCTCTGAGTTACATACCATCTCCGAGTCTATAGGACACTGGAGATTGGTCTGTGATGGGATGGTTATGGGGACTACTGTCCACATGGGGATGGAAGATACTAACTTTCTTTGGAATGATCTTGGCCATCATCTTCTCTTGTTGCCTTTGTGTGCAGTGTGGACCTGCAATATGTGGTCTTTGTGTCACTATGTGTGTTCCGAAGCCTGCGTCACAGAAAACCGAGAACATTAGAATGATGCTACAGCAACAGCTCGATGACTTCATGGCCATTGACATCGACTCAGATTGACTTGAGTCCCTGGTGTATTGCCTGAGCAATGGCAAAAGGAGGGTCTGAGGTTCTACGATTTCAGAATTCGTCCCGTATCTAGCCACCATTTTGCGTCCTGTCGCCATTTTGTGTTGCCCTCACTCAGGCAGCACTGCGAACAATGTGCTTTTCCTTTTCCAGCTGCTAGGTGTCCTTTCAGTCAAAAAGTAACTCCATTGTCCTTGTTCATGAAACCCGATGTCAGGGTCTGGCTGAGTTCGTTAATCCATGTCTGGTTCGATTGATCCCTGTTTCGGCTGACTATTTGCCCTCTCCTATTCTTTCCTTATACTATCTTATCCGACCTAATGTAATGTAATGTAATGTAATTTGACTTGTATAGCGCACAAATCACCCGAAGGTCTCAGGGCGCTTGCTTAGGGAACCCGTCCTGGTATTCCCCTGTGAGATACCCCCGGCAGGGTATCCACAAGGTGAAAGCCAGGCATCCCGCCGCGAGGGGCCGTAGTGGAGATTAAGCAAGCTATTGCCCAGAGTCGCAGAGTGTGACCCCGTGAGTTGAGTAGGCACCGGCGCGAGAATTAACGAGTCCGTGGAATTTTGAGCCCGAGACCCTGCCGCGTCGGGAATCGAACCCTGGTCCACGGCCACTCTCAGCCTCCGGGTCTGCCGCCTCTAACCACTGAGCCACACTTCTCCACGACCTGCCTTCGCTATTCTCTCCTTGTATGCTCCTATTACACAACCATCCTTTGAGACAGGTACGTCCTGCCACCTGCAAGAGGGGATTGTGGACACCATCACCGATTAATTTGTCGGGAGGGGTAACACACGGGGTCTGAGAAAGGGGTGTATTTGAGACACCTGATAGCTTGTTTTTCAACTTTTCTCATTGGTTTGTTTTGTATGTGCAAAGAGTGGGATATTGCAAATGTGTTTCCTATAAAAGACTGTGCGCCACGGATTGAAGTGGCAGTCTCCTTAGAACCCACCCTATGTGTAACTTCTGGGACAACTGTGCTTAGCTGCAGCTAATAAACCTGGCTTCCACGCTCAATGGAGTGTCTCGTGTCTCTGTTAGTTACAAGGCAGGTGAATCCGGGGATTTAGGCGTGCCCTGCGCCGCCCGGCCCATAAGGCCCGGTTCTCCAATGATGTGCACTTGAATTCTATGAATTCCATGATGAACGTTTTCTGAAATCCGGAGATCAACTGATTAGACGAAAGTTGGTTAACGGGGAGGCTAGAAGTGGAAGCAGCTGGTAAGAAGATGCATAAAAATAAAACTAGTCAGTTATATGAAAAGGACATGGCCCGAATGACCAGTGGATGACCACATGACCTCCACTAATCGCACATGTGTGTGTGTTTGGGGGTGGTTGGTGTGCTCATGTGTTTAACCAACACTATGAGGACTGGATCGGTCCTTGTAGTTTTGGTATAGCCTGACAGAACTAGCCATACCCATCTCTCTGAGTTCCAGTGACTTATGAGGACCCATCTCTGTAGCATTTTTAGGTACTTTTAACCTGTTCCGCCCTGATGACGGAACCGCTCTGTCATCAGCCTCGGTAGCGCTGTGCTGATGACGGAGAGGTTCCGTCATGGTCCGCTCGCCGCGCCTGCGCGGCGCTGATTTCGCGCCTGCGTGGCGCGTTCTATTGACCGGGCAGGGCCATGACAGAACCGCTCCGTCATAAGCACAGCGCTACCGAGGCTGATGACGGAGCGGTTCCATCACCAGCAGGAGAGAGCCGAGCGGCCCCCCTACCCCTTAGCGCTGCGGCAGAATTGCCGCCGCAGCGGAGGGGTTAAGCTGTGGTAAAATCGATTACCTATACTTAATTTGTTATCAATAATCAATAAGAATAACTCAGAAAAATAAGAGGCAAAATCCGGGATATTGAGGTTAACTCAAAAGGGTTTTATTCCTGTAAAAGGAATTGGGTTATTGGCTCGAGCCAAGGTGGCATAACCATTCCATCACCACACAGGTTCAGGAAGGGCAGACAGACAACATATTGTTTACAGAAGTACATATATATAGTCAATGCATTACAATGTATGAGCATGTAGTAGGCGTAACAGCTGGAAAAGAAGAGATAAAACATGGAAACGTCATCAAAAAGGCGGTACAATGGGCGTGCATGAAGGCGTGTACTAGAAACGTCATTAATCATGAGGTCACAAAATGGGTGGATACATAAGAGAATCTTGCAATGTCAGCAGAAATTCATGGCAGAGATGCGCGCGCAGCAGATTGACGTGAATCTGACGTGTTACTGGAGGGTGAAGGGGACTTGACACTTAGCACTACAAGTGTAGACATAAGTCTGAGATGTCAGATCAACCTAATCCCAAATCATGTCTGATATCATATGTTTAAGGAACTGTAGTATCTGGAAGGGAAAAGGTCTCTCGGGCGGAGACTACTCTATACTGTCTGCGTGTATATGCAACTACGTGTCGGCATGCGGGGTGAGGGGGCATGGGCCTACCATGGCAACGGAGTCTATGAATTACTTGCACGGAGACAGAAGAACCGGGCCCTCTGCTCCTGCAGCTGGAAGGATGTTTACTTGAGCTACGAGACAGGAATGTGTTTTCGAGGAGTGGAGCAGATAATTCGAAGGTTGAATACAGTCTTGGCAGGCAGAGGTTAGGCTATGCGCCGGAGCCGCGCAAGGAGTAAGGTGGGGGCCACTGGCACAGAGGTAGCTTGGGCTGAGGCCCTCGGAGTCAGGAAGCAGGAGAAAGGCTCGAAAAAGCTCGATGGCATGATCTGGGCCTACTTCGCCAGAGCTGAAAAACGTGAAAAGTGTACCACAAAAAGACGGTGGCACAGCATACATAGGAACTGAATATACATTCCGTTCATGGCGGATCTGAAAGAGGACATGTTAAAGATGGACGCAAATGTATTTGCGTCTTCGTAGCAGACACAGGAGGGAAATCACATGCACTGCAAGCTAGTACATGGAGACGGTGGGGTACTCGCTGGGGAACACTACTCGATCAAAAATTATATTTCCTCATTCCCTCCTTGTTCCCCACGGACCCTTCATGATACATCAATTCTCATCAATTGATCAATCTGTTCACTTAACATCAATTGCTCTTCTTGCTTCTCGTGTTTTGAGTGGGAACTTGGACGTGGAATACATGAAGTGGCACACAGGCCGCAAATCGCCGGTCCACATTGGAGACACAGGCAACAACTGAGTACTACGAGAAAGCCAACACCTAGGAGGGATAGGATCTTCCACCCCCAGGCCGATAGCGTTGTCCAGAACCAACCGGACCAAGTCCAGGTGCCTGGAGTCTGATGAATTAAACTTGCAATTTTATGGAGACGAGTAATAGCTTTGTACACGGTTGGCGCATTATTTGGGATGAAAACACAGCAGCTTGACCCGATGACCTTACAAGCTCCACCCCTATCTGCCAAGATGACGTCAATAACAAGACGATTCTGAAGAACAACAACCCGCATAGCGGACTGCTCCTCCGTTAAGTTACCTAAGGCTGAAGTGGTCTCAAGCACCACTGCTTCGAGGGTTCTGGTTAGTCTACGGATTAGCTTACTATTGGAAACAGTACCTAAGTAGGGGAAAAAACCTTTATTGAAATCTGTATATTGTTCCCATGTGGTTTCAGTATAATCGACAAGTGGGAGATCTCGTTGATAACGATGCTTGATCAGGTTAGTGTTTCTATGATAGTCAGGAGGGGCTAGGAAAACAGGTGGCAGAAGGAATGCAATGTAACAGGTACCATCCCAATCTAGAGGCAAACGGACATATGCAGTATGGCCGCAAACAAAATAGGAATGACGTAAAGCCCTAAACGTGGATCTACCATGATCACTGAATTCGACTACAGTAGTACATTTACTATGACCTAAGTGTACAGAACCATTCTTGCGAACACATAGTTCACCAGTAACTGGCAAAACTGCCATAGCAGGTAGAACAGGAGCAGCTTCGGATTCGACAGATAAGATCATGAATGTAACTGTGTAATTATCTAATCCATATACTTCATTTTCTAGATCGGTTCCAGTACTAACGGGGAGTCCCTCCTTGTCAGGGTAACATACTTTAAGCAAGGCTGAGTTCAGGTTTCCCCAAACCCAGTTACCTTCGTAAATAGCAGCATCAGAAACTAGGGCATTGAGCATTTTAAACCATGCGCCACATGTACCATTGTGAGTGAACGGGTACGGAAAAAGGGGAAGAACTCCCTTGTTTTCTTGGTAGGGAGGGAGTCGACCACATATCCAACAGTTTGTAGCATTGGTAACCTGATGGGAGTGATGTAACATACTAATGAAAGTGTTGTTGCGCAGCGCAAGCCTATAGGATAACTCGTGTGGGGGTAATTCACTAAAAGAATGTTCAGCAGTAGCATTATAAGCAGATTGTGCACGCTTGAATATCGGATAGTATATATGTAGTAGAATACTGGCAGTGATAACCAGCAAACATAGAAAAAACATAACAAGTAGTGTCACTATACAGCGACTACGAAGTGATTTGCAATACGCCTTTTTCTTATGTTGTCTTTGTCTATCTCTCTCTCTATCTCGATCTAGGGGATACATGTCAGAAACTAATTTAACCGATTCACCTAGGGGAGGACTTAAACAATTAAACTGTCTGACTTGCTAGATCGTAACTTTTGTCTGTAATTTTCTGAAGCAGTTTTCTCGACCAAAGGGAGTTTCGTATCAGTTTGTGGAGGAGGGCAGGGCTTAGTGTCCAAGTCCGAAGGAAGTCCAAAGAATTTTTTAATATGACTGGAATGCAGCCATCCCTTCCTGCCCTCTATCTTAACAGCTGTCCTCGTCGTGAGCAGAACCAACTTCGGCGATTGCCAGCGGGGCTCCAGTGGGCTCTTCCGATCAAAATTCCTAACGTAGACGTAATCGCCAGGAACCACCTCATGGGGCTTCGTCTCGGTGTTGTCGGGAAAGGCTGCAGCTACCTGTGAACGACAAGATTGTAGTGCAGACATCAAGGAGGCAAGGTAATCTGTCAGCATAAGACAATCAACATCAGTTATTTTACGTGGAATAGGCGTCCCCCACATATTCGGTGGCCTACCAAAGACCACTTCATACGGGGATAGCCCAGAACGGGAATGGGCCACCATCCTCATATAGAAGAGGGCGACCGGCAAGGCAACTATCCAGTCTATACCTTTATCTCTACAGATCTTGGAAAGTCGGATTTTCAGTGTCTGATTATGGCGCTCCACGAGACCTGCTGCCTCGGGATGCCGGACACAATGGAACTTCCACTGATAACCTAACAGAAGTGTAATATGTTTCACAAGTTCGGATGAGAATGGCTGACCATTATCTGAGTACACGATACGGGGCAAACCATACCGCGGGAAGTATTCACGAACCAACTGTTTGGCAGTGGTCGGAGCAGTGTAATCGGGAACTGGGTAAGCCTCTATCCATCGGGAAAGAGCACACACGACTACGAGGACATACTTGAATCCTCGACACCGTTCCATCTGGATATAATCCATCTGGAGGACTTCAAAAGGGTGGTCGGGAGGCTGAAATCCACCTTGCTCTACGGGGATGCTTTTACCTGGATTGAACTGACCACAAATCATGCAAGTACGCACTTTCTGTTTGGCTGCTGCCCGTAAGTTTTTATTGGACCATATGTGTTGAATACTGTCTAGCATTGCCTTCTCTCCGAGGTGTGCGGGACTATGTATTGTGTTAATGATGACTTGTACCATAGAATCAGGGAGAAACCATGTAGATCTTCCCTTCGTCATCCATCCCTGGTCTGTTTGGACCCCTCCTAGTTTAGTCCATTCCTTAATTTCATCTGGTGTTGCATGTGATTGTATGTCAATTACATCATGTGCGGGATCCCTAACTGACATGCAGTGTGGTGGTACCGCTATTTGTGTCTGGTCAGTTACATGAGTTCGATTCTGAGCAGTTTGCTTTGCTGTTCGGTCTGCCAGGTCGTTACCCTGGGAAATGACATCAGTAACCTTGGTATGTGCCTTACATTTCATGATAGAGATTGCAGTAGGTAGATGTATGGCGTCTAACAGAGCTTGAATGAGGGGACCATGCTGGATGTTGGCACCGTGAGAAGTTAAGTAACCTCTCTCTCGCCAAAGGACTCCAAAGTCGTGAACGACTCCGAATGCATAACGTGAATCAGTATATATGTTGACTTTCTTATTTCTTGCTTGAATACATGCTTGTGTCAGAGCAATAAGCTCTGCGGCTTGGGCTGACAAAGTGTCAATACAATTGGTTTCAATAACTTCAGTATCTGTCGTGACAGCATAGGCTGCCACTAATTCACCTGTCTTTGTTCTCATACATGAACCATCCACATAAAGTGTCAGGTCTGGATCTGGTAACGGAACATCTGTCAAGTCTTGTCTGGGTTTTGTTGTGATAGTAATAACTTCAATACAATCATGTGCTAATGGATCTACTCCATTTACTGGCAATAACGTGGCAGGATTTAATGTGCTGCAGCGTCTGATTTCGATGTGTGGTTGAAACAATGTCAGTTCGTAACCTGTCAATCTTGCTATAGTCAGGTGTTGGGTCTGAGTTCGATTTAAAAGAACTTCCACAGAATGTGGAACCTGTACTGTCAATGGATGCCCTAACACAATAGCATCACTCTGTCTGATTGCTAAAGCTGTTGCTGCAACTGATTTCAAACATGCCGGAAGGGCCTGGGCTACTGGGTCTAATGTGCTAGAAAAGTAAGCACAAGGCTTGTGTGAACCTGCTTGTTCCTGAGTGAGGACTGACAAGGCAGTACCCTCACGTTCTGTGACAAAAAGTGTAAAAGGCTTACTGTAACATGGTGTTGCTAAGACAGGTGCTTGACATAAGGCTTTCTTTAAGTCTTCAAAAGCTTGTGTATGTTCCTGAGTCCAAGGGAGGACAGACGAAGTCGCTGCCTCCTGTGTCGTTAACTGAATGAGTGGTTTCGCTAGAAACGCATATTGGGGAATCCATTGTCTACAGTATGAGGTGAGGCCTATAAAGGCCCGCACTTCCTTTTGCGTTCTGGGTGGTGACATGTTTGCAATTAACTGAATGCGATCAGGTGTGAGCTGTCTCCCCACTTTGGACAGCAAGTGACCCAGGTACACAACTTGCTGAACACAGAATTGTAGCTTCGAAGGAGACACCTTGTGTCCCTTGTCGGCCAGGAAGTTCAAAACAATCAGTGATGCACTCTCACATTCGGGCTCGCTTCGAGCGGTGATCAGCAGATCATCGACATATTGAAGCAGGGCAGTGTGAACTGGCATGTGGATACAATCAAGTTGCTTTTTCAATGCTTGACTATAGATGCTGGGGCTTTCTGTGAATCCTTGAGGTGCACGGGCAAATTTGAAAGATCGTCCATTTAAACTGAATCCGAACAAATATTGGCTTTCCGGATCAATGGGGACACTGAAGAAAGCATTCTTGAGATCGATTACAGTAAAGAACGCTGCTTCGGAATCAATGGCTGTCAGTAACGAAGAGATATCTGGGACCACAGGGTACTGTGGTACAATGCATTTGTTCAGTTCGCGCAGATCAATAACCAATCGATAAACAGGTGGGGAATTTTGGTCAGTACGTTTGAGAACAGGAATGATAGGAGAATTACACACATTAGAGTCGGTTTCCACAACCACTCCTTGTGCGATTAGCTCGTCAATGATTCTCAGTAAAGCCACTACAGCATCTGGAGGTAACTTGTATTGTCGAATTCGTGGTAATACCACCCCTGCTTTAAGTGTGACTCGATACGGGGTAATGTGCATGCAACCTACATCAGTGGGGCCCTGCGCCCACAGGTGGGCAGGGACGTTCTGTAGTCGGGGATCCATATCTCTCAATACATAATGGCCTTTGAAATCTCGCAAAAACAATCGTACTCCCTCGGGAGAACAACAAATAATGGCTCCTAGAGCTTTCAGTGTTTTTATGCCTAATAGATTTTCTGGACATGATTTCGTGAGCAATAAATCTGTAGTCCGTGTCAGAGGACCTACTGCAAGAGGGAGGGGTTGTGATACTTCATTAATAATGGGTTTTCCTGAAAACCCAAGGGACACGTTCTGTGAGCCTGAGAGGGGTGCCCCTGGTACTTCATTGTGGCTTATCGTGGTTCTGCTTGCCCCTGTGTCAATGAGAAACTTTCTGTCTTTCCCTAAAACTTGACTATGTACATAAGGACCATTCTGATCTACAGGAACTTCAATAAGGGGCAAGCGGAATTCACTCTCTAGGCTGTTTCATGTGTATCGCTGGTAATCAGGGTAGTCGTTCTGTGCATACTGATACATTTGCTGTGTCGTGGTTTGTGTTGCAGTAACGGGTTGTTGTTGGGGTATCGCTACGGTCTGTGTAGATGCTGGCATGGGTGCAATATGTTGTATATTCTGGGGTACTTGTTGTGAGGTCTGATCTTGTCTAGGAGGACGCGGTCTCTCTTTAGTCTTACCCGTGGCGATATTGTGTTTCAGAACTGCACAATCGTTTATATAATGACCTGGCTGTTTGCAATAATTACATACACCCTTTACAGGAACTGATGAATTACTAGATTGATTCGCACCCTTTTTCTGACCATCGGCGGGAGCTGACTGAGCAACTAACATTTTCATTTTTGTATCCTTCATACGTCTTTGTTCATGTTCTTGTTCTTCTCTAAGTCTATTCTGGTGATACTGTAACATTTGTAACATTTGTGAAGGAGTATTAGCTTGCCAAGTACTTTCTACTTTCAGTACTCTATTCTTGACCTGGGGTAAGGAATTCTCGACTAATTTCGTAACAAAAAGATGTGGATATGACTCGCTACTTGCTTTCAGACCGCTATTAATACCAAAACATTTCTCGAATCGTGTATAGAAATCACTAGTGTCTTCATCAGGTTTCTGTTTGCATGCTGAAATAGCACCCCAATCTTCCTTTTTCGTACTCAATAAACGTGGCAACACTTGTACTAATAATCCTGGTAACGCTTTAACTTTATCTCCAAGCCCTAGGCCTGGCACTCGGGTATTCTCTTCATCTTGTAATGCAGCCCAATCAATCTTTGCGTCTCCCACCTCCCACTCTTTTTCTTTGAGTTTCTCGTATATGCCTGGAGGTAGTAGTACTTTCAGTATTTTCATAAGGTCTGGATAAGTGTAATCGCCCATTAAACAGGTGTATACACGAATACGCGTCTAAGCGTGTGGTCTGCATTCTGTACGGGGTGCACTTCTCGTAACGGATTCTGTCTATCCATATAATACATGGTTTTTCGTTCCATAACGGGTGCTGCGTTAATCTGTGGACATAAGAATGTACCATACTTGTGGCGGTGTTCTAGAATTACTTTAATCAGGTCAGTACTTAGACCTTTCCATCTGTTCGTGACCAGTTCTATTAGTATATCGCGCAGGGGACCTGGATCAGAACGTTGACTTTTATATAATAAAAGCAGATGCTGTATCATGTACATACCAGCTAAACGCTGCTCACTCGGTGTCAAGTTCAGGAACGTATGCGCTAACACATCATCACCATATTTCTCAGAGTTGTCAGCCCATTGCACGGCTGACCTGGCTAATTCTTGTTCATCCATAGAGTCAAGTGCATGATACCCCATGCGCCCTTGAAGTACTCGGTCGGTGGCTTGGAATAGGTGTTCGGGTGTTTTAGGATTACACATGGCTTCCTGATATATTCTTTTACATTCTGGGCGCACTGGGCGCATCGAATTATTAAACGGTCTTCCTTTACCTACATACGCTACCATTTCTCTGACTGGCAACTGTGCTTGTGCTGGTGTCTCTGGTTCTTCCTCTGGCTCCTCCTCTGTGGATTCATGTTTGTCGGAATCTACTTCCGGTACGGGCTGTCTTTTCTCGTGCATCTTAGTTATTGAAGTTCTGATTCTTCGGTACATGTTATCTATACAGGCTTCTTTGTCATGCTGTCCATCGGCTATATGTCGGCCCCATTTGTGGAGTGCTTTCAAATCTTCCGGGTTCGTACCCGGCCTATCTGCTTCTCGAATTAAACAGTTTATAAGAAACCGTAATAACTTGGCTTTAGTATCCACTTTCTGATGGGCCATGGCCTCCTTAATGCTTTCAGGCCCTACTCCTGTCTGCACAAACTTATATATCCGATCTAAGTGATCTGTCATTTCAGGCAGTGACATCAGGAAGTTCGTGACTCGTCGTAAACGTACTGATGCAAGTAACATGTCCACGTCACTCTTTTTACCAGGTACAGGATCATATCTACAATCTGTAAGGCGATCTCCATAAAATGTAATATCTGTTCTAGGTGTACGCTGTTGCGCTATTTCTCTAAGACTCAGGCGATGGTTTGGTGGTGGAGTCTGGTAACCTGCCCCTCCGGACGCGCCTCCTGAGGCACCGGCTCCGAAAGGGTTAGTCAGATCTGTATCAAGGGAAGTAGGGGGAGGTAGATCAGGAGGAAGATTCCGGGGAGGAGTAGCTTGTCGGGGAGGAAGAGCATAAGGATTCTGACCATTTGGCGCAGGCACTGGCGCAGGCAAGGGCGCAGGCAATGGGGTATTAACATAGGTGGGAGCAACATCATCTAAGTAGGAAGAAAGGAAAACGTCCTTTGCTGTCCTCTGGTGCGTTTTAGTCGGGAGCAATGGGGGTGGTAGGTCCTTCGGTACTTCTGGAGAGGCCTTTGGCAGGCCTTTTGACAGGATGGGGAACATGCCATTCATAAGTGTATTTCGCTGTCTGTCTACTTGTTCTAATTTTACTCTGATACCTTCCTCAACTAATGCGTCTTCTCGGGCCTTGTCAGACTCCTCCTTACTCTTTTCTTCTAATCTGTGTGCTTTTTCTGTGCGTCTATGCGACTCTTTACGCCATAACTCGATGGCATCTTTCTGTGACTGTCTGGCTTTCTTTTTCCATAATGCTTCTTCTACTCTCATGATGCAATCCGCATCCCATGTCCCAGCAGCGGGCCATCTCTGATTCTCTGACAGTTCTTTAGTGTAATCCACCCATAAGTCGAGAAATAAAACAGCATCTAGGCCGTGCTTATGGTACATAAAGTACCCTGGAGTGTCCCTAGGTGGAACGGGAACAGCTTCTTCTAGAACCCCTTTACGGGTTTTTATTTGTCTTAGTTTGGAAAACAACGGCATTCTGAAATCTGGCTACTTGATTCTTACTTAGATATGAACACACTACACATAAAACACATATAAGCACAATAATGAAGATCGGACATTCACTCATACCACAACATTTGAATGACACATTAGAACATTTCGAGAACGAACCACATTAATTGAGTACAATGACATGTAACAGGATGTACCGCTAAACGGCACAGATACACCTTGTGCGGGTGCAAACTAGATATACTGCTTATACAGTACAGATACACTGCTAAACAGTGCAGAACAGGCTCGTGTACCCGAACCCGACTTGACCGGCACAAACTAATGCGCACGTCAGGATGCGTCCCTAGCAACGGTACTCACCAGGAAGCACGGAAACAGAAGGCCTCGGAAACTCTGGACTGGACTGGGCTCGGACTGGATTCGGACTCGACTCGCGACGTAGATACTTCGGAACTTCGGAATCTGGTGGGCCTCTGTATACCTCGGATCTTGCTCTCTCAGCTAGGCTCAGGTCGGGATCCTCCGCACTCCTCACCGCCTCGTCTGGGTGTCGATCGCAGCCTCAGTCACCTCCGTTGGCCTGAGGGAGATACAGGAAATCCTGCGGGTACGCGTAGTTGTCCGTCCGGCTGTGGCAGGGGGCTAGGCCTGCAACGCACCTCCGGCGCGTGGGGTGGGGGAGGGGTCCCTATTCGGGCGCCAGAACTGTGGTAAAATCGATTACCTATACTTAATTTGTTATCAATAATCAATAAGAATAACTCAGAAAAATAAGAGGCAAAATCCGGGATATTGAGGTTAACTCAAAAGGGTTTTATTCCTGTAAAAGGAATTGGGTTATTGGCTCGAGCCAAGGTGGCATAACCATTCCATCACCACACAGGTTCAGGAAGGGCAGACAGACAACATATTGTTTACAGAAGTACATATATATAGTCAATGCATTACAATGTATGAGCATGTAGTAGGCGTAACAGCTGGAAAAGAAGAGATAAAACATGGAAACGTCATCAAAAAGGCGGTACAATGGGCGTGCATGAAGGCGTGTACTAGAAACGTCATTAATCATGAGGTCACAAAATGGGTGGATACATAAGAGAATCTTGCAATGTCAGCAGAAATTCATGGCAGAGATGCGCGCGCAGCAGATTGACGTGAATCTGACGTGTTACTGGAGGGTGAAGGGGACTTGACACTTAGCACTACAAGTGTAGACATAAGTCTGAGATGTCAGATCAACCTAATCCCAAATCATGTCTGATATCATATGTTTAAGGAACTGTAGTATCTGGAAGGGAAAAGGTCTCTCGGGCGGAGACTACTCTATACTGTCTGCGTGTATATGCAACTACGTGTCGGCATGCGGGGTGAGGGGGCATGGGCCTACCATGGCAACGGAGTCTATGAATTACTTGCACGGAGACAGAAGAACCGGGCCCTCTGCTCCTGCAGCTGGAAGGATGTTTACTTGAGCTACGAGACAGGAATGTGTTTTCGAGGAGTGGAGCAGATAATTCGAAGGTTGAATACAGTCTTGGCAGGCAGAGGTTAGGCTATGCGCCGGAGCCGCGCAAGGAGTAAGGTGGGGGCCACTGGCACAGAGGTAGCTTGGGCTGAGGCCCTCGGAGTCAGGAAGCAGGAGAAAGGCTCGAAAAAGCTCGATGGCATGATCTGGGCCTACTTCGCCAGAGCTGAAAAACGTGAAAAGTGTACCACAAAAAGACGGTGGCACAGCATACATAGGAACTGAATATACATTCCGTTCATGGCGGATCTGAAAGAGGACATGTTAAAGATGGACGCAAATGTATTTGCGTCTTCGTAGCAGACACAGGAGGGAAATCACATGCACTGCAAGCTAGTACATGGAGACGGTGGGGTACTCGCTGGGGAACACTACTCGATCAAAAATTATATTTCCTCAAAGCAAGTATGTCAAGTCCAACTATATTTGCATCACTCTGCTTTAAAACTTACTTCAGTATCAAAGCGTATGTGGAGTTAGAATTGTAAATACACACTGAATGGCCGGTCCTATATGCGTGCATAGGAACGGATGGGGGTATGCTATAGCCTGGTCTGGTAGGCACTTTTAAAATGTGTGTGCACATGGGCTGATCCATATATATATAATGAAGATTACCTCCAAATAATGTGTGGTTATGGTGTCTGCAATGTCTCTGTTGTGACACACTGTGGAGTAGGAGAAATGAGAATGAGGTGCAGTGCGTTGGCTGCGAGTGATGTTGAATGGAACGCATACGCGTTGCTGTAGTTATCAGGATGCTACATGTGGATTGGATGCTTGAGCACCTGTGAAGTTGTGTATTGTGCAGGTGTGCATGGGAGCAGTGGATGATGGTAACTTGTTTAGGTATGATAAAGGTGGGGTTCATGCTCTTGCTGAAAGCGCTACAAATTCCATTATTTTCTTCTGCCACATTTTTTATAAAGTCCTCTAAGCAGTGGTCTGCTTTCTGAGATGAATAATTTGCCATGATCCAACCATTAAAGCTCCTATAGCCCTGTTCAAGTCATCGCCTTGCAAGGGGATGGGTTGAACATTTTTGCTAGACTTACTCCAGTGTGGACCTTACCCTAAAGCCTCTGACAAAAGGGTGGGTAGACCACTTGATAATAAACATTTGAATGGAAGACCAGTCTTTGCTAGAATGAGTATGCTCAGCTTCTGAATGGTTGAGGTTGGGTTTTCTGTATTTCATTCTCGTGGATGTTTGTGATTAACCCCTTCGATGCTCATGACGAGCTGAGCTCGTCATGAGGTACGGTGCTCATGTGCTCATGACGAGCTGAGCTCGTCATGACCACACCCAGTTCTATTATGGCCCAGCACCGGAGAAGAATATCTGCAGCATCGATGAGGTTAAGTGGAGTAAAAGATCTGCTCAGGACTACCTAATCCTGGATTGGAAGTGGTTTCCCACATTCTGCTTTATTAATGCTCAGCTGGTTATCTTTAGTACTCGCTAGTAATGGTGATCATGTAACAATCAATTTTAGGACCATAGGTTAACCAATCTTGGCCCGGAGGCTAGTTTTCAGTAGCGTTCGCATATGATGGTTGGGAACCCCAAGATTCATTATCACACTGAATTGATAGTTCAGAAGAGTGAAGGAAAGTGGGTTGACATGAAAGACATCAGCAATGAGAACCCTTTAGCAAATCCCCTCATAAAGTCTAACTCTGCAACCTGCAAGATGATTCCTGTGAACATTAAGACAATAGGAAAGACAATTATGCCCTTAAGTGTCACATGTCAAGAGAGAGCCTAGCCATACATACATTTATGTATGCACATATGCAGATACACACACACTGCTCCATCTACATTGATGTGTGGACACGTCAACACTGGTCTTATGGAGGGAAACTGATGTGGATACAGAGGCAAACAGGCATTTGGGATTGCCACACAATTCTGCGCCACCTAGGTAGTAGGGAACTATTAGTGAAGTTAACAGTACCTTTAGGGAGTAATAAATATGGGTGGGATTAAGGGAGGGTGACAGGGGAGAATTAACAGGACCCTTCAGGCACTCCTCCAGTTGGAGATGAAATGACACACTACAACCCACTAAATGGTGATCCCTACCTCCTTTTAACCAGCGCTTCATTTGTAAACAAATAAGTGCTCGTTTTGGATTTACTTTCCAGTGAAAAACTCCTTTTGCACTGGAAAATTGCCTAAAGTAGTTTCTTCTGAACCGTACTGTACACATACAAAGTAGGAAACTTTTAAAATTAGACTAAGTATAGTATTTTGTAGGGTACCCTTCCAGTACAAAACATATGATAGACCTGTTTTAGACACCTTTGCACTATGCTGCAAAGGTTACTGTGTGGCGCTAGGCAACCTGGTTGCGCGCCAGCGCCAGGGTGAGAGCAGGATAGTGCCTTTTTTTGGCAGACACCGGGACATATTTACAAAGGATTGGCATAGGGCAGCACTGCAAGTCATTTTCCTGGGCTGCCCTACCCCACTTCTAAAGGGCAGGAATGCGTCGTATTTACAACGTTTCTGTCCTTTCTGCCGAACAATTTGCAGCCGGGCACCAACGCAGGCACCCTTTCACCATGGTGCAAGGGTGTCTGTGTTGTTGGCAGGATTGTTTTTGTGCAGGAAGAGACACCTTTCTGCACGAAAACAATCACAAGAGGTGTTTTCCTCCTTCCATGTGTGCTGCGGAATGCAGCACATGTGAAAAGAGGAAATAAACAAGGAGAAATGTGACATTTCTCCTTGTTACACCTGCTGTAGAGAGACGCAAAGTTTTGGTGCTGCCCCAGGTTTACAATACATTGTAAATCTGGGGCAGTTTGAAAGTCCATAGGTGTTGCAAGGGAACACCCACAGCAACACCCATGGATGCCTCTTTGAGATAGAGGAAGGCAAGGTAGAGACTTGCGCTGCTTTCCCTTACTCCAAATCTACAAGATCATGAAAAGCCATGCAGGGTGGCTTTACGTGGCCTTGTAGATATGGTTAAGCCCTGTGCACCATCGGAACGTCACAAAAAGCGAAGCTTCGGCAGCACACGGGCTGTAAATATGCACCATGGTGCTTTCCTGTTTTCTCCCTCTCACACAATGCGTTGCAGCAACTTTGGTTGCTGCGATGCGTTTTGAAACACCTTTGTAAAGCTGGGCCTCCGTGTCACATGCTGCATAATGTCTGCACAAGACTCAAAGGGCCTCATTTATGAGGCTGTGCTTCACTTTTACGCCACCGGTGTGTCACTTTTTGTGACGCACCAGTGGCTTAAAAAATGTGCCTTGTTGCGCCATATTTACAAAGTGACGCATCTATGTAGATGCGTCACTTTGTAAACCCCTGCGCCACATTATACCTGCACCAGGTATAATGGGCCTAATTTATGAGAAATGACACATCGCTGCGTGAAAGCAGTGATGCGTCACTTCTCAGTGCGCTCTCTTTGCGACATTCCTGATGCGTCATATTTAATGTATGACGCATCATGTCGCAAGGAGTTACAGAAACGCCAGTATTTCTGACGTATCTGTAAGTGCAAAAGTGACGCATTGCTGGAGTGTGTCACAAAAGTGATGCAACTCCAGCAATGCGTTCTTTGACATGGGGCAAGCTCCATGTGAAAGGGCCTGCATCAGTCTTACGCCTGCTGTGAGGCAGGCGCAAGATTTTGACGCAACGGCGTCCTAAAAGTGACGCAGTGAAATCTCATAGATTTCACTGAGTCACTTCTACGACCCTTCATTGCGTCAATACCCCCCCTTGCATTCATTATACCTGGCGCAAGTATATTGTGGCGCAGGGGTTTACAAAGTGACGCATCTAACTAGATGCGTCACTTTGTAAATATGGTGCAACAAGGCACATTTTTCACGCCGCTGGTGCGTCACAAAAAGTGACGCACCGGCGGCGTAAAAGTGACGCATGGCCTCATAAATGAGGCCCCCGGTGCGTCACAAAAAGTGACGCACCGCCGGCGTAAAAGTGACGCACAGCCTCATAAATGATGCCCAATGTATGCAAGGGGGCGTATTGACGCAAGGAAGGGTCATATAAGTGATGCAGTGACATCTATGAGATTTCACTGCGTCACTTTTAGGACGCCGTTGCGTCAAAATCTTGCTCCTGCCTCACAGCAGGCGTGAGACTGACGCAGGCCCTTTCCCATGGGGCTTGCCCCATGTGAAAGGACGCATTGTTGGAGTTGCGTCACTTTTGTGACACACTCCAGCAATGCGTCACTTTTGCGCTTACAGATACGTCAGAAATACTGATGTATCTGTAACTCCTTGCGACATGATGCGTCATACATTAAATATGACGCATCAGAAATTTCGCAAGAAGTGCGCACTGAGAAGGGATGCATCGCTGCTTTCACACAGCGATGCGTCATTTCTCATAAATGAGGCCCCAAGCTGCTAACAGAATGCACGCCATAAACATCACTTCTAGTGCACGCTCTGGGACAATCCATTTGAGCTCACCAGGAAACATGCAGTGGAACTTCAGCTGCCTCAGGAGCCTTGTAATCCACCACTGGAAACAAAGAAAGAAAAAAATGTGCGTCAAATATCAGCCGCCCGAGAACATTCCCTAAGCGTGCAAACATGAACGCAGCTATTGTTTCGTGCAGTAAAGTAAAAACAACGATGCAGTTTTACTGACGTATGCAGGGCTGGGAAACGTAATGGTAATCGCTTAAAGTTGGGCCTCCTTGCTCGTCACTGGGGGCAGGAGGCAAAGCACAGCATTCTCAGAGTGTTATTGTGCAGCCCGCGTCTTGTTATGGATTAGCGACCTCGTTAAATATTCAAGCGTCACGCCTCCTCCGCTGCGTAAACTCAGACCGTCAGATTTCCACATTGTGAACCTTAATCGGCTTCCCTTTTCTGAGCCCTGCATTTCTGTGGCTTTGAGTTGTGCAGCAGGTGCAGTGGTGTCGAGCCCAGTACTGTAAGGGAACCTCTGCCTCTAATATATGCCTCTACTTGACGACCTACCAAGTCTTAAATGACATCATTAGTTTTAACAGTAACATAAGCCAGATAGTGAATATTAATCTACTTAAATAATTGTCATCAATGATGGAATTTGGGACGTCATCAGTGATGTCATCAATGATGTAATTTAAAATGGTGTTACTAATGTAACATGTAAGGCCATAAGCACTCATGATTGGTGCACAATTTATGGTTAGTTTATGTAACAGTGTCTGGCAAATTTTAGTGATTTTTAGAGCTGTCTAGTTACAAAAGACCTCATACACAATATCCGTCCCTCACAAGGGCGGGACAGAGGCTGGGCTTAGAGCGCACCCTTTGCTTACTATTGGTTAGCATTATTGTCACTCTCATTTGCTTGCTTCCTATCCAATGACTTGCTCTCCTCTTCTGATTTTTGTCCCTGCCCCTCTTTAAAGTCCTTTTGAGTGGCTGACTTCTATACTTTCATTGATCGCATTAAGGGAACTATTCTTTTCTTTTTCATTAAGCAGTTCACGAGAGTGCATGTGTTTTCTTGCTCTCTCCTTCAAATACCCACCCTTATCGCTTCCCATTCACCCACTCCTCTGTTGCTCATAACCCTTGAAATAGATGCCCTCATTTAATTTTACTTTCTTTGTTGAGTCCAGCAGCTACCATTTGCTGCAGAGCATGGAGTATGGAAAGCTGTTTTGGGGCTCCTACGTCACTTGCTTAGCCAGACTCAATCCCCATTGCTTCCTCCAACCCCTCCCCATATGCTCGGCTATTGCTCACCTACCCCCTATGGTCACTACAATATTATTATTTTTAGGTCGAAGCCTAGAACTGCGCAAATGCGCAGTCTCGCTGGCGAGATTTAGTGATTTAGAGGGAGATTCACTAGAGGACTTTAAGCCCCGCCCCCTCTTTCCCATTGGCCGGCGTCACCGTTTATGCTAAACAGTGGCCAGTCATTGGGAAAGAGGTGTTCATGACGTACACTTTTCTCTTTTTTGTTCGTCCCACTTGAATGGACTGCCCTGACTTCCTTCTGCCGTAAAAGCTTTGTTATCTTTATGGGGCCAAACCCCATAAAGATAGCAAACCAAAGGAAAGTAGGCCGAGGCCTTCCAAGTGGGGCGGCAGAAAAAGAAAAGTCTATGTCATGGCGTCAGGCGTCATGGTGAGCGAGTATTTTATTTACGTCTCTTTGAGAGGATCCCCGGACGTAGCTGGAAGTGCCGGGGGCTGCGCCGCGCCAAGAGGACTCGTGCTGATGCTGAGATTGGCACAGGTGACTCATCGGATGGTAACTAAATAGCTGTAGGTGTAGGGAGGCTGCCGGTACTGGACAGGAGAGGGGAGGGGGGTTGATACACCCCAGCATCACCTCTGGCGATGATCAGCTCATTTAGGGACAAAGTGTGCATTTAACCCAAAACGTTAGCCCAATGCGAATACGCAAGCAAGGTGGGCAACCGCGGCAATCATAAGGAAGAATCCCTGTTACAGGCGGCGTCCTGGAGAAAGCACCACTCTCACTGCAGCTTGCATTGCCTGCAGTCACAGAATAAGCAAGCAGCCTGGTCAGGCAACAGCTGATGCACGGGTGCCCCCTCCCCGCAGTGACCTCGTCCCATCCCCAACCACAAACCCTACCTACTGCTGCCTACAGGCACAAGGAAAGCGCCAGTAACTAACAAAGAGACAAGCTGTGTATATGCAAGCAACGAACACCCTCCTATCCCCTGGTTTGGTATTAAGAGAAGCTATAATTGATGTGTAGCTGGACCCTTGGGCCCCGGTGCTGCTGCACCAGCTGCACTTTTTATAGGTGTGTCTCTGGAAAGCGGAAAGATGCCGAGGAGGACCTGGAAAAGATAAGCCCCTCTCTAAAAACCAAAACCCTCCAGCAGCACTTTGCAAGGCAGAACTTTTATAGTCCCATGTGTCAGTTATTATCCAGGCAAGGCTGACTGGTAAATATTATTGTGTGTGGGTGTTGTCAGGGCCGAGGGTATTGCAGCTAGTCACAGTAGAACACCTTGGAATTGCTTGGGGAAGGGTACCAGTGGTGCAGATACAATTTGCAAAGATGGAGTGCTGGCCTTCGACGTCACCTGACCTAAGTGCCTTGATTGCTCTTCCTGTGCAGATGATATATACATATCAAATATGTGCACTTCCTAAACAACGCCTCTTTATTTTCCTGTGTGTTAGACAACTTGTGTAAAGCCGTGGCATTCTCCTTTCACGTGTACCCCAAAAGCACTAGTTAAAAGTACAAAATACCCTAAAAAAAGTAATCCATATTTGTAAAGCGTGAACTACTCACCCTTACGGGTCTCAAGGCACTGAGGGCCATTGTGGAAATTAAGTGAGCTATTGCCCAGAGTCATGCTGAGCTAAGCTGCCGCCGGAGATCGAACCGTGAACCCTGTGCTCTGAAGTCAGCTGCCTTGGCCGCTACGCCACACCCTAAGCATGCAGTGAGAAACGAATAATCAACACGGCTCTCCTATTACCATGGGCAGCAGCACTTAGTCAGACGAAGTTGCCGACAGTCTGTACTGAAGGTTCGCCTCTTCATTGTCACTTCTCCATCTGAACTCCATCAATGATTTATGGGGCGCAGCAGCGACCTACAACACCCACTTCAGGCGCTATTTGGGTCATAATGCCCACATCTCTCTTTAGCGCTCCTCGATGTCCCCGAAGATAGGCCTGTCACGTGTGTTCTCAAGACACGTTCGTCAGAAGAAGTGCTAGGTATCTTCGAGGTTTTTGCGTGCCTGTGTTGGGAATATGTCTGTGCATGTAGTGGGCATGTACAAAAGAGTACCCATCAATAGTGCAATGGCACCGGGGTCCAGGGTAAGAGGGGACCACGTCCCCAAATTAGCAGCTGTTTTCTTACTTCCACACCAGGGAGCGTGTTTGCTGGAGAGGACAGTTTTCTGGTTACGCCACTCTGCATGCTGGTTGCACTCGAGCGGCTGTTTATATATAAACAGGAGTGTTTCCAAGCCCAGGCTTGGATATGATAAATGTGAAGTGTGCCTGTGGGTGCGCGCGCACTGGTTAAATGTGACAGTGCATGGACGTTGTGTGCGCGATACTATGGATGTATATGTTCCAGCAACAAGAGTGTACGCACACACACTGCTTTCTCAGTTCATTTTCCCTGACAATATGGAATTCGCTCACGTGCCCTCGCAACCTCATTATTCATTTCGCGCTCGGTAGGAAGCAGAGGGGCTTTCCGTGGCTCCTGACAGTCTACTCAGCGGGCATATGAATGACCAACTTATAGTTGGTGGTAAATAACGAATCCCAAAAAGGGGAAAGCACGCATTTGAGTGCTCCCTACATTGCTAATTTGGTAATTTACCGATTCGGTATTTTAAGGAATCGGTAATTTACCGATTCCTTAAAATACTGAATCGGTAAATTACCGAATTAGCAATTTGGGCACCTACATCTCAGTAGCCTAATTCCGGTCGGTAACGGCCGAAATTCGGTAATTTCGGCCGTTACCGACCGGAATTATAAATCCTACATCTGGCCCCAAGAGTTGTATTGAACTCTAAGCTGTTATTTGCTTCCGCAATCAATACGACAGTAAAGTGCAAAAACTTGCGGCAGTGGAGCTACTGCTGGAGCTGCTGCGATGCAGGCTCGTGCCCTGTAGGATTGCGGTTGGAGGCACCATGCACACAATTTAATGTTACTCTGATGATGCTCTGGTTTACCCGCGTGACCATCTGAAGCACTGCTGGTGCTACTGACATCACTGTGAGAATTTGCGGCGGTGTCTGGACTTTCTGTAAATGCTCTGAAACCCCAGCTCTTTCCGTTTGGGGCTCTACCAGCGATGGACCCCGTACTGCTCCCGAAGCAGGCGCTGCTGTGGAGTCCCGAGGGGATACCCTATCTGGGAGTCAGGATTGCCACTAAGAAGCAAAGATTCCTATATATGAACATTGGTATGGTGATTACTGGATTACGTGTGTCAGTACTGTTCTGGAGAGATCTCCCCTTAACATTGATGGGAAAAGTGGCCATGGTAACAATTATAGTGCTACCTCACTGTCTCTACACCATACAGAAAGCACTCTTCAAGATCCCTAAAAGATACTTAATGGAAATGGACTGTCTGCTCGTTGACTTGCTGTGGTCCACGAAATGGAAGAGAATAGGACTGCACATATTTCACAAACGTGGGAGCGGGGGCATTGAACTCCCTAGTGGAATTATACTATCTTGCAGCCCACCTCCAACATGCGCTCAACTCATTTGACGAAGAAGATAACTGAGAGTGAAGGCTGCCTGATGACCCTGATGGCCTATGCACTCTTCCAGAGTTCCTCAAGTGTGGGGTGGGTGTACCGCATACGTGCCCCTACCTGGTTAGGTAAATGAGCCATATATGGGAGTGAGTGGTAAAGTTAGTCATACGCAGATAACATGCCAATATGAACGCTTTAACCATTCCTGGACATTGAAACCACTATGTCGATGCAAAAATGGAGGGAAGGGGGTTTAGAAGTGTTGGGAGATGTATACTTGGGTGGCCACTTTATCACCCAGGATCATGCAATAGATTCCTATACGCTTAGTGCAGGACAATATTTACATTATACTCAAATGTTGTCCATGGCACGTGAACTGTGGCCTAGTTTCCCTGATGAGCCCATGGGGCAATATTCATGAGGGAACTCGTGTGGTGAACTCTAATGCCCACTTTAAACTAATACAGTATGATTACGTACACCAACTTTACCTCACTCCTAAAACTCTTCACACCATTTTCCCTACGAGATCGGATTGGTGCCCTTGCTGTAGAGTGCTAGACACTGACTTCTTAAATATGGTATCGCGCTGTACGGAGGTCATCACCTATTGGAGAGAGGTCCTCCAGTGCTTACAACAGGCCACTGATTGGGCGATAGAGGGTACACCTACAGAGGTACTGTTGAGAAGCCTTTCTGCCCTTGCCAAAAAAAACTTAGCCTTAAATTCCTAATGTTGGGGATGGTGCTAGATAAACGTGAGATAACCATCAAATGCATTAATGAACACCCACCTAGATATAATGAATGGTAACGAGACAGGTCTGAATGGGCAATGGCTGAAGAGGTTCAGATGAAAAACGTCAGACGAGATGATTGGCTGAAGGATGACCGTCTGCCGTGGAGGCAGATGCTCTTGGAGTTAAGTGTGAGTGGGGCAGGGTTAGACGTGTATCCTGGGAGACATGAATAAAGGGGGAAGGTATGCGAGGGAAGTATAGCAGATCCAGTATAAAGTATCAGCCAAATTCTGCCTGGGGAGGGAATGGTTGGGACATGAAGATGATAAATTGAATACTGCAAAGCTGAAAGGTCACACCTATATCTGTAGATAAGACGCAAGTGTGTGCGTCGCCATGCCTGAGCTGCAAGGGGGTGTAGGATCAAACAGATACAAATTTGTTTTCAGGGTTGGAGATTATTCAGTGATCCTGCAATGCATGATATGTAGGAAATGTTCTTTGCTGATACTGTATAATGAATAAAAGATATTAAAATAAAAAATTGTAAAAACGTACGCATCTCCATGCTACAGAAAATCCTGCGAATGCTTGAAAGAGCATTGGTAGAAATGGCCAACGCCCAAACAATATGACACCTAGACTAATACAATGTTATCTGTACCAGTGTCCTAATGAAACTCACTGATATGTTACAGAGTTTACAAACCAACCTGTCAGAATGTGTTCCAAATATCAAAAGCCAGATCACGCAGGAACACCAATGTAATCCCTACACTGGCTACCGGTTGATGCTTGCTAAGATCACGGTTCTGTTCACTGTGCACCGAGAAACTGACAACCTTTTACTTGGTTACTAGGAACAATGGGCCATATTATCAAGCCCCAGCGATAATTATCGCTTAGCGCACTTAGCGCTAGGATAATTATCGCCGGGTAGCGTGGATTTTAATCACTGAGATAGCGTGCTATTGGCAACGCTTATCTCAGAAGTGATAAAAATCCTCGCGCTAACTGCCAAATGAGAGATTATCGCTGGAAAACCAATGATAATCTCTCGAAGTTTGGCGTTAGCTTGATGATAGGGGCTCACAAACTTAGCCATGATATCCACCTTCCATTGGATATCATGGCTAAGTCAGGAAAATACCAGGTGTAAAAACAGCAGCGCTACCCGCGGTTAGCGCTGCTTTTTTTATCACTAACAGGGTTAGCAATATCCCTGATAATAGGAGAAATGTCGCTTAACAACATTTCTCCTATTATTATTCTCTGGAACGCCCCCTTTGCATCTCATTAGAGATGCAAGGGGAAGCGTAGAGAAAAAGGGTGCTAACATGCAAATTTGCGTGTTAACACCCAGTTGCTTGTAGGGAGATAATGTTATCTCCGCTTTCTTGGCTTTTAAAGCCAAAAAAGCAGAGATAAATCCCTTGATATTATGCCCCAATGTTCGGCGCATGCTCATTTATACATCTAATATGATTGCAGTATTTCGACTGAATGAGGAATGTCGTCGGCTCAAATCTGAGCTTAGAATCAAACTACACACGTCTGCAAACTCCTGAAAACCAAACTATTGAAACATGCTTTCTACTGGTCTTCAGATTGGACAGATGTTTTAAGCCAGCCATGTTGAAATGGGGTGTGTCCTAAATCTGATGGCCACTAATGTCCCTTTGCACCTACAGGTACACATGCTTTGTCAGCAATTGCAATATCACTCTCTCCACTGCTATCTTGGCAACCTCACTTCTTTGTTCAATATGTAGCCCTTCCTGTTCCTCAGGCCTCTTGCACACCGTGACCTTTAAAATACCTTAAGAGACTCACCCCACATTTGCAAGGTCAAAGAGTTTCAAAGCTGTAGTTTTTCCTGTTACATCCATCCATCTAGTTTCTCTTTTTTTAAATTGCGAAATCAACCAGAGTCATAGACAACCACATTTCTACCAATGACATTATGAAGTCATCCTTTGGAATTTATAGAAAAAAACATCTGAGACTTGTGTAAGGTGGCTCAAAAGGGACTTCAGCTCTGTGAATGTTGGTTTGTAGTTATAATGGAGTCCTATGGCTAGTTCAGCCCTGCAAAACACCTGCATTATAAAGGCACACTGAGACAGGCAGAGCGTGCGTGGAAAGGCACAGAACTCTCAAGTTTAACGTATGAAGGTGTGTTGGCAATTTATTCTGGGGTGTTCAAACCTTATATTTAGCAGGAAAAGTTTATCAAAGTTCCTAATTGCTACCCTTTGCAATCTTGCAGATTCCTGCTTTATCTTTGCCAAAAAAACAGAACATTCATGGCACCCTCTGGAACCTCCCATCAGTCACAGGACATCGTCCAAGTGGGAGTTATACTGCATGTAACTGCACCAGCCACTCAAATGTCCTACAGCTGGGCAGCTGTAGATGGACACACAGGCAACATTGCAACACAAAAAACTGCATCTATCTGATCACTTGTCCATGCACTTTGTACTATGTTGGCATGACCACAAGACCAGTCAAGATAAGAATGGGGGAACATAGGAGTACCATCAGATGTGGCAGAAAATCTACAAAAATGGGCAACTACTTTAAAGAGGCTAATCACTCCACAGCCGATCCCAGGTGGACTGTGTTGGAGTCGGATCCGTCCTGGAGCCCAGACGTGAAGAACGGTAGGTGTTCCTCCTCCAGACCAATACAAATGGGCTCAATGTAGAATTCCCCTGGACTGAGATACAAACACACTCACTCAATGTCATCTGCTCCCTCATGACGCTCTGGGGTACAGTATTAGCCACCTCACTACTCAGTTTGGTACATATATTCAATAACACTCATAGATCTGTAACAGTCCCACCCTTCCACCACCTGGGATCGACCATGCCCAATAAATTCCCTTTATAGGACCTATAGTTCATCATAGCCATGACCTATATATAGGGGAAACCCGGCTGAAAGACTTTCTGTGCCAACTCTTGTACTAGTTGTACCAACTCATTAAGCCTCTACTACAATACATCAAACTATGTTTAGATCCTTTCTCTGTTTATTTTAGCAGGGATAAGGATGAATTGACTCCAGGATTTTAACATTTGTATAAGTTATGTCAGTATGCTCTTAGCCGATTTGCTAAGGGGCCCATGAGAATTTCGCAGCAGTCTTTATGATAAGGATGTTCTTTCTCTCTTTTTCTCTTTGTCTTCTTCACGGTACACATCACCGCAAACAACCCCTTCCACTCTAAGATGGCCGCTAGACATGCGCTGTACTGTCAATTTGACAGGTCAGTTCTCTAGTCTCTCCATGGTCGGAATGAGTCTAAAACTAACCACATCTCCCGCTGTATTAATTCTACTGGGGACTCGGAGGAGGGTAGATGTTGTCGATCTGGCCGCAAACCGAAACCGTGAGTACAGATCAAGTAAGCCTCTACTACGACTAACTTGCTCCTCTGTCAGACATAATCACTGACGTTTTGTAAACAATATGACTACTTTCAGGTAGCACGTGTATCACTCCGCACCTCTGCGTCACCCGATAATGCCGGAGTCCGCCGAACTTTAGTTAAGCTCAATACTCCGAACGCCTTTTTGGTACCATCCTTTTTGCACTATGATTAATAGCTGATATTGTTTGTGAACACTGTGTGTTTGGGCACACAACCATGGTGATAACTTGACATAGCTATATCATTTAATCACAGGTAAGAACCTAGAGATATATTTAAACAACATTTCCCCAGTTTATTACATACAAAAGTTTTGCATAAAGGCTAAAAGCATCCCTATAACTGTTTTTAACAAGACTAGATGCACTCAGAATTAGTCACAAGGTGAGTACAGATGGCAAAACATTCCTTTGATGAAGGTTGTACATAGCTATATCATTCACCAACAGCCTCCACAGTTATTATCATGCATATATTGAGGGGACACTAGTTTGTGTTTGTATGTTCATGTATATATGTCCATGTTTGCCCACACTGCAACGTTGCACTGTACGATTACAATGTATGCCTCATGCAACAACAATACCGTTACATCATTCCATCGAGAATCCCCACATGGGGTAAGATATGATATGGCGTTGACCATGGATATCTAAACAACCAGGATTTTATACTAAATACGAGTAACATATACCATCTGGAAACATTTTTTGGAGCTCATGTCTGAAGCTTGTATATGATATATCCCACTCAGCTAGACTCTACAAAAACTATACAGATGGTAATACCTGAATCAGCATTGATATATTGCTTTAGATTTCTCTGATGCCTTTCCAACGAGATACATTTAGATTGAAAGCTCCAGACCACAGCATCAGTGTCTTCTATGGACTGCACTATGCCTACTCACTCCCGTGGATTCCATACAATGACCATCATTCTGAGTCTTACTGCTAATCATGTTTTAATTCACTTGTGCATAATTTTGTTTTTATACTTCCACTGGATTTAATAGTACGCATGATTGGAGTACTATAGGAAAGTCTTTCAACCATTGGATTTCACTGTTAGAACAACAACCGCTCTTAAAGTGCCTTTAACATTTCGACTATTATGCTTTCTTTCTCCCCACAGATCAGACCTGGAACAACACAACTGACACACAATAGGTAGCACAAACAGGCACTGCTCAAACTGTGGGGTAGTTCATCCATTATATGTTTTTATGTTTTTTGTCCTGATGAAGCGCCTTGGATCCTTATGACCAACACAGGCGCGAAACTTGTCAACACATTTATTGAGGGGTGACCACCAGTAGGTCCCACTCTTGTGACAGTAAGTGTAGTTCTCTTACCAGTTTGCACACTTGTTGACTACCCAGTTTCCTTTGAAACCCAAAGGTAGCCCCAACGTACCATAGGCTTTTGTTCCTGGAAGGGTATTCCTGTCAATAAAGCTATGCATTAGGAAACTCCCTTACCAGTTTCAACCTTACACCCTACACCCCACGTCACAACTCCCCTCACTTGCACTCATCTATACACCAGCCTCGAAAAAGATCTCCGCCAAAGCTACCCTTCGGGGAACCTGTTTGGCATTGCAGAGCCAACCCAACGAGGAACATCACTCAATGATGAAGCATGACATCCTCTAGGGTATATGTGAGGGCAACATAAATAGTCTCATTGACTGTCGACTACTAATCCCCCAGCAGAGGCATCCTCTTTACTTTGGGAATTCGTGCCTCCCTTGATCTCGAGTTTTACCAAGGAACACCAGCCTTATGATTGAATTTTGTAATTGCCTCCAGGAGCATGGTCTTCTGGACCTCTTGAACCAGCTCCCTGTCCCCCCTGAACCCCTTTCCCTTCTGAGGTTGTTCTCATTTGAAATGTTATCTTTGCCATCACCTATGCATATTTGTGTTTTGGCTAGCAAGATAAATGTCACCTCATAGGGTTCTATTAAATGTTGCATGGCAGATCTGTTGAAAAGGGGGTGCGGCGATCCCCTCTCCCCTTGCCTCCCGGTGGTGTGGGGGCGTGATCTCCCGGCGTCCAATGATTACGCGGGAGGTGTGCGCCACACCACCGGTCGGCCGGCGCCCAATCTGGGAGGCGTGGTGCAGTCTTCCGGGTCAAAGGGGCGGGCGTCGAGGGGTGAGGGGAGGGGGCGGCCCGCCCTCTCCCCACGTTCCAAGGGAATAAAGGAGGGGGGAGCGCTCAGTTGGCCCTTCTTGTCGCCTGACGCTCCCCCACACTGGTCGTGCCCCGCGCTCGGGCCTCCTAATTTTCCACACCCACCATCCCTGGAACAAAGCTGTGTTTTGCATTATGTATACCTGTTTTGTTATTAATCAAGCGTTTCCCTTTTAGGATGTATAATTGAATCATGAATGTCGGTTAGAATGTTTGATGTAGACTGTATTTGTGTATATCTCTTGTGTACTGAGTATTGGCTTCCCGTTTGGGGGAGAAGTGTTAAAATGTAATTATTAATGTTTGCTGTTTTGTTTAGGCCTTTTTCCCATAGTAGCTTGATGATGGTATGTCATGACATGTTGTTGTAGATAGCGTAGCTGTCCTTTAGTCCCTTTTTTCCACAGGTCGTCGTATTTATTAGGGTATTGGACATGCAGTAAGGTCATGATCGGTGAGCAGCTATTTTAAGGTCTGAGGGGGCGGCATCATCCTTTGGAGGTGTCCGCCCAGGGGGAGGAGGGGTCACTGGCCCCTCCTAGAACTTCAGGGGCAGCTGGTAACGCAAGTTAGGGCCCTCCTTCACTGGTTAAATGGAGTTCACGGGGTGGACCGAGTAATTAACGGGCTCGGATGCATGGGTGGACCGAGTAATTAACGGCCTCGGCTGCATGGGTGGACCGAGTAATTAACGGGCTCGGCTGCATGGGTGGACCGAGTAATTTACGGGCTCGGCTGCAGGGGCAGACTGGGTAATTAACGGGCCCGGCTGCGCATGCGCACCTGTGTAAGGATGCAGCTTGTAAGACCTGACACCGGTTAGCGACCTTGCCATATCACCATAAATGTTAGTATGCAAAACATTTTATATGAGGATGCTAGATTCGGTTAGGAAACAAGCTGTATTAGAATCTTGTTAAGGCTAGCCGATCACAATTGTTGATATGAATGTATCTAAATGTTCCTGAATATTTTTGCATAAAAATTGTACATTTTGTTTAACAATTTTATTATTTTGTATCTTAATAAATACGGCCGGGGGGTCTTGCGACCCCCCGCCTTCCAAAGACAAATCCGTGTCGTTGTGTTCTGGGTTGACGTGGGTATACTGTGAGAAGGACGGTAGCCGTCACTGACCATGTGGAAATTATCGTTTCCATGCAGTATCATATCGCCATAACAATGCATATGTATGTTTTTGGCCTGAAATAAGAATGAAATGTGGGCTGCAGAATTACTGCACCTGTTTCCATATGATTTCCCCCATGCCCAGCATATACTGCACTTAGTAATTCTGGGGTCTGGAAAAACCACATCACTTGTGATCCATTCCGGTCAAAAATATGACTCTTTCTGCAGAACTGGGTTACCATTCAAATCACTAACACACTAATGGCCACAGTGAGTCCTGTGTTAATCACAATTTGGGTACAAACCGGAGTTTGCACTCAAATCATGGCTACAACTATTTCCCAGCACTAATTTTGTAAGGTAAACTTAGGCGGAATTTGTGCAGCGAATATGCTTCACAGCTCAGAATGAGTGGCATTTGATATTTCCGAATTCCCCCTAATGCCAGGATTTTCATACTGATGTAGAAAAGGAAATAAACGTGCATAATCAATGATTTTTCAAAGATTTTCATAGACTTTCTCGCTTGCCTAACTAAAACTGGAAACTTCACACACACATCTACTGTATTTATTAAATTACGAGGTGTCCTGCCAGCATCTAATGTTATTTTAGGTTATAATATATTATATTTACATAGCACAGATACTGCTACTCGTATGACCTTGCAGCACTATTCTAATCCGCAGGGTCATCTTTTAATACACTGTACTAATTCTGGTACACCAGTTAGCGACAGCTAGTAGGAGATAGCGACCATCTTGGGCCCCGCTTTGCATGTCAGTGATATTTATCACTAATGACATGCAAAGTGGGCGTGCCAAGATGTTAGCGACTGGAAACAGTGTAGGTGGATAACATGGCTAAGAGCATTAGCTCGGTAATGCATGAATGTCGCTGACTTTTCAGCGATATTCATGCATTTCGGCCAATTTTTATCGCTTAGGAGATAAACCTTGATAATAGCAAGGTTCCTAAGCGATAAAAATATCGCCGCTAAACCAACATAGAGATAATTATCGCTAGTTGTTGGTAATATGCCCCTAAGTTACTTCATTGTATTGCCATTGCATTCAATGCCTGGAGGAAAAGATTAATAATTCCACAGTAACATCTTCACTTCTAATTTATTCAGCATCTTTGTCCTGTTTACCACCAGCTATCTGCAGGTGCTGATCAGTGACAGAATTACTGTGAAGTGCTGCGGTAACACTCTTTTTTTAATACAATCTATGGCATGTACACTGGCCTGTTTACTGCACATTGGCACCGGTATGTTTTGTCTCGTGCGTCTGCTCCAGATAACTGTGCTTTAGTACACAAGACGGCAGCAATGAAGAGAGCGAGCCCCGGGGACGCGGCGGGCAGCGGCGGGCAAGGTAAGTGCCTTTTAATTCTTTTACACATGTGAATTAAAGTATTTAGGGAGGGCGGGAGGGAGGCGGGTGGCGGCCAGCTACGCTCCGTCTGCGGAGTGTGCGTAGTGCCAAATTCTACGCCTGCTACGCAAAATGCGTAGAAGCCGGCACTACGCACACTCCGTGCACGGAGCGTAGCTGCCCGCCCACCCTTAAACATAACATAACATTTGTAACGTAATATACATAACACATGGTAACATAGCATAACATAACATAATGTATGGTAACATAACATAACAGATTGTAATGTAACATAACATAACGTATGGTAACATAACGTAATGTATAGTAACATAACATAACATATTGTAACGTAACATACATAACGCATAGTAACATAGCATAACTTAACGTAATGTATGGTAACGTAACGTATTGTAACTTAACATAACGTAACGTATGGTAACATAACATAACATATTGTAAAGTAACATACATAACGCATGGTAAAATAGCATAACATAACGTAACGTATGGTAACATAACATAACATATCATACCGTAACATACAGGGGGCTCGTAGGTTGGCTGAGCAGCCATTCTAGTCCACTAAGTTAGAATGGCCGGACTCCACGCCTCTCATTGCGAGTGGCTCGTTCTTTCCTGATCCCTGTTCAAACTACTGTTACAAGTGTTGAAGTAGCTACCACGTGCCTCATGAATTCCCCCAGGTCAAATTCCGCCCAACTTATAGTGGTGAGAATGCAGGGTAAATACTGGAAAAGGTGGAATTTGGTGCAGCAAGTAAAAACATCTTATCCCCCATTTTAAAGGACACAACTTGTAATAGGTGTTCAATTATCACACCTTTTAAATGTTGCTCTCCGAGGTATCGGATTTTGAAAGGTGCAATGATATTCGCCTTCCCACATGGGTCACTCGTAATGAGGGTCTAGGGTGTGCTGAATACAAGTTTTACATGCCTAATGGTTCCATGGTCTGCACACATACTGCCTTCATTTTATAAAATCACTAGCTCAGTTCCCTCTGTCACAACTATATGAGATCCTGAAAGTTGTGCTTCATAGTTACATTGATCTTTAATTCTTGGAATGCATCAAAACTTTACGGGCCTCATTTATGAGGCTGTGCGTCACTTTTACGCCGCCGGTGCGTCACTTTTTGTGAAGGACCAGTGGCGTAAAAAATGCACCTTGTTGCGCCTGTTTACAAAGTGACGCATCTAAGTAGATGCGTCACTTTGTAAACCCCTGCGCCACACTATACCTGCGCCAGGTATAATGTATGCAACGAGGGCGTATTGACGCAAGGAAGGGTCGTAGACGTGATGCAGTGAAATCTATGATATTTCACAGCGTCACTTTTAGGACGCCGTTGCGTCAAAATCTTGTGCCTGCCTCACAGCAGGCGTAAGACTGACGCAGGCCCTTTCACATGGGGCTTTCCCCATGTGAAAGGACGCATTGCTGGAGTTGCGTCACTTTTTTGACACACTCCAGCAATGCGTCACTTTTGCGCTTACAGATACGTTAGAAATACTGACGTATCTGTAACTCCTTGCGACATGATGCGTCATACATTAAATATGACGCATCAGGAATGTCGCAAGGAGTGCGAACTGAGAAGTGACGCATCGCTGCTTTCACGCAGCGATGCGTCATTTCTCATAAATGAGGCCCTACGACTCTACAGCAGCGGCACAGTTAAGCACGGTAGGGCGGAGCAGGGCGTGTCAGGGGGAAGCCGACAGACGGCGCAATAGTTATTACTTATGTATTTAATTATACCTAGTCCATCCTCTGCCAACTTCCCCCCCCTCCCGCGTGACCCGGCCCTGCCCCACAACTCACCACATTTACCTGTGCCGGCCACCGCTGTTTGCAAGGGGAGGCGTAACAAGGTGAAATATATTTATTTCTCCTTGTTTTTTTCTTCTTTCTATGTGCGCTGCATTCTAGCACACATAGAAAGAGGAAAAAGCCTCCATTGATTGTTTTTGTGCAGAAAGGTGTCCCTTCCTGCAAAAAAACAATTCTACCAACATCACAGACACCACTGCACCATTGTGCAAGTGTGCCTGCGTTGGTGCTAGACACAAATTATGCACAGGCATTGGCTGAAAGGACAGGAATGCTCCATACTTTGTAAATGCAGTGCATTCCTGCCCTTTCAAATTGGCATGGGGCAGCACAGCAAAAAGTCTCGCTGTGCTTCCGAAAGCCAATTTTTTGTAAACTAGTTTACCCGTCGCGCGTGGCTGCGATCTCAGAAGAAAGGAAATTTAAGGAAACTAGTTATGATAACATTCAATTTACATTGTGTCATTTTTATTGAAACGTATTCATTTTAAAATGGAAAACATTTTAAAGTGTTGTTTTAATTCTGTTTATTTATTCGAGTGCTTGTGGATACACGGTATTTTTTGTTTTTCCGTCTGGTGCGTACACGAATAAATCAGAAGGTTTTCCGACGCGTGAGCTGGCCACATACAGTTGTCCATGTGAAAAGCACGGATTCTCCAAATCTAGTCCATACACTTGCAGCGATTGTCCTTGTGCTTTGTTGATGGTCATTGCAAAAGCGAGTCACACCGTAAACTGTAAACGTTCAATATTAGAAAGATTATGAGGGCCCTGGGGGCCCGGGGGCCGATATTTAACAACATTTTTTTTGTTTGTTTTTTTGTTTTTGCCAGAAACCTTTGCAGGAGTATATTCAACAACTTTTAACACATTTTTTAAATTTTTTAAATTATTTTGCCAGAAACCTTTGCGGGAGTGTACTCTACAACTTCCTAAAGTTTCATGGCGATCGGATGAATGGTGTCGTAATGCATAAAGGACAAACAGACATACTTTCGTTTTTATATATATAGATATAGATGAGGCCCCTGGTGTTTTTGACTGTTTTCCTTTTTTGGTCTAATGAATGATAGAATTCTGGGTACAAATGTTCAGAGAGGGTTGAGTTATTATTTCAGTTTCCGGTGAAGACTGACTTTGTCTAGCGCTTGGTGGGGCATGAGTGGGTGGAGGTATTAAAGAACATGAAAGGTCACTTCTAAATTTGTCTCCTACATATATATCAACTAGTTTCTCCCAGGTTCATCGGTTTCACCCTGACAAGGGAAGAACTACCAAGTTTCTGTTTGCCTGTGTGTGACATTTTCATGTTTGCGGTGTGCTTATGTGTGACATTTCAAAGCCTTATCTGTGACACTATGAGTGACATTTTATCATGATGGACCACTGCAGTTATGTTTTTGTAAAGAGATCGTTCACCTTTCTTGAATGTAATGCATGTAATGGTATAGGACGCACCTTACAACCTTTGTAAGATGCCTGACGTGCTCAGGCCAGGATTAAAACTGACAATGCTCAGAAGGAACAAAGCTCTATTCAGTGTAGAGCAAAGTCAGTATACAAGATCTGGGAGTATTAGACACATGTGATGGGTCTACTGGCATGTCAAAACTTCAGGGTACAATAAGTTGAATTCTGTGAGTCATAGACAGGTAAAGTATGCATATAGAGAAACTGGATGCCTGGTACCAGTACTACAGATACTTTGTATTCTGTCCTGCTTCATTGAAGTCTGTAAAGAGTCAGATACACGTGAAGAGCACAAGGGCAGGTCAAAGCAGAAGGGCTCCATAGACTGGCTCCAGCCATCATGGACCAGGGCTGGACTGGGAACAGCAACCAGCTCTGGCAGATTGCTGCTCCGACTGGCCCTGGGAATGGGGGGGATGGGGGATGCTAGCAAGAAGCACTGCTCCTGCTTCAGGCCGCCGTCATAGCAAAACCGCCCCCCAGTGAGAAAACAGGCCCACCACCCTAAGGCCCACCAGGGAAATTCCCAGTGCCCGCTACCGCCAGTCCGGCCCTGCCATGGACAGACTAACCTGACAGCCTCACACAGATTCTATTGGCAGTGCTGCTTCCCTTGCCCTTATGTATGTGTGAGAGACAGAGCAACATGTTGGAGGAGCACAGGAGGAGCTAGAGTACTCAAAAGACTCCCTGTGATACAGCAGTGTCACATTCTCCACCTTGCACCCCAGTTGGTCCAGCAAATACCATTGAAATACATGCATCCTTTCCTCCACTGCCAGGGTGCCACATGTATCCAAACCTGTTGTTTTCTTTACTGTGCATTCTGGTAGTTTCAGTGCCAGCTTTTTAATAGTAAAAACAAACTACAAGTATGAGAATTCAAAATAGTTTGCTGGGGAAGGTTCTCTTACTAAATATGCAGGCTTTGGTGAAATTTGAAAAGCTTAGATGGCGGTGCTTCTATTCATCAAGATTTGCTTCTGCAGTACTTCAGTAAAGTTCTGCCTCAGGCAGTGCAGTGTCTTTATGTGAGATGAAGTCTGATGAGTTACCTTTGCACCTGCCTAAGGAAACCTGGAATCCCCCACTACCAAGGACCAGTGGCACGGCTTGTAGAGATATATACTTGCACAGAAATCTTAGAAGCCTGCTTTACTGATTCCCCTTTGCATACCATTTAAAATATGTAGCTTATGAGGCCGGGTGTACTTATGGCTGTGCCTTTGCCCTGACTCTGACCATCCAGAGTTCGGTGTTTCAATCACAGAAGAGTTAACTTTAACTCCCAACAATAGCTGATGTGCACCATTCACAATCCACAATTTGTGGAAGAAATGCTAAAACTGGCAGAGGAGACAGGTGGTATTATGTTCGTGATGTGTTGGACTTGGCCCTTTTTGCAGGGTCATCCCATAACTTTTTGCCTTCCTCCTGTATTTTTTCTGACCTGTTGTTGGTGGTTTTCTGACTCTGAGCACATTATCACTGCTAATCAGTGCTAAAGTGCATGTGCTCTCTCTTGTAGACTTGGTAAGATTGGTCTACACCCATTTGGTATATTTAATTTACCTGTAAGTCCCTTGTAAAGTGGAATCTCATATACCCAGGGCCTGTAAATTAATTGCTACTGGTGGGCTTGCAGCGCTGCTTGCGCCACCCACCTAAGTAGCCTTTCAAACCTATCTCAGGCCTCTGCTACTGCATGGCCCGCATGCGCAGTTTACTGCTGCCATGACGTGGCATATAAAGTGGTTGCCACGTCTGCAACTCCCCTTTTACCAGACACGGTCGGCAGTAGGCGTTCCTGCAGGGCGGTGACGTGGGAAGGGGGAGGGGAAGGGTGGAGGGTAGTAATGTATGGATTACGGAGTTAAACAGGTAAGTAAACATATAAATAAATAAAACGAATTTTGTTGCGCGCACTGCATCGCATTTGGTGATGCAGTGCACGCAACGAAATTCGTTTTATTTATTTATATGTTTACTTACCTGTTAACCTCCGTAATCCATACATTACTACCCCCCCAGCCTGCCCCTCCCCCTCCCCACATCTCCACCCTGCAGGAACTCCTACTGCCGACCGCGGCTGCCTTTTACTACATATCAGTCACCCCAAGGTAGGCCCTAGCTAGCCCTATGAGCAGAGTGTGGTCTAGGTAAAAGGTAGGACATGTGCCTTAACTGTGTGGCATGTCCTGTTAGTGACAAACAGCCTATTTGGTTTCTCACTGCTGTGAGGCTGCCCTCCCATAAGTTTGTATTGGGGATTCCCTGATATGTGCTTCAGTGGTAATTTCTGATCTGAGAGGGGTAGCGTGACCATGTTTGATATGTCTGGAATATTAGCGATAACTCCTGCTTATTGGTGAAAGCAGATTTATTATTACTATTTTAGAAATGCCACTTTTAGGCATGGGCATTTCTGTGTGCTATATGTCTCTGTGCTCTACCTGGTTGTGTACTGACTGTCTGCTTTTGATTTTCAAGGAAGAGGGATTGTGCATTCACTGCAGCCAGTGCCTTGAAGGGTTGAGGTGTGTCCTGCCTTTTCTGGGTGACTCAGCGTTAGGCTGATTAGATCTTTGCTGAATTTAGACTAGCGGAAGGAATTTTCACTTGCATCTGAATAGGCCTGGTCTGCATTTAGAGTGGTGGGAGGAGTTACACCTGCACCTGCACCTGAATAGAGCTGTGCCTGCCTTCCACAATGCTGGCTCAACTCCACTGTTGTGTGTCTGGGGTCTGGACTGAAAATGTGAATGGGGGTGTTGGGCACTTCAATAGTGGTTGTAGTGCCTCCCAGAACAAAGACATTAGTACTATATGTACAGGGGCTGGGACCACATAAAGGAGAGAAGGCACTGCGTGGGACCAGAGGACTGCTGTGCTGGCAAGGAACCGCCACTGTGACTTTACCTTGGGTGCTGATCTGCTGGAGGGACTGCATCCCTGCCCCAGGACCCTGTGTGCTGGCTTGCTGCCTGAATCACTTTTTCAAGTCTTCATGGTAAGGACAGGCGGAGTGCTTTATGTTTATTGCCCTGTCTGGTCTAAAACAGCGTGTTGTGCGCGTTGTGCTCTTCGCCCGATTCATTTCGGCAGCACATGTAGAACTGGGCATTGCCTGGAAAGTGCTTTTCTTCTTGATGCCTTCAGCGCTGTCGAGACCAGTGGCGTATGGGGCCTTTCTCTGTTACTGGCCCTCAGATTGAGTCCGCTCTCTGAGGTCCCCCCCTGGAGCACAGGCAGGCATCCACTTTGTGGATAACTGTTTGTACAGGAGCCCCTTTGTGAAAGGGGTTTCCCAGAGGCTGCCAGTGAGAAAGGAGCTGAGCGGGCTCTATGCGATGGGAGTACCTCTCTACCTTCCTGGGAGAAGAGAGAGTCTGGTGGGCGCGGGTCACTGAGGGCCCTTACAGCATTCTCCAGTGGCCAGAAGGTATTGTGTGGGGCTGGGGGAAGCAGTGTATCCCGGGCCGGACCCACATGAGGCAGAGTGTCCGAACGAGCCTCTAGCCCTGCGAGAGTCCAACTTCCACCATTTGGAGTCTTTTTGCAGCTTATGGCTACCGCCTAACACACTCAGCCCCCTGTAATTAGTAATGGCCTTTGGCGAGGGGAGGTCTCCTGCCATCTTGGGCAGTGGGGGTGCCTTCCCTACCTGGGGGCATTATGGTGTTTTTGAGGGCTTCATGTGTACCTTGATGGAGGCCCCCACTCCACATCTGGAAAGAGGAGTAATAGTGGAGGTGGCGGTCGGGAGCGGTAATTACTGCATTTCCTGTAAGAGAGGCCTGAAGGCTTTTGTGCCCCATGCTGTAGAGAAAACCTACCAAATAATGGGCAATAGGAATGTGGAGAAGCTGCACCCTAGGCCCTTTGTGATGGGAATTGTACACACCACCAGCTGCATGTGTGCAGCTGATGGTTTGTGGACATCTGACAATTCATAGGTGTTGTGCCCTGATGTAATGTTGCCTATTGCAGAGATATGTACCATAATGGTGATTTTCTAAAGTGTGAACACTACCAGTACTTACTATAGTGCTTTGCTAATGATGTTTAGGCATAATGTTTTATGCCAAGGGTGACCATACCAGTATTTACTGTTTGCCCTAACTGTGATGATTGCGACAGTGGCCCCATTGGCCAAGTGGTTTATGTAATCCTTGTAATGTCTATGACAGCGACCCGATTGGACAAGTGAATTACGTAATGCCTGTCAAGTCATGGCAAATGCCTAGTGGCACAGTAATATATGTGATTTTGATATAATGTGTCTTTATGGATAATAGAAAGGATATTTTTATATAACCTTGTGTGGAGTCTCTTTGGTGGTGTGCCTAGTGTGTCACTATTGTGTGAGTGTGTTGCGCAAACGCTTTAAACATTGCCTCTGGTATAAGTCTGACTGCTCTGCCAAGCTACCAAGGGGGTGAGCAGGGGCTATCTTCGGTGTGTACCTCCCTTGCCCTGCCTAGAGTGGTGGGTTCTGCCTGGCTTAGGTGCATACCCCAGCCAGACACAAACACAATTTCTAACATGATGTAATCCAGAATGTGAATTAAATTACACAGGTGGATTTGGCTCGGAATGTAGTGCTTCTTACAGGAATTGAAGGATTTTCTACTACCACCTCTAATCAAACCTCTATACTGATGGACAGCAAGGGAACTAAGGTAGTATGTATGAGGTGCTGACTTTGCATCTGGGGAACCAGGATCGAGTCCTGGCAATGTTCAACATCCTTTGGATACTGATCTGAAAATACTTGAGGGAGGGAGGGAGGGAGAGGGAGTGGGAGAGGGAGAGGGAGAGGAAGAGCAGGCTATATTTGAAAAGCGTGATCATGGGTGGGACATTTACAAACAATTGCTATTACTACATTAATAGTTTGCCCCCGCCTCATATCCATTAAAGCTAGGTGGGTCACAAATGTTTGTAGTTTAAAAAATTGGTTCATGGTTCTACAAAGTTTGGGAAGGACTGCAGTTGAGACACCAAATGAAATACATGTACAATTGACTTTCGAAAAATGTCCCATACATCGTCTGACCATATAATGTTGTGGGTGGAATCAATGTTTTAAAATACCCTCAGACCAGATGGGGACAGACTGAAACAAACAAACAGCTTTTGTTTATGTAAAGGATCACCTGATTAGTGTGAGAAATCATGAGCCATGCAGTAATGCGGAGATATCAATAAAATGCGTGACCCTAACATCAAATATGTGACCATATTATACAGGCACACTGTACAGTTGGATTTCTCTTTACATATATTTTTGCATCACATATATTTACAATTTTAACCATATATGAAGATGCACTAATTTAACAATACTCACACAAAACCTGGTCATGTACTAAAACAAGACAAGAATGCTAGATCCAGGACAAGTTCTTGCATGCATCTGTACCCCAATTCTCTTTTCCTTGTCCATCTGTGAACCCTGTAGACTCTTACTTCTAGTGCTTTAGAGTGCCCAAGATGGCATGTTGCAGTGTACAAACCACAAACAAGTTAATAAAAAATAGCAGATGAATTTGATTTTAGCTTCTATAATGAAAAGATGCCAGCGGTTCTAGCATTTTAGTAGAATATGGTGTTAATGGAAACAAATATCAGCATATCTGTTTTCGTATGTGATTTTGATTATTATAATATTTCTGAGTCTGTCATTTATGTAACTGTTTCCTTGTTATTGGACTGCCACCAACGTTTGACTGGATTGAAATTGAGCAAGAGACTTCATGCTCTTACCTCTTGCTGTTTAGATTTATAACTCAAGGTGGCTTAGCGCCCGGCGAGGACGGCAGCTCTGATGTGAGCGCTCCGGGTCGGCAGGGAACTTCGCTGCTTTTTCTTATTTCCCGACGCCTGCAAACCACATTTTCCCCAACCGGAATCCAAGGACAACATCGTGTTCCTAAATGAAACGGCATTTGAGCGGCGGAATGCCCGTTTTCTTCAACTTCTTGGTAGATGCGACCCTCTGAGAGTCGCGACCGCCATTTTGACTTCTCACTACGCACGCTACGGAACATCCGCTTGCTGACCATGCATGCTATCTATGAAACTTCACTTCATTTCAACTGTTCCTGGTGAACCACTGTCTTCGGCCAAGCACCACCGCTGCATGTTTTTGAAGACCGCTGTATTTTGGTGAGTTTTACTCGCGTCCTACGACATCATGATACTGGCGGCCATTTTGTCTCATTGAACTCTCCTCATACAACCTGCATTCAACGCACCTTTCTTTACTCAACATTTCCTAAGCTTGTTTTGGAACCAGTGAACACGCACTGCTTATTATCAGACTTTCTTCATCCCTAAAATAACTCTTTTTATGGAACGGAGAGCAATCACTCGCACCCCCAAGGTTCCGCGCCGTGTCTTCATCAAAAACTCGAAAGTCTTCTCTGCTTTGGCGCACCTTGAGGCCTCCCAAGAGCTCGACACCTCGATGTCACAGTCAAGTACGGAACGGCCTGTTCAACCTCCAGGGAAAGTGACCTCAAAGCGCCTCAAAAAAGATCCTCCATCACCGACTGGATCCACTTCAGCTGTCTCCATGGAGTTATTATTAGAAGAGATTCGTGCCCTTAAGCCATTCATGGAAGAGACTAACTCTAAATTACAAGTTCTCACTGACAACTGGTCTCAGATGGATGCCAGAGTAACCACTGTAGAAAAGTCTCTCACATCTCTTCAAGAATCTTCTTCCAAAGTCTCAAACATGCAGTCTCAGATTTCGTCTCTCCAGAAACAAGTGGAAGAATTGGAGAACCGAAACAGGCGCAATAACCTTCGACTATACGGCCTGGCGGAGAATTGTGAGGGGACCGACCCTATTGCCTTTTTTCAATCATTTCTACCTAAGCTTCTTCATCTGCCTGAAGACACAAAGCTCAACATCCAGCGTGCACACAGGCTAGGTCGCCTTCCCACTACTTCTTCCCCCTCCTCACGGCCAAGAGGTGTTATTATGTACTTTTTAGAATATACTGACTTGCTCAAGGTCATAACAGCGGCTCGTGCCTCACCCCGTTTGCAATGGTCGGGCTCCAATCTTTTCTTTGCACAGGATTACGCAAGAGCCACAGCTAGTCGCCGCAAGGCCTTTTTGGACATGCGACCAGAACTTCGTGCCATTGGAGCTCGATACGGCCTTTTTCACCCTTGCCTCTTCAGAGTGACCTACAACAACAAAACCACGACCTATGAGGATCCTGTTCGTCTTCGAAGCTTTTTGAACGCAACTCAAGCCTCTGATATGGACTTTTCCAGCTCTTCGTCAGCTTTCCCGCCATGATTCCTGCGTGATGCAGCATCGAAGTTTCAAGTAATCTGCATGCTTATCGTGCATTGTTGAATATGTTACTGTTTGTTTATACCACGTTTTCCAACGACTTTAGTTTTCATGTTCTCCCTCTCACTCTCTGTCATTTTTCTTGTATCCCTGTTCGTTAGTTCAGTACTGTTCATTACTATTTCCTCACACACCTTCGTGTCATTCACTATTGTTTTGTTCTCATCTTCTTTTATTCGTCTCAATCATTATTGTTTTTCCTCCCTTCTCCCTGCAGGTTTTACAATACGTATGGCGTTTTTCCCTCAACCTGTTGGTTCGTTTGCATTGGACGCCTGCTTCCTTTGCCTGGCGCTCCCCCCTCATCCATTTCCTCGCGTATCCTCCCCCTGGTGATCAATCCTCCCCACCTCTACCCTCCGTAAGTATGTTCTCCCTTTCCTCCCGGTTGTTCACCTTCCTTCTTGTATCTTTTCCACCTTTCAGTTCACCAATTTCCTTTGTTTCACAGGTGTCTCTCTCTCTTGTCTTTCGATTACTCTTCTATTGCCATCTTCTTCCTATCATTCTAATTATTTCTTGGACTACCTTCTCATCTTCTCCACATTCATCGCTTCTATTTTCCTCTTTCTCACACTATTTCCTCTTTCCTCATCCTTTTACTCACTATTATGCTGCACTGACTTTCATCGATTTTCTTACTCTCCTTAGTTTTTTTACTCCTCTGGGTCCTCTTTGCACCTCCTTTTCTTCCTCTGTTTTCTTCCTCTTCTCTGATATGATACGTCTCTGAAAGTAATTACATGGAATGTTAAGGGCGTTAACTCCCCTATCAAGCGACAAAGAATTTTATCTCATCTTTCACGTTTGAATGTAGATATTGCTTTTTTACAAGAAACCCATTTATCTGCTGAAGAATCTGTTAAATTGAAGAGAAGCTGGGTGGGTGATGTTTATTATTCTCCCGGGGATGGTAAACGTAATGGGGTTGCTATTCTATGTCACAAAGCTCTTTCACATTCCCTGCTTGCTCAGGAATCAGATTCTGAGGGCCGATGGATATATGCTAAACTTTCTATCAAGAATGTTCCAATTTCTCTCCTAAATGTTTATGCCCCTACCACTGGTGATCCCACTTTTTGGCATTCATTTTCCCAACACATCACCAGATTTATTGATGATAATTTTATATTGGCAGGAGATTGCAATCAGCCCCTAGATCCCTTCCTAGATAGGAACTCCAAAGCACACTTCATCCCTAACAAATCTCATAAATCCTTCTCTCACGCTATTTCCCAACACAAACTCACTGACGCTTGGCGTCTATGTAACCCAGAACTTCAGGACTTTACTTTTTATTCTCCATGTCACCACTCCCAATCCCGAATTGATTACATTTTTGTTACCCACAACATTGCCCAAACTCTCACCCATGCGGAAATTGGGCCAATTTTACTTTCTGACCATGCCCCTACTTTAGTTCAATTGGACATCTTACCCAAATCTGTAGGCCCTAAACGTTGGCGTTTCAACAATTCTCTCCTCCTAGACCCTAAATTTACTACCTCCTTCACTTCCTTCTCCCATGAATTTTTCTCACTAAACGATAATTCCCCTGGCCCCAAACACACCATTTGGGATGCCTTTAAAGCGGCGGCAAGAGATTTCATCATTGGCTTCGTTGCTAAAAAACGCAGAGCTGCTCGTGATTTTACTAAGGCTATCCTTCTGGATATTAAGAAATTGGAGCATCCTTATTTTACTTCCCGCTCACAGCAAACTCTAACTGCCCTGGTTAACGCTAAGATGAAATTTAACAAAAAATCCACGGACGACGCATCTTTGTACTTATTAAAATCTAGTGCCAAATTTTATGGAGGCAAAAATAAGGCTGGCAAGATCTTAGCCAACTATCTCAAGGTGAAACACAATAAATTAAACATTGAATCAATCTTCGACGCTAATTCAAATCTCAAACACACAGACGCAGACATCCTCACTGAATTCTCTACCTTCTACAAGACCTTATACTCTTCTGAAACTCAGCCTTCTTCCCACTCTCTAGACACATTTTTCTCCTCCATTCAAAAACCATCTCACTTTCCACTTGACCTTTCTCACTTAGAACTTGATATATCCCACCAAGAACTACTCAAAGCACTTCAAACCCTTCGGAAAGATAAGGCCCCTGGGCCGGATGGCTTCACAGTAGAATTTTTTCTCCACTTTTCAAAGCTTCTTATGCCTAGACTCCACTCCCTTATTGGCACCTTCCTCTCCTCGGGTTCCTCCTCAGGCTCTTTTTCAGACGCTCATATCTGCCTCATACCTAAGGAGGGGAAGGACCCTCAACACTGCAAAAATTACAGGCCAATTTCTTTGGTCAATATTGACTATAAAATTTTTGCAAAGTCTCTTGCGGCACGTCTCGACCTTCTTCCAGACCTCTTGGGTGAGGAACAGTCGGGCTTTGTCAAAGGTCGTTTTATCACGGATAACACCAGACTCCTCTTCAATATACTTTCTAAATCTCGCCTCTTACCCCATCCCCTTGCGGCTATTGCCCTGGATGCCGAAAAGGCGTTTGATAGAGTCGAATGGACTTATCTATTTCACACCCTCCGCTGGTTTGATTTCGGTCCTGTTTTTATCTCCTTAATCTCACTACTTTATTCTAATCCTCGCGCGGCGGTTTGTGCCAACGGCCAAATATCTTCTTTTTTCGATTTAAAAAGAGGTGTTCGCCAAGGCTGTCCCTTATCTCCCTTTCTCTTTAATCTGGCCTTAGAACCCTTCCTCTCCAAGCTCCGTCAAAACCCTTCCATTTATGGTTTTTAACTGTCAGACTCCCACATCAAACTCGCCGCTTATGCGGATGACATTTTGCTATTTCTCTCCAACCCCTCCGTTTCCATTCCTGCCTTTCTCACTGAAGTCCATGCTTATTCCCAAATATCTGGCTATAAACTCAATAACGATAAGTGTGAAATCCTCCCCTTGACTAAATTTACATTTCAGCCCGATTTTGCCGCCTCTAACTTCACATGGAAACCTTCCAATATCAAGTACCTTGGAATGCATATTACCCCCACCATCCCAGACACTGTTTCCCTGTGCATGTCCAAATGTATTCAAAAATTAACGGATCTCACATCCAAATGGCATCCTCTTTACCTATCCTGGTGGGGTCGCCTTGACACTATTAAGATGATGTTGTCTCCCATTGTCCTCTATACCCTCTCCAATATTCCGGTCCATGTCCCCTCCAAATCTTTCAAGAAGATCAACTCTATTCTAATGTCCTTTCTTTGGAGTAAAAAGAAGCCACGAATGTCTCTAGCACGTCTGATTCGTCCTAAGTCAAAAGGTGGAGCTAACTTTCCTGACTTCCCAGCCTACCATAAGGCGTTCCAATTGAGGCAAGCCTCTTTTTGGCTACAGGACCCTGACACCCCATGTCCTCTATGGGCCAAATTTGAACGCCTCCTTCTCTCTCCCTTCTCCTTTGCTGAATACCTCTCCTTTTCTCGCAAGCCCATCTCTATTTCTACTCCGATTCATAAGTTTACCACCAAATTACTCCTCTCTTCCACTCACTCCCCTCCCACTACCATTGCTGACTTCCTCTCCTCCCCCATATGGCATAACACGTCCCTGCTCATCCGTGACAGACCCTTTTTTTGGAAAACTTGGCATGCTCGAGGTCTGCAGTGGATCTCCCAACTTTTTTCTCACTCCTCTTTCTTATCTTTTGACACCCTTCGCTCCCTCCATGACTTACCCATTTCCTTTGCACGCAAATACCAATTGCTCAAAAACATAGTCCTAGCGAAATACAATGACCTCTCTCAGCTCTGCCCTCCTCTTGCTTCATCCACTTCCACTCCCGCACTTCATTCCTTCTTACGCACTACACCAAAAGCTGCTGCCATTTACAAATACCTTCACGCTGGTGAGACTCCAAGGCCTAAATCTAAAGTGGAAGAGTCCTGGGAGCACGATTTGTCTGTCTCTTGGTCGGTTTCCTTCTGGGACAAATTATGGACCAAACTTCGCAAATCTTCCAGAGCAGCAACCCTCACTCAGACTTTGTTTTTTATTTACAATAGACTCCTTCTCACACCCTCTGACCTTCACAAACGCTTTCCCAATACTCCTCACACATGCTGTCCTGTTCGTCACCACAAGCTAACTTATCTCATATGTTATTTTTATGCACTCATGTTCATAGTTTTTGGTTACAGGTTTGGGCCCAAATTAATTTAATTTTCCATACCTCTATCCCTCTTTCTCACACACACATTTTTATGGGTAGCCTCTCCCCTTGCTGGGATGACGTTGATCTAAAACCTCAGATTGTTGACCTATTACGTGCTGCTGCCTTCCAACAAATAACGGTCAACTGGAAAGACTTCTCCAAAATTTCCTTCAAGGCGTGGTGGTTTAATGTGTGCCATAACCATAGACTCGATACTGCTCATGTTTTCCCGGCATGTATGGCTACTAAACGCTTGGACTTATGGACTCCCGTCCCACTTTATCTGGACTCATGTAGTAAACGCTGGTTTCACCCTCCGCCTCCACAACAGGAAGTTCCTAAACCTCCTTAATCGCTCGATACATTCCACTTATCCTTCATTGTACCATTTCTTTTAATTCTTTCCAATGTTCTCATGCTTTTCATATTTTATGCTTAACGTGTTTTCTCTTGGCATTGTCCTTTTTTTTCATCTTGTACCCAGATTTCTTTTATTATAATGCTTGCATTTGTATGATTTTATTATCTGCTCAGACTCTTTAACTTGATATCACATTGTACTTTGTTTTGACACCTGGTTTTCTCTCTTATTATCATCAAATAAAATTTTCTTGAACTCAAAAAGATTTATAACTCAAGGTCTGGTGTTTAATACTGAGGGTTTTGCTCTGTTTTATCAATATGTAATTTTTGCATAAATTAATTAACCACAAAAACATTATTATTCATGTATAGTTGTTCCCAGGTGTTTATGATTCATAGCTAACAGAATAATAGCATTTTCTAGGCCTAAATCACACAATTGTTCTGTTTGAGCCATAAAAGCATGTACCAAAACTACATAAGTCCTTATGTTGTAGGTGATCATACTTTTCAAGTCAAACCTGAACAGATACCAAAGCTAGACCACTGCCCTACCTGCGTTAGCTTTAAGGTGGGAGTAATCAGCTTGCTATTATTCCTGTCATTTCCAAGAGGAAAGTTCTCCTATATATCCCCTTTCTTAGTTGCAACTTTTCCTTCAGAGCTGTGCACTTAGTATTGGTGGTGCAGGTAGAAAAACACAAGAAGGTTTTATTCTGGGAAGTCTGTAAAATTTAAGAGACATAAATGCATTCTACTTTCTGTTTCTGTGAATTTATGAGGTCTAGCGTTCAGATCCTTTGCCAAATATTGATTTTTAAAACCTAATTTGAGAGCAGTAGGATATGGAGCAATTAATGTTTTAAATATATTATAAAAAGTCAGCAATCACTATTTTTAATTGCAATTGCCTACAGCTATCACGTATTTAATCAGAATTAATCTCATAGAATGGTTCAGAGTGTACTTCATCAAAATATATTTGTAAACCAATTATCAGTGTCAAAGTAGGAGCGTCTTTTTATTGGAAGTTTAAGACAAGTAGGCGCACTTAGCATTGGGCAGTCCGGTGGCTGATTGTGCTTTGGAGGCCCTGTCCCTCCATGCCCTTTGGCAGTCAGAATAACTGAATCCCCAGGGGGTACTTCTTGCCATAGTGCTCTCACAGACATGGCAGGAATATGAAAGGAATAGTTTTGATGATAATACAGGCTGGGTGCTTCAGGACTTTAATTTTCATTTATATGTCCATCATCCCTTGAATGGTGGCCCTGGACAAGATAAATGCATCCTGGAAGACCCGGCTTAGATAATCCAAACCATTTGCCACAAGTGAAGCTCTCTGGTGAAAATTGAGAACAACATTTTTTTTAGACAACCAATTAAGAAGGAATTTCATTACCTACTAAGGTTTTCTAGAATACATTTTGTTTGTGTTGAAATGCTCAGAGGATTAACTTTTGGATACAATTCAATGAAAATCTTAGTGGAATCTATGAGCATCAAAACTACCTTATGGAATAAAAACAAAAATAGTTTTTAAATTCTTAATTATTAAAGCATTCTCCAACCTACGCCCTCTCCCATTCTCACAACAAACTTAGATTTAAAAGAAATATTGTGTCAGACACAGCGGAATATAAGTACCAAGAGTAAGTTATACTCTTTAAATTCCATGACGCAGGATACCCTGAGAAAGTTATTGAACAAGCCAAAAGTAAAATAGCACATCTACTCAGAGAACAACTTTTAATGACTAACCATGAAACAGACAACAAAGGAATTATATTTGTATCTAAACATTCCACTCGGAGCCATAATACCAGACAAAAAATATTGTAAAACATTGGGATTTTATTGAATGGAACCTGATTTTAATTGCATTTCCTCTGACAGACCAAGTTTGCATATTAACGCAGTAACAGGGGGATGCATCATTGTTGGCTTATTTGCAATTTTTAAGGCATTGCAATTAAGGAATCGCAAAAGCCTATGCATAGGAAATCCCATAAAAAATATCGATTTCTAAACATTCCTTAATTGCGATTCGCAAATTGCGAGTCGCAATTAAGGAATACCTCCCCATTCATTTCTATGGGCCTAGAGGCCCATAGGAATAAATGAGAAGACATTCTCAATTTGCGAATCTCAATTAGAGAATGGCAAATTGAGAATGCAATTTCAAGGGTGCCAGGTTGTCAAAAGGACACCCTGTTGGACCCCGAAAGTGATCCGTGCACATATGTTGCGCACACACATGCCCTAAGGGCATGTGTGTGCGCAACATGAAACTTTGAAAAATGCACAAAAGTGCATTTTTTAAAGTTTTTGCAAATTACCATGAAGTTCAACTTCATGGTAATTTGCTACCCAAAGAGCAAAATCGCTGATTTGTTAACTTTCAGGCATTGCACTTAAGGAATCGCAAAATGCGATTCCTTAAATGCAATCGCAATTTGAGAGCTCGCAATTGATTGCGAATTCTCAAATTGCAAGGGCCTTGACCCTTGATGCATCGCAAAAGCTAATTTTTGCGAATCGCACCGTTTGCGATCGCAAAAGGCTTTGATGCATCTGCCTGTAAGAGCCTTAAACAATTGATACTTGCAACCATAATCAAGAGATAAGGAGCTCGAGACAAGATTACTTAACCATGCAATAATTCTGGACTCTGTGTGCAGTAATTTAATTCTTGGCAACTGGGGATTCTTGGGTGCTCTTGTCTATCAAGATGTTCCCAGTTTGTCCAGTCAGCTAGGACTTGTGAAGTTCTTCCTGTGAATCAGCCCAGTTCCGACTGTCAGTCAGCCTCCTCTTGTATAAGCAGACAGGTTCTTTGTTTTCCCACAGGCCAGAGCAGAAATGTAACTTCTTGAAGGGATTCTATTTGGAAACAGAACTGTGCCTGGGATCGCAGATCATTAGTATGTAGGGACTGAGTCACCATGACACATCAGTATCTTTGGGGCCCAAATCTGACTAGCTCACTCTGCCATACCTGCCCTCCTAACCTTCCCAGAGTAACAGGTATATCGGAATCCAGAACACAGCACTCCCTCCCAGGAAGCCATGGCAACAGATCATCACCTTTTATTCTCTCACTCATGCATGTCTAAAATAAACAGAAAAGAGACACGAGGAAAGTATACACTATTTATTGAAACCATTGTGCTCTATCATGAGGCAACTGTGCGGCAATTAGAAATGCAGAATCTGCAATTTAGCAGTTTGATTGGCATTACTAATAAACTGTATACAAGAAAAAGCCCTGTCATGGCAAATACTAAATCTGCCTGAGCCTACCTCACTACGTGAGCACAGCGATGTGTCAGAGATCTCTGGGATTAATATCTGGCATTTGTATTTAGCTGGTCTACATCTCATATTGCGTAGAGCTGGTGCGATCATGTAAGGGAACTTTTCTCTGCAAGAATCCTCCTTTCTGTTTTCAAAGTGGCAAATCTCGGATTATATCTATGTGATAAGAAATGCAATGCTCAAAATAGCTGGTGGGTCTCTCTGTTATGTTCATATGTTAGAATGTGCTAGTGCACGAACACAGAGAAAAACAGAGCATGATGTTGTTCAACCTTGTATGCAATGTTCAGACTGAGTCCCAGGAAGAAACAATGAATAATAAAACATGTGCAATGTATTTCTAGAATAATATAATAGCACAAAAACAAACATACTGTGTGTAATGTGTGCAAAGCAAAGCGCCCGATAATGTGTGCAGTTAGGCTAACAGAGGTGAGAGCTACAGTAGGCCTTGAAGGGAACTCATAACAAACCGCTCAGACTCCCCAAACGTAGGCCTAGTCTGAAGTATACCAACTATGCAGAGATTTCAGTTCTGATTCTGTGCATTCTGCTCCTACAATGGTCTTCTTCATCAAACATTGCTATAGTCCTTGGACATGGAAGCAACCAAGTGCAGTGCAAGAAGCAGCTTAGCTCCAAAGTTAAAATATTGAAGTTTTTAAAACAGTCCTGTAACGGAAATGCTACTCATTGTATAAAGGCGATACTAAATTGTACTGGCGGCTGCACATCCCACGGAGAGGTTGCTTGAGCTCAAGAGGCATCTCTGGCCACTCAATCTGTCAGAAACATGAGGAGCTTGAAACTTGACCCAAGTATATTTTCTTGAATTATAGAGTAGTCTATTTTGCAGCAACTGAATCACCCAATAATAATGCTAAAATTAATATTAGCCCTCAGACCAGGGGCATAGTGGTCTAAGGCGTTGAGGTGTACAGACCTGAAGCCTTACATTCTGTATAAGATAGGGCTATAAGCTATAAGAAAATCATGAGAGACTCCACAAGTGCATTGCAAGTGGAGATTCTTTCCCTAATACAGGAAGACAATTTGGCCGTATTAATAGAGAAACAAGAATGCAGATATATGAAAGAATATCTGTGTTTTCAACTATTTTAAAGAAATACCGGGACATAGTTCTACCCTTAGGCCACCCAAATGTATTGGGTCATTCTTTAGTTGAGCTCCTATTGGAATTGTGTGACCATCTTTTAAAACCAGAAGTAGAAAATAATTCAGCTGCATTTATTCACAGTAAAATTTTTAATCCAGCATTTGGTCCACAGGTACTAGTTGTAATAAGCTTTGATATCATAGCCTTGTATGTCAGTTTTCCTCTGGAGACTATGCTCAGAATATTGAGGAAATATTAAGGAAAGAATGGTGAAAAATGGAAAAAGCACACAATCATTGCTGTATACTGAATGTTGTGAACCTAAACTGCCAAATCCCCTTTAGCATTTTAGAGAAGTAAGAGTTTCTTTACAGACTTGTTTACACAAAAACCAATGCCCCTAACCTCCCAGGAAGAACAAACATGACTATGGAGTTATAGGCTATGACACTTGTGGGAATTGGGGCATGTCTACAATTACTACACGAAGGATGGAACTTGATCTCGGGTTTTGTGCGCCATGGCAACAAAGGACATTAACGAATTGCAGCCATGTCAAGTAGTTGATTACATGCCCCTGCAAGATTTATATTGGGAAACCCACACGCAAGGTTAACTTTAGGATCATATAAAATAAGTGCACTACGAATTGTGCAAGAATGGCAACAAAGTTAGGGCCGTATTTATGATGGCCTGTGTCACTTTTAGTGACTTAGAGGCAGCGTAAATAATGCGCCATGTTGTGCCATATTTACGAAGTGATGCATATAGGCAGATGCATCACTTCGTAAGCCCCTGCGCTACATTATACCTGCGTCAGGTTTAATGTATGCAGGGTGGGCATTCCCCGCAAGAAAGGGTCGTAGGAGTGGCGCAGTGAAATCTACAAGATTTCACTGCACCACTTCTAGGACGCCAATGTGTCTAAACCTTATGCCTGGCTCATGGCATTCGTAAGGGTGACGCAGGCCAAATGTGAAAGAAACATTGCTGAAGTTGCGTCATGCTTCCGACACAACTTGCGTCAGTAATACTGACGTATCTGTTATTCCTTGCGACATGATGCGTCATACAGTAAATATGATGCATTGATGGTGTCGAAAGGACGGCATACTGAGAAGTGTTGCATCGCTGCTTTCACGTAGCGATGTAACACTTCTCATAAATGAGGCCCCTACTGTTTACATCTAAAACTGGGAAACAATGAAAATGAAAGGTTCTAAAAGGAGATAAAGGACCTCATGTGATACAGTTTTATAAAGCTGCAAGGCTTGTGAATCAAACTTTGTAACCACAAACTACATTTTAACAATGTACAAAAACTCTTTTACTAGTTGTAAATATCTTTCTGACTCATAAAGTGGGTTTGTGACCACTTCTGGATTTCTCACAGGAGGAGACAAGAAAGGGGAGTTCATTTTCTTTTTGTGAGTTGCAAAAGGCCATAATCAATGTTCCCAAACTGGAAGTTTTTTTTAAGCCATCTCCTGTCACTTTAAATGGACACGGAAAGCTATAAAAAACATGTTACACATTTGGAAATCATTTGCTGTAATAGAGGTCTGCTGTCCTTTGTCGGTTACGATTTCTGCATTCTCATGGAATCAGAAAAGGCAAACCTTCTTAATGTTTATTAGCCCCTTCCATGTGTGTGGAATTTCAGCACTGTGTGGGCGTTTTCATTAGTGGGCGGAGATTTGGATGGCCGAGGGCCGTCCTGCGCACACGCCCACCATGACCAGTGATGGCTCCCGGCCGTCAAGAGCATGGACGAGGTTAAGACTGTCGTTTCGTGATCAACTGCAAATGGGTATTTTTGCAAGGTGACTTATTAGAACATAGTTTGCGTCGCTAATAATGTCCCCATTCACAAATTGGTATACAATATGTTCATCCCTTATTTTTCAAAGGGAAACGTAAATAAGGTCCAGTGTCGTGAATTCTGTGACAGTTCTAATTCAGTTAGTCTGTGTTCATTCCATACTTGCTGTCTCTATTTATGTATCTCTATTGGAAAGAGTGAAGTTCCTGGAGCATACACAAAAATTATGATTTCATCATGGCCGACCACTCTGTAGGCTGACCTGTTTTTTTGTTTAAAATTAATGGATAGGGCAATTACAGTACTGTCCCTTACAGGATAAACTTACTGTTTACAAAGATGGAGGCTTAATGTGAACATGTGGCTAGAGCTGTCATATTTTTAGCCATGCTGGTTTAGACTCACAGTAGTTTTAGGATTTCCAAACACTGTTTGTCAGAATCCCTTTCAGAGGGCAACAGGGTACACAGGGGCTACTGGGCATAACAGTGGGAGTTGATGCCCTTTAGTCCTTTTCCTGGGGCCCTACCTACTATGCCCTGAGAGACTGTGCCAAGTACCTCTTCTGCACTTGACTCTCAGTGGTAACATGGTCGAGCTGTCCAAGGCTCCCTCGGAGGGGGTTAAATACAGGTTAGTGAACACATGCTCACAGCACAACATGTGTGCAGCAGCACTAAATCATTGGTCAGCCAAATACTCAATTTTATGAAAAAATTAATGTTTTAATTCTATTATTACCAGCCAGCTCGATACCATAATCAGATGATGAGTTGAGAAGGCTAATAACTAATGCATATCCAGCAATGATTATTTGTTGAGTTACAAGGAACACCATAAAAAAGGCAAGACATACCGGCACAAGCACAGCACATGATTCAGAATGGAGCATAAGTACCTACTGAACCAATGTTGATGAATATGTTTGCTCAATCAGGCAGGAAAAAAAAGAATTTTGAAATTAGTGGATGAGTGAGTGAGCATTCACTTTGTATTTTTTTTAAAGCTTTTATATTCTTATGTATATTATGATGAATAAAGTTGATCTAGCAATTCCATGACAGAACTTTGAACTGTTTAGTAGCATCTTTAGTAAAATTGATTAAAAGTTTCTAGAGCTAGATAAATTATTGTACTCTGCTGCGGCCCAGCTTGATGTGGAGTTATTCAGTATAAAGTAGTTGGTGGTCATACCGCATAGTATACAGTTACAGCTCCACTACCGGTAAAGACTCTATGTTGAAACTTGTGGTGTCAGTTTTTATAATTCCATACTAAAGCATCAGCCAACTGGCCTTTGTCTCCATCAATTATAGATCCATCTAGGCTCTGCAGGAGCACTTGTGGAAATAGAGTTTAACAGGTCCTTTATCCTGCATCTGGTTCAGTGGTCTAGATACAAATAATGTATCATCCCTGGCTCTAACCACCAGTCCATCATTTTTCAATGATGAGATGAGTTCAGGACTGGAATTTGGGAGTGTTTAACCCCTTCAACAATGCATAAGTGCAATAGAACACTCTGTGAAATGGTATAGTTTTTAATAAAATAGACGAAAATAACATTTCTAGTTGGAATTTGTGTCACTTCCACATTCTCTATATGCTTTTGAGGGTTACCAGAGCCTTGTTCCCGAACATAACTTTAAGTACTGTCCACTTGAAAAGTAACAATTTGCAATACATTCTCACAGGTGCATTATACATATGTATACAAAGACATGACTGTCTTGAAGAAGTTTTATAATGTGGGCCAACATGTTTTGGGTGATATACTAATATAAACCGTGGAAAGAATACAAGTTTAGAATTAAAAAGAAGCAACCAATCTAACATTTGATGTTAAGGACGTCTTCTTGGACCATGCCGAAATATTACATAATGCTAACGGTACAGAGTGCAGACCCATTGGAAGCACATAACATTTTGAAAATAATGTAAAAAAAAAATCAAATCGAAACTCTGTTAATTTAAATATATGCATTCCAATTCTACAAGCAATTAAAAAGAAACTATTATTATTATAATAATAAATATTATTATGAGTATTATTATTATCGTTTTCATCATCATCATCATTATTGTTGTTGGTATTATTAATGAATAACTTAATTTGATCATTAACATATTCATTAATGTACACATATATAAAAACCTAATAGTAATAGTAAATAAATATACTATTTCATCACACATGGTAGCTAAACTGCTAAAACACAGTAACAATAATTAGATACCAATTTCATCATGTATAACTCACAAAACACGTTAAAAATAGCTTGTGGCAGTTGACATTGACGTTCCCCCCCCAGTCAAAAATCCACCAATTTCCAGTGGGTTGGATCAAGTCTTATCAAACATTGGAAATGCAATAGGTCTCGTATTTATTTGAGTTTCAGCTAATGGCATTGTAAATGACAATGTCTTTTCACCATGTGTTATGGAGTGTATGCATGTGGTGTGTAGTAGAATTATGTGGGTTGGATTTGAATTGTAGCAATGGTGTCATGCTGCGTTTTAGATGAATATGTTTAAAAGTAAAGTGTGCCATACTGCGATTGCTACAATAGTTAATTGTGGATGCGTTAACAATTGATGTGTTTACTGATGGCTGGTGGTGTGTGTGCCTTTCGAAATTGTGCAGTGATGGCTGGTGGTGTGTGTGCCTGGTGGAAGCGTGCAGTGATGGCTGGTGCTGTGTGTGCCTGTTGAAAGTGTGCACCGATGGCTGGTGGTGTGTGTGTGCCTGGTGAAAGTGTGGTGGTGAGTGTGTGGTGGTGAGTGTGTGGTGGTGAGTGTGTGGTGGTGAGTGTGTGGTGGTGAGTGTGTGGTAGTGAGTGTGTGGTCGTGTGTGTGTGTTGGTGTGTGGTGGTGTGTGTGTGGTGGTGTATGGTGTGTGTGGTGTGGTGTGTGTGTGTGTGGTGTTGTGTGTGTGTGTGTGAGGTGTTGTGTGTGGTGTGTGTGTGGTGTTGTGTGTGGTGTGTGTGTGGTGTTATGTGTGTGGTATTATGTATGTAGTGTTATGTGTGTGGTGTTGTGTGGGTGGTGTGTGGTGTTGTGTGTGTGTGTGGTGTTGTGTGTGTTTGTGTGGTGTTGTGTGTGTGTGGCATGCAGCAGTGTGTGGGGTGCAGCAGTGTGTGGCCTGCAGCAGTGTGCGGCATGCAGCAGTGTGAGGCGTAGAGCAGTGTGAGGCGTAGAGCAGTGTGAGGCGTGCAGCAGTGTAAGGCGTGCAGCAGTGTGAGACGTACAGCAGTGTGTGGCATGCAGCAATGTGTGGCATGCAGCAGTGTGTGGCATGCAGCAGTGTGTAGCTTGCAGCAGTGTGTGGCGTACAGCAGTGTGAGGCGTGCAGCAGTGTGTGGCGTGCAGCAGTGTGTGGCGTGCAGCAGTGTGTGGCGTGCAGCGTGCAGCAGTGTGTGGCATGCAGCGTGCAGCAGTGTGTGGCGTGCAGCAGTGTGTGACGGGCAGCAGTGTGTGGTGTGCAGCAGTGTGAGACGTGTAGCAGTGTGTGGCGTGCAGCAGTGTGTGGCGTGCAGCAGTGTGTGGCGTGCAGCAGTGTGTGGTGTGCAGCAGTGTGTGGCGTGCAGCAGTGTGTGGCATGCAGCAGTGTGTAGCATGCAGCAGTGTGAGGCGTGCCGCAGTGTGTTGCAAGCAGCAGTGTGTGGCAGGGTGTGGCGTGCAGCAGTATGTGGTGTGCAGCAGTGTTTGGCGTGCAGCAGTGTGTGGCGTGCAGCAGTGTGTTGCTTGCAGCAGTGTGTGGCGTGCAGCAGTGTGTGGCAGGCAGGAGTGTGAGGTGTGCAGCAGAGTGTGGTGTGCAGCAGTGTGGGGCATGCAGCAGTGTGAGGCGTACAGCAGTATGTAGTGTACAGCAGTGTGTGGCGTGCAGCAGTGTGTGGCGTGCAGCAGTGTGTGGCGTGCAGCAGTGTGAGGCTTGCAGCAGTGTGAGGCTTGCAGCAGTGTGAGGCGTGCAGCAGTGTGTGGCAGGCAGCAGTGTGTGATGTGCAGCAGTGTGAGGCATGCAGCAGTGTGAGGCGTGCAGCAGTGTGAGGCGTGCAGCAGTGTGGGGCGTGCAGCAGTGTGTGGCGTGCAGCAGTGTGTGGTGTGCAGCAGTTTGTGGCGTGCAGCAGTGTGTGGCGTGCAGCAGTGTGTAGCGTGCAGCAGTGTGTGGCTTGCAGCAGTGTGTGGCAGGCAGCAGTGTGTGGCAGGCAGGAGTGTGAGGTGTGCAGCAGTGTGTGGTGTGCAGCAGTGTGGGGCATGCAGCAGTGTGAGGCATGCAGCAGTATGTAGTGTGCAGCAGTGTGTGGCAGGCAGCAGTGTGACGCGTGCAGCAGTATGTGGTGTGCAGCAGTGTGAGGCATGCAGCAGTGTGAGACGTGCAGCAGTGTGAGGCGTGCAGCAGTGTGTAGCGTGCAGCAGTGTGTGGTGTGCAGCAGTGTGTGGTGTGCAGCAGTGTATGGTGTGCAGCAGTGTGTGGCATGCAGCAGTGTGTGGCGTGGAGCCGTGTGTGGCGTGCAGCAGTGTGTGGCGTGCAGCGTGCAGCAGTGTGTGGCATGCAGCGTGCAGCAGTGTGTGGTGTGCAACAGTGTATGGCGTGCAGCAATGTGTTGCGTGCAGCAGTGTGTGGCCTGCAGCAGTGTGTGGCTTGCAGAAGTGTGAGGCGTGCAGCAGTGTGAGGCATGCAACAGTATGTGGCGTGCAATAGTGTGTGGCACGCAGCAGTGTGTGGCACGCAGCAGTGCGTGGGGTGCAGCAGTGTGTAGCGTGCAGCAGTGTGTGGCGTGCAGCAGTGTGAGGCGTGCAGCAGTGTGAGGCGTGCAGCAGTGTGTGGCGTACAGCGTGCAGTAGTGTGTGGCGTGCAGCGTGCATCAGTGTGTGGGGTGCAGCAGTGTGAGGCGTGCAGCAGTGTGTGGAAAGCAGCAGTATGTGGCATGCAGCAGTGTGAGGCGTGCAGCAGTGTGAGGCGTGCAGCAGTGTGTGGCATGCAGCAGTGTGTGCCGTGCAGGAGTGTGTGGCATGCAGCATTGTGTGGTGCGCAGCAGTGTGTGGCGCGCAGCAGTGTGAGTGCACTTTAAAAATTCAAAAGCTAGATTGCTCAGAGGCTGGCACTCCGCGCTCTACCTCACCAGGGCACTTTTCTTTTGCATGGTACACCATGTTCGAATTTGGCAGTGGGCTATAATAATATGGTGGGCACACTTTTTCACAAACACTATTTGGAGGTGATGAGACTTAATCCTCCACCCACAAAAAAACGAAAATCAAAAGCGTCAAATACGGGTTTAAAACACCACATTCCATAGACAATACCAGACAGAAAGTGTGCTGGGGATGATTGCCAGATCGTTATTCCGACACCAATTATAGCTAAATTACAAACACACGCTATCAGTTTGTGCACAATATGTTCATTCGTCACATACTCTGGCTCGTAATAAGCTGCCATCATCATTTGCAGCCACATTTTACTCAGCTTTTTTTTGTTTAAACTCTGCCAAACAGCATTAATGTGAAACACGGTACACTGAAATGAGTAAACATTCACTCCTGCCATGCCTTTAGGAGAGCCCACTCAAGCAACGCAGGAAGGCGGGCCCAGCACAGAGAAGGAAAAAACTTTCCCCACCGAGCACAAGCAGCAAATCGGATTCTCACCAGGCTTAAAAAAAACACTCCAGGGTCGTGTCCAAGATGGCGACGGAGTAGGACGTGCTTTCTGTCCCTCCGCCGCCGTGATATTCCTAGCCTTGATTAGCGCCTTCCCCGAGCCTTGCTGATCACCCCCAGCCCTGCCGCGACGCTGCCGGAGCCACCGTCGAGTTCCAAAGCTGTCCGCGGCTCCGGTGGTGAAGAGGTGGCCCTGCTGAAGAAGCTGAGGCCTGTGGTGTGGCCGCATAGCGGAGCCGGGGACTTGCGTGCGGCGCGGCCGGAGAGGCTACGTCCAGCCGCGCAATTGAGGAGACGCCCGCCGGCGGAGGAACCGGCCCGGAATTCCACAAGGAGCGGCCCGGCCCCGCAGGCAATAGGAGGGCTGCGGAGCCCAAGGAGGAGCTGACGGTGAGCGAGGGAAGCCTGGTGACTGGCGGGTGCCTGCCGCACTCAAGGCCGGGGATCAGGGGCCTACGCCCGACCCGGCCGGAGTAGAAGAAGTTGCTGCCCTGATCCCTGCAGCTGAGGCTACCAGACTCTGCGGGGGACCCCCTGGGCCGGGCAGTGCTCTGCCAGTACCCTCGGACTGTGCTGGCCTTGGTGGTGGGCTGCTGGCGATGGGCCGTGGCCCCCGGAGGCCGCCGATCTCGCTTTTTGGCCCAAGCGATCAGGAGGGCCCTGAGAAGCAGCAGAGCACCCCTGAATAGCTCGGGGCAGAGAGGGGTGTACTGCTCTACGGTGGAGAGACCAGCAGTCCTTGCGGGGGACGAGGCCTGGGCTGCGTCCACGCCCGGGACGGACTGGGGGAGCTCCTTGGAGTGACCTCGAGCTGATAGCAGCGGAAAGCGGTGCGGAGGGATCGTCATTCGAGGAGGTGGAGGATCGTCGCAGTGGCCCCGGGCCAGCAGCGGAGCCACCTGTGGAGCGGAGGTGAGGTCACTTGCCTCGGGGGGGACATATTGGAGGGCGCACCCCCGGTGTCAGTGGTTGTGCTGAGGGAGCTGGGCGAGTTCGGATGGCTCAACGGAATCGCAAGGACAAGCCGGGCAAGCATGGGCCTCCGAAGGGTACGCAAGCGGCGGGGTCCCCTAGCACCAGCTCGTCACCCCTGCTGCGGGATGATGAAGCACCGGCCACGAAGGCCTTCATGCTGGAACTCTTCTCCGCCATCAAAGAGGACATCTCGGAGCTCCGGTCACAGCTTGCCTCCGATCTCAGGGAGGTTAGGAGAGATGTCGATGGCATTGGCGAAAGAGTCGCGACTTTGGAGGAACATGATCTGGGCCTAGCAGAGGATGTGCACCAGCTTCAGCAGGATGTGATCAGGCTGACGGAGCAAAACTTGGATCTTCAATCGCACGCAGAAGACCTGGAGAACCACTCCCACCGAAATAACATTCGCATTCGCGCAGTGCCATGGGGCGGAGAGGCGGGGGACCTGCGCGGCTACGTAGAGGCACTCTTTCTACAGGTCCTGGGGTAGGATGACATTCATGAAGTCAGAATGGACAGGGTGCACAGGGTCGGTCTGCCGAGGGGCACGGGGGCCCCACCTCCGGACATATTGGTTTGCATTCATGACTTTCAACTTAAGGAGCGGATCCTTCGGAAAGCGAGAGGTATCACGGATTTGCAGTTTAGAGATCACCGCCCCCAGCTCTTCCAGGACTTGGCTGCTTCGACTCTACAAAAGAGACGCAACTTCAAACCGGTGACATCGTTCCTGCGGGAGCGTGGGGTGGCATACTCTTGGGGTCATCCCTTCCACCTCATCTTCAGGTGGCAGAACAGGCTGGTCCAGGTCTGCTCCTTGCAGGCTGCCAAAAAGCTTCTGGGCATGGACGACGCGGCCCCCTCCCCGAGTGATGGGCAATCACCAACGCGACGAAGGCGGCGTTCTTCCTCTTGGCAGAGAGTGGGGCACCCAGGGTCGCAGAATAGGCCAGATCCCTCAGCCAGCCAACAGGAGAGAAACGGAGCTGTGGCTTCTGTGGCAAGCGCAACAGTGTCGCCATCTCCAAAAAGTTCGGGGGCAGCGTGATCAAGAAGGGAAGGCTGTTTGGCGGCAGGGGGACCGCCCCCCTCCGCTCAGGTACTGTGGTCACTATGTACTTTTGTGGAAGACGACCCGGTCCAGGGAACGTGTGGGTCACTGACTTGATCCTCACCCACCGTTCCTCAGAGGTTCCTGTGAACACCCCTACGGTGGTTCTTTATTTTTCTCTTTTTTTTTTTTTTCTAGGCCCCTTGGGGCCTTTGCAGTTGCGGGCGGGAGAGGCACTCCTGTTGAGGCTCTCCGGTCCTGGGGAGGGGGGGAAGAAAGGGGGTGGGGGGTGGGGGAGGGAGATGGAGGGTGGGGTTGGTAGTGGCGTGAGTGTGTGTGGCGATATGTTGTGGTACCTGCGCTTTGTTCTGGGAGGGGTTGATACTCCCTAGGAGGATGGGCACGCTGTCCCGGGACCTGGCTGGATGATTGGAGTCATGGGGTTGCATGGGAGGTGGTGCGCTGGGGAGGCGGGCACTGTTCCAGGAGAATGGGGGGCCCGCTGGCGGGTCCTGAGAGAGGGCTGGGACTGCTGGGTGGCCAGGGCTGTTGGTTGAGGTGGTACTTACTGGTCATGGAATGGGGGAATGCTGAGCTGAGTGAGGGTTTCTATCTGTGATGCCGATTACTGTGGGTACGTGGAATGTTAAGGGGTTAAACTCCCCTCAAAAGCGGCAAAAGGTGTGGAAATACATTATAGACCATAGCATGGATGTGGTGGGTCTCCAGGAGACACATCTGGCGAGGAAGGATGAAACCCGCCTCAAGCATAGACATTACCCGCTTATATATAGGTCCTCTGCCCTCACTAAGCACGGAGGGTGGCCCTTATGTTCAGCTCAGCGATGCGGTTTCAACCAATGGGGGTTAGAAGCGATAAGGAGGGTAGGTGGATCTTGGTCAAGGGTATGCTCCGTGGCATGCTATGCACTTTTCTGGTACTGTACGCACCCAATGCGGTACAGAATAGGTTCCTCCAGGATCTGCTGACTACTGTGGAGGACTTTGTTGAGGGGGCACTCTTTGTGCTAGGGCATTTCAATCTGGTGTGGGATAGTGCTCTGGACTTCTCTCGCCCTCGGAGGGCTGACGCTGGGGTCTTTTCAGCTGAGACACATAAGAGATTTGCAGACCTCGAGCTGATCGATGGGTGGCGCGCCTTGCATCCCCTTGTGAAGGACTACACCTATTATTCCCATGTCCACCATACTTATTCCCGCCTAGATTATGGATTCCGAGCCAGTCCCTTCAGGGTTCCCTACGTGGTGCTACGATTTTCCTCCTGTCAGTCTCCGATCACAGTCTGATGACCCTCTGTGTACACTGGGCCCCGGACTCTTCGGGAAAACGCAAGTGGTATTTTCCAGCCTCGCTGGGTAGAGACGATACCTCCTGTAAGGCACTATGGGTAGCAATCCGAGACTTTTTTGTCCTTAATCCAGTAGATAATAGACTGCGGCGAGAGGAGAGGGAAGGATTGGAGGAGGAGTTGGGCCGTTTGGAACGGACTCATAAACAAAACCCCACCAGACAAATGCTCCGCGCGTTGACAGCAGTCCGGTGTAAGCTCAGAAACCACTATAGCAACAGAGCGGAATTCACTCTCCTTAAACTGCGCCGACTCTGTTATTCGCAGGGTAACAAGATTGGGAAGCACCTAGCGCGTCAGTTGAGGGCCAAGCGAGAGAAGGACTACATCGGAGGCATCCAGGATTCCGGGGGGGAACTGAAGCATCGCGACGAGGACAAGCCGGAACTCTTTGGGGAGATTTATGCGGCACTATACTCGGGGGACGCCCTGGATCCGGAGGCCAAACGTGCCTATCTTAATAAGCTCCCGCGCGTCTTCCCCGAGTGGAATGAGCTGCTTGAGGCTCCCTTCACTAGGGAGGAGGTTCTGACGGCGATTAAGAATTTGAAACCCAACAAGGCACCTGGGGCGGATGGCTACACAGCACTCTTTTACCGGACCTTTGCTGCGGAGGTGTGTGATTCTCTAGTGCTTCTCTTTAACTCTATGGCAGAATCGGGTACAACCACGGGCTCCATGGCGGAGGCGGTTATCTCGATCATCTCCAAGCCGGGGAAGGATCCCACCAGATGTGCCTCATATAGGCCTATAGCCCTGCTGAATATAGATGCCAAGCTATATTTGGCTATATTGGCGTCCCGGTTAGAGGACCTCATGCCCGCTATCATCCACCCCGACCAATCCGGTTTCATAAAAGGGCGTCAGACACATGATAACACTCGCCGAGTAGTCCACCTCATTGAGAAGGCTCTTCGCTTCCGTATCCCTGCGGTCCTGGTGGGATTGGACGCGGAGAAAGCCTTTGATCGGGTGGACTGGGGGTTTCCGTTCCAGACCCTAGCGGCCTTTGGATTCTCACCCAGATTCCTATCTATGGTGGGAGCAAATTACAGTTGCCCTCGTTCCAGGGTTTTGGTCAATGGCCACCTTCCGACCTTCTTTTCGCACTCCCGTGGCACGAGACAGGGGTGCCCACTCTCTCCCCTGCTCTTTGCCCTGAGTATAGAGCCGCTGGCGATCGCGGTGCGGGAGCACCCAGACATCAGGGGCCTGCCTTTTACGGCAAACAGCATAAAATTGCTTTATTCGCAGACGACGTCCTCCTGTCCCCCCCGCGACTTCCCTCCCTCATGTTCAGACCGAACTGGCGCGTTTTGAGGCGGTAGCGGGCTTTAAAGTCAACTACGACAAGTCTGTTATTTTAAACCTCACGCTATCCCTGACAGAAGTAGACCACCTCCGCCCGCTGTCTCCCTTGCCGTGGACCCTTTCTTCCCTTTTGTATCTGGGAGTCCACCTTACCCCCACAGTGGGGAAGCTGTATGCTGCCAATTTCCCTCCCCTGCTGGCGCGTATTCGCTCAGATCTGAGACGATGGCTACCCCTATACATCTCGTGGTTAGGGAGGATACACGCGATCAAAATGACACTCCTTCCTAAGTTGCTATATCTCTTCCAGGCGCTGCCCATAGTCGTGGACGCTGACTTCTTTCGCTGTGTTAAAACCCTTATGCTCCGATTTATTTGGCAAGGTGGGCGAGCTCGCTTTTCCTTTGCCACTCTTAGGCACCCGAGGGGAGAGGGAGGGGTTGGCCTCCCGGATGTGCTTCTCTATTACAAAGCAGCGCAGCTCAGGGTGATGGTGGAATGGTCTCAGCCTCTGTCGGAAAAACACTGGCTGCATATGGACAGGAGTGTGGCGGGACGTTCGATATGGGACTTAGCTTGGAAGCCTAAGGGGGACAGACCTAAAAATGCGTATATTAGCACTCCCACCGGCACCACCCTGAAGGTGTGGGACTCGGTCGCCGGGAACGAGAGATGGACAACGTTCCCCTCCCCTTTTACGCCCATCCATTTCAACCCGGCGTTCCCTCCTGCCTTGCTTGAGGGGCCCTTTGATGAGTGGAGAAAGGGGGGTTGCTTCGCCCTTACTCATTTGTTCCATGGAGAGGCTCCGCTTACATTTGATAACTGTAGGCAGGACTATGAGGTCCTACCGTCGGAGAGATACCATCACGCCCAGTTTTACACTGGGCGCTCTCCCCCGCTGTTCACAACGCAGCCACTAGAGCGCTTACCCCCTTTGAGGCCTTCATTTCCCGGACCACTGGCATGCGGGGAGTCATCTCCTTCCTATACCGTCTCCTCTTGTCCACAGCGCCCTCCCCCAGACCGCGATACATGGGCCTCTGGGAAGAATTGTTGGACCGCGGGATATCTGATATCGAGTGGTCACAATTGTGGAGAGACTTGGCAAAACATAATCATTCTATTGAACTTCGTGAGGCCCATCTTAAGACTATGATGGACTGGTATCTCACCCCCGCTAAACGTCATCGCGTGTTTCCCGGCACTTCTGACAGATGCTGGCGGGGCTGTGGAATGTTAGGTGACTTTCGCCACATCTGGTGGGATTGCCCCGCTATCCGCCCCTACTGGGAGGAAATTCTTTCCCACTTTAAGGACATCCTAGGCTACCCTATGGCTGATTTAATGGCACATGTATTACTAGGACTCCGAGACCCTTTGCTGGAACATCAAACCCGGGCGGATAAGAAAATCCTTTGGTTGTGCATTGGGGCGGCGAAGACCACCCTAGCGGCTGCATGGAAAAAGAAGGGGGGCCAGCAATCTCTCTGTGGTATGCTAGATTGTGGAGATTATTAAGCATGGAACTCATGCCTGAGGTTTTTCTAGGCGATTTCAAGAATTTTGCCTTTCGTTGGGGTCTGCTGGTTCGGTTCCTATCTAGGGGATTACGATCGGCAGTATACCCGCCTACGTTGCAGAGCCTACATCTCTTCCAAGTATGAATGCTGGTGCAAGGTTGAGTGTGAATGCGAAGGACGCCACCACCGGGAGGGGGGGTGGGGGTGGGTGAAGGAAGTTTCTAGTTATTGTTTGGTTGGGACATTTCTGCCATGCCTGTGGCGGGAGGCACTCAGCTGTTCATCCAAGAGGACTTATGCCGGTTGCGGTTCTTCGCAACTAAAGTGACCCTATGGACTCATGAATATTAACTGGTACGCACCTCTGGGCTACAGCTATGGTGACTGTTTAACTTAAGAGCCCTAGTGGCCCCGATGGAGGGGTTGCCCATAATTTTCAGTTCCTCCCGCCTGCTTTGTTTAACCCCCTGCGAGGGATGTTGTGCGAGATTGTCGCAAGATTTTTTTTCTCTTTTTTCTTCCAATAAAATACATCTTTGAAAAAAACAACACTCCAATACGAAAAGTCCGCGAGCTGGCGAAGCTAGAGCGCATGTGTAAAGGTGAGGTCCCCCTAGCTGCAGACGTGGGCTAGGTACGAGTGCACTTTAAAATTCAAAAGCTAGATTGCTCAGAGGCTGGCACCAGGCGCTCTCCCTCACCAGGGCACTTTTCTTCTTCATGGTACACCATGTTTTTCGTTCTAAGTAACATCTCTGAAAGGCCTCGACATCTGAACTTTATTGCACAGTTTTATTTAAAATGCTCCGATATCCACCGGGCCGCTGTTCCTGCCATTTTAAAACAAGCGGTACAAAAGGGGGTGGTGATGGACGGAGCATCTGAATCAATCAAACACTCACACCCAGTCAGAAGATCTGGGTTTAATCCATCACCGTTCTTTAGCCCACTCTGCCACCCCAGTTCAGACATGGCTGTATGCAAATCAGTCTGACCCTGTGCCTCATGGAAACAGTCCAGCCCGAACTGCCAAGCCATGTCTTCCCTGGACAGGAAACAAGCTTCCGAAGACTGGTTTCTGGCATTCCAGCCGTCTTCAGCCCGGCTTGCTTGAATCCAGTGGCAAAGTGAGCAAGGGACTCACGTCTGAGCATACTCTGCCACACTTATGGCGGCCAAAAGCGGTACAAAAGGGGGTGGTGATGGACGGAGCATCTGAATCAATCAAACACTCACACCCAGTCAAAATCCCAGGGCAACCCAATCTGTTTTAAACCTAATCCCTATCCCTTGATTTTAAGTAAACAAATAGCTATTGTTATGGGAGGTAATTTTAACTAAACTGCACAGATCCCAACAATATTGCTTAGCAGACACTCTCCTTCCAGGAGGAGACATCACATGGGGAAATGAGAACCCAGGTGCAGATCCCGATGATGATGCCACCCTACAAAATGCACCAGAGTGGGTGATACATTCCACTGAAGGACTTCCGGGACAACCCCTGAGAGACCGTAGCACAGTATCCAGTTGGGCTCACTCTCTTGTGATTATACATGCTAAAAATAGCCACAGCACTAAGGTGTAAGCATATGTAAAATCTACTTTCATTTGAGTAATTGAAACAAAAATGGCATTCTTTGGATTATTTTGCTTTGATACTATCATTGTGGGGCTTGTACCTTTATTTACTTGCGTTCACAGTCTATTTGTTTTTTTTGTGAGTGCCCACATCTTTTCACACGTGAAGTTTAATTCTCTAAATTAACAACAGCCCTGTTGTATGGTGTACACATTGCTCCCATTGTTTCAGTTACAGCCCTAGGGACATTCCATGATAATCGTGGTGAAGGGCTCCTAGTGTCTCTTCCAGGATTCTGGTGAAATCCTCTCATCTCTCATCACGATTAAAAACAAGCTTGAAAAGCTCACGAATTACAGCTAATACTGAAAAGACAAAACCTTCCTTGCAGTAAACTTGATGTTTGACACTTGGGTTACATCCATGTGACTTTTTGTGAATCTGGATATGGGCCTGCTTCTGTTCCACAGGGACAATGTGCAAATAATTCTGGAAATTCATTATTTACAAAAGGAAAGCTCAGGAAAGTGAAAGTTGTGTCTCAATGGTAAAGAGCTGTCTGGTAACCATTTCCAAACTCATTACATTTGCAAGGAAATCACTGCACTGCCTCCCGGTCAAGGAAATGTCAGACTCCATCTATCTAAGCCGTGTGTGTTATACACATAGCTCTGTGGGGCTGAAAAGCAAACTATCTTCAAGCTTTTACTGCACTAGAAACTGATGGCAGATTTACAAGCCCCTTGCGCCACTTTTGCGTCACTTTTCCCATATTAAAAATGACGCAAAAGTGTTGCAAGGGGCTTGTAAATCTGCCCCTGAGAAGACACAGAAGGGCAGTATTGGCAACATTACGACCCGCTGCAAAATAAGGTCAAGCGGGAAGTGGGAAGATCCTGGAATACTCAAGGCCCCACTCTCTTGAACTCCATCTCACCAGAGTAAATGAAACTCAAGAATCTTGAAGATCCACTTGGTGCACTAGGCCCATAGGCTTCAATGATCTCTGGTCAATGTAGTGTTATCTGGTCCATGGACAGCAAACCTCTCCCATGAATCTATGTTTTAATAAGCCCTCACTGTATTGTGGGCACTATACAAATCCTACATATATTTTAATATATAGATTCATGTGTGAAGGTGCACACCCTTTACAGTACCAACCTTGTGGACTGTTTGTCTCCAGCTGACACTAATGGTATGAACCTTGGTTGTATGGTTTGCTTTGTTGCCCCATGTTGACTCATCAACATCACAATCATTTGGACACCCTGCTACAGCATCCAGTGACACAAGCAACACAGGGGCCTTTTCTCAAAGGCATTTTAGAATATGTGAAAGCTTTCCCCTTTGATACGCTTGTATGTGCTCTACACGTGTTATCGGTACTGAAACATCCGAGTCTACATTAGTAAAAGCACAAAGAGGACACTGTGGGGCATATTACCAAGCAATAGCGATAATTATCGCTATTGCTTGGTTAGAGACAAAAATTTACAGCTGAGCTGCGGCGATTTTTACCGCAAATAAACTTTGGTATTACCAAGGTTTATCACAAATGCGATAAAAATCGCCGCAATGCATGAATATCGCTGAAAAGTCTGCGATATTCATGCATTACCGAGCTAATGCTCTTAGCCATGTTATCCACCTGCCATTGGATAACATGGCTAAGAACTGGTCAGGGCAGGTGTTAGCTTGTGGAGATATTCGCGCTTAGTGCGAATATCTCCAAAAGTTGGTAATGGGAGATAGCGATGTTAGCGACTGTTTTCAGTCGCTAACATCTTGGCACGCCAACTTTGCATGTCATTAGTGATAAATATCACTGACATGCAAAGTGGGGCCCAAGATGGTCGCTATCTCCTACTAGCTGTCGCTAACTGGTGTTAGCGACAGCTAGGTAATCGGGAGATAACTTTATCTCCGCTTTCTTGGCTTTTAAAGCCCAAAAAGCGGAGATAAACCCCCTTGATAATATGGCCCTGTGCTTTCTATTTGAACTAACTCTATCTAAATATTCTCTGAATATTCACATTTTAAATGTTTTATGCTAAATCAAAAAGACATTTATGAGTACAAAAACGAGTATGTTTTAACATACTCCAAAATGCTTTTGTGAATGAGCCCCACAGTATATATTGTTCAGTTTCAGTATGCTACGAACATTCGAGCACATTGGATAACTTTCGTCCTTTCTCAAATAACTGATATGAGCTGGCGTTGATAATGCCAGGCGCCATGGCTGAGCACCTTAAGCATCCTATGCCTCTTATGTAATGTTTCAAATCTCTGCAGCGTTGTTGAAAAGGCAGCAACAGGCAGTGGCCGTGGCAGTGCTCGTGAGCACTAAGTGACTGCTTAAGGGCATATCAAATGATGCTGAATTTGAAAGTTCAAGGGACTTTCTCGTTTATTTTGGATCAGGCGAGTCTCGGGGGTGCAGTAAAGAAAGTCATTCAGTTTTACTGGTATGTCTTTGACACTTCAAGCCTGCGGGATAACTCGAAACTAGGCCTTAAATTAAGTGTTGCAACGTGTTTCGGAAAAATGATTAAAGGGTCTGACATATATGTACACAGCATATGGAAAACACATCTGGATGGACCTCTTACTAATTGCCTTAGCAGGAAATGTACAAGGTTCAAAATGAGGGACGTGCAGGAGAACTCGTTTCATATATTCTGATTAGCTGTCAGTGCCAGAAGGCCTCAGATTGGTAAACAAATCTTATGTCGCCAAGCAGGGATGGCCCAAAGACTTTTGATATTTTCTGCATGGATGGATGCCAGTAGGTGGCAGCTGTGGACCATGCTTACCCATGGCTTGTCATTTCATGTGCCTCACATTTCGCTTGGTACCCATGGTCTTGGGGTTTGAATAGTCAGTGGAGTGAACAGAAATAAAACAGTAATCAAACAAAGCATATGATATCGCTGTTCCCAAATAAGACACTCAATTTTAGAAAAACTACAATTCCCAGTTAACTTCCTGTTGGACAACAGGAAGTGAGATCAGCATCATTTGTTTTTGTGGCGGTTTTTTTCAAAACATAAGAGAGAACCGTAACTTTGTTTCCTTACCGTGATCAAGCAACAGTGGGTTGCGAAACGCGTTGGTGTTGTGCGAATGCTGCAATCTGAACATAAATCTTGAAAACTTGGGAAGCAAATCCTTTGTTGAGTGCTGACTTGCTCTATCAGTGGATAGATTTGTGGATTATACGAAAGCGGGGCTCTGCTTTGTAGTCAGCACCGATGATAAGAGCGCCATTGGACTACGAGTTTGGAGCTAAGGCTGTGGATTTTACGAGGTGGTCCTGGTGAACGCCAACCCTGTTAAATTTATCAGCAAAAATGCAGGACGGTTGACGAGGGAAACGCACAGGACCTGGCGGACCAACATCGAAGGGTGGAGGTAAGCACGGGATACTGTGGCGCGGTACTTCTGATACATGTCTTGACAAAGTATGCTTTTGAAAACAAATTAGGGTTTGGCTACATTGTGAATTGGAACCGTCGGAAGTACTGAACATTTACAAAACCGCAATCAATTGTGTATGATACACAGAAGCGGAGTAAAAGACTGATACAGTAACTTCGAAGTACGTTGTTTTTCTCACACAAAGGATTCCCAAATAATATGAACTCCTGCACAAACAAAGTAGCAGGGTTCTAATCATAGTTGGTCAGAGAATATATAAATAAGGAGAAGAGCACGTCGGTCTCTTTCTTCGAAGCAGCCTAGCACAAGTGTTTTTTTGGTGGTACAAAATGGATAAACGAGACGCCGAGAGAACTGAACTATTGGACTCGCGTTTTTTTGAGCAAAGAAAGACTGGAATTGATGAAAACAAAAATAAAAATAAGGATGATAAAACAGACACGAAAAGCAAGCTTAAGATGTGGGAACGACTAAGTAAGAAAGAAATCAACAAATGGTGGGAGTTGATTACATTGAAAAAATATATTGAAGTTCAAAGAGTCCCAAGAGGACTACGAATCTCTTTAATGCCAAGCCAACAAGATGTATCGGATGAACTGTTAAATGAATGGGGAGAATTCATATTGGAATCATCTTTGGGATTAATCAAAATCCTAGTAAAACTTCTAGAGGTTGCACTTGCAAAAATAAAAGAGGAATTGGCAGAGTTAGAAAAAGAACTAGTGGTATTGGAACTGACCCCAGAACAAATTAAGTTCAAAGAAGAGTTGGAAAAATATGTGAGCAAACATGAAGAAGTGGTAAGAAACCGCAAACAATCTAAATTTCAAAGAGACGAGGAAGATTATACTAACGGATGTATCTTTACATATGCCAGAAAATTTGATATTTTCAAAAAACAAGGCAGCAAAGGTCTTAACAAACAAAGTTCATCAAGTGCGACATCACTAACCTCCACGGGAACAAGTGAAGATGGAGTACAAAACCCAGATCCAACCAACAAGGATTTTTTAGGAGATATGAGACTGGTATTAGAACAAAGAACATGGGAGTTCAATCAAAACCAGAGTACCAGAGGAAGAGGCCGAGGACGCAGATGGGTACCCAGATCAGGAATATCTAAAAAAAAACAACCAGAAGGGGACAAAGAAAGAAATGGATCAGAAACTATAGGCACGGAAACGAGATCAATGCGTCAGAAGAGGGGCAAATAAACAACATAATGCAAGATGAACTGGTGGTTTTGAATTTATCCAATAGAGAAATTGGTGAATATGAAACATCTTTACTAAAAAGAGGAATAACGTTCTGTCCGTCAGAATCTATGGACTTAGCACAAACGAGAATTGATATATATAAATATATCAGGAAAATCAAATTAATGAAAACCTTTGAGGAAAATGAAAAAATGGCAACATATGTAAAAAATAAAAACCAGAAAAGATTAGATCAAACAAGTACAGAAGAAGGTCTAACCTCAGCGGGTCTACCTGCATTGGCACTACTCACAAATTTGGATATAGACAATGAGGGGGACAACATTTCGGAATCTCAAACAGTACCCCAAAAAGGTGCAGGTCTAAGTGGGATGAAAGTACCCTCAAAATTCTACCCCCAATTACCTCAAGGGAAAAAGATTGACCTTTTTCAAGAAGCTATTGTCAAAGACATTTACAAAATTAAGGTACAAAAATACAAAGACAACCTATCTAAAGATGAAAGAATTGCCTTGAATAACTTAAAAGATGATAAAACAATAACCATAAAGTCCGCCGATAAAGGCGGAAACATCGTCATCCTAAATACCATTGATTACGTGGCTGAAGCACATTTACAGTTGGACAACAAAAAATACTACAGAAAATTAGAAACAAATCCAACGAAAATGTTTAAAGAGAAATTGGATCAGAAACTTGAAATGTGGAATAACCAAAATCTAATCGATTTAGACGAAAATAAATTTTTGTGCACGGAACATCCAAAAATGGCCACAATTTAGTTAGTTTAGTTTAGTATATAGACTTGTGATGTCTGATACCATCATACAAAAGCCGTCCTGCCATTTGATGTTATGCAAACAGTTCAGAAAATGAGTGGTGTCCTTGAGGTAGGATTTCAGAGCAATAACAAAAGGAGACAAAAAGGAATCAATATAAACAGAAAGATGTTCTGTGAGACTCCCTTGGGACGCCACAATGGGTCTCCCCGGTGGAAAGTTTTTCTCTTTATGCACCTTAGGCAGGTAGTAAAACGTAGGTGTTTCTGGATTCAGACATTTTAAATACAAAAATTCATCCGCACTTAACATGTCAATTTTGTACCATTTATTTATCATTTCATGAAAATCCATGATGCTTTGTTGGTACTCTTGATTAGTGCTCTTGACGTAACAAGAAGCATCACTTAGTTGGCGTGAGGCTTCCAACTCATAATATTCTTTAGTCATTAACACAATGCTCCCCCCTTTATTTGAGGGTTTGCACACCAGGGAGGAATCATCACATAATTTCTTTAAGGCTAGTTGTTGAGTCATGGAAAAGATTTTTGGTTTACTTTTGTATTGTGTATCGTGTCTTAATCTTAAGAGATCATTGATCACTACGTCCGCAAAAGTGTCGATAGCATCAATACTTGAGGGTGGTATAAATCCTGATGTCGGTTTGACAGTACTCAACCCTTGTTGAATTTCCATTTCTGCCAACAGTTGTGTAGATCTGAGTTCAGTGGCACTGCCTTCATTCACTTCCATTAGTTCTTCCATAGTTTTAATACCGCCCAGGTCTTTACATGAAAAAACATTCATGGTATTACTCTCACATTCTGGTATGGGTTTTGCCGCAATTGATTTTGGTTTTAGTTTGAAAAATTTGTGTAACTTAAGCTTTCTTGTAAATTTGAAAAGATCAATCCTTGTTTAGGTGAATTCAAAACTTTTTTGAGGACAAAATGAAAGACCTAATTTCAAAATTGATTCTTCTTTTTGAGTTAATGTTTTTTTTGTTAGGTTGATAATAGTCAAATTGTCTATTTCCATCAATTTCTCTTGTTGTAGGTCTTTTTGCTGCGAGTCATGGGGGGTGAACTTATGACCTTTTTTGACCCAGCCCCCCCCCCCTCCTCGTTTTCCTCTTGCTGCTCTTGTTTCTGGTGGCTTTCCCCTGCCACCCTCCAATTGCTGCTTCCTCATGAGTTTGAACTCCTCGTTTCTAGATGGCGGGACTTTTGTGAATTATTTAGTCCCTCTTTCATGTCAATGTAACATTGATGACGTTGTCAGCGTGTATCACATTTAAAAATGGCTGCGATGTGTTATGTGGTGCAATGGAAAAAGGCTAAGTGCTGAAACGCGTCTTGCTGGTGCTTGAAGGTTTGGAATAAAAAATACTGGAAACCTCCCCCTCATGAGTGCTTTCGTCTTTCTTGGCGGCTGAAATTACCGCATTTTGGAAAGGACTTTGAGCTTATATATATAGATTACCTACTGGCGGTCGCCAGTAGGTAGTTATAGTTAGGATCGTTTTCCATAGGAAATCCGCAACATTCTATTGGGAATAACTTTGGCGCCGATTGAGGGATCTGCCTGTAATTTTCCTTAAATTTGACATCTGATGACACCATCCTTGTGACAGAGTGACAGACCTCCTTTCAGTGTAATGTAACCCTTGAAACACATATTCAAAAATAGAAACTAAAATATAAAACATATTTATTTTTCAGAAAGACACACATTCACTGGATGGTCTCATCAGTGATGTCATGAGTGATGTCACTGACCATGTCATGAGTGATGTAATATGTGACGTCATCATCAGTGCATTGCAGGCGCGCAAGTTATAGTGAGTCCGACTAACTATAACGTGGGAATTTCAATGGTTTTATGTCAGTAAAATTTCCAGCTAACTATAACTGGTTTCAAACCTATGTTTTTTTCAGTGAATTTAATAGGTTTTTTAAATGCTAATTCCTAACTATAACTGGTGTGAAACCTATAGTTTTTTCTGTGAATATATATATATATATATATATATATATATATATATATATATATATATATATATATATATATATATATATATATATATATATATATATATATATATATATATATATATATATATATATATATATATATATATATATATATATATATATATATATATATATATGCTGCAAGATAAAATGGCAAAACCTTATGAAAAATATAGTTCTACCAAAGGGGATTGTAAGCAGTATGTTGGCACAGGGAAACTGATAAGAGAAGCAGATGAGGAACACGACTTGGTAAATGCAGGAAAATATGCTACAGCCAATAAAAAAATGAAGGAAAAGTAAGTAGCAGGCACAGGAACCAATAAGAAGCCAGGAAAGGGAGTAGGTGGGATATAAGTCCATTTTAAGTGTATATTGAAAACAACAAATGTCTCAAGCCCAGCGCAAGCACTGTGCAGGCGAAACCTACAAATGTGGATGTGCGGTGAAGCACTGGGGAACAGTGAGGAGTAGTGGATGAACAAATAGAGAGGGGGAAGGGACCTCTTGAAAACAATAATAAGACATGAAACAAGCATTTGCAATGCAATAGGTCTCGCATTAGGAAAGTTTGAGCTATTGGCATTGTAAATTACAAACTTTTTATTTATGTGTCGGTTTTGATAATAGATACATTAATAGCATTGCCATTTACAATGTCAATAGCTTAAACTTTGGCAAATGTGACACCTATTGCATTTGTAATGCAATATGTGTTGAGAGTGAGTGAGTGAGTCAGTGAGTAAGAATGAGTGGGCGAGTCAGTCAGTGAGTGAGAGAGTCAGTTAGTGAGTGATAGAGAGAGTGGGTGAGTCGGTCAGTGAGAGTCTGGACAGGGTGAGTGAGTCAGTGAGTGGGAGAGTCAGTCAGTGAGATTCTGTTAGTGACAGTAAGTGAGACAGTGGGAGAGTCTGTCAGTGAGAGTGAGAGAATCAGTGTGAGTGTGAGTGAGAGTCAGTGTAAGTGAGAGAGTCAGTGTGAGTGAGAGTGACAGTTAGTGTGAGTGTGAGTGAGAGTGTCAGTGAGAGAGTGAGAGTCTGTGAGAGTGTGAGAGAGGGAGAGTCTGTGAGAGTGTGATAGTTAGTGCGAGTTGGAGTTCTGGACTTTTTGGTTCCGTCCAGAGGTGTCAGGGAACAACACCCAAAGACCCCGGAGTTCCACCTGCCTTGGTGCGCAAATGAACAGAAACACGGGCTTCTCGATGGTGGCGTCAAAGACCAAAGGTTTATTACTGCAGGGACACAGAAGTCACAGAAACCACACATGGGCAGTGTCTAGGAGCCTGTTCAATTTGTACAAAGAGGGTTGCTCCTTATATACTGAATTTTAAGCTGGGGGCGAATTCTTTACATGTAATACATTCTCAAAACCTTTGTGTCTAAAACAATAAATATTTGGCGTTACACAGGAACCGTCGATAAAATCTGATGCCAAACATCTACGAAGAGGGGTTCCCACTAGTTCATCACAATCCCTTGTCAATATTGCATTCAAGAGCCGGACCGCCTCATCGTAAATTTCGTTACCTCCCCCTAATAAAGATTCAGAAAGAAAGGAACGGAGCCAGGTGTGGAAGATAGGAAAGCGGGATAAGAGATGTTTGTGGGTTGTAAATGGGCAAGGCTACCGGCTTCGGCCGCCTAATCATGATCAGGACAATGGACACGAAGACCAGTTTAGCAGGACTGGCCTCGGGCAGAGGAGGCAGCCTTTGTCGAGTCATGCAGCTACAGCGTGATCTGGTTTAAGGTGCACGTGTCATGAAAAAGGTGAATCTCCGGCTAAGGCTACGTGTCCTTAATCGAAATGAAGTGATCAGAGGTTATTGCGTATGTGAGGGCAAGAAACACAAAATGGCTTCCATGATCTAAGATGGATGCCGTGGGTAGATCAGAAATGTGTTCATAACAGGAGTTCTCTTGCTCGTAGCATAGCGAAAACACCAGGATATGCTAAATGGATCATTTGCGGTTCGCTGATACCAATATTATGTATTTCCGACAATATTGAAAACACGGGTTCAAATCGTCACGGAACCTCAGACCCTCCTTTTGCCCTTACATAGGCAATTACTCAGTCTATGTCAGAGTCTAATTCTATGCTCATCAGGTCAGTGACATGCTGTTGTATCATCATCCTTTCTCGTGCCTTTTCTCCAAACGCAGGTGGTTTCCTAAAACAAGTTGCAGCACAATGACTACACAGAGCAGGACCACACTGGATAATCAGGCAGCATGAGAATAGGAATACTAAGATGACACCAATGACCATTAGAACCTTCCATCCCCACGCTGATATCAGAGTCCAAAACCACTCCATGAAGGACCAGTTTCCCTTGTCTACATGAATAGAGTCGGAAATCTTGTGTAGCTTAGAGATCGCCTCATAGACTGTTGGAGCATTATTAGGAATAAAGACACAGCAGCTCGATTGGATCATTCTGCATACCCCACCTCGATCTGCAAGTATAACGTCTAGAACCATACAATTCTGCAACGTCATGAGTCTATCCGCCTGAAGCTCAGCTGTCAAATTGCTAAGGGCACCAGCAGTTTCGGTAATAGTAGATTCAACTACCCGTGTTAGCTGACGTATGTTTCTACTATTGGCCATAGGCCCCCAGAACGGAAGGAAGCCTTTAAAGAAGTCTCCAGCTTCCTGACCAGCAGTATCTTCCTTGCTGAAGACACCTCTCGCTACTCTGGTTCTGTGGTAATCAGATGAAGCAGTGTATGTTGGAGGCAACAATCGAGCAATATAGCATGATCCTGAAAAGTCGGCAGGCAACCATGTATAAGCTCTGTCTCGACAGATGAAGTAGGTACCCCTAGCAGTAAGAAAGGCAGGGGAAGAGTTAGCCGGAAACACATAAGTCTCTACGCACTCACTCCTCCCTAGCTGAGCTCTCGGATTTCTCCCATTACCTTGCAAACAGACCTGACCTCGGTGAGGTACGACCCAGATTGGAGTTGAGCTTTTACGCTTGCTTTCTCCCAAACTAAGGCGATACTCTGAAGAATTCCAACTCAAATATACTCGCAATTCGTCTCTAGGGTAAGATGGAGTATTATTGACATCCTTGATCATGTCAATAATTCCCTGGACTAAAGCTTTGTTGGCAGAGTTATATTTAGTGGAACGTGGTGGACGTGGAGGATAGGTTTCAAGGGCATAAGCAAAGATGGTTTGAAGGGCCTGAAATGATCCATTGTAGCTGAAAGGCAAAACCAGATAGGGAATACCTTTATCCATAGTGTGGGGTATCAAGCCACACACCCAGCAATCTGTAGTGTTAACTACCAGTTGGTGTTGATGCAAGAGCTGTACAAAAGTGTTATTAATGAATTCTGAGCGTCGAGCTTGCTCATGTTCAGGAAACGAGTGAAAAGAGTGTATAGAGGAAACAGTAGAAGTAACAGGATCAAGGGGAGGTACTGTAGTTACTGGCACAAAAATCAAACTCATACCGAAGATGATTCCCCCCACCAATGTTATCAAAACAATCAAAAATGTAATGGCACATTGTATTAAAAAGCATTTGCTGTGAAGAATTCTGTAAAGTCTGTTTCTGCGAACATAAATCACATTTTCTCGTTGCAGCGCAGGAAGCTCCATCTTCTACAATCCGCTCGCGACCACTGATGATGTGTACGTAGATGAAAATGCCTCTATCAGCCCTGGGAGTTCCCAGAACCAACAGAAAGATCGACCTTGTGTCAGACCCCCGCAGATTCAACTAGGCACACAGCCACGACCCTACGGCTACCCAGACGGCAAGGCAATTTTAAAAACAATAAACAATAGCAAACTTCCTGGCTGAAGGCAAAAGTTCAAAATTTCAAAAATATCACAATGGGCAGTTGCCTGCTTTATTTGTCCATATTACGAGGTCGTAAATTGTATCTTTGCTTCGCAGGTACTGTTTGATCGGCAAATAGTGTATCACTGGTAGCTGTTGCAGTGTTCAAGTTCGCAGATGACAGAGTTTATTCTGATGCAGAGGACAAATGTTCAGAGTTCAAAGGAGTCTTTTCAGGAGGAGAGTCAGAGTTTGGAGTGTCGGTAATCAATTCGGCATCGCTGAAAGGGATGAACTTTGGCGTACGTTCAAATTCGGAGGCACCAATTCCCTTCTTCACCCAGTCGTCGTAAGGAAGTGGCAAAGGTACACGCTTGACATGAGATGCGTGCACCCAATGCTTGCGACCAGCTACACGAACTGCTGTTCTCGTTGCAAGTAGGACCTGGAAGGGGCCGACGTATCTGGGCTGAAGGTTCTTCGTCCTCGCGAAGTTTCTGATCACGACTTGATCGCCGGGTTTCAGCTGATGCCCTGGACTCTCCGGAGGCTTTGGCAATGCATCGAAAACCTGTTGGTGAATAAGACTCAATTTAGCAGTCAAGTCGTAAAGGTAGTCTATCAACATAGGATATTCCAGAGAACAAAACTCCTTAGGCCTCGGCACACCCCAAATATTTGCCGGGCGGCCAAAGACAATCTCATAGGGGCTAAGCCCCACTCTAGAATGTACAGTTGCTCTCGTTGATAGCAAAGCCAAAGGAAGTGCGTCTGGCCAGGACAAACCCGTGGATGCTTGTATTTTAGCTAGTTTCAGCTTGAGGGTGCCATTGTAACCCTCCACTAAACCAGCAGACTGGGGATGATTCGCACTGTGGAACTTCTGTTTTATGCCTAGGCCGGCACACACACTCTGCATAACTTTCCCTATAAACTCACTTCCGTTATCTGACCATACAATCCGTGGCATTCCGAACCTAGGGAAATATTCTTTGAGAAGAATTTTGGCAGTTGATAGGGCAGTATTGTCCTTTAGTGGGTATGCTTCGATCCACCTGGAAAAAGCACAAACTACCACCAGGACGTATTTCAGATTATTACAGCGATCCATGTGAATGAAGTCTAACTGAATCACTTCAAAGGGGCAGGAAGGAGGAGCGAAGTGACCAGCAGGAGTTGGAGTTCCCTTGCCAGGATTATGCATCAGGCATACCATACAATTTTTCACCACTCTCTCTGCACATTTACTGATCCCATCATTCTTCCAGACTGGAGCCAACATCTTACAGATTCCTTTAGAACTTATATGCGCTACTCCATGCGCCATTGTCACCACTGCAAGCACATACGCATCAGGCAACATCCAACGCTGCTGTTCTGTCAAATCAATCCAACACCCATTCGAATCCAACTTGCCCGTACTTTCTCTCCATACACGTTTTTCTTCCTCAGTTGCCTCTTTCTGAATCTCTTTCACACTTTCCATTGTATCCTCACACATTCCAGACTCAGCAATCCATCTTGCAGACGTAGCAACATACATTCTGCTCATCATGTCTCTAGCTGTCTGTTTAGCGGTTTCATCAGCAAAAGCATTCCCACGACCAACATCATCCGTGATTGCTTTATGAGCACTGCACTTTACAATCGCAACTTCAGTCGGCAAGGTTAGAGATTCCAACAAGTCGTTAACTAGCTGACCATGTTGAATCTTAGTCCCATGGGACGTAATGAAACCTCTTTCTCTCCACAAACGGCCAAAACTATGGGCCACGCCAAATGCGTACTGACTATCTGTGAACACATTCACTCTCTTTCCCTTAGCTAAAACACATGCTCTTGTTAGAGCTATTAATTCTGCAGCTTGGGCAGAATTCTGACTCACTCTTGCAGTCTCCACAATCGTCTTCAAAGTCGTTACTGCGTAAGCAGCAGTCACATCACCATTCTCCAATTTAAAGCATGACCCATCCACATACAGCGTACCATCTGGATCTGATAATGGAGTGTCTCTCAAGTCAATACGTCCTTTTGTCTCTTCCTCCGTTCTAAAACAACAATCATGTGGCTCGGAATCACTCGACTCTTGATTAGCCGGCAACAGCGTTGCTGGATTCAATACATTACATCTTTTGATCTGAATATGACTCGCTAGTAATGTCAGCTCATAACCAGATAGTCTCGCACTGGTAAGGTGTTGTGTCTTGGTTCGGTTCATGAGTGTATCCACCGCATGAGGAACCATGACCACTAGCATGTTGTTCATCACCAAACCAGCAGATTGTCGAATGGAAGCCGCAGCTGCCGCTGTAGCTCTCAAACAACTAGGTAACGCTCTAGCTACCGGATCTAATGTTGATGAAAAATACGCACAAGGGCGTTGTTTATCACCAAATTTCTGTGTCAGAACACTCAACGCGCAACCTTCTCTCTCGTGAACGTAGAGCGTGAATGGCTTACTGTAATCAGGTGTACCCAATACAGGAGCTGAACATAGTGCATTTCGTAACTCAGAAAAACTCTCTTGACATTCATCAGACCATGGCACCGGACTCGGAACATTTTTCCCAGTCAAAGCTACCAACGGTTTTGCTAAAAGAGAAAAATTTGGGATCCACTGCCTACAGTAAGAGGTAATACCTAGAAAGGCACGTACTTCTCTCTGCGTGCGAGGAACACTCATCTGCGTAATTGCTTTTATTCTCTCTGGGGTCAACTTCCTTCCCTCCTTTGACAAGAGATGACCTAGGTAGGTCACTTCTTGGCAGCAGTATTGCATTTTCGAAGGTGATACCTTGTGATTCAAATTAGACAAATGATGTAATAACGAGATCGTAGCTGCTTTGCAAGTTTCCTTGTCATCGGCAGCCACTAGAAGATCATCTACATACTGTACTAGAGCAGAACCTGGAGGAAGGACAAAGGTATCTAACTGACTTTTTAATGCTTGACTGTAAATAGATGGGCTCTCACAATAGCCTTGTGGAGCGCGTTTAAATCTGAAACTTCGACCTCCTAGACAGAAACCAAAAATATCTCTGCTTTCCTCGGCTATCGGAATGCTGAAAAAGGCATTCTTCAAGTCAATGACTGAAAACCAAGTAGCTGTAGCAGGAATCAATGTTAACAAAGCGGTAATGTCTGGAACCACAGGAAACTGCGGGACCACAATTTTATTAACTTCTCTGAGGTCGATGACAAACCTATACACTGGAGGCTTTGTAGGATCAGTTCTTTTTAAGATCGGTAATACAGGACTGTTGCAGACATTTCCTCTAGTTTCTTCAACCACACCTTTCTTAATCAAATCTTGTACAATCAATAAAAGTGCACGCTCACCTTCACTAGATATTTTATATTGAGGAATTCTTGGAAATTTTACATTTGCTTTCAAAGTGACTACATAGGGTGGTATTTCTAAAAGGCCTACATCGTTAGGACCAGTCGCCCAAAGAGAATCAGGGAGTGAATGCAGCTCTGACGGGAGTGCATCCATAGACAAGTACATCGGAGAGGTGATTCTTTTACCCAATGTAAGCTGTACTCCTTCTGGAGAACAGTACAATGTCGCATATAGTCATTTTAACAAGTCTAAACCAAGCAGATTTTCATTACAACCTGTCGTCAAAATCAGGGGTGCTTTCAATTGACACGGTTCAACAGAAATAGACAAGGGACGAGATATGGGGTTGTAAACAGGGGCGCCTGAAAAACCTACAGAAACATTTGTTAAGCCGGACAAAGGTGCGCCAGGGAGTTTCGCATGAATGATAGAACTTTTTGCTGCACCAGTATCCAACAGAAACGGTTCGACTACACCTGATGTTGCTACTGCGACATAAGGCCCACTCTGATCCACTGGAACTGATACTACTCCCTCTCTCTGTCCATGGCTGTCCTAGTACCCATTTTGCTGAAATCCCTCATCCACTTCACAATAGTCTTCAACAAGATATTGTTGAGATCTATTTTGCTGAGTAGACTGTCCATTTCGTTGATCAAAGTGATTGGAAGGACGATCATTCGTCTGTGGAGGCATAGCACCTCGCCCTCGACCTCTAGAATTTTGCACAAAACCACCACGACCTCTCTGAGCTGCTGCTGCATTATTTTGCGCTAAGATCGGACACTCATTCTTGTAGTGACCCTCTTTCTTACAGTACGCACACTGGTTCCACTGATATTGAGGTCTCGGTGAACTATAATCTGTTCTTTGATACGAGTTCTGTTGCGTATTAGTCTGATTCATGCGAGGCGGATACGCCTGTTGCAAAAGAACTTTAGTTTTTAAATCTTTTGTTTTCTTGTCTGATTTCTCTTTTTCCTCTTTATCTCTATTTTCATAATACTGTGCAGTTGCAAGTATTTGCGCAGTTGTAGAAACAGCCCACGCACTCTCTGAATCCTTTAATTTATTGCATAACTCAGGTAACAAATTATGCACAAATTTATCGACAAACAGTCTCTGTCCTCCTTCTGTGCTCATCTCCTGACCACTGTGATCTACAAAAGTCTCTTCGAACCTCGTGAAAAAGTCGGAGACACTTTCGTCTTTCTTCTGTCTGCATGCGGACAACTTGTCCCAATTAACACGCAATGCGGGCATCAGAGTCTTCATTAAGTCTATTATTCTACCTGGAAGATTAGCAATTAGGGGTTCAGGTTTTGCACCACCTGTTTGCTGACCATCCGCTGCAACAATAGCTGCCCAATCACCACCTAGGGCAACTGGATGATTCTCTCTACGAATTTTAGCCCAAATTGGTTGCGGAACTACATTACCAAATAACATATCGATGTCTGCTAAGTTCATTATACAAGCCTCAACTGTCTGTGTTAATTCCTTATAGTACCCAGCAGGATTCTTACGCGGGTCTGGCAAGGCCTGCTTCACTGCTAGCACTTCGGCTCGCTTCCACGGAATGTGTATCCACACTCTTTGGAAGTGGGCCGGAGCGGCTACAATACCACGAACATTATCAGCTTGCACAGCTTCGCGCCAAATTGGAGGAACCTCCCTCATTGGATATTGGCGACTTAGCTTCGTCTTGCTTTTCTCTAAATCTCTCGGTGAACGAAGTGATGGATCATTCCTATAACTTAAAATCAGTTCCATCGCTTCTTCTATATGTTGGCCTACTATCATTCCTGCAGCAAACTCTTTCTGAACCTTAATTAGGTCTTCTAAATTCGATTCAACATCATCTTCTTCTATCTCCTCACGTAACAGTGAGCACATCTCGTCAAAGACATACCGTTGCGTTGGTTCATTCCACTGCATAAATGTATCTAGCACATCTCTCATACTATATCTCCTACTCTTCGAAATCCATCTGAGAGCCGTGGAATCTAAAATTCCCCGTTCCTCAGTACTCGGAAGCTGACTACGTCTCTGAACAGAGTCAGAAGTAGGAGTCTTGATTAAAGTTTTATAGAAAGGAGACAGAATGTTAGAAACAGAATCAGTGATTCTTCGACGAACAGAAAGTGGAGTCAACACACTAGCAGACGTAGAGAACACAGTAGAGGTAGGAACAGATAGCGGAACAGTAGGAGTATCGAGGAAAATAGTCTGTGGAGTAGTAGGTGTAAGCGACACAGATACAGGTATAGAAGTCGGCAACCCAGGAGGAGGAGGAGCCGTAGGAACATTCACATTAACCACAGGAGGTACAGGAGCTTGATTCTGAGGAGCAGGAATACCAGGTTGTCCAGCAACCGGCAATTGAACATTCGGTAAAGGCGGAGCCGTAGCACCTTGTGCATACGGTGGAGGTGACCGTAACAGATAAGACAACAGAGGATCGTTTTCGGGGTCCTCCAGTATCTTAGCTGTTTTCGATGGCAAGGCAGGGTAGCACTTGTCGATCGCTAAATTATGCTCTCTAATGGCCACCTCTATGGCCTTCTCTGACTCGTTAACTTGCAGCTGCTTAGCCGCTTGCTCCAAAGTCAACTCTTCTTGCTCTTTCTGTTCTTTCTTTAACCTTTTCATTTCTCTCTGTTTGGATTCTTTTCGCCAGTAACGGAAAGAATCAAACATTGCCGGCCGGGCTTTCTTCCTAAACAATTTCGCTTCTAAATTGTCAAGGATTTCGGGTTCAAAACTACCATGCAGTGGCCAACTAAGGACACCATCTTTCTCAGTGTATCGGACCCACACCTCATTATAAGATATAGGACCCACACCATGTTTACAGTACAAGTCATATAGGGGAGTCCCAATCGGAGGAACCAGACATGAGTCCTCCAATCGTGAGTCACTGTTGCAACCAAAACAAGACAACATACAATTTCTCCGACTTACCATTTTGCAATCCGGAACACAAAACAAACAAAACACGAAACAGATATGTGCACCTAAACCAAGAACTTAGGCCTACCAAAACGAACTGATGTATCGATACCCAAACTAAACCAAATAGATTATCGTAACCAGAACAACCAGTGATAATCTTACGAAACCAAACCAAACCAAGAACCAAAAAGGATTTTAACAACCCTCACGAAGTAACCAGCTAGCAATCACTAAATACTTAACTGAGGCACTGAAGACTTCACCAAGGAGAAACCCGTCACGTTTCGCTGTACTAAGGACTGCACCTCGGGTCCAAGACAGGGCGACGGTCAAGGCAACGGCCCACTGCAGCCGTCCTGAACGGGAACCCTCGTGGAAGAGAACTTCGGGCCACTTTTGCGATATGCCGGGATCGATGAAGTGGGGCGCCTCCCTCAGGAATCTTCACACGAAGCTTCTCGAACTCTTCAGGCTTTTGGACCGGTACCGAATGACGTCGCCACACGTTGGGCGCCAATTGGAGTTCTGGACTTTTTGGTTCCGTCCAGAGGTGTCAGGGAACAACACCCAAAGACCCCGGAGTTCCACCTGCCTTGGTGCGCAAATGAACAGAAACACGGGCTTCTCGATGGTGGCGTCAAAGACCAAAGGTTTATTACTGCAGGGACACAGAAGTCACAGAAACCACACATGGGCAGTGTCTAGGAGCCTGTTCAATTTGTACAAAGAGGGTTGCTCCTTATATACTGAATTTTAAGCTGGGGGCGAATTCTTTACATGTAATACATTCTCAAAACCTTTGTGTCTAAAACAATAAATATTTGGCGTTACACAGGAACCGTCGATAAAATCTGATGCCAAACATCTACGAAGAGGGGTTCCCACTAGTTCATCACAATCCCTTGTCAATATTGCATTCAAGAGCCGGACCGCCTCATCGTAAATTTCGTTACCTCCCCCTAATAAAGATTCAGAAAGAAAGGAACGGAGCCAGGTGTGGAAGATAGGAAAGCGGGATAAGAGATGTTTGTGGGTTGTAAATGGGCAAGGCTACCGGCTTCGGCCGCCTAATCATGATCAGGACAATGGACACGAAAACCAGTTTAGCAGGACTGGCCTCGGGCAGAGGAGGCAGCCTTTGTCGAGTCATGCAGCTACAGCGTGATCTGGTTTAAGGTGCACGTGTCATGAAAAAGGTGAATCTCCGGCTAAGGCTACGTGTCCTTAATCGAAATGAAGTTATCAGAGGTTATTGCGTATGTGAGGGCAAGAAACACAAAATGGCTGCCATGATCTAAGATGGATGCCGTGGGTAGATCAGAAATGTGTTCATAACAGGAGTGCTCTTGCTCGTAGCATAGCGAAAACACCAGGATATGCTAAATGGATCATTTGCGGTTCGCTGATACCAATATTATGTATTTCCGACAATATTGAAAACACGGGTTCAAATCGTCACGGAACCTCAGAGTGAGTCAGCCATTAATGCAAGGCATTTGCAGGTAGGGTGAGTACTCTAAAGCTCAACTTTAAATTTAATAAATCCGGATGGGAATTTAATTAAATATTTTACCATTTGTTTTTTGCTTGCTTAATGCTTATTTCTTTATTTGTGCACGTTGTTTTGTGTTTGAAATCATCACAATTGAGACAGTCAGGGTCTTCGGTTTTCAGTAAAGGGTCTGGATACTATTAAAAATTCAGTGGAGGTTCAGAACAGTCAAAAGGTTTAGAACCGCAGGTCCAGTTATGAAGTTATTGTTCGTGAGAGCTCAATTACAATTTTGTTTATTGTGGTTATACAGATTGTAGAAAGTAAGAGAGAAGGATTGCCAGATGTTAATCCATGAGAGGTGTTGGTATGCTGCACGTAGTAAAACTGCACCATAAAAAAACAAGTTGCAGTATTTTATTAATCCCCATCATTTTACCAACATTTGAAGGATTAACAACCCAGTGAGCACGCTTGTAAATGAGCCTGTGCCTTGCACCTTACATGTTTACATTACAACTTGTGCTTGCAAGAGTAATCAAATCAAGAGACACTTGCATATGCGAATAAAACAAATTAAAGCTGAAAAGAAGGGGCCGTAAAAAGCATAGCAGTGTCCAGTGAAATACGCATTAACCGCAAAACAAAGCTACGACAGATCTATATGTCGAGGGAAAGTGATAAGCAATATCTCAATAATTAAATCAAGATACACTGTATGTGTAGCATAAGGAAGGACAGAACGAAAGAGAAGTGAAAGAGTGGCACAAACTGCTGTATTTCATAACTCTAATCACACAAGGGTACTCGAGGGTCAAAAGTAAGACAGGCTGATTAACAGAGACAGAGACGGTGTAGCGCTCCCACTAGCCATATAACTGTGAAAGGAACAATGGAAAACATGCCAGATCAAGAACAGTGTCTGGTCTCTGGCTCCCATCAGTCACCACTCGGAACCGCCCTTCATCATTTGGGGCTCCGAGGACCAGCACTATACTGGATCTTGGTATCACAACAGAAAGGAATGAACCTTCCTGTTGGTAAGTAAGTGTTGGTGTAATGGTAAAGACCATATGTGTTGGTGAAGTAACTGACAGGGATAAAAAGTGTAGTGTGCAGTGCAAGAAAAACCAGGAAGGGTAGGGAGGAGTGAATAAAATTGGTTAAAAGGAGCAAAAAGATAGTTTAATAGGGTGTAGCTCCTAATACCAATATTAAAAGATAGCCAAGACAGGGTAAAGCTATGACCTGTCTAGTGGTGTAACGTGGTCGACATGTTTCAGCAAATATTGGCCAATAGCCTTGCTTTCTTCAGGACAACAAATATACGGCTACTGCAAACAAAACACCAAATGTGACAGATAAGTGAAAAATGATTAAAAAGAAGGAACGACACAGAAAAGTCACCTGGACATCCAGGTGTGTCTGTTCCGAAACTTCTCACTTGATCAGCAATGGGCTGAAAATAAAAATAGAAAGCATGGCATGAGCTGAGGTCCCATCCCTGTCTGAGAATAGCCTGTCATTTGCACCTGTTGCAAACGTCAACATGGGCGTAGTTCATATCTCGGGATCTGAACAATCACATTGTCAAAGCTAGTGTATACCAACATTCACAGAAATTGAACCTTTTCAAGTTTCACAAGATCCTTCTTACCTGGTCAGTAAGAAGTGTATACCTCACCTCGCCTGGCCACGGCTCAGGACTGGTGAAGCACCGCTCTAAAAAGGTGAATAAATTCAAAGGAAAGAATCATCCACCATGTAATGCCTGAAATTCAGTCAAAACGAACCATTACAGATGCTAGTAATTAATGAAAAAGAAGCGGAGGATGTTATGTCCGCTTCGCAATTGGAGAATATGCCATATTCATGAGCCATTCTAGCATGCTTCCTTAAGTGCCAACTAAATGGTGCCAACAAAGTACAAAGCCCGTCCAATGATCTATGTCTCACACACCGAGGATCGTAGGTGCCCCGTGGGTAAAGAGCCGCCAAACCCCAGTGCACCCCCGAAATCACAAACGACCCGCTGAATAGCGGAACGCTTACCAAACATGCGTGTCACCGCTCGGAGCCGTTAGCAGATAATGCAGCGACCACTCACCTATCCGTCGGTACTTCCTAGCGGCATCTGTGCCGTCTGGGGAGGTACCGACGGTCTGATTCTATCGGAATTATATTCCGTCTAGCCTCATTGGCCGGTTCTGAGCACGTGACGCGTCATTCTGAGCGTCACGCGTCCAAAAAGCTACGAAGGCCCTGATTGGTGCAGCTTGCCGGTCAGCCCACCAATGGCAGGTCAACGAATTCGGCAACGTAAACAAAGCATTTGAGAGCCTAGCCCACTGATCTATCGTAATATTTATACTAATAGACAAGAACGGGATGGTGCAGCCGCGGCAAAAAGCGTTAAGTACATCACCTTGTTAGACTAATTAGGCACCACATTCCGTAATGGGTGATGTAGCAAACTAGGCAATGCAATGCAAAGCGTGACGTGATGGCAATATCGAAAATGCACTAATGTACATGAAAAAAAGGTGTGATAACGGAAATGCAACTAATGTGCATGATTTAAGAGGTGTGATAACGGACTTAAGGTCACAAGGAAGAGTCTCAAGCTGGCTATGATATATAAGGCATAATTACTAGGTGGAAAAAGCAAGGGTATACATAGCAATGTTATACAAAAGGGTATCTGCCAGATAAAAAGCTACTGTGTCATATCTCTGAAGGCTAAGTTGTCACGTGAAATGCATCTTCAGTGAAATGGTTTAAAATGATGACCACGGAATGTCATCATTCAGTCCTGTATGATCGCTACCTAATCTCAACACCCATCTCTGTTCCTTCTTGTGCAGAAAATCACTCACATTAGTGACGTGAGAGGGAATGAACGGTTTTTCTAAGACCGTCCATTTGAAAGAAGTGGGGGAGTGATTTAGTGCAATGAAGTGGTTAGTCAGCTTGGTGGCCTGTCTCCTGCAATTAATGGTACTTCTGTGCTCAGATAGCCGCACCTTTATTTTACGAGTGGTCATCCCCACATACCTAAGATTACATGGGCAGGTTATGAGATAGATTAACCGGTCGCTGTTGCAGTTGGTAAATTTCAGCTGTCTCCAGGGCCTGGAGGTCCCGATGTCTATCTCTGTGGTTCTTGAAGTTTGGGCACATGATTGACAAGTGCCACATGGATGGTGACCAGACACTGGCGGTAGATCCCAAAGGGTACCAATTGCTCTCGGAGTATCATCTGGAGGTCTGGTGTGTACCATTCTGTCCCGTAGGTTGGGTCCCCTTTTGAAGGAGAATAGTGGTTGTGGAATCGACTGCGGTCCTGAGTTTAAGATGGACCAGCGTTTTTTGACCGCTTTCTTAATGTTATGGGACAGTGTTCCAAAGGTATGTACAAAGGTCAGCCTTTCCAGAGGTTCTTTGGGGGTGGTTTGTTCTAATAGTGCTGCCCTGTTGTTGTTACTGGCACGTTTCAAGGCTCGATGTACCAAGCGGGGAGGATATTTTCTTTCGATGAGTTGGTTTTGGAGTGCAGAGGAATGTGTCCTGAAGGCCGTGTTGGTGGAACAATTTCTTTGGACTCTCAAAAACTGTCCAAACGGAAGATTGTCCCGCAGGGACTTAGGATGGTGGCTATCATACAACAGCAAAGAATTCCTGGACATAGGTTTCCTGTACAATTCAGACTGCAAACCCGTAGGTGTAGCCTTGATCATAAGATCAAGAAATGCTAGCTGGTTTTCGCCAATCTCAACCGTAAAGCGTAGAAAAGCATTTCTGCTATTAAGCCAACCCAGGAAGTCTTGACAACTTTCCCTGGAGCCCCGCCACACCACCAAAATGTCATCAATATATCGTCTCCATGTTCTAATATGTTCACGATATGGGTTGGACTCATTGAGGACAAACCGTTGTTCGAAGTAGTGTACGTAAAGGTTTGCCAGGCTGGGGGCATAAACACTCCCCATACTGGTTCCAGACACTTGTAAATAGATGTTATCTTCGAACTTAAAAAAGTTCCTCTTCATGGCTAAGGTTGCACAGGCCATGATAAAATGTACTGGAGTGATGGTGTCTCTCTCGGTGGTGTCAAGTAGGGAGTGGATGACCTCGAGGGTTTCGTCCTGGGGTATCGAGGTGTATAGTGCCTCTACATCAAACGAGACCAAAAGGTCCGTATCGATGTTAAAATTGAGGTCAGGTAGTAGGCGTAGGACGTCATGACGGAAGAGGCACTGAACGAAGGATGGGTGACTGAGCCAGAGGCCAGGTTCCTTAATACTGAACATCCGGTGACTCCTTACTTTTATATACTACCTAAAGTACATAAGGAGAAACGCCCACCACCAGGCAGACCCATCATATCGGGCATTGGGTCCGTTTTGGAACCCTTGTCTACGTTTGTCGACCACTTTTTACGCCCCATGGTCCAAACTATGCCGACTTACCTCAAGGATACCACCGACGTCCTACGCCTACTACCTGACCTCAATTTTAACATCGATACGGACCTTTTGGTCTCGTTTGATGTAGAGGCACTATACACCTCGATACCCCAGGACGAAACCCTCGAGGTCATCCACTCCCTACTTGACACCACCGAGAGAGACACCATCACTCCAGTACATTTTATCATGGCCTGTGCAACCTTAGCCATGAAGAGGAACTTTTTTAAGTTCGAAGATAACATCTATTTACAAGTGTCTGGAACCAGTATGGGGAGTGTTTATGCCCCCAGCCTGGCAAACCTTTACGTACACTACTTCGAACAACGGTTTGTCCTCAATGAGTCCAACCCATATCGTGAACATATTAGAACATGGAGACGATATATTGATGACATTTTGGTGGTGTGGCGGGGCTCCAGGGAAAGTTGTCAAGACTTCCTGGGTTGGCTTAATAGCAGAAATGCTTTTCTACGCTTTACGGTTGAGATTGGCGAAAACCAGCTAGCATTTCTTGATCTTATGATCAAGGCTACACCTACGGGTTTGCAGTCTGAATTGTACAGGAAACCTATGTCCAGGAATTCTTTGCTGTTGTATGATAGCCACCATCCTAAGTCCCTGCGGGACAATCTTCCGTTTGGACAGTTTTTGAGAGTCCAAAGAAATTGTTCCACCAACACGGCCTTCAGGACACATTCCTCTGCACTCCAAAACCAACTCATCGAAAGAAAATATCCTCCCCGCTTGGTACATCGAGCCTTGAAACGTGCCAGTAACAACAACAGGGCAGCACTATTAGAACAAACCACCCCCAAAGAACCTCTGGAAAGGCTGACCTTTGTACATACCTTTGGAACACTGTCCCATAACATTAAGAAAGCGGTCAAAAAACGCTGGTCCATCTTAAACTCAGGACCGCAGTCGATTCCACAACCACTATTCTCCTTCAAAAGGGGACCCAACCTACGGGACAGAATGGTACACACCAGACCTCCAGATGATACTCCGAGAGCAATTGGTACCCTTTGGGATCTACCGCCAGTGTCTGGTCACCATCCATGTGGCACTTGTCAATCATGTGCCCAAACTTCAAGAACCACAGAGATAGACATCGGGACCTCCAGGCCCTGGAGACAGCTGAAATTTACCAACTGCAACAGCGACCGGTTAATCTATCTCATAACCTGCCCATGTAATCTTAGGTATGTGGGGATGACCACTCGTAAAATAAAGGTGCGGCTATCTGAGCACAGAAGTACCATTAATTGCAGGAGACAGGCCACCAAGCTGACTAACCACTTCATTGCACTAAATCACTCACCCACTTCTTTCAAATGGACGGTCTTAGAAAAACCGTTCATTCCCTCCCACGTCACTAATGTGAGTGATTTTCTGCACAAGAAGGAACAGAGATGGGTGTTGAGATTAGGTAGCGATCATACAGGACTGAATGATGACATTCCGTGGTCATCATTTTAAACCATTTCACTGAAGATGCATTTCACGTGGCAACTTAGCCTTCAGAGATATGACACAGTAGCTTTTTATCTGGCAGATACCCTTTTGTATAACATTGCTATGTATACCCTTGCTTTTTCCACCTAGTAATTATGCCTTATATATCATAGCCAGCTTGAGACTCTTCCTTGTGACCTTAAGTCCGTTATCACACCTCTTAAATCATGCACATTAGTTGCATTTCCGTTATCACACCTTTTTTTCATGTACATTAGTGCATTTTCGATATTGCCATCACGTCACGCTTTGCATTGCATTGCCTAGTTTGCTACATCACCCATTACGGAATGTGGTGCCTAATTAGTCTAACAAGGTGATGTACTTAACGCTTTTTGCCGCGGCTGCACCATCCCGTTCTTGTCTATTAGTATAAATATTACGATAGATCAGTGGGCTAGGCTCTCAAATGCTTTGTTTACGTTGCCGAATTCGTTGACCTGCCATTGGTGGGCTGACCGGCAAGCTGCACCAATCAGGGCCTTCGTAGCTTTTTGGACGCGTGACGCTCAGAATGACGCGTCACGTGCTCAGAACCGGCCAATGAGGCTAGACGGAATATAATTCCGATAGAATCAGACCGTCGGTACCTCCCCAGACGGCACAGATGCCGCTAGGAAGTACCGACGGATAGGTGAGTGGTCGCTGCATTATCTGCTAACGGCTCCGAGCGGTGACACGCATGTTTGGTAAGCGTTCCGCTATTCAGCGGGTCGTTTGTGATTTCGGGGGTGCACTGGGGTTTGGCGGCTCTTTACCCACGGGGCACCTACGATCCTCGGTGTGTGAGACATAGATCATTGGACGGGCTTTGTACTTTGTTGGCACCATTTAGTTGGCACTTAAGGAAGCATGCTAGAATGGCTCATGAATATGGCATATTCTCCAATTGCGAAGCGGACATAACATCCTCCGCTTCTTTTTCATTAATTACTAGCATCTGTAATGGTTCGTTTTGACTGAATTTCAGGCATTACATGGTGGATGATTCTTTCCTTTGAATTTATTCACCTTTTTAGAGCGGTGCTTCACCAGTCCTGAGCCGTGGCCAGGCGAGGTGAGGTATACACTTCTTACTGACCAGGTAAGAAGGATCTTGTGAAACTTGAAAAGGTTCAATTTCTGTGAATGTTGGTATACACTAGCTTTGACAATGTGATTGTTCAGATCCCGAGATATGAACTACGCCCATGTTGACGTTTGCAACAGGTGCAAATGACAGGCTATTCTCAGACAGGGATGGGACCTCAGCTCATGCCATGCTTTCTATTTTTATTTTCAGCCCATTGCTGATCAAGTGAGAAGTTTCGGAACAGACACACCTGGATGTCCAGGTGACTTTTCTGTGTCGTTCCTTCTTTTTAATCATTTTTCACTTATCTGTCACATTTGGTGTTTTGTTTGCAGTAGCCGTATATTTGTTGTCCTGAAGAAAGCAAGGCTATTGGCCAATATTTGCTGAAACATGTCGACCACGTTACACCACTAGACAGGTCATAGCTTTACCCTGTCTTGGCTATCTTTTAATATTGGTATTAGGAGCTACACCCTATTAAACTATCTTTTTGCTCCTTTTAACCAATTTTATTCACTCCTCCCTACCCTTCCTGGTTTTTCTTGCACTGCACACTACACTTTTTATCCCTGTCAGTTACTTCACCAACACATATGGTCTTTACCATTACACCAACACTTACTTACCAACAGGAAGGTTCATTCCTTTCTGTTGTGATACCAAGATCCAGTATAGTGCTGGTCCTCGGAGCCCCAAATGATGAAGGGCGGTTCCGAGTGGTGACTGATGGGAGCCAGAGACCAGACACTGTTCTTGATCTGGCATGTTTTCCATTGTTCCTTTCACAGTTATATGGCTAGTGGGAGCGCTACACCGTCTCTGTCTCTGTTAATCAGCCTGTCTTACTTTTGACCCTCGAGTACCCTTGTGTGATTAATGTTAGGTGGGCATGTACTCAGAGCTGGTCAATAAATTGCCCGTGGGTCCCCTTTACTGTGTGTGGTTTGGGTATTTCATAACTCCCCATCATTTTTGTAACATTTGAAGGATGGCCAACCCAGTGGGCGTGCACGTATATGAGCCTCTGCCTTGTGCCTTACATCTTTACATTATAACTTGTTCTTGCAAGTGTGTTTATTGTTAAACTAAGGTGTGTGGGGATGGGGCAATAACTGGTGCAGCTTAAAAAATTCCAATGCCTATAGGGGGAAGTGGTTGTTTTCCGTGCGCTCGAACTTTCTTTGTGCTAAAGTGAAGTATTTTCGCTGCACCACCAAAAGCTACGCACACACCGGAGAAGAAATCTCTAAGATATCGCCGCACAGATGCCAGTGTCCTTGTGAGCACCATACAGTGGCAACAAAGCAATGTAAAAAAAAACAAAAAAAACATATGCTCAAAAACATATGCTGTGTGTGAAAAGCTACACAATAACCAGTGAACAAAGCTCCAAGAGATCTAACAGGAAAGAAAGCGCAGCGAAATGATCAACACTGTACAGGGGCCCGATCAAATAAGTGAAGTATTATCATGGCAAAACGCACTAACAGGAGAACAAAGCTCCAAGATATCAAGCTCTAAGATAACGACGCACAGATGCCAGTGTCCCTGTGTGTCTATAATCGGAAATCCTGGATAACAAAGTAGAGCAGCACGTTCAGATATTGCCGCACAGCTGCCAGTTTCCCTGTATGTCCATAAAAAAGCTGGTAACAAGAGCAAAGAACAACAAGTCAGGTATTGAAAAACTCACTGCCACAGCCCGGCTTGGACCGGAAGCCAGGCAACCTGTGTTGGGACGGAAGCGGGGCCGCAAACAGGAATCAGACGGGAGCCTACCCCGCTCCTGTGCCCGTGAAGCCAGCCTTAAGATTTGCGTGTGAGTTAGCGGGGCTCCCGTGCTCGTGAAGAGCCCCGCCGGTTGCCGAGACTGACCCGCTGACGCGGAAAGAGCCCAGTGAGTGTGTGTGTGGGAGGGGTGATGTGTGCGCGCGCGTGTGTGTGCGCGCGCGTCTTTGGGTGTGTGTGCGAGTGTGTGTGTGTGTGTGTGCATGTGTGCATCTGTCTGTGTGTGTGTATGCGTGTGTGTCCGTTTGTGTGTGTGTGCGTGTGTCTGTTTGTGTGTGTGTGTGCGCGCGCCTGTGTGTCTGTGTGTATGTGTTATCCGCTTCCTGGCAATGTGGGACAGGAGATGTGCACGGCATGTGAGTGAACGTGCGTGCACACATGGGAGAATCCCCTGCGCGTGCCCATCCTCTGTCTGTCTCACATTCCCAGGAAGTGGCTGACAAAAGATGCTTCGCTGGATGCAGCGCTTCCACCAGCTCGTCCTAAAAAGGGCGAGTGTGATGGGGAGCAACTAAGACAAAGGGGAGAATAAAGCTGAAAAAAGACAGTTAGTAGGGAGATGGTAGGGACAATAAGTGGAGAAAGCAAGGAAATAAGACATGCATTGCCAAGAATTGTGGAATGAAAAATAAAAGCAGTCTCCTCAATACAGAAGAGGAGGAATGCAAAGCAGCTGTCCCAGGGCTGGACAAACATAAGGATAAGCAGTGAACAAAGCCACTGAATAAGGAGCAGAACATTGAGATAGACACAAAAGTCATCTAATTATATTCATGGGGCAGATCCAAAGCCCACTGCATGGATTGCATTGTGTTTAATAGGTTTTCAAGAACAGTGATTTACAGTAATCCTAAATAATTGCAGATGTCATTCTCCTTAATGGTATTTCATTAACTGCTTTCTCATGCTTTTCAATTAGGGAGGCATTCTATCTTCTTCAACTGAATAAATACCATGTAAACATTTATATATTTACACACACATATGCCCGTATCATCTGTCTGGACATTGCAGTGCTGAATTGCTGCTTTCTACACTATGTGCTTGGTACGCATGATTTCTATTGGGTTTTTTGAACTAGTGGAAAGGGGAGTTTGTGCTGTGCTTGGGACTGGTGCATTCAGAGAAGTAGTGGCAGCTGGTGCATAATGGAAGTGGGGGGCCCAAAAGCACTATCCAACACTCTGCCTCTGGCTTTGCCAACCCCTGGTCCAGAATTTCACATCACATACAAGTGGACGTGCATACATACACACAGAGTTTCAGCCATCCACATAAATACATTCATACATACATACACATGCAATCTCTAGCACACAGACATACACAAACTTAGAGACTTATTTTGGATACATCAGTCCACATCACCGACATACTCGCAGTGGCGACCTGACCACTGCCACACTGCTGGCCCGCCTGCAGTATTGCGTGTGGCTGTCAGACTGCCACGTCTGCCAGGATCCCGGATCCCGTGGCGATGGTGCAGTGGTCAGGAGCATTAATATGCTGTTGGTGCCGCTGCAGCGCTAACAAGCATATTACAAGTTGCCTGTCCTCCTCCCATTTCATGGTGGTGAGCCCACCATGAAAAGGGTGGTGAAGAGGCACCTAATATAGCCCTAACAGAGCCCTAGGATGCTACCGGGCCTAGAGGATGCAGGGGGCACATATTGTGCCCCCCTGGAATTGCAACCCTGTTCCTGAATGGTTTAGCATGCATGGTGCATGCCACACAGTGCAGGAATGTGCAGTCAGAGCCCATCACGTCGCCGGTCTGAATGTTAAACTCTCTCATGAGCCTAACAGACCACCGCCCTAAGACTATAGCAGCACCGCCCACCCGACCTGGATTTAACTCTGAATCCGGTGGGCGGGCGCAACAGGTCATTGGCGGTCCTCCTGAAGACTGAGCAGAGAAGGACTGCCAAAGTCATAATACCGCCCTAGGACTTTTATTCAAAAGAATGTACTTGAGGCAGGCCCACAATTTCTGATTTTTTCATCTTTGTTCCGCAGCCAGAGGAAGACCTCGAGCTTCCACCCAATCTGTAGCCAGAATAGAGCTGAAGGTCCTTAGGTAGACCTTTTTTCCACTTCCAGCTTCTGATAAGGGAAGAGGGCGTGAAAGACAATCACTTAAGCTCCATTATCTGACAAGCTGCACTGCGTGATGATGGTGCTGCATGTCAGATATGTTTTGTGTATGTGTTTGGCCGGGCTGTAAGAACTCCCACCTGACACATGCGCAAAACAGGTAGTGGAGCCAAGTTCTGCTGCTAACCTGACATTACAGCTTTTACATGCAAGCAAATGATCTATGAGATCATTCGTTTTCATATAAAAGCAGAGGAGGCTCATCCATGAGAGCGGAAAAGCAACGCCCCACTTAAATGGCCCCCAAGCCCCAGAGATGAAAAATAAAATGGTAATTCATTGCCATTTTATTTTTCATCAATCCCTCCTGAACCAAATGTCAGGATGGGGCGGGTCCTGCTAAGTGGCAGCAGGGAGACGTGGTGGACAGAGGACTACCTGTGCACTGTTTAAAGTGAACATGTCTCTTAGGCCGGCAGTCTCGCGGCGGCCAGCCAGACATTTCCTTTAAACCTCTCAAGCCAGCTGTCTTAGACTTACTTTGTCGATTTCTATCTAGTGTCAAGAATTCAGAGGTTTTAGATTGTGGAGAAGTGGAGAAGTGTGGCTCACTGGTTAGAGGAGGCAGACCTGGAAGCAGAGGTCAGCCCGGGACCAGGGTTCAATTCCCGGCTCGGCGGGGTCTTGAGTCCTAAAAATGTCCATGGACTCGACAATTCTCGCTCCGGTGCCTACTCGATTCATGGGTTCACACTCTGCGACTCTGGGCAATAGCTTTCTTAATCTCCACAACGGCCCCTCGCGGCGGGATGCCTGGCTTTCACCTTGTGGATACCCTGCCGGGGTTATCTCACAGGGGAATACCAGGACGGGTTCCCTAAGCAAGTGCTTAGAAACCGCTTGGTGATTTGCGCTATATAAATTCATGTACATTTACATTTACATTGTATATTGGGGATCCCTATTTGAGGACTACTTCTCCCTTGTCACTCTGATGAGACATCACACAATATGATATATTTTACCTTGGGTGAACCGAAAGATAGAATCCTATATAGGTAAATGGTGCTGATACTTTGTGATGGGATATGTAACTATATGGTTTATATTTGTACTGTTTGATGTAAAAAGAACATTGCTTGTTTTGGAATGTAATTGGCACATGCATTCATGTGATTGTTTTATTATATATTTGTTATTTAGATTTCTAAATGTATTAATCATTCATTCACAGCCCTGATGAAGTACCTTATCAGGGAAACGTGCTGGCTTGGCTGCCATTTTGATGCTGTGAAGAATAAAGAAAAACTCTTGTTTGAAAACAATTACAAGGCTCCTGCATTATATTGGATCTATAAAAAGAATAAATGTGATTGAACAAATTTGGATTCATATTGGACTAAATGAACGCTTACTAAAAACACTGGACTTCCTGAGTACTCCATTTTGTATATTGTTTCTCATTTTGGCTTATGGTTTTGGAGCAGTAGGACCATTAGAATGTTGAGTGCTATGGTAAATTTAATGATAATACAACCACCTGTGCTGTCATTTAGTGCCAATACTGCTCTTTCTTTGGATGTTTAGTGCATATGTGTTGTCCCTTGTTACTGTGTTAGTCTAAAGTGAATACGAATTAGAGACATACCTTTTAATATTATTAACTACAAAATAAATAATCTGAGTTTTTTTAAATGTAAAGTAGATTTTCTTTAAACTGATTATTACTTTCAATGTAGAGATCTCTGACCCTTTGCCACAGATATTCAGAAATGGACAGAAATCACAAATATTAACTTTTTGTTTTTTCGTAAATTGTGTCGAAGGGATTCTAATGTCTGCAAAGACCTCCAATAGAAATAGTGCACCCCATACAAGAGCAGATTTACACATATGTGCAGATCTTCATGTGTAAAAGAGCTACACATGCAAACCTACAATTGTGAATCAGTCCCATACATGTGTCAATGTTAGCGATTGTTGTTTCAAAGCACATGGCAGTGTTTTTCTTGTCATCTATGAATTTTGTGACAAATTCAAGATGCTAAGGGCCAGATTCACATAGGTAAAATTAGAAGTTAGTTCTAAACTTAGACCAAATGTTTAAGTTAATGACTTTGGGAATTCACAAGGGGCATTTACGAGTAGTTTTTTTATGGCCACACTCAGGCCGCCGATCTGCCCCGAGTCTGGACTTAAAGTTATTACTCGGAAATGCCCGTTGTGAATTCCCAGGCGTAAACTTAGATGTTTGGTATAAGTTTAGACCAAGTGTCTAAGTTTGCCTTTGTGAATCAGGCCCAATGTCTGCACTGGGTAAAGTGCATATATTTGGGTAGAGGGGCATTTACTATTCTAACTCCGGCCTCTAAATACTGAGGAAAGTGCATAAATAAAGGGAGTTAAATTTAATTTTCTAACACTGGTCACACTCTGGCGTAAGTGTACACATAAAGGGAATTAGGTTTTCCATTCAAACTCCAGTTCCAATTCCAGTTCCACATATATTGCGGAAGTGCATTAAAAAGAGGTTCAGATTTACTATTCTAACTATAGTTACACAAAGGCAGGTAACATTGCATCAATGAAGGGGTCATATTTAATAATCTACCACCACGCCCTCAAACATTGAAGAAAGGGCAATAATAAAGGGGGTCAGGTTGTCTGTTCTTACTCAAGATCCACAAACACTGGAGAAAAAGCATAACTAAAAGGGTCAAAAATAATATACTAACTATTGCCACACAATCTCTTGGAAAAGTGCATGAATTTAAAATGGTCAAATTTACTATTCTAACTCTGCACCCACAAATATTTGAGAAAGTGCAAAAATAACTGGAGTCAAATTAACTTTTTATTTCCAGATACTCAAACTTTGGCGAAAGTGCATATATAATTACTGTTAGATTTACTATTCTTACTCTGGTTCACAAACATTCGCAAAAGTGCATGAATAAGGGGGATCAAATATAATTCTATGACTCCTCTCACACAAACATTCGGTAAAGTGAATAAAGAGGAAAGATTTGCTATTGTAACTCTTATTTCGTCAGACTTAAACCAAGAGGGTTAAATTTACTGTATTAACTACACTCCCACAAACATTCGTACTAAAGTATATAAATGAAGGGGGTCCGAATATTATTCTAATTCCAGTCAAACAAACATGAAGTAAGTGCACAGAGGGTGTCAGATTTACAATCCTAATTTCCCTTCCACAAACATTGGTCAATGTAAATGAGTGAAAGGGGTCGGATTTACTCTTTATCTCCAGTCACACAGACTCTCAAATCATACAAGCATTAGGGAAAGTGCATAAATAAAGAGCATCCAATTTGTTGCTCGAACTCAGACCTCACTAACAGTGGCGAAAGTGCATAAAAGAAGGGGGGGGGTAACATTCTCTATCCGAAATCCAGTCCTTTAAGCATTGGGGTAAGTGCATAAAAAATAGGATTTACTTTACTATTCTAACTCCAGTTCAAAACCACTAGGGAAAGTTCACCTATAAAAAGGTCATATTTAATATTGTACATCGGGCAAGACAAACATTGACGAAAGTGTCTACATGAAGGGGGTCAGATTTACCAATTTAACTTTAGTGCCACAAACATTGTAGAAAGTTTACCATTAAAGAGGTTATATTCTGACACCTGTTCCACAAACATTTGGGGAAGTGCACAAATCAAATGGATCAGATTTAACATTCTAAATTCAATCAAACATTGATGAAAGTGCAAAAATAAAGGGGTCACATTCGTTGTTTTAACTCCAACCCACAAACATTGAGGAGGTGCATAAATACTAGGGGTCGGTCTGCAATCATTAAACCAGAAATGAAATTATCGCCGCTTTTGCGTCCGTTTTCGGCCGCAAAGCGGAGATAATTTAATTGCCCTAGTAGCAAGCTGTCGCTAACATCAGTTAGCGACAGCGTTTAAGTGATAGCGAGCGGTTTGGGGCCCGCTCTGCATGTCAGCGTTATTTATCGCTAATGACATGCAAAGTGGGCATACCCAACCAGTTAGTGACTGAAAGCAGTCGCTAACGTTGCTAACGCCTATTAGCAAGGCAGGCGTAGCGATAAAAAAATGTGTGCTAAGCGCGAATATCGTTAAAAACTAACGCCTGCTCAGACCAGTTCTTAACCTGTATATCCAATGGGAGGTGGATATTCAGGTTAACACCCTATTGGCGTTAATGCCTGAATATCGCTGGTTTTCCAGCGATATTCACGCATTTCGCCGCTATCGCCAGATATTTTATCGCATTGGAGATAAACGTTGCTAATAGCACGTTATCTCTGAAAAAAAATCCACGATGCTTGGCAATAAAAAAAATGTTGCTAAGCTTCTTTAGCTATAAATATCGCTAGTTGTTGATAATATGCCCCTAAATTCAGTCCTATAATCAATGGGAAAGTGTTAACAAATGAGGCTAGATTTACTATTCTAATACCAGTTAAAGAAACACTGGGAGAAGAGCATACCTAAAAAGGGTCAGAATTATTAGTGTACCTCTAGTTCCACAAACACTGGGCAAAAAGCATAAATACAGGTGTTACAGGGACTGTGTTGAGGATGTTGAAGAGTTGCAATTCTAGGGCACTACTTTGGAGTAGAAAGTGTCTAATGCTGCCATGCAGAATGGTGACTGTGTAGTTCTTTCATACAGGAACTCAAGTTTCACTTCCTACACTATTTAGAATTATAAATGGGTATATGTTAATTGCAGGGTTGTTTTCCATGAGGAGTTCCAAGTAACATAAAATATACAAGAGAGAAGCTTGCGTTGTATGCATGAAAAGAGAGGCATGCAGTGCTGGCCCTGCATTACTAAGTACGATGACATTATTGTGAGGCCATGCTCGTGATCTGAAATTATATGAGCACTTGTCTTCCCAGAACAAGGGGGTTTCCCCAAAGAGGTGTTGTGTACTATCAAAGACAATCAAGGAGAAATCTTATTGCAGAGACCTGATGGTCAGTTTGGTAGCTGGAATTTGCATTGTTATGTAACCTGCATACACTGGGTGCTCCATACTCCCAATCATTTCTGCAGTGCATAGCATGTTTTATGGTAGTGTGGATGCAGAATTGGATGAGAAGTGCAAATCACTAGTCCATGCAAAATATAAACAGTATCTGGTGTGTCCCGACCTGCTCATAATATCTTAATTTTTCCTGCTATCCATTGCGCCGCTCATAGGCACTGCCATACTTTCAGTTTCTAGTGAAGACTATTGACATTCCAGTTTTCGCATTGTGAAAATCCCATATAGCCAGAAGTGACATAGTTTAAATTGAATGTTATGGGCACCTATTTAGTTAGGCCACTTCCATGCATGTCAGGGACTTGAGACTGGTACAGAGGATGGCTGCTCTATCTGGCTTCAGTGAAGAGCCTGCATTTCAAGTAAAAACGCAACTAGATGCTACTCAAGCATTCTTTTATCATAACCTCAGTTTTGTCTGGAATCATTGTTATACTCATTGTTCCCCAGCGATTAGACCTAGAGAAATACATTCTCACCAGATATGACATCATTTTCTAAAGGTCCTAACAGCAGTGGAACAAATACATACAGGTCTGGAAGCTCTGGAGAACTGGTCGATGGAAATTGGGAAGCCCTTTATGGATGGGGTTGCAAAGCCCAGGTTTGAGAGTCAGCTATTGGTTTCACTTCTGTGCTATGAGAGCCAGATGCAGTTAAAAGTACAACAAGCATTGAGTCCTGTGCTTAGCAGCAGCACTTGTTGGGCTTTCTCTGCTCCTGCTTGAATTCACACTTGTTTTTTGTTCCCATACATTTTTTGTGATCCCCTTTCCTCTATCCCCTTAGTAGCTAGCTCCCTCTTAGGCAGGGTTCTACCAGTTTTCCCTCTTTCCTGTGCTTCCTTAATATCCCTTGATACTCACTTGTTCATGTGTTTTCGTGGTTTTTGCTCGATTACCAAAACCTCCAAGACTGAGCCTCCTCTTGGCCATGGCTCCCTATCTTTCCGGTTCTCTGGCTGTAGGCTTCTAGACGGAGGGTTTGTTACAGAGCTTAGATCCCCCTATTTGATCCCGGTCTGTGCAATATAACAAAACGTAATTAATTGAAAAAAAACATAAATATGGTAATGGGATAATCAGCAACTACTAGTAACCACTAGCAAGCACAGCCTAGAAATTCATAAGAATAACAAAACACTGACATCTCAAACATGGCTTCAAATATTTGGGTCCAAATGGTAGATCGGTTTTGAAAACTGTAAGCTGGAAACAGCCCTTTGTCTTAAACATTGGTAGTTTTGGATGGGGGGGCCTGTGTTTTAAAAAAGAATTTCATGGTAAGCAAATGAAAAGTTAAGATTAAAAAAATCAACACTTTTCTGTGCTTAGCTTTAGGATATGTTTGCAGTCTATATTATTGAGTTGATATATGTGTAGGTCGATAATATTGACTTCAATATTGTTTCACAGAACCCTGCAATATTGTGACACACAGCCCTGCAGACCCACCAGAAGAGAGGAAAGGGTACTGTGCCAGCAAGTCAGCACCAGCTCAGTCATTTCATTCTTTTCGAAGCGGTTCATAGTGTTTGGAATTATAAGCAAAGGAGGATTTGCCACCAGTTGGAGCATACAGTACTTGCTTATCTGGACACATGTTTCTGGGTTGTTGCCTGTCTTCAGCAGAAAGTAGCAGATCGGTTTGGGGATGCTTAATATGGAGTAGAAGTGAAGTAACACTCCTAAGCATAGGTGCAACTCGTAGTGACTCATCCGGAGGGACCTACCAATGAAGGGGAGAGGGAGTACACTGCCAGGAAATCACCACAAGGTTACCCATTGCATTCTGTTAGAGGTTGTTCCTAGCGTTTTTAGGCAGCTAGAAGAGAATCTGTGAAAGTGGGTTCAACCTGTACTTGCATTTCTGGATACGTGTTTGTGGATTCTTGCCCACCTTGAACAGAAAGTTACAGGTAGGTTTGGGGGTGCTAAATGTGGCTTTTAGGATGTCAGTTGAACTACCAGTTTGCAGGTGCATCCTATAGTGGCTCATCAGCCATATGATTCCCAGAGGAGCCTATAAAGTGGGGAAGAAGCACACCACCCGTAGGTCAGCGCCAGTTCTCCTGTTTCATTCTGCAAGATGCAGTTATAATGTTTTTGAATCACTCACATGTAGAAGAATGTTTGCTTTCAGTGTTGACAACGTCAGTGTTTGCATTAATGGCCTGTTTTTCTGCTTTTATGCCTGTGAAATTTATCCCTAGAAAGTGCTAAAAATTAGGTGAAACATGCATAGATTTATGGAACAACGCCGATTTACAGTTAATTCCACATTCCAGAGGTAAAAGGCTGCAGTACTATATTACCCTGTAATTACTGTATTATGTGCTATTGGCAAGTCCTAGTCCAGTATTATTTTATGATTTTACCCTCAGAACTACCACATAGCACCTAACTGAGGTGTTTGGGACGAGCTGTGGCTGGATCATTTATTACAAGGCATACATTGCATCCTTCATTACATTAGAAAATTATTGTGAGCCGCTGTGGCGTTCGATGACCTCACGATCACAACAAATATTCGCAGTATCTTGCAGACAAGCTCACCATATCTGGTGGTTCTTGGCACATCCGCAGCCAGGAGAGACCATCAAACCACAGACGAAGAAGTGTAAAAAAATGAATAAACAAGGAAGCAAGTCTTTTCCATCTCCGCACCCAGAATCTGGAATAACGTCACTAACATCAAGACTGCCCCAAGGCTACTCCAATGTAGGAAAGATTTGAAGACTGACCTCTTGAAAAAATTCTACGTCACAATTTATTAACCATCTTCAACCCACCTACCAATTCACCTTATTTACATAAGATTCCCTAGCACACGACAATTGTATAATGTGACAGAAGTACAGTAAGTTATTGTGAAAATGAAATCTTAATGCAAAATAAATGTGAATCTTCAGTCTTTTTTAGTTCTTTGTCTTCATCCTTCTTTAATGTCAGATTCTGTGACTGTTCCAAAGCCCAAATGCCAAAATGTGTTTCGTCGTCTCTGTACTTTAGTATATCTGACTTTTTCAAGGCTTAGTAGGCTTCTTTTTTGTGCTTATTAGCATGTTGTGATACTTCCGACCCACACGATTCCTCCATCGTGGGGAAGGTTTCTAAGGTTTCTAAGTGAGTATTCAATATCGTCATTCCTTGTTCGGATAGGTGTGGCCAACTTCAAGTCCATTTGTATTATAGTCTATATCGTCTATTACTCTCATGCCGGCATCCTCGAGTACTCAAGTACCCGGGCGTGGGAGTCATAGACGATAATACAAGTGGAATTGAAGTTGGCCACACCTATCAGGACAATGAACGATTATATTGAATACTCCCATAGAAACCTTCCCCATGCTGGAGGATCGTGTGGCTCAGATGTATCACCACACGCTAAAAAGCACTAAAAAGAAGCCTACTGAGCCTTGAAAAAGACATATGTACCGAAATACAGAGATGACGAAACACGTGTTGGCATTTGGGCTTTGGAACAGTCACACAATCTGACATTAAAGGATGAAGACAAAGAACTAAAAAAGACTGAAGATTCTCATTTATTTTGCGTCAAGATTTCATTTTCACAATAACTTACTATACCACTGTCACATTATACAATTGTTGTGTGCTAGGGAATCTTATGTATATTTGTGTTGCAGCCTAGGCCACAGAAATTAGGAGAGGTGGGTGGTTCTCTCCCCTTTTTAGCACCGCAAAAATACCAGTACTAAAAGACACAATTCGGCAATATTTCCAGGGGCGCCTTCTCTATGATCAATACCACTATCTGGTACTGTATCTATTCACTTTATTTATCTGTGACCCTGTACAGTCCTCCACTACCTTTCGGCTAGGTCTGCTCTAATGAAATAACACATGAATACTTACATAAATATAAACAAACATACGTTTTGAGCCAGTTTCTTACTGTATTTGGTCCCAGAACTCATGAATGGCTCGTAAGTGTATTGTACACAACACAGAGTGACAAGTCCATTGTCTACTGTTTGCTCTTTGTGCTATTGAAACATTACATTTTATCTTCATATTTTCTCTGTCTGTCATGCTTTGGGTGTAAATGGAAGGGAGAATGAAAACCCAGGCTCTGATGTGTTCTTTTTTCTTACATAGACAAACAAAGTCACACACACACACGTGAACGCACACACCACATACACGCACTCATGCACAAACACACATACACACACCTTTCAAGGCTGCCCTGTACAATTTACCTGATTCCCAAAGGTAAATTTACACTTTTGTGTAAATTTACATTTGTTGGGTATTCATAAACTGTGAGTAATAGTACCTTTATGACTGATTATTGCGTAGACTCCGAAGTTTTTGTTGTTTTTTTTTGCATATTTTATATAGCTCGAACACGACCCGAAGGTATTGGAGCACTTTACATGAGCACCGTATTTACATTACACATTCAGGCACGGAGAGATTAAGTGATTTGCCCAGAATCACAGGATGTGGACGGGGCCTTGAGGCTCGAACCCTGGTTTCCAGCACCAGCGTTGGGTGTTTATGCCGATGGACCACATCCTCTCCTTGGGTCAGAAAACTACACACATAAAAAGATAGACCTGCAGAGACGTTTTAAGGCATAGGCAATGCGGATTCTGGCCCAGAACCCCAGCCTTTCAGGGGGCCCCCTGATAGAGCCAACTCTGTTCTGCAGAGAGTCTTGCCCTGATGACCTTGAATAATTTTTATACAGTTTCTTTTAAATACTGTCATCTTTTAATGTGTTTTTAGAGTGGGTGATATGTGAGAGTCTACTATAGGCATTTTGCAGAGAAATGTGTCTGTTTCATGAAATATCCATAAAAAGTTTCTTTTAGATGACAATAGGATCCCACAGATGAGTAATGGGAGGGTATAGAGATTATTTGCAGTAATATTAGTGAGCCGCTGCTGTGGTACAATTTGAAAACACATGCCACTGCCCCTGGTTATTGCAGATGCCGCCGCACCCTCCCGTAGGGGGGGGGAGGCTCGAGGGCCGGCGCCATAACCCACGCGGTGCCAGCAGTGGGGGTGAACTGGTTCTGGGCGCCCCGAAGCGGCCAGGAACCAGCGGAAGCGGGGTGCGCATCAGCCACCCCGACAGGAAGTGACCTGGTGACCCGGGCGCCCTCAGGGGGCGACCAATGGTCAACCTTGCTACCTTTGAACCCCCCAATCAGGGGGGTTCACCTGAGACCCCCTAGGGGTCTCAGGAGGATTTAAGCACCGCCGCTCCCCAGCAGAAGCACAACGTCTTCAAGGAGCTGGGAGAGCGGCGCGACAACGACATCGTTTGAAGAGGAAGGAGTAACCAAGGATCGACTGCTGCAGGAGACGACGAGAGACAGCCGAAGCAGAAGGAAGGCGAACCTACCCCCCCCCTCCCGGTCGTCGGTGTTCGCCCTGGTCGGCACCGCAGAGTAGCGCGCCGCTCCAGCCTCTCGCCCATCTCCGTGAGACTGCAACGCTGACGATTAGGAAGCGACGGAGGCGGAGTACGAGCCCGGCGGCCCAGCCAAGCTCCACCGCAGTAAGCGACTCGACTTTCCCCCGCTTTCCCGCCCTCCCCGCACATAGCGCGCATTGAGCCGCTACACCTAACGAACGGGGAGGGAAAATAGAGGGAAAAAGCGGCGGCCGGTAAGCTTGAAGGTCTAGGCCAACCCATCCGGGTTAGCCGGCCCGGAATTTCTCCCTCGATCCAGCGGCACAGAAATCAGCCCGCAGAAACCAGGCCGGGGCCCATCGACGCGATCCAGCGACGCAGAAGACAGCCCGCTAAAAAACGCCTCACAGCCGGAGCAAGCCACACCTCCCCGCCGACCACGTGGGAGAGCGCGATGCGCAGCGCGAACACGCCCGCTCGGTCTCCCCTTGAAATCTCACGCATCAGGCGGTGCGGACCATAAAAGGGGTACAACGTGCTCAGAGCCCGCCGAAAGCACACGCATCGCGCGGTGCCACCGCAAACGGCCTGACGCAGACGCGAGGGGAAGAAGACACCATGGCGGAGGATCAGCCAGAGGAAGTAGCGGAGGTATTGAAGAGGATCCGCGAAATATCGGCAGTGCACGGCGACGACTGGCTCCAACCTCATTTGGCCAAAGGGAAGGAGAATAGGCCGGGGGGCCAGGCGGAGGAAGAAGCAGGCCCCTCAGCACCCAAGAAGCCCAAGACCACACCCCGGAAGAAGACTTCCAAAAGAAACCCCCCAAAGAAGGTGCGCCAGAAGCCCCCACCGCCGAGGCTGGACGACGCCAAGCAGGGCGAGATGACCGGCAGAGCAGTTAATGGTGAGCATATTAGTACCATTGTAAAAGAATGCTTGAAATCGCTGGCGCCAGCCTTGCTTAATGGCACAGGGCAGGGGGCTGCAGGGCCTAGGGAACAGCGCGAGGAGGAAGCAGGGGGCATGACATGGCATATGGTTGACCCGGGGTGGGCACGGCAGACAAGGGTCCAGGAGCAGGTGGGCCTGTCCGCGCAGGGTGAGCAGGTCTCTCCGCTACCCGGTTGGGGGTACACTACTTCGTCCAGGAGCCCAGGGTTGGGGGGCTAGGCACTGACCTCTATGTTAGGCCATCTCCCGGACCGGCCTCCTTGACGACAAAAGCCACTGGGCTGGCATGCTTATTCCTCTCGCAGTGAAGGAGAGGATATGGCGCAAGGAGTTTATAGATATATTTTCACTGCTGGAAATACAGCTAGAGGGCCTCGACCTGACCACATGTGACAGGAAGGAGGATGACAAAAGAGAAAGGCGCGGGGCCAGAAAGGAGCGGCATTTTGAGAATTGGCTAGACGCATTCAGAATTATGGCATGTATCATAGTGGAGAGGTTCCCCCACTGCGCGGCTGATCTATGGTTATACGAAGCCAACATACACTTAGCACAGAGGCAGTTCCCTGGGGACGCCTGGTTGGAATACGATAAAGGGTTTAGATTAAAGATGCAGAGGCACCCAGAGATGGAGTGGAACGAGGAAGACGTATCAGGTTTCATTCATAAGATGCTCGCGGCCAAAGAAGTGAGAGCCTGGACAGGCAAATATGACCAGTCCTTTCGGAGCTCTTCCCAAAAGGGGAAGAACAAATCTTACCAAAAACATTCCTCGGGGAGATCCAACTCCCCGCCCACAACCAAGGCAATATGCTGGAGATATGATGCGGGGGACTGTTCATGGGGCTCCTCGTGCAAATTCCAGCACGCCTGCTCGAGCTGCGGGGGCAGGCACGCCGCAGTGGCATACAAAGGCTCCAAGCGCGAATCAAAAGGGGACAAGAAAGAGAAGCACAAGAAGCACTAGCCCGAGGCTAGTGGGGGCGGGGCTCTAGTAGACATTCAACATTGCCAGCTGGCTAGGTCCCCTATTAATACGCAACAGCTGCGCAGATTAGCAAACAAATACCCAAACAAAGCAGACGCCAGAGTGCTGGTGGAAGGCTTTGAGGAAGGTTTCATTATCCCATTCCAGGGCCCGTTACCACTGGAAGAAGCGAACAACTTACAATCAGCAAGGCAACACCCCAGGGTGGTAAGCGCTGAAATAGAGAAGGAAAAGAGCTTGGGTAGAATCGAGGGCCCCCTTCCTAAGGAACTACACGCAGGTATAGTCGTCTCTCCACTGGGAGTGGTCCCCAAGAAAGAGAAGGGTCAATTTAGACTAATACACCACTTGTCATATCCCGAAGAGTCGTCCGTGAATGATGGAATTGACCCAGAAGCATGCTCGGTGGGTTATGTGTCAGTGGATGATGCGATCGCACTAGTCAAAGCATCAGGAAAGGGATCCCTCATGGCCAAGGCGGACATTGAATCTGCCTTCCGCCTATTGCCGGTCCACCCGGCCAGTTTCCATCTACTGGGTTTCCAATGGGAGGGAGACATATATTTCGACAAGGCCATGCCCATGGGCTGTGCCATATCCTGCGCCTATTTTGAACAATTTGCCACCTTCTTGGAGTGGGCCCTTCATGACATACACCAAGAAGGCGGAAAGCTGCACTACCTGGATGACTTCCTGTTCACAGGCCCAGCAGGATCCACGATGTGTGCTAGTACACTGGCAGCATTTGAAGCTTTGACAAAGTCACTTGGGGTCCCCCTAGCAAAAGAGAAAACGACAGGCCCGACCACAAGACTTACGTTCCTGGGCGTAGAGCTGGACTCCATGGCAGGGACCGCCAGGCTGCCCCCAGACAAAGTGCAGGAATTCAGGGAAGAAATTGCCAAGCTACGGGGTCGGAGCAAGGCCACCCTCAGGGATATCCAAGGAGTGATAGGTAGACTGAATTTTGCGGCTAGGGTCATCCCGCCCGCTAGGGTCTTTTCCAGGCGCCTAACCGCGCTGACAGCCGGCGTCCCCCACAAACACCATCACATCCGGCTGAGTGCACGTGTAAAGCAGGATCTGCAAGTGTGGGACGAATTCCTGCAGGAGTTCAATGTTGTTCTGATCTGGAGAAAAGGTTGGGTGACCGCTGAGCAGTTATCCCTCTACACGGACGCGGCTGGGAGCCTGGGTTTTGGGGCGGTCCTGGGAAACAGATGGTGCGCCAGCCAGTGGCCAGACAGGTGGCATGCGCAGGGGCTCACAAAAAACATCACTTTCCTCGAGCTATTTCCAATAATAGTGGCTCTGACCGTCTGGAAAGAGGAGATAAAAAACCTGGAACTCACCCTATGGTCTGATAACAAGGGGGTAGTGCAGGCCATTAACAGAGGCGCAGCAAGATGCCCTGACATGTTGAGGCTAATGCGGCAGTTGGTTAAATTACAGCTGGAGGGGAACCTGGAGCTGAAGGCTCGCCACGTGCCAGGGGCAGAGAACACGGCTGCAGATGCGTTATCCCGGTCCCAAATGAAGCGGTTCAGACAACTTGTACCCGGGGCGACCAGGGAGATGACCCCCTTTCCACCATACCTGTGGGACCTGGGGGGGTTGACCTGTCCAGATTAATAGGGCACTCGCTCACCTCTGAGGCACACAGGAGATACAAGAAATACGCAGGCACAGTGATGAGAATTGGGGGCATAAAGTCACTGGAGGACAAGGCCGAGGCGCGCACAGCAGTTGAGAAATTCGTGCAATGGGCATTCAACGCCAAGAAAACGAGATCTTGGGCCCAGGCACACCTGTCCGCCATTGCTCACTTTGCCAGGCTCTACACTGGTGAGGACCCCACGGCCTCTGCCTATCTAAAAACAGCTTTGAAAGGCTGGCGAAGGGTTGAGGGGACTAAGAAGGACGGCAGGCGCCCCATTGACTTCGACAAGCTGGGGCAGCTACTGGGTACCCTAACCAGCATCATTTCAGACAAATACGAGCTGCTACTGTTCAGGGCAGCATTCACCACGGCATTCTTCGGGGCATTCCGTGTAAGTGAGATAGTGGCTCCCAGCAAATCAGGCCCGGCACAGCGTTGCCTGCAAGCCAGGGACATCAAACCAATGGTAAGGGCCGTTGAGCTCACGCTGAGGCAGTCCAAAATGGACAGGGCACGAAAGGGGACGACGATACGCCTCCATAGCATCCCAGAGGCTGGGCTCTGCGCGGTGTGCTGGCTTTTTAAGTACATGGCGGCCCGCCCGGCTGGCGAGGGCCCCCTCTTCATACATCAGGATGGAAGGAACCTGAGCAGGTTCCAATTCACGGCTGTAATGCGCCAGGGCCTCGGTAAGGCCGGTTTCCAGGCAACATCATTTGCTCCTCATTCCTTCGGGATCGGCGCAGCGACCTCGGCATCGCAGCATGGCATGCCGGAGGACAGGACCCAGGCCGTGGGCAGATGGCGTTCCAGGGCCTACAAGTCTTATATACGCCCACACCTCATATAAAAAATAAAAAAAAAAGAGAAGGGAGGAAAAAGAGGGGAAGTGGGGGGGGGGAACAGCCGCCTTGGGATGCCGCACGGCAGGGTTCTTGCCCTCCCTCGACCACACCCGGTGCGCAGCAAGCCACCTTAATGGAACGCTTTCTCTTGACAGGGGGACGCCCGCGGCTTGTCTGGGTAGTGGGACATTCATTCGTGTCCAGAATGGAGTCGTGGTGGCGGCGAACGGGGCACAAGGCAAGCAGACCCAAGGCGACATACATCCGCTGGATAGGACGGCCCGGCATGAGATGGGAGCAGTTACTGCCGACCCTGGACGGCCTTATGGCAGACTCAGTGTGGCTGCCCGATGTCCTGATCATACATCTCGGGGGGAACGACCTAACACGTTTGGGCCGCAAGGCGGTGGGTCAGGCCATTCAAAAGGACCTCACCAAAGCAGCGGCATGGCTGGGTCCCACAACAGTGGTCAGGTCGGAGATGATCAGCAGGAGGCACTGGAGGGGGGCTGACTCCAACAAGGCGGTAGATAATGCGAGGCGCAAGTTGAATATCGCTATGCATAAGTTCTGCTCTACCAATGGCCTAGAATCAATCCGGCACGGCCTCATCCACCCAGGCCGCCCGGAACTTTATGGACAAGATGGGGTGCATCTGTCCGACAAAGGGAATGGAGGTGTTCTGGGATAACTTGTGGGGTGCAATGGCGCTCGCAGGTTGTCTTTAAAACAAAAAAAAAAGAGGTGGGTAGCCGCGAACCAGGGGCAGGGGGGAGCCGCAGAAAGACGTGAGCCTCCCTGCGGCGTGGCAGAAATCCTACAATGGTTGGCTAACCAAACACACCGGCGGGCGGTGTGTAGGAGGAGGGCCACTCACTTTTGAATGCCGCACGGCAGTGTGACGTGGCCGCACAAAGGAGGGGAGGAACAGGAGGAGACGGCACTCGCGGCCCAGATCCGGCCGGACGGCAGGGCGCAAATGGTAGCGAGCTGGGGACCTAACTCCAGACAGATAAGCTCCCCTCCATGACACCCAGAAGGGCTTGGCCAACCAACCACTGGAACACCAATAGACTGACTAAGAACTGGTTGTGCACAAGTGCCATTTACGAACTGAGGAGTGCACAAAAAGACAGACACCTGTATCAGAAGATGGTGTCATAATCTGTAATGTGATGTGCATGATTGATGACTAGAGTTCGCAAATGAAGATTGCACAACCAGTATGTTATTAATATTTGTTATTAATATTTGTTTTGATATTAATAAATCTGCGGCCAACAATGACCACCACTAAGAACTGCTATTGTTGGCTGACATTATTTTCTAGTAGGGACAGAAAATGTATGCAGAATGCAGACCGGCGAGTATGTATGTGTTGGTGCCCACTGAATAGGCGCATACGAGGGTTATTGCAGAGGCCACCGCACCCTCCCGTAGGGGGGGGGAGGCTCGAGGGCCGGCGCCATAACCCACGCGGTGCCAGCAGTGGGGGTGAACTGGTTCTGGGTGCCCCGAAGCGGCCAGGAACCAGCGGAAGCGGGGTGCGCACCAGCCACCCCGACAGGAAGTGACCTCGTGACCCGGGCGCCCTCAGGGGGCGACCAATGGTCAACCTTGCTACCTTTGAACCCCCCAATCAGGGGGGTTCACCTGAGACCCCCTAGGGGTCTCAGGAGGATTTAAGCACTGCCGCTCCCCAGCAGAAGCACAACGTCTTCAAGGAGCTGGGAGAGCGGCGCGACAACGACATCGTTTGAAGCCCACCTACCCACACCTAAGGAACAGCAGAGTCGCAGTGCTGGACATTGGGGGAAGGCGTTTGGTGGAAATCCTACAATGGTTGGCTAACCAAACACACCAGCGGGCGGTGTGTAGGAGGAGGGCCACTCACTTTTGAATGCCGCACGGCAGGGTGACGTGGCCGCACAAAGGAGGGGAGGAACAGGAGGAGACGGCACTCGCGGCCCAGACCCGGCCGGACGGCAGGGCGCAAATGGTAGCGAGCTGGGGACCTAACTCCAGACAGATAAGCTCCCCTCCATGACACCCAGAAGGGCGTGGCCAACCAACCACTGGAACACCAATAGACTGACTAAGAACTGGTTGTGCACAAGTGCCATTTACGAACTGAGGAGTGCACAAAAATACAGACACCTGTATCAGAAGATGGTGTCATAATCTGTAATGTGATGTGCATGATTGATGACTAGAGTTGGCAAATGAAGATTGCACAACCAGTATGGTATTAATATTTGTTATTAATATTTGTTTTGATATTAATAAATCTGCGGCCAACAATGACCACCACTAAGAACTGCTATTGTTGGCTGACATTATTTTCTAGTAGGGACAGAAAATGTATGCAGAATGCAGACCGGCGAGTAAGTATGTGTTGGTGCCCACTGAATAGGCGCATGCGAGGGTTAAGGACAAACACATTTAGACTTTGGACCAGTGGGCCTGTGCAGTGTCAGTGACCTGGCTAATGAGGGATGAAAGAGGTGAAATTGAATCCTAAATTCAAAACTGTTCTGAACATGGGCCCCAAAAATACATTTATCCCAGGACCCCCAAAATCCTTAAGCTGTCCCTGTAGACCTGTCCTACCTTTCTATATGCCGAGTTCCCCGCCCCCACTGCGGAGTCTTTGCAGTTATAAACGTATTATTAACTCGTAATTTCTGAATACCACTTAAAAAAACGTAAAATTACACTAAAGTGTAAGTTTAACTTTGTGAATCAGGCGCCTAATGTCACAGGTGTTGCCTAGAGACATAAACTGAATGAAAGATACACAGGACACATTGGACCAGGACTAATTAATACGGAGAACAGTTAAAGTGACCCAACTCCAGACTTCCCATGGGGTCTATTCACGGGCTGTAAACAGACCCTGAGGTGCTGTTTCAAGCTCTCCTGTGGACAAAGGCGCCAGCGCCCCGCGCCGCTCTACACACAAAGAACCCCCGTCTCAGAACACTAACAGGTCCCTCTGGAAATGCTCTTTTTCAGTCACACCTTCTCATTTTAAGAGGTCCGTTCATCGTGCGGGACAGGCTCACAGAGAACTGCCAGCCAGGGTGGCGCGTGACATTTTTATTTTGCCTTATCTGGCGTCTTTTAGGCGGCAATAGCAGCGTTTCAGGCAGCTGCATAAGTGACATAAATGCACAGAGCCCACTTATTTGCGGCTGGAGTGTTAATGCGTTACAATTTGCAGGCCCCCACAGTGGAAGACTTCGGACCCTCTGGTTAGAAATCCCCTATCCCTATCAAATTACTTTCTCTCTCTTCACACAAAGGGCTGATCAAGTAGATTTGAAAGGCTGTTGCTTGGATCTGCAAGTGACTGACTCCAAGTCAGCAGACTTTGTGGAATATTAAGTGACAAATCAGTCCGAGGTTCTGATCCTGCCTTAATCGGTCTGGCTGACATTGGAAGGGTACCTCCGCCCTGCAGAGCTCGGGGCCTCTCAAAAGTAGGGGGAGAGTGCTTCTGTGGGAGATTTTAGCATTTCTATTATTTGTGAGATTTAAAAATGTGATCTACACTCAAATTCACGTGTATACTTATATGGTGCTATTATCTTAAGTGCCTTTTCTTGGCTTATGCTAACTAGGCCACAGTTAGGCCTCAGCGACGCCATTTTGTTCAAAATGGAAGTCTCACCCTGCACACCCACTGCTAATTACTCATGCTGCACACAGTCAAGCAAAGTCATGTTTGTTCATTTCCGAATTACTTCATTCTTGAGGATGGGCTCCGGATTGTATCTCGCTCAAGGTCTCTTCTGATTGCTTGCTGAATTATTTGCTTTACTGAATTTATTCACAAAGGTTCATTGTTGTATTGTAAATAGTTGCTCTGCTATCTCCGAATGACATTAGCACATAGAGGCTTGAACCAATATTAATGTAGTAGGATAGTGCTTTGTTCGAAAGGCAATTTAACGACAATTCTGTGCTCTGTTTGTATTCTGTTGCTCCCAGCAAGTTGAATTTGCCATTTTTATTCTATATATATTTTCAATATAAACCCTCAAATTTACGGATGAGCAAGTAGACATTTCAGTGTTACTAGCGATGTCATCAAATTTCTTCCTGAGATTTGCTGCTCATTGGGACTAGGAATAGTTTCCTGATTTTGCTTATTATTCCATAATTCCCTATTGCTGAGTGCCTTCAATGCAATGATTTTCTGCAGCCGTACATTTACATTTCTTTATTACTCCTATGACCTCAAATATATCTACATTTTTTACTTCTGCCCAAGGCCTCCTTTTTAGGATACTCTTACTTAATTGTCTGCATTTTGGATACGTAGTGGTGTGCCTTATCTTGAGACACACTGCCTCACAAAATTGAGGTTTAACACCGTCTACGGCCCGTCCACTCATGGGTGTATGGTGCAGGTATCTTTTTGGATTGTAAGAATTTTAGCAGCTTTCCAGAAAGAGGTTGTTCAGGAAGGTATTTAGCATCTTTGGACGCACGGTCTCTCAAACCCTGATAGGTTGCTGCACCCAGAAACCCTTGGTCCCCATTATCAGAGTGTAGGATAACCATTTCACCCTCCCAGACTACCCAGTGCCTCGGAAAGGGGAGGCCACCTGGGTCCTGCCTTTTATTGGCCCCCGATTTCACGTTACATCTTTTCAAATAATAAAATGTAACATATTGATGCGGTTAATGCCCAAAACCACTAGGTGGCCCAAAAAAATGCTTTCCCCACCTACTTGTCTTTTTATTGTATGAGATACTCCTTGGATCAGAAAATCCCTTCAAAAGTTGTGACTTCCAGCCTCACACACGTTTCTGACATGTCTGAGATCCCAGGAACATGCTCTGCACTAGACACAAGGGGCCATGTTTATTGCTAAGTCATGCATTTCAGCGCAGCGAGTCCTTGCGCTGCACAGCGTGACAGGGAATGGGCAGAAATGTGCTGTATGTAATAGAATAAGGCGCATTCCTGTCCTTTCCCATGCACTGGAACACAATGGGCAGCCTAGCGCCCACATAGGCACCCTTTCACCATGGTGGAGAGACTAGGGTAATTAAGACTTCTGTGTTGAGGTGACCATTTGGGGCATTGAGCTGGCCCTCCATAGTGCAAATGGCTTTGGTCTAAAATGGCCCTTATTGTGCAATTGGGAACATCTTACTCATCATTGTGGCCAAATTGCATTAGGTGGTTATCCTTAGCATCATTGTGGACTTCCTAAACCTATTGGCAAAGCTGGCCACCCAGGACGTCTGCTGGTCATCCTTGCAAAAGAGACATTTGTGAGACATAGTGACTGCCCCTTGCATAAGATGGGCATCCCTGGCATGCGGTTGTGATACTTCTATATGTGAGGCAGATTCTGTCTCTATTGGCCAGTAAAGTATGAAAGGTGGTAAATTTGCCTCATGGGCCTTGAACTCATTGTACAGGAGGCCCCCTTTCAAGTTTACCTTGTATGGTCTAGAGGGTTTTACCACCTTACCTGAGACACTTTCTGTCCAGGCAGAAGAGTTAGTGTGCCACATCTGTATTAGCGCTTCACAAGTCTTTCTTTGTGGGCCTTTTAATATTCCTCTTTCAAAACTTGTGAGCGAATTGCTGGCCCTTTCCATGAATCTCTGTCTTCTGTGATATCCTCAGTACACCTCAAGGAGTTACACCTATTGGACTGCTGTGATCCAGGGGTGGCTGACATTTCAGTATGACCCCTTGGAAGTACTTTACTGCATACAATAAAATGAGGACCATCTTCTCTTCCCAATTCAAATTAAAAGGCATCTCAACCGTGTGAATTCTGTAACCTTTGAGGCAGTCTCTAGAACACTCAACTCCTTCATTGCGGGACCAGGGCCAGACTGACTACAGCGCGTTATGGAATGCCGCTGAGCTGAGGCCTGATTTCGTTGATGGGGACCTGTGTGTACTGAACGAAATTCGTTTTGCTTTAATTATTTCGAAGTACACACAGTTCTCCATGATCGAAATCAGCCCCCACCGCAGTGAAAGCAGCCCCCAGCTCAGCAGAATCCCAAAACGCCAGGTATTCAGTCTGGCTCTGTGCGGGACACTGCTAGACATGAGGAAACAGGCAGTACTTCCTTCACTATCTATTTCACTGGTAATTGAGCACCCTAATAATATTATTTTGGGACTTACCCTTTTCGTGCAATGTACTCGAATACCACAGTGCCATAATATCTCTGAGCTCATGCATTTTTAGAGCCAGTTTTCAGGATGAGGTCTCGTAGACACAGTCTTCCTGAATCGGACTGTTCTTTCCAGAACAAGTACGTGCATTTGCATTGTTGGGTTTGCAGGAACCTACCTGTGACCCTTCGAAGGGTGGCTCGAAGCAATATCCATGTATCCTCAAGTGTACACTGTCCTCCATAAATATATCTTCTCATTTAATTAACACACAGCAAGCTCTTAAACTAGAAATCACTGGCTGTGAGAAGTCACGGGCAGCAGAAGTGCAAGATTCTTCCATGCACAGAAGAGGTACCCATCTCGAGGAGACGTTCAACCGTAGATGCAGTGCAGGAGTCAACCCAACACATAGGGGAAGGGAAGCAGTCATGCAAGGGTTTCTTGCACACAAAGCTAGAAAATTGAAAGCACATGGAAGCAGTAGTTGAATCCTCCATCACAAAATTGAAAGAGTTAAATCAAGGACATCAGTAACAAGTCAAACGTCCCTATGTTTCTCATACTATCTGATGTCAAAGGGGGTCAACAATAGGGAAAGGCTAGGTAAAGGGCAAGAGGATCCTGAAATTGTAAAGATCACTGATGTCATTTTCTATCCTTTTCTGCTGAGTTCTGGAGATCACATTAAGGATATTATGTAAAGTTATGGAGGCGTCATCTGGAGCAATGCGTCCAACTTTGTATTCCTCTTCTGACCTGTCACGTTTCATTCTGGAGGGGATATCTGCAGTGTTTTATCAAGAGGTACATGCCTCATCAAGAGTGATGTGTGCAGGTAAGGAGCCCACCTGTAGGGTATTTTGTTCTCTTTTGGGGGCCACCTCTGTCATATTGTCTCTAGTTACAGGATGCACCTGTGGCCCATTGTGCCCTGTTCTGAAGTGTACATCTGGAGTCCTGCATGCAGTTATAGAGGTTAACTCTGCGGCATCCTATCCAGTTCAGGAGGACTCAACTGAATCATTATGTCTAAATTAATATGCCACCTCTGGCATACTGTGCCCCGTTCTGCATGGCACCCTTTTCACATCAGGTGCATTTCTGGAAGCCTGCCCTGAAACATGTATTGATATGTGGATAAAGAAATGCAAATATCTAGGACCCCCTGCTGATTCTATAGAATTCCTAGGGCAGGGCAATAATACATTTGTGGGCAAATCCCTAGGCAATTGAACGGTTTAGACAATTTAACAACTAATTTCAGAAAAGATCATGATCTAAAGAACTCAGTGTGAACCTAGTTTAACTGTATCAAAACATATATACATTTTATTTTACTTACATTAAAAAACACAGCTCAGACATTACATTGATATAGAACGACTTAATTATGACTGAACACAGTTTACATAAAAGCAATCACATACTAACATAACAAAGGTAATCTAGAACAAAAGGTAGCACATCAAATAATTAATAAGCACATAATGAAAAAGTAGTGGCTATGAGATGGATCTTCTTGATATGTGGATAAAAAACGCATCACACGGCTTTCACTTGGAACTCACAGTACATAGCAACTTTCATCTCTAAACCATTATGGTGGGTTGGTCATACTTAGGGCCTCATTTATGAGAAATGACGCATTGCTGCGTGAAAGCAGCGATGCGTCACTTCTCAGTGCGCACTCCTTGCGACATTCCTGATGCGTCATATTTAATGTATGACGCATCATGTCGCAAGGAGTTACAGATACGTCAGTATTTCTGACGTATCTGTAAGCGCAAAAGTGAAGCATTGCTGGAGTGTGTCACAAAAGTGACGCAACTCCAGCAATGCGTCCTTTCACATGGGGACAGCCCCATGTGAAAGGGCTTGCGTCAGTCTTACGCCTGCTGTGAGGCAGGCGCAAGATTTTGACGCAACAGCGTCCTAAAAGTGACGCAGTGAAATCTCATAGATTTCACTGCGTCACTATTACGAGGCTTATTGCGGGGGAACGGCCCCTCTGCATACATTATACCTGACGCAGGTATAATGTGGCGCAGGGGTTTAAAAAGTGACGCATCTCCCTAGATGCGTCACTTTTTAAATATGGCGCAACAAGGCGCATGTTTTACGCCGCTGATGCGTCACAAAAAGTGACGCTTCAGCAGCGCAAAACTGACGCAAGGCCTCATAAATGAGGCCTTTAGTTTTTTGCTCAAAAATACACAATGCGCTCTAGACAGGCGTAGTGATTTGGCACACCTTTTGCAAAAATTGAAAGTCACACAGCACTGGTCTGACTCTTGCACACTCAGGATACAAGCAGCAGGGGAGGAGGGAGGAACAGGAATACAAGTGTCAAAGGAGGTGGGCATAAGCAATTGGGCACTCGTAGAGGGGTGGTTGGTTTTAGCAATGGCTTGATTTTAGCAATGGAGATACACGTGTCCGGAATGCCGGTCAGAAACCCTAGTCTGTCAATGAGATAGAAAATCCTGCAAGTTGAGAAATGATTGTGATGCATTTCTAGGAAACGCTGCGTCTGTGCCACCTATTCAAGCGAGGCATCCATTTATGTAACAGAGAATCAATCTTCCATGTTTATAGCGATGTGTGGTCTGGAGAACTCCTCGTACTGGGGCAGGATAGCATGTGGTTTGTCTGTTTCTGCCAAAGGCCGGTTTCTTATATTATTTAAGACAATATTTTGCATTGGAATGTACCACCATTCCATAACGAATACCAGTACTGCAAAGGGAGATGAAACTGACTCACTTTCACATGCTGTGATGCTAGTATGTTTGTAAAACTGAAGAAATGAAGGGGCAGATCTACAAGGAAGTGCCGCAGCGTGGCACCGCAAGCCCTTTGGCTGTGCCACACTGGGACACTTCTGAAGCACAGGGATGTGACATGTGACATATTTACAAGAATATGTCTCATCTCTGTGCTTGCTTTTGCACTGGCGCACAAACTGCAGCCATGCGCTGTCACAGGCACCCCTGCACTATGGTGCAAGGATGCCTGTGTCATGGGGAGTTTTTGTGCAGGAAGGGGCCCTTTCCTGCACAAAAACAATCACTACAGGCATTTTCCTCTTTCAGTGCATGCTGTAGAATGCAACACACATTGAAAGAGGAAAAACGAGGAGAAATAAAAAACATTTCTCTTTGTTGTGCCTCGCTATGCCACCTCTAGGGTGGCGTAGCATTCAGGCGCATGTCCAGATTTACGAGAAATCGTAAATCTGGAGATGTGTCTTGTTCCATGGGTGTGAACACCCACAGCAACACCCATGGAACGCCCCTTCAACGCAAAGTGCTGCGTGGAAGGAGCCGTATTTACAAGGAGAGGAAAAGTCACACAGGGTGGCTTTTCCTCTCCTTGGAAATATGGAGGAGCACCCTGCGCCACCAGTACGTCACGATAAGTGGCGTACTGCTGGCGCAGGGGGCTCGTAAATCTGCCCCTAAGTTGTCTGTTTAAATGCATTATTTATTTTTATAGCAGACCACATGTGCTTTTTATATGTTGTTAATTAGCCACCTCTTAATGATTGCTTCTTAATCTATGAATTGTGAATATTTTCTTTGTCACGTTATTTCATTCCTTTGTTTAACTCGTCAACAAGTTTCATGTACATATGCGCAAAAACTGGTTTCCAGCTCCTGACAGGAGTTTAATGTTTGGATCAAGCACCTGTATCACTCTTAGTGGTACGGTCTAGTCTTAGCTATATTGTTGCCTACCCGCCTTATAGCACAATGAGGTTTGATAGTGGTGTTGGTGCAATAACCACAAATTCACTGGAATGGGAAGAAATGTATTTTTGTTAAAAACACTAAAATGTATTGAGAGCTTTACTTTCTAAAACCAATGTATTATCCAGGTGCTCTCATCCTGGCTTTCAGCCCACCTGTGGGGGCATCTCTGTTTCATGTAACAGGGTTCTGCGCATTCCTGGTAGAGCCTCGTCGCCGAATGTATTACAGTATGTCAGGTGATCTCCCCACCTGTGAAGGCTCAGAGCTACAGACCGCCCATTGTCTCAGGGACCGTACTAGGGAACTGAGTGATGGGCCTCATGTTCCAGAGTCGTCACACCTTGACTGCTCAAGTGAGTCTACTGATTCCCTCGGCACACCGGATACCACCTGTGATTTGCTACACACTCTCTATCAGCATTCAATCCACTATCAATTAAGCGGCACCTTGTTGGAAATGAGATGGCATTAACAGTGTAGATGAACCAAACAGAAGGGGCATATTAGCCACATCTTGCGATAATTATCTCAAACCGCGCTTAGCGCTATTTTTTTATCGCCTCCTATCGCTGGATTTTAACATGGAGATAACTCAGTATTACCAACATTTATCTCCCCGGCGATAAAGAAGCCAGCGATAGCTGCAAATCTCATCTTTAATGCGAGATTTCCAGCGATTAAAAATCCTAGCGCTAAGGAAAATTTTGCTAACAGGCAGGTGAGGACTTAGCCGTAGAATCCACCTCCCAATGACTATTATGGCTAAGTCAGGTTTTTACCAGGTGTAAAATCCTGGTGCTAACCCTGGTAGCGCACTTTTTTTATCGCGTTGCGGGTATTGCTAATAGGCGATAGCTGTGTTAGTGACTGCTTTCAGTCGCTACCAGTTTGGGTACGCCCACGTTGCATGTCATTAGTGATAAATATCCCTGACATGCAAAGCGGGCCCCAAACCGGTCGCTATCTCCTGCAAGCTGTCGCTAACTGCTGTTAGCGACAGCTTGGTAATTGGGCGATAAAAAAAATTGCTTCTTGATCGTCAAAAAGTGCTGCTAAAGCGGCGATCTGGCCCTTGCTATTATGCCCCAGAAGTTCTTTATTCTTAGCTGATATTGCAAATCTCCATGAAAGACTCACCCTTCTCTATGTCATAATTGAACAAATTGCGAGGTACATCTTGTGCTAGAGAACAGTATTCTCTTATTTGAAACACCTTTTTATTGGATTTTAGATTCATACATGTCATACAATAATTATACTTGAGTGCTGCTGCATTACAATTGCTGTCGACATTGTGCGGTATAAAGCAGCATATCCATTAGTGGGGGTGCCGTGTCTCTACTGTCTCAAGCAGATACGTTGGGACACACCGTGGATGATGTTGTTGGGTCTGTGGTTGTGTTACCTTCACCCGTATGACAGTCGATAGTCTATTGTTCCCCGTAGAGGGTAATACCCAATATCAATCCAGGTTCTGAACTAAAGGGAGGGATGCATAACTCGGGAAGTGAGGGATCGGGGAGGGTTTTTTTGGGGCGCATGAGGCGGGGGTAAGGGAATCGCAACTCCATATCGACACACTAACTGCGAGCATTGTGGTCAGCCATTGGCAATCATGTGATCCGTTGAGGGTGGCTTGGAGGGACGCACTGGAGCAAGGGAGCATAGATTGTGGGTGGGCTAATGTATGTTGGATCCCGATTCTGTGTGGGTGTCATGTGCGGGTTCTAATCTACGCCAGTCGAGTGTGTGTGTTTAAGCTCATGAAGGAGCATCGCCCATTTTAGTGAGATAGGTTGCCGTTGCATGCCACAGGCTTCCTCCTGTCGTAGGAGATCTTCTTCGGCTGCGGCCCACTTCAGTATCGCCCCCCACCATGCTGCTATTGGGGGGCCATTCGGTGCTCGCCAGTGCATTGCTATACTACGCTTGGCAAGAAGTATGGCCAGTAAGCAAATTTGGTCTCCACCTTCTGTTGCTTGTTGCGTTTAAATATGTCTAAGGCGCTTGCTTCTCATGTGCGAAGAGCTGATAGACCTGTGACTGTTGCTAGTGTGGCGTGTACCGTTGTCCAAAAAGCTTGTATAGTGGGGCATGTCCAAAACATATGGAGGAATGCGGCATCTGGAGTGTGCCAGTGGGGACATTTGAAGCATGAAGTCGGGTAAAATTGTTTAAGTTGTGCCGGTGTGAGGTAGGCACAGTGAAGTACGTTAAATTGGACATTCTTGAATCTTTGATTGCGGGACACTTTTTTATGATGTTAATGTGAAAGATGAAAACAGTCAGTTGAATGAATACTTAATTCTAGATCATCTATGTCAAGACAGCTGTTTTTGGTGTTAATGATTTTAGGATTTCATCTGGACATCTGTCACACGTGGCCCATAGTTCTCTGCCTGGAACTAGAGTAACTTTGCCAATCAATATAAGAAAAAACAGACACCAGGCTGTGTACCATGGTGACACCTCTTAAAATTGCTTTATGTTTTGCTCAATGGTCTCATCTTCTAAAGAACATTTCTTGGCTTTTGGTCCCATCTCTAAGATCTGAGGGAATGGAAGGGGAAATCAGTCAGTCCCCAAATCTGCTTTTAAGGTGTAAGCGGTTGCGTACGTATATACTGTGCTAGCGAAGTTTAAAGAAATTACAGAATTTCGCGTTACATGAATTGAATGTTTGGCATTTCATAGTCACTAGGGGGCATATTAACAATGGCCAGCAATAATCATCGCTGGCTGTGCTGAGCGATAATTATATTATCGCAGGGTATCTCTGGTATTTATCGCCCTGGTAGCGCGTAATTAACAATGCGTTACTCCAGGGCGATAAAAATTCCAGAGACAGCGAGGTTATCTCCCTTTTGCAGGGAACATCGCTGGTTGTCCAGCGATGTTCCCTGCAAAAGGGTGATAACCTTGCTGATACGACCCACAGGGTCGTATCAGCATAATCCACCCCCTATGTTAGGGATGGCTAAGTCAGGATATTAGCAGATATTAGTTTTGGGCGAAAACTGCAGTTTTTGCCAAATTCTAATGTGTGCTAAAATCATATGGGCTGCCTTGTAAATATCTCGATGTAAACATCAGCGATATTTGCAAGGTAGTCCCTCTGGGGTACGTCCAGTAATGGCCACTTTGCATCCCATTGGAGATGCAAAGGGAGGTGTTGGGAAAAAGGGTGCTACCATGCGAATATGCATATTAGCACCCGCTTGTAAATAGGGCGCTGGTTTTATCCCCGCTTTTTTGGCTTTCTAAGCCAAAAAAGCAGAAATAAAGCCCTTGTAAATATGCCCCTAATTTCTGCATAATTTTCAGGCACCGGCTTGTAGTTCAAGCAGAACATGGTTCATGGGAGCTATTTCTTTTTAACCATTCTCTCAACAGATTATTTTTATGTAACAGCTGCCCTCACATAACATTTCCACCAAGATATCAGTCAAGTATAATTTGTGCCTTCTGTGTATTTTCATTTACTATTTATGAAAATTGTAGAGATTTCAATGCCCTTTTCCTTTCTTTGCTAAATATTCCTCTCTTGGCCACACCTTCCAAAAATGAGGCCAGATTTCATTTCTTTGACGATATGAGGTCAAATGGACCATACATGTGCAGCCAGCGCTTGAAAAATACTAGCCATTGCCACATTTTACTGAGTTGAAGATAGTCATATTCTCTAAAGCTATTTAACAATATTAAAGATGTCTGTCTCTTTGAGGTGAAGGCTTTTAACCCCTAAGCCCGTGCCACTCACCCATATGATTTTTGTAAAATGACACCACTGACATGTGGGCAATTAGACCATTCACTCAGTGGCCCCGTGGCAACCCTCCATTATCCTGACACATCTACAGTGTGCATGTCATCAGTAAAACTTTGTACATCAGGAAGAGGCCCGAGAGGGCTGCTGTGAGCGCGTGCACCTGCTACGGAGCGCGCTGCGGTCATCACGGTGTTAGTTACATGCACTGAAAGATGAAATGCTAGCTGTCCTCACATCAGGCTCCCACCTGGAATGAAGCTTCGTGCGCGTGGCCTCTGTGCGGCGGGGGCCCTGGAACGGCCCCGCCAGCTGCGTCCTGAGCCAGCAGGGCTCGGACGGGCTCGCAGGGAGGCCTGCCGTCTGCGCTGGAATGCCAGGCGCATTCCACTCCTTCACCAGAGCCCCGATCGCTATCGGACACCTGATGCCCGGGTCTGAGTTCAGCTTTCTGCACAGTTGGACTAAGCTATCGGCAGGTAATTAAATCTTCCATGGCACGGCGTCTTGTGCCCTGTCCCTTGGCGCGCGCGCGCTGCCAGGCGTAGGATCTTACTGACAGTGCTGAAATGTAAGTGAAACGAGTCCTAGCAGCAAACCCTTCTGGGCCGCTCTTTATTATGTATCACCTAAGTATTGTATACATCTGCTCAGAAGTGCTCACTTCAATCCTCAGTTATAACTCAGTCACCCTAGTTACTGTTATTGCATTAAGGGCCCTATGCTTTTGAAGTCCCTATTTCCTCTTCTTAGTACACCTATCTCGAGATACCTTACTATGCCCTGCAAGACCTAACCACCACTTTTAGCACCACTTACAAACTAGCAATCACTTGAAATGTCCAGCTCTGGTTGAATCTAGTGCAAAAAGCACATAATGAGCACAATTCATGAAGCTTTTTTGAAAGAGTAAGGGGAATGTTTACAAGGAAGTGGTGGAGAGAGCTGTTAGCCTTCCTGGCTTAACAACATGCTCCGCCACTTCTGAAACGCAAGGCTGCACCATATTTACAACGATATGGTGCAGCCTTGCATTTTCCCCTGCAGTGGCGCTAATTTTAGCAACTTGGTGCCAATGCAGGCACCCTTGCACCATAGTGCAAGGGTGTCTGAGTGCAGGGGAGGATTGTTTATGTGTAAGAAAATGTCCCTTCCTGCAAATAAACAATCCTAAAATGCCATTTTGTCACTGTCATGTGTGCTGCTTCATCCAGTACATATGAAAGTCACAAAATGGATTTTTTTAAAAATGATTGTTTATGTACAGGAAGGGACACCTTCCTGTACGGTCCCTTCCTGTACATAAACAATCCATGGCATTTTGCTTTTTCCATGTGTGCTGCACAATGCAGCACACATGCAAAAAGCAAAAACTAGGAGTAATAATGCATTTCTCGTCGTTTCGCCAACTTAAGACCAGGTTTTACCTGGTCTTAATTTTGGCGCTGCCTCCTATGTATGCCACTCTTGTACATAGAGGTAGCGTCAAAATAAATGGGTGTTGCGGTGGAACTCCCACCGCAACACCCACTGCCCCCCCTTTCATGCTAACCATAGCGTGAAAGTGGGCCTTATTTAAAAGGCAGTGTTAAGCCGCGTTAAGAGGCTTAGAGCTGCCTTGTAAATAAGGTATAACCCCTATGGCCATTACAACACCGATAAAAGTGATGTTGTGGTGGCGATAGGAGCGTGCACAAATGCCCCTAGGTGTGTCACACTCATCGAAATTAGGAAGTCACACTTAAGTCAAGGAGTAAGTCACTCCTAGAAGGCTCATCAGGGGTTTTTATGGAGCCCAAGTCAAAAACATCCTGCTTAACTCTCTTTAGTATAAGTCTGGGGTCTCCAGCATTTTCTGTAATAAGAGCTACTTATTACAAATAAAAATTATCCAGAGCCACTAGTATTATCAGTGTTGTAACAGTGACACCCTTCATACAAGATTTCAACGGTGGCCACCATTTGCAAGATTACTAGCACTGAATGCCTCTTTGTGCATAATACATAACAGGCATAGCTGCAAAGCACTTAGGGGTATATTATCAAGAAAGCGGAGATAAAATTATCTCCCTATTACCTAGCTGTCACTAACACCAGTTAGCGACAGCTAGTAGGAGATAGCGACCATCTTGGGCCCCGCTTTGCATGTCAGTGATATTTATCACTAATGACATGCAAAGTGGGCGTGCCAAGATGTTAGCGACTGGAAACAGTCGCTAACATCGCTATCTCCTATTACCAACTTTTGGAGATATTCGCGCTAAGCGCGAATATCTCCAAAAGCTAACACCTCCCCCTGAGCAGTTCTTAGCCATGTTATCCAATGGTAGGTGGATAACATGGCTAAGAGCATTAGCTCGGTAATGCCTGAATATCGCTGACTTTTCAGCGATATTCATGCATTATTTCCGATTTTTATCGCATTTGCGATAAACCTTGGTAATACCAAGGTTTATCTGCGATAAAAATCGCCGCAGCTCGGCGATAATTTTTTCTCGCTAACCAAGCATTAGCGATAATTATCGCTATTGCTTGGTAATATGCCCCTTAAAATCTTCCCAAATCCTCATCTATTATCACTGAAAAACTCAGCTTTAAAAATAATTTGAAAATTCATCAATTTTCTCTAAACTTATGAGTTCTATAAATATACACATTTTCTCTTGTTCCACAAATACTCAACCAAGCCAAAGCTTCTAATTAAGTAAGTTGAGCTGCACACAGGAGAGATACTTTCAGGTAGCTAGAGAGTTACTAGTAGCTCAAAAGAGCTTAGTTGGAGTAGCCTGTTCTAAGTATTAAAAAATATATCATCAGGGAAAAAAAAGAACATGGCCGCTCTAGCATTTAGTGCCATCTATATTGTGTTACCTGTCATTAGTAAATAGTATTTATTGTCTTTAGAAATATTCTAGTGAATGCAGCAGAAGTGCATGCTCGGATAATCATTGGACATGGTGCTTAATGTGCCCTTCCTTGTGCCTCCATTTTGAAGAATTGTCTTTCAAAAAGGAGTAAAACAATACATTTCCGTCCGAAAATTTCAGCATGTCTTATGTTTGAACAAATATGAAACTTGTGTGGTTTTATTTGCTTTCAAAGTCTACATTTCCGTGCCATCGGTTGTGCACAGAGGCTGCATGTTTCTTCCGCCCGGGGTAGATTACCTTACATGTGTATGTGTGTGTGTATATATATATATATATCCTTCAATACAAAGGTAACCCCTCGGTTGTCCTCATGGAAACAGCCACTCAGCAGGTAAGTATGTTCTTTGCATTTATTAATGAAAGCTGCAGCATCACATCTGAAAACAGCATTCAAGTATCAAAGAAGTCCATACGCCGATGCGTTTCGTGCGCTGTGCGCACTTCTTCATAGGCGGATTTTTAAAATGGCTCCCAGCTTCCACGGCACCTGAGCTACTTATGACACTCGCTTAGTTGGGCGGGGACAGCTCGCACTGTCTTCTGGTCAATTGAGTGCAGTGGAAAATAAAGTTGCCGATGCGCTGTCATGTTTATATTAAATTCCATAGTGGGTTGATGCAAGTTTATCTTCTGGAAGGCTGCACTGTGAAACTTCCATTCAGCCCTCTCCTGCACCTTCAGCTAGCGTAGTTTGACGCCAGCCTATACTAACACTACTGAGTCAGTTCCATATAACATAAATGACCTCAGTAGCACATATCCTGTAGTTTTTAAATATTAAACCCACCTAAAACATGGTAAGTAGCCTGAAGTGCAGCTCATGCAAAATCCTTTCACCTGTGCACCCTGAAGACCTATATGCATAATACAACCAGACCACCCATAAAGTGCTATGGGCCTTATGAGGGGTCCAAATGTGCAACATAAAAACAATACAATACTAAGTTTATTGCAATTAACTTATTTGTAAACCTCTAAAGCAGTTGTGCCTAATTATGACACATTACACATCGCATGACCCTTACATTTACAATCTATATAACCTTCTACTTACACTAAGCATGAACTGTAAACCTATATTCACATAATAGATCACAAAACCCACAGGTGTCAAGGTACATAATTAAGAGGTCTAACCACAGCCTGTAACTTCATATTATTTTAGTTAAATAGCAGCCTCATAACATTCATTTGAAACACTCCTCTTCTCACAAATGACATGAAAGTTATGTAACAAACAGCATGACAATGCTATCTATCTGCTTAATGAAGTCGCCAACAATTCACAACTCAAATTAGAACATTGGAAAGTTGGGAGCTCCATTGCAGACAATGGAGTTCTCCCTGCTTCTACGGGCCGGTAAAGGCCCGCAGAGCAACATTCCAATGTTCTACAAAAGCTTCTCGAAGCTCAAGGGGATTTATATCCCCTCGAGCTTCGAGAACCCTTTGTTTAATTTTTTAGAACATTCTGCCCTCTAGTGGCAGAATGTTCTAATAGCCTTATAGCCCTTCGTAGCAGGGCTATACCGGCAATTAAAGTCCCGCTGTCTCGTTAAAGTCCCTCGCCTTCGGCTCGGGCCTTTAACAATTCAGCGGGCCTTTAATAGACGATATAGCCCGCTACGGCGGGCTATAAGGCTATATTATTACACAATAACATAGAAACGGAAATGAACAACTAATGCACAAGCAATAAAAAACACTTATTACCAATCTACTAACTATTAAAGTCTAATGTTGGGTTTCGGAGTAGCATGCTACTTGCTGCAAAGCTTTTAAATGCCTCGTCAGGGGTAGTAAGCGCTATAGAAAAACAATTTACAATTAGAATTAGGAGTGAGACAATAAACTTTGCATGTGAGTACTATTGCATGCTGCATGAAACAACAGGTCAAATGGTAGATTGCACATGCCCGACTAATAGTGAACCCTTCTTTCACGATTGACAGTTGTAACCAGTATCAGCAGCAAGTTGGGAGGGTGGGGTGTTTATAGGGGAGTTACTAGAATACCGTGGGGCCATTAGGGGGAGTGCTTGTGGCGAGGGTTTGGGGGTTGTGGACACGGGATATAAGGCTTTGAGTGGCATACTGGGAATAGTAGTGAGTTACGGTCGGCGGTCATCAGAGCTAACCACTGCAGAACGGTATAGACCGGACCCGCTCCAGTGCGCACTGGTGCCACTGGGGTTGCTCACACAAGGGGCTTCACCGACTAGGTCAACGGCTAGTGGGGGGGGGGGGTTTGGGGTAAAAAGCAGATACTAGATTGTGCTGACACCCAGTCAACTCTGAGATGTTCACTATGATGGATTGCAGGAACAAATTGGTGCGCCGCCCAGCCTCCGGGATGTGGGCTGAATGGCTGTGTACAATCTTAACGGCGAATGGATGTGTTATGCAATACTATGAGGGAGATGTGTGACCTGTTTCGATGTCGAGCTTGTAATTCTGCAATAAAAAAAAATAAAAAAAATAAAAAATTAAACAACAGGTCAAACTGCAACGATTTTGCATGACTTTTTTTTAACACAGGGCTCCCACCTCACAGTGTGCCACTAGTGCGGAAAGAGCCTCAGCACTCTGTTGGAGAGTAGTAAGCACTCTATAAATGCTCATTCTATACTGTACCATTCTCACAGAAAAATCTTGTGAATGGGCCCAATGTGTCCTCAACACTTACTTTAGGAGCTTGTCAATTAGAATATGCCCACTCAAAACCAATCTGTGCCAGGTTACATACTTTACAGCCTTTCCATACTTCAATATTGTGTAACTAGGCTTCCTGATGAGTCTTAGTTGGCCGAGTGGCGTAACAAACCCCCCACAGCCCCTGAGGTGTGAAGGGGGCCCCTGAGCTTTGGGGGCCCGCTCCGGCACTGGAAGATCCCTGGTCTGAGAGCTTTGGGCAGGGTCTGGAGTGTGGGGGCTCCCTGCATGAATAATGCAGGGGGGCCCTCAAGTTTTGTTATGCCACTTACGTGGCCAGGTGAAAGTTACAGCACAAAAGGGGCTCCAATAGGTGGATGTTTAGTTTTACATCACGGGATTCACTTGAGAGTCATTTATTTTCACCTTATCCTTTATTCATCTAGTTTCTGAGGGAAGTGGAGGGAGGCAGTGCCTGGCACAGATGACTATTGTCACACAATTATTAAGATTTTTTTTTATGCAGCGTCCTAGCAAGGGTGGCATGGGCCCTGGTGCATGCAAGGAAAATGGTCCCCAAGACTGCATGTAGGATTTTATTTATTTATTTTTATTTTATTTTCAGAGTTTTATATAGCGCGAACAAGATCTTTGCAGATATCAGAGCGCTTTACATAGACGGGTACATGAGGGAACAAAGTCAAATAGGTAGGTCGATAGTTCACACAGTACAGAAGGGAACATGAGGGAACAAAGTCAAATAAGTAAATCAGTAGATCATACAATACAAGTAATACAATTGGGTGGCTGCAAAGCAATCAAGTGGGTGATAAGACAGCTCGTACAAATAGATAAGGGGTCAAGCAAGTAATACAGATCATCGCAGGGTGTTGATGGGGTTCGAGATAGTAGTACAGGTGAATTTAGCCATGAGGATAGCTTTTACTTCTTTTTTGAAGAGTGTAGTGGAAGAGATAAGCCTGGTTTCGGGAGGGAGTGAGTTCCAAATCCTAGGCGCCATTCCTGAGAAAGAGCGCTTGTATGTTTTCTCCTTCCGGAATCTTCGAGGTTTCAGCAGAAGATTGTTTGCGCCTCTCGTGTTTCTGATTCCCCCAGAGATTGTCAATTTCTGAGCAAGGTAGCCGGGTGAGTTTAGGTGTACCGCCTTGTGTGTCATGCAGGCTATTTTCAGATGTATTCTAGCTTCAAACGGCAACCAATTCAGGGATTTCAAGTCAGGGGTGATGTGGGAGTGCTTTTTTGACCCCGTGATGAGTCTCGCTGCAGCATTTAGAGATGCTTTTAGTGGTGCGGTTGTAGTTAGTGGGAGTCCGCAGAGGGCGGTGATGCCGTATTCAATTCGTGGGATGACTAGTGCTTGCACCGCTGTTTGGAAGTCTTTGGCTGGGAGGTAGGGTTTAAGTTTCCTCAGAGTATTGATCTGGAAGTTCGCTCCCTTTGTTGCTTTGCTGACATGTTGCTGCATGTTGAGATTGGTGTCGAGTGTTATGCCTAAAGATTTTGCTGATTCCACGATGGTGGGTTGGACATTGAGTGCGGTTAGGAGTTTAAGCCAATGTTGAGTGGTGGATATCTTCGCTGGAGGTGCGATCAGAAGGAACTCTGTTTTCAGGGCATTGAGTTTGAGGTGATTGTCGGCAAGCCAGGCTTGGGTGCATCTGATCGTTGAGTTCAGGAGCAGGATGTCATTGGGTGATTGCAGTTTGAGGTAAAGTTGGGTGTCATCAGCATACATGTGAAAGTGTACATTGGATTCTTGTAGCAAAGTGGTGAGAGGTTCCATGACTAGGTTGAACAAAGTTGGGGATAGAGAAGATCCTTGGGGGACGCCTAGCGTTACAGGTACTGGCATGGACATCAGGTTGTTGCTCTTGAATTTCTGCGTCCTGTTGCGGAGAAAGGAAGTGAACCATTTGAGGACAGTTCCAGATAAGCCCATTCTTTTGTTTAGTAGTTCTAGTAGATTCTCATGTTTAACGGTGTCGAATGCGGAGGAGAGATCAAGAAGGATGAGGAGGCAGGTGTCATTTTGGTCTAGCATTTGAAGTGCGTCGTCAATTATGTGAGTCATAGCCGTTTCTGTGCTGTGTCCTGCTCGGAAACCTGACTGGTGAGGGTTGAGGAGATCGAATTGCTCAATGTGTTTAGTCAATTGTAGTTGTGCGCATTTTTCCAGCAGTTTGGCGAGAGTGGGGATATTGGTGATGGGACGGTAGTTGTTGAGATCCGCGGGGTCGGCTGTTGGTTTCTTTAGTAGAGGAGTGACCTGACCAACTTTGAGGGAGTCAGGTATGCTTCCTTGTTGGAGAGAGCTGTTGATGATTTTAGTCCAGAGAGGGAGAATCAGTGGGGTAAAGTCTTTTACTGCGAAGGCAGGGAGGGGGTCCGTGAGGTGATTGGATGGTTTCAGGGTGCTGAGTAATTTGCCAATTTCTTCTTCCGAATATGTGTCAAAGGTTGACCATGTCGCATTGTTTTTTGGTTCAACGGGTGCTGGGCATTTGGGTTTGGAGTAGAGGCTTGCGTCAGTGAGGAGATCGCTTTTTATTTTGTCAGTTTTTTGGATAAAGAAAGCAGCGAAGTCTTCACATGAGGGTGCCACACGCCCAGTGTTGAGTGGTTGTGGTTGCTCTTTGGATTGCGAATTGATTAGCTCAAACAGTTTTCTCGGGCGGTTCTTTGCTTGGTTAAGTTGGAGGCGGAAGAAGTCCGATTTTGAGCGTTTTATTTTCCTGAAGTAGGCGTTTCTCTTCTTCTTCAATTCTTTTAGGTGCATTGCAGAGGGGGCTGATCTCCAGGTCCGTTCTGCCATTCGCATGTCTCTTCTATCTTCGTTGAGACTCCCGTCGTACCATGGTTTGGAGATTTTAGTGGCGACTCTTTTTAGTTGCATAGGTGCAGCCTCATTGATTATCGAAGTCATAGTGTTGAGATAGTGGTCAGTGAGAGTTTGGACGTCCGAGGCGCCTGCAGGAGGGAGTAGGAGATTGCAGCTGTTAGGGGGCAGAGAGCCAGGGTTGAGCTTTTTCGAGTCTCTTTTCCAGACCTTGGGCTTGGAGAGTTGCACAGGGTTGACTTTGACTTTTTCGTTGATAAAGAATGTGATAATGTGATGATCTGACCAGTCACAGGGTTGGATGGATTCGAGTTGGATAGAATGCTCCTTGGAGATGATCAGGTCGATGGTAGAGCCTTTCTCATGGGTCGGACTGTTGCATATTTGGGTGAGGTTCAGGGCATCGAGGAAATTTTTAAGACTGTTTACCACCGCGTCGTTGCTATCATTCCAGCGGAGGTTGAAGTCACCAAGGTATATTTGGGTGAGCTGGCGACCGGAATTGGTTGAGATCATATCCATGATTTGTTGGGAGAAGGTGAGGTTGTCCCTGGGTGGGTGGTATATGCTGTGCAGAGAGCATATCGGTTTGCCCTCACTAATAATGTCGAGGCAGATGTATTCACAGGATGTTGGGGATGGCAGGGATGTGGAATTGACTTTCTGAACAGAGAGGTTGTTCTTGTATATGCATGCGATTCCGCCACCTATTTGGCCTGTTCTGTCGAGCCTGATAATGTGGAAGTTGGGAGGAACCAGAATGTCCATTATGGGTGTCGAGGATTCAGTTAGCCACGTTTCAGTCAAGATGATTAGGTCAAGGCCCTGCGATAAGAGGAGTTCAGCAATGGCTGCTGAGTGTTTCGTCGCCGATCTGCAGTTGAGAAGCGCGCATTTGAGACGGGGTGTGTAGAGGGTGTTAGATTGTTCTAGCGAGAGAGGGACTTTTCTAAGGTTATTGGGGATGGAGGCTCTGCTGTTTAATGTGGGTGGTCTAAGGGGATTTGGGTGTATCGTGGGAATGTTGCGGTGTGGGGTGCTTGTGTGAGTTTGGGGGGCTGGTTCATAGGAGCGGAGAAGGGTGAGTGTGTCGAGGTCAGAAGAAGAGTTGTGGGTGCGGCGAGGGCGGTTGTTGCGATTGAGAGCTGGGATTGATGTCAGCTTGGGGCATAGCTGAGTGCGAGAGTTAGTCTGAGAGGTGGGGGACACATTTGGCGGGGAGGTGTGGATGTGTGAGGCGTTGCAGGGGCGATGCTGGGGACTACGGGAATTGCTGCGCCTATAAGCAGGGTTTGAAGCCTGGTGTGGGGCGTGGTGAGGGTGGGGGACCGCCGGCGGGGTAGGAGGCAGGTTGGGAGGGGGGGTGGAGGTGGGTGGGCGGTGTATAGGGCGTGTGGAGAGTCGTTCTTTGATGACCTGAATGTCTTCTTTGATCTGAGTGAGGGTGGCCATGATGTATTCCATCGTAGGGTAGGTGGTGGGGGTGGGAGTGGCAGTCAGGGGTGATTGGCTGGCCAAAGAATTCGTGTGCATGCGGGGGGGAGGGCTGGTGTTTGGGCAGGTCTGCGTTGTGTTGGAGCGTGGGATGGGGTTAGGGAGGTGAGAGGTTCTGGACTGTTGGGGAGTGGATGGGGTAGGGAGGAAATTGATGTTATGGGTGGGGGCATTGGCGGTAGGCGTGGGGGACAACGTGTATGCTGGGAGACTGGTAGCTGTGTTGGAAGGAGGATAGTAGGGGCTGAGAGTAGGGGGGGGAGTGGGAGTGGAGATGATCCTGTTGAGGGGAGGGGGCGTTAAATTAGGAGAGGGAGTACGTTCTGCGCAGTTGTTTGGAGGGTAGTGAGGACTGAGAATGGGGGGGGATAAAAGGGGGGAATTGTCAGAATGCGTGTTATTCTGGTGCTGGACTAAGTTGGGAGTGTTAAGTGTGGGGATTGTGCTGTCAGCGCCGAGCGGGGTGTTAATGCCCGCTGTAGGTGTGATAGGTGTGTTGAGGGTATGTGTGGAGGTCCGCACGTTGGTGGAGGGGGCGGGGGAAATGGCGGCGTATGAGGGGGAGCGATCTATGTCTGTGATGGGGTGCTGAGTTGGGATAGTGAGGTTGTGGGTAGGGGATGGGAGGTCAGGGGTGTTAGGTGTGTCCCTGATTGAAAAGTATGCAGCTGAGAGGTCATGGTTGGTGGGATTGGGGGAGATATGCGTGTTTGTCCGTGACTTGGAGAGGTGTTCTGTGAAGGTGGGGAACATGTTGTCTAGCAGTTCCAGGTTCTTGTCTGTGGATTGTAATAGGACAATCCCGGTATTGTAAATAGTGATGGTGGCTCTGCCTGGAAAGACCAGGGATGGGGAGATGGAGAGAGTTTGGCTGTGTGCGGATTTTCTAGTCGAGGAGACGGTGAGTAGGGTGAAGAACGCTTTTCTCCATTGAGCTCTGCGTGTGGTGTGGAAGATGATATCGGTGTTCAGGGATCCATTAACCGGTGAGAAGTAGGTGTCAGCGAAGGGCTTTTCCGAGTGTGACCTAAGGAAGTTGTGTTTAAAGCGTTTGGCGGCTTTTTTGGTGAGTGATGGTGGGTATATGATTTTGTATGTATGTTTGCCGATGGGGTCCATGTTGCGTTGCAGGATTAGGTGGGTATGGGAGGATGCAGTAGTGGACTATAGTGGTACCAATGTGCAGAAAGACATGTTTGCAGAAAGAAAAACGGGTGCATACAGTAGGAAACACAGTGATAAGTTACAGCAAGCAAGATGTTATGAAACAAAGTGACACTAGTAATCAGCCAGCCTATCCAGGATATGAGAGTGAGCAGTAGGGCAAATACATACGGTAAATAGTAAGGTACAAGGTGTAAGAATAGGCATAATACTGATAATATATAAGGGTAGGGTACAATGGGTGAGTGCACTATACTATAGTCGATAATATTGATAGAATATGGAGGAAGGATCCATTGTAAAATATGGCAATAATCTGGGTTTGTTGGGCCACTCAGAACTCTGGGGCCTGGTCTCAATGCGCCCACGGGGCCGCCCACTGTGCCGTTGATAGCTATAGTCCTGGTGTTGCGTTGCACATACTGAATAATTAGATCATTTGGAAAGATTGGCATTTAGGGACCTTATAAATGGCTGTGCTTACTACAGACTTTGTCTGGAAATTGTAGCATTATTGGAATTGTCTTATCATGGTGCCTACAAAATAGATTACAGAAAGGAGCTGCCATAAATTCCCAGTAATGCCTATTCAGAGAATCAAGATTTCATTAAAGACACAGAGGCTAACAATATGCATTAACCTTTTAATTGCCACTCCTGCAGCACCTTTAAAGAATGTAAAAACACAATAAAACTACAATCTATAACTAGAACGCCTTAGTCCATAAATAGTCCACTCATAGAAGACTCTTCCTCTAAGAATCTTCAACGCTTCCTCCCCTACTCTTATCTTCTTCTTGGAACTGAAAATGTCCAATCCTCATCTTCTTTGTTCTTCTTTCACTCAGCATCGAAAAACATGCAACATTTCATTTTCATATCCATAATTATGTACATCCTGTGAACACAAGAAAATTGTTATGTCCTTTAAATCCACCAAAGCTTTTACATCGACATTCTTCAGCAAGATATCAAACATAACAATAATGTTAACTTAACTGAAAGTCTCTTCCAATCTAAATAGCTATTTACTGGCTAAGACATAAACAAACTCAGCACCATATTTCCATAAAAATTCATGCCTAACTCTAGGAGGCCTTCCCAACCTCATACTCTTGAAATTCCTAGAGACCATAGTAGGTCGCCCTACTGACCTTCCATCACCCTGAACACGTCCAGCTGAAATTGCTGACCTTGTGCATTGTTCTGGAACTGAAACCTTTCTCAAACTCAGCCGCGGTCCGTGCTGGTAACCGCGGTGAAGCGGTTGGGCTGTGTATGGGGAGATTTCGTGGGACGATGCAGAGGGCAAATTAATTAATTATTAATTTTTTCCTTGGCATCGTGCCTCGAAATCCCCCCTTACACGGCCCCACCACGATTACCTGCACAGACCATGGCTGCTCTAACTGTTCTACTAGAAACTTAACTACCTCTACAGCAGGAGCCTCCACAGGATCTAAAGTCCTCTCCGTTCACCAACAAACCCATATATTCCATGTACCCCTATACCTAAGTCTAGTTCCTGGTGCCCAGGACTCCTCAAGCAGTTAAACAATCCTGTTCAAAAGTCCCTTGAAACATTTCAGATCTCCTGACACCTTCCAAACAAGAAGGCTCAACACCTTGCTCTGTACTAAAGGGTGGTCCTCTCCTTCTCCATTCCTTAGTAAACCTTCTCTTGTTGGAATCATAAAAGATATTTCGCAAGCCAATTCCATTACCATCACTAACCCTGGGCAAAGTACTACGCTGCGCTCACGTAGATTGTGAAGTTTGCGCTACTTCGCACTATGCGAATTGCGCGTAGCGCAGTGCAAACATCTGTAGCATAGCGTATCGGTCATTTTTTGCTTGCTCGCGGTCCTCAACGTCAAGTTGGCGACCGCGAGAAAGCAAAATGACAGCCTGGCGAGACTTTTTCCATGTTCTCAATCAGCAACATCAAGTTGCCGATTGCGAGCGTGGAAAATAAACCTCCCAGCGAGATTCTCAACGTGGGGAGGTCAGGTTTCTCATTGCGAGTGGTCGCATATGCTTGCGACCGAACCCGATGAGAAACTACCAGTCCGCGTTGAGAAAGCTGCCCCTTGAGTAGAAATCTACTTGAGCAGCAGAAAAAGACCACTTGCACTGTGCAAAATGAGGTTTGCACTGATTGCACAGTGCGGACAAGCATCCGGCACTGGGCAATCAGTGCGAACGCCATTTTGCACAGTGCACTACGCAGTTCGTGTAGCTACCTGTATCTCGCATAGTCCAAAGTGCACTTCATGTAGTTACGTGTAGCGCTACTACGCGAACTACGCCCAGGGTTAACCATCACAAACCATACATGAGACACCCAAAAAGAAGTCACAAACACTAAAAGACACCTCTCTGTCCTCCACTTCAGAAGAATCCTCTGGATCATTGCACAAGGTGGAAATGCATAAGCTTGCATTTCTATCCAATACTGCTAAAATGCATTCTCTGGGGATGCTCCCGGCTCTTGCATTCAACTGAAGTATCTGACTATTTAGAATGTCACCCTGCTTGCAAAAAGATCCACTTCTAGAGGCATCCATTTCGACTCAATTCTTTTGAAATATATACTTGCTTCAGCTTCCAGTCACTGAAATCATTCAGATTCGATGAATTCCAATCTGCATCCATATTCATCTGTCCTGGTAAGTACCAAACAAATCGAATCTGCAAAGAACTCTAACAAAGAGCTTTTCCAGTTAGTAACTAAGCTTTCTACTCTATCTAGCAGTAGGGTAATCAATAGTAGTTAACATTTCTGTGACAGTATCACACATGGTTTAGGGTCAAAGTAAACAACATCTATTCTAAATTTGAAGCCACAAATAACTCTAATACCTCTGAAGATAATTCTCATGTTAACCATATACATAACTCCTTTGCAGACTACTTTCCAGTTGCTGCTGAGCAGGTGGACCATATGATCTTATCAGCAAAATCGGACTCCCCTCAGGACCCATGCCCTCCTTTGGTTTTAAAATCTATCTCCAACCTGATAGGTACCAATCTCTTGACCATTTTCAATTCGATGTTCATTACTGGAGTCTTGCCCATACAATGGAAAAAAGCCTTCAACCTCCCACTTTAAAAGAAACCAAGTCTTGATGCAACAGACTCCAACAACCATCACCTGGAATCTCATCTCCCACTCCCTGCAAAATTAGTGGAGAAAGTTATGAACCGGTTGTTGGCCCACTTCATTCACGAGAACTGCTTGCTAGACCTCACACAATTTGAATTCCAATTGGAGCACAGTAAGGAGACTGCTTTGATCAAAGCCACTGAGAAGATAAAGGCTGTGATGGATAGAGGTGGTGCGGTATCCTTGATTCTCCTTCACCTGTCAACAGCTTTCGATACAGTGGAGCATAAGCTGATTATCAAACGACTGGGAGTCTTAGGAATTAAAGACACAACCCTCGCTTTGCTCACCTCATTTTTAGGGGACATAATGCAATCTGTGGCCCTGGAAAATGTTGAATCTGCTCCTTTCTCTCTGCCCTGCGGGGTCCCACAAGGATCCTCCCTCTCTCAGTCCAACATTAATTAATGCATATGTGTCTGAGCTAGCTATCTTGATAAAAAACGTTGGTTTCTCTTTGACCACCTATGCTGATGTCACACAATTGTTGTATCGGCCTTCAAAAATGAACCATCTACCTCATTACTCTTCCATGACTATATGTGAGTAATCAACTCATAGATGAGCAGACATAGCTTGAAGCTCAACTCTGAAAAAACAGAGGTAATGTTGTTTTGGAAGCCTTTTGCCAACATGGGCCTCCCCTTGGTGGCCAGAAGAATTAGACTCCTTACCAAACCCAGTAACCAAAGCAAGGAGCATAGGCATCCTGATTGACAATAAGCAGACTTTTGGAAACCAAACAAATGCCATAGTGTCCTCCTCCTTCTTTACGATAGGGAAGATACATTTCAGTCCGTTTCTAAAGAAATCCACTAACTACATTGGCTGCCGGCAAGAAATCATATCAAATTTAAGGTTCTCTGCATCGCCTACAAAGCCTTGAATAACTCTGACCCTGATTTTCTGTAGCATCTCTTTAAATGGTGACAAAAAAAAAAGACTGTCACTGGTCTGAAACTATCACAGGGGCGCAGAGAAAGGCTCTGTGTCTACCTGTGGAGTGTATACAACAAAAAGGAAATGAATCCCATCAGCCCACCCAAATGGCAGAGCATCATCATCTGGGATTTCTGTAAAGATGGTCCGGATAAGGAGACACACTTGTTGGTATTGTGTGCTTCTCCAATCCGCCGGAACCCCCAGTGATGGATCATACCAAAAAGCCTATCGTGGTTGTAATGGTGTGGGATATTGATTGCAGTGAAAAATTGTGAAAAAAATCAAACGTGCAATATAAAATTAACTACCATGATATAAAGGAAAACTTTATTGGGAAGATATCATGGTGTCAATATTAAAATGAGTGTATGACAGTTTGAAATTATAACTGCCAGTTCTAGATGGTATTTGGTCAACATGTTTCAGCCATTGTAGGGTTCACTCATCTACCAGGCTTTCGTCAGGACCTCAGGAACACTACTGCAATAAGGATAAACTTACCCTGCGATCCTGAATTGGGACCATGGTATTCCCATGCCAGCAGAAATTCCCAATTGACTGGCCACTCCAAAAACACCTCCACCGAACACCCTCGTCATGCTTGACTCTGCTTTACCCCAGGCTGTAAATGTAGAAATATATTTACCTAAGCTTTTCACTAACCCGTCTACATAAAACAACCTTTTTGCATTTAGACTAGTTTCCTTTTTAGCCATATCACCCAATGTTGGGCTTATTTTCATTATGATGGCCTTTCTTCTCTCAGCCGTAAGACCTGCATTAGCATTTCCTAACAATACCACCGCTCTCTGACTCCATTCCCGCAACAATTCCAAATCCAAATCTACAGGGGACTCATATAAATGAGTTTCCTCTGCCATGTCCAATATCCATGCAAGTGGACCAAAAATACCTAATACCTTGTCTTGCTACTGGTTCAAAGACCCATCAAATCGCTTGCAGGGGCCCCAATGGGGCTGAACAACAAAACAAATCATCGCAGGGTCCAAATTTGGGGTGCAGCAAACTTTCTTCTCGTCTATCACTGGCCTTGAGCTCTTATTCTCTAAAACCCTTCTGACTTACTTTTCTAAGGGTTTTCTTATCCATTCCTTTATACATTTGCTAACATGTTCCATAGGCCCCCCATCACAACTTCCTGGGTGTCTAATGTCATATGGAGAAAACATCTCCCCTCCCATGGGGTTCCTAATAACTTTCTTAGAGGTTGAATCTACAATGTTTTCAAAATTCTGCATTGATTTCATCATCTTGTTGCAAATCCAAAACATATCAAACTTTTTATTAACATCTGCCAATTAACCATGACCCCAATCAATTTCCATAAAATCCTCATCCATTTTATCCCGTGTGTCGCTTAGACTTGCATGTTACTTATGACGCCCTTCTTTTTTTAATGGAGTTAAATGCATCTTCCTGTCATGGACATGGCCATTCTTTCAATATGTTTAGTCTTTTTAGCCTCTTCTCTCCTTTCTCATCTCTTTTTCTTGGACATTGACCAAAATTTAACACCAGATCCCAATTGCGTCTGTTTCATCTTTAGATGCAATGTCATTCGATTGCTTCTCTGTGATGCCCCAGTCAAATCCTGAGAGTCTGGTGCTCTGGAGCTTTCAACGGGACAAACCTGAAATTCAGGCCAGATCATGGTTGAAGGTAGCCAGCTTGATCGCGAGTCGGTCCCTTTGTAGATCTTTTTTCAAAGTTGTTCCAAACTTCTCCAAACTTCTGAAACTTCTTCCTGAATTTCCCCTTGATGATTCAAAGTGTTCAAAACACAAGTCCAAGGGTCTAGAAGCTCTGAGATGTTCCATGGAAGTTGGGTACAACAGTTCCCATAATGCACCTGGCCAAATCCTTAAAAGTCCACTTGTTGCATTCCAGGCTGGGGATGTCTTGAGGTAGTAGGTGCAGGGATGTCGAAAGTGAGCCCATACTACTATCGATGCCCGGGCTGCTGGCGCAAGTCGCCTCTTAGTTCCCATTCTGAATAGTTACCAAATAAAGAGACGGGCGCTGGGAGCAGGAATCACCAGAACAGGATTTATTACTCATGAGGAGAGCCTGTCATTTCGGACACGAAACACAGTGTCTTTCGGGAGGTGCTCTAACAAGTTCTCTGAGACATCGCCTTTTATACCCTACAAAACATTCCTTATTACAATAACAACATTGTGAAACAAGGAAAAGACATCCCCATAATCTTCGTGTCAATCCCACCCCACATACATCCACAATAGAGGCCCTTAGTCTGCCGATAAGAGGAGGGGGCAATCACGCAGCTGTGTGTTCCGCCGATTCTTTGGATGTGTGCGCCTGATCGTATCCCAGGGGGTGGGGAGGCCAGGATCAATAGTGGGCCCTTTGAGGAGGAGTGACTTCATACAATAAGGGGCAGTAAGCAGTATCTCCCGGCTTAGACGATGGCCTCGGACCTGTGTGGACAGTCAATTGTGGAGGGAGGGTTTACCAACAGAGGGGTTATTCATGAAAGGAAAGGAGGGTGTTGGTCAGGCGCGGCCGTGACTCCCAAGGACAGGGTCATGCGGACTTGTGCATGTGAGAGCGGGGGCAGTCAGGTACAGCTGGGGGGGGGGGGGTTTGTCAGCTGAGGCGAAGGATGCTTCTTCAGGAGGAGATGGGGTGAAGTAGTGTGGCTCACTGGTTAGAGGCGGCAGACCCGAGAGCAGAGGACGGCCCGGGACCAGGGTTCGATTCCCGGCGCGGCAGGTTTCTGGACCAGGGTCAGCGGACTCGATAATTCTCTCGCCTCGGTGCCCACTCTGATCAGCGATCACACTCGGCAACTCTGGGCATTAGCTTGCCTCATCTTCACTAACGGCCCCACCAGACCGCCGGGGATGCCTGGTCTCACCCTGGAGATACCCATTAAGGGACCATCTCTCAGGGAAGCCAGGAAGGGTTTCGCAGCGGTCGAAGCGCCTTGGGACCCTACGGGTAAGTAGTGCGCTATATAAATGCCTATACACACATACATACATACATACATGGGGGGTGCGTGGGTCAAGCAGGAGGGTTACTTCTCAGAGCAGGGTCGCGCAGAGGGAGAGGATCATTCGAGAGTGGGGGGGGGGTGTTCAAATGCGCGCAGGGGGGGGAAGCCGGGGATTTCAATGAGCGGGCAAAGAGGCCATGGTGCCTAAAATGGCTGTCAGGTACATGCGGGCATGGGCCTTTGCTGACGGAGTGATGCGGTCAACCTCTCATGACATTCATGGTGCGCACAGGGAGGGGAATGGGAAAAGACAAATGAACGCTGCTTATGTACATCAATTTCGTGAATTTCCACAGTCGCCGCTTTTTACATAACAAAGTTCATTTCCTAATTGATGGGTGTACATATAAACATGTGTGGTTGATGAAATAGCATTTGTCAATACTAACACATTGCATATGATCATGAACAGTTTGATGCGATTGGCAGAATGCAGCACATAGGAAATTGTATTTGCAAAACGTACTACATAGTATAATTGCTTCTGACTTTCTCAAAAAAAAATGTGACCAATGAACATTTTGACCAAGTAGTTGAGGGAGGAATTCAGTCCAACAAGATCTCTTCGTCACAGTGTCTTTTTAGCAGTGAGCCATCACTGGTAGGCTCTAGTCCCTGTCCTTTTGTTGGCGCTGTTGAGCACCGGCGGTGGAGCTATAGGTCCAGCTCGGATTTAACCTTTCGCGTTGCAAGGTGCGGTCTGTCCTCTGCTGTTAGACCACAGTCCTGTTCCCTAATCAATCCTTTTAGTGGCACCTTATGCTCGTCACTTATATTTCCGTGGCATAACCCCATTTCCACCTAAGTGCTGTTCTTCCTTTCGGCAAAAAGTCACGTGGAAAAGAGGGTATGTGGTTCAATAGTCGATGGGAGAGAGAGCGGAGTGGGGTCAGATTTCCTGGGACACACCAAAGGGACCAAGGGAGCAAAGGATAACAAGCAAGCAGGCCCATCAATCGGGCTCGAAAAGGGGGCAGGAGGCTTCAGGCACACGTGGGTTAGCGGACAGAGAGCTTCAGGACAGCCCTTCATCCTTTCGTCTACCGCGTTTGAGAGTGCTGCCTCGTCCCGTATCTTGTTGCGCTGCGGCTCCACCTTTGGTCGAGGTCGCATGTGTCTCATGATCTGCAGCCAGGCTGGGCGCCACGTCCGACCCTTCTCCTCCGATGATCGTATATCTTTGAATGGGTAAAAACAAGTTTTAGAGAACTGGCAGGAGAAGAGATTTTTACATTTGAATTCCACTCGCAATCCTAGCACCTGGGGGTTATGCTCATTGGTCATAGTCAGAAGTCTATTACCATGAAGTAAGTATGTGGGTATTTCTACTGTGTTCGCACCAAGTCTAATCGGCGTTCATTCATGACACATATGGACAGAGGTCAGACTCCTATCACTTGCGTATTTCATTAAAAACTCCAAAATTGGCAACATTCAGGGGAGACTCGTCCTTCTAAACCGAGCCTTAACAGTCTTACATTTCCCTTTAGAGCTGGCTAACTCTTTCAAGCAGAGCAGGGGTGCAATCATCGAAAGACAGTGTTAAACAGGCTTTTCTCGAGGGGCGACAGTTGGTCATGGTCATTAGTTATACATCGGGGACAGCAGCTGGGGTCAATCAGGTGGGGCGGGATGCTTCGGGCATTCGCGCTTGAGTGCAAAGGGGTGGGGCAATCTGGGCATTGGGGGGGTCAATCTGGATATTGGCGCTTGTCTCTAACGAACTGAAAAATAGGGTGCCGTTGACATATAGTTCCCCTATAAAAGGCCAGATTAGGGGACCTTAGTCGTTTTACCTGTCCTTTCTTTCTTAGCCAATTCGAGTTCATTCATTTTGCAGAAAGGAGAGGTAGCAATATGGCAAGTTACGATCGTTTTAGTTTCTGTCAATTTCGCTGAACACCTTCGTGTTCAATAAGTGTCCAATCAGACTGGTGCCAGCGGGGCACAATTTACCACAAAAAGGAAGATGGAACAGGGGGACTCTCATAGAGAGTGAGAGTCGTCCGCAACCTAAACGAGCCATTCGGTACACGTATGACATGTAGGGAGAGAGGGAGAGAGAGAGATAGGTAGAGAGGGAGAGAGAGAGAGAGAAAGAGAGACGTGTACGGGAATAGGTCATTTTAGTGCGCTCACAACACAGAACAGTAGGGGTCAGGTAACAAAGAGACGCGGACAGAGGGGAGACATAAACCCATACAGTACATGAACACAAACTCAGACGAAGGAAGACAGTACATGTATTACATACACAAGAGATTCACGACAAAACATAGAACAGTTATTGGCCAAAAAGATCTTTCTGCATGCTGCGCATCTTTAATATTCTGTTTATCTACGGGCTGAGCTCTTTTTACCTTTTCCTCCTCTTTCCTCTCGTTTGCTATCTTTGCGAGTGTTCTCGATTACTAATACTTACACCTCGGTCAGCCGGTCAGAAATTAACCTGGTCAGACTATTGCCCATGGTTGGATCTTAAACCACTTTAGAGTTTCTTCTTTTGGTGAGAAGTTCTCCAGGCTGAGGCAACGGAGGGTATTGATCGGGAGAACAGTCGGACAGCTTGGCTATATCTATAAGAGTGCGAGAAGGAGGTGGTACATTTTGAACATCAACAACATTCCTACTTTCCCAGACGGGTGGTGCCTAGGTAACCCTTACCCCGGGACTTTTCCTTGTCCTTTCTCTATCTAATTAAACGTCATAGGTGCACTATCTGGCGTGCTGGTTCGAGTCAAATTCCGTCATACAGTACTAACCCGTCAAGTCTCTATGTCAGTCCATCCTCCCAGTCGCTATGTTCTAAGGAGGAACAGTCATATCTAAGTCTATGTCTTTCGAAACTCGTTAGCATAAGTACTATGCTCAGATCCCCTCCTTCCCCTTTCGTCGGTCGTTCGATCATCACTCCTCCATACTTCAGCCGATGTTCCGGCGCAACCTGCAGAAGGGAGGAGAAAGAAGGGGGTGGGGGGGGGCAGCATTCGGAACACATCAACGCACATAAATCCGAAAATGTTTTTACCTACCACATACTCGACCTATCTCCACGGGGTGCATTCTCTACCATCTCGGCATTTAAGCCCAGAGGGACCAGTAGTGTGTAGATAGATAATCGTCGATGGTCTGCGTATCTACATGAATCACTTGATCGTGGCCTTTTAGGTCATGTGCGAGGGTGGTGGTCAAGTGACATTTCTTTGGTATCGCTTAAGGGCGTCTAAACACTTTCCGGCTGCCTGCGACACATAATGTAACTGCTAAGTATCGGGCCTTTTTTTTAACCTTCAACCTTAATCATGCTGCATGTATTTTACTTATGTCGGTGACAGTAGCCATACATTTCGACAACATTCATCAATACAAAACGCTACGATTATATTTGCGTGTTCAAAAAAACTTTAATGAAAATGTTGGCGCACAAATACGGGCCTACAACCCAGGGGGCCGGCTACGGAGCAGACTGGAACTGTGCATAAGAGGAACGAAGTCGGTGGCCATTCATTTCGTAACGTGCAGCGGTGCAATAAAATCGTATCAAACTTTCTTTAAGGGGCGAGTATAATGCGTGTCAAGAATTCAAGCTTTCAATAATATCATCTCATTGTCCAACCATTTACTCAAGACCTAACGTTTATCAATTCATTGTCCAAATGCTCAATCAGTGCTTTTTTTATACCAATCCATTGCTTCCAAACATAATTAGTACCCACCCTAAATCAGTTCACTGTCCCAGCACATAATCAATATCCATCTTATATCGCTTTCTTTTCCAAGCACATAATCAATATCCATCTTATCTACTTTCATTGTCCAAAAACTGCATACATATCTTGGAGCATCAAAGCTGAGCAATCAGGGTGCAACAAGGATTTTTTTTAAAAGTCTCATTTTGTATCGGCGCCATTTTGGGCGAGGTCAGGCAAGTCCCAGTATAGTCAGATTGCCTCCACTGACTCGTGGTTGGACCAGAACCTCTTTTGGCAGTTCAAAAAGTTTTTCGTAATGGGGTAACAGACTAGCAATACGGACCATCAGTCAAAAAGTGGGGAGGGCGGCAACAATCTTTCCTACCGGGTCATTCTGGTGTTCCACCGGAACTGAACAAGTCTGTATCTTTGCTGCATTTTAGCCATTTCCAAACTGAGGCTGGCGCCGGCAGGAGTGCGCAGACGTCTCGTGGCTCCATCGGAGGACGGGGGTGGGGGGCGCCTCGTGGAGAGGTTGGCCCCCCCGGCTCTTTTAGAATCTTCAAGGTTGAGGAGCACAGGGCGTGTGCCTGTCCCGGGCAAAAAACCCGCTTTTTTGATCTGGACCCTCTTCAAGCAGGAGCGTTGGGGTGTCGCTGGAAGCCTCCACCTGGAGGGAGGTGGGGGAGGCTCGTTCGCGCCGCCTCCCCCTTCCAGCGACCCCGCGCCGTTCTTCGGCTCCAGCGCTTCGGTATTGGCCGTGCCAGGCAATGAAGATGGGGGGGGGGGATCGGAGGCAGAGGCAAGACATCCCCCCCCTTCCGTGGCGGGACTACCTGCAACTATCAGGGGTTGCCACTGGCGGGACTGCCTGCAACTTTCCAGAGTTGTCCAAGACATAATTGAAAAAGCGCTGCCGACCTCGCCTTGGCTTCGGCCTTTGATGATGGCCGGATCAGGCAAGAGAGGGGGGGGGGGGGGTCGGTGGCTGAGGCAAGACATCCCCCCCCCGTGGCCTGCAGGGCAGCAGAAGAGGGGAAAAGGGGAGACCATTACGATTTTCGGGCCGTCCGCCCTACAGCCTCCCCTTCCAATGGCGGCCAGCCAGGCCCTGCCCTGCACGCATCGAGGCCTCGCCTTCCGGATGGGCGTAACCGCAGACCCGTTGCACTTCGGGAGCTTCCGGAATGGGGGTAGGTATCTATTGATTTGTATCTATTTCATGTTACTGTTATTTGGGCGTGGTGGGCAATGAGGCAGACATGTTTGGAGCAGGAATAGGCAGTGGAGCCTAGCTACCTCGTGGCTGTCTTGCCGTCAAGCTTTCGCCATTTTATATTTCTTATTACGAACTATTCCTAATGTTTCTTATTTTTAGTGAAGTCGAAAGCTCATCAGGGGGTTACTGACTTAGCCCGATTTCTTTTATTTTTCCTTCCTTTCCTTAGCGTGTTTCAAGCTAAAGTTTCTGTTAATAGGGTACGGTGATCACTTCATATTTTTATATGTCCTTTCATTAGGGGTACTCCTGGACGGACCAGATGAGTTACCTCCAATAAATGGTCCGGGTGGAACTAGATTATCAATCAGTGGGGAACACATGTCCCTTCATTATGGTATCATCCTGGACGGACCAAATGATGTACCTCCAATCACTAGGGTAGCCTCCTGGACGGACCAGATGGCCTACCTCCAATAAATGGTCAATGAGTGGGGAGCATATGTCCCTTCATTAGGGTAGCTTCCTGGGCGGACCAGGTGAGCTACCTCCAATAAATAGTCAATCAGTGGGGAGTGGATAGGCCTGACGAATCATAAAGGGGCATACCCTACCCTTTACTACTTGCAAAGACTAGACAGAATATTTCTATTCCACGTTATTTGCAAACAGAAAATACCTCAAACAAACAATTCCTTGGACAACAATGTCCAGTCAATCAATCAATCAGTGGGGAGAAAAACAGGCATGACGGATTACAACGGGGACAAACGTCTGCATTACCTGCCCTTCGCTATCTGCAAAGGGAGACAGAATATTCCTATTCGTCTCTGTTTGTGGACAGGGAAGATCTCAAAGAGCAACAATCGATATTCAATCGATATCAAACAATCAGTGGGGAGAAAGGTAGGCATGACGAATCATAAAGGGGCATTACCTACCCTTCTCTATCTGCAAAGAGAGACGAACGTTCCTATTCGCCGCTGTTTGCAAACAGAGAATGTCTCGTTCTCAAGAAGAGAACCAATATTTCAAGTAGCAACCAAAGCTAAATGAACCAATAACCAAACAATATCAGTATTTAAATACCGATTCCAATACAATCAATCAAACAATCAGATGGATAAAACCATCCTACCACTCAGGCGTAAAAACGCCCTATTTAATCTTACCCGGACCGGACCATATGGACAGTTCTTTGTCTTCCTCCTCCAGCGCCCGATTGTTCTCTTACTCCATGCAGCATTCCCGTGGGATTCCAGTCAGGACAATAGGTCACTCGAGAGAGGTCCGTTCAGAATCGGTGAAGTTCATTCAATCGGCAGCCGGACGAGGGCCCTCTCAAGGCAGGTATACTCCAATCATTTAGATGTTCACCTCATCGTCTGGATCTCTCTTACTGGACCTTATGTCACTGATGGACCCCGCGTTGGGCCGACAATTGTCGAAAGTGAGCCCATACTACTATCGATGCCCGGGCTGCTGGCGCAAGTCGCCTCTTAGTTCCCATTCTGAATAGTTACCAAATAAAGAGACGGGCGCTGGAAGCAGGAATCACCAGAACAGGATTTATTACTCATGAGGAGAGCCTGTCATTTCGGACACGAAACACAGTGTCTTTCGGGAGGTGCTCTAACAAGTTCTCTGAGACATCGCCTTTTATACCTTACAAAACATTCCTTATTACAATAACAACATTGTGAAACAAGGAAAAGACATCCCCATAATCTTCGTGTCAATCCCACCCCACATACATCCACAATAGAGGCCCTTAGTCTGCCGATAAGAGGAGGGGGCAATCACGCAGCTGTGTGTTCCGCCGATTCTTTGGATGTGTGCGCCTGATCGTATCCCAGGGGGTGGGGAGGCCAGGATCAATAGTGGGCCCTTTGAGGAGGAGTGACTTCATACAATAAGGGGCAGTAAGCAGTATCTCCCGGCTTAGACGATGGCCTCGGACCTGTGTGGACAGTCAATTGTGGAGGGATGGTTTACCAACAGAGGGGTTATTCATGAAAGGAAAGGAGGGTGTTGGTCAGGCGCGGCCGTGACTCCCAAGGACAGGGTCATGCGGACTTGTGCATGTGAGAGCGGGGGCAGTAAGGTACAGCTGGGGGGGGGGGGTTTGTCAGCTGAGGCGAAGGATGCTTCTTCAGGAGGAGATGGGGGGTGCGTGGGTCAAGCAGAAGGGTTACTTCTCAGAGCAGGGTCGCGCAGAGGGAGAGGATCATTCGAGAGTGGGGGGAGGGGGGGGGTGTTCAAATGCGCGCAGGGGGGGAAGCCGGGGATTTCAATGAGCGGGCAAAGAGGCCATGGTGCCTAAAATGGCTGTCAGGTACATGCGGGCATGGGCCTTTGCTGACGGAGTGATGCGGTCAACCTCTCATGACATTCATGGTGCGCACAGGGAGGGGAATGGGAAAAGACAAATGAACGCTGCTTATGTACATCAATTTCGTGAATTTCCACAGTGAAGCTCTGTTAACCTGTTGCTTTCATGCATTCAACTCCTTAAACCTTTTTGAAGCAAGTCAAAGTCCTCAGGCTGAAGTCCCAAGTTTGCACCAGGAGCAATCTTTCTGATTGCAATCCTTTGGGGTGCAGACCAGGGTTCATGCAGAGCAGCCCTTCTTCGCCTTGTAGTTTCAGGCAGCAGATCCGAGTTGCTATGCAGCTCTCACATTTGTATTCTATGATCTGGGCAAAAAGCAGGAGGGCACTCCTGGCTAATGAAGTGCAGGGTGGCACCCAAAAGCATAGCATCTTCCTCCAAAGTGTGACATATTCTTGTCCCACAGAGCATTGCACTTTAAAATATTCAAGATGGAGAATTCCTCTCCAGTAGGGTAAGTTCTAGCTAAACCAACATACTGGTGTGGTTCCTTTTCATTAACCTCCCTCGCTAGACATTCCTGGGCCTGCCATCTGGCTGGGGATGCAGGAAGAGGTGGTAGGCCTGGATTTCCTTACTGTCCTGCTCTCTTTGAAGCCCAGTTTGATTTGCCCAGTCCCTTTTCTGACCTGTTCTCTGCAGCAGCAGAGTTCCCCCGCCTGCTAACTTCTGCTTTTTTCAGGCCACTTATCACCTCGTCAAAGCAACATGGCTACGCCTGTTAAGGCTGACTAATCAAGAAAGGTTGCCAGTAGGCTGGATTTTGGCTTACAGGAGTTGTTGGATTTATCACTGCCAATCTTTTAAGTACTTGAATGATTTTTTAGATCCTTCATAGTGATATTTATACTTAAATAGCATATTCCAATGTTAACATATGGATCTAATAATCTACAATGGGGGGGAAACAAAAGTGGCAGTTTTTCCCTAACCAGGGCATATAAAACATATTTTATAAGCTCCTTGCTTATAAATACCTGACACCCCGCCCCTGGGCACCTAGGGGAGATCTGAGGGGTGACATATTTAAAAATAAGGTAGATTACAACTTTGGAAGTACAACGTCAAATTTGCATATAATTTACTTTTGAAAACATGTGCCATGCAGGGCTGTCTTTCACAAAATGACAGCAGGCAACACAGCAGTGAACACTACAGTGCAGGAACTCTATTGAGCCTCTAAACTCCCCTGCCCTATTATATACCAGGGACTTATAGGTAGTTTGAATCCCCCTTGCCTCATCATTTACTTGGGTCTTGTAGAGGTCAATCATTACCAATTGTAATCATACCTAATTGCCATATGACTTTTTTATCAGAGCACTGACCCTGGGCCTTTTTAGCAGAGCCCAGGACACAGAAAGAGTCAGTTACCACCAGTATCAGTAAAAACAAAAATGGGGGTGAACAGGACAAAAAGGATGACTTCCTCACATGCCCCCGCAAATGTAACGTGATGGATAACTAATCTACTCCCTGGTAGATCTCATCAGTTAAGCGGAAAACCTGGAAAGTCCATCTGCATTGGCAATCCCAGGTCTCAGTTCTACTGTGAAGTCCATTGCCTGTAAAGAAATGGACCACCTCAAAAGCCTTAGATTCTTCCCACTCATCTGCATGAGCCACTTGAGATGTCTGTGCTTTGTTCTGATTAGCACTGTAATTATTTGAGTTATTAGATTGATAGATCCTTCCTAAACCTTGCAAATTGGCCATGTGAGTAAATAAAAACTGGTATATGCTGAGAGTGGCTAAATGTATACAACATGCACTCCCAGGTAAGACTAATAGAGGGCTACATATAATTATCATACATGTGAGTATTTATAGTGCAAAGCAGCCAAGGGCAAGGCAGTGCTGCACATGGCCAATAGAAAGATTGGAGATAGGTAACAAAACTAAGGGTGTGTGTGCAAAAGAGGCCAGTACAGTATAAGATGCTTTCTAAGATGTTGATATGTAATGCTTTTTGAACAGCAGCCTACAATTCTTTCCTGAGGAGATGGGGTGATTTCTGACAGTTATGACACACTGTTCCTGTTGGACTTCACCCTTTTTTCAGGGTCATCACTAAACTATTTGCCTTTCTCCTAGCCTTTTTTCATACATGGTGTTGGTGGTTTTAGACCTCTGGGTACTCTAGCACTGTTGTCAAGTGTAAAGTGTGTGTGCTCTCTGTGTTACATATGATAAGATTGGTCTACACCTGTTTGGCATATTTAATTTACCTGTCAGTCCCTTGTAAAGTGGTATCTCAGATACCCAGGGCTGGTAAATTAAATGCTACTGGTGGGCTTGCAGCGCTGATTGCGCTACCCACCAAAGTAGCCTTTCAAACCTATCTCAGACCTCTGCCATTGCTAGGCCTGTGCGTGCAGTGTTACTGCCGCTGTGACGTGGCACCTAAAGTGTGTGCCATGTCCGTGACCCCCCTTTTACAGCATGTCAGTCACCCCTAAGTTAGGCCTTAGCTAGCCCATTGGGCAGGATGCATTGTAGTTAAAAGATAGGGCATGTATCTTAAGTGTGTGACATGTCCTGGCAGTGACAAACAGACATTTTTTTTTCTCACTCCTTGGGGCTACCCTACCATAGGAATGCATTGGGGATTCCCTGATAAGTGTTTCAGTGGTAACTCCTGATATGAGAGTAGCAGCATGGTCAAGTTTGGTATATTTGGAATAGTGATAATAAATGCTATGCAATGGTGTGCACAGATTTGTTACAATTATTTTAGAAATGGACTTTTAGAAGTTGGCATTTCTGTGTGCTATGTGTCTGCCTGCCTGATGTGGATTGCATGTCTGGCTTTGGAGTGATAGGGGCTGGTGAAGTGAGTGTGGCTATAGGAGGGGAAGGGTGAGTCAGCGCTAAGCTGAATAGTGCATCTGCATTTGGAATAGTGGGAGGAGTAGTCCCCTGACCCTGAATAGGTCTGTGCCTGCCTATGTGAATGCTGGCTCCGTCCCCCTGTGGGGTGTCTGATGATGAGCCCCCACCTGACAAAGGGGAAGAGGAGCCTTGTCAACAAAGTTTTCCACACTCCCTAGAACAAGTTAGGGCTGGTTCCCCTCAAGCCCTGTGCCAGGGCAGACAAAGAAAATGCTAGTATAAATATTGGGGCTGTGACCCCATGAAAGATGTGATGTTCCTGAACCTCTGGGGAGCTTGCTGCTACTGGGGTCAAAGAGGAACTGCCATGGGGGCTTGCTTCCCTGCTGGAGGGCCCTGTGTGCTGGCCTCCCTGGGCCCAGCTATGCCCGATGGACCCTGTAACACTGTTGCCCCCTGTGAGCGCTTTTCCTTTTATCCTCCCGGACCAAAAAAGAGGTTTTTTGCTGCATATAGCGCCTCGTGAGAGCTTTGCTGTGTGTTGCTGGAGGGAGCTGGCATCTGCAGTGCTGGGCTGCATCTAGAGCACTGTGCTTTATTTCCCCAAAGAAGAGGAGAGCGTGGGTTGCGCAGCGCTGAGCTGCCCATCTTTTAGAGGGAATACCCGTCGTCGGGATTCCCCGTGATGCTGCCTGGAGCGGCTGCCCACCTCGCATTCGTAGCACACTAAGCGGGTGCCCATCCCACTTTATAGATATATTTAAAATAGTGGGTGCCCACCCGCATGGCCACTTCTGTTAATTTTTGAGCGGGTGCCCACCCCACTTATGTGGTTGTTTTGGTGGTAGGTGCCCATCCCGCACTGTGGCGCTGACAAGAAAATCACTGATGCGTCCCGATCGAGAAAGGACGCCGGCCTGGAAGCCAGGAAGAGTTCACCTGAATTTGGGCAGGGCCTGCACAGTAGGACAGGAGGAGGTGCCGGTGTTGCCGACCCGAGCGGGGCTTCCGTTAGCTGTTGGGAATCCTGGTGCCAAGAGAAGGAGATGAAGGCAGGCGGGAGCCCACCCCGCCTACCTAACGGCTGCAGACTGCGGCCAGATTCGAGGCAGGGCTCCCCTGAGCAAGGAGATCCCCACGTGTTGCTGTGGCCACCACTGAGTCCCAGAAGCAGACCGGTGAAGAGCCTGCAGACCCGTTGAGTGGGGCCGCCGCCTGATTGTTGTTGTTGGTGCCTTTTGAGGCACATTGCAGGTGCTTGGGTTGTTCTGAGCGGACCCGCCAGAGATCGGGGCCTGTGCTTCTTCTATTTTGGCTATTTTACGAGCTGCCCCACCTGCTAGAGGGTAACTGCAATGATGGGGACAATTGTGATGTAGGAAGCCCCAATGGGGGCCCCGCGGGCGCAGTTGTGCCAGGCCCCCTTTACTTTGTCCCAGCTGCGCCGCACCAGCGATCACTCAGAGTGCACAGAAAGTACCCATGCCTACAGAGATGTTCACAGCTGCACAGCAATTAGTGGCAGCTGCAACATTTGGGCCAACGCAATTGCGCACTTGTGAATTCTGCTGCATTGGCAGCCCAAGCTCTGACATTATGGGCATAGGGCATTTGAGCTCTCTGAGAAGGCCAGTTGACCAGGGGGACTGTGTTAGGTTGTTAGGGCGCCAGGCCCTAACGTGATTCATGTAGTGTGCAGGAAATGTGATTTATGCTTGTGATGCATATGACATGATGTGTTTATGTTTAGGATGTTGATGCATAATGTGTTTATGCTGGTGAGGCCCAGTGCGTAATGTGTTTATGCTAATGAGTTTTGGGCCAAATGTGGATATGCCTAATGTCATGCTATGATATTTTAGGATGGTGTCTAATGTGACTGTGATAATGCTTAGGTCATTATTGTACCAGTAGATACTGGTTGTGGTTTGCATTTACTTACCTGATATAATGGTTCCGACAGTGGCCCGATTGGCCCTGCCCTGTATATAATCCCCCATGAATATTGCCCGTGCCAGTTGGCACTGTTTAAATGTGTGATTAGTTTTCTAATGTGTTTATGATAATACAAAGCCTATTTTTGTATATAACTTTGTGTGGAGTTTCTTTTGTGGTGTGCCTAATGTGTTGCTGCTGTGTGTATGTGTTGCACAAATGATTTCACATTGCCTCTGGGATAAGCCTGACTGTTCGTGCCAAGCTACCAATAGGGTGAGCAGGGGTTATCTTCAGCGTGTAACTCTCTTGCCCTGACTAGAGTGGTGGTTTCAGCCAGGCTTAGGCGCAAGCCCTAGCCAAACAGAAATCCCATTTCTAACAGTTCCAAATTCTGGATGTGTTGATGGGCAAGGCCTGTTTCCTACTTTTGTTTTTCCTTTATTGTTTCATTTCCAATGTGGTGTTGTCTTGCCTGGGGGTGCTTCGGTAGTTGTAGGCATCATTCATGAAGGCCTTGTAGATGATGCAGCAGGATCTGAAGATTATGTGGACATTTACAGGTTGATAGTATAGGTCCATCTTGGTGGGGGTAATATGTTAAAATTTCTTTTGGCTTTTGATTGGGCTTGTTGCATCACAAAGGATACTTTTCAGAGGGGGGAGCAGAGTGGTGTCTGGAAGGAAGTTGCTGCATCAACGTGTGAGTACAAAGGCTTGAATGTCAGTTCTGAAGTCGCTTTCAGGGATGAAGGTTCATATTTTTTAATGTGGGACCTCATATCATGCTTTCTTTGTCTTCCTTGAGATGTGCTCCTTGAGGGGGAGGTTAGCATGATGCGTGAATCCAAGTGATTTGGCAATGGTTGATATTTGGGAGTTGAAGTATTCTAGGTTCATGTTGTTGAGCCATGTTTGGATTGTAGTTTGTTGTTGGTAATCAGAAGTTATATGGCCTTGGACGGGGTTGATTTTCAGAAATGTGCTAGACATCCAGGTCAGAATGAGGTGCAGGCACTGCTTAAGTTACTGATAGTCAAGAGTTGAGCTTGAGGAGGAAGTATTTTCAATCACCAGTCTTGACAACCTCAACAACCCACCAAATTAATCACACTAAAATTGGAGTTACATTTTAAATCATGAATAGAAGATTATGCATCACCTTTTAGAAGAATTTTGGAAAATCTTGGAATGAGATTCGGAAATCTGACCTGAAATCCAAACTCAGCACTTTCCAGAATCATTTCCACTCCATTGCTACCTTTGAGCTGTTCCAACTATTACCAATGTTTTCAGAACAAAGTGTCTTCCACCAGCTTTCTGTGTTGTCATATCTATGAGATCACGTGTTTGGAAGCCAATATTGAGGATGGGGTCTCACAAACTCACCCTTCCTGCATTGGACTGGTCATTCCTGAATGAGTACTCATATTTATTTTGTTAGGTTTGAAGGAACTTTCTTGTGATCAATGAACGAGTTGCTTGAAGATGTAGCAACATATCCGTAAGGGTACACTGTCCTCTATGAATATATCTGCACGTTTTGTAAACACACAGTGAACTTTTAAATTGGAAATCACTGGCTGTGGGAGATCATTGAAGCAAATATTCAAAAGCTGTTCTACTGCAGCAAAGCTTGGCATTCATGCCTCAATATTATAGCCATTTATCTCTCCCAAGCTCTTCTTATTGCATTTCCCAGGGTGTCTGTACTGTGCAGCATAAGACACAACACTGTGGCCTCCTATCTCCCTCATTAAGCTCACCTACCATATAGATTAGCATTGATAGCCGCTCCTTCCTGGTCACATGCCCTCTCGAATGCAACTGCTCCTTCTGTCCCAATCCTGTCATTGTGGACACAGTGTTGGGGAGAGAGCTACTGTACACTATGCAGAGTGCCCTCATATAAAGTGGGAATCTATGGCCAAATGGAATCCAACAGGTAATGTAATGCAAGTTATTCTCTGCATATGTAGTACAGTCACCACTGACAAACAGCATTAACAAGTACACAAAAGGCGGCAGCAACCGCGTCATCTTAGCTTCCACACAAAACAGGTACAGCAGCAGGGCACGTTTTTTCATGCACATAGGTAACACAAGCCCAGTAGATGTTCACATTTCCCCCACTGACAACGTTTACTTACAATGGATATAGCTACAGTACAAGAGTCACCGCAACATACCTAACATGCATAGGAAAGGCAGCATTCATGCAAGGTTTTCCTGCACACAAATCCAGAACATGGAAAACCCATGAAGCATTAGTGTAATCCTCAATCTCATAAATGAAAGAGTTACAGCACAGATAGCTGCAGCAGGTCAAACTTCCCTTTCCATTTTTGAAACTACGGGAGCAGTCACACTACCTGATGTCAAAGGGGGTAAACAGTTTGGAAAGGCATGGTAAAGAGCAACAGGATCCAGAGGTGGTAAACATCACTGATATCCTTTTCTGAGTTCTCGAGATCACATCAAGGATAGTACGTTCTGGAGGTTCACCTAGAGTATTGTGTCCAGCTTTGTGGAGAAATCTTCTTTCCCGTTATGTTTTATTCCGGAGGGGAAATCTGCAGTGTTTTGTCACGTTCTGTAGGCCTCATCGGGAGTGATGTTTCCTGTTCTAGAACCCACATGTGGTGTATCGTCTCATCTTTTGGGGGCCACCTCAGTCATATTGTCTCTACTTTCAGAATGCACATATTGGCTAATTATGTTCAGTTCTGATGTCCATATCTGGAGTCCAGCATCCAGGTATGAAGGGGCATTGCATCCAGTTCTGGAGGACACACCTGAATTATTATGTCTAGTTTACTATGCCATTTCCATCCTACTGTATCCAGCTGGGCAGGGCACCGTTTGCATATTCGGTGCACTTCTGGAAGTCCATTCTGAAACATACATTGATATATGGATCAATAATGCATCACACTGCTTCCACTTGGAATTCACAGTAAATAGCAGTTTCAATCTGTAATCCATTATGTAGGTTTATCATAATTGGTTTTATTCTCAAAATGCACTCTAGACAGGCTTAGTGATTTGGCACACCTTCTTTTGAAACTGAAAGTCCTACAGTACAGGTCTCACTCTTTCACATTCAATATATAAAAGCAAGGGAGGAGGGAGGAGCAGGATTCCAAGTGGCAAGGGAGGTGGGCAGAAGCAATGTGGCACAAGTAGAGGGGTGGTTGGTTTTAGCAATAGATTGATGTTAGCAATGGCGACACACGTGGCCTCTCAGGCACCTATGTTGGTCAATGAGATATAAAAATGACTGGAATTTGATAAATGATTATGATGCATTTCTAGGAAACGGGGTGTCTTTGCCACCTATTCAAGCGAGGCATCCATTTATGTAACAGAGAATCAATCTTCCATGATTACAGCGATGTGTGCTCTGGAGAACTCCTCGTACTGGGGCAGGATAGCATGTGGTTTATCAGTTTCTGCCAAAGGCCAGTGTTATATTATTAAAGAAATGTTTTGCCTTGGAATGTACCACCATTTCATAACAAATTACAGGAGATGAAAGATTCACTTTTCACCTCCTCTCGATGTATGTGTGTAAAAACTGAAATAATAAGGCTGACTGTTTAAAACCCTGCTTTACTTTTAATTTTTTATATTAGTTAATTCATCACTGGAGCGGCACAATTTAGGTTCCACCCTAACACGTCACAGAAATGCAATTATATATGTTTATTTGACAACATATTTACTGTGTGCCTTAATTTTATTAATGTGTGTGAAGCATTTAAATGTATTACTGAATAGTGTGCAGTATAGAAACCAGATATTTATACGTGTGCACTAATTTTCAGTTTAAACATGACATAATAACTTCTTTATTCATGTTTTTGCACTTACACTTCAAGATATATCTGCATATGTAAACAGTATTGTTTTGATCACATTCTGCAATTCTTTAACCCCTTCCATGCTGATGACGAACCCCAGCCGTCATGCACTACGGTGCTCGTGTGCTGATGACGGCTGGGGTTCGTCACGGCCTGCCCCTGTTCGTGCTGTTTACAACACACCAGGGGAATCGCGGCCGCATGGAAAGGGTTAAATAGTTACATATGTGCATGTATAACCATGTATTTGAAGAGCACATTAAGGGCCCGATGTAGGTGGCAAATTCCGGTCGGAAACGGCCGAAATCGGCCGTTTCCGACCGGTATTTGTCACTTTGAGATGTAGGGGGCCAGTATTTACCTATTCGGTATATTTACCGAATCGGTAAATTTACAGAATCTGTAAAATACCGAATCGGTATTTTTACCGATTCGGTATCTTTCAGATGTAGGTGGGACTCTTCTGAGTCCCACAGGCCTTTCAGATTCGGTATTTTAACACCCAATCCAATTGGGTGTTAAAATACCGAATCCAGGTGTGCATGCACATGTGTGCATGCACACCTATGCCATGTGACAGACAGACATGCCCTTAGGGCATGTCTGTGTGCCACATGGCACACAAGCCAGTATTGGGGGTGCTAGAGGGTGTCAAAGTGACACCCCCTGCACCCTTGCTGGAATCGGTATTTACCGATTCGGTAAATACTGAATCGGTAATGCCCATTGATTCCTATGGGCTTCAAGGCCCATAGGAATCAATGGGGGATACCGAATCGGTATTTACAGAATCGGTAAATACCGAATCTTACGGATTCGGTATTTACCGAATCTGAAATACCTACATCTCCCCCCCTCTAATTTACCACTTCATAAATACCGAATCGGTATGATTCGGTATTTATGAAGTGGTAAAAATAGATTTACCTACATCGGGCCCCAAATGCTTAACTAAAGCTAGCCTTACAGGTTTATTATCATGATTTATGTTAGCTAGAAAAAGACTCATTGACTTTATAGATGGCTCATAGAAAGGGCTGGCAAAAACTAGGCAGTGAACGAGGAGAGACAATTGTCGAAAGAGACCTTCTGTTCATCACGTGGCAGGATGGCAAGTTGGTCAAGGTTGAGAACCGTAGTTTTAGGTTGATGCGTTGTGAACTTGAAGCCATGATGCAGATGCACTTAAGTAGTTTTCTAATTGGCCCTTGATGGTAGGGCTGGACTGAGGGAACCCAAAGCAGCCCAGGCAATTTTCTCAGACTATCCCCTGGGTAAATCACCGGCTTGCCCTGGGAGGCTGGAAATGCTTGCTTGCTGCTTTTGTTACTGGGGGCTGATACTGCAGCACTGCTGCAAACCCGCCCCCCAGAAACAAAACCGGCACCCATTGCTACAAAACCAGCCCCCTCCCTTCGAGCCTCCTGGGGAGAAACCCGATGCCCGGTACAACCAGTCAAGCCCTGCCTGGTGGTGCGATAGAGATAAGAGCATTTCTGAATCACTTGCTACATTTAAATTGATGCTCTTACAGCTGAAGGTAGAGCAGATTCTCTTTCATTTAAGGGAGGTACAGACCATTTTGCTTTCCATATTCTTACAAGTGTGGAGCTTTATGCTAAACACATTTCTTTTTGTGTTCAGACTTTTAATGAAGTCTGATAATTTTGACACCTTCTTCTTCTGTGCTCCTGATTTAGAGACCCGTGATGATTTGATCCATGTTTAGAAAGAAGGGAAAATTCTTTATGGAACAAATAATTGCTTTAATCTCTGTTTATACAATTGTGATTATCGCAATTCAATATGTTATTCGATTGCACCTTAACCTAGTGAGATATTTCAGTTTACCTATTTTATTGCAGCATTTACTGAACTTATTCTTGGTTTGAATATATACTGAATTGACTGGCAGACCAAAATAAAACTCTTTAACTATATTTAGGGATTTGTGGTCCTTATTGTTGAGTGACATTGAATTCACTAGTTAGAAATTTATTGTTGAGGGGGCGTGATCACACAGTGAGACAAGATGGCGGCTTGGACTTGAGCTCCGCTCGGACATGGAGCTCTTCTTTTTACAGCCTTTTCCTGTGGTGGTGGATATGCTTAAAAGCTAGTAATTTGCTTCTGAATGTTTTGAGCAGCGTATGGAGCCGTTCCAACTACGAATGCAGTTGGCTGTGACTCAATGGCAGCGGTGGTGATTTTCGTCATGTAAACGCGAGCGGTTGTCATTTTGAGCTTGCTGCTCGCTTTAACTTGTCTCCTCTGAGGTAAAACTGGTGTTTTTATTTATTACACGCGCTACAACCCTTTTTTTTCTTCGCTGCTGCTCACATGACTCCTCCTCAAGAATAACCCAAGTATATTTTGCAGAATGCAGTATTTTTTATTTTATTTGGGAACTTGTCATGTAGAGGTTACACAAAAGGAGTTCTTCAAGACGTTCATAGTGGATTTGGTGATTCCAGGCAACTCTGTCATTTAAGTTGCTACTCTAAATAGATATTATTTAGAATGTGCTCATTTTAATTTTATTTTTGACCTCATTGATTCCTTTTAATGTAGCTACGTGCGCCCACCTTTTTGTTCTTGCTGAACTTTTCATTCTTTGAAGTAAACCAGCGTTTTGTCTCTAAACGTACAGCAACGTTTCAATAATATAAGACACAGTATGCTCTTTTGACCCCTCGCTCCTTGCTGCTTTCCTCATATGCCTCATACTCTATTTTATTCTCCCACTGCATTGAATCTTTTCATTGTTGCTGACTGCACACCTTTTTCCTCGCTCAGAGTACAGACGAAGGGCGACATATTTTTCTTTGGCTAACTGGCTTTCCCCCTGCGTCCTAGTCTATTTTTGCGGTGTGATTTTTTAGCTCTTGGGCAGATTGAGACCTCCATGAAAGGTTCTTCATCATCTAACTCGTCAATACATAATGGTCAGTGAAGTTCCAATCTCCGCCAAAGCCTCATCTTCAGATACTAAGTCCAAGAGGGTTAAAAATGACCCCCCTCTCCCATCTTGTTGTCTCAAAATCCTGTTCTTGATACCATTCTGGATGAGGTGAGGGGGTTGAGATCTTTTATGTCCTCAACTAATGAGAAACTTCAACAGATAGATTATATGGAAGTTATGGTGTTTGACAAGGAGCAAAGCATCAGTGATCTACATGATGTTTCAACTAAGATTCCTGTCTTAGAGCAGGAAATCCAACGTCTCAAGCTTCATACTGAGCATCTTGAAAATTAAAATAGACTTAATAAACTGCATCTTTATGGACTACCAGAAAATCCTGAACGCCCAGATCTTCTTCTTTTCCTAAAGAGATTTTTGTCGGAACTTTTGAATCTTTCTCCAGAGCCTCCAATAAATATCCAATGTGCACATCGCCTTGGTCGTTTACAACCAAATGCTTCAAGACCCACATGAAATATAATGTTGTTTCTGGAATTTACTGATCTCATGCGTGTTCTTTCAGCAGCTGAAGTGAAACGTCGTCTCATCTGGTCTGGTCATACAGTTTATATTTCACAAGATCTCTCCAATGCCACTAATGCAAGAAGAAAGGAATTTTTGGCTCTTCGTCTTCAGATGAGACAATTGGATAATCGCTAAGGCATTTTGCAACCTTGCTTGTGTAAAATTACTCATGAGGGCTCGACACGCTCTTTTGATGATCCTACTAAATGGAAGTCTTTTCTCCAAAGTCTCTCACTGAATTCTGCTGATGGCTCTTTCCATCGTCTCCAATTGTCTTGCTTCTTTTCTTTATCTAACTCCTTATGACTATGCATATTTCTATCTCTTTATATATTTTCTCTGTTGTTCCATCTGTCTTCTGTGTTGTTGCACCCATGCGCTTTTCGTTTACTTTTTCACTTAGATCTGGATATCTTTCCTTGATCTATCTCCTCCTTTTCCTATTTCTTTTTCCTTCTTTCTTCCCGGTCTTCCTCCTTTTTCTATTCTTTTTTGTTTGTTCCTCTTTCCTGACAATATTCTGCATGTTGCATGTGCCTATTGTTATTGTTTATTGTTATGCAGTTTATTTTTTCTACTTATCTCATATGTGGTGTTTTTTTCCTTACAGCTGTTCCACTGAAGTATATCATCTCCTTTCATGTATTACCCTCCCATCCCTCCAATATGTGTAATGTTGTTACATGGAATATTTGTGGTCTTGGACACCCTGCTAAAAGACAAAAGGTACTCTCTCATCTGTCTAAACTAAATTCTCATGTTTCATTCATCCAAGAAGTGCATTTTAATGAAGCAGAATCGCTTAAATTAAAAAGACAATGGGTGGGTCAAGTTGTTCATTCTCCTGCATCTAATCAGAAGGATGGTGTTGCTATATTATTTTATAAATCGTTACTTGTACAAATTGTATCTATGCAATGTGATGCTGATGGACGCTAGGTAATGGCTAAGGTTGTTATACAAAATAAAGAACTTGTCTTATTGAATATTTATGGCCAGACCCACAATTTTGGAATAGTGTTAAGATTTTACTTTCCTCCATTGTTAACCTAAATATCATTGTTGCTGATAATTTTAACCAATGGTTGTATCCTTTCTCCGATAGACAATCCAAGTGTAAATTCAACCCTGATAAATCCCATAAATCATTTCAACCTGCCATTGCCTCTCATTCATTATATGATGTTTGGAAGACCTGTAACACTGATTCCCTTGAATTTACTTTTTTTCTAATGTTCACCATACCCATTCCAGAATTGATTATATTTTGATTAGTAAACCCTTACTCCCATCTATTCAATCCTCGGAGATTGGATCTATTTTTATTTCTGATCATGCACCTTTCATTTTTGTTCTTGACCTGTCCCTGAGTTCTCCAGAATTCGGTCGTTGGAAACTTAATAATTATTTGTTATCACAAACTGTTTTTATAGCTGAAGCTACTGCTTTTATGAATGAGTTTTTTTTAACAATCCTTTGGACACCTCTATTCACAATAATTGGGATGTTTTTAAGGCCTTGTTCCCTGCCTTTACTATTTCATATTCAGCAAAAAAGAAGAAACTTGCAAAGGCCAAGTATACAGCTTTACTACAACAGCTTAAACTGTTGGTTCACAATTACTTTACCTCTAGATCTCCCTCTGTTCTTCATGAACGAATTAAGGCCAAATCTGCTCTTAACAAACTCACTACAGTTGATGCTTGTAATGTTCTTCTCAAAATGAAGTCTTTGGGGCTCATTAGGAAGGTGGGCGGACTTTGTCCGCCCGCCACCCTAATGGAGAACGGGACCGTCCGCCAGAAGTGAGGGGGTCCCGTAGGGGGAATTAGGATGTGCCCGCCACAGTGGCGGGAACATCCTGTATTCTCAGTATTGTGGCGGACGGTGCTCTCTGCACCGCCTGCCACAATACTGAAAATGATATGCAGCATCTGCATAACCAAAGCGGCAGGCAACGCGCAGTGCCTGCCGCTTTGATTATGTAAATGTGGGTGGGTACCACAGGGACCCCCCGTGTGCACCCCCCCCCCCATTCTCCTTCACTCTGGGGGCCCGCAGGGGTCCCCCAGAGTGAAGACCGCCTGCCTTTCCGTGGCGGCATTGCCACCACGGAAAGGCATGCCAATTTGCCCATTGTAATATGGCTGGCCGTCACCATATTAAACATTTTCCGCCCCGGCCGCAAGGCGACCGGGACGGAAAACAGGCGGCGGTGTTTTACACTGCCGCGGTCCCCCCCCCACCATCCTAATTTGGCGGGGGGGAATTGGGATGTCGGGCGGATTGCCTCCGCTAGGCCGGTGGTGGCTACCGCCAGCCTGGCGGAGGCAATCCACCCGACTTCCTAATGACCCCCTAGGTATCATGGGGTCAAAATGAAGCTGGTAAGATGCTGGCCAATTATTTAAAAATTAAATCTGAAGGTAAATGTATTGGTCCTATTTTAAATGAATATACTAATATTTTAGCGTCCTCTGATGAGGATATTGCTACTGCATTTCATTATTATTATCAATCTTTATATTTTGATGATACGAACCCCTCTAGTCAAAATATACACACCTTTTTTTCTGGACTCCCTAAACCCCCCTCTGTACATGATGAATTTGAATTACTAGAAAAAGAGCTTACTCTTCAAGAGATAACTGATGCCAGTAGGTCCTTAAAAAAATCGAAAGCACTAGGCCCAGATGGTCTTTCTGTTGAATTTTATTCCACTTTTTCCTCTATTTTTGCTCCCAAACTTCTGGCCCTTTTAACTCATTTCTTATTGATTCTAAAGCCTCTTCCTATATGGAAGCCTTGATTGTTCTTATTCCAAACCTGATAAAGATCACCTCCTCTGTAAAAACTATCATCCCATATCAGTAATTAACTATGAATGTAAGATATTTGCTAAAATTCTTGCCTCTCAACTCGAGAACATTATTACACTATTGGCCAAAACTGATCAAGCTGGTTTTGTTAAGGGAAGTTTGGCTGCGGACAACGCTCGTATGTTTGCTAATGTTATCTCCTTTGGAAGGAAATATAGGTCTCCACTTGCAGTATTGTCCTTAGATGCCGAAAAGGCTTTTGATTGTATAAACTGGCAATGTATGTTTAATACACTTCAATGGTCTGATTTTGGTCCTACTTTTATTTCTTATGTTAAATTGTTATATTCTTTTCCCCGTGCTAGTATTTTTGTGAATAACCGTTTTTCTTTTTTTTTTTCTCTCTATAGGGGTACACACGAGTGTTGTCCTCTTTCACCTTTGTTATTTGTTTTATGTCTTGAACCCTTCCTTCAGCATATTCATGTTAATACACTTATTTCTGGCTTTACACATAATTCCATAGAAACTAAACTATCAGCATATGCTGATGATATTTTGGTATATATGTCTACTCCCAATACCTCCCTCCCTCCTTCCTTTTTTGGATGAGATTCAATTGTACTCCAGTATTTCTGGATATAAGTTGAACTTTTCTAAAACAGAAGTCTTACCCTTGAATTCTCTCTGTTATCAATACATGTTTAATGATACTAATTTTACTTGGTGTCCCACAAAAACTAAATACCTTGGTATTTGGTTCTTCTCTACTTTATCTACCACAATTAGTTGTGCGTTCAATGTACTAATTACCAAAATTCATTCACTCCTTCAATCTTGGCGACCCCTTCATACCGGACTCGCTCCTGACCGGTTGCTCCTTCCTTGCTCCTCTCCCTGTGCTGCTATCTTGCTGAGGATCGCACTGCTACTTGCACGGTATCGCCTGCATTATTTATTTATCTCAGTGGTATCGCCTGCATTAGAGTAAATAGCGCCGTGTTTAAAATCGGCTCGCCTGCTTTTATCAAATTTGCGCAGTGTTTTGTGTAATCTCATTGCTATCAGCGCTTGTGACTATAGCGCCGCCCGCCCTGCACTGCATTTCACTGCATTCCACCTGGCAGCAACGTGCATTATTAGAGTAATTTTATTCGCTGGCGACCTACTGCCCCTGCCTCGCCTCCCCTCTGACCTCCATCTTGTCTGCTGTTGTTGTTTTCCCTGCCCCTCCTCCCCGCTACCGCCTCCCAGCTGCTGACCCTCCCACCCACGTTCACAGAGCCTACCTCGTCCTCACAGCCCCTGTGACCGCCCGGACTCGCTCCTGACCGGTTGCTCCTTCCTTGCTCCTCTCCCTGTGCTGCTATCTTGCTGAGGATCGCACTGCTACTTGCACGGTATCGCCTGCATTATTTATTTATCTCAGTGGTATCGCCTGCATTAGAGTAAATAGCGCCGTGTTTAAAATCGGCTCGCCTGCTTTTATCAAATTTGCGCAGTGTTTTGTGTAATCTCATTGCTATCAGCGCTTGTGACTATAGCGCCGCCCGCCCTGCACTGCATTTCACTGCATTCCACCTGGCAGCAACGTGCATTATTAGAGTAATTTTATTCGCTGGCGACCTACTGCCCCTGCCTCGCCTCCCCTCTGACCTCCATCTTGTCTGCTGTTGTTGTTTTCCCTGCCCCTCCTCCCCGCTACCGCCTCCCAGCTGCTGACCCTCCCACGCTCCGCCCCCTCCACCCTCCATTTATGGCCAATGCCTCCACGCGCAGCGTCCACGCGCTTCGGACACGCCGAAGGTGCGCCAAAGGTAAGCCCGTCTACGCCCGTCTGCGCCTGCACCGCGCCCAGCGCCAGACCCCCTGCCCCTCGCGCTCCACAGCCCTCCCGCATTACCTATGATGCCGCCACCCTCCTAGCCCTTGACCCCGGTCGCGCCCCCAACTGCGTCCAAGCCGCTCCTGGACGCACCCATGGCCCTTTCTCCTGTTATTCCTGCAAATTCAGCGGCACCGACAACATCCCCGCTACGACCACACCACAGATTCCCGACCCCAACCACCTAGAATGCATCCTTCTCAACACCCGCTCGGCCCACAGGCACGCCATTGACCTTTGGAACCTACTAGACACCATCTCTCCTGACGTCGCCTTCCTAACGGAAACATGGATGAACGCTTCCTCCGCCCCTGACATCGCCATCGCTATCCCTGATGACTATAAGATCACACGCAAGGACCGCACCGACCATACAGGAGGTGGAATCGCTATCGTCCATAAGAAATCAATCCGCATCTCAACCAGCTCCGACGCCAACCTCGCTAACTCCGAACACCTTCACTTCCAGATCCACATCGACCCCAAGACCACACTCAGAGGCACCCTCCTCTACAGACCACCCGGACCACGCGCAAAATTCAGTGAAGACATCACAGACTTCATCACCCCACACGCGCTCCCCTCCAAAGATTACATCCTTCTGGGAGACCTCAACTTCCACCTTGAAAAGATCAACGACCGCAACACCGCCACCCTCTTGGACAACCTCGCCAACCTCGGACTTAAACAACTGGTCACTTCCCCCACCCACATCGCAGGTCACACTCTCGACCCCATCTTCACCTCCAGCAACCATGTCTCCTTCAGCCACACTACGGATCTCCTCTGGACTGACCACAGCTGCGTTCACTTCATCTACAACAAGCCGAAACCCATCAACCACCCCCAACCAACTCTGCAAAGAAACTGGAACAAAATCACCACAGAGCAGATCTCCACATCACTCCTTCAATCCTCCCCAGCCCTCTCTTCTAACGCCAATGAAGCCGCCTCCAACCTCACCGTTTGGTTATCCAACACCGCCGACACCTTAGCACCACTGAAAAAACGTCAACACAAACTTGGCTTCAAGAAGGCCCCATGGTTCAACGACGACCTCAAGAAATCCAAGAAACTGTGCCGCTCCCTTGAAAAGGCCTGGAAAAAAGACCCAACCACCAGCACCAAGGACGCCTTCAAAAGCGCCACCCGCACTCACCACCAACTGATCCGAAAAGCCAAGAAAACAGCATTCAAGGATCGACTCGACAACAACGCCCACAACAGCAAGGAACTTTTCAACATCGTCAAGGAATTTTCCAACCCCTCGGCCAACTCCAACGACATCACCCCCTCTCAAACCCTCTGCGATTCCCTAGCCTCTTTTTTCCACAACAAGATTGCTGACATCCACAACAGCTTTGACAACCAACCCGGAAGGCAACCCACCCTACCATCAGCTGACCATCCTCCCCCCGTCAACACCCTTAACGCCTGGAACCCAATCTCCACTGAGGACACCATCCGCCTGATGAATTCCATCCACTCTGGATCCCCCACAGACCCATGCCCCCACCACATCTTCAACAAAGCAGACTCCGTCATAGCTCCGCACCTCCGAGACGTCATCAACTGCTCCTTCAACTCCGCTACCTTCCCAGAAGACTGGAAACACGCTGAACTCACCGCCCTTCTGAAAAAACCAACAGCAGACCCCACCGAACTCAAAAACTACCGCCCCATCTCACTTCTTCCATTCCCGGCCAAAGTCATCGAGAAAGCTGTCAACAACCAGCTCTCCGCCTTCCTCGAAGCCAACAAATCACTCGACCCCTCACAATCTGGCTTCCGAGCCAAACACAGCACTGAGACCGCACTCATCGCAGCAACAGACGACATTCGAACTCTACTGGACAATGGAGACACAGTCGCCCTCATTCTCCTCGACCTCTCTGCAGCCTTCGACACAGTCTGCCACAGCACCCTTTTACAACGCCTCAGAAACATCGGAACCCAAGGAAAGGCACTGGAATGGATCACCTCGTTCCTCACCGGAAGAACCCAGAGAGTCCGCCTCCCACCATTCAAGTCTGAGGCCTCTGAAATCATCTGCGGCGTACCACAAGGATCCTCACTCAGTCCCACCCTCTTCAACGTATACATGAGCCCCATCGCGGCCATCGCCCGCCAATACAACCTCAACATCATCTCTTACGCGGATGACACTCAACTGATCCTATCTCTCACCAAGGACCCCAGCACCGCCAAAACTAACCTACACGAGGGAATGAAAGAAGTCGCCGAATGGATGAAACAAAGCCGTCTGAAACTGAACTCAGACAAAACAGAAGTCCTCATCTTAGGTAAATCCCCCTCTGCATGGGACGACTCCTGGTGGCCGGAAGCCCTCGGAAATGCACCCATCCCGACAGACCACGCACGGAACCTTGGCGTCATCCTGGATTCTTCACTCTCAATGAACAGACAAGTCAGCGCCGTATCCTCTTCCTGCTTTAACATTCTTCGCATGCTCAGAAAAACATTTCGCTGGATCCCCTCCGAAACAAGGAAAACAGTCATCCACGCTCTAGTCACGAGCCGACTGGACTACGGAAACACCCTCTACGCAGGTACCACCGCTAAACTCCAGAAGAAACTACAACGAATCCAAAACGCCTCAGCCAGGCTCATATTAGACATCCCACGCAACGAACACATATCTGGTCACCTTAAAGACCTCCACTGGCTACCCGTCAATAAGAGGATTACTTTCCGACTGCTTACCCACGCACACAAATCACTCTACGACATCGGACCAGATTGCCTCAACTCGCGAATGTCCTTCTACACCCCCTCCCGCCAACTGCGCTCTTCCAGCCAAGCCTTCGCCACTGTACCTCGCATCAACAAGACCACCATGGGAGGCAGATCCTTCTCATACCTGGCTGCCAAAACATGGAACTCACTCCCCGCTTACCTTCGCCTCACCCAGAATCACCTAGCGTTCAGAAAGCAGCTTAAAACGTGGATATTTGACAAATAATCCACCTCCCCTTCCTAAGCGCCTTGAAACCCTCTGGGTATGTAGTGCGCTATATAAGTGTTATGACTTGACTTGACTTGACTTGGTGGGGTAGATTGGATACTATTAAAATGATGAGTGTGCCACATGTCCTTTATACATTATCTATGTTACACTTTCGAATCCCTATCTCATATTTTTCACAAATTAATTCTATGTGTACAAAGTTTTTATGGAATAACAAGCACCTCTGCATTGCTCTTATGAAACTCAATGTCCCAAAACAGAAGGCGGTGTGCATTTTCCTGATTTTAAATCTCATCATTCTGCATTTTTAGTTCGACATTTTTTTGCTCAAACTTTTAATTTTGCTGATATCCCTATACCCCGTTGGATTGTTTTTGAGTGTTCTCTACTAAAAGATTTTTCCTTTCGAAACATAATTTATATGTCTTATTGTACTTTCATATCAGATAATCCTATCTTAAAATATTCCTAACAGTTATTATATAATATTTTGTCCGATGGTCTAGATCCTTTTCATTGTTTTTTGTCCTCTTCTGTCTGGTATAATAAATGTATCAAATATAAATGTAAATCATTTTATAAAAAACATTGGAAGGAGTGTATGTTCACTCATTAATTAATTCGGTGTAACTCTGTTATTCCCTTCCCTGAGTTACAATTGCAATTTCATTTACCTGACTCATTTCTTCATGAATACCTTTTAATATCAACAGTTTTGCAATCCTACCTAACCACTATTAATTTCCCTTCAGTTTTTCCCTCGCTTGTTCCATTAATATCCTTATATAATATTTCTCAGGAACATAGGCCTAAGGCTGCTTAGATTTATAAAATGTTGTTATCGCTTGTTACCGAACAACCTAAATCCCATACAGAATTAGTATGGGAAACAGACTTATCTTTGTCGCTTTCTATCTCTTCTTGGGATAAATTATGGTTCAAGTTATTTAAAACTTGTATTGCCACTCGTATTACTCAGTCCCTATACTTTATTTCTAGTAGAGCTGTTATTACTCCTGTTAGTATATCCAAGATTTCCCCTACTTCCTCATCCCTTTGTTGGTCCTGTTCTGAGTACACTGGGACTTTAATTCCTCAACTGTATGATTGTTCTAAGTATTGAAGTTTTGGCAGTCTATTTGGTCTAAATGTATGAAAATATTTCTATGTAATATTCCGTTATCACTGCAAAATGTTTTTCTAGATTCACCCTCCCCTGCTTTTGCTGATTTTACTCCTATTCCGTTGTTGTTTGATCATTTTATTGCTCTAGCATTTAAAGTGATTTTGTCCTGCTGGAAAGATAATTCTAAATTATCAGCATTAACCTGGTGGAACAATATTTGTGATGAGCACAGAATTGCTAATGTCTCTTCTCTTACTCTTTCTCAGAAAATTAAATCTGACCATCTTTGGTTACCCTTTACTTCTTATCTTTCTACATATGCACCTGCGCGTTAATTTCTACCTTTTTTGCTATTCTTCTATTTTCATTTACCTTTATTCATATATATCTTTTTCCTCTTTCTCTTCTCTTCTCTGTCTCGTTCTCTCCTCTCTTTTCTCTCTTTTTCTTCTATTTCCTCTCAAATTATTTGCTCATGTTTTTTTCTTATATATTAAGTGTTATATTTTATTCACAATTTGCTTGACAAAGTTTTCTTTTTCTGTAAACTCAATAAAAAAGTATCAAACAAAAAAAAAAGAAATATATATATATATATATATATATATCTATATATATATATATATAGATATATATATATATATATATATATATATATATATATATTGTTGATGTTTTCTCCCTTTCAATGTTTCAAGTCAACTATCGAAGGTTCTTATGACCAATGGGGAAAAATCGTTGATGACCTTACTAAGAGATTATTTTTAAGGCCTGTGCTCCATTAGATGAATGATTCTGTCTCACTCTATGAATTGTGATGTTTGATTGCCACGTCATTCCAAACCCTTTGGCTGTTTAACTCGAGTTTTATGAACATAGGCACAAAAATCGGTTTTCAGCTCTTGGCAGGCGTTAATTGTTTGTAGCGATCCACAGTATCATTCTTAGTGGGATGGTCTTGTCTTAATATTATGGCTGTGGACTGGTATTGTATCACAATGTAAATTGTAAATTGATACTTGTATAGCACACTACTCACCCGCAAGGGTCTCAGGGCACTTGTACGAATACCACTGTGGAACCCATCCTGGCTTTCCCTGTGAGACATCCACTCCTGGGCACCCCCAAGGTGGAGGCCAGGCATCCTTAGCGTTGTGGGGGCCGTTGTGGAGATTAATCAAGCTATTGCCCAGAGTTGCAGAGTGGTACTCCATGATTGGAATAGGCACCGAGGCAAGAATTATTCAGCCCGTGGAATTTTGAGCCCAAGACCCGCCAAGGTGGGGAATTGAACCCTGGTCCCGGGCTAGACCTCTGCATCAGAGTCTGCCGCTCTAATCATTGAGCCACACTTCTCCACAATGATGTTTGCTAGTTAAGTAGGTGCCAACACCTTGATACTTAGAAGCAAGGACAAATGCATTGGAATGGAAAGACATATGTTTTTGTTAATACACTAAAAAATATCGAGATAATCAATTATTTTCCAGCTGATTTCTGTGCCTAGCACAAGAACTTGAGTTTTGCACATGTACCAAATGGTCATTAGCGCATACTGTGTGGTTCAATCTGATCCTACAATTGGTAGAAAAGGTAGTACTATAGCATGTGTATTGCCCTTTATTAGCTTTTTTTATCATTATGTTTGCCTACCTATATTACCTGGCAGTCCCCCTATACTCACTGAAACAATTTTAGTGAAAGGTGAAAAATAGAGAGGCAATAACAAATATAGTATTTATTTATTTATTTATTTATTTATTTGCAACATTTATAAAGCGCACTGTTACCAGCCGGTGTCCTGGCGCTGACTGACCACTCCGAAGACTAACCCTAATGCTTATTGCCTAAAGAACCATGTTTTCAGGACCTCCCGAAAGGACATCAGATCAGGTGCCTGTCTGAGGTCCGCTAGCAAGGCGTTCCAAGCCTTTAATGCTCCCAAGGGAAAGCTTCTGCCTCCCCATCGAGCTTTCTTAATTCTTGGGACCACTATCAGCCCCTGATCGGTTGATCTAAGGGATCTAGCAGGTTTGTACCACCGAAAGTACTAGGTCAAGCACTGAGGGACCAACCCTGTAAGTGCCAAGACCACACTCAGAGGCACCCTCCTCTACAGACCACCAGGACCCCGCGCAAAATTCAGTGAAGACATCACGGACTTCATCACTCCACACGCACTCCCCTCCAAAGACTACATCCTTCTGGGAGATCTCAACTTTCACCTTGAAAAGATCAACGACCGCAACACCACCACCCTCTTGGACAACCTCGCCAACCTTGGACTCAAACAACTGGTCACTTCCCCCACCCACATCGCAGGTCACACACTCGACCCCATCTTCACCTCCAGCAATCATGTCTCCTTCAGCCACACTACGGATCTCCTCTGGACTGACCACAGCTGCGTTCACTTCACCTACAACTAGCCAAAACCCATCAACCACCTCCAACCAACTCTGCAAAGAAACTGGAACAAAATCACCATCGACCAGATCTCCTCATCGCTCCTTCTAAACACCCCAGCCCACTCTTCTAACCCAGACCAAGCCGCCGCCAACTTCACCCTATGGTTATCCAACACCGCCGACACCTTAGCACCACTGAAAAAACGTCAAAACAAACCTGGCAGCAAGAAGGCCTCATGGTTCAACAATGATCTTAAGAAGTCCAAGAAACTCTGCCGCTCCCTTGAAAAGGCCTGGAAAAAAGACCCAACCACTAGCACCAAGGACGCCTTCAAAAACGCCACCCGCACACACCACCAACTAATCCGAAAGGCCAAGAAAACAGCATTCAAGGATCGACTTGACAACAACGCCCACAACAGCAAGGAACTTTTCAACATCGTCAAGGAATTTACCAATCCCTCAGCCAACTCCAACGACATCACCCCCTCTCAAGCCCTCTGCGACTCCCTAGCCTCATTCTTCCACAACAAAATTGCAGACATCCACAACAGCTTCGACGACCAACCCGGAGACCAACCCACCCAACCATACGCTGAACATTCTCCCCCCTTGAACACCCTCAACGACTGGAACCCAATCTCCACTGAGGACACCACCCGCCTGATGAACTGCATCCACTCAGGATCCCCCACAGACCCATGTCCTCACCACATCTTCAACAAAGCAGACTCCGTCATAGCACCGCACCTCCGAGATGTCATCAACTGCTCCTTCAACTCCGCCACCTTCCCGGAAAGCTGGAAACACGCTGAACTCACCGCCCTTCTGAAAAAACCCACAGCGGACCCCACCGAACTCAAAAATTACCGCCCCATCTCGCTCCTTCCGTTCCCGGCCAAAGTAATCGAGAAAGCTGTCAACAACCAGCTCGCCGCTTTCCTCGAAGCCAACAAATCCCTCGACTCCTCACAATCTGGCTTCTGAGCAAAACACAGCACTGGGACCGCCCTCATCGCAGCAACAGACGACATTCGAACTCTACTGGACAATGGAGACACAGTCGCCCTCATCCTCCTCGACCTCTCTGCAGCCTTCGACACAGTCTGCCACAGCACCCTTTTACAACGCCTCAGAAACATCGGAATACAAGGAAAAGCACTTGAATGGATCACCTCATTCCTCTCCGGAAGAACCCAGAGAGTCCGCCTTCCACCATTCAAGTCCGAGGCTACTGAAGTCATCTGTGGCGTACCACAAGGATCCTCACTCAGTCCCACCCTCTTCAACGTATACATGAGCCCCCTCGCGGCCATCGCACGCCAACACAACCTCAACATCATCTCCTACGCGGATGACCCTCAACTGATCCTATCACTCACCAATGACCCTAGCACTGCCAAAACTAACCTACACGAAGGAATGAAAGAAGTAGCCGATTGGATGAAACACAGCCGTTTGAAACTGAACTCAGATAAAACAGAAGTCCTCATCTTAGGTACATCCCCCTCTGCATGGGACGACTCTTGGTGGCCGGAAGCCCTTGGAAAGGCACCCATCCCGACAGACCACGCACGGAACCTAGGCGTTATCCTGGACTCTTCACTCTCAATGAACAGACAAGTCAGCGCCGTATCCTCATCCTGCTTCAACATTCTCCGCATGCTCAATAAAACATTTCGCTGGATCCCCACCGAAACCAGAAAAACAGTCACCCATGCTCTGGTCACGAGCCGACTGGACTACGGAAACACCCTCTACGCAGGTACTACCGCTAAACTCCAGAAGAAACTCCAACGAATCCAAAACGCCTCAGCCAGGATCATATTAGACATCCCGCGCAACGAACACATCTCTGGCCACTTGAAAGACCTCCACTGGCTACCCGTCAATAAGAGGATCACTTTCCGACTGCTAACCCACGCACACAAATTACTCTACGACATCGGACCAGAATGCCTCAACTCACGACTGTCCTTCAACACCCCCTCCCGCCAACTACGTTCTTCCAGCCAAGCCCTCGCCACTGTACCTCGCATCAACAAGACCACCATGGGAGGCAGATCCTTCTCATACCTGGCTGCTAAAACATGGAACTCACTCCCCACTTACCTTCGCCTTACCCAGAACCACCTAGCATTCAGAAAGCAACTTAAAACGTGGATATTTGACAAGTAATTCCTCCTCCCCTCCCTAAGCGCCTTGAGACCCTCTGGGTATGTAGTGCGCTATATAAATTCCTGACTTGACTTGACTTATGCATAATGCTTTGAATGCAATCTGCTTACGCACAGGCAACCAGTGGAATTTCACCAGCTCTTGGGCGACAGAGGCAAATTTGGGAGTACCCGTGATCAAGCGGGCCGCTGCATTTTGCAGAACGTGTAATTTATTGAGCAGCCCCTGTTGAGCATTGAGCAGTAGGCCGTTGCAATAATCCAGCCGGGACAGGATCAATCCCGACACCACTGTTTTCCTGTACTCATCTGGAAGAAAGGGCAGAATCTTGCGTAATGTCTTTAGAACAAAAAAGGTGGCTAGGACAGCGCATTTACTTGAGGCCTAAAGGACAGTTTATCGCCCATCAGAATCCCAAGGTTCTTGACCTTGGCAACAGGTGAGGGAGGGACGCCTAACTCTTCCGGCCACCATCTTGGGGACCAGAAATTCTCTCTAGCCTCAAAGAGGAGAACTTCGGTCCTAGCCGAGTTCAGTTTTAGGCAGTTCCCTGCCATCCAGTCGCTGACTGCAAGCATGCAATCTTTAAACCTGCTGGCCGTGCCTTCCTCTCCCCCCGGTAGCAGCGACACCACAATCTGCGTGTCGTCTGCATACAATGTTAAATTAAAACCGTAGGATCTAATGACTGGTGCTAGGGTGGAAACATACACATTAAAAAGAGTCGGACTCAGAGATGAGCCCTAGGGATCCCCACAAGGGAGCACAAACTGACTTGATTCTTGACCATCTAAGGCCATCACCTGACTCCTGTTGGAAAGGAAAGCTTTCACGATCTTAAGTGCTTTATCCTGAATCCCCGAGGCCCTCAGCCGGCCCACCAGTAACATGTGGTGGACCGTATCAAAGGCCACGGACAAGTCCAACATGATCAATGCAGCTTTTCCTCCAGCGTCCATCACTTTCCTAATGTCTTCCGCTGACTTGATTAAGGCCGATTCCGTGTTGTGCCCCGCCCTGAACCCGTGTTGCGATGGGTCCAGAGCTTGTGCAGCCCAGAGGAAAGAGCTCAACTGAGAATTCATTATTCCCTCTATAAGCTTGGCCGGTAATGGAAGTCTGGCAATGGGGCGATAGTTGTTCAGATCGTCGATATCCAGATTTGTTTTTTTTCAAAGGGGCAAGATTGATGCCTGTTTCCAGCGGGAGGGGAATTGCCCACTTTCCAGCATATTATTAAATATTGATGTGAGCATGAAGGCTATCGGGACTGCAGCTAGCTTTGCTATAGTAGCTGGGCAGGGGTCATGAGGAGAGCCTGATTTTAGCCTCAGCAACCGTTTCCTTACCTCCTCCTTATTTACTGGGGAGAAGCTCAGGAGCCTACTTTCCTGTAAATTAGTCTCTACCACCTCTGGGTTGACCTCTGGGGGGTTGATCTTAACTTGGCCATCCAGGGAGTTAAAAATCGTCTCCACTTTATTATTGGAAGAATTTAGCCAGATCTTCACATAATTCCCGACTACGGGGCCCAACCGCAGGTTTTGGGGCTGCCAATGTTAAAACTGTTTGGAAGAGTTCCTTTGGGGAGTTCCTTGCCTCCTTGATGCGATTGGTGAAGAAAGTACGTTTTGCTTTCCCTATCATATCTTTATATACTGCTAGTTCCAATTTATATCTCGTTTGACACTGTGGCTCATCCCATCTTGCTACAGTGTCTGAGCAGTGCTGGGGTCACCAAGGCGGCATTGGGCTGGCTCAAGGCCTTCCTCTCTGACCGCAGTTTTCAGGTCCAGAGTGGCTTGTTTCTCTCTGACAGCATAGCCTTAGAACAGGGGGTGCCTCAGGGCTCTGCCCTGAGCCCCACCCTGTTCAACCTTTACATGGCTCCATTAGCAGAGGTGGTCCAATCATACGGCATAGAATTGGTATCATATGCCGATGATACTCAACTGCTCATTTCCCTATCACAGGCACCCACTTTGGCAGCGGCTAACTTCAAAACCTGCATGCAGGCGCTTGCTGGCTGGATGGACCAACACTGCCTGAAGCTCAATGGCTCCAAAACTGAGGTCCTAGTGATCGGGGGAAAGGATGCCAGTTGGACTCAGGATTGGTGGCCTCCTTGCCTTGGCCCTACACCTATCCCTGGCAGGGAGGCAAAAAATCTGGGAGTATGGGTGGACCCGAAACTGTCTTTTGAAAGCCATGTCAACAAAGTAGCAGGGAAGTGCTTTGGAATAATGAAGACCCTAAACCGCACTTTGGACCTTCTGCCCTTGGAGGCTAGAAAGACCATGACCCAAGCTCTAGTTACCTCCCGCATAGATTATGCGAATGTACTGCTACTGGGGACCACTGAGAAAAACATGAGGCGGCTCCAGGTGCTACAAAATACTGCAGCCCGGCTAGTTCTCAGACTCCCCAAAAGAACGGCATCAAAACCCACCCTGTCTGCCCTTCACTGGCTTCCTATAAAAAAAAGGATCCTATTCAAGGCACTCTTAATCTGCCACAGGATTACCGCTTCAAAAGCCCCTGAATATTTGAAGGACTTAGCTATCCCCTATCAACCCAACAGAGCACTTCGCTCCATGGGCATGGGCCTTCTAAAAGTACCCCGCATTAAGAAGGCCAGAATGGGTGGTCGCTCCTTCCGAGTGCTGGCAGCCAACCAGTGGAATACTCTTCCCTATGAAATTAGGCAGGCCAAGACTGAAACGGTATTTAGGAAGCTACTAAAAACACACTTGTTCATCCAGTAGCCTCGGATACTGCCTGCTCCGTCACTCTCTCCACAGCGCGGGGACACGCCGGGATGGCGTCACCATTGCGCTTTATAAGCCCCTTTATTATTATTATTATTATTATTTTTGTCGGCCTCATAATAGTTTTTCCTCCACACCCGTTCTAGTTTCTTACAGATAATTTTATGCTCCCTGATCTCCTCTGAGAACCACGGGGCCGATGGCGACATGCGAGTAGAGTGGCAGAGTTTGGGTGGTGCTAGTTGTCTACAAGCCTCGTCCACCCAGTTGGTATAGGTGGTGGCCGCATCTTCTACATCAGCTGAAAGGGGCAGCATCGTGGATATCAATAGGTCGTCAAGGGACGTGCCTTCTATATTTTTCCACTTCCTGGTGGTCCTAGCTGGTTTCTTGACCTGTCTCGATCTCGGGGGTAGTGACATAGCAATATTAAAACAAACTGCGGCATGGTCAGACCAGGGAACCAGGCACATAGCTGTGACACCTATATTAGGATGGTTGGAAAAAACTCCATCCAGGGTATGCCCAGCCTTATGAGTCGGGCCGATCACCAACTGCTTTAACTCAACCCCATCCATTAACTCCATGAGCTCCCCAGTATCCGGGTCCGAGCCACAGTCAAGGTGGAAATTAAAATCCCCTAGAACTGTAAAAGTCTTAGCACATACTGCTTCCTCTAACAGACTTCCTAATGCCGCTAAAAATGGGGCCTTAGTCCCAAGGGGTCTATAAAGTAAACAGCCTCTGAGGGATTGATGATGGGACAAGCTAAAGTTAAAAGCAAAGCCAGTGCTTCACCCGAATCTACCACTACTGGCTGAAAATTGCCTCTTACAGAATTATGGTAGATGATCGCCAGACCACCACCTCTCTTTCCACATCTATTCTGGACATGGCACCCATAATTGGGGGGGTGGCTTTGACAATGTCTGGGTCCGAAGCTGCATCAGTCCATGATAATAGAGTTCTTGTTCGAGTTAGATACAAAGTAAGTAAACAGATGTATAGCTGTATTAATTTATTGAAATCTTCAGGTGAATTTGAGGAATATGTCAGCTTCTGAATCCGAATAATATGCAGGGTTTCAGCCTTTGCAAGGTTTCAACTAAAACGTGCTTCACCCACTCTATGGTGCATAGGCCTCGGGCTTTCTCAAGGCTGAGTTCCTATAAATGATCAAAATCCAATATATAATTTACAAATAACAATTCCATATGTCATACAAAAAAATTGAGAAAAAATAATACACATATTTTAAGTATTTGTAACAAGTTTATTTGTTGCAAGCTTATCACAAGAGATTACAATGTAAGTTACCCCATGCATCAAGTTCTGAGCTCAACAGCGACTTGCAATAGGTAAGCCCAGGCATGGCTTGACTTTGATCGCTGACTTTGTTGCCTCCCTCTAGTCTCCTCCACAGTTAGGAATGCTTTTTCTTAACATCTCTACCCTACTTAATGGGTTTTCCTCCCTACAGGATAACAATTCCACATGAATTTAGAAAGACATTACTAATTGGATTCTTAGGTAACTTACTTCTCATGCTAAGACCAGGTCTCAGTGATAAACCTATATGGTTAAAAAGTATAGATTTCTCTCTATATAGTGTTCTGAATGGCACTAGCCCTCTCACCGCAAGACGTGGGCACTGCTATAACATATCCTTATTTTTCCTAAGAGTGAGTACTTTTTACTTCCCACAAATAATGCAGAATATTTCTATTGTTTAGCACAGTTTCAAAGCACTTAGCATGAAGCAGGGCCGGCTCTAGGCTCATGGTGGCCCTGTGCAGGGAGCGTAGGTGGGGGCCCCTGAAGAGGGGGTCCGGACGGGGCGGAGCTCAGGAAGGTGTTTTAATAATACGTCCAGAAAAGTCGTTAGATGATTGACCAGTACCTGCGGCTGCTCCTACCCTTCCGAATTCGTCTCAGAACGATACAATTTAGGAGGAGGAGGGCATTGTGACACACGACATGAGGGACTGGGCGCACAGACAGCTGCAGTGCCAGGGCCATGAAAGGGGCACTGGACCCCCACAACCCCCCAGAGAAATAATCGATGGCTCAAACACTCACGCAAACAACCACACATTTGTGTGCTCACGAACGCACAAATGTGCATGCACGCACACACGCACTCACGCACAACAGGAACACACACACACGTTGAGGAGCACACAGACGCATGCATTCGTGAGTTCTCGGTTATGCACAGGCACACACTCAAATGTGCATACACACGTGTGTCGTGAACATGCATAATGCAGACAAACCATTCAGTATTGACTACGCTGCGCATCTGAGACATGTTGCTCAGACATTTATGTGTATGTTGATTTGGCCATCCTAAGACGCCGGGCCAAACAGACATGAACACTGACAGCAGTGCCCACCACTTCTCCTGGTCACTGCTGATTTACTATCACAGAAACTGGGATTGTTTACGCTTCCTCCTGACCCTGCAGCTGTCCCAAACAAATTATCTAATTGGTTTACTAGGATATTAAACATAATGGTACATTTCTGGCTTCAGGGAACTGAAATGTAATTGTAAAGTGATAGAGCGCAGATCTGACACTCCGTCAAAGACACTTCTCAGTGTTGGAGTGCAACATACGTATAAAACTGTTTTTATAACTTGTGGTTCTTTTTTCTACAAACATCTACGTGATGTACAGTCCTACTCAAAATGTTTTTAACATTACGATAGCGGGGAGAAAGAATGAGGTTTGTTTGCACAATGCAAATCTAGTGTAAATTCAAAATTCCGCTATACACACGTGAATGGACCTTTGTTTCAAACTGAGGGTTAATCTTCAAAAATAACGTATCAATGACAGCGAAGCAAATTTTGCCCCACAATACCGACAGAGGAGCACATTTTCAAACCATAAAGGTTTATTAACACATTAAAGTTACAGTTTCAAATTGGGTCAGTTTAGTTATAAATCAATGTTCAATTGAATACAGCATATGTGATATAGTCCAGGCAAGTCAAAGGCTTAAGTTAGGTAGGGATAAGTTATTTGAAGATTGGATAGACACATTTTAGCCGATTCTGTTCTACAGAAAGGAAATTCCCTATTGCTAAACGAGTTGCGGGCAAGGTCGGGCAATTTATAAGCGACACATGTCTGCAAATATAATATCTCACATAGAATGAAATAAAGGTTCCAATCAGGACAATACTAAATGTGCTAGCACAATGAACTATCTCTACGAGCAGGGCAAACAGGGGCATGGGTTCTCAAGAGCTGGAAACGGGGCATCTGTCTGTAAAGGTGGACAGAAGCAAGTCTAACTATTTAATACCAGAATACCCCCGGCGCATTAAATCATGAAATCCAATGAAAGATACAATTTCCACGGTTCTCTCAAAGTAAGGAACCAATCAAAATTACTGTTCTAAATGTGCCTGGTATCTGTCCACTTCTCATGGTCACAAGAGTGCAGAATTTTCCAGTGCTGTGGGTTTCATATGTTAACACTCACATAACTAGACAGCTCAACTGGAAAGACAGGTGATTACATTATAAATATTTTGTGAGCAGTCTCATCTCAGAGACAGAGTCAGATTCTCACCGTTCCAAATTTGAAGGGTCGGACTCGGGGAAGAAATCGAGATAGTGCCGGAGTCGGACAGGTGTTCTCTGTCTGATGATCGGGCGGCGACGTAACGTTAATTGTTCTTTATTCTCAATCTCACACGATGACAACGCACCACTCACTCACGTCGTCACGCACTCATCCTGGCGGGAGCGTGACCACCGTGACACGTCACTGAGCGGCTAAGAGCAGCAGGTGCACGGTTGCGCACTGCGCACAGCGCGCAGGGGCTGTCCCAGGGCAGTCACGTCATTGGTATAGTTGGGCTAAGATTGACGGCCCTGGGACCCAAACTGCTGGCTGGCTGGGCAAGTGAAACTGAGTGAAAACAACAACGCTCACGCTGCCATTGCCCGGAGGCCGCCAAATCCTGCCAGGGGGCCGCCAGTGATCCTTCCGATCCGATCCTTTTTGTGGCGGCCCCTGGGGTTTGGCGGCCCTGTGCAGGTGCACACTTTGCACATGCCTAGGGTCGGCCCTGCATGAAGTAATTTAAATTTGAATCTCTCATTTGCTACAAATTGCTAACATGTTTGTGTATTTTGTTTTGATTGCCCATCTCTTCCCCTCTCCACTTTTACATGTGCGTTATTATTTCTCCAAATTTGTGTACGTCATATATTATTGTTATTTGTTACTTATACATTGAATTCTGATCATTTATAGGAACTCAGCCTTGAGAAAGCCCCATGCCTGTGTGCCATGGAGGTGGTGAAACATTTGTTGTCTGAACCCTCACATAGGCTGAAACCTCACATATAAATCTGATTCAGAAGCTGAAATATCACTCAAATTCCACTAAATAGTTCAATAAACAAATACATGTATACAACTGTTTACTTGTTTTGTATCTAACTGAACAAGAACTGTACTATATTTGTTATTGCCTCCCTATTTTTCACCCTTCACTACAAGCTGATTCTGTCTGAATACATGTTCCTCACCGATTCAGCATAGAAAAACCGACAGCTCACTAGAAGGTATGTTGTACAGCTAAATTCTGGGTTAGCAAAGAAATGCCTTGCATTAACCTGTAGTGCTCCCCAGAGCAATGCATATGCAAAAAGGTGTTTACAGTGAAGGAACACTGATCAATGTGCCAGTGTCTTCAGCATTGTTGACTATTTTCTTTTGTGAACAAAATTCTATCCGGCCAGCACCCCAGAAATAACACTGGACCTGGTCAGATGTGGATTGCCTAAATACATTTGTCTCTCTACTCAGAATAATGTTTGATCTGGTGCAATTGCCATGCAGAGGCAGGCTCTAGTGACAATTGGTTCTTCCAAGAGTTGATTGTGTCAATAATGTCTATCCGGATGCGCCCTGAATATGTAACAGTTTAAGAATATTTTAGTGCGGTCCATGGTGAATGTGTGGGGAGTTCATGTGTCTCTCTCCCTTAGAGCACTACAATGTCTTTGGCTAGGAGAGAGTGAAATATAAATCCAACAACCCATTTATAAACTACCCCCTTCTTTTTGCATGATAAAATCACTCTTCATATAAGGACTAGACTTCTGTGTGCTGCATCTCCCTAATAATTGGGATACGAGGTCCTGAAACTGAAGAGCTTCTGGTCACTGAATTTTTGTGCATGTGAATTAGCTATGTTTTGCCTTGCCTTCTTAATGACTGATAATCACTGATTTTTCAGAGGTCTCCTAAAGAATGGCATCATTGCTTCTCATGGTATCTGGTCATTTTTCTTTTCTCTGGCGGTTGCTGTCCCTCGGTGGTTAGAGGCCCATATAGGACATATGCAGTGAATTAGAAATCTCCTTCACATTATATAACGTATCTCACTTGCTGCAAATCTCTTCCAAATTAGAAATATGTAGACACTTATGTGTCAACACACTTTCCCATAGTCTTGACAAAATGGGTAAAACAAATGAATGTCTTGCATTTATTTTAATAAGATATCTGATATAACATCAAGGCAGCTATCACCTGAACTGTCTCCAGCTAGCTTACGCTTGTTGGAAATATGTTTTTCTAAACTGGGAATGCTCCTCTAAGTGAAACACTGCCAATAAAGTAGGTAGAGTAACACATCCTACTTTTGGCCGCCTGGTTGCAATTCTCTGCATCCCAAAGTTCCTCTACCTCACTACACAGCACTCCAGAATCCCTGGGAGTCACCAAACTGCACTACAGCATTCCTCTAACAAGAGTGCAGATATTGAACTCATTGCCTTTCATAAACTCACTCTTTCTCTTCTGTTTGAAGGCGTTCATCTCCCTATATATAATACGATCTTTAACTGTTGCTTTGAGTTTCTCTGCCTTTAGTCATTAGTTGCCATCTCTCTGTGAAGTAAGAAAATGGGGACATGCCAGTCTATTGATCTCGGACTGTCAAATCTCCCTTTTGCTGTATTTCCAAAATGTAGATTTCTTAATGAAAAAACAACCAGACCTGGTATCAAAAAAGGGGTACTCATTTTAAGCCTCTTTAATTTCAAAAATAGTTAGGAATATTTAGACTTTCAAAGGATTTGGAAATTAATTAAAAATAACTGGTTTATGGTAGGCATTTTTTAATTTCTACAGCGACATGAACAGGAAAGATATTAGCCAAAACAGGGGGCACTGTTCCAGAAGAGGGGCACAGATAGATAGCCACTCGGTAAAGAGTAAGATAGAGCTAAAAGATACTAGGTTTAGAGAGGCCCACGTGTGCGAGAAAAGAGTATGTCTTGTCTCATAATGCCCTCACACACCCCGAAGGATGTCATGCTTCATCATTGGGTGTTTTGCTCCTCGTGGGGCCGGCGCGGCAATGCCCTAAGGGTCCCCCGAAGGTTCACTTTGGCGGAAAACTTTTGAGACAAAATGCCGTATGATGCATGCGGGTGTGTGGTGTGGAGCCTCTCAAAAAAGGGCAGTGGTACGTGCAGAGTTTGTTAAAACTGTCTAAGGGTTACCCAGAAAGAAATGTTAATGAAGAGTGGCACCCTTGGGAGACTAAAAGACCCCTAGGTCAAGCGTAACCTGTGTAGGCTTAATGGGCCCTAGGTAACTTAAAAGGTTGACATGTTTCGCACCTATGTGGTCCTAATTGATCCGTGGCCATCTTTTGCCTCTTTGCTACAGGCATAAGTAGGCAGAAATACCATTTAGAGCTTCAATGCCTTTAAAGTTAACACATTACTTTGGTTTAGAAGATGGTTCAATTTAGATTGTGCATTGTGGGGCAGATTATCGTAGTCAGCGATAAATCCAGCTGCGGCTGTGCAAGTAAGAGCAGCGGAGCTGAGTGGGGGGATTTCAATAGACGACGACTGCTCTTAACTGTACGGGCCGTGGCTGGATAAATCTCAACCTGGATGATTACAGTCATGGATGAATGCTGAGTTATTACTTTTTTGAATTTGCTCTGCTTCCCATACGTACAACTGGAAACCTGTGGCAGTTGCAGGTTCCTAGTAAATATGTTTGTTTGTAGAAGGCTTTATTTCGATAAAATTTTATCTTAAAAAGCATCACAATAAAAACAATTTTACAGAGCTTCCATTAAGCTCTACAAACTGGAGATAAAGGTGGCACAAGCTTCTTTTTACGGTGGCAAAATTAACGCAGCCGCTAATGCCCCAAGGGAAATTTTTAAAATTGTCAAATCCCTTATTTCACCCCCTGCTGAGTATCCCTCCGCCGAGGGCGCCCAAAATCGTTGTAACGATTTGGCCGTTTTCTTTTCCCAAAAAATCGAGGCCATATACTCCTCTTTTAGGGACGCTAACAATGATACGGAACCCCTCGTATCTACAACTTCCGATTCCTCTGTCCTTTGTACGCTTGATACAATCCCACTTTTGGACATTCCTGCCTTGGATAAACTCATCCCCAAAATTACCTCTGGTTCCCCCAACGATCCAGCACCCCCTCAGACCCTCACTAAGGTCACGGACATTATTCGCCCGGTCATATTGGACGTTCTCAACATATCCATCACCTCTAAATCCGTACCACCTCCATGGAAGTGCGCGATGGTGAGGGCTCTGTTGAAGAAGCCCAACCTCGACCAGAACAACTTGGCGAACTACCATCTCCTTACTCCCCTGGCTGAGCAAACTGCTAGAGAGGCACGTAAATAACACCTTGATGAACTATTTGGAGTCTAATAGTCTTCTGCAGGCCTCTCAGACAGGGTTCCGTCCTCTGCATGGGACTGAAACCGCTCTCTTAGCGGTGACGGAAGAGGCAAGAGCTGTGTTTGACCGGGGCGGAAAAGTCGCCATCATCCTTTTAGATCTCAGCGCCGTGTTCAACACGGTGAACCATGTCACGCTATTACAACGACTGGCGGACATGGGCGTGTCGGGCGCGGCCCTGGAATGGCTGACATCCTTCCTGGCTGACCGTTTCTTCCAGATCTTTGAGGGCGAGGCAGTGTCTCCTAAACACTCACTCAGGTGTGGGGTCCCTCAGGGCTCCTCCCTGAGCCCTACCCTGTTTAATGCCTACATGGAACCCCTAGACAGGATAGTCCATCCCTTCGGTGTGCGTATCGTCACCTACGCGGACGATACCCAACTGGTGGTCTCTCTAGACCACTCTGAGGGATCGTCCCACACCTTAGGCCCCTGTCTGGAGGCTGTTGCCAGATGGATGCAATCTTCCTGCCTAAAACTTAACGGGGAGAAGACAGACGTCATCCTATTGGGCAATCCTTCTCCCTCTGTTCTTGCATCCATCTGGCCACCATGTTTGGGCCTGCCCCCCGTCCCCAAGTCCCAAATAAAAAGCCTCGGGATCTGGTTCGATAAAGCTTTGGACTTTTCAGTCCAAGCCACAAAGACCGCCGCCACCTGCTTTGGGCTTATGAGGATGTTGCGGAAGGTGCTCCCTCTGCTCCCATTCCAGGCAAGGAGGATCCTAGTCCAGGCCCTCATACTCTCCCGCCTGGATTACGGGAATGCCCTCTACATGGGAGCTCCGACCTTTGCCACCCAGAAGCTCCAAGTCACACAAAATAGTGCGGCCCACCTACTCTATAACCTCCCTCGCTGGCAGTCAGCGAGGAATGCCCTAAGGGAGCTTCACTGGCTCCCTATAGTGGCAAGAGTACAATTTAAGGCTATGTGTATCCTACACAAAGCCTTTCATCGCACAGGTCCCGCCATTCTGCATCCCTTGGCTACTCCCTACGTCCCGTCCCGTTCCCTCCGTTCCTGCACCCTCCGGCTGGCCACTTCCGCCAGGGTCAGGAAAGCTCGATGGGGAGGCCGCTCTTTTTCCCATACTGCGGCCAAACTCTGGAACACCCTCCCTCTATCCCTTCGAGGCAACAGTAACCACCTGTCCTTCAGGAAAGCCTTGAAAACACACTTGTATGTCAAATTCTGCTGACCTGCCCTGAGCCTGCGTTAAGCAAATTCAGTCACAAGCGCTACGAGGCCTCCGGGTAGTTTAGCGCTATACAAGTGCAATTTTCATTCATTCATTCATTCACATATTCCACAAGATAAAACAAGGAGGATGGTCATACACAATATACCATCCATCAATAAAAATTTGATAACACATTAGGGTTAAGAACAGATTAAACATTATAATTATTTATTTTTAAGCCTTCTTGTTCTAATGATCCATGCCCAGCTAAGAAACTTAGAGATAGCACAAACATATACTAGCCGAGTATCTGACATGAGGATTCGCAAGGCTATCGAATGAGACCTAGTACCCATATTCCTGCACACTGGTTTTAGCCACCTGGATCTCGGAAATTTATAAGCAGTGCACTCAAATAAGATATGAGGCACTGTTTCCAAGGTCAGCGGACAGAATGGAGATGAGCTAGAGATACTTGAGGACACGCTCCAGCGTGCTGTAAACTCGCCAAGAGGAAGGGTACCAATCCTAAATCTAAAATACAGCATGCGATCACGCGGTTTTGTAATAAAATGAAAATAGGGCTCTAACAAGGGTACATCCTTTAAAAGAAGATAGTAAGAAACAATCCTACCATTTTTAGGGTTGGAGTATTTTTTATTGTACACCCAGCTCCAATAAATCTGCTTCAATTGGGATTTTGGCACAGCAGATCTAGTTGACCATGCCTCCCCCAACCCAAGCTCAGCAAGTAGGGATTTTACATTTCGCAGCCAACTTATTTTTGTCCAACCAGACATAGACAGAATTTCCGTTAGCCCTTCCGCATAATGAGCGAGTTCCGGTACTCGCCATAATCGTGACCACAATAACAGTGGACGGAACTGGGCCTGATCCTTTATTGGGCGATTCCCCAGATCATACAATATCGGAATCGTAGGTGTACTTTGGGGAAGGGACAACAATGACCTAAAGAATTTATTCTCTGACTGGGTAAGCTGGTCAATATTACAGGCACCCCATAATTCTGCCCCATACAGGGACCCACTAACTGCTCTTGCGTTGTAGATCTCTACAATGGGGGAAGTAGGTTTTATTGTAGAACTGCACTGTTGTTTTAAGAGTGTGCCTGTTACCCTTTTGAGCGAGAGGACCATTTTATTAATGTGAGGGCCCCAGTGCATTCGGTCAGAGAGTCTGATGCCCAAGTAATCGAATTCTGTCACTCTATCTAGCTGTGCCCCATTCAAGTTTGGCGGAATTCCCATTTTTTTTGCCGGATTTAATATATTCTCTCATAAAAATTTGCAGATGTATTTTGAGGTGAGAAAGTTTGCAGTGTCAACTGTTTATTTTTTTTGTCCATTTGAAAACTTATTTTCCCACTGAGAAACCGCTTTCCTTACTCCATCTCCACATTTTTGGGGTGTGCTCTTCTCTCACCCTGGAAATAAATGTTGTAATGTGGCATTCGGCGGGAAACCAGTTTGTAAATATTCATAAACACATCAGTTTGTGGTGTGTACAAACGTTTATGGCATGTTCACAGTGGAATGCCGACTTCCTGCCACATTAAATAGTTTAATTCATGCAGAATCCCCAGTGTAAGTCATTTCACAAGAGCACGACCAGCTTTCCTGAACTGGAAAAGTTGTTTTACATTTGAAAAAGTCTATTTATATGGGGAAATTTACACATACAAAAATACCTTTGTGAATTTGGTCTTGTTTGCCATACCCTGAACTTTCTCCTAACACATCATTATTATTAGATGTGGTAGTTAATTGATGCACATGCGAATACTAGAATTTCCAAACTGCATCAACCTCTTAAATGAAAAGAAATTAACAATAACATGATACCCAGCATAAGCAGAACAAGGTAGATAAAAATTAGATTTTTTCATATTACTGATTTCAAAGTATATGCATCTTGGAATTCTGGAAAATAGGAAAATGCGAGAAAATGTTACATGTTCATTATATCCTGTTTTAATTTTCCTGCTTTCATAAGAGGTATGCCCTGAACACCATTATATTTTTAATTATTTTACCATACCTGCCTAAAAGCATGTTTATTTTATTTTGTGACAATTGCCTCCATCCAATCAAGCATTGTACAAAAATAAACTCTGCCTAGAAAATGTTACATGTAGACCACACAAAAAGAGATGTCTCTAGAAAGTCATGAATACAAGTGCTCGCTAGAAGTTATGTTATGTTATATGTCATGGTATGTCATGTCATGCAAAGGCAATAATTTCTTATGGGCACTAGCAGCCCAACAATCAAAATAACAGATAATGAATTAGCAAGTAAAAGAAGTAAAAGCCATCCTTGAAAATGATGTTTGAATACATCTCTCCCTCAACCAATTGCAATTCAAATCTATGTACAATCTATGTACAAAAAACTTGAGAAACAGTTTTTAATAGGAAGGAGTTCAATATGGACTCTTCACCATGGTGAACGTTTTCATATTGAAATATTCACGGATTTGGGTACAAAATAAAAATTTCAACAGAGTGATTTAGCTCAGGCCTAGATATTGTACTGAAGGAGCTGAAAGAACATTTTCTAGATCAGCCCTAGAACCTCGAGTCAATGGTACTTTTTCTCAGCATGAAAGGGTAGGTGGGAGAGAAATCGGTAACACTGTCAATACATCCAATTGCGGTTCTCTGAGCAATTAAGAAGCACACACTACTGAATAAAGTTAGTTAATTTACTACAAAGCCAAAACAAGTGGATATACAGGCATCTCAAAATTAGGTTGTAGAAATACATTGGCACTAATACAAAGCCAAATCTACGAATGAAATTAAGGCATTGTGAAATACACAAGATTATTAATCAAGAATTAGGATATAAAAGATTAAGGAGCAAGTATCCAGGTTCCCTTGCATCGAAGTTTCTTGGTAATAAAGTATTAATCTATCCCTACACTAGCACTAACGTGACATCCCTAGTTAAGCATTTTGAGGTGCAGGATCAGTTAAGGTGTCAGCATATGGAGTCTTCCTTAGAAGTCTCTCCACTTCTAATTGGTCACGTAGCATGACGCTGCTGAGACAGAACACATTCTAAGATGCTCTCTCTCCAAAGTGGAGAGACGAAGTGGGGCTCTTTCCCTACTTACAATTCTCCCAATAGCTCAGTTTTCTTCCCAAGATGCATTACAAGTCACACCATCAAATCCGATAAGCCACATTCTCGTAGCTAATTTCTATGAGATGACGACTTAGCATGATGATCTTGATACCAAGGCTTTCTGCGATGAAAAAGCAGTTCTCCTTATCAGCGATAGCTCTCAATGTATCCTCTTCTCTCCTTGCCTAACTCCTAAAACAAAGACATCATTCTAACTAACAAGGACGCTTCTTCTACCTGCAACATAAACGTGGGAAAAAACAGACTCTAACATGCACACAGAATTCAACTATTATTTTCTAATGTGAGAGCCTACGGGGCAACACATTTCAGGCCTACAAAATTCAGCTAACATAAGATAAATGAGCATGAACTTTATGAAGTTATATCGAAATTAAGACATGTGCAGTTAATATTCTCATCTACATATAAAATGACACGATTAATAAACATATTCAACAATAAAACGAATGTCAGTGGCACAACCCAAGTGCTTTCGGTAAATGTTCTTTGCTGTTTACATTTGATTGACAACAGAATTCTTCATGTACTCTACCTATTGGCCTACACATGTCATATTCATGTTATTTCATTAGAAGATCCTAACATTCAGGTTAACACATCAAAAGATTTTATGGAGATGCAGTCTACGTGTGTTATTATAATGCACTCCTACTATGAAAATTGGATTTTGCGCTAAATCAGTACAAACAACTTGGTAATCATCCTTAATTTTGCAGCTCTTTTTGAAGTATGACATGTTTGGCAGATGTATTTGTTGTTAATGAAAAAGCTTGTAACCTTATTAATCCTTACACACTGTCACTGAAGTTAGCAGTCCAACAGTACATTGAAATATGTATTTGATATGACCTTTCAAACCACCATAGTGGACTATACCAGTCAGTAAAGACCTGCACCTGCGTTATAGAACTGAGCCCAAGGTGAGGGGCAATAGCAAGGCATCAGAACCTTAATGGCAAGTATAGCCTGCTACAGCGGCTGTAAGGCTATTACAATTTTCAATAATACACTAAAGGGGGGCATGGGTGGGAAATATTTAATGACCTAGCATTGTTACAGTCCCTATAACAACATAACAAACAATGTGTAACAATGGGTCAACAGAAAAATAATGCAGCTATCTAAATGACTGTGTGTGAGAGAGGGACACAATCCCTGAATCCCAAGTATTCTTGGTGAAAAAAAATGTTCCCATCAGATACCCGTCCTGTACCGCCCTGCGAAAAAAGGTACGTGGGTATGACCACGAGAAAAGTGAAGACAAGGATCTCTGAGCACAAGAGTTCAATACGTTGTAACAAACAAACAACTCGTATGACAAAACACTTTTTGGAGGCACACCATACACCTACAGACCTCCAGTGGACTGTGCTCGAACAGCCGATGATCCCTAAACATATCACTGACATCAGTACTTTTTTACATCACAGAGAACAGAGATGGGTGTACAAACTTCAAACCGATATCACGGGTCTGAATGAAGACATCCCCACAATTAGGACACCTATTGCATAGTATCCAGAGTGTTTATTATTAAATACCCACTGAGAGTAGCAACATATTTGTCTCCATACTGCTCCTCATCAGTCCTTTAGCAAGGGACTGTAATTTACGAATACTGAAGATTTGCTATTCTATTTTGTGCCTAATTCCCTCAACAAAAGAACTGAATCGGTTTAAAACTACAGGCATGCCAGTCCGTCAGGCGTACATTTCCAGTTACCACCCTCAAATTTACTGAGAAATAAACGATTAAAAACTCGGACGCAGTACACATTATAGACTTTTTTCACAAATAAGAAAGGGGATTTAGCGCTGCAATTAAACTTCTAAACCCTCAATTCTACACAGTAATACATAACTTTTTCAAATAAGACATACTTCTGTTTTTAAACAACAAGGGGATCAAGCGCCATAATCGAACTACAAATCCCAACCATTTTGTAGTTCTAGTACCGATTACGCGCTATTGGTTATACACATTTCTGAGCAACCATAACATGCACGCTATCGCGAGGTTCACTTTGCCCCCTCGGCGAATAGCTAGCACAGAAATTACCCAGTGGGTGCTTCCGGACTGCATTTCCGGACTACGCGCTTGGTGACGCACGGCAACACGGAGCACACGTGTTGTGCGCCTAACCAATCAGATCAGGCATAAGTATCCCGCTTCCTGTCCAGTCGGTACCTCCCACAGTCAGCCTAGAGGAAGGCTAGGAGTACCGACGGACAGGTAAGCGAGACGGGGTGTTATGGAGGAAATCTCTGTGGCTTCTGGTTCTTCCTTTTCAAAGACCATGTTGGGTTTGCTATATTCTACTCCGAAAAACGGGAGGACTCGAAGGAGGAGACCGGATAGGCACCGGGGCAAACTTAAATAGACTAGTTGCATTCCGGATTTAGAATACACCGGCAGTACAAGTGTTCGTGCTGATTACATTGGAGAACACGATCGGTTCTCGAGTGTTCTGTGCTCAATATGAATAGTCACTGCAATATCTAGTTGACATTATGGTACTCTAAAAATACTCAGTATACCATGGCAGAGTTTGGTTGCTTACTGCATATATTGGGCTACCGACTCTAGAGACATAACAGATCGCCCTTCTGCCGCATTAAGCAGAGCGTCTTCGCAGTAGTTCCAAGAAGGCGGTTTTAGACTTAACAACGCAGACTGTGCTAACTGAAGCAGGAGATTACATTTGCCCATGGCAGAATATCATAGGGCAACATAAACATCAGTAACTCGCTTCTACTTCTGAAAAGAAATCCCCAATGACAGAGGCAATGTGTTGTCAGATCGAGTTCTAGCGAACTCTTCCTCTTTCATCTTTTCTTTTTTTGTTCACATCTAATAGAGCGGTGCTCCATTTGTACCTGAGCTGTTGCCGGGTGAGGTGGAGAGTGCATTCCCCAGAACTTGGGTGAGTGAATAAGAGTTTGATTCAAACCCAGGATATATGTACCTGGCTCATATGTTTGATTGATGCTACAAACACTGACCATGAATTGCTTGGCATATAAGTACTTTACGAGCATATCTCTGTGTTTTGCAGCTTTCGTCATTAACTGTGTGCATTTTATTGTCTTTCATGTGTGTTTGTCCATTGCTCATTGACTGGATCATATCCACTGGTGCCTGCAGGTGATATGATTTTTATGCACACTTCACACTTTAAATCAGCAGTTGCACTTTATTTATAAGAAGGTCCTGATGAAGCAGACTGGTATCTTTCGAACCAACGAATACTGCAGAAACATGTCGACCAAGTTAAAATCTGAGTAGTTATTTGTTACCACTACTTGCACTGTTTTTTAGCCTTGGGTGTGGGTAGGACCCCATTAAACTTTGTTTCCACTCCCACAACCCAATATTAACTCTTTCACTTTCACATGCCACATTGAGCACTTCATGCACTGCTTTTTGTTAATTCTTTGTGCCCCCTGATACCTTCATAAATTCTAAACCCACACACTCTACATTCCTTTACACTTTGATTAGGCCACAATCTACCTAATCCTAAGTGGTTCTTTCCACTTCCTTCGGGTGAAGGATCCCAAGTGATGTAGGGCGGTACAGGGCGGGTATCTGATGGGAACATATTTTTTCACCAAGAATACTTGGGATTCAGGGATTGTGTCCCTCTCTCACTCACAGTCATTTAGATAGCTGCATTATTTTTCTGTTGACCCATTGTTACACATTGTTTGTTATGTTATTAAAATTTTCAACCACATGAGGGTGGACTGACCTAATTTAAAAAATCCAGCCTTCTGGAGGCAGAGCGGGTTTCAAACCACCACAGCTCTGAAAGTTCTAAAACCTTTTACTATCTTGTTCTGTATTTACTTATTTATATAGATGTATATAGCACATGGCTTTATAGATGACAATAAATGTGGACAGAAGGTCTTACATAGAAGTAGTAGTGATATATGCAAAAGGATGGGGCAGAGGAGGAGAGAACAGATCGAAGAGAATGTACCTGTGGACATTGAACGCAGGAGTGCGGTGTAAATAATGGGAGAAGATGATGAGTCAAGTCAAGTCAAGTCAAGTTAAAATTTGTATAGCGCACTACTCACCCGGAGGGTCTCAAGGCGCTTGAGGGCGGGGGGTTGTTACTTATCAAATAGCCAAGTTTTGAGTTGTTTTCTGAAGGAGAGGTGGTTCTGTGTAAGGCGAAGGTGGGTGGGGAGAGAGTTCCAGGTTTTGGCCGACAGGTAGGAGAAAGATCTTCCTCCCATGGTGGTTTTACGGATACGTGGAATCGTGGCGAGGGCTTGATTGGACGATCGTAGTTGGCGGGTGGGGGTGTAAAAGGTCAGGCGCGTGTTGAGGTATTTGGTTCCCAGGTCGTAGAGGGCTTTGTGTGCGTGGGTGAGAAGACGGAACGTTATTCTCTTGTTGACTGGGAGCCAATGAAGGTCTCTCAGGTGACCGGAAATGTGGTCGTGGCGAGGTATGAGTCCGGCGGAGGCGTTCTGAATGCGTTGGGAGTTTTTTCTGTACTTTGGCTGTGGTTCCAGCGTATAGGGTGTTTCCGTAGTCCAGTCTGCTTGTGACAAGTGCTTGAGTGACCGTCATTCTTGTTTCGGTGGGGATCCATCGGAAAATCTTTTTGAGCATGCGTAGGATGTTAAAGCATGATGATGAGATGGCGTTGACTTGTCTGGTCATTGAGAGGGAGGAGTCTAGGATGAATCCCAGGTTGCGAGCATGGTCCGTTGGTTTGGGCGCGCTGCCTAGGGCTGGTGGCCACCATGAGTCGTCCCAAGCGGAGGGTGAAGATCCTAGGATGAGGACTTCCGTCTTGTCTGAATTTAGTTTTAAGCCGCTGTTCTTTATCCATTCGGCTACGTCTTTCATCCCTTCGTGTAGGTTGGTTTTGGCGGTGTTTGGGTCTTTGGTGAGGGAGAGGATCAACTGTGTGTCGTCAGCGTAGGAGATGATGTTGAGGTTGTGTTGGCGTGCGATGGATGCAAGGGGGCTCATGTAGACGTTGAAGAGAGTGGGGCTGAGCGAAGAGCCTTGGGGAACTCCGCAGATTACTTCGGTGGCCTCTGATCTGAAAGGGGGAAGGCGGACTCTCTGGGTTCTTCCGGCGAGGAACGATATGATTCAATCCAATGCTTTTCCTTATATTCCGATGTTGTTGAGGCGTTGTACTAGGGTGTTATGACAAACCGTGTCAAACGCTGCGGAGAGGTCCAGGAGGATGAGGGCAACTGTTTCCCCGTTGTCAAGTAGTGATCGGATGTTGTCTGTGGCTGCGATGAGGCGGTCTCGGTGCTGTGTTTGGCTCGGAAACCGGACTGTGAGGGGTCGAGGGAGCCGTTAGACTCGAGAAAGGCGGCGAGCTGATTGTTGACTGCCTTCTCTATGACTTTGGCAGGGAAAGGGAGGAGCGAGATGGGGCGGTAGTTCTTAAGTTCAGTGGGGTCTGCTGTAGGTTTCTTCAGGAGGGTACTAAGTTCGGCATGTTTCCAGCTTTCCGGGAAGGTATCGGTGTTGAGGGAGTAGTTAATGATATTCCGGAGGTGAGGTGCGATGATGAAGTCGGCCTTGTTGAAGATGTGGTGGGGGCATGGGTCGGTTGGTGATCCGGAGTGAATGGAGTTCATCAAGCGGATGGTGTCTTCGGTGCTGATCGGGTTCCAGGCGTCAAGGGCGGTGGTGGGGGGCTTCAGTTTGGTGGTAAGGGGGGTGGAGTGGTCGCCGAAGCTGTTGTGTATCTCAGCGATTTTACTGTGTAAGAACGAGGCTAGAGAGTCGCAGAGGCCTTGAGAGGGAGTGATGTCGTTGGTGTCGGCGCTGGGATTGGTAAGCTCTTTGATGATGTTGAAGAGTTCCTTGCTGTTGTGGGCATTGTTGTCGAGTCGCTCTTTAAATGCTGATTTCTTGGTGGATCGTATCAGCTGATGGTGTTTGCGGGTGGCCTCCAAGAGGGCGGTCATGTTGTCTGTGGTTGGGTTTCTTCGCCAGGCTTTCTCGAGGGTGCGGCAGTTCTTTTTGGCGTTCTTGAGGTCGTCATTGAACCAAGAGGCTTTTTTGCTACCTGGCTTGTTGTGTTGCTTTATCAGGGGAGCTAATTCGTCGGCGCAGTGGGTGATCCATTGTGCGAGATTGATGGCTGCTTGATTTGGGTCTGATGATTTGGCAAGAGGGTTTTGGCTTAGCGATGTGGTGAGCTGGTCTGTGGTGAGTTTGTTTCAGTTTCTGCGGGGGACTTGTTGTGGGTGGTGGTGAGTCGTGGTCTTTATGAAGTAGAAATGTACGCAGCTGTGGTCCGTCCAGTGGAGTCCTGTGGCGTGATTGAAGGAGACGCGCTTGCTGGAGGAGAAGATCGGGTCGAGCGTGTGTCCGGCGTAGTGGGTGGGGGTATTCACCAGTTGTTTGAGTCCGAGATTGGAGAGGTTGTCCAGAAGGGTGATGGTATTGTTGTTGTTGTTCTTTTCAAGGTGGAAGTTGAGGTCCCCTATGAGAATGTAGTCCTCGGAGGGGAGGGCGTGTGGGCTGATGAAGTCAGTTATGTCTTCGCAGAATTGTGTGCGGGGTCCTTGTGGTCTGTAGATGAGGGTGCCTCTAAGTGTGGTTTTGGGGTCGGTGTGTATCTGGAAGTGGAGGTGTTCGGAGGCTGTGAGGGTGTCGTCGGAGCTAGTCGTGATGCGGATGGTTTTCTTGTGGACGATGGCGATGCCTCCTCCTGTCTGGTTGATGCGGTCCTTTCGGATGATCTTGTAGCTGTCCGGGATGGATTTGGCGATGTCGGGCGCTAATGAGGCGTTCATCCAAGTTTCTGTTAGAAAGGCGATGTCCGGCGTGGTGTTGTCAAGTAGGTTCCATAATTCAATGGCGTGTCTGTGGATCGAATGGGTGTTGAGCAGGATGCACTTCAGGTGGTGTTGTCGGAGCTCTGTTTGGTGTTTGTGGATATAGTGTGGGTCTTGAAGCAGTCGAACTTGCAGGATTGGCAGGTGAAGGGTCCATGGGTGCGTCCTGGGGCGGCTTGGTAACAGTCGGGGAGACGGCCGGTATTGAGTGCAGAGAGGGTTGCGGCGTCGTACGTTAGGCGGGTGGAGTGGATTTTGCCGGGGGCAGGGGCTTACCTTTGGCGCGCCTTCGGCGCGCATAGGGCGCGTCCGCTGCGCGTGGACGCTGCACGTATGTTGCTCTGACATAAGTGGATATTGGAGGGGGTCGGAGCAAGGGAGGAGCAGCTGGGAGGCGGGAGCGGGATGGCAAGTGGGTAGGGTCAGTAGGAGCTGGAGGGAGCGGGGGTGGGGCCGCGGGGGAGCAGCGGCGTGGACGGGTTAAGGGAACAACAACAATGTTGGGCGAGATCACTGGCACAGAGGAGGTCGTGGGCACAAAAAAAAATCACTGCCACAATCAAGGGAAAAACAGAATGCGGTCGCAGGCACAAATCGCTGGCACAATTGAAATCAATGCTGGCAACGATACCAGGCACAATGCAGGTCGCTGGCACAGATAGCAGGGCAGAATGCAGGTCGCTGGCACAGATATCAGGTCACTGGTACAGATAGCAGGGCAGAGTGCAGGTCGCTGGCACAAGTGGTCAAGTTAAAATCATGCAGCACAGAATGGTTCTAAGAAGTGAAAATGTTGAAAAAGGCAGCAACTCTGTTTTCCAGATGTGTCTCTAAAAGATGGCCGAAGGATAGAAGAGACGGTTCAGTTCTGAATTCCACATCCTGGGAATTCCAAAATGAGGCGGATTCAATGAGGTGTGTGTGTGTGTCTATCGTTGCTGCTGTGTGCGTGACTGAAGCAATGAACTGTTATACAGGATAGCAGGAGCTGTGAAAGTGGGCAGCAGGCAACCCATGGAACCCCTGGTTCTGCCAGACTGCTTTTCTTTATTTGGCATAGGTAGGGGAGACAAAGGATCTGAGGGTAGATCCCCCTACTGTGGTCTCGAGTGAGAGTGTCAAGCACAGGAGGAGAGACAGGCACAGAAAACCTCTATCTCTTTCTTATTCCCCTGATGAGCCCCATAACCTCAGGAGATGCAGGAAAGAGCCAGGGGCTGCATAGTTGGCAATTGCGGACTATTGACATCCGTGGGCCTAACTCAACGTTTACAGCCTGCTGCTGCCCCATTGGCTGGTGCGTCAGTGGAGTTATCAGTATTCCAGTGTTCTAATACAAGACATGAAATGGCAATATTTAATGACTGATTTCATGCAGCACCGCTATTTGTCTACAGTAATATATTTATAGTCCAAGTCAACTCTTGGTCAAGGTTCAGATCTTTTCCCGCAGACGTTGCAGGATGATGGCTTTTGGAAATGTCAACTGGAGGCAAAACTACACCCCGCTTAAAAAAATTCTCTGGCTTTCAGTTGTTACATTTTCAACATTACAGGAAATCATTTTTCACACAAACCAGGTCATCAGAAACACAGTGATAAATAAGGGTCCAGAACATCCTGTTGTTTCAAATATGTAAAGTGGCTGTATAGTTTATTGGCTGCTTTCGGATGTTTCACCTTGGTGTGACACAGGAAGGTATTAAATGAGGAGCTACAGATCAAACCACTGTGTGGGAATTCTGACTCCTGTCTTAACCAAGTCTTATTTGTTATGTTATTTCTATCACAGTGTCAGCAGTAGCAACTTGTTAGTTACAGATTCAGTTGTAGTTTCCATTTAAAAGCTATTGTTTGACTTGGTAATAACTTTGTAACTAATTGGCAATTCTGCTGCAAATGTAACATAACGTTATCATGTGCATCTAAGTGTTGGCATATAAGGTTTTGCACTGATTGCCAGGTAGGAAAAATAGAAGGCAAAAAAATAGAGAGGACCCAAAAAAATGTTGGCTTTCTATTACAGCCAAATGTTGAGAGGAATTGCCCCAAATTTGGCATATATCCGAAACCTTCCTCAGAATGTACACTGTTTTTGGTGTGAGGGGAATCTGTTTGCTGATCTTTTTTTATATCTGTGTCACAAACTGTTTAAATTATCTTGGATTATTCACAGAACCAACACAAAAGAGGAAATACAATTAATAAAAAAGCATAAATAAATGTATTTAAATGGCCAGTATCCTATCAATTTAAACTAAGAAAATTAATATTTGGGGCCTCATTTACAATATTTTGACACATGGCAACGCAGGAAGCCCTACTGCTGAGCTGCCGTGCGTCAAAAAACGAGAGCAAGAATGCACAATATCTACAAGAGATAGCACATTCCTGTCCTTTTCCCTGCAGAATGCAGCACACATAGAAAAAACAAAAACAAGGAGAAATAAAGGCATCGCTCCTCGTTGTGCCTCCCTTACGCCTACACTGGGGAGACGTAGGAATCTGACGCATCCCCAGGTTTACGAAACCTTATAAATGTGGGAATGCGCCAGGTTCCGTAGAGGTTGAGTTAGAACACCTATGGAACACCCTTTCAGATAAAGTAATGTGTGAAAGGGGGCCATATTTACAAGGTCGTGAAAAGACACACAGGGTGGCTTTAAGTGGCCTTGTAAATATGGGGAGGCACACTGCGACACCAGTGCTTCAAATAAAGTGACACACGTGCTGTAGCAATGGGCTTGCATATAAGCCCTATGGTCTGAGGGATCTGTAACCGGTTGTGGATCCTGAGTTTAAATAAAAAATGGAACAGGACATAAAGGTGCACAGGGTAGCTTCATCTGGTTCGAGGAAGGTTGTGTGGGAGGAGGCAATCCCAGAGAGACATTTAGTGCCTCAAAAAAGGGAAAGTCACAGAGTTTTTCAAGTGGGATTTGTAGCCCCAACCACGAATTCACAAAGCCATCTTGGATGTGTGAACCTCAAATTTGTAAAGCTCAAGCAGTCAGCTAAAGCATTGGCTCAAAGCAATATTTTAGTTCCAGAGATCTGGACCTGGTTATATAGAGACAGGAAAATGTGAAATGTAGTATAAGGGGCAAGGCGTAGTATTCCCTGCCCACATGGGGCAGGTGAAGGGTGTTGAAAGGGGTAAATATTACCCCTAAAAACGAAAATAAGCTCATGGTTACCAATGTATGATCTATATGGAAGCCTCTGGAATTTCAAACATTGATATCTGCCATATTCCGATCATACCTTTTGTGTATCTGAAAAAGAATCCACAGAGAGAAGCTGCTCCTCTCCATGTATCTTTATTTTGGATTCAGGACTCTGGAACCACAGAGTAAATTATAATATATATATATATTTTTATGGACAACCAGCACAATTCAAGGAGGCACTGAGCGGAACACTTAAAGGAGGTGTGCAATAGTCTATGTCCACAAAAAGCTGATCAAAGGCCATTTTATAAAATATTAGGAATATGGGCACAGCAGAAGTAGGTGATGTCCACATGGGGACTGGTTGCTGGACCTGCACTCAGCACCTGCTGTATATAGCCAGAGTTATGTACAGTTAGATGCTTGGAGCAGGTCATGTGCATTACATCTTTATTTTGCAGTGACCTGTTTATGGTGAGCAATCCAACAATCACTTGCTAAAATGTTGAAATAATGGTGAGCAACACAACATCATGCCAGAATGTCAAAGATACCATCACAAATGACATCATCAATGCCATCACTAGTGACATCAAATATTGCCTGTTCATTGTCACGCCCCTGAGACACCTCCTCTGGCCAGGCACCTCTTGTAGGTAATTTTCCACCAAAACTTGTACTCAGCAAAATATGGGGTAAATGGTTTAACTTACTGCCAGTTTAAAGGGTTCAAGCTGTTATGTCTGTGGCGAGTAACAGGCAGGGGTAGCGCTCCGTCCACAAGTGTACTGTATCTGAATATTGTGTCTGATGGCTACCAATGTATTCTTTTGATCTTTGAAAATGTAATAAACTTGATTATAAAAAAAAATAACTTGTACTCGATCCAGCAACAGTTGAGGTGTCCTTGGGTCCCTGTTTTCTTCAGCGAGAAAAATATCAGCTCCCAATTATCGGCATTCCTGAATACTTTGTAACAGGTCTCCTCCATGTCTAACTCCTCAAACAAAAGGCATTAGTCTAACTAACAAGAACGGTAACTGCCTCCAAATGAGAGCTATATCAGGGAAAATGCATTTTAGGCATACACAAATCAGCTAACGTAAGAAATACGAATAGGCCTTTATAGCACAAATAATAAATATTCCATCTAGGCCTTTTAACATCAAATTACTACATTTCATCACGTTTTAGGCACAATTAATTATCTCTACGTGTGCAGACTTTAATATGGTTCACGTTTAAATCTAATGCATTACATTACACATGAGCTACTTTGTTAAGTTTTTTCAATGAACACCGAGAAATACATGATTCCCTCTAAATGCCATTTTACTGTCTTGAATGGCACTACTCATTCTAACACTTCATTTACCATTGTTTATTACAACACAATTTACTAACTAAAATTAACACACATAAAAATATCTGGGTACAGACTATTCGTGAATATATTGTACCCTTATAATTTCCAGAGTTTCACTGCGCTCTATCAGGGTCACTGTAGATGGCCGGAGTGGTGTAAATCTTTGCCAACAATAGTAAACGTTGATACAAATCATATAATCTCCCCTTGGCATAGCAATTTTAAATTCAGCAGCCTCTACACTCAAGGAGAAACAGTTAGAAAACTAGAAATCATTATTAGGCAGGTGTGTTTAATGGTGTGTCTACTCCATGGACATTGTTGACTAAATATTTGCAGATGGTGAGGGAGCTCTGAAAGCTAGAGCAAACCTTCAAGGATATAGTGCACTTCGAGCCTTGGATTCCCAGCTCGTCTTCCAAGACAAACTACACAACTTTCTGGAATTTCAATTGTTAACAAATGTTCTTCACTCCTGCATCGTCTCAGAGGCCATCATTTGGAAAGTGTCCAGAACGTGTTGGGCTCCACTGTGGTTTAGAAGCCATTCAATATAAAACACTTGGCACCTCCATTATAACCTGCTGGACATATCTCTTAAAAAAGGAATGCTTTCATTGACTCAAAGAGAGAAACTGGGCAGAGATATAGTTTGTGCAAAGGATGTACTTATTGCAAGGACCTGACGTCCTTGATGGTAACCTTAACTCACCTCCATCTGAATGTCACTGTTTTTGCACCTTCGGTTGCAATTGGGTGAAGTATGGCAAATAGAAAGAGGGGGCAAAGTTAAATCGTGGTAAAAAGAATAATATGATTTATTGACAACTTTGCCACCGTTTGATGTCTCTGCATGAAATTTGGCAGGGACATAGCATATTGAATTTTTAAGTTTGTGCCGATCCATCCACATGGGGGGCAAGTTAAAATGGATGGGGCAAAAAACATGTTCACTTGCTAAAAACATTCAATGTGCACAACATGTGTCAGAAGCACGGATGGTTCGGTTTTGGGTATGTCAAGTTTTGTTCCAATCCATCAAGGGTGAATAGAGAACATTTTCACATTTTCAGTTGCTCATTACTTTACCACTGTTTGATGATGCTGCATCAAATGTGGCTGGCGACTAACAGGTTACACCCCAGTAGAGGTATTTCAGGTTTTGTACGGCTCCATTGGGAGTGGAATTAAGGGAGGGGGGGGGGGGGGGGTTAAAACATTTTTGATATATTAATAACTTTAGCACTGATTGATGATCTACACAACATTAGACAGAGACTTAACATGTTTACCTGCTCATGTCTTTCTTAATTTAAAACAGGCCCTTAGCGGGTTGTACGAAATATTTCGGGGGAGTGGTGTACACCTACTACCAGTGGCGGCTGGCATGGTTCGGAGGTGGTGATGTGGGGACAGGGGAGAAGCGGGTGTAACATAAAGAAAGAATAAATGTACCTTCTTGCCGATTCCTCGCCGCGTCTTCCCTCCGTAGTCCCTCGCTCCAGAACAGGAAGCACACCCAGGCTTCCCATAGCCAATCACAAAGCTGCATGCAGCGTTGTGATTGGTCTGAGCACTGTGGTTCGGTGCTCAGACAGGCAGTGAGTGCTTGGGCATGTTCTCCACACAGGCTGCAATTCTGCCTGGGGGCAAAACATGCAGAGTGCTCATGAATGTTTGGCCGGCCCGAGATAGGAAGCCAAAAATTCATGAGCACTTACAGAGTTTGCTCACCTTTCCCCTCTCCCTGCTCTGAGAGCAGAGCAACCCCGCCCCACCCTGCAAAGCTGCCACAGCAGGAACAAATAAAATGATAATAATGTTGAGTTATTATTGTTTCCTTTATTTCACTGCTAAAAAGCAGTGGAGTGACACTCCTCCACCTTAGCGGAGGAGCCACCACTGCATACTACCCAAGTTAGGCTGTACTTAATTATGGATATTGACCCGCCCTAACTGATCCCCTCTTTCATTGGCTGTATCAATGTACAGGATCAGGTGGCTTCTGGAATCCTAGTGGCTCTACTAACCAGAACATGACTATTGTGAACATGCCTATTGCACCAAATACTAAATTGGGTACATAGGTTGGACCCTGTTCCAATCTGGCAGGGGGGAATTGGATTTTACTATTGTAGGCCCACCTCTACCCACAGGTATGTGCAAGTGTGCATGTTAGTGCAGTGGCCAGCATTAAACAAGAGGTGGGCAGAGAGCCTCTGCTGACATTCCAGAGTAGAAAGAAAAGCGAGTCTGCTCATAACAAACGTCCATAGTTATAGTGAAATATAGCTTTCTTCCCCTCAAACTCTACTCAGTAAGGACAAGGGAATTGCTGGCTGGCTGGCTCCAGGTTACTTTTTCCATTGATCACTCTCTCAGCAGCTAGATTGAGGACATATTTTTCATTTTCAGAGACAGAGATGGAGAAGGAGTCAGGAAATGGGAACATAGGGTGTGCCCATAGATTCAAGCAATGTCCTATTTAAAAATACACTACTCTATTTCCAAGTACAAAGGGTCAAAGGCCAAGAAATACAGAGCAATCATGAGCCACACTGTTTTCTGCACAGAAGAAACAAGGGAATTGTGTGTCTTTTGGATGCACTTCTTTCCATTGTACACTTGTTTTACTGTTTCTCTTACTGTTCTCAGAAGGTGGGGCAAAACTGTCAAATCTAATTAAATATACTGTAATTGCATTCTTATTGCTGCAGGTTTCACAGAAGGAGATGTTTAAAACTTGTAAAAAGTAAAAGTAAAGTCTTTCAGCAGCTGGAGGATTAATCTCACACCAAGTTATATTATTATATTTTATTTTAGGGTTTGGTATATTACGTAATTTTGTGTTATGTTTTGCCACATAATGTTATATTTTTTGTGTTATGGCTGCTAATTGTGCTCAGAATTCTGGGCACTAAAAAGGTCTATTTAACTCAGAATAATTTCTATAACTCTGCCATATTATCATTAACTTCGTTTGCCACAGCATGCCTAATTGCAGTTGTCGAAACACAGTCATCGAGTCGTGTAAACCAGCGTACACAAAATCCTTGAGAGTAGACCTTCCTTAACACAAAATGTCTCAAACTCAGGTTTTCCCCAAAGACACCCACAAAATATGGCCTTACTCTTGTCAGATCTTTTTACAAGTACAGCCAGCCCATAACTGACCCCCCCCCCCTCTCACCCTTACACCACGTGGGATCATGGAAGGCTCCACCGTTGCCTGGTCCCAGCCTTCCTAGTGTCGGAAGCCCTCCACTTTTCAGCCACATTGAATGCAGTAATCCCATGCTTCCATTTACCAGCTGCTCAAAGCACAAAATAGCGATCTGCATGCCAATTTTCACCCAATAAACCGGACCCAAATGCTATTCCTCATTCCAGGCACCATAACTTGAAATTGGAAAGAGTAGGAATTATTGGCTGAAATTGTTAAATCTAGGTCAGTAAATCCAGCACCGATCACTGCCCAGCTTGCAACCAGACCCTAACTGGATAAAGCACACATGCCTCTCCTTTGTCAAATCCATGGCTTTCTAACTAGACTGATGCCTATCTCTTTAAACCATCTCAGAAATACCCCAAAAATCAAGTATATTGATATTAATTTAACTTTTGCATCATAGAAATTCCGAACAGTCCACATTTTATTAAAAAATCTAACAATCATTTCCAGTCACCAAATTTTAAAATGCCATGTGCACAACCAGTGATATGCGTCCTTCACATGATCATAGGGATCATAGAGAGATGATTAAAAAACAAAAATCTTAAAGCAGAAGTTTATCGACATTTGACAGACTAAATCATTTTAGCTGAAAAAAATATAGAGAGCATAATAAGATTGTGACCACCAGTAACTTGAAAAGGTGTCTGGGCTGATAGACTGCATTATGGGTATGTCTATGAATGTATGTGGATTCATAAGCCATGAACCTAGCTACAAAGTAGGAGAGCGCTGTGCTGAAGATATGGGTTAGTACACTGCGTTGGAGATTGAATTGTTAGGTTGAGTAAAAGTATTGGTGAGGAGCGGGCAGAGTGGGTGTTGTAGGAGGAAGGGATGGGTTTGTTTGTAAGCAGTTCCAGAAGAAACAGAGCATAAGAATCCTGCTCCAGCTAGACATATTAAAGATGTTGTCACGCTCCATAGTTATATTTTGAAATGCAATGCTCACCGTAAGGATATGGTGTAGTGCGGTCCACATCACCTTCTACAGTTTGAACTTCATTCACTTTCTCAATGATGGCTCTTTTACTAAGGGGGTTGCATCTTTGGCAGGAGTGGAAAGAGTTTGAAGGGGACCAAGGACCAGATCGCTACAAAGTTAACTAATCATAACTCCACTCCCAATATCTATAAAATATCTCAGTGGCACCCAACCAATGCTTGGCCTAAATGGGTTTTTGGAAAATGAAGGGAAAATTAGTGTTTAGGGTTAAAGGGTTGAAGGATTTTAGCCTAAAGAAGAATTTTATCTCAAGGGCTGTGGTTGACTGACATGTGTGAACGGGGGTGTGGCTATGACGTGTGAGTTTACATGTGTGTGCATTACATATGTCTATATTTATTCTTATATTAACGTGTGCCTATTAAAGCGGGGATCTCTCACTAATTATTCCCAACTCATAATGCTATCATAATATCCTGCAAATCTCTCTTTCTTTACTGGTTGTCCTACAAACTGTGGACTGACGCCAGGGTAATTAATGTCTTGCTCAAACTCTGATGCCACCAGTAGTAAGAGCATTGAAGTGGGTATATACTTCATCCCTGGTGAATAACCCTTTCATCCCTTCTTCCACTCTCCTTTCATTGGTCCATGTCTACACAAGCTAATGAATTGAGACAGAGAGAGAAAGAGAACAGAGGTTAACCCAAACGGGCTGTGTGTAAGCATCAGCTGTGAAGGAGTGAGGGCGTTCTTCCAGCTGGCTTCTCCTGTTCTCTAAGTTGGTCGAGAACCTCTCTCACAGCCCCAACACCCATTTTCCAAATTGTATAGTGTGCAACCAAGGGGCACAACCTCTCTGTAAGTACAGTTTTTGATGTGCAGGAATAGAGGCACCAAGTTTGCCTCCTTAGTTCAAAGACCAATAGTACCCTGCCCACTTTAGAGACACAGGACCTCACCGACCAGGGCAGAACTGAAGATCCTATAAACTTTTATTTACTTCAAAGCTGTTTATTGAAATGTTTAACTAGAGGAACAAGGACAAATTGGAGCGATGTATCTATTTCCATCAAGTCTATCCCAGGTTTTAATATACAATGCAGTCTTGGAGGGCTTACGGTTATCAGCCTTCCTGCACCTCAAAGAGCGTCCTTTTTCTTGTACAAAGTTGCATTTGTATTCTTTGTCTTGTAACTGTTAGTTGATGTCATTAATTCGCAAGCATTTTGTCTGCCATTGCATTCTTTGCTTAGCTTTTTCTAATAAGCACTATATTGTGATAGTAACTCGATTAAATGCGTTGCCTACCTTTTTCATTCACGTACTTTGAAACTATGTTGCGGTGGCAATTCACAAGCGCATATGAGTGTGTCCCATGCTTAGCTTTTCCTTGTGTGTGACTCAATATAAATAACATTCACTCAAAATATGTTTTCAATAGTCCAGATTTTCACATGGGAGCACCCCTGGATTTGAATTACAGGCTCTTCATGTGGTATTCGTGGTTTAAGCAAGAATTACACGTAATTCATGAGGAAAAAGCTACACAACATACACACCTCTAATTTCTACTTGACAAACCTCAAAGCATATCATCCACATTTCCTATTGTGTACTATATAGAAATTCAGCACACCTTTCAAAATCAATATGCAAAAGTCTACCTTTAACGCATTGATCTTTTCGCCATTACTCTGAACCTACTTCAACTCATAACATTCATCAAGATCCCTAATCAACAAACAAATGCAGATAAATAGATCAAACACACCGTTGCTAGATTGGCTACAGAGCCATGTGTCCTGTTGTCTCATTCAGAAAGTCTACCTGCTGAAGAACAAGCTATCGTTTGAAAATATCCTGTAATCATCCAGAAGCCAGCACGCTTATCGAAATCCAGTGTTTTCATTATGCCTCCCTCATCAATGTGGCACAATCAACCCTTTTATACTGCTCAGATATTAGGTTAAAAGGTCTGGGCACTCTAAAGTATGTATTCCCCTGTTATCTGGACAATTGTAAAAGCAGAAGCAAGGTTTGATGCAAATGTCAGACTTTTTTCTAAAATATTGAAAATATTCAAGGAATATTACTGGAAATCTGTGCATGCTGCACAGATTAGGAGGCACTGAAATTCAGAACCGTGGCCTAGATGAGGCAACATTTGTTGTCTCTACAGATAGTCTGATTCCCTAAATTGGGCTGTTTGTGAACGCTGAAGGCCTTTTGGTATGTACTAAATACATTCTCTTCTCTATTTTTGTGAACCAAATTATTACCAAATCGGGATATTTGCGACTTAAAATTGTGAGCCACGTTTTGGGATTTAATATTATTGAATTGCAATATAAATATGCCAAGCATTCACAAATCGCAACTAGTTGCAGGATGCTCGTTTTGCACATGTAATTTACCACCATCTCAAAAAAGGTGATTTAATATAAACAGTCCCAAAATGCATCAGCGCTTTACAAACAATGGCCGCTTTGTAGGTGATGGTGAGTAGGAAGAGGATACTAGTTGGTTTGCAGAGAAGGAGGAGGAAAAAGGAGCAACTTTCACAGAGTGAGAATTAATCTTTTTCAACATACAGAGGAGGAAATATTTGGTAAATGCAGGCTTAGTACTGATCTTATATTAGATCTCCTGGCTGAATGTAAGCCTCAGCTAAAGAGAAACACTCTCAGGAGCAGTTCAATCATCACTCATGCAGATACTATGCTCACTGCACCTCTTAACCTCTGGGCGCTACCAAGGTGTGATTGGTGTTGAGGGTGGGGTGTCACAAAGTGCACTTTCTGTGTTCACCATGCTCCAACGCTGCAACCCAGGCCACTCCATGGATGCCCTTGAGATAATTCTGATAAACATTTTGTGGGGAGTGTAACAAATACAACTGAAACTGGGGAAGCTATAAGCTGCCAAAGAGCAGGTTGGCACGTAGCTCCCAAACATTTGTTGCTACTGGTTTGTGTCCCAGATTGCACGCCTAAAACACGTCATTCACACCACCTTGGGCCTGCCCAGCTGGGTACAGTTGGAATCAGTCCTTCTGGGTTGTGTTGGAGGAGTTCAAATGCCTAAATTGATTACGTCGAATCAGGTTCTGGCCACTACTGTCCATGCCTGGCAGAATGCTCATAGACTACTGAAGATACACCCCACCGTCTCTGCACAAGCCCCCCTATGGTGTAATCTACCTGGATGCCGTATAAATCTAGAGATCTCCATCATATATCAGACATAGTTAATGATGGGCAGCACAAATCTTTTGCTGACGCCCAGGAACAATAGGGTTTACCATCAAGTGACTTCTGGGATTACCAGAGATTGCAGTGGTGTCTTCATACAATTCTGGGGCCTCACCCTCTAGACCTTTCGTCCTCCACATAGATGGGCTACATATGGAAATAGGGCACTTGCAAAGGGACTGGATACAGGTAAATCAACCATACTCCATTCTGCTGTCATGCTGTCTGAGGGAATGATGGTCAGAAAGGCCACAGGTCGATTACTCAGAGGATCACTGGGAGGATCTCCTTGTTATCCATGTCAAACTTCTTGTAGAAGTCTACCTCAAATGTAATTACTTCAGGTAGTTCTACTGTTATCACTGGACGCCTCTCCTACTTCATAGATCATCTCTCCTCCCAACTGCAACATGTTGGAGATGCAGATCATTGGAGGGTAACTGTTAGAAATAGGGGTCTCTAGTTGGCAATGGTCTGAAACTTTATCCAAGTAGGGACCCTTCTTCCTAGTCAGGGTAAGTGGAATATACTTCTAAAATAACCCCTTCGGACCCTCTTGGTAGCTTGTCACCAGCAGACAGGCTTATCTCGGAGGCATTGTGTAAAGCATTTGTGCACATATACAGTAACTGAGTGAAAAGACCTCAAATGTATACCACACCAGTTTAGAAAAATAAGTAATCTTGATCTAAACCAAACAAAAGCAAAAAACAAAAATCCAACATACAATAATCAAAATATGACTTTTTAGAAGATAAAAACTGTTCTGTCCATAGCAAACTATGGATGCGACACTTTCAACATACCTTGGATGTGTCAAGATCATAAACAAAATCAGCCGCAGGGAAGGTGATGCATTGGTTTCTGAAGCCCAGGGAAGGTTGTGCGTCAGTTCCTTACTTCAGGGGAGGTGATGTGTGGGTTCCCTGCTGCCACACAGGGGAGGTGATGCACCGGTTCCTTACTGAAGGGGAGGTGATGCATTGATTTTTTACTATGTGAGGAGGTGATGCACGGTTTCTTACTGCGGCCCCGGAGTTCTTGTATACTTGAGTTCTTGTATACTTGTTGCCCCGGTGCATTTGGCTCGGGATGCGTCAGTCTTGATGCTGCAGTGGCGGCAAAGGGGCTGTGTTGGTCTCTCCAGCCGCAGTCCCACAATGCGTTGGTTCTTGTGGCTGCGCGGCAGGGCCTGCCTCGGAATCGGTGTGATGATCTCGGACTTTAGAAATCAGTGCATGGGATTCAGCATGCAGTGATTTCTCCAGCCGTGGGCAGGCGCTGCTTCAGTTTCTTCAGTGGCACAGTGGCGATGCATTGGAAACAGGTGCAAATGTGTTGTGCTTCTCTTAGTTGCGCCCCTTTTCCAGCTCCCAACAGCAGGAACAACCTCCAGAGGCCCAACACAGCAACAGTTTGACAGGGCAGAACTCCCAGCCTAGACGTTTAGGGGATTTTTGTGTCCCTGAGACTTCAGAACAGGAGGCAAGCTCTACTTCTAGCCGTTGGAGATCTTCTTCAAGCAGGATACACAGCAAACAGCAAAGTCTTTATCCTCTCCTTGGCAGACCCATCCACTGCAGGCCAACCCCAGACAACACACCGCAAAGGGGCAGTACTTCGCTTTCAGTTTTCCCAGCCCTTCTCCTTAACAGAGCTTCCCCCTGAGTCCAGACCTATTCTAAAATTCTGGGGTCTAGGCCCCAATATTTATACAGCACTTCTCTTTGTTCTCTTGTGCCAGAGAGGCTCTGTGCTCAGTCAAAACCAGGTATGTCCTGTCTGGTCCAGCTTCCCAGCAGGAGGTGGAGACAACATTGTGTAAGGCAGACCAGGCCCTTTCAGGTGCAAGGAAATCTCATCCCCCTACTCTAAATGCAGCCCAGGTCTATTCAGTCCATCCAGTAAAGACAGGACACATCTCAAACCCCCCAGTGTCTGTCTACAGTGAATGCACATCCCCAGCCCCTGTCACTCATAAAGCCAGACAGTCAACCTACAAACCAGCAAAGGCACACAGGATGGCTATGCAAGAAAATGCCCACTTTCTAAAAGTGGTATGTTCAAACACACAATATAAAAATCATCTTTACTAAAAGATGCATTTTTATATTCTGAGGCATACTAAACACCAACTTTCTTTCTTGTCCCATTGGAAAGTTATACCTATACAATGTTATAAGTAAACTCCCATTCCATCCTAGGAGACAGATAGCCTTTCAATAGTGAAAAACAAAATACACTGTATTTCACTATCAGGATATGTCTCACACATCAGTACATGTCCTACCTTTCACATACACCGTTCCTGCCCACAGGGGTCAGTGGCCCTACCTTAGGGGTAACTCACATGTAAGAAAAGGGACGGTTAGGGCCTTACAAGTGGGCGCACTTGCCAAGTCGACATGGCAGCAGAGACAGCACGCAGACACTGCAGTGGCAGGTCTGAGAACCCTTTGAAAGGCTGCTTGTGTGGGTAGCACAATCAATGCTGCAGGCTCACTATCAGCATTTGACTTACAGACCCTGGGCACACACAGTGCACTGTACTAGGGACTTAGTAGTAAGTCAAAATAAGCCAATCATTGACACACCAAACAATAGTCACAATTTACAGCAGGAGCACTTGCACTTTGGCACTGATCGGTAGTGGCAAAGTGCCCAAAGCATCAAGACCAGCAAAAATGAAATTCAGCACACAGCAAAAATACAGGAGGCAGAGGCAAAAAAAAATGGGAAAACCACACCAAGGATGTTAGGTCTAACAGTGCCATTGTTCATCTGCTTTGGGTTTGCCTCGCCCTATCGGCCTATTGGTCCTTCATCACCCCTATACTCAGACAAACACCAGGGAGTTCATGACTTTGCTCAATGCCGAGCCATTAAGAATCTTTAAAGAAGGAAGGAGTTAGGCCCTTATTCAGAGGGGAAGGCTGGACCTTGTAAAATAGTTTTATACCACGAAAAATGCCACCCCCCTATTTACATTAGCCCTTGATTATAGGCGACACATCGGCTTCAGTCGGATATGTCAGGTATTTTATTTACCTTTGTTTTCAAAAAGTTTTTCAAAGAATTATAACTTCTCATGGCAGAGAAAAAACACTGTACATATAAAAAATAATAGACATATTGACAACAATACAGTATTTACAACATGAAAAAAAAATCACAAAGCGATTCATACAAAACAACTGTACCAGTTTCTGGATATTCAGGCAAAGGTGCAAAATGAATGTGCGAACCTCAATGACCATAGATGAACAAAGTTTTTACACTATTGGACAGAATCACATTCACAAGGAGATGTCACATTACACAAATGTTGTGATTCAAAAAACTCGCAGTGATTAGAAATTACGTCTCCTTTCATGCCGACGCGTTTCGAACACCAAACAGAAGTTAAGGGTTCTCATCAGGGCCGGGTTGCTTTCTGTCTGTATGTGTATGAGAGAAAGGTAACAGTGTATGAATATCAGTATGTGACCTACTTAATTAAGACTGCTAATGATGTATCACATTCAAAAGTGATAGTACCTTATTTGTCGCTGTTGTTCTCAGGTAAGGTTTTGTGCATCAAAGGACTTTCGTCTGAAGGAAATTAAATTAAAACAATCAATTTCAGGCATCGTTCTATGCTAGCTAGCTCTGCTGTGACCTCATGTCAAAGTGCTGCATGACGTACCTTACAGTGATTATCGGTCTGTGTGGGCCATCCCTACGCGCGGTGAGGTTTTGTCCTAAAGGAAAGGCGAGGATAGTTTTACTATCATTGCGCTTCTGCGTTGTTCTGAATGAGCACAAAACATTAAATGAGCGATTCCTACCTTGTACGCCAGCACCGCGCGTTTCAGGAGCCGCTGGCTCCGTTGTCAGTTAATTGCAGCCGGTGGCTTTTACCGCGGGTTCCGTGTGCGATCCCGTATCGCTTTTATCTTGCGCTGTTTGAAAAAGACAGGGCGATCAGTTAGAGTCCCTGTGGCGGGCAAAGATAATCCCTGGCATCTTTTAGCACGGCTCACCTCGTATTGGGCGTCTTACTCCCACCAGGATTCCGCTCGCTATGGCAGGCGGCGGCCCGGTTGCTAGGTGACTAAGAGGGATTCTGGGACCGTAGGCATTCTGGGTGATGTAGTTCACTCGGGTTGCGCTGAATGGAACAGAAGCTTTATTGTAAGTCGCCTAGTCTTCTACCCTTCAGACAAGGGGGGCATAACAGACCACGTGGAGCCCCACGTAATTTATGACATTATAGCCTGGACACTTCTGACAGGGAATTTAACCCGTTAAGCGTGCTATTGAACTTTAAAATGAGATATGCTTCTTTCCTAAGGAGTGTTTCTTCGATATCAATTGGGCCCTTATTGGCAATGGGCGCTGTTGTCCAAAGTACAGTCCACTTAAAATCCATTTCACTGTGATTTTGATCCAGGAAATGTTGTACCATGGGAGCACTTACAACCTTCTTTTTGATTCTTGACCTGTGTTGGGTCACACGGCTGTTGACCTGCTGGGTAGTTTTACCTATATAAATCTTCTCACAGTCACAAATGATTGCGTATACCACGTTACGCGTTTTGCAATTTGAAAAACTGGTATGTTTGCATTTGGTACCTCTATGGACAAACTCGACCCCCTCAATTGTGGAGTCGCATGAAATGCAGTTTCCACACTTGTGGTGTCCTTCAATAGGTTTAAGGCCCCATAGTGACAATAAATCACTTTTGGGCTTTTGGGCTGTCACGTCGGCTCTAATGAGGTCCTGGCCAATACTTTTATTCTTTTTGTACGCGAACAGCGGTCGCGGGAAAGGGCATTCAAGTCCCTCTAGCAAATGCCAGTTCTTTAAGATCATCTGTCTTACTTTATGCGTGTCTGGTCCAAATGTGGTTACACAGACCAGCCGGTCCATGTCTCGCTTGACTGTTCTCTCAAGTAAGCACTCCCTGGGGGTATATTTAGCCCTTTTCATCGAATTACTAAGTAGTTTCTTAGGATAGCCCCGATTCTTCATCTCATTACAGAAACGAGTTGCATGTTTCTCATAGTCTGTTACTTGCGAGCAGTTCCTCCGTATCCGAAGCAACTGCCCGTAGGGCAAGTTGTCCCTCAGACTCCTGGGGTGTGCACTTCGGTGGTGGAGGATGGTATTTTTGTCTGTCTTCTTTCGGAAAAGAGAAGACTTCAAAAGTCCATCTGTGCAACTTATTTCCAGGTCTAAGAATGTCATTTTTTCATTACTGGAATCTAATGAAAACTTTATGTCCCGGTGTCTGTCATTAATCCAACGGTGGAAGTCGACCAACTCTGTGCGGCTCCCCTGCCACAGGAGCCACACGTCGTCGATGTATCTCCACCATTGTTTAATGTGTTTACTGAAGGGGTTATTGGAGTGAATAAATTTGTTCTCATACTCCGCCATGTACAGTATGGCCATCTCCGGCGCATAAGGACAGCCCATGGCCGTACCTTTGATCTGCATAAAAAATTGGTCATTGAACCTGAAATAATTCTTTTTCAGCGTTAATTCTGCTAATTTCAGGATAAACGAGGTAGGGACCTGATGAGGTCTAACTCTTTTCTCAAGGTATAGTTCTAGCACTTCTAGTGCCTCACTTTGCGGAATTTGTGTGTACAAGGACGTAACGTCCATAGTCACCATAAGTTCCGTCGTTGGGTCAAACTGGGTTCCCTCAACCTTTAACAAGAAGTCGGTGGTATCTTTCAAATATGATTGAACATCACCGATAAAGGGCTTCAGGAAGAAATCGATATATTTCGATAGGGGTTCCAAACATGATTCACATCCGGAGACTATTGGTCGTCCCGGTGGTTCCTCCGAATTTTTATGAATTTTAGGCAAAAAATATAGGATTGGCGTCCTTGGAAATTTCTTTATCAAAAAGTCACTTCGAAACGCGTCGGCATGAAAGGAGACGTAATTTCTAATCACTGCGAGTTTTTTGAATCACAACATTTGTGTAATGTGACATCTCCTTGTGAATGTGATTCTGTCCAATAGTGTAAAAACTTTGTTCATCTATGGTCATTGAGGTTCGCACATTCATTTTGCACCTTTGCCTGAATATCCAGAAACTGGTACAGTTGTTTTGTATGAATCGCTTTGTGATTTTTTTTTCATGTTGTAAATACTGTATTGTTGTCAATATGTCTATTATTTTTTATATGTACAGTGTTTTTTCTCTGCCATGAGAAGTTATAATTCTTTGAAAAACTTTTTGAAAACAAAGGTAAATAAAATACCTGACATATCCGACTGAAGCCGATGTGTCGCCTATAATCAAGGGCTAATGTAAATAGGGGGGTGGCATTTTTCGTGGTATAAAACTAGAGCCATTAAGAATCAACAGTACTGATGACTAGCTGTGGTGCTGTCCTCCACCAAAATGTGTATTCTGAGACTCTGGAGGGCACCCACATGTGCAACACTCGATGAGTGGCTGCCAGAACTTATCAGTGGGTTATAGCCAAGCTCAATGATCACTTTTGCAATTTTCTGGACACATGAAGAGACTTTCTCAGAGACCTATGATCCCTATCCTCTCCCTTATTTGGTCCTCCATAGTCCTGCTCACGTTCCTCACCACACTTAATTGTCAACCCGTAGACAAATGCTGGGCCCTTACAACCTCTCTAATTGTCACTGCCTCTCGCAACTTAGTCCCTGAGTTACTCATGGGGAGAGCCATATACAGCAAGAATGGGCCCTTGGATTTTGCATGGGTACTGGGTGACCTCCATAGATGTGGCCATGATTGTACTTCCCCCCTCTTTTCATGGTGGCCCATAATACGACCTCCTTGGTGCTTGTGTCCCTCTCCATGCACCAAGCCATGCTTATGGGACTACATCCACCCCTCGTAGCTCCCCAATCACCTCCTATTCCAGTTGTTTAAGGGCAAGGTGGATCCCTTATTATATCTATTACTGGACTCCCACAGACCGTACCAACAGTTGTCGGTCCTTACCGGCCTTCTATCATGCCCTGGATTCCATCTTCTCACTCCCCACCGCTGAAGTTATGCCATGATCACCTGTTGGTTTCTACATTTAGTTATGCTGTATATTCTACCACTTGAGGTTATTACGCTTTCTCAATTTGTACACTGCATGTTTTCCTCAGTAAGGAAAAAAAGTGTTAACAAAAAAAAAATAAGTGCACTCTCCCAGTTGTTCAAAGCTTTTCTAATGTAATGCTATTGAAAATTAATTATTATATTACATTTCCAACAATTGCAGAGGAATTGCAGTTAACCAAGTAAAATTTGAATCAAATAGCACAATTTCCACACCTCATTGGCTGTGTTGATGGAACTCATGTTTCAATATGCCCACCGTCTCAGAATGAGTTTATATTTAGAAATAGGAAGAATACATAGGGGCCCATTAGGATGGCGGGCGGATTACCCCTGCCAGGAATGACCCCCGCCATATTAGTATGGCGGGGGGACCGCGGCGGACGGAAAGACCATCGGCCGCTTTTCCGCCCCGGTCACCTTGCGGCCGGTGCGCAAAATGTTTAATATGGTGGCGGTATCAGACACCGCCAGCCATATTAGGATGGGCATTTTCCAATGCCGCCACGGAAAGGCATGCAGAGACACCTTGCGGGGGCCTGTTGCGGGCCACAAGGGACTCCAGTGGGTGGGGTGTGCACATGGGGGGTACCTATGGTACCCCTAGCATTGCGAAGTACAACGTGGCAGGCACCGCGCGGCTCCTGTCACGTTGTGCTTTGTAATGCACAACATGTATCTTTAGCATTGCGGCGGGCGGTGCTTTCAGCACCGCCGGCCGCAATGCTAAAGATTCAGGATGTGCACGCCACTGTGGGGGACGCATCCTAATACCCCCAACGGGACCCCCACCCTTATGGTGGGCGGTCCCTACACACAACAGGATGACGGGCGGACAAGTCCGCCCATCATCCTAATGAGCCCCATAGTCTCTAAACATTCAAGTTGTTTGGAATGCATCAAATGTAATAACAGATATATTGGCAAGATTCCCTGGAAGTACACATGATTCCTTTGTATTTAGAAAAAGTCGGATTTACGCATACCTTCTTACAGGAGAAATTGAAGATGGATATTTACTTTGTAATTTTTTAACATATTACATTAGTTTATGACGAAGAGGTTCATTAAATTTTGTTTCTAATATATTTTTTATTTAAACAGTGTGGGCTCAATTCTCAAAGGTAAAGTTAGACCTAAAGTCTAACATTACGACTTTCGGTATTCACAAAGGATCTTTACTACACGTAATTGCCCTTTGTGAATATCGAAAGCCGAACTTTACGACTTTCAGTATTCACAAAGTGCATTTACGAGTAGTAAATGCCCTTTGTGAATACCGATAGTTGTAAATTTAGACTTTTGTCTAACTTTACCTTTGTAAATCGGGCCCTGTAGGAGACATTGCTCATGCTTTGGGCTTGATTTCAACATCCTTTGTGAACCCTGCAACACCAAGTGAGCGCCGGTACAATGCTGCCCATAAATCTATAAATAGTATTATTGAGTGTATTTTGGGCTGCTTAAAAGTAGTTTCTGCTGTCTACATAAAAGTGGTTGTGCATGCAATATTGACCACATACAAGCTGCAACATAGTAGCAATCATCTTGTGTCAGAGCCAGATTCGGATGAAGATGATTGCAAACACCACAATATCAGCCTCAGGATTGCTCAAGGGCAGAAAAACAAGAGTGTGACGTGCTGAGATTAAAATTTTAGATGAAAAGCCACCCAACAATGTTGCTTTTACCTTAATGTTTTTTACCTTTCGTTTAGGCTTTAGGCATAATGACAATGTTTTTTATCAACAAACTTTAATTAAATGTCTTCATAAAACGTTGTTCAGTGTTAATAGTAAAACTGTGAACAAATTGAACGAGTATAACAACTTATTGTTGCTAATCCTTCTTTCTCTTTCTTACAACACTTGCTCTTTCTGTATTTTCAACATTATGAGTTCCTGATACATAACTATATGTGGTTTGTTTGTGAGTGTGTTGCAGACACATGGCTTTTAGTTCAGAGATGAGGATTCAGAGAAGCCTCTTCACTTTCACTCCCACCTTATTCCCCCGTTGCAGAGATGTGTGAGGTTTGTATATTCTCTAAAGCAATGGTGTCTTAAATAAGGCCACATGCTATATCCTCATTGTAGTGACATATTTTTACCTCTATATGGAGGAGCAAAGGCCTTGATAAAGTGCCAGTAGCATGTGTCTGCCAGTGGATAGTCCTTGTGAACCCTTCTAATTGGCACTTAAGCTGGTGAGGACTGTGCATATTAGTTACACTATCTTGTTGTAAAACTGTACATAGCATTGTTACAGTCTGTGTTAGTCGCTTCAACTTATCAGCTGTCACTTTTTGACACACCTCAATAGTATTATTTAGTTTATCTAAGCCGTCTTTGATGTTTGCAATATTTTTATTAATAGACACTAACTGCAGAGGAAACTCCTCCGTTATGGAGTGTTGCTCACTGGGTGGTAACATATTTGAAAACATAAAAAATAAAATGATAATAAGCCAATCTTATTATCTTTTTATCTTTCTTCTTACCTTCAGGTTGCCAGCAAGCCGAGTCTTAGGGGGGGGAAGGGGACAGGGCCATGCAATCTATGGCAACAGTGGGGAGAAGGGGTGATGGGCACTACTAAGTGTGCATGATGGTTTGGCAGACTGCATTAGGCTGGTCAAACTGTTATACGCAAGCTTAGCATTTTTCCACCTGGCTGTGTTGTACAGCCGAGTGGAGAAAAGCCATAGGCTCCCAGGCACTGTCTGAGCTGCAAACCTGGCCGCTCAGATCAATCCCACTGCTTCTCTTCATGCTGGGAATACTATTCCCAGCATGAGAGCAGTGTCATGATTGGCATCTGGAAGCCTGCGCAGTGTGTACCCGGCCTGGAATCGATGCCGTGGAGAGGAGCAATGCGGAGGCAGCGGCGGCAGGCAAATAACGTTTTAGGCTTTTTATTTCTTTTTTGTCTGTGTGTCTGTGTTTATTTTTGTATTCACCGTGCTGCCCCTGCTGCCCTACCACTTCGGACCCCGAGCAGCCACCACTGACTGTGTTAATTGATTTATTACTCTTTGGGCCTCATTTATGAAAAGTGACGCATCGCTGCGTGAAAACGGTGATGCGTCTCTTTTCACTGCGCCCTCCTTGCGACACCAATGATGCGTCATATTTACAGCATGACGCATCATTGCGCAAGGAGTTATAGATACGTCAGTATTTCTGACGTATCTGTATGGCGCAAAAGTGATGCATTGCTGGAGTGTGTCACAAAAGTGATGCAACTCCAGCAATGTGTCCTTTCACATGGGGCAAGCCCCATGTGAAAGGGCCTGTGTCAGTCTTACGCCTGCTGAGAGGCAGGCGGAAGAAATTGACGCATTTGGGTGTCTTATAGATTTCACTGCGTCACTTCCATGACGCTTTCTTGCGTCAGAATGCCCCCCTGCATACATTATACCTGGCGCAGGTATAATGTAGCGCAGGAGTTTACACGTTGTAAATATGGTGCAACAAGGCACATTTTTTACACTGCTGGTGCGTCATAAAAAGTGACGCACCGGCGGTGTAAAAGTGACGCACAGCCTCATAAATGAGGCCCTTAGTTTGTAGGCACTGCACTGCCAACATTTTGATCTCCAAGTCACCTAAAATAGCTGGAGTGTCTCCATCACCTGTAGGCCGAACAACACCTGTACCTCTCAATCTGGAAGTACTGAGTCATCGCAGAAAAAGCCTCTGACATTTGTTCCTGTCTCTGCTAGCAGTTTGTATTGTAATCATGCCTGTTGTTTGGTCCAATGACTGCTGAAGAAAGTCTGGCAGTGAAGAGAATGCTACTCTGTGTCTGAATGACACAGGTGGCGTTGGTGATGGTGTTACATTGTTTTACCCCATGTCTGATGGAGTGTCTGAGGTGCCTCATAGCCTGAATCATCACATTTTGTGGATGGGACATCTGAGATATGTAAAAAAAGTTTGTATCTAAAACTTAATTTTTATTATTAAAACATTTTTACATTAATTTGTTTTTGAAAAATGTGTTTTGAACTAGTTTTCAACATTAATAAATGTCTTTTAATGTTTTTAATTTTTTTTAACATTTAACGTAATAACAAGTTTACACTCTATGGACTACATCTCTTATAAGGCATCAGAAAAATAGTATTTATCAGGAGTGTTTTTCATATACTACTGGATGGACCAGCGGAAGTTAATTTGATCCCTTTACTTTTGTGCATGAGCGCAGATCAAACCACCACTTCCTTTCATCCTCAATGGTATGCTGCATTACTTCCACTACATTCATGTTATCTTGGATGGCCTTCTAGATCTTTTTTTCTGGCTACCTGCAACCTGGAATGGTCTTTTGCCAAATAGCTCATCATAATGCAAAACACAGTCTTTAGTGAGCACCTCCTGCTCCTACACACTGAATTTCTGCTTTCATTTGCGGCCTCCAGTATTCTTTTCGCTCTCCTTTCGGGACTGTGTGTAAAAATGTTGCTCCCATAGGTTCAAAACTGCAACCAGGATACTGAGATCACATGGCCTGCCTTCCTCTCTCATTCACAGTACTGTAGAGAGCATGTGTGGAAACACTTCCTCATTGTGATATCATAAAGCTATTACTGAATGTGACTTTTGAAATTTGCGATTTCTTACCGAATCACAATTTATTGATTAAGTATTATAATATCACTAATTTGTGAATGCGAAATACAGTGATTCATAAATTGAAGAATGGTCTCCATGATACATTAAAGAATAGCAATTTCAATATTGCGATTCGATAAAATTTGCAATTCTGAAATCGCTATTCAAAACCTTTTTACATCTATCCCCATGTCAGTATATGAAAATGAAACAGATGAACATGCAGAAATACGATGAAAAATTATATACCACTTTTTTTACTGTTACATCATGTTTTTGCGTGCCTACCTTGAATTCTGTGTTTCAAACTCTTTAAGTCTGAACTATGCAAGGAATATATGAATTCATATTAGCGGAAGGATCTGTGCTTCTGAGTTCACCTACATTGAACTGGAGGTGAGAACATGACTTCATATACTGTGCATTCCTTTCTAGTAATGTTCTAGACACACTGTCGCCAAGGGACAACTCTGTTATTTACTCTATAATAGTTTTTTGGCTTACCATCTACATGAAACTGAAGATGCAGTCCAAAGTCTATTTACCTGTTTATTTGCCAATAATGCTCAGTGTTAGTTGTGCTTGGATTATCCACTGTTTACTCCGTATACTCGGAGCAGAATTTAGGTAGGAACTGGTAAAATAGACCCATTGATGTAAAGAGAACGGCTGTCCTACACTGAAAATCCTATGCCTCTGCATGTTTTTTTAGTGCTCAGAGGAAGGGGCTCATGCTGTGGGTATAGTAATTGCTATACTTAAGTTAGTGCTTGAAGTTGCCATGTTTAGAATTTATAATAGTTCTTTTTGCACTTGAAGAACATGTTACTTACCTTCAGTAACACCTTATCTGCTAGAGACTTTCTAGCAGCAGATTCCTTACCTTAGAATTATCCCCAGGCGTCAGACTGGATTTTGAAAGTTTTCATGAGCAGTACCACTGCTCGCCGGTAGGTGGCATCGTTCAAATTTCCACATGAGAAGTGAGGCGCCACTAAGTACACTGACCACTTGTGTGGCAAACTAGTGTTCTGAAAGGGGAAAGCCCTGTCCCTAGAAATCCATTCACAGGGTGGGGAGGGTGGGGGGGTCGGTAAGGAATCTGCGGATGAGAAATTACCGAAGGTAAGTAAAATGTTCATATGATAGAGACTTCTAGCCGCACATTCCTTACCTTAGAATAGATACCTCAGCAATACCTCCCAGGAAGGCGGGTCTGCGGACAAATTGCGGACAAATCACAATAACTTGTGATTTTAAATGTCTTGAATTAGTTGTGTTATAATTATAAATAAGCATGATTATGTTGCCTATAATATATGGTTCTTGAGAAAATCAAACTGTTATTTCTTGGGATTGATTATGTTTTTATATTTTTCAATTATACTTTTTCAGACAGAATTTGTGGCTCCTGAAGAAGGCGTCTTTGAAACGCCGAAACGCGCGTCGGAACACATTGATTGCCACTTTTTTGGTCCTTTTTAATATATGATTATTTTATGTTATTGTTGTGTAATCTGTTACTTCTTGTGTCTTTTATTGATTTTAATGTAATATTGACAGTGGTGTATTTTGTTTTTACTATGAACATTTATTAAATGAACTTGAGTTTTTTATATTGAATTGTATCAGTAGTTCCTTGATATAGTCACCCTTCCTCTTGCTTGAGATTTTGATGTTATGATATACACACTGATTGGACTAAGTGCCCATCCTTACAGACTTGACTGTTCAGACAGTAGTGTTTGGTAAATATGTGCAGGGAAGCCCATACCGCAGCACTGATATTGCTAGATCTCAGTGCCGCGTTCGATACAGTCTCCCACCAGATTCTTTTACATCGTCTGGAGGAGGCCGGCATTGTCGGCTCAGCTCTGGAATGGTTTAGATCTTTCCTCTCTGAGAGAACATTCCAAATGACAGCCCCTCCTTTTCTCTCCTGTGTCCAGTATGTTGGACAAGGTGTGCCTCAGGGTTTTGCCCTTGGTCCTGTTCTATTTAACCTGTACGTACAACCACTGGCGGTGGTGTCCAGGGACAGAGGTCTCACCGTTGTCTCTTTTGCGGAAGATACGTAGTTGGTGGTGGCCCTCTACGAAAACTCCACGCGGGATGCTCCCAAGTTTCGGAGCTGTCTTGTGGCTGTCGTGGCGTGGATGACCGCCAACTGTCTCCAGCTGAACGCCAATAAGTCAGAGGTGTTGCTGGTGGGGAGAGATACTGAGTTGTGGAGCGAACGTTGGTGGACCAGCACCCTTGGGAGCGCACCCATCTCCAAGTTTGTGGTAAAATTATTTAAGGGTGTGGATGGATTCAACCCTCAGTTTTCAGGGCCATACAAAGAAAGTGGCAGGAACTTGTTTCAGCCTACTCCGGGGATTGAAACCCCTACTGGGGTTCTTTGACCCCTCCACCTGACAAATCATTGACCAGGTGGCCATTTTGTCAAGACTGGACTATGCTAGCGCTCTCTACCTGAGAGCGAATAAGGTGGAGGTTATGCAACTAAAGAGGGTCCAAAACACGGCAGCCAGAGCCCTGCTTTGGCTCCCTACAAGCTGCCCGACAGCTAGTGCCATTCGATGGCTACACTGGCTGCCTATGGCCAAGCGGATTGAATTTAAAGCCCTCTGTGTGGCTTTTAAAATTTGAAACTCTCCTCTCTGGGTATCCTGGCCAATCTGCTGGTGCCCTACGTACCTTCGCGCCAATTGCGCTCCATTGGGCAATATCCGGTCACCATCGCTCAGTGAAATGGTTATGTGCTGGGGGCCGTTCTTTCCACAGTTTAACACCGAAACTTTGGGACTCAAAGTCTGGACAGCTACCTGGCATTTTGTAAGGCAATTAAAACATATCTCTTCCCTCTGGTGTAGGCTCTAGCTTCTATGTCACATTACTGTCAGCACCGGGACGCATCTTCGCTGAGGCAGCTGTGCGCTTTATTAGTGAGGTTAACATAACATAACATAACATAACACAGTGCTGAATGGCAGATGCCAAAGACCAGTACTCACAAGCTAATGCAGTTGTGGCAACTTTAGCTCTGTGGGAATGATCATGAAAATCCTCATGGGGTAACTTCTTAACCAATGGGTTGCAGATTTTAATACAGAAAACGATCCATCGTGAGATGGTCCTCTTCTCTACAGCCCGTCATTTCTTCTCTCTGACATACCCCACAAAGAGTTGGTTGTCCACCCGGAACCTTCGTTAGTGGTCAAGGTAAAATGACAACTCACTTTTTGAGTCCAGAAGGTGAAGTTGCTCATCTTCCTTAGAGGGATGAGGTAGAGCATAAAAAGTACGCAGAGTGATGATTTGGCCTACGTGAAATTTAGTGACCACTTTTGGAAGAAAGGAAGCTCTCGTACGAAGCACCAGTTTGTTTGGGCAGATTGGCATATTTGCATATTTTACTTATAAGTCCCTTGTAACGTGGTATCCCACATACCCAGGGCCTGTAAATGAAATGCTACCAGTGGGTCTGCAACACTGCTTGTGCCACACACAGATGTAACCATTCAAACATATCTCAGACCTACTACTGCAGGGCTTGTGTGCGCAGTTCACTGCCACTTTAACTTGCCATTTAAAAATACTTGGCAATCCTTAAAACCCCCTTTAATTAAACATACGTCACCACTACTGTAGGCCCTAAGTAGTCATATGGGCAGTGTTATGTGTAAGTAAAAGGTAGGACATGTGCCTTTATGTGTGGCATGTCCTGGTAGTGACGAACAGCCTTTTAGCCTACTCCATTATTAGGCTAACATTGGGAATTCCCCTATATATTTTAAAGTGGTAATTCCTCATGAGGAAAGAGTGGTGTTGCTAAGTTTGGTATGTTTAGAATGCTAGGTGTAATTCCTACTTACCGGTGTAGGTGGATTTTATGTTGCTATTTTAGAAAATGCCACTTTTAGAAAGTGAGCATTTCTCTGTGCTTATGATTCTTTGTGCTTTGCAGCCTGACTCCAATACACGTCTAGGGCTGGGTAACAGCTGCACCAGGTGCGTACTTTCTGGACAGCCACAATAAGGAAGGGTTGACTGCGACAGCCATACATCTACATTAATCTGGTTACTGATGGTCTTCCTGGGCAGGTAGAGGAAGAGGTGTTCACACTTTGCATTTGTATAGGTTGTGTCCTGCCCTCACACAAAGGGCTGATTTAACTTTACTGACATCTGGAGCCAGAGCTGGGGTAAAAGGGGGTTGTTGTGCACCTGAAAGGGTTCCTTTGAAGTCTCCCCTTGAACAAATACATTTCTGATTATAAGTACAGAGGCTCTGACCTCATGTTGAAGGACTGCTGCACTGCTTAAAGGACTCATGTGGACTGCTTTTCTGCATGTTGCCCTGCTGCCTGCTAACTGCTGTGTTGCCTAAAAGACTCATTGGACTGCTTTTCTACTTGTTTCCCTATTACCTTCTGCTCCGTGACTCTGGTCTAACCAGATACTACAAGGGACTTGTAACCAGATGCTGCTGGCTCTACAATTTGCACATTGCCAGAGGACTGCAGTGCTGCCGGGATAAACCGCCATTTTGGTAGCTACCCTTTGTGCTGGCCTGCAACCTGCTACCTTCCTTTGTGTGCCTGCATCAAGTGCTCTCCATGAGCCACCACAGGTTGCCCATGATCCCCTCTGCCATAGGACTCTATCTCTAGGGAATCTGACAGCAATGTGCTACGTGAGGAGCTGTGGCCAGCCGCTCCTTGTCTGCAAAACCTAGCATGCGGTGAGCGCTGTTTTCTGCTCTTTTTCCTTTGTGCCCAGTACCTGTGGAGCTCCTCGTATTTGGGGCTAATGCAGGTGAGCACCTTCAAAGAGCAGCGCGGTTCCAGCGCCTTGCTCCGTTTTTGCACTGTGTATCTTCGTTTCGAGATTGGCATGTCCCATTCGCACTGTGAGCCATCAAGTTACCTACGGTTTACCAAGGATTATGGCCTCCCGTGGGACCCGTCTACTGGGTTGGGGACATGAGCTGCAGGAAACTCTGAGACCCGGGTTCCTTGTCAGAGACCTGCCACCCATGCCTACTGTGGAGATCTGGAGCCAACCATACAACCAACGCTGACCTTCTCTTGAGGCTCCCTTCCTTGATGTGGTTATGGATACGGAGGTTGTCCGCTCCCCTGCACCAGCCAGACTAGTGAGGTATTGATCTCCCGCTGGGGCCATTAGTTTAGCCCCAACACCGCCGCAGTACCTGGGGGTCAGCAGCTGCCCTGCACACTTGCAGACAGCTGCATTTAGCAAACCTACATGCAGAAGGGACCCAGCAAGGCCTTCCCACTAAAAACTACAGTTTTCCCCCCTTACCTGGAAAGACACCCCATGGAGGCCATTTTCTCAACTGTGGCAATACGGGGTGAGACGTTGACAGAGACCTTCGCTTCGTTGATTCAGGGAATTCACTGAAATTACTGTAGCCTGTATAGTAGGGACATTGGTGCCTTGGGGCACTACATGGGATCTCTCATTTCTAAATAACCTGTAATTGAAGTGCAGGTGCACTCCACCCTATGTTCCTAAGGCGATATTTTGTGATCATTGCATTTATGGTGACATATGATGTCTCATGTGTTTGGTCTCCAACCAAGGTTACCATACGACCACTAATGTGGGAATATATGTACCTTCTTATAATCTGCTGCATTTCATGCCCTTGCCCTGATGTATTCTAATTATGTCGTTTTGATTTTTGTATTGTCCGGATACCGAGTACTATCTCAGGATTGCACAATATGCACAGTATTTACGATTCACATTGTTTTGGTCTATGTTATGCACAATATATTATATCTATTTTTATATAATTCTGTGTGGAGTCTCTTTTATGGTGTGTTCATTGTGTTTCTGTGTGAGTGTGTCACACAAATGCTTTACACATTGCTATTCTGATGATAAGCCTACCTGCTCTAAGCCAAGCTACAAGAGGTTGAGCATCGGTTATCTTTGGTGTGTAACTTACTTGCCCTGACTAGAATGTTGTGTTCTGCCTGGTTTAGGTGCACTCCATAGCCAAACGGAAATCCCATTTCTTACAGAGTCTAAAAGGGAACCCAGTCTGACAGAAATAATAATTGTAATGCTAATTATGAAGCTTCTCCTGAAACAAATCTTGCTAAATTTGCCTAGCTGGTTGGGAGCAAAAGGGCGGCAGTCATCTAAAAACCATGGCACACAGACACTTAGGGGCATATTTACAACTAAAGTTGAGGAGTGTGGCATTAACCAAGAAGGCTAACGCCATGCTCCATGACTTTAGAATGCAGGGCTGCATCCTATTTACAATAATACGGTGCAGCCCTGCATTTCTCCCTTCACTGGCCCTACATTTAACTGCCTAGCGCCAACTATGCGGTAAGGGTGCCTGCGTGAGGTAATGATTGTTTATGTGAAGGAAGATGTCCCTTGCTGCACATAAACAATAATAAATAGCGATTTGTAACATCTATGTATGCTCAACTCGTCCTTTTTTAAATGATTGTTTATGTGCAGGAAGGGACACCTTCCTGCACATAGACAATCATACATGCCGTTTTGCTGTTTCTATGTGTGCTGCACAATGCAGCACACATAGAAACAGCAAAAATGAGGAGAAATAACGAATTTCTTCTCATATTGCCTGTTTAAGACAAGGTTACAAAAACCAAGTGTTAAGTGGTTTAACACTACCTTGTGACTGATGCAATGCCCCTATCGCCACAGGAACGCGAGAAAAAAAGACGTTGCTGTGGTGATTGGGGCTTGTAAATATGCCCCTTAGTGTGATACTGTGCAATTTTCATATTGAACTACCGTGACTATGTGGATGGAGTCAGAAGTATATACCACTCCCCAAGAATCTAACCAGCCTACTTATATACCGGGACGTTTTCAGAAGCAAATTTCTGAAATTACAATCAGATTTACAAGCAACGACTAGACTCAGTGTGAAAAGTGGATGGCTTTTTTAACTGATTATGGGACATTTGCACAGTTCAGTTACTTAAGAATAGATCTGGGCATAATTTCAATTATGCTGAAGTAATCAGAGTAATTTTGGTAATCATGCATTACTCTTTGATGCAATGTTACCAATATTGATATGATTACTCCCGTTTGTGTAATTGGGATTAATTAGTGAGACAACACCTTACTGCAAGAGCACATTTAGCAAGAGTGAGCTGCTGCTTACGCTGCTGTTTATGTTCTGTTGCATGTAGAGCAAAATGCATCTTCATGTCCATTTGTATACTAGTTTGCATTTTGCACTAACAAACCTGCGCTAAATGCAGGGATTATTTTGGATGAAAATCTTACCCCAAGTGCACATTTAGCGAGTGTGAACTGCTGCTCTCACTCACTATTCATGTTCTGTTGCATTAGGGCTATTAGCGCAAAAAGCATCCTCGCGTCTAGTTTGTATGCGAGGGGGCATTTGGGCGCTAGGAAAATCTCGCTAAAGGCAAAATCACTCTTCTCACAAATTTCTGCATAACCATTCAGAATTTTTGGGTAATTCCGCTTCATAATGCTGCACATAATTACGCAAGTTGCGCCCACCAATACATAAGATGGCCTCACCAGCTTCCAATAAGAAACACGTTTTGACAAAAGCCAATAGGTCTGTTGTTAGCTCGCTGGCCTATTGAATATATATAATATGTCCTTCTGTGGGGTTTTTAATTTCCTTGCTGAACTGGCCTGAAGTCAGTATTCTCTCTTCACCTCTCATGGGTCTTTCTTCTTGTGCAGTCACATTTTCTGAGGCTTGTGGGAGAAGTTCTTCTCACAAGAGCTGTCCTTTAGCTCTCTCCACTGCTTGCTGTCTCCTCTTTCACAGTCTGCAAACCTTTCGTACTGCTTTCTATCTTTCCTTCCGACAGAGTGGCACTGCTCAACTTGGAAAGTTCTGAAAGATGTTCACGCCCATGCTACTTTACTGAACTGCATGGGCCAGAAACTGTAAAAGACTTTTTTATGAACATGGATGCTTAATTCAAAGACACTGAGTCCTCTTGTACCTTTCTGTCAGAAGCACAAAACTACTGAAGTGGAAAATGTTACTAATCCTCAAAACACTAGCAATTGTTGCTTTCAAAACCAGTCAGACACCTGCATGTAGATGAGAGCATTCCTTTTCGCAGCAAACACATGGAATTAGACCATCATTACACATGCAAGAGAGTCCTGATTCGGCCACTAACATGAGTTACCAGACAAACAGAGATTACAAGATTTCTGGTAGCACTGTGCTCCTGATGTTTTCTCATGGGCGTAGCACAAGGGTGAATGTGAATGGGGGGGGGGGGGAAACTAATTTAATATTTTCTTAGTCTGGCCTTGCCAGTGCTTAATTTGTGGAGAAAAAAAAAGTGCCACAGCAGCTTGTATCACACTTTGCCCTTACCATGCTATTTATGATAGTAACAACACAACTATTAACCATCACAGTCTTTCTTACAAGTGTGACAATTCAGACTATTTCAGGACTCCAAGCTATAAGAATGACTTGGGCGACAGGTAATAGTCATTTCAATGTACATTAAATTAATAATTTCCTGTTGTTTTAGTCATCTCTAAATTACCTAGACAGTGCCACCTTGGGGCAGTCTGTCACAAGCGCCGGTGTTGACAATTAATTGCTGGTGCCGAGCACAGTAAACCACCGGCTCAAATTAAGCACTGCCCTTGACCTGACAGTGACGGGCGAATCGGCTGTCTGAAGCCACAGTGATATCAAGTCACTGTGGCTGCAGACTGGGTGAGACACTATATTAACCTGGAGAGCAGAGCCTAGGGACTTGCCTGGGTCTAATAGCCTATTCATGAGCTGAGCCATGAAAATATTTGGCATGTAAATCCTGCATCAAACAATATATAAACATATTATACAATTGCTTCAATGTAAAAAAAAAAAGTTTATTACTTTAGCATGCAGCATTGATTCAACCTAGTACTTCAGATTATATCGCTGCATTTAGATGCATTTATTAAATGTGATCATTTTAAAACATGAACTTTGAAAAAATGATGCCTCTCTCCTGTTCTTATTACAATGCCGGTATTTAAATTATAGATAGATCAGTTGTGAATGTGTACCTGCTATGTGGCCTAGATTCTTATTATAATGAAGTAACATCATAGTCTGTTAAATCAAACTTAAACACATTGAATTCACATATTTGACAGTGCTCTAATGCGTGACAACAAGGAAACGAAGGCTCTGGGAAATAAAATATTTGCACAGTTTGTTGAAGTGGAGGAGCTGAGGTGGAGCTCAGATTTTCTGGTTTTACATTGTGCAATTCAACTGCTAGATTGGTATCTTGTCCTCTCATCTGTTTTACATAAAAGTTCACTGCCTTGTCTTTAATTCTTGGTGCATGAGTTTAAAATGTGGGTGGCATTAGAAGCCGCATGAAAGCTCAGCTTGTTTTGGGCTCAGGGGTCCAAGAGGACCTCAATATGAGTCAGAGCCAAACATCTGGCTCAAGCTTTCAGTGGCTCACCAACCACTAAGACTGAGCCAGGGATGGTAGAGTGACGTATGAAGATGTGTGTGGCAGGGCCAAATGAACAGATCTGATTTGGGTTACTGCCCATCACCCACTCCACGTCGGTGTGCCTCCTTCAGGGCTTTAGGTTTGTAAGGTACTACCAGGGCTCAGGTGAAGCAGTAATTAAAAAACTGTCTTTAAATGGGTTCCTATCTCATTCTAAATTCATGTGCTTTCCAGGCAAAAACAATTTGCGAATTCCCAACAATGACTATTGAAAGCGTTGAGGTAATCCATATCAGTGAAACAGCCCCTGTTTACACTTCCTTTTTACTTCACCTTGGATTCCCTAAGAGTATTTGTTTTTTTCCTATAGTTTGTGTTTCTGTAGTTTTTTTTCATGCAGCATATAACTCTCTTGTGCGAACCAAGTTACTACGTGGTCTCTTGGTGAGTGCTGGTTGTGTCTAGTATTCAAGACAGGGCACAAATGAGAGCTCTGGAGATAAGGTTGAAGATAGTGAGAATTTCTCTGAGTGTCTGTCAGTGTGTCATAGAGGCGCTTACACTTTATGCACATGCACTCCTAGGCCTCTCTTCAGAGAGCACAGATGGATCGTGATATATGTGCCAACTTTAATTGTGATTTTATGCCAAAGTGTGTGAAGGACATACACAGCTATCAAAATATTGACAGCTCCAAAGGAAAATAAAATGCAGTACTGAAAGCTAAGTTGGTAGCTTGGTTGTGGGGGATGGTTGAATGAAGGATGTAGCCTTATATAAATAAAATATATTTTTAAGAAAAGGATGTAGCCTTATGGCTAGAGCAGTCGAACTCGAAGCTGGGAACTGGGTTCGAGTCTTGGCGACAACGCTCAACATCCTGTGATTCTGGCCAAATCACGTAATATCCCCGTGCCTAAAAGAAAATGAATGTGCTCTTATGTGACAAAACTGGTGCTCATGTAAAGCGCTCTGGGCCTGATTCACAGAACTAACTTAAGACAAACTCCTAAACTTACTACCATTTTGGTATTCACAGAAGGCACTTACTCATTTTGGTATTCACAGAAGGCACTTACTCATTTCGGTATTCACAGAAGTTAGGAGTCCTAACTTTAGGACTCCTAAATGCCTTCTGTGAATACCGAAAGTCTTAAAGTTAGGATTGTTCTCAATTTAGTAGTAGTAAAGTTAGGAGTCCTAAGTTTAGGTACTCCTAAATGCCCTCTGTGAATACCGAAAGTCTTAAAATTAGGATTTTTTTCAGTTTAGTAGTAGTAAAGTTGAGAAAAATCCTAGTTTTAAGACTTTCGATATTCACAGAAAGCATTTAGGAGTCCTAAAGTTAGGAGTCCTAACTTTACTACTACTAAAGTAAGAAAAATCCTAATTTTAAGACTTTCAGTATTGACAGAAGGCATTTAGGAGTCCTAAAGTTAGGACTCCTAACTTTTGTGAATACCAAAATGAGTAACAGGTAGATTCATCAAGCTAAATTGTGCTCGCAAAGGGCCAGATTCTGAGTATCTGGCACTTTGCGAGTGCAATTCTTGCATTTGGGATTCCTCATCCTAAATGCAAAAATCGCTATTTGCGAAATCGCATATTTGCGAGGAATTGGATTTAAGAAATCTCTATTAGAGATTCCTTAAATGCAATTCATTAACCATTTTGAAATTGCGAATTCGCAATATTTGGTCGCTATTTACCACGAAGTCTGACTTCGTGGTAAATTGCAAAAAAATAGAAAAAAGCACTTTAGTGCATTTTTCTCTGTTGCATGTTACACACACACATGTCCTTTGGACATGTGTGTGCGCAACACCTGTGTAAATTTGCATTTCAGGGGTGCTACAGGGTGTCCTTTGGACGCCCCTGGCACCCTTGAAATCGCTATCTTATTTGCGATTAGCTAATTGCTAATCGCAAATAAGGAATACTCCCCATTCAATCCTATGGGCCTTTAGGCCCATAGGAATGAATGGGGAGTTATTCCTTATTTGCGATTAGCAATTTGCTAATCGCAAATAAGGAATGTGTAGGAATCGCAATTTATTTTGCGAATCCTACATGAATCCCGTTTCGCGAGTCTGTAATAGCGATTCCTTATGAATCGCTATTAACCCTTTCGATGCTGATGACGAGCTCAGCTCGTCATCACCCACGGGTGTCGTGTGCTGATGACGAGCTGAGCTTGTCATGGTGCCACTAAAATGGCATTTTCCAGCACAGGGGGGGGGGGAAACGCCCAGCAGCCATGTGGTTAAAGACTCGCAAAACGGGTCTTTGATGAATCTACCTTCTGTGCCTTCTGTGATTACCAAAATGAGTAAGTGCCTTCTGTGAATACCAAAATGGTAGTAAGTTTAGGATTTTGTCTTAAGTTAGTTCTGTGAATCGGGCCGTCTGATACCAGATGTCTCGGGTCTAGTTACCACGATATAAAACACTAAAATAATCAATTAAGAAAAAAACAGAAGTACATGCAGAAGAAGAGAGTGGCAATGTGATGTGAAGGTGAAAATGATAGTGCTTGAGATATACAGATGAACAATTTCAGAAAAATGTGAGGAGAACAAGTATTTGCAAAGCCAATAGGTCTTGTGGGTGGGCAATAAAGATGACAGGAGGGTGAGTGGTTGGAGGGAAGAAGAAACATAGACAATGGGGTTTGGGATTTGATTGGATTGGAAAAAGCAACATTTACAAAGATGGTTGGGGTCAAAGGGAAGAAGCAACACAGACAAGAGGGGGTTAAGCAAAGGGACGACAGAACTAGCTAGAAATCAAAATAATACCTCAATCTCAGAGCCTGCAACGGAAGGACCCTAATCAAGATGAAGCGATCAGTACTTGATCCAATGCTCTAGAGTAAAGAAGAGGAAGTAAAGCCAACACGTGCTACCCAATTACGAGGCAGCCAATGAGAATGACAATAAAGTACACAAATGGTAAGCAATGGGTGGGCTCAATTTCTCTTCTAGTAAACAATATCTCTTGAAAGTGAGAGTATATGCACAAGCAGTGCATACCCTGTCACATACAAGACCTAAAAAAGGAGCAAGTGCCTAACAGAGAGACAGTAGAAAAAGTTGGGGAAAGCGGAACAGGAGTGAAAGAGGCTCTCCGAAGACCTCTCCTTCCACAGATCTCAGCAATGTTTAACTCAGTCTCACATTTTCAGAATTGAAACATTTTCAATCCTAATTCTTCATTACAAAATCATGGCTGTTACTCATGTATTTGTTTCTTTTAACAAGCATTTTCAAAACCTGTAGGTCTAGTTTCATTTTAGGCATATGTCTGTTGTTGTCTCATATATCTGCATACAATAACATAGAACTCACAGAGAGGCACTCAAAAGCTGACCAGGATGCATGATTTGTAAGGAAAGGATTATAAATTTCGTGTTTTAAATCACACTCTTAATTACATAGGCCAAGCCTCTTGGAAAGAGTTCATAGTGACACTTCTTTGGCAATGACCCTTTTTCGGCCTCTCCGCCTTTTTATGCCACTTAAAGTACGGGTTGCGTGGGATGATGACCACCAGTGAACCAATCAATGCACAGCTCTGGAGCTTCACAACCCTCTTGGGTCTTCTTATGTGTGGTGCATGTACACTAGTTTTCCTGTATCTGACTTCCCTAAAGCACATGGGAATTAAGAGACATTTGGCTCGGCATGCCAATGATTTTGCCGTTTGCTGTCAGGTCATAACAAAATCAAGCATTGTTCACTTTCACCAGGTTAACGTTGGGTCTTCAAAGTCCAAGCACTGCACTACATGCTTTCCTTAATCTCTGCATGGGCTGTCACCCATGTGTCTCTGCAGTGTGACAGACGATCTCGGGCCCGTGTTTGTGGTGGGTCCATATACTCTGAGAATAGCAGTGCAATTCAGCATTGCAAAAATTAGTTCTAAATGTGCTTTCCTTGTCCCATTCTAAAGCGCCGAAAACAATGAATGGTCTTATAAATTGTTTACATGTTAAACACAATTTCTGCAGATGCAATTGCATGTATGACATTAGAACTGAAACGTACATGTCAAAAATATGTTACATATTCATTCCGAGATGGATCATTGCTGCTCTTTCTGCCAGCAGTGGCCAAGTCACAGTGTTATATCATATCATGCTTGTCGACATAAAATCTTCTATTACTGGGGTATGAAACCTAAGAGCACATAAGACATTCCAATTCACAGTGCGGTATCAAGATACTTGTTGAGATTCAGCAATGGTGATGCAGTCACTCAGGGTAGTTGTGAACCTGGACTCCCCCAGTGCTTAATTTGAGCTGGTGGTTTCCGGTGCTCTGCATCCGCATTTAATCATCAACACCAGCGCTTTCTATGCGCACCAGTTAAGGATACATTCGTTTACGGGGAGATTAGTAATTTGCTCGTAACCCCTGGATGTTGAGCCAACGATGTTGAGACTCAAACTTAGATCCGAAGTTTGCAGCTCTTGCCATTACGCACCATCCTCTCCCCACTTTCATGGTTTGTAGTTGGTTCTGTTTTAGGCGGACCTAACATGGGCAATAGGCTGGTGCAAGCTGCCTCCTGACAGAGCCTTGGCACTTATTTTTTTACAAATTAACCCCTGGACTCCCCATTTGAGGTACAGTTGCAGAACCTTATAATAGGGATACACATCATACCTTGCCCCCACCAGTTAGCACAGGGCGTAATTTAAGAAAGAAATCTCACTACACACTCAGCATGACTGAATGGTCATATAATATCGAAAGCTGAAAAGAAAGAATTACATCTGTGACAAGGCACAATGTCTCACAGTACCACCAGGCTCGCAGGAACTTCAAAATGTCCCGGGTGTGCTCCGAACTCCCTTTACTGACAATTAGGATGTTATTAATGGAAATGTGTCTGAAATTTCTGATACTACTATTGGGGCATATTATAAACAGCCAGTGATATCGCTGGCCGTACATAGCGATAGAAATATTATCACTGGCTATCGCTGAATATTATCGCCATGATAACACTATATTGACAACGCATAGCATTATGGTGATAATATTTAGCGATAGCGGTGTTTTCAATGGAATATCGCTGGTTTTCCAGCAATGTCCCATTGAAAACAGTGATAACATTGCTGGTAGGATCCTGTGGTTGTATCAGTATAATCCATCACCCATTAAAAGTATGCCTTAGTCAGGAATTTAACAGACGTTAAATTCCTGAGTTAAGGCTGAGGTAGCGTGATTCTTTTTATCGCTGCACCTCCTTGTTAATATCGCGAAGCTGCCTTCACGATATTAACATGTGTTGTTTTCACAGCCACGCCTTCTTTGCATCTCATTAGCGATGCGAGGCAAGGTTGTGAAAAAACGGGCTATACATCAAGTAAACACACGCTAGCGTGTCCTTGATGATATTGCAATATAATTATTGCTGCTGTTCGCCCACAAACGGATGCTTAAGCGGCAGTAATTATATCGCCAGCCCTTGCTAATATGACCCATTGTGTCATCAATGGCTGCACTATTATTACACTAGTCTGAGAGTTCCTCAATAGAATTGAGAGTAACCGCATGAATTGCCTGTTTCCGAACTGAATCCTGCATTTTTTTCTTGCATCTTCCAACGCACATTTTCCTGGTGAAATGTGCACAGGTAGTGCTTGTAAATCGGAATAGTCCTGTGGTAACTCCTGTTAACCATTGAGAACATGAGCAGTGCATCAGTACTCGAGTACTTGATGAATTTTTTAATTATTTTTATTAAGAAAGCAGACAGACAGCAATTACATACAATATTCTCAAGTTACATTCAACACTGTATCTGGGACAAAAGCTGAAAAAATATATAAATTAAACAATTACTTCTCTGTCTCTATTCCTTCGCATTTCCAATTCCACCACGGGTGATACGCATATTTCCCCTATGTGAGTGTTCCACTTCAACCATTTCCTGTCCTATTTCTTCGGGCACCCCTTGGCTATAAAAAACTCTTTCTTCGCTACCATATACCTGTCGAATTCTTTCAGCCACACTGACACTGCAGGCGGTGCCACTCCGCCCCACCCCCTCGTTATTTCCCTCTTGACTGGTGAGTATCCCAGCGTCACCAATTGTTGTTCCATTTCAGTCAGGTCTTTATCGTCCCATACACTAAGCAAACCCAGACGGGGCGTCAGGCTTACCGTCTTCTCCAATGCGGACTGCATATTAGTTGTGGCCCTGTCCCATAGATCCCGCACGAGCGAGCATTCCCACAAAATATGATAAAAAGTAGCTGGCTACCGGCAACCCTTCAGACATAGGTCATCCTGCCTAGACCCTATTTTTGCCAGTGTTATCCCCGTCAGATAGGAGCGGTGTAGAATACGAAGCTGTATTAATCTGAATCTAAGCGTAATAACCGCTTCCCTAGACGACATAAGCGCCTGTCGCCAATCCTCCTCGTCGACCAGCCCAAGGTCTCTCTCCCATTATTTATTAAGCTTCCCAAAGGCACCAGGCAAATTATTACTAAGTTCTTTATAGGTCAAGGAGATCACCTTGGACTGCAGCGGTCCATCAAACAAGCGATCCTCGAGAGCTGACGATTCCGGTATGTCCTCGCAACTAGGGAAAGCCGCCTGCAAGGCATGTCTAATTTGCAGATACCTGAAAACCTCTCCTGGGGCCAATTGGTAGCTCTTCTGCAGGTCCTCAAATTTGAGAATTGCTCCTTTTTTAACCAAGTCATTACCTGTTGAGATGCTGATGACATCCCACCTATCGAAACCTGGTTGGTAGCACAACATGCCTAGTTTCTGCGTGTACCACAATGTCGTTGCCTTGGTGAGCACACCAGCCCATCCCAGACTTGAGTTAGCCGTCCACCAGATCTGCATTGTATGCAGTGTGGGGCCAATATACCTTTGTTTCTTGGTGCAGGAATACAGGGCTTCTAGATAACCCGAGAGATTGCCTTGGACTGCAGCGGTCCATCCAACAAGCGATCCTCGAGAGGCAATGATTCCGGTATGTCCTCGCAACTAGGAAAAGCCGCCCGCAAGGCATGTCTAATTTGCAGATACCTGAAAACCTCTCCTGGGGCCAATTGGTAGCTCTTCTGCAGGTCCTAAAATTTGAGAATTGCTCCTTTTTTAACCAAGTCATTAACTATCGAGATGCCGATGATATTCCACCTATCAAAACCTGGTTGATAGCACAACATGCCTAGTTTCTGCTTGTACCACAATGTTGTTGCCTTGCTGAGCACGCCAGCCCATCCCAGACTTGAGTTAGCCGTCCGCCAGATCTGCATCGTATGCAGTCTGGGGTCAATATACCTTTGTTTCTTGGTGCAGGAATACAGGGCTCCTAGATAACCCAAGAGATCCATCTGGCATCTATCTAGAGCACATGCCCGGTCATCTGGTAGGGAGTACCTCCATTGATTTACAGCCACCAACTGAGAGGCCCAATAATACAACCTTATGTCAGGCAACACTATACCCCCATCATACCACCTTTTTGTTAGTTTCTGAAGTGCAATACTCAGGTCCTTGCCATCCCAAAGCAGTGTACATATTTCCCCTTCCATCGCTACAAAGTATGCATCCGGAATTCAGTGCGGGAAGTTCTGGAGAACGTACAGAAAGTGTGGGAGTGCCAACATTTTAAAAAGAGCACCACGTCCTACCAACGACAGAGGCAGCCACCTCCAATGCTTAACATCGGTGCGCAGTCTGGCCAACGGGGGAGCCAAATTTTGGCTATAAAAGAGAGCTGGATCTGACGTAATAAAGACTCCCAGGTTTTTAACTCCATCCGCTGAAACCACCAGCGTGCAGTCTCTAGGGAGACAGGGGGGTCTGCCCATGCAACACATATAGCACGGATTTACCCCAGTTTATTGCATACCCCGAGTACTTCCCGAAGTTCGTAAAAATATTAAGAACTGTGTGAATCGACTTATATGGGGAGGCAAGATATAAAAATATGTCATCGGCAGAAAGAGATATTCTATCCCCACACTCCAGTGACCATCTGTTATGGCTGGATTTTCTGAGTAAATGGGATCAGCCCCCAGGGGCCCCTATGACCCAGCCAAAACGTACTCACCTTCCCTCCTTAGACAGTATTCACAATGGATATATACATATATATATATATAGGTCGTACCTAAGGATGGGGAATATACATAGATTTTCTACAATATCTTATTCACATCAGTTGGTCTCGCGGCCACCCCGACCCAGACCGGTCTACCCTAGGGCAGATCTGACACACAATCCTGTGCGTCTACACATGGGCCTGCAGAACCCAATGCTCCCTTTTCCAAACTGTTCGCAATCCTGCGAAACTACACGCCAGTATCCTCCCTGGCGTTCTCACTTATTCAAGCCACAATCCTGTGGGTATAGGCGCTGGTCTCCCACCCAACGTTCTCACTAACGCCGCATATCAACGACGACCACATTCCTATGAACCATTATCAGGACAATATCTCAGTTACCTACTCGGGATAAAACTATAATAATGACTTTTGATACGGTTCCCAAATTATAGGGTGTACCTCCTATTCTTGACAACAAAGGTCCACTCACTCCCTCTTTGTTCGATCACTATTTACCTGATCGGGAGTTCACATCCGCTCACATAAACAACGCTCGGCTAGGAGATGCATTTACCAAGATTGAACATGAACACGAGGCACACGATAATTCCATAAGAATTAGGATATTTATTAACAATAGACACAAATCACATTACTATGCAACATAACTTCTGCAAAAAAGGGTAAAGATTAGAGTGCACGTTCTATTAGAGCTGGTCGTACGTCACCTGATTAATATGAAGTTTGGGCTCGGCAGTCATCTAGGTTCCCTTCTCGTCTCTGTATCCTGGCTCGCCTTGCAGTCACACCCCAGCCGTCACAAGTACACGTCTGCACCGCTAGGCTCAACCTCGTCTGCTTCCCTTCAGGACACCGGAACCTTGCTGATTATTAGATACCGCCTCTTTCTCTCTCTGTATCAGTGCGCTCCGCGCTAATTCTCGCTCAGTCTTTCTCAGAGAGTTTTGGTCTTAATCTTTCTTGAACTTCAAAGATGGCAACTGTCCGCCATGAGATGAGTAATGGCAGAGATGCTAACGGCTAGATGCCGCCTACGGACTAACTCACAAACTGACTAACACCTTCGCTAATATCAAAGCCCGTTCCTTCATGGAAATTCACGGCCAGTAACCTGCCGCCCACCAAATTCTTGTACCTCCCCGTACCAAGGACACTTTCCCAGCCGGCCGGCCTGAAGTTGTGTCTTCGGAGTGGAGAAAAATACATTCCTTCGATAAGGGTCAGCCTGAACCGGTTCTCTCCAAGCGAACAACAGCTTGAAACTAAAACACTACATTTGACCTAGAAAGCCTTCTCGGCTACCGGGCAGAAAGCAAAATGGAGTCTGTCTCGTTTAAGGCCTACGGAGCCCACAATATGCATAACTCCATGGAAAATAGCCCAGCATGTTAGTAAATGAGCAAATCGTAACTAATACTTATATATCTATCCCCTAACTTAAATTCATAAGCCTTACTTTAAGAAAAATGGCACGAAAATGCCCTAATATATGTAAGACAGGGTCCCTGTCTATAGTCCTAATCCCTATGCTATGGGGGTGATAGGCTGGAGTCACTCTCCATCATTCTCCCTCTCCAAAAGAGCCAGCAGAAGGGCAGCCATTACATTACACCCCTTGACTCCAGTCTATTAACCTCAAACTAAATGGAACTAACATCAGTAGAAGAATAATAGGAAACAAAATTAACTGACCTATGTCTTTTACTAAGTCTAAAAAATTGGAGCAAGGAAGGGATGCACTGAATAAAGCAACAAATAGCTATCAAGATACAAATAACGACAATAACCCCCCCTAAAATCTGTCGTAAGGAATGCAAGTCAGGCAACCAATTAAAAAGCCAGTCAAAGAAACCCTGATCTATATGTTGTCTAATTTCTGCAGTCAAGTCGTGGAGTTTGTCAATATGGGATTGGATAGCTTTAGAATGGTCAGACAAATTAAAACAGCACAGACCTTCAAAATCAGAACATTCATGTCCATGTTTCAACAAAAGATAATCAATAGCGGCCCTGTTTTGCAAAATAGCTCTACGTTCACCTTGGGCGTCTAATAAGAGATCAGATAAAACAGTTGAAGTTTGGTTAATGGACTTAACTATCCAGCAGGCCATTTTGCCGATTGTTTTGGCATTATAAACGGCCAATGCAGGCACTCCAATAATAGAAAAAGCTAAACCAAGGTACTCTGATCTGGAATAGAGATGAACAGAGGAATCACAATCTTCATGCAATGACATAGAATCACGTACAATACGGGAATGTGAAGTAGGATGTGAGGAAAACATTAGCAAACTCAATCTAGTGATGGCACATGGGCCACCAGAAATATTCGCAGGAATATAGGGCCAAGATGAATTCCCACAGGAAAAGAGCCATCCAGCTGGCAATAGCATTGAACGATAATGGCTAGTGGCTACTAATAAACGTTGACAGGTCATATTATTTCTAACTGAAAGACATGAATTCGGAAGTCTCTTTGAACATAACAAACGTTGATGAGCTGAAAAGGAGGTAGCGGCTTGGAGCTTCAGCTTCAAGCACTCAGTAATAGCTTTAGGGTCACAAGTCATGATGAAACATAGGTCTCCAGGGGTAATATTAAAAGTAGTAATGCGGGAATGAATAGGGACATCAAGGTCTGGAAGAGCAGTACATGAGGGACAAAATTCATGGGCCGCAAAATCACCCAGAATAACATTAGGTCGGGCATTAGATATATTAAAAAAAAAGACGTAAAGTCTCAGTGGATGCAGGGACAGCAACCAAACAGGTCGCTAAAATGTCAGTGACAGATTTCATGGGCGTGAGACAGAAATGTGGAGAGTTCGTCACCCGCTTTGCGAGTGTAATCCAAAAGTTAGTCGAAGTTGCCCACGCAGACCGCGGGGCTCGAATTATCCCATCAACCTGCGTCGGTGGATCCTCTCCTCTCCCGGCGTAACAGGCCAAAAGGAGTCCAGCGCCGACACATCCTGCAGCAGCAGTCCAGAGAATGATCTGAAAAAATACAAACACAGACCTTAATCATTCTCGTAAGTAACATTTATCAGCTGGGACAGCTTCCCAGCCATCTTTCCCTGGCTTCATCACCAAAACGGTGTTGTCATGACCGGTCGCAATAATATCAGCCTGTTCAGGAGGATTTTTAGGCGATTGCACCCATATTTTAGCTCCAGGAAGATCAGACGATCCGAAGCCTTTTTGTCCTCGCACAGTTAGCAACGTTGGGGCAGAGCCTTTTTTGATCTCACCACTGAAGACAGGCATAATCAGTAACTGAGCAACACGGTCAGACTTTTTGATGAACAAATCCGTCTCACTGCTATTAAGCAGGAGAACTTTAATCTCTCCCTGATAATCACTGTCAATTACTCCTCCGAGCACTTGTACACCTTTCAGGGCCAGGCCAGATCTAGGGGCAATTAATCCAAAGCTACCGGCAGGTATACAGACACCAATGCCAGTTTCAACAATAATTCGATCCTTTCCTGGAAATTTAGCATCATTTAAAGCATGCAGGTCGAGGCCTGCGGAACCTGGGGTCGCTCTACATGGAGCCAAAGCACCGGGGGTAATTTCCCAATACATGACAGTGTTCGATACAGAATTTGGTTTTGCATCAACATTTGGAGGAAACAAACGCATTAAAGGAGATTCAGCATGTAACAAAGGGCGATTATTTAAAATTAATAAAGCTTGAAGTAGGACATCTCTCCATTGGCTGTAACGGTTATCAGTCAACTTGCGCAACTGTTCTTTCAACAAGCAATTCATTCTCTCAATCAGTCCTGAAGCCTGTGGATAATATGGAATATGAAACACCCAATCAATATTATTTTCCGTACAGAATTCCTGCACCAATCTTCCACGAAAGTGGGATGCGTTATCCGATTGAATTTGAAAAGGGACACCATAGTACAGAATAATCAGCTCCAGGGTTTTAATTGTATTCACTTGGGTAGCGTTCTTGCAAGGGAAAGCGACCAAAAGGCCACTATAAGTGTCAACCACTGTACAAATATATTGACAATTTCTGCTCATAGGGAGCGGACCAATATAATCAATCTGCCAAATTTGGGCGGGCAATTTACCTCGATGCAAGTGACCTCGAACAATATGGGGCACCTCTTTTTTCCTAGAATGCTGACAAATGGGACAATGTAGAATGACATCTTTTATTAAAGAAAAGGGAATATGAATTCCTCTATCGGCAGCCCACCTGCTAGTGGCTTTCTCTCCAAAATGTCCTGCTTTTTGATGGGCCCACTTCGCCAATCCCGCCAAATCAGAATCCTGCATGTCCACCACTGCCTCAGCAATTTTAGACTTTTCATCTGCAATGTTATGGAAAAATTTGTCAAGGGAGTCAATTGGAGTGTGAGCATCCACGTGAAAGATTGTTACAGTGCTCTGCGGGAGCAATTCCCAAATTTCTTGCCACAATTCCTTTCCCCACAACTCCTTTGAATGCAATTCCCAATTATGAGAATGCCATGTTGGTAACCATACCGCCAGTCCATTCGCAGTGGACCAGGAATCAGTAAAAATATGACATGTGCCAGGTAGTTCCTGTTTCAAAACTTGGTAAACTGCATAGAGTTCAGCATATTGCCTACTCTTACCATCTCCAGTTGTGCTCAACAATTTCTGCGTGATCGGGTTATACGAAACAGCCTTCCAATGTCTCTTGTCACCAATGAACTTCGCTGAACCATCCGTAAACCACACATGTTTTCTATCCTCCACGGACAGATCATCAAATGATTTACCCCACGTCACGGGAGACTCCTGCACCACGGGAACCGAACACTCACTTTCAGTCTCATTGGAGGGCGCCTGCGCCACTCGTTCATGTAAAACCGCCACACCTTTCGGACCCACACGTGCCCTGTCCTGAATGTACCATTTCCATTTAATCACACTAGCCTCCTGAGCATGTCCAATTCGATGGGACTTTGGTGAACTCAAAACCCACTGCATAATGGGAATTTCGGGCCTTAAAATCACAGCATGGCCTAGGGTCAATTGCTCGGTATCCACCAGAGCCCAATAACAAGCGAGCAACTGTTTTTCAAAAGGTGAGTAACGCTCACCAGCCTCGGGTAATTTTTTGGTCCAAAAACCTAATGGCACTTTTTGTCTGCCCTGCTTTTGCCACAAACTCCAATTGGCATACAGGCCTTCCACGGACACATTCAAATCCACATCACCTTCACTCACGGGCCACAAATCCAAAGCATACTGAATAGCTTCTTTGGCTAAATTAAAGGCAGTCTGTTGAGGTTCACCCCATTCAAACGCATTCTTTTTACGGGTGACTCGATACAGTGGAGCCAAGATTTGACTCCAATGGGGAATATGCTGACGCCAAAATCCAAACAAACCAATAAAGCATTGAGCCTCTTTCCTGTTTCTGGGAACTGCAAAATCAAGTATTTTGCGCTTTACTTGTGGGATCACTTCTCTGTGACCCTCATGCCAATTAATACCTAAAAATTTCACATTTTGGGATGGAGTTTGTAATTTGTCGGGATTAATTTCCCAGCCTTTCGCTCGCAAACAGTCAATGACCTGATCTAAATGGGACTGTACTTGGTCTTGCGATTCACCTTGAATCAAAATGTCGTCAATATAATGACAAACCTGAACTTGTGGATTCGTAGGCACTTCAGACAAATGCTCCGCCACCAGCCGGTGACAGATCGTAGGACTATGTATATAGCCTTGAGGAAGACTTCGGAACGTCATTTGACGTCCATTCCATGTAAAACTGAACTGTTCCTGACATTCGGGGGCAATCGGTATCGAAAAGAAAGCATTAGCAATATCTATTGAAACATACCATGTACCTGGGTGCTTTTGAATTCTCTGAATTAGCGTGACAATATCAGGCACTGCAACAGTCAATTTAGGTGAGTTTTTATTCAGTTCTCGATAATCAACAGTCATGCGCCAAGAATTGTCACTTTTGCGCACGGGCCAAACGGGATTATTCCAAGCAGATGTGACCGGAGTAATGACTCCCGCGTCAACCAAATCCTGAATAGTAGCAGTAATCTCATCATGACCACCTGGGATACGATATTGCTTCTGACAAACCACCTTCATGGCTAAAGGTATTTTAATAGGTGGCATTCGCAAACGGCCAACCCGTACGGGTCTGGTCGAAATGTACTGTCTAGTTCCAAATTGATAACAACCATCATCCAGATGCAAAGTCATTCCTTTCAAAATGTCAATTCCAATTATGAATTCCAACAGTGGTACAACCAACACAGAGTATTCTCTACGAGGTATCCTACCAATCTTAATTTCGAGTGCAGTTTGAACTGCGGGCGTTTCTTTACCACCCAAACCAGTAATCGTAAAAGATTGTCCATGAAATTTTTTCGACTTACCATGAATTAAAGTGGCCTCCGCCCCAGTATCAACCAATGCTCGGGCCCATTGGATATTACGATGTTTCCAAAAAATCTCAATATCTACATAGGGTCTGTTATCTCTGTGAGCCCACTTGCGTACCGGAGCTTGACCTATTTCCTAGTCCTTTTTCCCGCGTTCCGTCAACCAAGACAAATCAGGGTAAATGCTCTCAGTTTTCTTTGGTATCAGTATTTCTTGTTCATATCCGTCTCCAGTACGAAACGGATTAGTGTCATGGTCAAAAAATTGTGAATTACGGTCAGAAAGTCTGTTACGATCCTCTCTCCTTCTCATGTCAGGGGAATAACTCCTTTCATCTTTCCGTCTGTTAGCTACACGCTCATCTCTCCCCCTCTCACGATCATCCTCTCTCCCCCTCCCGTCATTACGAGGAGGGGATCCATCACGTTCAAAACGCCGATCATCATTGCGATCAGAATTCACACGTCGCTTCTCATCACCACTGTCATCCGAACCACGATCATACTCATTCTTTCGCACACGACGGGCACCCTCCTTCCGATCCAAACCACGCTTACGAAACATGTCCCATAAGCGATTATTAGGCTCCCCGTCAATGTCTTCCCTTTTGACACCATCAGCAATGAGAGCAAGAAACATGTCACGTCTAGAGAACTTGTAGTCCCCACCAGTACGACCCTCAGGTCGAGATTGTCTTTCAGGTTTAAACCATTCACCCAGCTCACCAAGCTGACGAACAGACCCAAGCACAGCGGACAAAGGATTGCCAGTTTGGTTGATCAATAATGTCATCATGACCTGTTTGTAAGCAACAGGAGCAGAACGGATAATGCGATTGCGCACAGAAGACGTCAAAAGACCATCCAATAACCTATCAGCAGTACTAAGAAAGATAGCAGTTTTCATTACTTCCTCCTTTAAACGTTGCGACGCATCGCGCAAAGTGTACCACGGTTTCTCATCAGTGGGCCAATCAGATTCAGTTGGATATTTATGATTACAGCCGTCAGACGCAAGCTGGAGCAAAGTAATTTGACCAGCACCATTATAGTTTCGAAAATGATCCTGAATCGTAGAATCAGAACTTAAAGAGCAAAACCGTAAACAATCAACAGCATCAAGAAAAATACCGGCAGCGCCAAGTTCATAAAGACGCACCATCCAGGTAAGCAAGGCCTCACCAGGCCGTTGTCGAAATCGTTGTAAAATGTCACTAACCTCCTGCTGAGTAAAATCTTCAATACAATCTAAAGCTATACCAGCCGGGTTACCAGGGGCTTGTTGTAATTTACGTCGAAAAACCGGGTGAGCAGAAACTTCAGGAAGAGCTTCCGAGGAAGCCCGCGTCTTAGATTTAGTAGAACAATCAGAGCAAGCTACGTCATCCGAACGGGAAGAACGAGCACGGTCACTAACAGGACCTGAATCAGTACATGAAGCGGATTTACAATCACGTCCGGAGCGAGAAGACTCGCGCTTGTCACCCTCCTCTGCCAAGGAGTCAGAAGTATGAGAATCCCAGATATTACCGTCCCATTCATCGGGATTCCAATCCATTCCAGCTTTTGCTACAACCATACGCACTTTGCGTGAAGATACACGACCACGACGATGTTTATACTTATATCGTGCAATACGGACCGCAGCTCTTTCAGCAATGGTCTGATATGTTTCAAGTTTGTCGGCAAGCAATTTATTTTGACAACGTAAAAGAGTATGCGCATTTTGCAACTCAACACACTGTCCTTCCATGTCCTTAAACTGCTTTTGTAGCTGTACAAACCTCTCATGCAGTATTCTATATGCATTAAGAACAATCCAACCTCTGCGTCCTAAAATAGGAAGCTCATCGCCCTTCACTACTGGCGCTTTCTGCAAGCACAAGACCACATCCGCAGGCTTCGCCTGCTCCAGGCATGAAGACCAATTTTCACTCAAACCAGTAGAATCGGCCCACTCACGGGCCAAAGCCTCGTAAGGGGTACATTCCCAGCCGGGAATCTGAATCGGTAACTTGAAAACCGACGATGATTTTTTCGCAAACATAATGACACAACAACGTTATATACACAATTATATTCAAAATTATACACGTACAAGCCGAGCGCAAACCAACAAGATTAAAACAATACAATGCACACAGGCTTCGTAAACAGTTCGTGACGCCAGATGTTATGGCTGGATTTTCTGAGTAAATGGGATCAGCCCCCAGGGGCCCCTATGACCCAGCCAAAACGTACTCACCTTCCCTCCTTAGACAGTATTCACAATGGATATATACATATATATATATATAGGTCGTACCTAAGGATGGGGAATATACATAGATTTTCTACAATATCTTATTCACATCAGTTGGTCTCGCGGCCACCCCGACCCAGACCGGTCTACCCTAGGGCAGATCTGACACACAATCCTGTGCGTCTACACATGGGCCTGCAGAACCCAATGCTCCCTTTTCCAAACTGTTCGCAATCCTGCGAAACTACACGCCAGTATCCTCCCTGGCGTTCTCACTTATTCAAGCCACAATCCTGTGGGTATAGGCGCTGGTCTCCCACCCAACGTTCTCACTAACGCCGCATATCAACGACGACCACATTCCTATGAACCATTATCAGGACAATATCTCAGTTACCTACTCGGGATAAAACTATAATAATGACTTTTGATACGGTTCCCAAATTATAGGGTGTACCTCCTATTCTTGACAACAAAGGTCCACTCACTCCCTCTTTGTTCGATCACTATTTACCTGATCGGGAGTTCACATCCGCTCACATAAACAACGCTCGGCTAGGAGATGCATTTACCAAGATTGAACATGAACACGAGGCACACGATAATTCCATAAGAATTAGGATATTTATTAACAATAGACACAAATCACATTACTATGCAACATAACTTCTGCAAAAAAGGGTAAAGATTAGAGTGCACGTTCTATTAGAGCTGGTCGGACGTCACCTGATTAATATGAAGTTTGGGCTCGGCAGTCATCTAGGTTCCCTTCTCGTCTCTGTATCCTGGCTCGCCTTGCAGTCACACCCCAGCCGTCACAAGTACACGTCTGCACCGCTAGGCTCAATCTCGTCTGCTTCCCTTCAGGACACCGGAACCTTGCTGATTATTAGATACCGCCTCTTTCTCTCTCTGTATCAGTGCGCTCCGCGCTAATTCTCGCTCAGTCTTTCTCAGAGAGTTTTGGTCTTAATCTTTCTTGAACTTCAAAGATGGCAACTGTCCGCCATGAGATGAGTAATGGCAGAGATGCTAACGGCTAGATGCCGCCTACGGACTAACTCACAAACTGACTAACACCTTCGCTAATATCAAAGCCCGTTCCTTCATGGAAATTCACGGCCAGTAACCTGCCGCCCACCAAATTCTTGTACCTCCCCGTACCAAGGACACTTTCCCAGCCGGCCGGCCTGAAGTTGTGTCTTCGGAGTGGAGAAAAATACATTCCTTCGATAAGGGTCAGCCTGAACCGGTTCTCTCCAAGCGAACAACAGCTTGAAACTAAAACACTACATTTGACCTAGAAAGCCTTCTCGGCTACCGGGCAGAAAGCAAAATGGAGTCTGTCTCGTTTAAGGCCTACGGAGCCCACAATATGCATAACTCCATGGAAAATAGCCCGGCATGTTAGTAAATGAGCAAATCGTAACTAATACTTATATATCTATCCCCTAACTTAAATTCATAAGCCTTACTTTAAGAAAAATGGCACGAAAATGCCCTAATATATGTAAGACAGGGTCCCTGTCTATAGTCCTAATCCCTATGCTATGGGGGTGATAGGCTGGAGTCACTCTCCATCATTCTCCCTCTCCAAAAGAGCCAGCAGAAGGGCAGCCATTACACCATCTAAAGCACTGCACCATCATGTCGCGACGGATCCAGTCCACCAGGGGCTCCAGAATAAGGGAAAACAGCATTGGGGACAGCGGGCATCCCTGCCTGGTGTCTCTTCATAGTGTGTCCTTTCGGGACGTGTAATTGTTAACTCTCAGCTGCCCCTGGATGTCAGTATACAGCAACCTCACCCACCATATAAATTTAGGGCTCAACCCAGCTCTCACACGAACTTCAAAAAGATATGGCCATTCGATCAAATCGAATGCCATGGATCAGCCAGTGACAGTATAACTGCATCCTCCCTCACAAAGTACCTGCGCGTTATCACATTATGCAGCCGGCGGATGTTAAGGGCTGTGTTCCTACCAGGCATGAAGCCAGACTGATCCGGGTGTACCAGGGAGGAGATCACTGTCCCAAGCCGCGTGGCAAGGACTTTTGCCAAGATCTTTGCCTCTATATTAATCAATGAAATCGGCCTGTATGAGCTACAGTCATCCAGTGGGTTCCCGCTTTATGAATAACAACTATACTGGCTAGACGTTGGTCTAGCGGCATAACTTCCCTCTCACAGCTTTCCTCATACATTGCCCGCAGGTGTGGAACCACCTGAGAGGCCACAACAACTTTAAGGAATTCCACGGGGTGCCATTCGGCCCCATCGCCTTCCCAGACTTAATTTGGCCGATAGCTTTTTGGATTTCCTCATTCGATAAATCTGCATCTAATATATCTCTGTCCAGCTCCGAGAGAGTCGGTACATTACTATCAGGTAGAAGCTGGCGTGAATCTCCAACCAGGCTAGTCTCTTTCCTGCTCTATCCCCCAGCTCATACAGCCTATGATGGGTAGCTGCCTGTTTGGCCATCATGTGTTCATGAGCCATGAGCCTGTACTCATCCTGCTTTAAGCTCAGACTATGTAGTATATCCTCTGAGGGATTAAGCGTGTGAGCAGCCTCTAGCCCCCGGAGTTCATCCTCTAATTGCACCAAGATCTTGCTCCTTTTAGTGATGTATTTTAATTTCAGTGACAAGGCACACTCCTTCAGGACCGCTTTATATGCCTCCCATATAGTTTGCGCCAAGCCCTCCGACCCCAGATTTTCTATTAGAAAATACCCAGTCTGAACACAGAGCTCCTCCTTGATATCCGGTATTTTCAACAGCCGTGGGTTAATGACAATAGTACAACGCTGCTGCCGTTCCCCGTGAGTGAACTCAACCCCCACTGGGGAATGATCAGAGATAGCCCTAGGCAACGTCCGGGGATGCCTGAAATTAACTACTAAACCCATATATGTTAAAAAGTAATCTATTTGGGAGGGACTACCATGCACACTGGAAAATTACATAAATTTGGAGTCTGCTTTTTGGAGCTCCCGCCCCACATTGAGAGGCCCAGTGCCACAGTAAATTCCGCCATAAGCTTGTTCGGTCTGGCCCCCTGCCTCTGTGGGTATCTATCAATCGTGTCCTCCATAGTCATATTGTAATCCCCGCCTAGTATCAATGTACCATCAGGAAGTTTGGTCAATACTCGGCCCAGATCTAATAAGGCATCTCTACCCAGTGCCGGTGGCAGGTAAACAGAAACTAAATTTAGGGCCCTCCCCTCCCACTGGGCCTCAGCTACTGCAAACCGCTACCCCTGATAAGCCCATGTGTTGTGTGCAATCAGTTGTGTGCATTTTTTAACCAGGATACACCTGCCCCTAGACTCGGTGGTGTAATCAGCATGTACCAGGAGCCGGTATCCCCATCTATTGAGGGCCTTACTTTTGTTACCTACTAAGTGGGTTTCCTGCAATAGAACAAGATCTGTGGACTGTCTCTTCGGATACTGCTGGACGACCCCTCTCTTTATTTTATCACCCAAGCCATTATCGTTTCAGGAAAGGACAGAGAGCACTGACTCCTTTTCAACCCTCATCCCTAGCACGGTGATATTCATAGACTGATAGGTCAACAATACAGCAAACACCCCTTGACACAACCCGCAAATAAGAGCAGGACTTTCACCCCTGTGTCTATCACACTAAAAAAAACATAAAAAGCAAAACATAGCAAAACAATACAATTACATTGGAACCCATCTCCAAAGCACATACTTAACGGTCTATCCAGCCCACAACATAGGAGTTGTCCACAACATAAAGGAACGTCAACCCCCCCCCCCCCCCCCCCCCCCCCCCCACAGCCCCTGACCCCCGACTGCCCCCCTCCGTGCCTCCCTGCCAGTGGATTTAGAACTACCCACCCCCAAACATGGCAGAGTGCCTTTCATCCCCCCTGAAATGCTAAAGATGCGCAGCGTGAACTGACCCCCCCTCCCGCAGATATACATCACAGTTAACTGATTGTGTAGCCATCCTCATTTAACAGCAACCAAGCCATGTCATATCACATCAATGAACCCAGCAACTGATGTCGGGACATCCCCAAGTATAGGAACAGTCTCGCAATGGTGAGCCCTTCCACCCCGTCCCTGCCCCCCTACTTGCATTTTCATCTAGTTCTGAGCTCTCCAGTCCCACAGCCAGGGCTATCAGTCCTGCTCCTCCAGCTGGCTATTATCTTTAGCAGAACCATTGCCCGTCACCTCCATCCGGCTTCTCTCTGCAGGCTATATCTACTAGGGTGATCTCTTATTTGGCTGCCCACCGTGCTCCAGCCCTCCATCCATTACCAGACCGCCTCCGGTGAGTCAAAGAACCACGACTTGCCATCCGACTCCACTCGCAACCATGCAGGGAAGAACATCGCATATTTCACCTCCCGATCTCTCAGCTCCTTCTTCACTGCCTTGAAGCTTCTGCACTGTGACTGAACCTTGGCCGTGAAATCTGGAAAGAATGCCACCTCATAGTTATCCATCTTCAAGGGAGGGTTAGACCGTGCAGCCTGGAGTATTATATCCCTATCTCGGTAGTTAAACACCCTGGCAATAATGGGCCTCGGGGAGCGCCTGGCTTTGGCCTACCATCCGGTGCCCTGTGACCCCTTTCAATAGAGAAGTAACTGGACAAAGTTTTGGGCTTTAGGTGTTTTGTAATTAGATCCTCCACATATAGGTCCGCAGCCGGCCCCTCCGTTTTTTCTGGAACTCCCAAAATTCGAATGTTATTACGGCGGGCTCAACCTTCATAATCTTCCAGCTGTCGCGAAATTCTCGCCTGCTTCTGCTGCATGTCCAACATTTGCCTCTGCAGTTCTGATGTGTCTGTCTGCAGGACGCTCGTCGCTATCTTGAGTGCCTTAAATTTCTCATCCATTTTCTTGAAGTCAGCTCTGAGTAGTGAGACCTCAACGGTGACCGAGTCCACTGAAGTACACACCCTTCCTCCTGTCGCCATGGCTGCATAGCCCCAGATCTCCAAGCGAGGGCACAGAGCAGCTGCGTGGGACCAACCGCAGTCAGTTGAAGGGAGCGGCTAGTTCAGCACACAGCACCCACGCACATGGAATCACTCCCTCTCTGGGTCTGTCACCTCAATCGGGCCACTTCACTCATGAAAGTAAACTCCAAGATTCTGGGGTCAGCTGTGTCGGTGTTCAGTGTAGTACTCCTCCGTCTCCCTGTCACAGCACCAGTTTACAAGCAACTCTTGCGGAGGGGTAAGGCACCTGATCCTCCCCTAAACAATGTGTGCCAAACTGTCAAAGGCCTGCAGGCTCCGAAATCGGTTCACAGGAAGCTTGCAGCAAGAGAGTACCTGGGAGGCCCACGTGTAAACACCTCGCACCTCAGTATCGCTCCACAGTGCCCACGTCTCTGCTCCTCAAGGCACACCGGGGAGGGCCAACAAACACCGCACCAGTCCAGGCTCGAAGCCGGGGGCCCACCGGAGCATCCCCCCAAGTCCGTGGCACCGCACACACTGCAGGGCTGCGCGCGTGACTCCCACTGTCTGTGACCGCCCCAGGACTCTCTACTATGTGGCAGCACCTGCACAGCCCTCACTTCAGGCTCCTGCTTGTAGGGCCCCTGCATGTATCAGCCTGTTCAATAGGAGCCCAGCAGGGCTAGACACAATTGCCCACTCCGTCCTCTGGGTCAGCAGCCATCACGCTCTGCCCTTACTCCTCCGTGGCTGAAGTATGTATCACAGTCGGCAATTAAGCTGCACCACCGCCGGAGAGGGGGCACCAGCCAGCACACCTCCAGCAACCAACCAGCAACCCCTAAGCAAGGAGCAGCGGGAATCTTTTACGCCGCTGCACCCAGACAAGGGCTCTCTCGCCTCTAGGCCTCATTCCGGGAGCTTAAATAACCCGGGGCCTCCCATTCAGGCTTATCGGTGTTACCTCACTTGGACCACGCTCCCCCACGGGGACGCCGCAGGTTGTTTCCTCGGGGCTGCTGATCACAGCGCGGCCCTGCCCGTCCTGTAGGCCTCAAAGCCGGGGCCTCTCGCACCAGGGCGTCCACCGGTACCACTCTATATCGCCCTTTTTGCCTGGCTAGTCTCTGGGGGCCTGTCGCTGCAGGTTTCACTCTGCCTCCGACGTTTGTAGCACCTCACTTCTCGGCAGCGGAGCCCACGGGGTGAAGTCTCCGTCCCGCCTGGAGGCCACCCACCCCCTACCATGGGCCTCACCACAGGGCCGCCATTTCCCCCGAGTAAGCTCCACCAGCAAGGACGATTCTGCACTTGATGAATATTTTGATGCATGTAATAGCTTTTCAGGCACAACTTCCCTACTTAATGGCATGAGCATGTGAGAGAAAATGGAAAGGAGAAAGAGAAAGAGCGAATAAGAGGGAAAGTCAGAAAGACAGAAAGGAATAGAGTTAGAGAGAGAATAAATAACTGATAGAGAGAGAAATCGAGGCAGCCTGCCTAGAGGGCGGCCACCTAGTGCCACATTACGCACTACAACATGTCTAGTGGTTGGGTCCCTCTGGTAGTCCCCAAAGTCTGGCATGGGCCTCGCGTCACGTGCGGTGCATCAGAGGGTGGGGGCAAGGTACTTATACCTGCCCCCACCTAACTGGCTTTCATTTTGTGCCTTCTGGTCACACCGTCTCCCTCCCTACCGCATACCCGGTGTGTTGGCTGGGTTGCGTAGCTAGGGTAGGAGCATGTTAACTTGTTAATTTGTGTTGCAGGTTGAGTTTCAGGGTGATCCGGAGGCTGAATGGTACATAGGGGTACCCTTTTCAGGAGCACAATAGGGTGCATAAGCCAAACAACCCCCAGGAGTCTTTATGGCAGGACCCTGGAGGAAAGCAACAATGCCCCACTAGTCATTCAGGCGGATGTAAGCCTGAGCAACCGGGGGCTTGCCTGGATGCGCTCCACTCCTAAAAAGGCATGATTAAAGGAATGTACTGCAGCCACGGCCGGTTGTGGGAGTACCGACCAGGCGGTGACGTGGGGAGGGTGAGTGGCAGGGTGGGGGGTAGTAATGTATGGATTACGGACTTTAACAGGTAAGTAAACATATAAATAAATAAAACGAATTACGTTGCACGCACTGCATCGCATTTGGTGATGCAGTGCACACAACGAAATTCGTTTTATTTATTTTTATGTTTACTTACCTATTAAAGTCCGTAATCCATGCATTACTACCCCCCACCCTGCCACTCCCCCTCCCCGCGTCACCGCCCGGCCGGTACTCCCACTACCGGCCGTGGCTGATGTACTGGTGGTCCACTGTATTAAAGGGGATAATCCCCACAAAATGGTAGCACCAATTGGGTTGGCCACGGTGCAGTTTGCTCATCAGGCAGGCAAGGCAACTTAGGTTAGTCACCGCTGCCTGCCCTTGGATTGCCCGTAAGTTAGCCCACCACGTTGGCATATTTCTGGTATGAAATAAAACCTGCAGCAAAATGTTTCCTAACAAACATGTCTTGTGTGTTTATTTATTGATGTGCATGCAATGTTCTTCATGTTGGGTAAGTTGGCTATATTGGCACTAAGAGCCACACAGAGACATAGAAGCAAGACAGAGAGAGATGCCAAGCTTCAACATTTGAGATAAAAAAAATTCTAAATGTTTAATCAGCAGTACATTTCATTAGGGGCCTGTAGTTGAGTTTGTACCATTCTAAGTGTACTCCAGAGTGCCCCAACAGAGTAAGTGTTGTTTGCTGTAAAGGTAGGATTGGTTGAAGATGCTTCAGTAGCTTGGGTCATGTGGCAGTTACTTGCATGGATGGGTCAGACGCAAAGAATCAATATTAAACTGGAGAGCCAATCAGGCAAAAGTACCTAACAGATTGCAAAATGAGTGCCTCCCTACTCGGTCATGAGGTTGTACTCAAGGGGGTGATGTCACTGCGCTTTCAAAGCAGGAGAGGACGCCTCATGATGTATAAATTGGAAGGGATTGACGGGTGACATGGTTAGTTGGCACATTAGCGTGGCTTCTTGGCATTCTTGCGCGTGGTAAGTATGCCAGGGAGAGAACGGCAGCGGCTTGTCAGCACTGCTTACAACATTAACATTCCTGGCTGCAAACCTGACGACAAGCGCCTCACTCCCATGACAGGGATACCGATAGCGTTAGCGCATTTTAGAGAGGGGCCCAGCATAGGCTTATGAGCCCTTTTCTGTTTCTCCGAATTAAAAGGTCTCCTCCCAGTGCCGATGAAAGGTGTCTCTTAAATACGGAGAGAAAGCGCTGGCACCCGAACTTGCTTGTTCTGTTGTCCTTGTGACATCTGAAGACCTCAATGCTATCAGTTTTCCTCCTGTCCTGAAGTCACTGAGTAGTGGTTTTGGCTTACAGATGTGCAGCCAACTTGCTTCTGATGCTTGATATCTTGTCCCTTGATATTGTTGTATCAATATTCTATACCATCGATATTGGGAATTCCATATTCCCAGCCTACCCTGTAATTACATTAATGGCTCAGGACACAGAGGTCTCTGGTGGGGAAGTTGTTTTCAAAAGCATTGTCTGATTTATGAGCAAAGTATTTACCTTAATGCAATAATCATGAAGGTGAATACATTGTCCAGCTCCTCAGAGTCCTCCTAAAAGCAACTGTGTAGGGCTAGGGTCTTATTGATTTATCGCTCTAATCCCAACTCTAATTCCTCTTCACAGCCGCAGTGTCGGGGTGGGGGAGAAGGAATAAGGTAAAAAAAAAAAATCACCTCCTCGCCACGTCTCTCCTCCGTCCTCTCTGCGGCTCTCTCCCGGACGGAACAGGAAGCACCCAGGCTCCCCTAAACAAATTAAAACGCTGCAATGCAGCGTTGTGATTGGTCTGAGCGCCATGGTTTGGCATTAACCCCTTCGCTGCGGCGGCTATTCCGCCGCAGCGCTAAGGGGGCGGGGGGCCGCGCGGCGCGCCTATGCTGGTGACGGAACCGCTCCGTCACTAGCCTCGGTTGAGCTGTGCTCATGGCGGAGCGGTTCCGTCATGGCCCCGCCCGCTCAATAGAATGTGCCGCGCAGGCGCGTCGAGCGGGCCATGACGGAACTGCTCCGTCATCAGCACAGCGCTACCGCGGCTGATGACGGAGTGGTTCCGTCATCAGCGCGGAAGCGGTTAAGCCAGGGACTGGGAGCCTGGGTCTGTTCTCCACCCAGGCTGGAATGCAGTCTGGGTGGAGAACAGGGAAAGTGTGCATGACTGTGTGGCTGTCCCGAGACGGCTGGTCAAACATTCACACTTACAGAGTGCCCACCACTCCTCCCCCTACTCTGAGAGCAGAGCAGTCCTACCCCACAAAGGTGCTGTAGCAGAAAAAATATACTGATAACAATGAGTTATTATAATTGTATTTTTCCTTTCTTTACACTGCTGAAAGCAGTAGGGCAACGCTCCTTCGCCTTAGCGGAGGAGCTTCAACTGCTAATATGATTTGAATATAATGCAGGACAGGATTTTAGATCATATGTTATGCCTCATTCCTTAGCATGAATGTATGCCATTCTGACAGGTGGCCTTGGCAGACTCGGGAAGCCAGCGTTTGGGGTTGGAGTCATGATTCTGCCTCTCTCAGGTTGCAGAGAACTACATTGCTGGTCCTCCGTTCCACTTCTTGCACTTCCACAGCTGAAGGAAGTTTACTGATCTACGCTATTGTTTATTTCCCGACAGCCTACAAATCTGGCAGGCGCGAACAATTTAAGGCAAGACTGAGACATTTCAGTTCTTTGGTGCTTACTGCTTCTCAATCCTTCCACCCCTCTGTTTTGAAACAGTTGCACTTAGGACAAGAATGCCATTCATAGCTTGACTCTGTATTATGTTTTCAGCTGCTACTGATACGTGTGGCCTCATTTATGGGGAATTGGCGTAGGACAGCAATATGAACAGGCAGGAATGCACCGTATTTATGAAATACGGTGTATTCTTGTACTTTCCCCCTGCAATGGCACACAATTTGCTACCTAGAACCAACGTAGGCACCCTTGCTCTGTGGTGCAAGGGTTTCTGCTTTGCATGCAACAATCTCAAGAGGCGTTTTCCTCTTTCTATGTGTGCTGCAGAATGCACCAAACATAAAAAGAGGAAAAAATGAGGAGAAATACAAATATTTCTCTGTGTTACGCCTGCTCAGGGAGGCTTAAGGTTTTGGAACTGCCCCAGGTTTATATTATCAAGTAAATCTGGGGCAGCATCAAAATCCATGGGTGTTGCAGGGGAAAGCCCACTGCAACGCCCATGGAACGCCTCCCTGTTTTAGAGTAAGGCAACACTGTGACGTCACTGCTTTGTCCTACTCCATATCGATGAGGCCACTCAAAGCCACACACTGGAGCTTTTTGTGGCCTCGTAGATACGGTTGAGAGGGTTGTGCAGCTGGAGCTTCGACACTTCGACAGCACAGGCCTGTCATAAATAAGCCCCTTGGGGCCTAATTTATGGCATTTTGGCATAGGACAGCAGCATAGCAAGGCACCTTGCTGCGCTGCCCTAAACGAATGTGAAAGGGCAGACATGTACCGTATTTAAGCATGATGGTGCATTCCTGTCTTTTCTGCCTGCTCTGGGGTCGTTTCGCCAGCCTAGTGCCAACGTAGGCACCATTTCACCATAGTGCAAGGGTGCCCCAGTTGCAGACAAGATTTTCTTTGTATATGAGTGGCACCCCCCTGCACAAAAACAATCCTAAGAGGCATTTTCCTCTTTCCATGTGTGCTGCAGAATGCAGCACACATGGAAAGAGGAAAAAACGAGGATAAATGAAGTTATTTCTCCTCATTACACCTCAGCTTGGGAGGCATACGGATTTGGTGCCTCCCCAGTTTACATGATTTTGAAAATCTGGGGAAGCGTCAAACGACATGGGTGTTGCATGGGAAAACCCACCGCAATGACCAGGGAACGCCTCCCGGGCGTAGACTAAGGCGATGCAGTGTTTTTTACCGCGTCGCCTTACTCATGATTTATGAGGCCACTCAAAGCCACGCAGGGTGGCTTTGCGTGGCTTCTTTCGTCACGCATGCACAACTTTATGTGGTGACCAACTTTTGATATTATGGCAAAGTTTGCTTTACACCAGTTTACTGAAGACAAGTGAGAGGATGACCTCTTCCAGATAAAAGCAGGAAGTGCTAGTCTTATTTCTCTATTTAAAAGGTGAGCAAATCTGCAAGGGGTGCATTGCAATACTTTTAAGTAATTTGCATGTTTTGCGTTATTTGGCCTCTTGTAGCCCATTTCCTGGTTTCTCTCTTATGCTTGCAGTTATATTCATAGTTGTTATTTAGTTCAGACTGCTGATGGTGTATTCGCTATGAGATGATTTTTTTAAACTTTGTTCATTTTCTCTCATTGGGGCTGGTTCCTTCCAATTTGCCTGCAGTTCTAGCTCTTATGTTTTTGGTGGCAGTTTCCTATTTCACCCTGCTTACTTCACTATTGTGAGTTAGCATGGTAGGGCCTGGAGAAAGTTGTACTCCGCATCAGGCTAGGCGCAACAAAGACCAAGTGACGCTGACCACCGCTTATCTGCAAGGGTTATTGACTTTTGCAGTAGCGGTGAAGAGTCATGTCCTGACTAAAGTTGGTTCTTCTTTAATAAACGAGCATTGATAAGCAGGCAGCTCAACTAAGGATGAAAGAGAAGGGAAGCAGATGGGAAGAATAATAGGTATTCATCAGGGAAAAGGAAGTCCCATACCTAGAAAAGCAGGGGTAGATAGAGTAGAAAGGGGTGGAAAGTTACAGGGTGGTACAAGAAAGGGTGAAGCTGAGAGGGATGGGCATTCTTCCTGCTCAAAGAGGTTGAGTAGGATTTAACCAGGAAAGCAGGGTCCGGCAGGTGTGGTTAATGTGTGAGTAACCTGAGTGGGGTGGAAGTTGTACTTAACATAGGCAACATTTGTATGCTTAAATAAAACAATATAAGCACCTGAATCATGGTGATTGATCGGTGTTATATATGAGTAATAGTTGTACACCAACACACTAATTTCCTAAACATAAACAACTGTCTTCCCAGATAAACTGGGTCGCAGTTCATTTACCCCATACTGGTGTCTTAACAGTACACTAGTGCATAATTTCTAACACTTCATTCTCCTTCGTTCTGGAAACTTGAAAATATGAATACAGCAGTGGCAAAGGTGTGTGAGTTCTTGGATAATATATACAGTGGAGGGATGATCAAGAGCTCTGTAGAAAATTGTGTGACTGATTGAGAGGGATGAAATCCTACTCTGTATTTTGCTCTGAAGCATATATATATATATATATATATATATATATATTCACAGAAAAAACCATAGGTTATAGTGGATATATAGTTAGGAATTTGCATTTACAAAACCTTGAAAATTCAATGAAAAAACCATTGGTTTTAGGCCATATATAGTTAGGGATTTGCATTTACAAAACCTTATTTTACTCGCATAAAACCATTGAAATTCCATATATAGTTATAAGCGCTAACTATATATCGCGCACCCGCAATCCACTGCTGATGATGTCACATATTACATCATTCATGACATGGTTAGTGACATCACTGATGACATCACTGATGACATCTCAAATGACATCACTGATGACATCACTGATGACATCATCCAGTGACTGTATGTTTCTGTAAAGTTAAAATATCTCTTACATATTGAAGAATGAGTGGATATATAAGTGTCTGGATGAAGGATTTAGTAGGTGCATGACTGACTGTATGAGTGAGTGATTAAATGTGTCTCACTGAGTGCATGGGTTAGTGACTAAACTGTCTTAATTTGTGCATCATTATGTCTGTTGTTCTGTAAACTGTTGCATGTGTTGATAAGTAGCTATATGAGTAACTATATGGGTTATTGATTGGTTGCCCAAGTATTTGTATGGGATACTGAGTGTGTGTGTGGGTGGCTGGGAGGTGTGTGACTCTGTGCATAGATGTGTGAGCAGTTGATTCACTAGATGTATGGTTTCAAAAGTGCATGTGGAAACAGCTGTATGGGTGGTTGACTGTGTGCATGAGTGTATTGGTGAGTGAATGGATATCTCAGTGCTACATGTCAAAGTAAGTACATATGTAAAACACAGTACATGTGAGAGTTGACATATATAAATAACTGTGCATAAGAGCCAGTGAATGTGTGAGTGGCTGTATGGATCATTGTGAACTTGTATCAGGGATTGTATAAGAGAGTAAATATGTGTTTGTATATGTTTGAATAAGTAAAGTTTGTATAACTGTATATTTGAGGAAATGGAGGTGTGATTGATTCTTTGCATGACTGACTAGGTGTGTGAGTAACTCCATGGATGAGTGACAGTCTGTGAGTGTCTGTTTACACTGATTGTATCTAAGGTTATATTAGAGTCTGAAGAGGTTCATCGTATTATCACATGAATGATATCATCAGTGATGTTATCAGTCATGTCAAATGAGATGTTTTCAGTGATGTCATCAGTGATGTCATTTGAGATGTCATCAGTGATGTCATCAGTGATGTCACTAACCATGTCATGAATGATGTAATATGTGACATCATCAGCAGTGGATTGCGGGTGCGCGATATATAGTTAGCGCTTATAACTATATATGGAATTTCAATGGTTTTATGCGAGTAAAATAAGGTTTTGTAAATGCAAATCCCTAACTATATATGGCCTAAAACCAATGGTTTTTTCATTGAATTTTCAAGGTTTTGTAAATGCAAATTCCTAACTATATATCCACTATAACCTATGGTTTTTTATGTGAATTTCATTGGTTTTTTAATAGCAAATATGAAAAGCTTTAAAATGTCAAGTACGTGATAGATAAAAACATTTTCGTATTTATGCACGCTGATGTGCTTTGAACGCTGCACCCCCCCCCCCCCCCCCCTCTTTTGTCTTAGTAGTACTCTCTCTTTGCAGATACTGAAGGGTAGTTAACGCAGGCCTTTACCCCCGTTGTAATCCGTCGTGCCTGCTTGTCTCTCCATTTGATTGATTGTTGTCCAAGCATTTACTGTTTTAGAATTGGTTCTCTTTGGATCATTCTCTATTTACAAACAAGCACAAAGTCGCAATACTCTGTTTAGTCTTTGCAGATAGTGAAAAATCGTGTAAAAAAATAAAAGTAATCGAGCAAAATCAGTAGGCCACTAATTGGATCTCTTTTTGACCTCGCTAAAATAGAAATATTAGGAACAACCCTTCATGCGAAATACGAAAATAGTGAGATGAACTGAGCTCCACACCATGAGGGCTGCAAGACAACTCGGCTCCATCACCCATCCCGCACAAAATAACGACAAACCCTATGCAAATATTAAAAATATAGACAACACACCAGCAAAGAAACAGGGTAAAACATTTTATTAAAAAACTATTTACATAACGTTGGTTTATAAGATGATGTCAGTAGTGGACCGATGTGTGAATAGGTCGAAAGCAGCACAAGGCTCCAAGATCCGGATGGCAAGCTCCTGGATGTTGGGTGCCATAGTTCAGAGTTCTGAGTTTGAGCCTTTTTCAATGCCTGTGCTTTGTTGAATCAAAATGGCGGCTTGACACAAAGCTGACTCAAGCGTTGCTACTGATGCTATGCAGACCAAAACTGGTTTTCAGTTTGTACATTTTTCTAGATTTTTCAATCCAAGTTTGGTTGACTTTGTAGAACGATGGCTTCAAATTTTCAACATACGGTGTGGTGGCGCTGACTGGGAGGGGCCGCTTCGCTCCTGCCCCCTCCCCAAGTAAGATTTTCATACGTGAAAGTACGTTAATGGTTTTGGTCCCTGAGTTGCTTCGATGTCACTGCCATTCTCAAATGGCATAAGTTCTGGATGTTGGGTGCCATAGTTAAGAGTTCTGAGCAGCGCTTGTAACACTGTCTGAAGCTTATTTCCACCTACTGCAGCTTCACTATTCTCAAAGTAAGTGAGTGTCGTTTATGGACCTGACTGCATTAGAAAACAATGTGATATGTTACCTTCCTAAACAGCTTGACGGAGGCCCCTGAGGGGCGGTGTGATGGCCATGGACTCGGAGAAGACGCTTGGCTCCTACACCCTCCCCAAGTCTTATAGCACTGGTGTAGCCTGAGATCGCCCCCGACATAGGCGGCCGGCTCCCGGGGTCCGGCGGAACTTTTTGCCTTTTGATGACTCTTCAATTCTGAACCTTGTCCCATCCAGCTGAGTTGCGCCCACTCTTGCGGCTACAGCGTCTTGCCCACCATCCAGCTGAATTGCGCCCACTCTTGCGGTGCAGCGATAGGCGGCTGCCACAGGACTCTCAAAATGGCGGCCGGCTCTTCGGTTTTGGGCCTGGTCCACTAAAATGGCCCTGGGACACCTTTGAACTCGGACGCTTCCCTGATAGGGCTTGGGTCCCATTCTCGAAAAGCGTCCCCTCAGCCGTGAAGATTCTACAAAAGTCTTGGGGGCCTCCGACTCCCGCAGGCTTCTGGTGGGGAGCGGCTGCCATGATTGCTCGTGGAATGGCCACGACGGAGCTACGAGATGGTAGTGGTCTCATGCTGACGCCAGCTTTAGTCTGAAACATCCAGAAACACTGTAGACTACCAATTCGATCAGTTCCGGTAGCGCCCCAACATGACCCGGAAGAGAAGAACTTGCCCTCCCCTCTTTGACTGATGGTTCTTGTTGCCTGTCCCCTCTGTTGTCATTTAACAGAACTTTTTGGACTGCTGAAAGGGGTTGCGTTCCGAACGCTGGTTGGTGGAGACATTTTGACTATATTCTTGACCTACGTTGTCGCGTAATGCGTTATATGACACGCCGCGTTACCGCACCCGGAAGTGATCCGAGGCGCGGCGCGCAGCGCGTAACGTAAGCATAACAGGTCATGTGACTTGTTAATAAAACTTTTCATTGGTTCATTTTACTTTTGTTAATTTAATGATGAAAAGCTTGGTCATATGACCTAAAAATTACGCTTTTTATTGTTTTCGAACAATATTTTTTTTTCAAACATATGTTATAATATTCCAGGCTAATGTACTTTCCCGGAAAATTTACAACTGTCTTGTAAGTAAAATATATTCCTTTTTCGAAAAAAAGGGCATTTCTTCCTTCCATGACGGAGCCGTTGAGTAAAAGAGATTCGGCCTGCTGTCTTAGTCGCCGATACGCCTGATTATCAGATTCTTATCGATCACTTTACATTGCAGACATGAAAAACACAGCTGCCCTTAAGCATTTATCTTTACTGCGTTCCTACATATTATACCTTTTATCCGTCATGTAATTGGACTGCTTTATTTCACTTGCCTTTACTGATTCGAAAACAGTGACTAAAAGTAAAAACTTTACCAATGTAAATACTACTACCGTGTTTTGTTTTAAAAACCTTTATTGTGAAAATGTCAGTATACAAATACGGGCCTATAACCACGTGGGCCGGCCACGGAGCAAACTGAAATCGTATATGATGAGGAGACATTTACACTGTAGAAGAACGTAACGAGCGGGCCATTAGGTTGCAAGAACAAAGGTGTCTAACAGTTGCGGAATCGGTGGACGTACATTTTGTAATTAAAATACGACAGGGCCACTTACAATAACCTTTTCTAGATATACATTTGCGGGCAAGGAGTTACGAGTCCCATTTATACCGGCGCCATTTTGGGCGAGGCCGGGCAGGTCCAAGATATAGTCAAAATGTCTCCACCAACCATCGGCCAGACCAGAACCCCTTTCGGCCCTTTATGCTACAAGATGGTGTCTTCCATTCAGAAAATATTGTTGGCAGCATTTTGAAAGGAAACAGAAACAGCCGTTCTCCTAGTGAGTTTCACATTGTTACATTTAGGAAGAATGTTGAAGAGTAGTATGTGGAAAATCTGAAGCCATTTTTCTACAAACTCTCAATCAGACTTGGATGGAAAAAAAAAACCTGAAGAATGTACAAACTGAAAACCAATTTTTGTCTGTATAGCATCAACAGTAACGCTTGAGTCAGCTTTGTGTCAAGCCGCCATTTTCATTCAATCAATAGCGTCCCCCTGCACACATTCAGGGACCTGGTCGTGTCTTCAGATGAAACGGATTGTAGGAAAAGAAGCAGAAAGGAAAAGGAAAAAAGTTCCGCCGGACCTCGGGAGCCGGCCGCCTATGTCATGTGCCACCTTTGGCCACACCAGGGCAATAGTGAAGCTGCAGCAGGTGCAAATAAGCGTCAGACAGTCTTACAAGCACTGCTCAGAACTCTCAACTGAGGCACTCAACATCCAGGACTTGCCATTCGGATCTTGGCGCCTTGTGCTGGTTCCGACCTATTCACACATCGGTCCACTACTGACATCACCTCATAAGCCAACGGGGCACCCCACGCCGACTTTCGGCGCAGCATTGTAGGATGGCCACACCAGTGCGGCAACTTGCTGGACACAACATCGGGGCCATCCAGATCTCGGCGCGTTCGACTCACTGTACCGCAAGAGTGACCGCAACTCAGCTGGACACGCCATCTTTCGGCGCAGCATTGTAGGATGGCCACACCAGTGCGGCAATTTGCTGGACACCACCTCGGTGCCATCCGGATCTCGGCGCGTTCGAGTCACTGTACCGCAACAGTGACCGCAACTCAGCTGGACACGCCGTCTTTCGGCGCAGCATTGTAGGATGGCCACACCAGTGCGGAAATTTGCTGGACACCACCTCGGTGCCATCCGGATCTCGGCGCGTTCGAGTCACTGTACCGCAACAGTGACCGCAACTCAGCTGGACACGCCGTCTTTCGGCGCAGCATTGTAGGATGGCCACACCAGTGCGGCAATTTGCTGGACACCACCTCGGTGCCATCCGGATCTCGGCGCGTTCGAGTCACTGTACCGCAAGAGCGGGAGAAACTCAGCTGGACACGCCGTCTTTGGGCGCAGCATTGTAGGATGGCCACACCAGTGCGGCAATTTGCTGGACACCACCTCGGTGCCATCCGAATCTCGGCGCGTTGTGCTGCCTTCGGCCTATTCGCACATCGGTCCGCTACTGACGCCGCCTCACGTGCCAACGGATTTTCTACGCTTTTTGTAGCCCTATGCCGCATAACAGGTCATGTGACTTGTTTATAAAACTTTTCATTGGTTCATTTTACTTTTGGTTTCCTAAAGATGGAAGGCTTGGTCATATGACCTAAAAATAACACTTTTCATTGGTTTAGAACATTTTTTTTTCCCAAACGATGAAAGCCCCACCTTGTTTCTGGATCATTCAGACTGAAGCTGGCGTCAGCATGAGAGCACCACCATCTCGTGGCTCCGTCGTTGTCATTCCGCGAGCAATCATGGCAGCCGCTCCCCACCGGAAGCCTGCGGGAGTCGGGGGCCCCCAAGACTTTTGTAGAATCTTCACGGCTGAGGGGACGCTTTTCGAGAATGGAGCCCAAGCCCTAGCAGGCAAGCGTCCGAGTTCCAAGGTGTCCCAGGGCCATTTCAGTGGACCAGGCCCAAAACCGAGGAGCCGTCCGCCATTTTAAGAGCCATGTGACAGCCGCCTATCGCTGCACTGCAAGAGTGGGAGCAACTCAACAACATGGTGAGCGAGACGCTGTAGCCGCAAGAGCGGGCGCAACTCAGCTAGATGGCCGCCACCTGGGGAGGCCCATTCACGCCGCCTCCCCCACGCCTCCCCCCCCCCCCCCCCGGGGCGCCGCACGCCAATTTTCGGAGCAGCATTGTAGGATACCAAAACCAGTGCGGCAGTTTACTGGACATCACCTGGGTGCCTGTCGTACATGTTGTGTCAGCCATGGGACACTGGACACAGTCCCATCAACATCTCAACGCGTTCTGCTGCCTTGGGACTATTCGCACAACAGACCGCTACTGACGAGGCCTCCCCCCGCACCACCCGGGACGCCCCACGCTGTTTTTCTGTGCTGCATTGTAGGATTCCAAAACCAGTGCGGCACCCAGGCGACATCACCTGGGTGCCGTCCAGAACTCTGCACGTTGTGCTGCCTTGGGACTATTCGCACAAAAGACAGCTTCTAACCATTGTTGCTTTTTGAGTTGAAAAATGTTTAAATGTTTTTAGTTTTTGTTCCGTTCATTATAGTTAAAAGTTAATAAAGTTTTATAATCTTACTTTGTTGGAGTGTTATCTATTTTTTTAAAAACGGGTGAATAGGGCCTTGAATCGGGTTATTGTCATGTGTGGGCTTTGGAAGTGTGCTGCTGCAGGATCGGACATTTCAAACTCAAATGCATGTTCTTTTTCTTACCTTTCCGAAGCATGGAGCGCAATAGCAGGCAGAGAAAGGGTGATGCACGTGTTGAACACTACCTGACCTGGCAAGTTGCTGGCAGTGCCCCCCGCCCGCTCCTGAAAGAGGGCACACACACACCGCCGCCCCGAGTACTTCACAAATCTTTAAAAGACCATGCGCTTGTTCATGAGGCTTAAATGGTTTATCACCTCTTCTAGAACCCCTGCATCGACCCTCTGACGTTTCCTGGAAAAATTACCATGTAACACAATACCAAGCCCTGTCAGCTGAAACCCCCAAGGAATCGTGGGGCATATTATCAAGGGGGTTTATCTCCACTTTTTTGGCTTTAAAAGCCATGAAAGCGGAGATAAAATTATCTCCCTATTACCAAGCTGTCGCTAACACCAGTTAGTGACAGCTAAAAGGAGATAGCGACCATCTTGGGCCCCGCTTTGCATGTCAGTGATACTTATCACTAATAACATGCAAAGTGGCGTGCCAAGATGTTAGCGACTGGAAACAGTCCCTAACATCGCTTTCTCCTATTACCAACTTTTGGAGATATTCGCGCTAAGCGCGAATATCTCCAAAATCTAACACCTGCCCTGAGCAGTTCTTAGCCATGTTATCCAATGGGAGGTGGATAACATGGCTAAGAGCATTTGCTCGATAATACATGAATATCGCTGACTTTTCTGCGATAATAGCAAGGTTTATCTGCGATAAAAATCGCCGATGTGCGGCGATAATTTTTGTCTCTAAACAAGTTAGAGACAAAAATTATCGCTAGTTGTTCGTAATATGCCCCCGGGTTTTTGCTTGCAGAAATCGGGAGGCGGGAGACTAGCACTGAAATCAGTAGTCACACGCCTGAATCGGGAGGGTTGGCATGTCTGAATTCTCTACAGCTGGGGCCATAAACTACATCCGCAGGGGTAGGTGATAGCCTGGGACCAGCCTGGCATCTAAAATGGCTGCCGTGCACGACAAAATTGTGGCATTGGAAAAAAGGCAAGATGGCGCAGCCGCTGGAAGAGATGTATCAACATATATCAGCCTCCTCAGCCACCCTCAGGAAACATAGGGGATTAGGATACGTCTCCCGCACCCCCTTATACCTAGTAATTTAATTAACGAAGCACGAAATGGCGAATTCCCGTTTCGCTACCAGTTTGCGGCCCAGTTCGCAGCCCGTGAAGCGCTTCTACCGTGAAAAATCATTTTTTTTTTTTTTTCCCACGGGACCCTTTAATAACCCCAACAACATTCCTAGGGGGTCAAGAGGGTGATACCTTGCCCCCTTTCATTAAATTCCCCCTTCGTTTTTCACCTCTTCTTCTCTCTCGATCCTACCGAGAGACAAGATGGCGGCCGCTCCGGACTGTCAAGCAGCAAAAAAAAAAAAAGCTCACGCACAGCCGCTGGAAGAGATGTATCAACATATATCAGCCTCCTCAGCCACCCTCAGGAAACATAGGGGATTAGGATACGTCTCCCGCACCCCCTTATACCTAGTAATTTAATTAACGAAGCACAAAATGGCGAATTCCCGTTTCGCTACCAGTTTGCGGCCCAGTTCGCGGCCCGTGAAGTGCTTCTTCTTTTGAAAAATCATTTTTTTTTTCTTTTCCCCACGGGACCCTTTAATAACCCCAACAACATTCCTAGGGGGTCAAGAGGGGGATACCTTGCCCCCTTTCATTAAATTCCCCCTTCGTTTTTCACCTCTTCTTCTCTCTCGATCCTACCGAGAGACAAGATGGCGGCCGCTCCGGACTGTTTAGAATGTTGACAGACACCGGAGAGCCAATCAGCTTTCTGCGCGCAAAGTTCCAAAACGCGAAAAGTAAGCGGACCGGATCGCTGCCTGGAGCGCTGTTACAGATATATATCTTGATTTAAACGTTAATTTCTCAAAATCCACTGAAGCACATATATTGAGACCTAGCAAAGGCACATCGGGCTAACAGTCCCTACAATTTTGCCAAGTTTCGTGCAAATCCATTCAGCCGTTCGAGCTAAAAGTGAGTCCAACCGCCCTATGGAAAAATGAATGGGAAAAACGCGTTTTGGGACCCCCCTTTTTTCTTGGCCCCCCCTTGACGAAACCCCACCAAATTTTCAGGGGCTGCTCAGAAACAAAATGTGCCATTTTCCTGAAAAATTCAGCCGATTCCGTCCACAAACGCCAAAGTTATTAGACATAGAATTTTCAAAAATGCCATAGGGAATTAATCCTAACTATATATACCTACTGGCGATAGCCAGTAGGTAATATATATATATATATATATATATATAGATAGATAGATAGATAGATAGATAGATAGATAGATAGATAGATAGATAGATAGATAGATAGATAGATAGATAGATAGATAGATAGATAGATAGATAGATAGATAGATAGATAGAGATCCTTTGGTCAATATGCACATGTTTGAACATGCTATAACAAGAAGTTAAGTGGCTAGAAATAGAATATGAGATATGCAAAGAGCTGACAATCTTGTCCAAGTTGCAATAAACCATGAAGGAATTCAGAGAGACAACAGGGAAGGAAGTGGGGAAGCAGGCATGGGCCTGGTCATTTGGTGAAGACAATACACTGGGTAGTACAATCACCTTGATATTAAAATCAAAATGGCATTATCATTGGCAGATATTGTCGCAATGTTACGACAACATTATGTATACATCAAAAATATATTATGAAGTCAAAGGCGTAGCTAGCTATTTTAATAATGTGGCCCTGCCCTAGGTGGAAGGAGATAAGGGAGTTGTCAAACTCCCCGCTAACTGTAGAGAACGTGAAACTAACAATCGCTGCCTCAGCAAACTATATGGCCCCGGAATGGAAAGGCCTCCTGGGTGAATTCTACAATGAATCTGGGAGGCAAACTTCTTAGGGGCAGATTTACAAGCCCCTTGTTACACTTTTGCGCTACCTTTGCATCACTTTTTGTGACGCAACGATGGCATAAGCAATGCGCCACATTGCGGCCAATTTACAACGTGACACATATAGAAAGATGGGTCTACTTGTAAAGCCCTGTGCCACATTATACCTGCATCAGGTATAATTTAGGCAGTGTGGGTGTTCCCGCGTAGGAAAGCTTCGTAGAAGTGACGCAGTGAAATCTACAAGATCTCACTATGCCACTTCTAGGCCACCTCTGCGTCAAAAACCTAGGCCTGCTTGGAGCAGGCGTATGGAGTGGTGCAGTGTATTGGGAAAAGGCCTCCCCGTCCATTGCTGGAGTTGCGTTGTGCTTGCGACATGACTCCAGCAATGTGTTGCTCTTGCGCCAACATGCGTCAGAATTTCTGACGCATCTGTCAATCCTTATGCCATGGTGTGGTGGCACAAGTGTTTCCCATGGAGGCGCAGGGAAACTGACACATCTGTACAGTTTCTTGTAAATGTGCCCCAAAGTTTGCAGAAATTTAAGGGTAAAGGTGGTAACGAGGCATTAGCAATACTGTTGTACCATTGACTGAGAAAGCTGACACATAAAGCAGTCTTGGAGTTCACTCACCCTTCAAAGAAGTTGTAGTCACTGACTGAACTGATTCAGAGAGGGGAAAGTGTAAGACAATCTTTTTCAGGCATGATGAGATGCTTAAATTCAGAATCACTCCTGTTAGCGGCTAATAGGGCTTGCAGACCCATATCTGATAAAAGCTGAAAATACTGCTTGCAGACGTTTTTGGGAGATGCTGTTCAATGCATAGGCATGAACTATTGCATTTTAAGATGTTACACTGTCTATATTACACAACAGAGCACAAAGCTTGGTTTAAGCTGGATAGCATGGTAAATGTAGAAAATGTAAAGCCAGAAATGTAACCTTTTTACACATTGCATGCACATGCCCAAAAGGCGTGTTTGAAACATTGGCTGAAATGGTGGAATTTTGAATTTGAGGAATGGCATTGATAGGGCTAACGCAGGGTATCCTGAAGGTGATCAGTGGAATGAGGTCCATGACACTTGTTGGTTAAGCGGAGGGTGGCACTACATTTGATGGCCTCTAAGGCCACCACGATCGAAGCGTGGCTTAAAGACATGGCATACTGTAGCGCGAAGATGGACATATATTGTGACATGGTAGATCCAAAAGCAAGTCCAGGAGACTTTTGGAACCATATAGAACATATGGGCAGACCACGGAATCATAGTTACCTAAGGAAGAAGAGTCCTAGTGTAGATAGCAAAAGGTGGAAAGGGGGTATTGTGAAGACTGAATTGTACAACTGTGGACTGTGGCCGTTCATTAGTAGTATGTGAGAGAGGTTTCCTTACTGTAAAGCTTGCAATGAATGTTTCAAGTTATAAATAAAACTAAACATTTATAGTGTAGGATAGTGAGAAAAACTTTAAGGCACTCTCCTGTGCCATCAATATCTTCGTCATTCCGATAGCCTTTTTACAATGTTGTGTTCCTTGACTAGCAGTGTTCCCTTATATACTGATAGCATTGCAAGAACAAATCAGGCTGTTATGGCTCTCTAACCAGACAAGGAGAAGGTGTGTTGTTCTCTTCTTTATGCACAGAAGTCAGTCTGCTAACGAACACTTCGGTGCATGGTTCAAAATACTGTATCCATCAATGATGTACATATTATTCCAGGAAAGGCAAACCAATTATCCTATGTACTTTTCAACCTTAAACATCCATAAAAGATGAGTCTAAAAATGGGGATAGAACCTAAACAACAACCTCGGAAAACCCCTCTAAATCAATATTTGGCAACAAGTCTGAGCGGCAAGGGGGTTCATCAAAAGTTCTTCTTGCTTGAACAAAACAGGGGTACAGTTGTTCCCTGGTAAATACTGAATCACAACATCATGAAAACACTTAGGGGCATATTAGCAAGGGCAATATCGCCGCTTGAGCTGGACTTTTTCGCCCTAAAGCGGCGATATTCTTATCGCCCTATTAGCAAGCTGTCCCAAACAGCAGTTAGCGACAGCTCATAGGCGATAGCTACAGGTTTGGGGCCCGCTTTGCATGGCAGCGATATTTATCGCTAATGACATGAAAAGTGGGCGTACCCAACCTGTTAGCGACTTAAAACAGTCGCTAACACAGCTATCGCCTATTAGCAAGGCAGGCGAAGCGTTTAAAAAAATCGCGCAGTTACGATAATTATCGCTATTTGTTGCTAATATGCCCCTTACTCCTCACTGCTGTCAGTCCTATCTGCCCTCCTTGCACCCAAATCAAGCTTCTTCTATATCCACCCAGAAGTGTTGTGAATCCCACCTGATATTCAGCCATTGCATTGACCACCTCACTTCTAATTCTGTCTGCAATAGTGGAGCAGCACCAGACCTCACGCTAGAGAGTGCATGAGGTGCATCCATTAATCCCAAAAAGAGGATGCCAAAGGAACTGTAAGTTAAAGTGACTTCTGATCTGGGCTGCTCTCCTATCAGCCGCACTACAGGAGTCTGCTAGCTTCAGCTCCTAGTTCTGGTAACCGTCTTGCTCTCAGCATTAAAGCCTCATAAACTTCTAAGTGACTCTCCTCTTGCACATAGCACCAACAGATGTATGACGTTACGACGCGTACCGTCACAACGCGTGGTTTTACAACGCGTCTTTAACAACGCAAGTCGTTACAACGACTTGCGCTGGGGGCGCTGATAGTGAATAGTATAATTTACTATTCTAACACCTGTCCCCGTGGATACCAGTGAAGGTGTTGAAATAGTAAATATACTATTCTTTATCCTCTAGCGCCCTCCAGCGCAAGTCGTGGTTATGACTTGCGTTGTAACGAACGCGTCCTAAAAGCACTGCGGAGTAAAATCCGCATCGTAAAGGATGTTCCCCAGCACCAACATTCTACTGTGACGTCACAGGCAGCAACCAATCGAAAGAGCTACAAAATGAGTGCATGGGCACTCTACTTGTGAACAGATTCCTCTGAACAGTACTGCACAGTAGTCATGTGTAAGTGAAGCTTCCACACAGACCTTTCATGCAGACCGACCTGTTCCTTCTCAATCACAGACTTAACAGGTACAAACATTTGAATCAAAATTGGCAGGTGTGATTCATTAGAGGCTTTGATCTAGTGCTTAATTTGAGCCGGTGGTTTGTGGTGCTCAGCACCGGGACGTACTTGTCAGCACCAGAACTTGTTTTTTAACAAAGAAAGGAACTTCGGGAGGAACTTTGTGCTTCTTTTTGCTACTAGCACCAGAACTTGTGACAACCTACTACAGGGTGACGCTGTCTAGATAATTTAGAGATGACAGCCACAACAGTTAATTATTAATGCTATATTTATTACAAATGAATATTACCTGCCGCCCAAGACATTCTTATAGCTTTGGGGGTCTGACATTTTCCGAATTGTCACATTTCTAGAGTGGGAAGGGTAGTAGTTGTGTTGTTACTATCATTGGAAGTAGGGCAGGAGCAAGGTGTGATGTAAGCTGTAGTGGCTTCCCTGGCACTTATTTTTCTTTACAAATGAAGCACTGGTTTGACCAGTCTGTTTTGCAAATGTGAGGGCTGTACAGAATACTCACAATGATTGGAGACATGATGGATCACCAAGCTTTGCCTGCCAGCAAAATTCATCTTGGTCATTAGAAGAAAATAAGGTTCAAAAATGCTTCTTAAAATGCTTACTGAACAATAATTCATAAAGATGTGTGTGTTTTTAGAAGGGTTTTTAATACTTTCTTTGACGATAAGGTCAGTTTACTTGAACCCCATTTTGGACTCTTAGAATACATTTTACATGCACACACAAAAGTATGCAAAACACGTTCCATGCTAATCTTGACCCAATACATATCTCAGTTTGGATTCTCTTCATGAAAAGGTTGTTTTCAAGGACACGTTAGTACAAAAATATGCCGTCTCGCCAGCTCGCCCGCTCGGTATCCTTAGGGAAACCCGCGCGGTGGCCAGCTTCCTTCCTGCGCCATTGTTTCTCCAGAGATTGCTGGACGTCCTGTTCTAAACACACGGTGGCGAGTCACTCGTGCAGGCCGTAAAGTTATGATCCGGCTCAGAGCCCAAACATCAGGGCTGCGGGGTTTCTGTCAAGTGTTCTTTTTGGCGCCTCGTGGTGTTTTGAGCCTCACTATCTGTAGAAACAAAGCCTCTGTGTGCCTCTGCCAAACCACGTGTTTCTGTAACACCTTTATGGCCTCAGAAGAGGATTCTATCGCTGCTGATAAGCTGCAACCTCAGACCAAAGGGCTGGAATGTTATAGTCGGTATCAGTAAGACTGATTTGCCCTAGAGTAAACAAGCACAGTGGCTCCGCATGACAATCTAACTCCGTTATTGTAATAATTCTTTTCATATTTTTCAACTTTAAAGCCAGATTCAATTTCGTCAAATTGCTTTTCGACTTATTCAATTTTTAATTAGTAAAAGGATAAATGCTGGGGCCCAACGTTTTGCTCAGAAGACCCGTGGCTGATGCTATTTAATGTCAGAATGCTGAATTCCACCTCATGCCTCTTGAATCCATCACCTGACACTCCTGCCCCTTTTCCTCACTTCATGTTTCTGGTTCCCCTTTGTCACGGGTTTGCCGACTTTCTCTTCCTCTTTATCCCTTACTTGATTTCCCTCTCTTGCTCTAGCTCAAAGTTTAATTAAGAAAATGAGCCAAAAATAAGGCCCCCACCTGCACCACCGGCTCAAATTAAGAACTGGATTTATTCCAATCAAAAATTGAGCCAGTTGCAGTGGTGAAGCCGGAGAACCAGGGGCCCCAGGCCAGGCAAGGAAATGGGCCCCATGGCTGAGGTCTGAAGTATAACATTCAGCAATAATCAGGGTTCAATGGGCACCTCCGGCCACTGCACCAATGGAAGCCAAACCTCTGGCCAGTTGCCTACTTGTATCAGTTAGGCGCTAATTCCAGGTAATACCAGTAGAACGAGGTATTTACCATACCCATAAATACCACTACCCCAGAATGAGTTACGTACAAGGAGAGGTATTCTGGGTTTCAACTTGGATATGCATAGCATGCAGAATTAACACCTAAACACCTAACACACCAACCCCCACATGCATCAAGCACTTTTTCATTCGCAAACGGTGCGATTCCTTAAAATCGGCCGTTTGCGAATGCAAAAGTGCTTTTTGGGATGCATGAAGCAATTTTAGAATTTGCAACATTGTTGCGAGTTCTAAAATTGCGGGTGCTTTTAAGAAGTCGCAGATGTGCGACTTCTTAAAAGCAATGCATCATCACTTTTGACAAGTGAAAATTCGCACTTAGGGTTCCAAATTTACCGAGTGGTTGAACCACTCGGTAAATTTGGAAAAAGTGTTTAAAATGCTTAAAATGTTATTTTTTCTACATTCATGTTACGGACACACATGTCCTTAGGACATGTGTGTGTGCAACATGATGCGAAAAATACATTTCAGGGGTGCATGGGGGGGTCCTTTGGACCCCCCCCCTGCACCCATGAAATTTTCTAAGTGCCACTCGCAATTTGCATTGACTCCTATGGGCCTTTTGGCCCATAGGAATCAATGGAAATTGCGAAAATTAACTTAAGAATTCGGTATTTCTTTGGGATTCGGTAAAAAATGCGATTTTTACCGAATCACAAAGAAATACCGAAAAAAATGATGCATAGCATTTTGCATTTCCTAAATAGCGATTCCTTAATTTTCGCTATTTAAGAAATGCAAAATCCTACATTGATGCATGTGGGGGAAAATTGTTAATGTTTTCCTTTTTTGCAAGAGTTTTCTGCTCCTAAATTTCAGCAGATTTAGAAACAGTGGGGTGTGATAATTATCACCAAAATCCGAATTCTGAGCATTTTAAAACCATTCTTTATTAGAAAAGCAAAAATATTCTCCTCAGATAAACTATAGATTTCCATATGTGCTTAGTCAGATATTGTATTGTATTGTATTGTATTTGCATTTATATAGCGCTTACTACCTCTGACGAGGCGTCGAAGCACTTTTTTGGCGAGTAGCACGCTACTCCGGGACCCATAGAGGATTAGTGTTGAATTAGTATAATGAAACATGCAAGTATATTTTAAGTAGTGGATAGGTTAGTCAGTTTTTTGGATTAGGAATGATAGCAGAAGGAAAGAGGAGGAAAAAAGGTTTGTATTTATATAGCGCTTGTTACCCCTGATGAGGTGTTGAAGCACGCTACTCCGGAAGCCCATAAAGGATTAGTAGTGAACTAGTATGGTGAAATATGAAAGTGGTCTCAGTGGTGGATATTAGTCAGTTATTTGGAGTGCGAAGGATAGTGGAGGGATAAAAGGGGAAGAAAGGTTTGCATTCATATAGCACTTGTTACCCCTGATGGGGTGTCGAAGCACGCCACTCCGGAACCCAAAAAGGATTAGTGGTGAATTAGTATAGTTGAATATTGAATTTGAGAAGTGAACACGTTAGTCTGTTAATTTTGATTGAAAAGGATAGTAGAGGAATAAAAGAATGAAGGATTTTTTGTTTTGTTTTTAGGTCTTAGCAGTAGGAGGCGGCTTTTGGATGAGTACGAAGGAGTTTTGGAGGGGAGGAGTTAGAGGAAAGAGTTTAGAAAGGTTTGTTTTGGGGGATAGGCATAGTAGAAAGAGGTGTCAGATGATACAAGGAGGGGTAGAGTAGGAGAGAGTCAAGAAAGGGTTATTTTGGGGATCATAGTAGTGGTATGGGGTTTGGGATAAATGAGAGAGGATGTAGACGATATATTGATAGATGTATAGGCTGAGGAATAGGGTAGTGCGATGGAAATTCTAAATTAGAAGAAAGTGATAAATGTATAGATCCATATGTACCTTAAATTTGTGGATGTGGATGGCGTGGGCTGGGTATTGCTAAATGGGAAAATGGGCAGCATTTCTGGCCCTGGCCCTGGTCAGTCTCAAACAGGCGGCTGTCCTTGTCCTCTCTGCCCATAACAGGCTCAAACAGGCAGCTGCCCTTGTCCTCTCTGCCCTTAGCCTCAATGCCCCAACCCTGGCCTTTTATAGCCCTAGTAATCAGGTGACCCCTTCAGCCAATGGGAACCCTAGCCCCAATACTAGCCACTCACAACACTAGCCCTACAATGTAGAACCAATAGGAGACCAGGACCTTACAGCCAATCTTAGCCTAGTCCAAGCCCCCAATCAGTTAAAAAACCCTGATCTCTACGTCCAATAGAAAGCTTAACCCTACTCTTAGTCTCACAACTAGTCCAGCAACCAATCACACCAGAAGCCCTAATCGCTACTTCCAATTAAAGGTCTAACCCTAGCCCTAGTCCCATCCTATTCACAACAACCAATAACATAGGAAGCCATAGTCCCTACTTCCAAGAGAAATCCTAGCCCTAGTCCCAACCCTACATTGATTGAATCACAGACCCAGAAACCAATCAGAATCCTGAAATACCCAACCAATGAGGACACTAACCCTAATCCAATAGAAACACCAGATACAACCACCAATCAGTGTACACATGTACCAATCACTAGCAGACCATATAAGGTCCTGGCGACCGCAGACACGGTTTGCTGGCCAGTGAGTTGGAAGCTGCTTCTCCTGTTCAGAATCTCCTAGGAGACAGACAGGGTCAATCCACACTTTGGACTTCTGCAGAGAAAGGCCTCACTAACTTGAAATCTAACAATACTGTTGGAATAAAACTTTATTCCCTCTCCTGGCCAAAAAACGAACTGCACAATCCCTAGTAAACACAGTTTAAACAGCTCACAGAAGCACCCTCTGATGTAGAATATCCCTGTTGCTGAGGGGGGAGGGGGGGTCAGGGGAGCTGGTTTCACTGGCTTGTGAACACAACATGGTGGCTGGGGGTGCACTGTTTTAACATACGGGTCTTAGCACAGAGCAGAGGAGAAATTTGGAGGGAAAATTGAATTGTCAAAAAGAATGAGAGGGATAAACTACAGAGTTTGGACTGCAAATCCCACAATTCAACATGTTAAATGGAAGCAATCATGGGCAGGGAAAACCACAAGTTTGAAACACAAAACAGGTGATAAAATATGCAATCACAGGCAGGTTAAAACTACAGTTTTAAACTGTAACAACCACAGGCAAAGACAGTAATCACAGAAAAGGAAAATCGTTTTTTAGCAACTTTTGTTTTCGGGAAGAGACAGCACTAGTCTGTCTCCTTACCACTTCCTGGACTCTACTCACTGCAATCTGGGGCACAGGAAGGCTGCAACTCACAACTCAAGCCAACCAACTCAAGCCCATATGTAGTGAGTGCAAGCTTTTCAAAAGTCAACCTAAACAAAAACACTCATTACAATCTAACAAGGATTAATGCAGTGTATATCTTATGTATCCACAGTTTGTTCCTGTGGATAGACAAAAAATCCTGTCTATTAGTGTAATCTGTGAAATTCCATCTAACAAAATACCTGCCTACAGGCTTTGGCACAGTTTTATAACAAACCACCTATAAAAGCCTATTGCTTTAATGTACTCTTCACAATAAGTAGGTCAATCCTACTGGCATGGTCATAGTTATCCTATTTAACCAATGAGCCTTTACCGCTTTAACATGGCATCATAAACAGTGCAATCACCATTCAAGGAGATGTAAATTACTCAAGTTCCGGTGCAACCATGACCCTGTTGCTGTGACCAAAGATCCTCCATAAGAGGCAGCCAAATTGGAAGACCGATGCTCATTGTCAGAAGTCCTGGGTACCCCACATTACTCACCCAGGCTGGAGCCACTAGGATGTCTTGGACCTGGTCTTTATCTTCTTGAGCAATCTGGACTGAAGTGGTATGGGAGAAACGCCACGAGAGTCCCAAACCCCAATGTAAGCAAACTGCATCTCCTAGTGAGCACTGCCTTGGGAACTAGAACACGCAGAATTTAAAGCCAGATTCAATTTCGTCAAATTGCTTTTTCAACTTATTCAATTCTTAATTAGTGAAAGATTAAATGCTGGGGCCCAAAGTTTTGCTCAGAACACCCGTGGCTGATGCTATTTAATGTCAGAATGCTGAATTCCAAGGCTGGTGATCTCGATTCCACCTCATCCCTCTTGAATCCATCACCTGACACTCCTGCCCCTTTTCCTCACTGCAGGTTTCTGGTTCCCCTTTGTTACGGGGTTGCCGACTTTCTCTTCCTCTTTCGCCTTTGCCTGATTTCCCTCTCTTGCTCTAGCTCAAAGTTTAATTCAGAAAATAAGCCAAAAATAAGGCCCCCAGCTGCCAAAATTAAGAACTGGATTTATGCCAATCTAAAATTGAGTCAGTTGCAGTAGTGAAGCCAGAGAACCAGGGGCCCCAGGCCAGGCAAGGAAATGGGCCCCATGGCTGAGGTCTGAAGTATAACATTCAGCAATAATCAGGGTTCAATGGGCACCTCCGGCCTCTGGGCCATGGTGCCACTGCACCAATGGAAGCCAAACCTCTGGCCAGTTGCCTACTTGTATCAGTTAGGCGCTAATTCCAGGTAATACCAGTAGAACGAGGTATTTACCATACCCATAAATACCATTACCCCAGAATGAGTTACGTACAAGGAGAGGTATTCTGGGTTTCAACTTGGATATGCATAGCATGCAGAATTAACACCTAAACACCTAACACACAAAATTGTTAATGTTTTCCTTTTTTGCAAGAGTTTTCTGCTCCTAAATTTCAGCAGATTTAGAAACAGTGGGGTGTGATAATTATCACCAAAATCCGAATTCTGAGCATTTTAAAACCATTCTTTATTAGTAAAGCAAAAATATTCTCCTCAGATAAACTATAGATTTCCATATGTGCTTAGTCAGATATTGTATTGTATTGTATTGTATTTGCATTTATATAGCGCTTACTACCTCTGACGAGGCGTCGAAGCACTTTTTTGGCGAGTAGCACGCTACTCCGGGACCCATAGAGGATTAGTGTTGAATTAGTATAATGAAACATGCAAGTATATTTTAAGTAGTGGATAGGTTAGTCAGTTTTTTGGATTAGGAATGATAGCAGAAGGAAAGAGGAGGAAAAAAGGTTTGTATTTATATAGCGCTTGTTACCCCTGATGAGGTGTTGAAGCACGCTACTCCGGAAGCCCATAAAGGATTAGTAGTGAACTAGTATGGTGAAATATGAAAGTGGTCTCAGTGGTGGATATTAGTCAGTTATTTGGAGTGCGAAGGATAGTGGAGGGATAAAAGGGGAAGAAAGGTTTGCATTCATATAGCACTTGTTACCCCTGATGGGGTGTCGAAGCACGCCACTCCGGAACCCAAAAAGGATTAGTGGTGAATTAGTATAGTTGAATATTGAATTTGAGAAGTGAACACGTTAGTCTGTTAATTTTGATTGAAAAGGATAGTAGAGGAATAAAAGAATGAAGGATTTTTTGTTTTGTTTTTAGGTCTTAGCAGTAGGAGGCGGCTTTTGGATGAGTACGAAGGAGTTTTGGAGGGGAGGAGTCAGAGGAAAGAGTTTAGAAAGGTTTGTTTTGGGGGATAGGCATAGTAGAAAGAGGTGTCAGATGATACAAGGAGGGGTAGAGTAGGAGAGAGTCAAGAAAGGGTTATTTTGGGGATCATAGTAGTGGTATGGGGTTTGGGATAAATGAGAGAGGATGTAGACGATATATTGATAGATGTATAGGCTGAGGAATAGGGTAGTGCGATGGAAATTCTAAATTAGAAGAAAGTGATAAATGTATAGATCCATATGTACCTTAAATTTGTGGATGTGGATGGCGTGGGCTGGGTATTGCTAAATGGGAAAATGGGCAGCATTTCTGGCCCTGGCCCTGGTCAGTTTCAAACAGGCGGCTGCCCTTGTCCTCTCTGCCCATAACAGGCTCAAACAGGCAGCTGCCCTTGTCCTCTCTGCCCTTAGCCTCAATGCCCCAACCCTGGCCTTTTATAGCCCTAGTAATCAGGTGACCCCTTTAGCCAATGGGAACCCTAGCCCCAATACTAGCCACTCACAACACTAGCCCTACAATGTAGAACCAATAGGAGACCAGGACCTTACAGCCAATCTTAGCCTAGTCCAAGCCCCCAATCAGTTAAAAAACCCTGATCTCTACGTCCAATAGAAAGCTTAACCCTACTCTTAGTCTCACAACTAGTCCAGCAACCAATCACACCAGAAGCCCTAATCGCTACTTCCAATTAAAGGTCTAACCCTAGCCCTAGTCCCATCCTATTCACAACAACCAATAACATAGGAAGCCATAGTCCCTACTTCCAAGAGAAATCCTAGCCCTAGTCCCAACCCTACATTGATTGAATCACAGACCCAGAAACCAATCAGAATCCTGAAATACCCAACCAATGAGGACACTAACCCTAATCCAATAGAAACACCAGATACAACCACCAATCAGTGTACACATGTACCAATCACTAGCAGACCATATAAGGTCCTGGCGACCGCAGACACGGTTTGCTGGCCAGTGAGTTGGAAGCTGCTTCTCCTGTTCAGAATCTCCTAGGAGACAGACAGGGTCAATCCACACTTTGGACTTCTGCAGAGAAAGGCCTCACTAACTTGAAATCTAACAATACTGTTGGAATAAAACTTTATTCCCTCTCCTGGCCAAAAAACGAACTGCACAATCCCTAGTAAACACAGTTTAAACAGCTCACAGAAGCACCCTCTGATGTAGAATATCCCTGTTGCTGAGGGGGGAGGGGGGTCAGGGGAGCTGGTTTCACTGGCTTGTGAACACAACATGGTGGCTGGGGGTGCACTGTTTTAACATACGGGTCTTAGCACAGAGCAGAGGAGAAATTTGGAGGGAAAATTGAATTGTCAAAAAGAATGAGAGGGATAAACTACAGAGTTTGGACTGCAAATCCCACAATTCAACATGTTAAATGGAAGCAATCATGGGCAGGGAAAACCACAAGTTTGAAACACAAAACAGGTGATAAAATATGCAATCACAGGCAGGTTAAAACTACAGTTTTAAACTGTAACAACCACAGGCAAAGACAGTAATCACAGAAAAGGAAAATCGTTTTTTAGCAACTTTTGTTTTCGGGAAGAGACAGCACTAGTCTGTCTCCTTACCACTTCCTGGACTCTACTCACTGCAATCTGGGGCACAGGAAGGCTGCAACTCACAACTCAAGCCAACCAACTCAAGCCCATATGTAGTGAGTGCAAGCTTTTCAAAAGTCAACCTAAACAAAAACACTCATTACAATCTAACAAGGATTAATGCAGTGTATATCTTATGTATCCACAGTTTGTTCCTGTGGATAGACAAAAAATCCTGTCTATTAGTGTAATCTGTGAAATTCCATCTAACAAAATACCTGCCTACAGGCTTTGGCACAGTTTTATAACAAACCACCTATAAAAGCCTATTGCTTTAATGTACTCTTCACAATAAGTAGGTCAATCCTACTGGCATGGTCATAGTTATCCTATTTAACCAATGAGCCTTTACCGCTTTAACATGGCATCATAAACAGTGCAATCACCATTCAAGGAGATGTAAATTACTCAAGTTCCGGTGCAACCATGACCCTGTTGCTGTGACCAAAGATCCTCCATAAGAGGCAGCCAAATTGGAAGACCGATGCTCATTGTCAGAAGTCCTGGGTACCCCACATTACTCACCCAGGCTGGAGCCACTAGGATGTCTTGGACCTGGTCTTTATCTTCTTGAGCAATCTGGACTTAAGTGGTATGGGAGAAACGCCACGAGAGTCCCAAACCCCAATGTAAGCAAACTGCATCTCCTAGTGAGCACTGCCTTGGGAACTAGAACACGCAGAATTTAAAGCCAGATTCAATTTCGTCAAATTGCTTTTTCAACTTATTCAATTCTTAATTAGTGAAAGATTAAATGCTGGGGCCCAAAGTTTTGCTCAGAACACCCGTGGCTGATGCTATTTAATGTCAGAATGCTGAATTCCAAGGCTGGTGATCTCGATTCCACCTCATCCCTCTTGAATCCATCACCTGACACTCCTGCCCCTTTTCCTCACTGCAGGTTTCTGGTTCCCCTTTGTTACGGGGTTGCCGACTTTCTCTTCCTCTTTCGCCCTTGCCTGATTTCCCTCTCTTGCTCTAGCTCAAAGTTTAATTCAGAAAATAAGCCAAAAATAAGGCCCCCAGCTGCCAAAATTAAGAACTGGATTTATGCCAATCTAAAATTGAGTCAGTTGCAGTAGTGAAGCCAGAGAACCAGGGGCCCCAGGCCAGGCAAGGAAATGGGCCCCATGGCTGAGGTCTGAAGTATAACATTCAGCAATAATCAGGGTTCAATGGGCACCTCCGGCCTCTGGGCCACGGTGCCACTGCACCAATGGAAGCCAAACCTCTGGCCAGTTGCCTACTTGTATCAGTTAGGCGCTAATTCCAGGTAATACCAGTAGAACGAGGTATTTACCATACCCATAAATACCATTACCCCAGAATGAGTTACGTACAAGGAGAGGTATTCTGGGTTTCAACTTGGATATGCATAGCATGCAGAATTAACACCTAAACACCTAACAAACAAAATTGTTAATGTTTTCCTTTTTTGCAAGAGTTTTCTGCTCCTAAATTTCAGCAGATTTAGAAACAGTGGGGTGTGATAATTATCACCAAAATCCGAATTCTGAGCATTTTAAAACCATTCTTTATTAGAAAAGCAAAAATATTCTCCTCATATAAACTATAGATTTCCATATGTGCTTAGTCAGATATTGTATTGTGTTGTATTGTATTTGCATTTATATAGCGCTTACTACCTCTGACGAGGCGTCAAAGCACTTTTTTGGCGAGTAGCCCGCTACTCCGGGACCCATAGAGGATTAGTGTTGAATTAGTATAGTGAAACATGCAAGTATATTTTAAGTAGTGGATAGGTTAGTCAGTTTTTTGGATTAGGAATGATAGCAGAAGGAAAGAGGAGGAAAAAAGGTTTGTATTTATATAGCGCTTGTTACCCCTGATGAGGTGTTGAAGCACGCTACTCCGGAAGCCCATAAAGGATTAGTAGTGAACTAGTATGGTGAAATATGAAAGTGGTCTCAGTGGTGGATATTAGTCAGTTATTTGGAGTGCGAAGGATAGTGGAGGGATAAAAGGGGAAGAAAGGTTTGCATTCATATAGCACTTGTTACCCCTGATGGGGTGTCGAAGCACGCCACTCCGGAACCCAAAAAGGATTAGTGGTGAATTAGTATAGTTGAATATTGAATTTGAGAAGTGAACACGTTAGTCTGTTAATTTTGATTGAAAAGGATAGTAGAGGAATAAAAGAATGAAGGATTTTTTGTTTTGTTTTTAGGTCTTAGCAGTAGGAGGCGGCTTTTGGATGAGTACAGAGGAGTTTTGGAGGGGAGGAGTCAGAGGAAAGAGTTTAGAAAGGCTTGTTTTGGGGGATAGGCATAGTAGAAAGAGGTGTCAGATGATACAAGGAGGGGTAGAGTAGGAGAGAGTCAAGAAAGGGTTATTTTGGGGATCATAGTAGTGGTATGGGGTTTGGGATAAATGAGAGAGGATGTAGACGATATATTGATAGATGTATAGGCTGAGGAATAGGGTAGTGCAATGGAAATTCTAAATTAGAAGAAAGTGATAAATGTATAGATCCATAAGTACCTTCAGTTTGTGGATGTGGATGGCGTGGGTTGGGTATTGCTAAATGGGAAATGGGCAGCATTTCTGGCCCTGGCCCTGGTCAGTTTCAAACAGGCAGCTGCCCTTGTCCTCTCTGCCCATAACAGGCTCAAACAGGCAGCTGCCCTTGTCCTCTCTGCCCTTAGCCTCAATGCCCCAAACCTGGCCTTTCATAGCCCTAGTAATCAGGTGACCCCTTCAGCCAATGGGAACCCTAGCCCCAATACTAGCCAATCACAACACTAGCCCTAAAATGTAGAACCAATAGGAGACCAGGACCTTAGAGCCAATCTTAGCCTAGTCCAAGCACCCAATCAGTTCAAAAACCCTGATCTCTACGTCCAATAGAAAGCCTAACCCTACTCTTAGTCTCACAACTAGTCCAGCAACCAATCACACCAGAAGGTCTAACCCTAGCCCTAGTCCCATCCTATTCACAACAACCAATAACATAGGCAGCCATAGTCCCTATTTCCAAGAGAAATCCTAGCCCTAGTCCCAACCCTACATTGATTGAATCACAGACTCAGAAACCAATCAGAATCCTGAAATACCCAACCAATGAGGACACTAACCCTAATCCAATAGAAACACCAGATACAACCACCAATCAGTGTACACATGTACCAATCACTAGCAGACCATATAAGGTCCTGGCGACCGCAGACAAGGTTTGCTGGCCAGTGAGTTGGAAGCCGCTTCTCCTGTTCAGAATCTCCTAGGAGACAGACAGGGTCAATCCACACTTTGGACTTCTGCAGAGAAAGGCCTCACTAACTTGAAATCTAACAATACTGTTTGAATAAAACTTTATTCCCTCTCCTGGCCAAAAAACAAACTGCACAGTCCCTAGTAAACACAGTTTAAACAGCTCACAGAAGCACCCTCTGATGTAGAATATCCCTGTTGCTGAGAGGGTGTGGGGGGGTCAGGGGAGCTGGTTTCACTGGCTTGTGAACACAACATGGTGGCTGGGGGTGCACTGTTTTAACATACGGGTCTTAGCACAAAGCAGAGAAGAAATTTGGAGGGAAAATTGAATTGTCAAAAAGAATGAGAGGGATCAACTACAGAGTTTGGACTGCAAATCCCACAATTCAACATGTTAAATGGAAGCAATCATGGGCAGGGAAAACCACACGTTTGAAACACAAAACAGGTGATAAAATAAGCAATCACAGGCAGGTTAAAACTACAATTTTAAACTGTAACAACCACAGGCAAAGACAGTAATCACAGAAAATGAAAATCGTTTTTTTTGCAACTTTTGTTTTCGGGAAGAGACAGCACTAGTCTGTCTCCTCACCACTTCCTGGACTCTGCTCACTGCAATCTGGGGCACAGGAAGGCTGCAACTCACAACTCAAGCCAACCAACTCAAGCCCATATGTAGTGAGTGCAAGCTTTTCAAAAGTCAACCTAAACAAAAACACTCATTACAATCTAACAAGGATTAATGCAGTGTATATCTTATGTATCCACAGTTTGTTCCTGTGGATAGACAAAAAATCCTGTCTATTAGTGTAATCTGTGAAATTCCATCTAACAAAATACCTGCCTACAGGCTTTGGCACAGTTTTATAACAAACCACCTATAAAAGCCTATTGCTTTAATGTACTCTTCACAATAAGTAGGTCAATCCTACTGGCCTGGTCATAGTTATCCTATTGAACCAATGAGCCTTTACCGCTTTAACATGGCATCATAAACAGTGCAATCATCATTCAAGGAGATGTAAATTACTCAGGTTCCTGTGCAACCATGACCCTGTTACTGTGACCAAAGATACTCCATAAGAGGCAGCCAAATTGGAAGACCGATGCTCATTGTCAGAAGTCCTGGGTACCCCACATTACTCACCCAGGCTGGAGCCACTAGGATGTCTTGGACCTGGTCTTTATCTTCTTGAGCAATCTGGACTGAAGTGGTATGGGAGAAACGCCACGAGAGTCCCAAACCCCAATGTAAGCAAACTGCATCTCCTAGTGAGCACTGCCTTGGGAACTAGAATACGCAGAATTATTGACCACGTGTTTTCTGCAGTGGCAAATAGAGCTAGGGTTCTCCGCCATGCTGGAAGTTCACTTGAGCCATTTCAGAATGCAAATGCCAATCGTGACCAACAAGATATCACCAGCTGAGTTGGTCTGCTTTGACATTTAAAAATCCCATTAAGTGTTGGATAACTCGAGATATGCCCTGACCACCCAGCCACTTCCAAAGACAGAGCCTCCACGCATAGAACACCAGCCTTATTATTGTTACCCACTCCCTCATCATAAAGGACAACATTCCTCCACGACCTCCCAAAGATTTTGGGGCATATTGACATGTTCTGGCCCATCTCTGCAAATCAGCAGGGATGCGCCGAAACAGATGCGTCATGCAATCCCCTCCTTCCGCCACCACAGATGCGCTGCATTTACCATGCGGCGCACCATGGTGCAAGGAAGGGAAGATGCGTGACGCATCTTGTGGCGTATGGGAGGCGCATTGCTGGAGTTGCATCGCAAGCGCGACGCAACTCCTGCAATGCACAGGGGCCACCCACACTCAACGTGGTGTGTCAATCCTTACGCCTACTTCAAGCAGGCGTAAGGATTTGACGCAGCAGTGTCGTAAAACTGACTCAGTGAAATCTTATAGATTTCACTGCGTCAGTTTTACGGGGCTTTCCTGCGAGGGAACGCCCACCCTGCGACAGAACGCCCACATGAAACCTGACACAGGTTTCATGTGGCGCAGGGCTTTACAACGTGACGCATCTGCCTAGATGCGTCACGTTGTAAATAAGTTGCAACGTGGCGCATTTTTTATGCCACCGCTGCGTCACAAAAGTGACGCAACAGCAGCATAAAAGTGTCGCAAGGGGCTTGTAAATCTGCCCCACTAATCCTGTTTTTTGGCTCAATCTACCATTGACGTAGGTTGCTGCTGCTTGCAAAACATGCCCCATATTTCCTCGAAATTGGACCTTTGGTCATTGTTGCCAGATGTACTAACACATTTTCATGTTGCAAACCCTGCTATTCAGTTAAGGGTTTGTGACAAAAAAACATCGTTTTCATATTTCGTACTAAGCCCATTTAAAGAATCGGTAACATAGTACACAATTGCTAAATGGGTTTAGGAAATCATAAGGATTTGTTATTTGGAAGGCGCGTGTTTAGAGCTTCCCTCCAAATATTGATTCCTTAAGGTATGTAGTAATATTTTGCAACCACAATTAGGTTGCAAAACAGTATTATTTTACAGACACATCAAATGAGGTGGTAATCTGTTTGCAGACATGAAACATCCAAATGGCCAAGACCTCTTAGTCTTTGGAAATGACCCCAAAAGCATTTATTAGGAGTAGACAGTGGTCCCTCCCAAAAAATAGTTCTACAAACTCTTCTCTTTTTTTTTGTAACCCATCCCAAAAAGCTGCATTACAAAAAAGATTGCTTCATTTTAAAGCAATCCCAGACGTATTGGTCTGCTGACCTCATCAGGCCACCATCCCTGTGATGACAGCGAATCATAGTGGTAAGCAATTTGTGATCTATCTCATTAATATACATGAGGTAGGTTGTATTGCAACTTACTACTTTTCGGTATTTTCTGAACCAACCTATTAATACATAGGTCTGTCTACAAAATATAATTGGATTTGCTAAAAGTAGGTGCGAAAATTGTGATTATTTTGAGTGAATCCAATGTATGTACATCTGTCCCTAAGTCTTTCAATCCACTTTTCATATTTGGGCGTTTTCAACACATCTGTTATCACTGAGTCATATGTTGGGATTCTTGGGGATTTCCATTATCTCAAAATAATAATTATAGCCACTGCCAAAGATGTTGCAAACCATCTCTAAAACTGCAGTGTAATGTACCAGATAGAAGAGGTATTGTGTATTATAGCTATAAATGCATTTAATGGCAAAACTATCCGTAGTTCCCCTCTTATCTCCTCCGATATGTTATTTAAATAGTGCCCCAACTTGACACATTCCCTCAAAATGTGCAGTATATCACTCTTTAGCTGTCTACATCTCTAACATGAGGACATTGCAGTCAGCCCTCCTGTTTGTACTTTGTGTGGTGACCAGTGCTAATTATGCAATATTTTAGTATAGCTCAACTTCTACCTTGCTTCTGTCATTCCTTTATCATGTTTTTAGAACAGTACCTCCCACTCTTCTTTAGAATATTTGATAGATAATCAGCTTTCCCATCAGTCTTTGATTACTTGTGCTGTTTCACATGCAAATTTCTTTCCATTCACATGAAAATTTCTGTTCAATAAGTGCCCAATGTAGCCTGCAAGAAATTGGTTATTGGTTGAGGAGGTGTAAGCCCACTCAGGCAACAACCACAATCCTTATCTGGATGAACCACAAAAGTCACTAAATGAACCTGTGCTTCGCCCTCTGGTAGCTTGGCACAAAGCAGTCAGGCTTAAGTTAGAGACAATTTTAATGTATTTACAGTAGCGGCCCGTGGTGGGAGTGCTGCCGGGCGCTTATGTGGGGTGGGGGGGGGGGGGGGGGTAATAAACTACAGATTACGGCCGATTAGAGGCAAGTAAACATATAAATAAATAAAACTAATTTCATTCCGTGTGCTGCATCGCATGTGGCGATGCAGCGTGCACAACGAAATTCGTTTTATTTATTCATATGTTTACTTACCTCTAATCGGCTGTAATCCATAGTTTACTACCCCCCCATCCTGCAACTCCCCCGCCCCTCGTCAGCGCCCGGCAGCACTCCCACCACGGGCCGCTACTGCGTATTTATGCAGCACACAAATAGTAATACAGTGAAACCACAACAAAAGAAAAATCACAAACCAATTTAGAAAAATAGAGTTCATTTTTAATAAATGAAGTGATACTGGAACAACAAAATCCAATCAGTAGAACTAAAGATATTACATTTTAAAGTACAGCTCCTAAAGGCACAAAGTACCACTCGCGGTCATCTGTTCGTGCAAGACCGGGTTTAAGTCAGAAATTAAGGATTACTGTGGGGAGAGGGTCGGATACAGTGACCAGGTTAGTCCCTCTGACAGAGGTACCCTTTCAATGCCCATCACAAAGAGTTCTATTTGCAATGGAGGACACCACGAGGAGCAAGGATAGCATCACAGATGGTAGTTGCGGTAGTGCAGATGGCAGGCAGGGGTGTGTGAGCTGTCGTTGCTGAAGTATGAAGAGCTGGACAAGCTGTTGTTGCTGGAGCTTCATGCTGGTGAACACCGCGTGGACCATCGTTGCTGTAGAGCAAAGTTCAGATCTCACATTGCTGGTCAATGCTGTCAGTTTCTCTAGCGCGAACCTCCGGTCTTCAACTGAGCTTCATGTTGACGGTCATCGCTGGCGGAAGAGTCACGGTGCAAATGAGTCTGTCCACAGTCCTGAAAAGCTAAAAACCTCAGGATTTCCCCTTTCATCTTTGGACAAACTCAGACTGATGCAAGCCAAGTGTGCAGGATCTGGGGCACCTCTTGGGGATCAAGAACTCACTTCAGCATAGGACAGCAGGGCTCAGCCAGGTCCAGTTGTAGGTCTAGGCAGGTTGAGTTGCAGCAGGTCAGCTCGGCCATTGTAGAGAGGCCCCTCGAGCTCGATCTTTTTCTGTAGTTAAAACAGGAAGTCAGCCAACTGACCCTTGGAGTCACTTAGGTGAGCCTGGGATGAAGCTAAGCAGGTCCGATCTTTTTTCAAAGACAGCAAAGCAGTCCTCAAGCAGCCCAGTTGAAGGCCTTTGCGGCGTCATATGCTGCCACCGCTAGGGGCTCCGACCGTGCCTCCGCAAGATCGATACTGCCAATCAGCTGTAGGGTTAATTCTTGAATATATCTACCAGGTATAAATCCTTTCTGGTCAGGATTAATAAGTGATGGAGCCAACTTGGCCAACCTCCCTCCCTCCCAAAACACTGGCGAAGATCTTATAGTCCGCGTTTAGCAGGGAGATTGGCCGATAAGAATTCGCCTTAAGGGGGTCTTTCCCTGGTTTTAAAATTAGCACAATAGTAGACTCCTTCCATGAAGGCGTGATTCTGCCCTCTGGACTATAGATATAATTAAACAGATCACATAATCTCGGCACCAGGAGATCCCGAAGTACTTTATATACTTCGCCAGGAAGAGAATCGAGGCCGCTGCTTTATTTTTTTTTATTTTTTTATGTAGAGTTTAATTTCTTCCTCTGCAAAGCAGCTATTTACCATATTTCGGCCTTCCTCAGTCAAACCTGGAAGAGCCTTAGTCTCCAACCACTGCAGAGTGTTATCGGGGCTTGGAGACGACTCTTCCTGGTATAGTTCGGAAAAGAGGGAAAAAAAACATCTTTCCATTTCCTCCTGATGACAGGATATAGTGCCCTGCTCATCGATAATTAGCCTATTAATATTGTTTCTGACTCAATCTGCTCCAGTATCGCCCCCGCTCCCTCCCCATACTCATAGTTTTCCATAGAGTAAACAGCCCACTGTGTCTTAACTTTTAAGTCTAAGAGTCCTCGATATTCTAACCGGAGGCGCTCTAGTTCCAATAAAACCTGCGGTAAGTCTTCTACTTGGGCACTTAATCTAAAGCTCTCTAGAGATGCAATTTTGTCTTCCAGTTTTTTAAATTTAATTGCCTCCTTCCTATTGTTTGAGCTAGTCAAACTGAGAAACTGACCTCGGATGTGGGCCTTATAGGTGTCCCAGACAATCTCTAGTGGAGCTGAGCCAATATTATCGGAAAAGAAATTAGTGGTAGACATACCTACTGCTGTGACTATGTCCTGGTTGTTTAAGATTGCCCTCTTTAAAGTCCACCTGGGGGTAGTAGTTCCTCTAGTCCTACCTATAATGAGGGAAAACAAAATAGGGGCATGGTCAAACAGAATGCTGGGTAGAATTTTTATGTCCACCAGAACCTCTAGACATAGCCTATCTACAAGGATGTAATCGAGCCTTGAGGCATGCCCATGTTTTTTACTAAAGTATGTAAAGCCCGGCACCATATCGTTCTTAACTTTCCAAGCGTCAATTAGACCCAGCTCATGAATCATATTCACAATGGCACGACAGGATCTCGGAGCAGGGACTAACTGGCTATAATTAGAACGATCTTGTCTGGGGTCAAGGAGGACATTGAAGTCTCCTCCAATAACCACCGGGGATGTAACCTCAACCAGATTGGACTGTACTTTCAGCAGACAGGCAGGATCGTCGGTATTTGGCCCATAATAAGAGACAATAGTCAAGTCGCTTCCGCTAAAGTTTGCATGCGCTAAAACCCATCTTCCTCTGATCTGTTATGGATGACCTAATAGAACCTCCATTGCCAGCCTTAATCAGGATTGCTACTGCTTTATTTGCCACCGACTGCTCAGAGCAACAGAAAGCTCCAATCCATCTGAGTTTCCCAAAAACCTCTTTGCTTTCACTGAAACTCAGATGAGTCTCCTGAAGCAGAATTACTTTAGCCACAGATTGCTCTAGGCATTTTAAAATCAGCCTACGTCTCCGGGTGCATCGGAGGCCATTAACGTTGCAAGAAATGAATGCCAGACTATTACAGGTCATCAAGTATCTTTCATCTCCTCCTACATATCCCAACGCTAGTGCGCCCTACTGAATTAAGCTGCTCAGTTTGAAGTTCTTGTGAGCTGATGCAAGATGAGGACTTATTTTTTTTCTTTTCTCCCCTTGCAACCCCCCCCTTGTGACCCCTGAACTCCCCCTCCCCCGGGGAACCCTCCTTTCCTTCCTGAGCATTACGCTTGTGTATGGTTATATACTATAAGTAAATAGTGAAAAAGAAAAAGAAAAAATATGCCTATTATCTGTAGCAAATGCTACTTGCATAAGATGTGTGGAGTAGCCTATATTTAAATTCATGTTAGGGTATTATCCTACTGGATTGTCGGAAGATCCATAACTCTATCTCCTTCTCTACCGCCCAGCAACCTGCATCTCTTTCCCACTCTCTCCCTTACTACCAGCCCTGATCTTCTCAATCAAATTATCCGCGTCCTCAATATATCGAATATTGTGCATGTGGTTATTCCACATTACGCGGAGTGTGGCAGGAAATTTTAACTGAGCTCGAGCTCCCAGGGAGTTAAAAGTTGCCAGTCTCTTGCCCATCTCCCACTGTTTTGCTGCTGTTATGTGAGAGACGTCGGAGCAGATTGTGAAAGAAAATGGGGCAGAGGAGGAGGCTGATTTTATAGAGCCTGCTTTAAGGGCCAAAGACAAAATCCTTTCCTTGACGGCGTATGTAAGGAAGTTGACCAAAATCTTCCTTGGGAGCTCTTTCCCTAAATTCCGCCTAAATGGGTCTCGATGAACCCTCTGAATATCCGCTAGTAGATCTTGATCTGTATCAGGAGAGTCCTTTAAAATTGTTGTTTTGAGTACTGCAACAATGAATGCCTTGATATTGCTCCCTTCAAGATCTTCAGGGACACCTAAAAATTTTAAGTTGTTTTTTCTTGAATGATTTTCAAGCCTCTCAAGGTCATCCTTCATCTCCCTATTCTGTTGGACCAGCTTATCCATGTTGGCTGCAGTTGTGCTAATGGCTTCTTTGATCTTAGGTAGCTCCACTTCCAGAGCGTCAGTCCTTAATGTTACCTCTTCCACTTTTCGGGCCAGAGCCTCACAGGACGCCTGAATGGCCGTTTGATTTGCCTCGGATGTAGTAAACCGCCTCCCCATATCCTCTTTCATCTCCAACAGAATGTCCGCCAAGGTTGTCGGAACAGACTTTATAGATGGTATATTATCTATGGGTGCGCCACTGCCATTGATGGTATGAGGTATAATTGGGGTATCTTCCTTCGAGTTTTCCCGATTGTTCTGATCAACCTGTTCAGTATCATGAATATCCAGGGTGGAAAAACTGTTAGAGATTTCGACTGTTGGGTGTACCATATCCTGCATAGGAGATGAGGACCGTTGCAGGGGTGGACTAAGCAGAGTTGGTAGGGAAATACTGCTTGCTAAGGCCACTATACCAGCCCCATCAAAGGCAGCGACCTCTGTGGCGCCAGCTGCTATATTGCCTGTAACTATTGTTGCAGCCATCTCTTTTTTTTTATTGGAGGCACCCTCTGAGACGACCTTATAATATGATTTCAGCGACGGAGTGACTCTCAGCGGGATCGCTGGTCCACCCTTTACTTTTTTTTTCCTGACTCTCCCTTTCCCAGGGGGAGGTATCTGTGCCACTATGGTCTCCCTGCCCCTTCCCTTTCTCTTTTTTGGAAGTAACTTTAATACAGATTATTGGAGGGGAAGTAGAAGGTTTTAAGAATCCTGGCACTATGTTGGGAGCCCGATTGCGCAGTGTATATCGGGTAGCCCGTCCCTACCTTAGGGATGCACACGTGCAGTGCGGAACCTGATTTATCTGAGGAAATGCCGGGTTGTGAGCTAGCAGTGGAATGGCTACTTGTCTCCATACAGGGCTCCCACACCTTACTACCGCCTGGAGTCAGTGGAGAATATATCAGGACCAAAGGCGCAGGAGATACAATATCCGGTGTACCACTACAGGTAAATCCTGCCCTACAGTTCCGAGCTAATCTCGCTCCGCTTGCCCCCCTTGGCTGGACAGGGATTGTCAAGGCTAAGACCACAGACTTATTATTATGACCCCCACAGTGCACATAGCCCCCAGTCACATGCGTCTTACTGGGGACCGAGGTTACTGCGCCCAGTGAATAAGTTAATCGTCCACCTGAGCTCTGGGTCAGCCTTCCAGGGTTCTTCCTCCAAGGTCTGGCTGCGCCCAACTCTCGAAACCAGGCAGGAACTGCAGGCATAACGTCGTCTCCCTTGACCACCATCCGTTGTTTTTTTTTGTGTTTTTTTTTACCACGTTAATCCACGGTCAAAGTACCTCCAAAGTAGCGCTACCAGGGCGCAATTTCCGTCAGGATACACAGTTTCAGTCCTCTTGGTTATACTAATCATGAGAGAGTACCAAGGGACCGGGATGCCGCAGACGAATCCCCCTGGTTGCAAGGGGAGGGGTGAGATGACTGATGCCCCACAGCATCCTGGTCTGTGTAGTCCCTGCGGGAATTCAAAGCGTCTTCCGCACGGGGGACACAGGAGACACGGGAGGAAAAGGAGACAAAGCAATAGAGCAACAGAGAAGCCTTCCTGCGAAGAAACGTGTGCCAACTCGCTTTCAGCAGGCCTTTCCCGTTTTCACCGCACACTGTAGCCACTCAGCACCACACACGGAGCTCAACTCCAGGTGTACCAAACTAGATAGCTCCCACCGCATACCACTCGCTGCCACAATCAAGCCCCCACCTTCTCCTGTCGGCGCCCTGTTCAGTAATTGTGTGGAGTTGAATGGGTTTATGTTATCACTTATTATGTTTTCCAACTCTGTTTAACTAATTTTCTCAAATCTTTCAACTAGGAATCGTTCAATTGAAAATAAATATTACCTAAAGACATTCTCATGATGGTTCTTGTAAATGGTAAAACCTCTTTCTTCTACCAATTATTTCTATACACATATTTCTATACACATATCCTTATGTATTACTTCTATACCCTGAGAATTTGGGGAAAGCAAAAAGGAATGGGATCAGTGCTGGAATAGAGGTAGATGAGTTTGATAAGGTTATCATGGTGTCATAAACATAAAGTAGTATTTTAATCCTCCTGCTGCTGTCTACTTTTGTTAAGATATTAGTTTGGTAAATTGCAGTCACCAGAGGTTCCAGTTCTATTGGAAAGATGAACGATTAAAGTGGGCAGCCTTGTCTGGTGAATCTACCCACCTCAAAGGAGTGTGACAAGAAGCCTCCTAAGTTCACCACTGCTGCTGGTTTTTTATATAGCCATTTCACTTTATGGATGAGGATCTCCCCCAAGCCTATTTTTATTATTACTTCAGATAAGTACCTCCATTCTACACAATCGGAAGCCTTTTTCAGCATCCAAGGACAGAGCAAGTTTATCTATGTCATCATCCCTAACCTGTCACAAGATGTGAAGTAGTGTGATTATATATGTAGTAGATGAAAGATTTGGGAAAAATCCCATTTGCGTGTTGTAAGTAAGACATAGTATTACCAATTTTAGTCTATTTACCATTATCTTGGAAATATTTTACTCTGTATATCTAAATGTGACATTGTTCTGTAATTGCCACACTATAACATGTCTCTTTCAGGTTTCGGTATAAGAAATCCTCTAACTTTATTATATTCGTGTGTCATACCTTTTTCACTTGCCTCACGGTACACTTGATATAGCAAACAGTACTAGACATGTTGTGTTATCTTGTAAAACTCCACCAGAAGTCTATATTCTCCTGACACTTTTCTTACACTCATGTAATTTAGGTTTTTTATTTCATCTTAGGTGATTTTCCCTTTCAATGTTTGTCTCTGTTCCAATAAAAGAGTGGGCAAATTCTTTTTTGATCTAACAAAAAAAGCTTTCTCTAAAATAATGGTATTGGTATGATCAGAATGATATAATGTTCGGTAAGCATGGGTAAAGGGATCAGCAATTTCCACCAGATTCGTCAAGAAATGACCTAGTCTATCATGTATTGAGGGAGGGAGTATGTTGATTCTTTTGATTTTATCTGCCAGCATTCTATCCATCTTTATGTTGTTTTTGTTTAATACATACCAGTTCCACTTTAGACGTAAGTAAAGTGTTAAATTCATATTTTGCTTTAACTAAAGCTCTTAGGGAAAAGGCTGGTTTTGAGTTGGTTTACCTTTTCTCCTAGCTACTACAGAATCCCTCATCATTTTTTCTTGCATGTATGCTTTCCCAGGGGTTTATATGATTTCCGCTGAAGTGACTGAACCTTCATTCTTCTTTACATATGCTAAGGGGAATGATCTAAGTTTTTCTTATGCTCTGCCAATCTGTAGTTATGTATGTTCATTCACCAAGAGTTTGTGGGTGGACATTTGAGGCCCATATCTAACTGAGAGATAATCATGTCATAGAAAGAGACACTATTTGACACAAGCTAGGCAACTGTTACACCCTGTAAGATTTGCCCTGACAGAAAATAGTGATTGAGTCACATGTAGAAGGTAGAGATATAGGGCCTCATTTATGAAAAGTGACGCATCGCTGCGTGAAAACAGCGATGCGTCACTTTTCATTGCGCCCTCCTTGCGACACCAATGATGCGTCATATTTACAGTATGACGCATCATGTCGCAAGGAGTTCCAGATACGTCAGTATTTCTAACGTACCTGTAGGTGCAAAAGTGACGCATTGCTGGAGTGTGTCACAAAAGTGACGCAACTCCAGCAATGTGTGCTTTCACATGGGGCAAGCCCCATGTGAAAGGGCCTGCGTCAGTCTTACGCCTGCTGTGAGGCAGGCGTAAGATTTTTACGCATTTGAGTCCTAGAAGTGGCGCAGCGAAATCTCATAGATTTCACTGCGTCCCTTCCATGACCCTTTCTTGCGTCAATACGCCCCCCTTGCATACATTATACCTGGTGCAGGTATGATGTGGCGCAGGGGTTTACAAAGTGAAGCATCTACCTAGATGCGTCACTTTGTAAATTTGGCGCAACAAGGCACATTTTTTACGCCACTGGTGCGTCACAAAAAGTGACGGACCAGCGGCGTAAAAGTGACACATAGCCTCATAAATTAGGCCCAAAGTTTCTTTCTAGTAGGTGAGATAATATCCTACAGAATGTATCTATCTCCGGGATTGCCTCAAGTCAGATTTGCCGACATACCTTCCAATTGTTCCAGGATCATGTTCCAGTCACCTACTGGGGGAAGTGTTATTGTGAGGTGCCATAACATCTTGATTGCTACGTGGGTGTGTTGATGTAGCCGTTGTAGAAGGTAATTGTTGTGATTTGTATTGTCAGAAGTGGGTGGTAGAGGTCACGGAAATGGCAAGTGGATACAAGGATGAGTGAATAGGCAGGTGTAGCAAAGGTGGGGAGTAAAAAGAAAAGGAAGTGGAAAAGGTTCTACTGTATTGTAGTTTAACAGTACAAGAAAAATCCCCTGAAAGGCATGATGAAACACTAAGAAAAGAGTGGTGCCAGGGAGGCAGGTGACAAGTCTTACTCTGATACGCGTATTCCGGTGTGCAACCCGGATGCATTCCTTTGCAAGGACGTCTTTCAGTCCCAATACTGGAAGATAGCGTCAATAATGAGTCCCATGTGTGCTCACTGCATTCCAGAAGAATTAAAAATGCTTTCACAGTTTACTTCTGGTGGTGATAGCCTGCCAAACAATTCACAGCAAACAACACAGAACCGGTCTGACAAAGTTGGGCTCAGATTCAAAATACTTGTCTGCAATGGGTTTAGAATCAGAGGAAGTCTGTGAGCAGCGAATGCCAACACAAGACTGCGTGTTTGCCCAGACCTGGGCTCTGAGGGGAGATTTTACCCGCATAGCACCTACACTCTGTGAGCTATATCCAGGCGCTAATGAGCAACGTGGCAATATTCTAGCCTAAACATTATTTTCTTGTCAAACTGCGGAGGAGAACATCCTTTTCAAGGCACCCTGTGCCAATGTGCACTTTCCGCCACAGTTTATCTCACTACTGCTCCCCCCATGCTAAGAACCAATAACCTCTGAGGGCCTGATTCAGAAATGGACTTTAGACTCTTAAGGTTACAAGTGCGGAGTCCAGCCGCAGCTTGTGCAGGTGAGAGCGGTAGGGCGGTGGGGCCGGGTGGAGGGTGTGTGATTTCGACAGACAGCCCACGAGGGAAAATTAAATATTAAATTTTCCCTTGTTGCCATCTGTCGAAATCCTCCCTCACCCCGCCTCAACGCCCACTGCTCTTACCTGCACAGGCCACAGCTGGCGGAGTCTCCGCACTCATGTGGAATTTCCGCACTGAGCACTGCAGTGCGGAGATTCTACTAGAGTGATGAGGTTCTGCCGCAAGTACAGGTTGTTCTGCCCCGAGTAAGGGAATTCAGCCCCGTAAGGATAGTGCCCACACCGTCATCCGCTCCCCCCCCTGCACATTTTACATTTGCCCATATAATGATTACACCGGACACATTGTTTATGGGTAAAGAACTGCTGCAGGTTTATTTTCATACAACAAAAGTAAGACGTTTTAGTGGGTTATCCTACGGGCGATCCAGGGCAGGCAGCCCCTCGCTGCCCCGCCCGCCTTATGAGCCAGCCAGCACGGTGTGTCAACACCCGGACAGTGCAGCACCTTTGCAGATCCCCTTCCGGATCACGTGATCATGTCTTATACTCCCGCCCCTTTCAGGGTGGAGCGTGGTATGGCACACCCCCGGTTGGTTAGGCCGCCTAACCGCCCGAAGGACTAATGGAGTGCCGTTGCGGTTTTCCCAGAACCTCCCTGCAGCTCCAGGTCTTTGGCTCAGGCACCCTTACTGTGCCAGGCAGAGGTACCCTTACTGTACCAGTCTGCCGCAGAGGTACCCTTACTGTACCCGTCTGCCTCCAGATCGCCCTGTAACTCCGCCTGCAACACAAAAAGGAAACATTAAAACATCCAAATTGCATGCCGCCTGCCCAGCTGCTGGGTACAAGGATAGGGTGGGTGCAGCGCGGCAGGCAGGCAGCAGAACGACCGGAAAAAGAGGTTGATCTGTGGGCGGCAGGGGCCCAAATACCCGGGCAGCCCCCAAGCGTGTGCCCTCCCCTGGACGCAGCACGGTGCACCCGCCCAGGGGAGGGGCTAGTGAGCCCACCAGAGCCTCCCCCTCCTTGGGACCAAGGGGGGGGGCTCTGACCAGTGGGCACTAGAAGGCTTCCCTGCTAATGTCCCCCTGCGGGGGACGCAGGCAGCGGCATAATTCCCACACCGTCATCCGCTCCCCCCCTGCACATTTTACATTTGCCCATATAATGATTACACCAGACACATTCTTTATAGGTAAAGAACTACTGCAGGTTTATTTTCATGCAACAAAAGTATGACGTTTTAGTGGGTTATCCCTCGGGCGATGCCGGGCAGGCAGCCCCTCGCTGCCCCGCCCGCCTTATGAGCCAGCCGGCACGGTGGGTCGACCCCCGGACAGTGCAGCACCTTTGCAGATCCCCCTACGGATCACGTGATCATTGGACCCCCCATCTTGGATCGCATCCCCGCAATGCCGCGGCACAGCGCCCAATGGCGTGCAGCCCCCTACACGGCTTTCCCTACTGTACCGGCCCGCGCTGACAGCGGGGCTAGCAGCATCCCCCTGCGATGGGGAGCATATTGCCACCCTCTACTCACACCAGCTAAGTTGCCAAAATGAGATAACCCCATCTCATGGAATTCATCTAGGCAAACGTCTCACAGTTTAAAGCGGGGTCCGCATTCCAGATGCCAGACATGGCAAACGGCCGGAGAAGCCGGGGACCGAACTCGGGGCCTCATATAAGCAAAGCAGGCGCACAACCACTGAGCTACTTCCCCACCGACCGCTTGGCCCCGAACCCAGCCCCGGCGCTACTGACCAAAGCTTGCTCGCCTGACGCTAAGCCTGGGACAGGGACCCACGCGCGCCAACATGGGGGAAAAGTGCACTCCTCGTGCTCGCGCCCCCCCCCACATGGCTGACGAGCCATGGCCCCTGTACCACCTGGTGCTGCCCAGGGGGGGGAGGGGTTAGCCGAGCACTCACCGTCGCGTTGAAAGTCAAGTCAAGTCAAGTCATAAAATTTATATAGCGCACTACATACCCAGAGGGTCTCAAGGCGCTTAGGGAGGGGAGGAGGATTACTTGTCAAATATCCACGTTTTAAGTTGCTTTCTGAATGCTAGGTGGTTCTGGGTAAGGCGAAGGTAAGTGGGAAGTGAGTTCCATGTTTTAGCTGCCAGGTATGAGAAGGATCTACCTCCCATGGTGGTCTTGTTGATGCGAGGTACAGTGGCGAGGGCTTGGCTGGAAGATCGTAGTTGGCGGGAGGGGGTGTAGAAGGACAGTCGTGAGTTGAGGCATTCTGGTCCGATTTCGTAGAGTGCTTTGTGTGCGTGGGTTAGGAGTCGGAAAGTGATCCTCTTATTGACGGGTAGCCAGTGGAGGTTTTTCAGGTGACCAGAGATGTGTTCGTTACGCGGGATGTCTAATATGATCCTGGCTGAGGCGTTTTGGATTCGTTGGAGTTTTTTCTGGAGTTTAGCGGTAATACCTGCGTAGAGGGTGTTTCCGTAGTCCAGTCGGCTCGTGACCAGAGCGTGGGTGACTGTTTTCCTGGTTTCGGTGGGGATCCAGCGAAATATTTTTTTGAGCATGCGAAGAATGTTGAAGCAGGATGAGGAGACGGCGCTGACTTGTCTGTTCATTGAAAGTGAAGAATCCAGGATAACGCCTAGGTTCCGTGCGTGGTCTGTCGGGATGGGTGCTTTTCCAAGGGCTTCCGGCCACCAAGAGTCGTCCCATGCAGAGGGGGATGTACCTAAGATGAGGACTTCTGTTTTATCTGAGTTCAGTTTCAGACAGCTGTGTTTCATCCATTCGGCAACTTCTTTCATTCCTTCGTGTAGGTTAGTTTTGGCGGTGCTAGGGTCATTGGTGAGTGAAAGGATCAGTTGAGTGTCATCCGCGTAGGAGATGATGTTGAGGTTGTGTTGGCGGGCGATGGCCGCGAGGGGGCTCATGTATACGTTGAAGAGGGTGGGACTGAGTGAGGATCCTTGTGGTACGCCACAGATGACTTCAGTGGCCTCGGACTTGAATGGTGGAAGGCGGACTCTCTGGGTTCTTCCGGTGAGGAACGAGGTGATCCATTCAAGTGCTTTTCCTTGTATTCCGATGTTTCTGAGGCGTTGTAAAAGGGTGCTGTGGCAGACTGTCGAAGGCTGCAGAGAGGTCGAGGAGGATGAGGGCGACTGTGTCTCCATTGTCCAGTAGAGTTCGAATGTCGTCTGTTGCTGCGATGAGGGCGGTCTCAGTGCTGTGTTTTGCTCGGAAGCCAGACTGTGAGGAGTCGAGGGATTTGTTGGCTTCGAGGAAAGCGACGAGCTGGTTGTTGACAGCTTTCTCGATGACTTTGGCCGGGAATGGAAGGAGCGAGATGGGGCGGTAATTTTTGAGTTCGGTGGGGTCCGCTGTGGGTTTTTTCAGAAGGGCGCTGAGTTCAGCGTGTTTCCAGCTTTCCGGGAAGGTGGCGGAGTTGAAGGAGCAGTTGATGACGTCTCGGAGATGCGGTGCTATGACGGAGTCTGCTTTGTTGAAGATGTGGTGAGGACATGGGTCTGTGGGGGATCCTGAGTGGATGGAGTTCATCAGGCGGATGGTGTCCTCAGTGGAGATGATGCCGCTGACACAAGGAACGGATGACCCTGCTGCCCACGACCTTGCCAGATGGTGCAGCGCGGCAGGCAGGCAGCAGAACAACCAGAAAAAGAGGTCGATCTGGGGGGGCGGCAGGGGCCTAAATACCCAGACCACCCCCAAGCGTGTGCCCTCCCCTGGACCGCGCACGGTACACCCGCCCAGGGGAGGGGCTAGTGAGCCCACCAGAGCCTCCCCCTTCTTGGGGCCAAGGGGGGGACTCCGACTAGTGGGCACTAGAAGGCTGCCATGCTAATGTCCCCCTGCTGGGGACGCGGGCAGTGGCATTCTGCCACGAGTGCAGAGATTCTGAAGAACTCTGGATTCAGAAGGATCAGTTTTAGGGCTGGTGGTGCCCAATGTGACAATCTTTTTTGGCTCCTTCTCTACGTATTCTGGCCCTACTGCCCTGCAACAGTGCCCCTCATCTCTCCATAGCCTCTCCCACACATGTATTAAATTTTCTTTTGAACACTACTTATACCAGTGTATAGTTTCAGAGCACTTTACATCACACACATTATACAGAGACAATGAATCATACGTGTGTGAATTAGTGTATAGGAAATGTTACATAGGACAACGAGGGCCACAAGGTGTAGTAGTCACTTGTCATCCATACTAGTAGGCAGTATATTTTCAGAGTACTTGGTCTGGAGAAGCGCAAACTCAGGATTTAAAAAGTAACACAGTGGTTGGGGTTGGCTTCACTAATAAGAATTTAAGGCCTGATTACGACTTTGGCGATGCTGCGCCGGATTTGCGTCAGCACAGCACCGCCAAAGCTGTGCATGACCCGCCTACCAGATTACTGGTACAACTCGGGTCTGGTGGGCTTTTCTTTTGCCATTTCCATGGCATTGCCCTGAAAACAGGCACCGCAATAGGCATGCAAATGAAGTTCCCAAATGGCATAGAGGTCGGCGTGTGATCAGGCAGCACATCTTGCACTGCAATCAGCGGAGAGTGGTGTCTTTTCTTGCTTTTACGATTGACCAGTGTGTGCATATTAATTGTGTCTTGCATCTCCCTCCTGCTCACAACCGCCCACTCCCATTGCCTGGTTATGTTAAGATGAGGCTTGATGTGCAGGCTTGTGTATGCGCAATCTGTCTGCCTGTCCTGGTTTGTTCCAGTGCACTTTGGAGCAGGACGATTGTGTGCCTGGCCACCACGTGCATTCTAGCAGACACAGGTGTTCTGGCTGGGGCTCCAACAAATAATAAATTGCATTGAGCTTTGTCTTGCCTGTCATGTTGGGCAGAGGAGAAAGGGGTGGGCCTGCTCTTCTCCACAAGTGGTTGGATTAATCAGAGAGAAAAGGGAAGAGAGGTAGGGAGATAGAGTTATGCAGAAAGAGGACAGAGTGAGAGGTAAAAACGGAAAGGAGAGGAAAGAAACTCTAGAAAGACAAGAGAATGAAGAAAGGCAACTGAGTGAAGGAGGTGAGAAACACAGTAGAGGAAGAGACATGACAAGGGAGAGAAAGGAGGACTGTGGATAGACCAATATATGGCAGGGAAAACTGGTGCAAGACGTGAGGGACAAAAAGGAGAAATTGGCATGGGAAAGGTTTAGGCATGTGAGACAGACAAAAGGCAAGGGGTTCAATTAAATGGATGAGCATTAGAAAAAGAGGAGTTTAATTGGAAGGAGGAAGGGAGAAATCAGGAAGAAAACGAGGAGAAAATGCGTGTGGGCACTGTGTAGCAACGCATCACAAAGGGAGTCTCTAGGAAAGGCTCTCTTTTTTGCTTGGTCATCCGGCTACTCTGACATAACCTTTAAGTGGTTCAGTGTTTGAATATGTGTCCTGCAAGAATTGTGTATTGGTGCAAGCACTTACTTCTAATATGAGCACCTAATACGCTTTGCATCTCCCATTTAAACGCTGATCTATAAACAAATATAAATGATATAGCTGCAATGATAAAATCTGTTTTTTGTTTTTTTTTAAGTTCAAGTTTATTGAAACCAAACAGAAAATACAAATGTGAAAATGCCTTAAGAAATAATGATATACAAGGAATAATGGTTATACCGTTTTTTAAAGGAGTTGGGGAGAAAATAATGAGACTGCAGTTCAGGAAAGGAGAGGGGCACTCTGTCACAGAGCAACTGCGATATCCACTTTATACCTTTGGATCGGCAGGATTTCCAACAGAAGGAGCGATTTTTGATGCGAAGCATTTTGTTGTGCCAAATGGATTGGTGAGATAGAGAAGCAAAGGAAGGGTAAGTACAGGGAATGAGGGGTGCGAGGATGTGACACGAATGCGCGATAATAGGAGAGCGCAAGAAAGAAGTGTGAGCTGAAAAAAGGCCAGGACTTCCGAAAAGTCAAAGGGGGAAATTAAAGACTTCTCCATGGACAGCCATACTGGTGGATAAGTGAGAGGATTTATAGATAACCAACGGACAGCTTGCTTCAGGAAGAAGGAGTAATGATAAGATTTGAAGTCGGGGAATTTCAGTCCTCCCTGAGATTTGTCTTTTTAAGAAAGGATAGTGCAATTCGAGGAGGTTTATTTTGCTAGAGAAGTTTAGACAAAAGAGAGTCTAACCTTTTGAAATAATAGTGAGGAATGCGGACAGGAATCATGGAGAGGGAGTATAAGATGATAGGAGCCAGCATCATCTTAATTGAGTCTAATCTCCCCCACCAAGAAAGGAATAGTGGATTCCATTTAGGGATAGAGTCCGAGAGTTTCTTGGAGATATAATCAAAATTAGATTTTAGAGTGTCTGAAATGGAAGGGGAAAACCAAAGGCCTAAGTATTTAATTTTGGAAGGTTGCCAGGAGAAACCAGTGAGATCAAAGTAGTGACAAAGGCAGGAGACATTAAGGGGAAGGATCTCGCACTTATCACGGTTAAGGCGGTAGCCAGAAACTAAGGAGAAAGCTTCGACTTGACAAAGAAAGGAGGGAATAGTGGATTCAGGGTTGGAGCAATAAAAAAGGATGTCGTCTGCGTAGACTGAGAGTTTGACTTGGTTGGGAGCAGGGTTAAAACCAGTAATAAGACTGTCTTGTCTGATCTTTGTTAAAAAGGGCTCTAGCGCAACAATAAACAGTAAGGGGGATAAAGGGCAGCCTTGGTGAACCCCTCTAGAGAGAGAAAAGTAGTCTGAAACTTTTCCATTCGCGAAAATGGAAGCTCTGGGGCCAGAGTATAGGAGAGCGATGAGGGAAATCAATTTTGGGGGAAAACCAATCCAGGAAAGAGCGCGAAACATAAACTCCCAGCTGATACGGTCAAATGCCTTTTCGGCATCTAGTGCAATAGCTGCTAAAGGGTATTGAATGGTGGAAGCTTTACTGAGGACATTAAAGAAAACTCTCAAATTATTAGACGATAAGCGACTTTTGACAAAACTGGATTGTTCTGGACCAATAATTTCAGGTAAAATGGGATCTATACGTAGAGCAAGTAATTTGGCAAAGATTTTGTAATCTGTATTTACAAGGGAAATGGGTCGATAATTTTTACAGAATGTAGGGTCTTTATTATCTTTGGGGATGAGGCAGATCATTGCTTCTTGAAAAGTACCCTGAGAGGAGCCATCATTGACAAAAGAATTGAAAAGAAGAAATAATTGGGGTAGGAGTTGTTTGGAGAAGTGGCTGTAGAATTCAATAGTAAACCCGTCAGGACCAGGGGCTTTGCCACGTCTAAGCACCGAAACCGTATGGGAGATTTCCGCTAGAGTAATGTCAGATTCGAGTGGGGAGAAGTCAACATGGGAAGAAGAAGGGGGAGTGAGAGAGTGGAAGTAAGAGGTCAAGTCATCAGGAAGAGAAGGGGATTCGGGAGTATAAAGTTGTTTATAAAAGGATACAAAATTATTTAGGATGTCTTCGTCTTTAAAATGTGAATCTCCATTTGAGTCAGTTATGGAGGCAATCCGGGTCCTATCTTGACGTGTTTTTAGGTAATTGGCTAAAAGTTTACCCATTTTGTTTTGACCCCCATAGTAGCGGGCACTGCATTTCAGTAGGTAAGAGGCTGCGGCATCAGTAGAGGACTTATTAAAAGCAACTTTTGCTGAGATAAGATCTTTAAGAGAGGAATCAGAAGGGGATCGATAGTATGAATATTCCAACTGTTTAATTTTTGCAAGAAGAAGGGAAGATTGACGTTCAAAACCTTTCCGTTTTTTAGAGACATAATTAATTATAAATCCTCTGGCCGTTGCCTTGAAGGAGTCCCAAGTCATGACAGGGGAGGAATCAGGGGTGGAGTTAGTGTGGAGAAAGTCAGTAATAAAAGCATTGAACTGGTCGGTAAACTTGGAGTCAGCCAAGAGGGAGTTGTTAAATCGCCATCTTCCAGGTGAGGGAGAGAAGGGTAGCAGGTCAAAGTCTACTAGGACAGGGGCATGATCGGATATGAGGATGGAGCCAATTTCAGAAGCAAGGACACATTGAGTAAGAGATTTGCTAAGGAAAAGGTAATCGATGCGGGACTGGGTTTTGTGAGGTGGGGAAAAATAACTGTATTCTTGGAGGTCAGGGTGGCAGAGTCTCCAAATGTCTGTTAGGGATTTACGCCGAATAGCTGAGGTAAATTGATTATGCATTTTGGATCGAATGAAGGTAACTGGGGAGTGTCTGTCAAGGAAGGGATCATGTATCTGATTACAGTCGCCACCAAAAATAATGTAATTTTCGTTTAGGGAAACCAATTTATCTGAGATGAGGGGCCAAAAGGTATGATCAACAGTAACTGGAGCGTAGACATTGAAAATAACAATAGGCACGTTATCTATATTCAGTCTTAAAATTATAAAACGACCATCAGAATCAATTTCAAGTTGAGTATCAGTAACAGCAAACTTTTTATGAACTAGTATGACTACGCCATTCTTTTTCCCCAAGGAGGGGGAGGAGAAAATATGACCGACCCAAAGTCTCTTTAGTTTAGAAGATTCAATGTCATTAAGGTGGGTCTCTTGTAACATGGCAACATCAGATTTTAATTTAGCCAGATGAGCTAATACTCGCTGTCTTTTGATTGGGCTATTTAAACCTTTAACATTCCAGGAGATAATGATATACAGTAAAGGTAATAAATGTAAACATGGCGCAAACAATGCAATAAAAAGTGCAAAAAGAAGAACTTGAATTGAAACAAAATACGAGTCATAAAAACAAGATTTGATAGAGAAAAGGAGAGAAAAAGATATCAAGAAGAATGAAGGAGGGGACAGGGAAAGAAGAGGAATGAAATAAAGAAGTGAGGAGAGAAACATGCTGAAGTAGAAAAATAGAGAAAATGGAAAGGGTAGCAGCTGATAAGGGGACAGGAAAGGAGGAGGGAGCAAGAGAGAACAAAGAGAGTAAGAGAGAAAAACAGAATAGAACAACCAGATAATAACATGAAATCGTGAAGTACCTACAAGGGGGGATTCAAAAGGTACAAGGGGAAGGGAGGAACCAGACGGAATGACGGCACAACCGGGATCAAGCGGGACAGAGGACCGGGAGGCATCATGTCAAGGGAAAGGATGAACTGTGGAGAAAATAAGGAAACAATTGTCACAAAACAACAACAGAGAAAACATGTGGCAGCAATAAGACTAGCAAGCGCAACAAGGCAAAAAGGTCAAACAATTAAGGCAAAGGAACACATATTCAGCCAGCATTTGATGAGGAGGCATCCATGGGATCAGTATGATGAGCATTAATGAAGCTGCGAAGGCAGAGAGGATCTTCAAATGTTGTAGTCTTGTTATTGTAGGTAACCCTGAATAGGCACGGATGAAAAAGACCATAACGAGCACCCATGTCCCGGAGAGCAGGTCTTAAGTCCAAAAAGGCCTTCCTTCTGTTGGCAGTGGCCTTGGCGTAATCCTGAGCAAAGAACAAAGTAGAACCGGACCAGGTAACTCGCTGGGAGGATTTCGCTGCTGAGAGAACTTTTAACAGGTCCGTGTATTCCAGGAAATACAGGATCACCCCTCTGGGCTTCTGAGAGGGGGAGGTCAATGAGGGAGGACGACCCAACCTGTGTGCTCTTTGAATATTAAGCAGGGTGCCTTCTGGCATACGGAGGACTTTGTGGATGAAGGATTTGTAGAAAGTAATGGGATCAGACCCCTCCTATCCTTCCTCAAGGCCGTAGATACGGAGGTTGTTGCGCCTATTACGGTTTTCAAGTTCCTCCACTTGGCGCTGAAGGGTAGAAACTTGAGAATGAAGGGGAGAGATCTTCGCACAATCAGCCGCCAAGGAAGAAAGCGATTGCTCCACAGTAGTGACTCTGCCATCGAGCTGCGACCAAGAGTCAGTGAGAACTTGGAGTTTCGCATTAGTGTCCTCCATGAAAGGACGCAGAGCCCTAATTTCCTCCAGTAATAATTCCATCGAGACAGGAGAAGATGATTTTGGAGGTGAAGGGGGATTTTGTCTGAGGCGTTTTGAGGTAATTGGAATTTTTATGGTCAATTGTGTCCCCTAACGTAGACCCCAACGGCTCCATGTACACACTTCAAGTACATGTAATTTCCCTCCACGACCGAATCTGAAGACGCAAATACATTTGCGTCCAACGTTAACATGTCCTCTATCAGATCCACCATGAATGGATCGATAATTCCGTTCCTAAGTATGCCGTGCCACCGTCTTTATATGGTGCACTTTCACGTTTTCCTGGCTCTGCCGAGCTAGGCCCTGATTTCTGTCTTCAAGCCACTTCTGCCTCTGTCTCTGAAAGCTGCAGCATGGAGATGCATCCCTGACCTCTGCCTTACTTCCTGCCAACCGAGCGGTGCCCGGCTCGGCCTGGTCTGCCTGCCTTCAAATTATCAGCGTAGCCAGCTCAGCTCCTCGAAAACACATTCCTGTCTAGTGATTTAGGTAAACATATCCCCGGCTGCAGAGCAAAGAGCAAGTCTCCCTGTCTCCGTGCAAGTAATTTACAGTTCCCGTTACCATGGTAGGCCCCTGGCTTCGAGCATCCGCATGTAGACACGCAGACACCTATGCACGCACTAACATTCAGTATAGAGTGTGGTGTGTTTCTAGAATCACGGTATTATGCACGAAATAAGTCACTGTTTTGTGCATGAATACAACCACGGTCATTAAGTCCGTTTTCTAGATCACAGGAAATCACCATATTTTCTACTTGCCAACTATGTGTGATGAATTTCTTGGGGGTATTCACCCCATGACTCTTTAAGATGTTTTTTATCTTACAGGAACCACGTGTTTTCTGGAAACAAAATACGTAGGTATTGCATGCATGAACTTAATATAGTTTGCTGCATTTAGAAATTAATTCTGGTAAATCCTAATTGGAAAGTTAAGGAGTTAAGGAGTGGCGAACACAGGGCTGGTCCCTGTGTAGTCCTGAAGAAGTGCTTGGGGTATGCACGAAACATGTCGACGATAGGAGTTGATAGGAACATCTGAACACATTGAGTTTAGGATAGCCTATCTCCCCACCCCGTTTTTAATATTACCACCTAGAGGCCAGAATAAAGTTTATTGACAACCTACTGGGCAGGTATTTTTAATCTTACAACACATAGTCCACTCCCCACAATAACACATGCACCACACATAGTCCTTAAAAGTGCTCCTACGTAACTCCGCAAGTCGTAGCACGCCCCAGCCCGTAGAGGACTGGGATGGCCCCAATGATGAAGCATGTCACCGTGGGGCAACCCCGGTGAGTGAGGGGACACCTAAAAAAGGAGCAATTCTCCTTTTTTACACACATTAACATATACCGCACGGTCAACCCCATTGTGTGCTGACTGTACTATTTTTCTTTGAGCTGGTTCTTTTGGTATCTGGAAACAGAAACCTTTTTGTTTAATTTATGGTCTGGAGGACGAACCTAGCTGACTATCCTCTAACTCCCCCTCCTATATGTTGTTTCAAAGAGCAAGTCTCCCTGTCTCCGTGCAAGTAATTTACAGTTCCCGTTACCATGGTAGGCCCCTGGCTTCGAGCATCCGCATGTAGACACGCAGACACCTATGCACGCACTAACATTCAGTATAGAGTAGCCTCTGCCCAAGAGACCTTTTCCTCTAGATTAAACATCCTCCAAATACTAGATATCAGATATGTTACAGGAACAGGTCGATCTGACATGCCAGACTTCTGTCTCTTCTACTAGTGTTAAAAGTCAGACCTTTAGCTTCCTCCCGTTGCACGTCAATCACACGTCATATTAGCTGCGCGCGCATCCAGGCCATAGGTTTCAGCTGACTCTGCAAGAATTCTCTAAGCATCTACCCACTTATGACACTTTTCTGTGACGTTTCTAGTTCACGCCTCTGTGCACACCCATGTTCACGCCTTTTTGCTACGCACATGTGTTCTTATCATATACATTTCACTTGTCACGCCTACTGTATTCAATGCTATTGTGTCATTTTACTATATATGTCATGTACTGTGAATAAATCGTTGACATCTTTTCCTGCCATCATTGCATACCCGAACCCTTGTATTGATGGACTAGATCTCCATTGACTCGAGTCATTTAGTCATCCTTTATGATTAAAGCTCTTATGACTCAGACACCACGGACTCTGCCTCTCATTTGATTGAGCTATTCTTTTGTAACCTGTCTGAAATTATATGGAAAAATAGTGTACGGTATAATATTTACCACATAATTTGGCGCCCGAATAGGGACCCCTCCCCCACCCCACGCGCCGGCGATGCGTCGCAGGCTTTGCCCCCGACTACAGCTGTGACGGACCCCATGCGCATCTGCAGGATTTCCTGTATCTCCCTCAGGCCTACGGAGGTGACGGAGACTGCGTCCGACATCCAGACGAGGCGGTGAGGAGTGCGGAGGATCCCGTCCAGAGCCCAGCCAAGAGAGCAGTGTCCAAGGTATCGAGAGGCCCACCTGTAGTGTCGAGGCGCATGCGTAGTGCGCAGCAGAAGCAGTGACGTCAGTCCAGTCCAGTCGAGTTTCTGAGGCCTTCCGTTCCGTGCTTCCCGGTGAGTACCGTTGCTGGGGACGCATCTAGACGGGTGCATTAATTTGTGTCCGGTCAAGACGGGTTTGGGTACACAGACCCGGTCTGCACTGTTTTAGCAGTGTATCTAGTACTGTTTAGCAGTGCATCTAGTATCTAGGTATCGAGTCATTGTTGTTCGTTTCATAATGTTTCAATGTGTTTTAATGTCGAGGTATGAGTGACTGTTCGCATTTTTACTGTGTTTATTGTGTGTAGTGTCTAGATCGAGGTAGCGATGCCCTTATTCTCGAAATTACGACAGATAGGAACTAGGAAAGGGATACTTGAGGAAGCTGTTCCCATCCCACCAAGGGACACTCCTGGTTATTTTATGTACCACAAGCACGGCTTAGATGCCATATTATTTCTCGACTTGTGGGTGGAATACACGAAAGACTTGGCAGAGAATCAGAGATGGCCCGTTACAGGGACATGGGATGCCGAGAGCATCATGAGAGTAGAGGAAGCGTTGTGGAAAAAGAAAGCCAGACAGTCACAGAAAGATGCCATTGAATTATGGCGTAAAGAATCACATAGACGGACAGAGAAAGCACTCAGAAAGGCAGAGAAAAGTAGAGAGGATTCCGAAAAAGCCAAAGAAAAAGAACTACTAGAAGAAGGAGAACGAGTTAGAATGGAACAACACGACAGACAGAGTAATGCCATCATGACAGGACTGTATCCAGTCCTGGCCGAGGGCCTGCCCAAGGCGACCCCGGAAACACCGAAAAATCTGCCCCCTCCATTGGTTCCGACTAAATTACGTCACAAGACCGCAGCAGATATTTTTCTTTCTTCCTATTTAGACGATGTAGCTCCCGCATATACCAATGTACCTGCCCATGTACCACCTGCTGACAATAACCTACCCCATGATCATCTGCCCCCGGGTCCGCAACAGCAGACCCCTCCTGCACCGCTTCCTGCACCCGTACCTGTTGTTCCCCCTATTCACCCGCTTAATCCTTTTGGGTCTGGCACGGTCCAGATTCCAACCCCGTTACAGCAAATACCGACCCTACAGCCAGGTTATGCCCAAGCCTCCGCCTCTGGAGGTGCTACAGGAGGTTACCGCACCCCGCCACAGTTACAACGAGTGACAATGAGAGAATTCGCAATGTCGCGTACACCTAAAGGTGCCCCAGCCGAAAAGCTCAAAGAACAGCTTACAGATTGCAGATATGACACAGTGCCTGGTAAAACAGGACCCATGTTGTTAGCGTCTCTACGTTTAAGACGTGTTACAGATTATTTGTTATTGTTACCAGAAATGCCAGACCATCTAGACAATCTGTATCATTTTATTAGAACAGGAGAAAGACCGGAGTGTGTTGGTGAAGCCATGTCACGTCAGAAAGTTGAGACTCAAGGTTTAATAATGCGATTTTTGGTTAATTGTTTGATAAGGGAACAAGATCAGCCCAGCTTTCCACAAAGTGAGATGGATAGATTTATCATATGGAGTCAGAATATATCGGAGGGTAAACATGATAGAGAGAGAAGTGTACATGCTATGGTTAGAAAGATCCGTAAAGAAATAATAGCAATACATGCCCGTCGAGAATCTGAAAGACATTCTGGGTCAGAGGAAAAGGACTCCTCAGAGGAGGAAGAACCAGAGAATCCAGCTGAAACCTCGCAACTACCAAATAGAGACATGGTGGCATATGTAGGTAGAGAGAAACTCCCTAGATCGTATCCTCTTGATAGGCCTTTCGACAGACCCATTCGGTTAGAAAACAAGAAACGTTACCTTTGTCCGATACCAGAGCGATGTACCCTTGAACATGTATTCCAAAATACTGACAAAGTACTGAAAGAAAGGGTAGGTTATCACGAACTCAATACTCTACGTGATCAGGAACTAGCCCGGTCCGCAGTACAGTGGGCCGGAGATGACAGCATATATAAAGACGATTCAGTAGTGCAAACATTTTTAAGTCTTACTCCCGAAGAACAGCGACTAGCTGGTATATACATGACCCAACACCTCATTATACAGTATGAAAACCAAGCATCTGATCCAGGTCCGTTATATAGTTTATTGCAGGACTTACTCCTGAGGAGATGGAGAGGTCTAGGTACCGATCTAATTGAAACAATTTTAGAACAACGTCACAAATATAGAACTTTCTTGACTCCACATCTTGTTTCCGTTCCACCCCCAGTCAGGCAACCATATCACTTTGACAAACAGAATCCTTTACGAGAAGTACATCCAATCCGGAACCCTGATGATACCTTTGCACGTGTGTATGTATACACGCCCATAACTAAAATGGAGTTATTGGAAATGAAGAAAATAGTGCCCAGTCATGATAAAGACCCTGCAGGTTTCCACCGTGAAATAAAATACATGTTACTCATGGGAGATTATACTTATCCCGACATTATGAAAATATTGAAAGTGTTATTGCCTGCCGGTATTTACGAGAAACTCAAAGAAAAAGAATGGGAGGTGGGAGACAAAAAGATAGATTGGGCTGCATTAGAAGCTGAAGAAAGGACTCGAACCCCAGGTGTAGGACTTGGGGATAAAACTAAAGCATTACCAGGATTGTTAGTACAGGTTTTGCCAAGATTGTTAGCAACTAAAAAGGAGGACTGGGATGCAATCTCAGCCTGCAAACAAAAACCCGACGAAGACACTAGTGATTTTTATTCCCGATTTGAGAAATGTTTTATTATTAATAGTGGCCTGAAAACAAGTAGCGAGTCATACCCACACCTTTTTGTATCCAAATTAGTCGAGAATTCATTGCCCCAGGTTAAGAACCGTGTACTGAAAGTCGAGAGCACATGGCAAGCTAATACGCCTTCCCAAATGTTACAAATGTTACAGTACCACCAGAACAGAATTAGAGAAGAACATGATCACGAACAGAGACGTATGAAAGACACGAAAATGAAAGTACTAGTTGCTCAGTCAGTTCCAGCTGACGGTCATAAAAGGGGTACGACACAATCCAATAATTCAAATTCAGCAGCTCCTGTTAAAGGGATATGCAACTATTGTAAACAGCCAGGTCACTATGTAAACGATTGTGCAGTTTTGAAACACAACATAGCTACAGGTAAAACTAAAGAGAGACCGCGTCCTCCTAGACAGGACCAGGTCCAACAACACGTTCCACAGAATGTCCAGCCTATGCAGGTCCCACAACAGACCGTAGCAGTACCGCAGCCACAACCCATTGCCGCAACACAGCATGTCACACAGCAGATGTACCAGTATGCGCAATCTGACTACCCCGATTACCAGCAATACACATGAAACAGCCTAGAGAGGGAGGTTGGCTTGCCCCTTATCGAGGTTCCTGTAGATCAAGAAGGCCCTTATGTGCACAGTCAGGTATTAGGGAAGGATAGAAAATTTTTAATTGACACAGGGGCAAGCAGGACAACAATCAGTCACGACGAGGTTCCAGGGGCACCCCTCTCAGGCTCACAGAATGTTTCCCTTGGTTTTTCAGGAAAGCCTATTGTTAATGAAGTATCGAAACCAGTTCCCCTTGCAGTTGGTCCACTGTCCCGCACTACAGATTTACTGCTCACGAAATCATGCCCAGAAAACTTGCTTGGTATTAAGTCCCTGAAGGCTCTAGGAGCTGTAATTTGTTGTTCTCCGGAAGGAGTGAGGTTGTTCCTTCGTGATTTTAAGGGACATTATGTATTGAGAGATTTTGACGCCAGGTTACAGAATGTTCCTGCACATTTATGGGCAAAAGGCCCCACTGATGTAGGTTGTATGCACATTACTCCATATCGTGTCACACTCAAGCCAGGAGTAGTACTACCACGCATCCGACAATACAAGTTACCACCAGATGCTGTAGTGGCTTTACTGAAAATCATTGACGAGCTCATTGCACAAGGAGTGGTTGTAGAAACCGACTCAAATGTTTGTAATTCCCCTATCATTCCAATTCTTAAACGTACTGATCCAAATGCACCTCCAGTTTATCGATTAGTTATCGATTTACGAGAATTGAATAAATGCATTGTACCACAGTATCCCGTGGTCCCTGACATTTCATCCCTATTGACAGCTATTGATTCCGAAGCGACGTTCTTTACTGTAATTGACCTCAAGAACGCCTTCTTTAGTGTCCCCATTGACCCGGAAAGCCAATATCTTTTCGGATTCTGTTTAAATGGCCGAAGCTTCAAATTTGCACGCGCACCTCAAGGATTCACAGAAAGCCCCAGCATCTACAGCCAAGCATTAAAACGACAACTTGACAGTATTCACATGCCTGCCAACACTGCCCTACTTCAATACGTCGATGATCTATTGATCACCGCCCGTAGTCAACCAGAATGTGAACAAGCATCATTGACAGTTTTGCATTTCCTGGCGGACAAGGGACACAAGGTGTCTCCTTCGAAGCTACAATTCTGTGCCCAGCAAGTGGTGTACCTTGGGCACTTGCTGACCAAGTGGGGTAGGCAGCTGACACCTGAAAGAATTCAGTTAATTGCACATCTTCCGCAACCCAAGACACAGAAAGAAGTACGAGCCTTTATTGGACTCACTTCCTATTGCAGACAATGGATTCCACAATATGCATTTCTAGCTAAACCACTCATACAGTTGACAACACAGGAGGCAGCGTCTTCGACTGTTCTCCCATGGACACAGGGACATACACAAGCTTTTGACGAATTAAAGAAAGCCTTATGTCAAGCACCAGTTTTAGCGACACCATGTTACAGCAAACCTTTTACACTTTTTGTCACAGAACGCGATGGCACAGCGTTGTCGGTTCTCACTCAGTTACAAGCAGACAAACACAGACCGTGTGCTTATTTTTCGAGCACATTGGATCCAGTAGCCCAGGCCTTGCCTGCGTGCTTAAAGTCAGTTGCAGCTACAGCTCTAGCAATCAGACAAAGCGACTCCATTGTATTAGGACATCAATTGACAGTACAAGTTCCACATTCTGTAGAGGTTCTTTTAAACAGAACACAGACTCAACACTTGACTATAGCACGACTGACAGGTTATGAATTGACATTATTCCAGCCACACATAGAAATCAGACGCTGTAATACACTGAATCCTGCTACACTTTTACCATCGAGCACAACAGATCCTACTCCACATGACTGCGTGGATGTAGTTGACACAGTTACGAAACCCAGACAAGACTTGACAGATGTCGCGTTACCTAATCCAGACCTGACACTTTATGTGGATGGTTCATGTTTAAGAACAAGTACAGGAGAGTTAGTGGCCGCGTATGCAGTGACCACTGAAACTGATGTCATAGAAACACATCGCATTGACACCCTGTCAGCCCAAGCAGCAGAGCTCATTGCTCTGACCCAAGCCTGTATACGAGCCAAGAACCAGAAAGTAAATATATACACAGATTCACGTTATGCATTCGGAGTCGTTCACGACTTCGGTGTACTCTGGCAAGAAAGAGGTTTCTTGACCTCTCAAGGAGCCAAGATTCAACATGGTCCCCTCATTCAAGCCCTGTTAGAAGCAATACATTTGCCTACAGCTATAGCTATCATGAAGTGCAAGGCACATACGAAAGTCATCGACAAGATTTCTCAGGGCAACGACTTTGCAGATCGAATAGCGAAACATACAGCACTGACTCATACTCAAACGACGGACATGACCAAGACGGATGCGACTTCACAGACACATTGTATGACAGTCAGGGACCCCACACAAGACGTCATCGACATACAGACACATGCCACTCCAGATGAAATAAAGAAATGGGCTGAACAAGGAGGGGTCCAGACTGACCAGGGATGGATGACGAGGGGAAAGACCACATGGTTTCTTCCCGACTCTATGGTTCAAGTTATCATTAACACAGCACATAGTCCAGCACATTTAGGAGAAAAAGCCATGTTAGATAGTGTACAGAATCTTTGGTTCAACAAGCATTTACGAGCAGCAGCGAAACAGAAAGTGCGTACCTGCATGATCTGTTGTCAGTTCAATCCAGGAAAAGGGATTCCCGTAGAGCAAGGTGGATTCCATCCTCCCGACTATCCTTTTGAAGTCCTCCAGATGGATTATATTCAGATGGAAAGATGCCGAGGATTTAAGTATGTCCTTGTAGTTGTCTGTGCCCTATCCCGATGGACAGAAGCATATCCCGTCCCAGATTACACTGCCCCGACCACTGCCAAGCAGTTGGTTTGTGAGTTTTTCCCTCGATACGGTTTGCCCCGTGTCGTGTATTCAGATAACGGTCAGCCATTCTCATCCGAACTCATGAAGCAGGTCTCTCTTCTATTGGGGTACCAGTGGAAGTTTCACTGTGTCCGGCATCCTGAGGCAGCAGGTCTCGTGGAGCGGCACAATCAGACTCTGAAAACTCGCCTTGCAAAAGTGTGTAAAGAGAAGGGAGTAGATTGGATAGTAGCATTGCCAGTTGCACTTTTTTATATGAGAATGGTAGCCCACTCTAGGACAGGGCTATCCCCGTATGAGGTGGTCTTCGGTAGACCTCCTAATATGTGGGGGACGCCTCTGCCGCGAAAGATTACTGACGTTGATAGTACTATGCTGACAGATTACCTTGCTTCCTTGATGTCTGTACTACAATCATGTCGTTCACAGGTCGCGGCAGCCTTCCCAGACAACACCGAGGTGAAGCCACATGAACTGGTCCCAGGCGATGTAGTCGTAGTACGCAACTTCGACAGGTCAAGCCCGTTGGAGCCCCGCTGGAAGGAGCCGAAGATTGTTTTGTTAACAACAAGGACTGCAGTGAAAATTGAGGGACGGAAGGGGTGGGTGCACTCTAGTCATGTCAAACGATTTCAAAATCTGAATCCCAGAACTCCCACGTACCAGTGACTGATACCAAACTCCCCCTTCTAGAGAAAACTCCCCAAGAGGAGTATCGCCAGAAACTGAGGTCTAGTAAGTCAGACAGTTTAATTGTTTAAGTCCCCCCCTGGGTGAAGCGGTTAGGCAGTTCTGGCAATGTACAAGTTAGACCCAAATAGAGAGAGAGATAGACAGGAGACCAAGAAACAAAAATATTGTAAAAGTCTCCGGAGCAGATGCGTCTGCACATTACTTATTATGTTTTTTCTGAGTCTTACGATTATTGCTTTAAGTTGGATGCTTTATATGTATTTTCCTCTAGCACATTTTTCTAATAACACTGCAGAACACACGTTTAGTGCTCTACCCCCACACAAATTGTCTTATCGACTTGCGCTGCGCAACAATACATTTATTCGTATGTTACACTATTCTCACCAGATCAACAATGCTACTAATTGTTGGATATGTGGCCGACTCCCTCCCTACCAGAACTACAAGGGAGCTCTGCCTCTCTTTCCTTACCCGTTTACACATAATGGTTCCTGTGGTGCCTGGTTTAGTTTGATATCTTCTATAGACACTGACTCTAAGGTTTCCCAAGGCAATTGGATATGGGGAAATCTGAACACAGTCATGAACAAAGCATGTTTCCCGAACGAAGAAGGTCTTCCACAAATGACAGGGACAGATCTAGAAAACGAAGTGTATGGATTAGGCAATTTTACACTTAATCTCATGATCCTAAATGTTCAGTCAGAAACCAGTCCAGACTTGCCATCCATATCAGTTCTACCAGCGAAAGGTGTATTATGTGTCAGAAAGAATGGTTCAGTACATCTAGGTCACAGTGACTGTACTACTGTGGTCGAATTTAGTGATCAAGGCAAGTCTACATTCAAAGCTTCCCGACATTCCTATTTTATATGTGGTCAGACAGCTTATGTCCGTTTACCTCCAGACTGGGATGGTACCTGTTTCATTGCATTCTTATTGCCACCAGTATTTCTAGCCCCATCTGACTATCACAGGAATTCCCGCCTTAATATTGTTAGACACAAAAGAGACCTCCCAATAGTTGATCAGACTGAAACTACATGGGAACAATATACAGATTTCAATAAAGGATTCTTTCCCTATCTAGGAACTGTCTCCAATAGTAAACTGATACGCAAATTAACCAGAATACTCGAAGTGGTAGTAAATGAGACTACTTCAGCTTTGGGCAACTTAACAGAGGAGCAGTCTGCTATGAGACTTGTTGTTCTTCAGAACCGCCTTGTCCTTGACGTCATCCTGGCCGATAGGGGCGGGGCTTGTAGAGTCATCGGATCCAGTTGCTGCGTATTTATTCCAAATAATGCGCCATCAGTCTATAAAGCAATTACCCGACTTCACGAGATTGCTCACCTGATACACCAGAATCCAGGCTCCTGGACTTGGTCCGGTTGGCTCTGGAGTGTAATAACAGCCTGGGGATGGAAACTACTGTCATTTCTAGGAATTATATTGGCCATAGTATTCAGTTGTTGTCTATGTTTACAATGTGGGCCAGCGATTTGCGGCTTGTGCGCCACAGCTTGTGTTCCCCATTCAAGTGCACGTTCCCATTCCAGAAGAAAGAAAGAAGAGCAAATTATGTTATATGAACAGATTGATGGTCTCATGAACATCGACATATCATGAAGGGTCCGTAGGGGACAAGGAGGGAATGAGGTAATTGGAATTTTTATGGTCAATTGTGTCCCCTAACGTAGACCCCAACGGCTCCATGTACACACTTCAAGTACATGTAATTTCCCTCCACGACCGAATCTGAAGACGCAAATACATTTGCGTCCAACGTTAACATGTCCTCTATCAGATCCACCATGAATGGATCGATAATTCCGTTCCTAAGTATGCCGTGCCACCGTCTTTATATGGTGCACTTTCACGTTTTCCTGGCTCTGCCGAGCTAGGCCCTGATTTCTGTCTTCAAGCCACTTCTGCCTCTGTCTCTGAAAGCTGCAGCATGGAGATGCATCCCTGACCTCTGCCTTACTTCCTGCCAACCGAGCGGTGCCCGGCTCGGCCTGGTCTGCCTGCCTTCAAGTTATCAGCGTAGCCAGCTCAGCTCCTCGAAAACACATTCCTGTCTAGTGATTTAGGTAAACATATCCCCGGCTGCAGAGCAAAGAGCAAGTCTCCCTGTCTCCGTGCAAGTAATTTACAGTTCCCGTTACCATGGTAGGCCCCTGGCTTCGAGCATCCGCATGTAGACACGCAGACACCTATGCACGCACTAACATTCAGTATAGAGTAGCCTCTGCCCAAGAGACCTTTTCCTCTAGATTAAACATCCTCCAAATACTAGATATCAGATATGTTACAGGAACAGGTCGATCTGACATGCCAGACTTCTGTCTCTTCTACTAGTGTTAAAAGTCAGACCTTTAGCTTCCTCCCGTTGCACGTCAATCACACGTCATATTAGCTGCGCGCGCATCCAGGCCATAGGTTTCAGCTGACTCTGCAAGAATTCTCTAAGCATCTACCCACTTATGACACTTTTCTGTGACGTTTCTAGTTCACGCCTCTGTGCACACCCATGTTCACGCCTTTTTGCTACGCACATGTGTTCTTATCATATACATTTCACTTGTCACGCCTACTGTATTCAATGCTATTGTGTCATTTTACTATATATGTCATGTACTGTGAATAAATCGTTGACATCTTTTCCTGCCATCATTGCATACCCGAACCCTTGTATTGATGGACTAGATCTCCATTGACTCGAGTCATTTAGTCATCCTTTATGATTAAAGCCCTTATGACTCAGACACCACGGACTCTGCCTCTCATTTGATTGAGCTATTCTTTTGTAACCTGTCTGAAATTATATGGAAAAATAGTATACGGTATAATATTTACCACAGTTTAGTGAGAGATTTCCCAGTAGCCGCTGAAGGAGTCTCAGACGCCGCCATGTTGTCCTCAGGAGGAGGAGATTAAGCAGTTTGAGTCCGGGAAAACTCTGAAAATATCTTCGAGTTTTTGATGAAAATATGTTTGGTAGGAGGAGTTGCAGCTAAGGTGACTTTAGATCTACCCATAAATAGCGGCGGAGAGATAGAAGCCAATAAATGTCGAAGATTGCAGGAAAGACAAAATGGCCGCCGGGTGAAAGTTAGTCAGAGTAGGCACATAAAAATGCTCAAAAATGAGCGCAGAGTGGGCATAGACCTCCTAAAGCAGAAAGGATGATGAATTTGAGGGGAAAATCGCCACAGACTTCCAGGAAGATCATTGATACGATGTAACAGCGCAGCTGGGGAAAAACAAAATGGCGGTCGCAAGGCGGCGACGCAGCTGAGGAACTTACATAGTTCGTAATTCCAAAATGCCGCACTCAAGCGAAGCCACGAAGGTCGGGGAGGGAGGAGTAGATGATCCGACGTCCTCACATCCCACAATTAGCGCTGAGCGACTCAGGAAGGATGCCGTACTCCGGGCACACCGAGGAGCTTCACCCAGACGCCGCCATTCACGTCAGGCGCAAAGCCACGCCCCGATAAAATCTGGTTTAAATGGAAAAATACTTTTTTCAGAGTTTCATTCTTATCAATAACTGTGCCACAGCTTCAACTTTCAAAACAGCTGGCCCCGTCCAGTGCCCCTTGGCACATTGTATTATATTGTATTGTAATTGCATTTATATAGTACTTCCTACCCTTGACGAGGCGCCAAAGCACTTTTTCTGCAAGTAGCACGCTACTCTGGAACCCATAAAGGATTAGTGGTAAATTAGTATAGTGAAAATATGAAAGTAATTTGAGTGGTGGATATGTCAGTCAGTTATTTGGATTGGGAAGGACAGTGGAGGGAGAGAAGAGGGAAAAAGGTTTGCAATATATAGCGCTTGTACCCATGATGGGGTGTTGAAGCGCAACACCAATCAGAATAAGGAGCAGCGAGTGGACGGCCAACTCTTTGTCAGGTTCTCTGGTGCTCATAAGGGAAGGGCCATCCAGAAGCAGACCTACAGACATAGTTCTCAGAATAAACATGTACTCTTCTTGGGCCAAGAAGAAGCCTTCTTAGGCTCTTCTGGCTCTCATTCTACCAGCTCTAAGGTCACCACTACAGTTTTGTCCAATGACGTTGCAGTGCTGAACGTCTGCCAGGCAGCTACATGGGTGACTGTCCTCATATTCATGAAGCATTACTGCCTTGGCCATCAGGTCCAGAGGGTTAGTCAATTTGCATTGCACTGTCCCTACTGCATATATATGCCTTCCTGCTGGGACATGCCTCTGTTCTCCATACTCTTGACTGTGCGCATAACTGTGCAAATGAGTACAGTTCGGCTTGAGGCCACAGCCACATCTGTAATCAAGGAAAGTTAAATCTATTGGATTCCTTCAACAGTTCAGAACCTCCAAGTCTCACAGGGCCTGCTTTGCAAATCACTTTACCTCAATCAGAATGCCATTGAAATGTGAACTCAACAACATTCTCCAATCTACCACTCCATATGTAATGCCTCTTTCTCTCCTATGAACTATCACTCCTCATACTAACTTGTAGTGAGGCAAATTTCCTAACTACAAAGGAATCATGGTTTATTATTATGCATGTTTCTTCGACAAATTGCCCACAGTATCCATAATCTTGCGTAATGTGAATATACAAATAGCTTTCATGTGCCATATGTGCAGAGGCAAATTGCACACAGGAAATGTGAAAGTTACTTTTAAAATTGCCCTTTTTTGCACACATACACAAAAAGAATACTCTACAGGTGGCATATCTTTGGCTGTATTATTGTGCACACCAAGTAAATCTCATAGTAAATGATTGTCTTCTATCCACGCCCTTAGTCGCGCTCCAATCCCACCCTTTCCATTAAAGTTGATAAGTACCTGCACTTATTTTGTTTCCATTTACAGCACTGATCTCACTGATGTCAATGGAGATGTGAAAAAATGATAAAATGTGCTGAAGGAAATTAGGGCACGCAATGCCACTGAAGCCTTTGGTAAAGGTTTCTCTTGCTCGGACGATGAAAATGAAGGTAATGTACATGGCACAGCGGGTGAGTTGAGAGGTATGCAGCATCAAGCTGAAAATTCGTCTATGAAATTTATTTGGATCAGTGGAAGAGCCTTCTCTCTAACTGCTGTTAAATCTGGAGTTCACTGGCCCCTTTCTCTCTGTCTTGTCTCTGACCATCCTGGAATTTGAAAGCAGCCAAAAACCTGGGGGCATATTTACAGCAGAATGGAGAACCGTTGCGTTCAGCAAATATTGCTAACACCATGCTTCTCCATTCTGAAAACGCAGGGATGTGCCATATTAACAGGAATCCGGCGCACCCCTGCCTTTCCCCTAGTCCTGGTTGTCTGCGTTGGGGGAAAGATTGTTTATATGCAGGAAAGTGCCCCTTCCTGCATATAAACAATCTTTAAAACCACGAGAAACCAGGGAGAGTTTGTGTGTGTGTGGGCTTACACTTGGTGTGTTGGACTCACGTTTGATGACGGTGTGCGTGGCTGTCGCTTGGCTGCCGGTGTGTATGGATGGCTCTTGGCTGGCGATGTGCATTGATGGCTCTTGGCTGGTAGTGTGCGTGGATGGCACTTGGCTGGTGGTGTGCATGGATGGTGGTGCACGTGTACTGACCTGGCTGGTGGTGTGGCTTGCATGGATCCCCCAGTGTTCACTTACCTAGAATCTCCAGCAAACCTCTACTTTACTTACAAAGTCAAATGTTCCTCACCTTTCTGTGTCGGTAAGTTGTAGGATCACTGCAAAGGCACAAATTTACTACCACCCGGCATGCCTCTAGATCTGCCAACAAAAATTATGCTTCACTTGTGTGGGTGCACCAAGTAGCATCAGCCTAAAAACGTGTAAACAAACTGCTCTTTTGGACCCGCCTTGGACCCCCTCAATCTCTACACGTCATAGGCACTTGGCCCATCTACACAAGTAAGGTATCATTTTTATTGGGACACAGAGTGGTAGGAAATTTGTGACATTCAGGGATCCCAGAACTTGCCCACACATTTATCAAAGGAAAATGTATGTTTTTAGCTAAATTTGAGGTTTCCAGTGGCTTCTGGGAAGGAAAATGTTGAGGGATCAACACAAGCCACACCTACCTGCAATTCCACGGGTGTCTAGTTTTCAGAAATGTCTGGGTTTTTTAGGCTTTCCAAGATGTCTGCAGGCCCGGGTCCAAAAACACAAGTGTCCACATATGTATTACAAAGCGACCTGGTTTTTCAAGGGGGTCATCAGCGTTTTTGGTCCAAGGCCATCTAGGGAGACCTACCAAACCCAGACATTTCTGAAAACTAGACACCTGGAGAAGTCCAGGGCGGTTTGGCTTGCGTGCATCTCCCAACATTTTCCTACCCAGAATCCTATGCAAACCTCAAATTTAGATGAAAAAAACAAATTTCTCTCAAATTTCTGTGTGGGAAAGTTGTAGGATCACCGAACCGCCACAAACTTCCTACCACCCAGTGTTCCCCGCTGGTCTCCTGATAAAAATGGTACCTCACTTGTGTGGGTAGGCCTAGTGCCTGCGACAGGAAACACCCCAAAACGTACGGTGGAGACATCAAAATGGCCTATTACAAAACGACCTGGTTTTGCAAGGGAGGTCACCGGGGTTTTTGACCTTGGGCTCGGAAGGCATCTAGGAAAACCTACCATACCCACACATTTCTGAAACTAGACACCCGGAGGGGTCCAGGGAGGGATGGCTTGTGTGGATCCCCCTAATGTTTGCCTACCCAAAATCCCCTGCAAACCTCAAATTTAGCTGAAAAAAATCGAATTTTTCTCAAATTTCTGTGTGGGAGAAATTTTGGGATCACTGGGCTGGCACAAATTTCCTACCACCCTTCGTTCCCCCAGGTCTTCCAATAAAAATAGCACCTCACTGTGTGGGTGGGCCAAGTACCCCCTACTGCCTGGTGGTCCCACAACTTTCCCACACAGAAATTATGAAAACAGTTACAAACATTCACCCAAATTCCTATAGAAGGTGACCACATCCACTCTAACGATGCCGGTACACCAGGCGGAGTATGGATCCCGTCAATAATGTGGCAATAATCCAATAAAGAGGAGTGCAGACAGCAAAGCAACAGTGCTACGCTTCTCATGTTGTGAATGTGAATACGTACATCTCACTCTTGCATAAATGTGTCAAATTACCTCATATTTGTTCCCCTGTGGTGGGTGTCTTGTGCTGTCTCAGAGGGCTGCCTTTGGTCAGGATGGTACTTGGCTAGAACCACCAAGACTCTCTCCACGGATTTCTTGTGCAATGCTGTTAGTACCGCAAGTCCTGCCCAATCCAGGCAGGTAAACCCAGTGCTCATTCTAAGTGCAGGGGGCTGTGCAGGCGCGGTGCGTCCATTGGGGCATGGGGGTATAGCCCCCCTCCCCACAGCTCCCTCGGCGTTTCTGAACTTAAGTAAACTGACTCAGTGTACTTAAGTTCAAAGACGCCGAGGACGAACTGACAATCATGTCAGTCAGCATGACGTCGGACCATCCACCCCATTCAGAGACTGAAGGAGGTGCGTGGTCCGGCGTCATATTGACTGACATGATTGTCAGACCGTCACCAGGGGCAGGCAGCAGCACAACACAAGTGCGCATGAGTGGGGACGGAGGGCAAATTTTTTGCCCGTGCCCAGTCATGCGCACTTGTGTTTGAACTAGTTTGCGCATGCCCATTAGGAGCCCCTTGGTCTCTTAATGGGCGTGCGGCGGGCGAAGAGGAGCCGTGCCCTAAGCCAATTCTGGCGCTACTGGCAGCGCCAGGATTGGCTGAGAGGGGCTGCCAGTCCACTTCAGTGCCATTGTGAAGGAGCCAAGGGTGGCATATGTGTGGCGGACCGGCGATCAGGTAAGAGTTCAGTTTTTGATGTGGAGGAAGACATCACTGTAAGTTTTCCTGTGCTGCATGTGCTCAGTGGTGGACAACTGTGAGGCACAGTCAGGAACTGAGTACCTGCACTGCTTTCCTTTGGCATGATATAGCCTGCACTTCTTTCATTTGCAATGAGAGGTCCTGCACTTATTTGTGTGCTAATTAGAGTGGAATAAATGATTGGCTGTTTGCTGCATCTCAGTAAAGGGTACCCAGATGTACACACTACGTGAACATGATGTGCGCGGGCATGGCGCATCAAAGTTTGTCAACTGCATTACCTCAGCAGGCGTGGGGCCTGTCGGAGGGAATTTGCTGATAATTGTGCCATATGATTTAGTGGCTGACTTTGCAAAAGTGAAAGATTTAAAAATGCTAGTTTGACTCTATAAATGGCTTTGGCAAAAAAAAGTTTGTTAGTTTCTATGGAAGGATTCATGCTTTGCCTGCCTTATCTCAGGCATGCTGAAATTCCCTCTTACCACTCATGTTGATTTTAATGTACTTTTATTCATCCGTTTTACCTGTATGGAAATCCTTTTTGTGGATTTTGCTAATTTCTTTGATATCTTTGGCACCTACTCGCACTTAGTGCACCTAGTCTACTTTCTAGAGCAGACATCATCAACCAATATGTCGATTACTGTTGTCATGTGCACCTATTATAAGCAAGATAGAGCTTTTTTCTCCGTATAATTTGTAATTTTGTCTTGTCATTGTGTTTTTCAGGCTGGTTTTTAGATATGCAATGATGTATAGTGAGCCATATGTTTAACCTGTAAGGCAGGTGCAAGGGATGTATTATGTTAGTGGAATTGACCTGTTTTATTCAAGTGGCCTGTTCCTGATCATAAACGTTCTGGCATGCAAAAAAAATGGATTTAACCGAGATCTGTGACTGGGAGGGAATGTTTGATTTGTTCAGCATGAAGACTGAAGATGGGGAGCTGGTTTCCGGCATGTTAAATATGTAATACTCCCCAGTGTTTGGTTTCCACTCCCCTGGGCGAGGCAGGTATGCCCGTTACACATGTGGGTGCTGCGGAGCTTATGTCTTGGGCTGGGAAGCTTATGTTCAAGGCTATTTTTCAGCACCTTGATCCATTTTCATGTTTTTCTTGTTTCCATATTGCCTCTTGGAGTCTTGGTACAGCACTGTGGCTAATAAAAAAAATGCTTCCTTTGATATTACTCAACAATGCATTGTATCTCAAAGTCTCTTTTGAAGCTCTGTGGTTATACTGAATAAGCAGTTACCAATGTTATATGACATCTCTTTATTAATGTAATAACTACACTTTCACAAATTCTTTAATAACCTTCTTGCATTATCAAATCTGCTTGAAAATGCACCATTTGTCCACTCTTTTTAGGTCTCGCTAGAGTCAGCGCGCATGCGCTACTCTTGCAAGAAATTAAGTAGGTGCTTTAGAAGTGCTCCAGGCTGGCGATTAGCCTGCGAGAACGCGCACAAGCGCACCCGACGTGCACAGCAGTTTTTGCCGTCGCGCGCGTGCGCACAACTTGCATTTTTTTGCCATTGCTTGTTTTTAAAATTTTCATTTGGGGCCGATTTTCGCACAGCGCGCGTCACACTCGCGTTTTTTTTTTATTTTCATTCGCGGCCGATTTTCATTTTGCGGCCACCAATGCTTGTTGAATTTTACTTTGAAGCCAGTCTCTTTAGTTGTCATTCTATTGATGCGTTTGTTTGACTTTATTTGGTCAAAGTACACTTCGCCCCGTTTTGTATTTTTCATATGTTGCAGATTGCTTTAAAAATACTGTCTGCAAGGTATGGCAAACAGTGGGTCTGGTTACAATTAGAATGATATGGTTTTGTTTACCTTTCCTCATGAGGCTGTTAATTAACAAAGAGCATTGGTGAAGCTCAATAGTATGGTTTGGGGCTGTCATCTAAATGCTGTGTCGTGCTTAGAGACTAACGAGCCGCAGTGAAGGAAATTCGAATGAGACTCTTGATGAAATCCATACTTAACGGCTATGACGTCATATCTGCGGGAAATATGGAAAAACAACATGAACATCATCCCTGATGCCTACACATGTAATATGTATGTGTGGATTGGTATATAATTGCAGATGTATGCATTCACTGGTACAGTTAGCACGTGTCTCATTTTGGGTGTGAAGTAAGGTCCCGCCCACCTCTCACGTCTTTTATGAGTTTAGTTTGAAACTTTAATGCTACTTTAAATAAAATGTTTGTATCTTCTCCTGAGCTACACAATGGCTCTGGACTCGCAGGCATGTTACTCCATTACTGCTGTCCTTGCACCCCCTGTGCCATGGAAACCACCTCTGACACCCACCCACAAAGCATGCATGACAGCCCATTGGTGCCAAACAATTAAACCATTCATCTTTGGCCTGCAGTCACTGATGTTCTAATTAGATACGCCCCTTGTATGGGGGACCACACACAGACAAGGGGACTTCTGTCCCAGTGCCCAGGTCTTCCAGCCCGCCTGGGCCTGCAGAGAGTAGTTCTGCACCTCTCTTAATGGAAAACTATCACCTAAGGCAACTGCCCCCATCTTGCATCCACCCGGGCTGTTATGTTTGTATATTATTGTCTGTTGTCTATGGGGAATAGTTGGACACTCATTCCTCCAATGCTCCTAGCCAGCAAAACGTAAACAGCTCCCAGTCACGCAAGTGAAACCACTGCCACTAGGAATATATGATATTTGATTAAACTTATTTTGAGATGTTTTCAGTCCCTTCAAGAATATTTGATATTTTTTGCGGGGGTATATATGGTGCTTTCAAGAAATATTTGCCGCCATTATTAGCTGTCCCTTGAGGAATAGTTCATGGTTTAATGGAATTAGTCATACTGCTTTCAGGAAGGTTTAATGGCTTTATTGTGGCTTCATGATTCATTCAGGAATAGCTGAGGAATCAATTAGGGGAATTCATACTGCTTTCCAAAAAATGTAAGGTAATGAATAACTGATTGCTCATAAAGCATCTAGGGCCATTTGGTCGGTTTTCTGTGGTCACTGCACGTTGCCTTTAGAAGTGTTTGATAGATTTATTACCCAGTTAAACTAACTGCCTTAAAATTTCAGTGGATGCATTTCATGGCAATTTAGTCTGCATACATGAATTTATGATGGGTCTAGTTTGGGAAATTCAGACGACATTCAGATATAATTTGCCATATTGCTCCAATGTGTTTGTGTTTCTTAAAACGTTGGCGTATGTCGTGATGGTTTCTGTAGAAGTCAATGTGCTTGGCACAATTTGGTTTGCTTTCAAGAGCGATTTATTGATTTATTTTGAAGCGAATTATATCAGTTGCTGTGAACTTCTGATGAGTCTATTGCAGCTAATAGTGCTGAACGCATCATACCTGACCTGGTACGAATCATGCTGTCTACGATATGTATTTTGT